>NC_047090.1:19057500-21557500 GCF_902459505.1 Geotrypetes seraphini | reverse complement strand
GGCAAAACTGAAAGGAGTAATTGTAAGAGCAACAAATCTTTTTTGTGAGGCAAGTAAGTAAAAGTAAGAAGAAAAGAAGGCTGCTTAGGTTCATAAAAGTAGTAGCTGAGAAGGTAAGGAATATGAGATTAGCTTTCATAAACTACAAAAGATCACAGAAAGAGGAAGACAGGAAAAATATCTGGAAAAGTTAAGAGAGACTGGTTGTGTAGTCAGGAAAGCAAAGATGCAAATGGAAGAAAAATAGCTGACATGGTAAAACAGGGAGACAAGACATTTTTTTTAAAGATATATTAGTGATAGGTAGAAGTGCACAAGTGGCATTGTGACACTCAAAGGTGAAGCAGAGAAATATGTAGAAGCTGATAAAGAAAAGGCTGAATTGGTTAACAAATATTTCTGTTCTGTGTTCACAGCTGAAGCACTGGGAGCGGGACTGCAGAAGACATACATGAATAGGAATAGAGAAGTGGTAGACCCTGATCAATTATCAGAGTGTTGTGTCTGTGAAGAGCTGGCTAAAATAAAGGTAGACAAAGCGATGGGGCCGGATGGTGTACATCCGAGGGTGCTGAAGGAATTTAGGGAATTTCTGGTGGCTCCGCTGACTGACTTTTTTAATGAGTCTCTAGAGTCGGGAGTGGCACCGGAGGACTGGAGAAAGGCTGTTGTGGCCCTTCCCCACAAAAATGAAAGTAAGGATGAAGTAGGGAATTACAGGCCAGTAAGTCTGACTTCTATGGTAAGCAAATTAATGGAAACACTTTTAAAACAGAGATTGGTGAAGTTTCTGGAATCCTGTGGATTATGGGACCAGAGGCAACATGGATTCACTAGAGGTAGGTTTTGTCAGAGAAATCTGATCAATTTCTTTGACTGGGTGACTAAAGAATTGTATAGAGGGAGAGCGCTAGATGTGGTATATTTAGATTTTAGCAAAGCCTTTGACAGTGCTCCATAATTGCACACAGTATTCCAAACAGGGCCCACTAGAGACTTATACAACGACAGTATCACCTCCATTTTCCTACTGACCATTCCTCTCCTTATGCACCTGAGCATCCTCCTGGCTTTGACTGTCACCTTTTCTACCTGTTTTGCCACCTTGAGATTATCAGACACAATCACCCCGAAGTCCTGCTCTTCTTTCAAGCACAGAAGTACTTTACCCATTTACATCAGATCAATGGTAGAGGTAAATGGATGCAACTACGTGTGCATCCAAGAGGGCAGAGTTAGCATTCTAGGCTCCTCCTACACTCTGCCCTCTTGGATGCCCCCTTGCAGTTATACACTAAAGGCTAGATTCTGTAATTGGGGCCTAAAAAGATAGGCGCCTATAGTTAAGCACCTTTCTTTCTATTCTTGAATAGAGTTCTAAATTGTTCTAAAATTTTGCTCCATAAGATGCACCTGACAATAAGACGCACTCTAAATTTAGAGGAGGAAAACAAGAAAAAAACCATTCTGAACCAAATTCTCCCTGCCAGGCTCTGCACTCATCCCCACACTCCTTGCCAGGCTCTGCACCCTGTCTCCCTTCCCTGCCAGGCTCTGTCCCCTGTCCCCCCTTTGGTGGTCTAGGGGTGGGCAGGGACAGGGCATAGGGCAGGCAGGGACAGGGCACAGATATCAAAGCAGTGTCACCTCAGTAACAACTATAGAAAAAAAAACAAATATAGTGCAAAATATAAACAGCAGATATATATTCTCAAAACTGACACATTTTAATCACTAAATTTAAAATAACATCATTTTTCCTACCTTTGTTGTTTGGTGATTTCTTTCCTTCTTTCTTTCCTTCCTTCCTCAAGCCCAACAATTGTCCCTTCCTCCCTCCTATGTCCCCCTCAATGCCTTCAAGCCTTTGTCCTCTTCCTCCACACACACCCCCTCTGTTGTCTGGTGATTTCTTTCTTGCTTTCCTTCCTCAGGCTCAACAATTGTCCCTTCCTCCCTCCCTCCCTCCAGTTCCCCTCACTGCCTTCCAGCCTCTGTCTTGTTCCTCCGCCCCCCCCCCAAGCCTACCTGCCCACCCGATTTAATTACCTCCAGCCTGATGATGAATCAGCAGCAGCGGGGGTGGGGGGGGGGAACTCCTGGCTCAGCACGGCACCCAGAACAGAAGATCTTGTTGGAAGGGCCAGGTGGGTGCAGATATTGCACGCCGTCCCAGAAGCCTTACTCTCGACGTCAATTCTGACTTCGGCTGGCCCGGACCTTCTCACCAATGTCAGAATTGACACCGGGGCTAAGGCTTCTGGGACAGCGGCGTGCAATCGCTGCACCCACCTGGCCTTTCCCTTCCTCTACCTTCCATGGCAGTGAGCAAATAGCAGCAGCAGCGGTGTGCGAAGGGTGAGCAACGGCGGCAATCTAACTAAGGTAATGGGGGGATTTGGGTATTCGCTCCATAGGATGCACCCCTTTTTCCACCCACTTTTTTGGGGGGGAAAAGTGTGTCTTATGGAGCGAAAAATACGGTATATTGTAAATCACTTGGATTCTTTTTTGGCTATTATGTCAATCACACTTAAGTGCCCACTACAGCATCGTGCTTAGCGGCATCTAATTTAAAGCTTAGGTGCCTGTAATATAGGCCAGGGTTTTAAAAGCCTACATTATAAGCGTCTAAGTCCTTTAGAGAATCATGCCTAGTGGTGCCTATGTCCTTCTCAACCCCTAAACACGAGTACTTTGGAGTTAGGTGCCATTAGGCGCCATACGATAGATGCCTCTCCTTTGTAGAATCGCGCCTAAGAGGGTAGGCACCTATCTCCCAATTTTTATTTTTTTTCAGTTATGAGCTTGTTTAGAACACCTATCTTTCGGTGCCACTTATAGAATTTTCCTCTAAGGCACTTATGTGCTACCATAGATAATAGTGCATACTGCACTTATGTGCTTAAAAGTAAGAACCAATTACAACACCTCTTATATGCCCAAGACAGGCTTAAGTGTACATGCCTATGCGTAGAATTGCCCGGTATTTGTACGTAAGAGAATACTTGCTTTAATAAAAAGAAAATATATTTTTAATAAAAAAAAATAGAGAATGACATGGGGACAAATTTTTCCCTGTCCCTGCGGGAACTCATTTTCCCGCCCTGTACCCGCGAGTTCTTTTCCCGTCCCTGCCCCATTCCTACAAGCTCTGTCCTTATCCACATAAGCCTCAAACACTTTAAAATCATGTGTTCAAGGCTTGTGCGGTTAAGGCTGAGCTTACAGGAACGGGGCAGGGACAGGGACAAAACTCATGGGGACAGGACGGTAAATTGAGTCCCCGTGTCATTCTCTAATCAAAAACACTCTGAGTCAATTTAACCAGCCAGAAACGGCTCCTGACATCTTAAACTGCTTATTCAAGGGCTAACTTCTCATATTCAATAGCATTTAACTGGTTAGCACTTATCTGAAAACCAACAGTTTTCGAGCCTTCCAGGGGCAGAGACATCACTTGGCCTATTAAGTGCCGTTATTTAGCTCTTAACCAGCCAAGGTAACTGCAAAATTAGGACCACATAAAAGTAAGTCCTGTTTTTATGAAGTGTTCCAAAGCTATTGAAGTGCTGAATATCGCACTGAAGAAGCTTTGATTTAATTTGGCTCTGCATAGCTGGAAATTCAATGCAAGGATCTGGTCATGACCCAACATTGAAGTTCCTGGTTTAACGCCAGCAGCGGTCTGCAAACTGAGTGCCACTGGCTGAATATCGACCCCGATTTTTATTTGTAATTATAAACTGCCATGAACAGCATTTGTGCATAAAATTTAATCAATGAACAGCATGGCTATGTGATATTGTCGGAATGTTTTTTTTTTTTTTTTGTGATCATGAACAAATGAGTATACCAATGTGCTATTCATTCATCCATAAACCTAATAAAAGCTCAGGCATGATAAGTTTACTCCTGCAACTGCCTGTGTAAGAGATAACAAAGTTACTGATTAATATGTCTGCCTTTAATGATTGTATAAAACATGAATGGCCATGTGTATGGTGAAGGTTAGAAAAATAGACTTGCAAAATTTGCTTGTAAAAATCGGAAGGCTCCTTTTTTGTACACCTGTACTTTGTTCTCATAAATCTAGAGCTTAGAGAAGAGCCCAGATTACTACCCAGAATCAGAGCAAAGGACAAAGTACAAACCATTGGGATTTATTTCTGAAGAATGATCACTGTCTCGGAATTTCATGATTTTTCCCTTCCATGTTTTTTGCTATGCAAGAAATAAGGAATATCAGAGGAGGAGATAGTGGATGGTGCGGATGGGCAGACTGGATTGGCCATTTGGCCTTTCTCTGCCATCATGTTACAATGTTTCTATAACCATAAAGTTCTATGACATCACAATGCAGGTGTAAAGAGCCTTAGCCAATAGGGAGAGGAGGAGATAGTGGATGCTGCGGATGGGCAGACTGGTTAGAAACATAGAAACATGATGGCAGATAAAGACCAAATGGCCCATCTTGTCTGCCCATCCACAGTAACCATTATCTCTCTCCCCACGAGATCCCACGTGCCTATCCCAGGCCCTTTTGAATTCAGACACAGTTGGGACATTTGGCCTTTATCTGCCATCATGTTTCTATGTTTCTATACTGCAGTTGCTCAGTGAGGCTTTTCTTCCAAAATGCCTTTAGTCAGTCTAATTCAGTCTATAATTCGTTTTGAAATGGAAAGTGCGCATGTGATTTTCCTTTGAAAACTGTTCACATGGACTTTTCCAACCCACTCTGAAGGTAGAGTTGCGGCAACCTGGAAGTTAATCGGACACTGGTTAATAGTCAGAGCAGTGCCCAGTTAACTTGATAGGTAAAGTGAGGACAGCCTTTATGTTTTTTTTAACTTTATCTGCTTACTCAGCCAGTTATTGGATTGAATATCGCCTATAACTGGCTAAGTAGCGGTTCTGCCCAAACTTCAACCTCCAGGCAGCCCCTAACTTAGCCAGTTAGGAATGGCTAATTAGAGCCAATATTCAATTGCATTACCCAGTGAAGTGGAGGAGTGGCCTAGTGGTTCGAGCAGCTGTCTCAGCACCCTGAGGTTGTGAGTTCAATTCCCACTGTAGCTCCTTATGACCCTGGGCAAGTCATGCTATGATTATATAAACCACACAGGAAAAAGCGGTATATCAAGTCCCATCCCATTTAAGAAGTGTTGATGAAAATTGGCAGCCTGGATAATTCCTTGGAATATTGACCTATTAAAGGGTACAATGCTTATATACACTCACACCTATTCATTAATGCACATGCAATCAATTTGCACATGAAAAAACACAAAGGACTAGATCACGGCCACCCGGACCTCCCCCCCCCCCCCCACTACACACACACACACACACATACCCTCAACCCCCTCCCCCTGCAAAGATTATTGGCAGCAGTCCCCCCCCACACACACACACACTCTCCTGACCGCCCCTGCCCCCTTAAAACCAGCTACGCCATCCGCTCTTGCCACATCCTCTGGCAACATGTTCCAGAGCTTAACTATTCTCTGAGTGAAAAAAATTTCCTCTTATTGGTTTTAAAAGTATTTCCCTGTAACTTCATCGAGTGCCCCCTAGTCTTTGTAATTTTTGACGGAGTGAAAAATCGATCCACTTGTACCCGTTCTACTCCACTCAGAATTTTGTACACTTCAATCATATCTCCCCTCAGCCATCTCTTTTCCAAGCTGAAGAACCCTAACCGTTTTAGTTTTTCCTCATACGAGAGGAGTTCCATCCCCTTTATCATCTTGGTCGCTCTTCATTGAACCTTTTCTTGTGCCACTATATCTTTCGTGAGATAAGGAGATCAGAATTGAACACAATACTCCAGATGAGGTTGCACCATGGAGCGATACAGGGGCATTATAACATTCTTAGTTTTGTTAACCATCCCTTTTTTAATAATTCCTAGCATCCTATTTGCTTTTTTGGCCGCCACCACACATTGGGCAGAAGGTTTCATCGTATTGTCTATGATGATACGCTAACCCCCAAGGTGGACCCTAGCATCCGGTAACTGTGATTCAGGTTATTCTTCCCAATGTGCATCACTTTGCATATGTCCACATTAAATTTCCTATGTGTCCACATCTTAGGGTCTCTTATGTATATATTAGTACCTTTAGTTTGTGGTCTTGTATTTGCATAGAGGTTATCTGTGTTCTGCATGTGTGACCAAGGCCAGGTGTTCTGGTAGGAATGAATGTTGAGAAGCATACAGTGTAGTTTAATTATGTGGTTAACCATTGTGCATTGTTAATAAGATTATATTGTGTGTGTATTTATATGAAAAATGAATGGAAAAATGGCATTACACCTTAATCCCTGAAGTGGTCAGCTGCTTGATCAAAGCCCCATTTTTTTTTAACTTGGACATGATACAACAGGTCTAATTTAGGATGTCCTAAATCTTTATTTATTTAATTTATTTATTCAATTTTCTATATCGTTCTCCCAGGGGAGCTCAGAATGGTTTACATGAATTTATTCAGGTACTCAAGAATTTTTTCCCTATCTGTCCCAGCAGGCTCACAATCTATATAATGTACCTGGATGTTTCTTTCTGTTTGATTATCGCTGATTGGACTTCTTGATTTTGGGACCTCCTTTTCACCCCCAATGTACTCCCTTGTTATTTGGACGAACTGCAGTGTTGGACATTTTTTATGCCTCTCCAAAATTGCTATTTGATGTTTTTGGCAGATAGACTATTTGAGGAGAGCATTTTGAGAATCTATGAAGATGAGAACTATATATAGATTTAGGGTTTTATCTTTGTCAGCAAGAAATCTGACCTATATAGTATCTAGGAGACTGGATTATTATTCATCTATGATTAAATAAGAGCAATAAACTGAATTTCAAACCCTGTTAGGTAACATAAATCAAACACTGGTATAATTAGACATATGACAGTAAGACTACTGCATGACCAGATGCAAAATATTTAGCTACAGTAGAAGTGTACATTAAAAGGAAATCTTAGCTCACACTTTCTCTCACTGCAAACAGTACAAGGGGTTGCTGAAAAAAGTTCTCAGTCCAACCAACTTCCTAAATACTAAGGGGCTCATAATCAAAAGAGAAAAACGTCCAAAAACCGGCCTAAGTCGGCACTTGGACGAACATTTCTCAAAAACATCCAAGCGCCAATAATAAAACCAGGTTTTGGACATATTTAAAAATGACCTAGGCCTTCATATTGCCGCTCAACGTCCAAAGCTAAATGGGGCGTTTCGGGAGGCGTGTCGAGGGCGGGCCGGCTTAGACTTAGTCGTACAGCATGTAAAACCGAATGTTTTACAACAGGGCTTAGATGGAACTTGGACGTTGTGACTTAGACCATGTAAAACATGGTCTAAGTCACAAAAACCCACCTAAACTCACCAGATAAGCACTGCAAACACATAACACAGATCCCTATACACTACCCCAGTGATCACCAACCCCCCCCCTACCCCCATAAAAATTTTATTCACAACTTTAAATTTCAGCCTCCCGACCATCATCACCTGGCCGCCTGGCACAGGAAAGCCTAGTCGTCCAGCCCAGAGGCAGCTTAAGTCATTTTGGGGGTGGGTTAGGGACCTATAGAGAAGAGAACCTATGCCCATAAGCCTCTGTAATCACTGCATTGATACTTAAACATGTGCACTCCCCTATACACCCCCAAAACCCTTTTTTAATGGCATGTAAGTGGCTCCTGCAGCCATACAGGCTATTGGGGTGGTAGATAAGTGGATCTAGGGGATTCTGGAGTTGGTTTGGGAGGCTCACCATCACCTATAAGGGAGCTGTAGTGAGAAGAAGCCATGGCACCCTTTTTGTGAAGTTCACAGCAGTGCCCTGTAAGTTACCCCACTATTTAGGTGGCATGAATGGGTGTGCAGTCCGTCACTTTGCAGACCCCTCCCACGTCCAACAGGGCTTGTTCTAGGCGTTTTGGACTTGGACGGAAAGTTGGACGGAAATGTGGTATAAAGATGGACGATTTAGTGGCTTGGACGATCAGATCGGCAGGACGTATAAGCCAATTTTCGAAAGTAAAAAAAAGTTTGACGTATCTTTTGAAAATGTGTCTTAGGCTCTTTTTAACTTTGGACGACTTGCGAGATGGACGTAAACAGACTTAGACGTCCCTTTCGATTATGCCCCTCCACGCGTTATTTTGCCACTGTAGCTGAAAAGAGTGTTATTTTATTTTGCAAACTGTCAATCTGCAGAATCATAATGCTATGTTTTAACATTGTTTCAGATCATTGATTGAACCATGTCAATGAAAAGTGTGGAATTTTCAAATGCGGAACTCTGAGCCATCATGAAGTGTTTATTCCTGCAGAAGAAAACTCCAAAGAAAATCCATGAATTTATGATGCAAAAATTGAATGGCAAATGTTCATCATACTCCATAGTGACTAAGTGATGTGCAAACTTTCAGGGTGGAGATTTCAAGACCAAAAATGCAGCAAGGTCTGGGAAGCCTCAAATGGTGTCAACTCTTGAAATTGTTGACCATATCCATGACCTGATTTTGGCAGATCAGCGAATATCAGCTAAAACAATTGCTGAGTCACCTCAGATATGCAGGGAACGTGTTGGGTTTATAATCCGCGAGCAGCTGGGCATGCAGAAACTGTCAGCCAAGTGGATGCCCAAATATTTGAATGATAATGAGAGACGACGTTGAATGGGCACTTCCAAGTTGATTTTGCAGCATTTTCAGTGAGCTGGTGCCAACTTTTTGGAGCAACAGTTACTGTTAATGAAACATGGCAATATCACTAAGATCCTGAGACAAAACAGCCCATGCAAGGGCGCATTCAGGTTCTCCAAGGCCAAGGAAATTCAAGATCCAAAAGTCAGCAGGAAACATCATGACCACCGTGTTTTGGGATCAAAAAGGTGTTGTAATGATTGAATATCTTCCAAGGGGCCAAACAGTTAATGCAGAATACTACTGTAACTCGCTGTGCTGATTAAAGGAGGCATTAAAAGAAAAAAGGAGATGGAAGCTGCAGAATGGAGTTCTATTTTTGCAAGACAATGCATCTGTTCACAAGGCTGACAAAATGATGGATGTTTTGATGCAGTTGGGGTTTCAGTGTATAGACCATCCACCCTACTCTCCAGATCTTGCTCCATCGGACTGTTTTCTGTTTCCGAACCTTAAAAAGTGTTTGAAAGGGCAACAATTTTCAAGTGATTCGGAGGTGATTATATCAGCAGATCAGTAACTCAGTGACCAGACATCAGAGTATTTTTTGGGAAGGGTTACAGAAACTTCAGACATGGAGCTCCTTTTACTAAGCTGCAATAGCGTTTTTAGCGCATGCAGAATTGCCGCGCAAGCTAAACCCGTGCTATGCGGCTAGAACTAACGCCAGCTCAATGCTGGCGTTAGCGTCTAGCGCACGCTAAAACCGCTATCGCAGCTTAGTAAAAGGAGCCCTTGATGTGCCAAGTATGTTTAACGTAGGGGTGAATATGTGGAATAACTTGTAAGTTTCATGGCTCCAAAAACGAAAACTGTGAATACAGATGTTCTGGAGATAATTTATTAAACACTGACATATAAAACCATGAAACATCAATTAAAAAAGTACAATGATAAAAAATACTGTGGTAAAAATCCAACCGGACCCTACACGGTCCGTGTTTCGGCAAACACGCCTTCCTCAGGGGTCCAATGGTTTGCAACCTCACTTATAAAGAATTGGACTGAAAACAGTCTATTGTCTTTAAACATGTGAGCAAAGAACACCGCAGACAAGCTGAAGTAGCAAAAAAAATAAAAAAATGCTAAGAAACACGGACCATTGGATTTTTATCACAGTATTTTTTATCATTATACTTTTTTAATTGAATTTTCATGGTTTTATATGTCAGTGTTTAATAAATTATCTCCAGAACATCTGTATCCACAGTTTTTGTTTTTGTTTTCATCAGTGGATTGTTTTCACTGTGGATCATTGGGTCTCCCCCATTGTTCTTTGTTGTGCTAAGTTTCATGGCTCCACATCATTCCCTTCTTGGTTGGGCTAAGAACTTTTCAGCGGCCCCTCGTATCGTGATGTCATAATGCCTTATTCCACCAATGCCTAAGAGCCAACCTCATCGGTGATGTCACAATGGCTTGGTTTCCCTATGCTTGTGCCCATTTAATAGATGCATTTGCCTAATTGAAACAAAAAGTGTCAAGAGAAGTGTGAAATAACTTGTAAGTTTCATGGCTCCACATTATTCCCTTCTTGGTTGGGCTGAGAACCTTTCAGCACTCGTACATGAGAAGGAATTGAGAAAAGACATGCCACATAAAGCAACAATTTTTTTCAAACTAACCACAATCAGTTTTAGAAACAATCAATGTAAAGGAGAATGTTGTTGTTACAGAATTTAATGGATTTTTTTTCCTGTTGGTTTTATTTTGCAGTAATTTTATGAGATCACTAATTGGACGTTTGGATTTTAAAACCCTAGAACTGAAAATGAATAATGCCCAGGTAAGTCCATAATTTTATTACAACTATATTTCATTATGAGTTGTATAAAGTACAGAATGTTGTGTAACTGATTACTGATCTTTTCCAGTTGGAAAAAAGCTTGAGTCAGTCTTCAGTGGGATCAAACCACCTACTGGGGATTAGTCATCTAAATCCCATGGGACAGGGGAACTTCTCTGCTTATAACAACTATGTGATGTCATGTATTTGCCTACAGAATTTGTTTGGCAGAGAAGGCTTGTGGTGGGGTTCTAAAGGGTAGGGTGGTGGAAGACTGATCTTCAAGGTTCCAGTTTGTTAGCATTCAATCCGGAATCTAAGGGCTCCTTTTACAAAGCCTCGGTAGCAATGCTGCCATGGTAAATGCACCAAAGCCCAGTTAATTCCTATGGGCTTCACTGCATTTATCGCAGCAGCATTGCTACAGCAGCTTTGTAATAGAGGCCCTAAGGCCCTGTTTCTTTAAAGGGCACCCAAGTCATGCCTAAAGTTAGGCGTGCTTTAGGTGTCCAATCTAAGTAGTTAATGAGACAATTAAGGGTCTTAACAAACGATAAGAACATAAGAACATAAGATATGCCGCTGCTGGATCAGACCAGTGGTCCATCCTGCCCAGCAGTCCGCTCACGCAGCGGCCCTTTTGGTCAAAGACCAGTGCCCTGAGACTAGCCTTACCAGCGTATGTCCTTGTTCAGTAGGAACTTGTCTAACTTTGTCTTGAATCCCAGGAGGGTGTTTTCCCCTATGATAGCCTCCGGGAGAGCGTTCCAGTTTTCCACCACTCTCTGGGTGAAGAAGAACTTCCTTGCGTTTGTACGGAATCTATCCTCTTTCAACTTTAAAGAGTGCCCTCTTGTTCTCCCTACCTTGGAGAGGGTGAACAACCTGTCCTTATCTACTAAGTCTATCCCCTTCAGTATCTTGAATGTTTCGATCATATCCCCTCTCAATCTCCTCTGCTCGAGGGGGAAGAGACCCAGTTTCTCTAATCTGTCACTGTACGGCAGCTCTTCCAACCCCTTAACCATCATAGTCGCTCTTCTCTGGACCCTTTCGAGTAGTACCATGTCCTTCTTCATGTACGGCGACCAGTGCTGGACGCAGTACTCCAGGTGAGGGCACACCATGGCCCGGTACAGCGGCATGATAACCCTTTCCGATCTGTTCGTGATCCCCTTCTTTATCATTCCTAGCATTCTGTTTGCCCTTTTCGCTGCCGCCACACATTGTGTGGATGGCTTCATTGACTTGTCGATCAGAACTCCCAAGTCCCTTTCCTGGGAGGTCTCTCCAAGTACCGCTCCAGACATCCTGTACTCTTGCCTGAGATTTTTCTTACCGACATGCATTACTTTACATTTATCCACGTTGAATCTCATCTGCCATGTCGATGCCCATTCCTTGAGCCTGGATATGTCACGTTGTAGATCTTCGCAATCCCCCTGCGTTTTCACTACTCTGAACAGCTTCGTATCGTCTGCAAATTTAATCACCTCGCTCGTTGTACCTATGTTCAGATCATTTATAAAGATGTTGAAGAGCACGGGTCCAAGCACCGAGCCCTGAGGCACCCCACTGGTGACACTCTTCCAGTCCGAGTATTGTCCACTTACCCCCACTCTCTGTTTCCTATGCTCCAGCCAGTTTTTAATCCATGTGAGTATTTTTCCCTCGATTCCATGGCTCGCAATTTTCCGAAGTAGTCGTACATGTGGAACCTTGTCGAACGCCTTCTGAAAGTCCAGATATACAATGTCGACTGGGTACTTAGGCATCCAAAGGACGTAGATGCCACTTTGTAGACGCAGCCACAATTTCATGGACGCCCATGGTCGCGGGACCAGGACATGACATCAGAAAGGAGTCAAGGCTGATGCTCACAGTCTGTAGAAGATGTTTCTGCCTGTGAACATTTCAAGAGGTATGTGGGGGCTGCCCAAGTGGCGATGCCGGGTATCACTGCCCTGCTATGCCACTGAGTTCATCCTGCATAATATCACATGAGCCAATATTCAGCCAGTGGCATTCAGTATTTCTTTAAATATTGATCCCCACTAGTTAATTTAGACCTGAATATTCAGTGCTGAGCTTTATCCAAGCACCAGCATTGAGCATTTAGGGCTCCTTTTACAAAGGTGTGTTAGGGCCTTAACGCACGGAATAGCACACGCAAAATTGCCACGTGCGCTAGACCTTAATGCCTGCATTGAGCTGGCGTTAGTTCTAGAAGCGTAGCGCCGGTTTAGCGCACACTAAAATCCTGCGTGCACTAAAATCGCTAACGCACCTTAGTAAAAGGAGCCCCTAGTCTTTGGTGGCACTCAAACATTACGTGGATATAGTTGATATTCAGTGTATTGCTACATGACAGTTGGCGATGCAGACATAAGCATTGAATATCGCCGGTACATACATAACTCCTGGCTTCTCCCCGACTCCATCGCTAGGCTACCCCGGCACTAATTGGCTTGTGATGCCAAGGTCACAGCAGATTTTCAGTGACCCTGTGCAGTTAAGTGTCACTGGAAATGTGGGGATAGCCTGCTCTCTACGATATTACTGGATAGGAGTCTCTCCTACTGGTTAAATTATTCTGTTTATCAATCAATCTAGATTTCTAGTGGGCAATTCCAGTTCCCAGACATTTTTTTTTAATTCTTTTCTTATTCTTTGTTTTTATTTAACACAAATCCACCCCCCCCCCCATTCTATATTTTCCTTTCATCAGTCCTCCATTGCTCTCAAAAAGTTAGTCTATGTCCCAGTCTGCTCTATCCAGTAGTATACCATACAACTGAGGAAAGAAGGAGCAAATCAGGTTGGATTTTTTTTTTTGGTCCATTCAGACAAATTGTTGTGGGTTCCCCCCCCCCCCCTTTAAAGAAAAGATATAAGAACAAACACCCCAAAATCTTCAAACACAAAAGTAAACCTGAGACACAGATTCAGCAGCCAGGCACTTGAATGAACAGGATAATCGGTGTGGTTTCTTGACAGGTGTACCAGCCAGCCTATTGCAGCCGTATAATCATTACCATTTTAATAAGGCTGTAATGGGGGAGGGGGAAGAGGGGAAGCGATAATTCCATGGGGTGTGAGGATTCTAATTCAACTCCTGATGCCACATGAATGTGCTAGAATTTGCTTGCATTGTTTTCATCTTTTATAGCCCTGAATGCAAATAATTGCTGGCTATAGATTCAAAAATTCTTAGAATTGGCAAATGAATTAGCTTTCCCAGTGCTGCACAAGAATGTCAATACTGAAAAAGGAAGCACGTGAGGCCTTTTCTATTTTTTTCCTCTTTCCGGGGTATTGCGCTGGTTTACTGCTGAAGTCATTAGGTGTGTACTCACTATTTCTTAAATGAGGCTTCTTGATTCACAAATCTCTGTCCATCTGTATAGATATAAAAGGCAACTATTTCTATATATACCTATTTTTTCCCCCACAGGATCTTATCAGAGCAGTTATAGCTATCCCCTTTGTCAGGCCACGATAACAAGAAGTTCCACCCTGAGTTAATGGAGCTAGCCCCCTTTCTGGGTCTCAAGAATACATGAACCCATGGTCTACACAGGGGAGTGTGTGGCGCAGTGGTTAAAGCTACAGCCTCAGCACCCTGAGGTTGGGGGTTCAAACCCACGCTGCTCCTTGTGACCCTGGGCAAGTCACTTAATCCCCCCATTGCCCCAGGTACATTAGATAGATTGTGAGCCCACTGGGACAGATAGGGAAAAATGCTTGAGGACCTGAATAAATTCATGTAAACCGTTCTGAGCTCTCTTGGGAGAACGGTATAGAAAATTGAATAAATAAATAAAATATAAATAAATAAATACACTTACTATATATGGATCCAGGAGGACCCTCACTCCTGCTACAGTCCTCCTACTCCCCTCCCTAACATATCCTGAGATTGTGCTGTAGATGAAGCACCAAATTCCAAACCCACCAATACAGAACCGCAGTGGTTATGGTTTAAACAAAATGCCGCCCACTGCATTTCAAATAAAACCAGATATTCAGCAATGGGAGTGCCAGGGGTGCGGTGTCTAGTGCACAAGAGATAGCTCTGATTCCTTCCTCCCCTCTCTGCTTTACTCTTGTTCCTTTTCTCCCTCAACTGTCCTATTTGTGAGATCTCTACCAAACTTTTATGACTCACTTCAAAATATGAAAAAATAATAGCCTCAATAATAATTGTACTCAGGGTACCTTATACACTCCAATGGGAATTCAGATTCCACTGTACTCAGAACAAGTCAGTGGTGTTGGAATTCTTCACCATTCCCCTTACATGGAGAGTAATAAATATCTTTTATGGAGATATATATTTTTTTCTTTTTCTTTACTTTTTCTTTTTACATCCTTATTTATTCTTACATCCAAATAACTTATTATAGCTTAAATAGCTTATAAATAGAAAAGGAGTTAAAAGTGTATCACTTAACTTAAGATCCCTATCGGTTCCCCTTCCCGACGCGTTTCGGAGTTCTATTTCAAGGTCGGGGGAACAAAAGATAAGGTTAGTCCTCAACCGTACATTTTCTGCCACTGGCTATCCAACTCCGAAACGCGTCGGGAAGGGGAACCGATAAGGATCTTAAGTTAAGTGATACACTTTTAACTCCTTTTCTATTTATAAGCTATTTAAGCTATAATAAGTTATTTGGATGTAAGAATAAATAAGGATGTAAAAAGAAAAAGTAAAGAAAAAGAAAAAAATATATATCTCCATAAAAGATATTTATTACTCTCCATGTAAGGGGAATGGTGAAGAATTCCAACACCACTGACTTGTTCTGAGTACAGTGGAATCTGAATTCCCATTGGAGTGTATAAGGTACCCTGAGTACAATTATTATTGAGGCTATTTGTGAGATGGCATTCTTCTTTTCTAGTCTCCTATCAGATTGTACACCACCTTGTTTTTGGACCTTAAGTAGGATGGTATATTAAACTCATGCATTGAGGGCTAGATTCAATAAATAGTTCTGAAATATCGATGCCAAAGAACATCAGTGCTCAATGCCATTCCATAATGGGCACTCCAAGATGAATGCCCATCATAGAACAGCATTGAGGGGGGAAACGCTACAAACAGTGCCCTACTGGCGTCTATGTTAATAGGGAAACACCATTTGAAATGGCAAATAACTCTAAATTTAAAGCACCTATTGGTGCCTAAAGAAAAGGTGCTGGAATTGCACCTCTGGAGGCACCTATCAGCACCTAATGCCACCACAGGCGTGGCTAATGCTGGAAGTGGCATAAGTTGCCATAAAGCACCTACGTAGACGCTTGCCATGACAAATGTAGGCCTGGAAAACCCTGGCCTACATTTCTGGCGCCTATCTTTCCTGGAAGTACAATTCTCTATACGGCGCTGTTGCGTGATTGACATGCGATTGGCGGCCACTTTTTAGCCAGTCGCCAATATTGGCTCTGTGTAGAGAATCCGGGCCTGAGTGCCAATGTAGGTGCTGAAATTTGGGTGTCAGGACATTTGCTTGCTAAAACCAGGGTAATTCCCTGGGTGGATTTTGGACATTGTTTGACTTAGGTACTGGTAGGCGCCTACCTTAGGTGCACTCATTGAGGCCAAGAAAATTCTGGCCTAAATGGCAGCTTGTCTAAGAATTCAACACCTTGCAGGGCCATCTTGCAGTCAATGGTCTTATCGTGTTTGTACTATTGTAACCTTGTGCTCTTGGCTTTACCAGGAAATTTGTTGAGTGCATTACAGGTCGCTCAGAATTCTGTGGTTAGAACCCTTTTCCGTTTGGAAAGAACATAAGAACATAAGACATAATAACATCAGAATTGTCGCTGCTGGGTCAGACCAGTGGTCCATCGTGCCCAGCAGTCCGCTCACGCAGTGGCCCTCTGGTCAAAGACCAGCACTCTAACTGAGACTAGCCCTACCTGTATACATTCTGGTTCAGCAAGAACTTGTCTAACTTTGTCTTGAATCCCTGGAGGGTGTTTTCCCCTATAACAGCCTCCGGAAGAGGGTTCCAGTTTTCTACCACTCTCTGGGTGAAGAAGAACTTCCTTATATTCGTACGGAATCTATCCCCTTTCAACTTTAGAGAGTGCCCTCTCGTTCTCTCCACCTTAGAGAGGGTGAACAACCTGTCCTTATCTACTAAGTCTATACCCTTCAGTACCTTGAATGTTTCGATCATGTCCCCTCTCAATCTCTTCTGCTCGAGGGAGAAAAGGCCCAGTTTCTCTAGTCTTTCGCTGTACGGCAACTCCTCCAGCCCCTTAACCATTTTAGTCGCTCTTCTCTGGACCCTTTCGAGTAGTACCGTGTCCTTCTTCATGTATGGTGACCAGTACGGTAACAAGGACTGAGCTTATCACTGACTACTATGTGAAACTATACTGGCTGAAATGAGAAGATCGTATACATTTCAGATTGCTTGTGATGGTATATTGGTGTTTGAATGGTTTGGCTCCTGCAAGTCTGGTGGGTACTATTCATGCTTATGTCCCTTTGTCAAAATTGCGCTCTGTCCAGCATCTGTAAGGGACCTAAGACTGAATTCCTCACGTGTGACTATGTTCTCCTGTTGGGGACCTCAGGAATGGAATCTCCTATCTTTATATATCAGAAAGTAAAGTAATCTCGATGGGTTCAAGAAGCTTTTGAAGAGATACTTATTCTGCAAAATGAAATATGGTCATTGAGACAGGTGTAAGTGCTGGTCGCTTATTTGTGTGACTGTTTTTACGTGTATTTTATGTATTTTTAAAATTATGTATGTTTATACTTGTGAGCCGCTGTGGGAAAAGCGGATTATAAATAAAATAAAATAAAAAACAAAGCACCTACTGGTGCCCAAGACTGCTTAGACACCACTAGGCATGATTCTATAAACGGCACCTAGCAGATGATTGACAATCACACCTAACAGCATCTGTGAATTAGGCACCATTTATAGAATCCGGGCCCATATGTAGAATCCAGGGAAAAATGTCTATGCAAAATTTCAGGGCTGGTCAAATGAACAAATATTCTATTTGTAAAGGCCCTCGTTTTGAATTTAGTACTCCACAACTGCACATCTATCACCAATTTAGTCTCCTGTACAGTGGTGTACCTAGGGTATATGACACCCAGGACCCATCATTTTTTGATTCCCCCCCATCAAAAATATTTTTTGTAACAACCCTTGCTGGTCCGATGCTTTACCTTTCGTCAAGCTGAAAAAACTGCCAGCCTCGGCAGTGACTCTGCTACGTCACCCGCGGCTCCCCTTCCTGATTTCTGTCTGCCTCTGCCGTGATCCACCCAGGCGGAAACAGGAAGTTGCGTCATTGGCAGACACAGAAAGCAAGAAGGGGAACCGTGGGCAATGTAGCAGAATCACTGAAGAGGCCAGCAGTTTTTTCAGCTTGACATAAGGTAAACGGACATCAGATTGGACGAGAAGGCTGGAAACATGCTGGGCCACGGGAGCTACCCAGAGCGTTGGGGCTGGACCATGACTCCAAGGCCAGGAACAACCCCCATCTTGGCTGGCACCTGGGGTGGTCCGCCCCGGCCCCCTCCTTGGTATGCCAGGAAATACTTTTCTACGGAAAGGTTTTTAGATGGTGGAAGAGGTGGTGGAAACAGAGACTGTGGCTGAATTCAAGAGGGCCTGGGATAGGCACATGGGATCTCTTGGAAAGAGAAAGAGATAATGGTTACTGCGGATGGGCAGACTAGATGGACCATTTGGCCTTTATCTGCCATCATTATTTCTATGTTTCTATTCTTGTAGTCTCTTGGGTTATAGTAGGACCTGTGTGCAGACTCCATAGCTACTTTTTCTTGAACTTAATCAGAAGCTCAAGCCCTCCCCCCACCCCAACCTTATCCCAGGTAATAGAAACAAAATCTCCATCCATGCACTTTATAAAGAGGTAATCAAAACCTATCATTCCTTCCATATAAAGTGCCCATCCATAGTAAGCTGCGGTTTCCTCAGAAGCCGATCAAAACACTCACTAACTCCTGCTTCCCAACAATGTCACTTTTCATCCTCAAACGAAACATCTGTGCTTCCCACAGTGGATTATAGCATGATACTGCTCACTTATGCAGCATCTGTGTCTTAACTAGTGATTAAACTCTGGAATTAGTTGCCAGAGAATGTGGTGAAAGCAGTTAGCTTAGCAGGTTAAAAAAAAAAAAAAAGTTTGGATAATTTCCTAAAAGAAAGTCCATAAGCCATTATTAAGATGGACTTGGGGGGGGGGGGGATCCACTGCTTATTCTTAGGATAAGCAGCCAAAAAAAAAAAAAAAATCTGTTTTACTCCTTGGGATCTTGCTAGATACTTGTGACCTGAGTTGGTCACTGTTGGAAACAGAATACCGGGCTTGATGGACTTTCGGTCTGTCCCATATTCTTATGATTGGAGCATGAACCAGACCTCCTTAGAAAACACTTTTAAGTATAGCCTCAACACCCTGAAGTTGTGGGTTAAAATCCCACTTTGTTCCTTGTGACCCTGGGCAAGTCACTTAATCCACCATTGTTCCAGGTACATTCGAGTGTGAGCCCACCGGGACAGATAGGGAAAAATGCTTGAATGCCTGAATATAAACCACTTGGACTATATAAATACTATTAATAAATAAATAAGACATATCTTTGAAAAGTCCTTCCTCAATGCAGTCACTCAAGAAGAATAGTCCTAAAAGACAAGGATATTTTGTCCATCATCTGAAATTTATTAGCCACCAAATTACTTCTTTTTCGGAATAGATCAGTAAGCATACTGTAACAGCTCTGGGCCCTCCCTTCATTGTCCTGGGTATGTTCCAAGTGGTGCACCTGTACACTCAGTGAATCCGTCATGTCTGCTGCTAGCTTATATATTTACTTACTAAAACTTGATTGTGCATCTATGGTTTATGGTTTAATTAAACAGCAAACCTCTGAGTGAATGACTTTGTAGAGTACTACTTTATAAACCTTAAAAATATATAATAAAATGCCATCCACCAACAAAGCCAATATAAATACAGGCGTTGAAAGAAAGTTCATAATTTTGATTCTCCTATCTTTCAAATACCAAGAAACATGGGCATCGGGATAGGGGTGGCCACAGAGGCCATGGTCCCCTCAAAGATTGGTGGTCGGAGGTCAGAGGAGACGGCTCTCCCGCCTCCCCCCACCCACCTCCTCCCCGGCCACGCTCATTTTAAATCTTCGGGCAGCTGTCGGCGACAGTGAGTGAGCGTCCAGTTGCTGCAGAATGAAGACTTCCTGGGCTGGCCAATGGCAGCAGGCCTACTCGTCGCCTGAAGATTTAAAATGACAGCGGCCAGGGAGGATGTAGATGGGGGAGCTGGGAGCCAGAGAGAGATGTCTAGGTTGGAGCTTTTGCCCCTCCCCCCCCAACAAAAAGCATTCCGCTGCCTATGCCAAGAAACTTTAAGGCAAGTCACTCAATCCTCCATTGCTCCATGTACGTTAGATAGATTTTGAGCCCACTGGGACAGAGGGGGGAAAATGCTTGAGTACCTGGTTGTAAACCACTTAGAAAACTTTGATAGGTAGTATATAAATACCTAAAATAAATAAATAAATTCCACTGGGACATATTTTCTTGATTCTCCAGTTTGTCCTCACAGTGAACACATGCTTCTTTCAATGTTGTGACATCACTTGCTATAGTCAAACTATCATCTTCATTTGTTCAGTATCAGTTTTCTGAGTCTTGAGTGTCAATAGTGAGCTAGTTACATAATCCAATTTATTATGGATATTTTTTCAAATTTAGGGGTCCCTGTTTCTCACCCACCCAGCTCTCCCAGTTTCTCACCTTTCCCACCCCTTCCCTCTTCCTGTAAGCCTGGTAATGGAATACTTTTAGGTTTCACTTATATTCTGATATTTGTAAATGTTTGCTCATTTCTTTTTTTTTTTTTTTTTTTTTTGAAAATATTTTTATTGAATGAACCAGTCACGAGAAGTACAATCAGCAGCCAAGCCAAAAGATAATAACAGCATAGATACAATAATCAGGTATACAATACAGCTAGGCCAGAGATCAGACAGTCAAACATAGTCGTCTCATGAAAGGTCGCAATTTTCATGTGTAAAACAGAACAACAGGAAAACAAACCTCCCTCCCGTCCCCCGCCCCAAACCCCCCCATCCCCCCCCCTTGCATCCTAAGGAGCTAACCCCGCTTAGAACGATTCCCAGCACTCCACATAAGCGGCTAAAGAAGGGTTACCTTCAAAAACGAATCAAAATGTAACAATGTACGAGAAGTGCAATAAAGAGAGACATATTTTATGAATGCAATGATAAAAGTATCATCTTATTTTCTTTTTTATGTTTGATTTTTTTTATATATTACTTTTAAATGTGAACCAACCCGGCTTTTGCACCATTTTACCACAAATCCGAAAAGGGTAACTTCACTACTACTACTTATCATTTCAATAGCACTACTAGACATACACAGCGCTGTACATTAAAACACAGAAGAGACAGTCCCTGCTCAAAAGAGCTTACAATCTAGTCAAAATAAATTGGACAAGAAGATGCATCTATATACAGTGCTTAGGTAGAGGAATTAGAGAGGGAATGGCAAGATTCCATGCATAATCCCCAAAGAATAGCAAGATTCCATGCGGAAACCCCACAGAGTAGCAGCATTCCATGCAGAATCCCCAAAGAGTAGCAAGATTCCATGCGGAAACCCCACAGAGTAGCAGCATTCCATGCAGAATCCCCAAAGAGTAGCAAGATTCCATGCGGAAACCCCACAGAGTAGCAGCATTCCATGCAGAATCCCCAAAGAGTAGCAAGATTCCATGCGGAAACCCCACAGAGTAGCAGCATTCCATGCAGAATCCCCAAAGAGTAGCAAGATTCCATGCGGAAACCCCACAGAGTAGCAGCATTCCATGCAGAATCCCCAAAGAGTAGCAAGATTCCATGCGGAAACCCCAAAAAGTAGCAGAATTCTATGCGGAAACCCTGAATATTACTACTACTTATCATTTCT
The DNA here is from genome assembly GCF_902459505.1 of Geotrypetes seraphini. Classification (NCBI taxonomy): domain Eukaryota; kingdom Metazoa; phylum Chordata; class Amphibia; order Gymnophiona; family Dermophiidae; genus Geotrypetes; species Geotrypetes seraphini. Next base: position 21,535,968 of record NC_047090.1, on the reverse strand, counting down.
ATAGCGCTACTAGGACATACACAGCACTGTACATTAAACCAGAGAAGAGACAGTCCCTGCTCAAAAGAGCTTACAATCTAGTCAAGAGAAATTGGATAAGAAGGTGGGGGAATTGGAGAGGGAACGATAAGACAGATATTGGTGCTTAGCAGGTAGGTTGGAGTTTGGGATTGAAAGCAGCTTCAAAGAAGTGGGCTTTGAGGCTGGATTTGAATGCTGCCAGAGACGGAGGTTGACGTACCGATTCGGGCAGTTTGTTCCAGGCATACGGTGCAGCAACTTCACAAATGGATAAAAATTACCTTGATTAATTATGCCAATACTCATCATTTGTGGAAATAAAAACCTATGAAGTTTATTAAACATGACCGGGTTGCTATTCAAAGTGATTTAACTGGCCAGAAACGATTCCTGACCAGTTCCATCGCTTGTTTAGGGCTAACTCATCGCTGTCAGCAGTATTGAACTGGCTATTGCCACTAAAAATGTCTGGTTAGCACGTATCTCAAAACTGGCTAGGGGGAGGGGGGGCTTTCGCGGGGGGAAGAGTCATCATTTGGCTGGTTAAATGCCAATATTTAACACTTTACTGGCCAGGACCTCATAAATAGGACCATATAAAAATCAATCCTATTTTTACATGGTTCCCCATAGGTGGTTTAGTGCCGAGCTTTGCACTTGACCGGCTGTGCTTTAGGCTGCTGCACAAATCTAGAAAGTCAATGGCAAACCCTGGGCACTGAATTTCCAGGCACAATGCTAGTGATGATCAGCTAAACACCGAACGCTACCAGCTGAATTTTGACCCTGACCTATTCCTGGTTTATCAGAATGAAACTAGTTTCCTAGCATGAATTCATTCATTAGTTCCAAGTCCTTTTATTATACTATCTCCTACCGTGTTTCCCCGATGATAAGGCAGGGCCATCAAATAAGACAGCCCCCCCTTTTTAGAAAAAAATGTAAAATAAGGCACCCCCCCCCCCCCCGCAAATAAGCCACCCACTGATACCTGCGCTTACCCGAATCGGGTGGTACGGTGGGTGACTCCGTGTGGTCCCTCCGTCTACGTGCCGCGCCTCGTCATGAAGTGAAGAGGAGGAAGTGACAGGACTGCAGCGCGCGCACGTGACTCCGCGCAAGGAAACACAGGCAGCTTCCCTCATCCCTCCCTAACGGAGACTGCAGGAGTTTGTTCACGGCCAGAACATCCAATACAGGTAATAAAATTCTGTTTTTTTTCAACAATAACTGTGTACTGTAGTCTTCTTCATGGGTAAATAAGGCATCCCCCCGAAAATAAGCCCTAGAGCATATTTTGGCCTTCCCAAAAAAATAAGACAGTGTCTTACCATCGGGGAAACAGGGTAGTATCGATTGATATAGGTTTTATGTATTCAGTTTTTGTTTTTGTTTTTTAAATATGAGTGGAATAGCAGAGCAAAAGGCATTTTTACTGTAATAAGAACATAAGAGTTGCCATATTGGGACAGACCATAAGCCCATCAAGCCCAGTATCCTGTTTCAAACAGTGATTAGCCCAGGTCACAAGTACCTGGCAAGATCCCAAAGAGTAAACATATTGTATGCTACTTATCCTAGGAATAAGCAGTGGAATTCCCCACATCCATCTTAACAAAGGCTTATGAACTTCTCTTTTTAGGAAGTTGTCCAGTCCTTTTTTGAACTCTGCTAAGCTAACTGCTTTCACCACATTCTCTGGCAATGAATTCCAGAGTTTAATTACATGTTGCATTTGCTTTAAATCTACTATTATAACCTGTTTGTTTTAAATCTACTACTTAGTAGCTTTAATGCATGCCCCCTAGTCCTAGTAATTTTGAAATGAATAAACAAGCGACTTACATCTACCCACTCCACTCCTCTGTATTTTTTTAGACCTCTATCATATCTCCCCTGAGCCGTTTCTTCTCCAGGCTGAAGAGCCCTAGCTGCTTAAGCCTTTCCTCATATGGAAGTCATCCTACTCCTTTTACCATTTTTGTCCTTCTCTGTACCTTTTCAAATTCTGCTGTATCTTTTATTAAACATAGAAACATAGAATATGACGGCAGAAAAGGGCTATAGCCCATCAAGTCTGCCCACTCTAATGACCCACCCCCCTGATAAGGCAACCAGAACTGCACAAAGTGTTTGAGGTGTGGTTGCACCACAGAGCGATACAAGGGCATTATAACATTTTCATCTTTGTTTTCCATTCCAGCAGTTGTGACTAGAAAAGACAAAAGCCCTTGTAGGGAAACCACTTTTGCCTCATATGCTTTAGAAGCTCTGGTATAAAGTTACCCGTTTGTCCTTTTTGTAGATTCTTTGAATGTATTCAGTAGAACACAATGAGAGATTCAGGCAGGGACATGTCCTCTCTCTGCAGGTTCTAGTGGTCCCTTGCCAGTCAGCGTATCACCAGGGAGCATCCCTTCTCAATGTGTCCCCAACATGAAAAGGATTTGAAGGACATATTTGACATGTCGACTATGTTGAAAGAATTCCTTTGATTGATGATGATGTTAACATTATGTGAACTGTGCCACCAGAGGTGACAACTGGAGCCAGAAGAAAGTAAACATGGCACCAACCAGAATAGAGTATTCACTCAGGGAAAGAATGGAATTCTGACATGGTGATAATACAAAAGAACTATGTATTTCTAAGTTTATCGCGAGTGATCTATTTCCCCCCCCCCAGTGTGCCTTATCCAAAATGGACTTCTTCAAATAAGTCCTTACATAGTGACAAAGGTGTCCCATTTGCAAACTATCACCTGAATTGTCAGTGCAGATGTACTCTATAAATTACTGTGCAAAAAGGGGCATAGGTAGCCCTCCAATTTTGGGAGTGCCCAGGGGTGGACTGGGAGGGTGGGGACCAACATATTCTCCCTCCTCCCCCATGCATGCACTAAAGATACCTTTGGTGGCGGGGATGTCAAAGCTCCGCCAGCCGGTTTCCGTGCCACTCCCCTCCTCCTAGCACTGTTTCCTTAATGCAGAAATTGGTGATGTGCGTCCAGCCGTCCCCCAGGACTTCTGGCGCATGCTGAAGACTTTACATCCATGGATTATAGAATACCAAATAGGGTAGTTATACGTGTACCTGCTAATTACTGGCAATTAACACCCATTATTGCTAATAATTGGTTAACACAAATTAAAGCCCCATTTTGGGTTCATCGCCGTCCTCTGTGGTAAAAAAGCTCTGACGCTCATAGGAATTCTAGGAGCTTTTACCGCATTGCCCAATGATAAAAATCCCTAGCGTGGCTTGATAAAAGGGGGCCTAACTTACACCCATAATGGACCCTATTCCATTTATACTTTTTCCTTGTAGAGAGGGGCTAGAACTAGGAACCGATATTATTATGAATAAAACAATCCTTAAAGCAGTTACAAAAGTGAAAATTCTGGGAGTTATGTTAGATCAAAAATTGAACTACCATGAACAAATTAGCACACTAGTACCCTGTTTCCCCGATGATAAGGCAGGGCCATCAAATAAGACAGCCCCCCCTTTTTAGAAAAAAATGTAAAATAAGGCACCCCCCTGCAAATAAGCCACCCACCGATACCTGCGCTTACCCGAATCGGGTGGTACGGTGGGTGACTCCGTGTGGTCCCTCCGTCTACCGTATTTGCCTCCATGGCTGCGTGCCGCGCCTCGTCATGAAGTGAAGAGGAGGAAGTGACAGGACTGCAGCGCGCACACGTGACTCCGCGCAAGGAAACACAGGCAGCTTCCCTCATCCCTCCCTAACGGAGACTGCAGGAGTTTGTTCACGGCCAGAACATCCAAAAGTGAGACACGCAGACAGGTTTCTTTTGCTGTGAGCAATACCACTTACTGTATATAAAGCCTGTTTAAAATGCATACGGTATATAAACAATGGTTTCACATTGTCAAGTCCCCTCTGATGCTGCACTACAGAATAATCTCTTTACTGTGTTTCCCTGATGGAGAACATTGGGGACATTAAATGGTACAATATATGGTATGATGGATAAAGCTGGCCATACACGGTACGATTTTTCGGCCGACCGATTCTTCAGCCGTCAAATAAGACAGCCCCCCCTTTTTAGAAAAAAATGTAAATAAGGCATCCCCCCGAAAATAAGCCCTAGAGCATATTTTGGCCTTCCAAAAAAAAAAAAGACAGTGTCTTACCATCGGGGAAACAGGGTAAAGAGCCTGTTTTTATAGGCTAAGAATGATTAGATCACTATCAGCTTTTCTCGATGAATCAGCGCTAAATATTTTAATACATTCACTGGTAATATCTAAAATTGATTATTGCAATGCCCTATATAAAGGAGCCTCTTTAAAAGAAATACGTAGAATCCAGATTATTCAAAATACCGCAATAAAAATAATTATGAGAAAGAAAAAATTTGATCACGTAACACCACTTTTAAAGGAAAAACACTGGCTACCAGTAAACCATAGAATCAATTATAAGATAGCTCTACTTGCTCATAAAATACTCATAAATAAAGCCCCGGCATTTCTAGAAAGATATTTAATTCCATACTCCCCATTAAAATCTTTAAGATCAGAAGACAAAGCCCTATTAACAGTTCCTTCTTTAAAAGTTATATACTCTAGGAGAGACATGATTTTTTTCTGTTTCAGCCCCCCAAATCTGGAACTTACTTCCACTTAATTTAAGAGAAGAAAAACTATTGAACAAATTTAAAAGTCTCCTAAAGAGCTGGCTTTTTAAAGATGCTTTTTAATAGATTAGTCTCACTATATTTTAGGGTAGGATGAGGAGGTTACGGAAATATGTGGGTATGTGTCTCCCATCCTGTGTGTACTAAACCTATACCCGATTTTATTTTTTGTTTTATTTTTTTTAACATTGTAATTTAAGTTGCCCTTTTCCCTAATGTTTCAATGTCAATTAGCAGCATATGTGACATATGTGGATTTTATTATTTTATCTGATTTTTATCTGATGTAAATCGCATTGAAATGAGATTTTGCGATCTAATCAAAGAATTTATTAAACTTGACACTTGAAACTACAGTGTTCCCCCGTGAATTCATGATTCGTGGACTCAGTTATTCGCGGTATTTTCTGACTGCCTGTTCCGGTCATAAAATACAGGGAATGAGTCCGCAAATCAGCTTTCTGCACAGCCGATTCCTCCTCCTCTCAAAAACAAATTCACGGTTTTTCGAAATTCGTGGGTGTTCCTGGAATGGAACCCCCGCGCAATTTCGGGGGAGTACTGTAAATTGAACTGGAGATCGGAGAACAAATTGATAAATGACCGTATAAACCTTTCTCCTAGCAATTGGATAGTGATTGTTGTTTTATAAAAGAAAAAGATCCACTTATATGATTTTATAAATGTGATCTATCAAATTTACTTGACCACCCTTTGAAACAAACCCTCGAGGAGGTGTACAGAACATGCTAGGCCAGGGGTGTCCAACTCCGGTCCTTGAGGGCCGGAATGCAGTCGGGTTTTCAGGATTTCCCCAATGAATATGCATGAGATCTATTTGCATGCACTGCTTTCAGTGCATATTCATTGGGGAAATCCTGAAAACCCAACTAGATTCTGGCCCTCGACGACCGGAGTTGCCCACCCCTTTGCTAGGCAGAACAGGAGAGGTCAGAGTCAAGGTGTTTGCCCAGTACCTGATCTGTTTGCCCGGTGACCCATCAAAAGCACGCAGGACATTTGTGCACTGACAATAGCACCCCAACATTTTGTGTGCATGACAAATGCGCGCCCTATGCCTTCCGTTTGGCAACATACTCTGAGGGGAGGGGGAACTTCAACCAGGAGGCAACAGAATCCAGGAAGGAATTTGTAACACAGTACTGATACCTGGAGGAAGGCGAGGGTTGCCACTAATTGGATATCATTCAGCATATAATGATTATATCAGTTGAGGAACCACAATATCTGCATCCTATCACCTCCAATATTTAAATATCTAGGAAAATTCCAGGAAAGATTTTTTTGGACCATCAGAAAGAACTGATATTAATATAACCAATATCTTTTCATTCAAATTGCCATTGGTCCAGAAAATAAGGGATTTCAGCAAAAAAAATATTCTTCCTAATAATCACTTCAAGTGTACAATGCAAGTGACTTTATCAATAATAACAGAAACCTAACCACTACAACAAAATGCATATTTCAAAAGCTGCATTAAAGAAGTCTCCTGAAATAAAAATAAAAAAATAGCAAAATAAATCACCAATGTTTCAAAATATAAGAGAAAAGACATTACTACCATTTTATAAGAAATGGTGAACTTTAAAGATGGCTGATACACTGATACGTGGCCACAGAGAGATCTGCTACATAAGTTATTTTGAAAGATTGACTGTTATTTATTTATTTATTTTACATGAATGCCTCATCCACTAAGCAATTGGGGGAGATGAGCAGATTCTATAAACGGTGCCTAAATCAGCAGACACCTAGAAAAAAAGGCACCAGCCACATGTCATACTTAAGCGCTGTTTACAGAACCGCGCCTAATGCTGCCTATCAAAAAAACTTATGCACCGGTAATGTAGGCCTGGGCGAACAGAATGCTAGGAATGATTAAGAAGGGGATCACGAACAGGTCGGAGAAGGTTATCATGCCGCTGTACCGGGCCATGGTGCGCCCTCACCTGGAATTCTGCATCCAGCACTAGTCGCCGTACATGAAGAAGGACATATTAATACTCGAAAGGGTCCAGAGAAGAGCGACTAAGACAGTTAAGGGGTTGGAGGAGCTGTCGTACGGTGACAGATTAGAGAAACTGGGCCTCTTCTCCATAGAACAGAGGAGATTGAGAGGGGACATGATCAAAAAATTCAAGATACTGAAGGGGATAGACTTAGTAGATAAGGACAGGTTGTTCACCCTCTCCAAGGTAGGGAGAACAAGAGGGCATTCTTTAAAGTTGAAAGGGGATAGGTTCCATACAAACGTAAGGAAGTTCTTCTTCACCCAGAGAGTGGTGGAAAACTGGAACACTCTCCCGGAGGCTATTATAGGGGAAAACAATCTCCAGGGACTCAAGACAAAGTTAGACAAGTTCCTACTGAACAAGGCCGTATGCTAGTAAGGCTAGTCTCAGTTAGGGCACTGGTTTTTGACCAAAAGGGCCGCCGAGTGAGCGGACTGCTGGGCGCGACGGACCACTGGTCTGACCCAGCAGCGGCATCTCTTATGTTCTTATGTTTTACTGGCCTCCATTGCAGGCGCTTAAGTTCTTTAGAGAATCGCACCTAGAGGTGTCTATCTCTGTCTCCGCCCTCCCTCCAACACACCCACTTAGGCATTAGGCACTGCTAGGCGGCCATGTGATAGGGTAGGCGCCTTTAGGCCAATACAGTAGTCCCCTGAAATTTGCGAGGCTTCCGTTCCAGGAACCGCCGCTAATTTTGAAAAACTGTGAATTTGGTTTTTATAGGCAAGAGAGGACAGCTGGGGCGCTGAGGCAGGAGAGAGCAGCTGGGGCGCCGACAGGTACAAAATCACTCGCGGTATGCTCCGACCGCCTTTTCCTGTTGCTAAAGTCGGGCTACACCAATCAGGAGCTGTTTTGACACGCAGCTCCTGATTGGTGTAGCCTGAATTTAGTACAGGAAGAGGCGGTCGGAGCATACCGCGAATTAGTGAGTCCGCGAACTGTGAATTCACAGGGGGAACACTGTACATTTTTTTTTTCAATTATGAGCTTGTTAAAGCTCGTAATTGAAGCTATTAAGGTGGTTTGGGCATTAAGGTAAGCACCTAACTTTAGATGCTTCTCATAGAATCTGAGCCCTGGTGTTAATAAAGAACAATTTCTTATGTGGTTGGTATCATTTGTATCACAACCAACACACTGCCCTCATCAGCACTGCTATTGCCTGGCCTAATTCTCTCAACTGCTTTCTCCATCTCTCTCAGGCTTCTCCAGCTCTACTGTATATAGTGGCCTAGTAAGGGGGGGGTGAGGGGGTGATTCGCCCCAGACATGATCTTCCTCAGGGCGCCTCTTCTCCTCCCCACTGCATCGTGCTCATCCCTTCCCTTCCCTCGGGACCTTTTTAATGACGGCGCGAGCAGCCCCCCAGCTTGCTGCCCATGTCGGCTTTGGCGCATTCTCCGACATCACTTCCTGAACCCGCACCTATGAAGTGATGTCAGAGAGCGCTGAAGCTGATGCAGGAAGCGCGTTGGCATCCGTTTGCACCGGTTAGAAAGATACGGGGGCAGGGGTGCATGCACGCAGCAGAGGGTGTGCCGCCGCCACCGGGTGCCGCTCACCCTCGCTACACCATCTGATATCCTTCATACTTAGTCACCATCTCATCATCTTCTCCCATTTCTTGCAGTAACCACCTGCCCTATTAGAAACCTCCAACCTATTGACCTGTTCACCCTCTTCCCCAACTGTCTCATCTCTCCACTTCTCCAGAAACTCATCTGAGTCTGAAGATGAGGCAGTTTCTTCATATAATTCCACAGTTACTACCTCTTTGGACTGTATTTCCCTTCCTGCCCCTGTACGCTTATATGCACCAATCCTTAACTTTTGGATTGCTGCCTAGAGTTTGTTTTCTATGTTCCTGGACTTGTTCTGCAGGAACATCTCTTATTACTGCACTGATGTAATACATTTCATTTCATGTTGCCAAGCAATCCAACTATGACCCTCTGGCAAACATTTAGGGTCTCGTGTACTAATGTGGGTTAACCAGTTAATGCAAATTAATTGCATAGTTGTTAAACAGGCACCATTGGGGATACTGGAGCCTGAGTTATTTAACATGCATTAAATTACATTAACATGTGTTACATTAACATGTGTTAATTACAGTTAACATGTGTTAACTGTCTAATACAGGGGTGCCCACACTTTTTGGGCTTGCGAGCTACTTTTAAAATGACCAAGTCAAAATGATCTACCAACAATAAAAATGCTAAACATATATATATTTATTTATATATATATATATATATACTAGTCTTTAAGCCCGTTACATTAACGGGTGCTAGAAAGCAGCCCCCTTTCCCTTTCCCCCTCCAGTTCCTCCCTAACTGTCTCTCCGTAGCCCCCCTTCTGTCTTCCCCCCCTAAGCAAAATGATCTGCCTCCCAGCACACCCCTCCCCCCGAAGCAGCTCCCTTTCCCTCTACCCCTCCAATTCCTCCCTGACAGTGTCTCCGTGGTCCCCCTTCTGTCTCCCCTCCCAAGCAAAGCTGTCTGCCTCCCAGCACACCCCTCCCCCAAAGCAGACCCCTTTCCCTCTGGCCCTCCAGTTCCTCCCTGACTGTGTCTCCATGGCCCCTTCTGTCTCCCCCCCCAAGCAAAGCTGTCTGCCTCCAGGCACACCCCTCCCCCAAAGCAGGCCCCTTTCCCTCTGGCCCTCCAGTTCCTCCCTGACTGTGTCTCCGTGGCCCCTTCTGTCTCCCCCCCCCCCCAAGCAAAGCTGTCTGCCTCCAGGCACACCCCTCCCCCAAAGCAGGCCCCTTTCCCTCTCCCGCTCCAGTTCCTCCCTGTCTCTCTGTGGTCCCCCTTCTGTCTCCCCCCCCAAGCAAAGCTGTCTGCCTCCAAGCACAGCCCTTCCCCAAAGCAGGCCCCTTTCCCTCTCCAGCTCCAGTTCCTCCCTGTCTCTCCGTGGCCCCCCCTTCTGTCTCCCCCCCCCAAGCAAAGCTGTGTGCCTCCAAGCACACCCTTACCCCAAAGCAGGCCCCTTTCCCTCTTCCTTCTTCCCAGTTCCTCCCTGTCTCTTCGTGGCCCACGCGATTTTCTCTTCTCGCGGTCTGGCCAGCTCCCCTAGTCCCTTGCCGCCGCCGCCACCCCCTTCCCTTCCCGCGGTCGACAAACCTCTTGCCTCCAGCAGCCGCCGCAGCACTGTAAACACGCTGCTTCGCGGCCTCTACTGCCCCGATTTGCTCTTCCGTGTCCCTGATGACGCAATCAGAGAAACGGAAGAGCAAATGAAGGCAGTAGAGGCCGCAAAGCAGTGTGTTTACAGTGCTGCGGCGGCTGCTGGAGGCAAGAGTTTTGTCGACCGCGGGAAGGGAAGGGGGTGGCGGCGGCGGCGGCAAAGGACTAAGGTAGCCGGTCAGATCGCGAGAAGGGTGGGCTGAGAGGAACCCGGGACCGTGGCAGAGGCTAGTTGCACAGTGTAAATACAGTTGCTCAGTGTGAGGCTTCCTTCGCTCTTCCGGGTCTGCATTCCGACTCCTCAACGCGCCATCTAGCGCATGCGCAGTCGTGCGGCCACATCCCGACAGAAAAGGGATTAGGGAACACGTTTCGCTACTGCGCATGCTAGCATTTTATTATTTATGATATATATATATACACACACCGAGTGTACTTTGTATTTATGTTCAAATCTTTTTTTTATTATACAGCAAATACAGAATACAAAAATACAAAGCCAACAATAACCAACAAACACAAGTAGCACAGAGAAAAAGACAACCTCCCCTACTCATACCAACCCACCCAACCCCCAGGACCCCCCCCTTTCAAAAGATTAACAGTACCCTTGGCAACCCATGATAAATGCAAAGGTACTCCCAGCCAAAGGAAACTGGAGAGATACTAACTTTCAGACTGTACAGCTCAAATGAAAATGAATAGACTTGGAAGAGCCATGAGGTAAACTGGTCGTAGTCTCCTTGTGAATATTTTATCTTAAGGAGCCTTGTGGCCTTTTGCTTTTGCTCAGTATTGGACGCTGTCTGTTATTTGTTTTTCTCTTCTTTTCTTTCTCTTCTTCTTCTTCTGTTCTCTCTTTCTTTGCTTCTCTTCTGGGGGAGGGGGAAGGGATTTTGGGTTCCCGGGATCACCAGAGTAAGACCTCCAAGAGCCCATATTCTTCTGACCCCGGGAACCCAAAATCCCCTCCCCCCAGCACAGAAAGAGAGAATAGAAGAAGAAGAAGAAGAAGAGAAAGATAAATAACAGACAGTGTCCGATACTGAGCAAAAGCAAAAGGCCACAAGGTTCCTTAAGATAAAATATTCACAAGGAGACTACGACCACGGGGTGATAAGGAAGCCAAATAAGCTCCCCAAATGAGCAAGTAACTCTTCTGACGCTGAGTATGACCCACCGCCTCTCATTTATATTTAAAATATATATTGTTTACCTTGCAAAACAGCATGAACATGTATAGCACAATACAATTTTGTACATTTTTGGCCATTACCTTACTCCGATGAAGACGTGGCCTGAATGGAATTAACTAGAGTTGCGTAGTCCGGACAGTAGTTGCTGATAGCCAGCCTCAAACAGACTTCCAAATGATCATCAGTCATGGTAGAACGGTATTTGGACTTAATAATCTTCATGTGGGAAAAGGCTGACTCGCATAAATAAGTTGAACCGAATAATGCAGTCAAGAAGGTAGCACATTTCCTCGTGTTTGGGTACTTTTCCTCAGGGAGTAAGTTCCAGAACTGTTCATGAGCCCTAGACTTCAGCTCAATGTCAGCCTGTAGTATGAAAATCTCCTCCTCCTCTCCAGACGAGTTCAGATGAAACAGCGTTGCAATTTTTGATGCAAGTAAATCAACCTCAACATCTTGCCGAAATGGGTAGCACATAAATGTAGCAACTGGCTCGAGTAAAGCAAAGTCTTGAAAGCGTCTGTCAAACTCTGAAAGACAATTGTCAATCTGCTGAGTGTAGCTGTCACTGTCGAGTTGCGCACAAGCCTTTTGCTGCATCTCCAGCTCTGATGCGAGGTTTTGAAAGTTTCCAAAATCATGGCGCTGCAGCTTTGAAGACAGATGTTTCATCTTTCCTTTGAAAGCATTAACTGAGCTGATCAATTTGACCACAGTTTTGTCTTTTCCTTGCAGCTCTACATTGAGATCATTAACATGTTGGTCAGATCGGTTAAAAATGGCAAGTCTAGCAGCCACTGGTCATCATTTAGTTGGTTGTATTCTGCATGTTGAGCGATAAGGAGAAACTCCTTTATCTCCGGACATAGCTCTCGAAATCTCTGCAGGAATTTCCCCCTACTGAGCCATTTCATATCAGTGTGTAGTAACAATTCAAGATGGTCGCAGTCAGCTTCCTCCAGATGCGCACGGAACAGACGTCTTTGAAGAGATCTGGCTCGAATAGAACAGGCGATCTTCATTGCCACATCCATTATCTTCTTCATGTTTAGCATTTTTGCGCATAATGCTTGTTGGTGAATTATACAGTGGTAATTAAGGAAGTCAGGGAAAGCCTCATCCTCCCTGCACCTGGCAATAAATCTATTAGAGGAGCCAACCATTGTAGGAGCACCATCCTGCCCTTCTTTTCCCCCGGTCCGCGCTCGGGGCTCACGCCTGCCTGGTCCTGCGCCAACGCTCGAATGGTGCCGTCAACTCCCGCGAGTCTCGCGATAACCAAAAGCACCATTTGGGCAGCAGGTGCGAGCCCTGAGCGCAGACCGGGGGAAATGAAGGGCAGGAGGACCCGGATGGCTGTGCACCCCTCCAAGCTGTGCACCCGGGGCGGGGGCAGACCGCCCCCACCTCGGTACGCCACTGATTGGGAGGCCGATTTGGGGTTTTTTTAAATTGTATATCGGGCAGCACTAGGCCTCGGCTCTTACCTCAATCATTACAGGCGCTTCTATTTCTTGTGGTGTGCTGAGCTCCGTCCCCCACCGACCTTCACCCCACCCTTCCAGCACTCTGATTGGCCAGCGTTCTTCAAGAGGCAGGTCAGTCAGGAGGGGAAAAAAGAGAAGGGAAGAAGGGAACCCGCTGTGCGATCGACTGGGGTCACCTGAGCGAACGACCTGTCGATCGCGATCGACGTGTTGGGCACCCTTGGTCTAATACATCTTAGTAAATTAGTTCCCAAATGCAATTCATTTCATTTATTCAATTTTGTATCTTCTTTTTCTGTGCAATACTCCAAATGCATTGCAAAAATAACATATACATACAACTTCAATTAAAAGCAGTATCCCCCAGATGTTACTAACACTACACGCATAATTCTACGTTCAATAACACTAAATATCAAAGTGAACCAGTAATATGCCAAACCATGAACAATAGGCATGAAAACAGCAGGTCAAATGAAATCAGGATAAAGGCTTCAGCATTGCTGAAATGAAAGTCTGCACAAAAATGCTGTCCATTCAGTGTATTGAACGACCCCTGATGCAGGCAGGTACGCTGAAACACAGCCCATGTCGGGTCCATCAATAAACAGAAATTTGGTTGCTTGGAACTTGAAGAACCCTTGTGCTTCTTTTTGTGCTCTTGCTGGTTTGAATTTCGAGTCCCTCTCTTTTTTGATTGACAAACTACAAACAATAACATAATAACCCCAAGCATACCCCATTTGTGTTGTTAAAACACTTGTACTCATGGGAATTGCATTACAAATTGTCTTCTAAAGTTGCCCCATCATCAATGTCCAAGTGACAACGTCAGTAAAATGTGCAGGACAGGGTCAGCACTAGTAGTGGAATGCCACAGGGATCTGTTCTGGGACCGGTACTATTTTATTTATAAATGATCTAGAAATTGGAACGACGAGTGAGGTGATAAAATTTGTGGACGACACTTAAATGTTCAAAGTGGTTAAAACGCATGTGGATTGTGAAAAATTGCAGGCAGACCTTAGGAAATTGGAAGACTGGGCGTCCAAGTGGCAGATGAAATTTAATGTGGACAAATGCAAAGTGATGCACATTGGGAAGAATAACCCAAATCACAGTTACCAGATGCTAGGGTCCACCTTGGAGGTCAGCGCCCAAGACATTGTAGACAATATGCTGAAACTTTCTGCCCAATATGCAAGGGTGGCCAAAAAAGCAAACAAGATGCTAGGAATTATTAGAAAGGGATGGTAAACAAGATTTAAAATGTTATAATGCCTCTGCTTCGCTTCATGGTGCGACCTCACCTTGAGTACTGCATTCAGTTCTGATCACCTTATCTCAAAAAAGATATAGCGGAAGCAGAAAAGGTTCAAAGAAGAGGGACCAAGATGATAAAGGTGATGGAACTCCTCTCATATGAGAAAAGTGTTAAGAGGTTAGGGCTCTTTAGTTTGGAAAAGAGATGGCTGAGGGGAGCTATGAATGAAGTCAATCAAATCTTCAGTGGTGTAGAACGGCTACAAGAGGATCGATTTTTTACTCCATCAAAATTTTAAAGACTAGGGGATACTTGATAAAATTATTGGGAGATACTTTTAAAACTAATAGGAGGAAATATTTTTTGCATTCAGAGAATAGTTAAGCTCTGGAACGCATTGCCAAAGGATGTGGTAAGAGTGGTTAATGTAGCTGGTTTTAAAAAAGGTTTAGACAAGTTCCTAGAGGAAAAGTCCATAGCCTGTTATTGAGACAGACATGGGAGAAGCCACTGCTTGCCTTGGATCAGTAGCTTGGAATGTTGCTATTATTTGGGTTTTGACCAGGTAATTGTGACCTGGATTGGCCACCATTAAAACAGGATACTGGGCTAGATGGCCCAATGATCTGACTAAGGCTATTCTTGGGTTCCTATGTTCTTATGTTAAAATGGCAGTTAATAAATCCCAATAAATAAATAAATTAACAGCACCAATTAAGCTAATTAAAAAATTAAGTTAGGCACCTAGATCACCTAAGTGCGCTGATCTAAGTGCCTAACTTTAGGCGTTGTTTATAGAATCTGGGCCCAAATGCTCAAAGGAATTGAAGGAAGCCTGAAGTTAGGTGCCTAGATTAGCGTATCTAGCTGTTGGCATTTAACTTAATTTTTTGTGAATTGGCACCATAAAAAATAATTAAAATAAACCCATTAAAACAAATTAATTAGCTGGTAAGCGCCTACCACTTTGAGGTAGGCATCTTTCCGAGGCACCTACCAAAAAGTAAGTATGGTTAAGGACATATTCAGGGACGATTTTAGGCATGGTCTAACTTAGGCACCGGTAAGCACCTAACTTAGGCCCACTCATTTAGGCCCTGGCCTAAACTGCAGTGCACCTAAGAATTCAACGTATGCCAGTGTCTAAGACTGCTGCCACTAGGCGCTATTCCACAAATGGTGCCTAGCAGATGACTGACAATTGCGCTAAAAGAGACAGGGCCTAAGTGCTGCCTTGCTACTGACAGTCTGGTACCAAAACCACTATCTGGTTGCTGCTGCAACAGTGGGTCGGCCCTCACCTGGATGCACCTCTACTAATATTCTGCTACCTGCTGGGCCTCTAATTCAGCCCCATGGGGTAGGTGTCTACCCTGTGTGCTACATGTAGAGCAGTGGTCTCAAACTCAAACCCTTTGCGGGGCCACATTTTGGATTTGTAGGAAATTACAATTTTGCATGAGGTTAAACTCTTTATAGTTTATAAAACTTTCCTTTAACAGTTTTACCTTATGCAAAATTGTCATTTCTTTAATAAGACATTAACTATTTTTTCTGCGGCCCTCCAAGTACTCTATTTTTTCTGCAGCACTCACATTTAAGGTTTAATATATTTTCTTTCTCAAAACTGGCATATTTCTATTACTAAATTGAAAATAAAATCATTTTCCTACCTTTGTTTGGTAATTTCATCAGTCTCTGGTTGCACTTTATTCTTCTGACTGTGCATCCAATATTTCTTCTCTTCTTTCAGCCTCCTGTATGCTTCCTCTCCTCCAGACCTCATTCCCTCCCCCAACTTTTTCTTTCTTTTTCTGTCTGTCTTTCTCTGATTCCTTGTCCCATTTTTTGCTTTGTTTCTGGCTCCTTGTCCCCCCCCCCCACTTCTTTCTTTTTTCCTTCTGGCTCCCTGTCCCCCCCTTCTTTCTTTTTTCCTTCTGGCTCCCTGCCCCCCCCTTCTTTCTTTCTTCCTTCCTGCCCTCCCCCATGCCACCGCCGCCAGGGAATAGGCTGCTGCTGCTGCTGCTGCCATCCGGAACAGGCCGAGATCTCCACGGGGCCGACCAACTCTCGCCGCCTGACGTCAATTCTAACGTCAGAAAGGACGTTCTGGGCAGCCAGGCAGCGATTGGCTAGCCAGAACGTCCTCTCAACGTCAGAATTGAGGTCGGGCGGCGAGAGAAGCAGGGAGATCAAAGAGCATGGTGCCGGCGGTGAGAAGGGAAGGGAAGCAGTTGGGCACCCCTGCTCTAGACGAGCCGCGAGCCGCACTCTAGGAAGAACAGTGGAGGGTGACCAGCTGTGCGGACCGCCCCCCCCTTGATACGCCACTGGAGCAGCAGCATGTCTGGCCGGCTCATTCCATTCAAAGCCGCGGGTGGCGGCTCCTTGCGAGATCCGCGCCTGCGTCTGAAGCCTCTCTGATGTTGTGATGTCAGAGAGGCTTCCGATGCAGGAGTGAATAGCGCAAGGAGCCGCCAACCCGCGGCTTTGAACGGAATGAACCGGCCAGACCCGCTGCTGCTCCAAAAGGAAGGGAATGATCCAGTCCAGACCGCGGGCCGCAAATAAAACTTGGAGAGCCACATGTGGCCCGCGGGCCGCGTGTTTGAGACCGCTGATGTAGAGCAATGGTGGGGCACCCTCCCCCCCCTCTGCATTTACCACACAGGCTTTTCACTTACCACATCTTAGTTTTGCAGTTAAGATGCTGTAAGTGCAACAACCTACCACAGTTTAGTAAAAGACCCTCTGAGTTCATGTCTCTTAATCCCATTGTTTGGCTATGACAAATAACACACACACAACAAAAGACTGGGAAACAAATTACCTTGAAGACTGGCAATTTTATCATATCAGCTATTAAAAACTGAACCTAGAGACAGACTTTTTTTTTTTTAAGTCTGTGTTGCTGTTTGTTACTGAACTACTGCTGAATAGCAAAAGTATTATCACACCAGGGTTAGTGCCAAAGGATTACACAAAGTTTTGTTGGGTTTTTTTTTTTTTTCTCTTCTTTAAGGGGATGTTAAAGTGGTGCAACAGGTGCACACACAAAAAAGCCAAACAGGAGTAAGAAGTAACAGAATGAAAGCTAAAGCCGTGGAGTTTCAACCACATGGCAAAATTAATGGTTTCGATAAATGAATGGCGTGCTTAGGTTACCATTGAACTTGTAAAATTAGAGGAAGGAACCCAACTCTTTATTCAAGTCCCCTAGTCCAATTTAAGCACAGGAGGTCACGCGCAATTGTTCTCTGTCTCAAACATCCTTTCATTCAAGTCATTCAGAAGCAGGCATAGTGTCTCCGAAGCAGTTTAGAACCCAAAGTATTTTTCTCTCTGGTATTTGATTTACTCTGGTCGGCATCAACTTTGATTTATTTTACAAACCAAATATATGCAAAAATAACTCTTGTGGATATGCACCTGCTTGAAACAAGACAATAAAAGCTCTACTACAGAATAAAGGTTTTCCACAAAAGTCTGGTTTTATGCACTCAAGGTTTTCAGTTAGTCTTTAAGGAGGTCAATTTTATAAGTGGCTTGAATGTAAAAAAAAACCAGTATTTTACACAAGCAGATAAGTGCTTTTAAAACTGCCCTTCTGGTGCCAAAAGTACTGGACATCAGTCTTGACCAGTGGGTTATTTCAAATTTTGGAGAAGACTTCATCTTTCTTTTTTGGCTCCACCTCTTTCCTCACTAGACTAGGTTATAGCTCCTCAGTCTTTCTTCTACACACGAGTTGGAAGATATCTTTCTGATCTGCTCTAGGTAAACTTTATTATTTGGGGTTTTTTTTATCCAGATTCAGAAGCTTTTTTGGTGCTCAAGAGGTCCCCAGCAGTCCTGCCTAGGAGAAGATGCAGACTCTCTAAGCAGAAGTCTGTAGCTAACAGGTGTACCCTTTTATAGGGAACCTGTTTAGTCAGTCTGCATCAACAACTGTGGAACTCAGGGTCATTCCCTTTATACAAGCATAAAAATAAGGTCTAGGAGAATATGGCGGGATAATTCAATAAGTGAACACCTATTGTTCGATACCAAGAATGCACCTATACAGTGCCTATTTTATTAAGAGAAGTAGGTGCCTACTTTTCTTTATTCACTATTAGCATACCAGTTAAATATGCACATATGTTACCAATCTCTCCCCATTAAAAATTTTACTTTTGCTGGTGGTGATGCCCAAGCTCCACCAGCTGAAGAGCTCTGTGCCCCAAACCTCCCTTGACTCAATGAAATTGGTAGTATGTTTTGAGGTGGCCAACTGCGCGTGAATGCTCAGTTCATGCACTTCTGTTATAAAATATTCCCTGGATTTTATATAGAAACAGAGAAAAATGAAAGCAGATAAAGACCATATGGCCTATCCAGTCTGCCCAACCATGCCATCCACTACCCCATCCTCTCTACATACGTGTCCCGAGCTGTCTTGAATTCAGATACACTACCTCCACCAGGAGGTCTTACTTATGAATATATCCCCTTTCACCTTCATCCCATGCCCTCTCATTCAGTGACGTAGTAAGGGTAGGAGGCGCCTGGGATGGTGGCACCTCCCATGCCCTTATCTCCATGCCCCCACTCCTTCTGTGTCCCTCCGCTCCTTCCCACCACCCCCCACCCCCACTCCACACTCGCGGTCTCCCTTCCCCCTGTACTTCTAAATCTTCGCCAGCGCGAGTGGCTTTTCTCCGGCATACTCCTTGCACCAGCCCTGGATTTCCCTCTGATGACACTTCCTGACCCCGTGACCCAGAAGTGATTCAGAGGGGAACCAGGCTTGCGTGAGCAACAGGCAGGAGAAGTTGAAGTTCTACAGAATATGGGGTGGGGGAAGGGATGATGCGAATGTGGCGTGGTATGGCAGGGCAAGGCGGAGAGGTGCCGGCGCCCCCACTGACAGCGCCAGGGGTGATCCACCCCCCCTGTCCTCCCTTACTATGTCATTGCTCATTCCAGAGTTCTTTCTCAATTGAAAGAGATGCACCTCATGCACATTTATGCCATGTAGGTATTTAAACATCTCTATCATGTCTTCCCTCTCCTGCCTTTCCTCCAAAGTATATATATTGAGATCTTTAAGTCTATCCCTGTACATCTTATGACAAAGATCATGCACCATTTTAGTAGCTTCATCTGGACCGACTCCATCCTGTTTATATCATTTTGAAGGTGCGGCCTCCAGAATTGTACACAATATCCTAAATGAGGTCTCACCAGAGTCTTATATAGGGGTATCAATACCTCCTACTGGCCATTTGCACAACTGCTTAGACACTGAGAAGCTGATCTCAGTATACTAAGCCACCCTGCAGCATGCACAATCCACAAGACCCAACACGAATGCATTGCCAAAATGCGCAGCTGTGCTCTTTTGTGGGATGCTTAGGTGTGACAAGGTTTTCTGTCAGCGCAGTCGACAAACTCAAAGCTCTTATTGTCTTTTCTGTGGTAAACCACAGAAAACCACAGGCCGCTATTCTTCCTGCTGTCATAGGAGTCTATTATTTGGCCCTGATATCCGGCCCAGGTTGCATCTGCACTCTGAAGACAACCTTAGCTCACGTGCAACCCGCTCTAGCAAGACCCATAAAAAATGGGCTCTGAAGTCAGCAAGACAGAGAAGCAGGGAACACTGAATTTATTCATGTTTAAAACCATTTTAAACTTGTGGAAGGTTTCTTTTGAGAGCACTAGAATTGTTAATGATGGCAAATGCTTTGATGTGTTCAAATTAATTGCCACTGAACTTGAGAAAGTCTGAGATCTTAATAGCTAGTTGTAGTTCTCCTGACCGACCAGCAAACCTTTGTTTTTGAAGGCTCAGGTATCCATATTACAAGAAAGGTGTGCAATGAAGGAATCCTATTAGCAATGTGCCCTAAAATTAAGGCCATGCTTCAGCATTCTGTTTATAAGCTCCATGTTTATTTTTGGATTTAATTTTAGCGCTTGCCTATCTCTA
This sequence comes from Geotrypetes seraphini, assembly GCF_902459505.1. Lineage (NCBI taxonomy): Eukaryota > Metazoa > Chordata > Amphibia > Gymnophiona > Dermophiidae > Geotrypetes > Geotrypetes seraphini. Next base: position 21,516,132 of record NC_047090.1, on the reverse strand, counting down.
TAGTACAAGGCAAACTACCATACAGTAGAGGGCAAATTCTATAAGAAGCACCCAAAAGGTAGGCGCCGAATTAGGCACCGTTCAGCGCGATTCAAGTAAAATTGGGTGCTGTTTAGTGAATCACGCTGAGCGGCACCTATTTTGGAGGCGCCAATTAAATAGGCCAGCTCTAGGCACAACTAAAACTTAGGTGCCCATACAAGCGCTTAAGCACGCTTACGAGCAGCGATTCTGTAACAAGGCGCCTATCACGAAGCCACGCCCACACATAACATGCATAGCGTCTATTTTTTTAAAGGCCGCCTAAGTTTTTAAAGGCGCCTTGTTACAGAATCGCTTTCTTGATAGGCGCCTAAGTTTCAATTAGTGCTGATCAAAAAGCCTATCTAGTTGGGTGCCTCCAAAATAGGTGCCTAACATGCATGCTGGTTACAGAATTTGGGCCTCAGTATCTTCCTCACTAATCATTCAACGGGTGCCACAAGTTTGGAGGAACCTGAGTCAAAAGTGTGGGAGCAGCCCTCCTTCCCTTGTGTCTATGCCACTGATGCCTAGGTTCCTTTAAAGAATAGTTCCTACTACTTGCCCTCGGGGCACTTAAATGGAGGCACCCAGTCATAGAATTGCCCCCTTAGGAGGGCTATATTTAATCCGTGAAAAATTATATGTGTGCTTTTAGCATACACTCCTTGATATTCAGAGTGATTTAAGCAGGCAGGCAGAAGCTCCAGGCCGTTTGCGGTCCTTTTACTAAAGCTGCAGCAAAAGAGGCCTTAGCGCACTTCTTATATGGATTTTTCCCACACGCTAAGGTCACTTGTGCTGTGCCCGGAAATTGCTCTACACTGTTAACTGAATACTTGTCCTACTTGACCTCAGTGCTGCCTTTGACACGGTCGACCACCACCTCCTCATATCCAGACTATGACCTTGGAATCAAGGACTCTGCCCTCCACCTCCTTCCTCCACCAAAGGACCCAAACTGTCCTACTAGGGACGCACAAATCTAACCCTAAGCCTATCAAATATGGCGTTCCCCAAGGCGCCCTTCTATCCCCCCTCCTATTCAACCTCTACATCAGACCTGTCATTGATATAGCGCAGAAGTACAACATTAAAATCCACTCCTATGCCGATGACATCCAGCTGCTCCTCCCTCTAGGCGAAAACCGATCGTCCCAAATTGCTAACCTCCAACACTGCCTCTCTGACATGAAAACCTGGATGACAAACAACAAACTACAACTGAACGCCTCTAAGACCGAACTCCTATGGATCAGGAAAAAAACCACCAAATACACACGCCCAACACTATCATGGGACTCCACTCTACTAACGGCAACAGATCAAGTACGCAGCCTAGGAGTAACCTTAGACGGACACCTATCCCTATCCACCCACATATCCCAAGTAGTACAACACACTCTTCATCCCCAAACACCCCCATCCACAAAAATACAAAATATTTATTTAGCATGCGGTGTGCACAGGCAAATTGGCAAATTCACCGCAGGATGCCTCAGTGCCTCTAGCTCACGGTAAGCATGTGTTAATATTTACTATAGTTTCGTAAAAGAACCCCTATGAGGCACCTAATCGGTGATATTCAGTAGTACTAAACCAAGCAGTGCTGCCGAATATTGTCTCTGACTGTCCAAGTCAAAAATGGGGAGATCAGGGGAAATACAGGGGGGTGGCATTGGGGAGGGACTGGTGGTTATGCAGATGTTGGCAATATTCAGTGCTGAGACCCACATAGCTAGGCCAGTCAAGTTAGGAAAGCTCAAAAGCTGACCTAACTTTGGCCAGTCTAACTAGGTAGCTTCCAGCACTGAGTATCTGCTGGGACCCATATAGTTTTTTGGGTTTTTTTTAAAGCTCTCAAGTCCCCTGTAAAAGCCCCCCTCCTTTCTTCCCTGACTCCCCAGTCCACAAGCCACAAACCCACCCTCTGGGAACAACCCCCTAACTCCCCAAACCCCCCAACTCAGTAGGCCCCCCTGGGCCTACCTGATATTCTTGGCAGTCCAGCGGGGTTGATGGGGGCAGGAAAGAAGGCCACTTACTCCTGCTGCTTGAGGCCACCAAAAGAAAACAGCAGGTATATTCTCTTGGTGGCTTAATGTTTGAGCCTGGTGTTGATTCTACAAAAAATGCCCGCCATTAGGCACCTAGATCAGTATACCTAACCAATCTAGGCATCTAATTTAATATTTTAATTGCTTCAATCAGTGCTGTTAATTGAAGAACACCATTAAAAACCAATTTAAAAAAATAATTTTCTGGAAGTTTCCTTACTCAGTAGGCGCCATGTAGGCATTTACATTGAGGCACCTACCCAAAAGGTAGGCAGGGTTAGGGGTGGAATTTGGGCATGGAATGAGTTAGACACCGGTATTTTAGAGCATTAAAACCCTGATCTAATGTACCTGCGCCTAAGTTACAGACGCTAACCAGTGCCTAACTCTAGTTAGGAGCTGCAAGGCATGATGCTATAAATGCGTCCTAACTTTGAATGGCATCCATTAGATGCTCTTTTGCTAGGTGTCTTCTAATTTAGGCACCATTTATAGAATCAGGTCCTAAGTTTTATTAGGATTTTTTTTTTTTATTAGGATTTTATATACCGCCTATCGAGGTTATCTAAGCGGTTTTACAATCAGGTACTCAAGCATTTTCCCTCTCTGTCCCGGTGGGCTCATAATCTATCTAACGTACCTGGGGCTATGGAGGATTAAGTGACTTACCCAGGGTCACAAGGAGCAGCGTGGGATTTGAACCTACAACCCCAGGGTGCGGAGGCTGTAGCTTCAACCACCCTAAACCTGCTCCTGTTGCCACCCACTTTTTATGCTCCTATAGTTAAGAATTCAGTGAAAGTGTGAGCATAAACCTAGGTACAGTCCTAGTAATTTTCAACGAGACCACTATAAATCTCAATGCTCGAATCATAAAACTTTTGAACATCAAGTCCAACATCTCTACCTGTCATGTCTTTATTGTTTCTCCAGCAACTATTTCTGTGCAACGTTGAAGCCCATTCCAAAAACATCACCGTAGATCAACTTCTGGTCGAACTGAAAGCTGGGGGCGTAAGCAAGGAACACGAAGAAGCTGTGCGAAAGGAACTTCGGCATGTCAAATCACTCGATATTCTTGATTTCCTGACTTACTTGCCTCTCTTTGTCCTCATCCACAATTCGGTCATTTCTAACCCATTGGACGACTCCAGAGCAATTTGATTAACATGCACTTTACAAATATTTTCTGGGGTAGAATCTCAATTTATTCAGCCAAGAGAAGGTATCATGTTGCCTTAACTCAAATCCTGTTGTTCCTTGCTGTGCTTTGACTGTCTTTAATACATTGTCAGCTCCAAGTAGTAGGGACTGCCTACCACATGTGCTGCATTTACCTGGTAGCGCTACACAAAAGATTATGATCAATTTTTAATAATTCACTACTTGAAACAAAAAATGGTCAAGGACCTCTTGAATGTGAAACACAACACACAGAATAGGTTCCTTGTGCAATTGGTTTTGTATATGTCACGAGGGAAAGACCTCAGAAGCCTGCACCAACCACAGAATATTCAATTCTTGCGATGGTTTAACTCAGCAGGACAGGTTATCTATCATCGGTCACAAAACCCTCTACACACCAATTCCCAATTTGAATTTCTGGAATCTTAATCTTATTCTTTAAGCAGATAAGTGCATTGTATTATTTTTTACACACCAAGCGTTCTATAAAGAAAAAGTGATTAAGATTCCAGAAATTCAAATTGGGAATTGGTGTGTAGAGGGTTTTGTGACCGATGATAGATAACCTGTCCTGCTGAGTTAAACCATCGCAAGAATTGAATATTCTGTGGTTGGTGCAGGCTTCTGAGGTCTTTCCCTCGTGACATATACAAAACCAATTGCACAATTTTTAATAATGTCTGAATACAACAGAGGGCTCTGATATTCAAAAGCTACAGCCAAGGTGGTGTAGTAAGGGGGAGGGGCGGGGGGCGGTCCACCCTGGGAACTGTTTTGCTTGGGTTTGCCAGCACCCCGTCTCCTCTCCACACCCTCCCACTCCTCCCCCTGCCATGTGCGCCCTTTCCCTCCCCTTTCCCTTCCTCTCCCACCCTCTTCCCCACCCCTCCTGTTGCACAAACATGCCCCTTCCCTGTACCTTTTTAACTTCGGCATGACTAGCCACCAACTTGCTGCCCACTTCGGCTTCAGTGCCTGCTGCCTGCTCTTGGTGGGCAGGAGGGCATCCGCAAATGTGCGGATGCGGTGCAATGACATCATGCACATGCGTGATGTCATCTCGTGTCATGCACAGATGCCCTCCTGCCCAACGCAATCTCGAGGAAACTTTTCAAAGCCCGGACAAAGTGCCGGGTTTGAAAAGCCTTCCGGACCCCCGGACATGTCCTGGAAAAGGAGGGCATATCTGGGGAAATCCAGACGTCTGGTAACCCTAAATATATTTTACTACCTCTGTCTTGTTTCCTTGAGTTACCAATATACTCTCAGGCTGTTACTTGAATCAAAATCCAAAGCCACAAGATTCCAAGTTGAACTTAGCTGAAATGACTGTAGCAGTTGCAGGTCACGTGGCGGAAAGAAATGCAGTTGTGTATCGCTGTGTCCTTCAGGGCCTCCTCAACCTAGCTGTGCCTTAAGTTTTTATACTTCCTAATTTCTGCTCTTCTGGCCCCACCCCTCTCATGTCACTTCCCCCTTGGGCAGGACTATGGCACTTAAGGTAGCTCTGACACTATATTTCCTTAAGGGGAAGTAGCAGCATTTTACACACAATTTGTGCCTCTCCTGCCCAGTTAAATTGCTTTGAACATGTTTAAAGAAGCCCTTCAAAGCATTTATGCATTAGACTTGCTCTTATGCTTGCCTAATTTGATGCAGAAATTGTAAGGATAGTGACTGAGTTTTGTGAAAATGTAGGTAACTTTTGACTGCCCTTCAGCCTGCTCCTAGTTCCACTTCTCAGTTAATGCATAACTTTTAGGAGTATAATTGGGATAAAGAAGATAAAGACTTATGCAGTTGGAATTACGGCTGATTGCATGAGTCATTTTAGGTTCAGGCCCAAACAAGTTAGTGCTAATAGATAATTGTGAGTTTTGGCTCATTTTTTCCAGACTGTGGTATCTGGAAAACAAGCTGAGCCAATTAAATTCTACCTAATAACAGTAGCTTATGTTGATAAAAGCAAACAATGAGATGGCAGCATTCTGTTTATAAATGCCTAGAAATAATATCGTGTTATCATGGAAATGCTCATCGGTTCTCTCATAATATTGATATAAATTACATTATTATTATTATTTTATTTTTTTTTAAAAGGGCTTTCAGAATTCTGCACTGATGGAGCATAAGAAAGCAACAGTGGTTTCTATCCTCTAGAATTCCTGAGAATTTGTATAGCTTCTCTGTTCCATCATTCTGATGGTAAGAACTGTGGTACTGTGTTCGCTTCCCCAAAAGGATTTTGGGAGTGATTTTGAAAAGGCACGTTTATGATGTGAAATGCCTCTATTAAAATTACTCCTGGGAGGGGGGAATTCTCAGAGGGATGACTGAAGTTAAGTGTTGGAATAAAATGTGTTAAACTCAAATAATATCAGTTCAATAGAAATAGGAACTTCTTCCTTATTTCAAGTAGCAACCTGTTTAGTCAATTATTAGGCCCTCAGCGTCACCACTCAGAACTCAAACATATCACCGTTCTGAGCTTTACGTGACAAATCGTCACTGGGTCTAGTTTTTCTAATTTTTAACTTTTACAAGAGCTTTATATATTTAAATATTTATGACTTTCTTATCATTTTCAATGTGGTTCGACTTATTTTACTTAGCTTTAATGTAGTTTTCTCTAGTAGAGATGTTTTTTTAATCAGGCAGGGTGACATAGCCGACATGTTTCGCAGGAAACCGCTTTATCAAGGCACCACCCCTTTAACACTATCGACCTCCTCGACTGTTTTCTAAATGACTAAACTAATTGACTAAACAGGTTGCTACTTGAAATAAGGAAGAAGTTCCTATTTCTATTGAACTGATAGTTAAGAAATAGCCACCTGAAGTGTTATATGCTAGAAATCTTGAAACTCAAATAATATAACAGCAGTTGGGTTGCAGTTACTGTAAATGGATACTCATGCAAGTCTGCATTTAAGCCCTTAACTTTAGCAGTGAACACTTAAGCTAGCTCTAAGTCTGATGTCAGTGCTTGCACCCAACTGTGAGCAGTTAAGCACTTACAGGCAAATTCTATCAGGCTTATATTCAGACCATGGTGATACCGGAAATTGCATAAGAATTGCCATACTGGGAGAGGCCAAAGGTCCATCAAGCCCAGTATCCTGTTTGCAACAGTGGCCAAACCAGGTCCCAAGTGCCTAGCTAGATCCCAAGTAGTAAAACAGATCTGATGCTGCTTATCCTTTAATCATCTTTAATCATTGTAAACCGCATAGAACTTCACGGTCCTGCGGTATATAAATTGTTATTATTATTATTATCCTAGGAATAAGCAATGGATTTCCCCAAGCCATCTCAATAAAGGCGTACTGACTTCTCTTTTAGGAAATTATCCAAGCCTTTTTAAAACCCTGCTAAGCTAACTGATTTTCTCTGGCACTGATTTCTAGAGTTTAATTATATGTTGAGTGAAGAAATATTTTCTCCAGTTTGTTTTAAATCTGCTATTTAGTAACTTCATCACATGCCCCTGTAGTCCCCATAGTCTCAATGGGCAAAAATATACCGCCCTTTTAGGTAGTTGTCTTTGGCCACCAAACTTAGCCAGCAAGCGCTGAATATTGGTGGTGACTGGAGACCGGATATTCAGGATGAGACAGCCAGTCATCCTCCACTAAATACTGGTAGATAGGATTATTATTGGAAAAGAGTTTTTTTTCTCTTTTTTTGTGCTGGAACACCGTGGAGTAGTGATTAGAGTTACAGCCTCAGCACCCTGAGGTTGTGGGTTCAAACCCTGCACTGCTCCTTATGACCAAATGCAAGTCTTTTAATTCTCTACTGCCCCAGGTATACTAGATAGATTGTGAGCCCACTGGGACAGATAAGGAAAATGCTTGAAATACCTGTATACAAACCACTTTGAGTGTGGTTGTAGTACCTGTATTATATAGAGTGGAGTTTTTCTAGACCGAGGATGTGCCTGCATCTTCACAATTCTTTTTGAAGTTGTTTTGTCCGGAGGATTGAGTTTTCTCATTAAATCCCATGTGATACTGAGGTCTTTTCTCCACTTTTTAGACTAAATCTGTGGCACTCTTTCTCATGTTATGTTTTTCCTGAATGCATTATATTGTTGAAAATTTAAGGAACGTTCTACTTGATTGTTTTTTTCAGTTCCTGTATATAAACCACTTTGAGTGCAGTTGTAAAACTATTACAAAGCCATGTGATAAACCTCTGGAGGCCCACAGCACAGTGAGGCTGTGTTGTTTTTTTAACCCAGGAAGGCCCGGAAATTTTTGCAAACACTGAGTCCCACTGGGGTCATTTTGGCCCCGATCCTGCAAAGTGCGCCTAATGTCGCCTAAGTGGCATCTGCCGTTTAGGCATCCGATTTAAGTGATTAATGAGCAATTTACGGGTCTTAACAAGCGTTAATTGGGACTTAGATGGAGGTAGGCGCTAGCTAGGCGTCCTTCGAATATAGACATGAGTTTTCGGATACGTCTCCTTATTTGTAGGCGTCCTCAAGAAAAAGTTGCGTCTAACTATGTAGACATTGGTGTAACCTGGGCGTGGTTAGGGTTAGGTTCGAGATAGACGCTAGTTGGGCGGCAGATCACATCTAAACATCGCAAAAATTGTAGGCAAATGAAAAGCTGGTCTAAGTGTGGTTTCTGCTTGGGCTGAACACGACTTTCTATGGGCGAAACTTAGGCATGCTTTGGGCTTCCGAAATGATATTTTCTACATAGAGTTCAGGAATATGTTTTTTTCCCCCCTCCTAATAGATTTAATAAGCCACCATATCAATAGGGCACATCAATACAAACATATTGCATGCAAAACATAGTACTTTTCTGCCCAAACAGCAATATGATTTACTAATTACATCACATGAAAAACACACATCTTTGGATTTCCTGCTTAAAAAGAACCCCCTTTTCTCACCATATAGTGCTGCATTCAGCTCTTTCTTGAAAGCAAAGAAAGAACATTACTTCCTTTCTCAAAGCTTAAAAATAGAAAAAACAGATCCAGACCTTAACATGCATTTTCCTTCATTGCAAATGGAGGTGTGCAGCTGCGCGATGCTGACCTCATTGTGAGATCATCAAGGTGCACCTGCAAGGTAGAATGCCACAATTAAAAGATGCACTTGGTGAACTCACAACTTCTGCAAGATCATCACAGGATTTTAACACATTGAGCTACATCAGCTTCTAATCAGGTGGATCTCACTGCCCTGTCATATCATAGCTGACCTGTCTTAGGAATGATATCACAATCACCACCTCTCGTATGAGGAAAGACTAAAATGGTTAGGGCTCTTCAACTTGGAAAAGAGACAGCTGAGGGGAGATATGATTGAAGTCTACAAATTCCTGAGTGGAGTAGAACAGGTACAAGTGGATCGATTTTTCACTACGCATGGATGCGGCGCTGGTGTGAGGAAGAAGGATTCCACTTCGTGCGTAACTGGACGACGTTCTGGGGGAAGAGCAAGCTATACAGGAAGGACGGACTCCACCTCAGCAGAGACGGAACGAGGCTTCTGGCAAGCAACATCAAGAGAGAAGTTTTTAAACTAGGAAGAAGGGGAAAGCCGACAGTCGACCGAGAGAGAGTCGACGGTTCGGGAACCGGTATACCTGGAGGATATCGTGCAGGAAGATAGAGAGGAAGACTCACCGGATCACAGGCAAGACAGATCGAAAGGGACACAAGAGGAAAGGAAATACAAGAAAGGAACAGGCTGCAAACTCAAGTGTATGTATACGAACGCAAGGAGCCTAACGAATAAGATGGGTAAATTAGAAGCTATGGCACAAAAAAATAACATTGACATCATCGGCATCATGGAAACATGGTGGACTGAGGAAAACGTCTGGGACACTATGCTACCGGGATACAAACTACTGCACAGACAGAGTGGCTCAAAAAAGTGGGGGCATTGCCATATATGTCAAAGAGGGAATTGAATCTACTGGAGAGAACATGCCACAACCAACGGATAAGTAAGAACCTCTATGGGTCAAAATTCCGGGAACAAATGGACTGGAAACAAAGATCGGCATCTACTACCGACCCCCATGGCAATCTGAAGAAATTGATGGAGAAATGATGGACGAGATTAAATGCAACTGCAAGGGAGGCAACGCAGTTATCATGGGTGACTTCAACTATCCGGGGATAGAATGGAACCTAGGCCCCTCCGGCTGCGCTAGGAGACCAAGTTCCTGGATGCTGTAGGCGATTGCTTCCTGGAACAACTTGTCAAGGAAAATACAAGAGGAAATGCAATTCTGAACTTAATTCTAAATGGACTGCGAAGACCGGCACAAGGTGTAGAAGTAGAAGGGACGCTGGGAAGCAGCAATCACAATATGATCTGCTTTGACCTGGATGCAGGGAAGAAACATCGGTCCAGAACAACGGCCATGGCGCAGAACTTCTGAAAGGGAAATTACGAAGGGATGATACTCATGGTGGGGAAGATGATTAAGAAGAGGATAAGCACTGTAAAAATGCTAGAGCTAGCTTGGTCCCTTTTTAAAGACACAGTCACCAAGGTGCAAAATCTACATGTACCACGTATCAACAAAGGATCCAAGAGGAAAAAGAACAAAGAATCGGCGTGACACACTGTAGAGGTGAAGGAAGCGATCAGAGACAAGAAAACTTTGTTTAAGGAATGGAAAAGGTCAAAAACAGACGAAAACTGGAATAAGCATAAACAACATCAACGCAGGTGCCACAAGGCGGTGAAAGGGGCCAAAAGAGACTACGAGGAAAAAATAGACAAGGAGGTGAAATACTTCAAGCCATTCTTTCGATATATTAAGGGGAAACGAACTGCGAAAGAAGCGGTGGGACTGTTGGATGACCGTGGAATAAAGAGAGTGCTAAAGGAAGACAAAGAAATCATCGAAAAACTGAACACATTTTTTGCATCCGTATTTACCGAAGAGGATATACACAGCATACCGGAACTCATCAGGCTATATGCTGGAAACGAAGAAGAGAAACTGACAGGGTTGATGGTCAGTCTAGATGAGTTATGCATGCAGATTGATAGGCTAAAGAGCGATAAATCCCTGGGACAGGATGGCATCCATCCATGGGTCATCAAGGAACTGAAAGGGACTATAGCTGAACTGCTTTAACTAATAGCCAATCTGTCGATCAAATCGGGAAAGATTCCAGAGGACTGGAAGGTGGAGAATGTTACGCCGATCTTCAAGAAAGGTTCGAGGGGGGATCTGGGTAACTACAGACTGGTGAGTCTGACCTCGGTACTGGGAAAGATGGTAGAGGCGCTGATGAAGGACCGCATCATTGATCAACTTGACGGACACAGTCTGATGAGGACCAGCCAGCACGGTTTCAGCAAAGGCAGATCTTGTTTGATGAACTTGCTGCACTTCTTCGAGGGAGTAAACAGGCAGATAGACAAGGGCGACCCAGTCGACATTGTATATCTGGATTTTCAGAAAGCATTTGACAAGGTTCTGCATGAACGACTACTTCGGAAAATTGCGAGCCATGGAATCGAGAGTGAAATACTCACATGGATTAAAAACTGGCTGGAGCATAGAAAACAGAGAGTGGGGGTAAGTGGACAATACTCGGACTGGAAGAGTGTCACCAGTGGGGTGCCTCAAGGCTCGGTGCTTGGACCCGTGCTCTTCAACATCTTTATAAATGATCTGGACATAGGTACAATGAGCGAGGTGATTAAATTTGCAGACGATACGAAGCTGTTCAGAGTAGTGAAAACGCAGGGGGATTGCGAAGATCTACAACGTGATATAATCAGACTTGAGGAATGGGCATCAACATGGCAGATGAGGTTCAACGTGGATAAGTGTAAAGTGATGCATGTTGGTAACAAAAATCTCATGCACGAATACAGGATGTCCGGGGCGGTACTTGGAAAGACCTCCCAGGAAAGAGGCTTGGGAGTTCTGATTGACAAGTCAATGAAGCTGTCCGTGCAATGTGCGGCCGTGGCGAAAAGGGCAAACAGAATGCTAGGAATGATAAAGAAGGGGATCACCAACAGATCGGAAAAGGTTATCATGCCACTGTACCAGGACATGGTGCGCCCTCACTTGGAATACTGCGTCCAGCACTGGTCGCCGTACATGAAGAAGAACACGGTACTACTCGAAAGGGACCAGAGAAGAGCGACTAAGATGGTTAAGGGGCTGGAGGAGTTGCCATACAGCGAAAGATTAGAGAATCTGGGCCTCTTCTCCCTCGCACAGAGAAGATTGAGAGGGGACATGATCACAACATTCAAGGTACTGAAGGGGATAGACTTAGTAGATAAGGACATGTTGTTCACCCTCTCCAAGGTAGGGCGAACAAGAGGGCACTCATATGCATTCATATAAAAAGGATGGAGGCGGATCAATGATTGAAACCATAACATTGCATTTGTCAATAGCCTTTGGCTGTTATGAGACGCAGCAATACGGTCTGAGGTTTTGCCTTCTTCCATTTATGATCTATCAGTGCAATTGAATTGACAAAGTTAATTTTTGTTTCATTCCACTTATTTTGTGTATTTGATATTTGGTTGTGGAATTACTGCTTTTTTGTTTCATCATTGTACACTTCCATCCCACAAGACAATGCTTTAGAAATTATAGCAAATACATTAGAATAATGCACCAGACCACATACAATTCCCACTGATTTCTTGTTACAACTACCAAGATTAGCTATGAAAGAAAAGATTTTTATGTTTGAGAAACAGCTGAATCCACAGATCAGTGCAGTTGCTATGGGCCCAACTTTTGCACCATCTATGGCGAATCTATACATGATGAATTTTGAAACAGAATGGGTAGGACATTCATTCACCATTCAAACAATTGCAGAGTTAAAACAATTTGTATATTGGTTAAACACATGTGGCTCATGCATCAAATTTTAAGAAGAACATTCTTTTATCGCCATCATTTTTTAAGATTTGGAGATACAACAGAGACAAGGCATTAGGACCAAAACATTCATCAAACCAACTAATTGTAATACTTTTTTTTAGAGTGTTCTAGTTGTCCTTTGATATTCACAAATTTTAAGAGTAATAAGAAATTGCTCCGATATTAAAGATTTTAAAAGTCAATCAAAAAACTGGATGAAAAGAGGATATCCCAAACATATCCTGAAGACAGCATACAAAAGGAAATTACATCACTTTCCACATGATCACCCTGTTGCGTGACTGACTAGTCACATGACATTCTATGACACGCCCTCTTACCACTTCTCCCACCCCAACCATTTCCTTCGAAAATATGAATGTGCAGAAACTTTTTGAAGAATCCTCGTGTCCGATTGCTTTTCTTTAATTCTTAGTAAACTCTTTTAATTAAGTGAATGTGGACTCATAGATCTCTGTATATATCTCTGCATATTCTGTATATCTCTGTATATTTACTGCAGCATGGGCCAGGTATATGAAAAGAATGCTTTTCTGTTCACTGTTATAACAGCATTGCTGAGGAATGACCATTTACTCTTTAATTCAGAGATTTCTACAACACTAAAATATTGTATTTTCATATCTTTTTGTGCCAGTTTTAAGTCCCACTGCAAACCTTGGGAAGAATGTTTTGGGGGCAGCCATTTGTGGATAAATATTGATTTAATTTTCAGGTCATCACACACACAGCAATTTGGCACAGCATGGTGTAGCACATTTATCAGTGCCTGTTGAACAGTTCTGTGGCCTGGTCTAACCTGGAGACTGATTTATCTCTTAGATTCATGAACAGGTGGTTATTCTATGTTGAGTCTGAGATTATTGGTCCAGAGTTGGAACGTGTTCCTTGCACCTGCCTTCACTGTAGATAAAAGGAGAATCTCAGTACCCACCGTGACCAATCCCTCACTCGTTACCAAACAAACACTCAACCTTAAATTTAAAATATTTAATAGCATAAAAGTTGCCATCACCTTTCAATAATGAATGCTGCTTTGACGGAGGATATAAAAAGAAAAAAAAAGCTCAAACATCACTTTACATTCAGGTGCTTTAGCAAATATTAATTCTTTAATATTAACCATGACATGTGATGGCTAAAGGCTTTTAAAAGAACAAAATAGTTGCAAGAGGCAAAGTAGATTCTTACAACTTCTAATGTGATTACACCAAATAATCTTTATATTTTCAATACAGATGCAGTGGCATAAATTACAAGAAATTTACATTTTGTGGAGCTGAAGGAGCAATCTTCTACTTTTCTTAAAGGGGCTGTCCCCTAATGCTAATCTCCCAATGCAAAGGACAAAGTCTTCAACCTCTCCCTGAAACTCTCTGGCACCTACTGAGAGTTTCCCCGGTGGGTAGTGGACAGGCAGGTGGGATCTCCAGTCACTCTTGCTCTGTCGGGTACCCAGGTTCAATATGACCTTGGCTGACCTCTAGCAGTCTCACATTACTACTGCTAGAAGTCAGGCAGTCAAATAAGGGCTGCAGACTCTTATTTAGCATCTTAACCTCCAATAGTAGAACTGCAAGGCTACTGTTAGGGATTGACTGGTGCCATTTTGAACCTGAATACTTGACAAGGCTGGAATGACTGGGGATCACTCCTGCCCACCCCTTAGTTACCATGAAACCCCTTGATAGATGTTAGGGAGATTTCAGAGGTATGAGGCATTTGTGCTTTGTGCCGGAAGGTAGATTAATTTAGTCCATTACTGGCCCTTTTATAGGGCAATGGGCCTAACTTGGAGCCTTCTATCTGCATCACAGCACTCTGGAATGTGTGATATTCCTGGTAACTGCAATGCAAATTTGTATTTACAGTGGGAGTTCCTAATATGTCATAGTGAGGTATTGCTGGTTAGTGATTCCCACAGTAAAATGGGTTACTTTATTGCAGCTTAGTAACCATTCTTATTTAAGTAAAAATCACCTAAAATAACCAAAGGACTGCCCCTTCCTAATGACTTGATCATATAGTGTTGAGGAGGCTCAGAATTTTGAAAGGCCAAAATGTGTCTGAGTAATTCCTGAAGTTACATAGACAAATCTTTTGAGTATTATCTTCTTTTTTTATCTCAGTAAAATGCATGGAGAGGCATTTTCCATAGGACGTATACGTCTAAGGTTGGACGTTTTGGGCAGGATGTCCACAAACCGAGGAGAAAAAAAATGTCCATTTTAAAAGCTGCCAGACGTCTATTTTTTATTTTTGAAACTGACCTAGGTATAAGTTTTGGTCCTTAGGACATCTACCTTTTTGGGCCATTTTCAAAATTAAAAATGTCCACATGAAAAACACACAAAAGCAAGCTTTGTAAACGTACCCAACTACCTTGTCTGATTGCAGCAGAAAAATCCCCATCTGCTGAGCTAGTTTCAGGGATTCCTGCTGGCTCAGCTGAAGGGGATTCCCCCCTGCCAGGATCAGTGCTTGCAAATCCATTGAGAAAATTCCGAAAATCAGACTGGCTTGCTGCCCTTGAGGACCAAGATTGGACACCTCTGATTTACCCAGGTTTGTAGAACAACTAGGTAGCTATTTTGGGTCTATTTTTTAAAAACATCATATAGCTGGGTGATGGGTAGCTGAAAATGTTTATGTTTATATTTATTAAATATAATATACCGCTTAAATTTTGCCAAAGAGATTTTCAATTCATAGATAAAATGTATAACAAAATTTAAATAAATATATATATATATATATATATATATATATATATATATACAGTGGTGCCTCGCATAACGAACGCCTCGCACAGCGAACGCTGCGCACAACGAACTTCTTGTCTTGATTCGTACAACGGACTTCGTTTCACACAACGAAGTCGCCCGAGCTGCATCCTTCCGCGCAGTGTGCGTGACGCTACCGGCTACCCTCCTCCTCCTCCTCCATCAACCAAATGGGAAGTTACATCATGAGGGGAGAGGAAGGAGGAAGGAAGCAGTTGGCAGCATACGCACTGTTAGAGCCCCGTGGCTTGTGTTAAAGTTGTTTACAGACTTCAACAGCAGCGGGAGAAAGCAGTCGCCGGCCCTGTTTCGCCGATCGAGGGGGGGCCCTGTTTCGCCGATCGAGGGGGGGCCCTGTTTCGCCGATTGAGGGGGGGTGCCTGGTGTTGCCGATCACTGCGGGGGGGGGGCAGGCTTTGGCAGAGGTGGGAGAAAGCAGTAAATGAGTGGAAGTTGGCAGGCCTGGGGATGGAAGGGCAGTCGAAATACGGTATGTTGGAGCAGGGGATGAGAGGGAGGGAGAGAAGGGGAAATATTGGACAAGGGCAGAAGGGATGCTAAATCATAGGGTGACAGGCAGAGAGAACAACAGGAAAAAGAGTGGAAGCAATCTTGAACCCTGAGGGTGAGGGAAGAGAGAGGTGGTGAGATGATTGATCATGGGGAGAGGGACAAAAGGGAATAGAGATGGGATAGGAAGATAGTGGAAGTAAAAGGAAAGGGAGATGTCAGGAGAGGAGATTATGGGCTACAAGAATGGAGGGAGGAGATATGCAGGAAATTGTGAAATTGTGGGACCGACCAAGGGACGGGGGTGGCAAGGACATGAATGAAAGGAAGATAACTTCTAGCCCCTCACCACTGCTGCTTTCCCGCTTGTGCCTGATGCTGACGGCACAAGTTCTTCCCACTTCCATCATCTGCTTTCTTCTCTCCCTCCCTCCATCCCAGGCAATTCACTGAGAGGGGCAGGATAACTGATGGCACTGCGCTTAACTGCCCTCTCTGTCTTTAAATTTAAAAAATGTGTGTTGTTTTAAAAAACAATTATGTTTTTAGATGTATCTAAAAAAAATAATAACAAAAAATTTATCTTTTTTTATGTCATCTTAGCATATTTTATGCTACAGAACGAATTATTTTTTTTAACATGTATTGTTATGGGAAAACGCGTTTCACATAACGAACTTTTCGCATAACAAACTTGCTCCTGGAACCAATTAAGTTCGTTGTGTGAGGCACCACTGTATATATATATATATATATACATATATATATATAGAGAGAGAGAGAGAGGCATAATCGAAAGGAACGTCTAAGTCCATTTTCGTCCAAGTCACTAGTCGTCCAAAGTAAAAAAACAGCTTAGGACACATTTTTTTAAAATACGTCCCAATTATTTTCTGTTTTCAAAATCGTCTAAGTATACATCCTGACGATCTGATCATCCAAGCTGCTAAATCGTCCATCTTTATACCACATTTTCGTCCAACTTTTTGTCCAAGGCAAAAACGCCTAGAAACAGACCTTTTGGATGTGGGAGGGGTCTACAAAGTGATGGACTGGACAACCAGACATGGCACCTAAATAGTGGGGTACCTTACAGGGCATTGCTGTGAACGTCACAAAAAGGGTGCCATGTCTTCATCTCACTACAGCTCCCTTATAGATAATGGTGAGCACCCCAAACCACCTCCAAAATCCCCTAGACCTACTTATCTACCACCCCAATAGCCCTTATGGCTGCAGAAGCCACTTATAGGGTAGTACAAAAGGGTTCTGGGTATTTTTAGGGGAGTGCACATGTTTAACCAGCAATGCAGTGATTACAGTGGCTTATGGGCATGGGTCCTCCTCTCCATGGGTCCCTAACCCACCCCCAAGACAACTTAAGCCGCCTCTGTGGAGGACGACTAGGCTTTCCTATGCCAGGCTGCCAGGTGATGATGGTCTACGGATGCTGAATTCTAAAGGTGTGATTATGATTTTTATGGGGTTGGGGGGATCGGTGATCACTGGGGTAGTGTGTGGGGGTCTGTAGTTTGTGTCTGCAGTGCTTACCTGGTGACTTTAGGTGGGATTTTGTGACTTAGACCAGTGTTCTTCAACCACCGGTCTATGGACCGGTGCCGATCCACAGAAATTTCCTGCCGGTCCACAGGGCCGGCATGTGCATCAGACCCAAAACTGTGTTCTTCAACTGCTGGTCTGCGGTGCGATCGATGCGTTGTTAATAAGATTATATTATGTGTATATATGAAAAATGAATGGAAAAAATAGTGTTACAATTAGGACTATGGGTGCAGGGTCTGGGGTAGAGATGGGCAGGGTCTGGCCCATGACATAGCCCAGTGTTCTTCAAACGCCGGTCTGCGAACCGATGCCGGTCCACAAAATAATTATTTTATTTCTGCTGGTCCTTAGGTGTAAAAAGGTTGAAGAGCACTGACTTAGACCATGTTTTAAATGGTCTAAGTCACAACGTCCAAGTTCCGTCTATGCTGTGCTGTTTAACTTTCGGTTATACATGCAGTAAGACTAAGTCTAAGCCTGCCCACGTCCTGCCCAAATCCCGCCCTCGACACTCCTCCTGAAACGCCCCATTTAGCTATGGTCATTCAGCGGCACTTTGAAGGCCTAGGTCATTTTTAAAAACGTCTAAACCCCGGTTTTATTATCGGCACTTGGACGTTTTTGACTGATGATCGTCCAAGTGCAGACTTAGGCCGGTTTTTGGACGTTTTTCTCTTTCGATTATGAGCCCCATACCGTGTGGCTTGATATCGGAGTCCATTTTATAAACAGGTGCCTATAATATATATATATAATTTATATATATTATATATTATAGGCCTATAATATATATACATAATATATATTATATATTATAGGCACCTGTTTATAAAATGGACTCCCATATCAAGCCTCAATAGTACACAAATGCTGAAACAGAAATTTTACACCTACTGCAAGGGTATAAACATGTGTATGAACTCTATGAGCCTACAGTCAGGCACCTAGATCAGCGCATGTAGCCAATTTAGATGCCTAACTTATCCCCTTTTACGAAGCTGCATTAGGAGGTCCTTTTATTAAGGCGCGCTAACCAATTCAGCGCAGGCTAAAGATTAGCACGAGCTAAATGCTAAGGCAACCATAGAATATAATGGATGCCTTAGCATTTAGCGTGCGCTAATCTTTAGCGCATGCTAAATCGGTTAGCGTGCCTTAATAAAAGGACCCCTGGGCTTTTTTTTTTTATCTCTGGCTGCAGCGGAATTAGCTCCAACTCTCATAGAATTCCTGTGCGTGTCAGAGCTAATAGCACCACGGCCAGCGATCAAAAAGCCTAACCGCTTCATAAAAGGGGGAGTTAATTTTTTAATTGGTTCAGTTGATGCTGTTAATTGAACAGCACCATTAAAAAACAATTTAAAAATATTAATTTTCGGGTAGGCATCTAACTTGGTAGACACGATGTAGGTGTCTACAATGAAGGACCTTCCCATGTCTACCCACGCCTACCCGAGAAGACATCCTAAGAGCGTCAGAGCTAATACCACTGCAGCTGGCAATGAAAAATCCTAATGTGGCTTCAGAAAAAGGGGGCGAAATATGAGACAATATTATATTGTTCTACTACTTTCAAGAACCTATTAATTCCAGGCGATCTAAATTAGCATCTAGAGGAAACTGGCAATGTAAACACTGAGCAATTCCTAAGTTTTTGCTATTCATTAAATATCTTCATTAAACCCAGCACAAGTTACTCCTATTAAAGACCACTTTCTAGATTTTGTTGCTAATGTAACCAAAACCATGGACACTTACTGATTGATCATATAACCTGGAAATCAATTATCAGGTCTGACCATTTTCTGTTACACTTTTTTCTTAACATACCTCATGTTCAAAAACTTCTGAGCCTTTCTCACAGTATCCAGCGAGATTGATTCTGAGAAATTTTGGAATAAAATGGATAATGTACATCGCTTAGTATTTTATGTATA
This sequence comes from Geotrypetes seraphini, assembly GCF_902459505.1. Taxonomy (NCBI): domain Eukaryota; kingdom Metazoa; phylum Chordata; class Amphibia; order Gymnophiona; family Dermophiidae; genus Geotrypetes; species Geotrypetes seraphini. Next base: position 21,497,161 of record NC_047090.1, on the reverse strand, counting down.
AGCGATTCATCAAATTTCGAATAAACTTGAAACTTGATAACCACTCAGTGGCATACCTAGCATATTGATACCCGGGGCCCATCATTTTTTGACACCCCCCCCCCCATCGGTATGAAAAACATGATTTTTTAGTAACAATCCACACATCACACATGAATACCTAGGAAGAGGCAGCATCTTACATACATATATATATATATATATGTGACGTGTGGATTGTTACTAAAAATCATGTTACATACATCAATATGCTAGGTACGCCACTGCCTGCAACATTGCTCTTAGCGGTTGCTTTGGTACCGGACAAAAATTTTCTATTAAGACTTTTCTTCAAAAATAGACAAAAAGAATTCTTAGGTTTAAAAATACAAATGTAACATGATTTAGCCAGAGATACCCAAAGGCGTCGTAGAGAATTTTTACTGTTAAAACCAGGAGTATTAGCCCTTTGGGCAACTTTCTATTTGCATTATCCATATAAATGTGTAGTGCATTATTCTTCACAAAAGTTTGTCTTTTTTGAACCATTCCAACTGTCTACATTTCTCGACTGGAAAAAGAAAAAGATAAGAGTTAAAAGCCCTATTATGAGAAAATAAGATTTTCCCTGTGTTCAGTTTAACCTAGCCTTATGTCTTATTAAAATTTTCTTTGTGCTCGCTTAATCACATTTTTGGATCTCTCAAAAATAAGGACTTGAGTTGAGAATTAAGCTTATAATTTATTTTTCCTTATTATAGCCTTTAAAATATTTTTTCTTTTATGCTTAAATCTTGCTTTCTGTACAAGTTTATACTTGATATATTTAATATAAAATTGATAAAAATAAATAATGTATAAAAGGTATGTACACTTTATAGACACACCCACTTAGGCCAAGGAAAGCCAGGCCTAAATAACTGTGCCTATGTTTTGTGCAGACTGGGCATATTCTATATCAGTGGGCATACGTTTTAGGAAAGCCCATGATCTCTCCCCTGTGCCTACCAAGTCCTGCACGTAAATTCTTATTACTGCCAATCAGTGTCAATTTTGAGTTGTTAATTACGTTATGACTTTCATTATCAATATATCTGCTACCATTCAGCCTACCAGCTCTGCAACTTTTTCTTTGTGGCTGATTTGTATTTTTGTTTACTTTTTCATGATAGCAACTGCTGCTTCAAGGAGTTAAATGCGCTCAGAGAATAATAAGGTCACCATACAGTGTGCTGTCTATGGTACTGAAACTCTGGTATTCCATCAAAGTTGAAATCATTGTATGTTCGCTATTAGACTGATTATTCCATGCTTTTAGAATTTTGGAACTATTACTCTTTCCACTTCTGAATTAAAAATACTGTATCTTTAGTCAAACTTTTTCCATCATTTTCAGCATGAACTACATCCACACAGCATCAAATCCCCTTCTACCACACCAAAGAAGTGCAGATTTTTAAAAGCTCTGGGGCTCATAATCGAAAGAGAAAAACGTCCAAAAACTGGCCTAAATCAGCACTTGGATGATCATAAATGACAGACGTCCAAGTGCTGATAATCGAAACGGGTTTTGGACGTGTTAACAAACGACCTAGGCCTTCCCAGTGCCGCTGAATGACCAGAGCTAAACTGGGCATTTCAGGAGGAGTGTTGAGGGCGGGATTTGGGCGGGACATGGGACGTGCTAGATTTAGTCATACTGAATGTATAACCAAAAGTTTTACAACACAGCCTAGGCGGAACTTGGACGTTGTGACTTAGGCCATTTAAAACATGGTCTAAGTCACAAAAAAACTATATAAAGTGACCAGATAAGCACTGCAAACACATAGTACAGACCCCCACACATTACCCGTGATCATCGACCCCCCCACCCCCATAAAAATCATACTCATAACTTTAAATATCTGCCTCCAGAACATCAGCACCTGGCAGCCTGCCATAGGAAAACCTAGTAGCGCTGCACAAAAGCAGCTTAAGTCATCTTGGGGGTGGGTTAGGGAACCATGGAGAGGAGGACCCAGGCCCATAAGCCACTGTAATCACTGCATTCATGGGGAAACATGTGCACTCCCCCCAAAAAAACCTAAACCATTTTGTACTGCCATATAAGTGGCTCCTGCAGCCATAAGGGCTATTGGGGTTGTAGACAGGTGGGTATAGTACATTTTGGGGGGCTCACCATGACCTATAAGGGAGCTGTAGTCAGATGTTTATGGGGAACCCATTTTGTGAAGTTCACAGCAGCGCCCTGTAAGGTACCCCACTATTCAGGTGCCATGTCTGGGTGTTCAGTCCATTACTTTGCTGACCCCTCCCACGTGCAACAGGGCTTATTCTAGGAATTTTTGACTTGGACGAATATTTGGATGAAAACGTGGTATAAAGATGGACAATTTAGCAGCTTGGACAATCAGATGGCTGGACGTATAGTTAGACGATTCTCGGAAAAAAAAAAAAATATATATATATATATCTAATATAATAAAATGCTAAGCACACACGCGCACTCCTACCTACGTGTTGCCTGATCTGTATGTCTGTGGAGGAAGGAATGCGCATGCGCGCCTACAACTGTCTCACACAGCTGGTGACTGTTCTGCTTTCTCGATTTTGCCGGACATCTCAGGGCCGGGCTGGAGGCTGTAGCAGCCACCGCTCTGCAATTCCGTGCACTGCGAGGCCCAGCCTGCCGCCGCCCATTCAGGTCTCGCTCGCTGAGTGAGGGAGCCGCGGCCCTGCCCAGAGCCTGGCCGCAGCCTGGGTCAAAGTGCCACCCCGCGGCTGCCAGCGGGAGCGCCGCAGCTCCACGCGCACACGGAGCGACGTGCTCCTAAACGCAACTGACGCACAGTGACACCAACACAGACCTCTCTACACAGTCAGTATGCACTGCTACGTGGGCATCACATCCACCTTTCTAAAGCCCATTCATATAGGGAAGTAGGGTGGGGGGAAATGCTGCTGCACAGGGACATGGAAGGGGAGGAAATGCCGCTGTGGCTGCTGCACACGGAAGTGGGGGGGGGGGGGGAAAGAAAGACAGACAGCGGGAGGAAGGCAGACAGAAAGAAAAGAAGAAAGACACAGGGGCAGGGAGAGACACAGAAAGACAGACAAAGGGGGCCAGGGAGAGAGACAGACAGAAACAAAGACAGCGGGAGGGAGAGAGAGACAGAAAGACAGAGACATATATTCTAGCACCCGTTAATGTAACGTGCTAAAATACTAGTATATATATATTTTGGGTGTATTTTTTTGAAAATGTGTCCTAAGCTGTGTCTGACTTCGGACAACTTGCAACTTAGGCGAAAACGGACTTAGACATTTCTTCCGATTATGCCCCACCATGTCAGCACTTAGAAATGAGTGGAGGAGTAGCCTAAGGGTTAGTTCAGAGGCCTGAGAGCCAGGGGATCGGTGCTCATTTCCTGCTGCAGCTCCTTCTGAGTTTGGGCAAGTCACTTAACCCTCCATTGCCCCAGATATAAAACTTAACCCTCTTTTACTAACCCGATAACACGGGCCAACACATTAAGGGGAGATTCTGTATAGGATGTCGGTCTCAGCAGCTGCCTAAGAAGTGGCTGAGAATCACATACTGGTGTACTATACAGAATTGCATCTGCCCTAAAGGACAGATGCCAAACCCCACCTAACTGCCCCGATTCTCTAACTGGCACCCATGTCACAAGTGCCAGTTAGAGAATCACTGAGGGATCCCTTGCAATCAGTTTATCATGGCAGGGTAATCCTCCTGCCATGATCAGCTGAGCAGCAAAGAGCCTCTGCCCCCCTCCCCCCACAGCATGCCAGGCAGGAGGGATGCCCATTCCCTCCTGCCTCCAAACCCCCACAGTATGCTGGGCAGGAGGGATTCACACTCCCTCCTACCCCTGAACCTCTGCCTCCCCCCTTGAAGACCGGCAGAAGGGATGCTCACTTTCTCCTGTCACCACCCCTGAACCCTTGATACCCCATGACTCCAAACTCCCATGACACCCCCCAAGACTACAGGCCCCTTACCATGTACCGCTAACCCTACCCCCACCACTTAACCCCCCCCCCCCCACCCTCCATCCAGCAGGCCCACCACTCCAAAATATTTGGCCTCCCCTTCCTTCCAGTACTGCAATATTTCCTTCCTTATAAATCAAAGTTCTGGCTGCTGAACTAGAGAAAGAGATGTTCAGCTGGCAGGCCTTTGTTTATACATTTTTATCAACACAACTAATATCCTAAAGCAAAAAAAAAAAGAAAAGAAAAGAAAAATAATTTTGTTCTACCTTTGTTGTCTGGTTTCTGCTTTTCTTGTCTTCTCATTGAATTCCTTTCATCCACTATCTGTCTTCTCTCTGCATCTTCCATTTGCTCTGTTACTGTGCCTCTCCCTTCATCCGCCCCCCATTGGCCTGGCACCAATCTTTTTCCCTTCGCTTCACCCATCTCTTTCAGCATCTTTTCCCTACTCTCTGTTCCCCTTTCCCTTCAGCGTCTTTTCCCTACTCTCTGTTCCCCATTTCACTTCAGCGTCTTCTCCCTACTCTCTGTTCCCCATTTCCCTTCAGCGTCTTCTCCCCACTCTCTGTTCACCATTTCCCTTCAACATCTTCTCTCCACTCTGTCTTCCACATTTCCCTTCAGCATCTGTTCCTCTCCACCTTCCTTCAGCATCTGTTCTATTCCTTTCCACCACCACCCTTCCCTCTCGCCACCCCCTTCAGCGTCTGTCCTTTCTACCGCCCTTCAGCACCTCTCGCACGGTCCGACCATCTCCCTCTTACCTTACAATGTAATTTGTGCAAGCTGCCGGAGCCTGTTAGCACGGTCATTCGTCCTGTCCCCACAAACCATCTCACTTCTGTGTTCCTATTTTTCCCATTTCTAATATCTCCCCTCTGTATCTGGCATTGCCCCCCCCCCGTGTCCATATACCATCCCTATGTATGTTCCCTTTATGTCTCTGTCCCTATGCCCCCATGCACATAATTTCCCCTCTACTACCTTCCTGTGTCTAGAATTCCCCTCTCTTCCACACCAATGTGTCTTTTCTCTCCAACCCCATCTAGCTTCTTTCCCTCTTTCTCCCTCCCCCCACCCATGCTTCCAGCATCTGGCTCACCTGCCTGTCCTCCCCTTTCTTTCCTGCCTGTAGGATTAATATTTCTCTCCCTCTTCATCTCCTTGGCCCAGCATTTCTATTTCCCTTTCACTCCTTCCTTCCTAGTGTGAGGGAACATGTGCGATCATGGATTGCGCGGTCCAGAAGCCCCCTCCCGCCCGATCGCCGCATCCTGCCATCTCCCTCCCTCCACCCCACCTTAGGTGCCAAGTCCGACTTTAATTCTTCTTCTCCAAGCCACATGCTTAGGATAAGCCATGCGCGCGGCTTCTTGAGCTGTTGAATCTTCTCCTCTGACCCAACTTCCTGTTTCCAGTTGCATCAGAGAAGATTCAACAATTCAAGCAACCGCGCATGCGCGACTTATTGAAAGCGTGCAGCTGGGAGGAGAAGAAGAATTAAATTCAGACTCGGCACCTAAGGTGAGGTGGAGGGAGGGAGATGGCGAGCGGGTGGGGATGCTGGACCGTGCGATCCGTGCTGGCATCACTGCAGAGACAAGACCATTCACCGCTCCACGGGGCAGTGAATGGCCTTGTCCCTGTCCCCGCAGTGACCACTAATTTTTCTCTCCCCATTTCAGCGGGTTACCTACAGCTACCCGCGGTTAGCCATGGGTAACAACCACCGTGCCATTCTCATCTCAGCAGCCTCATCTATTTGAAATATACTCCAGCATGTTGCCTAAGTAACCTAATGTAACCTTCCTCTATAATATGTTGTAACTTTTTCCCCTATTGTTAACAGTGTAACCTTCCTCTGCAACAGTGGTTGTAAAAGATAATTCTAATTTTTAAAAATGTGAGAATTTAGAAAACACAGTAAGATGAAGGAATTTACGCTTGATCAATTTCCAGAAGAAACCAGGAGTATAGGACGATTGCTCCTGCCCCGCGTCACCACTAGACCACTAGGTAAAGTCTGTGCATGACCAGGCGGTCATCGTGCAGCACGATGTGGTAAGTGGCGTTGCGGACCTCCACCTGCACGCTCAGCTCACTGCAGAAGCTGAAGTTGCCCAGGAAGGGAATGACCAGCAGGTTGTAGTGCAAGGGCTTGAGGTGCGGGGGCAACCGGAGCAGTGTCTGCCGGTCCGCAGACTCTCCTCCACCATCACGGGTTGGCTCACTTCAGGCTTAAAGTGTGGAGACATGGCAAAAGGGTGCAGGGCTGGAGTGAGGAACAGGACACCTTCTCCTCCGGATCCTCCTGTAACTTTGATCGCTGCCCGAGCTCTCCGGCTGCTTGTCCATGTAGGAAGATCGCTCCCGGTAAGGCCTGAGGAGGTTGGGGATGGAGCAATTCACTAGGGGGGGGGGAGGGCAGGGCCAAAAACCTGCAAATAACCGAATCTGCAGCTACTAAAACCCGCAAATACGGAGAGAGGAGTGTACTTATATATGCTTCGCTCCATCTCAGCTTGTATTGTTTTTGGGTAACAAAACTGTTGAAGTAAGCCACTTTCTCAGCCCGAGAATGCAGTCTGAATGTTTTTGTCTGTTGTAATCCGCAGTTAGCTTATAAGAACTTTACCTCCTAACAGTTAATTTCTTCAGGATATAATTTAATACCTTTTTCTTAGACTATTTGAACTCTTGGAATTTCTTTACTTGAAGACTTAAATAGTTGGAAGATATATTTATATTTTCTTGTATTTGTGTTCTTTTCCTCCAATGCTTGTGATTTGTGATCTTTCACTTGATTTCTTCAATGAAATATGTTCCTGTTTATAATTTGGAAATGCAAATTTTATTTATTTATTTTAAAAATTTCTCTACCGTTTAAGCCTAAACAGTTTATATATCTTTACAAACATAATTCAATAAAACAAATAAAATCAAACAAACATGAACGAATAATCCTCAGAAAGTCATGTAAGATGCCCAGCAAAAGAACAATCACGAAATTCAATTTCAAAAAAAAAAAAATGCTTTAGCAAATAACTAATGAGCTCCTTGTAATGCATTTGCATAGGGTTCTTGGTGGCTACTATGAGGGTCAATAACAGCCCCCGAGAACCCTTTTGAGCATCAGAGGCAAAGCTTTCATGCCAGTATGACTAATTTAATGAGTCTTACTTGCATGGAAAGCTTTTGAGCATTGGGGCCTCGGAGACATTCTTGCAGCAAAAGCCCAGAAATCTCATCATTGTTACACTTCTCCCTCAGTATTCGCGGGGGATAGGGGCAGAGCCGGACCGCGAATTGAGAAAAACTGCTAATATCTTCTTGTCCGGCTCTGACCCACCCCCGCCTTCCCCCCAGCATCCCGACCTTACCTGGTGGTCTAGCAGACTTTCGGGGCAGGAGCGATCTTCCTACGCTCCTGCTCCGTGCAGCTCACCAATAGGAAATGACTGCCGTGAGTTCCTGTGGTCTCTTGAGACTACGACAGGAGCTCATGGCAGCCATTTCCTATTGGCAATCTACACGGGGCAGGAGCGTAGGAAGATCGCTCCTGCCCCGAAAGCCTGCTAGACCACCAGGTAAGGCCAGGATGCCGGGAGGAAGGCTGGAGAGAGGCGGGAACATGGTAAACTATGGCTTCCCCTCCCCCCAAAAAAATAAATATGTGAAACCGCGAGTGTGGAAACCATGAATGGGGAGGGGGAAGTGAAGCCGATGCGGGCATAAGATTTGTGGCTGCTCGCACCAAAGTTAAAAAGGCATGGGGGAAGGGAAGGGGGGAGTGGGAAGGGTGGAGAGGAGGAAGAGTGCTAGTGTCCCGAGGAAGACCGCGGCCAGGACAGACTGCCCCCCCCCCCCCCATTCTATGCCACTGTGTATAAATACTTACCATTGCAACCAGCCCAGTGAATGGTAAGGAAAATCAGGAGCATAGGCAAGACAGACAGTACTGCTGCAGAAGATGGTGGTGAGTGGTGTAAAGATGAGAGGCGCCCTTCCCTTGGACCTATTTTTAATTTTCCGGGACGAACCGCATACGCACATTGGTGTTGGCTCGCCCTTTGATGTCACTTCCTAGGCATGGGTTCCAGAAGCGGATGTCAGAGAGAGTGCCAATGTTGATGCGTGGCTGCAAGGGGGAAGTAAAAAAAGGTACGAGGGAAGGCAAGGTGTGGGCATGCTCATGTGGAGGCAGAGAGGAGGAGGGCTGATAAATGAGAGCGCATGTGGTCAAGCACGCTAAGACAAATACACGCAGGACATCAGCGCGCCGGATTAAAAGGTAAGTTTTAAGTGCTCCGATGGGGAGTTGGGGGAACCCCCCCCCCCCCCACAGTTTATTTAGAAAAGTTGCCGCTGTCGTTGGGGGGGTTTGGGGGGCACACATTACAGAGGAAAGTGTAATTTTTACCAGTGTTTTAGTGAAAAACTAGTTCCCCCACCACCACCCCGCAACGGCAAGTGTTCTAAGTAAAGTGTGTGTGTGTGTGGGGGGGGTTCCTCCCACACACCCCTCGGAGTGCTTTAAACTTACCTTTTAAACTGGTGCGCTGACATCCTGCACGCATTTGTCTTAGCGGGTTTGTTGGCACGCGATTGTCCAGCGCACTTTAGTCCCGTCACCGAGGAGGAGAGGTTCCGCACCCTCATCAGGAAGGTGCCCAGGGTGGACCACTGCCTCGCACCCCTTCCCTTACTATGCCACTGCTGCTTTGGAGTTTCAGGGCATAGGCCCCAATTGCCCCACAAGTCCATTGCTCCTGATGCCCCTGGTAACTAGGCTATCTCAGTGGGTCCTGAATGCACTTCACAAGAACTCCAAAGTAGGTTTGGGTTTCAAGATACTGACAATGAAGATCCATAAAAATTAATTTATATAAGAGTGGTCAAACAACCCAGTTATTTTGTCCTTTTTGAATACCTTGAAAATCAGACCTTTGGGGGGAGGGGGGAAGGCAAGGACTGGAAATGTGACAAACCCCCCTATTTTACTAAGGTGCGCTAACTGATTAGCATGCACTAATCAAATTAACGTGCTCTAAATCAATTAGCGTGCGTTAATCAGTTAGCGCACCTTAATAAAAGAGGGGGGAAATCTATTATGTAAAAATGAAGCTGTTTTCCCTACATATTTTGTGATCGTCACCAGATATATACTCACTATACTGGGTTCTGTTGTGCAGATCAGCTCAAACAATATACAGCAGCATTCACTGTTTAATGATGCCAGTAAATTTTCCGTTCACATTAAGCAGCGGAGTCTGGGGATAAGAGGGCTGGCACTCCATCATTTTTAAATGTTTTTTTCAGCTTGTTTTATTGTGATGTGATTATTAAAAAAAAAAAAAAATTTAAGTGTGAAAACAAGCTGGTAGTTATGATATAGGGTTAACATTTCAGTGTCACTTTTATCAGCAAGAAGGGTGTTTTTAAAAAGCGCCATTCAATAAACACTACAAATGATCACACAAATAATAAATCTTAACAAGATTCCTTAATCACTGTTTAGTCTATATTTTTTTTAGGGAGTGACCAGAAAGCATCAGTTTCTCTCTTTCACATACTAGCGTACGCTTACCCACACTTTTTCTTTGCTGAATTATTCCATGCTCCCTTTCTAAAAAATAAAAACCTCTTCTCTTACAAGCAGCATCACTAATTGCTTTTAGGGCCCTTCCTCTGCCCTCTTGTTAAAAATTCAAGGGGCGTTTCTCCAGCCTTTCATCTTCTCTCTAAATCTTTTCAGCTTCTTTCACAAACTTAGGCACCTTTCTGTGCCTGGCTTTCTCTCAAATTTAACAAAAAAAAAAAAAAAAATCACACACACAACAACTTTTTTGGGCAGTAAAGTTAAACTATACCTCCCTCCTGTTTCTCTCTCCCTCCCCTGAAAAAAAAAAAAAAAAAAAAGCACACGAATTGGAATGTTTTAAACTGAACTCTAGCATTGTAATCAGAATTTCCGGAACACAGTCTATGGCTGAGACCCAAACTGCGAGTGGATGGGGCTCTTTTTTTTTTTTTTCCTTTTCTTTTGCCGATGGAGAGCCTCCCTAAAGCCTACCCCCATTACCACGGTCAATGTTTGCCCTGCAGGCTTCTTTAAAAGGGAGTATTGTTGCTAGTTGCCAGGTATTCCCTAGCAACAGCTTAGGCCAAGCAGCCTATTCCATTTATGCCAGAAACTGTTTGATGGCCTCCGCAACACGTGCTTGTCAGCTTCACTAGAAAAGATACTTCATTCAGGAGGGGAAAAAAAAAACCCAATTTCATTTAAAAATAAAGGGGTGTTTATTCTACGGTTCTCCCTTCTCTTTGGGCCAGATGTCAGATGACTCTATTTAGGTGTCCCAATAATGCATAAAAGGAGGCTATTCTTTAATGGCACCTGGGCACTCAGGTTCTCTTATAGAATGCTAGCGAAGCAGGGCATTGGTGTACTTAAAGCTTATCTGCCTTCACATACGTTAGTCCGATGCCTGGCATAACTTCAGGCATATGAATGTGGCAGGGATAAGGCTGCTAATTAGGCCCAGATTCGTGGGAGAGGGTTGATCCAGTCCTGGCTTTATCTCAGTGCATGCTGGGACTTGTAGTCTTGCTTTTCTTAGGGAACGCAACAGGGTAAAACCAGGACTGGATCAACTGTCTTGTGAATCTGGATCTAGTTGGCTGCCCTAATGTGTTGCATTCTGTAAGTTATGTGTGTATGTGGGAGCTCTGCCCATAACTTGCCCAAGCTCCACTCATGTATACACCCCCCCTCATGTTTACAGTAAATAAAATGACTTAAGTGAAAGTACATAGGCATTTGCCTAATATAATACCTTTTGAGTAAAAAGTAAAAGCATCATAACTACAATGAATGCAACTATTGTTAACGTTTTTATCCCAACAACGTAAGAATAGTCCATCTAACCCAATAGCTCATCCTCACAGTGGCCAATCCAGGTCACCAATACCTGGCAAAAACCCCAAAGAGTAGCAACATTTCATGCCACTGATTCAGGGCAAGCAGTGGCTTCCCCCATGTCTGCCTCAATAACAGACTATGGACTTTTCCTCCTGGAAATTGTCCAAACCTTTCTTAAAACCAGCTGCGCTATTCGCTCTTACCACAACCTCTGGCAATGCGTTCCAGAGCTTAACTATTCTCTGCAAGCGTCAGATATAACTAGGTAAAAGTTGTGAAATTTGGTGAAATTATTACTTCAGTAAAAGTAACAAATATTATTGTGTACTTCATTACAAGTAAAAGTAACCAAAGGTGCGCTAAGCATTTTAGCATGTGTTTAGTGTGTGCTAAAATAACGTGCATGCTAAATGCTAATGTGTCCATAGTATAACATGCATTTAGTGCGCGCTAAAAACCATAGTGCACCTTTTCACATTCAGAAAAGAAATCAAAACCCTGCTTTTCAAAAAATTCATCCAAATACCTTAACCCCTCCTCTTTTACCTCTAGAAGATTCACCTACCTTCAGATAACCTTCCCCCAAATTACCCACCTTAACACCTTCCAATTAAACAAATACCATAAATAGATTGTAACCTACCCTCTCTAACTGCATTCCATATGTATTTTTCATACAGTTCTTCACTGTCAGTTTAATTTCCATCCTATAAGTTCACATAGAATTTTTATTTTTTCAACCATCTTTATTTTCTCTTCTTTATTAATTTCCAGGTACTTTAGTTAGATTGTGAGCCTTCGGGACAGTAAGGGAATTTTTTTAAGTACCTTCTTACTTCTCATTTATAATCTTAATGTATATTTTCTTCAAACCGCTTAGAACCTAACGGATGTAGCGGTATATAAGAAATAAATTACATTACCTTTGTAAAAGGACCACTTAGTTACTATATACTAGAGAATGACACGGTGACAAAATTCATCACCATTCCCGTCCCCGCGGATAACCGCGGGAAACCATCTTCATGTCATTCTTTAAGGAGAGAAGGAAGAATCAGAGTATGAATGGCCACAACCACTGACCCGCAAGCTTTGCTTTGAAGAACGCTGGTGTAGAAGAACTGAGGTTGAAACAGACACTACAGAATGACAGTCTCTGGTATCCAGAGCAGATATTGTGATGTCATAATGCCTCATTCCACCAGTGCCTAAGAGCCAATCACATCAGTGATGTCACAATGGCTTCATTATCCTTGGCTCACATAAGAATCAGAGTATGAATGGCCACAACCACTGACCCTCAAGCGTTGCTTTGAAGAATGCTGGTGTAGAAGGACTGAGGTTGAAATAGACACTAGAAAATGACATGGGATTATTTCCCGCGGTTATCCGCGGGGACGGGAACGGTGATGAATTTTGTCACCGTGTCATTCTCTACTATATACCACTGCCTCTATGATAATTAAGTGAAAACAGAAGAAAAACATCATTTTTTTACTGTAGTAAACTTGAGTCAGGCCTATTAGAAAAGAAGAGGGGCAAAGCTGGAAAGGAAAATCTAAAGAGAGCAAACTAAGATGTGCTTAATATAAGATGAAAGGCTTACCGCAAAATATGTTAAAATGCAGTAGATTGCCTGACAGAGTGTATTAACTCACATGTTAGCTCTTTTTGCTGGGGATGTGTCGTGGTTAGAGAATAGACATGGAAGAATTAACCGGCTAGCACATTTCCTTTCGTACACTAACTTGTTAACGCAGGAGCTCTCAGCATCTCCTAAACAGGAGATGGTAAGTGCTGCCACACTAACCTTTTTCAAATGTCACATGCTACTATAGGAACAGAGTGTGACGTAGTGGTTAGAGCTACAGCCTCAGCTCCCTGAGGTTGTGGGTTCAAAGCCTGTGCTGCTCCTTCTGACCCTGGGCAAGTCACTTAATCCTCCACTGCCCCAAGTACATTAATAGATTGTGAGCCCACCAGGACAGAGAGGGAAATTCTTGAAATACCTGTATGTAAACTGCTTTGAGTATAGTTGTAAAACTACAAAAAGGTGGTATACAAGTCCCAATCTTTTTTTTCTGATGTCATAATACCTCATTCCACCAATAAGAGCCAACCTCATCAGTGATGTCACAATGGCTTCATTGCTCTATACCTGACTCACTTCTGCTATTTTATTGGAGGAGAGGGTGGTGCAATGGTTAGAGCTACATCCTCAACACTCTGCATTTGTGGGTTCAAACCCTGTGCCACTCCTTGTGACTCTGGGTAAGTCGCCTAATCCTCCACTGCCCCAGGTACATTAGAAAGATTGTGAGCCCACAGGGACAGATAGGGAAAATGTTTGAAGTACCTGTATGTAAACTACTGAGGCCCAGATTCTCAAAAGCCTGCGTTAAAAAATGATGGTCTGTTAATGCAGCCGTTCTGATACTGACATTCTTAGAAAATCACGCATGCAAATAAGGTCGGTGGACAGCAGCGAAGATTTCCTAATTTGCATGTGCCTAACGCTGATGGGCACATGCACAGAAAAAAATGCTGTTATCAATGCCGCCATAAAAAAAACCCCAAAAACAAACACACCGCGACTGACCCGACCTCCCTCCTGCAGCGGGAGAGATGGCCACCCTTTCCCGCTGCATTAAAACCTAACATGACCCTCCCCCTGCAGCGGGAAAGATACCCACACTCTCATGCTGCACTAAAACCTAACACGACCCCCCCCCCCCCTCAGTGGGAGAGATGCCCACACTCTCCCGCTGCACTAAAACCTAACCGGAGCCCCCCACCGCAGCCGGAGAGATGCCCCATGGGAGGGGACTTAAATAACTTGGGCTAAGCAGAGTCTCAGGCCCCTCCCTGGATGCATTGTGAAGGGGCCCAAGGCTCTGATTGGCTCGGACACCCCTTAAGAGGGGCTTAGGCATCCGGGCCAATCAGAGCCTTAGGCCCCTTCCATGAAACCAGCTCAGATTCTATAAAAGATGCCTAAAATTAGGTGACTGGATTGGTGCGCCTAGCCATTTAAGCGCTTTAGGGCTCCTTTTACAAAGCTGAATTAGGCTTTTTTATTGCTGGCCATGAGGGTATTAGCTCCAACACTCATAGGAATTCTATGAGCGTCCGGCGATACAAAAAGCCTAATGCAACTTTGTAAAAGGGGGAGGGGGGATGTTAATTATTTAAAAACTTACGTTGGGTTTTACTAGATGGCATAGAGGTTTTTGCAAATCACACTAAAATCTTTAAGAATAGGCTATCACACAGGTCTATAATCACTTGAACAGGTATTTCAGAGAGAAACCAGGGGTCTCAAGTGCTCTCAGCCAGAAGCCCGATATGTATTACAAAGCTAGTGGCTTATTCGGGGAGCTATCATCGGTCCCGTTTATGTTCTCTGTACCAATAATTAATAGTTATTTTTATATTTTTGTTTTTTATTTTTTTATATACATTTTATTTTTTATGCTTTTTTCTATCTTTAGCGCAGCTAAAATGCTACTATATTACTCTTCCGTTTTAATGAAAATTACTTAGCTTTCATCTTCTTTGACTGAAAATATTTTATTTCCACGGAAGATCTCCGTTTCGCTCCCATTCATTTAACAGGAGCTTCATCAGGAAAGCGCCAAAGGCAGCACTGCAAATAAAGCATAACAACTTTAAAAAAGAATACTAACGTATTCAATCACATTAGCAAGCACTAAACATGTGTGTTGAACAGGGCTCCAAGACACTGCTAATGGATAAAACTTTACGCTGTTATAAACTCTATAGAGGTTTTTGCCACAGGTCTTAGAATCCTATGAGTGTTGGAGCGTTTACCTCGCCAGCCTGCAGTAGAAACCTCAGGCATAGTAAAAAGAGCCCTAAATCAGCGCCGATAATGAGCAATTAGTATCTCATAACTGACTTTAATTAAAATTAATTGAATGGCAGACTCCTAAAGTAGGTGCCTACCACTTTCAGGTAGGCATCTAGTCTAAGCTGCCATCCAGAAAGTAAGTGGGGTTAGGGGCTGATTGTAGGCATGCTTAGCATGGTAGGCGCTTAACTTAGGCCACGAAAAAACCCTGACAAAAATAGGAAGCACCTAGTTTTAGAGCGTCTACTGGTGCCTAAGTTCATTTTTGGTGTTGCTAGGTGCGATTCTATAAATAGCGCCTAACTTATGATTGATATGTACTATTGCTCTTTGGTACAGCCGCACCTCAAATACTGTGTGCAGTTCTGGTCACTGTATCTCAAAAAAGATATAGCGGAATTAGAAAAGGTACAGAGAAGGGCGACGAAAATTATAAAAGGGATGGGATGACTTCCCTATGAGGAGAGGCTAAAGTGGGAAGGGCTCTTCAGCCTGGAGAAGAGACAGCTCAGGGGGATATGATAGAGGTCTATAAAATACCGAGTGGCGTGGAAAGGGTAGATGTGAATCGCTTTCTTACTCTTTTCAAAAATACTAGGACTAGGGGACATGCGATGAAGTTACTAAGTAGTAGATTTAAAACAAACCAAAGAAAATTTTTCTTCATGCAACGTATAATTAAACTCTGGAATTCATTGCCGGAGAATGTGGTTAAATTAGTCAGTTTAGCGGAGTTTTAAAAAGGTTTGGATAAATTCCTAAAAGGGAAGTTTATAGGCCATTATTGAGAGGGCTTGGAGAAATCCACTGCTTATTTCTAGGATAAACAGCATGAAATCTGTTTTACTACTTAGGATCTAGCTAGGTACTTGGGACCTGGGTTGGCCATTGTTGGAAACTGGGAAATTGATGGACCTTCGGTCTGTCCCAGTATGGCAATCCTTATGTTATTATGTTGCCCTTGTTTCTTGGTACCTGTATTTTAGGTGTCATTTATAGAATTGGGGCTAGAGTGCCTATTTATAAGGTACTCAAAGGATGCCTATGTGACACGTATTCTCTAAAGAAAAGTAGGTGCCTAGTTTTCATTATGGTAGGGATGGGCAATCTGCAACCCATGTGTCCTGCCGCTGAATTTTACTAGGCCCAGGAGACCATGGGAAGTAAACACACAAACAGCCCACAGAAATATCAGTGGGACTGTTGAAGGATACAACAATAGGACAAGATCTTCCCACCTAATAATTCAGAACATTCATTTCCTAAATGTACGGTACTACTAAAACCATATTTCTTCAGATTGACTTTTGAGAACACTGACGCATAGCGAGCTCACTAGGTTTGAGCCTTTGGGTTTCTGGTGAACACACAATTATGGATCCCTCTGTTTTTGAACGAATGAACATAAGAACTGCCATCACCGGATCAGACCTTCGGTCCATCAAGTCCGGCGATCTGCACATGCGGAGACCCAGCCAGGTGTGCACCTGGCGTAAATTAAGTCACCCATATCCCTCTATGCCTCTCATAAGGAAATGTGTATCTAGTTTGCTTTTAAATCCTAGAATGGTGGATTCCGCAATAACCTCCTCTGGGAGAGCATTCCAGGTGTCCACCACTCGTTGCGTGAAACAAAACTTCCTGATATTAATCCTGAACTTGTCCCCCCTTAGCTTCAGTCCGTGTCCTCTTGTCCGTGTCACATTGGACATTGTAAATAATTTTTTTTTCCTGCTCTATTTTGTCAATTCCTTTTATTATTTTGAAGGTCTCGATCATATCCCCTCGCGGTCTCCTCTTCTCAAGGGAGAACAATCCCAGTCTCTTAAGTCGTTCCTCGTATTCCAAGTTCTCCATACCTTTTATTAGCTTCGTTGCTCGTCTCTGCACCCTCTCCAGCAGTTTTATATCCTTCCTTAGATTGGGAGACCAATGTTGGACACAGTATTCCAAGTGTGGTCTGACCATATAGTGGCATTATAACTTTCTCTGCTCTACTAGTGATTCCCTTCTTTATCATGCCTAACATTCTATTCGCTTTCATTGCCACCGCCGCGCATTGTGCCAACGGTTTCAGTGTCCTGTCTATCAGTATACCCAGGTCCTTTTCCTGTTCGCTTTTACCCAGAGTCGCACCTGACATTCTATATTCATGTTCCTTGTTCTTTCTGCCTAAATGCATTACTTTGCACTTTTCCACATTAAACTTCATCTGCCATTTCTCCGCCCATTTCTCTAACTGACACAAATCACTCTGGAGTTCCTCGCTATCCTTCTGCAATCTGATTGCCCGGCATAGATTTGTGTCGTCTGCAAACTTGATGATCTCACTGGATGTTCCTTCTTCTAGGTCATTGATGAAAATATTAAATAAGATGGGCCCAAATACCGAGCCCTGGGGTACACCGCTAATCACTTTCTCCCAGTCTGAGAACTTCCCATTTATGCCCACTCTCTGCCATCTGTTCTCCAGCCAATTGCCTATCCATCTTTGTATATCCCCCCTCTATTCCATGGCTTTGTAGTTTCCTGAGAAGTCTCTCATGTGTAACCTTGTCGAACGCTTTCTGGAAGTCCAAGTATATTATGTCCACCAGTTCTCCACCATCAATTTGTTTGTTCATGGCCTCAAAAAATTGAAGTAAATTCGTCAAACATGATTTCCCTTCTCTGAAGCCATGTTGACTGGCTCTCATCAGGTCATGTGTATCCAAGTGCCGGACTATGCTGTCTTTAATCAGTGCTTCAACCATCTTTCCAGGGACAGACGTAAGGCTCACCGGTCTGTAGTTGCCCGGTTCTCCTCTTGATCCTTTTTTGAAAATTGGCATGACTTTTGCTATAATAATAATAATAATAACAGTTTATATAGCGCAGGACTGTGAAGTTCTATGCGGTTTACAAAGATTAAAAGATGGTACAAATTAATTGAAATTAACAGAGAACCGTTATTGAAGAGAAAGAGAACCGTTATTGAAGAGAAAGAGTTGTACAGGTCAGTTGTCTAGATACTTCAGGAACAGATATGTTTTTAGGCGTTTCCTGAATTCCTCATAAGTAGTGGACGAAAGCAATTGTTCTAGATCTTTACCCCATAATTCTACCTGATGTGAGAGAAGGTGTTGATGGTATTTTTTGAGAATATAGAATGGGGGGGAAACAAAGTTCGAATGTGAGCTTCTCTTATGCCTGTTGGCAGAGAAGGAGAAAAGATCAGTTATGTATTTAGGGGCTAGTCCGTATAGTACTTTAAAGCAGAAGCAGGCAAACTTAAACTTTACGCGTGCCTCCATCGGTAACCAGTGTAACTATCGGTAGTAAGGTGTCATGTGATCAAACTTCCTCAGCCCCCAAATTTGTCTGACCGCTGCATTTTGTATTAATTGTAATTGTCGCATATTCTTTGGGGAAATTGCTAAATAGGCGATGTTGCAGTAATCAAGTTGACTCAGTATGAGGGATTGTACCAGAATTCTGAATGCTGACATATCGAAATATGTTCTAATGGATCGAAGTTTCCAGAGAGTGAAAAAACCTTTTCAGATTAAGGAGTCTACTTGGTCTTTCATGGTTAGGCATTGATCCAGAGTTACACCCAGTATCTTCATGGTAGAATGAATAGGGTAACTAAGTTTATTGATGCATAGTGGTGTTTTGGTGTCAAGCAGATGTGGCGAAGCGGCAAAAAAATTTGTTTTTTCTGAATTAAGTTTTAGCTTGAAGTCAGTCATCCATTGCTTCATCAAATTTAGTGCTTCTGATGCCTTGGGAGTAATTTATCTTCCAGTCATCCGGTATCTATCTTCCAGTCATCCGGTATCTGTCCAGTTCTAATTGACAGGTTGGCAAGGTTTTGCAATAGTTCTCCGATTTCAACCTTCAGTTCTTTTAAGACTCTCAAGTGAATTCCATCCGGTCCAGGGGATTTGTCGCTTTTGAGTTTGTCGATCTGGTAGTATATCTGGTCCAAGTCCACTTCTACCTTGGTGAGGCTGTCCTCTGTTATTCTTTTGAATACTTTCACTGCTTCTGGTATTGTTGCGGTGTCCTCCTTCGTAATGACAGACGCAAAGAAGGAATTTAATCTGTCTGCAATTTGTTTGTCTTCCTTGATGTACCCTTTTCTTCCTTGGTCGCCCAGCGGTCCTACCGCCTCTTTTGCGTTTTTTTTCCCTCTTACGTACCTAAAGAAGGGCTTGAAACTTTTGCCCACTTGCGCTATTTTCTCCTCATAGTCCTTTTTGGCTTCCCTCACCGCCTTGTGACATTTCTTCTGATCATATTTGTGTTTGTTCCAAGCTTCGATTGTTTTCGTTTGTTTCCATTTTTTAAAAGAGTCCTTTTCTTTTATGGCTTCCTTCACCTCTCTAGAAAGCCATGCCGGTTCTCATTTGCCTTTGCTTTCCTATCTATTTTATTGGAGTACGTTTATGTAACATTTTTTTTAATAAACTGCATTGATCCATATGTTGGAAAATGTGGTATATTAAGCACTGTTAAACCATTAAACTATTTGGAAACAAAGAACTATAAGGTAACAGACCATTGTGGTACTCATTTATGTTCATTCAGTCATCACATTGAGATTTGTTGGCAGTGAATTATATGGTGCATTCGTAATTCTCTGTATGTGGCATGCTAGGGACAGTACTGACATTTATGCACTCCTCTGTATATAAAGGTTGGCTGCCTTTGCTTTACTGCATATTACATTAAACTAAACTAAAGCTTAACTTTGTATACCAAGTCATCATTCTGAGAAGGCTCAACTCGGTTTACTGCAATTAAATAAACGGAATGATTTACAAATGATAAATAGAAGATAATAACAAAATTTCAAAAGAATTAATTTTCAAAATGTTTGGTAAATAGAGTAGTTTTTAAAGATTTACAGAAAAATTTAAACAAACTGGAACTCCTTAAAAAAAGGGGAGACCATTCCAGAGTTGAGAGAATTTAAAAACCATCTTGCGCTCAGTTGTCGGCGCGCACCTTTGTCTTCCGCGTTACTGTCTATGAACCACCACTAAGTAGGTGTGGTTAGGGGGGGGATGATCATAGGTGTGCTTTATATGCAGGCACCTATTATGGATGTAGACAACAGTGGGCGTCTAACTTACGTTGCAGGTATTTAGGCCAAGAAAACCCTGGCATACATAGGGTGTGCCTAAGGTTAGGATGCCTAGTGATACCTAAGCGAGATTCTACAGAGTGCACCTAACATTTATAGACTTGCGCTTAGTGTCACACTAGTCGGTACCTAATTTTTAGGCTTCCACAAATATACGTGAATAGAACAATCTAGTGTAACAAGATTAATATATATCAAGAAGCAGGGGGACCTCAAACACCCAAATGTGGTAACACAACCCGTGTCTTGCTGGGGTCATGAAAATTATCACCGGTCCTCCAACTTCACCCTAAATTTAGGGATTACTTTTTTATTTTGATTTTAAGTGTTCATTCTACACCCCAAAAATGTGGATAGTTGGTACAATTGCAAAATATTGATGAAAAGAAACACTTAATACTTTCGATGGAAAGTCATCCGTTTCACGTCTTGCTTCATCAGGGGTTAGTATTTCTTGGACCTGAGAACAGGCATTGATGGATACAGTATAGTATTTCTTATTTCGAAAAACTATCCAATGTGCACAATTCTAAAAAATGCAAGTGAAAAATCATATTAAAATTAGATCGCCTGGAAAAGACGTAGTGCAACCCACACGTATGGGTGTTTGAGGTCCCCCTTCTTTTTGATATACAGTGGTGCCTCACACAACGAACTTAATTCGTTCCAGGAGCAAATTTGTTATGCGAAAAGTTCGTTATGTGAAACGCGTTTTCCCATAACAATACATGTTAAAAAAAATAATTCGTTCTGCAGCATAAAATATGCTAAGATGACATAAAAAAAGATAAATTTGTCAAAATGGTGAAAATGGTGGTCTTGCTGAGGCCAAACTCTTTGACGAGGTCACACTGTTTTACCCCACATTCACTCCTTCTAATTATTTCCCGTTTCATTTCAACAGAAATCACCTTCCTGCTTTTTTTAGAAGCCATGATATATAAAAAATATTGAGTTTATCTTAAAAGGACGACTGTATACAGTGAGAGAGGGCAGTTAAGCGCAGTGACTAACGACTGCCTGCAGTGCCTGCGCGGAAGGATGCAATACATCGGCAGCTCGGGCGACTTCGTTGTGTGAAACGAAGTTCGTTGTGTGAAACGAAGTTCGTTGTGTGAAGTTCGTTGTGTGAAACGAAGTTCGTTGTGTGAATCAAGACATGAAGTTCGTTGTGTGCAGCGTTCGTTGTGCGAGGCGTTCGTTATGCGAGGCACCACTGTATATTAATAATAATAATTTATTTTTTATATACCACCAAAGCCATAGTAGTTCAAGGCGGTTTACAAAAAGAAGAGCTGGACAATCACCGAAAATAATTACGATGAGTCGTCAAATACATGTAGAGAGGGAGAATACTTGTAGGAAGGGAGAAAGACAGAGTAATAGTCACAATGTAGGGACATCGAGTACATGTAAGTAGAATATAGGGATAAGGCTTTAAGAGTTCTTGGTTACAAATCGGTTAAACAGGTTTGTTTTAACTAGTTTTCTAAAGCTAAGATAGGATGAGGAGTGCTTAATGATGGTATATTTGTGGAGATCGCTTGAGTTGTGCATAGAACTTTTTCGGCTTCTACTCTGTTCTTCTGACCTAATTTTTAGGTGCCATGTATAGAATAGGCCTAGATTCTATATACGGCACCATCATCATGAGCTGTGTTAAAAACGGACCCTAATCATGTGTCAATCACGCAATGATGCTGTTTATATAATCGCTTTACTCGAAGACCAGTAATTTATATAGATTTATAACCAACCCACTCCACTAAGTCATGTACAAATACAATAACTGGGTTGTTGTATCAATACAGCAATAGGCTTAATCGAAATACCTCAGCCCCACCACTCCACCGCAATAATAATTTTTTCTAAAGCGGGAGATTTACGTGGTGCTTCATCACTGGTAAATCGTCTCTAGCGCCGTGATTACATTTAGGTTTTGTTTTTTATTTTTTAACTTTTTATATTATTTTCAACTTGTCAATGAATAAATAAAGAGTTGTAAAATGTGTAAGATAATATACTTAACGTCTATGCACAGCTAGACCTGGGAGTCCGACCCAACATGTTTCGCACTAATATTATCTTACACATTTTACAACTCTTTATTTATTCATTGACAAGTTGAAAATAATATAAAAAGTTAAAAAATAAAAAACAAAACCTAAATGTAATCACGGCGCTAGAGACGATTTACCAGTGATGAAGCACCACGTAAATCTCCCGCTTTAGAAAAAATTATTAATGCGGTGGAGTGGTGGGGCTGAGGTATTTCAATTAAGCCTATTGCTGTATTGATACAACAACCCAGTTATTGTGTTTATATAATCGCACCATTGGGAAAGGTAGGCACCAGAAATGTAGGCCAGGGTTTTCAAATCCTACATTTTTGGTGCCTACCTTTCATGTGAATTGCACCTATGGAGGCGCTTTACGATGCCCAACACCACTTCAACTATATTGGTTGTCTCAGTAATTTTTCTATAGCTTCGCTATAATCTTTTATCCAAATGTATGGACCTTCAGACCACCATAAGGGTACATACCCCTGGCCTTTAATCTCTTCGTCGGTCCACCTTTTATTAACACATTCGTTTTTTCTTTTTTCTTTATTACTTTTTTTATTTTCAAACTTATTTTAAATACTTTAATCTTATTTAAATATTTTAAAACTAATGAAACATCACTTAGCTCTGGCTTATAGTGATGTTGTCCATTCTCCACCTCTCACTATACATCACTATAAGCCAGAGCTAAGTGATGTTTCATTAGTTTTAAAATATTTAAATAAGATTAAAGTATTTAAAATAAGTTTGAAAATAAAAAAGTAATAAAGAAAAAAACAAATGTGTTAATAAAAGGTGGACCGACGAAGAGATTTAAGGCCAGGGGTATGTACCCTTATGGTGGTCTGAAGGTCCATACATTTGGATAAAAGATTATAGCGAAGCTATAGAAAAATTACTGAGACAACCAATATTGTTGTTTGATTATATTGAAGGTACAACTGAGGCTCTATTTTGTACAACACCACTTCAGGCATTAGCCACATCTATAGTAGCATTAGGCATCATAAAACACCTGCATAGGTGCCTACATCTTTTTTTAAAAACACTGTTAATCGGTGGCATTTTCAACCTAAGTTAGGTGCCTACTGACGCCTATCTTAAGGCACCGTTTATAGAATCCAGGCCTTAGTGCATAAATGTTAGCACCTACTTTATAGATTGCCTTAGTGTGTCTTCTGGGAGATCAGTGTCACTGCAGTGTTTCTGCAGCCTCCGATTGATATGGTTAATTAACAGTTCTAGCCCTTAACCTAGAAAAAATATTTCTCTTCTCTAGAGGTTATTAATAGAACACTGGAGAGAAGCGAACTGCCTCTGCAACCTGATTTAATAACTGATGGTTCACATGAAAAGAAAGGCTCATTTAATCTTTTCTGAATGATGATTCTGTTTTCCTCTCTGTCTCTATCTCTATCTCTGGTCCAATTATATATAAAACTAGTCTTATAGCCCGTTAGTAGTAGTCTTATAGCCTGTCTTTATTTCTTTTTCTCTCTCCTTAGCCACTTTCTGTATTCCTGTCTTTTCTTTTTTTTTTTTCCTTGGCTGTCCACAACCACCCCTTGCCTGCTCCCCATCCATTCTCCCTTCCTTTTACCTCCCCTGTGTCCTCCACCACCCCATCACTGCTCACCTTATCCAGCAGCAGCCCTTCTCCCTTTGTTTTACCTCCCCCTTGTCCATCATCACCTCCTTCCTGCTCCCCCTGTCCAGCAGTAGGCCTCCCTTCATTTTTCTGCCCCCCCCCCCTGTCCATTACATGGGCTCAGTTCCATAGAGAGCAATGGAGAAACCATTGCATTCAAAAGCTGCTCCTAACAGTCTGGAACACAGTCCCACTACTTTTCAGACTCTGGAGCAGCAGGGGTTATCTGCTCCTGCCCCTCCCTTCCAGACAGGAAAAGGGGCAGGGAGGCTATGAACTGGAACAAAAAAAAAAACCCAGTTTCTAATCCAGCCACTCTTCTTCTGCTGCTTCTTTCCCCTGGCCAAATGGCTGGCTGGCTGGCTAGCCTACTCCCCTGGATCGGCGTTCTGTGCAGGAGTTGCGGCCATTTTGAAGATCGGTCTGCCCTGCTCCTTGCCTAAGTATATTTTTAAGTTGAAAGACGCGGCGGCGGCGGCTCCTCTCAAGATCCCCGACTGCTTCGGACTTCCGACGCAGGTGGGGATCCTGAGAGGAGCCGCTGCCTCATCTTTCAACTTAAAAATATACTAAGGCAATGAGCAGGGCAGACCGAAGAACAGCACGGCCGACAGCTTCCGCGTCCGACATCCGCCTCGGGGGAGGAGAGAGAGTGTTTTGCGCGCATGCGCACTCCTATCTGCGGTGCCCTACAGCGCACGGAAAACAGAACACGCGATGGGAGTGCGCATGCGCGGTTTAGGCTTTTATTATATTAGATAATACACATGTAAATTCCCTACCTGTCTAAGCTTTAAAAGTGGTCTATATTCAGAAATATTCTAGACCTCATTTACTAGACCTCTGCTGAATTTCTTCTGAACTTCAATGGTGAGAAATGCACTTAGGTTCAAAATGGTGCCTAAATCTTAAAGTATTAATCTTCTCAACTGGGTTCATCTTCACAGGTTATCCTACAATAAAAATTCAAAGAGCATCAGAAGAAGCAGCTAATTTTAAAGGTTTGTTATATCGCAAAACACCATTCTACATAAGTTAGTCTGGGCTCAGTTGTTAGATGGGACAGGTTAAAGTGGTAGCAGACATTCTGTAAGATTTAGGTTTCACAATAACCTATTCATTTTTTTAAAAAACTGGGAGTATAGGCAAGACTTATTTTTCCCCAAATCTACTTACGTTGTCAGATTTTGTTGATGCCAAGGGTTTGCAAAGATTAACTTTCCTCTTTTGAATTTCAGTAATAGCATTAGGCCTCAATTAATCAGATTCAAAATTTAGAAACAAAGAACGTATATTGTCTGTATAATCAGTAGGAGGCCATACACATGGGTCTTTTCTTACCAGCCCCCCCCTTTAAAAAAAAAAATAAATTATTATTATTTCAGCCCAGATTAAATTTAAAATGAACCACTGAAATCTGGTCTTTGAAACTGGTAAACGAGCCTGCTGCCCACCGCACTTCTCAGCAAGATAAGGGCAGAATGGCATTTGCAGAAATGCTTAGCTATATCTAAGTATCCTGCTCCGTGAACTCCCTCCTCCCCCATGGTAACAGCTTGGCAGATCTGCAAAAGGAATGTGACTATATAGTTTGTGTGTGGATTGTTGAGTCATTATGGCCTCCAAATTGCACAGAAGCTCATTAATCATAGGCCAAGATAGGCAATCACTGTAGAGAGCCGATGAAAAGAAACCCAGAATAATGCCTGGTAAATCATGTTTAACATTCAAGCCTTGCCTGTGCAGATATGGAGGGGGCAGACTAGAAAAAAAAAATTCATTCCCCTTTTAGGAAAGAAAACTTCTACTTATCTTTGATTTGCATTCAGCCCTCCCTCAATGGTCCTTAAGCCTGTTATTTAATTCATTTTGATGCCAGGTCCCACCACAAAATGGAAAAAAAAAAAAATCCTAACCAGAATCTGTGCAGTCTATGTGACCCTCAAACCCCCTGTCTTTTTATTTTTTCAGTTCTATGTCATTTGTGCAGTTGAACTCTACCAGTTTGAAATGCTGACCTTTTCTATGGACAACCTTATTCTCCTTGAGCAAGAGAAAGGACCAAGGCCTACAAACCACTCAAGCGAGAGGTAGCAGGGAAAGAGAAAAGTGGTTGACTCGTAAATCAATTTCCACAGCCCACCCAAAACCCACACAAGCCAAAATTAAATAAATAGTTGGAAAAGCACCGGGAATAAGTAAGATTAGAAACAGAAGACAAAAGAGTGACCCCTAACACGTCTGCAATTCAGATAAGATGGCACCAAGTTTAGGCAGGGATCTTACACCTGTAGCCTCCTCATTTAAAACAAAATAAGAAAATGGCAGATAATTACAAAATGCTTGAAAAGAACTTTTATCATCTGGAAACACAACACGAAAGGGACCAAAAGCATAAAACCATGAAAATTGCTGTTAGCTGTGAATAAATCTGATGACGTGCGCAAGTCACATTCATTTTGCAACAACCGAATTTAAAAAAAAAAAAAAAGCAGGTGCCAGCAGATAGGCCTGCACAAGTTTCTTAAACAGCTTTACTCACATTGCATTTTGACCTCATGTGAGCATGCACTGTATCACTACAGAGAATAGAGAATTTGTTCACTCATGTTCCACCAAAATTTCAAACGAAAATATAAAGATACATTTTTTAAACTGATGTTTCTTTAAATAATTTCACAGGCGGCCAAGCTGATTTTCGCAAAAAGTAAATTTGACCATGTCTCTCCGCTTCTGTCCAAGCTTCACTGGCTACCAATAATCGCCAGGGTCCACTTCAAATGCGCCTGTCTAGCTTTCAAAATCCTACATGGAATCCTCCCTCCATGTATCCCTCTATCTTGGAACTCCTCAAACCCTAATACCACCAGATCCACCCACAAATTAAAACTATCCTTCTCCTCATTAAGAGGCATTTCCCATAAAGGAAAACTAGGGACCTTCCTTCCCTTCAGAATCACCAAGCTCTGGAACAACCTTTCCTCCCCTCTTTGGAACTTTTCCGCAAACATCTGAAGACCTGGCTATTCTCAAAAATCTGATACTTACTCCATCTCTGGCATTCTAAGCCCTCTAAAAACTCTTCATATTTGGACCTCTAACCCCTCATTGTAGTTCCTTTCTATCCGATCTCCTGCAAACCTCTACCTTTCATTGTAGTTCCTTTCCATCCCATCTCCTGTAAACCGTGCCGAGCTCTACGAATGTGGAGATGATGCGGTATACAAACCTAAGATTTAGTTTAGTTTAGTTTAGGAGGGTTAGGTGGGAGAAAGTTGTTAAGCTGCAGTAAAAGCTGGCTTTTTTACCACACCTAAGTTTGCCCTGGAAGTCACTAAATATCTCAGGTTTAATGACACCCACAATACATGAACAACACAACTTGCAATTGGTCTCCCTCCCTAGGAGTTTTATCCCTTACTTGAATTAATACCCATAAATACCCTTCCCATAGAGCTCCCCCCACACCACCTCATAGAAACACCCCTCTTCTTAGAGTGATCCCATGACCTCACCTTGTCATAGCCTCCCTCCCTCCCCCAGCCTATCTCATCCAGTCCATGGTGGTCTAGGGGTTTCTGGGATAGAAGTAATCCCCATTCATTCATGCCTCTGCAAAAATGGCATCAGCACTTCCTAATGGTATTATCATAAGCTACCACTAGGGGGCAAAGTTGTCACAGAATGAGATGCTTCATCGTGGCTGTTTAAGAGCGCCCATTTCAACGTGGCCCTTTCATCACAAGACAAGTTCAGCGTGGCCTATGCTGGATCGAGGTGGAGTGCTGATCGGGGTGTGAGGGGGGCTTTGGATCGGATCCAGGTGGAGTGCTAATAGGGAGGGCTTTGGTTCGAGATCGGGGTAGGCCCCGTTGAACTCATCCTATACAGCAAAGGACATAAGAAGACTTGAAGTGGGCCAGAGGAGAAAAGATATATGAGGAGAGACTGGACGCCCTGAATATGTATACCTTAGGAAGATCTTTGGCCTTCTCATTTGCAAAAATTTGGAATGAGCTTCCTTCTGAGGTTAGATTACTTTCCCAATTACCAATCTTTCGGAAAATGTTAAAAACTCACTTATTTCAGAAGTCTTCAATAGATTCATCTGTTTCAAACTAATGGTTTCGAATAGAGATTATCTTTCATTCTTTACTTGTTCTATGAAAATTTGTTAATCGAGTCGAGTCCTTTCTAGGGATGAATCGGTATATAAAATTAAACATTGGATTGGATTCAGGCGTTCAAATACTTGAAAGCTATTAACGTAGAACAAAATATTTTCCAGAGAAAGGAAAATGGTAAAACCAGAGGGCATAATTTGAGGTTGAGCGATGGTAGACTCAATGTGACGAAAAGATGCTTTTTCAGTCTCCAGATGCTCAGACGGGTTTGTCATCTATTTTTCCAACAACACTTGAGTTCTGGTTCAAGCTGTTATTTTATCACAACTAGACTATGGGCTCCTTTTATCAAGCCAGGCTAGCAGGGTTAACGCGTGTGATGTTTTATCACGCGCTAACCCCTGCGCTGGCCAAAGCTACCAAGTTTCAAGTTTATGTAAATTCTTTGATTTACTCACATACTCCAAATCCAATGCAATTTACATAAGTTAAGCATTAGGTTAAAATAAAACCACACAAACATAACAATTAGTACTAATTATAATAACACATTTAGGGAAATCGGGACCGACAACAGTTAGCTTAAATACAATTCTAAAAAAAAAACAAACAACAACAAAAAACAGGAAGGTCTCATACACAAAAGGTTGGGAAACAAAAACCTGCTTGATTTTACTAGATCTTCTTCCTAGTCTATTGTAACTTCGAATAAATCCATTAAAAAGCGTCCTTAAATAACCAACTCTTTAGACTTTTAAACTTGCTCAGTAGTTTTTCTTCTCTTATATTAAGTGGAAGTGAGTTCCAAATTTGAGGGGCTGTAACAGAAAAGATCATATCTCTCCTAGAATATATAATTTTTAATGAAGGCACTACCAGTAAAGATTTATCCTCCGATCTTAAAGATTTTATGGGGGCATACGGTATTAGATATCTTTCTAAGAATGTAGGGGCATTGTTTATAAGTATTTTATGTGTAAGTAATGCTATTTTGTACGTGATTCTGTAATTTACTGGTAACCAATGTTTTTCCCTTAGAAGTGGTGTTACATGATCAAATTTTTTCTTTTTTGCAATTATTTTTATTGCAGTATTTTGCAGAATTTGTAATCTGCGTATTTCTTTTAAGGTGGACCCTTTGTACAGGGCATTACAGTAATCAATTTTTGAAATGACTAATGAATGTATTAATATATTTAATGATGATTCATCAAGGAAAGCAGATAATGATCTGAGGCGGTAGCGGCTAGCACGGCCGGCGGTTTAACATGCGCTATTACGTGCTTTAAACCGCTAGTGGGGCTTGATAAAAGGAGCCCTATGTTAATTCACTTTACATATGTTTGAGTAAATGCAACCTAAAAAGATTGCAACTCATTCAAAATACAGCGGCAAAATTGATCTTTGGCAATCACGTAACTCCTTTGCTAAAGGCACTCCACTGGCTACCAGTTTATTGGAGAATACATTTTAAATGTGTTAGCATAATTTTTAAAATTATGTATGGGATTTTCTCCCCTTTTGTCTCTATTTCCTTTAATTCTTTTCTGCCATCGAATTCCAGAAGTGCCCACAAATATAAACTCAGCTTTCCCTTCTCAAAGAATAACAAAACTACAGCTAATTTCTGTCGCTCTTTCACTTTTTTATTTGCAAAGGTTGGAATAAGCTACCATCAGAGATTAGACTTCTCTCTCAACTAGCAACAGTTTCAGAAGTCTTTTTAAAAAAAAAAAATATATATTTTCTGCGATTAATTAATGATCTTTTATCTGTTAATCATGCTTATTTTTATTATGATTCTTAATATTTGTAAACCGAGCCCTCTAAGAGTCGAGCCCTCTAAGAGGGATGAATCGGTATATAAAACCAAAGGATTGCCCCAGCGGCGCTTTATATATTTGACTTTTTTGACTGTCAAACGCACTATCTTGCGTCACTGGACTCAGGAGGGGGATGTTCCTCTCGAGAGCTGGTTGGGACAGATGTCTGAATTGGCTCGATTTGAGCTTGCCTATTACAAATGCTCGCTTAATCCTGAGGTGCTGGCCTATCTGGCTCTCTGGCGGGCGTTTCAGCAATTGCCCTTGGTCGCACGTTCTAGGGGAGGGATGGGGGGAGTATGACTGGGGGTTTTTTGATTGCGGTGTGTATGATTGTTGGTATGTATGACTCTGGGGTTGATGAGATTGAGTGTGTGAGCTTTCTCTTATTATAAAACGTAAAGGGTTGGCGGGGTGTTTGGGTTCTCATTTTGTGCTCTCTCTTCTTTTTGTTTCCACTTTCTGGTGTCATTACTCAGGGGATGTTGTTCACACATATATTGCTTTTTGGTGATTTCTGTTTAGATGCTGCTTGCTCTTTTTCTGCTCTTCTCAAGGGTTTGATGTACTGCAGCGATGGATATGTGATTTTTCGTTGTTCTTATGTAATTTTTTTTTTTCCCTTCTTGTCCATGACCCGGCCCATTGCCTTGTTATACCCTTTCTTCTAATAAAAATATTTTCAAAAAAAAACAAAAAAAAAACAAAGGATTGGATTGGATTGAAGAGTAATGTTAGCAAATTTTTCTTTATGGAGAGGGTGGTTGATACTTGGAATGTGCTCCCGAGGGAGGTGGTGGAGAGAAAAAAGGTGACAGAGTTCAAACAAGCGTGGGATGAACACAGATGAACTCTAATCAGAAAATAATGAGTATACATTGAAGGATGGCCAGTACTGGGCAGGCTTGCAAGGCCTGTGTCCCGTATATGGACATTTAGTTGAGGACAGGCTGGGGAGGGTTTCAATGGCTGGGATGGTTAAGATGGGCTGGAGTGAGCTTTGACAGAGACTCCATTAGATGGAACCTAAGCACACTACTGGGCAGGGCTTTGAGTTTCTGGCCCAGAAATATCTAAGAAAAAGGACCATTGAAATTAAATAATTTATAGAGCGTGTATGGTTGGGCAGACTAGATGACCATTCAGATCTTTATCTGCCGTCATTTACTGTGTTACTATGTTTTTTAATCCACATTTTTGGGTGAACATTTTCATATCTGTAAAATGCCTTTGGCTCCCACTAATATACAACACAAGTTTAGCACTTCAATTAGTACTTCTTGTCCTTTAACCCAGCTGCAGTGTTCAGAAATTCCAACTAGACCCATTAAATGAGTCCATTAGCAATTTATATGGTTAGATCGTCCCCATTGGAGGACTCTCATCTTTTCAAAGACTATAGCCTATTGTCTAATGGATGAAAATATACACAAAATAAACAAATGCCTCTTATAATCAAAGCAAACATCAGTGATAAAAGGGGATTAGAAAGCCAATGTCACTAATGCTTTGGAACGTCTTGTCTTTCTTGACTTTTTTATTTCACATACAGGTGGCCTTATTTTTCATTTAGCAATTTCACCACCACTTTAATTATCAATGTATTGTTACCTGAAAATAAAAGCAAGCCCATCTAGGCCATATGGCAGTGCTTAATCTACACTGAGACGCTATAATCCCGTCGAAATGGGTTCCTCCTTCAATCAAAACTGCATGTCATACTTTAAAAACATGTGGCTTCCCCCCCCCTCCTTTCCTCCTCTGCAGCAATACAGATCCCTCCTGTACAACTCCTGCAAATTAAAATGGTTTACTTCCAGAATTAAAAGAGCCAGAACCAAAGGCACCCTGATAACTGAAGTTGATAAAAACATGCAGCACTGATTTGGGATCTGAACAGAACAAATGATTTGTCTTTTTTTTTTTTTGCCCTCAAGTGAATGATTTTTTTACTACTGCTTTGCAGCTAATATCTTATGATTTCCACTGTGTTTTCTTTTCTTACATTACAGCACATTTCTGTTCTCTAAAAGTTTGTACGGAAATGCAAAATAAGAACATAAGAATTTGCCTCCGCTGGGTCAGACCAGAGGTCCATCCCGCCCAGCGGTCCGCTCCCGCGGCGGCCCTCCAGGCCCATCACCTGTGCAATGGGCTTGACTATTCCTATAACCTACCTCAACTCCTATCTGTACCCCTCAATCCCCTTATCCTCTAGGAACCTATCCAAACCCTCTTTGAAGCCCTGTAACGTGCTCTGGCCTATCACGGCCTCCGGAAGCGCGTTCCATGTGTCCACCACCCTCTGGGTGAAAAAGAACTTCATAGCGTTTGTTCTAAACTTGCCCCCTTTTAATTTCTCCGAGTGCCCCCTTGTACTTGTGGTTCCCCATAGTGTGAAGAATCTGTCCCTGTCTACCTTTTCTATGCCCTTCAGGATTTTGAAGGTTTCTATCATGTCTCCTCTAAGTCTCCGCTTTTCCAGGGAGAATAGCCCCAGCTTTTTCAGCCTGTCAGCATATGAAAAGTTTTCCATACCCTTTATCAGTTTAGTCGCTCTTCTCTGGACTCCCTCCAGTACCGCCATGTCCTTCTTGAGGTACGGCGACCAGTACTGGACACAGTACTCCAGATGCAAACTTCAGGGACCTTTAACTAAACTGCATTAAGTGCTAATGCATGCTTAGGGCCAGATTGTATTTATGTTGCTTAAAAAAAAATCAGTGATGAAAAAAAAATCTACAAACTGCATCTAGAGTTAGGCACGGTTTACAGAACATGCATAACGCATGTCCATGCAATTCAAATTTAGGTATAGCCGTTTACACTAATTAAAACCTGGCATAAATGCCTGTGACTAAATTGTGTGTAGGTTGGGAGCATTCTATAACAGTGCAATTAGCTTTTAGGCATGCCCATGCCCCGCCCATGTCCCTCCCCTGGCCACACCCTCTTTTGAGATCTATGCAGTAGAATTTACACACACCACTTTATAGAATACGCTTAGAAAGTTGTATGCATAAATTCTAATTATTGCCAATAATTGCTTGTTAATTGGCAATTATCTACACAGATTGGTTTGTTAACTAAGGGCTAGATTCACTAAGCTCACTTTTGCTGGGCGATCCATGGCCAAGTCTTCCCGGACGACCGATTCACAGTGTGTCCTCATGCAAATTGCAGCAATCAGAGGCACACCCTACAGCGATCCTGACGCATGCGCAGACCATCTTCTTTGCCCGTAGATGGTCTGCGCATGTGCTTGTTCTCCACACAAGCGAAAACAAGGAAGGAGGATCCTAAGGTATTAGTATTGTAAACTGCTTAACTCTCATGTAGAAGCGGTATATCAAATATAACAAATCCAATCCAATCCAAAACCCAATCCCCCCTCTGTGCTCAGGTCTGGCATCTTTCCAGCTCCCCTAGCTTCCCCACTCCTACTTGACCTCCACATGCTGCAGCAGGGATCACAGCAGAGGCAGCCTGAAAACTGCTGCATTGGCAGGCGGGACCTTTCCTCTGCTGTGTCCTGCCCAAAGGAATTACATGAGAAAGCTGGTCACAGCAAAGAAAAGGCTCTGCTAGTCAATGTGACAGCTTTCAGGCTGTCTCTGTTGCAATCTCTGCTGCAACTTGTTGAGGCCCAGAGGAGGGTGAGGGAGCTGGAGCGATGCTGGATCTAGGTGCAAAGAAGAGATAGAAAAATGCTGAATTGGCTTAAAGGGAAGCAGGTGGGAAGAGATGCTAGACTTGAGGGGGCAGAGAGAGAGAGAGAGAGATCTGGAGCAAAGGGAAGGGGAAGAGAGGGGGGTAAATGCTGGATAGGGATACCAGAGAGAAAAGATAGAGAGAGACTGGACCTGGAGGGGAATGATGTATCAACAGAGGGAGGGAGGGGTCAGAGGTGGGGTGCTTAGACAACAAAAGTAGAAAAAAAATATTTTTTTCTGAATTTCATAATTATAAATACACCAGTTTTAGGAAATGTGCATCTTTGTACCCCTAACCCCCATCCCCAGTACCTTGAGAGTGATGGTGAAGCTAGCTGGTGCGAGCAGCCACCAACTTGCTGCCTGCGTCTGCTTCGGCGCTCTCTCTGAGCAGCAAATTGGTAGCTGTTTGCGCTGAAGATACAAAGGTACGGGGAAGGGGTACATGTACACGGCAGGGGGCTAGGAGTGGTGCGCCAACCCCCTCGCTATGCCACTGAGCAGAGCGGCCGGCATGCCTTATCTCATATCGCCGTAGCAGCAGGTAGCAGATGACACAGTGGTGGCATTTAGGCAACCAGTAGGCATCAGCATGCCACATTAATTGATAACATTAACACTTGGCGGCAGGCCGAATCTGGTTCACTGCTGTGGTTTGCCTGTGCTAAAGTTCTGATTGTAATAAATTAAAATTCTAGGAATAAGCATTTCATAGTATTTAAATATGCACGATAATTTTACATGCAACAGGAAAAATAGAACATGGAAAGATAACGTCCAGCTTTGTCATCCCATTACAATAAATTATACCCCTATCATTTCTGTGTCTTCTACTAAAATCTTGGGCATAATAGATAATCTTCAAAGACTGGCTGGAAGAAACCCATCTAGACATTGTACTTCTAACCGAAACATGGCTCATTTCCGACCAGGATGCCATCATAGCAGATATTCTCCCACCACATTACAAAATCATCCCCCTCTCAAGAAACTCTAAAAGGGAAGGTGGCCTGGCCATCATTCTTCGTGACCACTTTCACTTCCAAATCCTAGATTCCAAATTAACCAATGACCTGGAAATCCTCACCTGCAAAATCTCCAAAACTGACTACATTGATAACCTTATCATCACTCTATTCTACATACCCCCTAATAAATGGAATCTAGCAAAAGAAGACTACTACGAATTCCTTCTCACGAACTCGGCAGCCGACACCCACAACCTCTTAGCAGGAGACATCAACCTACACCTTGAGCAAGAAGAGAACCCCAATGTTGCAGACCTATTCTCCTTCCTCACATCGCTAGGCTTCACCAAGCCCCCCCATACTACAACACACAATAAAGGTCACCAGCTTGACCTGATCACTTTCCTTTCCAACACCCCCACTACTCCCAACATAAGTCTCACAGAACAAAATTGGTCTATCACCCCTTGGTCCGACCACCTCCTGTGTCATTTTGAACTAGCCTGGCTCAATAAACAACCAAACAAGAAGCCCACGCCCAACCATGCAAAGACGATGACCTGGACAAGAGAAAAAATTAATCCAGCAGATTTCTGGTCACATTACACCCTCATTTCTCACTCCGACCTCGACCCCAACTTCTACCTAGACTGGAAAAACTTCAGCGACCAAGTCCTAAACACCATCACCCCCCTAAGACTTCGCAAGAAAACCCCTCAGCCCTCAAACAGCTGGTTTGATGCGGATCTCTTAGCCATAAAACGCGAAGTACAGAAACTAGAAAGAACATGGCGTAAATCAGACAACGATAGACTCAACTGGCGATTGAAAGTCAACGAATACAAAAGATTGATCAACGAAAAACGCAGTAAACATTACTCCCAACTAATCAACTCCCCTTCTCTAAACAGTAAAGCACATTTTAGAATAGTCAACTCCCTTCTAGACACAGATTCACACAAACGCTCAAGCTCAGATCTCCCGCCCCCCGCTACAATCCTAGCAGACCATTTTGCCAACAAAATTCACACCTTAAAATCGTTTCTTATAGCTCCCAGCCCCGAGCCAATATTCAACCTTCCTGTAGCAAACACAATAGGTTCAATTACAGACATGACCTGGAGCTCCTTCGAAAGCCCAGACTGGAACCTTTTTCTCAAACTACTCAAAATACGCTAACTCCAACTGCATATTAGACAATTGCCCACCCACCATCATGAAATCCGCCCCCCCTCATTCAAAGCTGAACTCTTCAATTGGGTCTCACTATGCCTGTCCACTGGTCATTTCCCGACTGAACTTGGCCACATTCTTGTATCCCCCCGCCTTAAAAACAACAAGGAACCCATCTCCTCCACCGCCAACTACAGACCCATTGCCAACATACCACTCTTCCAAAAACTCATGGAAGGCCTTATTAACCATGACCTCATGAATTACCTAGAAAAGTTCAACATTCTTCACGATTCCCAATCCGGCTTCCGCACAAACCACAGCACAGAAACTGTCTTAGCTGCTCTAACCAATTACCTCCTCCACCTGTTCTCACTGGGCAAAAGCGCCCTAGTACTCCAATTCGACCTAAGCAGTGCCTTCGATCTGGTCGACCATGATATCCTGCTCAGCTGCCTTGACTCCATCGGCATTACCGGCCAAGTACTAAACTGGTTCTCAAGCTTCCTAACTAACCGTACTTACCAGGTCCACAGCAATGGAACCTTCTCCCATCACTGGCGCAATCCCTGCGGAGTCCCACAAGGCTCCCCTCTATCCCCCTCCCTTTTCAACATTTACTTGGCCCCTCTGGCACGGACACTAGCCGACTTAAACCTAAAATCATTCATATACGCAGATGACATCACCATTATAATTCCCCTAACTTCATTCACACAACAGACGGAACAACTCACCTCTTCTGACCTCACCAAGTTAGAACTGACCTCACAATTCAAATTAAAATTGAACACCGAAAAAAACAAAATTTGCCTGGCAAGTCCTACCCATATATTAACAAACACTTCCCTAAAATTGAACGGCCTAGACTATCCTATCAACCCCACCATAAAAATCCTTGGAGTCCTCCTAGACAGATGCTTGACCTTCGAAGATCATACCAGTGCCCAGGTCAAAAAATGTTTCTGCTCCCTCTGGAAACTTCGCACCATTAAACGCCACTTCAACCACCTCTCCTTCCATCTTCTGGTCCAATCACTAATCTTAAGCAAACTCGACTATTGTAACATCATATACCTGGGATCCTATAAAAACACCATCAAATGTTTAAGAATAGTTCAAAATGCTGCCGTCCGCCTCATCTTCAGCCTCAAAAAATATGACCACGTTAGCCCCTATTACACTAAACTCCACTGGCTGCCGGTGGAGGCAAGGATCATCTTTAAATTTGCTTGCCTCTGCTTCAAAACCTTAGCAGGCTCTTCACCAATCTACCTATCTGAGCACCTTGAAATTGCAGGCCCTTCTCGTACACAAAATACCTACCTGTTTTCCTTTCCTTCCCTGAAGGGCTGCCTCTACAAGAAATTCCTCGACAGATCCCTAGCATTCCAAGCGGGCAAATGGAACAAATGCCTCACAGCCCTCATCTCCAATTCCCCCCCCCTATCAAATGTTCAGGAAGTCAATCAAAACCTACCTGTTTGACAAATTCCTCTAACTTCTCCCCCCCTCTTCCTTTCCTCCTCCTCTGACCTCGACTTACCTCCAGACTCTCCGACTCCTCCAATCTTGTTAGCCACTAAATGGCTTAGCAAAATGGATCACTCTATCCAACTAATTACCCCGTCTTCGTTACTCCCCATACTAAATGCCTCTGCTCTGCCTTATCGAACACCGCAGTATGTATCTCCGCCATATGTAACTCTGCTGTATGTAACTTACAGCAAATGTAACTTCTCTGCAAATGTAACCTAACTATAAAAATAACTTCACCGTAAATGTAGCATCGCCGAAAATGTAACTTCACTGTAAATGTACAGTCTCTTCATCTGTTAACCACATAGAACTTCCATGGTAATGCGGTATACAAGAATAAAGTTATTATTATTATAATAAACTAAGGTACCGCTCACAAATTAGTGCCATAGTAAAGAATTGTTTCATTAGATTAATGATGATTAGATCCCTGGCAAAGATTCTGGAACCTCTATCTCTCAACATTGTTCATGTCGTGCAACATTGTTCATTGGTTCATGTCGTGCTACTTCCTTTACAGTCACAGCCCCCACGATATGGAATTCTTTACCGCTGTATATCAGAGCGGAGAAAAACTTAGCCAAAATTTAAGGGAAATCTAAAGACGTAATTACCTTTTCCACGATGCATTTGACCCTTAAATAGATTTCAATCTTCGCCAGAGCTGCTCAATAATCCTGATTGTCACTCCTCCCAATTGTGGTCTTCCTTTTATGTATTCTTTACTTTAAATTGTAGTTCTCCCAACTTTCCTAATGTTTTTGTTGGTCTAGTGTTGTTGAGTGGATATTTGTCTATTAGGTCTCCCTTTTTTTTAAATATAATTTGTAAAATGCTTAGAAACCATGATTTGCGTTTAATCAAAATTTTTAAAAAACTTGATCTGTACTGTGATCATGAAAGACATATAGTAGCAGTAACACCTGATAAAAATACACCGCCAAGAAAGGTTCATTGCTACATGGCCATAAACAGGATTGCTCAGTGCAGTCACACAGTAATTTGGAGTAAAGCGTGTTAAAATTTAGCTACACTGGTAACTAATCTTTGTCTCTCAACTCCCTACCATATGGAAAATCCAGGAGTGACCTGCGCTGGAATTCTGCCATGTGACCTGGCCCTTTTAGTGTTTCCTCCTGACACTAGGCTCCACCCCTGTATCCCTTAAACCCAGGTAGCCACACTACCCACGCAGCCCTTGGGGGTGGGTCCTCATAAAATCAACACCCCTCATATGAAAACTTTTATTTGTTAACCATTAAATAAGCTACTGGCACATCACTAATAAGTAGACCTTATAAACTATCTTTCAGTCATTCTGCGCCCCAATGAGCTTCCAATTCAAAACCCTGGGAATCTCATGCATGCAGCCATGTTTGATTCCTGACCTGTAGGGCAGCCTCCATGGACAAGCAGGAACTTTGCTGAGACGCAGGGAGACAGAGCAACTTGCCCAGAATTCACTTATTTATTTATTTAGCTATTTAAAACACATATTCTACATATCCAGTGGTGTAGTAAGGGTAGGAGGCAGCCCACTGAACCCTCCTGTCCATGCCACTGCCCCTTCTGTGCCCCCTTGCTCCTTCCCATCCCACACTCATGCTCTCCCTCCCTTCCCCCATACCTCTAAATCTTCGCCATCGTGAGTGGGTTTTTTCCAGCATGCTCTTCGCCCCAGCGTTGGATTTCCTTCTGATGTCACTTCCTGGCCCCATGACACAGGAGCGATTCAGAAGGGAACCAGGCTGGCGCGAGCAACAGGCAGGAACAGTTGCTCACACTAGTGAAGATCTAAAGAGGTACGGGGGGAGGGGGAGGGATGGCGCAAGCATGGTGTGGGGTGGGGCAGGGCGGAGAGGTGCCAGTGCCCCCACCGATACAGTGCCCGGGGTGGTCTGCACCCCCCCCCCCTTACTATGCTTACTCTGAATCCCTCCCCAGAATTTCACTCTGCTCAACAAACATGTCCCTTCTTCTCCTCCATTCTCTTCCTAGCATGCCTGTTCCTCTCTTCACCATCCCTGCTACTTAGCATCTCTCTCTCAGTCTCCCCAACCAGCAGCATTCTTTTCTCTTCAGCAACCTCCACCCTATTTCTTCCCACTGATCTTCTGCCTGGCATCTTTCTCCTTTTCCCTCCTCTTACCCAGCACCTGAACCCCCTTCTCCCTGCCCAGCCTCTCCCAAATATCCCCATATACCCGTGTTACAAAATAACATTCATAAAACGTTTGCCTAAAAATGGCATACTTTACGGCCTGAAGAGATTCACCCAAAGTAGTTTACAATTCATTGAATAGTAAACAGGTACTCTTAGGTATTTCCCTCTGCAATCCAGCAGACTCACACACTAACTGTGGTACCTTTGGCAATGGAGGGTAATGTGACTTGCTCAGAGTCACAGGGAGCAGGCTAGGATCAAACTCACAACCTCAGGGTCCACCAAGTCCTCCTTCTCTGATATGAGAAGCAAGATTTGAACAAAGTCATCACATGAGTTCTTATGTCTTCATGTTCTTACTGATAGAGCGCATTTCCCCCCTCTCAACTTTAAAATTCATGTAGTGCAGTGGTGGGCAACCATGGTCCTTGAGGGCACAACCCAGTCAGGGTTTCAAGATTTTCATGACGAATATGCGTGAGGTCTGTTTGCTTACAATGGAAGCAGTACATAGAAATCAATCTCATGCACATGAAACTCTGACAGCATTGTTGCTCTTGAAGACTGTGGTTGACCAAAGTGGCATAGTACGTGGGGGGGTCTGACCCAGACACTGTGTTGGTGAGGGTGCAGGTACTCCTCTCTGCCCCCCCCTCCCCCACTGCCACACGTGCATGCTGCTTCCCTTCCCCCATACCTCTGTAACATTCATGGCATGAGCAGCAACCCCCAGCCTGTTGCGCCAGCAAAAGCTCTTCCTCTGATGTCACTTCCTGGACCCACATCTAGGAAGTGACATCAGAGGAAGAGCTGATGCTGGAGCAACAGCAGGTGGGGGGGGGGGGCGGTAATGCTTGCATCAGGAACATTACAGAAGAATGGGGGAAGGGAAGTAGCACACACACAGCAGGAGGGGTGGGGAAGGAGTGTGTGGAGGTGGGGGGGAAGAGAATAACCACAAATTATGCTTTGAGTTGACCTTTTTGCTTATAACTGTAAACTTGTATCACTTGGAAAATGGTCTTTTTTTTCATCTACTTCTTGTTCCAGTTCAGTCAGAATGGAAGATTTTGCATCCAAATGGCAGACGAAATTTAATGGGACAGATACAACTCATACAAAATACATCTATCAAAATTATTTCAGGTTCCAGAAAATTCGATCACATCACCCCTTTATTACAAGAAGCTCATTGGTTGCCTGTCTCACATCGGATCACCTACAAAATTGCACTCTTGACTTTTAAAACTTTATAGATAGATTACTGATTCCGTATGACCCTCCCAGAACTTTAAGATCAGCTTCACAACATTCCCTTAACGTCCCGTCCTTAAAGATAATTGGTACTCGTCGTACTTTCATTTTCTCAGTCACTGCCCCTTTAATTTGGAATTCTCTCCCCCTATACCTCAGAGCCGAACAAAACTTGCAGAAAGTCAAAAGTAGCCTAAAATGCTTGCTCTTTAAAGACGCCTTCAACTGATTTTTTACGAATGAACGCACCCACTTCCGCCCTATTTAACTCATTTCCCTTCACTATTGTATTTTCCTTTTTTGTATTCTTTCTAAGAAATTGTAGTTCATCCATTTTTTTTCCCCAATGTAAGCCGCCTTGGGTGAATCTCTACATGAAAAGGCGGTTAGTAAATCTAAAATAAGAAATAAATATGGAAAATTCAAAGTGATGCACATTGGAAAGCACAACTCAAATTATAGTTATGTGATACTAGGTTCCATTCTAGGATTTATCACCCAGGAGCCCTCATAGACACTGCATTGAAATCTTCTACTCAGTGACTTCCCCCTCCGTATTCGCGAATTCCGTATCTAAGGATTCGGTTATTCTCGATTTTTGACCAGAAAGTTTTTTTTCATTTTTTGGGCTATTTTTAGCCCTGTAAGCCCACCCCCCCTTAAGCCTTGCCTGGTGGTTTAGTGGGTTTTCAGGCAGGAGCGATCTTCTCATGCTCCTGCCCCGTGCAGATCGCTCACAGCAAATGGCTTGAGACGAGAGACTACGGGAGCTCAAGGCAGCCATTTCCTGTGAACGATCTGCACGGGGCAGGAGCATGAGAAGATCGGTCCTGCCTGAAAACCTGCTAGACCACCAGGTAAGGCTTAAGGGGGGGCTTACAGGGCTAAAAATAGCTGGGGGAAGCGAGGGATAAGGGCAGAACTGGCCTGAATATTATTAGCGGTTTTTCCATATTCGCGGGCCAGATCTGCCCCTAACCCCCGAGAATAAGGAGGGGGAAGTGTATGTAGCAGTGGCCAAATAAAGCAAACAGAAATGTTAAGAAATATATATAAAAAAAAGGAATAAAGAATAGAACAAACAATATCATAATGCCTCTATAATTTAGTGGTTCCCAACCCTGTCCAGGCCAATCGGGTTTTCAGGATAGCCCTAATGAATATGCATGGAGCAGATTTGCATGCCTGCCACTCCCATTATATGAAAATCTCTCTCCTGCATATTCATTAGCGCTAGCCTGAAAATCCAATTGGCCTGGTGGTCCTCAAGGACAGGGTTGGGAACTAGAGAGTTGCGCGAGGACAGAAATCCCACCCATCCCCGCCCGTCCCCGCCAGGATCCTCTCCGTCCCCACCCATCCCCGCAAGGAATTACCTCCATCCCG
The DNA here is from genome assembly GCF_902459505.1 of Geotrypetes seraphini. Taxonomy (NCBI): domain Eukaryota; kingdom Metazoa; phylum Chordata; class Amphibia; order Gymnophiona; family Dermophiidae; genus Geotrypetes; species Geotrypetes seraphini. The sequence continues at coordinate 21,455,380 of NC_047090.1, read as the reverse complement.
GCCCGTTCCCATAAAAAGCAGGAATTACTTCTGCCAAGATCATCAATTCCACAGTTTCTTTTGTGTTTGCGCTGCTGATTTCCTTGTGGAATCTCTTTGGTGGAACCCTTTTTTTGTTTTCTGTTCAGGTAATTAAGTTATAAACCCCCTCTTTTACTAAGGCTGACGTGTCCTTTCTATTATATGGACGAACCCTGCTTCCAAAGCCTTCCATCCCCGTGAGAGTCCCGTTGGCTAGAGGGGGGTCCCCGTCGGAGTCCCGTGGGCCAGAGGGGGGTCCCTGTGGGAATCCCGTGGGTTAGGGGGGATTCCCGCGGGACCCGCGGGATTCCCACGATCCCTGTTACCGTGCAGACCTCTATTGGGAACCACTGCAAAATCTATATCATGCCATAGTGCAGTGTTTCTCAACTCGGTCCTGGAGGTGCCCCGTTGCCAGTCAGGTGTTTAGGATATCTACAATAAAAATGCATGAAAGAAATTTGCATATAATGGAGGCAGTGTATGCAAATCAAGTTTATGCATATTCATTGTGGATATTCTGAAAACCTGACTGGCAAGATGGTACCTCCAGGACCCAGTTGAGAAAAAACTGCCATAGTGAGACCACAACTTGGGTTTTGTGTGCAGTTCTAATTACCCCATCTCAGAAAAGACAGCAGAATTAGAAAAGTTTCAGAGAAAGGCAAGCAAAATGATTAAAGAAATGGAATAACTCTCATATGAGGAAACGCTAATGAGGTTAAGGCCCTTCAGTTTGGAGAAATGATGACTGAAGGGGGAATACGACAGAGGTCTACAAAATCCGGAGTGGAACAGGTAAATGTGAATCGATGAATTTATTTTTCAAAAAGTACAAAGACTAGGACAGTGGCTTTAAAATAGTCCTCAGAGATATCAGGATATCCACAAATGAATATGCAGGAGAGAAATTTGCATTTCAAGAAGGCAGTGCATGCAAATTTATCTCACACATGTTCATTATGGATCTACCGTACTGATAAACCCAGTTAGTCAGGTGGTCCCTGAGGACTGGGTTGAAAACCACTAGTCTAGAGAACATGCCAAGATATTAAATAGTAATACTTTTAAAAAACAAATAGATGAAAACATTAAGCTCTGGAACTCATTACCAGGGAATGTGGTAAAAGCAGTTAATGCAGCTCTAATTTGAAAAAGGTTTGGACAAATTCCTGGAGGTGAACTCCATAACTGTTATTAATATAGAACTAGGGGGGAGGTACTGTTTATCTCTGGATGTAAGAAGCATGGATCCTTGCTACTTTAGAAGCTTTTGACCTGGACTGGCCACTGTTGGAAACAGGATACTGGGCTAGAAAGACCTTCAGTCTGTCCCAGTATTGTGACATCATTGATGAGTTTGGCTCTTAGGCATTGGTGGAATGAGGCATTATGACATCACAATCTCAGCTCTGGAATGTTGCTACTCTTTGGTTTTCTGCCAGGTACTTGGGACCTGGGTTGGCCACTGTTTGAAACAGGATACTGGGCTAGAAAGACCTTCAGTCTGTCCCAGTATTGTGACATCATTTATGAGTTTGGCTCTTAGACATTGGTGGAATGAGGCATTATGACATCACAATCTCAGCTCTGGAATGTTGCTACTCTTTGGTTTTCTGCCAGGTACTTGGGACCTGGGTTGGCCACTGTTGGAAACAGGATACAGGCTTGATGGACCTTCAGTCTGTCCCAGTATGGCAACTCTTATGTTCAGATGGTTACCTCAGAGGCACCACATTACATGTAGTGTCTGATAGCATTTGTGCTTCTATGCTATCAAACACTGAATGTAACTTGGTGTAGGATGATAGCAGAATAAATAAATAAACAAACAAACCCTAAATACTAGGCTATGGTGGTACTCTCAGCCGAATTTGCTCAATAACTCACTCCCAGTCCACTTTCATCAGTCCTCAACCCTGAGCCCTGACACTAGAAGCACCCTTCTCCAAGCCATAACACCCAACCCTCCATCTCATACCAACCTCTACCCCACTTAATCACCCTGATCCCCCCTCCCCCCGGGGGGTCAGGAGCCATTTTTATGGAGACATTAACCTGGGTGGAAACAGAGATGGACTGCTGCCACTATGGATGACCTCATAACTCATCTGACCTCAGATAGGGCACTGAGAGGAAGGAGGGGAGGAATGGGGGATCTGGGTTTATTGGCAGTGGTGGGGTTTCTGAGCAGTATGGGGGTGACATTTTCTAGGCAAGGGGAGATTGGATTAGGAGGGGGTTCAGATGACTATTGCCAGGGGCTCAGGTACCCTAAATTTGTAAGGGGATCAGGATGATTGAGTCAGAGGGGCCGGGTATGAGTAGGAGGGACAAGGTTATGGCTTGTGCACATGGTGTCAGGGCTCAGGATCAGGGTGGGGTACACTGAATGAGGTGGAGTTGGGAGTGCCGCCGCATTGCATGTAGCAGCCCCCCCTACTGGACCTTTGGAAGTGCAGCTGCATTTACTGACATAGCATAACTTTGGCTGTGCTATTGGCAAACGGGACAGCTGGCACATGGCAATGACCCATTCGCTGTCACAGCTGGCCATACCTCTGCCCATCCCTGTCACAGCCAGACCCAGCCCATTCCCATTTTAGGCAGCTCATGCGGCCTTTTAAACATGCACGCTCCCATTTTAGTGCAGTTGAAAATAGCACATGCTTGCAGTAGCTTACCTCACAGCAAACCCTGCATTAGGTGCTTAAATTCAGCTTAGTAGATATCAGTGGATGTGTAAACAGGTAAAACGGCTGAAATCAAGTATGTCTGGTGTGGAAAAAAAAAATTTGCACACTAAGGGATGTATTTATTTAAATAAGCCAATCCCTCCTTTAGTATAAAGGGAATAAGTAGGCGCCTGCAGCCCTGCAAAAGTTTTCTTTAGGTTTATTTTGTCCACCACAGTGTCTGTCCTTCTGCTCCTGGCTTTGAGCAGGGGCAGAATGCATCTAACTGCCACTGTAAACATCCCCCCCCCCCCCCCCCAGCCCCAGTGCTTTGGGGCGGAGGCACAATTGGCCACGGCAGCTTTCATTTTCAGCTCCCTTGACAGGCAGAGAGAGGAAGGCGTTAATGTTTTCTGACAGGCGACCCCTAATTGTTAAAGCTTTTCTTCTCGGCCCTTTCTGTGAAATTCTGACTTAGGCGAGCTGCATAACAAAGTGTTATGGCATTGAGAAGTTGCGCTTGCACTATACTGGACTAAAAGAGACCAGCATTATTCATGAAGATTTTCAGCTGTTTTGGGTCTTCTTTTTTTTTTTTTTTTTTAACTAACCTTTGAGTTGCATCAGAAGACTTATCCCGGCTCCCCTTTCTGAAAACGCAGCGTTAGCAACTGGACAATGGAGCCAAACTGGTTGCCCTGTTCAGGAGATAACTATTCCGCAGGCTGCAAATTAATCTCCCAGGCCCACACAAATAATGGGTTTCATTCCGCCCCCTTTTTTTTCTTTCCAAGCAAGCGTTTGCTTGAGATTATCGCTCCTGTGATGAGCAAATGTAGCAGAGACTCGATGGGGTGGGAGGGGAACCGTTTTCTTTAGTTTGAATACCATGCAATTTATGGAACTGATGAAAATAACCTTTGTAGCATTCACTAGGTAAATTCGAATTTGGCTTTTACCCATTTTAATGAAACAATAGGGACTATATTGTCAATATAATCATTTGATCATAAATAACTGGCATTCAAATGCTCCGATTATACTTATCGCAAAGGAGATAGGGTGGAATTAATCTGCTCGTGCAAAAACAAATGTGTTTATCTCTAGACAAAAATGACTAAAGCGTCAGATCCCCCCAAAATGTTGAGAATGGCTGATTTTTTTTGTGTGTGTCATGAATCCATAATCAGCCTGCAAAAGTTGAACTTCGGTTACTTTTTAATTTTTTTTACATAAAAGGATGGGAGTTTGGACTCTTGCATTAGAAATAGCTTGCTCTAACATAATTCATTGAAATCTTTTGTGTCGTTGTTTCTCGAGACTTATGGTCACCTTTTCCCAGAGCTGGTCACAAATAGCTCCAGAGCTCTACCTCCAGCAAACAGCCAGGCCCATGTGTAATGATTATGGGGCTCGGCACAGATCTGACAAAAAAAAAGGAAGTAGGTGTTAGCCACAGTGATTTTTGCACTTGGCAGCTGCTAAGGTTTTGTCCTCTTGAACTTTTTTTTTTTTTTTTTTAAACCTGTAAAATCCATAAGATCTTTGAAATGTTTACACGTGACCACATTTATTGACCGATTGCAGCTCTACGGTGTTGACACAAGTTTTTCCTGATAACCGACAGCACTAGTAAATTTAAGGCGGGAGCTTTTCGTTTCACTATGCCACAGTTTGCACTCTGCAAGCAATGTGCTGCTGGTTTATCAGGCGCTGGGTTCCTTTATAGGGAAACGACCCTTAAGCCGACCTTATCTCTAGAGCAGCCCCAGTCTCTGGGGTGCGCTGACAGCAGGCGCACGCTTTCAGCCAATGAACGCCCCGGACAGGTCGGGTCGCCCAATCACCGGAATTAATCATTAATCCTGGCGCGCGCGCTGCCCGGGCCTCGCCTCCTCGCGGTCAGCCCGAAGTTGCTCACTTGGGTGGCTCGCGAGAAACGAGTTAGACTCATGAAAGAGGCGGTTTCTTTATAGACTTCCTCCTAGAGAGGACTGAGGTATTTTTTTTAAATGACATGGTGGTGGCTGCAGGCCCTGTATTTTTTTTTTCTCTACTAAAATTTCCTACACACAAACTTTCAAATTTGTGCACGTTTGAGGGCAAAGGGCAAAGTCACTTTGGATGACGGAGGGGTTGGTTCACAGCAGATGGTAAAGAGTAAAAACGTGTAAAGGTCTACCCTGAAGAGTCACCGGAGATTAGATGAAAGATGTGGCAGTACTTTAAATATAAAATTAATTACAGTAGATATAGGTGATAAGTAATTATTTTTACATATAAGATCATCTAATTTTAAAATATAGGATCCCATTAAGACGTTGTAGTACCAGATCAGAGTCGGATCAGACAAGTTTACGGTTAGTTTATTATCGTGTCCTGTGCATAAATATTTCAAAAAGCAGATCTGAGGCAGATCAGATGGGCTTGCAGTTTACCATCATGGACTGAAAACCGGGAAAACAGAGATGTGGAGCTGGTACCCAGGTTCCTTAAATAGAATAACCAACCAGTATGAAGAGAAAGTTAAGTATGCTGAGAGAAAGGGCACAAGGCCGTACTGGCACAAACTTGCAGAATCAAGTTTGTTTTAAGTGCTTGCAGTTGGCTGTAAAACTTCTCGTGTCAACCACCAAAGGTCTCTTGTGTGAACATGAATGGCGGTTGCTCATGACAACTAAGCTAAGCGGCACCCTGTGCAAAATTGAACTTGCACTGGCTTTCCTCTCCGAAATGACAAATTCTAGTGCCTCTAGCTGCTAACATAACACTCCCTCCTTCAGCGGTTGTAGCTTTGACATAGCAATCCCCATTCGTTCTCTATTTCCTTCCACCACAATTTCCCTGTGTCTCACATTCCTTTCCAGACCCAACTCGCCCAGCTGTATCCCCTTCTCTTTGCCTCCCTTCCTTTGCCCAGTGTCCACTGCCCACCATCCTCTTTTCTCTTTTCACTGCCTACCCTCTTTTTCCCCTTGCCCATCATTCCCTCTTTCTCTCCCCATCCCATGTCCACAATATCATTGCCTTTCTCTCTCCCATTCACCTTGTTTCCAGCGCCAGCATTCCCTCTCTCAATCCCTCCCCGGAATTTCACTCTGCTCCCCTGCTCAACAAACATGTCCCTTTTTCTCCTCCATTCTCCCATTCTCTTCCTCTCTTCACCATCCCTGCTGCTCAGCATCTCTCTCTCTCTATCTCCCCATCCAGAAGCATTCTTTTCAGCAACATCCACCCTATTTCTTCCCACACATCTCCTGCCCTGCATCTCTCTCCTTTTTCCCGCCCCTTACCCAACACCTGTACCCCCGTCTCCCTGCCCAGCTTCTTCCAAATCTCTCCATACACCGCCCAACAGCATTTCTCTTCTTTGTTCAGCATCCCTCTCACTTTTTCTCCCTGATCTCCACCCAACATGCCCCCTTCTCCCTCAACCATGTCCATTATTTCTCTCTTGTTATCTTCCTTTCCTTCCAGCAGGTTTACTTTTATTTAAGCCCCCCCCCCCCCCCACCATCTCCTTATCATGCACTAGTGGTAGCACTGACACAGCACTCCCTCTTTTCTTCCGGGATAATCGTTTCTCCTTCAGCAGATTCCGCTGTGTTTTGGAAGCAGTTGCTCTGCAGCCACAACTCCTGTGAGAGTTCCCTGCATGGCTGTATTAGGAAAATGCAGAAACAAAGTACGCACAATAAAGGAATAAATAAATGACATTTTAAAAAAGAAAAAAACCCGAAACAGGTCTCTGTGTTTCTAAATTACGGAAGCTTTTATTTGATGACAAATATACCATCAGACATGTTTCACAAGACAGGCTTAATCAAGGGTTACAGTATGAAGGGTCACTGCAAAGTTCTCAGTCCAACCACCAAAGCTGGGGCAGTCTCCATTGAGGGCTCTACACGTAGTCCAGTGATTTTCCACTTAGTTTGTTCCGTCAGAAAAATATGGAATGAAAAAAGTGGAATATCGCTGGACTAAGTGTATAGCCCTTGATGGAGTCAGTCCCAACTTTGTTGGTTGGGCTGAGAACTTTTCAGCGGCCCCTTGTATCCTATATCAGTAGACAACACACTGTATACTATGCTTTCCTCAACAAGGATACTAATGTCCACAATCAATAGATGATATTCTTTCTTCATCGAGATGGCTATATTACTTGATACCAAAAAGAACCTCTTCGCCCCTTTCTCCAGAGTGTTCAATAACCCGTCTTGACATTACTCTTGACAGTCATTTACCTTTTATGCCTTATATCTCCAGGTTAAAACAGAAGTATATTTTTACTCACTAGCCCCTCAAATTCTATATATGGTGCCTAAAAAATTGACATCTGCTTAATGATTGTAAGTAATATAACATTTAGGTACAACCATTTAGGCCAAGGAAAACCAGGCTTAAATACCTGTGTCTAAGTTGTGCATGGATTGGGCGTATTCTAAAGCAGTGTGCCTAACTTTTAGGAATGCCTACAATCTGCCCATGCTCTTCCCCTGGCTATGCCCCTTTTGAGACTCGCACAGCAGAAGTGACGTGCACCACTTTACACAATGGGCTAGATTCACAAAGCTAACCGATCGTGTACCGATCGGTTTGCCGACCCCTTTGTGACCAGATTTCCCTCGGGCCCCATTTACTAACCTCTCCTGTGATCCACTTCGAATCCGTGCATGCAAATGAGGTAAAACGCATGCAAAGTAGGCAGGGACGCAATTCACAACACAAAATTTCACATCCGACTGGGCTGGCCGATCAACTGAAGAAGCGACTGCTGCGGACCAGTTGAAAAAAGTCTTTCCGACTCTGGACGCCCTGATCTCTGCCCTGCTTGCCGCCCTCTCCTGCCTGCTCACCCTGAATCGCCGCATCGTCACTTTGGTTTTCTCCTGCCCTGACTTCCCCGAATCTCTCCTGCCCTTCTCCGAAACTCTCCTGCCCTGATTTGCCCAAATCTCTCCTGCCCTTCCCTGCCCTGCGAGCCCTTGGTTTTAACCCATGGGTTTAAAGAGGGTTAAAACCACAGGCTCACAGGGCTAAAAACTAATCTGTGCTGGCAGATGGGAGCATTCTTCCGATCGCCCCCATCTGCATATTTTAGTTTCCTGAATTCGTAGGACCTGCCCAGATCAGGCTCGATCGGGCAGGTTGGTGAATCTGGCCCAATGCACCTACAAAGCTGTACACATAACTTCTGAGAACATAAGAACATAAGAAATGCCTGCACCAGATCAGACCGTGGGTCCATCTAGTCCGGTGGTCCGCACCTGCGGAGGCTCAGCTAGGTGTTCCCCGCCGAGGATCTTGGTCACTTGTATCCCTCAATGTGTCTTGCAAGAAGATGTGCGTCAATTATTAGGTGTTATTAGGTGTTAATTGCCAATTATCAGCACAAGTTGGCTTGTTAATTAAATTGCACGCACAAATCAGTCTTAGGCGATGTTAGGTGTTAACATTTTTAGGTGCATTCCATTTAGGCCAGGGTTTTCGTGGCTTACATGAGTATGCCTAAGTTAGACAACTAGCAGCGCCCAACTCAATCCATACCCTTCCTCAAATCTACGCCTAATCATGCCTACTTGTCATGTAGGCACTGGTAAGCATCTTGGTGTAGGCGCCTACCAGCAAATTATTATTTTTTAAATTGTGCTTTCAATTATCAGTGCTGATTAAACCAGTTTAAAAAAAATTAAGTTAGACGCCTAGATCCGCTAGACACACCTATCTAGGCACCTAACTGTGCATTTTTCTTTTGGCACCCAAATTTGAGCATCATTTACTGCATTTATTCCTTAGTGATCTGTATATACTCTGCTAAAACATGCATCGTAGCCCCAACACTCTTCTTTTAGAAATTTCAAACTGTCCTTCAAAAGATTAAACGTTCTGCTCAAAACTTACTATTTTTCCAAAGTTTTCCCTTCCAATATGACAAAATCCTAAATTAAAGGCTACTGGTACCCGTATCTACCTTGCTGAAAGCAGTTTACTTATGTTTTATTGGGGGGGGGGGAGTCATTTCCTCTTCTCCCCTATTATGTTGAACTAGATAATATGTAATATTGTATTTTGTTTTCTTACTTTAATTCTACCTTATGTAATATATTTATTTTGGAATTTAACTGTGACTTACTTATCCGCATGTATCCTACATTCTGTTTTCCTTACTCTCAATAGATGATTGTAAACTTCTTAGTTACTCTTCGTATTTGTAAAATGTCAATTCTGTCTATCAACTGACAACAACCATCTTAGATGCTACTCTTACAGAGAAGCGGGAAAGGTTGAAAACTAAGAGATGGGACCACACAAGAAACAATGAGATGAGAAGGTGCTTGGAGCAGATATTGAAGTGGTAAAGGAAGGATGGGGGGGGGGGAAAGGTAACATAAGAACATAAGAATTCCTGCTGCCAGGTCAGACCAGAGATCCATCGTGCCCAGCAGTCCGCTCACGCGGCGGCCCTTAGGTCAAAGACCAGTGCCCTAACTAAGACTAGCCTTACCTGTGTACGTTCTGGTTCAGCAGGAACTTGTCTAACTTTGTCTTGAATCCCTGGAGGGTGTTTTCTCCTATAACAGCCTCTGGAAGAGCGTTCCAGATTTCTACCACTCTCTGGGTGAAGAAGAACTTCCTTACGTTTGTACAGAATCTATTCCCTTTTAACTTTAGAGAGTGCCCTCTCATTCTCTCTACCTTGGAGAGGGTGAACAACCTGTCTCTATCTAGTAAGTCTATTCCCTTCATTATCTTGAATGTTTCAATCATGTCCCCTCTCAGTCTCCTCTTTTCAAGGGAGAAGATGCCCAGTTTCTCTAACCTCTCACAGTACAACAACTCCTCCAGCCCCTTAACCATTTTAGTCGCTCTTCTCTGGACCCTTTTGAGTAGTACTGTGTCCTTCTTCAAGTACGGTGACCAGTGCTGGTGCCTATTGTTTCTTTGCCCCCACCCCATCCCGGTGCCTCTCCTTCTCCTACCCCACTGGTGCCTCTCCTCCCCATCCCCCTGCCATGCCTCTCCTCCCTCTCCCCTTGCTGGTGCCTCTCCTCCCCCCTCTCCGGGTGCCTCTCCTCCTTCTCCCCCAACCGCTGGTGCCTCACCTCCTCTCTGCTCCCCTGCATACCTCTTTAAAAGTTTGCCAGCACAAGCAGCATCTTCCATCACCTCTCAGCCAGCCTTGGCTCTCTTTTGACATCACTTGCTAGTCTTTGATTCAGGATGTGACATCAGAGGAGAGCCGAAGCTGGTGTGAGCAGGAGGAAGAAGATGCTGCTTGCACCAGCAAACTTTTCAAGACTTATGTTTGTGTGTGTGGGGGGGTGCTCCTACCTTAGGGAGGTATAGGGGGCATAGCTCCCCCACACACACAAGAGTTAAGATGCTGATGAACAAGCACTTAATTTAAGTAAGCCTGCATGTTCCCCCCTGAAGGCCTGCAAGTTCCCCCCCCCCCCTTTTACATCATGGCAGCAGCTCGGGTCAGCTGGTCCCCCTCGCTGATCTCCTCCAGGAGTGCACACACCTCCAGCTCTCAGCGGCACCCGGGTCACGCCTCCAGCTCTCAGTGGCACCCAGCTCACACCTCCAGCTCTCAGCAGCGCCTGGCTCACGCCTCCAGCTCTCAGCAGTGCCCAGCTCAAACTCCCTCATGCGGCTGCCCTCTTTCAACTGACAGATGACACTGCACCCTCCCTCGCTCTGAAACCCGCCCGGACTCCTCCCATGCCTTCCTGACTGACTCTTCCCCATCACCCCCTAAAGCAGGACGGCCAGCAAGAGGCAGTGCTGCCTCTTCTGCTTTAGGAGACAGGGGGAGGAGGGTTGGTCATCGAATCGGCCACAAATTGATTCATCCGATTCGAATTGGTGAATTGATTTGAATGGGAAATTGGGCAGCACTACTTCCTCCCTGCCTGATGCGATTTAAGGAGACTTTTCAAAACCCGGACAAAGTGCCAGATTTTGAAAAGCCGTCCAGACACCTGGACATTCCTCAAAAGGAGGACATGTCTGGGGAAATCTGGACATCCTAATTGGCAGTAATTAGGAGTTATGCACAGATCTGCCCTAGGCCCTAATCTATAACATGCATACCTACATTTAATAGTGTGGCACTCAATAGGGGATGTGGCCATAGGGGCATTTGATGGGCAGGGGCATTCCGAGAAATTAGGCACAGTGTTATAGAATGCCCCTGCATTTGCACGCCTAACTGAAGACAGGCACAGGCATTTACACCAGCTTTTCGCAGGCATAAACGCTTTCACCTGCACGAGGTGACAGAAAAAGAAAATCCAATATAGGGGAGCAGAGCCCAATGCCAGGCAGACTCTTATGGACTGTGCCTACATGCAAACCACACCCACAGTCCACCCCCCTAGCCATGCCTACTTTGTGGAAGGTGCCTACCTCAAAGTGGTAGGCATCCAATTAAGTGCAAGTTACATCAATTAGAAGGTGCTAATTATCAATTATTGGTGCTGATTGAGGCTATTAAATAATTAAGTTAGACACTTACTGTATATCAGCTACACATGCCAATGCAGGCATTTAATTTTAGTCAGACTTTATAGAATTCTCCAGTTACTGTCTCCTAGGGCTAGATTCACAAAGCAAACTGATCATGTACCAGTCAGTTTACGACCCGATTTCCCTCGGGCCCCATTCACTAACCTCTCCTGCAATCCACTTCGAATCTGTGTATGCAAATGAGGAGAAACGCATGCAAAGTAGGCAAGGACGCGATTCACAACACAAAATTCTCGATCCGACTGGGCTGGCCAATCACCTGAAGAAGCGACTGCTGGGGACCAGTCGAAAACGTCTTTCCGACTCTGGAAGACCTGCTCTCTGCCCTGCTCGCCGTCCTCTCCTGCCTGCTTGCCGCATCGCCACCCAGGTTCTCCTGCCCTGGCTTACCCGAATCTCTCCTGCCCTTCCCCGCCCTGCAAGCCTGTGGTTTTAACCTGCGGGTTTAAAGCGGGTTAAAACCACAGGCTCGTGGGGCTAAAAATTAATAAAAAAGTTTAAAGTTAAAAAAAAAAGATTGCGGCTCCAATGGGCATGCACAGACCATCTACAGATGGTCTGCGCATGCATGGGGATCGCAGAAAAGCAATCTGTGCCAGCAGATGGGGGCATTCTTCCGATCGTCCCCATCTGCATATTTTAGCTTTCAGAGTTCGTTGGACCTGCCCGGATCAGGCCCGATCGGGCAGGTTGATGAATCTAGCCCCTATTTAGGAGATGTGATGGGCTCCTGTGTTATGGGTGCACTAACCAGTTAGCATGGCAATGTCAGCTTGCTAGCTGATTTGCACATTCACGCCCATTCATCACCTTGACATGCCCCCCTCCTAAAAGATTTTTTAAAGGTTTTGTGAGCCTACGCCTAGATTTTATATATGGTGCCGAAGGTCTGATCCGGAGATGGCAGTTCTTATGTGCCCAGATTTCAGCATCCAAATTTGAGTGCACTGCTGAGATACATGCACATTTCAATTAGCTAATGAACCATTCATGAGCAATAATTGGATGCTAACAATGAATTATTGATGTTAATTGGCAACCAATCAGGATTTCCATGCACATATGTCTGCATGCTGATCTATAATGCCCAGAGCCCATAATGTGTAGCTCATGGATGGGCATGGCCATGGGAGGAGCTTGGCCCTGCAAGGGGCATTCTGAAAGGTTGTGTGTGTTGTTATTGAATAATGGCTCAGCGTTCCCATCTTGGGTGCCAACATTTATACCGGGTTTTAGAAGGCATAAGTCTGGCGCTCAGTGTTAGGACACATGAATTGGTACCAAGTGTAATTCTATAAAGGCTGTACACCCATTATAGAATTATGCTTGCTATCAATATTTTCTGGTGCCCATTTTTGAGTGCCATTTATAGAATCCCACTCTCAGCACGCACAGATTATGAAACTAACACAGAACACTTTAGCATGTTGTGCATTAGACCATTTTTTTTGCTGTATTAGGCATGCATTAGCACCTAATGCAACTTAGTAAAAGGACCCCTTAGTTATTGGTTGGGGTTTTTTTCTGGTGAGAGTTTTAGGCTAGCCGAAAATCTACCGCCTGCTCAAAAGGAGGCGGTAGCGGCTAGCGCGCGTGGCAATTTAGCGCGCGCTATTCCACGCATTAAGGCCCCAGCGCGCCTTTGTAAAAGGAGCCCATAGGAGAAATAGTTTGTGAAATCTCTCATATTTTTTTTTATATACATTGGCCAAGAGAATTGCGACATAATCATATTTAAATTAAACTGATTATAGCATACAGTACAAATGAAGTAATATGATTCAAATTTAATAGGGAAATTATTTGCTTTGCACACTCCAGTATATTCAGGTGCTCATTTATAAATGTTCTGCCTTAACATTTCCTTCATATAGGATATTTTTTTCCATTTACATGAAGCAAAAGTGATGCAAATATTTAAAAATCAACCCTCTGTTTTTTTGTCATTCATGCAAGCTTTATGAAGTACTAGTGTTCCAGGTAGACATAAAAATGTAGGCTTGACCTTTGCCAAGCTGTAAACTATATATCGCATTCCTTTTCCTTAAATGAAAAAGAAAAAAGAGTTTTATAATTCAGTGTGAAATACTTTATCTGGATTCTCTTGTTGACACAAAACACAACCATCATTTTATAAGTAGAGGTGAAATTCCTAGCTACAAGACTTTGAGAGGACTGGCTGTGTCTTCAGTTGTCGGCACTTTGATACTGCATGTTATAATTTTGTTGCCCTACTTAAAGTTAAAACACACCACAAAGAGAACAAATGTACTGTAAAATCATAGATGTTTATGATGAATTTTCAAATTTAGAAACTTAATTTTGTCCATTAGGTGTTTTTATTATTATTATTTCAGGAGGTATTGTTCTCATGCTTTGCTAATATTGATTACATCATAGTGGCCCCTAATGATGGCAGGATGTTAACACCCCTATTTCCTGCCTCTTCTCCACCTCCCATATGTACAGTTTCTCAATCTCAGTCAAAAAGGAGCCATCCTCAGCTCATATCTCCAATCATGTACCTAGATCCTAAGCAAAAAGACATTAAGGAGCTTAGTCGTTAAAATGGCACCCTTAATAGTAGTCTCAGAGAGACATGACCTTTGGTGGTAGCCACATGAGACTACTACTTGAGGCATCATTTTGATGATGGCGTCAGACTGGACAGGAGCATCTGGGTATTGCCCCTGCACAAAGACCCCCTGGATGACTACTGAACTACATGGTAGGTCCATTTGGGGAGTCTGGAGCCTTGGGGGGAATGGGAGTGGGGTTTGATGGATTACAAAGAAATGTATATTGGTACTAGATCCTCGGTTTGTGTCACGTTAGGATAAAAACTTGTATTGAAAAATTTTGAACTGTAACTATGGCACATTTAACCTGTAAACTATATATTACTGTATATATATCGGTATTAGATCCCTAGTATGTGTCGAGTTAGGATAAAAACTTGTATTAAAAAATGTTGCATTGTAACTATGGCAAATTGCAGCTGTAAACTGTAGATTATATACTGTACAGTATATTGATATTAGATTCCTAGTATGTGTCATGTTAGGATAAAAGCTTGTATTTAAAAAAAAAAACAAAACTTGTACTGTAAGTATGACAGTTTGTAACCTGTTAACTGTATATTATGAGGCTCATAATCAAAATTTGAAACATTCAAAAAACAGCTCAAGTCAGTACATGAACATCCAAGTGCCGATAATCGAAACTGACTTTCTAGACATCCAGCAGCACTTCTAGGCTTCTATGCGTCCAGAGCTCAAAGGGGCATGTTGGAAGGTATGTTCTGGACAGACATTGGGCAGGCTTGCACCTGTAGCAATAATCAAAGCTTTCCCAGGACATCTTAGATGGAACTTAGACACTGGCAGTTAGCCAATCAGGGCCTTAGGCCCCTCACACTTCATCCCAAGATGCATTGGGAGGGGGAAGGCCCATCATCCTGAGCAGGCGGCCCTATAGGCAGGAAGGACTGGGCTTCCCTCCTGCTGATTTCTCATCCAAAGGTATGGGGAGGGGTTTGGGTGATGCCAGGGGGTTGTAGAATTCCGCGGCTCTTTTTTTATTTGGTTAGTTTGGAGATGTACTGGAGAGGATCGGTACCTTTTAGGGAGGGAGGGAGAGAGGAATCTCCCTGCCAGTTCAGTTGATCCTGGAAGGGGGAATCCCCATCAGCTGAGCAAGCAGGAATCCCCAAAACTGGCTCTGCTGATGGGGATTCCCCTGCCATGATCAGACAAGGTAGTTGGGTATGTCTGTAAAACTTGCTTTTGTGCATTTTTCATGTGGACATTTTGAAAGTGGCCAAAACTTCCAAATTAGACTTAGACGTCCTATCAAAAAATACCCCTCAATGTATGTTAAACTGTAACCCGTTCTGAGCTCTTTGGGGAGAATGGGATAGAAAATGAATTAAGTTGCGGTGAGGGGTTGCTCTGCCAGCCCAAGAGCATTGAACCGTGGTTTTGCAGCTAGATGCTCCCAAGCTGCTGAAATAATCCTGCTTACAAGGTGGCTTGCAATCAGCATTGTTCTTTTACCATAGCATTCAGTAACTTGCAGGACTGAGATACTGCAGGTTGCTGAATCCTCTGGTATATCGTTGTGGTAAATGATTGCCTTTTACCGCACCTTGATAACTTTCCTCCTTAGTAGAGTAACATGTCTTAAAGGTAGCCCACATTGATTACAAACCCCTACAGTATTATTTTAGAAACATCCCCATGTGCAAATATCAGCCTTTACATATGTAGATTTCCATAAATATGCCTTGTTATCAAACAAAGAAAGGTGATTCATTAAATTATAATAAGCCATAAACTATCCACGCCATTTTAGAAAGGGGCTATGTATGTGTGGTAGTAAACACCATGTTTAAATTGGCAGGAGGTGTGAAAGGAGAGGAGAAAGAGAAATTGGTTTGGGTGGGTTTAAAGCATCAATGCTGATTTCCCATTTTACAAGGGGAATACAGGCACACAAAACTATACGTCAGCATATGGTCTTGTTACTCATATTCAACAAGTGGTGAAAATAGTTTAAGGGAAGTTACAAATGGTATGGAGGTTGAAATCCTATTTGTCATCCCAGGCCATGTTGAAGTATGGTTGTTTCTAATGCTCTATTATCATTGGAGTATTGGAACACTGTATTACTATGGCTTCCCAGGAAGTTTCAAGTTTAATTAAATTTTAATATACCGACCATCGATGTGCACCTGGCCGGTTTACAAAGCTAAAAAATGTTAAAATAAATTTTAGAAGGGGGGAGGAGAAAATGTTAATAATAAATAGACAGATTACGAATACAAACATGAGTTTGAGGGTAAAGAGGGAGGAAAGTTGATAATTACATCATTAAAATAAATTAATTAAAGGGAAGAAGGGGGTGGAATAAAACACCAGGAAAGGGGATCGCTTCTTAAAAGCGGTTCGTTTAATATACTGCTATGCTGTTGGAAAAGGAAATATTTAGACGCTATGGTATGCGTCTTGGAATAAGAATGTTTTTAGTTTAGTCTTGAATTTGTCGAGTGAGTTTCGTGGCGGAGTTGAGGTGGCATGGCGTTCCATAAAGTTGGAGCTACAATGGAAAAATTAGTATTTCTAGTGTAGTAGAATTCCTTGCTAGAAGGTATGGTCAGTAAATTCTGATCAGCCGATCTAAGGGTCCGGGAAGAGCAATAGGGGATGATAATAATTATAATAATAATAATAACTTTATTCTTATATACCGCCAGCAATCTTGAGTTTATCAATAAAGGATGGGAGGCGCGAAAGTTTGATTTTAAAGACCAGTAGTAAAGTTTTATAAGTGATATGATGTGTTATGGGTAGCCAATGTGCTTCTCGCAGAAGAGGGGTAACATGATCGTATTTTCCTACCTTAAAGATGAGTTTAATTGCCGTATTTTGAATGAGATGCAGACAACATAATTCTTTTTGGGTGATTCCATTATATAGAGAGTTGCAGTAATCTAATGAAAAATGACCAGTGAATGAATAAGGGTTGTGATAGCAATTAAAGTTCAGCAATTACAGTTGATGCAGAATGTGGCCTTTTGATTTCTTTTGTGTAGACCGAGACATTGGACATCTGAAAAATGACATTTAGACAACCACATTGCATGGATGTCCAAACCCCAATTTTATAAAGCCAGGAAATGGTTGCCTAAAACCAGTACCAAAATGTATATTGGCACTAGATCCTCGGTATGCGTCACGCTAGGATAAAATCTTGTATTGAAAAATCTTGAACTGTAACTATGGCACATTTAACCTGTAAACTATATATTATATATATCGGTATTAGATCCCTAGTATGTGTCAAATTAGGATATGTCCATGTGGCAAGGGGATATGTTTTTGAGCAGGATAAGGAAGGGGCCAATAGATGGATGTCCAACTTCGATTGCAGAAGGAGAAGGGATATGCATGTCCAAAAAGATGGATTTCTTATATTTAGTCCTTGAACTTTGCACATTCAGGTTACAGAAAGATCCTCTAATTGAGCAAGTCTCTACTGAATGAAGAGAAGTCACATAGGTATTTTTGTAGCCCGGGGGGAGGAGGGGATCGGGGTGTCACTCTTTAAAAAAATAAGGAAAAGAAACTTAAAAACACTACATTGAGATTTGGATGGGCAACCTCTGGTTCCCTTTCCTGGCTTAAGCAATTCCTCCACAAAGACATCTCTGTGGTCTTTTTATAATATGGCTGCTCCTTTGCCACCACATAATTTGGACATTTCAGTTTGTAAAATGAATGTTCATACTGGGCGTAGCCAGCACTTGGATGACCATATTTCATATAGTTTAAAACAGGCATGAGAAATGAACATCTATGTCTGATGAGTTGACCTGGACGTCCATTTTCTGAGTTGGACACATCCTTTCTAAAATACCGTTCCACATCTCAAATTTTGAGGGAATTTCTTCGGCTTCCATTATTGTAAAAAATAAAAGTTTAAGATTTGTTGTTGACTTTTAAGGCCTTGAAGATTGATAGTCTTGGTCATTTGCATGCTAGATTACAAAGATATGTTCCAGGAAGAACACTGAGATTGAGTCAGGATATCTTGTTAAAAGTCCCAACCTCCATTCTCCCTAAGCTGAGCAGGAGTCTTCTACCTACAGTCCTGCCAGCGGAGGGGGTTGTTTCAATATCAACTTTCAACAGCGAGGGACAGGCAAGCTCTGCTGAACTCCATGGAAACTGCATTTCCAACACAATTAAAAATACAGTCAGTCCCCGAGTTACAGACACCCGACTTAAGTACGACTCGTTAAGAATGGGGTTGTGGCTTCATTTGATTGTACTGAGCAGTATGTCCAGTGGCATAGACTCCTACACTTCTCCCATAGCAGATTCAGGAATGATGCATGCTGTATCTTAGAGGGAACACTGGCCCTTTTGTCAGAGGTAAGAACAGGAATCTTAAAATCTACAAGTTCTGAGTTACATACAAATGCGACTAAAGAACAGCTTTAAAAACGTAACTTGTTCTTAACCCGGGGACTGCCTGTACAATATTGAAGCACCAACCCCTACTGGCAGCTGACTCCTGCTCAGCTTAGAGAGAAGAGAGGTCCCTACTATAACAGAAAAAAAGAGGAGAGAGGTTAAGATCCAGAAAGTTCTTTGTTATGATGCTTACTTGGTGGAATACAGCTCTTCTGAGCTGGGACTGTCTATTATATGTTAAAATGTACAGCACTGCATATACCTTTTAGCACTATAGAAATAATAAATAGTAGTAGTAGTAGTAGTAGTGGAATACTCTATCTAGATAACTCAGGCTGGAAAATAGTGAGAAGCAATTGTTCGCAGTATATTAGCAGGGGGGGAAGGGGAGATAAAGAAATTGCTATTATTGCAATTCAATGTTATTGTGCTTTCTAAATATTGATACTGTTCATGGAAGTGTATGTCAATAAAAGATATTTAACATAAAATATGGCTCTTCTCAGATTGTTATATGTTAGGGGGTTGTTGGGGGTGCAAGCTGGAAAACAGATTAGAGTATTTTAAACAATTAAAATCTGTCTTTTTTTTTTTTTAAATTAAATAACCCATTAGGAGTCATTGGAATGCAGGATCCATTTATGTTTTAAATATATTAATTTGTGTATTGAAATGCTATAGGATGACTTTTATTAATGTTTTTACATAAATCACTTTGAATAAACATTTTCCCCCTCTTTTACTAAATTGCGCTAGTGTTTTTAGCGCGCGCAGAAAATTAGCGTTCACTAACCTCATGCTACGCGGCTAAAACTAACGCCAGCTCAACGCTGGTGTTAGCGTCTAGCACGCGGCAATTCTGTGCACGCTAAAACCGCTATTCACAACTTAGTAAAAGGAGCCCTTTCAGTTGGTCTAAGGACTATATTCAGTTGTTAATAAAGATTTTTCCCTGCCTTCATGTACAAATACTTAAGTGCCTGCTTGAAGGAGCAGGTATCAAGGCATAGATAGATCTAAACCAATAATTCCCAAACTAGGATCCCCCCTTCAAGGCATCAGAATTTATTTCCCCCAAAGCTCTATCCCCCTAGCCCCCCCCCCCCACACACCCAGTCAATATTTTCCCCAGCCATCTGATCCTTCACCTTGAAGACCATCCTACTTGTCCCTCCCTACGGCATGAAGAATACCCTGAAGATTCTCCTACAAGACTCTACCCCCACCCCCACCCTAATCTTTTCACTGGGTCTTACTAGAGTCCCCTGGGTCTAGCAGGAGCAGTCATCACTGGCTCCTGCTCCTTTGACTTCAGGTTCCAAATATGCACCGGTAACCTCTAGTGGAAATTTTGTGGAACTACAGCTAAAGGTAAGGGTATTTTGCCCTTAGTTGATGGCCTGACCACTAGCATTAATGTTGCAAGATAATGCTGCATGGTCTTGTGAGGACCTTGGACAGTGTTCTTCGTGCCAAGGAAGATCAAAGGGGCCTTTATGTCAGGAGAGGAGATTGAGTTGGGGGACTGGAAGGCTGGGGGGAGGAGGGGGGAAATCTATTATCTTTGGGGTTTGTGGGATAGGATGCCTTGGTTGAGGATCAGCAGATTCTAAGGCCTGGGCTTGGGAGGGGGTGATGGATGTCAGAGGAGGACCGGTGTTGCAGGATTGGGTAAGCATGTAGAGAAGGGGGCGGGGTTAGAAAGCTGTTCCCATACAGAAACACTTTTATTTATTTTGCCAATGTGCAGTGTTTTAAAATCCCTGTTCCCACTGGGCATGGATGAGCCATCAACGCGCAGTCCTGCATCTATTTTACAATAGAAGCTGTTTTAAAATACTATGGAAATGATCCATGTTCCAACTTGACATCCCTCATTACATCATACCTAAAACCTGCCTTTATGTGCTATACTCCAATTTATTCACTCTGAAGAGAATTGCAGAATACTTTTTTCCCCCCATTTTCTATTCGTACTGTAGCTGACTTTGTTTATGGAGTTACAACTGACCTCTTTTATAAAATCCTAGGCAAGGCAGGCTTTTCTCCCTAGTAGTAATTCAGATCTACTTTAAGTCTCAAACTTTACTGTTAAAAGCCCAAAATCCCCAGAATGGGTACGATAAAAATTAGGTCAATTTACAATTTTCAAATAATGCTGGCAAAAAAAATAAAAGACCCTAGCCATCTTCCAAGAGCTAGATATTTGATTTGTATTATAGAGGTTTTGTTTAGCTTTGAAAACTTACACTGCCAGGAGTATAAGTCCCTGATTTATGGAGTTTACAAATGCTAACCGAATACTGGCATGTCGGCTAGCAGTGAATAGCTCTCCCTGCTAACACAAGAAAAGGGTTCTGTGTTGCTAAGCGATTAGAGCAGATGTAATGAGATTTACCCCAATCCAGCAATGCCCTTTCCTATTTTAAATAAAATTGTGTGTTTGTGTGAATTTCTGAGAATGCCTCTTACATTAGCAGACCAACAGCTTAACTTTGCCTTTAGTTTAATGAGTCAAGATATTTACAATTCAGAAGTGAGTCTACACAAGGAAGAGAAATTTCACCTTTATGGAGAAATGAAACATTATCTTAATGTTACAGTATATTCATAATCATAAATAGCTGCATAAGGTGTATCTGGAAAGTTGCATAAAAAAAATTGAAATGCTCTTTAAAAACAAACAAACAGGCAATTCAAATATCTAGATGCACGTGGATGTATCAGATTAGATCATGCATAATCTAAAAAAAGTGAAAATGTTACGTGCATGTGATTTTAAGCAGAACGTTAAAAATTACTGTACCTACAGTTGGCTTGAAGGAAAAAGAATCAGGGTATTTTTTTTTATTCCAGTATAAGTCGATCAAATAGTGAGGAGGAAACTTCTGCTCTTTGGAATGTATGTTGGATCTCCTAAACTCTACGGAAATAAATGGCATAGATGTACATACAAGAGGCCAAGTTCTAAATCTGTAAGCCACGCCGGCTCTCTGCTTCTTTGTTGGGTTTTGTAAGATGCTTTTTTTTTTTTTTTTTGCGCTTTGCTTTCCACTTGGCTAGACACACGCAAACTGAATTTGCAAGTGATGCAGGAGGCGAGCAAGTAGCCAGGCAAAAAGAAACCTGTCATTCTGGTCACGTCCCTGCTAACTGACAACAAGCGGCCCAGCCAAAAACCCAGCAATTTCTTTTTTGAATCTTGGTAATTGGGTACTTTTACACACAGATCACGCCATTTGACTGCAATAGCAAGCTTGGCTGGATCAATGTCGTCTGAACTGCCACACATTTCTTCTTTCTTAGAGAGACTTTTTTCCTCAAAGAAATCAAGTGAATGTATGCTTATAACTGGAGCAATAAAGACAAGCTGGTCTGTACCTGGTGTGATTAGAACGCATTTGTTGTTATCCCATGAGGCACATACATGTGCTTCACTGGACATGGAATGGGAGTGTTTGGGGGGGGGGGGGGGTACTGAATAGGAGTCTAGGGTGGAGCACCACCTTTTCAAAGCTTATTCTTTTCAGATATTCGGGGGGGGGGGTGATTTCAGTAAGGGACAATGAGGTCATTAATCATTCTCTCTCTAGCATTACGGTATATACATTTGCACCACAGAGACAGAAAACAATTGCTTTTCATTGTATCTGCCAAGAGCAAAATCTGGGATGAGAATGAATATCAAGTGCAGACATATTGTTTCCCCCCAACACACTCCCGTCCTTTTGGTATCTAAATCTCTTTCCCAAAACTTTTCTGTTGAAAGTATACTTGTAGAAGAGGCTAGTGACATCATAGAGTAGGAAACAAGCAAGCCTGATAAGATATATGTATATATATATATATAATATATATATGTAAAAGTTTTATTGCGAAACTAGTGCGTATAAAACATGGTTATACAGGGCCTTTGTAAGTCTGTAGTTAAAACAATAAGAAAAAAGGCAGTCATATAAGTTCTCAAGAGGCAGCACAGCAACAGAGGGCTACCAGTTTGCGTTTGGACAATAGCTGCATAAAACTTTGTTCACTTTGAACGTTGTTTAATAACATTATTAATACATTAACAAAGTTTCTCTAAAGTAAGACACATTGGTGCTAAAGTACGTCTGGAGGAATTTCAACCCCAACTTTAAGGAGTGTCCTTTTACACAACCACATACAAAAAAAATGGCAGTTGCAAGGTAATAGACTACACGTCTAAATATGCAGAGGTAATATGGGCATTACATATTAAAAGTATCAAGATATACACATTTTTTAAACCATTTGTACAAAACTTCTATAAATCTCTCTCTTATATACAAAAATAGCTTAATATATCCCAAAACTGGTTAGGATAGATACAAATATTTTCTTATAATTAAAAACAAAAAAAAAAAACCAACTTCACAAAAGTTTGGAAGCATTCTATGATAAAAAAAAATGGTAGAAAAAATAGTCAAAGAGGACTTTTTAAAGGATTCTTTGAGTACAGCATAGTTTGAATGGAAACTCCGCAGACTGTTAATAGGGGACTCACATTTGTCCATAGACTAAATCAAAGTCCGTCTAAAGGACTGGAACTGCATTGTTTTGGGATGTCCTGTATAAGCTGTCTTGAGGATCTTGAGAGACGGGCATAGGTTCTTTCCGATCAAGATGGGATGACGCTCTACACTTCATCGTGTACGCTACCCCCCCCCTCCCCCAGCTTTCCAAATTCTGCTCTTCTTGTGGAACCGACTGGAGTGCAAAGGCAGTGCTTTAGTATGGGTAGAGAGACAGGCAACTCCCCTGTGCTTTCATGTTTTTTCCAACTAGGCTGGGGCAAGTGCAGATTTTTTGCAATGGTCCTGAAAAGAGAACAGAAAAGTGCATCAGTAGAAACAGTACTCATGAGTTCATGTACATTTATTATTATTCTTTCAAGCAGCAGCGTTTGTTCAAATTTCACCAAAGAGCACAGTGGCAAATGTTTCATCCACTCAAGTTGACCTGTAATCAACCCCAAAACATCATTGGCTCTGGTCAGATCCCATAGTGCACTACAGAGCCACGTGAAGCGGTGACTGACAGGCCCGCTGGGCGCTTTGTGCAAACGGAGCTCGAGAAGCCACCAGCCAACTCACCTGCTTCCGGCCACCTCAGAACCAGTTGGTGAAATCCAGGAGCTCTTGCTCTTCGGGGCTCAGCGGGTCGTACGAGCCTTCGTCCGAAGAGTAGGACGAGACAGGCGAGCCTGCCATCGAGTTCATGTCGTTGCAGTAACCGGAAGAGATGGCGGGCGACAGGACCCCCGACTGGAAAGCGGCGCTGACGGCGTCGTGCTCGTCCAGCAGCTGCTGCAGCGCGCGGATGTACTCGACGGCCGACCTCAGAGTCTCTACTTTGCTCATCTTCTTGTTGGCAGCCCCGTTGGGCACGTGCTCCCGGAGGGTGGCGAAGCCGAGGTTCACCAGCTTCACCCGGTTCCTCTCGCGCTCGTTCCTCCTGGCCACCGCCGCGGGCTGCTGCTGGGGGAGGCTGTAGCCAAAGCCCGTGAAGTTGAGCCTCCTCTTGCAGCGCATCAGCTCGGGCGAGGACGAGCGCTGCCTCTTGACCTGCTTCGGCGCCGACTTGTTGCCGTCCGCCGGGCTCAGCTGCAGGGTCTGAGCCGCGGCGGCGAAAAAGCAGGCTGGCTGCAAGAACTGCCGGCTGGCGTCGCTTTCCATCTTGGCAGCGCGAGCCCCGCTGGTAGTCCCTCGTGCAAAGAGGTGGAGGAGAGCGAGGCGGCAGAGGAGGGGGGGGGGAGGGAGGGTGCGAGGAAACGAGAGGTCGAGGGGAAAAGTTGGACGTCCCCCCCTCCCTTGGACCGCTGCTCGGAGGCTCGTGGCGCTCGCGTGTTGGGCTAGCGCTGCGAGTGGGTGCCTTGCAGGCGAGCGTCCCCTCTCTCCCTCGCGCCTTCCACGTTCCCTGGCTGAAGTGAGTGGCTGGGGTCGGGAGTGCCGCCGCCTTTTCAATGGACACAAGCCCCACGCGCTCGTCGTGGCCCCGCCCCCTCTCACGGGGCTCCATTCACTCCGTTTGTTGTTGCAGTGCGTGCCGCCTGGCGCGTGCCGCTCGTTGCGCTGAATAAACAACGCCAGACAGAGGGAGCGCGCGACAGAAAGAGAGAGAGAGAGAGAGAGCGAGGAAAGGGGGAGGTGGGAGAGACTGAGAGGGAAAATTTCTTTGCAAGCGCACAGACCCTCTTTTGCACCCAATTATAGGGGGGGGGGGGGCAATGTATTTAAAAAGTGCAGTGAGGTGGGGTTTTATTTTTTAATGTATTTTTTTGAGCATGAATGCAAGTAGGGAAGTTTGCA
This sequence comes from Geotrypetes seraphini, assembly GCF_902459505.1. Classification (NCBI taxonomy): domain Eukaryota; kingdom Metazoa; phylum Chordata; class Amphibia; order Gymnophiona; family Dermophiidae; genus Geotrypetes; species Geotrypetes seraphini. The sequence goes on along the minus strand of NC_047090.1, from coordinate 21,430,846 downwards.
AGCACACGGGGTGGTTTTTTTTTCTCTCTCTCTCTCTCTGCTCTCCGCAGTGCTGAGGAAAGCAAGGCAGGCGCTTGCTGTCGCTGTCCACAAACGGGTGCTGTTCTTTCAGTACTAGAAAGGTAGGTGGGTGGGGGAGCAGGGCGGGCAATATGCCACACTAGATGATGCTGACAGTGGAGATGCTTTGAGGGATGGGAGTCGTGGCCAGGAAGGCGGCGGCAGTGAGACCTACGCTTTTCTCTCTTTCAATATTTCAGCTTCTTGCAAAGTTTGTCAGAATAGCTACTTGAGATACATTGGACCACAGGCTGAAAGGCTATCCCTATAAAACCAAGATTTGAAAGTTCTTAGTTGGTTTTAGACAGAGCAAGGGGGCGGAGATGCCTAATCTTCAATTAAAATTCATTAGCAGTAACAAAATAATAGCTGGTATATTGGTAATCTAGATTAAACACGTGCTTTCTCAGTAGTAACAGGGCGAGTTTCACCCCTTCCTCAAGAACTTTAGACTGTGGCAAAACAGTAAAATATGCTCCAAGAAAGAGGGGTTTTCAAACTGAAGAACTGACAATCTTAAAGGTGTAAGGAGGGGCCCCTGAAAAGTTCCCAGCCCAACCCAAGAAGGGAATGTGTGGCGCTATGAAACTTACAAGTTACTTCACACTTTTCTTGGCACTTTTCATTTCAGTGATATGAAATTAATCAAAAAGTGTCAAGAAAAGAGTAGAATAACTTGTAAGTTTCGTGGCTCCACATTATTCTCTTCTTGATTGGGTTGAAACTTTTCAGCGCCTCCCCCCCTAACTTTGATTTCCTCACCCAAATATATCTTCCTCTGTACCTGTAGTCATTATATTATTCAGTTCTTTATGGAACTGGAATAGCAATAGAAGGTTCCAAAAATAACTGCACTTTTGAATAAATAGGTTTTATCCCTTTTGACTTGATAGTCACTTTCAGTGTGGTTCAGAATAAAGAATATGCTTAAATGAACATCTATCAAGGAGACTTCCATTTTTAATATCCTTTATGAAGCTGAAATGCAATGCATATAACAGTACATGGAGAATAAAAAGCCCGAGAGCTTGTCTCGACGGGCAGCTCTAACGCGGAGCTGGGAGGCCTGCGGAGCCGCCCGTCGGGTAAGTGTTAGGGGGGGGGTGGTGATTAGGTAGGAAGGGAATTTAAAATCTAAGGGAGGAGGTATTTCCCGCCATGGGAGTGACCTCCGATAGGGCAGAGTCGGGGCCGCAGGGTAGGGGATATAAAAGGAGGGCTCTCTGAGGACCGTAACGGTTTCTGGTCCTCCGAGGCAGCTTTCCCACCCTCCCACCCGCTGGTACTATGGGGTTAAGTGTTGGGTTTCGGTTGGCGGTATCCCGAGCTACTGGCGGCTGGTCTCATCATGGGATGAGCGGTGGGCCGGCTGAGATCCGTGCCTGGTGGGTCGGATGACCCTGGACAATAGGGCATGTGGGGACATGCCACCCCTCGGACCCTTGCTTAGATGGCAGGGTCGGGGGCCATTTACATCTGAGTCGGTAGCTCGGAATCAGGGTCACAATGGTGATACCATTGTGCTGGTTTAATTAGATAAACTGTTATTTAATGCTGTTTGTATATGTTGTTTACTATATGTAAATGTTATTTAAATATGTTTATTTTACAATAAACAGGGCTGCGGCCAGGTTTCTCCACTCAGGTCTACGTATCTTTTTGGGGTTTGGACAGGGATTTGAAGGTTAGGAAGTATATGCATCAGGGAAGCGGGCCGCTCCAGCTTCCGCTGTTAGAAAGTCAGTGGTTTTCCCAGAGAAATGCATGCAATTGTACAAATACACCCCATGAATAATAAGTGTCTCCTGTTTTGTTAAGAGGAACTTTAAGGAAAGGAGCTCAGCCCTGAACATAAGCACTCTGACAAACAGCAAATCCTTTGCATGAGTGACTGGGAAAAACACAATTTCTGATGTGTCAAGGAAAAGTTGATATCTAGACCCCCTTATCTGGTTAGTTACACCTCACCTGCTGCCTTTATATCACAGACCGAATGTTGACAATTACTTTGATAAGGGCATGTTTCTCCTTAAAATCATCAGTGATCAGACAAATCACCAGCTGCATCCAGTTCAGTAAAGGAAAAGTTCTCTCCTATTTATCTTGTAAAAATTATTGACAAATCTCAAGAAACGGAAGCGATAGTAAAGTGTCCCTGTTGCCTCCGTTTGCAGCCAATGACTCATACAGAGAAGAAGAAAAAAGTAAAAGACACATAAACTGCTTAGTAAGTAAATAAAGGGATAACCAAACTGAATATAAAAATGTTCATATGAGCGACTCATTATGGGGGTCCCGTCCTGAGTTGTGCTGAGTAATGTGAGCCTTTAAAATCAATTGTGATCTGTTTCCTCATGGGGGCAGTGCCGAGAAGATCAGTTGTAACAACCGTGAAAAGCCAAACACACATTTAAAAGAAGAAGTTCAAAACCTATCAGTGGTGATTTTCTTCCAGGTCTCTCCAGATCAATGACCTGGAACCTTTGTGGAATTGTTCCTTTCACTCAGCTGCAGCTGAAGTGAAAGGTAAAGGTTGCCACTAGCCTGACCCAGTACCCTTTATTTTTCACATTACTGATCACTAGGGTTTTGCATTCCTTGAAAATGTTATAGGAAGTGTCAACTACATATGGTAGCTGTTTCATGTTATATTGTCAAATGAAAATGAGCCGACCCCCCCACCTCCCCACTAATTTTGTGTGGGTGGGAAGAGGGTTCGTGATGCCTCGATAGCACTTGCTCTTCAGAAAAAGCACACACTTTCAAGAGTATGCACACTGATTGCAGAGTCTGTGCTTTTTTCCAGACGTACACATGCATGAACCCATAGGAGGCAACTCTGCAATATGCTGGAGTGTTAACCCAATGGCACATAACCATCCATGGACACAATTAAGGAGTTTGCTAGATATTAGGGGTGCTCAAGCACCCACAACACCGTAACACCACAACACCCACAACACCAACGGTCGGCTCGGGGGCCCGTTCCAGCGGGGCACCCGACACTGTCTTCGCTCCTCCCCCATTCCAGCAGGGGAGAGCCGATGGAGGAGGGCTGCAGTCCGGCCATCGGACCAACGGTCGGCTCGGGGGCCCATTCCAGCAGGGCACCCGACACTGTCTTCGCTCCTCCCCCATTCCAGCAGGGGAGAGCCGACGGAGGAGGGCTGCAGTCCGGCCATCGGACCAACGGTCGGCTCGGGGGCCCATTCCAGCAGGGCACCCGACACTGTCTTCGCTCCACCCCCATTCCAGCAGGGGAGAGCCGACGGAGGAGGGCTGCAGTCCGGCCATCGGACCAACGGTCGGCTCGGGGGTCCGTTCCAGCGGGGCACCCGACACTGTCTTCGCTCCTCCCCCATTCCAGCAGGGGAGAGCCGACGGAGGAGGGCTGCAGTCCGGCCATCGGACCAACGGTCGGCTCGGGGGCCCGTTCCAGCGGGGCACCCGACACTGTCTTCACTCCTCCCCCATTCCAGCAGGGGAGAGCTGATGGAGGAGGGCTGCAGTCTGGCCATCGGACCAACGGTCGGCTCGGGGGCCCATTCCAGCAGGGCACCCGACACTGTCTTCGCTCCTCCCCCATTCCAGCAGGGGAGAGCCGACGGAGGAGGGCTGCAGTCCGGCCATCAGACCAACGGTCGGCTCGGGGGCCCGTTCCAGCGGGGCACCCGACACTGTCTTCACTCCTCCCCCATTCCAGCAGGGGAGAGCTGATGGAGGAGGGCTGCAGTCTGGCCATCGGACCAATGGTCGGCTCGGGGGCCCATTCCAGTGGGGCACCCGACACTGTCTTCGCTCCTCCCCCATTCCAGCAGGGGAGAGCTGATGGAGGAGGGCTACAGTCTGGCCATCGGACCAATGGTCGGCTCGGGGGCCCATTCCAGCGGGGCACCCGACACTGTCTTCGCTCCTCCCCCATTCCAGCAGGGGAGAGCCGACGGAGGAGGGCTGCAGTCCGGCCATCGGACCAACGGTCGGCTCGGGGGCCCGTTCCAGCGGGGCACCCGACACTGTCTTCACTCCTCCCCCATTCCAGCAGGGGAGAGCTGATGGAGGAGGGCTGCAGTCTGGCCATCGGACCAATGGTCGGCTCGGGGGCCCGTTCCAGCGGGGCACCCGACACTGTCTTCGCTCCTCCCCCATTCCAGCAGGGGAGAGCCGACGGAGGAGGGCTGCAGTCCGGCCATCAGACCAACGATTGGCTCAGGGGCCCGTTCAAGCTGGACTTCAGTTTTGACTGTTTTGATTTTATTTTCACTTCTTTTTAGTTTATGATATATTTTTTAATCTCACTTATTGTTTTACCACTTATTTTGTTTTATTTTATCATTCCAAATTTCATTTAAATTTCCCCAGAATTCTATTGCTTCAACGGTTCTCCCTCTGCATCTATTCTTATCTCCCCTCTTTTTAACCTTTCAAATTCCTTTAGATCATTGTAATCTTATTAGTATGTTTATTTTCTTATTTTTCTCCTCTATCTCTATTTTCTTTCTTTATTACTCACTCTTCTAATTGTCATTTTTCCTGGTACTTTAGTTAGATTGTGAGCCTTCGGAATAGTAAGGGAATTTCTAAGTACAGTACCTATCTTACTTATAATTTTAATGCACCAATATATTCATTGTAACCCGTTCTGGGCTCTTTTGGGAGGACGGGCTAAAAAATCGAATAAATAAATAAATAAGAACTGGCTCAGTGCGTGAACCATCACATACACATGCATGGTTATGGAAGAGTGTGCACTCTTCTGAAAGGCTCTTAACTACATTGGCATCTGTGACAAGGGGGAAAACAAACAAAATGAATATTCCCAGAAACGACTTGAGAAACCACACAAAGCAAAACATTTCTGACTTCATGCCCTTATTGGTCACAAACTGCAGCATTTGGGCCAAAATTCTATATATGATGCAGAAAAATAGGCCCCAATAAAATGTCATGCTAAGCACCATTCTATAAACAATGCTCAGAGTTGGGCTCCGTTTGCAGACTAGCATTTGGCACTGGGATCCGCACCCAATTTTAGGTGCGCTTATTTACATATATGCTAATATATTAAAGATATACATGTGCAATGGGTGCATTAATGTTAGCATTTGGTTAATAGTGTTGCCTTTTTGGGGTTATAGATGAGCCTGAGAGCAGGTCTCAACGGGCGATCATAACGCAGGGCTGGGAGGCCAGTGTGATCGCCCATCGAAGGCTCGTGAATGGCTATGGGGGGGGGGAGTGCAGCAATAGGTCGGTGGGCTTTCCTTCCAAAAAGAGAAACAGAGATGGGAGGGGGCGCTTATAAGCCGGGACCTCGGAGGACTCGGGGCTTATCAGCATGGGTGACGTCGGATCGCAAGGTTGGCACAGGCAGGCATGGTGGTGAGAAGATCCCCAACACCGGAGGAGGAACCGGCTGAGATTTCCGTAGTCGCCGGGGTCTCCTATGACAAGGATGAAGAGTGGGTGAGTGCGGGACCTTTGGGGGAGCGATCGCTGCCGCTGTTGCATTCTTGAGCCAAGCCTTATCAGCGATCATGGTGGAAGGATGGGGCAGCCCGCTGCGACGGATGCAAATAGGCCGGCTCTTGAACCCAGAAAAGAGTGTTTCCGGAGACCAGGGGCAATAGTGCAGGAGTGAGGAGGCAGGGCCAGGAACAGGAGACAGTGCTGGTAGGAGGCCTGTGGTAGCAAGGGATGCAGCTGCTGAGCCTTCCAGAGGGGAAGCTGGGGTTCTGGGGAGTTCTGGTGTATGGGAGACTGGGGTGTGGCCAGCCAAAGTGGTGCAAGGATAGCCCATGGGTCTGGGTTATTGGCCTGCCTGGCCTGTGGGGCAGTGGGATCCTGTGTGGGTGCTCTCACCATGGCCTGTTGCAGTACCTCCATATAGAGAATGACACGGTGACTGTTAGCTGCTGCTATCCAAGGGTAACCTGCAGGAATAGGGCAAAAAAAAAGACTGGTATCTGTGGGTACAGGGACAAGGCCATTCACTGTAGGTAGACACAATGAAAGGGAAATTAAGGACTGGAAAGTAAGAAAGTAGATGAGACAGAAAACAAAAGGAAAAGCAGAAAGAGAAAGGAAGGGAGAGGAGAGAGAGATACCAGAGTATTGGGGAAGGAGGAGTAGACAGATACCAGATCTGAAGGGAGGAAAGGAGGAGAGATGCTAAAAACCACCTGGGGAGGGAGTGAGAGATGGAAGGGAAGAAGACAGAGATGCCAGACTATGGGGGGAGCGGAGGGAAGAAGATGGGTGCCAGACCAATGGGGAGGAAGGGAGTGAGAGATGGAAGGGAGAGACAGTTTCTGGTAGAGGCATAGAAATAGAGCAGATGAAATGTGGAAGAGGCAAAGAGAAGGCAAACAGTGGATGGTAGGAAGATAATGACGAGAAGATGAGGAAAGCAGAAATCAGACAACAAAGGTAGAAAAAAAATTATATTTCTTTTCTTTTTTTAGCTTTAGGATAAAGTAGTATTGTAGCTGTGTTGATAAATGTTTATAAACAAAGCCCTGCCAGCTGAAGATCTCTTCCTCTAGTTAGTCAGCCAAAACTCTGATTTATAAAATAACAATTATACAGAATATTGTTTCTTTTTATACTTTTTTAAAATAAGCTCAGTATAAAACTATTTGAGGCTTGTGCAAATGGGATCAGATGGTTTGCGAGGATGGGGCACAGACAGGGACCGAGCTTGTGGGGACGAGGCGGGGATGGGGCCAAGCTCACAGGGATAGGGCGGGAAAAGGGACCAAGTTCGCAGGGATGGTGTGGAGATGGGGACAATTTTTTCCCCATGTCATTCTCTACCTCCGTACCTCTGTGCAGGACCTCCTCTTACTTGGGGAAAGGGGGGGGGGTAGTCTGCAAGGGCTGTTTCATGGCAAGATCAAAGAGCGGGGGAAGGGGTGCAGGGTTCGGGGGGGGGGGGCAGGGTTTAACTCCTGCTGGTACTGTGCAGGTTGCTGCTCCCTGTATGGATCTTTCCTTGTAGGAACCTGAAGCAGTGGGCATGTGGCCTGGTAGCCGGAAAGAAACTTCATTGGTAGGTCACTCTCAGAACATCATAGAGTCCATGGCACCGAGGAGAGCGGGACTGATGGAGTCAGCGATGACAGGCCGGAGAATGCCGAGCATAGTGGCTGCTGATGATGGAAGACCAGCTGGAAGAGTAGTCACCACAGGAGGTGCACAGGAGATAGGTAACATGGCACTAGCTGCTACTGTGGGGTCAAATGGGTAGGAAGAAAGAGAAGCACAAGTAGAAAGGTCGGGATTATTCATCTTCTTCTTTCTCCTCTTTAATATCTTCATCTTCTTCACAGTCGCGAGGGAAGGCAACGGAAGGTGTATCGATGCAGGAAGGTCAGGACAGGGGAGTGTCGGCGTTGGTGGCAGTGACGGAGCTCTGTGAAAAGGTTCCTAGGGCTCTGTGATGAAAAATTCAGAAACGGGCCTTTATTGATATTTTTCAGTTGCTAGAAGGCAGGACGTGCCAGAAGAGTATGAAAAAGGATAGGAAGGAGGGGGGCTCAGTCAAAATCTGGACCCTTTCCCGCAGCATTGTCAACTGGATGCTGTCATTTATGCACCTTACGAGCGCCCACAAGATTATGGCTTGGTTTTGGCCTATGCAGATTCCATCATTGACGCGTATCATCGTTTCGGTAGTTGGGCTTGGCTCAACTACGACGAAACATTTCGGGGCACAATGGAAGAGAATCGGTGCATGTCATGGGGCATTCAGGCTCACACATATGAACTCAAAAATGGGTTTGGTCAGGGGTGGGCTGGTGAGGCTGTCGACCTCGGGCACGGGTAGCGGCCGCTCCTTTCAGCCCTTGGTTGGTCTGGGCACACAGAGCGCCAGGGGGAGTTCAGGATGTCTGTTGGAAGTTTAATAAGGCGACCTGTCCTTTCCCGTACTGCAAATTCTAACACGCCTGTTCACAGTGTGGCCAGAGCCACTCGGCACTCAAGTGTCTCAAGAAAGGGGCGTGAATATCCCCCTGGGTCGTCAAAGTGAGGCAGTGGCAGCAGAGGCTGCCCACTCCAATTAGGGTAGCTGCCCTTCGGCTGTAGCTTCGTTGCTATGGTGATGCCTAGGCATTGACAGTTTTAGAGCTGTGTTTTGGGGAGGGTTTCGTTATTCCGTTTCAGGGACCAATAGGCAATGTTCAGGTTCTGAATGCATTGTTGGTGGTTCTCCTGTGGTCTGTGTAAAACTGCTAGAATAGCTTTGTAAGGGACATATAGCAGGGCCTTTTCAAATGTGCTCCTTCTTGGAGATGATGGTCTCCCCTCTAGCAGTGATCCCCCAAGAAGGAACTACGGAAGTTTAGGCTCATTCATAATCTTTCCCAGCCAGCGGGGAGATCAGTGAATGATGGCATCCCACAGGTATCTTTGCGCAATACATTATGCATCTTTTGACTGTGCTCTTTGACTCATTCTGAGGGCGGGGTGTGGACGCTAACTTTGAGATAAGTTGAGAGGAATTTTCCATTGCCCAGTAGCATTTTCTAAGCATCTGTAGGTATGTTGAGAATTGACTATCAATCATTTAAAGGTCTTGGTTATAATTAATTTGGCATGATCTTTATGCGCTTATTGCGTTATAAAGGATTGCACATTTATTTAATGTGATAATGCACTTGCAAGGGTGACACACAAGTGTGCAGGTGACGGGACAAAAGCGCGCGAGACAAACGCGTGCTGACATTTGAGAGTGGACAATTGAGCACAAGACTTCAGCGTGCCGCTCTATAAGCTTATTTTAACCCCCCCCACACACACACAGACTTTACTTAATACTGTTCGCGCTGCCATGGCGGGGGGGTGTAACCTACCACATTATACAGAAAACTTACTTTTTACCAATTTTTCCAGGGGAGTTAAGTTTTCGGTATAATGGGGATTACAACCCCCCAAAACCACCCCCAACAGCAGCGCCAACACTATTAAGTAAAGTGGGGGGGGGGGGGGGTTTCCCTCCACACTCCCTGTCGGAGCCCTTTAAAATAAGCTTTTAGAGCGGCACGCTGAAGTTTTGCGCTCAATTGTCCACTCTCAAATGTCGGCACCAGTTTGTCTCAGGCGCTTCTGACTGTGAACCAAGTGTGCATGTGGGTAGTTCCATATTTTGAAAGAAAAAATATTTAAAATATAAAAAGACATGGTTATATAATTTGATTTCTAATTGAATATACAGTAAGGTGGTGTTTTTGAGAAAATGAGAGGTTTTTTGTAGGACCATGAATGAAATCTCGAAATGATAAATCTCAGACTTAATTCTTTGTTATTTCATCAGTTTCTGAGATTGATATAGAATTGTTAAATGGAGGGAAGTTTATTAGGATAAATCTCCACCAATAAAATATATCACTCTCAAAGAGAGGAATATATTTTATATTAATATGGGGAAAGAAGCTCGCCTGATATATTAAGTATAATATAATATGTGTGTATGTTTATTCAAGAACTAAGACTCAGAACATTTAAAAGAAAACTGAAAATTTATTTCTTACAGAGCAGAATTAGTTATAAAATCAGGCAGGTAGAGCAAGTTACAGATAGGATCATTTAAGCAAGAAAAAAATTATGCCACAAGACAAGATATTGCTAAGGCCGAATGATTACAGTTACTCACAATTGCTGGTGGCAAAGTCCTTTAGATGGAAAGGAGACCGCATGGCCTAGTTGGAGAGCTGAGCACATGGCCTGTGGAAGCACATGGTTGCAGCACGATGATCCCTAGGAGAAAAGAGAGTCCAGCGCTGTGATCATAGTAACATAGTAGATGACGTCAGATAAAAACCTGAATGGTCCATCTAGTCTGCCCAAACTGACTGAATCTAAAAATTTGTTGGGGTTTTTTTTTTTTTTTTTCCTTCTTCTTAGCTATTTCTGGACAAGAATTCAATGCTCTGCCCTCTGGGTGCCAAAAGACCTAGTTTTGATCCTACCCTCTAGAAACCCCAGAAACATTTTTATTTTCTTAAAGTTGTGATGGCATTTAAAGTATACCCTTGATCCGAAGGAAAAGGGGGGGGGGGGGAGGATGGGTAAATCCTCTGGCTTTATAGATGTAGATGGTTCCCATGAGGCATCAGAACCTAGGGGAAATTGTCCAAGCCTAAGGCAGGCTGAGGCTGGCATTGCATCCAATCACAGAGCAGTATTACAATTCCAACTTTTTCCTCTTTTTTTAGGTGGATGATCTCATCTGATTAAATTTTCTTATTTCTGTTTGAGTGGATTAAAATGGTGTGCAGACTGGGGGGTATTTCCTTTTACTGGCACACCCAGCCATGCTTTTGTTTTCCACTGATACACCTTCTATTATGGTGCAGTATCACTGGTATCCACCCTGGCTGTCCTTTGGTTCTCCATTCAATAGGCACATTTAACACAACACCTGGATAAGATGGCTGGAAGCAGTGCTGGCTCAAGTCTTTTCAGAATCCAAGCTAAAAATTCACTTTATTTTAAATTTCTCAAAATGAATCATTTCTCGGTTCAGGAAATAAATTTATTCCAGCAAAAAAATTAAATATAACATGCTCCAAGATTCTTTTTCCTCTCTTTTTCAACTAACACCTATTATCTGTTGTTAGAAAGCCATTGTTTGGTTTGAGCTACAGCTATTAATTGGCTTTTCAATCCATCTCGTGTATTGGACATGTAGGGGGACATGTCACCCCTCAGATCCTTGCTGACATGGCAGGGTCATGGGCCATAAGTTGATCTTATACTGTAACTCAGGGAAAATGTTATGTTTGTTGCTATGCTTGAATTTGTTAATACCAATAAACAAGACTGCGGCTGGTTTTCACCAACAAGAGTGCCTTGTGTAGTAATGTTATGGGAGTAGTTGGGGGAGTGAGGGCTGGGGAATAGTTATAGGGGAAGGGGGTGGTACCGGGGATAAGTAGGCCTATCCAGATCCCGCTGTTATGTCTCTTCAGTAAGGTATGGGAAGTTTCTAAGCAGGCCCCCAAAAGTAAACATAGAGACTTTGCAGTTACCACATTAAGGCCCCTTTTATCAAGCCATGTAAGGGTTTTCTTTATCATGTGTTTCTGCAGTAAAAACTCAGATGCTCATAGGAATTCTGTGAGCGCTGGAGCTTTTACCGCAGTAGCCTGTGATTTTTTTTTTTTTTTAACTTTTAAATGGTTAATTTTGGCAGCTGTTAGCAGGGGAGGTTTAAGGCAATCTGCTGAATGAGGTGAGCGATGGGCTGATGCCTCCCCTCCCGAGCATCCAAAATGTGGGTGAGACAAGGACTGCCACAACTATTAGGCAAGACTGGCCAGTTGCCTATGGCAGCAGCTTCTTGGTAATAGCTTCAGTTACACAGTAATTCCTTCCTCTCTTTCTTATCTATCTATCTCTCTCTCCCTCCCTTCCACATCTCTCCTATCTGCACTTCCAACCCCTCCTCCCAAGTCTGCAATCTCTTCCCCATCTCTTCCTCCTCCTTCTGGCTCCAAGTCCATATCCCTTCCATATTTCTCTGTCTATCTCTCCTCCTCCCCTGCTATCTCTGAGTTGTTCATCTCTCCCTCTCCCCATTTTTCCCAAGTCCATATCCCTTCCATCTTTCCCTGTCTATCTCTCCTCCTCCTCTGCTATCTCTGAGTTGTTCATCTCTCCCTCTCCCCATTTTTCCCAAGTCCATATCCCTTCCATTTTTCCCTGTCTATCTCTCCTCCTCCCCTGCTATCTCTGAGTTGTTCATCTCTCCCTCTCCCCATTTTTCCCAAGTCCATATCCCTTCCATCTTTCTCTGTCTATCTCTCCTCCTCCCCTGCTATCTCTGAGTTGTTCATCTCTCCCTCTCCCCATTTTTCCCAAGTCCATATCACTTCCATCTTTCCCTGTCTATCTCTCCTCCTCCCCTGCTATCTCTGAGTTGTTCATCTCTCCCTCTCCCCATTTTTCCCAAGTCCATATCCCTTCCATCTTTCCCTGTCTATCTCTCCTCCTCCCCTGCTATCTTTGAGTTGTTCATCTATCCCTCTCCCCATTTTTCCCTCCTCCATATCCCTTCCATCTTTCCATGTCTATCTCTCCTCCTCCCCTGCTATCTCTGAGTTGTTCATCTCTCCCTCTCCCATTTTTCCCTCCTCCAAGTCCATCTCTCCATTTCTCTATTTTGCTCTCCTCCACCAAGCCCATCTCTTTCTCTCTGTCTCTCTCCCCATTTTTCCCCTCCACCAAGTCCATCTCTCCCCCTTTCACAACCTCTACTATCTTTCCCTGACCTGCTTTTACCCCTTTTGCCATTTTCCCTCTCCTGCCCCTCTATTCTCCCCAAAGTCCTATCCCCCTTCTACCCCTGCCATCTGTCCCTGTCTCCCTTCTAGAACCCCTCTGTCCTCTCCATCCATCTCCCAAATCTGATATCTCTCCCTCACCCCATCCCTCAATCTATCTTTCCCTTCTTTCCTCAATTGAGTTCAACATCTCTCCCTTCTCCCACTCCCTCATTGCCGAGTCCAATAGCTCTCCCTTCTCCCACTCCCTCCCCGCCGAGTCCAATGTCTATCTTCAGGCAGCACTGTTGAGGGACAATTGGTATGACCCAGTAAGTCTATTCTTATAAATAATGCACATTAAAGAGTAATAGTGCACACTATTGATGATTGGGAGGGGGAGGAAAACAATGAAATTTCTTGTTTCAGTTTAAAAACAGCTTACCTATATGCACTTGAAACAAGTTACATCCAAACTGAAAAAAGCAGAACATTGAGACACTGAGATCATTGAGTTTAAATCCGAGACTAAAAGTTTAATTTTTTTAAATTCTTAAAAAGATTTTATTCAGGACTGAACCATTTTCTGTATGCTATAGAACTGAATAAGAGTATCCCCCACTTTCCATAAACTTGCACACCCAGGTTATCGAATAAGGTCATTTGTGCACATAAGATAAGAACTTGACTAGCTTTACTGGGTCAGACCAATGATCCGTCCAGACCAGTATCCTGTTTCCAACAGTGGTCAATCCAGGTCACAAGTACCTGGCAGAAAGCTAAATAGTAGCAACATTTCATGCTACTGATCCCAGTTGTCGCCATCATTCTCCATATTTCCTATTTCACTGTCCCTCTACTTCAGTTTTAAAAAATCATTTATTTCAGTCAGCTTTTCAGTTTTAAAAAGTCATCTTTTCTTTGGATTTTGCACAATACAGGCGGAAATACAATCCTTTGATACTGCACCGCTTGCAAATCTGGCTCCATGAATTCCAAGTTTAACTTACTGAAAGTTTGACACGTAAGTACATATTAGCACAGTTTTGAGAAAAGACTGCTCTGGATATTTAAATCCATAAAGGCATTCAGAATTAGCTTTGGTACCATGGCAGTGCGTGTAAGTACATACAACACCTGAGCACAGAAACTGTACTAGTGGCAGTACAGGGCTCGACCCTCAAACGCCATTCTAAAGGAGAAAACATGCTGCTGGGATTCCTGGAGCTCTCAGCAGCCAAGACACACTACTAAAATCAATATGCATAGAATAGGAAACCCGAGAGCACGTCTCGACGGGCGAACCTAACGCGGAGCTGGGAGGCCCGCGTGGTAGCCCGTCGGAGACGCGGGGACGGTGGGGGGAGCAGGAGGCAGGTGATTGGTCGGCAGGTCTTCCCGCCGACGGGAAAACCTGCCATTGGGTAGTCGCAGCCGCGGAGGGCGTCGGGAGGGTTTATAAGCCGGGCTTGGGAGGACTAAGGGCGTTCCTGGTCCTCCGAAGTGGCTTTCCCGCCTGCCCACCCTTTGGCTTTTTGGTAGGGGGAGTAGAGTTGGGATAAGTTGGCGGTATCCCGAGCTACTGGCTGGGCTCATCAGGGGATGAGCGGTGGGTCGGCTGGGAGCCGTGCCTGGTGGGTCAGGTTACCCGGGTTAATGGGGCATGTGGGGGACATGCCACCCTTCAGATCCTTGCTTTCATGGCGGGGTCGGGGGCATAACTTGGTTTACAGTAGCTCGGAAAATTTTGTGTTATAATGTATATGCTGTTTATACGTTGATATGTTATTTAACAATCTGTTATTACCAATAAACAGGGCTGCGGCTATTTTTTCACCATAATTAGTGTTGTGTTTTTGTGGGAGAATTTAGGGGAGGGGTATGGGTTAGAGGTATATAGGAAGCGGGCCTATCCAGATTCCGCTGTTATTGGGCCTCAGAGGAAAAGTCTTGGTTTGGATAGAGTCCTTTCTATCCAAAAAATTAACAAGGGTAGAATGGTAGGGGACCTACCCCGGTCCATCAAGCAATGTCCAATGTAATAATATCCCCGGTACTCTCAATCTTTGACTACTGCAATGCAATCCTGCTGGGCATTCCGAAGGACATGATCAGGCAGATACAAATAGTACAAAATGCAGCAGCAGCAAGATTTCTGCTGAGAAAATCAAGACAGACGAGTGCCATTCTGCTTCTGAAAGAGTTACACTGGCTCCCGAGGGTGAAATTCAAGATCTTATCATTCACCTCTCAGAGCTGCCAGACTAAATAAACATACACCAGCGCACACCCTGCACTCGAGCCACTAATACCTGCTGGAGATACCCTCCTTCAGAGACATCAAATACAAAGCGTCAGGACAAGAATGTTCTCAGTGATGGCTCCAAAATGGTGGAACTCTCCTTTCTGAAGGAATTAAAACTAGAAAAGAACACCAGAAAGTTCAAGAAAGAGATAAAAGATCATCCTTGTCATAGACTAACTAATAATGCAACAGAGAGGGGGGATTAGCATCATAGAGGAAATAGCTGGCAGTGGAGGAGGGAAGAGAAAAAGAGAATTGTTGGACATAGATGCATGGAGTGGGAGGGAAAAAGAGATGGTATACATGAGGAAAGGAAGAAAGAGGGATAACTGTTGGACATGATAGTGGTGGAGAGGAAGTAAGGAGAAATGTTACACTGGGAGGGAGGAGAGATGACTTAAAGAAGGGAGAGATGTCAGATTCTGGAGAAGGATGATGGAAGGAGAGAGAGAGTTGTCAGACTACTGGAAGGAGAAGGAGAGAGAGATGCCAGACTGCAGGAAGAAGGGAAGAGAAAGATATGATAGACTGTGGGAATGAGGGAAGAGAAATTTTAGACTATAGGATGAGGGAGGGACGAAGAGAGATGCTGGACCATGGGAGAGGAGAGAGATGTCAGACCCTAGGAGGGAGAAAGGGGGAAGACAGATGTCAGACCATGAGAGACGGAGGAGATGGTGCACAGGGATGAAAGGGGAGAGAGAGAGGGAGGAGATGGTGCACAGCAATGGTTGTGGCAGGGAAGAGAGATAGAAGAAATGTTTTTGTGGATAGATGGGAATAGGGGTGACGAAAAAGAGAAGATGGTATCAGGGGTCTCAAAGTCGGGAAGGGGTAAAACGCGGACCTTGCGGATCTAAACCCACACGGCCTTAAAAATCTGAGGTCTGTGTCCGTGCCACTTGTAGTTTCTGTCTCTGACAGACCTCGATGAGATTTTCACATTGACGAATCCGTGTCAGCATAGGGAGGGAAAAGTATTAGGACCCGTCAGCGCTAAAATCTCATCGAGGTCTGTCAGAGACAGAGACTAGTGCTGAAGTTTGGATACTTCTTTTCCATAATGCACATCCGAAACCTATGGCCCTGCTCTCTTGGCTTCTGCTCTGCCGCTCCAGCACTAGTCTCTGGCTCTGACAGACCTCAATGAGATTTTAGCGCTGACAGATCCTAATACTTTTCCCTCCCTATGCTGATACGGATCCGTCAGCGCTAAAATCTCATCCAGGTCTGTCAGAGACAGAAACTACAAGTGGCACGGACACGGACCTCAGATTTTTAAGGCCGTGCGGGTTTACATCCGCGAGGTCCGTCAGGTCCACGTTTTACCCCTTCCCCTCAAAGTCCCTCCTTGAGGGCCGCAATCCAGTCGGGTTTTCAGAATTTCCCCAATGAATATGCATTGAAAGCAGTGCATGCACATAGATCTCATGCATATTCATTGGGGAAATCCTGAAAACCCGACTAGATTGCGGCCCTCAAGGAGGGACTTTGAGATCCCTGGTACACATGGATAGTTTTCTGCATGTGTCAGTTGCTTTCTCCTATAACTGATCAGATGGGATTAAGGTGGACCTCTGTGAAGCTCATTTGCATGCGGAATTGTTTGAACATCAATCACCATTTTTAAATCAGACAATTTACTGGCACCACAGCAACCAACAGGAATTTAACAATGATTTTAGAGTATCTGGCTCCCAGTGTCTTATAACACGTTTCACAGCAATAATATAATCGATTTTCTAGTTTCTTTACTGGCATTCCTTTTCTTTCTGCAACATTTTTACCTATTTGCCTAGTAAAAGCAGTGTAGTAAGTCCCCTAATCAGAAGCAGTGGATATTAAGAATTAGATCCACTCCCCATTAAACCAGAGAATAGAATGATTTAAAGACGTGATCCTTCCCCATGAAAATGTACATTGTCCCTACTTAAGTATATCAGAAGTTCCTGACATCTCGCGATGCATGCGACTCATCGATTTTATATCAAAAAGTTAAATGGGGGTGGGGGGCAGTTACGTTAGGAAGTTTAGGGCAGTACTCAACTTAGTGCCTGCTTTTTCAATAAAAATACAAATGCCACTTTATCAGAGTAAAACATCTATTCATGTTAAGTGTAAACGTGATAAATATTTCTCTGAAAGGGCTTGCAGACTCTAGCGGCGTGCACCTGCATCGAACAGTTCTTTATTCTACCATAATGATTAATCTCTCCTTTCCCTTTCGGTTACCCTTTTTATCTTAAACTGTCATTATTTTATTGTCTTTAAAGAAAAACTCCAGCCAAACTGAGGCCTTTTGAAGTTCACTCTATTAGGCTCAGCTTTTTTTTTGTATTTTTTTTAAACATCCATTTACATTATGAGTAAATAACTTCCTTGGATAAGCATAGCGAAGGTCGTTAATCTATAGGGGTTTTGAAAGAATCAATACATTCTGAACTTTGTAGGATTTGTTACACTTCATTTTGTTACAGTAGGCGAGATCCTCTGGGTCTGGGTACCTCCCCCCCCCCTCACTCCCCTTTCCAGAGTAAAAATAAAGTAAAGGTCTTTCATGGTAAACAAAACCAGCTGATTCTCACCATAGAACACATGAATAGAAGAAGAAGAAGAAAAAAACCTTACAATAAATGGTGCATTTTTTTCTCTGCTGGGTATAGCATTCAAGATCAGGCCTGTATTCAAGACGCAGTCCATTTTTTGCTCAGCAAGAGAGTTTAGAAAAGAAGCGTGGGGTCTATTCAAGGATCTTTTCCCCTCCTGGCCACTGCTAGGCTTTATGAAACCTATCTTCCATGCCTTGACAGAGTATTTCTGGAGACCAATTAGTGCTTTGTTGCAGGGCTTCTTTGCTGAATCTTTCAGCAGCCAGAGAAAAGCTCTCTTGAGTCTCCCCTAATTTTGACTATTTCAGTCATTACGCAGTGTAATAATTAATATGACAACTGGACGCCAAAGTTTGTAAAGAAACACCTCAGCTACAGGAGAGAGAGCCTGCAGTGGGTGGTAACAAGCTACAGGATCAGACTGAGAAGCTTTCAGAAGGAGAATGAATGGAGGGAAAGACAAAGGGGATGAAAGATAAAATAGTTGGCATAAAGCGAGGAAACATAAAACAGTCTCGCAAGAGAGGGGGGGAAAAAACAATTAGAAAGAGCGCTGGCGAGGTTAACTTATTTTGAAACACTCTTTTGAATATATTAGTGTGTCAGCTGTAAGCTTTGCGTTTGCAAAACTGACTGATAAGCACTGTGAAAATAAACAAAACCAGGCACTTGTAATAAACGTTTGGAGTTTAGAGGCATAGCTTTTTCTTTTTTTTCTGAGAAAGGAGAGAAAAAAAAAGTCTTTCAGATCCTAATTTTCACCACTTTATCTGAGATGACAGACAATTGGTTTTATTAAGGAACAGGAGGGACACATAAAGACACTGA
Source organism: Geotrypetes seraphini (assembly GCF_902459505.1). Taxonomy (NCBI): domain Eukaryota; kingdom Metazoa; phylum Chordata; class Amphibia; order Gymnophiona; family Dermophiidae; genus Geotrypetes; species Geotrypetes seraphini. The sequence goes on along the minus strand of NC_047090.1, from coordinate 21,412,781 downwards.
CCAAAATGCCTGCAGGAAAAAAAAAAGACTCATAAACAATGCAAAGTCCAAATGACACTTCAGAGACATTTCTAGCAACGAATGAGAAATGCACGTTTGCGGTTTCCTCCCTCGTTCCATTAGAGCATAATAAATAATTAGATGTTTTAAGCCCGTTAGACACAGTTCACGCTAATGAGCTGCAGAAAGTCTCATGTTAAACTGATGTGACAGTTTGCATATAGAACTTAAAAAAAAAAAAAAAAAAAGAGAGGAACCCTTGAGAACAATTTTTGTTGTTGCCTTCCTGACAAGTCCGTTAAAAAAAAAAAAATCCTTCAGTTAAACTGAGGCGTCCTGATCTTTTTTATTTAGCTCGGTTTGTTTTTTTTTTTTGGGGGGGGGGGGGGCTGGGATGATCACTTTGACTGAAAGTTTCTAGGAATATAACTCAAAGGAATGACAAAAAATATAAAGTATTAACCAAGAAAACGGATGAATGTTTATTGCTACTATTGCCATTATAAAAATAAAAAAAACCCAAACATGCAATAGATTATATTTCTAAAAAGAAACAGACGGAATCCCATTCCCTTCTAACATGCCGTTAATACAGGCTGGACTACGCATGTCTTCTCCGGAACCAAGTTCTTGAAATTATTTTGGCCGGGTTGAGTGCTCCTTATACTGTAACACCTCCCCAGCCGTGTGTCCCCTTTGTGCGGCCACGTGTCACGTCCATCATCTTCCCCCACCCCAAAGGTCGCATGCCGTCCCACCCCGCAAAAGCCCGCACTCGTCCTCCTCCCTACCAAAGCCGAAGCATTTCACCGGAAACCGGTGCGGCTCATCCGCTCACTCCCAAACGGGGCTGCAAAACGCAAGATTCCCGCTGCATTCCGATAGATTCATACTTTCGGGCTCTCCGGTAAAAGTAACAACATACCTGTGTATAGATAGCTGAGCCGGAACCTGGTGAAAAAAAACAACAACACACGGACCTCGCGGAACTTAACTGCACGCCCTTAAAAAAATTGGTCACCTCGGGGGTGAACAGGATCCGTGAGGTCCGTGGGAGTTATAACACGGATCCCTCGGATCCTCATTTCTCGGCCGCTCTCCTTTTTTTTTTTTTTTTTAAGGTCTTGGCGATAGAGATAATAATAATAATAATTTATATACCGCAGGACCGTGAAGTTCTATGCGGTTTACAATGATTAAAGATGTTACAGATTGAGTGTAATAAAACAAAGGACAGACTTAGTGATTGATAGTTCTAGAGATCGTTTGTTGAGGACTAAGATTGTATAGGTTGGTTTCCTAAGTATTCAGGAACAGATGTGTTTTTAGGCCTTTCCTGAATTCCATATAGGTAGTAGGCACGAGAAAAGATGTTGGTGATGACTTTTAAATTTACAACCTCTAACCTGTGGAGATCCGAGGGGTCCAGGGCAGGATTAATTTGTCGAGGGCCCCAAGGCACACAAGTACACTGGGCCCCTGCCCCGCCCCGCCCCACCCCACCCCACCCCACCATGCGTCCAGGCGGAAACAGGAAGCTACGTCAAAGGGAAGTTTTGGGCAAGCAGCACCGCTTGCACAATTACAGTTCCCGTTGCCTTTCTTACCCGTGTTGCTTGCTTGTCTTACTTTCCGTCGATGGGGGGGGAGGGGGGGCGCCGATCGGGGGGGCCCGTGTTACCGATGGATGCTGGAGGGGCCCATCGCCGTTTGGTAAAAAACCAATGTTGATTCCTTCCTTCATCATGCCCCCCTGACCATTTTGGGCCCTAGACATGTGCCTATTAGGCCTATTAGTTAATCCTGCCCTGGGGGGGGGGGGGGGTCCGCGAGATCCTCCCAGTCCCAGCTGAGCATTCCATGCAATTAAGGCAATACAAAAATACTCGAACCGTTACTTTAAAATAAAAATAACTTTTGTTAGTCTTTTGCTCCCCACAGGGAATGGATTCTTTTTCATTGGGGAGATATTAAGAAAAGCTTTAGGCACCCTTGAAGAGGAGGTGAGGCGATATGCCTGTATACTTCCAGCTATCTCCCACAAATGGCAAGCTCCTAATCAGCTTTTCCATGCTGCTCCTAATAACATTTTCTTTGACTTCCTTCCTGGAAAATTTTGGATCAGACTAAGATGGATATTTCGTTGATCCTTCGCCGGCAGTAAGCTTGTTGAAAACAATCCCACCTTATTAAAAGGACAACGATAAAAGCCGACTGATTTTTGTATTAACCAAATACCTGGAGAGGCAGAATATTGCTATGCACACTAATCTGACTTTTTTTTTTTAATTGATTACGTTTAACTATTAGAGAGGAGCAGGTGCTAATCCAGGTGCAGCAGGGTTGGAATTCCTTGTATGAACTGTAAAAACCTTGGATTGATTAATTGAATCAATGGGGATTTTTTTTTTCTTCAGTGTTAATCTTTCATTTCACGATTTGGACAATAAAAGTCAAATAAAAGAAGTTGAAGTTGTTGTGGGCATAGATCGCCATCTACCGACCGACTACAAAGAAGCATGGTGATAAAAAAAAAGCCTGATTGGGAAAGACGATGCATTCCTGGAGGGCTGAAATTAACGCTGGGCACACAAAAAAAAAAAGAGATAGGATTCTCAGGCAGTTTGCTCGTTTGTAGCTTTTACCTGAGAAGTAAGCATGCTGCTTTGAAATTCAGGTCAAACCAAATATGAGGAGCTGTTTTTTTTTTTTTTTAATCTTTATTGATTTGCAAACTTTGACAGTGCAATACAAATAATTGAACATAAAATACTGCATAAAACGCACTATTAATTACACAAGTAATACATAAAACAATCATTTTCTCCCACCCTCCTCCCAATTATTAATACAATAAAACATATGTGACTACAATATTATAATTAAGTAATTTTAATCCTCAAAATACACTAAGGGGCTTATAATCGAAAGAGAAAAACGTCCAAAAACCGGCCTAAGTCGGCACGTGGACGAACATTTCTCAAAAACGTCCAAGCGCTGATAATAAAACCGGGGTTTGGACGTATTTAAAAATGACCTAGGCCTTCATAGTGCCGCTCAACGTCCAAAGCTAAATGGGGCGTTTCGGGAGGCGTGTTGAGGGCGGGAGTTGGGCGGGACATGGACCAACTTAGACTTAGTTGTACAGCATGTATAACCAAAAGTTTAACAACAGAGCCTAGACGGAACTTGGACGTTGTGACTTAGATCATGTTTTACATGGTCTAAGTCATAAAAACCCACCTAAACTCACCAGATAAGCACTGCAAACACATAACACAGACCCCCACACACTACCCCAGTGATCACCAACCCCCCACCCCCATAAAAATTTTATTCACAACTTTAAATTTCAGCCTCCCGACCATCATCCCCTGGCCGCCTGGCATAGAAAAGCCTAGCCGTCCAGCCCAGAGGCAGCTTAAGTCGTCTTGGGGGTGGGGTAGGGACCCATAGAGAGGAGGACCCATGCCTATAAGCCCCTGTAATCACTGCATTGATAATTAAACATGTGCACTGCCCTATACACCCCCACAACCCTTTTTTACTGGCATATAAGTGGCTCCAGCAGCCATACAGGCTATTGGGGTGGTAGATAAGTGGGTCTAGGGGATTCTGGAGGTGGTTTGGGGGGCTCACCGTCACCTATAGGGGAGCTGTAGTGAGAAGAAGACATGGCACCCTTTTTGTGAAGTTCACAGCAGTGCCCTGTAAGGTACCCCACTATTTAGGTGGCATGTCTGGATGTGCAGTCCATCACTTTGCAGACCCCTCCCATGTCCAGCAGGGCTTGTTCTAGGCGTTTTGGACTTGGACGGAATGTTGGACGGAAATGTGGTATAAAGACAGACGATTTAGTGGCTTGGACGATCAGATCGGCAGGACGTATAATTAGACGATTTTCAAAAGTAAAAAAAAGTTGGACGTATCTCTCGAAAATGTGTCTTAGGCTCTTTTTTACTTTGGACGACTTGCGATATGGATGTAAACGGGTTTTATTTGTTTGTTTTTTTCAAAGATTTTATTTGCATATATTTGGAATATTTATGAAGATAAAATTATAGAAGAAAAGTTTGTACGGTTCATAGAGGTGTCTTTTTAACAGGTAATGGTGGAGTGGAAGAGAAATAAAAAAAACTTGTAAAGATCACAAAATACAAAAAATATACAAATTGAAACTGAAAGATTAAGAAAGAAAATAGAACTCTTAGAATAGGGGCCTTAGAAGCCATATTAAATACAACTCCGGTTTTACAAAACCATAGTGCAGTTTTTAACGCCGGCTAGCCGCGGGTAACCGCCACCGTGTCATTCTCTAGTTTACATCTTAGTTGTGCTACTGTTTTAACTTCTTCTTGTTTTTTTAACAGATGTATTCTTTTTATTATGTATTTCACATATATTGATTGTATGTATTTTTTTGTTGTGAACTGCTTTGAACTTTAGGTATAGCGGTATACAAAAATAAATAAATTATTATTATAGAGCTGAGTTGTTATAGAAAGATGTTTATTGCCTGAGTTTGAAGATTCAACGCCCTAATTGTTTATATTTCTTGGACACATGCTTATGTGTTGGAATTGAATAAAGACTGGTTTTGGTTGGTCATAAAAGTTTTTTCATATTTTTTTGTAGTTACTCTCAGCTAGCTAAATACCTCGCCTTTGCTTGGCTGAGGTTGGTATGACCCGAATTTGGTCCCTGGATCTGTCCAGTCTGACCACGCCTGGTCACAATGACATTAATCCCTCCCCCCCTTTACAAAGCTGCACGAGCGGCTGCCGCTGCAATAACTGCTCTGAAGCACATAGAGATTTAAAAGGCTTTGGGGGTTTTGCCACATGGCAGTCGCCAGCGCAGCTTTGTAAAAGCGGGAGGCGGTAAGTTTAGTTCTAACATTGTTTATTGTATTGTTTTAAATTTGTTATTGTTTTCTATTGTATTATTTGAGTTACTGTTCCATGTATTTAATTTGTAAGCCATTAAGGGGTCCTTTAACTAAGGCGCGCTAACCAATTTAGCGGGCTCTCTTCCATGCTCGTTTGTTAATGTTTTAGATTTATCTCCTCAGAAGAAAGAATTTGTCAGTTGAATTAGCTAAGCTAGTCATATATCACAACTATTTCCGTTTCAAAGAAAAATATTTTATTCAGACTAAGGGGGTAGTGATGGGGGCGACTGTGGCGCCCTCCATCGCCTGCCTATACATGACAGAATATGAAGAGCAGTGAGTATATAAATCTACATGGTTCGGGAAAGTTGGCTTGTGGAAAAGGTTTATTAACGATATTTTTTTTTCATATGGGCATGGGGGAAGGAGGAATTAGATCTGTTTTTTATAGAACTTAATCAAACGGACCCTAATATCAAGTTATCCTTCACTATTGATAGTGTTCCTTTTTTGGACATATGAGTACCGTATTTTCACGTGTATAACGCGCACCCGTGTAAAACGTGCACACAGGTATAGTGTGCGGGAAAACAACATTTATATAAATAAATTGACATATAGCGCGCACACACGTATACCGCGCATGCTGCTCATTGAATTAAAACCAACTCCTGCCTTGCCGTCCTGACTCTCCTCTCGCCGCCCTGCCCTCTGCCCCAAATCGCCGCCCTGCTCATGTCTTGCTGCCCCGACTCTCCTCTTGCTGCTCTGTCCCGAATCGCCGCCCTGAAGTCCTGTCCCCCCTTGAAGTCCTGTCCTCCCTTAAAGGTCTGCCTGTCTTCCCCTGAAGTCCTGTCCCCCCCCCGAAGTCACTGGCATTGCGAACCCACGGTAGGCTGCTTCTCCACCGCAAACGGTGCGGGGGGGCTGTGGGATGAATCGGACGTCGGGGGGGGGGGGGAACCAGCAATGTAAAAAACAAATTGTAAAACGCGCTCACGCATATAATGCGCATGGTTATGCTCGGTTTGTAAAATCGTGTATAGTGCGTGCGTTATATGCGTGAAAATACGGTAATGAAACAGTTTAATGGGTTCATCATGCAATTTTCTACTTCCCTGTACAAAAAAATTGTCAGACCATGGTATGATTCTGCATTATAGCAGTTTTCAACCAAAACCATTACGTGATAGTATTCCAATAGGCCAGTTCCTCAGGCTGAAGAAGGTCTGCTCTGATGACAATGACTTCTAAGAGCAGGCCATGCAGATGTATAATAAGTTTATGGAACGAGGGTACCCTTCTAGAGTAGTCAAACGAGCATGGAAAGGAGCCCGCTGTTGTCAACGAGAGTGGTTGTTTCAGCTAGAGAATGACACGGGGAAAAAATCTGTCCCCGTCACCAGCCCACCATCCTCTGCACCGCCCCGTCACCGCCGTTCCCTTCACCGCCCCGTCACCGTCACCGCCATCCCTTTCACCGCCCCGTCACCGCCACTGCCATCCCATTCACCGCCCCGTCACCGTCCCCGCTGCATCCATATAAGCCTTAGTACTGTAATATTTAGCTTATTCCTTTCTTATAAATCAAAGTTCCTGCTGCTGAACTAGAGAAAGAGATGTTCAGCTGGCAGGGCTTTGTTTATAAATTTTTATCAACACAACTAATATACTATTTTATCCTAAAGCAAAAAATAAATAAATAAATATAATTTTTTTTCTACCTTTGTTGTCTGGTTTCTGCTTTCCACATCTTCTCATTCAATTCCTTCCATCCACTGTGTGTCTTCTCTCTAAGTCTTCCATTTGCTGTTACTGTGCCTCTCCCTTCACCCCCCCCCCCAATTGGTCTAGCACCCATCTTCTTCCCTCCGCTCCCCCATAGTCTGGCATCTGTCTTCTTCCCACTCTGTCTTCCACATTTCCCTTCGGGGTCTGTTCCTCTCCACCCTCCTTCAATGTCTGTCCTATTCCTTTCCACCACCACCCTTCCCTCCCTCCTTTACCATCTGTTCCTTTCTACTACCCTTCAGCTCCTCTCACGTGGCTTATCTATCTACCTTCCTCCCTCTTATTTTCATGGCACGTTACAATGTAATTTGTGCAAGCCACTGGAGCCTGCGAACTCGGTCCCTGTCCCATCCCCACAAACCATCTCGCTTCTGTGCTATTTTCCCCATTTCTAATATCTCCCCTATATATCTGTCATTGCCCCCCCCCCGTGTCCATATACCATCCCCATGGCATGTCCCCTTTATGTCTTTGTCCCTATGCCCCATGCACATAATTTCCCCTCTTTCTGTTACCTTCCTGTGTCCAGATTTCCCCTATCTTCCTCTTCCATACCAGTGTGTCTCTTCTTTTCAACCCCATCTAGCTTTTTTCCCTCTTTCTTCCCCCCCCCCTGCTTCTAGCATCTGGCTCACCTGCCAGTCCTTCCCTTTCTTTCCTGCTGTGGGTTTTTCTTTCCGACTTCATTCCCTTGGCCCAGAATCATTTTCCCTTTCACTCCCTCCTTCCAATTTGAGCCGGGAACACTAGCGATCGCACGGTCCCCGCAGCTCACACCCGCCTGCCCAATCGATTCTAGTGTTTAGCCAGCTCTCTCCCTTCTCCTCACCTTAGTTTGTAGATTTTCTTTTTCGGCGACCCGCACGCTATCAGAGAGCCGCGCACGCGCGGCTGCTCAGTGTTCAATCTTCTGCTCTGCTGCAACTTCCTGTTTCCGGTTGCGTCAGAGCAGAAGATTGAACACTGAGCAGCCGCGCGTGCGCGGCTCTCTGATAGCGTGCGGGTCGCCGAAAAAGAAAATCTACAAACTAAGGTGAGGAGAAGGGAGAGAGCTGGCTAAACACTAGAATCGATTGGGCAGGCGGGTGTGAGCTGCGGGGACCGCGCGATCCTTCATGCCTCACTGCGGGGACAAGACCATTCACCGCCCCGCGGGCGGTGAATGGCCTTGTCCCCGTCGCCGCAGCGACTGCTAGTTTTCTTCCCCGTTTTCGGCGGGTGACCCGCGGCTAAAATGCGGTGGCCGCGGGTAAACCGCCACCGTGTCATTCTCTAGTTTCAGCCACACCAATGCAGAGATGAAAATCATATAGTGTGTGTGTTACCTTTCTCCAACCAGAGTTATAACATCAAACGAATTATTGCCAAACATTGACCAGTGCTTCAAGTGCATGATAGTTTGCAGAAGTTGCCACGGTTTGCGTTTACTCGTGGCCGGAATTTGGCAGAGTTTTTAAGACATAAAGGAGTTCAGAGAGGTCATAGTTTATCTCCTCGTACTAAATGTGGCCACTGGGCTTATTGCCATCATGTGTTTAGCTCTGACCATTTGGTTATCCCTAGATCTGGGGGGGGGGGAAAAGTTCTCTTAACAGACTGGCACTGATTGCTCGTCCCAGGCAGTCATATTCTGTATTGTATGCCCCTGTGGCAAATTCTACATTGGCCACATGCATACGGCCCCTATGGTTGGCCATTGGTTGGAGTCAGGTCACACTATTGAAGATGTTAAATACACTGTGTTGTTGAAACACATAAAGTTACAGGTAATGTCTCTCAGTATTTACTTCAGCAGGAGCATCAGTTTATATTCAACTGGCACACTTTGTGCCCTGTCGGGCCGAACAACGAAATCGATTGGTTTCAAATTTAGGCTGTTCTTGGTAGGTCCCGCAGTTGCCAGTAAGCCTCAACCTTCAGCGTTGTGCGTCACAACATTGTAACACAGAGGAAATTATCTTAAACTGCTTGGCCTGCTCTGCAGTGGAGCGTCGTCAGAGTTGTCTGTCGGCTGGGTTGGGCAGTTTCATGTCCCAGTAAGCCGTAATAAAGTATTCAAGTATTCAAGCCGTAATAAAAGTATTGATTTATAGTGTGAAGTAAAGGTTATATTGTATGTTAAATTCGGGCTTCTAGAACGCCGTGACCCATGTTTCACTAAGGTCATCCTGCCGTTGTATCGGGCAATGGTGCGCCCGCACCTGGAGTACTGTGTTCAGTATTGGTCACCGTACCTTAAGAAGGATATGGCAATACTTGAGAGGGTCCAGAGGAGATCGACACGAATGATTAAGGGCATGGAAAACCTTTCATACACTGAAAGATTGGAGAGGCTGGAGCTCTTCTCCCTAGAAAAGCGGAGACTCAGAGGAGACATGATAGAAACCTACAAGATCATGAAGGGCATAGAGAAAGTAGAGAGGGATAGATTCTTCAAACTTTCAAAACATATAAGAACAAGAGGGCATTCGGAAAAATTGGAAGGGGATAGATTCAAAACAAATGCTAGGAAGTTTTTCTTTACTCAGCGGGTGGTGGACACCTGGAATGCGCTTCCAGAGGACGTAATAGGGCAGAGTACGGTACTGGGGTTTAAGAAAGGATTGGACAATTTCCTGTTGGAAAAGGGGATAGAGGGGTATAGATAGAGGATTACTGCACAGGTCCTGGACCTGTTGGGCCGCCGCGTGAGCGGACTGCTGGGCACGATGGACCTCGGGTCTGACCCGGCAGAGGCATTGCTTATGTTCTTATGTGTGGTTATTAGCGTTATGTTTTCTTTATAGTGTCCCCTCCTGAAGAAGCCAACCGTGAAACCCGGGTTGGGGGGTCGGAGAAAGCATGGCGGCAGCAATTTTGTTGTAATTTAAGCATGTACCCGGAGCAGTTATAGAGGAGCAGCATCGCCACTCTGCATGTCAGATAAGCAGACCTTGTAACAGCTTAGGTGTAATACTGTTACTGTATTTTTTGTTCTTGTTTAAGACAGCAGGTGGCGGAGACAGTGAACTAGCTATGATGGTCTCTATATTAACTAGCTCCGTGATTTTTCACTAGAGTTGGTTATGGGTCTGAGCATTCACTTTGAAGCCTGTTTTCATAGGATGATTTGATATATTTATCGGTGTTTTAAAAATTAAGGTGACTAGAGTTGGAGATCTATGTTTTTTAAAACCATAAAATTCTATGACATCACAATGCAGGTGTAAAGATCCTTAGCCTATAGGAAGAGGAGATACAAATGTTAAGATCCTTAGCCAATAGAGAGAGGAGGACATAATAGTTACTGTGGATGGGCAGACTAAATGGGCCATTTGACTTTTAACTGCCATGTTTCTATGTTTTTATATTCATTAATATAAACTGGAAAAAGAGGTGGAAACGTAATCAAGTGTCCAAGATATAAATCCTAAGATCAACAAATAATGTGGAACACTGAATGTTACATATAATGTAGACTTAAAACAGAGGAGAAAAGACTTCAAAAAACCCCTGGACTATAATTAAACAGATCATAACCAATTAGGGTTAGAACTCTCAAATGGTGTTATATATGGCTTTATAATATCAGGCACTTATCATTAAGATAAGTGCCTGATATTATAAAGCCATATATAACACCATTTGAGAGTTCTAGCACAAAGAAGCTGGATTTTTGATGATCAATTGCAAATAAGAGAGATTTTGATAATTAATCATTATCTTAATTTATAATTACACACATTGAATCATGAAAAATTTATTCACATAAAAATTTAAAAAATTAAAATAATTTATATACAGGGGTTTTTGACCAGTGATGAAAACCAACCCCAATTGGTTATGATCTGTTTGATTATAGTCCAGGGGTTTTTTGAGGTCTTTTCTCCTCTGTTTTAAGTCTACATTATATGTAGCATTCAGTGTTCCACATTATTTGTTTATATTCATTAATATCACAGCTCTAGATATTTTAAGTAACTTAATAAATCAATCAATCAACCAATCAATATTTGTGTAAAGTGCTTAGACCCTACAACCAATATTGTTCAGTGTAAACACTCAACTATGGTTGCCAACGGGACCATCATCGCCTTTACAGTTCCGTGTCTCCTTATCAATATCACCACTCTAACTGAAAACACTACTCTGTCACACACAGTATTCACAGAGTATTCAGAGAATTTCTCTAGAAATTGGGTGTACATCTATGTTTTTATAACCATAAAATTCTATGACATCACAAAGCAGGTGTAAATATCCTTAGCCTACAGGAAGAGGAGATGCAAATGTTAAGATCCTTAGCCAATAGGGAAAGGAGGAGATAATGGTTACTGTGAATGGGCAGACTAGATGGGCCATTTGGCCTTTGCCATCAAGTTTCTATGTCAGGGACAGGGCTTGATGTAGCAACTCAGGCAGTCTGCTCCAGGCATACGGTTCAACAAGAGAGAAGAGATGTAGTCTGGAGTTAGCAGTGGAGGAGAAGGGCACAGATAAGAGAGACTTGCTTGATGAAAGGAGTTCCCAGGGAAGAGAATAGGAAGAGATAAGGGAGGAGAGATATTGGGGAGCTACAGAATGAATGGACTTGTAGGTCAATAAGAGGAGTTTGAAAACATCAAATATGAAAATGTCCAAATGAAAAATGTCTAAAACCAAGCCATTTGAATGTAGGCGGGGCCACCATCTATACTAGATTGGCTACACAGACATGCCAGCAGAGCAGTGGGGCCCCTTAGGGGGCATTGCTGTGAACTGCACATAAAGGGTGTCGGGTACATCTCACAGAACCCCCGCTTATGTTGTATGCTTTACCCTTCAAAACACCCTGAAAACCTTCTGGACCCACCTATCTACCAACCCAATAGCCCTTATGGCTGCAATTGTCACATAAGTGTTATTTTGCCATTGTAACTGATAAGAGCATTATTTTATTTTGCAAAGTGCCAATTTGCAGAATTGTAATACTATGTTTTTGACATTGTTTCAGATTATTGATTGAACCATGTCAACGAAAAGTGTAGAATTTTCAAGTGTGGAACTCCAAGCCATCATGAAGCTCCTATTCCTGCAGAAGAAAATTCTAAAGGAAATCTGAGTGACAAATGCCTATTTTACACCACAGTGAAGAAGTGGTGTGTCCCAAGTTGATTTTGCAGCATTTTCAGTGAGCTGGTACCTTTTGGAACAACTAGTTACTGTTGATGAAACATAGTTGCACCACTATAAACCTGAGACAAAACAGTCCATGCAGTGGTGGCACTCAAGTTCTCCAAGGCCAAGGAAATTCAAGGCCCAAAAGTTTTCAGGAAAGGTCATGGCCACAGTGTTGTAGGATCAGGAAGGTGTTGTAATGACTGACTATCTTCCAAGGGGCCAAACAGTTAATGCAGAATACTACTGTAACCCACTGAGCCTGTTTAAAGGAGGCATTGAAAGAAAAAAGGAGAGGGAAGCTGAAGAAATTAGTTCTCTTTTAGCAAGACAATGCACCTGCTCACAAGGCTGGCAAAAGGATGGATGTTTTGACAAGGTTGGGGTTTCAGTACACAGACCATTCACCCTGCTCATCAGATCATGCTCCATCTGTTTCCAAACCTTAAAAAGAATTAGAAAGGGAGACAATCTTTGAGTGATTCAAAGGTGATTGCTGGAGTGGAGAAGTATTTCAGTAACCAGATATCAGAGTATTTTTTTTTGAAGGGTTAGACGTGATGTGCTAAGTGTGTTGAACTTAGGGGTGAATATGTGGTGGGTAAGAAAGCAAATAGAATGTTAGGAATTATTAGGAAAGGAATGGAAAACAAAGTGCAACCTTAGAATTACAGGGTTCTAAGTGACAATTTTCAGTATTTTTAACTCCGATGACTTCCGGGTTCTATCTGACATTGTCATTATATTATCAGCATGTAGCATTTTTGGAGAAACTCTGTTCTGGTGTTAAATTAATAAATAAATCCGCACATGTCATTGAATACCAAATTGCCCCACAAACCTCTACTTCAAATTCCTGAGAATGACTTTCATTACAGTTAGAACCATGTAATTCTAAGGTCGTGAAAGATGAAAAAGTTACAGTGCTCTTGTGTCATTTATGGTATGGCCGCAACTTAAATACTGTGTGCAGTTCTCGTCGCCGTATCTCAAGAAAAGATATGGCAGAATTAGAAAAGGCGCAGAGCAGGGCAATGAAAATGATAAAAAGTTTGGGACGACTTCCCTCTGAGAAGAGGCTAAAGCAGCTAGGGCTCTTCAGCTTGGAGGAGAGATGGCTCAGGGGCGATATAATAGAGGTCTATAAAATAGAGTGGAGCGGAAAGTGTAAATGTGAATCATTTGTTCACTCTTTCCAAAAATACTAGGACTATAAGTGATAAGTAATAGTAGTAGTAGGGGACATTCGACGAAGCTACTAAATAGTAGATTTAAAACAAACCGGAGAAAATATTTCTTCACACAAAATGTAATTAAACTCTCTGGAATTTGTTGCCGGAGAATGTGGTGAAATCAGTTAGCTTAGCAGGGTTTTAAAAAGGCTTGGCTAATTTCCTAAAAGAGAAGTCCGTAGGCCATTATTGAGATGGCTTGGGGAAATCCCCTGCTTATTCTTAGGAGAAGCAGCATAAAATTTGTTTTATTATGTGGGCTCTAGCTAGGTATTTGGAAACTGGGTTGGCCACTGTTGAAAACAGTACACTGGGATTGATGGACCTTTGGTCTGTCCCTGTATGGCAGTTCTTGATATTCTCAAAAACGTAACACTCCCCCCCTCCTTTGATATCCTAGTCCTTTGATATCTTAGTCCTCCAAACCCTCTTCTTTCCTCCTATCCTCTTCCTTTCCTCGAAGTTCCTTTTTCATCTCAATTCCTGTAAACCGTGCTGAGCTCTACGACTGTGGAGATGGTGCAGTATATAAACCTAAGGTTTAGTTTATTTTCTTAACTGGTAAGTTTCCATGGCTCCACATCATTCCCTTCTGGGTTGGGCTGAGAACTTTCCAGCACCCCCTCATATAATGAAGGTATAGTATGTTTTTGGAGGGTTATGGGCTCACACTTTCTAGTTAGGATGGGATATGGGCCTGAGTCCCCTTCTCTGCAGTCCACTGTACTGCTCACCGGGCAACACCAGACATCTGCTTGCTGTTGAACTAGGACTTGCCATCCTATTTGCGGCTATCATAGAAACAGATAAAGTATGTCCCATTTTATTCAGATCTTTGGGGGGTGAGAGTGGGTCAGTGACCACTGGGGGAGTGTGGGGGGTGGGCCATGCCTTCATCCCTTTAATGTAGAGTTACTAGACGTCCAGATTTCCTGGACATGTCCTCCTTTTAAGACATGACACGGGTCCAGAAGGCTTTTTAAAACCCGGCACTTTGTCTGGATTTTGAAAAGCCTCCTCAAATCGCGTCGGGCAGGGAGGAAGTCCGCGCATGTGACATCATTGCGTGGCAGCCGCACATGCGCGGACTTCCTCCCTGCCTGACAAGAACAGGCAGCGGGGGGGGCGGGACTGGGTGGGGATGGGCGGAACTGGGCGGGCCTGAGGGTGGGTCTAGACTCTAGAGGTCCGGATTTTCCAATTGGAAAATCTGGCAACCCTTCTTCAATAGTCATCTGGTCCGTTTGGGCACCTTTTTGACCCTTATTCATTTTAAAAAACAGGTCTAGTCTCAAACGTCTATATTATGCCCTGGACATTTCTGTACAAAGTTTGATTATCGCTGCAAAACATCCAAGTCTTAAGCCTGCCCAAATCCCGCCCATCACATGCTTCCAAATTGCCCCCTTGAAATTTAGATGCACTACACCCATGTCACCTCCGAAATAATGTTGCCCTAAGCAGATGCCTAGCCTACTAATGGCAGGGTCACCCCTTTGTAGCCCTAAAAGCACAAATACTGTGTGCACCTGCCCCTGAGATCACCCTCAGCTTCATCAGGGGACCAGCTACAGTATAGACAAATGCAGAAAAGTAATAAAAACAGAAAGATAATGAGTGGATCAAACATCATGCAAATGGCCAGAGTCTGTCGTAAAACATATTTTTTAAAAAATCCCAATTTTTAAGATTAAACAGGCGTACTTCCATGAACAGGTTAACTGTGAGAAGCCCATCCATGCAAAAGTGTAAATAAAAGTTCAGCTCCAAGAAAAACACCCAAATCTGGCAGAGAGCAGGGACGTGCAGCAGTTCCTATAGGAAAATTGGGTTGGGAGGTGGGAACTGTGTCAACAAGCATATCTGGCTCTGTTTGATGTGGGTTGACTTTCTCCAATTACAATGGACTTCTAGTTAATTTTCAAAGGGAAGGGATGAAACACGGATCTAAAACCGCACGTTCTTAAAAATCTGAGGTCCGTGCCACTTGTAGTTTCTGGCTCTGACAGACCTCGATGACAATTTAGCTCTGACGGGTTCCTAATGCTTTTCCCTCCCTATGCTGAGACTAGCAGCAAAATTTTTGCCCTGAGGTCTGTGCCACTTTTAGTCTCATCATAGGGAGGGAAAAGCATTAGGATCCATCAGCGCTAAAATGTCACAGAGGTCTGTCAGAGCCAGAGTCTAAAAATGGCGCGGACCTCAGATTTTCAAGGATGTGCAGTTCAGATCTGTGAGGTCTGCGAGGTATGATGCACTGCAGACCTTTGCACACATTTTTTTCACCCCCCCCCCCCCGAAAAACCCAGCTATTTGCCATCCAGTGTCATATCGCAGGGGCTCTTGAAATGAGCGCGTTGGGAGAGATCTGGAGGAAGGGATGATCGGGCTAATTAGCAAAAGCCACGGTGCGCCTCCTCCCTCCTTAGCCATTAGGGAAGGCAGAGCCGGGGGCCTGAGCGGAGCGTGCAGGGAAAGTAGTGGAATAAGCTAAAAGGCGGACTTGTCAATGCACAGACCTCAGATTTTTAAGGATGTGCGGTTTTAGATCCGCGAGGTCTGTAAGGTCCGTGAGGTCGGCGCTTTACCCCTTCCCATTTTCAAAACATATTCACGTAGCACATTATTTGAAAAAAAGACATCTACTTGACCAACTCTTGATGTTCATGTTAGAAAGGTAAAAAAGCTCTCCCCCCCCAAGATTCTCAGTGTTGTTTTTTTAAAAAAAATGTTCCATCTCTGCTCACAAATGTCCAACACATGTTTACTTTTTGCAGCTTTCGAAAGATCAGAGCTGGCTGGTGTGAGACCCTGGAGCTTTGATGAGAACCATGTGCGTAGCTGGGGACTGGCAGCTAGAAGGGGTGGATGGAATCGGCCGCTGGGAACACATGACAAAAACGCCCCTCACTTGCGGAAGGTGAAGGGAGTGATCCAGGTTATCAGCTTCTATTTCAAAGACCTCCGTGGACCAACAGCACACGCCAGCCTTGGGACGAGAAAGTCAGGCTTCGTTTCCAGAGGTACAGGCAAACCGGCACCAAAGAGATGGAGGCAGAGTTCTGTAAAATGAATGGGGTGTGTTCTAAGGTAAGTGGGTGCAGACTTGAGAGATGGTGGCAGATGTGCAGAGTTTACCCTTGGCGCACCAGTAATCTGGTTCGCCAGAGGCTAGCAGTGAGAAGGGAGAAACACAAGTCCTAAAGTTGAGTGCGTGAAGGTGACCTGCAAAATTAATTTCATTAAATCTGTTTGGGGAAACATAGGTATATATGCCAGAGTATTATAATTCCATTAGAACTTGGTTTTATTATGTTGGAGCAGATTCTATACCTGTGCTTAAATCTTATAATTTGTACAGTAAAACCATGGTTTGTGAGCATAATTTGTTCGGGAAACATGCTTGTAATCCAAAACGCTTGTATATCAAAGCAAATTTCCCCATTAGAAATAATGCAAACTCGGACGATTCGTTCCACAACCCAAAAACTTTAATACAAAATACTGTACTGTACGGAAAGGTCACTACACTCCTGCAGCGTCAGAGAGAGAAGAACCATCGGCACAATTGTGATGACATGATGCGCGTATACTATACGTACTTGTACTGCAAGACTTCACGTTAGCGTTTAGCGCACGCTAAAAGGGCTAGCGTGCCTTAGTAAAAGGACCCCTAAGTGTCAGGTGCTATTATCTAAAGCAGTGTCCCGCAAACTTTTCAGCGCGGCAGCACACTAAACCCGGTGCCCCGGCTGGAAGGCCTCTGGAAGTGCGCGGACATTGACGCGATGACGTCACACCCATGCATGACATCATCCCGTCAACATCCACGCATGTGCGGAGGCCCTCTGGCTGCGACCCTGAACCTGTCACTTCACCAGTGGGGGCATCCTGGAGGAAGAGAGGTGTGGGGGAGAGGAGGAGGGATGCTGACGAGGAGGAGAGTCATCGGCGCCGGCGTCTCTCCTCCTTACCAGCGTTTCGGGGCACACTTGGAATTTGCTGCAGCAGTTTGCGATACACTGATCTAAAGTATGCGTCAGTATCACTTAACACAGTGGTTCCCAAACCCTGTCCTGGGGGACCCCCAGCCAGTCGGGTTTTCAAGATATCCCTAATGAATATGCATGAGAGAGATTTGCATATAATGAAAGTGATAGGTATGCAAATCTCTCTCATGCATATTCATTAGGGATATCTTGAAAACCCGACTGGCTGGGGGTCCCCCAGGACAGGGTTTGGGAACCACTGACTTAACACATAAGTGCAAAGGTGCTTACGCATGGGCAGAATATGGGTGGGTCATGGGCATAAAAAGATGACACAGAAGAAAGGAAGAAGAAAGAAATCCCAAAGGCAAAAAACTGGAGACGACAAAGAGCCGCTCAGTATTCAATTATCTTTATTAAAAGTCTTTCCTTGACTCGATATGTGTGTTTTTTTTGACTTGCTTAGAAGCTTTTGTCAGGACACTGAGGCCCTCTTTCACTGAGGTGCGCTAACCGATTAGCGCGCATTAATCGATTTAGCGAGCGCTAAACGCTAACACGTGCATGTTAGTCTATGGATGTGTTAGCATTTAGCGCACGCTAAATCGGTTAGCGCTCGCTAATCGGTTAGCGACCTTGGTGAAAGAGGGGGGCGAATATTGACACGCTGGGATTGCTGTAGCTGGTTTTCTTTTAACATTCAGATCGAGTCGCTGAGTTGTCATTCAGTCTGCGGATTTTTATTGTACCATTCAATCCCATCATTCATCCTGCTAAGCCCCCTTTAAGCCTTGACATAGCCGTGTCGAGGCAAGGGAAGACTTTGAATAAAGAGAGTTGAATTATTTAGCGGCTCTTTGCCATCTCCACTATTTTTTTGCCTTTGGGTTCTGGTTCTGTTACCCCAAAATGTGCACAATTATTGATTACTAGCCCCCTCCTTTACTATGAGCGTTGGAGCAATTACCGCCACTGCCGGCGCTAAAATCCACCCTACGCGTTAGCAAAGGAGGGGGCATGGGTTGCATGGTGAACTTAGGCATAATATGCCAGCCTATGCCAGTCACCGAAAGTTACAGTAATGTTATTTGATATACCGCACTTTACTGACAAAAAAAAGTCAAATCAAAGAGGTTTACATATGATACAAACAACGGGGAATAATTAAAAATCAAAACAAATGGGGAATAAACAGAGACAGGTTAACAAAGACAAGACAACAAGGGCAGGAAAGTTTAGGAAGTCTTAAGGTATAAACAAATAGGAATGGAACAAAAAGGGAGGTAAATTAAGGCTGGATATCAAGAGCCAAGTCAGATGACCGTAAGGTAGAAAAGATTATCAGGAATCGGGATCAAATGCGCAGTAGTTAAGTTCTGGAACTCCTTGGTGGGTCAGATACGAAGATGCTATGAAAGGGTATGTTTAGAAAATTATTAAAGACGCAGCTTTTTGTAGATGTCTTTTTCTAGTTACCTTTGATAAAGTTGATCAACTATCCACGATCTTTTTTTATCCACATTATGGTATTCCCTTGAAGAGTGCTTTTTACGTTTATTTTATTATATGTTTATTTGCCTATGTATTTGTTTTTATTATGTGTTTATTTTAAATAATTTGTATGTAAATTATGTAAACCGTTTAGTTTTAAACGGTATATAAATTTTTAAAATAAATAAATAAATATTGAAGTAGTAAGCTTTCATTTGAGACTTAAATGCCTAAACGGATGTTTCCGAACGCAGATTAAGCAGAAGAGAGTTCCAGAGTGTAGGTGCCATTACAGAAAACCTACAATCTCTAGGTATGTCCTGAAACATCTGTCGGAAGGATGGAACAGATGGTTAGAGGAACGACGATTCCTCCGAGGAGAATAAGGCGTCAAATGACTAGGAGGAGTTACATGCTCGAATTTTGAGCGACAGTAAAAAAGCCTAAGTGGGTGTGTCAAAGTGTTGGCATGCCAAAGAGGCTTTATGCTAATGTTCTGTTACAGCGTAGGCATGCCTACGTGCCATTACAGAATTAGGGGGAATTCAACAACAGGCACTAAACGTGTTAGCACATGCTAATGATTAGCATGCACTAAACAGGTGGAGGGGCATAATTAAAAAAAAAACATCTAAGTCCCCTTTTGGCCTAAGGCCCTAAACGTTGAAAGTAGAAGCAGAGAAAATGTCCATTATAAAAAAAAAAATGTCCAAAAGGAGGTTTTTTAAAAAATAATGGCCTGCCTCTACTTTCAGCTGTTTAAATGTCCAGACCACCACTACATCTAAACTTACACCATATAATCAATCTAAAAAAATGCCTAAGTCCCAAATGCCCAAAACAAGAGCTTTTAGGCGAAGGAGGGGTAGGTTGCCGGGATGCTGAGCTGATTGTGGCAGCCGCCATCAGCTCAGCGGTCCCTTTTTTGGCACTTATACCTATTTTGACTTGGTCCAAGTAAAAACGTATAAGTACCGACTAGGCAACCTGCCTAAAGTTTTGGTTATACCTGCTGTACGCCTATGTCAAGGTTGGCCCACCTCCCGCCCTTTCTCCTCCTCTAAAAACACCTCTTTTCGCTCTATGTGTTTAGAGGCAGGGGAAAGACCTAAGCTGGTTTTAGATACGTCTAAAACCAGCTTTGGTTATGGGTACTTGGACGATCAGGCTTTTTGATCATCCAAGTACCCATTTAGGCCACTTTTTAGACGTGTTTTTTTAAAATTACGAGCCCCTAAGCGCCTGATTCTGTATAGGTTGCTGGTCTCGGCAGCCGCCTAAGCGGTGGCTGAGAGTCGAACTCGGGCGTCCTATACAGAATCGCATCCGTCCTAATGGTCAAACACCTAACTCCACCTAACCTACTCAACAAATCAAACAAAACCAAAAACCAGGGCTGTAGAGCTGGGGATTCACTGAAAGCCCTGACTGCACGCCACTGGTCTTGAGTAGGCAGCTCGACTTGCCTCCTGGTGGCTGCTCCGTCTAATGGACTTTTTTTTAATGTAGGAGCTGCAAAGTAGAGAGCTGAACGGAGATGACGGGAATCTCGCGGGACATACGGGTTCCCCTTTGAGGTCACGGGGATCCCGTGGGGATGCCCCTCATGGTCTCGGGGATCCCGCGGGGTTGGGAGGCAGCTCGAGCTGAGTGGCTTGTCTTCTTTTCCTGCCCTCCTGCAGCATGCAACGCTTCCAGCACGCCACACATAGCTGGCCCGGAAGTCTTCCCCCGACATCAGAGTGAACATCTGAGGCAAGGCTTAGCGTCAGCCATGCAGCGAGCAGGGCCCACTGCCCTGTGAAGAAGTGCAGCACTCGGGAGAGGTACAGTCTTGTGGGAGGGGGGCAGAAAAGAAGGGAGGAAGCTTCAACGCACTTTCAGTATAGTTTTTGGATGTCTTCCATTTAAAACAAAGAATTAGTTTGATGAAAGAAAGGTAGCCTGAGGCAATTCCCTCTTTGCTTTATCTAACATGGAGGCATTGTGACACTGTCCACAGCAAATTCGGGGGCTGGGAGCTGTTGACTTCTGCCAGCAATGTGCAGTGGCATATCATGAGCCTGATTTAGCTTTCTTTTCTCATATACACAAAATGGTAAATCATTAATAAAGCAGATTCTAAAAGAGCTGCAGATGTTCTCAGAGGGAAGGCTCTGCTTTTGAACTTCACCATGTCAAAGGTGGGGTACAGGAAAAGCAAGAGAGTTCTCAAGCTACTGGTTCATAAGTTTTGGGACGGGCTGCAAGATTCAGAAAAAATTTGTCCATATCTGCATCAGTCCATATTTGTAAACTGTGGTAAAAAGTTAAGTCAAGGTTTATATTCTTTTTAATTTTAGTTTTTTTTTTTTCCTAAGTTTAACGTTTTATGTTCTTTAAACTAAGAAGTGAGGACAGAGGAAGTGAGGGAAAGAGATGCTGAGGTGGGGGAGGGAATAGAAAGGGAGGATTGGGCGTGAGTGTGTCGGTGAGAGGGAGAGATGGTGTACAAGGGAAATGGAAGAAAGAAGATAATTTATGGTCATAGGGAGGGAGTGAGGTACAGATGAGAGGGAAGAGAAAGATGAGAGGGAGAAATGTGGTGGTGGAGAGGGAACATATTGAAAGGGATGCAAGAGGGAGGAATGCTGGACCTAATGGTGAAAGGAATGGAGGGAGAGATGTGGCATGGTGCTGGAGAGGGGTGATAGGAGAAATGTTGGGCATGGGGCTGGTGGGCAGGGGCGAAAGGTGAAATAGGGATAAATGCTGGACCATGATAGGAGGAACCAATGGACAGCAACAGAAGAATTTGCAGGAGAAGGGAAAGCGGAAAAAGAAACTGGGACCAACTTGATGGAAAAATAAGTCTCCAGACAACAAAGGTAAAAAATGGAATATATTGACTAAAATATGTTAGCTTTGGGAAATGTATATAGCAGATGTTTTTGTATTGTGTTCAAAAGACAAGGAAATGCATTCCTGGTTTTATTTTTACAGTATTGTAGTAATTGCTGACCCTTGCTGTGACTGGTGGAGATCCCCAAGCACTGCCAGCAGAGGACCTCCTCTAGAGATGGCCAGAACTCCCTTCCACCAAGTGCAGCAGTCATTGGCAGCATCCATGAGCCACCAAGGTGCCAGCATCTGTGACTCAGGAACATTACTGCTGCCTTCCAAGCTTGGCAAAAGAGATCCCTGGCCAACTGCAGAGGAAGTCCTCAGCTGTCAGCTTGGGGGTCCTCATCAGCTGAGTATTTATATTCTATATTTGCATTAGAGGCTCTGGTAGAAACCCATTTACAAAGTATGTATTCTTCCCAATTAATATTTCTAAATTAATAAAGTGTTTTTGCTTATTTGTAAATGGGTCTCTACCAGAGCCTTTAATTCAGTAATATAATTAAATGAAATAACTACTTCTGAAGTTTATAGGGACGGGCAGGGATGGGTTTGATTTCTGTCCCCATGCAACTCTCTACTGCAAAGAACATGTTGCTTCTCTCCCCAAATACTTGTCACCTGAGATCTGTACTCACCGCACATTAATTTTTTATGTTAAAAGGCATGCTAACTGTAAAATCTAACATACTATCAATATAAGGGACCCTAATAATTCATGATGCAAAATTATGCAAAGCAGCTCATTAACTATAAACCCATAGTTAATCTGTGCATACAATTTGCTTCACAAAGACAATTTTTCAAAATCTTTATCACACCTCAATGATTATTAGGTTAATGTTTGAAACAAGAATGTCATTTTTTAAAACATTTGAGAGTTCTATAGAAGTATTTGGAAACTGACGGAACACTAAATATTTTTTTAAAAACCATTTAACTTGAAAATGGATGATATTTGTACTAGAGAATGACACGGTGACAAAATTCATCACCGTTCCCGTCCCCACGGATAACCGCGGGAAACCATCTTCGTGTCATTCTTTAAGGAGAGGGGGAAGAATCAGAGTATGAATGGCCACAACCACTGACCCA
Organism: Geotrypetes seraphini; assembly: GCF_902459505.1. Taxonomy (NCBI): domain Eukaryota; kingdom Metazoa; phylum Chordata; class Amphibia; order Gymnophiona; family Dermophiidae; genus Geotrypetes; species Geotrypetes seraphini. Next base: position 21,390,273 of record NC_047090.1, on the reverse strand, counting down.
CAAGCTTTGCTGTGAAGAATACTGGTGTAGAAGGACTGAGGTTGAAATAGACACTAGAAAATGACATGGGATTATTTCCCGCGGTTATCCGCGGGGATGGGAACGGTGATGAATTTTGTCACTGTGTCATTCTCTAATTTGTACATCTTCACCCACTTTTTTTGGTTTGGCCTTCAATCCATATCCCTACTCCCCTCTGCCCACTGCTCACCACCCTAGCCAGCAGATTAATCATCCCCCCTAACTGTATCCCCACCCTGGCATCCTGATTATCTGTTTAGATTATACATTTTTTCAAGCAGGGCTGTCTCCTTTATGACTCTGTACAGCGCGGCATTCGTCTGATAGCACTCTAGAAATATTGACTAGACCACCACCTCTCCAATCTGCTGACCACGACGCCCAACTACAAAACATTCAGGAAAGCATTGAAAACTATGCTATTTGAGAAATTTGTCAAATGATCTAATTAAACCTTATCGACCCTTCCTCAGATCTATCTATCAACCTTGTAATCTACCTGGGAATGCCCAGGCCAAGTTCCAAGTTTCCAAGTTTATTAGTTTTTAATATCCCGACCATCAAACAAATATCTGGCCGGTTAACAATAAAATTAAACAAGAAATTAAAAATAGTAACAAGAGATTAAAGATTGTAGAAAGTGCGTAGGAATATCTGAATTGAACATAAATGACAAAGACTAGGCAAACTAGAAAGTGAGGGTAGTGGGGGAGGAATGGGAAAAAGTTACATTATTTAGATGAAATGGAGAAAGTGGGGAGGGGATAAAACGTAAGGGTGAGGGCATATTGTGGTTATATATACTTGCTTGAAGAAACAAGGAAGAAATATGAGAAAGAAGAAAAAAAAAAAAAGGAAAACGGAAATGAAACATGGAGAGGATGGAAGAAAAGAATCTAGGTTAGGTTGAATGCGTCCCGAAATAAAAAAGTCTTTAGGTTAGTCTTGAATTTGGCTAATTGTAGTTCATCGCGGAGGTATTGTGGCAGAGAGTTCCATAATGTAGGGGCTGTTACTGCAAAATTTGTTTTGCGTGTATAATAGAAATCTTTTAGGGACGGTATGAATAGAAGTTTTTGTTCAGATGGTCTTTCTGTAAACCGCCTAGAATTGAAAGGTATTGGCGGGATAGAAGACACCAATGTAATTTAGTAGTAGGTGATATCAATGCATTCTTTTAATGTGAAATAAAATAAGAACAAACTAAAGAATAAAATTAAGATTATTTTCCAAATTTCTTATTTTTAAGGAATCCATGTATATTGAAGAGAGTACCCAGAAAAATGGTATGATATCTTTGATTGTCTCCTTGAAAGAAGAGGTTGGTGCATTGGCTAAAGTACTACGCCTATTTGAGGTAAACCATTTGTTACAATTATGTTTTTACGTGCATTAAGAAAGTGCCACTAGGTGGTTAAGGTTCAAAAGAGTTTAACTGGGCAAGACTTAAGACCATAACAGTCTAAGAGTTGCCATACTGGGACAGACTGAAGGTCCATCAAGCCCAGTATCCTGTTTCTACAGTGGCCAATCCAAGTCACAAGTACCTGGCAGAAACCCAAATAGCAACCTTCTATGCTACCAATCCTAGGACAAACAGTGACTTCGCCCATGTCTGTCTTCCCCAGATATGCTATTGAAAGACAGCTGGTAAGACTTTGGGGTCCTTTTATCTAGCGGGGTTAGCGCGTCAGACATTTCATTACGCGCTAACCCCTGCGGCCGGCTAAAAAACTAATGCCTGTTCAATGCAGGCGTTAGCGGCTGGCGCGGCAGGTGGTTTAATGAGTGGTATTAGGCGCGTTAAACCCCTACCGCAACTTGATAAAAGGACCCCTGTATGTCCTGTCCCTAGAAATAAGCAGTAGATTTTCCAATGCCCATTTTAATAAGGGCTTACAGACATTAAGAAATTATCCAAACCCTTTTTTTTTTAATCCCTGCTAAGCTAACTGCTTTAGCTACATTCTCTGGCAACAAATTCTAGAAGGGTGTTTTTTTTTTTTTTTTTAATTTACATGTTGAATGAAGAAATATTTTCTCTGGTTTGTTTTAAATTTACTACTTATTAACTTCATTGTATACCCCCTAGTCCTAGTATTTTTGGAAAGATTAAACAAGTGATTCACATGTACCTTTCTCTTCTACTTAGTATTTTGTAGACCTCTATCATATCAGGAGAAGCTCATTTCTGGTTAAACCACACTGAGTGAGGTAGTAATCAATATTCAGCAGCACTTAACTGGTTAGTGCCACTGAATATATCCACTAACTGGATAGATTAGGGATTGTCTCTCGGAGCGATAGCAAAAATCAAGTACACAAGCTTTGCTTTTTTACTTTGATTGGCTGCCCAGAGTTGAGCACATGCCCACAGTTCACAGTGTATTTCCAGCATTTGCAGTGACATCTAGTGGGCAGACCGACAAATTATACCCCTGAGGCAGGCCTCCCCTTTGGAGGCAGAAACACGGACCGTGTCGGGTCTTTAGATACAGGACCTTTTAGGTCACTGCTCACAGGACATCTTGGGCTTTTTTTTTTTTTTAATTCATTTATTACAGATTACAAATTTATATAACAAATTCAGGAATATCCAATTACAACCAACAACATAATCCTTCAAAAGGAAATAAAATCATTCAGTGATCTAGTCTACATTATCTGGCTGACAGTGCACTCCCTAAGCAAAATACATTTGATATAAGGAAATACAGCTAAGTAGGCAGAGTGTGGCTTTACAGATGTATTTCTTCATTAATCCTCCCTAGTTGGAATTAAAACCAAAAAGGAAATTAATTTTAGGATATCATTAGAACCAGTTTATCATTCAGAAAACCTTCTAGCTGGACTGGGTCTAGGAAAACGTATTTATCACTTAAATATGAGATAAGGCATTTACAGGGGAATTTTAAGAAGAAGGTTGAGCCCACCCCTAAGGCTTTAGGCCTAAGCACCAGGAACTGCTTCCTCTTCATTTGGGTCTGTTTAGAAACGTCTGGAAATACAAAAATTTGTTGACCACAAAACAGAGCCTGTTTCTTAGTGAAATATAGTTTCAAAATAGTCTGTTTTTCTAGCTCTGTTTTAAAAATTTATCTTGGACTTTTTATGTGATATTAAATGTATTGCGCTTCTATATGTATTATATTTTAAGTTGATTTGCATAAATAAAGAGTGTCTAATCCAGGTTGAAGTAGTCTATCCCGCTCCCCACTTGTTCTTTGGTATTTGACTTTGCGTGGGGTTTCTGTCCCCTTTTTTGGCATTTACCCTGAAGCACTTACCAGAAAGGAGGCGTGGCTAACTTAGGCGCACTCATGTAGGCCAAGAAAACCCTGCCTGAATGGCAGTGCATCAAAGGATTAAATGCCTACCAGTGCCTAAGACTCCTTAGGAGCCGCTAGCTGCAATTTTTTAAACTGCGCCTAGCAGGTGATTGACAACCAGTGACGCTTAGTAAGGAGGGAGGTGGACCACCCCGAGCACCATCTTCGTGGGGGGTGGGGGAGGTGCTGGGACCTCTCTTCCTCCTCCCATTCCTTTTTAAATGTTCGCCAGCTCGAACCGCATCTTCGACTTGATGCTTGCACCGGCGATGGCTCCCTTGTGATGTCACTTCCTGGTCATGGGAAGATGCTGCTCATGCCGCCAACCCTTTCAAAAAGTATACAGGGGGTGCTCAAGCAGCGGGAAAGAGGGGGTGGGGTGGGTGGGAATGAGTGGGGGAGGGGGGGACAGTGCGGCGATGCCGGGCTCCACCGCCCCGGGCGCCAGCCTCCCTCGCTACGCCACTGTTGCTAACTGTGCTGAATGGCACCTATGAGTTAGGTGCTGTTTATAGAATTAAGGTCATGGAGCCTCTGCACAGGAGTTAGAACATTTTTACTAAAAAGTCACATTTTCCTGAGAAATACGAAGCTGTACATTTTCTAGGTTTTTGGTACTAAGGACAGTTCACGAGTCATACTGCAAATATTTGTGATCCTAGTTGCATCACAGATATTTGTTTGCTGGTCAAACATTGCTCAAGGACAGTGAATGTTGCCCGTTTAACCTTGGTCTTGCTTCAGGAAGTAAGCTAAATTCAATACATTTCAAACTGATTTCTGCAGGTCTTTTGTGAGTAGAGGAGGCGCCTAGTGGTTAGAGCTGCTGCCTTAGTACCCTGCAGTTGTGGGTTCAATCCCCACACTACTCCTTGTGACCCTGCACGCGTCACTTAATTCTCCATGGCCCCGGGTACCATAATTAGATTGTAGCCTACAGGGACAGTATTTAGAAAATATTTAGAGTATTATTTAAAAAAAAAAAAAAAAAAAATTGTACAGTGTCCTTGAATGACAAGTGGTAAACATGGCCTTAGGGCATGGGAAAGACCCACATAAGGACAATCTAAGGCCACTTTTTACTGCAGTTTAGTAAAAGGGCTCTAAAGATAAATATTTGAGATTGATGGCCTGAAAGGCTCTATGGCAGGGCTGCCCAATTCCGGTCCTCGAGATCTACTGGCAGTCCAGGTTTTCAGGATATCCACAATGAACATGCATGAGAGAGATTTGCATACCAAGAAGGCAGTGCAGGCAAATCTCTGTCATGCATATTCATTGTGGATATCCTGTAAACCTGGACTGCCAGTAGATCTCGAGGACCGGAATTGGGCAGCCCTGCCATAGAGCCTTTCAGGCCATCAATGCTCTTTTACTAAACTGCGGTAAGTGCTAGCACAAGCTTACCACACATTAAAAGGCTTATGGTGGGACGTGTGCTGGTGTCTCATGGTAAATTTGCCAGTTTGCATGCACAGATCATGCACTAAAACTTTAGCTGTGAATTCTTTATTCATTTTCAAATTTACAATAAGTGTAACAATATATCCAAACAAATTAACAATAAATATAACACTTATTAATCATCAATGGTACAAATAATATGCTCTTATCTCCCACCCTTCCCACCCTTTCTTATCATATAATCAATACCTTATACAATATGTAACAATAAATTTACCCTCCCCTCCCCCCCTCAGGATCAAACTTGTAAATTTAAGGGAAAAATAAAATAAAATGTCATCTAATCGGTACAATACTTTGTAAATGACTCCCACACATCCTGAAAAAACCGCGCTGTATTGCAATAAATCTTTCCATTTTATAAACATGACATAAGGAATTCCACCAGAAATTATAATTTAATCTACTCCAATTTTTCCAATTATACATAATTTGTTGAATGGCAACCCCAGTCATTATAAAGTAATAATTTGTTATTATTTGTAGAAATCTGACTTTTTGCTCTCATTGCCATACCAAACAGCACAGTATCATATGATAATGCCACTGGGTTATCTAATAAACAATTAATTTGGTCCCAAATTGATTTCCATTTAAAAAAAAATTGTTTTGTTTTTAATTTTTCCTTTTATTGCTGTTTACGTAGATACAGAACAGAAAACAATGCCCTTAAAATAGGGTCCCACATATCTTTAAACATAATGTGAAATGTGGGATAAATAAATTAATTTAAAAAACTCATGCAATGTTCTTGGTTTCTAGGTTTCCTGGATGTAAATCTTTAGCAGCACTGACAGAATGGAAGCAAGCTTTCAATAAGTGAGAGTTCTTCTAATACAGGGGTAGGCAATTCCGGTCCTCGAGAGCCGGAGCCAGGCCAGGTTTTCAGGATATCCACAATAAATAGGCATGAGATAGATTTGCATCTCATGGAGGCAATGCATGCAAATCCGTCTCATTCATATTCATTGTGGATATCCTGAAAACCTGGCCTGGCTCCGGCTCTCGAGGACCGGAATTGCCTACCCCTGTTCTAATAAATTATGGCTGTTCCCATTGGCTTATTTTGCTGTTTGCTAGCAGCAAATAGCTCTCTTCTCATTATGAAAATTCACCGTCCAACAATGCTGCAGCTCTGATCCTCCTGTGTTTATCTCTACTTGTTCTATGTTCTTTAGAGGTGATTGCTCGTCTTGTAAAAATAAGTTTAGTTTCTGATTGCTTTTTGAAATTACAGTAAAACCTTGGATTGCATTTAACTTGTTTTGCTAGACAAGCAAAACATTTTATTAAATTTTAACTTGATAAACAAGCAAGGTCTTGCAATACAAGTACATATAGTATACACACATCACAACATCAGAACTGAGCCAATGGTTATTCTCTCTCTGATGCTGCGGTTGTGTAGTGACTGTCCTAAACCAGCGAGGTCTTGCAATATGAGTACATACAGTATTTTGTATTAAAGTTTTTGGGTTGTGGAATGAATCGTCTGAGTTTCCATTATTTCCTATGGGGAAATTCGCTTTGATATGAGTGCTTTGGATTGCAAGCATGCTTCTGGAACAAATTATGCTTGCAAACCAAGGTTTTACTGTACTTTGTAAGGCAGGTGATTGCTAGAAGGTCTGCAGACCACAGTCAAACATATTGTGCAATGTGATGGTTAGAAGCAGCCTATGGGCATAAAGAGTTGAGATCCACCTCCGGAAAGTTCTTGCATAACCTATTTGGGAGAAAACAGAGAAAAAAGTAAGCAACTTATATTCAAGTTTCAAGTTTAATTAATTTTAATATACTGACCATCGACATGCACCTGGCCGATTTACAATGCTAAAAATGAAAGGTTAAAATAAATTTTTGTAGGGGGGGTGGAAATGTGAACATTAAATAGACAAATTACAAATACAAACATGAGCTTGAGGGGAAAGTTAATAATTACATCATTAAAAATAAATTAATTAAAGGGAAGGGGGGAGGATAAAACACCAGGAATGGGGATCGCTTCTTAAAAGCGGTTCGTGTTTATTTTGCAGACTGTTGGAAAGGAAATATTTAGATGCTATGGTATGCTACCTCTGTTATATCCTGAGTTGAGGAGTGGCCTAAAGGTTAGTGCAGTGAGTTGAGATCCTGCGTAACTGGTACAGCAGTTACTTGTGACCCTGGACAAGTTGTACAAAAAAACCTACTTAGATTCTGAGCCCATATGAGACAAAGATGGAAATGGTATAATGCCCTTGTGTTGCTCTATGGTACGACCGCACCTCAAATACTGTGTGCAATTTTGGTCGCCGCATCTCAAAAAAGATATAGTGGAATTAGAAAAGGTACAGAGAAGGGCAACAAAAATGATAAAAGGGATGGGACAACTTCCGTATGAGGAAAGGCTAAAGTGGGAAGGGCTCTTCAGCTTGGAGAAGAGATGGCTCAGGGGGGATATGATAGAGGTCTATAAAATACAGTGAAGTTGAAAGGGTAAATGTGAATCACTTGTTCACTCTTTCCAAAAATACTAGGACTAGGGGGCATGCGATGAAGCTAGTAAGTAGTAGATTTAAAACAAACCAGAGAAAATATTTCTTCATACAACGTGTAATTAAACTCTAGAATTTGTTGCCAGAGAATGTGGTGAAATGAATTAGCTTAGCAGGGTTTAAAAAAGGTTTGGATAAATTCCTAAAAAGAAATCAATAGTCCATTATTGAGATGGCTTGGGGAAATCCACTACTTATTCCAAGGATAAGCAGCATAAAATATGTTTTACTATTTGGGATCTAGCTAGGTACTTGGGACCTGGGTTGGCCACTGTTGGAAACAGGATACTGGGCTTCATGGACCTTCGGTCTGTCCCAGTATGACAATGCTTATGTTCTTATGTGAACCAAGTATAGGATAATCAAGCCAATGTGACATCATTGATGAGTTTGGCTCTTAGGCATTGGTGGAATGAAGCATTATGACATCACAATCTCAGCTATGGAATGTTGCTATTCTTTGGTTTTCTGCCAGGTGATTGGCACTTGGGTTAGCCATTGTTGGAAACGGGGATACTGGGCTTGATGGGTCTTTCCCAGTATGGCAATTCTTGTGTTCTTATGACATAGAGAAGTACCTGTATGTAATGTGTACAGCACTGCATACCTCTGGTACCACTATAGAAATGACTAGAAATTGGGGGGATCATTGCTAGGGGTAAGTAACCTTGAAAGAGACCTGGGGGTGATGGTGGACACAACATTGAAAGCATCAGCACAGTGTGCGACAGCCTCAAAGAAAGCGAACAGAATGTTGGGTATCATTAAAAAGGGTATCACAACCAGGACAAACCGCTGTATCGTGCAATGGTGCGCCCACATCTGGAGTACTGTGTCCAGTACTGGTCGCCGTACCTCAAGAAGGACATGGCAGTACTTGAGAGAGTTCAGAGAAGAGCGACTAAACTGATAAAAGGTATGGAAAACTTTTCATACGCCGACAGGTTGGAAATGCTGGGGCTATTCTCCCTGGAGAAGCGGAGACTTAGAGGAGACATGATAGAAACCTTCAAAATCCTGAAGGGCATAGAAAAGGTAGACAGGGACAGATTCTTCACACTATGGGGAACCACAAGTACAAGGGGGCACTCGGAGAAATTAAAAGGGGGCAAGTTTAGAACAAACGCTAGGAAGTTCTTTTTTACCCAGAGAGTGGTGGACACATGGAACGCGCTTCCGGAGGTTGTGATAGGCCATAGCATGCTACAGGGGTTCAAGGAAGGTTTAGATAGGTTCCTAAAGGATAAGGGGATTGAGGGGTACAGATAGAAGTAGAGGTAGGTTATAGGAATAGTCAGGGACCAATTCACAGGCCATAGGCCTGATGGGCCGCCGCGGGAGCGGACCGCTGGGCACGATGGACCTCTGGTCCGACCCAGTGGAGGCAACTTCTTATGTTCTTAGTAGTAAATATCTGTATAATATTGATTTCTTCTCTAGTTAACAAAAAAAAGTAAAAGCAAAGAAATTGTCCTCTGATCATTGACGGTGCTGAGTTGATATTCCAAATAATTAATTGGAGTATGCCAATGTTAATTTTTTTTTTTATATATATGTTTCAGTCTCATTCTGAAAACAAGCAGTATTATTACACATGAGACAGGAATTAATTGTCCATGCCAGCCTTAGTATCTACTGATTAGTATAGTATAAGGACCTCAAATTTAGCAGAATAAATACTTTGAGTATCTGGCCTAGGGTTAAAAAGAATAAGAGCCCATTATCCTTTCTGGGTAGAAGCTGCTCCCGTAAGAGATATCATTGAGACCTACAAGATCATGAAGGGCATAGAGAAAGTGGAGAGGGACAGATTCTTTGAACCTTCGATAAATACAAGAATGAGAGGGCATTCGGAAAAGTTGAAAGGGGACAGCTTCAAAACAAATGCTAGGAAGTTTTTCTTCACCCAACGTGTGGTGGACACCTGGAATGCGCTTCCAGAGGGCGTGATAGGACAGAGTACGGTATTGGGGTTCAAGAAGGGATTGGACAATTTTCTGTTGGAAAAAGGGATAAAGGGGTATAGATAGAGGATAACTGCACAGGTCTTGGACCTGTTGGGCCGCCGCGTGAGCGGACTGCTGGGCACGATGGACCTCAGGTCTGACCCAGCGGAGGCACTGCTTATGTTCTTCTGGGACAAATTTTCCCTAACCCCACAGGATCTCTCTATTCCCGTCCTGTCTCTGCGAGCTCTGTCCTCGTCTGCACAAGCCTCGAACACTTTAAAATCGTAAGTGTTCGAGGCTCGAGCAGATGAGGCAGAGCTTGCAGGAATGGAATAGGGATATGGACATCCCGTGGGGGGGTGGAGGAAAAGTTGTTCCCATGTCATTCTCCTGGATGTGTCGCTCACTGAGGCTAGCTTCTGATTTTCAGTGGCGGCATCCAGAAACTGCAGCTGAAAGTCTCTTTTAACTGCCCTGGTACTATGCAAGTAGGGCTCGATTCTATATGAAGCGCCTAAAACGTAGGCGCTGAGCACTGAGGCGCTCAGTGTGGTTCTGTAATAGTTAGGCACACTTTATAGACTTGCACTTAGTGGTGCCCAAAGTGGGTTTAGGCATCAATAAGCATCCGAAGCTTAGGTGCACCCTTTTTATGTCAGGGTTTTCTTGGCCTAAATGAGTGCGCCTAAGTCCAAAACACGCACCTCCATGAAAAATACACCCATGATTCGCCCCCTAGCCATGCCTACTTGCTGCTTGGACTACTTGCCTACCTCAAAGTGGTAGGCGTCTAACATCCAATTAAGCGCAATTTACACCAGTTAAAAGGTGCAAATTGTCATTGGTGCCAATTAAGCCTTTTAATTCATTAGCACTCCCCCCCCCCCTTTTTTTTTTTTTTTTTTACAAAGCCCACTAGCGGGTGCCATGTGGCAAAAGCCTTTTAAATCTGTATGGGCTTCAGGACGGATAGCATAGCTGATTTTAAGAAAGGTTTGGACAAGTTCCTGGAGGAAAAGTCCATAGTCTGTTATTGAGAAAGATATGGGGGAAGCCACTGCTTACACTGGATCGGTAGCATGGAATGTTGCTACTCCTTGGGGTTCTGGAATGTTGCTACACTTTGGGTTTAGGCCAGGTGCTAGTGACTTGGATTGGCCACCATGAGAATAGGCTACTGGGTTTGATGGACCATTGATCTTATGTTCTGCTAGCGCGGCTTTGTGAAAGGGAGGGAGGGGTAGGTTAGGTGCCTAGATCGGCTAGAGGTGCCAATCAAGGCACTTAAATGTAGGCATCTTTTATAGAATCTGGGCTGTAGTGCTCGTTGTAGAGCCAAGCTGGAGCCAGAATATTCAGTGTTGTACCTGGACAGCTGCATTTATAACTTCTGGCAGTCGCTTCATAGGAGGATGTTCAGCGCCAATAACTGGGTATCAGCCAATGGTGAATTCCCGGGTATAGATTTAAATGCATGGCTAGCATTTAAATCCAGTGCTGGCTGACGGTGTTTAAATATTGGGAGGGGGAGGTTTCAGGTTTTAAAATATTGCTAAGCAACCTACAACTCATTACTTTGCGCACATTTTCCTTTGTTCTGCTCCGTGTTTTTATTTATTTATTTATTTTTTAGTTAGGACAAAAATTATTACATCGCAAAGAGTTGTAAACAAATCCGGGGGGGGGGGGGATTAAGGGGCATGGCTTGGGGAAAAGAATGGATCATCTGTGGTATGCGCTCAGGCGTCCTGCGGTAATTGAACATAAGAATAGCCTTATTTGGTCAAACCAATGGTCCATCAAGCCCATTAGCCTGTTCTCACGGTGGCCAATCCCGATCACTAGTACCTGGCCAAAACCCAAGGAGTAGCAACATTCCATACACAATCTCAAAGAATAGCAAGATTCCGGAATCCCAGAGAGTAACAAGATTCTAGAATCCTAAATACTAACAACATTCCATGCTACTGATCCAGGGCAAGCAGTGGCTTCCTCCATGTCTTTCTCAATAACAGACTATGGACTTTTCCTCCAGGAACTTTTCTAAACTTTTCTTAAAACTAGCTACGCTATCTGCTCTTACCACATCCTCTGGCAACGCGTTCCAGAGCTTAACTATTCTCTGAGTGAAAAAAAATTTTCTCCTATCATGATGTGCTAATCACATTCTGAAAAATAATTTTAATCTTTATTTTGAGGGGACATGTCTGGGGATGGAGTGTGGGTGTTCCTGTGCAAATTAATTAGTGCAGTCACATTATTATGTGGTTGGCTAACTGGTTGGCACAACAATAGCATGTGAGCCCTGGGCCCTGATTTATAAATGACACCTAAATTGGCCACCTAGATCGGAGCATCTAGTCAATCTAGGCAGTAGCGTAGCGAGGGTAGGAGGTGCTCAGGGTGGTGGCACCCCCCTCCCCATGCCCTCCTCTCCATCTCCCCACTCCTTCCGCATCCCCACACCACACTTGCACCCTCCCTTCCCATCCCTATACCTCTCTAAATCTTCGCCTGCGCGAGCTGCCTCTCTGGCTTGCTGCTCACGCTGACATTGGCTTTCCCTCTGATGTCACTTCCTGGCCCTGCGACCCAGAAGTGATTTCAGAGTAGAGAGTTGATTGGGGACAGAAATTAAGCCCATGTCCACCTGTCCCCAGTGGAATCAAACCCATCTCTGCCCGTCCCTGCTGGAATCAAACCATCCCCGCAAGTAATTGAATCCGTCCCCGCCCATCCCTATAAATTTCAAACCCATTTACAAATAAGCAAAGACACTTTATTTATTTATTTTTTGATAAGTATAAATTTAATGCTTTATAAAACCAAGAACAACTTCTAACTAGTGCTAGATTTTATTTTATTTTTAAAAAATCTTTATTAATTTTTCAGTCTAAACAGTGCACTAAGGAATACATACAAGTAATTTGAAAAATAGCACTTAGACCCATCCATAAATACATGAGAAACCATTTTCACCCTCCTCCCACCCACCCTGATTCCAATGTATCCAAATAAACCATATAACAATACTTACTTACATGTAATTAATAAGCACATCCTAATTTTTTATCCCTCTCCCTCCCATCCATCCCCCTCCCATGGATGTGCAAATTAAACCAGAAATAGGGAAATAAACCATTTAATTAGAATTGATAAAATTGGTCAAAGGACCCCACGTCAATTTAAATAACTTATTATTACCCTTTTGTTCAGAATTCATTTTCTCGTACTTATAACACAAGCAAAATGAATTCCACCAAAAGGTGAAATTTAATCTATCAAAATGCTTCCAATTTGTAGTCACCATTTGCATGGCTACCACGGTCATTCAAGTTCAAGTTTCAAGTTTTATTGATTTTGATATACCAACCATCAAATTAATATCTGGCCGGTTAACAATCGAATTAAAAAGATAGGGAAAACTGAGAAAAATAAAAATGTGTGAACATATAAAAAAACATTTACCAGACGTACTGGAATGTGAGGGTGGAATAAAGGGATGGGTAAAGTTACAAATTTGAGAAGAAAAAAGGAGATATTAGGGTTTGGGTAGTACATAAAGGGAGGGGTTGCTTTGTCAAAGAGATTGTTGTGAATAGGAAGAAAAAGAATAATGGTTCTAAAGATTATTAAATGCATCACAGAATAGGAAAGTTTTTAGACCAGTCTTAAATTTGTCAAGTCGAAGTTCATCACGGAGATGCTGTGGTAGGGAGTTCCAGAGAGTAGGTGCAGTTACTGCGAAGTTTACTTTTCGTGTATAGTAGAAATCTTTTAAGGAGGGGATGAAAAGAAGTTTTTGGTCGGTTGATCTTAGTGTGCGTGGAGAACTTTGAGGAATGAGAAGTTTATCTAGGAACGAGGGCAGATGATAGAGTTTTATTTTAAAGGAAAGTAAAATGATTTTATAGGTGATGCGATGAGTGACAGGAAGCCAATGTTCTTTTTTTAAAAGAGGAGTGACATGGTCATATTTACCTATTTTATATATAAGTTTTATTGCAGTATTTTGTATTATACCGAGTAGTCTGTTTTTATGTCTATCTATTGGAGGAGTAAGAGATACCAACGTCCCACAGATTACCGCTTCGTACGACAGCAGAACCGCACTCTCTAAAATCAAATTGATTTGTCCCCATATAGACGTCCAAAAATTGAATATCAAAGGACAATAGAACAACAGATGATCCAGTGTCCCTATGTCAAGATGACAGTGCCAGCATTTATTAGATTTTGAACTATTTAGCTTTTGTAATCTAACAGGGGTCCAAAAACTTCTAAGCAACAACAACAACAAAAAAACATGTCTGTCTCATAGATGCTGATGCTGTAAATCTCATCCTTCAAGTCCAACTTCGTGGCCATTGAGACGCAGAAATCTGCTGCTTAATCTCAATGCTCCAAATATCTTTAAGACTAGTTTTTTGTTTCTTATTTAAAATTTTTGATATTAATTTATACCACTTGGCTGCCTGATGCCCTAGCAAATCTGGAAGCATAGGCCCGGCAAGCTATACTGATCTTTTAAATTTCACCAATGAGGGAACCCTTTCTGAATGGCCTGCTTTAACTGCAACCACTTATATGCTTGAGACTTTGTTGCTGCCCATTGGTTCCTCCTACCATGGTCCAGCATTTCTCCCTCTCTCGTCCCTTCCTCCCATTGCACAACATCCTTATTTCCTTCTGTCCTGGATCGATCTCCCTCTTTTTCCCCTCCCCTCTCCTTCACAGCATTTCTTCTTCTGTCCTCCACCCCCATGTGCAACATGCCTTCCTCTCTCTCTCAGTGTCCAACATCTCTCTTTCTATCATTCCCTCCCTTGCTGCAAAGGGAGCTGAGAAAGAGAGAGAGAGAGAGATCCAGAGTGCATCTCTCCCATCCCATCTACTGCCGCATCCCAACATTTTTCCCTCTCTCATTCCCCGGATCATGTGCAGCATCTTTCGTCCCTGCCCACCAGCCCCATGCCCAACATTTCTCCTTCTATCACCCCTCTCCAACACTATACCACATCTCTCCCTCCATTCCCTCCTCCACTATGTCCAACATCCCTCCCTCTTGCATCCCTTTAAATCTGTCCCACTGTTCCCTCTCCACCACCATAACATTTCTCCCTCTCATCTTTCTCTTCCCTATGTATCTGTACCTCACTTCTCTCCCTCCCCATGCCCCCAAATCCTCCTCTTTCTTCCATTTCCCGTGTGTACCATTTCTCTTTCCTTCTCACTGACACTCGCACCTAACAATTCTCCCTTTCTATTCCCTCCCCCACCTAGCATCTCTTTCCCTCCCTTCCTCCCTCCATCCTATGTGTCAAGTTCATGCCCCCATCTTCACAAATAAAAAATGATGCAAATCAGTTTGTAAATCCGTCTGACACACAGCAGTAAGTGTGGTATGAGCATCTTTATTTATTTTAAAAATTTATATACCGTTTAAACCTAAACGGTTTGCATATTATTACATAAATAATTCAGTAAGACAAATAAAATCAAACATTAACATATAATAAGAACATAAGAATTGTCTCTGCCAGGTCAGACCAGGGGTCCATTGTGCCTGGCAGTCCGCTCCCGCGACGGCCCCCCCAGGTCCATGACCTGTAAGTGTTCCCTACCTAACCTAAAACGTCCATACCCTGTTCGCTTAATGTCCTGTAAGGTAAACCTGTACCCTGTTATCCCCTTTGGTTCCAGGAAGTCATCCAGTCCCTTTTTGAACCCCAGAATTGTACTCTGTCTTATCACCTCTCCGGGAAGCGCGTTCCAGGTGTCTACCACCCGTTGAGTGAAGAAGAACTTCCTTGCATTCGTTATGAATCTGTCTCCTCTCAGTTTTTCTGAATGACCTCTTGTTTTTGTTGTCCCCGCTAGTCTAAAGAATCTGTCCCGCTCCTCCTTCTCTATGCCTTTCATGATTTTATAAGTCTCTATCATGTCCCCTCTCAGTCTCCGCTTTTCATCGGAAAATCACGTAAAGTGTCCATCAAAAGAACAATCGCAAAGATCAGTTCCTAGAAAATAATTGCGTGTTTAATAGTTTTCTGAAATTACCTTCGTCATAACATTTTCGTAGTTGACCGATAAGTGAGTTCCACAATTTGACCCCCGCACAGCAAAAGGCCATTTTACTGGTTTCAGCATATTTTGGATTGGCATTTGTTTTTAATAACCCTGAGTTCTCAGAACGCAGAGACCTAGATGGTAAATAGTTTGACATCTTACTTTTAAACAATTCGGGTATGGTTCCATACAAGAATTGATGGCAAATCATTATTGCTTTATACTGAGATCTAAAAATAACAGGTAGCCAGTGCAATTATTGGAGATGGGGCGAGATGTGATCGTATTTAGATACGGCTATTATCAATCTTGCTGCTGTGTTCTGCACAACTTGCAATGCCCTGGATACACAAAGACACCTGCACATACCCCTGCCATCCTTTTCCTGGGGAAATGACACACTTACAGCTAAAGATAATGTCCGCAGCCTAGGAGTGATCCAGGACTCAAATCTATCACACTCAAATCATGTATCAAACTTAGTGTCTTCATCCTTCTACTACCTCCGTCAACTGAAGTGCATCCATCCTTACTTTTCAGAAACCGATTTTGCCCAACTACCGCATCCGTTTGTATTATCCCGCTTAGACTATTGCAATGCACTACTAGTGGGCTTACCCACCAAAACGCTCTCCCACCTCCAAGGTGTACAAAATGCAGCCATTCGTCTCCTGATAAACCTAGGCTTCTGAGACCATGTCACCCCAGCACTAACATCCATGCATTGGTTACCTATCCAGAAACGGTGCGCCTTTAAAGCCTTGGTCCTAGCCTTCAAGACCTTCCACAAGCTGACATCAAAACTACAAATTTATGTCCCAAACAGATCACTGAGATCTCAAACAGAGAGACAGCTCACACTACCACCTGGTCGTTCACTCAAAACTGAAACAGCCCGCAAATGCTCTTATTCGCAGTTTATACCCAAATTCTGGCACATCATCCCCACATCCATTAGATCGCTAGACAATCTATGGAACTTCAGGAAGGCCGTGAAAGCCTTTCTCTTCAGAAATCCAGCTCCTTAATGTCCAACGCTACTCACGAGCTCCATAATGACTTACGTTACTCATGGGACCTAAACTGCCGACCACCAATCATTTACTCGCTTACAACACTAAAACTTTAGTACAATTATATTATGTTCTGTTAGTACAGTGAATGCTGTCCTAAATCTATACTATGCCATGTAATATTTTCTACGAATGCCGCAAATTCTTCTAAGCTATGTCTGCCAAAAATGTCTTTCAATAATTTTGTCCTTCTATACTGTGAATGTACCATTGTAACCCGTTCTGGGCTCCTTTGGGAGGACGGGCTAAATAAATAAATGAATGAATAAATAAATAAATAAATCTTGTCGTAGTTATTCCAAGATACAGGACATTGCAGTAATCAAGTCTAGATAATACCATTGCCTGAACTACTGTGTGGAAATCGTATGGAGACAACATTGGCTTTACGCGATGCAATAAATGTATTTGTACAAAACATGCTTGTACAGTTTTTGCAACTTGTAAATTCATTGAGAGGCCACAATCCAACTTTACATCAATTCCACAGCTTCTCTTTTTTTTTGGTGCCTCCTTTTTCCTGTGGAATATTTGGTGACTTTTGTTGTTTGTTTTGGGAGGTGCTACAGAAACATAGAAACATAGAAACATAGAAGGTGACGGCAGAAAAGGGCCAAGGCCCATCGAGTCTGCCCACTCCATTGACCCACCCCCCTAGTTAATCGCTCTCTGATTACCTTTTCCCTCGTAGAGATCCGACATGAGCATCCCAACTGTTCTTAAAAACTGGCACGCTGCTGGCCTCAACCACCTGTACTGGGAGCTTATTCCAGCTGTCCACTACTCTTTCAGTGAAGAAGTACTTCCTGGTGTTGCCATGAAACTTCCCGCCCTTTATTTTCAGCGGGTGTCCTCTTGTGGCCGAGGGTCCCCTAAGAAGGAAAACATCATCTTCTACCTTGATGCGACCAGTGACATACTTAAATGTCTCAATCATGTCCCCTCTCTCACTACGTTCTTCGAGAGAGTATAGCCGCAATTCGTTCAGCCTTTCTTCGTATGATAGATCTTTGAGCCCCGAGACCATCTTGGTGGCCATTCGCTGTACCGACTCGATTCTCAGCACATCTTTGCGGTAATGTGGCCTCCAAAATTGTACGCAGTACTCCAGATGAGGCCTCACCATGGTTCTGTACAAAGGCATTAGGACGTCGGGCTTCCGACTAACAAAACTTCTCCGGATACAACCCAGCATTTGCCTAGCCCTAGATGAAGCCTTCTCCACTTGTTTGGCCGTTTTCATGTCTTCGCTGATGATCACCCCCAAATCCCGTTCTGCGACAGTCCTTGCTAAGGTTTCTCCATTCAATGTGTATGTTCTGCACAGATTATTGTTGCCAAGGTGCACGACCTTGCATTTGTTAGCATTGAAGCCACAATATAATAATATATATATAATAACTTAGAATCTGACCCTTACTGCCTACGAAATAGATGACAATAAGTATATACACTAATTATTTTTAATGGCTGTGAACTAATGGCAATATTAGCGCATGACTAATAGTGCAAAAAAAAAAAAGAAAAAGACCTTTTTTATGGCTGCAATAAAACTGGCCTTAGCTCACAGGAAAAACCTACACAAGAGTGCTTTAGCGCCACTTTTTACTACAGCTTAATATAAGGGCCCCTAAATCATTTTATTGGTAATAGGTGGTTTACAGTGCCTCATAATAGGTTTAGCATTGGAATCGTGGTTTGAAGTTCAATAACCTAATAGCTGAGGCTTTTGTTTAGTTCATCGGAGACTTGATTTACAACTGTGTTTTGACCATAAGCTTGCAAAGCAGGGCGCACCATTAATAAAGGCGAGAAGTCCATGAAACACAGCGACTTATCATAAGAACATAGGAAAATAAGAATTGCCATACTGGGACAGACCAGAGATTTCAACAGTGGCCAACCCATGTCCCAAGTATCTATCTAGATCCCAAGTATTAAAACAGATTTTAGACTTTTCTTTTAGGAAATTATCCAAACCTTTTTTTTTTTTTTAAATCCCTGCTAAGCTAACTGATTTCACCACATTCCCTGGCAACAAATCCCAGAGTTATAGATTATACGCTTTGTGAAGAAATATTTTCTCCAGTTTGCTTTAAATCTACTCCTTAGTACACAGGTGTCAAAGTCGGTCCTCGAGGGCCAGAATCCAGTCGGGTTTTCAGGATTTCCCCAATGAATCTGCATGAGATCTATTTGCATGCACTGCTTTCAATGCATATTCATTGGGGAAATCCAGAAAACCCGACTGGATTCCGGCCCTCGAGGAGGGACTTTGACACCCCTGCCTTAGTAGATCGACTGATGACATCCAAGGAGGTCATACTAGGGAAGAAAATGTTATTTCTTGGCTGAACAACTAAGAATATAAACGGATGAAAACTAACCACTAGGTGTAGCAGTTGTACTAAAATGAAACTGAAGCAGTTTTGCAGAACTGGGATTTCTCTAACACAAGAAAATGGGATTTTGTATTGTACTAGTGAAATATTAAAAATAATTTTTTACAATGTCTGTAAACCATGACTCTACCACCATGAATTAACATTTTTGTGGATCTCCTAGTCATGCAGAACACTGCTGATAAAGAAGAGACCTCTTCCACTCCATGACGTTTTGAAATTAACATAGTAGATGACGGCAGATAAAAGACCTGAATGGTCCATCCAGTCTGCCCAACAGTCACACTCATCAATTCATGATTAAACCAACAACAAAGGCGACATACTTGATCATTGGCTTTCTTTGGCATTTCTGGGATATGGACTGTAGAAGCCCACCCGGCATTGTCCTTTCGTTCCGGTTACTAGAATTGCCGTTGAAACCAATTCCTGCCTATCCGACTTCATCCTGTCCTAGACATAAGGTTACCAGATTTTACTACTGTCAAATCCCCATGGCCCTGCCCATTTCCACTCAGCCCCGCCCTAGTCTGCCCATGTCATAGAAACATAGAAACATAGAAAGTGACGGCAGAAAAAGGCCGAGGCCCATCGAGTCTGCCCACACCGCTGACCCACCCCCCCTATTTAATCACTCTCTGATGACCTTTCCCTCCTAGAGATCTGACATGAGCATCCCATCTGTTCTTAAAATCAGGCACGCTGCTGGCCTCGATCACCTGCACTGGGAGCTTGTTCCAGCTGTCAACCACTCTTTCGGTGAAGAAGTATTTCCTGGTGTCGCCATGAAACTTCCCGCCCTTTATTTTCAGCGGGTGTCCTCTTGTGGCGGAGGGTCCTTTAAGAAGGAAAATATCATCTTCTCCCTCGATACGACCAGTGACATACTTAAACGTCTCAATCATGTCTCCTCTCTCACTACGTTCTTCGAGAGAGTATAGCCGCAATTCGTTCAGTCTTTCTTCGTATGATAGATCTTTAAGCCCCGAGACCATCCTGGTGGCCATCCGCTGTACCGACTCGACTCTCAGTACATCTTTACGGTAATGTGGCCTCCAGAATTGTACGCAGTACTCCAGATGAGGCCTCACCTATTGGGCACCAGCCTTGACCCCCCCCAGCCACGCCCCCTTCAACCTGTTCTCGTGCTCGGATTCCGCCTCAGGAGGGTATCTGCGCTGGTGTGACGTGATGATGTCGCACGCATGCACACATGTGCGTGACGTCACCATGCTGCATCCGCGCATGTGCAGACGCTCTCTCGATGTGGTCCCGAACTGGAAGTTTTTCAAAATCCGGATGTTTGGTAACTCTACATATACGAAACACCGACGGTAAAAGTCTGTCTTGCACTGTCCTCACATTCTAGTTATGGCCTTGCCATTTTTGTCTCTGCCTCATTTACAAACCCAAAACTTATCTTCTTTTTCTACCCTTGAACACTTACCCCCTTCCCCCCTTTTAGTGCTAGCCGAGGTGGTAGCATAGCATAATAACACATTTCTAGACTGCATAACCCTAAGTTCAATGCGGTTATCAAAAGATTATGCTATGGTAAAATGCAAAAAAAGAAAATGTAATACATAGAGATTAGTTAGCCAAAAATTTGGAAAAAAGAAGTCTTCAGAAGTTTTCTATAATGTGTATAAGATGTAGATCTAATCAATAATGGGCGAAAATCTTTATCGTAATGAGCTGCTTGATAAGAAAGCCAGTGACCATGATGTTTCTTACTTTTACACCCCTTAACTGAAGGGAACGTAAATAGGGCATGAGATTTTCTACTCTTCTCATGTGTCATAAAAACAAATCTGTCAACAAGATAAAGTGGGACCACACCAGATGCGACTTTATAGCATAGACACCCTAACTTAAAAATCACCCGTGCCTCCACTGGGAGCCAATGTAACCTACAGTAATAAGGAGTTACATGGCCGTACTTCCTCAAGCCAAAGAATTCCTATGAGCGTTGCAACCTGTTACCGCCGCAGCCGGTGCAAAAAAACACTCTATGGTTTTGTAAAAGGGAGAGGGGTTAGTCTTACAAATCTCTTTCCCATTGACACTTCTTTTACCTGATAATCGTCCTCCTGTTATCCATTCCTCTCTCCTGACCCTTCATGGTCTCTTTAGTTTCTATGCCACTTTGCCCTCCCCAATTCTAATTCTAGGTCAGTGGCCTCAAACTCAAACCCTTTGCAGGGCCACATTTTGGATTTGTAGGTACTCGGAAGGCCTCAGAAAAAAAAATTAATTTCTTATTAAAGAAATGACAATTTTGCATGAGGTAAAACTCTTTATAGTTTATAAATCTTTCCTTTTGGCTAAGTCTTAATAATAATATGGTAATTTGTAGCTAAAGAGACATATGATCAAGAAACTGTTTTATTTTACTTTTGCGATTATGATAAACATACCGAGGGCCTCAAAATAGTACCTGGCGGGCCGCATGTGGCCCCCAGGCTGTGAGTTTGAGACCACTGTTCTAGGTGATGTAAATCAGAGTTACTCAACATGCAGTACGCGGACCCTTAGGGGTAGAGAATGACACGGTGACAAAATTCATCACCGTTCCCGTCACTGCGGATAACCGCAGGAAATAATCCCATGTCATTTTCTAGTGTCTATTTCAACCTCGGTCCTTCTACACCAGCATTCTTCAAAGCAAAGCTTGCGGGTCAGTGGTTGTGCCCAATTATTCTCCAATTCTTTCCTCTCACCTTAAAGAATGACATGAAGATGGTTTCCCGCGGTTATCCGCGGGGACGGGGACGGTGATGAATTTTGTCACCGTGTCATTCTCTACTTAGGGATACACAAACTGCTTGTTGGGGGTACGTGGCACTGCGCCCATCACTCGCTCCCCTTCCTCCTTAATGGCCGCCAGCAGGGATCCCATGCTCTCCATCCTGTATTTCCCTCTCACCGAAGCCGACCCAGAAGGCTTCCCTCCAATGTCAGAGCTGATGTCTCTATCTCTCTATGCCGGAAGGGAAGCCTTTTGGGTCAGTGGGCGATCCCAGTTACCTCCTTCAGAGCCGTCCAGCTGGGCTGCTCCTTCCTGCCTTCTGCCACACAGGAATTATTTGAGCATCAGAATATTTACCTCACCAGTCCACGGTTTACATATTTTTAGACAGGTCCTTATTTTGTGCCTGGGGCAGCGAAGTGTTAAGTGACTTGCCCAGCATCACAAGGAGCTGCAGTGAGAGTCGAATTCACTTGGTGATATCTTAAAAGAAGATCACATATATTTGTGTAGGGATTTGGGAAGTATTGAATTTCTGTGAATAAAAGTAATGTTTTATTTTTATTTTTTTTAAATAAAGAATCTTTTAAAACAAAAAGAAAAGAAAAAATTCTGAATTGCATTAACAGAAGCCCTGCCTCTGTGTCCTAGTTTGTAATTAGATAGCTGCTGGAAAATTTAATAGGGCCATGAGTTTAGGGGTCTCCATGTTCTGCTAACCCTATTATTAGATGGCCGTGCATGTTGTATTTCACTGAATGAACAGCAAAGATGATTAGATAAGAACCGAGATTAACAAGGCGCTTTCTAAAGGTTGCGACTACATACTGAATACATCTTCTGTCCTGAAAAGTTCAGTCTCCAAGTAATTCATAACCAAACTAATGGTATTCCATAATATCATTAAAAGGACGGCTTTGTGCTTTTCAGAAACTTATAGATGTAAAACAAATTGTCTCCAGGGCTTTTACAGAGTTAATCTATTTTTTTTTTTTTTTTTGCGTTTCAGCCACTCGAACTGGGCTGGCATCCTCTCTGAGCAACAGTTGGCGAATGTGCTTTGACCTTTTCAGCGTCTTGTACTGATGCCCAACCAAACAAAGTTCACCAATAATGGTCGGGTGGAGGGGGGTGGGAGGGGGGGAAGAACGATTATCAATCAGTCTGAGACTGCAGACTGCATGGAACATGTTGCATACCAGGTTTTAGTAAGATAACCAGCTCTCACACTGTATAAGAAGTTAAGCTGAGCCTTGTCCTTTGAGATTATAACAAATGGAAAATTGTAATGGCATAGTTAAGGGGACCTTTTACAAAACTGCGGTAAAAAGGGTTCATAGACAACAGCGCGAAAGACAAAAGTGCGTGCCGACAATTGAGCGCAGCGTACGCCGCCGCACCGCTCTAAATGACAGTTTTTAGGGGCTCCGATGGGGGATTTTGTTGGGGAACCCCCCCCAGTTTACTTAATAGACATCGCGCCGGCGTTGTGGGGGGCGTGGGGGGTTGTAACCCTCCACATTTTACTGTAAACTGAACTTTTTCCCTAAAAACAGGGAAAAAGTTCAGTTTTCAGTAAAATGGGGGGGGTTACAACCCCCCCACCCCCCCACAACGCCCCCACAACGCGGCGCGATGTCTATTAAGTAAAGTGGGGGGGGTTCCTCCCCACGCCCCCCCGTCGGAGCGCTAAAAACAGTAATTTAGAGCGGCGCGGCGGCGCGCGCTGCGCTCAATTGCCTGGGCGCGCCTTTGTCCCGGCGCGCTTTTGACCTGACACCGTAAAAAGTAGCCTTAGCGTGCCTTGATATGTTCAAAAAATGGAGAATAATGACCTCACTATTAATGAGTCCCCCTTTTATCAAGCTTCGTTAGGGTGTTTTTTTTTAAATTGTGAGTCGCAGTGGTAAAAGCTCCAACGCTCATAGGAATTCTATGAGCACCGGAGCTTTTATCGCAGCGGCCTGAGATTAAAAAAAACCCTAACGCATCTGCTGTTTTTTTTTGTCCTCTGATACTCTGCTTCTGGAAATCGATATGGGGACAAATCAATGTAATACTTAAGTCTGCAATTCCATTGTCATATGAGATGGTTATATGTGGTACCTTATTGTATGTTAAACCCCCATTTGACCAGTATAAAGGCAGGCTTTTCATGATAATAACAGGGATAGCAATCCAAATGATAACAAGAAATTGGAAGAGTTCTGATACTTAAAATTTTCCTTTTTGGTGGGCAAATTTGTGTTCTAGTTACAAATATGAAAAAATGAACGCAGAATTTTTGGGGAATAATAAGGTATTTAAGTTAGCGTGGGGCCCGTTAGCAGCTTTTGATGCATCTATTTAAGATATGTAGTTACATATTTATGTCTTATATCTCTTTTAAATTAGGTTTCATTCCTATACACATTCGGGGGAGGGGGGATACCACATATATATTTGATGTATGTTTACATTTCTGAGTTATACAGGGTTGGGGGGTAATGATGTCTTTTAATTTCTGTAGTTCAAAAGTGCTTTGTAATGGTTTGATATGTTTCAGACGTATATATTTATATTGCACTGTTCATATTGGAAAATAATAAAATTTATTAAAAAAAAACATAACCCTAACGCAGCTTGATTAAAGGAAGCCTTAATTAAACATATCCCCCTTGTACAAAACCGTAGCACTTTTTTTTAGCGCAGACTGCGACGGTGACAGCTCTATGAGCGTCGGGGCTGCTACCGCTGTGGCAGGTGCTAAAAACTGCGCTACAGTTTTGTAAAATGGGGGGGGGGGGGGGGTTAGTCTCATTCTTAAAACATTCACAGGTCCTAAAAAGAACCTCCATCAATTATGTTTTCATCCCCAAAATACATATTTTCATACGAGTATCCCTTTTTACCAGATTTTCACCAACCCCCTCTTTTACTAAGGTGTGCTAACCGATTAGCGCACGCTAAACACCAACGCGTCCATAGACTAACACGCATGTGTTAACATTTAGAGCGCACTAATCGGTTAGCGCACCTTAGTAAAAGATAGCCTAAATATCCACACTGAAAAAACAATAGTAGAATGACTTTGAAGCATTTATCTGCAGTATGGTGTGATTATGATGAAATGGTGTAAATTCGCTCTCTTTTTTTTGTTGATGAGACTTTTCAACACTGGGAACAAATTTTGAAACCGCATTTCCTTGGAAGTTAAGTGGAATCATTTTTTTTTTTTTTTCCAATGATTATTTTTTTTGCTGTGTGGATATTTGGTGAAAACCTGGGTAAAATTTGGTGAAAAGGGATATATGAAAATATGTTGGATTTTTACAAATGACATAAGAAGAAATCCAAAATAAACACATAAGAGTCGGATGGGAACATGCAATACAGCAATTCAAGAAATATGACCAAACAGGTGGTACTTTTCCCAGTTTATTTTTTTGCTTCTTGGAAGCATTTTCACATTGTATTGTATTGTTGTTTGTATTATCATAAAACCAATAAAGCTTTGAACTAAAAAAAAAAAAAAATGAAAGCATAATTGATGGAGTGATGATTTTCAGAATGTGACTGTTTACCCCCCCCCCTCCCTTTTATGAAGCCGGATTAGGCTTTTTTATCGCCGGCCATGGCGGTATTATCTCCAATGCTCATAAAATTCCTATGAGCGTCGGAGCTAATACTGCTGCGGCCGGCAATAAAAAAAAGCTGAAAGCGGCTTCGGAAAAGGGGAGGCTAATTAAGTCTCTCTAATACTGAGGTGTTATTCTCTATTTTTTTTGTACTTGGTCAGTGGAAAGCAAGTTCTAGTATACTTGATATGTCCAGTGTAGAGTAGAAGACTGTGGTAATGTTTGTATGTTTATCTTCTCCACAAGCTATTCTTGCCATTTGTGCATGGCTATTAAAAAAGATTATTGTGGACAAGGTCGGTAGAGTAGCATAGGTTTAGACTTCCAAAACTAAACATCTTATTTCACAGGGAAAAAACATGTACCGATAAAGTAGGTGTGTATCTCTGTGGCAGTGTAGCTCCATGGCCAGGGTTGGAACTTTCAGAAATACAATCACACACACTGGTATAGTAAGAGGGGGATATGGGGGAGGGGGGGATCCTAGATGCGGTCTTCCTAAGGGTGCGGCTCCTCTCTGCCCCTCCCCGCTTCTCTCCTCAACACACTCATACCCCTTGCCTTCCCCCGTACCTTTTCTACTTCCCAGCAGTGTGAGGTTGCTGCCGGAGTTGGCGTTGGCGCTTTCTCTGATGTTGCTTCCAGGACCTGCGCCTAGGAAGTGATGTCCAAGGGCGAGCGGACACCGAAGTGTGCATGTTGCTCACACCAGAAAAGTTAAAAAAGGTACGGGGAAAGGGGAAAAAGGTACGTGCGCGGCAGGGGGGAGGGGAAGGGGCGCCACCACCCCTAGCACTGCTCACCCTTACTATGCCACTGACCACACACGCTTGTTGTATGTATAAGGATGCTACGTTCAAAGTAAGGTATTTCCAAGACTGTTCTCTCTTTCCACAAGCTGGAGAATTCTCTAAATGATGCTATTTTTTTAGGCACCAGTAAACTCAGTAAAAGACGTCGTTGAAACAACCTTTTTAACAGAGTTTCAAGGCACCTTGAAATGAATGAAAAAATTGTCCCTGCAATCACGCCTCTATAGGCGCTTTAGGCCGCCTAATACAACTGTGGGCATGGCTAACGCTGGAAGTGGCGTTAGGCGACCTAAAGCACCTTCGGAGGCGCAATTCACATCATAGGTAGGCACCGGAAATGTAGGCTGGGAAAACCCTGGCCTACATTTCTGGCACCTATCTTTGCTGGAGGCACGATTCTGTACCCAGCTCTGTCACATGATTGACACCCGATTGGTGGCCGCCTTAACAATGGCGCCGGTTACAAAATCCGGGCCTTGGGGATTTACTATATTTCCTTCTGAACCCTGTCCCTTACATGCTCCACAGTTCTGTGCACGCCACTTTTCCCTCTTTAGGCTTCTTGCTTTAGGCTCCCTGCAGCCAGTCCCATATGTGGCTTCCACAGGTTCAACACACAGTCACTTCTAAACTCCAAGATTCCTGTAGTCTCTCCTTAACACGGCTTCACAGGTGTTAGGGCCCAAAACTCATAAGATCATGAAGGGTATAGTGAAGGTAGAGAGGGACAGATTCTTCAGACTAGCAGGGGCAGCAAAAACTAGAGGGCACTCAAAAAAAATTGAAGGGAGATAGGTTCAGAACAAATGCTAGGAAGCTCTTCTTCACGCAGAGGGTGGTGAACACCTGGAATACGCTTCCAGAGGAGGTGGTAGAGCAGAGTACGACTTTGGGGTTCAAAAGGGGATTGGACGAGTTCATGAAGGAAAAGGGGATCCATGGGTACAATTAGAGGGTTACTATACAGTACAGAAGGCTGTAAAGTAATAGAGTAGTAGAGTAATAGATCACTATAGGTCATTGACCTGGGGGGCCACCGCGGGAGCGGACTGCTGGGCGTGATAGACCTATGGTCTGACTCAGCAGAGGCAATGCTTATGTGCTTAGCTTTTTTCTGGGGTTATTTTACCATCCAGGTTGTGAGCTGTGGGAATAACACTGCTTACAAGATGGTTCACTAGCGGCATTATTCTCCAAACTCAGGATTCATCTACCTCCAGTACCGGAACCCACACTGGGGCATCAAGGTGTGGTAAAGAGCAATCTTTTATGGCACGTTAAGAACATAAGAATTGCCGCTGCTGGGTCAGACCGGTGGTCCATCGTGCCCAGCAGTCTGCTCACACGGCGGCCCTTAGGTCAAAGACCAGTGCCCTATTTGAGTCACCTTACCTGCATACGTTCTGGTTCAGCAGGAACTTATCTAACCTTTTCTTGAATCCCTGGAGGGTGCTTTCCCCTATAACAGCCTGAAAGTTGATGAACCTTGGTTAATGGACACTAGAAATAAGGTTATTGAGGAACTGACTACAGTCTGAATAAGCAGTGACTCAACACTGGATTAGGAATTAGTTATCGGATAGAAAACAGAGGGTAGGGTTAAATGGTCATTTTTCTCAATGGAGGAGAGTAAACGGTGGAGTGCCCCAGGGGTCTGTACTGGGACCGATGCTATTTAACCTATTTATAAATGATCTGGAAATTGGAACGACCAGTGAGGTGATTAAATTTGCAGATGACACTAAACTGTTCAAAGTTGTTAAAACGCATGCGGATTGTGAAAAATTGCAGGTGGACTTTAGCAGATGAAATTTAATGTTGATGAATTTAACTGTTCTATACACTTTGGCATGAAACTAATGCCTAATTTTAGATGTCCCTTTTAAAAAAAAAAAATACCCTCTTTATTACAAATGATTCTTATGATTAATTTCACGCTGTTTCTTCTTCCCAAAGGAGAAGGATATCAGCCTGACCCATATTGAGTCCAGGCCATCCCGTCTCAACAAAGATGAGTATCAGTTCTTCATCAACATGGATTACGGAAGCACGTTTGCTCTCGATGAGATTGTCCGGCGCTTGAGGAATGATATAGGTGCAACGGTCCATGAGTTTTCTCGTGACAAGAAAAAGGATTGTGGTAAGAAATGAATGAGTTAGCAGATTGATTGAAGCAATTGCCAGTTTACATTGATTGACAATGGGGCTCATTTTCAAAAACGAAAAATGTACAAAAGTGGCATAAAGGGACAGATGGACGTTTTTCTCACCAAAACCTTCCAATTCACTATTTTCGAAACCCATTTTGAGAACGGATTTCTTTGCTATTCATCTGCAGCATGTCTAAATCTCAAGGGGGCATGTAGGAGGTGTGGTTTGGGTGGGATTTATGATTTGGACATTTTTCTGTAATAATTGAACATTTTAGAAAACGTCCAGGGCGCAGTTTGGACATTTGGGGCTAGACCTGTTTTAACAACGAATACATTCCAAAAGGGTGCCCAAACTGACCAGATGATGACTGGAATGATGAAGGCATGAACCCACCAGACACTCCCACTGTGGTCACTGACCAACTTCCACCCCCAAAGATCTAAGTTTATTAAAATCTTTCTATTCTGCACCAAAGGTAAAAACCATCTGGGTGGCTTACAATCTAAAACCATATTCCAAGATATAAAAGGTTCACATGACATCAAACATATAGAGTTAAACGTTAAATACAATTGTTATGAAAAAGCTGGGGAGGAAAATGCAATTCGGACAACTTTCCGTATCTTGTACAATACTCTCAAGACCCAAGGGCAATTATCTGTTGTGATAAGCATCCGTAAAGAGAAGTGTTTTTATTTCCATTTTAAACGTATCCATTGAATTGAATAGTCAGAGGCTCATTGGCATAGAATTCCAGAATTGCGGACCTCTTACTGGAAAAGTGGATATGTTCATGGACAATTTCTCGATGCATTGGGACAACAAGAAGTTTATGCATTTCTGATCTGAGTGATCTAGATCAATTGTTCCCAACCCTGTCCTGGAGGACCACCAGACCAGTGGGGTTTTTGGGATAGCCCCTAGAATATGCTTGGATCAGATTTGCATGCCTGTCACCTCCATTATATGCAAATCTCTCTCATGCATATTCATTAGGACTATCCCAAAACCCCCACTGGCCTGGTGGTCCTCCAGGACAAGGTTGGGAACCACTGATTTAGATGGAGTATATGGAGTCAAAAAACGTGCTAGGATGTGAATGATTTTGTACATATCTTTTATATTTATTAGAAACTTTATATAATAATAATAATAACTTTATTTTTGTATACCGCAATACCACAAAACAGTTCAGAGCAGTTTACAGGTTAAGAGACTGTACATTTACAGCGAAGTTACAGCATGTCAGAAGACAGTTCAGCATATCAGAAAACAATTTAGAACAATTTATGCAATGAAGGTGCAGAGAATGTATGGTATAAACCAGTGACAATTACAAAATGATCCAATCGTTGTTGCAAGGGGGGTGCCAACCGGGGAAAAAGGGGAGGAAGGGTAGGGAGGGAGGCGAGGTTGGGATTATTAGTTTGGTAGGGGGGGCGGGGGTTAGAGGAATTTATCAAAGAGGTATGATTTGAAAGATTTCCTGAAGGATTGATAAGTTGGGGCAAGAGAGATGAGGGTGGACAAGCAGTCATTCCATTTGCCAGCTTGGAAAGAGAGGGTTTTGTCGAAGAATCTTTTGTAGATGCATCCTTTTGGGGAGGGGTAGGCAAACAGGTGGGCATTGCGTGTACGGTTAGAGCCTGGGAAGACGAAGTGGCCTGAAAGGATCCAAGCGGTTTACAATGCATAAATCACATTCATCAAGAAAAGAACTCCATTAAAAAAATAAAAGGAAAGATTAAGAACAAAAGTTAAGAACATAAGAATTTGCCTCCGCTGGGTCAGACCAGAGGTCCATCCCGCCCAGCGGTCTGCTCCCACGGCAGCCCCTTAGGCCTATCACCTGTGCAGTGGTCCCTGACTATTCCTATAACCTAGCTCAACTCCTGCCTGTACCCCTAAATCCCCTTATCCTCTAGGAACCTATCCAAACCTTCTTTGAAGCCCTGTAACGTGCTCTGGCCTATCACGGCCTCCTGAAGCACGTTCCATATGTCCACCACCCTCTGGGTAAAAAAGAACTTCCTAGTGTTTGTTCTAAACCTGCCCCCTTTTAATTTCTACGAGTGCCTCCTTGTACTTGTGGTTCACCACATTGTGAAGAATCTGTCCTTGTCTACCTTTTCTATGCCCTTCAGGATTTTGAAGGTTTCTATCATGTCTCCTCTAAGTCTCCGCTTTTCCAGGGAGAATAGCCCCAGCTTTTTCCATCTATCAGCATATGAGAAGTTTTCCATACCCTTTATCAGTTTAGTCGCTCTTCTCTGGACTCCCTCAAGTACTGCCATGTCCTTCTTGAGGTATGGCGACCAGTACTGGACACAGATTTCTCATCCATGTATGACGGCTTCAGATGTTATGGGCAATCCTATTAGAGCACCAAGCAGGTTGCTGGTCGGCATAGTGAACTACAGAGATGGGGACTCAGGTCCATATCCCACACTTATGGTAGAATATGTGAGCATTCTAAGATCCATTCATATCCCACTGTAGCTACATATAGGTGACACCTGCAGGCATAAGGGCTATTGGTGTGGTGTACAGTTGGGTCCAGTAGGTTTTGGAGATAAGGAAGTGAGATCTGTACCTGGGACTTTTTATGTGAAGTTCTCTGAAGTGCCCCCTAAGATGCCCACGGCTCTGCTGGGATGTTTGTGTGTCTAGTGTACTAAAAATGATGGCCCCTCCTACATCTCAATGGCTTCTTTTGTACACTTTTCTTTTGGATTTTTTTTTTTTTTTAATGGTTTCACTGGGCATAAACACATCTGAAACAAACAAACAAAAAAAAGATGGACATTTTCCTGTTTTGAAATAGTCATCTTCAATACTGGATTTTTGTGTCATGTCAAGAATTGATTACTGCAATGCCTTGTTCATAGGTATCCCCCAGAAAGAAATCAGACGGTTACAGCTCATTCAAAATGCTTCAATCAAACTTATATGGAAAGCAAAGAAATTTGATCACGTTACCCCACTTCTTGAAAAATCTCATTGGCTCCTGGTAGCACATCAAATAACCTATAAGATCTGTCTTTTAACTCTTAAGTCAATTTTATATAAAATTCCAGCTTATATTGAGCGCGTCTTAATACCGTATACTCTCACCCGGAGGCAATATATTTTCACTGTCGTTGCTCCACAATTGTGGAATTCCCTCCCAATATATATAAGGGAAGAGCAAATTCAAAAGCAAGTTGAAATGCTTTCTTTTTTAAAGATGCTTTTAACTGCTAACTATTGGTTTTCCATTGTCGAACAGCTATCTAAGCACACTTCCAGGACAGTCATCTCCTTTTTTACTGGCAGTTTTCCCCCCAGCCAGCACTTAATGTTGAATTATCTGGTTAACCACCCTCCCTTTTCTCAAGCTGCGCTAGAAGTTTTTACCACATGCCAGTGAGCAGTGGCGTACCTAGGGGGGGGGCGGGGGGGCGGGCCGCCCCGGGTACCAGCCCTAAGGGGGTGTTCCCGGCCTTGCCGTTCAGTCCCCCGCCACCCCCGAAGGACCGCTCGCCCCACTGACCTTCCTGCACCACCTGTGAAGCAGCCCGCAGCAGGATCGCGAAGTCAGCGTCAGCATCCCTGCGCTGCTTCCTGCGCCGCGATCCCGCCCCTCCTCTGACGTCAGAGGAGGGGCGGGACCTTGGCGCAAGAAGCAGCGCAGGGATCGCTGACGCTGACTTCGCGATCCTGCTGCGGCTGCTTCATAGGTGGTGCGCGGGGAGGCCAGGGGGGCGAGCGGTCCTTCGGGGTGGGTCGGGGCATCAGGCCTTCAGGGGGGGGCGGGCGGGCAGGCACGCAGGCTTTCAAGGGGGAGGGGGTGACAGGCAGGCAGGCAGGCCTTCAAGGGGGGACAGGCCTTCGGGGGGGGTGCAGACCTTCAAGGGGTGCAGGCCTTCAAGGGGGGCAGGCAGGCCTTCAGGGGGGTGCAGGCCTTCGGGGGGGGTGTAGGCCTTTGGGGGGGTGCAGACCTTCAAGGGGGTGCAGGCCTTCAAGGGGGGGAACAGGCCTTCAAGGGGGGAAAGGCAGGCAGGCCTTCAAGGGGGGGACAGGCCTACAAGGGGGGGGACAGGCCTACAAGGGGGGGGGGGCAGGCCTACAAGGGGGGGGACAGGCCTTCAAGGGGGGGTGCAGGCCTTCAAGGGGGGTGCAGGCCTTCAAGGGGGAGACAGGCCTTCAAGGGGGGAAAGGCAGGCAGGCAGGCCTTAAAGGGGGGACAGGCCTACAAGGGGGGGGACAGGCCTACAAGGGGGTGGGACAGGCCTTCAAGGGGGGGACAGGCCTTCGGGGGGGTGCAGACCTTCAAGGGAGTGCAGGCCTTCGGGGGGGGTGCAATCCTTCAAGGGGGGTGCAGGCCTTCAAGGTGGGACAGGCAGACCTTTAAGGGGGGACAGGCCTTTGGGGGGGGACCATGATTTAGAAGTACACGGAGGGAAGGGGGTGTTCAAAGAGACATGCATATGCCAAACTTTGGGGGGGGGAAGAAATAATGGGTCTGAAAATAGAGGAGAGGGAGAGAGATGATGGACCATGGGATTTAGGGAGGGAAGGAACAGAAAGGGAGAGAAATTGGACACAAGGGATGGTGTGGAGGAGGGATAGAGATACTGGATAGGAGGGTAATTAGGAAAAGAAACGGAGAGATGGTGGACTCTGGGATGGTGGGGAAGGAGGGAGAGATGCCGGATGAAAGGGTATTTAAGAAAAGGTGGATCTGTGGAGGGAGATGAAAAAAAGGAAAGATACCAGACTTCCTGGGAAGGGAAGGGAAATGGAAAGGGAGGACAGAGTTGGCAGATGGATGGTTAGCATGCAGAAAGAAGGAGACCCTGGCAAGCAAGTTATCAGAAGAAAACCAGAGCCTTGACAAGATTTGAAATATAACCAGACAACAAAAGGTAGAAAAATTAATTTTATTTTCTGTTTTGTGATTATAACATGTCAGATTTGAAATGTGTATCCTGCCAGAGCTGGTGTTGGACTGCAAACGAGAGCTAGGATTTAACAGAAAGAGGAAAAGTCCTTTTTGTTTCTTTATTTTATTTACACCACAGCGCCAGTGTGGTTAGGAGAAGCCAAAGGGGGTGAAAAAGCTATAAAACCCACCAGGAGTTTTGAAAAAAATCACCCAACTGGGCAGGAAAATCGAATTGAAAAACCAATTCAATAGGGCTGAATCGAATCAAAATTTTTTTTTCCTGTATCTGGCAGCATTAGTTTGCGCTACTGTCTTAGACTTTAGGACCTGGGATTGGGGAGAGATGGCATCCTCAGTACTTTATAATGCAAGTGAAACGAGGATTTGGTCAGACTTTTGAAGGGTCTGCAGAAAAAAAATATTGTATAGGCCGGGGACATGAGACAGCAGGAAATGGGAACTTTTCTTCCTTCTATTTTTGTGAATGGAAAGGCTGAGGATGTCAGAGAGGTCAGTTAAAATATGTGCTTTATAAGAAAATATAATAATGTTTTATAAAGTTTATAGCATAGCTGGCCTACCCAGTGAGGTGTTCCTAGTGGTGATGGTGGCAGCGTGTCAATGTGTTGAGAGGAAGAGGTGGTCTGGGAAATTCTGCTGAGCAAACTCCGGGCCCATTTCCACCCCCCAGTTAGTCCACTCCACTCAACTGATTCACACACTGAGTGGGTCTTTGGGTGTTGTTTTGGGATCTCTTCCAGTGGTTTATCTCCTTCTGGTCCAAGGAAGGAAACTTTGTTATCCTTAGCATTGACCTACAGAATATGTTTGTAACAGCGCTGCTTGTGTGGCATTAGGCTATGTAGTGATCGAAAGAAAAAAACAGACCTTTGCACATTTTTGCACTATATGGTGGGTGTATGAGGAGATTCACATTTCCTGCACAGCTAAGTCCATGTGAAGTTACCTTGTGCTGTATTTGACATCTAGCAAGGTCTCTGTTTGAAAGGAAAGATCTAAACTTAAAAATGAAGTGGCCAGAAGTTATGGTAAAAGCAGATAGTGTAGCTGGTTTTAAGAAAGATTTGGACAAATTCCTGGAGGAAAAGTCCATAATCTGTTATTAAGACATGGGGGAAGTGTCTGCTTGCCCTGGATCGGTAGCATGGAATGTTGCTACTCTTTGGGTTTTGACCAGGTATTAGTGTCCTGGATTGGCTACCATGAGAATGGGCTACTGGGCATGATGGACCATTGGTCTGACCCAGTTAGGCTATTCTTATGTTATGTTCTCATCTGTAGGGGCCTTTGTTTTCACTTCTTATTTTAATGTATTTTTTTTCTGGGAACTTATCAGTGTTTTTTATAATGGGAACAAAAATGGAAGAGAATTAATGTGTGTGGAATGGGGGGTAACTAATTTCTTCAGCTAAATAATTCAATCCACTTCAAACAGACATAGGAGAACTTGTGCACCATTCACACACCCTCCAACCAAAAACGTCAAAAGAAAAAAACTGTTCGACAACCTCCTAGCCATTCGAGCTGCAACACTTGACCCCCAACTCTACAACCAATTGATATCAACCACAGACTGCAAAACCTTCAAAAAGAAATAAAAACCCTTCTATTCAAAAAACACATAAAACCGAACTAACACAATCAGAACTGTCCCAAGCATCACCTGCAACTACCGTATTTTCGCGGATATAACGCGCGCGTTATACGTGATTTTACGTACCGCGCATACCCCTCGCGCGTTATATGCCTGAGCGCGGTATAGAAAAGTTTTTAAACATAGTTCCCACCCCGCCCGACGCCCGATTCACCCCCCCAGCAGGACCGCTCGCACCCCCACCCCGAACGACCGCTCGCACGCGCTCCCACCCGCACCCGCATCCACGATCGGAGCAAGAGGGAGCCCAAGCCCTCTTGCCCGGCCGACTCCCCGACGTCCGATACATCCCCCCCCCCCCCCCGGCAGGACCACTCGCACCCCCACCCCGAAGGACCGCCGACTTCCCGACAATATCGGGCCAGGAGGGAGCCCAAACCCTCCTGGCCACGGCGACCCCCTACCCCCACCCCGCACTACATTACGGGCAGGAGGGATCCCAGGCCCTCCTGCCCTCGACGCAAACCCCCCCCCCCCAACGACCGCCCCCCCCCCCAAGAACCTCCGCCCGTCCCCCAGCCGACCCGCGACCCCCCTGGCCGACCCCCACGACACCCCCACCCGCCTTCCCCGTACCTTTGTGTAGTTGGGCCAGAAGGGAGCCCAAACCCTCCTGGCCACGACGACCCCCTAACCCCACCCCGCACTACATTACGGGCAGGAGGGATCCCAGGCCCTCCTGCCCTCGACGCAAACCCCCCTCCCTCCAACGACCGCCCGCCCCCAAGAACCTCCGACCGCCCCCCCAGCCGACCCGCGACCCCCCTGGCCGACCCCCACGACCCCCCCACCCCCCTTCCCCGTACCTTTGGAAGTTGGCCGGACAGACGGGAGCCAAACCCGCCTGTCCGGCAGGCAGCCAACGAAGAAATGAGGCCGGATTGGCCCATCCGTCCTAAAGCTCCGCCTACTGGTGGGGCCTAAGGCGCGTGGGCCAATCAGAATAGGCCCTGGAGCCTTAGGTCCCACCTGGGGGCGCGGCCTGAGACACATGGTCGGGTTTGGCCCATGTGCCTCAGGCCGCGCCCCCAGGTGGGACCTAAGGCTCCAGGGCCTATTCTGATTGGCCCACGCGCCTTAGGCCCCACCAGTAGGCGGAGCTTTAGGACGGATGGGCCAATCCGGCCTCATTTCTTCGTTGGCTGCCTGCCGGACAGGCGGGTTTGGCTCCCGTCTGTCCGGCCAACTTCCAAAGGTACGGGGAAGGGGGGTGGGGGGGTCGTGGGGGTCGGCCAGGGGGGTCGCGGGTCGGCTGGGGGACGGGCGGAGGTTCTTGGGGGGGGCGGTCGTTGGGGGGAGGGGGTTTGCGTCGAGGGCAGGAGGGCCTGGGATCCCTCCTGCCCGTAATGTAGTGCGGGGTGGGGTTAGGGGGTCGCCGTGGCCAGGAGGGTTTGGGCTCCCTCCTGGCCCGATATTGTTGGGGAGTCGGCGGTCCTTCGGGGTGAGGGTGCGAGTGGTCCTGCCGGGGGGGGGGGATGTATCGGACGTCGGGGGGGGGGCATCAGGCTTTCAGAATGGGGACAGACCTTCAAGGGGGACAGGACTTCAAGGGGGGACAGTGCACGGAAAGTCAGGGGGGGTGAACGGAGAGTCGGGACAGCGCACGGAAAGTCAGGGCAGTGCACGGAAGTCAGGGGGGTGAACGGAGAGTCGGGACAGCGCACGGAAAGTCAGGGCGGGCGAAAGGAGCGTCGGGCATCATGCGCGTTATATGCCTGAGCGCGGTATAGAAAAGTTTTGGTACATATCATCGTGATTTCTGCGCGCTATACCCCTGTGCGCGTTTTACACAGGTGCGCGTTATATCCGCGAAAATACGGTACTCCATATGTACTTCTAATGTCATGACAATTTAGACATAATTTATGTTATGTTATGTTTGGAATAATGGTTACATATATGAGGTTCAATAAAAAAAAATTTTCACTGCTTGTTTCTATTCTGACCATTTATTCCATTTCATGGTTATTGCAAAAAAAAAAAAAAAAAAAAAAAATTTTTTACATGGGGGGGGGGGGGTGTCAAAAAATGATGGGCCCCGGGTGCCACATACCCTAGGTACGCCACTGCCAGTGAGGTAAGTGTTTTGATGCTCATAGAAATTCTACTGTGATAAAAACAAAGAAAAAAATCCAACAGTTCCGCAGTGGAAATCAAGTATCAAAAATGGAAAACTGCAGAGATGATGGACTGAAATCAGGGTTTTTATTAAAAAGAGTACTGAAATCGGTACACCTAGTATGATTTGCAGCTAGGACCCCTGAGGAAGGAGTTTTTTCTTCGACACGCAGACCGTGTCGGGTCCCGGTGTTCCACCAAGAACCGTTATCTAGAACAAACATGGGCAACTCCGGTCCTCGAGGGCCGGCATCGTCGGGTTTTCGTCGGCATCATTGGGTTTCCCCAATGAATATGCATGAGATCTATTTGCATGCACTGCTTGAAATGCATATTCATTGGGAAAATCCTGAAAACCCAATTGGATTCCGGCCCTCGAGGACCAGAGTTGCCCATGTCTGATCTAGAAAATAACATTTGTTGACTAATAAAAATCCTGATTTCAGTCCGTCATCTCTGCAGTTTTCCTTTTTGTTTTTGAGAGTATTTACTGTGTCCGCTCGTGCTAAAAACCTGTCGGGCAGCTTGATAAAAGGGGCCCTAAGTTAACAGTGGCTCCCAAAACCCAGATATTCAGTGCACATAGTGGCGTAGTAAGAGGGAAGGGGCATAGTCTTGGTGCCGTCTTGGTGGGGGCATCGGCATCCATCCTTCTCTCCACCCCTCCCCCCTCCCACCGTGCACGTGTGCCCCTTCCCTTCCTCCGTACT
Organism: Geotrypetes seraphini; assembly: GCF_902459505.1. Lineage (NCBI taxonomy): Eukaryota > Metazoa > Chordata > Amphibia > Gymnophiona > Dermophiidae > Geotrypetes > Geotrypetes seraphini. The sequence goes on along the minus strand of NC_047090.1, from coordinate 21,352,667 downwards.
TCTTTAATTTCCCAGTGCGAGCAGCATCACGAACTCGCTGCCCGCGTCGGCTCCCTCCGACATCACTTCCGGGTCCCACGCCTAGGATGTCAGAGGGAGAGCCAACACAACGCAGGCAGCAAGTTCGTGATGCTGCTTGCACTAGAAAAATTAGAGGTAAGGGGGAAGGGAAGGGGGCGTGCATGAGGCAGGGGGGTTGGAAGGGGTGGGAGGGGTGCCACCACCCCAGGCACCACTCAGCCTTGTTACACCATTGTCAGCTTTCCACGGTCTGAATCATCCCCCATGTCTCTTTATATATAAAATGATAGAGACGGATATATTTTTTTTCTTTAGATAGTAACAGAGCAACAAGGAATGTTGCTACTTTTGGGGGTTTTGCGAAGTACTAGTGACCTGGATTGGCCACCATGAGGACGGCCTACTGGGACCCAGTAAGGCTATTCTTATGTTCTTATGATTTTAGTTAGATTTGACCTGGAGAGACAAACCTTAATCCTTTCCCTACTAATCTGAATTCCTTCAAAAGGGTAACACAAAAGAGAGTTAATATCTTTGAAAGACAAATCCTGACAATCCCTTTGCTCTTTTCATCTTGTCCGTGACATTGCCTATAATCGGGACCTCTCTCTTTTTTCTGGATTTAGGTTTCCTCGGCAGGAGGTGAAGGGACAGATGTAGGGAGAGGGGATTATAAAGAGATTGGGTACGATTTTTCTCTTAGCAAAATGGGTCAGTTTTGTAGAAACCTCATCCTCCCAAAATGTATCGACAATGATTTTTGATGTCGTAGAGCATTGTATCATGTATCTTATCCTTAGGGTGCAAAACCAGATATGTCTTATAAGAATAGTGAAGGAACAGAGAGAATTCAGTCTATCAAATTGCTTGACTGGCAAGTATGATGCCATCTTTGAGGGCACAGAGAAATAACACTATGTATTTGTTGATGCAAGATTAAAAAGAAAACACAGCAAAACAGGCGTCGAGTTTCCTTTGGTTGAAGACCCGGTATATAAGGTTAAGTTTTTGTTTAGTTTAGTTTAGACACATTTCATTTTATTTCAAAACTTAAAAACTGCAACAAAATTGCCCACCCGCCTCCCGTGAGCTCCGCTCAGCTGCTAAGTCCCTCCTCTCTGTGCTCTTCTCTTTCTCTGCCAACTCCAGACGCCATCCCTTCTGCCTTGCTAGGCCTCTATGTTTCGAGCAAGCTGCCCGAATCCCTACGGTGGGCTCCGTCTCTGGCAATGTTCAAGGCCTGAGTTAAAAGCCCACCTCATCGAGAGTGCTTTCGACTCCTAACTCCTCTCACCTTGGGTTCTATTTTGGAGGCGCTCAACTAGATAGGCGCCTATCTAAATTGAATATCAAGCTCAATTAAGCTTTTTAATCAGCACTGATTGAAACACAGGCGCCTATCAAGAAAGCGCGATTCTGCAAGAAGGCGCCTGTAAAAATTTAGGCAGCCTTCAGTAAAAATAGGCGCTAGGCGTGGGCGTGGCTAGGTGTTAGGCGCCTTCTTACAGATTCACTGCTCTTAAGTGTGCTAAAGCGCTCGCATGGGCGCCCAACTTTTAACTGTGCCTAGAGCTGGCCTATTTAATGGGCGCATCCAAAATAGGTGCCGCTAAGCGTGATTCACTAAACAGCACCCAATTTTGCTTGAATTGCGCTGAACGGTGCCTAATTCGGCGCCTAACTTTTGGGCGCTTCTTATAGAATTTGCCCTTTAATGCCTCCTATTTAGGAGATAGTAAGTAGTCTTATGTCAACCCTGTATTAGTCAGTTAGGCCTCGATTCTATAAACAACGCTGTTTATAAAATCACACCTAGTGGCACCCTCTGTTTATGCTAGGGTTTTCCTGGCACCTAAGTTCAATATAGGTGCCTAGATGCAAAAACTAAACTAAGCTAAAACTCGGCTATCTATACCGGGTCATCAACCAGTTGAAGCTCGATTCAGTTAACAATAGTTAAGAAAGATATGCTAAAATTGCAAGGGGATTAATTTTCAAAATGTTTAGCAAATAAAAAGGTTTTGAGTGATTTGTGGAAGAATTGGAAAGGACTAGGGCATCTCCAAATTCAAGGAAGTTCATTCTATAATTGAAAAAATTTAAAAGCCAAAGAAAGGCTAAAGTTCTTGACTCCTTTAATGCCTTTCCTGGAAGGGAGGGAAAGTTTAAATTGTTGAATGCCTCTTGCATAGGAAAATCTGGAAACGTTCCATAGCAGAGGAACAAAACATGCCCATGATCCACCCCTATGCTCACTTTCTGGTAGGTGTTTTGGTCTAGGGGCCTACCCGAAAAGTGGTTAGCACCTACCGAGTTACAGAAATTACATTACATTACATTAGTTTCTTTTATTCTGCCAATACCTTGCGGTTCTAGGCGGATTACAAAAGGAAGAGATTAGAAAAGGAAGAGTTAGGCACCTACCATCCAATTAATTTTAATTTTTGCCAATTATGAGTTCATTATTGCTCATTAATGGTGCCAATTAAGCTAATTAAAGAACTACACTTAGGACTAGATTCACAAAGGGCACAGATTGGATCCGATCTGTGTCCAGGGGGGGGGGCTGATTCACGAATCGCCCTCATACAAATGAGGGTGATCGGAATCACGCCCCCATCCGACTGTCGGGATCACTCTCTAGCGATCCCAACGTATGCGCAGACCATCTGTGGATGGTCTGCGCACGCTTAAGAGCAGCGATCTTTTTTTAAACTTTACTTTTGTTTCTTTTTTTCTTCGCAAGCCCGTGGTTTTAACCCGCTTTAAACCTGCGGGTTAAAACCACGGGCTTGTAGTGTGGGGAAGGGCAGGAGAGATTTGAGGCGAGAGCAGGGTGGCAGGACAGATTCGGGGCAGACAGGAGAAGAACGGGAGATTCGGGGCAGGAGATGGGGGCTGAGATCGGAGAGCAGGAGATCGGGGCTGAGAGCAGAGAAGCAGGGCAGAGAGCAGGGCGGAAGAAGGCAGGGCAGTTGGAAAGGACCTCAGTGACTGGTCCTCAGCAGTCGCTTATTTTTGGATCGGCCAGCCCAGTTGGTGTTGCTTTTTTATTTTAGTGAATCGCTTCCTGCCTGCATTTGAATGCCATTCCCCTCATTTGCATGCGCAGATCGGAGGATGACCGGGACATAGGTTAGTAAATCGAGTCGGAGGGAAATCGGGTCGTAAAGGGGTCGCTAAGTGGTCAGAAGTTGATCAATGAGCTTAGTGAATCTAGCCCTTAGGCCTGGATTCTCAAACCGATGCCAATTTTCTAAGCACCAGTAGGCGCCCATATCTCTGCTAAAACTGACATTCAAATGGCGTTTTTAACTGAGATTTGAAGTTCACACCAGCGCTTTAGGCCGCCAAACGCCTAAGCAGGCATGGCCAGTGGCAGAAGTGGCGTTAGACAGCCTAAAGCGCCTACATAAGCGCGATTCATGTGAAAATAGGCACTAGACATGTAGGCCCAAAAAACCCTGGCCTTCATGTCCAGCGCCTATCTTTCACGTTGGCACAATTCCGAAACCAGTATCGATGCATGATTAACACATGATCAGCGCCGGTTTGAGAATCCAGGCCTAAGTGCCTACATCAGTCAGATATGTCGATCTAGGCATCTACGTTCAGAAGCCATTTATAAAATCTGGACCTTAGTGCACAGCAAGGATCCCGCACTAATTGGCTAATACTTCCCTGCTCACGCTCTGTCCTTGCCATGCCGTATACAGAAACCGTCTGAAAAATTAATTAATGTGCATAAACAGTCGAGCTACCGCAAAACCTTTTAACATGGTTACCAGTTTCCATGCATTAACCATGTGTTAAGTGCTTAACACCTTTTAGTGAAGGACTCCTAAATCTAAAATGCTAATCTTGCCACAATCAAACATGATAGGGGAGATATGATTGAAGTCTACAAATTCCTGAGTGGAGTAGAATGGGTACAAGTGAATCGATTTTTCACTCTGTCAAAAATGACAAAGGCTAGGGGACACTCGATGAAGTTACAGGGAAATACTTTTAAAACCAATAGGAGGAAATATTTTTTCACTCAGAGAATAGTTAAGCTCTGGAACGCGTTGCCAGAGGTTGTGGTAAGAGCGGATAGTGTAGCTGGTCTTAAGAAAGGTTTGGACAATTTTCTAGAAGAAAAGTCCAGAGTCTCTTATTGAGAAAGACATGGGAGAAGCAACTGCTTGCCCTGGATTGGTACCATGGGTTTTTGCCAGGTACTAGTGACCTCAATTGGCCACCGTGTGAACGAGCTACTGGGCTTGATGGACCATTAGTCTGACCCAGTAAGGCTATTCTTATGTTCACATATAACAACAAATGCTTCTAAAGTATATGTTAAGTTATAGAAGTGTCTTCTCATGTCTATAAATTGTTAAGTCAAATTTCTATCCAAGCAGGCAATGGGGGGAATGTTCCACCTATCCAGTTGAAAAACAATACAGACCGAGAGGCTTTCAGGCCTGGGGCTGGTCAAAGGACAGGCACATTAAACATTCTACAAGATATGTTCTACAAAGAAGGCCTTAAAGTAGGATACACCGTTTCTTGATAATTTTCTGGAACCAACGCTGCAGTCTGTAGACTGGAAGGAGCCCAGAGATTGTAGAATTAACTATTACTCTATGTCAGAGGAAGAGATCTGACTATTTATTGCATTTTTGTACCAGGCTGGAGTCCAAGATGTTGAGAGGCCATTAGGCCTGGGGCTGGACAAAGCCTGACTAGAACGTGCTAAACCTGTGCCATGAACTGCTATAAATTTCAAAGACCTGTGCATGACCCTTGCTACAATGGTCACTATGTAGAGACCCTGTACAAACTCCCAAATGCTTCCGTTTTGCTGCCCAACATAAAAATAGCTGATTAGCATCCATTAAGCATTTGACCCCTTAGTAATCTGGCCACAACGTGGGTGTCCAGTGCAAACCCATAAATGCCTTATGTGTCCCTTAAAGACAAATCAATATTTATTGCTGATCAGCCTTGGTTTCCCTCATTTTAGTCATCACAGAATGTCAGTGTTAAACCAGTTTGCTCTGGGGATTCATTCAGAGCCGCACAGACGGTCAGTATGTCTGGTTAACAAGATCAGGATGGAACAACACTAGCCAAATATTTAAAACATTTACTAATTGTCTAATTGAGTTTTATGGTGGTAGAGCGCAGTCAGGTCTGTGTCAACAAGCAAGTGCTCACGTAGGATATAACCATTGGCTGGCCCCGAAATTAAAGAGGTGAAATAATAATAATAATAATAATAACAGCTTATATACCGCAATACCGTGAAGTTCTATGCGGTTTACAAAGATTAAGCAAAGGTACAAATTGATTGACTTTAAGAGGGGAGGAAGAAAGAGGGTTGGACAGGAAATCCATTTTTGAGGAGAGAGTGATCAATAGAACAAGTTAATCGCTATAGAGGTTCCCATTATCAAATCAAAAAATCTCTACTATGAGCATTTAATTCTGCTTGATTTTATAACAGGATATCGATGTGAGAAGTCCAAAAAGATGTTGAGGCCCATATATAAAAGGCATTTATGTCAGTAGCTGTATTGCTGCCTGGATAAATCTCGTTCAAAGAAATATCAGCGTCACTATCCATAGAGGCCCCGATTCTGAAATGATGCCGGTCGCGTGTCACTCAGATGACAGCACTGTTTTCAGAATCGTGGCCTGCATCAAAGGTAAGCACCAGAAATGCAGGCCAGGGTTTTTATAGGCCTACATTCCAGGCACCTCCCTTCAACGCAGAATCACGCTTAGCAGCGCCGAATGTCAACCCCGTCCATAACCACACCTCTCTTGACATTTGGCACTGCTAAGAGTCTGCATAGACGTGATTCCGGCACCGTGTTTTGTGGGTGCCTCCTGGCGTCTACTTTTTCCTTTTAATTTGTTCTGAATTTGTTTTTAATGGCGCAGTCAATTACCACACCATTAATAGCTTAATTAAAACAATTAACTTAGGCGCCGATAGAGCACCAACCGGCACCTTCCTAACGGCACCACTTCTAGAATCTGGGACAGGGTGAGTATCAGGTTTCAGGTTTTTATAAACCCTCCTCTTTTACGAAGCCGCGTTAGCATTTTTTTATCGCCGGTCATGGTGGGAAAAGTTTTGACGTTCATAGAAATTCTATGAGCGTTGGAGTTTTTACTGCAACAGCCGGCGATAAAAACCACTAGCACAGCTTCATTAAAGGGGGGGGGGGTTAAATTTGTTTAACCGCCATCTTTACATTTTTGCCACAGCATTATCCAGATAGTGATGGGGCAGAGACACAAGTTATCCAGATAGTGGGTGATTTTCATCCGGATAACTTAATACGGCAAAGAAGTACCATCCGGATAAGCTATTCAAACACTTGCGTAGGACCAGATTCTATAAATGAGCCCTAAATTTGGGTGCCGAGCTAATCTATAAGCGGCACTCTGAGTTGGGCGCGGGTTTGTGCTCAGGCTTTGGCGCAAGGATTTATACCAACTTAAACCCGTCGGTGCATCCGATCGCTGTTGGAGAATCGACCAACAGCGATCGAGCCAAAAAACACATGGTGGGCAGTTTTGTGCATTGGGGAATCCTGATCTGATCAATCGCTAAACTGGTCAAACCGGTTCAGGGACGATCGGGGCACGATCAGTAAGTTTTGCGTCTTCTTTTTTCATTGCTTACTTAAGAATTTCATTCTTTCACTCATGGGTGGTGAGGATAAAACTTTAATATACAGCTATTACGTATTAATTGTGCAGTTAATAGTGCATTTTATGCAGTATTTTATGTTCAATTAATTGTATTGCACTGTCAAAGTTTGAAAATCAATAAAGATTAAAAAATAAATAAATAAACATTTTCTCCCCCTCGCAGGCCGTCCCCTTTTTCTCTTTCATTCTCCTTTCCTGCACCCAAGCTTATTTAAGTGCCGGGTCAGCTCCTTCACTATTGTTGTGGCTTGGCCATGGCTTTTCTCACTTTACGATGACAGAAGGCCATATAGATCTTGATTGTGGCTGCATCTTGTCTTCGGTCCGCCTGCCAGGGCAAGCTCGGTCCCTAGCATCATACAGAAGATCACACTGTAGCTGAGGTTAGTTTTGTCTCTGAGCTGTGAGGACTGGCGTTCCTGCAGTGCCACCTATCTTGTCAAGGCCTTAATTGTCGGTGGGAAGCGAGGGCTGACTTCCCTGTCATCCCTCTGACTTCTGCTACTGCCTCGTCCTGCTTTATTCTTAGGTGTGTTTGTACAAATACAGTAATATACTTCTCTCTGTGAAGAAACAATCTTCTTGTGTTTCTTTTCATAAATGTCTCAAGACTTACTTATTTCAGATTTTTGGGGTTAACTGTTAAATCTTGCATGTACTACCCACTGTAGTTTTTTTAAAAATTGTAAACCACTATACAAAATTGTAGTCTATAAGTACAGGATTAGATTAGTTTATGTTAGATTAAATGAAAGAAATTTATGCATGTATATCGATGAACAAATTAGTGGACAGAACTCTCTCTAATAGGTTCTATCACCTAGAAACCTAGAAATATGATGGCAGATAACGGGCCCAAAGGCCCATACAGTCTGACCATCCACAGCATCCACTATCCCTTCCTCTCTCTAAGAAATCCCACATGCCTGTCCCATGGTCTGTTGAATTCAGACACGGTCGTTGTCTCCACTACCTCTACTGGGATGCCATGCATCTACCACCCTTTCGGTAAAAATCATATTTCCTTAGATTACTCCTAAGCCTATCATCACTTAACATCCTTTTAAATGAAAGAGACTCGCCTTATGTGTACGAGGTCTGACAATTAAGTTCGCTAACTCATCCCAGAAAAAGTGCTACATACCTCATTGCTGAATATCGGACTACGGTCACCTTTGAAGTACTCCCCTGGGGAAGCTATGCACCGACGCCAGTGCCTAGTCCACCCTTCAAAGCAATTTTGGAACTGTTTTTCTGTCATTGTATTACTCTTGATGACCTGAATATCATCAAAATTTCTTCCTTTCAATATTTCCTTTAGATTTGGGTGAAGAAAAAAGTCATTAGGGGCCAGATCAGGTGAGTAGGGAGAGTGTTCCAATACAGTTATTTGTTTTCTGGCTAAAACCTCCCTCTCAGACAGTGCTGTGTGAGCTGCTGCATTGTTGTGATGCAAGAGCCATGAGTTGTTGGCAAAAAGTTCAGATTGTTTTCATCTAACTTTTTCACGCAGCCTTTTCAGCAGTTCCAAATAGTAAACTTGGTTAACTGTTTGTCCAGTTGGTACAAATTCAAAAAGAACAATCCCTTTGATATCAAAAAAAGGTTAGCAACATCATTTTGACTCTCGATTTAGACTGATGGAACTGTTGGGCTCATGGCGAATTGGCTGTCTTCCATTCTGCACTTTGACACATGTTTCATCACCATTGTCTTGCCTTTCCAAAAGGTCTTGGCAAACTTCAACTCTCCTTTGCTTTTGTTCATCGGTGAGCTCCTACGGGACCATTTTTGCACACACTTTTCTCATGCAAGATTTTCAGTTAAGGTTTTCCTGTTTCTCTATCAATGTTTACTTGGTCTACTATGCATCTCACAGTCAGCCAACGATTATGACATATAATTAAATTAATTTTTGCTATGTTTTTGTCAGTTCTGCTTGTTACTGGCCGCCCTGATCGTTCTTCATCAGTGATGCTTTCTCTCCCCTCAGAAAAAACATTTAATCCATTTGTACACTGCCTTTCACTGCTTTTTTCTTCATGGCATTATCCCCTTAAACTTGGACCTGATTTCACTTCCACTCTAGCCAGGTTTAACAAGAAATTTAATGTTTGTTGTTCTAATTCAAGTTCCAACATTCTTGTGACAGCACACAAAAATACGCAACAACAATAATGAACGCCACTCGAGTCGACATGAACACAGCTATGAGACACTGATATACCAAGGTTATAAAACCTTACTGAGTTGTTTGTACAATGCTACCAACGTAAGCGCATGGAGGCAAGTTCGCAGACTTAATTGTCAGACCTTGTATTTATACCACATAGGTATTTAAACATCTCTATCAAATCAAATATCTCCTCTCCCGCCTTTCCTCCAAAGTCTGTCCCTGTATACCTTATGATGAAGACCACGCACCATTTTAGTAGTCTTCCTCTGGACCGACTCTATCCTTTTTATATCTTTTTAAAGGTGCAGCCTCCAGAATGGTACACAATATTCTAAATAAGGTCTCACCAAAGTCTTATACAGGGGCTTCAATACCTCCTTTTTCCTACTATCCATACCTCTCCCTATGCAACCTAGCATCCTTCTAGCTTTCACCGTCACCTTTTCAACCTGTTTGGCCACCTTAAGATCATCACATACTGTCACACCCAACTCTTGTTCCTCTTTCATGCACAAAAGTTCTTCACCCCCTAAACTGTACTGTTCCCTCAGATTTCTGCAGCCCAAATTCATGACATTGCATTTCTTAGCATTATAATCTAGCTGCAAATTTCAGATCATTCCTCAAGCTTCACTAGGTCCTTCCTTGTGTTTTCCACACCATCAGGGGTGTCTGATCTATTGCAGGTTGTGATATAATCCGCAAAGAGGCAAATCTTACTTGACAGCCCTTCAGTAATGTTGCTTACAATTTTTTTTAAAAGAGCAGGCTCAAGAACTGAGCCTTGAAGCACACCATTGGTAACATCCCTTTCTGCAGGGTGATTGCCATAGACTATTACCCTCTGTTGCCTTCCACTCAACCAGTTCCTGACTCAGTCTGTCACTGTGGGGTCCATACCATGGGCACTCAGTTTATTTTTTAGACGCCTGTGTGGAACACCGTCAAAGGCTTTGCTAAAATCTACATACACCACATCTAGCGCCCTCCCTCTATCCAATTCTTTGGTCACCCATTCAAAGAAATTGAACAGAGTAATAGTTAATGTGCTTCTTTATAATTGTTTGAATCTAATTAAGCTACTCTGTAAATCTTGGATCTAATTTAATTTAGAGGACTGGTGTGTGATCAAGGGAAGCTGATTTTTTCTTTTCCTTTAATAGTTTGAGTGAATTACTTTTCAGATTGAAAGTTAACTTAAATTAGAAGTGTCTTGATCGTACTTTTCTGTACAAGATGTTTATGCTTGGAAAAATTTCATAAAATTGTTTAAATAAATAAAAAAAAAATAAAAAAAGAAATTGAACAGTTTTGTCTGGCAAGACCTAACTCTAGTGAATCCATATTGCCTCGGGTCCTGTAATCCACTGGATTCCAGAAACATTACTATTCTCTGTTTTAAAAGCATTTCCACTAATTTACTTACCACAGAAGTGATACTTACCAGCCTATAATTACCTACTACTTCCTTATGTCCTCTTTTGTGGAGAGGGACCACATCTGCCCTTCTCCAATCCTCCGGTACCACTCCTGACTCTAGTGAAGCATTGAAAAGGTCAGCAAATTGAGCCTCTAGAACTTCCCTAAGTTCCCTCAGTACCTTTGGATATACATCATCTGGCCCCATCCAGGTGGCTTTATCCACCTATAACATAGTAACATAGTAGATGATGACAGATAACGACTCAAATGGTCCATCCAGTCTGCTCAACCTGGTTCAATTAAAATTTTTTTTCCTTCTTAGCTATTTCTGGGCAAGAATCCAAAGCTCTACCCGATATTGTGCTTGGGTTCCAACTACTGAAGCCTCCGTCAAAGCTCACTTCTGCCCATCTAAACCCTCCCAGCCATTGAAACCCTCCCCAGCCCATCCTCAACCAAAAGGCCATATACAGACACATACTGTGCAAGTCTGCCCAGTAGTTCTTCAATATTTGCTATTATTTTCTGATTCTAGATCCTCTGTTTCATCCTATGCTTCTTTGAACTCTGTCACCATTTTCCTTTCCACCACTTCTCTTGGGAGCACATTCCAGGCATCCACCACCCTCTCCGTAAAGTAGAATTTCCTTTCATTGCTCTTGAGTCTACCACCCCTCAACTTCAAATTATGTCCTGTAGTTTATTTAGCAAGTTCCTCATGAACACAATCCTTTGAAAATTGATCAAGTTCAACCACACCTTCAGCTCTATATGCTTTTGTTTTCTGCAGTCCTATTCCTGGCACTTCAGCTGTGAACACAGAACAGAAATAATGGTTAAGCAATTCAGCCTTATCTTTGTCAGCTTCTACATATTCTTCCCTTCACCTTTTTTAGTCTCACAATGCTACTTTTATACTTCCTCCTATCACTAATACATCTAAAAAATGTCTTGTCCCCCTGTAATACCATGTCTGCTATTTTTGCTTCCATTTGCATCTTTGCTTTCCTGACTACTCGACCAGCCTCTCTTAACTTTTCCAGATATTTTTCTCTGTTTTCTTCTTTCTGTGATCTTTTATGAAAGCTAATCTCTTTTTCCTTATCTTCTCAGCTATTACTTTTGAGAGCCTTCAAAAACTTCAGCGGATTCAGAATATCGCGTCTAAGCTAATCTTCGCAAAAAGTAAATTTGACCATGTCTCCCCACTCCTATCCAAGCTTCATTGGCTTCTAATAATCTCTAGGGTTCACTTTAAATGCGCCTGCCTAACTTTCAAGATCCTACACTGCATCCTTCCTCCCCTTTTTCCACTATCTTTGAATTCCTTGAATCCTAATACCACCAGATCCACCCAAAAATTCAAACTATCCTTCCCCTCATTAAAAGGCATACCCCATGCAGGAAAACTAGGGACATCCCTCTCCTTCAGAATCACAGAGCTCTGGAATAACCTTACTACCCCTCTTCGGAATCTGGGCTCCCTCCAACTTTTCTGAAAACATCTGAAAACTTGGCTATTCTCAAAAATGTAATACTTCCTCCCTCTTCGATATACTAAGTCCCTCCAAACATTCTCTATACTAAGTCCTGTAACACTTCATTGGAGTTCCTTCTCTATACCAATTCCTGTAAACCGTGCCGAGCTCTACGATTGTGGAGAGGATGTGGTATACAAACTTAAGGTTTAGTATAGTTAGTAACCAAAGTGGCTTTCTTTTTCTCTTATTAACTTTTTTTTTTTTTCAAAATGGTTTGTTGCTCTTATAATACCTCCTTTCAGTTTTGCCCACTGCTTTTCTACTTCTTCCATATGTTCCCATCCAGACAACAATTCCTTGACATAACCCTCCATTTGAACAAAGTTAGTTTCTTTAAAGTTTAGAATCTTCACTTTTGAATGAGCCCTCTCTACACTTGTCTTAATATTAAACCACACCATGTGGTGATCACTGGATGCCAAATGATCATTAATCAGAAACACTTTCCCCATTTGTTAGCACTAAGGCCTAAATGCACGGAACACTCTGATCATGTACCGATGGTCACTAAATCAGTATGACTGGTTTAGCGACTGACCAAATTTGCCGACTCCATGTTCAAAATGGCTCACTGCGTGGTTTTCCGTGCGTTCATACACTCTCTGACTCTAGCATGCAAACGACCTCATTACTATAAAAATGAGGTCATTAATATTAAAACGAGTCATCTGATCGATAGCCTAAAATTGCAAAAAGCCATAAGCGACCGCTAATACTGACCCATAAAAAGCTGCCCGAATGCCTGGACAGTCCTATAAAAAGAGAGCATGTCTGGGTAAATCCAGATATCTGGTAACCCTACGTATTCTGAAGTTACAGATCTGACCTGCTGACTTCCCTTACCTGCATTGTTCTAACATACCAAAGACTGTTCACCTTGGAGATCTGCTGCAGCTATGGGTACAGCCCGGCGCAAGATTTACACCCTCTCCCCCAGATTTTCATTCTCCAGACGCCACTAGAACCGTCACACTTTCCAAGGCTCGGGCTCCTCTTTTGGGGTGAACCCATTCTAGGGCACCCTGCCCTTCATAAAGAAAAGAGAACTCTTCCCAGGGCTCCCACTGGCTTCTCCAGAATCAGTTGCATTATTGCACTCCACTGCTCCAGGTTTGGGGATCTGAATCCAACTCCCTTTCAGTCGGCCGAGGGTGACAGAGGCCATGGCCCATTCCTGCCAAACTTAAGTATATATATTTATATATACTTGCAAATAGTGTTAAATCTATATTTATATCCAATAAGTTCATATAAATGCTTTATATGTCATGATGTTTTCTTAATTTGTGACAAACATGACTGCAGTATATACATAAAGGCAGGCTGTTAGCAGGGTGCTTTCATTGTTAGCAAAGACGAGATTTTTTTTGTCAAATCATTCTCTGTAAAATAAAACAATTATTGCCATAAAAGCATTACATTAGCCGTCTTTCTATACAAAATCTATGATTTATTTATTTCTAAAATTTATAGACTGCCTATCCCTAAGCGATTCACAGTAAAACATTCACAATAGTTCTAGACAAAATACATTAAAAAAACATCTTCAGTTACAGCACAACCACATACTAGCAGTATCCCTCGAAAACTGAGGAGGCAATATATTAGCAAACGATGCTGATTTTAATTTCCTGTTGAAATTTTGGATACAGCTGGATCTGCTGCCCTCTAGTGATCAATGTAGGTATTTGAAATGAATTATGAAGCATAACATAACACATTTGCATACCGCAATACCTTGCAAGAAGGTTAGCTTCTATTTGTATTTTTGCATATGTATTTTTGAGCCAATTACACGTGCAAATGTTTAGAATAATGGCATTTTAGGTATGTTTAGGAGAACAGACATACTTAGGGCATATTTTATAGGTGGGCATACATTTGAGTGGGACGCATACTTTCATGTATAATGTATAGAGTCCATTAAGTTATTCATGCATCTTCTGCATTTATGTGTGAGCATTTATGTCAGCTCTATGGCTAATGTAAGTGGTTGTGCCTAACTTATAATACAAAAATTCAAAAATATCACTCCAAAACAAAAGCACCACACAAGCCAAGAAAGCTAGCTTATTATTTAAGCAAAAGAAAAGCCTCAGACATACGGAGAGCTGTAGCCACACTCTTCCACCCAAGCATCATAGGCTTTTCTTTCGCTTAAGTAATAAGCTAGCTTTCTTGGCTTGTGTGGTGCTTTTGTTTTGGAGTGAGATTTTTGGATTATACTTCCCTCCATTCTTCCCTGTTTTTTTTGTAACTTATAATACACACATATCTGACCTATTGGACTAGTCTAATATAATAAAATGGTAAGCCGCGCATGCGCACTAAAAAAAACGTGTTCCGTGAGCTGTAGCGAAAAAAACAATTGCGCATGCGCGGCCCCGGCGGCGGCTTTCAAATAAAAAAAAAATTTTCCATAGCTGCGGCGGCCTTCCTCACCCCCGGCTCCTCTCTTGAACTGGACGGTCCCCGCGTCTGCCTACCCTTCCCCCCAACACAGCGCATTCCCCCCCCCCAACGAATCAATAAATCGAGCCGGGCCGCCCTCCGCAACAGACCAGAGGAGTTCTTTGCCGCTCACACCCCTTCCCTTGCCGCTGACCCGAATACCTACCCGGCGATTCAAGAAGCCTGTGCAGCAGTCTTCACACGCTGCTTCAGGCTCTTCTACTGCCCTGATTTGCTCTGCCGCGTCTCTGATGATGTCATCAGAGACGCGGCAGAGCAAATAAGCGCAGTAGAAGGACCCGAAGCAGCGTGTGAAGACTGCTGCACAGGCTTCTTGAATCGCCGACTTACAAGTGAAGGGGAGCGGGGGGGGAGGCCTATTGTTGGACAGGGGGAGCAGGAAGAGGTGCAGATGGACAGCGGGGGAAATTAAGGGAGACCTGCTGATGGACAGGGGGGGGAAATGAAGGGAGGCCTACTGCTGGACAGGGGGAGCAAGAAGAGGTGCTGATGGACAGAGGGGGAGGTAAAACAAAGGGAGAAGGGCTGCTGCTGGATAAGGGGAGCAATGAAGAGGTGGTGGTGGACAGGGGGGAAAAATGAAGGGAGGCCTAATGCTGGACAGGGGGAGCAGGAAGAGGTGCTGATGGACAGGGGGAAAAAAATTAAGGGATGCCTACTGCTGGACAGGGGGAGCAGGAAGAGATGCTGATGGACAGGGGGAAAAAATAAAGGGAGGCCTACTGCTGGACAGAGGGAGCAGGAAGAGGTGATGATGGACAGGGGGAAAAAGGAAGGGATGCCTATTGTTGGACAGGGGGAGAAGGAAGAGGTACTGATGGACAGGGGGGAGGTAAAACAAAGGGGGAAGGGCTGTTGCTGGATAAAGGGAGCAGTGAAGGGGTGGTCGTGGACACAGGGGAGGTAAAAAGAAGGGAGAATGGACAGGAAAAAGTGGCTAAGGAGACAGAGAGAGAAAGAAATAAAGACAGACACACACACATATATTCTAGCCCGAGGGAGGAAAATGCTGCACAGGGAAGTAGGGAGGGGGGAAATGCTGATGCACAAGGAAATGGAGGGGGAGGGAATGCTGATATGGCTACTGTACAGGAAGGTGGACAAGGGGAGATAAATGCTGCATAGGGGGCAGAAAGAGAGATAAATAGAAAGAAAGACAAATAATAGGAGGGAGGGAGACAGAAATAAAAGAAGACACAAGGGCAGGGAGTGAGACAGAAAGAAAGACAGACATACATATATTCTAGCACCCGTTAATGTAACGGGCTTAAAGACTAGTAGTCTATAAAGAAAGATAGGCACCTCATGTACTGTAACACCATTACTGAAGTTCATGCAAACTGCTCAGAATGGTAGTGGTAAAGAGGTGACGATTATGCTGCTTGGTTTCGCCTAAATAGGGCGTCATTTTTAGAATATGGCTGCTAAAGTGGTCTTAGGTGCTGGCATTTAGGCCATGAAAACCCTTGCATAAATAGGAGGTATTTAAGGTTAGGCCTAGGGTTATCAGACGCTCGGGGAAACCCAGACATGTCCTCCTTTTAGATGGACTTTCTAAAACCCCGGCATTTGTCTGGATTCTGGAAACCCCCCGACCGGTTCCGGCTGCATCTAGAGGGCCTCTGAGCATACGCGGATGACATCGCACGCCTCCGCGCATGCTCCAGGCCCTTTAGACACAGCCGGAGCTCATTGTAGAAGGGAGGAGGCTTGCCGGGGGGGGCAAGGCTAAGGACGGAACGGGGTTGAGTCGGAGGTGGAACGGGGCGGGACTGGAGGTGGAAAGGGGTGGGGTTATGTGTCCAGGGTTTTCTTTTTCAAAATATGGTAGACCCTAGTTAGGGCGCCTACTGGCACCTAAGTCCACTTTAGGTGCCACAAGGCATGATTCTATAAACAGTGCCTAACTTGAGATTGACAGGCACTAAGCCAGTCGAGGGCCGGAATCCAATCGGGTTTTCAAGATTTCCCCAATGAATATGCATGAGATCTATTTGCATGCACTGCTTTCATAAGAACATAAGAGAAGAATTGCCACTGCTGGGCCAGACCAGTGGTCCATCGTGCCCAGCAGTCTGCTCACGCGGCAGCCATTAGATCAAAGACCAGCGCCTTAACTGAGACTAGCCCTACCTGCGTACGTTCTGGTTCAGCAGGACCTTGTCTAACTTTATCTTGAATCCCTGGAGGGTGATTTCCCCTATAACAGCCTCCGGAAGAGCGTTCCAGATTTCTACCACTCTCTGGGTGAAGAAGAACTTCCTTACGTTTGTATGTAATCTATCCCCTTTTAACTTTAGAAAGTGCCCTCTCATTATCTCTACCTTGGAGAGGGTGAACAACCTGTCCTTATCTACTGAGTCTATTCCCTTCAGTATCTTGAATGTTTCGATCGTGTCCCCTCTCAGTCTCCTCTTTTCAAGGGAGAAGAGGCCCAGTTTCTCTAATCTCTCACTGTATGACAACTCCTCCAGCCCCTTAACCATTTTAGTCGCTCTCCTCTAGACCCTTTCGAGTAGTACTGTGTTCTTCTCCAAGTACGGCAACCAGTACTGGACACAGTATTCCAGGTGGGGGTGTACAATTGGGGAAATCCTGAAAACCTGATTGGATTCTGGCCCTTGAGGACTGGAGTTGCCCATGTCTGCACTAAGCACTGCATTCCTAGGAAACTATAATTTAAGCACCATTTATAAAATCAGGCTCAATATTCCCAGTGAAGCCTCACCACTAGTGGCATAGTAAGGAGGGTGCAGGAGGGGGGTGCGATCCGCCCCGGGCGCGGTCTTGGTAGAGGTGCTGGCACCCTCCTCCTTTCCGCTATCCCTGATGCGCATGTGCGCCCCTTCCCTCATACCTCTTTTAATTTTCCCTGTGTGAGCAGCATTACGAACTTGCTGCCCGTGTCAGTGTCGCCTCTTTCTGATGTCGCTTCCGGGCCCCACGCCTAGGAAGGGATGTTGAAGGGATAGCCGCCATGACGCAGACAGCGAGTTCGTGAGATTTCTCGGGCCTGGAAAATTAAAAAGGTACAGGGGAGGGGGAAGGAGGCGCTCGCATGTGGCGGGGAATGGGGTTCAGGAAGGAGTGGGGGGCACCACTCACTCTCGCTACACCACTGCTCACCACCATCCTGTATAGGAGCACTAGGACCACCTTTCTCTCGTTATGCCCCTTGTTATGGAGCCTAGCTTCTCTCTGGCCTTCTCCAGGGCAGTTTGGTAGCGGATCACTCTCCCTCACGATGCTGTTTCCTTATTGCCAGAAATGCTGTCATTGTGGGGACTCTCTGGGTTAATTGCTTCCACCTTATCATGGGGTTACTTGGCATTTCCCAGCAACAACATTGTTCCTTTAAATATTCTTGTTTTTTTGGCAGGGCAGTGGCTCACTGGTTGGGCTGCTGCCTCTGCACCCAGGGGTTGAGAGATCAAATCCCGGTGCAGCTCCTTGTGACCCTGGGCAAGTTACTTAATCCTCCAGCGCCCATCATTTTGATTGTAAGCTTTGAAATGCCAAAGCCACAAAACAGGCAGTGTACAAGTCCCCATTCCGTTTCCCTCGCAGTCCAAGGTCCTCCCAAGTGTACAGCTGTGCTGGATTACTTCCAGGCTCTTTCACTAGAACAGTCCCCTCTGATTCCCAGCCAGGGTTTAAATAGTGCCACAGTGCTATTATGCTTGTTTAAAATACTGCACCACCTTTGTTCTTTTCACTGTTGCAACAGCTCTCAAATTCAGTCCACACCTGGTTCTTCTTTTCTCCTGCTTCATTTCAGGATCAGGAATTTCAGCTCAAGCATCTTCCAACTATTCTGTACTTTTTGGGGGTGTTTTTTTTTTTAATTTTTAAAAATATCTTTATTCACTTAAAAGCCAAAAATAAGTGCAACATATTATACAGACATTTTACACTTTAACAGCACTTAAATTCTATCAAATTATATTTTATGACAAAATACATATATCATCCCTCCCCCCTTCTGCATATCCAACAATTGCACTCAAATTAAAAGTATTTCCCCACCCTGGACATGTATGATCAAAGGGCAAAATCAATAATCACTCCTTACAGAATTTTGTCAATGGCTCCCAAACATCCATAAATTTCCTATAATGTCCCTGTTGTATGGCCATCATATGTTCCATTTTAAAAGTGTGGCATAGAGGTTCCCACCAGAAAGTATAATTTAACCGATCTCGGTTTTTCCAGTTCCTCAAAATAAGTTGTATGGCAACCCCTGTCATAATAAAGAGGAGTTTATTATTATGGGAAGATATTTGGCTTTTAGCCCTCATTAACGTGCAAATGCCACTGGATTTTCCAATAATTTATTCACTTGACCCTAAATGGATCTCCAAAATTTAAGTATCAAGGGACAATAGAACAGTAGATGATCCAATGCCCCTACATCAAGATGACAGTGCCAGCATCTGTTAGACTTGGAACTAAATAATTTCTGTAATCGAACAGGGGTACAAAAAGCTCTATGTAACAAGAAAAACCATGTTTGTCTCATAGATGCAGATGCCGTACATCTCATCCTCCAAGTCCAAATTCGTGGCCCTTGAGGCGCTGTATTTGTTGCACAGTAAACATAGATGGGTGAAGAAAGCCATTTCAGTGTTTCTAGTATCTTTTCAGGTGCCTTCTTCATTCATTCACTGAGATCAGAGAATTGTATGATGTTAGATGTACGAAAAAGAGAAGAGGCAAAGTGTGTAAAGATTTTTAAATTCACTGGCTACTGTATCAGGCGGTATTGGCTTAAGATGGACTTTAGGGTCAGATGCAAGTTGCTGCTGTTAGTTTCAAGTTTCAAGTTTATTTTTAACTTAATGAATCGCTTATTAAATTTTACTAAGCGATGTCCAAATGAAAACAGATGAAATATAAATTTATATCAATTTAATCAATAAATAACAGGGGTTAAACAGACTGACATAAAAACTTACAGATACATAAGGAAAAGAAGGGCTGAACTGCAATTATTATTATTAGGTATGGAAGAAGACATAAACGGTAAAAACAATAGGGAAGGGGGAATAAAAAAAGAAAAATGAACGTTAAATATATTTACAAGTTAAAAGCGTCTTTAAAAAGAAAGCTCTTCAGATTGCCTTTAAAACGGTTTTAGGCCAAAGCACGTTACAGGGCTTCAAAGAAGGTTTGGATAGGTTCCTAGAGGATAAGGGGATTGAGGGGTACAGATAGGAGTTGAGGTAGGTTATAGGAAGAGTCAGGGACCACTGCACAGGTGATAGGCCTGAGGAGCCGCCGCAGGAGCAGACCGCTGGGCGGGATGGACCTCTGGTCTGACCCAGCGGCGGCAAATTCTTATGTTCTTATGTTCTTAGTCTATTTAGGCCTACTTGAGTTGACCCCCAAATTAGGGTTACCAGATTTCCCGTCTGGAAAATCCGGACCCCTAGATCCGGCTCCAATCCCACCCCCGCCCCGCCCCCCGCTGCCTGCTCTCATTGGGCAGGACATCTGCACATGCTTCACACGACAAAGTGCTGGGACCCGGACAAAGTGCTGGGTTTTGGAAAAGCCGTCCGGACATAAGAACATAAGAAGGTGCCTCCGCTGGGACAGACCAGAGGTCCATCTTGCCCAACGGTCCGCTCTCGCGGCGGCCCATCAGGCCTATCACCTGTGCAGTGGTCCCAGACTAATTTTGTAACTTACCTCTAATCCTCTAATTAGAGGCAGGCATCCTCCGCCCTCTCCGTGAAAAACAGATTTTGCAAGCATTACTCTTAAGTCTTCTATTCCTCAACCTCAATTTATGTCCTCTAGTTGTTGTTTTTTCTGTATCCAAAATGCATCTTTCGGCATGTGCTAGCATTAAAGGTCCAGCCGCCAAGCATTTGTCCAGACCTGTAGCTTTTGTATATCACTTCTCATTTCTCCTGCTACCTCTGAGGTGTCCAACGTGTTGCAGATCTCCGTGTCACACTTTGCCCACCCCCCATCCCCAATCAAAGGCATGCAAAGCAAAAAAAATATATGATGGGACTACTAGCCACCAGAGCAGCGAAAATAGACTGCCACCTCTCAAATCTGCTGACCACGACGCCCAACTAGAAAACATTCAGGAAAGAACTGAAAACTTTACTGTTCAAGAAATTTGTCAAATGATCTACCCAAACCGTATCGACCCTTCCCAGATCCCGACGCATACTATAGCACACTTGTAATTTCCCTGAGAATGCCCAGGCTAATTTCTGGTTGTAAACCGCCTAGAACTGAAAGGTATTGGCGGGATAGAAGACACCAATGTAATGTAATAATGTAATGTAAAAAGGCACATTTTCCCTTCTAACTCTTCAGAGATATTGCTCAGAAAGATGTTGAACAGAATTGGCTCAAGAGGACTGATCCTAGAGCACTCCACTACACACCTTTCTTTCTTCTGTATGAATTAGCACATGAATTAGCACTGTTGTGCCAGGACTAATGGTCATCGTGTTTGTACATTAACAAGGGATACTAATTCACATATTAAATACCTAGCACACTCCAGTAAGCAAGCACCATAGTTTGTACACTATAACATATTAAAGTTTATAAGAGGGTTGACAAATTTGTAATGCTATTTAGATTATTTTGTTGGTCTAGAACAGTGTACTTCAACCATCGGTCCATGGACCAGTGCCGGTCCACAGAAATTTCCTGCCGGTCCACAGGGCCAGCACATGCATCAGGCCCAAAACAGCATCATGTGCCTGAACCGGAAGCCTTCTCTTTGAAGTTTCAACATCAGACGGAAGGCTTCCAGATGATGCGCGGGACGCGTAAGGAGCCGCTGCCCGCAGCTTTGTGCACTGCATCAGTGAGGAAGAGGGAGCCGGCCTGAAGATAACACTGGGGGCGGCATAAAATGGACAGGCAGGAGCAAGCCAGAAGGTATGGAGGGAGGGAGACAACAAAGGTTAGGGGGGAATGATTTTATTTTTGAATTTAATGATTGAATTATGTCAATTTTGAGAATTTACATCTGCTGTCAATGTGCTTTGTGTAGTTTAATATTGTGGTTAACCATTATGTGTTGTTAATAAGATTATATTGTGTATCTGTGAAAAATGAATGGAAAAAAATAGTGTTACAATTAGTACTATTATGGGGGCGGGGTCTGGGGTGAAGATTGGGTAGAGATGGGCAGGGTCTGGCCCACGACTTAGCCCAGTGTTCTTCAACCGCCAGTCCGCAGACCGATACCAGTCCACAAAATAATTCTTTTATTTCTATCGGTCCATAGGTATAAAAAGGTTGAAGAACACTGGTCTAGAATACATCTATACATGTCCACACCTATCTCAAAATATATTTTGGAGAAATTAGAAACATGTCTTTTTAAAAAAAATTTTGTCTTGCAGTACCATGGTTCCCCAGGACCATTCAAGAGCTGGATAGATTTGCCAATCAGATCCTGAGTTACGGAGCAGAACTGGATGCAGATCATCCTGTAAGAAATGTTCCTTAGCCATCATGATAGAGAATATTTAATATATATTGCTTGCTGTTACCAACTAAAACCTGATAAAGCTTTATGCAACAGGCTTTGATCTCTCTCAAAAGACAGTAGGCCCAATATTCAGCAAACGGCTGACCGCTGCCATTGTTGAACCTGGAAATTCAGTGCCGGACCATGTCCAAGTACCGACATTGAATTTCAGGTTTCCAGAGCTGGCTAACACATAGGGGTCCTTTTACTAAGGCGCACTAGCCGTTATAGCACCCGCTAAACGCTAATGCATCCATTATAGTCTATGGACGCAGTAGCGTTTAGCGTGCACTAAAATAGCTAATGCGCCTTAGTAAAAAGACTCAATAGTTGGTTAAGTGCGATATTCAGCCACATAAAGCTAAGAAATTTATCCGGTTAACCTGGCAAGTTAAGTGCTGAAGCTGAATATCGCATTTACCCTTCCAGCTGTGCTGCCGAGCAGTGTGGGCTAATTGCCAAGCCACCCGTAGGAATGGAATGGGCAGCTCGGCATTTAGCTCGCGCTGCTCGGCACTGCAGCTTGGTGAAAGAGGGGGGTTAACCAACTAGGTGTTAGCCAGCTCTGGAAATCCGGAACCGACTCAGCACCTAGAACACCCTCAGAGAGCCAGTTTTCATTTCGGCACCAGGGGGCTGATTCTATAAAAGGCGCCAACATGAGCGGTGCCTAGTGGCGCCCAGCCAAATTCCAAGCGCAACGCCAAACTTTTAAATTGACTTTAATTGATGTTTTAATTGAAAACACCATTGAAAGTCAATTTTAAAAAAAATGACAATTAATTAAACACTAATTGAAGTTGCTTGCAGAATTCAACGTGGTGCCTACTGACTCCTAAATCGAGGTACCTAACGGTGCCTAATGATGCCTACCTGAAAAGTGCCATCGGAGGCATGATTCCAGCGCCTTTTGTTTAGGTGCCTGTAGGCGCTTATAAATAATACTGAAACACCATTTAAAACAGCATTTCCCTCTTAACTTAGGTGCCAGTAGGGCGCCTACTGGTACCTAAGTTAAGGCGCTGTTTGTAGAATTTCCCCCTTATGGCTGCTGAAATAATTGGTTAGGGGGCGATTCTATAAATGGCGCCTAGTGACACCTATCTTCTAAGCACTATAAACGTTAGATGCCGTTTACAGAATCAGGCCTAGGGATACCTAATTCAACTTAGGCGCTTGTAGGCATCATAATGTTAAGGGTTTTCCTGGCCTAATTTACCAGTGCCTAACCCAGGCTCCTAAGTCATATTACGCCTATTCTCTGCCCCTAACCTGGGGCCCATCATTTTTTTATCCCCCCCCCCAACGGTATGAAAAACATGATTTTTTTTTTTTAACAATCCACACGTCACACATGAATACCTAGGAAAAGGCAGCATCTTATATACTGCAGTGAGCAGTACATCAATAAACCCATTGTAAAACTAAACAAGCCAGACTAGTACAAATCAATCCTACACAGTCAATCTTAACAGAAAACTATGTCTTTTCGAACACACAGAAAACACCTTCGCCTAGTATGTAATCACAAACTAACTCCTCCCCCTTTTACAAAACTGTAGTGTGGTTTTTAGCTACGGTGGTAACAGCTCAGATGCCAATGATAAAAAACGCTCTACGGTTTTGTAAATGGGGAGATAGAATAAAAATACATAGACAAAGGTTAAACTGAAGCACCAAGAAGCTGGACTCTGCATACAATGCAACATCACAGAAACAGCGATGCATCTCCCCTAAAGCAAAAAAATAATAAATAGATAGAATATTTTCTACCTTGTCTTGTCTGGTTTCTGCTTTCCTCATCTTCTTGTCACTCTCTTCCTTTCATCCACTGTCTACCCTCTCTCTGCCCCTTCTATATGGCATCTTCTTTCCTATTCCCCTTCCAGAAACTTTATGCCTCCCCTTCCATCTCTCCTTTCACCTCCATTGGTCTGGCATCCATCTTCTTCCCTTCCCTCCTCCAATGGTCTGGCATCTCTCTCCTCTCCTTCCCTCTCGGTGTCAGAGGTGTGATTCACGTCAAAAATGGTCATAAGAACATAAGAACATAAGAACTGCCTTCTCCGGATCAGACCTTCGGTCCATCAAGTCCGGCGATCCGCACACGCGGAGGCCCTGCCAGGTGTACACCTGGCGTAATTTATAGTCCATCAAATCCTTATATGCCTCTCTTAAGGAGATATGCATCTAGTTTGCTCTTGAAGCCTAGGATGGTCGATTCTGTCATAATCTCCTCTGGGAGAGCATTCCAGGTGTCAACCACTCTCTGAGTAAAGCAGAACTTCCTGACATTAGTCCTGAACCTGTCCCCCCTCAGCTTCATTACATGGTCGCCAGAAATGTAGGCCTGGAAACCCTGGACTACATTTCTGGTGCCTATTTTTGCCGGAGGCGCGATTCTGTAACCGGCGCCATCAAGTGTTTGACACGCAATCAGCGACCGCTTTAAGGCAGCCATCGACATCAGTTAGTGGTTCATCCCAAACAAGTCAGTTAAAATCACTTTGATTATCGACTCCAGTGGTCCATTTTAAGTCAACAATAGCAGCCAATACGTCATACATCTATTAACTGAACTTAACAGTAGAATGTCTCTGTGATTCTGGTCATCCTTTTTGTTCTTTAAATATAATTAAGATGCTATGTGAGTCTAACACGTTCCTAAGATTCAGTCGTCAGCAACGTTATGCTCACAGTAGAATCCATACTCCCAGACATCCATATGAGACTCTACCACAAATCTTTCTGCGTCGGGGCCCAAGAAATTTACATTCCTTAAGCTCAAAGAATGAATTGCAGGCTTAAATCTAAGTAGTCACATTTTGGCCTGCTTAAGTTTCAGTTCAAGTTCAATTTTATTTGATATATACTGCAAAGCAATTAATTATCTAAGAGGCCATCCCCAAAATGTGCACCCAGCTTTGGCATTGTCTGGGGGATTATGTCATTTAGAAAAACTCTCCAGTGCTCCATCAACACCGGAGAGTAGTCTTGAAAACTGAGCATCATGTACAAGTGTCTCATGCTTGTTTCTATATTGTCTCAGGAGTTCAATTTTATGCAAGTAATTGTGCAGTTTCACAATGACCACTCTGGGTCTGAGATCCTGAGTTGTTTGCTGGCCTAAACGATGAGCACGGTCTAAACGTGTAGGGCCTAAGCCCTCGTGCATTGGGAATGTAACTTCAAGCCAGTGTTCCAATTCTGTTAATAGTTGCTGCTCTGGAACAGGCTCGGCAATCCCCAGAAATCGTAAATTACCTCTGTGGGGCCTATTATCTAGGTCTTCTAGTTTCTCTACATGCACCTGCATCAGAGATTTTACGGCCTTCAGATCTGTCTCCAGCATGCGCACATTGTCTTCCACTGTAGACATTCTGCTCTCCAACTCTGTAGTTCGCCGCGCTGTTTTGGTAAGGTTGGACTCTAAATTAGAAATCTGAGTGGAAAGCTATGCGAAGGGCAGATCTTTCTCTTGCACAACAGCGGAAGTTAAATCTGCAAGGGCCATCTCTGAAAACCGCATGATTGATCCCAGTGTTAACTCTGCCATGTTATCATCTGGAAATTTGCTGCATCCGTGCTCCTGTTTTGCTACCTTTGACAACATTAGATAGAGTGGGAGCCCACCGGGACAGTTAGGGAAAATGCTTGAGTACCTAAATAATTTGTAATCGGCATAGAATTGTAGGATATGCGGAATATAAATTAAAAAAAAAAAAAAAATTGCTACACATGGGCGAGCTAAATCTTGTCCATTAAATCTCTTTTGAGGCTCGTACACTGTTAGGAGAGTGAAAAAGTGAAATTCACTTAAAACAGCGAGGTAAAATCATGCTGGGGCCTCGGAGCAAGACGGACTCGCGTCTTATCTTCCTCACAGCATGACGTGACCATGTTACCAAATTTTTTTTTTTTTTTTAAGTATTTTTCCGAGGGGACATGGCATGGGATGAGGGTGGGCATTCCTACATTATCCTGATAACACATTACGATTAGCACTTGCTAAATGGATAACGCAGAGTTAACGCAGGAGCACTTCCTGCGCTCCTGCAATAATTTTTTTTTTACAGGTTCCACATATTAATGAGAACACCTGCAAAAAAAGAAAGAAAGAAAAAGAAATGCTCTAAAAAAATTCCACATTAAATCCGGGATTAGCACTGAGAAGCTCTCACGTTTTATTGCACTTTAATATAAGGACCCCTAAGGGTTCCTTTTACTAAGGTGCGTTAGCTTTGTTAGCGCATGCACAAAACTACCACAAAAAAACCCGCGCGGTACGCTTCTAGAATAACGCCAGCTCAATGCTGGCGTTAAGGTCTAGCGCGCACGGCAATTTAGCGCATGCTATTTCGCGCGTTAAGGTCCTAACGCACCTTAGTAAAAGGAGCCCTAAGTGATTTACCGGCATATAGGAAAATAACTTAACTGCAACAAAAGCATATATTGCCAAAACTCAGCGTTTCTTTCTCTATGATATTGCAAAAATCCGTCCTTTCGTTTGCAGTATATATCAAATAAAATTTGAACACTGACCCAACTGTCATATCTGTCTGTCATTCCCTTAATAGTCCTCTAACACCTTTAGCCCCCCTCTGTGCATCTGTCATAATTAGATTGTAAGCTCTTCTGAGCAAGTACAATGTACAGCGCTGCACCAATGCCTAAGAGCCAACCTCATCAGTGATGTCACAATGGCTTGATTGTCCTAGACTTGGCTCACTTTTACTACATTTTGATTTCTAGAGTGGTGCAGTGGTTAAAGCTACAGCCTCAGCACCCAGAAATTGTGGGTTCAAACCCACGCTGCTCCTTGTGACCCTGGGCTAGTCACTTATTCCTCCCCCATTGCCCCAGGTACATTAGATAGATTTGGAGCCCAGCGTAACAGACAGGGAAAAATGCTTGAGTACCTGAATAAATTCATGTAAACTGTCCTGAGCTCTCCTGGGAGAATTTTTTTATTTTATGTTTATGTTTATTTTTCATTTGATGAATCGCTTATCCATAGTTTACTAAGCGATTTGCAATAAGGTACATGAGCATTTTAAAAAACATGTTAATAATATCAAGTACAAGATAAAAAACAAACTCATGAGCTGACAAACACATTAACATTATAAGACAAATAAAAGCATTTTAAAAGACATGTTAATAATGTTAAGTACTAAATAAGAAACGGACTCATAAACAGACATAAACAGACCGCGCTCATGGGTATACCGCGCATGCAGCCCGACTGTCCTTTCGCCCGCCCCGACTCTCCTCTGGCCACCCCGACTCCCCCAGGTGGGACCTAAGGCTCCAGGGCCTATTCTGATTGGCCCACGCGCCTTAGGCCTCACCAGTAGGCGGAGCTTTGGGACGGATGGGCCAATCCGGCCTCATTCCGTCGTTGGCTGCCTGCCGGACAGGCGGGTTTGGCTCCTGTCTGTCCGGCCAACTACCAAAGGTACGGGGAAGGGGGGTGGGGGTGTCGTGGGGGTCGGCCAGGGGGGTCGCGGGTCGGCTGGGGGGGCGGTCGGAGGTTCTTGGGGGGGGCGGTCGTTGGAGGGAGGGGGGTTTGCGTCGAGGGCAGGGGAAATGATAAAAGGGGAAAAGTTACATAATAAGTATTTTGAGAAGGGAACGTTCAAGGGAAAAACATAAGGAGGGATGACAACTACAGTAATAAAGGTATTTCTATTAAAGATTAAAAGCATCTTTAAAAAGAAAAGTTTTTAATTTATTTTTAAACAGACTGAGTTCCTTTTCATTTTTTATGTATTGTGGTAAAGAGTTCCAAGTCTGGGGGGCTACAATTGAAAACATGTCATGACGTCTGGTACCTACCACTTTTAAAGAAGGGACTGCCAGTAACCCTTGTGTTAAAGAACGAAGAGAACGTGATAAATTATGTGGGCTAAGCATCCAATTTATAAATGAGGGTTCGTTTGTGGATAGAGTTTTGAATACTAGCAATAAAATTTGATATGTTATGCGGTGAGAAATAGGGAGCCAATGCGACTCGATCATATAGGGGGTTGCATGGTCATATTTTTTACCATTGTATAAAAGTTTAACTGCAGTGTTTTGAATTATTTGTAACCGTTTTTTTTCTTTTTGTGTGATATCCTATATAATAAAAAGCTAGCCGCGCATGCGCACTCTTATTTGCGTGTTCCGTGCGCTGTAGGTCTGTGGCCGAAGGAGTGCGCATGCGCGCTTATACGTCACCAGCCGATCGCCTTCACAAGCAGGACCGCAGCCAGCCGCCGATCTCCATTCCTCCTGCACCATGGCACACCAGGCATGTCCCTGCCTCTCCCGCCGCCGGCCTCGGGCTCCTGGGGGCCGGCGGTGCGAGCCGCCCAGCCGGTGCTGAGGCCCCGCCTCCCCGCTACACAGCGCCGCCAGACCCGACAAAACGGCCCTACACTCACAGACCCGCGAGCAGGGTTGCCATGGAAACCCAGCCGGAATAACATGCAGTCGCGCAAGGGTCAGTGAGAGAGGATCAGGAGCTAAAGAGATATTGAAAAAAACAAAAAAAGAACAGTGTACAAGGAGAGAGAGACACACAGACACTCACAGAAGGACAGGGGGCTAAAGAGACAGATTGAAAAAATAACAAAACACAGAGGACAAGGAGAGAGAGAAACACAGACACTCACAGAAGGACAGGGGGCTAAAGAGACAGATTGAAAAAATAACAAAACACAGAGGACAAGGAGAGAGAGACACACACAGACACTCACAGAAGGACAGGGGGCTAAAGAGACAGATTGAAAAAATAACAAAACACAGAGGACAAGGAGAGAGAGAGACACAGGGAAAAAAATGACAAACAGACATACAGCAGCCAAGGAGACAGACAGAGAGACAGTGGGCAAGGAGACAGAAAAAAAAAAATAATAATACAAACAGCCAATGAGACAAACAGAAAAAAATAAAAAATACAATGCCCAAGGATAAATTCAGGAAAATAAACCATACAGACATACAGTGGCCAAGGAGTTAGACTGCAAAAAAGACATACAGCAGCCAATGAGACAGACAGACTGACAGCGACCAAGTAGACAATCAGCAAAAAAACACAAACAAACACAGAAAGCAAAAAAAGAGAAACATACAGCGGCCAAGGAGACAGGCATGCAACAAATAGGAAAAATATAAAAACTTTTAATAAATCAACCATACGTGAAGAAGGAATAAAAAAAAAAAAAGGAAGAGACACCTACAGGGAAACACAGGATCAAGAGCATACAGAGAAAACAGAAGTTTGCAGGAATCAGGAACATATAGAGAAAGGAGAGCAGAGACCCCTGCAAGAAGAGAAAAATAGCAAAGAGACTGGGGATGAGAAAGAGAGCAGAGATGCTTGCAGGGAAAAAAAGCTAAGCAGTAATGTTACAGCTTGAGAGTGCAGACTGAGGAAGAAAGCAGAGACAGCGCTACACAGGGAAATGGAGGGAGGAAAGAGACAGAAAGAAAAATACAGACAGACATAAATTCTAGCACCCGTTAATGTAACGGGCTTAACGACTAGTTAATTAATAATGCATCAATGAATGTAATAGAATATTTAAAGATTTAGATTCAAGAAATTTGGAAATTGAACGGATCATTCGAAGTTTATAGAGGCAAGATTTGACAACGTTACTAATATGTTCATGGTAGGAAAAGCTTTCATCAATCACAACCCCAAGTATTTTTAATGAAGAGACTAAATCTATATGAATATTGTTGATGATAAAAGGAGCAGCTAGCTTTGTTCCTTGTTTCCATAAAAAAAAGTATTGCTTTTGTTTTAGGGATATTTAGTGCTAGTCTATTTTCGGCAAGCCAATTTTTAATAGTATCGAGTTTTTTTATTGATCTGGGCTATTTCTTCTATCCGTTCGGGATTTAAAGGATGGAACAGCTGAATGTCATCTGCATAAGTGTATGAAGCAAAGCCAATAGATTGGCATAAACTAAGAAGCGGTGAAAGAAAAAGGTTAACCAGTAAGGGTGATAGTATGGATCCTTGAGGGATTCCATAACTAAGGGAGTAAGGTTTTGAACTTGTATTGTTGAGATGGACTGTATATTGTCTGTTTGCTAAAAAAGAGACAAACCATTGTAAGACCTGATCGCAAACACCAATCAATGTTAATCTATCTAAAAGTACAGCGTGGTCTATCGTATCAAATGCAGCTGATAGGTCCAAAGAAAAAAGTATAACAGAATTGTGATGATCTAGGTGGTAATTTACATTTGTTGTAAGCCCGAATGGTTTAGAATGGTATAGAAAATTGAATAAATAAAATAAATATACAGCAGATGGACAGAGTAACTGATCAAAATGGTGAAGAGCACCAGTAGAACTACCTATGTACTACGTTTTGGGTATTGGGCACGGTGACATGGCAAACGATAGGAAGCAAGGATACAAGTTCACATATAAGATATTCAGAAGCGCAGATTAAAGGGAAGAACAGGAACAGAGGGATAATTCTTATGAGAACATAAGAATTGCCATTGCTGGGTCAGGCCAGTGGGCCATCGTGCCCAGCACTTCGCTCACGCGGTGGCCCTCTGGTCAAAGACCAGCGCCCTAACTGAGACTAGCCCTACCTGTGTACGTTCCAGTTCAGCAGGAACTTGTCTAACTTTGTCTTGAATCCCTGGAGGGTGTTCTCTCCTATGACAGACTCCGGAAGAGCATTCCAGTTTTCTACCACTCTCTGGGTAAAGAAGAACTTCCTTACGTTTGTACGGAATCTATCCCCTTTCAACTTTAGAGAGTGCCCTCTCATTCTCCCTATCTTGGAGAGTGTGAACAACCTGTCTTTATCTACTAAGTCTATTCCCTTCAGTACCTTGAATGTGGTTCGGGGAGGGAGGAGAGAGAATACTTAATTTATTTAATAAAAACTTTTTCTTGCATCTGGGTATTTGATCAGTGTTTATTGGTTAAAACCTAATTTCAGAACCAGAGAATTGGATAGAGGAAGAGCTAGGGTTTTCAGATTTCCTCTTTAAAAAAAGAGGACACCTGGCTCTGCCCCCATTCCACCCCCAGCCCTGCTCCCCCATAAACCTCGTGTCAACTACCCTGAGCTCAGGGCCGCATCCGATCCTTGAAGTTGGTAATTGTATTTTGCTCATTGGCTGACCCCCCTGATGCAGGCATTGTATGCTGAAACACAGCTCATATTGGGTCAATAAAGACAAATTCCTGTTCATTGAGGCCCTTTGTGCTTTTTTTTGCTTTATTAGGTAGATCTCTTACATCTTCTTCCGTAAAGACTGAAGCAAAGAATTAATTCGGTCTCTCCACTATGGCCTTATCCTCCCTAAGCACCCCTTTTGCTCCTTAATCATCCAATGGTCCCAAAGATTCCCTGAAAGACTGGACTTTAACTAGCCACCAAGATAATGGGCTTTAGGCAAGCCGTAACGCATGAATTCCTCAGAGTGCCACACGATTTTAACGTATGGTAGCTGTCCTCATAGGAATCGTTATATTATGCGATTTTTTCATGTTATATTTACTTTTTTTTCAAGTTACTTAGCTTTTTCATAAACGAACTGGGTCTGGCTCAATCCCCACTGACGCGTTTCATTATTTCATCAGGGTCGGGGAAGGAGAACACTGTAAAGAGCAAAGCATTATATTAGCTTCGGATTATCAAACCCAGCAAAAAAGATTTTTTTTTTAAATTGCTACAAAGCTTACCAGAGCAGTATGTTATCTTAGCAAAATGCTAAATCCTTAGTTTGCGAGCCGGAAGTGGAAACCCGCCGGTAAAATGGAGGCTATTAACTTCAAATTCTAGATCATGTGACTCAAAACTGGCCAATGAATATCACACAATCGACCCTTTAACTTAAACACCCCACCTGTCAATTGACAAAGTCATATGCTTGCTGTAAGCCAATCGCTGGTTAGATTTAAGCCATGAGGATACATGGTATTAAGCTTAAACATCCATCGCAATTCCTTAATGTTTAAGTTATGTTCATAATTTCCTCCCTCCCACCCGACATGAACTGTATCAATGATACGCCATTTGCCCTCCTTCCCCGACCCTGATGAAATAATGAAACGCGTCGGTGGGGATTGAGCCAGACCCAGTTCGTTTATGAAAAAGCTAAGTAACTTGAAAAAAAAGTAAATATAACATGAAAAAATCGCATAATATAACGATTCCTATGAGGACAGCTACCATACGTTAAAATCGTGTGGCACTCTGAGGAATTCATGCGTTACGGCTTTCCTAAAGCCCATTATCTTGGTGGCTAGTTAAAGTTTTGTTAATTGACACGATAATTTGTGCACTAGTTTGTTTCTGAAAGACTGGAATCAGTCACCCCATCAGGTTCGTCTGTGTGCTGGGTACTCTTCCTCAAAGTCTTCTCTAGAACAAGGAAATCCAGGATGGGCCTCCACTCTTTGCCTACAACTGACTCCATAGGGCACAAGCAGGCTCCAATACCAGAAGTGGAGACCCTACCTTCGGCTCCCTCATTCTCTTCTCTCCCTTTAATGGCTGATTAATTAGAGACTTCAATACCCTGAAACTTCATGTGGACACACTTTGATCACTAGCTGAACTTTAACATCTTCAGTGACTCATGCAAAGTCTAACAATGGAGTTCTTTTTTTAAATTTTGTTTTTATTTGATTGTTTCATGTAAACCGCTTGGACCAGGAAAATGAACGAGCGATATAACAAGATTAATAAACCATAAATGTAGGAAAAAGTTTAATCCTTCATGTTCTCACTCTGCATTCCTTATGCTTCCTAGTCAAGTTCATACTGTAGGTATCTACTAGTGCTGCCCGATTCAGGAAAAAAAAATTCAATTCGATTCAATTCAGCCTATTGAATTGAATTTTCGATTTGATTTGGTTTTCCTGCCCAAGTGGGTATTTTTTTTTTTTTCAAACATCCTGGTATGGAGAGGAGTAAATGACAGCTGCGCTTTTAATTGAGCCAATCTAATGTATTTGCTTTGTTTTGGGTATTTTTTTCCTACCTTTCAGATCATTTTTCTTTCTTATCCTTGCTCCTAGCTGTGTTAATCTTATATGGTTTTCTCTCCTATAACTGTTGTATCTCTTCCCTCCATGCTCCTGTTCGTTTTCCCCACATTGGAAATTTATATCTTATGCACATGTTCTTTTATCTTGAATTTTATATACAGTGCTCCCGTCGGCAGGTCGCGGTCCTGGTCATTCGCGGTATTTTCCGATCACGAATGACCGGGCAGGAGAGGGCAGCCGGAGAGGCAGCTCCTGATTGATAAGGCCCGACTTTAGGACAGGAAGAGGTGGTCGGAGCATACAGAGAGTGATTTCCTTTACTCGCTGGCTCTCCGGCTGCCCTCTCCTGCCTCTCCAGCTGCCCTCTCCTGTCTCTCCTGCCTAAAAACCGTATTCGTGGTTTTTTGAAATTTGTGGGGGGTTTCTGGAACGGTACCCCTGCAAATTTCGGGGGAGTACTGTACTCATACTGTTTTAACCTGTATTATATATATATATATATATATATATATTTGTACTTTGCATAGAAATGTATTGATAGGCAATTATATCAAATTTTAATAAAACTTGAAACTTAAAAACTTAAAACTTAAAAACTTGATCCACCAGGGGAGTACAACTGCTTCAAAGCTGTATATTAGGTTCTGATGAAAAGATGGGTTTTCCTGCAGTTTGTTCAAAATTAAGGACATGAGAATG
Source organism: Geotrypetes seraphini (assembly GCF_902459505.1). Taxonomy (NCBI): domain Eukaryota; kingdom Metazoa; phylum Chordata; class Amphibia; order Gymnophiona; family Dermophiidae; genus Geotrypetes; species Geotrypetes seraphini. The sequence continues at coordinate 21,319,098 of NC_047090.1, read as the reverse complement.
GTAAGCATGTCGATCTCCTATGGTGAGCTTTGCAAATAAGCGATTGGGGGAAATATTGAACTCAGAGAGAGCTTTCTCAGGCATAAATAGATAAATATATAAATAAGTGGTTTTGCCTAAGGGGAGTTCATTTGTTGCCAAACCCCAATAAATTGCTTTCTGTCCAACCTGTCCTTGTGAAACCCTTCAGATTCTCCATGAAGAATCATTTTGCTATCAGGACAGCTTCTTAAGCCCTTGTGAATAATACACACTGATGACCGTGGCTAGATTTTCAGGCCACAAACCTAGAGCTTATTGACCTCCTGAGAAGTTTAAATATCCTACACATTCCTTAGCACCTGAAGAGATGGTGCTGTGTCATAGCTGCAAGTGTGGAGGCGCTCCCCTGTATAAACTAGCAAGTTAAGTGAAATTATTTAAATTAACAATTGATGGATAAAAAAGAAAAATCATTTAAAAAGTATATATAGTTAAAAAGAAAAATAGATACGGTTTTGATCCAGTGAAGATCGGGGTTCGGTGAGTGTTGCTCACTTGAACCTGTGGGTAATTTCACCCTCTGAGGATCGAGTATCTAACCCTCTCCTGATGACTTTTGGAGATTAATATCAAACTGGAACAATTTTTTCTTCATATGATACGGTTGATGTTTCCAGTTGTTTGCATAGCCACTATTTTATAGCTGCAAGTGTGGCATCTATCAATTACAGAATTTGTCTTGAAGGATCGCAGAGGAATTTTTTTTAAAAAATTGGTTTCCTGAAACTAGTTTTACTTTCCTTAAGATCTTATTTAAAGCAATTTGTTCCCGTCTTTCAGAGTGCTTGTGTGAATGATGCAGATTTCTGTCCCTTGTAGTATGTAAGAATGGAGGCTGGAGTGTGCCAGGGGTGGGGTGGTGAGAGTGGTCTACTGTAGGTGCAGGGAGTTGGGGTATGTTTGGTCATGGGGCCAAGGTCCGAATGCATGCGAGCATTGGCTCTGTCGGCCACTGCTCCCTCTGATGTCAACTTCCTGTTCCAGGACAGGGAACTGGCAGAGCCAATGGCCACCCACATGCAGACTGTGACCTTACAACTGCTTCCCCTGCTGCCTGGAGGAGGGGGTGCTCCGCTCCAGAAAACCAGTAAGACAGGTACGCCACTGAATGGAGTAATCTGAGTTTTAGTTTCTGGAAAAGCAAGACTACTATGGCCTTAAGGGAAAAATTTAAGTTTTGAGCTAAAAAGTAGGAAAAACCCCTGTTTTGAGATGCCTGTTTTGTTATGGCATCGAGCAACTTTTGCCCAAGGCTTTAATTTCCTTGTGGATGGTATAAGAAAAGAAATAAAAAGGAAAAATATGTTCCCCCCCAAAAAAAAATCTTGCAAGAAGCAGTTTGTATAAAAAAGCAGTTTTGGATTTTGCCTTCTTAGTTAAAGTTTCATTGTGTTTTTGTCCATGTTCAGTATTTTCCAAGAGCCTTTTATCTTTTTCCTCAAGTTGCAGGAAATGAAATCCCTGGGAAAGAGATGTTTAAAAATGATGCACATGCATTGATAGGAATTTTTGACTTTCTTCCTCTAATTTAGCCCAAAATTCAGTTCTGCCACCTGTTGGCTGTTTGTTTTCTTTCCCCAATCCTCTGTCCACCCATATCTTTGGGTTGAAGGTTGGGTAGTTATGGCTCCATCAATTCAAGTGTTAAGATCTCTCCAAGATAATAGATTAGTACTACCAGCAGCAAATAAAACAAACTGGGAGTCTACATGACATATAGCATTCTTATATAGAGTTTCAAGTCTTTGGAATAAATGTCCAAAGTATATACGAGGGCTGTTCATTCATAAAAAATACTTGTATTCAGATACAACAATCTTATACTAATCTCCTTCAAACTATATTTAACTGGTTGACAAACTTCTTAGAACATACAAAGCCACGAAGTGCAACATTTCACTAAAGCAGTGGTGAACCAAGGTGGGGAGGGGGGTGGTTTGCCCTGGGTGCAGGCCATGAGGGGGGTGTTCCCGCCTTGGAGTCATGTTCCAGGAACTTCCATTCTCACAGCCTGGTCCCAAGGCTCTGGGTAGTCCCCGTGGCCCAGCATGTTCCTAGCCTTCTCTCATGTCCGATGGCCCTTTACCTTCCGTGAAGCTGGAAAAAACTGCCAGCCTCAGCAGTGATTCAGTTGCGTCACCCGTGGCTCCCCTTCCTGCTTTCCGTGTCTGCCAATGATGCAACTTCCTGTTTCCACCTGGGTGGATTGCGGCAGAGGCAGACACGGAAAGCAGGAAGGGGAGCTGCGGACAACATAGCTGAATCACTGCTGAGGCCGGCAGTTTTTTTAGCTTCACGGAAGGTAAAGGGCCATCGGACAGGAGAGAAGGCTGGTAACATGCTGGGCCATGGGGACTACCTTGAGAAAGAAAGTTCCCGGACCATGACTCCCAGACCAGGAACACCCCCCTCATGGCTTGCACCTGGGGGAACATTACTAAAAATATTTTTTTACATTGGTGGGGTGTCAAAAATGATGGCAAGGGTATCAAAAAACAATGAGCCCCGGGTGTCACATACCCTAGGTATGCCACTGCACTGAAGATGCACTTTCTTCATTCACTTCTTCCTGACAAATCTTGGTCAGCCACTATGGAAAAAAGACATCAGGGCAACTGGAACCAGCAATGTTGGCTGACTATTGCCAGGTACTGCAATGAGATGCATCGGACACTGAATACAAATGACAATCAGCAGGAAAACACTTTAATTTATAACATTTTATTAAAGGAATCAAACAAGTATACAATAAAATAATACAGAGAGATATTCAATACAGTTAGATTCACAATAATAATAGTTCCATGCAAATTTCTATCATTCCTCCAAAATATATTTCCAAATGACCTAATCCATTCTTTCTACATCCCCCCTTAATCCCTTGCCCCCACGACGAACTATCACAGCATATCAGAAACTTTGCGCATTAAAATTACATGTCATAGTCAATTAAAGATACCATCGTGTTTCTCAAAATTCCTATGTGATAGTCAGTGTGAAATTATATTTGTGTTTATTTTGAAGGGGGGGGGGTCTATCATAATCACCAGTTTGTTTTAAGGAAGCAAAACCTTTGGAAAAATGTGTTGTCCAGTGAAAATGCTAGCAATCTGACAAAGATTGGCACTGCTAATTTAATCGATGTGGGATGATTACAACTAATTAGTCATTCACCAACCATTGCCTTATCCAAAATGCATTAGGTATTGTAAAGAGTTATTTACAATGTTCATTCTAACAGCCTGATGAACAAGATGAAATGAGAAGCAATTACTTGTAAGGAAAAGAAAGAATAAGAATATAAGAAGTTGCCCCTGCTGAGTCAGACCAGAGGTCCATCTTGCTCAGCGGTCCACTCCTGTGGCGGCCCATCAGGCCTAGTGCCTGAACAGTGGTCCCTAATTAATTTTGTAATTTACCTCTAATCCCATCCCTATAATCTACCTTTACTCTTATCTGTACCCCTCAACCCCTTTGTCTTCCAAGTACCTATCCAAAGCTTCTTTGAACCTCTGTAGCGTGCTCCTGTTTATCACATCCTCTGGTAACACGTTCCATATATCCACCACCCTCTGTGTGAAAAAGAACTTCCTGATGTTTGTTCTAAACCTCTCCCCTTTCATGCTTGCATGTCACATCTGTTGCTAATAGTGTCTTCACTTGAAAGAGAGTTAACAAATTAATACAATCTGTATTAGAAATGCATTTGAAAATGAGGCGAAGCTGGGTCTTGCTTTAGTGGGTAAGAAGGAGCTTGTGTGTACTGTAGCAAGTGGGAGGCACCACAGAACAGTATTCTCACGGAGCCCTGGTTTATTGCCCACAAAAGCACAGTCCTGAACTGTAGGGTTACCAGATTTTCCAGCAGGAAAATCTAGACCCGTGGCCACACCCCTAGGCCCGCCCCGTTCCGCCTGTATCATGCTCTGTTCTGTCCCCCAGCCATGCCCCAGACGGCATCCACGCATGCGCGTGACATCGTGCCATTGCATCCATGCATGTGCGGATACCCCCTTCCCGACGTGATTTTGACGGGAAGCTTTTCAGAACCCGGACAAAGGGCCGGGTTTTGAAAAGCCATCCAGAACCCCGGACATGTCCTCGAAAAGGAGGCACACTGCCTCTTATGGAACAGTGCATGCAGGGATGATGCAGAATATTCGGTTAGCACTCTAGATTGATAGGATTGTGGTGACATGTCCCCTGATAGAACAAATCTGTGTCCTAAGCTCCTGGATACACCGACAAGCAAAGGACACAAGTCCCGAATAATAAACAAAAAATAGGTTTATTTACAATCAAGCAAAACAACCAGAAATAAAATGGAGATGATTAAAATGTAAGAATGAGGTGCGAATGCTGGTTAGCTCAGAGACGCAATAAACAAACGTTCGTTGGGGCCTGGAATCTCGAACCGGCGCTAATATCAGCGGCTGCCTGAAAAGCTGCCACCAATCGCATGTCAATCATGCATCGGTGCCGGTTTCGGAATCCTGTCGACGTGAAAGAAAGGTGCCAGAAATGTAGGCCAGGGTTTTTCTGGCCTACATTTTGTGCGCCTATCTTCACATGAATCGCTTTATGCTGCTTAATGCAACTTTCGGCATTGACTACATCTATTTTAGTGTTCGGCGGCCTAAAGCACCTGTGAAAGTGCGATTCTGGTGCCGATTTTCTAGGTGCCGGTATGCGTCTCATATCTCAGTTAAAGATACCATTTTGACAGCATTTTTAACAGTGGTATGGATGCCTGCCAGCGCCTAGAAAATCAGCGCTGGTTCGAGAATCGAGACCAAAATGTTTACATGTAAACACTTATTATAAATGGTTTCAGAGTAAATTCTCAAAAAGGTCCAGGGGCCTGGGTGGGTTTTGGGGGGTGGGGGTGTTTGGGGGGTGCCAGCAGGAGGGATTGGGCATCGCTCCTGCTAGGGATGTTAGTGGGGAGTGCCGGCAGGAGGGAATGGGCATTCCTCCTCCTGGGGATGTTGCAGGGGGTGACAGCTGACTTGCAGTAGGTTTAGGAGGTTCTCTACCGTGGCTGCTCAGCTAATCGCAGCAGGGGAATTCTCCCCTCCCCCATCAGTTGAGCGGCAGGGACTTCCCAAAGACACATTTCTGTTACCAGTGCCCTAGAATGATTGATAGGTAATCCAACTTAGATGATTAAAGATAGCATAGTCCGGTACTTGGACACACACGACCTGATGGGAGCCAGTCAACACGGCTTCATGAAAGGGAAATCATGTTTGACGAATTTACTTCAATTTTTTGAAACCGTGAACAAACAAATTGATAATGGAGAACCGGTGGACATAATATACTTGGACTTCCAGAAAGCATTCGACAAAATTCCACATGAAAGGCTTCTCAGGAAATTACAAACCATGCAATAGAGGGAGATATACTAAGATGGATAGGCAAATGGCTAGAGAACAGAAAACAGAGAGTGGGCATAAATGGGAAGTTCTCAGACTGGGAGAAAGTGACTAGCAGTGTACCCCAGGGCTCGGTACTTTCATATTTTCATAAATGACCTAGAAGAAGGAACATCCAGTGGGATCATCAAGTTTGCTGAAGACACAAAGCTATGCCGGGCAATCAGATCGCGGAAGGATAGCTCCAGGAGGAACTCCAGAGTGACTTGTGTCAGTTAAAGAAATGGGCGGAGAAATGGCAGATGAAGTTTAATGTGGAAAAGTGCAAAGTAATGAATTTAGGCAGTAAGAACAAGGAATACGAGTATAGAATGTCAGGTGCAACTCTGGGTAAGAGCGAACAAGAAAAGGACCTGGGTGTACTGATAGATAGGACCCTGAAACCGTCAGCACAATGTGCGGCGGCGGCAAAGAAAGCAAATAGAATGTTGGGCATGATAAAGAAAGGAATCACGAGTAGATCGGAGAAAGTTATAATGCTGCTTTATAGGGTAATGGTCAGACCACACTTGGAATACTGTGTCCAACATTGGTCTCCCAACCTAAAGAAGGATATAAAACTGCTGGAGAGGGTGCAGAGACGAGCAACGAAGCTAATAAATGGTATGGAGAATTTGGAATATGAGGAACGACTTAAGAAACTGGGACTGTTCTCCCTTGAGAAGAGGAGACTGAGAGGGGATATGATTGACACTTTCAAAATACTGAAAGGCATCGACAAAATAGAGCAGGGAAACAAATTATTTACAATGTCCAACGTGACACGGACAAGAGGACATGGACTGAAGCTAAGGGGGGACAAGTCCAGGACAAATGTCAGGAAGTTCTGCTTCACGCAGCGAGTGGTGGACACCTGGAATGCTCTCCCAGAGGAGGTTATTACGGAATCCACCGTTCTAAGATTCAAAAGCAAATTAGAGGCACATCTCCTTACGAGAGACATAGAGGGATATGGGTGACTAAAATTACACCAGGTGTACACCTGGATGGGCCTCCTCGTGTGCGGATCGCCGGACTCGATGGACCGTAGGTCTTATCCGGAGATGGCAGTTCTTATGTTCTTATGTACAAAATCGCAGCTTTAGGGAGTCCCTGCCGCTCCGCTGATGGGGGAGGGGTGGGAATTCTCCTGCCACGATTGGCTGTTACAGTCTAGCGACAAAGATGGGCAGCTGAAATGTAGGCCAGTGTTTTTCAGGCCTGCATTTCAGCAGTCTATCTTGGCATGATTTGCAGCTGGATAGCCGCTTTAGCCCGTCTAACGTTGCTTCCGGCATTTGCCACACCTACTTTGGCATTCTGCGGCTAGCTAGCCACGATTCCAGCAGCCATTTCAGCCGTCTTTTATTTAGGCATCGGTAGGCGCTTCAAAACTGCCGTTTCTGACTGCATTTTTCAATCACTTAGTCACCGGCAGGGCACCTACCGACACCTAAACGCTGGTTATAGAATTTTCTCCTAAATGTTTCTAAATCTATGCTGAATTCTGATCGACACTCTGTTCTCTGGGTTTCTTCGTATTAGTATTTTAAAAGTGTCCAATGTCAACTAATGCTTTCCTCACAGTTTCCTCTGAAGTAAAGGAAAGAGGGGTTATTGTTTCTTTACAGGGATTCACAGATGCTGTTTATCGGGCTCGTCGGAAGCAGTTTGCTGACATTGCCTTCAACTACAGACAGTGAGTATATGCCACTGGGGACTTGAGAAGAAATTTGGAAAATGAAGTTGACAAGAATTGCAAATGCAGTTTGAAAGATTTGGCAGTGAACTAAATGCACTTTGGGGATTCATTTCATCTTATGAAACGTCTTTGTAAATCTAAATACTTATCCTTCCAGCGACTCAAAACTGAAATTGGCAAGCGGCGTTTTCAGAGTATGTTTACATGGATATCTGTGTTTGTGTTTTACATCCTTTTTGTTAAAGGCATTCATCAGAAAATTACAGCTATGGAAAATCAAATTGCATAAGACACATGTTCAAATTAGACTCGCTGGCTTTGTTGTATAATTGTCTGGCATTATCAAATGTAGCTACAAAGACCTGAATAGTGAATAAAGCGGTTTTTGGTATTTTTTTCCCTTTAAGTCTGAAGAGAGCATGAACTATAATTTACACTGTAGGAGCAGCAGAGACTATTCAATTAATGGATCACTTTAATCTACTGCTTAATCTTCCACTTTTGTTGTTCCTGACCCAGCTGTACTGAACAATTTTCCTTTTCAACTCAAAGGAAGCAAACAATATAGGTACATTACTTAGAAAAATGCTTGCAAATTATCGCTATTATTTTTACTGACAGGGAGTATCGGAGGACAACAGAAGCAGATTAGATCCTGCAGAGGCTCTTTGTTTTTCTGGAGAAAGTCCTTTATTTGATACTAAAATCTGGGTGCAAAATGCATTGGAAGGACAAGATGGGTTATTATTTGAGACGTTCTGTTTGTGAGTTACACGTGTCATGGATGCACATGGAAAATCCAGTTTTAGAAAGCCAGGATGTGCATGCATATTGCAAGGGGTCATGGTTTGGGTCAGACATGTGGAACCAAAATCTACATGGATATTCCCTGTTTCAGAAGGGGGATGCAGTTATATGCCTAAATAGATCAAAATTGGGATTAACAGCTATTCACAGGCAAGTATGAGTATTTTTTAAAGTGCTCATTATGGGTAGCCTTTTACAGGAGGAATTAAGGAAGGTCTAATCCAGGTCCTCGATAGCCGGAGCCAGGTCAGGTTTTCAGGATATCCACAATGAATATGTATGAGATGGATTAGCATGCACTACCTCCTTGAGATGCAAATCTATCTCATGCATATTTATTGTGGATATCCTGAAAACCTGATCTGGCTCTCGAGGACTGGAATTGCCTACCCCTGGTCTAATCTAATCTGAATTTCTCTATCACACTTTTCCAGTACAGGTTCAAGGCGATTTACAACCAAAGAGACCCATATGGGGATATTACAGTGATTTTGACAAGTTAATTACTGTACATCTTAAAGGCACACAAGTAAATACAGGGTCTGTAGGGAAGTTTTACAGAGTTCTGTTTCTTACAACAAATTTGACCGTGCAGAGCGATTGAAACCTCTATACATAACTGGGAATATTTAGGGACGCAGTTATCAATATGGGCCATTGTTAAAACTTTTTTTTTTTTTTTTTTACCACTAACTAGTGATATTTTAGCACAAGTCCCACTTTCAACAATGACACCTAGTTACTAATAACTGGGGTTAACAAAATACTTAACACATCTTAATTGTAGCCCCATTAATAACTTTTCCCTTAATTAAAGAGAAATGTCTTTAGAAATCGAAATCACTGCTCTGTGAGCCAAGTGCAGTCAAGTCATTGTGACATCACTGATGAGGTTGGCTCTTAGGTATTGGTGGAATGAGGTATTATGACATCACAATATCAGCTCTGGTTAAGAGACTGGGGCCTAAATGCACTAAACAAGGTCGGTAAGACTGTGTGGGACTGCTTCGGTCCAATATTTGGCCAATCCAAAAGAGCACCTGATACTCAAACAAGTTTGCATGCAAATGATTTGAGTGGAGGTTCATCATAATCCCCATCTGAATCCGCTGATGAATCACTGTGAGAGCGACTCTAACACATGCACAGAGTAGGCAGGGGAAGCCCCGAAGCAGCCTCCTGCCATTCAGCTGTTTTTTAATAGACACAGATGTGCATGTTACCCACGCACAATAAATGTCACCATTAAAAAAAAAATTCATGCCGGCCCCAGTCCTGACCACAGCTGTCGTACCACCCTGATGACAACCGCCCTTACCACAGCGACACGCCCAGAGGGACAGGAGGGATGCCCACTCCCTCCTGCCTCAGCAACCCCGTTGTGCATCCAGGCCACCTGGCTCCCCAACACTCACCCCGACTCTCCCCCTGGCACTCCCCCACCCTCCCACTGACACTCCCCATCATACACAAAGATCCCATTCCCAAGACCCCAAAAGACAGCCCTTGTGGGCTGGGGGAGTCATCTTAGAAACACCCAACACAAGAAACCCCCCCAGCCCCTCCCGCGTACCTTGTTGTAGAAGCCAGCAAGAGGGATACCTACTCCCTCTTGCCAGCAGGCCTACCTCTTCGAAATGGTGGGCCTTCTCCTTCCCAGTGTACTGGGGAGGGGCCTAAGGCCTGATTGGTCTGGATACCTTAAGCCCCTCCTATTGGAGGAGCCTTAGGTAACTGGACTAATCAGAGCCTTAGGCCACCTTCCTGGTGTATCCTGGGATGCACTGGGGAGGGGCCTAAGACTACAATTGGTCTGGGTACCTAAGGCCCTCCCATAGGAGGTACTTAAGGTATCCAGGCCAATCAGGGCCTTAGGCCCCATCCCTGGTACACCCCAGGATGCACTGGGAAGGGAAAGGCTCACCATTTTAAAGAGGCGGGCTTCTTTAAAAAGGAATTTCCAGCTTCTATGAGGTACGAGGGAGAGACTTGAGGAGTTGCATGAGCTGGGGGGGTTCTGAGCTGACCCCACCAGCCTACCAGCCCACTAGGGCTGTCTTAATCCCTTTATGGTTGGGGGGGTTTGGATCTGGGGGATGCCAGGGTAGGGGGTTCAACTCTGGAGTGGGGTTGTAGATTGGGGGGTCATGGGTTGAGGAGAGGGCCTGCTGGTTAGAAGGAGTGGGCATCCCTCCTACCTATCACAGTTGGGGGGCTTGTTTTAGGGGTTCTGACAGGAGGGAGGCATCCCTCCTGCTAGGGGACTTTGAGGGAAGGTTTGGGAGGATTTGGGAATCCCTCCTGCCATGGACAGTGTCGGGTGGGGGGTTTAGGGGTGGCATCAGGAGAAATTGGGCATCCCTCATGCTGCGGACAATGTCAGGGGGGTTGATGCCACTGCTGCTCAGTTGATCACAGCAGGGATATTCACTTGCCGCAATTAGCTCAGTGGCAACACGATTCTCTAACCGGCGCCTGTTCGGGGGAGTAAGGCATCTGTCCCTTAGTGCAGAGGTGAGTCTGTATAGGATATCCACAATGAATATGTATGAGATGGATTAGCATGCACTACCTCCTTGAGATGCAAATCTATCTCATGCATATTTATTGTGGATATCCTGAAAACCTGATCTGGCTCTCGAGGACTGGAATTGCCTACCCCTGGTCTAATCTACAGAGTTCTGAGCTGCTTCATAGGCAGCTGCCGAAACCAGCGTCCTATACAGTTCCCCCAATATGTTCAATGTCCAAGAGGTTAAAGGAGGAGTTAACTTAATTTCAAACAGCTAATGGTAAGGGGAAATTTAAATGATTGGTAAATGAGCAAAGGCAAGAAATTAGAATGGTAATTTCCAGATCTTGTGATGGTGTAGTCAAGAAATAGAGTGAAAGAGGAACTGGAAAATTAGAAATTCAAGATGAAGGGTGCAATACCAATAATTTACCCTGTTTTCAGTGGACAACCTATTCCTCAAGTGAATTACACAGAGGAAGAGAAGAAAACCTGGGGTACTGTATTCAAGGAGCTGAAGACTTTGTATCCCACTCATGCCTGCTATGAACACAACCATGTGTTCCCACTTCTGGAAGAGTACTGTGGATATCATGAAGACAATATTCCACAACTTGAAGATGTTTCCAACTTTCTCCAAAGTAAGTAAAAGTACCTTGAACACTATATAAAGGATATGAGGATACTGTTTAAAGACATTAATTCACAATCTAGAATCTCAAAGCTGAAGTAAAGCTGTGTCACAATTGCTCTTTTATATTTCTTCTGGTCAAGAACATCTTTAAATTTGCTTTTCTTGTTTGCTTCTCCTTTAAGCCTGCACTGGGTTTCGCTTGCGTCCTGTTGCTGGTCTCTTGTCCTCTCGGGATTTCCTAGCTGGTTTGGCATTCAGGGTATTTCATTCTACACAGTACATTCGGCATGGATCAAAACCAATGTATACACCAGAGCCGTGAGTATTTTAACACAGTTCAAGCAGTAGAGTTACAGTATGCTAATAACTAAGAAATGTTTTTTGAACAAAGAAGATTGAGTGAGGTCTGATATTCATAAAGGTGCCATTTCATTTTTCACGTTTTTTGCCTCTGTGGCAGTGTTCCCTCTAAGCTGTGCAGCTGTGTGACCAAGCATCTTTTAGCAGGAGGCCATGCAGCCATTCAGCCCCACCACGCATCCGGTGAAGCCGGTACCAGTACCCTCTGGTATCACTCTTCATCTTGTGCCGCTGCTGCTACTTTCCTGAAGCAGCAGTGGCAGACTGAAACAAACCAGCTTCAGGATCTTCCCATATATACCCCTGCCTGCTGGCCCACCCTTTCTGACATCACTACTTCCAGGGCATTTGGCCTTTATATGCCATCATGTTTCTATGTAAAGCCGGCAGCTGGTTTGTTTCAGTTTGTCGCTGCTGCTGCTTCGGGAAAGGAGCAGCAGTGCTGGGGATGATAGAGGGCAAACATTTGTGGTTGTGGGGTGGGGGAGAGAGAGGGAGCAGATGCTGGTAGATGTGGGTTGGGTGGGAGAGAGGAGGCAGATGCTGGTGGATGTGGGTTAGGGGAGAGAGAGGGGGAAGATGCTGGTGGATGTGGGTTGGGAGAGAGGGGGCAGATGCTGGTAGATGTGGGGTGGGAGAGAGAGGGTAGATTTTGTATAAAAGTAGGAATACAGATTCTAGATAGAGCAGGGGAGAGAGAAGGCAGATGTTGGGGGTGTGGGATACAGAGAGGAGGGAGATGATGGAATGGGGAAGTGAAAGGGGAGATGCTGGATAGAAGGTGAGGGAGAAAGATAGGAGGCAGATGTTGTTTGGAAGAGGAAAGATACAAAAGGGATGGGAATATAGATGGAAGGGGAGAGAGGGAAGATGCTGGATGGAAAGGGAAAGGGAAAATAAGCTGTATAGAGGAGGATGACTGAAGCCTGGATGGAAGATGGGAGAGACAGGAGGAAGTTGATGGAAGGGGGAAGTGAAAGGGGAGAGAGGGGGACAGACTTATGGAAGGGGGAAGATACAGAGAAGGGAGATACTGATGGAGGGGAGAGAGATTGTGGAGATGCCAGATGGGAAGGGGGTAGATGCTGGATGGAAGAGGGGAAAGAAAATAGCAGATATTGCGGGGGAACATCATATAGAAGGGGTAGAGAAAGAGGGTTGAGTTAGTGAAAGACTGGGAATAAGGGGAGGTAAAATAGGAGAGCCAGGGTGAGGGAAAGAGATGTAAAGCTGCTGGTAGACCACAAAAAAAGAGGGAATTTGAAGACTAGATAGTAAGAATGAGTTAAATCTGGACATAAAGGTAGAAATTAAATTGAAAGGAAAAGGAGGAAAGAAAAATCCTGGAAAAGGAACCTTATTTGAAAGCATTTAAAATGTAAATGATAACACAGAAATTGAGAAAACACGGTAGATGACTGGAAGACCCATCTAATTTTGCTCAGCTCAGCGCTCATGCCTGTTTTATCATTCCTCTGTGAGAAATTCCCTAACCTGTTTTCCTGTTTTAATTAGATTGTAAACTCTTTTGAGCAGGGATGGTCTCTTACATGTTAATATATGAGGGTGGTTTGAAAAGTTTAGTAAATTTCCATGAGATGCTGCCACAGTCCATTAAGTCATCGGTGCCGTCAATGAGTATTTAACAGAGTTTGACAAAAGCTATTTTTTTCTATAATACAAAAAAAGGAAATTCACTGGACTAAGTGCATAGCCCTCGATGGAGACTACATTGTTTAACTTGCTTTGTTGCAAAACTTTTGAAAACACCCTCATACAGCGCTGCAAACATCTGGTAGCGCTATAAAAATGGTAAGAAGAAGTAGTAAAGTGGACTATTTTATCCAAACATTTGTAATCATGTACCTTTTATGAACATTTTCATGCACATGACACTTTCAAAATATTGAAAAAGAGCCCTGTAACTTATTTGTAAATCTGCTACATCAGTGGTTCTTAAACCTGTCCTGGGAGACCCCCAGCCTGTCCGGGTTTCAAGATATCCCTAATGAATATGCATGAGGCAGATTTGCATGCCTGTCACCTCTATTATATGCAAATCTGCCTCATACATATTCATTACAGATACAATACCAATAAGAAGTCTTCTGTGCAGTTTCTAATATTTTATTAACAAACAGTCAACATTTATAAATAACACACAATTGTAAATATCATTTAAATAACCACACCCTACACCTAAACATTTTCACATACTTCTCGTAAAACTCAAAGGAGAGAATCTCCAATGAGATAGAAAACCTGGAATAGATTTAAACTACTTCAGCCACTGCTCCTTTCTCATTACCACTGCCAGTTCTCTAAGGGCTCCTTTTACTAAGCTGTGTTAGCGTTTTTAGCGCACACAGCATTTTAGCGTGTGCTAAACCCGCGCTACGTGGCTAGAACTAACGCCAGCCTCAATGCTGGCATTAAGGTCTTGCGTGCGTGGCCATTTAGTGCATGCTATTTCGCACATTAAAGCCCTAACGCGGCTTAGTAAAAGGAGCCCTAAGGGGTCCTTTTACAAAGGCGCGGTAGCGGTTTAACGCGCGGAATACCGTGCGTTAAACCGCCTGCCTCGCTAGTACCTAACACCTCCATTGACGAGGCATTAGGATTTCAGTCTGCCGCGGGGGTTAGCACGTGATGAAATGTCCGATGCGCTAATCCCCGTAGCGCGCCTTGAATAAAAGGAGCCCTAAGTGTCTCAATATTGTTTGCTGTATATGTAATGTAATGTAATTTATTTCTTATATACCGCTAAATTCCGTTAGGATTCTAAGCGGTTTACAGAAAATAGACAATAAAAATAAGATAAATAAATAAAGAATAGGTACTTTGAAATTCCCTTACTGTCCCGAAGGCTCACAATCTAACTAAAGTACCAAAGAACAAACAAATTAGCAAAATAATAGAGAGGAAAATAAAGATAGAGGAAAAAATGAGATATGAAGCATCCTAACAAGAATACATTGAACTCTCAATACCATACTGTTAAACAAAAACGTATATTCCAAAATAATAATGTAATGGAAAGAAACTAATTAAATAGAAAATAATTTTAAGAATTAAATCAAATATAGAAATGTAAAAAGAAAAATAAACATTAGAAATGAGGAAAAAAGAAAAGGTAGAGGAAGACATATGAATAGAATGGAAAGAGAAACAGTTAAACAATGGAATTCTAAGAAATGAAAACTATACAAATAGACATATCACATCAAAAATGAAATTTCAGCAATCTTAGCTGCAAATAAGGATATCCTGGCTCTCCACCACTTTTAATATTCGGTATAGATTTCACTTAGCCAGCTCATTAGGGATATCTTGAAAACCCTCCTGGCTGGGGAGGTCCACCAGGACAGGTTTAAGAGCCACTGCTCCAGAACACCAAATATACGCTGACTTTTACAAAGCTGCGGTAGAGGTTTCTACCGCAGGCTGGCAAGGTAAATGCTTGGAAGCTCTTAGGAATTCTAGAAGCTTCAGAGCATTTATCTCGCCAGACCACGGAAGAAACCTTTACCACAGCTGTGTAAAAGGAGCTCATAGGGTATAATGCACATGTTATAAATTTTGGGTTTCAGAGCAAAAATAGAAAAAAAAAAGGGGGGGGAACAAACACTTTAAAATATCAATCACAAAAATCTATTTGTTTGTTAACGCCCTTATTGGGTAGGATAGATCAGTGGTTCCCAACCCTGTCCTGGAGGAACACCAGGCCAATCGGGTTTTCAGGCTAGCCCTAATGAATATGCATGAAGCAAATTTGCATGCCTATCACTTCCATCATATGCAAATCTCTCTCATGCATATTCATTAGGGCTAGCCTGAAAACCCGATTGGCCTGGTATTCCTCCAGGACAGGGTTGGGAATCACTGGGATAGATAGTGGCAGAATTTTTTTTTAAAAAAGTTTTATTTTAAAATGCAAATACAGACCAAAACACCATAAAGCAAGAACATGGAAAAGGAAACGCACGGGAGAACGCAGTAAAAGTCCTGTCCCCCCCAAGTCCAATTCAAAATGCACAAAGTGCCATAAAAAAATAATGCAGTGCTGAACACAATTGGGTGAAATCTTAAGATCAACAATCCCGTAACAAAATTTTAAATAATCCACAAAACTTCAAAGTAGAGAATTGCACAGGAGAAAAATTTATCACCGTTCCCGCCCCGTCCCTGCAAGCTCAGTCCCCATCCCTGCCCCGTCCCCATGACCTCAGTCCCCGTCCTTGCCCCATCCCCGTGAGCTCAGCCCCCGTCCCCGCCTCACAAGCTCGGTCCCCGTCCCTGCCCTGCAAACTGTCAGATCCCATCCGCACAAGCCTCAAATAGTTATGATTTTATACTGAACTTATTTTATTAAAGTATAAAAAGAGACAATATTCTGTACAATTGTCATTTTATAAACACAAATAACACAGAGCAAGGATAAACAAAACCCCTGTCTCCCCTCCCTTTCACAAATATCCCCTCTACTATTGTGAAAACTAAACAAACCAAATTACTACAGAATGCTACATAGAAAAATCAAGCTAACAGAATACTTCAGTCACACATGACAGGAAAAGTGTTAGGGGAGAGCAACTAGGACAACTGCCCCCTGGTCAGAGAGAGAGCCCTACGCCAGCTGGAAGGTAAAGAAGCACGGCCTAGGCTTTGCAATCCCCAGTTATGTCTAACACTAGCTCTAGCAGGATACATATTTCAAATCTGAAATATTCTAATCATAAAATATAAAATAAATTTATTTTTTTCTACCTTTTGTTGTCTGGTAATTTTATTCTTCAATTCACATTGGTCTCAGGCTTTGGTTTTGGGTTCCTTCTGTCTTCATCGTGGCATGGCTGGCTCTTGAAGGTAAAATAGGCGCAAGAGATACTGGGGGAGAAGATGCCAAGTCTGACATGGGTGCAATTTCTTTTACCACAGGAGCAAGACTTTTCACCGCTCCCACGGGGCAGTAAAAGGTCATGTCCCCATTCCCGCAGGGCGGTGAAAGGTCTTGTCCCCATTCCTGCAGTAAACCAGTTGCGAATTTCTCCATTCCTGCAGATTTACTGCGGTGACCACGGTTTACCGCGGTAAACGGCCCCCGTGTCATTCTCTGCTTCAAAACTTCAGCAACCAACAGAAAACAGCCAGATAAGGTTGCTACAATGGAGTCCCATTATTATCGTCGACGTTAATTACAACAATGGGAAATCAAGAGCAGAGTTTTGTTTTTAAAAAAAAAACCTCAAAAAGGAGAAAAAATGTCTGTTTCATCAGGTTTTTTGGAAGAGTCTTTTTTTTCTCTCCTTTTTGAGGGATTTTTAAATTTAAACTCTATTCTTGTTTTCCCATTGTTGTAATTAACGTCAATGATAATATCGGGACTCCATTGTAGCAATCTTATCTAGCTGTTTGCTCTGAAGCTTTGTGGATTATTTAAAATCTCTGCTACTATCTATCCTGTTCCCATCCAATAATTGAGTTAGCAAATAAATACTGGGTTTTACTAAATGGTGATAAGGGTTTCTATCACAGGCCGGTGCTCCAACGCTCATAGAATTCCTAAGAGCGTTGAAGCATTTACCTCACTGGCCCACAGTAGAAACCTCTACTGTCATGTAGTAAAAGGAGTCCAAATAGATTTTTTTGTAATTGATAAATTTTTGGATTTCCATGTTAAATGGCAACCGATGCCTCCTAAGATTCACCACAGTCATATGATACTTTAATTCTCAGACTAACGTACATGACATTTTAGTGAATGTTCAACAATGTGGGAAGAATGTTTAAAGTGTTTTGGCATGCTATGTGGTAAAGCAAGCGAAGAGGGCTGTTTGCAGTCACTTCTGATTTCTCCACAAATGTAAAATCATTTTTAAAATGTCAAAACCCTCTGGCCAAACCATATGAATTTTGTACCCAGCAGTAGAGTCACACATTGTAAGACGGTAAGTGTTAGTTCATATCTCTTATCAATTTCATAAACATGCAAATGCTATCATTTATTTTTTAGTGACATCTGCCATGAACTTCTAGGTCATGTTCCCTTGTTCGCTGATCGTAGTTTTGCTCAGTTTTCACAGGTACGAAGTGATAACTGTCTCAGGAGTAATCTGAGGAAATATTTTTATACAGAAAGAGTGATAGATGCATGGAATTGTCTCCACCACCTCTACCGCAAGACAAAGACTGAGTCTGAATTCAAGAAAGTGTGGGACAGGCAAGTGGGATTTTCTAGGGTAGTGTATCGCAAACTGTATGCCGCGGTATACCAGTGTGCCTCCTGAGATTTCAGGTGTGCCGCGACACACTGGCGAGCAGGAGAGTCGTCCACGCCGGCTGACTTCCTACAGGACTTGCCTCTTGCGGTGAAGGGAATGGCCTGTAGGTAGTCAGCCAGAGCAGATAACTCTCCTCCTGGCCGGCATCTCTCCTCCTCTTCCTGCAGCTTCAGGATCCCACCAACGAAGCAGGCCGCAGCCAGATTGGCGTCTGCGCATGCGTGTGATATCATCCTGTCGATATCCTCACACTTCCAGGTGCCTTCTGGCTGGGGCACTGGAATTAGTGTGCCGCTGGCTGGAAAGTTTGTGAGACACTGTTCTAGGGAGAGGAGGAGATAGTGGATGATATGGATCGGTAGACTGGATGGGCTAGTTGGCTTTTATCTGCCATCATGTTACTATGTTTCTTTAACGATAAAATTCTATTACATCACAATACAGGTGTAAAGAGCCTTAACCAATAGGGAGAGGAGGCGATAGTGGATGCTGCGGATGGGCAGACTGGATGGGCCATTGGCCTTTATCTGCCGTCATGTTTCTATATAATGTGTTGTCATTTTACATTACAAATGACAGCAATAACATCAATTTGCGACCTGTTGGAAGACCGCATTTCTGTAGTTATGGTAAAGTGTAGTTGATTTAGTTTGTCACAAAATCCACACCCAGCAGTTTCTCAAAGGCTGATGGAAATGGCCCAGTTATGCGAGATAGTTTTCTCATGATACTGGACTATTTATAGATGGTTTTACACGTGCCTCTAAATTTTATAAAACTGTGCACCCAATTTTACACTTAGCATGCAAAGTTGCGCATGCAAGTTATAGAATAAGGTCAGCTGCATGCATAGCTAAATATAACAATGAGCTGGCATTTGGTGTTAACGAGCAATAATTGGAACTAAGTAGTTTTAATTAGTGCTAATTGACAGAAAATAGTAGTCTTGCATACAGCTGACCTTAGTCATTAATCTACAGTATAAGATGTGTTTGCAGAATTCATAGAATGCAACTGCAAGGGGATGTGGACTGGGGAGGGCCATGGGCAGGTCAGTGGCGCGCCTAGGACTTGCGTGCATATGTCATAGAATCCATGTAATTGCATGCCTAACTGCCTAAGAGGTCCTTTTTACTAAGCTGCAGCAAAAAGTGGCCTTAGTGTGTCCATATGTGGATCTCTCGTGCACGCTAAGGCCATTTTCACTGCAGCCATAAAATGGCTGAATTTTCTATTGTTTTTGCATTAAAAGCTAATGCCCAATGTTGTCCTTAGCATGTGGCCATTTTTAAAAATGATCATGTGAGCCCTTGCCAGCACCCATGTAGTAAAAGGAGTCCAAATAGATTTTGTTGCAATTGATACATTTTTGGATTTCCATGTTAAATGGCAACTGATGTAGACCGTAAGGGACAGATTCTGTAATTAGGTGCCTAAAAAGATAGACGCCTACAGTTAGGCACCTATATCATGTCAATCACACTTAAGCACCCATTACAGAATCGTACCTAACTAAAACTTAAAATGTAGGCCAGAGTTTTAAAAGTCTACATTATAGATGCCTAAATATTTAGAGAATCGCGCCTAATGGTGCCTAAGTCCTTCTCCGCCCCTAAACACACCTACTTTGGAGTTAAGCGCCTATCTTATGTAGAAGCGTGCCTAAGAAGATAGGCACCTACCACCCAATTAATATTTTTTCAATGATGAGCTTATTAAAGCTCATAATTGAAGCCAATATACTAATTAAATTAGGTGTCTAACTTAGGTGCCTTATATAAAATTTCCCTCTAAGGGCCTGATTCTATAAATGGCGTCTAAATCTAGGCACCTATGAAAATGGCACCTACCATATGTCATTCAAAGTTAGGCAATGTTTGTAGAATTGCTTCTAGTGGTGCTGATATATAAGGCCAGGGTTTTCCTTGACCTAAAATACCGGTTCATAGACAACCCCGCGAAAGACAAAGGCGCACGCCGACAACTGAGCGCAAGAAGGAGGCGCGTGCCGAAGAAAATTACAGTTTTTAGGGGCTCTGACGGGGGGTTTTGTTGGGGAACCCCCCCAGTTTACTGAATAGAGATCGCGCCGGCGTTGTGGGGGGTTTGGGGGGGTTGTAACCCTCCACATTTTACTGTAAACTTAACTTTTTCCCTAAAAACAGGGAAAAAGTGGTTTTCAGTAAAATGTGGGGGGTTACAAATGGACAAGAACGATGAGTAAACGTGACCGAGCTATACAATTCAAAGTGCAAAAAAAGGTGAAATGGTGATAATCCAGATAACAGTTTATAACAAATACAAGCTTCAACTGGTAGCCAGTGCAGTTGCCGGTAATAAGGCCTGACATATTCTTGTTTTTTCAACCTAAAGATTAAGCAATAAAATTGCTAAAGATACTTAAATATAATGACTTAAACTATGGTGACAAATTGACGACAAATAAATATAAAACTCACAATTACCAAATCATATCTCACATAAAAACATTCATAATGTGCGTAGAAAAGCAAGTGTGATATTAAACTAAACTAAACCTGAAGTTTGTATACCGCATCATCTCCATAAAGATAGAGCTCGACACGGTTTACAGGTAATTCAGTAAATGAGGGAAGGACATAATAAGAAATACAGCCTGTAAAATCCCTTTGAACAGAGGATGTGGGTGAAAGTGTTGAAAACCGAACTGAATCTAGTGGTCACCTTTGTGGGAAACAGCTATATAATAATAAATGGTTTGATGGTTGCAGGAAATTGGACTTGCATCACTGGGGGCTCCTGATGAATATGTGGAGAATCTCGCCACGGTAATTGAACGGTTTTGTATATTTAAGTCCATGTATTAGATGATAATTGTATTCTATCACACAATGGTACTTTTACTAACCTGTGGCAAAAAAGTGACCTTAGCGCACCCTTGTGCAGGTTTTTCTCATATACTAAGGCCATTTTTCTGCAGCCATAAAATAGCCAATTTTCTATTTTTTGTATTAATGACTATGGGGCTCATAATAATAATTAAAAAAAAAGACTAAAAAGTGGCCTAAATGGGTACTTGGACAATCAAAGAACCTGATCGTCCGAGTACCCATAATCAAAGCTGGTTTTAGACGTATCTAAAACCAGCTTAGGCCTTTCCCATGCCTCTAAACACACAGAGAGAAAAGAGGCATTTTTAGAGGCGGAGAAAGGGCGGGAGGTGGGTTGACCCACACCTAGGCGTACAGCCTGGTCCATGTGCTTAAGGCCCCAACCACAGGAGGAGCCTAAGGCTTCTGGGCCTAATCCGGTTGGCCCGGGCGCCTCAGGCCCCACCTGTGGGTGGGGATTGAGCGGCCTGGACCAATCCGGCACCATTCCTGGGATGGCTGGCCTGCCGGACGGGCGGGCTTGGCACCCATCCGTCCGGCCAATAATTTCAAGGTACGGGGGGATCGTGGGTCAGCAGGGGGGGTTTCACGGGTCAGCGGGGGGGCCGATCGGGTGTTCAGGGGGTGAGCGTGTAAGGGGAGTACGTTGAGGGCAGGAGGGCCTGGGATCCCTCCTGCCCGTATTTTAGTAAGGGTGGGAGGTAGGGGGTTCGCTTGGGCAGGAGGGGTTGGGCTCTCTCCTGCCCAATCTTGTAGGGGGTGGGGTTGCGTGGCCAGGACGGCTTGGGCTCCCTCCTGGCTCGATCGAGTCAGGGGTTCCGCTAGGGCAAGAGGGCTTGGGTTCTCTCTTGCCCCAATCGTGCCAGGGAACGTCGGGCTGTCGCCGGGGCAAGAGGGCTTGGGCTCCCTCTTGCCCCAATCATGTCGGGGAATGTCGGGCTATCACCGGGCAAGAGGGCTTGGGCTCCCTCTTGCCCGATCATTGTCGGCGGGGCCAGGAGGGCTTGGGCTCTCTTCTGGCCCGATCATTGTTGGGGGGGAGGGGTGGATTCTGTAACCGGTGTTGTTTTTGACAGACACCAGTTACAGAATCCAGCTTTTAGGCGAAGGACTGGCTCCTTCTTTACCTAAAAGCCCTTGTTTTGGACGTTTGGGGCTTAGGCTTTTTTTAGGTTGATTATATGGTATAAGTTTAGATGTAGTGGCGGTCTGGGCATTTAAACAGCTGAACGTAGAGGCAGGCCATTATAAAAAAAAACCTCCTTTTGGATGTTTTTTTTTATAATGGACATTTACCCTGCTTCTACTTTCAGCGTTTAAGGCCTTAGGCCAAAAGGGGATTTAGACGTTTTTTTTTTATTATGCCCCTCCACATGTGTGGCACAGTGATTAAAGCACTCTGAGGTTGTGGGTTCAAACTAGAGAGCTGCACGGGAACGGGGACGACGGGAATCCCGCGGGCATCCCGCGGGTTCCCCCTTCGGGTCGTGGGGATCCCGTGGGGACGCCCCTAGGGTCGCGGGGATCCCGTGGGGACACCCCCTAGGGTCGAGGGGATCCCATGGGGATGCCTCCGAGGGTCGCGGGGCTCCTGTGGGGCTGGATGTACTCAGTCGCGCGGCTCTTCTTCTCCCTACCTTCTCTACTTGCAGCACAGAGCTGAACGGAAGTCTTCCCGACGTCAGCGCTGACGTCGGAGGGGAGGGAGGGCTTAAACAAAGCTTAAACAAAGCCCTCCCTCCCTCCGACGTCAGCGCTGACGTCGGGAAGACTTCCGTTCGGCTCTGTGCTGCAGGCAGGGCAGGTAAGGAGAAGGAGAGTAGCCTCGCGGCTCAAGTGGCTACCAAGGGAGGGGGGCGGTCCGCCTCGCCCCTCCCCGGTTGCAGCACAGCCGGCCAGGTCCCCTTACTTTTATGGCACTTCCCCGACCGACCGATAACAGCCCGGGTCCGACAATCCTCCCTGCCCTGTAGCCGCGAATCTAAATTACCTTCTTACAGCAGCTGTAAGAAGGTAATTTAGATTCGCGGCTACAGGGCTGTTGTCGGTCGGTCGGGGAAGTGCCACAAAAGTAAGGGGACCTGGCCGGCTGTGCTGCACCTGGGGCTGTAGAGAAGGAGGGGGGGGGAGAAGGACGCTGAAAGGCCATGGTGAAGACAGGAGGGGGGGGGGAAGGACTCTGAAAGCACTTGAAGACAGAGGAGGGAGAAGGACGCTGAAAGCACATGGGGGAATACAAAGGGGTGGAGAAGGACGCTGAAAGGCCATGGGAAGGGCGGGGGGAGGGAGAAGGACTCTGAAAGCACTTGTGGAAGACAGAGGGGGGAGAAGGATGCTGAAAGCACATGGGGAAGACAAAGGGGTGGAGAAGGATGCTGAAAGGCCATGGGGAAGACAGAGAGGGAGAAGGACGCTGAAAGGACATGGGGAAGATGGGGGGGGGAGAAGGACATTGAAAGGAAATGAGGAAGAGAGAGTAGGGAGAAGACGCTGGCAGGGAAGAAGACAGATGCCAGACTATGGGGGGAGCGGAGAGAAGAAGATGGGTGCCAGACCAATTTGGAAGGGGGAAGAAAGGGAGAGGCACAGTAACAGAGCAAATGGAAGATGCAGAAGGAAGAGAGACAGTGGATGGAAGGAATTGAATGAGAACATGAGGAAAGCAGAAACCAGGCAACAAAGGTAGGAAAAGAATTCTATTTCATTTTTTTTTTTTTTTTGCTTCAGGATAAAGTAGTATATTAGTTGTGTTGATAAAAATTTATAAACATTAGAGGCTCTGGTAGAACCCCGTTTACAAAGTACCATATTTGCCGGCGTATAAGACGACTTTTCAGTACCTTAAAATCCTCCCCAAAGTCGGGGGTTGTCTTATACGCCGGGTATTGTTTACATGCCCTTACTTTACATTAGAGAGCTGCACGGGGACGCCCCTAGGGTCGCAGGGATCCCGTGGGGATGCCCCCTAGGGTCGCGGGGATCCCATGGGGACGCCTCCGAGGGTCGCGGGGCTCCTGCGGGGCTGGATGTACGCGGCTCTTCTTCTCCCTACCTTCTCTGCTTGCAGCACAGAGCCGAACGGAAGTCTTCCCGACGTCAGCGCTGACGTCGGAGGGGAGGGAGGGCTTAAACAAAGCTTAAACAAAGCCCTCCCTCCCTCCGACGTCAGCGCTGACGTCGGGAAGACTTCCGTTCGGCTCTGTGCTGCAGGCAGGGCAGATAAGGAGAAGGAGAGTAGCCTCGCGGTTCGAGTGGCTACCAAGGGAGAGGGGCGGCCTGCCCCGCCCCGCCCCGGTTGCAGCACAGCCGGCCAGGTTCCCTTACTTTTGTGGCACTTCCCCAACTGACCGATAACAGCCCGGGTCCGACAATCCTCCCTGCCCAGTCGTCTTATACGCCGGCAAATACGGTATGTATTCTTCCCAATTAATATTTTCAAATTAATAAAGTCTTTTTGCTTATTTGTAAATGGGTTTCTACCAGAGCCTTTAATTCAGTAGCATAATTAAATGAAATAACTATTTCTGAAGTTTATAGGGACGGGCGGGGACGGAGGGGATTCCTCGCGGGGACGGGTGGGGACGGAGGGGATTCCTCACGGGGACGGGTGGGGACGGAGGGATTCCTCATGGGGACGGGTGGGATTCCTCGCGGGGATGGGTGGGACTTTGGCGGGGACGGGTGGGGACGGGTGGGATTTCTGTCCCCGCGCAACTCTCTAGTTCAAACCCACGCTGCTCCTTGTGACCCTGGGCAAGTCACCTAATCCCCCCCGTTGCCCCAGGTACATTAGATAGATTGTGAGCCCACCGGGAAAGAAAGGGAAAAATACTTGAGTACCTGAATAAATTAATGTAAACCATTCTGAGCTCCACTGGGAGAACAGCATAGAAAATTGAATAAATAAATA
This sequence comes from Geotrypetes seraphini, assembly GCF_902459505.1. Taxonomy (NCBI): domain Eukaryota; kingdom Metazoa; phylum Chordata; class Amphibia; order Gymnophiona; family Dermophiidae; genus Geotrypetes; species Geotrypetes seraphini. Next base: position 21,294,563 of record NC_047090.1, on the reverse strand, counting down.
GTGTGAAAAGTTTCAGCCCCTGATAACCAGAGCTGGTATTGTGGCATCACAATGCTTCATTCCACTAATGCCTAAGAGCCAACCTCATCAGTGATGTCACAATGGCTTGATTGTCCTAGACTTGGCTCACTTTTACTACATTTTGATTTCTAGAGTGGCGCAGTGGTTAAAGCTACAGCCTCAGCACCCAGAAATTGTGGGTTCAAACCCACGCTGCTCCTTGTGACCCTGGGCAAGTCACTTAATCCCCCCATTGCCCCAGATACATTAGAAAGATTGTGAGCCCACCGGGACAGACAGGGAAATTGCTTGGGTACCTGAATAAATTCATGTAAACCGTTCTGAGCTCCCCTGCCTTGTTCATTTCTCCGTCAGTACAAGGCTGCAAAAGTAAGAGATTTCATGATCATACTGTGGCATTCCTGGCAGCCTCACATGATAAAGAATTTTGATTATTATTGCTTGGAGCCCGCTCATATAAATACTTCAGAACTCAATTGAAAACATATCTTTTTTCTAAATATCTGATCAATTAATTTTCCTTCAGTCATCCTTAACTTGTTCTTATTTTTAATCTTTTGTAAACCGCGTAGAACTTATGGTTACGCAGTCAAGAAGTACGATGTTATGTTATAAAATTGAATCAATGAATAAAAGAATAAATCAATCAGCGTAAGCATTTACTACCACCCATTTTGAAGGTGGTAAGGACTCATGCGGTAATCCTGCCCTAACAAGCTAGAACACACTAGTAGTATAATGGGCCATTATTCTACTCACACTAATGTGGATTAATGCAGGTACACCCACTCCGCCCCCTAAAAAAAACCAAAACCCCCAAAACATTTTTGTGCTCAGATTAGCTCATGCTAAATTTGGCCATTGTGGTTGTCCTATCCGACTTCTTTGATTACTCTGAGAAGCAATCAAGATTTTGTAGGTCTTTTTCATGGAAATAAGTTTTTGGTTCTCATCATCCTATATAAAGTTAAAATCAGCTTGTAAAAACTTTTTCAGTTTACGGTAGTTTCCGCTTGGAACCTGTCACCTCCTGATCTTAGACTTGAACAAGACTGTTTGATACAAAGGCGTGCTGAAAAGTTCTCAGGCCCAACCAGAACGAGAATGGCGTGGATATGGTTCAATCAGTGATCTGAAACAATGTCATAAACCTTGACTTTTATTCCTGCAAATTGGCACTTAACGAAATAACATAACACTCGTTTCAGCTACAGGGGCAAAATAATGCTCTGAATTTAGGACGTTGGCTGGTTGGGCTGAGAACTTTTCAGCACCCACCTCGTAGTCAGACCATTTTTAAAATTCTGGCTTTTTCAAAAATATTTTAATTAATGTTGAGTATTTTGTGCATTGTATGATAGTCAGGATATCATTTGAATAGTTAGTTAATCTATTGTTAAATTATTATGATCTGTTTTACTGATTTGCTGTTAACCCTCTAGAGCAGGGGTGTCCAATGTCGGTCCTCGAGGGCCGCAATCCAGTCGGGTTTTCAGGATTTCCCCAATGAATATGCATTGAAAGCAGTGCATGCAAATAGATCTCATGCATATTCATTGGGGAAATCCTGAAAACCCGACTGGATTGCGGCCCTCGAGGACCGACATTGGACACCCCTGCTCTAGAGCTACTGGTTAGGACAGCATATACAAATTTTATGTTAATTTTTCATAGGACACCTAAGGATGTACTGCAATATACCATTTTAAACACCCCTCCCTCCTTTTTACAAAACTGTGAAAGTGGTTTTTAGCGCCGGCTGGCATGCTGAATCCTTTGCGTTGCTCCCAATGTCGTCTGCCAGCTTGATTCACCCACCTTTAGGATCTAGAAAAAAATGATAAGAAATCAGGTCAATATTCGGCCTTGGTAGACGGCGTTATTTTTTTAACCACCAGCTGCCAGAGCTGATAAAATTCTGGAAATTCAGCGTCGGTAGCCAGATAGTGCAATCCGTGCTGGCATTCTCCAGACAGCAGCAAAATTCGGTTCAATGTCCAGACGGTTAACCGATGCCAAAAGGGTTCATTGATTTATGCTTGATTTTATCTTTGACCACATAAGCCTAACTGCTTTGCTGTGTCCACTTGCGATTCATTTAGTCCCACTGGCATAGTAAAGAGGGAGGGGGCAGAGGGTGGTCTCTCTGGGTGAGGGCACCAGCACCCCTCCTCTATGACCCCCACTGCTATTCCCCCCCTTCACCATACATCTATCTCTTTACCAGCATAGTAAAGGGGAAGGGGACAGAGGGTGGTCCACCCTGGGTGCCCTCTGAGTGAGGGCACCGGTACCCCTCCTCTATATCCCTGCTACTCCCCCCCCCCTACCGTACTTCTATCTCTTCACCGGCATGTGCAACAACTCGAACCTGCTACTCACGCCAGCATCGGCTCTCGCTCTGACGTCACTTCTGGGTCCTGCACCTAGGAAGTGACATCAGAGGGAGAGCTGACGCAGGCAGCGAGTTGGTGATGCTGCTCCTACCAGAGAAGTTAGAAGAGGTACGGGATAGGGAAGAGGTGCGCACGTGCGGCAGGGGAGTGGGGAAATACCACCATGACCCATGCAGGGGAGGGGCGGAAGGGCGCCCCTCCCCGCACACCTCTCACCCTTGCTACGCCACTGTCTAGTCCTAATAGTAGATAGCAGTGCTAGAAATAAATAATATATTTTCAGTTGTGGTGGCTTCATATATACTTTTTGTTTTGATAATGCTAGGTGTATTGGTTTACCGTGGAGTTTGGACTCTGCAAACAAGATGGTCACATTAAGGCATATGGTGCAGGACTATTGTCTTCCTTTGGAGAACTGCAGGTTTGTTTTAAAACAAATAAAATTGTACAAAGGAGAGGCCTAGTAGTTATCCCAGGACAAGCAGGCAGCATATTCTTGACTGATGGGTGACGGCACCGACGGAGCCCCGGTACGGACAATTTTAGAGTGATTGCACTCTAAGAACTTTTAGAAAGTTCTAGCTCGGCCGCACCGCGCACGCGCGAGTGCCTTCCCGCCCGACAGAGGCGCGCGGTCCCTCAGTTTCTTAGTTTCTTAGTTTCCGCGGAGCTAAGAAGACGCGTTTTCAACGGCTGTTGAAATTTTCTTAACTTGCCTTCCCGCTCGCGTAAACTTTTTGGCTTACATTGCCTTTTTTCTTTCTTTCCATTTTGTTTAAAAAAAAAAAAAAAACTTTCATTTTTTTCTTCAATTTTCGGTTTTCCCCGGCGGGGCCTTCTGCCACCATCGAAGCCTCGGCCTTCGATTTGGCGGAAGCCGTTTTTACTTTCATGCCCCCTCAACCGGGTTTTAAAAAGTGCCAGCGGTGTGCTAGGCCTATATCTCTCACGGACCCACACAACTGGTGTTTACAGTGTTTGGGTCCTGAGCATCAGGCCTCTTCTTGCACCCGCTGTGCTACTTTAAAAAAACGGACATTAAAAAATCGCCAAATTCAGCAGCGATTGTTGTTCGGTGCCGAGATGTCCGACCCCGTTCCTTCGACTCCGGCTTCGGCACCGATTCAGTCGGCACCCTCGTCTTCGACGCCGCGTGATTCCACACCGGCATCTCAACAGTCAGGTAAGCCGGCTAAGAAGCCTTCCCCGCTGGAACGTCTTCCGGCCTCGAGTGCAGTGAGTCCAATCCTGCCGCCTGTAAGACGCCAGCGGAAGCGCTCCGCCCCTATAGAGGTGAGTCCCTCGACATCGGGCTCCTCATCTCCGGGGCGTCGAGCGGCACCGCAGGTACCGCAGAAGAAAAAAGCGGTACCGGTGCCATCCCTCGATGACCGCATTACGGCCATCCTTCAGGTGCAGCTTAAGGAGCAATTAGAACGACTCCTTCCTGCTATCATGACACCGAACCTTCCGGTGCCAGTCCGCACCGAGCCACCGGTACCGGTTGTGGATCAACCCGTATCGATACCGGTTGTGGAACCCGTGTTGCCTGCTTCCACTGTCTCGGTACCGCTTCACCTAACCTCATCGGTATCGATGCCAGTCCTTGCACCGGAGCCGAGAGCTCACCATCAATCGGTGCAGACTTCGGCACCGGTGCGACCGATAACTTCTCCTGACTCGGTATCGATGAGGTCGGGTAAGTCGGTGCGCAAAACCCGACACATGCAAACGTCGACACCTGAGTCTCGGGACCATTCTTCCCATGTCAGAGACCCTGATCTGTGGGGAGACTCAGAGGAACCCTTTCTTTCTGAAGGCGAATGTTCCTCAGAGGAGGAGGATTCGGCTGTCCCTGACCCATCCTCCAAACAGGCCACTTCCTCTTTCTCTAGTTTTTTGAAAGAGATGTGTGAGTCCTTGTCCATTCCTTTGGAGGCTGAATCCAAAAAGTCTAAAGCTTTTTTGGATGCCCTTGATTTTGATCAGCCTCCAAAGGAATTCTTGAAACTCCCCCTTCATGACATCTTGAGGGAAACTTTCTATAAGAATTTAGAGACTCCTTTAACTGTCCCAGGGGCCCCACGTAAACTGGATTCTCTATATAAGGTAATTCCCATTCCTGGGTTCGACAAACCTCAACTTCCACATGAATCCTTATTTGTCGAATCCACCCTTAAAAAGACTTCAGGAGCCAGTGTATATGCATCTGTCCCTCCTGGCAGAGAAGGAAGGGCCATGGATAAATTTGGTAAGAGGCTCTACCAAAATGCTATGTTGGCAAATAGGGCTGGTAATTATGCTTTTCATTTTTCTTTTTATTTAAAGCATCTCCTTACCACCATGGCTTCTTTCGAAAAATATCTTCCTTCACGAAAGCATCCTGCTTTTCACACATGCTTGTCGTCTCTTCTACAATTACGTAAGTTTATGGTTAGATCCATATATGACACCTTTGAACTAACATCCAGAGCGACAGCAATGTCAGTAGCTATGCGTCGTTTGGCCTGGCTTCGGGTATCCGAGCTTGATGTTAACCATCAAGATCGGTTAGCCAATGCCCCATGCCTAGGGGATGAGCTCTTTGGGGATTCCATGGACTCAACCACACAAAAGCTCTCTGCTCATGAGACGCGCTGGGATACCCTGCTCAAAAATAAAAAGAAGCCTCCTCCGCCAAGACCATATAGGCAGCAATCGGCCTATCAACGCCGCTTCACAGCTCGTCCATTGCCTACCACTGCTCAGCAACCTAGGCGTCAGAGGCAACAACAACGTCAGCCTCCCAGACAACAGCAGCAGCAACAAGCTGTAAAACAACCTCCTCAGCAAAAGTCACAGCCCTTTTGACTTCATTCTCCACAGTATAGCCAGTATCCCTATTCCTGCTCTCCTGCCTCAGCCTATAGGAGGTCGACTTTCTCTGTTCCTCAGCCGGTGGGAAGTAATCACATCGGACCAATGGGTCCTCAACATCATCCGCCACGGCTACTCTCTCAACTTTCAGACTCTTCCACCTCAAAGCCTGCCAAAAGAGTCTGCTTTGAACAGTCCTCAATCGGCCCTCCTTATTCAGGAGGTCCAATCCCTCCTCCTTCTGGACGCTATAGAGGAAGTTCCTCTAGATCAAAAGGGGCAGGGATTCTACTACCGTTACTTTCTAGTTCCCAAAAAGACAGGAGATCTCAGACCCATCCTAGATCTTCGCGATCTCAACATTCATCTAGTAAAAGAAAAATTCAAGATGCTTTCTTTAGCCATCCTTTATCCCCTTCTAAATCAAAACGACTGGCTATGCTCCCTCGATCTCAAAGAGGCTTACACTCACATACCGATCAATGTAACCTCAAGACCATATCTCCGATTCATGATCAATCATTGTCATTACCAGTACAAGGTGCTGCCCTTCGGTCTTGCCTCATCTCCAAGGGTATTCACCAAATGTCTCATTGTGGTAGCGGCATTTCTACGCTCTCACCACCTGCATGTATTTCCTTACCTGGACGACTGGTTGATCAAAGACACATCCGCTCAAGCAGTCCTTCTGGCCACCAACCAAACCATCCAGTTTCTACAACTTCTGGGATTCGAGATCAATCTACCCAAATCTCATATCATTCCCACTCAGAGACTGCAATTCATTGGAGCGATCCTGGATACACTCCTAATGAGAGCTTTCCTACCATCCAATCGTCTCCAGACTCTTCAGTCTCTATGTCACCAGGTGCTTCCACTGCCGTCCATCTCAGCAAGACAAATGATGGTACTCTTGGGGCACATGGCATCCACAGTTCATGTCACACCTCATGCCCGTCTTCACCTGCGCACTCCTCAATGGACCCTTGCTACCCAGTGGTCCCAAGCGTCGGATCCTTGCTCACGACACATATCTGTGACATCATCTCTTCGTCGGTCTCTTCAATGGTGGTTGGTATCCTCAAATCTATCCAGAGGTCTTCTGTTCCATCAGCCTCCTCATCAACTAGTCATCACCACCGACGCCTCTCTGTACGCATGGGGAGCTCACTTGAACGAGTTCCAGACTCAAGGTCTTTGGTCAGCCCAGGAAAGGAAGCATCAAATCAATTTCCTGGAACTCAGAGCGATGTTTTACGCCCTCAAGGCCTTCCAACACCTTCTCTTTCCTCAGGTCCTTCTGTTGTGCACAGACAATCAGGTTGCGATGTACTACATCAACAAACAGGGTGGGACAGGCTCTCGCCTTTTATGCCAGGAAGCCCAGAAGATCTGGACTTGGGCCATAGATCATCATCTCTTCCTCAAAGCTATTTACATTCAGGGGGCTCAGAATTCTTTAGCGGACAAACTCAGCAGAATTCTCCAACCTCACGAGTGGACACTCGATCCCGTAACTCTGCAGTCTATCTTCGATCAATGGGGCACTCCTCAGATAGACCTCTTTGCAGCTCCTCACAATCATCAGCTGCCCCTATTCTGCTCCAGACTTTACTCTCCGCACCGTCTAACAGCAGATGCTTTTCTCCTCGACTGGTCGAATCTGTTCCTGTACGCCTTCCCTCCTCTGCCTCTCATGTTGAGAACCTTGTTCAAGCTCAAGAGGGAACGAGCCACCATGATTCTGATTGCTCCAAGGTGGCCCAGGCAACATTGGTTCTCCCTTCTACTTCAACTCAGTTCCAGGGAACCTTTTCTTCTTCCTCTGTTTCCTTCTCTGCTTACGCAACAGCAGGGAACCCTTCTGCATCCCAACCTCCAGTCTCTACACCTGACGGCTTGGTATCTCTCGGGCTGAACGCGACTGATACTCTTTTGTCTCAGCCCGTTCGTTCCATTCTGGATGCCTCCAGGAAACCAGCCACTCTACAATGTTACCATCAAAAGTGGACGAGATTTTCTTCCTGGTGTCTTCTTCATCATCTTGATCCCACCTCCCTGGCAGTGGAGACGTTGTTAGATTATCTTCTTTCTTTGTCTAACTCTGGCCTGAAGTCCTCTTCCATCAGGGTCCACCTCAGTGCCATTGCAGCTTTTCATGAGCCAGTCCATGGAAAACTTCTTTCAGCTCATCCCCTGGTGTCCAGGTTCATGCGTGGGCTTTTCAATGTTAAACCACCTCTTAAAGCCCCTCCGGTTATCTGGGATCTCAATGTGGTTCTTTCAGCTTTAATGAAACCTCCATTTGAACCTTTAGCTACTTCTCCTTTCAAGTTTCTCACTTGGAAAGTACTTTTCCTTATTGCTCTTACCTCTGCCAGGAGAGTCAGTGAGCTTCATGCACTGGTTGCAGATCCACCTTTTACGGTTTTTCACCATGACAAGGTGGTTCTGCGTACACATCCAAAGTTTCTCCCCAAGGTTGTTTCTGAATTTCATCTCAACCAATCCATTGTTCTACCGGTTTTCTTTCCAAAACCTCATTCTCATTCTGGGGAACAAGCTCTGCATACTTTGGATTGTAAAAGGGCTCTTGCTTACTATCTGGAGCGTACGAAACCCCACAGATCAGTTCCCCAGCTTTTTCTGTCCTTTGATCCGAATAAATTGGGACGTCCTGTTTCTAAACGTACGTTGTCTAATTGGCTGGCAGCGTGCATTTCATTCTGTTATGCTCAGACCGGACTGACACTGGAAGGTTCTGTCACGGCCCATAGAGTCAGAGCAATGGCAGCATCTGTAGCTTTCCTCCGTTCCACTCCTATTGAGGAAATCTGCAAAGCTGCTACTTGGTCCTCAGTTCACACTTTTACATCTCATTATTGTCTGGATGCATTCTCCAGAAGGGATGGTCACTTCGGCCAATCTGTTTTACAAAATTTGTTTTCTTAATGGCCAACCTTCCCTCCATCCCTCTTTTTGTTAGCTTAGAGGTCACCCATCAGTCAAGAATATGCTGCCTGCTTGTCCTGGGATAAAGCACAGTTACTTACCGTAACAGGTGTTATCCAGGGACAGCAGGCAGATATTCTTGCGTCCCACCCACCTCCCCGGGTTGGCTTCTTAGCTGGCTTATACTAACTGAGGGACCGCGCGCCTCTGTCGGGCGGGAAGGCACTCGCGCGTGCGCGGTGCGGCCGAGCTAGAACTTTCTAAAAGTTCTTAGAGTGCAATCACTCTAAAATTGTCCGTACCGGGGCTCCGTCGGTGCCGTCACCCATCAGTCAAGAATATCTGCCTGCTGTCCCTGGATAACACCTGTTACGGTAAGTAACTGTGCTTTAGTGCTTGTTTCCTCAGTATGCTTTGGACACAGAGGAAAGGTAACCAGCCTATTGTTCTTTTTGCAAGTGACTACCCAATCCTCTTGCCAGGCAGGGAGGAAGTCCACACATGCGCGGACGCTTTGTGTTGACATCACGCACACGCGCCCATGCGTGACATCATCGCTTGAAGAATGCGCAGAATTCCTCCCTGCCCGAAACAGCTTTTCAAAATCCAGACAAAGTGCCAGGCTTTGAAAAGCCGTCCGGACCCACGGACATGTCCTCACAAGGAATACATGTCCAGGGAAATCTGGACGTCTGGTAACCCTACCCAAGACAGAGCCTTGAGGTACACTGATTAACAGTGGGATAGCAATGCAGGAGGCTCCCTCGTTGCATACACCGAAAGTGCAAAGGGATAGGTAGGAAAAAAGCCAGGAGAGACCAGGCCCTGGAATCCCAACAAAGATAGCATATCGAGGAGTAGGTGGCGATGAACAGTATTGAAAGCAGCAGATAGATGGAGAAGGATGATTATAGAGTAGAGGCCTTTGGATATGGCCAGGAACAGGTCATTAGAGAATTTGATAAGGGCAGTTTCCTTGGAGTGGAGTAGGCAAAAGCCTGATTGAAGTGGGTCTAGAATAGCTTGAGATGATAGGAAGTCCAGGCAACAGCGGTGAACAAAACGATCAAGAAGGGGAGGAGGGAGGTGGGGGCAGGCGCCACTAGGCAGCCTGGTATCCAAGTAAAGAAATTATGGGGACTGTATTTTCTCCCATTTTGTGTCTATGGGAAAACTGGATGCATATTTTAAAAAAGAAACAACTTTATTTATTAAAAAAATTTCTATCCCGCTAATATCCTAAGCAGGTAACAAAAGATACATACATAAAAAATAACAGACTCTACAAATTTATCAAAACCTCAACAATAAGATCATGTCATAGAATTCATCATCTGATATCAATACATATGGGAATATTATCAATTTAAAACAATCAGGTAAAGAAGGCTCTCAAAAATTGGCATGTCTTTAACGATTTTTGTAAATACTTTAAAATCTGCACATAGTCTTAATGTACCTTTCATTGAGTACCAAAGTCTTGGGCCTGCTACAGATACAGCAGCCATGCTGGTTTTTTATGCATGTATTTAAAAACATTTATATCATGCTTGATCTTAGCAATTCTCGGTGGATCACAATTGTTGCATATATAAGTAACATGAGTAGATTTTTGTTTTTGTTCCTGGGTAATAAGTGTTCTTTCTTAATTGCCTATGCCACAAAAGTATAGAAAATGGCCATCATTCCCCTCAAACTTTGCAATTTTAGAATTTACCTTTTTTGCAGAACATTCCAAATTGATTCCAAGCTGTATAAACTTAGGGTCCCTTATACCAAGTCCAAAGCCAAGCTTTTGACATATAGGCTCAAACAGTGGAACTTCTTGGATGAAATTGTGCAAGTCACAGATCAGAGGAAGCATCACCACGTTTTTTTCCACCTTCTTCACCCATCAAGATGGACTCGGCTTCTGCCACAATGTGACCAGTCTGTTTGAGGCAGTTGGAATCACCTGTAACCCAAAAGAGTGGTGTCTTTTCATTGACTGCTCATCCAAGAGCATCAAAGCCATGCTGCTCCATAACGGGAACAAGTACCTGTCTCTTTCATTGGCTCATTCAGTGCACCTCAAAGAGGATTACAACAGCATCAAGGCCTTACTAGGCGCCTTGAAGTATGATGAGATTTCAAAATGGTGGCATTCCTAATGGGTCTCCAAGGTGGTTTTACCAAGTTTCACTGCGATCTCTGCCTTTGAGACAGCAGAGACACAAAGGCACACTACCAAAGTCGGGACTGGTCACTGGTCTCTATGAGGAGAAACACCACCAAACCAAAACCACTGGTGGACCCCTGTAAGGTGCTGATGCCACCTCTGCACATCAAACTAGAATTTGACAGAGCTCTAGATAAGGAGTTGGCAGCCTTCAAGTACCTTCCCTAATCTGTCTGAGGAAAAGGTGTCTTCCTCAGACCTCAAATAAAGAAGATTCTGGAGTGTAATGAATTTTACAAGAAGCTGACTAGGAAGGAGAAAGCATCTTGAAACAGTTTTGTCACAGTGGCTTGGGGCTTCCTGGGCCATCACAAGCCTGAAAACTACATGGAGTTGGTTCAGAATCTGGTGAAGAATTACAGTAAAATGGGCTGTAGGATATCTCTCAAAGTCCATGTCCTTGATGCTTATCTTGAAACATTCAAGGAGAACATGGGAGCATGCTCAGATGAGCAAGATAAACGCTTCCACTAGGATAAACTGAACTTCAAATGCCACTATTATGGACAATATAATGAGAACATGATGGGAGGCTACATCTGAAGGTCGATTTGTGAAAGTGACTTACAATATAATCACAAATTTAAAAAATCTACTCACTTATAAATCTTCTGTGGTCATATTTGTATATCCTCTATATAAATGCATGTTAATTGTGATTCATATCTTACTTTTTATAACTTTATAGGAATGAAAAGATGAAAACTTGGCGTTTTCACATTTTAAATAGGTAAATTGCAAAATTTGACTCGCCTGGTCACAAAAGCAAAGTTTTATAGAAATATTATACTATTGGGAAATTTCTATACTTTGTAGGCATGAGCAATTACATAATTATTCGTAATCTATATACAGCATTACCTCCTCTTTTACGAAACTGCGATAGCAGTTTCTTGTGCGGAATGCCTCGCTGAATGGCCCGCGCTGCTCTCGATGCTCATATGAACTCAATGATCATCGGGAGCAGTGCGGGCCATAGGCATCGGAATGGGGGAGGCACAGGAGCCATGGCCTCCCCCCAAATTCTCTGTCACTTTTTTGTGGCCCTCTCGCTCCCCCCCCCCCCAACTTGTCCTGGTGGTATTGCTTAAATCTTCAGGCAGCCACTGCACAGCCACCGTGCAACATCAGACAGCAGGCCTGCCCCGGAACCCTTCATTCTACTTTGGGGGGCAGACATGCTCATGGACGCTGTGTGGTGGCTGCTGAAGATTTAACTAAAGCGCCAGGAGGAGGTGGGTGGGGGACTCAGGAGCTGTTTAGAGGGCGTGTGCCAGGGCATAGCTCCTGAGCCCTCCCAAACAAAGCAGCGTTCCGCTGCCTATGGCGCGGGCCATTCAGCGCGACTCCCTGTGCTAGAAACTGCTATCACAGTTTTGTAAAAGTCTATATATATATTAGTCTATCCCCCACAGTGGAGGTTTCTACTACATCCCAAAGCGCTAAACATTCCAACACTCATAGAATTCTTATGAGTGTCAGAGCAGTGTCGGAGCATTTACTGTCCCGGGCCATTGTAGAAACGTCTACTTCGGCTTAGTAAGAGAGGCCCTCTATGTTTAATATTATTCTTAAATTTGTCTAATTTCTAAACATTAGATATGTCTTCTTTTTTTTTTTTTTAAATCTTTATTTATTATCAATTAATTACAGACAAAGAATTAACTTTGAAAAGAAAATTAGAAAAAATATCATCGATATCATTGAAACACAAACTTTCCACAAACTTAATATATAGTCCACAATAGGGAGAACAAAGTAAGTAAATAAACCCTTCCAGGAAAAAGGGGAACAAATATAAATGTTTAAAGAATAGAGCAGTTAACCTCGGCTAATATTAACAGACGTGAATAAACCTGTACTTCCTAAGGAGCATCGAAAATCCCTTTCCCTTCTAGGAAAAATCGCAGCTGTTCTGGTTCAAAGAAAATATACTTATTTTGTTGGTAATTTATAAGACATTTACAGGGAAACCTCAACTGAAAAGAAGCTCCCAAAGAAATAACCTTAGATCTATATTGAATAAATTCCTTCCTTCAAATCTGAGTCCATCGTGAAACATCAGGAAAAATATAAATTTTTCCCCCCAAATAGAAATTCTGCTTCAAATTAAAATATAATTTCAAAATTATGTCCTTATCTTGAAGAAAAACAAAAGATACTATCAAAGTAGCACGACCCAGAATTTCAATTTCAGATGATTCCAGTAGCTCAGAGATTTCTAACTGTTCTTGTTCTTCCTCTTCTTTCTTTTCCATCATAGTTCTTTTAAGGAAATAAAGTTTTTGTATAGGAGGGATATTAGACTCTGGAATTTTCAATATGGAAGTCAAAAATTTTTTACAGATCTCTCTTGTAGTCATAAGTTTTGGTATAGGAAAATTCAGTAGCCTTAAATTCAGGCTCCTATATTGATTTTCAAGATTTTCAATTTTCCATAGATAAAAAGTTTTATCTGTAACTTGTTGTTTATTAAAAGTCTTGACTTCCAGCATAGTTTGTTCAATCTCCCCAATTTTCTGGTTTTGCAGTTGAACCTGAGATTCCAATTGATTAATTTTCAATGGGAGCCCAAGTGTTAAAGAAATAACGTTGCTACATACCAAATGAAGATTTTCAATTGCTGTCCAAAGAGAGTCCATGGTTACCACCGGTGGTCTGAGAAGCGGCTTGAGTTGGGTCAGCTGAGACAGATCTTGCTCCAGCCGCTGAACTCCATTGCGGCTTATGTCTCCTCCCGACTCCCCACCGCTCTCATTCGGTGCTCCTCCCTCAGTCGGCTTCAACAAAGTTGGAATTGTTGAAGAAATCGCCTCCAAACCTGCTAGCTGCAGCGAATCCTCCCTCCCTTCTATTCCTAGGGAGCCCTCTGATCGGTAGATCGACGCAGCCGCGTTTCCAGGCACTGGGAGAGGGTCAGGTCCAGCTGGGCTCAGCGAAAAAAACGCTGTCTAAGCTGAGCCTTTCCTGCGGCTCTGCAGCAGATAAGCCCGTCGCCAAGGGGACTGTAAATGAAGTCATTACAGTCTGTCGCGGTGTGGATGTTACAGACAGAGGTAGAGGGTTAATCCTCTGCCTTCCCCTTCTTTTTGGCATTGAAAAAGAATAAAGAAAAAAACGTAGTAAGTAAGAAATACACTCGCCAAATCAGGAGCTCACAAAAACGCGTCCTGCTCTGTCGCCATCTTAGTTTGTTCTCTAGATATGTCTTCTAAGAGCTATTTTTGTTCTGGCCCGATCAATAAATGAAAATCTCTTGAAACCTCCTAGAGAAAGGCTTTAAGACTTCACAAATGAGTGTATGCAGTATGGATGGACAATACCAGTTTGAATGTAAGCTAGCACATTTCTATGTTTCCCAGTATTGTCTGACAGATAAACCTGAAATTCGCCCCTTTGAACCCGAAAAGACTGCCCTTCAGAAGTATCCAATCACCGAGTTCCAGCCTGTCTACTTTGTAGCAGAAAGTTTTGAAGATGCAAAAGAAAAAGTGCGGTAAGCATGCGGGAGCTGACGCAGTCACGAGGAGCACGTTGAAGTTGTTACTCATGGCGGTGAAAAACTAGAGGCACGGGGGAAGGGAAGGGGGGGATGCACTTGCGGCAGGGGGAGGAGTGGGAAGAGGTGGGGGCAGAGACGAAAATGAGTGCCGCAACTTCAATGCGTTCCTCACGACCATGTCGGCTCTCCCTCTGACATCATTTCCTATGCGCAGCACCCAGACGTGACATAAGGGGAACCGACGCAGTTGCGAGGAGCAAGTTGAAGTGGTTACTCGTGGCAGTGAACAACTAGAGGTACGGGGGAAGGGGGGTGCATGTGTGGCGGCGGGGGAGGTGTGGGAAGAGGCAGGGGCAGATATAGGAACTTTTTTGGTCTTGAAGCCCTTTATAGATTTGCCTTCAGTAGCATATTAAGGGGAGGCGAGGAGGATGGACCGCCCCGGGCACCATGTTGGTGGGGGCACTAGTACCCCTCCTCCTCTCCGCGCCCCCCGCCTCTTCCCACTCCTCCCCTTGCTACACCCGTGCCCCCTTCCCTTCCCCCATACCTCTAGTTGAAGTTGTTGCTGACGTCACTTCTGGGTGCCACGCAGAGGAAGTGACATCATTTGGAGAGCCGACGAGGTTGCGAGGAGCTCGTGGTTGACCGCCATGCACAACAATGCCAGCTAGAGGTGTGTGGGGAAGGGAAGGGGGTGCATGTGGCTGATGGGATTGGGGAAGGAGCTAGAGGGCAGAGATGAGGGAGGGGGAGGGGTGCCTCTCGCCCTCGCTACGCCACTGGTTGCCTTTACTGTGGATACCTTGAAAACTCAACTGACTGTGGGCTCACCATAATAGGGGCAGAAAGTCCTGATCTAGGTAATACACCTGCATTTAATTCTCGCTACAGGAAATATGCTGCCACAATTCCTCGACCCTTCTCTGTCCGTTATAATCCATACACCCAGAGCATTGAGGTCCTGGACAGTGCACAGCAGCTGAAGAATCTGGCAGACACCATCAGCAGTAAGAATTGCTTTCTGTATTCATTTCCTCATGGTCTGGAGTGTCATACACTTTACAAAGTGTATTGTCAGAGCAGCACAGCTGACAGCAAGCACATGCAAGCTGTCAGTTTTTCTTTGGCAATGGTCTAGGGGCATAAGATTATCTGTTCAGTTCCATATTTGATTTAAGATTTCATGATTTTGCCCATAAGGCAATTTACAAAAGTGCAGCTGATTATTTATCTGGGTTCATTCTTTTGTATATGCCTAACAGGGTCCTTAGATCAATGGATTCTAATTGCCTTGCACTCCTGCCCCCATACTGTGCCCAACTTGAGTCTACACATCATTCACCCTAGGGGTCCTTTTACTGAGGCGCGCTAACTGATTTAGCGCATGCTAAATCGGTTTGCGCACCTTAGTAAAAGGACCCCCTAGTTTTGGGGTTGGTTTTTTTTGCTCTTAAGCTTCCCCTTGTGATGTGCCAGGAATTTTCTTTTTTGAAATTTAATTCACTTCTAAAGACCCATATTTTCCATCAGGCTTATGCGAGCAGGGAACCTAGTTCCAATGTGTGGAGGGGCATAATCAAAAGATACGTCTAAGTCCATTTTGTGCCTAAGTCGCTAGTCACCCAAAGTCGGACACGGGAAAAGTCCATTTTCGAAAAATGGGGGGTGAAAATCATCTAACTGTACGTCCAGCCATCAGATCATCCAGACTGCTAAGTCTTTATACCCCATTTTCGTCCAAAAATTCATCCAAGTCAAAAACGCCTAGAAAAAGACCTTTTGGATATGGGCAGGGTCAGCAAAGTGATGGATTGGACACCCAAACATTGCACCAGAGTAGTGGGGTACCTTACAGGGCACTGCTGTGAATTTAACAAAAAGGGTGTCACATACACATCTCACTACAACAACTTTATAGGTCATGGTGAGCCCCTCCCAAACACCCCCAGAACCTACCAGACCCACCTGTCTACCACCCCAATAGCCCTTATGGCTGCAGGTGCCACTTATATGGCAGTACATAAGGGTTTTGGGGGGGTTTGTTTGTTGCACATGTTTCACCATGCATGCAGTGGTTAGAATGGCTTATGGGCCTGGGTCCTTCTCTCCATGGTTCACTAACCCACCCCCAAGACCACTTAAGCCACCTCTGTGCAGTTCTACTAGGCTTTCCTATGCCAGGCTGCCAGGTCCTGATGTTCTGCAGGCAGATATGTGATGTTTTTATTACAAATTTTATGGCAGGGTCAGTGATCAATGGGGTGGGGGGGGGGGAAGAGGGTCTGTACTTTGTCCCTGCAGTGGTTATCTGGTCACTTTGGATATCTTCTTGTGACTTAGACCTGATTTTAGATGGCCTAAGTCACAACGTCCAAGTTCGGTCTAGGTAGTGTTGTTAAACTTTCGGTTATACATGCAGTACGTCTAAGTCTAGGATGGCCCATGTCCCGCCCAAATCCCGCCCTCACCACTTCTCCTAAAACACCCCTTTTAGCTCTGAGTGTACTGCAGCACTGTGAAGGCTGAATTTCCAACATTAATGAGAAGTACAGGTAAGTGACATGGCATTTTGCCATTTCCAGTCATTTATTTATTTAAAAGATTTCTTAACCGCCTATAATTAGACGGTTTTACAAAAAAAAAAAAAACTTCCAATCATATAAAATAAAAAACATACAGCACATATTTAATAATAATAATTTTATTTCTTGTATACCGCTATACCGTGAGGTTCAAAGCGGTTTACAGTAGATACAGAAGAGATGCAATTAAATAAGATTAATTAAAATGAAGAAAAAGTACTTAGAGTTCCCTGACTGTCCCAAAGGCTCACAATCTTGCTAAAGTACTTGAGAAAAATAAATTAATTAGGCTAGAAACATAGAATAGAAGAAGGCAGGAAAACAGTACATAGGAAAATTAATTTAGAATACATTATATGGGAGGTTTTTTTTTTGGATACGATATAAAATTGTCACTTGTACGTTCGGGCAATTAGAATGTCCAAGTGCAGACTTATGACAGATTTTGGACCCGGTTTGATTATCTGCACTTGGACGACTTGTCTTACTGATAGTCTAAGTGCTGATGTAGCCTGATTTTTAGACATATTTCTGTTTCGATTATGAGCCCCATAGTCACTTGCCTGATGAGAAAATGTTTCTCTTTTATTTTCCTTGTATATCTATGTTAGTATTTTTTTTTCTTCTTTTAATAGTTTAGATTGTAACCTGCTTTGACCTAATGGTTTAGTAAAAGCGGTATAGCAAGCCTCAATAAATAGAAACGGAGAAAAAAAGGCAGGGGATTCTTTTATGGAAGGTTCTAAAGAGAAACACACACTATTAATTATTTCTATAGCGCTACCAGATATACGCAGCGCAGTACAGAGTCACAAAGAAGAAGAAAAAGAGTCGCTGCTTGAAAGAGCTTACAATCTAAATAGCCAAGACAGACAAACAGGATGTCAAGGATACAGTTAAGGGGAACGGTTAATCAGCTGGCTGGGTTGGTGGGCAGAGGAGTAGGGTTGAGGACTGAAGGCTATATCAAAAAGGTAGGTTTTCAGTCTACATTTAAACAAGGGAAGGAGCTTGGCAGACAAACTCGGGTAATTTATTCCAGGCGTAGGGGGCAGCTTGATGAAAGGAACGAAGTAAGGAATTGACAGTGGAGGAGAAGGGTAATGCTAACAGTGACTTATCTGAGGAACGGAGTTCTCTGGGAGGTGTATAAGGAGAGAGAAGAGAGGAGCGATATTGAGGGGCAGCAAAATGAACACACTTTTAGGTCATCAATGTGCAAAACGATCTTGGAAAGGCTTTATAGGGATTAATTTTCAAGTGATAATTTAATCTAGTTATATCCTTCTAACCGGTCCTAGTGCACAGAGGGGCTCATAATCAAAAAATTAAGACATCCAAAATCTGTCATAAGTCTGCACTTGGACATTCTAATTGCCCGAACGTACAAGTGACAATTTTTGAAACCGTCTGTCTGGACATCTTGTTAGGCTTTCTACCGCAGTGCATCCAAAGATCCATGGAGTATGTTGGGAGGCATGCTATGGGCGAGTTTTGGGCGTGCATAGACTTGGACATCCTGCACCTATAATTGAACCTTTCCCAAAATGTCCTGGATGGAACTTAGACATTCTGAACATACAACCAATTCACAACCTAGAAAATCCTACAGTCTTTCTCAACGTAGATGATCAAAACAGTATGCTTATGGTCTCCCAAAACCAATACAGGAACTACTTATTCATAAGGAGCAAACTTAAGAACATAAGAATTGACACTGCTGGGTCAGACCAGTGGTCCATTGTGCCCAGCAGTCGGCTCACGCGGCTGCTCTTAGGTCAAAAACCAGTGCCCTAACTGAGACTAGCCTTACCTGAGACTAACCTTACTTAGCATGGTCTAGATTAGCTCTACAAGTAAGCGTCCAAAAAACAGCTTGGTTTTTAGCAGTTTCTTAAAGACTAAAACGGCCAGTGCATAATCTTAAGTGTCCCGACAACTTATTCCAGAAAGACACTCCAACAACTGAGAACATTTTTGATTTCGTGGCCACATATCTCACACCTTTTAAAATCATTAAGTTTGGCTCCTATATTGGCTAGTCATGTCGATCTTGGTGCCTAACTGTAGGCATCTTTTATCTAATCTGGGCCAGAGCCATCTGGGCTAGAGCTGGGGTGCCTACCTGGCTATTTAGGCACCACTGATATTCAGTGCCAGTGGCAGTTCCAGGAAAGCTAATCAGGGGCAAGTAGGACCACATAGATAGCTAATGCCAGTACCCAGAAGGAGCCAGCATTGAATATGCACCATTTGTAGAAACCGCGAGTGTCTCTGTATTTAAAATGATTATGTTATATCTGCAGTTGCTACTCTGGCTTTATTTTGCACACTACCCCCAAACATGTCAAAATAGAAATACAATCAATCTTTTTACATTTAATTTTAGACATTTCCTCAATCAAACAAAGGTTACTGCAGTACAATACCTCCTAGGCATAGAATTTGCATTTTCTCATGATTTAAGAGTAACTTTCCATGCTTTCAGGCGGATTTCCTAGGTCACCAGGCTGCCCAGTGGTATAAATTGCTGACTGGATTTATTAAAAAGAAACCAAACACTGGTCTGAGAGACATTTGGAGCATTGAGATCAAGCATCAAATTACTGCGTCTCAATGGCCATGAATTTGGACTTGGAGGATGAGATGTACAGTGTTGGCTTCTATGAGACAAACTTGGAGCATTATGGACCCCTGTTCGGTTACAAAAATTGATAGCTCTAAGTCTAATAGATGTTGGCACTATCATCTCAAAGCAGGGACTTTAGATCATTTATTATTCTACTGTCCATTTATTATGACTTTTTGGAAATCAATTTGGGACCAAATTAATTGTTTATTAGACAACCCAGTGGCATTGTCATATGATACTGTGCTGTTTGGTTTGGCAATGAGAGCAAAAGTCAGATTTCTTCATATAATAACAAATTATTACATATAATGACTGGGGTTGCCATTCAACAAATTACGTATAATTGGAAAAATTGGAGTAAATTAAATTATAATTTCTGGTGGAATTCCTTATGTCATATTTATAAAATGGAAAGATTTATTGCAATACAGCAAGGATGTTTTAGGAAATTTCAAGATGTGTGGGAGCCATTAACAAAATAGTGTACTGATTAGATGACATTTTTTCCCTTAAATTTATAGGTTCAATTATGAGGGGGGAGGGGCAATTTTATGATTACATATTGTACAAGGTATTGATTATATAATAGGAAGGGGTGGGAAGGGTGGGAGATAAGAATATATCATTTGTACTATTGATGATTATTAAGTGATATACTTATTGTTAATCTGTTTTAACATATTGACACACTTATTGTAAGTTCAAAAATGAATAAAGATTAAAAAAAAAAAAAGAGTAACTTTCCATGATGCCTTTTTTTTTTTTTTTCCTAGTGCATAGTCAAGTATGGTTTGGCTCATGGTACCTTCTCTGTAGTTAATGGCAGGAGTAGGTTTTCGGACTGGCACTGAGCGAGTACTAAGGCCCCATTTCTATAAACAATGCTTAAAAATTAGGCGCCAAGGAATGCAACACATAGTGCCTCTTAATCTTCAGTTAGGTACTGTTCATAGAACCATGCCTAGGGGCACCTAAAATGGACTAAAGGCAACCCCATTTATACCAGGGGGTGCCATTATTTATTGACCATTAATGCCATTATTTATTGACCTAAATTATGGCGTTCGAGTGAGGTGCCTACCAGCACCTAAGTCCATTTTAGGCGCCTACATGGAAAATATGCCCAAGATCTGCCCATGATCTGCCTCTAACCACTCCCACTTTCTGGTAGGTGCCTACCCCAAATCAGTAGGCACTTACCGCCCAGTTAATTTTAAATTAAGCTAATTATTGATCCAATTAAGCTTGTTATTGGTGTCAATTAAGTCTATTAAATAATTAAGTTAGGCACCTAGATCGGCTAGGCATGCTGATCACGCTGCTTATAGAATCTGGCCTAAAGTCATCAAGAAATAAATCAGCATTTCCAAAGATTCAGCTAGGCTGGAGAGAAAGAAAAGGAATTCACTTTTCTGTTTATTTATACCACTAGTGTTTAAGCCTGTTACATTAATGGGTGCTAGAATATATGTCTGTCTGTCTTTCTTTCTGTGTCTTTCCCTGCCCCTGTCTCTTTCTTCCTTTCTTTCTGTCTCCCTCCCTCCCGCTGTCTATCTATCTTTCTATCTCTCTCCCTCCCGCTGTCTGTCTTTCTTTCTGTCTGTCTGTCTCTCTCCCTGGCCCCCTTTGTCTGTCTTTCTTTCTGTCTGTGTCTCTCCCTGCCCTTCTGTCTTTCTGTGTCTGTCTTTTGTTCTCGTGCGCTGCCTGCCTGTCTTTCTGTCTCTCTCCACGGTCCCCTTCTGTCTCCCTCTCCAAAGCAAACCAAGATTGCTCCCTGGCCCCCTTTCGCTTTCCTCCCCCCCCCACTTCCCTGTGCAGCAGCAGCAGCAGCATTCCTCCTCCTTCCCTGTGCAGCAGCAGCAACATTCCCCCCCTTCCCTGTGCAGCAGGGTAGCAGAATTTCTCTTCATCGTTTCTGGCCACCTCCCGTGCCTGTGTCGGAAGCCTTCTCTCTGACATGACATTAGAGAGGCTTCCGACGCAGGTGCAGCTCGTGAGAGGAGCCACGGCGGCAGCTTTGAACTCAAAAATAACTTTGGCAACGGACTGAAGAATAACTTCAGGAAGGGAGCCGGCTAGACCGCGGACCGCAGATTAGTACCTGGGGAACCTGTGTTAGATGGAGTGAGGGCGGGAGGGGGGGGAGTCACCGCCGTGGTCGCCGCCTCTATGCATCCGTGGTTAAAGAGCCAGCATCGCTGAGGGAGGGCGATGGGGAAACCACCGCTGGCTCCTTCTACTGCGCATGTCTGACACGGAGGCACACATCACGGAAGCAGAAATCACGGCGTTTGTTTGGAAAGGGTTTTATTATAGCGGATAGTTAATATATCCCTTAGGAATGTCTAAAATCATACAATACCTTCCGATCAGCGTAATTTGTAGATAGGCTTAGCATGGTATTTTTTGCTTGGAATTCAGTTGCCCTTTAACTATGGACTGTAAATATAATAAGGAAAAATGTTTGCTTTTTTTAGGTGAAATGGGAGTTCTCTGCTGTGCTCTCAGGAAGCTGGAATGAGGCTGGAATGAATCTTGTCTACCAGCAACTGCATGTTAATATAGATGTATTCAGATGTTATATTTAACCATCTTCTCTCATTTATGTTGAAAATTCATGTTAACTTTATATATAGATATGATATAATAAATATAGGAGACTGATATAGATATATGCCATATCATACTCATCTAGTTCTGAAAACAAATTAACCTTGTGCTATTAGCATTTATATGATTTATGTATAAACACAATTTACAAACATAATCCACATGTAAGACAATAGAGTCTCAATTATCTGACATACAAGGGACCAGACATGAGGCATCACTGCCACATTTAGCGCATTTCTACCTCTCCATCCCATAAAAGTAGCAGTTGACTACTGCAACCTGAAAGTGAAGCCAACTTGGGAAGGAGCAACTGGGAATCTCTCCTTCCACAACTTCACTGCTAGACCATCAGGGAGTGTAAGGTAGGTTCAGAGGGCAGGTGAGTGGGTAAGCAGGGGGAGAAGGCACTTTGGGGTCCTGAAGGTGTGGCTGACACTCTTCAGGGGGGAAGGAGGGATGTGTTGACTGTGGCAGTGTTGTCCCAACTTTTGGGAGGGAGGGAAATGCCAGATAACCGAAGGTCAATTAATCAGTACCCTACTGTAAATCTAAAATCAATGTAGTGAAAATGCCTGCAAAATAACGTATCAAATCACATTCTAGATTACTCTTACCAGCAAAGAATTTGCATTTTCAGAATGTCAGTATTCTCTAAATCAGAGTTTCTCAACTTCTTCAAGCCAAGTACCCCCTAAGTCTAACAAATATCAATCGAGTACCCCTGCCCAAGCTCTGCCCTTGATCCCACCCTCATAATAATAGTACTAATTGTAATGCAATTTCTTCCATCCATTTTTCATATACATACAATATAATTTTATTAATACATAATGATAACCATAAAATTTTAAAAAACACAAAGCATACTGTACACAGAGAAAATGCTAATTATCTTTGTATTCAGGTTTTCTTCAAAGGAAGATGACTTTAAAATATGCAATATCACCTCAGTAACAACTATAGAAAAATAGACAAATATAGTTTAAAATATAGACAGCATATATAAATTCTCAAAACTTGACACATTTCGATCACTAAATTGAAAATAAAATCATTTTTCCTACCTTTGTTGTCTGATGATTTCATGAGTCTGACTGTGCATCCAATATTTCTTTCTTTCTGCCTCCTGCACGTTTCCACTCTTCCGAACTGTATTCTCTTCCACAATCAACATCTCTCTCTGTCTCTCCATGAGTCCAACTTTTCTTCCTATCTCCCCCACCCCCATTGGCAACATGTCTCCCTCTCTCTCTCTCATTGTCCTTCTCTCATTCCTTTGCTGCAAATAAAGTGGAAAAAGAGAGAGATCCAGGATGCATCTCTCCCACTCCTTCTACTGCCACATCCAACATTTCTCCCTCTTTTCCACCAGTCCAATATTTATTTCTCTCTGTTTCCTGCACACTTTCTCTCCTCCAGTCCTCATTCCCTCCCCCAATCATCTCTCCCTCCCTCCATGAGTCCAACTTTTTATTCTGCCCTCTCCCCTTCCCCTGATTGTGACATTTCTTCTTCCCTCCTTTCTGCCCTCCATATCCATATCTCCTCTCTCTCTCCATGAGTCCAACACTTTCTGCCTCTGCATGCTTTCTCTCTTTCTCCTTGCTCCATCCCTCCTTCCCACTCCCAGTCCATCTCTCCCCAACCGCACTCACATGTTCTCTCCCCATTCATCATTTCTCCCTCTCCTCCCAGCCATGTCCATTTCTCCCTCTCTCATCACTCTCACTCATCCTGCAACAATTTTTCTTCTTTCCTCCCGCTACTCCCACTCACAACTAATATTCTCTCTCCCCATGCACCATCTCCCCTCCAGCAAGCACCTTTCCTTTCCCTTCCATTCTCCTTCAAGTCCAGCAGCACCTTTCTCTTCCCCTCCCCTTCTTCCAGGTCCAGCAGCACCTCTTCTCCCTTCCCTTTCCCTTCTCCTTCTCCTTGTCCAGCAGCACCTTTCTCTTCCCCTCCCCTTCTTCCAAGTCCAGCAGCACCTCTTCTCCTTTCCCTTTCCCTTTCCCTTCTCCTTGTCCAGCAGCACATCTCTTACTCCCCATGTCCAGCAGTACCCCTTATCTCTTCCCCCAGCTCTTCCCCATGTCCAGCAGTATCTCCTCCCTAGCGGCAGCTCACCAGGTCCTTTTAACTTCCTCACACAGCTGTCACTAGCATTAGTTTAGCTGCAGTTCCATTAGGCAGCCTCAGGGCCTTTGCTAGGCCAGGCTGCCTCTGATGATGCAACTTCCTCTTTCGTTGGAGGCAGGCTGCCTGATGGAATTGCCAGCTAAACTAACACTAGTGGCAGCTGTGTGAGGAAGTTAAAAGCACACAGTGAGCTGCCGCTGCTGCTCCGGGAGAGGGGGGGAGGGGGAGGCTGGGGAGAGAAGATGAGGAAGGCGGGAGATATGCGACAGCAGAAGGAAATTGGGAGACATACAGCACTGACACCGCATACCCCCTGATAATGGTGCGTATAACCCCTCTCTCCCGGGGTACCCGTTTTGTGTGTTGATAACCTCTGCTCTAAATCTTTTTCATTAGAATTCAACTTGGTCAATATTCAGCTACTGTGGTCGGTGGATTTTCTGATTGCAGGCTGCAGTGGTCAGAAATGATCCAGTCAACACCACCATCCAGACAGTGCTGTCAGGGCCATAATTTATCTGGATAGTGGCTTTAGTCAATCTGCCTTCTTAATATCTGGATAACTTAGGACAGCCTTCTGGAGCCGATATTCAGTGGGACAATCAGATAGGTCCTGCCAGCTGGGTCCATAGGCTGTCATAACTTTAAACAGTTACTTATTTGAGTACTGGACTGAATTTTGCTGATACCCAGATAAATAGCAGATATTCAGTGCCTCTAAGAATCTAGATGCCTGAACTGAATATCTAGGTATAAAAATACCAGTGGTGGCCAGGCCATAGACTGCCACAGACTGAATATCATAAAGTGTCTCTTCTAGGTTATCTAGATAGCAGACGGAATATTGTTACTACTTGGACAATATCTGGGACAGTTTTGACGGCACCCATGCTATTCTCCAGCACTATACACATTTGGAGCAATTCTATAAATGGGTACCTAGAAGTATACACCATTTGTGTACATCTTTGGAGCCCAAGTGTTATACCCCTGGATTCTATATAGTTGCCCAAAGTTGGGCACCCAAATTTTGGTGTGGAGCCCAGATGTGCGAATAAACTAATTAGTCAATTGGGCATTAACAACCAATTACTGAGTTTAATTGGAGTTAATTGGCACGTATTTGGATTTATGCATACATCTGCTTATATGCTATTCTATAATGCCATACACTCAAAGGGCCGGATTCTATAAATGGCACCACTCGGAGTAGGCATGCATAGGTATCACTAGACATCCTTGAGGTAGGCACCAGTATATTAGGCCAGGTTTTACTTGGCCTAATTTATCGGTGCCTAACTCAGATGCCTAAGTCAACCACGCATATTCTCCACCCCTAACCACGCCTACTTTTCAGGTAGGTGTCATTAGGCGTCAGAGGGCACCTCCATGTAGGCATCACTAGGCGTCCTAAGAGATCGGCGCAAACTCTTAATTGTTTTTTTTTATTGGCTGAATACTAGCACAGTCAATTACCAATTTAAGCCAATTAAAAAAAATTTGTGTAGATTCCAAAGTTAGGCGTCCTTAATTAAGGCACCTAGTGGCTCCTAATGTAGACATCCTATACAGAATCTGGCTCAAAGTATCTCACATCAACCAAAAAAGGGATGTAAATATGGAAGGGACATGGGCTGGTCAGAGACATTCCAAATATTTTGGTGCAGTATTACAGAATTCCAGGGTTGCACACCCCACTTATACACCAGGATTTATTAAGTCTTCATGCCCAAAGTTGGGTACAGAAATCCACTTGAAGTGCTATTCGATAAAGGGCACTGAGCAGGGTCACCTTTTATAGAATAGAACAGAATTTTCCTGGTGCCTAAATCTGAGCCAAATATGTAGAGGGATACAATCGTATATTTCCAAAACAATTAAATCCAAAACGTATTGTATAATGAGTTTAGTAGAAGGGTCTCATTCATACCACATCAAAAAGATCACGGACAAAAAGAATAATAATAAATACAAAACCGAAGAAAAACAAACCTCATACACAGGCAGCCGGGACTACACATGTACCCTAAGCCGCCTGTATCATCGCTGGTTTGGAAAAAAAACTCCGTACAAATATATAAATATGCTTTCATCTCATTTCATTCATATCAAAATAATTTTTCTTTTCAAAGTTCACTTAGTCTCGTGTATCATAAAGTGTGAATAGAAATCCAATCTATCTAAAACAGTTGTAAAGGCAACAGCTCAGTCTCAAAAGAGTTCTTAGTAAAGTGGAACAAGAAAAAAGTCACATATAGAAAAAAGGACTTATCTCAAACTGCTTTAGCAAACATCTTCTCGTCCAATATCTGACTTCCCTTCCAGACAGAAAAGTCTGGAGCCATCTTGAGAGGAGTTAGTTCCACTTCTATGCTATATGAGAGCGTGGAGATGATCGAATACTAAAAACGGATCCCCTGAAGTAGCCTGTTGAGGCGAAACAGAAAGACTTTTTCTCTGTTTTTGTATTTATTATTATTCTTTTTGTCTGTGATCTTTTTGATGTGGTATGAATGAGACCCTTCTACTAAACTCAATATACAATACGCTTTGGATTTAATTGCCTAAATTTGAGCACCATTTACAGCTCAATATACTGGATCAATCGACTAACTCAATCCACCTCAACCAGACACAGGAGAACCCACACACTATTCACATACCCGCCAACCAAAAATGTCAAACGAAGAAAACTGTATGACAACCTACTGGCCACCAGAGCAGCGAAATTGGACAGACAACTCACCAATCTGCTGATTTCAACCACAGACTACAAAACCTTCAAAAAAGAAACAAAAACCCTACTCTTCAAGAAATACATAAAACCAATATAATACAACCAGACATATCCCAAGCTTCACCTGCAATGCTATCTACTCCTTAGCAAATTAGAAAATGTTCAGACTATTCCTTATGTACTTCTTAATATCATAACAATTCTTATGTAATCCGCCTTGAACTGCAAGGTAATGGTGGAATAGAAATCACTAATGTAATGTAATGTAATGAATATGGCCCATAGTGTATAAGTACAATTGGACATAAACATGAATAGAGCACTGGCAGGCCAAGGGCATGTCACCAAACAATGCGTAAATCCTATACAGTACTATCAGTCATAGGCATTGATTCATGCACCTAGGACAGACATGGGCAACTCGTCCTCAAGGGCCAGAATCCGATCGGGTTTTTGGGATTTCCTCAACGATTATGCATGAGATCTATTTGCATGCACTGCTTTCAATGCATAGTCGTTGGGGAAATCCTGAAAACCCGACTGGATTCCGGCCCTCGAGGAACGGAGTTGCCCACCCCTGACCTAGGAGCACCCGCAGGCACATTTACCACTGGATGCCAGTGTGCATCCTGCAATAAACCTTTTTAATGTGTAGTAAGCATGCCCAAGCTCTTACCACAGTTTAGTAAAAGGACCTCATACTGTGGTAAACTTAGCATGTTGGTCCAATTGGAATTATGAAACAACTCTATGGTATTTCTAAGAATACTGCAAGCTTTATGCAAGCTCATTGTTCATGACATTTGGGAGTACTCGCACAGCCAAATTCTCAATATCTGTGAAAGCATAAAGGCATATCCCTGTAGCATGAATAACTGAAGAAAGAAATCCTCAATATAAGCAGCATCCTTTTAAGGTGATAGAAGATAACAGCTGTGTCCATTGGGTGTAGGACAGACTTACTCAACCTTTTGCCCAGAATGAGGAAAAAAAGCCTTCAAAAAAGCCAGGCTCCCAGGGAGCTTAATAACAAGATAAGGTTACCAGCTGGGACCCTTTGAACAGAAGTATACTTATGCAAAATAGAATAATTTCAGTTCTTTGAAGTTTAATGATGATTTCCACTGTAGGTTCAATTGTTATGCTTGTATGATTTTAACGCTACAGACGTGTTTTGAAAATTAAAGTAGTCATGTTCTCTCTCCCTGTCATGTCCTTTTTATTTTTGTCCGTGTGGCTGCTGTAATTGAGGGTAATAAAAAAAAAAAAAAAAAAAAAAGTTTCCACAAGTAAAACAGTGCTTTATTCAGAAAAATTGGATATTACAAAATTGCCCATCCAATATGTGGGCACAATTATGGAGGTACAACTTATTTGTTTGAAGATTCACCAAGAGTGAGTGGAAGCAATTTTGGGAGCAGGTTAAGGTAGGTTTTGACATGCAAACCTCCTTTCTAAAATGCAAAGCTTTTTGACACATCCAGGGGGGGAGAGTATGGGAGGGGGGGCAGATATGTACTTATTATTATCATTTGATTGTTCAGAGTGCTGTTTACTGTGTTAATTGTTTGATAATCTGTTGCACTTTATGTTGGCTTTTAAAATGAATAAAGAATTTAAAAAAAAAAGAAAAAGAAATTGCAAAGTGCAGGTGTGTGCAACTTTAATGTTAATGTAAATCTATGTGCAAAAAAAAAGAAAAAAAGCCAAAGGAAGGAGAAAAACCCCTACTTAGCGAAACCAACGAAAGCACAAAAGTAGGGGAGGACCAAGATCTTTCCTGCACACGAGTATAAAACGTAAAGCATCCTTTTATTAGCATACCACAGACAGATACAAAGACCCAACACAAGGCCGTGTTTCAGCGGATGACTGCCTGCTTCAGGGGTCACCAATACTTATGTCAGATATATTGTTATATCAAAAGATGCCAAAGAGAAAGGCAAGAAAACCAAATCATCAGTCTCACAGCCTCCAAAAGACTGAAGCAGGCAGTTATCCGCCGAAACAGGGATCCATGTCGGGTTTTTTTATCTGTCAGTGCTTTGCCAATAAAAGAGTGCTTTATATTTTATACTCATGTGCAGGAAAGTTCTTGGTTCACCCCTACTTCTGTGCAAATCTGAGTGTGCCAAAGAGTGGTGTAAATACGCAAAGCAGAACTTCTGGGCGCTGCTGTACGAGTTTAGGTGCCGGACATTTGAACACCCAAAAGGTGGTGCTGAAAAGTTCTCTCTCTATTTCTTTCCCTCTCCTTTGCACTGACCTCCAGTTGAAAGAGATCAGGCCAGACGGAGAGTTAGATTTTTGGAGCAGATCTAAGGTTGCCTGTGAAGGAGGAGCGAAGTTGAGGACACAGTGCCCCAATTCATCTGGAAAGATTCTGTGAGTCAAGGGGTATTTCTGGGGGGGAGGGGCCCTGTGTCCTCAACTGCAATGCCCTTTATGGTGGCCTGTCTTGTCCTTCCTCAAAGGCACTGCCTGGGCAGAGAAGATGTGAAGAGAATGTGAAGGATGTGAAGAGAATGGAGTCGATCCAGAGAATGGCCACTAGGATGGTCTCGGGACTTAAAGATCTCTCATATGAAGAACGTCTGAGCAGACTGCACTTGTACTCTCTCGAAGAGCGCAGAGAAAGGGGGGACATGATAGAAACATTCAAATATATCACGGGCCGCATTGAAGTTGAGGAAGAAATCTTTTTTCTTACGGGTCCCACGGCGACAAGAGGGCATCCGCTAAAACTTAAGTGGGGAAGATTTCATGGTGACACCAGGAAATACTTCTTAACCGAAAGGGTGTTTGATCGATGGAATGGTCTTCCACGCCAGGTAGTTGAGGCCAGTAACCTGCTCGACTTCAAGAGACGATGGGACAAACAGGCGGGGTTGCTGCAGAGTTATACTTAAAAGATGGATTCTCAAAGGAGGGAGGGTTCTTGAGTGGGCAGACTTGTTGGGCCGCCAGCCCTTTTCTGCCATCATACTCTATGTTTCTATGTTTCTTCTGCTTTGAAGACCCACTGAAGGACCCTACTCTCTGCGTAAAGCAGTGCAGCTGAAATCACATGGCCTCACAGCCTGAGCATCTTGCACCGGGGATCAGAAAAGTACTAGTGTGCCCAAACAATGGTGCCCATACTGTGGCACCCAGAAGTCATGCCCCTTCCCTCTGGTTCTTTTCAGTGATGAAGTGACTGAATATTTTCACTTTAAAAAATTATTTCAAGTCCATACAGGGAAAATTACGCACCTAGGGATAATTTTATAAAGGTTTTTACATGAAAGTGCAAAAATTGCCTCTTACACATTACCCCAATGCATACAAGTGCATGTTCACACTTTTATATGGTTCTGGAGTAGGCAATTTCAGGTACATATTTTGAGAAAGCCATTAACAGGATCATAATTTGTACGTTTATTAAAAAAAATTTTGACTGTACTTTGTTTTAGCATCAGCACAGTTTACAAATATTAAGAGGAAAGGAACACCATAAAAAAAACCAAAGAAAAGCAAAAGAAAATTAAATAAAATTAACATTAAAATTTAAAATTTAATAGTTGCCTCAGAAAAGACTAAACCTGCAATAATTTCAAGGGAAGGCTAAACCGAAAAGATATGACCTAAATTTTGGATAAGAAAGTTCTGAACGACTCTTGATCAGAACAGAATTCCATAGACTAGGAACAGATGAAAAAAATAAAATCAGAAACACGAGTTGAAGCCAATGGAACTAAATGAACCGGGAGGTAAAGTTAATTGGTGAGCAAATGCAGAATGTAAGGTTTGAGTTAACCTATATGGAACTAGTAGCATGTATTTTAAATGTGTTCTTATATACCAGCTATGATTTCTGCAGGATTTGTGCTAGTATAGTATAAAGACCCTGAGGCTGAAATTCTCTGCCCAACCAAGAAGAGAATGATGAGGATATGGTTCAATCCATGATCTGAAACAATGTCAAAACATAGAATTTCATTTCTGCAAATTGGCATTTAATGAAATAAGATAACACTCTTTTCAGCTACAATGGCAAAATAATGCTCAGAATTGAGGAAGTTGGTTGGTTGGGCTGAGAACTTGTCAGCACCCCCTTGTATGTAATAAAAGTGAGCCATGTATAGGACAATCAAGCCATGGTGACATCACTGATGAGGTTGGAATGAGGCATTATGACATCACAATCTCAGTTCTGGTTATCAGAGACTGAAAGTCTTCACAATACAAGGGGGTGCTGAAAAGTTTATTTATTAAAAATTTATATACCGCATACAATTAGGTGATTTCCATATCACATATATGCTTAAATCGTTTATTGATTTTTCAATTTAAATTTCAAGTATTACACTTGTACAGAAAGCAATAATAGAATAGATATCAAATACACTGTAAATATGACTCATAAGTTAACAAATTTGCTATTTATGCTCAAGTCCTCAACTTAGGATCCAAGAATCAAAGAAAAATTGGCGAAATAATAAAAGAAATTAATAATAATAATACATAAGAGACTGAAAGCTATAGCACTGAAATGAGGTCATCAATAATCAAATTATAGGGCTCAAAGATTGTTTGCATTCAGACGAGACATTGCCACAAAGTTTGTCAATTGGGATGGTTCAAAAAACGCATATTTGAGAGTACGGTAACACACAACACATTTACACGGATGTCTCAAATAAAAAGTCGCCCCCAAAGATAAAACCCCAGGTTTCAAAAGAAGAAATTCACGGCGGCGCCTTTGCGTCTCCCGTGCCAAGTCTGGAAACATTTGTATTTTGTGCCATATCACATATATAAAATCTTGTTTCCCTGCGTTTACCACATTTAACATAGACATGTCTGAACAACATCATTAATCGTCCTTGTTATAAACAGAGCTAGAGCACAAATTTAATCAATTCAGAAATGCAATCAAGCTTTAAATCATACATGGCTGTCAAAAGAATTCTAAAAGGCATTTATCAACTGAAATATCCCAAAAAAAGAATGACGTATTTATGGTTCAATCAATGATCTGAAACAGTCAAAACATGGAATTTCATTTCTGCAAATTGGCACTTAACGAAATAAGATAACCCTCGTTTCAGCGGCAGTGGCAAAATAACGCTCAGAGTTTAGGAAGTTGGTTGCTTGGGCTGAGATCTTTTCAGCACCCCCTCGTATGTAATAAAAGTGAGTCAAGTATAGGACAATCAAGCCATTGTGACATCACTGATGAGGTTCGCTCTTATTGGTGGAATGAGGCATTATGACATCACAATCTCAGCTCTGCTTACCAGAGACTGAAACTCTTCATGTTACGAGGGCCAAGAAGAGAATGATGTGGATACGGTTGAATCAATGATCTGAAACAGTCAAAACATGGAATTTCATTTCTGCAAATTGGCACTTAACGAAATAAGATAACCCTCGTTTCAGCGGCAGTGGCAAAATAACGCTTAGAGTTTAGGAAGTTGGTTGCTTGGGCTGAGAACATTTCAGCACCCCCTCGTATGTAATAAAAGTGAGTCAAGTATAGGAAAATCAAGCCATTGTGACATCACTGATGAGGTTGGCTCTTATTGGTGGAATGAGGCATTATGACATCA
The DNA here is from genome assembly GCF_902459505.1 of Geotrypetes seraphini. Taxonomy (NCBI): domain Eukaryota; kingdom Metazoa; phylum Chordata; class Amphibia; order Gymnophiona; family Dermophiidae; genus Geotrypetes; species Geotrypetes seraphini. The sequence continues at coordinate 21,262,321 of NC_047090.1, read as the reverse complement.
CAATCTCAGCTCTGCTTACCAGAGACTGAAACTCTTCATGTTACGAGGGCCAAGAAGAGAATGATGTGGATACGGTTGAATCAATGATCTGAAACAGTCAAAACATGGAATTTCATTTCTGCAAATTGGCACTTAACGAAATAAGATAACCCTCGTTTCAGCGGCAGTGGCAAAATAACGCTTAGAGTTTAGGAAGTTGGTTGCTTGGGCTGAGAACATTTCAACACCCCCTCGTATGTAATAAAAGTGAGTCAAGTATAGGACAATCAAGCCATTGTGACATCACTGATGAGGTTGGCTCTTATTGGTGGAATGAGGCATTATGACATCACAATCTCAGCTCTGCTTACCAGAAACTGAAACTCTTCATGTTACGAGGGCCAAGAAGAGAATGATGTGGATACGGTTGAATCAATGATCTGAAACAGTCAAAACATGGAATTTAATTTCTGCAAATTGGCACTTAACGAAATAAGATAACCCTCGTTTCAGCGGCAGTGGCAAAATAACGCTCAGAGTTTAGGAAGTTGGTTGCTTGCGCTGAGAACATTTCAGCACCCCCTCGTATGTAATAAAAGTGAGTCAAGTATAGGACAATCAAGCCATTGTGACATCACTGATGAGGTTGGCTCTTATTGGTGGAATGAGGCATTATGACATCACAATCTCAGCTCTGCTTACCAGAGACTGAAACTCTTCATGTTACGAGGGCCAAGAAGAGAATGATGTGGATACGGTTGAATCAATGATCTGAAACAGTCAAAACATGGAATTTCATTTCTGCAAATTGGCACTTAACGAAATAAGATAACCCTCGTTTAAGCGGCAGTGGCAAAATAACGCTCAGAGTTTAGGAAGTTGGTTGCTTGGGCTGAGAACATTTCAGCACCCCCTCGTAGAGGTAGAACCAGAACTTTTCCAGGTACCATTGATGTTCAGAACCTGCACCTGGATAAACAACAAGAAAGTATATCACATAAATGATGCCCTCAATTGAGTCATTTTCTGATATTATTTTTATTATGAGTGGGTAATTTCATAACAGGGCACCTTGGCAAACGCCTTAACTTACCCAAATACTTGCCCAGACTCTGGCAATGAATTTCACTCATTCTCAGTTATCAGGGCACATATGTGAATATCTTAACTTACCCAGGTTCAAGCATTGAATATCACTCCTACTTGAATACCAGGGCATCTATGTAATAATAATAATTTTTATTTTTATTTTTTTTTAATTTTTATTCTTATATACCGCCATACCCAGCGAGTTCTAGGCGGTTTACATTAATTAGATTAGGATCCGCATAGACATGTAGATTTACAACAAATTTATTGGATTTACAACAAATTTAGCCAAACTTGGCAGATGAAGAAGGAAGATTTACAACACATTTAGCCAAACTTGGCAGATGAAAAAGGAAGATTTACAACACATTTAGCCAAACTTGGCAAATGAAGGAAGATTTACAACACATTTAGCCAAACTTGGCAGATGAAGAAGGAAGATTTACAACAAATTTATCGGATTTACAACAAATTTAGCCAAACTTGGCAGATGAAGAAGGAAGATTTACAACACATTTAGCCAAACTTGGCAGATGAAAAAGGAAGATTTACAACACATTTAGCCAAACTTGGCAAATGAAGGAAGATTTACAACACATTTAGCCAAACTTGGCAGATGAAAAAGGAAGATTTACAACAAATTTATCGGATTTACAACAAATTTATCGGATTTACAACAAATTTAGCCAAACTTGGCAGATGAAGAAGGAAGATTTACAACACATTTAGCCAAACTTGGCAGATGAAAAAGGAAGATTTACAACACATTTAGCCAAACTTGGCAGATGAAGAAGGAAGATTTACAACACATTTAGCCAAACTTGGCAGATGAAAAAGGAAGATTTACAACACATTTAGCCAAACTTGGCAGATGAAGAAGGAAGATTTACAACACATTTAGCCAAACTTGGCAGATGAAGAAGGAAGATTTACAACAAATTTATCGGATTTACAACAAATTTAGCCAAACTTGGCAGATGAAGAAGGAAGATTTACAACAAATTTATCGGATTTACAACAAATTTAGACAAACTTGGCAGATGAAGAAGGAAGAGGGTAGAAGAAGCAGGGGGAGATAGGAGCTATCATGAGGGAGGAGATGAGCCGAGCAAGGGGCCCTGAGATTATCTGGAGGGTCATTTAAGGGTCTTGTTTGCTGAAAAAGTAGGTTTTGAGTGATTTTCTGAAGTCGAGGTAGGTGGGGGCCTCGAGTATCATTTGGGCTAGCCATGGGTTCAGCTTGGCTGCTTGGAAGGCGAGGGTTTTATCTAGGAATCTTTTGAGTTGACAAAGCTTTAGCGAAGGGAAGGCGAACATCTGAATTCTGCGGGGTTTCTTGTTGGTGCAGTAAAGGTTAAAGTGGGGGGGTGATGTATCTTGGCGAAAGGCCATTTATTGATTTGTAGCTAGAAGCATGCGAACTTGAAAAGAACTCTGGATTCGAATTGCAGCCAGTGAAGTTGGTGGTAGAACGGGGTGATGTGTTCCCATTTCTTCCCATATGTAAAGCAATCCAGTTGGGTTTTCAGGATTTTCCCAATGAATATGCATTGAAAGCAGTGCAAGCAAATAGATCTCATTAGGGAAATCCTGAAAACCCAACTGGATTGCGGCCCTCAAGGAGGGACTTTGAGATCCCTGATGTAAAGGATATATTCTGGGCATGTTTTATAGTGCTATTGGATATAAGAACATAAGAATCGCCGCCGCAGGGTCAGAACAGTGGTCCATCATGCCCAGCAGTCCACACATGTGGCGTCCCTTGGTTTAAAGACCAGTGCCCTAACCATGCCTAGCTTTACCTGCGTACTCTCTGGTTCAGCAGGAACTTGTCTAACTTTATCTTGAATCCCTGGAGGTTGTTTTCTCCTATAACAACCTCCGGAAGAGCATTCCAGTTTTCCACCACTCTCTAGGTGAAGAACTTCCTTACGTTTGTACGGAATTTATCCCCTTTTAACTTTAGAGAGTGCCCTCTCGTTCTCTCTACTTTGGAGAGGGTGAACAACCTGTCTTTATCTACTAAGTCTATTCCCTTCATTAACTTGAATGTTTCGATCATGTCCCCTGGTTCTCCATCTGCTGCACTAACTGTTGGGCTACCTCCCCTATGCTAACTGAGATGCCCTATGCAAAACTGGGCTAGTGATTTTCCAAAATCTGGCATTTACACATTTATTTGCCAGCATTTATTATGCAAATTGCAAAATTAAGTCAGCATTTACTTGTGCAAGTATCAACACTTACTTGTGTAATACCATGAATATATATATATATATATATATATATATTTATATATATATATATATATATTTATATTTATTTGCATTTTTTTCTTTAGGGGGAAGGAATGTTTTCTCCTCCTTCTATAAGTGCCAGCAAATGGACATGTACTTTCTGTGCTTTTAACTGTGTATCACAAAAAGATTTCACATTAAACATTCCTTCTGTATAATTCCTTGAAAAGTTTGAATGTCCTGACCTAGCCACCCTATGCTTCACATTCATTAGTCTCTGATCATATATACAAACCAAAAATATTTTATATCGACTTTTTCCTGGACAAAATATTGCAATTCAAATAATCATCATAACGTTGAAACTTCAGTGCTATAGAGCCATCAGAAGCGACACTCCAGGTATACAAAATACCAAACTCATGCAGCTGTACGCCGCTATGCTTCATCGGATCATAAACTCATCTAACAAATCTTATTGCTTATTACTTAGTTAAATAATTCATGTAGGAACTTAGCAGCTTGTATAATGAGCTGAAATAAAACTTATCTTTGAAGCCCTGGTAAAGACTTTAGCTTATACCAAGAGCAGAAATGTGCCAACGCCGACATGCATGTTTCGTATGCAAAATACTGCTTCACGGCACGACAATATTAGGTTCACAAAGTTATAAACATGGTGGCCACCAACGCTGATCCATTAATTAGTGGCACATTAATTAGTGGCATCACCTAAGGAAGGTCTCAAATCTCATCACCTTTTTGATGGATAAGGTTGGCTGTCTAATGATTTACATGTCCAAAATTTAAAAACAAACAAACCCAAAACCCCACAACAAATGTACAGTTAGAATCATTACCAATCACAACTCTACTACTACTTGTCATTTCTATAGTGGCATATGCAATGCTGTACATTAAAACATTCAAGAGACAGTCCCTGGTCAGTAGAGCTTACAATCTAAACAAACAGGACAAGTGGGATGTTAGGGAGTTTCCTCAAGCATGGTTACTTTAACTTATACATGTATTTCCTATTTTGCAACATAAAAACAAATATACATCTTTTTTTTTTTTAATCTTTATTCATTTTTAAACTTATAATAAGTGTGATAACATATCCATACAAATAACCATAAATATATCACTTAATAATCAACAATGATACATCTAAAATAATAAAATGCTAGCCGCGCATGCACACTCAGACTTGCGTGATCTGTAATCCCTGTTCCGTGAGATGTAGGTCCGTGGCTTTTCAGGAGTGCGCATGCGCGGGTCCCCAGCCACTCCCCTCCTCCCGCCCTCACTCACCATGGAAGCCAGGCAAGCAGGGAACACACCTCCCGCCCTAACTCATCGCTGCCGCCGCCACTGTTGCTGCTGATCCTCCTGTAAAGAGCAGCCTGCGATGGTGTCCGGCTTTTGCGAACCTCGCAGGCCGCTCTCCAACCTCGGTAGCACGTTCCCTCTGACGCATGGGATCGCGTCAGAGGGAACGTGCTACCGAGTTGGACAGTGGCCTGCGAGGTTCGCTTAAGCCGGACACCATCGCAGGCTGCTCTTTATAGGAGGATCAGCCACCACGGGAAAAGCCACCAAAAAAAAACTTCAGTCGCAGCAGGCCAGCCCGCGGGAAGGGAAGGAGGAGGGGCCGAACAGAGCAGGGCAGCTCACGGTAAGAGAAGGGAATGGGGGGTGGGGGGAAATGCTGCTACTGCTTCAGAAGGGATCTGGAGGGGAAGGGAAATATCACTGCTGCTTCTGCAAAGAAAAGTGGGGGGGGGGGGGAGAGAAGGGAATGGGGGGGGGGAAATGCTGCTACTACTTCACAGGGACCTGGAGGGGAAGGGAAATATCACTGCTGCTTCTGCAAAGGAAAGTGGGGTGGGGGGGAGACAGACAGAAAGAAAGACAGACAAAGGGTGCCAGGGAGAGAGAGAGAAAAATAGCAGGAGGGAGAGAGATAGAAAGAAAGGAAGAAAGAGACAGGAGCAGGGAGAGAGACATAAATAAAGAAAGACAGGCAGGTATATATTCTAGCACCCGTTAATGTAACGGGCTTAAACACTAGTATAATATAATAAACAAATATACATCTAAAAAAATGTACACTTGCTCCTTTAGATCTGGGGTTTGTTGAAGTGACCAAAAGGGATTCTCTCTCTCTCTCACTAATTCAAAACAATTGCAAACAAAAGAAACATCAAAACACCAACAAAGGATAGAGGATGCTGTTCCTTAACTGTCTCCCATTCGAAGTGTAGTATTGTAAAATCCGTTACTTTACGACTTTAATGTTCAAAAATATGCCACTTACATGAATAAGTATCAGAAATACTACGTGCAGGATATTTCTTCCCTCCCCCCCCCCCCCAAAAAAAAAAAAAAAATTTCTTGCAAGATGACTCTTCCCTCTGTTTAATTTATGTCAGGAAATGCCAGACCTCGCCTGCCTTCCTCCATGCAAATCTTTGACCCACATTTTGTAAAATTCTATAATTTGACAGAGGCTTCTCATATGAAAGTGTCGGCAAATTAAAGCACAACAGAGCAAGAAGTCTTTCAAATGATGATCCTGACGTATCTTATCTTGAACATCAGAGTGGCAAGAGCGCAACTTGACAATTTGAAATGAACAACCGAAGGTTAATTAAAATTTCAGTTGGTATTTTTGCTTCTCCTTCTCAAAATATGGCGCCTTTGTTTTTAAAGGTTTGTGCGTATCTCGCAACCCTTATATTTTGTTGAATATGCTTATTTAACTAAAGTATTTTTGTGACATTGCTTCTTTCTCTTCTTGTCCCACTGCCGCTGCTGGGTCAGACCAGTGGTCCATCGTAACCAGCAGTCCGCTCCTGCAGCGGCCCTTAGGTCAAAGACCAATGCCCTACCTGAGTTAGCCTTACCTGCGTACGTTCTGGTTCAGCAGGAACTGGTCTAACTTTGTCTTGAATCCCTGGAGGATGTTTTCCCCTATAACAGCCTCCGGGTGTCCAGAATTTTAAATTTAGTGTAGACTATTAAGATTAAAAATTCATTTTGTCTCCATCATCGACTATGTTCCAGTCCTAGCAACTTGATGAATTACAGATTTAAAAAGATATTGGTTTTCAACATGTCCAGCCATCTGATTTCAGGTCATCCTGGTCCCCTTGTCCCTTCCATCTTCCCAAACATTACCCCTTTTACAAAACAGCGGAAACTTTTTGGCCAGTCTGCTGAATGCTCTGTGCTGCTCCAGACTCTCATAGAGTTCCTATGAGGGTTGGGAGCAGCACACAACATTCAGCTGTGCCAGCCTGCACAAAACCGCTTCTGCAGTTTTGTAAAAGGGGTGGTGGCGGGGGATCGGGGATAATGTCCTTCTCCAATAGTGAGGTTATGGACCCGATTTATTTCTCATCCAATTTATGTGGCTATCTGAGCAGATGAAAAGTGTTATCCCAATTTTAGGAAAAATATGAAAAGGAAATTAAACCAAAATTACATTACTAGATATTTCTATTGTAATTTTCATTTTCCAAATAAATTTTCAACATTTGTCAAACATGCATGTGATATTATTGTTGACAGTTCACTGCTGGTCTTAGAAAGGAAATTACATAATACAAAATAATGTATATGTATATAAGAAAAATTTGTGAAACTAGCCAATAATTTACAAAACTTAAATTGGCCATATTGCTATTTCTTGAAACGGTTATCCTATCCGAGTTCAAAGTATTTTTTTTTATATTAAAAATAAACAATAACAGCAACAATTTTAGAAAAGCAACAAAGATGAGCAAGGATTAAGTTTCAGTATATAAACATCAGTAAGTAATTAAGATGTGCAGTAAAGTAGCAGCTTCTGTTTTGGGGTTGTTGTTGTTTTTAACCAAAGAGCTACAGTTATAATATTTTATCCTATCTAATGTACCGTTACACTAATCAAATCTAGACAGAAGAAACTATTGAAGTTTAGTAGACATACTGGGTTTTAACCTTATTGCCTTCTTAAATATGAGAATGATAGCCTGTGCAATGGTGAGATTCGTTAAATGACTTCTTAATGACAAACGTAGATATAATTAACACAGATTTACAATATTTAACATATAAAATTCTTTTGTATTCTCTGGACAATGGCAAATTAAATAAGAGGGATATAAATTATCTCTCTCTCTCTCCCTCTCTCTATCTATCTATCTATCTATCGTCCTCTATCTTTTAAGAAATCTGAGGTTTTGGATAGAGGCAGGCAGATGTCGTGATCTATAGTTACGCCCAGTGGGATTCAGCACCAAGGACAGCACAGCTCGTACTGCATTTTACTGCAAGATCTTGAAAAATTGGCATTGGCAAAAACCAAAAACCGTAGCCTACACAAGAATGCATGGTAAATACTGCATTTGGGGGAGAAGTTATGAACAGGGCTATAGTTAAGACGGATTATTTTACTGCTTTTGGTAAGTAGGACTCATTGCACTGTGCTTAAAAAAAAAAAAGCTTCATTTGTAGTAACGATTATGGTAACAAAACAAAAATAATCCATCTTAAGGTAGTCTACAGTTATGACTTCCCTTCTCAATAGTTTAGTTTATCTCGTTCTTTAAGGCTATCAGTCTTATGAATATGCTGCCTTTGCAGTACATACATGACAAAAGGAACATACATTTTAGAAAACAAAAATGTAAACTAACATTTACCTCTTCTTTCATTATGCTCTGCCTTGATCTCTTTTCCTTATATAATGTGCACAGAGAACAAATTCTTCAAAAATGTCTGCATTTTTCTAATTTTAGAATGTTGCCCTAGATTTTATTTTGAAAATTAAACTTTAAAGAAAAAAAAGAAGTGAGACACAAAACTATAGGATTTGTTGGCAGAACTGATGAGAAAATATTTTATAAGGCTTAAATTTCAGTATGCATTACAAATTAATAACTTTGTGGTCTTGTTCACACAGGATGCATTGGATCTAAAAAGCTGCCTTAATTAGAAAATACAAAGCAAGCTCAGATTCAGGTGTCAGTCGCATCATGCACCTACTAAAACATGATTTATTTTTTTTTACTAGTTTTCTTTAAAAAATGTGTATTCTAGCCAATGTTAACAAACGTTTCCAGATTATTAGGCCATCATGCAATATTAAGGTAGACTAAAAGGGGTTTTCTGCCAAAATTCAAAAAGCACTTACATAGTAACATAGGGGTCCTTTTATCAAGCCGCACTAGTGGGATTAGCGCATCGGACATTTCATCACGCACTAACCCCCGCAGCCGGCTAAAAAACTAACACCTGCTCAATGCGGGCGTTAGCGGCTAGCGTGGCAGGCGGTTTATCGTGCAGTATTACGCACGTTAAACCATTACTGCAGCTTGATAAAAGGACCCCTTAGTCTATGATAGCACAAAAGACCTGAATAGTCCATCTAAGCAAGGGTATAGACCTCGGAGACTAGTTTGTTTAACTTGCTTTTTCACCTTTCTTATTTCTAATCTTAATGTATATTTTCTGTAAACCGCTTAGAACCTAACGGATGTAGCGGTATATAAGAAATAAATTACATTACAAATTACATTACCTATATGGAACAGTCTTAATTCTGAGATATATTGCGTGGCAGTTTACAATGTGGAAATTCCAGAGTAAATCCACTAAGTGAATTTGTAAAAAATAAGACTGTGCTTTGCATGTTCCAATTGTTGTAACCTTAAAATTCCTCTGACATTTTAAATGGTTCTTTGCAAAGCAACTGAAATTATTTGTGGAATCATTCAACCAGATATACCTCCATCTGTGAAGGAAAGCTGAAAGCTAGCGCCAAAATATAAAACTAGCATTTGACAGTTTGAAATATAAACCCAAATGCATAGGATTTTCATAAGTTTTTTTTTTTATGTTCAAATTTTGAGTCTGAAATAACATTAGTGAATATTTTCATTAAATGCTTCTTTGATTTTTTTTTAAATAAATCTTTATTGATTTTCAAACTTCAATAGTGTAATACAATTGATTTATCATAAAAATTGCACAAAAACACACTTAGCTATATAATATTATTTTAACAATCATTTTACCTTTCTAAACTTATTATTTGAGCAATAATACATATAAATAATTTCAATATTATAATGAAATAAACAAACTTTCAAAATATATTTCCCACCTCCCTGAATGTGCTAAGAAAATAATGAAAAATTAAAGAAACATTACCTTAATTATAATACAATAAAATTAGTCAATGGACTCCATACCTCTTTAAAAGACTTATGTTTGATATAGCTATTCCACCATTGTTTCTAAGCTTTACAAAACATAGACACTCCCAAGAGAAAAGGTGAGCTTGCAGTATTTCATTTATAAGATAAATATATATTTTTAAAAAGTAATCCCCCCCCCCCAAATTAATAAATTAATTAAATAAATAGCATATATTTGTGCCTTCATTCACCATAGAGAAATAATGGTCACATCCATACTCACAGGAGACTCCGTCCCTTTATAATGAATGCTGTTGAGTTGCTGGCTTGGTGTTGATAGTCTAGAATTCTCCTTATCAAAATACCACACATCAGTTCCATAATCCTTCTAGCAAGATAAATGTGCAGCAGCACATATTTTAAATTGAAATCCAAGATCACAGGTGCCTTGTTTACAGTGATTGCAATCTTCTTCTAAAAAGCTGTGGCAAGCTAATGATTGGGGGGGGGAGGGGCGGTGGTTTTACTAGATACAATTTTATAGGCTGCAAGAATAACAATTCTACATTTTAGGAATAGTAGCTTTCATTCTTTTCACCGAGAAACTAGATATTTAAAGAGCCGCGATTTCAGATAATTTCAGATTGACGTTGCTTTAAAAAAAAAACCTGCTGGTTAATTCCTTAATCCCTTGTTTAGCAGATAAAAACAAACACTAATAATGCAAAATTAAAAGCGTTTCGGGTACAGTTGCCTTCTTAGGCCCCCAGTGGCTCGCAGTAAATTGCTACAGTTCTTTGTGCATAAGATTGCAGGCACTGCAGAAATATAGCAGTAGTTATTGAATTAGAATTGTTTTACTTGGAACTGAATGCTTCTCTTGCTGTCTTATCACAGGCAGAATTTCGGAACTGGTGTATTCCTTTATCCTTTTTTTTTACAGAGAAGAGCTCTAGAGAATGACACGGTGACAAAATTCATCACCGTTCCCGTCCCCGCGGGAAACCATCTTCATGCCATTCTTTAAGGAGAGAGGAAAGAATCAGAGTATAATTGGGCACAACCACTGACCCGCAAGCTTTGCTTTGAAGAATGCTGGTGTAGAAGGACTGAGGTTGAAACAGACACTACAGAATGACAGTCTCTGGTATCCAGAGAAGATATTGTGATGTCATAATGCCTCATTCCACCAGTGCCTAAGAGCCAATCACATCAGTGATGTCACAATGGCTTCATTATCCTTGGCTCACATAAGAATCAGAGTATGAATGGCCACAACCACTGACCCGCAAGCTTTGCTTTGAAGAAGGTCTGAGGTTGAAATAGACACTAGAAAATGACTTGGGATTATTTCCCGTGGTTATCCGCGGGGACGGGAACGGTGATGAATTTTAGCACCGTGTCATTCTCTACTCTAGAATTTCCCAATTCCCCAAACCTGTTGGGTTCCTCAAGACCCCACTTCCTGTTGGGTGTTCATGACATCCACAATGAAGATGCGTGAGATTCATTTGCATACTTTGAAGACACATCTCCATATATGCAAATTTACTTCATGCACATGTAGAGGGGCTGCTGAAAAGCTCTTAGCCCAACTAGCAAGAGAATAACGTGAAAGCATAAAAAGTTAGGGCTCCTTTTACAAAGGTGCGCTAGCGATTTGAGCGCACGCACCGGGTTAGCGTGCGCTATAGCACGTGCTAGCCGAAAACCTACCACCTGCTTAAAAGGAGGCAGTAGTGGCTAGCGCCTGCAGCAGTTTAGCACACGTTATTCCGCTCGTTAAGGTTCTTGCTCACCTTCGTAAAAGGAGCCCTAAAAGTACTTATTGTATCTATTATATCTATTGCATGTATTCTGCTGCATATACTTATTGCTACATGTCCTTATTGCATGTACTTTTTGTACATATGCATGCATTTTTTTTTCTTGTTCCCTTCACTTGAACTGTAGACATATAACCAGCATGATAACTTTTATAATTGCTTTGTTCATTTTTTGTTGTTGTTGTCAACTGCAACTGCACTATTTGTATTGAATCTAACTGCTGTGAACCGCCTAGAACTCCCTGGGTATGGCGGTATACAAAATAAATTTATTATTATCAAGAAAAGCGGAACAACTTGTAAGTTTCATGGGTCCACATTATTCTCTTCTTGGTTGGGCTGAGATCTTTTCAGCAGCCCCCTCTATTATGGATATCCTGAATCCCTCATTGAAGGTGGGATCCCTAGGACAGGTTTGGAACCATTGTTCTAATCTAGACCATCGGCAAAAAGCTACGAACCTCATGAATTTACCACATAAATGAGCTTTCTATGACTATAGCTATGATAATTATTTGCCTATTTAAAAAATAATAACAATCCAGGGAGGGAGCAGGAGGGGGATATATCTTTTGTTTTGGTATTAGTCCTGATGGTAGTGATGGATGGGGGAGGGAATTTTTATCTTTTGTATAGATACTGATTGGTTAATTATCATTATTTGTATATAAATTGTATTGTACTTTTTGTTAGCATTAAAAACTAAATAAAGTAAAAAAAAAAAAATAGTAATAACAATCTAAAAAGGGACTACACGTCCTTCACAAATTAATAATGCTATTTCCATCCTTCTCTTTAGTACAATATATCTGTCTAAATGCATTTTCATGTACAGATAAATCTATAGCTATGTTCATAGATTTATATTTACTAGAAAGCTAAGTAATCACTAGTGAACCAAAGCATTGAACGTGCACATTTTGCTTTATTTATTCAAATGTTGGCAGATGATTTAGAAATAAAGAGAACTGTATGGCAAATGAAGGAGCACAAGTCTACTTTTTTTTAAATAAATTTAAGGGGTAGGGAAGGGGGAATTTTATTATTAAATGTTTTATATGATAATGGAATATAAGGGTGGGTGGGGTGGGAAAAGGGAAGGGATATGTTTTTATTGTTTGTAAGTGATGTAGTTAATGTTAATCTGAATGAATATATTTAACACTTAATGTAATTTTGAAAATGAATAAAGAATATTAAAAAAATAAATAAACTTTATTGATTTTCCAAATATTGACAGTGCAATAAACAAGTATATAAACATATAATAAAACAACAAAAGCATATTCTTCTTACAGATATCTGATCAATCATTTTAACCCACCCACTGACTAAGTAATAATAGTATAAATACATATATACATTCAATAACCTTCCCTTATGTAAAATAATAATGCAATCCTACCCACCCCCACCCTAGATGTATATATTCAAAGGTGTAGAACTAAGATAAATAGAGATATTCCCCTCCCTCATCCACTCCCCCTTCCCTGGATGTGCGTGTGGAAATAAACAAAAAGTTAAAACATAGAAACAACTATAATGAGGTGATAAAAGATGTCAATGGGCCACAAGTCTACAATTCTCCCTCCATTTCCGCTGTGATAGGGGATTAACAGAACCGCAAATGCAGAAAAACTGCAAATAACTTTTTCATATGTTATTCACTGTTTTCTATTAAAAACCATCGTGAATATGGTGAAACCACGAATAACATGGTGGGAGACCTGGCCTGTTCCTGAAGGAGAGGCAAAACATGGTGAAGAAAGTGCTGGGAATCAGCCATTTTCTCTGTAAACGTTTGGAAATAGCGATTTCTCTATGCAAGCTGATGTAATTTGGGGGGGAGGAGCCAGTAAGCTAAAAACCGTGAATAATCAAAACTGCGATTACTGAAACTGCGAATACGGAGGGAGAAGTGTACTTTCAAGCATGAATGGCACACAAAATAATATTAACCTTGATTTTTCTCCACCTGTCACATAATATAACAGGAGTAAAAACATATAGAAAAAACCATTTCAAAGGATAAGTTTATTACAATAAAAAGCTGAAGGCTAGGTTCAAAGTGAGAGATCTCAACTGAAATTCCACTTGATCTTTCTACACAATACATAACAATATTTCTGGAAGGTAAAGGATGTGACTCAGTATTCCGTAAACAAAGTATATTGGCAAATAAAACGGAGTGGCAGAATAAAAATGAATATTCAAATACCCCTTTCAACTCACTGCTAAGCATTTACGTAATGAAAGCCTTTGTGGAGTCGACTTGTAAATACCCCTTAAAAGGCTCTTCGTTCTGTATCTGGGTTTCTGGTTCGAGATCTACTCCTGCTTCCAGACAACACTACATTTCTTCCCAAAATGTAAACTTATTACTTTTTTTTCCCCATGAAATTGTGTTGCAAAATGCTATATGAAATAGAATAGTAAACCCATTACTAATCATTTTACAAACCTGAAGCTCAGATTTTTCATGTTATTGGAGATGCTGTTTAGTCCTCAATCAATGGATTAAAAGTTAAATTATGCCAATCCATGATTCCATGGCACATTTCCCAAGCATTTAGCTAGTTGGTATGTGCTAAAATAGAAATTCAAAGTTGCTATTTGAGAGAACTGCTCAGTTGACTTTCAGTCTTTCTGAAAAGGAAACTTCTTGGTGCCTGGTGAGATCTGGATTTTGAGAAGGGGCGTTCAATGAAGACCGATATCGGGTCTGGCCACTATCAAGGTAGAAGGCAGAGCCTCATTGAAGATGCCAGGAAGGAGAAAGAAACGCCGGCCTCCGCTCCTGCGGGAGCCCTGAAAAACCAGGATAGCCTCGACTTTGAGGACGATCAAGAAAGAAGAACAACCGCGAATATATTCTTCACGTTCAGAAACGACGCCAAAGCTGGATTCTCCAGGACTGTCAAAATTTTGGAGGTATAACGTTGTCTGTGTTTCTCTCCTTGCATATTCTGGTAACACTTGGGTTTTCAGTCTCATAGCAAGAAACTACGGTAATAGGGTTGGGGCAAACATAAGATGAATAGAATCCTTGTTGCAATCTAAAAACATGTGTTTTTGTTACTTGTTTTTGACTAAAATCGATAAAGCTTTATTGAACTTAAAAAATATATATATATGTGTGTGAATAGGCTTTCCTTTCCCTTTTTTAACATTTTTAATTTTATTGTTATGCTAGCAACATGTCCATTGTTCAATTTTCCTTTTAAGACAAACAGCCGTTCTTTGATGGGTTGGTTCAGTTTTAATTCCAATAAAAGACGAGCTCCTGTCAGGTTTAGCAACCTTGTACACAGGTTTAATAATACACACGGTGGATCAACTAATATTTTCCAGAAGCATTACCGGTTTGCAAAATACAGTTTTTCTCCCATAGAGCAGTGGTTCCCAACCCTGTCCTGGAGGAACACCAGGCCAATTGGGTTTTCAGGCTAGCCCTAATGAATATGCATGAAGCAAATTTGCATGCCTATCACTTCCATCATATGCAAATCTCTCTCATGCATATTCATTAGGGCTAGCTTGAAAACCCGATTGGCCTGGTGTTCCTCCAGGACAGGGTTGGGAATCACTGCCATAGAGTAACCGGGAGTCTTAGTGGAGAGGTTGACCCTTCGTCAAAATAAAGTGGCATTTCAATTACCAGGGTGGTTTCAAAAGTTTGATGAAAAAAAAAAAAATAATAATTAAAAAACCAAGAGCTCCTTTTACTAAGCTGCGATAGCGGTTTTAGCGTGCGCTAAATTGCCCCGCGCGCTAGACGCTAACGCCAGCATTGAGCTGGTGTTAGTTCTAGCCACATAGCGTGGATTTAGCGCACGCTATAAACGCTATCGCAGCTTAGTAAAAGGAGCCCCACGTTACTACTACTACTATTTATTATTTCTATAGCACTGAAAAGGCATATGCAGTGCTGTACATTTTAACATACAATAGACGGTCCCTGCTCAGAAGAGCTTACAATCTAATTTAGACAGGACATTTCAGGGTTGGGGAGATTATGGTAGAGGAAATGATACAGTGGGTCTAGGTATCTGACAGCGGTGAGTGGGGGTTAGGAGTTGAAAACTGATTCAAGAAAGTGGGCTTTTAGCTTAGATATTTGAACGCTGCTAGGGAGGGAGCACGACGTATTGATTCAGGTAGCCTGTTAAAAAACGTGATCTCCATCGAGGGCTATATACTTAGTCCAGCGAGTTTCCAGGTTTTTTTTTTCCCCATAAGCTATTTTTCCTACAGTAAAATACAACCCCCCCCCAAAAAAAAAAAACAACAACCCTGGAAACTGGCTGGACTTAGGGCTCCTTTTACTAAGGTGCGCTAGTGTTTTTAGCATGCACTACAGATTAGTGCACGCTAACCACACGCTAAATGAAAAATACTAATGCAAGCTCTAAGGAGGCGATAGCGTTTAGCGCGTGCAGTATCGTAGCGTGAGCTAAAACCGCTAACGCACCTTAGTAAAAAGAGCTCTTAGTGCATATCCCTCGATAGAGACTATCCCCCTCTTTTATGAAACTGCGATAGCAGTTTCTAGCGCAGGGAGCCACGCTGAATGGCCCGCACTGCTCCCGACGCTGATAGGAACTCAATGAGCGTCGGGAGCAGCATGGGTCATTCAGCGCAGCTCCCCGCGCTAGAAACTGCTATTGCAGTTTCATAAAAGGATTTTTTACCAAACTTTTCAAAGGATGGTACAATAAAGATAATACAGTGTATGTCCCACAACCAAACTGATTTCTCTTCGCTAGACTTTTGCAGCTCTAATTCAACACATTGAAAGCAGACCAGCAGGACGTTCCAAAAGTACAGACGATCTGGATTTTTTTGTGAAATGTGAGATTCATAACTCTGATATTAGCGCACTTCTGAACGCCTTGAAAAGGGTGACAAATGAAGTAAGCATAGTCAAAGAAGAAAAAGGTAAGCATTTTCACTTGATCATTAATGTAAACAAGCCTAAGGTCCATTTTTTTGTGCAGTAATTATTTTGACACTTTCGTGTCATGACTTAGGACCTTTCATATTTGTCATTAAGTTTGGATCCTTTAGATTTAGGATTTCGTTTCTGAAAAAATGTATAATACAGTGTGGTTATTTCTTGGTAAATGGTTTTAAATTCCATAAGAACGTTCTTTTTTTTTTCCCACTCTGCAGCTACACACAGAAATAAAATGCAGTAGTCGAGTGATTTTCCACTTTTTCGTTCTGTCAGAAAAATATGAAACAAAAAAAAGTGGAAAATCACTGGACTAAGTCTATAGCCCTTGATGGAGACTACCTCAACTTTGTTGGTTGGGCTGAGAACTTTTCAGTGGCCCCCTCATAAAGAAGGGCTTAGTCTGCTCTTGAGACTGGCATGGGGGAAGCCAATGCTTGCCCTGGAATCGATAGCATGGAATGTTGCTACTATTCGGTTTTTGCCAGGTACTTATGACCTGGATTGGAAACTGGATACTGAGCTAGATGGACCATTGGTCTGACCCAGTATGGCTATTCTTATGTTCTATCTTGGAGGATGGTTTGGAGGCTTTCAAAGTAGGCTTGTTTGGTTTCTTTACTGCATTTTCCTAAGTATGATGGGACAACATATTAATCCATATGCCTTCAGGTTAAACTGAACTCCCCCCCCCAAAAAAAAAAAAAATTGTGACAAATAATTCTAAATATTACTAATATCCAATGTCAGGTACAAGTATTAGTTATGGGAACCTCTTAAGGGCAAGGAGCCTATGGTAAAAAAAAAAATTCTGAATCATCAAAAGTATACTGTTCACTAGCTTTCTTTGCTACGCCAACATGTTGTTGGCCACACATTTTTCACCAGCCATCAACTCTTTGAAGATTTGTCTTCAAAAGTTAGGTCAATGCATCATGGAATATACAGACTGTAAGCAGCGATTTACTGTCCCCTCTTTTATGTTCCCCTCCCAGCCCCGCAACGATCGCCGGCAGGAGAGATGTCCAGCCTCTCCTCTTGTGATTCCCCACAACCTTCCCCAGCAGGTGGGATGCCCAATCCCTTCTGCCACGATCCCCTGACCCCCCCCCCACCGCAAGCATCGCTGGCAGGAAGGATGCCCAGTCCCCCCTGCTAGACACCCCCAACCCCCCCTCACCAAGGTAGGTCGCCTGAACCCCACCACCCAGCCAAGCCAGAACCTCCCCCGTCTCCCGGGGGGATGGCCTAAGGGACCTGGCCAATCGGAATCTTAGGCCACTCCCAGCGCATCCCAGAATGCACTGGGAGTCAGGCCTAAGATTCCGGTTGGGCCAGTCTCCTAAGGCCCCTCTGGCCGGCCAACTACAAAAGGTAGGGAGGGAGTTCGGGTGGGCTAGGTGAAAGGAGGTTCCAGCTGGGCTGTGGGGGTTCCAGCTGGGCTGGTTGGGGATCAGGTGGGGGGTTTGAGGTGTCCAGTAGGAGGGACTGGTCATCCCTCTTGCTGGCGATGCTTGCGGGGAGGGGGAGTTCTGGGGTGTCCAGCAGGATGGACTGGGCATCCCTCCTCCCGGGGAAGGCTGCGGGGAATCGTGGCAGGAGGGACTGGGCATCCCTCCTGCCCTGATCATTGCGGGGGGGTGGGGGGGGGGAAAGACAGTTCCATGATTCTCTAGCCGGCGCTAATGAAAGATGCCAGTTAGAGAATCGTGGTTTTAGCCGAAGGACTTGTCCCTCCCATGCCTAAAATGTTTTGTTTTGGGCTTTGGGGACTTGGCCAAATTTTTTTCTAGAATAGGGCTTAAAGACAGATGTAGTGGCAGTATGGGCAATTAAACATCTGAACGTACAGGTAGGCCATTCTTGAAAACCCCCACATTTTAGATGTTTTTTTAAGAATGGACATTTCCCTGCTGCCTACTTTGGGCGCCTAGGGCCTTAGGCCAAAAAGGGACTTAGATGTTTTTTTTTATTATGCCCTCCACGAAATCAGGTGTACGGATTTTTTAATAGTATGCAGAACTGCTGAACCATGTTTTTCTAACATAAGATTGAAAAGCATTTTCTTTCTGAGGGTGATGAATAGCCTTCTTCAAGAAATGTTTCTAGCACCAGAATTCTGAATGAATCGAGCCTATACTTTGAGCTAAACTCCTGCGTATGCTTTCACCTTCTTCAGAGCCAGCCCAATGGTATCTGGTGCCCTAAATCAGTATTTCTCAACTCAGTCCCGGAGTACCCCCTTGTCAGTCAGGTTTTCAAGATATCCACAATGAATATGCATGAAAGACATTTGCAAATAATGGAGGCACTGTATGCAAATCAAGTTTATGTAAATTCAATGTGGATATCCTGAACACCTGACTGGCAAGGGGGTACTCC
Organism: Geotrypetes seraphini; assembly: GCF_902459505.1. Classification (NCBI taxonomy): domain Eukaryota; kingdom Metazoa; phylum Chordata; class Amphibia; order Gymnophiona; family Dermophiidae; genus Geotrypetes; species Geotrypetes seraphini. The sequence continues at coordinate 21,243,666 of NC_047090.1, read as the reverse complement.
AGGACCGAGTTGAGAAACACTGCCCTAGATGAGCCTTGAGTCATGCTGCTTTCTACAAGTGTCTTAAGAATCAACTCCCCCACCCCATCCCATAGTCAAGCATTTTCACTTTCCTCCCCCATTTCCCAAGGTATCCAACATCTCATATCACCGTCTTCAAATTTGCTTGCCTCTGCTTCAAAACCCAAACAGGCTCTTCCCCTGTCTACCTGTTGGAACACTTTGAACTTCTAGGCCCCACTCGCACACGTAGTGCCTACCTGTTTGCCTTCCCGTCCCTAAAGGGTTGCATCTATAAGAAATTCCTGGATAGATCTCTAGCATTCCAAGCAGGCAAATGGAATAAATGTCTTACCACCCTCATCACTAATTCACCCTCCTATCAAACCTTCAGGAAATCAATTTATCTTTGATAAATTCCTCTGACCACCCAGCCTCTCTCTCTCGACTCGCTAAGTTAACCTGAATGTCTAAATTAAATGAAACGCTTTGCTAAATGGAATGTCTTATCTGTATCACCTCTATCTTATATGTAACAGTGCTGTCTTGTATGTTTCATCGCTGTAAATGTACAGTCTCTTCCCCTGTAAACCACTCTGAACTGCCATGGTACTGCGGTATACAAAAATAAAGTTATTATTATTATTCTTCTTTACTCCCCCGCCCCATTTCCAACATTTCCAACTCCCCTCCTCCTCAAAGGCCCACCTTCATCCAAGCCAAAACTGTAATAAAATTAAAGTCAACATGGTATGGGGCCTAGAGTACTGGTCCACACTTACGGCTTGCTGAGCCTTTGATGCCATCTTCATTTTATTGGGGGTGAGACATGGCAGATCTTGAGCGCAGGCCTGAGCTGAAGGTTCCACATTACACTCACAGCAGCTTCTAAGTGCTACTCTCCTGAAGTGCTGGCCCTATACCGCTGGCCCACTTAATATTAGGACTGGCCCTGCCTCCTTGCACATAAATACTGCTCGTAAAAGTCACTGCAAATATGTCAGACATATGAATTGTACTTATTTTTCCAGTTCCTTGGTTTCCCAAGAAGATCCGAGATCTTGACAAATGCCATCATCTGATCAGCAAATATGAACCAGATCTGGATCATGATCACCCTGTAAGTACGAGATCCTTTCAAATTCAGTATAAACTAACAGTAGCTTGAGGCCTAAATGCCAATCAGAATAACGAATTGCTCTGTGAGATTTTTCCAGGGAAATACTTTTAAAAGCAATAGGAGGAAATAGCTTTCACTCGGAAAACAGTTAAGCTCTAGAAAGTGTTGCCAGAGATTGTGGTAAGAGCGGTTAACATAGCTGGTTTTATAAAAAGTTTGGACAAGTTCCTGGAGGAAAAGTCCATTATCTGCTTTTGAGACAGACATGAGGGAAGCCACTGGATTGGTAACATGGAATATTGCTACTATTTGGGTTTTTTGCCAGGTACTTGTGACCTGGATTAGCAACCGTGAAGATGGGCTACTGGGCTAGATGGACCACTGGGCTAGATGGACCATTGGTCTGACCTAGTAAGGCTATTCTTATGGCCTTCTGTCTTACTGCAAAGGAAGATTTAAGATTATGGCACACATCAGCAGAATATTTGTGGGGAGTGGAGTCCCCCCAAGAAGAATGAAGTATGGTGGTGAGTTCCAAACTCCAATTTTTGGGTATCTTCAGAATATGGCACTCTATGCTTAAATCCAACCCTGGAAATATTTACTGTCTTTGGATGTTGATGTGTCCCACTATTTTTAAAAAATCGAAAACCATGGAAATTGCTAATGTTATATGAATTAATTTTTGCAGTATGAATCAGTATACACACAAGGGCTAGAGAAGGCTTGCAAATGCCATGAATTAAATAACAGCGGGATCTGGACACGTCCACTGTTGCCCTATAACCCCAACACCTTGACTCCCCCCCCCCCCATACTCCTCAAGCATTACCCCAAAAACACTCTGACTACAATTGTTGGTAATTAGCCGCAGCTCAATTTATTAATCATAACACTTAACATAATATAATTTCAATTATAACATTAGTTAACATAAACTCCCAGAGCTCCTCCCGAGCTACCCATAGACTTCAGTGCCCTCGACCCTGCCACCCCAGCAAGGGTCAGAGGGGTGGCATGTCCCTCATGCCCCATTATCCGGGTCACCTGACCCACCAGGCACGGCACCCCGCCGGCCCACCGCTCATCACCGGATGAGCCCCAATGACCCAGTAGCTCGGGAGATCCGCCCCCGAGCTACTCCAACTACCGGAAAAACATGGGGTGGGTGGGAGGGAAAAAACCGGCTCAGGAGGACCCACGACGGTTGAGTCCTCCACAGTCTCCCCTTTTATAAATTCACCCCCCCCCCACCGCGCGCTCCTACTACCGCCAATCAATTCGTAATTGTCCTGCCCTACACAGCCAATCATACCGCCCCTCAAACTCACCGCCCCTCCGACCGCCCCAGCCGATGGGCAACACGCAGGCCTGCCAGCCCCGTGTTATCTTACACCCATCGACACGGGGGTCTCGGGCTACTCTAAGCTTTTAAGAAAATTACACACACACCCTTTTATGAAGCTCCATTAGACTTTTTTTTATCGCTGGCTGCAGTGGTATTAGCTCCAGTGCTCATACAATTCCTATGAGCTTCGGAGCTAATTCCGCCACAGCCAGTGATAAAAAAAAAAAGCCTAACACGGGTTCATAAATGAAGTCCTAAGTCTTCAGTATTATATCACTTTCCTGTTTATCTCCAGCACAGTTGCAACTGCGATCAAGATCCTGGGCCTATGATCCTTTATCCTTTATCACAGCTAACTAGGGATCGCCCTTGTCTGATGTCTTCCTTCCCGGTGTCCCTAGTCTGGTCATTACAACAGCGGTCCTGGAACAAAGGACCATGCAGAAGACTCCTTCTGGAGCCCTGAAATCTCGGGCACTGAATCTGGTGGTCTGTAAGAATTTCAGTGGGACTATCCAGATAGTGAAGGAGTCATGAGGACAAGACGTCAAGCGATTAGCCAAGGGCATATAGTTCAAAAAGTCAATTTTACTTTGGACACTAGTGTCTACATTGCTTTTAATGACATCTCTACACGAGTGCACGTATGTACTGTGCCACATTCAAGACAGACTCTTGATAAAGGCACAAATGCCAAAACTGCCAGTGTCGAGTCTTTGCAGCATACTCATCAATAAAGTGACTTTTTGAACTATACACCTTTGGCTGATCTCTTGACGTCTTGTCCTCATGACTCCTTCGTTGTGTGCTCTCGTCTCGTCGTTGAGGCCTGTCCTTGGCTTCCGATTCAGTACTATCCAGATAGTGCCATGGAAACTTAATGGATAGGGCATTTATCCATATAGCAGCTGTGGCTCTGTGCATTAGCAACTTTGAATATCAGGCTACCAGGCTCTTATATTGGGCTGAAAATACGAATAGGAAAGAAATTTAGGCACCTAACTTAGAGGCCTAAATTTAGGCATCCAGCTTTTTTTTTTAAATATTGGACCCACTGAGCTATTGACTGTCAGTAATGTGTACATTAACGTGTTTTATTCTTCAGGGGAGAGGGGATTGGGTTTCTTTTGTTTGTTATTTTTTATTATTATGTTTGGGGCTTTTTGTGTTATTTATATGCAGTGTGTGTTTTAAATTGATATTGTCTTTTTTAAATTGTTAGTTTGATGGTTCTCTCAGAGTGGTTTGTTATTAATTCTTGTAGAGTTGACTATCATATCATAATAGAGATATGTTAAAAAATTCACACACCTTAGGCTGGGTCAGGGGTTCTCAACCAGTGTGTTGGGACGCACTGGTGTGTCACCAAGTGCTGGGAGGTTTGTCACCACAAGTTCGGCACAGACAGCAAATCCATGCCTTCCTTAACAACCACATGTGACTGCAGCTGGGAAGAGCACAAAGAACGGAATTATGTATTTAAATCCCCATAACCACTCTTTTTGCCCCCCACCCCCTTACACCCACACCCAATGATCATTGTTACTACCATCCTAAGTTGGAAATGTTGCAGGTCTGCTGATCTAATCCCTTTTACCAGCAGCCAGCGCCACTTCACCATGCTGCCTGGCCAAATAGAAAATGCTTCTCCCCGAAAAAGAAATTAATTTAAAACTTAGGGTCTGTTGCCAATAAATACAGTCAAACCTCGGTTTACAAGTGCACCGGTTTGCGAGTGTTTTGCAAGATGAGCAAAACATTTGCAAAATCGGCACCTCGGAAAACGAGCTTGACTCGATTTACAAGTGCCCCCCCCCCCTGTGATCCGGCATCCCCCCTGCCATCCGGCATTCCCCCCCCCCCCGCGCTCACATCGCCCCCCCCCCGCGCAATCCTGCATCCCCCACCGAGCACCCAAACAGCATCCCTTACCCTGATTTGGCACCGGCACCAGCACCAACGCACAGGACATGCCGGTGCCAGTGCCCGAAGATCCTCCCTCTTGGCTGGGTTGGGCTGGACTGGGCCTTGAGCATTTGCGCATGCTCAAGGCCTTCTGGTCTCGCTCTCTCCGAGGGATGCTGTTTGGGTGCTCGGCAGAGGATGCAGGATCGCGGGGGGGGGGGCGACGCCAATGGGGGGATGCCGGATCGTGGGGGGGCCTTTGCTGAGGGGGTGTGTGCAATGGCGGTTCTCGGGGGGGGGTATGGAGCAACGCCGGTGGCCTCAGGGGCGGAGGGGGAACGAATCAAGCGAGTTTCCATTCATTCTTATGGGGAAACTCACTTTGATATAAGAGCAATTTGGTTTACGAGCATAATTCTGGAACAAATTATGCTTGTAAACCAAGTCATCGGAGGTGACTAGTGGAGTGCCGCAGGGCTCAGTCCTGGGACCATCCCTTTTCAACATATTCATAGGGGACTTGACCCGGGGGCTTCAGGGTAAAGTAGCACTGTTCGCCGATGATGCCAAACTGTGTAACATAGTAAGTGAAAACAACCTACAGGATAGTATGACACAAGATCTGATCACGTTAGAAAACTGGTCCTCGACATGGCAGCTAGGCTTCAACGCTAAAAAATGTAAGGTCATGCATCTCGGCAGAGGAAATCCATGCAGAACATACTCCTTGAATGGAGAAACGCTAGTTAGGACCTCAGAGGAACGGGACTTGGGGGTAATCATCAGTGCAGACATGAAGGCTGCCAAACAAGTAGAGAAGGCCTCATCAAAGGCAAGGCAAATGATGGGATGTATCAATAGAAGTTTCGTCAGCCGTAAACCTGAAGTCATAATGCCACTCTATAGAACCATGGTGAGACCCCATCTGGAATACTGTGTGCAATTCTGGAGGCCACATTACCGGAAAGATGTGCTTCGAGCTGAGTCGGTCCAGAGGATGGCCACTAGGATGGTTTTGGGGCTCAAGGGTCTCTCATACGAAGAAAGACTGGGCAAACTGCAGCTCTATACCCTAGAGGAGCGCAGGGAAAGGGGTGACATGATTGAGACATTTAAGTACGTCACGGGTCGTGTCGAGGTGGAAAACGATATATTCTTTCCCAAAGGACCCTCGGTCACAAGGGGGCACCCGCTCAAACTCAGAGGAGGGAAATTTAGTGGCGACACCAGGAAGTATTTCTTCACAGAAAGGGTGGTAGATCACTGGAACAGACTTCCGGTGCAGGTGATCAAGGCCACCAGCGTGCTCGACTTTAAGAATAAATGGGACATCCACGTGGGATCCCTACGAGGGTCGAGTTAAGGAACCAGGTCATTAGCATTCAGACTTAATGGGGTGGGTCAATAGAGTGGGCAGACTTGATGGGCTATGGCCCTTTTCTGCCGTCATCTTTCTATGTTTCTATGTTTCTAAGGTTCCACTGTACTGTTTTAATCTTTACCTTTTCTTTGGTAAGTCAAAAAATTAAAGTAAATACAAATTATCGCCCCTCCCCCCCCACACACACACTTTTACTATACTGCAATAGCAGTTATTAGTGCAGGGAGCCATGCTGAATGCTCCGCGCTGCTACTCCCAACGCTCATAGAATTCCTATGAGCATTGGGAGCAGTGTGGAGCAATCGGCACGGCTCCCTGCGCTAATAACCGCCATCGCGGTTTAATAAAAGGGGGGGTTATTTGCAGCTATACTTCACAAAGGGGTCTTTTTACTAAGGTGTGCTAACCGTTTTAGCTAACGCATCCATAGACTATAATGGACATGTTCGCATTTAGTGCACGCTAATATTTCACGTGTACTAAAATGGCTAGCGCGCCTTAGCAAAAGGACCTCAAAGTTAAATGCAATACACAATAATACAAGAGAAATTTGCTTTAAAAAAAAAATAAATGAAGATCCTGACTTGGGTTAGAAGCTTAAACAGGTCTGCCCAGCCTTTCCTTCCCAGACCAAGACTAGGCTCCACACTATGGGCTCCTTTTACTAAGGTGTGCTAGTGTTTTTGCGTGCGCTAAACCGCGCGGTATGCTGCTAGAATGACGCCAGCTCAATGGTATGTGCGGTATTTTAGCGTGCGTTAAGGCTCTAACGCAGGGGTAGGGAACTCCAGTCCTCGAGAGCCGTATTCCAGTCGGGTTTTCAGGATTTCCCTAATGACTATGCATGAGATCTATTTGCATGCACTACTTTCAATGCATATTCATTGGGGTAATCCTGAAAACCCGACTGGAATACGGCTCTTGAGGACCGGAGTTCCCTACCCCTGCTCTAACGCACCTTAGTAAAAGGAGCCCTATGAGTTTTATAGCCTTTTCCATCTGCATTTTGTCAGTCAATTTATTACCTTGGTCCCATGGCAACCAAATTCAGGTCTTTTTTTCTCCCTACCTCTGGCCCCAATATGAAAATATCTGCTTACGCTTAGAGGAATTTTATGGACCCTTACTGTGAGACCCGCTCTCCTTTCCTATCTCTCTGGTTTATCTGTAAAAGCTTGTGTCCGGGCCATAAAACTTCCTTACAGGTGACGAAAATCTGATGGGCCATGGAGCCCTCACATTCCTCTCACAGACCTTCAGAAACTCTCTGTTCTCTGTATTTCCCAGATAAGCATGACCAAAGTGCTAAATATATATCGTACCCATTATTAATAATTTTGTAATTCACTCACACTTCATCCCAAACCTGCTTGTGCTTCTGCCATCCTGGGCTGGAAAAGCTGCATCCTATTCCCTGCAAGACTGCCAGCCTTGTTCAGAAAATTGGGCTCTGCCCCCTATTCTTTCGCTGCCATCATCACTGCAAGCCTAGCCCAGAAATATGGGGTCTTGCTCCATCCCTGTGACCATTAAAATGCTCCCACCCACCTCTTTGAGCTCTATTTCCTTCTGCCAATTCATATTGTAGGGTTCAGTGTGTCACACACAATAATGTGGTTTGTCAAATGTGTCACAGCAGATGAAAGGTTGAGAACTACTGGACTAGGGGCTTAACAACTGGATTTTAAAAACCACTATAAAACCTCAACTTGGAAAAGCTTACAAAATGGTTTCTTTCTGGCCTAATGTTTTATTTTGCTTCCTCACCCCACAAAATAAGTTTGTTGTATTCATATTATGGTTTACGCTTTTCTCATTTTATTCAATTCTTGGAATTTTCTTTATTGAAAACCGCATTGATCTCATGTTGGAAATGCGGATTATAAAAATGTGGTATATAACTGCATAAAGGAGAAAAGAACAAAGAACGCACTAAGATCTAGAATTGTTTACAAGAGTCCCATTTTCATAAGCTGTGCTAGTCAGTTCAATTTTGAAGGTACTTCTGGATTTAGACACCATTCTTCAATGGATTCTCCATCTGTGCTTGGCAATAGTGGATTTTAGCTTTTCAATACCAATTGTTTTATTCATCTTAGGGCTATACTGACTTAGAATACAGAAAAAGGAGGAATGTCATCACAGAACTGGCTGTTAACTACAAAGAGTAAGTCACGGATCAAGTAGAAATTAACGTCTTAAGAGCCTCAGAGGGGCTTTTTCGATAATGCGTCTAAGTTCGATTTGGATGTCCTGAAAATCTGAATGCTGAAAACATCCATTTTGAAAACCACTAGACGTCCATCTTCTTCTTTTTTTTTTTTTTTAATGGCTTATTTAGACATCTTGGCTGTTAGTATGTAACTTTTTGGGGGCCATTTTCGAACACAAAAGCATCCAAGTTCTAAACGTCCAAACCCAAGCTATTTGGATCTAGGTGAGGCCACCATTTATTCTACGCCGGTCACACAGAAATGCCAGCAGTGCAGTGGGGCGCCTTAGAGGGCACTGCTGTAAACTTCGCATAAAGGGTGCCAGATGTACATCTCAACTTAACTCCCTTATAATGTTAGGTGAACCCTCCAAAATTTCCACCAAACCTACAATACCCACATGTCTACCACCCCAATAGCCCTTATGGCTCCAGATGGCACCTATATGGCAGTATAGGAGGGTTTTGGTGGACTCACACTTTCTACCATAAATAGAGTGGTTAGAGTGGGATATGGGTTTGGGTCTGGGTCCCACTCCCTATGGTTCACTACACTGTCCACCAGGTTTCGCCAGACACCTGATTGATACTGTACTAGGCTTTCCCATACAACTGCCCCTGTTCTAGAGATAGGTATATACTGTTTTAATCAGATCTTTGGGAGGGGTGGAAAGGGGTCAGTGACTGCTGGGGGAGTGGGTCATTACTTAATCCCTCCAGTAGTCATATGGTCAGTTTGGGAACTTTTATGACACTTAAGGCTCCTTTTACGAAGGCACATTGGGGCCTTAATGCACGGAAAACCGTGCGCTAAATTGCCACGCGTGCAAACCGCTGCCGCTACCGCCTCCTTTTGAGCAGGCGGTAGATTTTCAGCTAGCGCTTGCAAAAACGCTTAGCGCACCTTCGTAAAAGGACCCCCTAGATACTTTTAAAACAGGCCTAGCTCCCAACATCCAAGTTGCATCCTATTCGTCTTGGGATAGGTTCGATTATCACTGCGAGTTATCCTAGAACGCCCATAACATGCCTCTAGCACACCCCCTTGGACTTTGGATGCTCAGTGGACAAGAAGCCTAAAAGTTATCCAGAAAGTCGGTTTTGCTAATCAGCACTTGGACATTTTGGCGAGAAAAACATCCAAATGCCAGTGTATGCCATTTTTTGTATGTAATGTAATGTAATGTAATGTAATTTATTTCTTATATACCGCTACATCCGTTAGGTTCTAAGCGGTTTACAGAAAATATACATTAAGATTAGAAATAAGAAAGGTACTTGAAAAATTCCCTTACTGTCCCGAAGGCTCACAATCTAACTAAAGTACCTGGAGGGTAATAGAGAAGTGAAAAGTAGAGTTAGAGGAAAAATAAAAATAAAATAAACATTTTAACAAGACAGCATTGATCTAAATACTTTGGAAGGTAGAAGAGAGGAGAGAAAGGAATAGAAGCAGAAGGGGGCGCCGTTGAGCAGTAGAATTCTGGAGAAATTTAAATGATAGAAATAGAACAAAACAAAGACAAAAGGCAAAACAATAGATAAGATTAAAGATAAATCATAAGCTGGAAAGAAAAATAAAATAAAACTTTGTCTTCAATCCACGGTTTCAGCGTCAGTGATGAAGTGGAGCAAGTAAGTTTAGGAGGAGCGATTGACGTTTCCAGAAAGGGCTTCTTCAGGGAAGAGACTTGGCAGACAGTCCCAGGATGCCTATGTCTCCTCCCCTGCGATGTTCTCCCATCCATGCATTCCCTCCCAGACACACTGCCCGTGCCCCAGCCGCTCCAAGGAGGCTGCCCCAGATGAGGCCCACGGTGAATGCAGGATTCTCTCCTCTGCGGGAAAGCCGCCCGGAGCCGACAGTCGATCTTCTTAGCGGATTGCATGGGGGGAACAATGTCTTTTGTGTTTCCAATATGAGACCCTCAGTAACTAGTTAACGTTTCCACAATGTATGTCACTCATTTTCAAGAGAGAAAACTATATCAAAATCATCGCAGCAAAGTGGCAGACAGTTGTGATTTTTGCCAAAACATCTAAATGGCAATTTTTCAAAAAGCACGTTTGTTAAATAGCAAGGTGGGTGTTGCAGGAAGTGCGTTTTCAGTGGGGCTTAAACGGGCGGGATTACAAGCTGAACGTTTTTTCTAAGATAATGAAACAGAAAAAAAAAAAAGTCCAGGGCAGAAAAGAAGTATGTTTTCATCTAGACCTGTTTCAGTCACAACTGTTTCAGTCACAACCCCCTCTCTGCGGTTTTCAGCGCAGAGATCCGCGCTGAATGGCCCACGCTGCTCCCGACGCTCGTAGGAACTCAATGAGCATCGGGAGCAGTGCGGGCCATTCAGCGCGGCTCTCTGTGCAATGAAACACTAGCGTGGTTTCGTAGAAGAGGGGGTAAGTCAGGAAAAAGTGTCCTAACTGACCTGCTGACCACTGAAGGAATGAGGGGGATTGGGACTTGTATGCTTCCTTTTCGTAGTTTTGCAACCACACTCAAGATGATTTGAATACAGGTACTGCAAGCATTTTCCCTGTCTGTACTGGTGGGCTCACGGTCTGTCTGGTGTGCCTGGGGCAGTGGAGGATTGGGTGGCTTGCTTGGGGAGCAGTGAGGAGTTTGAGCCCACACCTCAGGCTTATTCCACAAGGTTACTCCCATGATGGAGATAGCAGAAGATCTTATGTTCTCATAGTGCATTTTTGAGACGTCTGTCAATGCCGCTGATCCCCCCCCCCTTAATCCCCCAGTGGTCACCAACCCCCACAGATATGACAGTGACAGTAGATACCAGGCTGTATAATAGCTTCATATATTATGATCATTCTTAAGAAAGCAGCAAACAAGTAGATAGAGTAGCCTAGTGGTCACCTGAAAACTTTGGCTTTTCACAAAAATGTAATTCTCCCTTCCCCCCAACCCTTTTTTCTCTTCCCATATTTTAAGTTCATGTAAACCTTATTCTTCTCTTCCTATATTTAAGTTCTTGTAAACCGTGCCGAGCTCCACATCTGTGGAGAAGATGCGGTTTATAAACTTAAGGCTTAGTTTAGTTAGTTTAGTTTAGAGATGGACAGTGAACAGTGGGCCAGGTTCACTTCCCACTTACCTCTGTGATTTTAGTACAAATAGTGCATGTGAGCCCTCCTGGAATCCTGAAATACCTCCTTTATCTAAATATATACAGTAAGTGACCTAGAAGCCTCAAGTGGTGGACCTTTAGATACAGTAGGTCTTCTCTATTACAGGAGGGCTCACCATACAATATGATGAAGTATATGTGGGATTTGTACCTGGGTCCCTTTATGTGAAGTCTACTGTACTGACCGCTAAGGGCTCATTTTACTAAGGTGTGCTAGCGTTTTTAGCGCACGCAGAAAATTACCGTATGCTATGCGGCTAGAAGTAACACCAGCTCCATACTGGCGTTAAGGTCTAGCACGCACGGCAATGTAGCACGCGCTATTCCACGCATTAAAGCCCTAACGCAGCTTAGTAAAAGGAGCCCATATTGCACCCACAAATATTTAACCAGACATTTACAGAGGTCGGCCAAAAGAAATGTAGCACCCAAAGTCATTGTTTCAGTTCTCATAGCAAGAATCAATTCCCTTCGCTCCTGTGTTTGTCTGGTTACATATATACCTTTTTCCATATACAGTAATAATGTTTGTGAAGTACCCCATAATCTAATTACATTCCCGTTTATTTTTCTGACATTTTTTTTTTTTTAGAGCATTACATTATGAGAGAAAATTGGGTATTTTCGTATGTTAAATCTAGTACTTTTTTCTGTATTCCATGAGTGAAAAGTACGAACTGAAGACCTTGTATGTAAATAATAGGATGAGGATGCTGAAATAAAAAATATATATACTGTATATATATTTGCTTGATTTTAGGGGTGATCCATTAACCAGAGTTGAGTATACAGCACAAGAAACTGCCACATGGTGAGCAAAGCTTTGCGGTCTTCAATTAACCTACTAAAATATATATTTTACAATGTATTCTAGGTTGAATGGGAAAAAACTAATCGAGACCAATGTGTTAACCCCACATGAATTAATTGAGATTTTCATCCTTTTTGGTGTGATTTATTTGTTAATGTAAATTTGAAATACAAAATTCAAGCTTACAACTTGGAAAAAAAAACCAGTGCGTAAAAGAAATACTGTAATTTAAGGGGAAAAAATTGCAATAAATATCAGCACTAATTATAAAGTTCACAAAAGTAGGAGACAGAGAATCATAATGGAGGCATAAATTTAAAGTAATAGAATTAAGGAAAATAGGAACAACCAAGATGGCTTAACTTCAGTCTAATATTAGCAGGTAAGGAATTACTGATCGGGAAAAGTCCCAGCCTGCATTCATTTGGGATAAATCAATTGAAAAAGGTTCAAAAATATATATTTGTCATTATTGTACCAAAAATTACATCTACATGGGGCCGCTGAAAGTTCTCAGCCCAACCAACAAAGTTAGGGCCGTCTCCATTGAGGATTTTCCACATCTTTGTCCCGTATTATTCCGACAGAATGAAAAAAAAGTGGAAAATCACTGGACTTAGGCCTCCTTTTACTAAGGTGTGCTAGCGTTTTTAGTGCACGCACGAAATTACCATGCGCTTAACCGCGCGGTACGCTTCTAGAATAACGCCAGCTCAATGCTGGCGTTAAGATCTAGCGCACGGGACAATTTAGCGTGTGCTACTCCACGCGTTAAGGCCCTAACGCACCTTAGTAAAAAGAGCCCTAAGTGTACAGCCCTCGATGGAGACTGCCCTGACTTTGTTGGTTGGACTGAGAACTTTTCAGCAGCCCATTGTATAGGGAAATTACAGAAGAAAAAGGGCCCCTATCTGTTGGACCCTAGGCCTAAAAGGTAAGTGAGAAGTCCCATCCAGCCACAACAATTTTATTATATAAACTCTGTAGTCGCAGGTCCTAACAAGGATCCTAGTTTTGGTAAACATAAAATGCCTTCCTCAGGGGACAGCTATACAGTATGGGTAGAGTGTCGTGGAAGAGGCCTCAGTACTGGAGCCTACGCTCAGTCGTATTCACAGACTGAACTTATCGGCGTAGTTGCTCTGCTCCTTTGCTCCAATCATTGGCCATATTCCTGGTTTAAATCGTTTATTATAACCTATTTTAATGAATAATAAATATTCTAAAAACTCATACTGTCATTTATTTAACTTGTTATACGTTTTCCTTATTTGTATATATAACGTGCTCTATCAACTCTTATTCCGTTCATCTACACTATTTCATATGATTGAGACATAGCTGAAAAATTTCTAGCATTTTTTATTTATTAAGCTAGAAATTTTTCAGCTATGTCTCAATCATATGAAATAGTGTAGATGAACGGAATAAGAGTTGATAGAGCACGTTATATATACAAATAAGGAAAACGTATAACAAGTTAAATAAATGACAGTATGAGTTTTTAGAATATTTATTATTCATTAAAATAGGTTATAATAAACGATTTAAACCAGGAATATGGCCAATGATGGGAGCAAAGGAGCAGAGCAACTATGCCGATAAGTTCAGTCTGTGAATACGACTGCGCGTAGGCTCCAGTACTGAGGCCTCTTCCTATATACACTTTGAATTAGTAATATAATGCACTCTTTCATATATATGGAAATTGTTTGATTAATATTATTTTGTTTAAATATTTCCCATTAGGGGTCGTGGCACACCTCTGTGCATCTGGTCTCTCAACCAGCGGCAAAATACTAAGGTCCCTTTTTATCAAGCCATGTTAGGGTTTCTTTTATTGCCAGCCGCTCTTAGAATTCCTTTGAGCATTGGCGCTTGTACCGCAGAGACCGGCGATAAGCACTAAAGTGGCTTGATATAAGGGTCCTAAGCTGGTTGAGAGACCATTATCCCTCATTTCAGTCTTAGTCACAGTTTTGTAATTAGTACCTGACCCTGTAATTCTTCTGGAAATGTCCAGCTTTCCTCTTTTGTAACCCGCCTATAATTGCGAGGTTAAGGCGGAATAAAAGACATTAATATGCGGGGAAAGAGCTCTGGGGCGGTAAATAACATGCCTATTTTTCATCCAGGAGAGAGGTTTACAGAAAGTTGAGCAGCCTGTATCGCACCCATGCCTGCAGGCAGTACCTGGACTCTTTTCAGCAGCTGGAGAAATATTGTGGATACAGTGAAGATAGTATTCCTCAGCTGCAAGATGTATCCCAGTTCTTAAAAGGCAAGAGGTTTTCTCCTAAGATTTTTAACAGCTGAATTTTTTTTTTTTTCCCCCCTTTTGAATACGTTATCATGCTCTGCTATAGGGGTCTCCAAAATAAACCTGGTTGAGGACAGGGACGAATCCCCTGGAGAGACAGATTGTGATATTAATTCCACTTGTTTGTAGTGACTTGTTTTTTTAAAAATGTTTGTATGTGTATTATGAGGGGGTGCTGAAAAGTTCTCAGCCCCACCAACCAACTTCCTAAATTCTGAGCGTTATTTTGCCACTGCAGCTGAAAAGAGGGTTATCTTATTTCGTTAAGTGCCAATTTGCAGAAACAAAATTCTATGGTTTGACATTGTTTCATTGATTGAACCATACCCACGTCATTCTCTTCCTGGCTGGGCTGAGAACTTTTCAGCACCCCCTGGTAGTGTGGAGTGTTTCAGTCTCTGGTAACCAGAGCTGAGATTGTGATGTCATAATGCCTCACTCCACCAATAAGAGCCAACCCCATCAGTGATATCACAATGGCTTGATTGTCCTTTACTTGGCTCACTTTTATTATTAATAATAATAATAATAATAATAACTTTATTCTTCTATACCGCCATAGTCCTGAGACTTCTAGGCGGTTCACATTTGAAGAGAGCTGGACAGTCAGCGAGTTACAATATGCAGAAGTCAGAGAATTACAGCATACAGAATCTTAAAAAAGGCACTTGAAATACAATATATACAGCATACAGAAGCTTAGAAGGCAGCGAAATACAATATATAGATTGTTAGCAAATGTTAGAAGTTTCAGATGTTTCTGATTTATATGCAGGAGAGGACATATTTAGTGTTTGGTGTAGTTACTTTTTAGGTGATATTTCTGTCGAATAAGGCAGTTTTTATGGCTTTTCTAAAGGTGCCATAGGTCAGTCTTGCTCCATTGATATAGTTGTCTAACCAGTGTTGTTGTTTGTTTGCTTGGTACATAAAAGTTATATTATATACAAGGAGGGTGCTGAAAAGTTCTCAGCCCCACCAACCAACTTCCTAAATTCTGAGCGTTATTTTGCCACTGCAGCTGAAAAGAGTGTTATCTTATTTCGTTAAGTGCCAATTTGCAGAAACAAAATTCTATGGTTTGACATTGTTTCATTGATTGAACCATACCCACGTCATTCTCTTCCTGGCTGGGCTGAGAACTTTTCAGCACCCCCTGGTAGTGTGGAGTGTTTCAGTCTCTGGTAACCAGAGCTGAGATTGTGATGTCATAATGCCTCACTCCACCAATAAGAGCCAACCCCATCAGTCATATCACAATGGCTTGATTGTCCTTTACTTGGCTCACTTTTATTAATAATAATAATAATAATAACTTTATTCTTCTATACCGCCATAGTCCTGAGACTTCTAGGCGGTTCACATTTGAAGAGAGCTGGACAGTCAGCGAGTTACAATATGCAGAAGTCAGAGAATTACAGCATACAGAATCTTAAAAAAGGCACTTGAAATACAATATATACAGCATACAGAAGCTTAGAAGGCAGCGAAATACAATATATAGATTGTTAGCAAATGTTAGAAGTTTCAGATGTTTCTGATTTATATGCAGGAGAGGACATATTTAGTGTTTGGTGTAGTTACTTTTTAGGTGATATTTCTGTCGAATAAGGCAGTTTTTATGGCTTTTCTAAAGGTGCCATAGGTCAGTCTTGCTCCATTGATATAGTTGTCTAACCAGTGTTGTTGTTTGTTTGCTTGGTACATAAAAGTTATATTATATACAAGGAGGGTGCTGAAAAGTTCTCAGCCCCACCAACCAACTTCCTAAATTCTGAGCGTTATTTTGCCACTGCAGCTGAAAAGAGTGTTATCTTATTTCGTTAAGTGCCAATTTGCAGAAACAAAATTCTATGGTTTGACATTGTTTCATTGATTGAACCATACCCACGTCATTCTCTTCCTGGCTGGGCTGAGAACTTTTCAGCACCCCCTGGTAGTGTGGAGTGTTTCAGTCTCTGGTAACCAGAGCTGAGATTGTGATGTCATAATGCCTCACTCCACCAATAAGAGCCAACCCCATCAGTCATATCACAATGGCTTGATTGTCCTTTACTTGGCTCACTTTTATTAATAATAATAATAATAATAACTTTATTCTTCTATACCGCCATAGTCCTGAGACTTCTAGGCGGTTCACATTTGAAGAGAGCTGGACAGTCAGCGAGTTACAATATGCAGAAGTCAGAGAATTACAGCATACAGAATCTTAAAAAAGGCACTTGAAATACAATATATACAGCATACAGAAGCTTAGAAGGCAGCGAAATACAATATATAGATTGTTAGCAAATGTTAGAAGTTTCAGATGTTTCTGATTTATATGCAGGAGAGGACATATTTAGTGTTTGGTGTAGTTACTTTTTAGGTGATATTTCTGTCGAATAAGGCAGTTTTTATGGCTTTTCTAAAGGTGTCATAGGTCAGTCTTGCTCCATTGATATAGTTGTCTAACCAGTGTTGTTGTTTGTTTGCTTGGTACATAAAAGTTATATTATATACAAAGAGGGTGCTGAAAAGTTCTCAGCCCCACCAACCAACTTCCTAAATTCTGAGCGTTATTTTGCCACTGCAGCTGAAAAGAGTATTATCTTATTTCGTTAAGTGCCAATTTGCAGAAACAAAATTCTATGGTTTGACATTGTTTCATTGATTGAACCATACCCACGTCATTCTCTTCCTGGTTGGGCTGAGAACTTTTCAGCACCCCCTGGTCGTGTGGAGTGTTTCAGTCTCTGGTAACCAGAGCTGAGATTGTGATGTCATAATGCCTCACTCCACCAATAAGAGCCAACCCCATCAGTGATATCACAATGGCTTGATTGTCCTATACTTGGCTCAATTTTATTATATACAAGGGGGGTGCTGAAAAGTTCTCAGCCCCACCAACCAACTTCCTAAATTCTGAGCGTTATTTTGCCACTGCAGCTGAAAAGAGGGCTATCTTATTTCGTTAAGTGCCAATTTGCGGAAATGAGAGTCTACATTTTGACATTGTTTCAGATCGTCGATTAAACCACATCCACGTCATTCTCTTCATTGTTGGGCTGAGAATTTTCAGCACCCCCCTCGTATCTCTGGAACATTCCTTTCCTTTCTGTGGTTTGTTTTTAGCAATTATGTTCATCGCTTTGGTCCTTAATTGGTAAAGGCGATATGTCAAATCCTTGGCCATAGCGCTAATATTCACGACTTTCTAACTTTAGGCAAGGTGACACTAAGCACACACATGGGTGCAGACACTTGCCCCCTCTTTTACAAAGGTGCACTATGCTTTTTAGTGCGCACTAAATATTACCGCACGCTAAACTTGCATGTTATCCTATGGACATGTTAGCGCACGCTAAATCTGCTCTAAAACGCTTAGCGTGCCTTTCTAAAAGAGACCCTTAGGCTTTTGAATGAGATGCAAAGGAGAGGGGAAAATGCATCTTATTCAGTGAACCTTGAAACCTATTTACTTTTCATATACTTTTTTTATTGAAGTTTTATGCCCTCTATCCAATGGCATAGTAAGGGGGGATGGTTCACTCCGAGCTCCATCAGGGTGGGGACGCCAGCAGCCCACCTCCTATCCCCCCCTGCCCCCTGCTTCTTCCCATTCCTCTCCCACCGCAGGCGCACCACCTTCTCTTCCCCAGCACCTCTAGTTGTTCACCGTCATGAGTAACAACTTCAATGTTCTCCTCGTGATCGCGTCAGCTCCCACTGATGTCACTTCCGGGTGCCATGCGTAAGAAATGATGTCAGAGGGAGAGGATGCGGTCGCGAGGAGCATGTTGAAGTTGTTGGTTGTGGTGGTGAACAACTAGAGGTATGAGGGAAGGGGGCACGGGGATAAGGGGTAGGGAAGGGGCGCCACCGACCAGGGTGCCTCTCACCTTCACTACGCTGCCGGAGGATGTCTTGGGAGGGGTGGCGGCAGGAGGAATTGGGCATACCTCCTGCCACGGACCTTCCTCGGTGGGGAACAGCTTTGGGGGTTCTGGCAGGAGGAATTGGGCAGGCTTCCTGTCACAGACCTTCATGGTTGGTAGGCACCTTTGGGGGCTCTGGCAGGAGGGATTGGGCATCCCTTCTGCTGGGGGATGTCTTGGGAGGTGGCGGCAGGAGGAATTGGGTGCGCCTCCTGCCGCAGACCTTCATGGGTAGGGGCAGCTTTGAGGGTTCTGGGAGAAGGGATTGGGCATCCCTCCTGCTGGAGGATGTCTTGGGGAGGGTGGCGGCAGGAGGAATTGGGCACTCCTCCTGTCGCAGACATTTGGAGTTGGGGGGGCAGCTTTGGGGGTTCCGGCAGTAGGGACTGGGCATCCCTCTTACCAGTAGTCTTTGCGGGGGTGGGGGGGATACAGGTTCCCTGCTTCGGCCGCTAAACTGATCGCGGCATGATCAGCTCAGCGGCATCCTGATTTGCTAATTGGCACCTGTTAGAGAGTCGTGTTAGGTGGGCTTAGGCGTCTGTGCATGAGATCAGACGCAATTCTATAATAGGACGCCTGTGTGCGGGCTTGGCGGCTTCTGAGACCTCTACAGAATCCGGCCCTTTGTTTTCAGATGCTTATCCTTAAGTTCTTCAGAGTTATTTTTACTAGAATGTGAGGTGAGCAAGGCTGGTTGGGATGAGCTTCAGACCTTATGTTTCCCAATGTGCATTTGTTGGGGGTTTTTTGTTGTTGTTGTTTATTTGGGCTTTACTATCGATTAATGTACTTCTTCCCTTTTTTCCACACATTCACATTGTGTTCCTTATACACTCCCCACTTTTTAATCTTTTTTAGAATTGCATTGTAAGCCACTTAGATATTTCATGATTGGCGAGATATCCAATTTTAATAAAACTTGGAATGTCCTCGCCCAGTGCAAATTCTTCAAATGACTTTTCATTCTTAAACCAAAAAGAAATACAAATGTTGTAGGGATTAATTTGTCAATCTGAAAGAAGAAATCCATTTCTGTTCTGTTGTGAACAGATAAATTCTATGCCTGGAACAGACTGCCTGAGTCAGTACATCACGCGCCATCCCTGGCAGTATTCAAAACCAGGCTAAAAGCCCACTTTTTTGAGGTTGATTTTAACTCCTAACTCCCACTCGTTTGTAAAGTACCCATGGCTGAGAAACTCCTTAACCCCCGACTTGTCCTTATTCTCTCTTTGATTAGATTGTAAGCTCTACTGAGCAGGGATGTCTCTTGTATATTACATTACATTACATTACATTAGTGATTTCTATTCCGCCTGTGCCTTGTGGTTCTAAGCGGATTACAAAATTAGAAGAAATCTGGACATTTCCAGGAAGTTTACATATCAAGTACATATCAAGTTTACATATCAGGTAAGAATAGCAATACATTCAGGTTATAGAGGATTATTACATAACGTTGAGGGAAGAAATATTCTGGTTACAGATGGAGGTTGCTTGTTTAGGTTTCTGAATATAATTTGGGGATACGGTTTGAAGAATTGGCTAGGAGATACTATAGGGGTGGTATTCATGAAGGAGTATGCGTGTGCGAGTAGGATGGAGGTTAGAATGATGGGAGGTGTATTTTGAATAGAAGAGTTTTGATTTCTTTTCGGAACACTTTAATGTCTGTTGTTTTGGTCAGCAGTTTGAAGATGGTTGGGTCAATTTTCGCTGCCTGTGTCGCCAGAAGGTTGTCGTAAAGTTTCATGCGTCGAGTACCATTGAGAGGTGGGTAGGTGAATAGGCTTTGAGTTTTCCTTATTCTGTGTGTGAGGTTGCGGTATAGGTAACTTGGTGCAGCTCCAGTAGAATTTGAATTGTGTTCTTGTTTTTATCGGTAGCCAGTGAGAGTCTAAGTATGCATTCGTGATGTGGTCAAATTTGCTAAGCGAGTAGATGAGTCTGAGGGCTGTGTTCTGAACGGTCTGTAGTTGTTTTATCATGTTGTTTGGGCATGGTAGGTAGAGGCTGTTGCAGTAGTCTACAATACTAAGCACAAGGGATTGGACAATGATTCTGTATTGATGTACAGCACTACGTACTTCTAGCAGCGTGATAGAAATTATAAGTAGGACGCCAAGTTCCCACCAGACATTTACAGAAGGAAAGTGCTCCTGATGCATCCCATCCTGAGCATCAGGAACAGTGCAATTGAGGCTGGAAAGGTTCTATTCGAGCATGGGGAACAGCCCAGATTTATCATCCTGCTCAGCCTGTTCTCCACTCCCCACGGTGCCAAATCGATTATTCAGGAGTTCCCAGAAATCACAATTTTAACTACAGAAGTTCATCCTGTTGCACCAACACATTTCGGGCAGAAATATTTTGGCACAGACTGAGATACATTTCTGAGGCTACACTTCTGTGTTGGATTTTTTTTGTTTTTTTTTCTGTGTGTAGTTTTGTTTTCTTTTTGTAGCCTAACAGAAAATGTTTTTAAGATCTCTCTTTTGCTGACCTGGTTTAATTTCTTTGGTTACTTCTTGACCTCTTTACAGGGCACATTCCATTATTAAGGGCGTGCTAAGACTCCACTGTCCTTCCTTTTAAATTATTAATTTTTCAATGACCTTCTAAGTGGCTGCTTGCAATGGCAAAGAAAAATAAAATTAGAAAAAAAAGCAAAAAAAAAAAAGAAATGATAAGTAGTTGTTGTAGTAGGACAAGAGGAAAAAAACACATTTGTTCCCTAGTTTAAAAAAAAAAAAAAAAAAAGAATAGCATCAGAACATAGGGCTCCTTTTACGAAGGTGCGTTAGGGCCTTAACGCGCGGAATAGCTTGCGCTAAAATGCCACACGCGCTAGCCGCTACCGCCTCCTCTTGAGCAAGCGATAGCTTTTCGGTTTGCGCGCACTAATCCGGTGCATGTGCTAGAAACACTTCGTAAAAAGAGCCCTTAGAAGACTTACTTACCAAGCTCTTTCTTTCTCATTTGCAGAAAGAACTGGATTTCAGCTGAGACCAGCTGCTGGATTGCTATCAGCTCGAGACTTTCTTGCCAGTCTGGCTTTTCGGGTCTTTCAGAGCACCCAATATATAAGACATCACTCTTCCCCCATGCATTCTCCAGAACCGTAAGCATGATCTAATCTAATCTAATCTAAAACTTAGGTTTGTATACCGCATCATCTCTACATTCGTAAAGCTCGACACGGTTAACAAGAGTTAGGGTAGAAAGGAACTCCAGTGGAGGGAAGAGGCAAAATGAAGAGAAAATTTAGAGGACTAGAATAACCAGAGTGGGAGGAGGAGTTACATTTTTGAGAATAACCATGTTTTCAGATGTTTACAGAAGAGTTGGAGGGAGCTCAGATTCCTAAGAGGGGAGGTAAGGTTGTTCCAGAGCTGAGTGATTCTGAAAGGGAGGGAAGAACCTAGTTTTCCTACAAGTGAAACGCCTTTTAGAGAGGGAAAGGAAAGTTTCAGTTTTTGGGTGGATCTGGCAGAATTGGGGTTAGAGGAGTTCCAAGAAAGAGGAATGAAGGGTGGGAGGATACCGTGTAGGATCTTGAAAGTGAGGCAGGCACATGTGAAGTGGACTCTGGAGATAATCGGAAGCCAGTGGAGCTTGGATAAAAGCGGTGAGACGTGGTCGAATTTGCTTTTTGCGAAGATAAGCTTAGCAGTGGTATTCTGAATCCGCTGGAGTCTTTGAAGGTTTTTCTTTGTTAGGCTTAGGTAGATAGAGTTGCAGTAGTCCAGTCTGGAAAGGATGGTGGATTGGACAAGGACGGCAAAGTGTTTTTGATGGAAACAGGATCTCACTTTTCTCAGCATGTGAAGGCTGAAGAAACATTTTTTTACTAGGGAGTTGAGGTGGTCGTTGAAGGAAAGTGTAGAGTCAATGATGACTCCATGATCTTGCTTCTCATTCAGCTAAGAGAGCTCAGAAAGAATGTCAAAGTACCAAAGAGAGAAAGTGATCTCAAATAAGCACCTCTAAAGGGGGGAGGGGGGTCATCAAAGGAGGTTTAGTGCGTTAGCTCGTGCAATAGCACTTGTACACACTAACTGCTAAAGATGCCCATAGGAATATAATTTTTCATTTTGCAAAGCAAGATCTTTAAAATGTCTCTCATGAGCTCGTGTTCATGCTCCTTAAGATAATTCACGCTCAAATCATCACTTGATCTACTAACTTCAAATTTTTATATATACCCAACTTTAGGCGCACTTCCAAGATGTGTGCACAAATTGGATAATGAGCATCGAATCATCAATAGTTGGGTGATAGCAGCCAATTGGTACTCATTAAAATCTGCGTTTGCATCTGGATGCATGCTATTCTATAAGGCATGGCACCTAATTCCCATGGTGCATATCTCAAAAGGGGGTGTGGTCATGGGTGTGTCAGAGCATTATGAAAAGTTACACATGGAATATTAGAATTTGTATTTTTTTATACCCTGCCTTTCCCAAGGTGGGTCATAATAGAGTACATACACAAACAGAATCACATACATTACAACAAATCGAACATCAATAAAACATAATAATGATAATGTAAATCCTTCTCAAATTACAAAGAGGCTACCAGCGCCTCGCATCAAAAAACTATAGATGAAGTCCCATATTTCATCTTAAAATGACTCAAACTTGTTTGCTGTTGTAAATATTGAGAAGGTGGCCAGAAGAATACTGCCTAAATGCACCTATCTTTAGCACTGGCTTTTATACCAGGTTTCAGCAGGTATAAGTACGGAGCCCAAAAGTTAGGCAAGGAACCATGCTAAACACTATTCTCAGTGGTGTGCAGTCCGGGCCTTCAGGGGATTCACCCAACCCACTGAGGGCACTGCTCTGAATTTGATTGGTTGAGCAGGCAGCAGGCAGAAGCTGCTCAACCAATCACATTCAGATCAGTACTGCCAGGGCCTTCAGGGGAATGGGTGAATCCCCAGCCATAGAGCCCTGCTTTTACCCCCCACCCCTCCCCTTTTTCAAAACCATAGCACAGTTTTTAGTGCTAGCCACGGGATTAAAAGCTCTGACGCTCATAGGAATTCCATGAGCATCAGAACTGTTACCGCCTTGGCTGGCTCTAAAAACCGCACTACGGTTTTGTAAAAGGGGAGTTAATTTTTTATTGGTTTATTTATTGCTTGATGTAGTTTGATTGGTAGAGTAGGCTGACTCAGTGATGTACCAAGGGGGGGGCGGGGGGAGGTCCGCCCCTGGTGCAGTGGATGACAGGAAGAGAGTGACAAAAAGATGAGGAAAGCAGAAACCAGAGAAGACAAGGTAGAAAAAAATTTCTATTTATTTATTTATTTTTTTGCTTTAGGTGAGATGCATCGCTGTTTCTGTGGTGTTGCATTGTAAGCAGAGTCCAGCTTCTTGGTGCTTCAGTTTATCCTTTGTCTACGTATTTTTATTCTATCTCCCCATTTACAAAACTGTAGAGCGTTTTTTTAGCATCTGAGCTGTTACCACCGTGGCTAAAAACCATACTACAGTTTTGTAAAAGAGGGAGGAGTTAGTTTGTGATTCCATACTAGGCGAAGGTGTTTTCTATGTTCTGTGTGTTCAAAAAGACATGGTTTTCTGTTAGGATTGACTGTGTAGGATTGATCTGTACTAGTCTGGCTTGTTTAGTTTTACAATGGGTTTATTGATGTATGTAACATGATTTTTTAGTAACAATCCACACATCACATATATATATATATATGTATGTAAGATGCTGCCTTTTCCTAGGTATTCATGTGTGACGTGTGGATTGTTACTAAAAAATCATGTTTTTCATACAGATTGGGGGGGGTGTCAAAAAATGATGGGCCCCAGGTGTCACATATGCTAGGTACGCCACTGGGCTGACTGCTCAACAAATCAAACTACATCAAGCAAAGAGTAAAGTTTCAAGTTTATTTAGGAATTTTATAAACCGCCCAATCGGTCTTCTAAGCGGTGAACATTACATTAAAAACATGTATGGGGCAACTATACATCCGTTAAAACAATAATCATTGTTAAAAAACATTTTAAAACAATACAAAACAAACAGGAACAAAAAAAGGGAAAGAAGGGTAGAACCACAATTTATCAAAAAAAGCAGGACTGTAGAGCTGGAGATTCACTGACATAATCAAGCTCGCGGAATGGGCATCAACATGCCAGATGAGGTTCAACGTGGATAAGTGTAAAGTGATGCATGTCAGTAACAAAAATCTCAAGCATGAGTACAGGATGTCCGAGGCGGTACTTGGAGAGACCTCCCAGGAAAGAGACTTGGGAACTCTGATTGACAAGTCGATGAAGCCGTTCGCACAATGTGCGGCCGCAGCAAAAAGGGTGAACAGAATGCTAGGAATGATAAAGAAGGGGATCACGAACAGATTGGAGAGGGTTATCATGCCGCTGTACTGGGCCATGGTGCTCCCTTACCTGGAGTACTGCATCCAGCACTGGTCGCCGTATATGAAGAAGGACACGGTACTACTCGAAAAGGTCCAGAGAAGAGCGACTAAGATGGTTAAGGGGTTGGAGGAACTGCCGTATAGCGAAAGATTAGAGAAACTGGGCCTCTTCTCCCTCGAACAGAGGAGATTGAGAAGGGACATGATCGAAACATTCAAGGTACTGAAGGGAATAGACTTAGTAGATAAGGACAGGTTGTTCACCCTCTCCAAGGTAGGGAGAATGAGAGGGCACCCTCTAAAATTGAAAGGAGATAGATTCATTACGAACGTAAGGTGGGGGCACACATACACATTACTTACAGAATGTTATAATGTATGTTGTCCTGTTATGCTTTTGTATAATTTTAATTTAAATAAAGATAATTTTTCATTTTGTTTAGCTTTCTGAGACAACTTTATTTATTTATTTAGTTATATCCTGCAATTTCTATCTAATCTAACAGGTTACAATATAACATCCAGACATTAAAATTCACAAAATTAGGAATAAGGATAGGGAATTTGATATATTTCCTTTCTGTGGTTATAATAAAAATATATATTTTGCACCTAGGGCCTGGGAAAAGGAACTTAAAAATAGCAATAGGCAAACATCTAAAATAATACATAAATATAAGTATTTACAAATGTATGTTTTCTTTCAGTGACTGCTGTCATGAATTGTTGGGTCATGTTCCAATGCTAGCAGATAAAGAATTTGCACAGTTCTCACAGGTATATATTTATAGTTTAGCGTCTATATTTTTGAAGTCATTTTTTTAAAAATTTTTGACGATCTAATGACATTGCTGGTATTGAGATGTAGAAGTTTCAAGTTTTCAAGTTTTATTACCATTCGATGAATCGCTTATACAAATTTTCTAAGCGATGTACAATTTAAAAAGCCACTAGATAGTGGTCTCACATACAATTGGACAAACTAAACACCATACAAACTAAATAAATCAATTAACATTTTGGCAATCATATTAGAGACAGACATGATTGAAGAAGGAAAGGAGGGAAAAGTTACAACTTTATTCTCTATTGGAAATTACATAAAAGGAAAAAAACAATAGGGAGGGAGGGGGGTTAATGAGTTTGATATTTGTAGCAATATGTAAGGGGTCCAAGATAGGCCATATTACATATCAAAAGCGTCTTGAAACAAAAAAGTTTTTAATAATTTTTTAAAAGATGAAATATCTTTTTCATTTCTAATATAATTTGGCAGAGAATTCCACAATTTAGGGGCCATAACAGAAAACATATCATTTCTTCTTGTGCCAACGATTTTCAAAGAGGGAATTGTTAGTAAGTTTGAAGAAGATGAT
Organism: Geotrypetes seraphini; assembly: GCF_902459505.1. Taxonomy (NCBI): domain Eukaryota; kingdom Metazoa; phylum Chordata; class Amphibia; order Gymnophiona; family Dermophiidae; genus Geotrypetes; species Geotrypetes seraphini. Next base: position 21,217,724 of record NC_047090.1, on the reverse strand, counting down.
CGTAGAGAGCGTGGGGCATTGTATGGAATAATCATTCTTGACATAAATTGTGGTTCGTTAAAGATTAGTACTTGAAATACTAAAAATAGAATCTTAAAGTTAATTCGGTGGGAAATAGGAAGCCAGTGTGATTTAATCATTAGTGGCGTGACATGATCATAGAACGCTTTGGTAGGCCATTTACGACTATGTGTAAACCGGTTGCAATTTAAGAGACAATTAAAAACTTCACTGTTTGTCACTGCACTCTTGTGATGTATTTGACTGCCGCGCGAAGGGAAGAAACTGTTAACTATGGAGTTTTTTTAAAGATTATAGTTTGTCTGTTATTTTATGCATGTTATTATTGATGTAAATAAACTGTGTAGTTCGCTTCAATGGTATATTAAAAAAAGTTTTAAATAAGCTGTTATAGGGGAAATCACCCTCCAGGGATTCAAGACAAAGTTAGCCTTACCTGCTGAACCAGAACGTACGCAGGTAAGGCTAGTCTCAGTTAGGGCACTGGTGTTTGACCTAAGGGCTGCCGTGGGAGTGGACTGCTGGGCACGATGGACCACAGATCTGACCCATTTCTGTCCAAACTTCACTGGCTTCCAGTAATTTCCAGTAATTTCATTGTAAATGTGCCTGCCTAGCTTTTAAGATCCTACACGGCATCCTCAGGGCAGGATTAATTCGTCGAGGGCGCCTAGGCACCCAAGTACACTGGGCCCCCCTGCCCCGCCCCACCCCACCATGCGCCCAGGCGGAATCAAGAAGCTGCATCAGAGGGAAGTTTTGGGCAAGCAGCACCGCTTGCACAATTACAGTTCCCGTTGCCTTTCTTACCTGCGTTGCTTGCTTGTCTTAATTTCTGTCGATGGGGAGGGGGGCCGCGTTGCCTATCGATGCTGGAGGGGCCCATCGCCGTTTGGAAAAAACAATGTTGATGCCCTCCTTCATCGGGCCCCCTGACCATTTCAGGCCCACCTGGGCGCATGGTGGGGTGGGGCGGGGCAGGGGGGCCCAGTGTACTTGGGTGCCTAGGTGCCCTCGACGAATAGGCACTAGTTGGCACTACTTGGCACTACTTGGCCTATTGGTTAATCCTGTCCTGGGCATCCTCCCTCCCCTAATTCCACTATCTTGGAATTCCTCGAGTCCTGATACCACCAGATCCACCCAAAAACTTTAACTATCCTTCCCCTCGTTAAAAGGCATCTTCTGTGCGGGAAAATTAGGGAAATCTCTCTTCTTCAGAATCACTGAGCTTTGGAATAACTGTACTGCCCCCACTACGGAATCTTCCAACTTGGGCTCCTTCCAACTATTCCGAAAGCATCTGAAAACTAGGCTATTCGCAAAAATGTAATGCTTTCTTCCCTCTATACTCAATCTCTAACCCCCACTATGGTGTTCCTTCTATATATTAAGCTCCTGTAAACTGTGCCAAGCTCTATAATCATGGAGAGGATGCGGTATATAAACTTAAGGTTTAGTTTAGTTCTTATGTGAGCTAGCAGTGGTTCAATGTCAAGCAGTAGATTAACAAAACACAGGTGGCAAGTCAAATGCGCGCGGACAATTGTGCGAAAACAACTCAGTGCAAGACAATTCAAAGGAGAAAAAAAATGTCCAAAAAGTGGCATAAGGAGCAGATGGACATCTTTCTCCCCAGACCCTTCCAATTCGGTATTTATCGAAACCTATTTTCTAGATGGATTTCTATGCTGTTTGTCTGTAGTTCATCTAGATCTCAAGGGGGCGTTTTGGAGGCAAGGGGTAGGCAGGACTAGGGTGGGTTTACGACTTGGATGTTTTTTCTGCCATAATCAGAATGAAAGAAGTTATCCTGCCGCATCTTGAGTACTGCGTCCAGTATTGGTCGCCGTACCTTAAGAAGGATATGATGTTACTCGAGAGAGTTCAGAGGAGAGCGACACGACTGATTAAGGGGATGGAAAGCCTTTCATACGCTGAGAGATTGGAAAAACTGGGACTCTTTTCCCTGGAGAAGAGAAGACTTAGAGGGGATATGATAGAGACTTACAAGATCATAAAGGGCATGGAGAGAGTGGAGAGGGACAGAAAGAGAGAGAGAAAGGGAGACAGAGAGAAATAGAGAGAGATAGATAGAGAAAGATTGGAGAAATTGGGTCTCTTTTCCCTGGAGAAGAGGAGACTTAGAGGGGATATGATAGAGACTTATAAGATCATAAAGGGCATGGAGAGAGTGGAGAGGGACAGAAAGAGAGAGAGAAAGGGAGACAGAGAGAAATAGAGAGAGATAGATAGAGAAAGATTGGAGAAATTGGGTCTCTTTTCCCTGGAGAAGAGGAGACTTAGAGGGGATATGATAGAGACTTATAAGATCATAAAGGGCATGGAGAGAGTGGAGAGGGACAGAAAGAGAGAGAGAAAGGGAGACAGAGAGAAATAGAGAGAGATAGATAGAGAAAGATTGGAGAAATTGGGTCTCTTTTCCCTGGAGAAGAGGAGACTTAGAGGGGATATGATAGAGACTTACAAGATCATAAAGGGCATGGAGAGAGTGGAGAGGGACAGAAAGAGAGAGAGAAAGGGAGACAGAGAGAAATAGAGAGAGATAGATAGAGAAAGATTGGAGAAATTGGGTCTCTTTTCCCTGGAGAAGAGGAGACTTAGAGGGGATATGATAGAGACTTACAAGATCATAAAGGGCATGGAGAGAGTGGAGAGGGACAGAAAGAGAGAGAGAAAGGGAGACAGAGAGAAATAGAGAGAGATAGATAGAGAAAGATTGGAGAAATTGGGTCTCTTTTCCCTGGAGAAGAGGAGACTTAGAGGGGATATGATAGAGACTTACGAGATCATAAAGGGCATGGAGAGAGTGGAGAGGGACAGAAAGAGAGAGAGAAAGGGAGACAGAGAGAAATAGAGAGAGATAGATAGAGAAAGATTGGAGAAATTGGGTCTCTTTTCCCTGGAGAAGAGGAGACTTAGAGGGGATATGATAGAGACTTACAAGATCATAAAGGGCATGGAGAGAGTGGAGAGGGACAGAAAGAGAGAGAGAAAGGGAGACAGAGAGAAATAGAGAGAGATAGATAGAGAAAGATTGGAGAAATTGGGTCTCTTTTCCCTGGAGAAGAGGAGACTTAGAGGGGATATGATAGAGACTTACAAGATCATAAAGGGCATGGAGAGAGTGGAGAGGGACAGAAAGAGAGAGAGAAAGGGAGACAGAGAGAAATAGAGAGAGATAGATAGAGAAAGATTGGAGAAATTGGGTCTCTTTTCCCTGGAGAAGAGGAGACTTAGAGGGGATATGATAGAGACTTACAAGATCATGAAGGGCATGGAGAGAGTGGAGAGGGACAGATTCTTCAAACTTTCTAATAATAAAACAACAAGAGGGCATTCAGAAAAGTTGAAAGGGGACAGATTCAAAACGAATGCTAGGAAGTTCTTCTTTACCCAACGTGTGGTGGACACCTGGAATGCGCTTCCAGAGGACGTAATAGGGCAGAGTACGGTACTGGGGTTTAAGAAAGGATTGGACAATTTCCTGTTGGAAAAGGGGATAGAGGGGTATAGATAGAGGATTACTGCACAGGTCCTGGAGCTGTTGGGCCGCCGCGTGAGCGGGCTGCTGGGCGCGATGGACCTCAGGTCTGACCCAGCGGAGGCATTTCTTATGTTCTTAATCAAATATTTAACCCTTTAATTGGCAGATGGTGAAATGGCTGCTTTACGTAACTTGATGTTGAACGAGAGCAACAGTGTCAAGTAACAGGCATTTGGAGATGCAGATCTCCCATAAGAGCCATGGAAACACATGTTGCTTTTGAGCAGCAATGCCAAATAAAGGGCTGCAATTACATTCAAGGCACAATTTGGAGGTTTGGAGCTAGACCTGTTTTAATAACAAATAAGTGCCAAATAGGTGCCCAAACTGACCAGTTGACCACTGGAGGGATGTACCCCTTGAGGCAAGCTAAGAGCCGAAACACTGATAGTGTCAGGTCTCTTTTCTATGAAATAAAGGGATATATGTCCCAGATCTTCAAGCGTCTACACTCATTATTGGGTGATATTTTGTTTGTTGTGTACTATGCATTCCCTTTCATTGCGTGTTGCACTGGAGGGATGTAAACACTCCACACTCCCTTAGTGGTAAATGACCCCCTACCACCCCCAAAGATGTGAATGAAACAGTACATACCTGCTTGTATGATAGTTTCTGATGGGATGGTTGGTCCTATTAAAGCAGCAAGCAGGTCTCTGGAGTCACCTGGTGGTCCTTGCAATGGACTCCAGAGAAGGAGACCCAGGCCCACATCCCACTCTAACTAGTACACTTGTGGTGGAAAGTGTAAGCACTCCAAAACCTACACAAAACCTACTGGACCATCATAATGGTGACACCTGCAGGCATAAGGACTATTAGTGTGGTGTACAGTTGGGTCCAGAAGGTTTTGGGTATGTGCATCCAGGGAAAGATGACTGAGCAACTGTGAGAAGGCCTGGAAGAAGGAGTAGCCAGAGGGCCCAGTAGAGCCTGTAGTCTGGGGGGGGGGGGGGCTCAGGCTTTATGAGAGGCAGTGGGACTGGTGAAGTATTCAGGACCCATGGGGACTCAAGAGACCATGGAGTAAGGGACCAGTGGTGGCCCCACAAGAACAGTCAGAAAAGTGGAAGTCCTAGGCTGACAAGGACTGGTGAGTGACTGGCAGAGGGATCGGCAGGACCGGTGGCAACCAGTAGACCATCAGAAGATCCCATAGGAAGCAACCTGTAGCTCCAGAGATCATTGGTTGAAGGTGACTGGTGAGTGGCAGGTGGAGGGACCGTCAGGACTGGTGGCAACCTGCGAAAAGACTGGTAATGGTACCAGAAGCTGCCAGAATACTCGGAGGACCAATGAGGGTCAGGGATGACCCAGTAGTGACCAAGAAGACCTGGACCTGAACCTAGTTATGAAATTTAGAAATGTTTTAACAGGCGGAGGGACCGTCAGGACCAGTGGCAACCTGCGGAGAGACTAGTAATGGTACCAGAAGCTGCCAGAAGACTCGGAGGCACTAATGAGGGTCAGGGAGGACCCAGTAGTGACCAACAAGACCTGGACCTAGACCTGGACCTGGTTATGAAATTTAGAAATGTTTTAACAGACTAAATGAATGAAATGTGTTTTGTTGTTTATGTTTTAGCAGAGCCCATTCTGTCGAAAAAATCTGAAATGAAAAATGTGGAAAATCAGTGGACTAAATGTATAGCCCTTGATGGAGATTGCCCTAACTTTGCTGGTTGGGCTGAGAACTTTTCAGCGGCCCCTCATAGCTCCTCGTCCTCATCCTTTGGCTTTTTTACCCCCCTTAGTTTCTTGATATATGTTAAAATACCCTGGCCCATGCACTTTCGAGCAGCTTAAGGAGATCACATGATCAGCAGGTATCTAGAGTCCTCAGTTCCATACAATATAACTACATATAGTTAAGCTCTGGAACGCATTGCCAGAGGTTGTGGTAAGAGTGGATAGCATAGCTGGTTTTAAGAAAGGTTTAGACAATTTCCTGGAGGAAAAGTCCATAGTCTGTTATTCAGAAAGACATGGGGGAAGCCACTGCTTGCCCTGGATCGGTAGCATGGAATGTTGCTACTCCTTGGGGTTTTGGAATCTTATGTTACTCTTTGGGATTCCAGAATCTTTAGGATTCTGAATGGAATGTTGCTACTTTCTTGGGTTTTGACCTGGATTGGCCACCATGAGAACAGGCTACTGAGCTTGATGGACCATTGGGCTGACCCAATGTTCTTATTCTTCTTATGTTCTAAAATGCAATTTTGATTTTCTTTTCTTTAGGAAATTGGACTTGCTTCACTTGGAGCCTCAGATACTGATATTGAGAAGCTGGCCACAGTAAGTACAGATTATACATTATCTGCCGTGAACAGAGCAAAGAGCTACTTTAGCTGCTAATAGCTTTAATCATGCAAATTAGTATGCATGTTAGGTGCCATCAACTCGTGTTTGAGACCTAGTGACTTGATGAAATTCAGAGTTCAATGTTTTCGCTGTTGTCACACCAAACATGATCCTCCCCTTCCAACACTGCTCACCTGCTGCTGCCCAGACGGGTGGTACATCGTTAGTCTAACATCTCCGCTGAAACCTGTCCACCTTGGGAGGCCCTGCTGGTAGTGAAACTGCCGATAGCATAGCTTTCAGCTTTACACAAGCTGAAGCCCCCAGTAGCATGACAAGCCCATGTACCATGACTGGGGTATGCATATAAATCTTAAGGCACATCTTTTTTTATTTCAGCTATATTGGTTCACAATTGAGTTTGGTCTCTGCAAACAAAATGGAAGTATAAAAGCATATGGAGCAGGCCTGCTTTCATCATACGGTGAACTTATGGTAAGCAAAAGCATGAGAAATTAGCCATTTCTTATATTCTAAAACCCCATGTTTGGCATTAGGCTTTATCATAGCCAGGAATGTGTCAAGGATGGTCTACTTTGCTGTTTTGAGTGAGAGTTAACTCCTTAAGAAGAAAAAGTGGGAATAAGTGTGGGACAAACAACCAAACCAACTGCTAGGCACAGTAACCTGGACTTGACATCCAAATAATGCTTTTTGAGAAGCATCGCTGGTAAAGAGTTTGATGTTTTATAAACTGGAATATCTGATACTCTTCATCACCCTGAGCAGATCAGCAATAGACATTTGACTAACTAAGGTGGTTTGGTTTAAGAATAATGACACAGTTCCCTTCCAGAACCTCACCTTAACAACCGGTGAATCACTTCCTGTAGAAAACAAAAGTACTGCCTTACTGGGACAGACCAAAAGTCCATCAAACCCAGCGTCCTGTTTCCAACAGTGGCCAACCCAGGTCCCAAGTATCTGGCAGAAAGCCAAATAGTAGCAATATTCCAGAGCTGAGATTGTGATGTCGTAATGCCTTATTCCACCAATGCCTAAGAGCCAAACTCATCAATGATGTCACAATGGCTCGATTATCCTATACTTGGTTCACATAAGAACATAAGCGTTGCCATACTGGGACAGACTGAAGGTCCATCAAGCCCACCATCCTGCTTGCAACAGTGGCCAACCTAGGTCCCAAGTACCTTGCTAGATCCCAAGGAGTAAATCAGATTTTATGCTGCTTATCCTAGGAATAAGCAGTGAATTTCCCCAGGCCATCTCAATAATGGCCTATGGGCTTCTCTTGTAGGAAATTATCTAAACCTATTATAAACCCTCCTAAGCTAACTGATTTCACCACATTCTCCAGCAATAAATTCCAGAGCAAAGATTCCTCAGTTCGTGTCGGGGACACGAGGAATCTTTGGAACCATCTTGTTTTTCCAGATGAGTGAATGTTTTTTTCTCTTATTGTTGGCATTATTTTCAGGCTTCTACAACTACTTACACCTGTGAAGTTGAGCTGTTGCCCTCATTAAATTTTTGGTTAGCTTGGTTCCGGTTCACACTGAAAAACAGATCATTAATACTGCTGACTGGGCTCACACGAAAAAGTTTGAAAAAGAAAAAGAGTTTTTGATAAAACTTATGAATGAGAATCATTTAAATGTACACGGAGTTTTTTTATGAACCCGTGATGATGTGAGTTGGCTCAGGCACTTGTGTAGTCCTGGCCTCTCACAATTGAGGTTCATTTTTCTCCGTTGTCTTATATTTATATTATTTTTCATATGTTGTTTTACTGAGAGTGTGTAGCCTTAAGGTCTTTGTTAAATGTGGTGTGAATGATGTCCTGCTACTAAAATTTGATTTCAATAAGTTCTTGTATACATTTTGATTTACTCAATTGAATCCCCGGTTATATTTAGTTAATAAATGAAATATCATCCAATAAAGAGACTAGACGCTTGAAGAGCTGGGACATATATTTCTTTATTCCAGATGAAAAAGACTCAAGACAACTTTCCGAAAGTCTGAACAGAGAAAGAGAACAAGATTCACTCACTCCTGTCAATTGTTGAAAACAGTTGTTTTCCAAATTGAGACATAAGAAAGAGAAATTGTATGATTTCACCAAAAACTCCTGAGGCAGGCTAAAAGCCGAAACACTGTCAGGTCTTTAGTTTTTTTCATCTGGAATAAAAAAATATATGTCCCAGCTCTTCAAGCGTCTACACTCTTTATTGGGTGATATTTGGTTTCTTGTGTATTTAGTATTCCCTTTCTTTGTGTGCTATATTGGATGTTAATAAATGAAATGAAATACAAGACTAGAGGTACTTGGATAACTTAAAGGTATACGATGAAAGTGGTGGCCAGATGAGTCGTTATAGACTTGGACACAAGAGGTGGAGATCCAAGAAGAAGAAGAACGGAAAAAAACAACAACTGAGAAATCAAGAGACAGGGAGAATAAATAAGAGAAAATGAATGAGAGAGAAAGAGAATAAAAGAGACAGGAAAAAGAAGGAACAGAGACAATGGCCCTTCAAAGAGGGGCAGGAGCCTTTAATACCTTGTTTTCCATCACGAGAGGAAAGCAAGTTTTTGGGGAATCTGTCTAGCTCTGGTGACTGCAATCATGATATTGCTTCATGGTGGGAACATGGGTAGTGGATTCCTGTGCACCGTTTTCTATCCTCACCAATGGTTTTGAAAATTGCCATCATCCCCAAAGCCCCTCTCTTATTTATTTTTTAAAAATCTTTATTGAATTTCAAATCTAGAACAATGCTTTCAAATTATACATACAATTATCATCAGAGAAAGCACTTACAATCAATCAGAAATTAATACAAAATAATTATCCCCTCCCACCCTAGTTTGAGAACAAAAAGAAATGCTTTAAATTATACATGAAATTAAAATCCCAGACAACACTGGTTAAGTATATAACCCTCCCTCCCTCCCTCCCACCCATCCTGGATATGCAATATAAAAGGAGAAATAATGGAATAATTCAACTAATCAGAATGAACAAAATTTGTCAATGGACCCCAAGTTAATTTAAACTGCTTATTAAGGCACGATGTTTCCAAATTAATTTTGCTCATATTTGTAATATAATAACTAATGTAGAACATTGTCTAATTATAGATAATGCATCATATTTTTATAAAACAGAGGGATAAAGACCTCAAACAACCCTTGGGATCCAATCAATAGGACTCGAATTTAGGGTTAGGGTATCATCGCAGGTCAAAACCTCTGTTGTTATTTTTTTAATTAATTAGATTTTGTTTTTATAAATATATTTGCTTTTAAATACTTTATATTCATCAATAATTTAAATATCTAGCATCAATTTCTCTCAAATTTTCAATAAAGAGCAGGCAACTATCAGCAATCTGGCATTGTAATGAAACTATATACAAGCACTTATCTTTTGGACCCAATGGAGGCCTGATCCGTTTCACACCAACGGGCTTCTTCAGGGGAAGTGCCAGAACTTGATATTATTGCCAGTGACAACGGGGGATTATTCAGAAAACTGTTAATAGGTTGCCGCTGCCATGCATTATCTATAATTAGACAGGGTTCTACATTAGTTATGATAAAATGAGGATTTTTGATTTTGAACACTGATTTAGGGTCTCCACTAATTTTGCTCATATTTATAATATAAACATAAAAATTCTCACCAAACTGGAGTCTGTCCCAATTTTTCCAATTTTTAGTGATCATTTGCATGGCTATCCCACTCATAATCATAAAGAGCCTACTCCTATGCCTATTTAATGGAGGTTTGGTCTGTAATGATGTCCCACATATTACATAGAAACATAGAAAGATGACGGCAGAAAAGGGCCACAGCCCATCAAGTCTGCCCACTCTACTGACCCACCCCATTAGGTCTGAGTGCTAATGACCTAGTACCTTAACTCGACCCTCGTAGGGACCCCACGTGGATGTCCCATTTATTCTTAAAGTCGAGAACGCTGGTGGCCTTGACCACCTGCACCGGAAGTAGGTCTCACCATCTCATAGGTCAATGGAAATGAGGATTCCAGAATCAAATTGATTTGCCCCCATATAGATCTCCAAGGGCTCCTTTTACTAAGGTGCGTTAGGGCCTTAATGCGCGGAATAGCACACGCTAAATTGCCGCGCGCGCTAGACCTTAACGCCAGCATTGAGCTGGCATTAATTTAGAAGCGTACTGCGCGGTTTAGCGGTGGTAATGTCGTGTGTGCACTAAAAACGCTAGCGCACCTTAGTAAAAGGAGCCCCAAAAGTTGAGTATCAACAGACAATAGAACAACAAATGATCCAGTGTCCCTATTTCAAGATGACAGTGCCAGCATCTATTAGGGTCCAAAAACTCTATGTAACAAAAATAGCCAAGTTTGTCTCATAGATGCTGATGCTGTACATCTCATCCTCCAAGTCCAAATCCGTGGCCATTGAGTAGCAGAAATCTGCTGTTTAATCTCAATGCTCCAAATGTCTCTCAAACTTGTTTTTGGTTTTTTAGTTATATTATCAGATATTAATTTATACCACTTGGATGCCTGATGCCCTAGCAAATCTGTCTGGAAACATAGGCCCAGCAAGCTATACAGATTTTTTAAATTTTGCCAATCAGGGAACCCCTTCTTAATGGCCTGCTTCAACTTCAACCACTTAAGAACATAAGACCATGGATGGCCATGGAATAAAGGGAGTGCTAAAGGAGGACAAAGCAATCGCCGACAAACTGAACACATTTTTTTGCGTCTGTATTTACTGAAGAGTAGATACATAGCATACCAGAACCCATCAGACTATATGCTGGAAACGAAGACGGGAAACTGACAGGGTTGACGGTATGCAGGCAGATCGATAAGCATAAGAGCGATAAATCCCCAGGAATGGATGGCATCCATCCGAGGGTCATCAAGGAACTGAAAGGGACTATAGCTGAACAGCTTCAACTAATAGCCAATCTGCCGATCAAATCGGAAAAGATTCCGGAAGACTGGAAGGTGGCGAATATTACGCCAATCTTCAAAAAAGGTTTGAGGGGAGATCTGGGAAACTACAGACCGGTGATTCTGACCTCAGTACCATGAAAGATGGTAGAGGCGCTGATAAAGGACCGCAGCCAATGCTTCCAGAGGATCTTAGACTCGCCAATTTGAATCTTGGAGTTCAACCATAAGGATTGACACGTGGATTGTTATACTGGTATAGATGTTAAGTTGTTGATGAATTTTAAGGTTTTCCATGTGGCAAAAATTTGGGGTAACTTAATACTCAAAATGTGGCTCAACCACAATGGGGACATGAGTTGCCATTCTAAAATCAGCCAATTCGGAAGATACTCCAAGACTTCAAAAAGGATCCAATACATACCCTGTCGCATGATGAAAGCTTGATGATATCTATAAAAATTTGGAAAATTTATCCCCCCCTCCTCCCCCCACCGTTTGTGGTTTTTGCAAGGATACTAAAGCAATTCTAGCAGTTTTACCCAGCCAAATAAATTTTGTGAGAATTCCATTCAGTTTTTTATAAAAGGACCCTTGAAAATAAATCAGCAGCATACTCATTTGATAGCAAACTACAGGCAGAATCATCATTTTGATAGTCTGGACTCTCCCCCACCAAGTCAGATGTAAAGGGTTCCAATGCTCACACATTTCTTTAACTTTCAATAATAGGGATTATTCATTTACTGTCATTGTGTCTTCCAATGTTCTCTGAATCATAACACCCAAATATTTTATGCCCTCTTCCTTCCAAAGGAACGGGAACAAATCAAATAAGCCTTTTACACAATGTACATTTAACGGAAGAACCTCCGATATACTCCAATTTATTTTGTAACCAGAAAATTTACCAAGTCGGTCAATCAATTCCAGTAAATGCGGGATGGTAGATTCAGGATTCTTCAAATGAAGGAAGATATCATCTGCATAGGCCGAAACCTTATAATCCCGACCTGCATATGGAATTCCCTGTATCTCTCCTGCCAATATCAAAAAGCAAAGGAGACAAGGGACATCCTTGTCTAACTCCCCTCGCCAGAGAAAAACGCTCTGAAAATGTAGTGTTAATATATAGCCTGGCAGAAGGGGAACTATACAAGGTTTGAATCATTTTAATAAATCCAGATCCTATTCCAAACCAATCCATTGCTCGATACATGAAAGTCCAGTTAGTTTTTATTTGAATTGAAAGAAGTTCTTTTCCCTTAACGGTGAGGAACTGAACATCGTTAATATTAATGAGGGATTACCAGAAGGAGGCTTGGGACGCTGACAGTATGACATCACATAACCCTGGGCTCCCTTGGTATAATTTACCATAGTGCTGAGGCCAAATGGAGGCCCCCCCTCTCTTATTTTTACTTAACAGGATTTCACTATCAGTACATTATATATCTGTTTTCTTAGCGTCCTAGAATGTTCTTTTTCTGGCTTAAGGCCTGTATTGAATCAGCTTTATAGGTCTGTCTTGTGTACCTCGTAAACTCAAGCAAATGTAAAAAGTTTAAACACGCCCAACCTCGCTTCCCAAGCAGAATATCCTATCGCTAGAAAAGCGCTGTCTAAGGAAAGATTTGGGAGCTATTGCCCTATTTTATCATTTCAGACTAATCTGAACAGGATTTTATTCAGGGTAATAAAGGGTTCTGGGTCTCTAGGCATTTTCAGTTGTGACACGTTTCGCTTAAATGGCGAAAGGCTAGCTAGGGTTACTTAAAGGGTTAGAAGCGCACCAAAGGTTAAGCAGCAGTTTTATTGGGGTCATGTGGGGCGAGGGATTGACAGTGCTTTAACTCTCTTTATCCAATCGTAGCAGAAAGATATACTGAAATCTTCAGGCTGTGTTTATGACTACGAGCAGCCAAGGACTTGACCTTTGCTTGGAAAGGCCTTGTTAAACAGAGGACGTTACATCTGCTGCTTAACTGAGTGTTGCTTTAGGCGGACCATTTACATTTCATCTCCCTTCTGTTGTCATCTAGCTCATATAGCACCGAGGACTTTATTCACCCTGGCTATTATTCCTGCTTTTTGCCATGGCAAAGGTCTTTAGGGTGCGACAGAGTTTGCCTATTGAAAATACAATGGTGTTATCTTGTGGTCGGTTTCAGAAATGGCTTGTGTAAATTCCGTGTGCATGTTGGAATTCACCTCTATGGTAATGCTAAAAATCCTAGTGTCTTGAGATCTATGATGGGGTACAAAGAGTTCAATCAGCAGCAGCATGTGAAGGGAATGATTTGAAACCTCTGTCCCAGACTTCTCAAATTATTTGAATATTTAGCAATGCTTTATGTTTGAGGTCAACGAGTACCTGATTACTATTCAGTGCATTGTAAACCGCTTTTGGGTGAATCTCTTCACGACAAAGGCAGTTTAATAAATCCCAATAAATAAATGAATTCTTTTTTTTTTTTTAAAAAAAGCCAAAATCGTACTTTGGGCAGTGTCCCTGCAAACCTTCGCGAGCTGCAGCTGCGGCTCGAGGCATCTGGAAGTGTGCATTGATGTCCGCGTATGCGCGATGGCCCTGCAAAAGGGCCCGGAGACACCAGTGGGGGTGCTAGCAGAGAAGAGGGCTGGAAAGAGGGAAAGGTGCCGGCGCCGGCTGATTGCCTACAGGACGAGCCTCTCACCGCCTCTCTTCCTCCCCAGTGTGCCACGGCACACCTGAAATCTCAGGAGGCAAACTAGTGTGCCGCGGCACACAGTTCGCGACACGCTGCTTTAGGGTGAAGAGGGTGCCGTGACATTCAGCAACCTCCTCCCTTCCGTAACAGTAAGTTTCAGGAACTAATGGGCTTTGACATCAGCACATGCGCAGAGGCTTTCCAGGCAGAACCTTGAGCTCAGGGAGAGAATGACACGGGGAAAAATTCTGTCCACTTCACCGTCCCGTCCCCGGACCACCATCCTCTGCACCGCCCCATCCCCGCTGGTCCTTTCACCGCCCCCGTCCCCGTCTCTGCTGTCCCCTTCACCGCCCTGTCGCCATTCCCGCTGTCTCTTTCACCGCCCCGTCACCGTCCCCGTCTTCAGTGTCTTCTCCTCTCCATCCCCCCGTCCCCAGCACCTCTCACGCGGTCCAGCACCTCTCACGCGGTCCAGCAGCTCCCTCCTGCCAGCCAGCCGTGCATTTCTCTCCCTCCCTCCTTTTCCCTTACCTTTTCTTCTTAAAACTGGCGATTTCTATAAGGCTACGAGCTGTATTACAGCCTGGAGTCTTGAAGTCGCGTCAGGTTGCCTGCTAGAAAAGTCTCTTCCGATGCAACCGGAAACAGGAAGTTGCGTCAGAGGAGACTTTTTCCAGCAGGCAACGCGACGCGACTTCAAGGCTCCGGCTGTAATACAGCTCGTAGCCTTATAGAAATCGCCAGTTTCAAGAACAAAAGGTAAGGGAAAAGGAGGGAGGGAGATGCATGGACGGCCGGCGGGAGAGAGTGGGCTGCCGAATCGAACGCTCATTCACCGCGCGTTCACTACTTGTTCACCGCCCCATGCTACCATTCACCGCTCCATGGGGCGGTAAATGGTCTTGTCCCCGAACTCGCGGTGACCTTTTTTTTTGGTCACCATTTTGGCGGGTAACAACCACCATGTCATTCTCTACTCAGGGCCTTCCAAAGCCCGGAGAAATTGTCAGGTTTTGGAAATCACTCCTGGTACCCAGACAGTCCTCTAAAAAGTGGACATGTCAAGGTTTTCCTGGACATCTACTAACCCTAAGCTAAATGCTATTTAACCAGCTAGGTTAAATATCAGGTAGACATGCGTCGATATGGTGAGACTCCTTTAGAGCAGGAGTTCTTGACCCCGTTCTCAAGACACCCGGCATCCACTGCATACAAATCTATCTCATGAATATTCATTGAGGATATCCTGACTGACTGGTTGGGAGGTTCCTAGGACAGGTTTGGGAGCCTCTGTGCTAAATTATTGTTTTAGAGCTCAGTAACCAGGGAGGGGTTTGGAATCCACTCCCCAAATGCCAAATATACAGGGAAGATTCCAAACCAAAGTGATAGGTTTTCTCTATACAGTAGCAGCAGATCAATAAGGTGAAGATATTCACCCGTTGCAATACACATTGGTTTCTAAAACTGGTTTTTTTTTTCTGTTTTCGAAGTATGCTCTGTCAAATAACCCAGAACACAAGCCGTTCGATCCCGAAGTAACGGCAGTTCAGCCGTATCAAGACCAAACGTTTCAGCCTATTTATTTTGTCTCTGAAAATTTTGACGATGCCAAAGAGCAATTGAGGTGAGTGTGGCGACATTCTTTCACTCTCTTTTCTAAAAGCAAGCCCCAGTCCCTGTGGAACCTCCACTCTACGGAAAAAGTTTTGAGGAAATCACTTACAAATCAGTACTCGCTGGCAGCAGACTGTAAAAGTAATGATATGTGTCAGCCCACTATTTTAAATTATCTTTCTTTCTTCCATTAAATAATTTATTGAATTTTAAAAAATATATAAAGATACAACTTATCAAATCAAATGAAAAATATAAACTGTAAAGCAGTGGTCTCAAACTCGTGGCCCGGGGGCCACATGCGGCCCGCCAGGTACTATTTTGAGGCCCTCGGTATATTTATTATAATCACAAAATTAAAATAAAAGTTTCTTGATCATATGTCTCTTTAGCTATAAATGACTTAGCAAAAAGGAAAGATTTATAAACTATAAAGAGTTTTATCTCATGCAAAACTGTCATTTCTTTAATAAGACATTAACTAGTTTTTCTGAGGCCCTCCAACTACCTACAAATCCAAAATGTGGCCCTGCAAAGGGTTGGAGTTGGAGACCACTGCTGTAAAGCAATAAGGCAGAAAAAGTCATAAATTATCTTTCTGATGTTTTCCTAGTGACTCTTCAGCAGCATGCCTCATGTTGTGGGAAGAAAACAATAGAAAAAAAAATCCAAAAATTGACCTTGGATAAAGTGAAGATAGCAGGAGCCAAGGAAAATGGTTAAAACACTACAAAACAATAAATAGTGAATTAAATTAAATGTGATGGGGAGAGTCCTCCGTTCACACAACTAAACACTAGAAAGACCAAAGCATCAGCTGTCAATCTTTCTACCTACTCAGGGTTTAGGAGGTGTAACATCCCTGGTCTCACCCCCGTTGTGAATTTACAGTGCACAAACGTGCCTCGATATAATTCAAAATGTGAAAAACTCATGAAAAAACACATTCATACTTGGCTGCTGCTATAAACACAGTTCAGCGTACATAGTTCATATCAGGCCAGATGTGAAAGAATCCAATGAAATTTAAAACTGGAGCTGATGGAAGGAATTATACCCAGTACTTATCCTTTTTGTAGCTGTAATAAACGCAACTACCACTAAAGCGCCTGCATGCTATAAATTCAACGGCTTCCGTATTCGGGGGAACATCCCACTTCTTCGGGAATTTTAGCACTGCTTAGAAGAGCACACCGCACAAAAATCCAGCGATCCCTAGTCACCAGGCTAGAAAGAAAAATGGCGCTGGAAGGAGAGGAACGCCACAAAAATTTAAACTGCAGAACGTCAATAACGTGGTGATGTAATTTCTGAAAATTTAAAGGACTAATGCCACCCAAAACAGAAAATCGAAAAATTAATAAACTGTCAAATGGTGCAGTTCCACTCAATAAATTCATTTAAACCTAAAGGTTGAACTGTTTGAAGTTGAAAATCCAAAATTGTTCCCACAGCTGTAAATAAGCCAATTTGTCTCCCATATAGCATAGGAATGCTGCAGCAGCACCATCTAGTGGTCAGCCTGTGCATGCACGTGTTGGGGGGGCGGGCTGCAGTGGCACCCCATGGAGACCTCTGGGGCAGCTTCCATCATCCTGTTTCTTTTTTCTTCACTACTCTGTCTCTCTTTCCAAACTCCTGACAGAAAACAAGAAGTTGATGAGGGGAAGAACTCCAAGCTTAAAGGATAAGGCTTTCTCAAAATAGAAGAGAATGCTTGCTTCCTTTTTTTTATTGACTTTATTGATTTAATGGAAATATATACCAGTATGCTATTGAGTAATCTGCCTAGAAACTAAGGGCTCCTTTTACAAAGCCGCGCTAGCGGGGTTAACTCACGCGACTTATCGTCACGCGCTAACCCCCGCGCTGGCCAAAAACTACTGCCTGCTCAAGGCGTCCGGCAGTTTAGCACACACTATTACACGCGTTAAACCGCTAGTGCGCCTTTGTAAAAGGAGCCCTAAATTGATAGAACAGAATATAAATGTAAATAAATAAATACCGCAATGAAAAGCTTAAAAGTGGGCTTGAAAGGATGAATGCTATTAGTACTTGTCCAAGCCCCACTGGGAAGATATTTTGTGGCTCTCCTTCAGCTCATTTGGATTCAAAGTGGTCCTGACATAATAATTAGGGAAGGCCATTACACTACCACTACTGCTACTACTATTTAATCATTTCTAGAGTGCTACGCAGCGCTGTACAGTCACGAAGGAGATTGTAAGCTTGTTCAAGCAGGGACTATCTAATCAATCAAGACAGACAAACAGGATGCTAGGGTAGGGGCAGTGACATAGCATGGGTAGGAAGTGCCCGGTTCCCCCTTCCCCACCGCAGACCTTCCTCTCCGTCCCCTGATTCTTCCACAACCCCACTCCTTCCCTGCCTCTCATGCCCTCCCTTCCCCCCGAACCTCTTTAAATCTACACCAGTGTGAGCAGCTTCTCTGGCCTGCTGCTCATGCCGGCGTTGGTTTTCCCTCTGACGTCACTTCCTGGCCCCGAGGGGCCGAGGGGAACCAGGCTAGCACAAGCAGCAGGCCGGAGAAGTTGATTGTGCTGGTGAAGATTTAAAGAGGTACAGGTGGAAGGGAGGGTGTGAGCATGGCATTGGGGGGCGGAGAGATGCCAGCGCCCCACCAAGACAGCGTCTGGGGCGGTCCACTCCCCCCACCCCCTTTACTATGCCACTGGGTAAGGGTTACAGTTAGCGGGGAATACTTAAATTGCTGGCTGGGGTGATTAAATGCTAATAACCATAACATTTTGTTTGATGCAGTTTGACTGGTTGAGCAGGCTGCCTACTCAACAAATCAAACTGCGTCAAGCAAAAAGTAAACAAAAAAAAATTAAAAAAGCAGGTCTGTAGAGCTGGGGATTCACTGAATCCCCTGAAAGCCCTCACCGCACGCCACTGAATGTGACCGAGTTTTATAAAAGGTTCAGGTTAAGTTTCCAGAGGGCAAATTCATTAGCTATTATTAAAGCAGATTCTCAAAGATGACTTCAGGAGTGAACAACATGGACTGGGCTCTTCAGGTTAGGATTACCATATGGTTCCAGAAAAAGGACAGATTGAGACATTTGGGTTTTACTTCCTTTGAAAGCAATAGAAGTTAAGAAGACAGATATAGACATTTGGATTTAGTTACATTGAAGGTAATGAAAGTAAAACCCGGATGTCTCAATCCATCTTCCTTTTTCTGGAGCCATTTGGTAACCCTTTTTCAGGTACTTCCAAGTGGCACATCCACAGAGCCATCACAAGGGTATCTTATACTCTAGAACAGTGATTCCCAACCCTGTCCTGGAGGAACACCAGGCCAATCGGGTTTTCAGGCTAGCCCTAATGAATATGCATGAGAGAGATTTGCATATGATGGAAGTGATAGGCATGCAAATTTGCTTCATGCATATTCATTAGGGCTAGCCTGAAAACCCAATTGGCCTGGTGTTCCTCCAAGACAGGGTTGGGAACCACTGCTCTAGAACAGCCATTCCTAACCCAATCCTCGGAGAACGCCTAGTCCCATTGGGTTTTCAAGATATCCACAATGAATATTCATGAGTTATATTTGCATGCAATCGAGGCAGTGAAAGCAGATTTCATGCCTATTCATTGTGGCTATCCTGAAAACCCGATTGGACTAGGTGCCCTGAAGACTGAGTTGGGAATGGCTGCCCTAGATGAACCTTCAACTACATAACCTTCCCTCCCCACAGAGCATTTATTAACTGATAATTTAAATTTTTCTTTTTTTTATCTTCTTCTTTTTCCATTCTTTTCTTTTGCCCCTTCCTTATGTGTTTTTACCCTTTTTGTTTCTTCTTTCCTAGACCGAGATAATTGTAACTTTTCCCCTTTTTCCTAGTGTATCCAGTTAGTCATGAAACCTTTTAGGTTTTAATACTGTTTGTTATCTATATTACTGTTTTTAAAATTTGTTAAAATTTGTTTTAGGACTGTTTGTTCCCCCATAATTTGTTTTAAACTGTACATCGCTTAGAAAACTTTTATAGGCGATTTATCAAATAAAATTGAACTTGAACTTGAACATTGCCAGAAGCTGAACGTAAAGAACAGTATTTTTCGCTTCATAAGACACACTTTTTCCACCCCCCAAAAAGGGGGTGGAAAAGTGGGTGCATCTTATATACCCCCACCCCCAACCCCCAGTAGCTTTTTTTAATATCACGGCGGTCCAGGCAGGCAGGCAGAGACATACACACACCGGTACCTTTTTTCTATTAAAAACTCAGTTATTTGTTATTTGTTAATGCATTTTCTTAGGAAATGATCTTTGCGACTGTTCTTTTGAAGGGCACTTTATGTGATTTTCTGATGATTATATGCTAATGTTTGTTTGTTTTTATTTGTCATACTGAATTATGTCTGTTCAAACGGTATATAAATTTTTTAAATAAATAAATAAATACCAGCGGTCCAGCGCTGTATCTCCTGCTCCTCCCTCGCTAGACGGCTGCCTCCATGTCTTGGCTGAGTGAAGAACAACGCAGGAGCGAGCTTTTCACTGCCTGCCTGGTCCCGCGATGCTCACTGGTGAGCAGTGTTACGCACATATATGCAAGGTCTCAAGAAAGCATGTATTTTTACGTGACATGTTTAGATTCTATGTTTGACTGGGATGAGCGGAGTTGCAGGTTTCTATAATGGACATGAGCCACTGTACCTTACGTGCAAACATTAGCCCTGCTCCTGAACACTAATAAAAGTCCATGGCTTCAATGGAGGCTGGATATCTGCGGCTTTGTCCCTAGTAATAGGGTATAAACATGCGAGTCTCAAGTTTTCAAGTTTAATAAAAGTTTGATTGTATCACATTATCAAAAAATTTCAAAGCAATATACAAAATTAAAAATAAATAGTCTATGACAATACAATCTGTTTAGATGGACAAAAGACTGAACAATAGATAAGAACTACAATAAGTAAGGAAAAACACAGAGGGAAATAACAATAGGATGTCAAATCTAAAATTAATGGTCTCGTAGCTTTTATACATCGAATGCATCCTTGAAGAGAAAACATTTGAGTTTCCCTTTAAATCTATCAAGGTTGGGTTCCTCTCTTGCATTTATTGGAAATGAGTTCCATGCTTGAGGGCCTGTTGCCGAAAAAATAGTATCCCGCTGGGTATTAATGAACATAAGAACATAAGCATCGCCTCTGCCGAGTCAGACCATAGGTCCATCGTGCCCAGCAGTCCGCTCCCGCGGCGGCCCTCCAGGTCAAAGACCTGTTAGTGATCTTTTACTTAAAACATGGTTCTTAAGGAGGGAATTGAAAGAAGATGTCTCATAAAATAGGTTTGAAATAGGCATCTGCTTGACTTTAGCATTGGCTATACCAGTGTTTTTCAACCTTTTTTGGGCAAAGGCACACTTGTTTCATGAAAAAAATCACGAGGCACACCACCATTAGAAAATGTTAAAAAATTTAACTCTGTGCCTATATTGACTATATATAAAGTAATTCTCTTGAATAGGAATCAAATAAACACAAAGAAAGTATTTTATAATGCTGCCACCGCCAACAACACCGTTGGCAGCGGTGGCACTCAAGTGGCTAAAGAGCCGCAGTTTGCCGGCCTAGGGACAACACTGGAGGGTGGCCAACTGTGCACCCCCTTGGGACGTAAACCCGGGGTGGGGCAGACCGCCCCCCCACCCTGGTATGCCACTATCTGTACCTCACTCCCTCCCTATGACCAAAAATTCTCCTTTCTTCTATTCCCCGTGTACACAACCATCTCTTTCCCTCCCTTCCTCTCTCCAAAGTCCATGCCTTCTGTGTCCAAAAACGCATTCCCTCCCCCACCTCAGCATCTCTTTCCCTCCCTTCCTCTCTCCCAAGTCCATGCCTTCTGTGT
Source organism: Geotrypetes seraphini (assembly GCF_902459505.1). NCBI lineage: Eukaryota > Metazoa > Chordata > Amphibia > Gymnophiona > Dermophiidae > Geotrypetes > Geotrypetes seraphini. The sequence continues at coordinate 21,196,652 of NC_047090.1, read as the reverse complement.
CCAAAAACGCATTCCCTCCCCCACCTCAGCATCTCTTTCCCTCCCTTCCTCTCTCCCAAGTTCATGCCTTGTGTCCAAAACGCACTCCCTCCCCCCTTTTGTGTTCCGTGTTTGCCTCCCAGCCCATCTTTGCAACTTTCTCAGCAAAACGAAGCTCAAGCCGCGAGGCTTGTCTTCTGCTTCCTGCCTGCCCTGCCGCGCACTAATAGCCGAACGGAAGTATTCTCCGATGTCAGCGCTGACGTCGGAGGGCAGGCTTTGCTTAAGCCCTCCCTCCGACGTCAGCGCTGACATCGGGGAACGCTTGCGATCGGCTATATGTTAGCTGCAGGGCAGGCAGGAACAGAAGACGAGCCTCGCGGCTCGAGATGTGTTGAACTCCGCGGGTCCCCCGTCCAGCTCTCTCCTGTCCACGTGGGGCGGACCGCCCCTCTCCCTAGACTGGTGGTACTGCCCTGATGGCGGCCCTGACCGTACGGCACACCAGGCAACATCTCGCGGCACACTAGTGTGCCGCGGAACAGCGGTTGAAAAACACTGGGCTATACCATTTAAAAAAAAATTATTTATAACCCTCTTACTGCGAAGCGCACAAAATTTTATATACATAATAAAGTAGTCAAAACATAAAGGCCCCCTTTTGCATAATCGTGCAGCCAAGTGCCACGCAGCAAACGCTCCGGCACGCATTCAATTCCTATTGGTGTTGGAGCATTTACCGTGCCGGCCCGTGTTGCCGGTTTTTGTAAAAGTGGAGGAAAATAATTTTAAAAATGGAGCAGCGTCCTTCAACCATTGTCTATCCACACAGTAAAAAAAAAAATACCATGCTAAGCAATCAGAAAGGCCTGCATAAACAAATATGTTTTCTAACGTTTCTTAAACTGCTGAAGAGTGGTATAACCTCCTAATGTACCCGAAAGTGTATTTCATAACTGCGGTCCTACAATTGAAAAAATATTATTGACAGTGACCCTATGGGCTCATTTTACGAAGCCGCGTTAGCAGCTTTATCGCACGCGACTTTTTAGTGCGCGCCACCCCTGCGCTAGCCGAAAAACTGCCGCCTGCTCAAGAGGAGGCGGTAGCGGCTTGCGCGGCCAGCAAATTAGCCCATGCTATTACGCGCGTTAGGCTTCGTAAAAAGAGCCTTATGTTTTACATACCGCAAACCAGGTCTCGCCACTTTCTTTTCATCATCGATTCTTAAAAGATCTTTTAGATTCATACCTCTACCCCACTTGTTTAAAATAAGCGGGCGCTTCACTATGCAAGTTTCAAGTTTCAAGTTTATTAAAATTTTTGATTAATCGCTTTGTCATTTTTCAAAGCGATGAACATACATATATATATAAATAGAATTAGTTACTATTACAATCTTAAAAACAAAAATTAAAACATCAATTATACATAATAGTAAAAATAAATGTAAAAAAGACAAAAAACATGACATGACATGAATTTAGGGAAAAAAGGGATAAGAACTACAAAATATTATTAAAAGGAGGTTGGGTAAAAACATAAGGTAGGAATTTATTTTCTTTAAATATTGAATCATTGTGTTCCAGATTATAAGTTATTAATCAAAAGCGTCTTTGAAAAGGAACGTCTTTAAATTAATCTTAAATTAATCGATATCGTGCTCTTTTCTTAGGAAGATTGGCAAAGAGTTCCACATTTGTGGAGCAGTAACCGAAAAAATGAATTGTCTTCTAGTATTTATAATTTTAAGAGATGGAATTGACAGTAAATGCTGTTCGTTAGATCGCAAAACTCTATTTGTGGAATAGGGAATCAGGGTTTTATAGATAAAAGCAGGAGTTTTAAACAACATTGCTTTAAAAGTCAATAGACATATTTTATATGTTATTCTATGGGTTACTGGAAGCCAGTGGGCGTTCTTAAGAAGCGGCGTTACGTGATCAAATTTTTTTTTTGTTGTTATTAATTTAATGGCAGTATTTTGTATTATTTGTAACCGTCTTATTTCATTTTGTGCAATTCCCTTAAAAAGTGCATTGCAATAATCCAATTTGGAAATTATTAATGAATGTATAAGAATATTTAATGATTTAGAACAAAGATATTGCGACAAGGAACGAATTTGGCGGAGTCTATAGAATGAAGCTCTGAAAAGTTAAACATAACACTTTCTACTGAATTCTAAATTTTACAAGTAAGCAAGGCAGCTTCCTCAATACTGGAGTAACGTGTGCAAATCAACTTACACTTCCAACCATCCTTGCCGCTGAATTCTGAATAACTCACAAAGCCTGGAGTTTTGCAGCTGACAAGCCAATACGCAAGGCCTTACAACAACATAATCTGGACAGTACTAGACTTAGCGCTACTACCCGAAAATCTGACGCTCGCAGCATTGGCTTCAATTTGCCACTCGTGGATCTTCAGAACAAGATTGGATCACATTAGTGACTCAATTCCGAAATGCATGTGCGCTCACCAGGCAATAGTGAGTCCAAAGTGGTCGGTGAATTTTCAAACACTGCCACGGCCAGAATTAGCCCCAGATAGGTAATGCTGGCCCATTGGACACCAGCATTGAATATCCGAGTCTAAAGGTTCTTATTAGAGTCTTGGATACTGTTCAGCTAGGACAAGTTTATACTGTATATATTATATTATTATTATACTAGTCTTTAAGCCCGTTACATTAACGGGTGCTAGAGCAGATGTTTGTCTGTCTGTTTTGTTTTCTTTGTCTCTCTCTCTTTGGACGCTGTCTGTCTGTCTGGCTGTGGCTCTCCCTGGCCCCCTTTGTCTGTCTGTCTCTCTCCCTGGCCCCCTTTGTCTGTCTGTCTTTCTCTGTGGCCCCCTTCTGTCTCCCCCCCAAAGCAAACCAAGATTGCTCCCTGCCCCCCAGCACACCCCTCCCCCCTAAAGCAAAGAAAGTTTATTCCCTGCCCCCTTTCCCTCTCCCCACCCCAACTTCCCTGTGCAGCAGCAGCATTTCCCTCCCACCCTTCCCTGTGTAGCCGCAGCATTTCCCTCCCCCCTCCATTTCCCTCCCCCCTCCATTTCCCTGTGCTGCAGCATTTCCCTCCCCTCCCCCCACCCCACTTCTCTGTGCAGCAGCATGTTTGTTTCTGGCCGGCTCCCTTACCCTTTCAGCGCACAACAAACCTTCCTCTTCCCCAGACCCGATCTTTACGCTCCCGCCCCTGTACCGCGGAACACGTGAAGCGTCCAGCAGGTCGGGCAGTGCCCTGCGCCGCCACCTCAGCCAGTCACACGCCTCCAGCTAGCGTAGGTGCCGTGAGGACTGGCACAGAAGCACACCTCACGGCACCAGGAATCACGAACTTTCAAGAGCGCATGCGCGCTCTAGGTTTTATTATTGTAGATTACATATTAAGGGCTCCTTTTACTAAGGTGCGCTAGCGTTTTTAGCGCACGCAGAAGATTAGCGCGCGCTAGCCGAAAAATTACCACCTGCTAAAAAGGAGGTGGTAGCAGCTAGCGGGCGCGGCAATTTAGCACGCACTATTCTGCGCGTTAAGGCCCTAATGCACCTTTGTATAAGGGGCCCTAAGTTTCAAGTTTATTATATACAGTATTTGATATCCTGCCTATCATTACGTCTAAGCGGTTTACAGTAGGTTCAAAACAATGTTTAAAAATAGAGGGAGTTAAAAGTAAAAAAACAATACATCAGACTGAAATGTATAATCATGAGAACATATTGACTAGAGACAAAAAAAAGTGGGAGGAGGTAAAAAGTACAATATTCAAATAATTTAAAAAAAAAAAAAAAAAGGGTTCAAGTATCTCACAGGCCGCATCGAGGTGGAAGAAGATATCTTCTTTTTCAAGGGTCACGCGGCAACAAGAGGGCATCCATGGAAAATCAGGGGCTGGAAACTGCACGGGGACACCAGGAAATTCTTTTTCACTGAAAGGGTGGTTGATCGCTGGAATAGTCTTCCACTTCAGGTTATTGAGGCCAGCAGCGTGCCTGATTTTAAGGCCAAATGAGATAGACACGTGAGATCTATTCACATAGAAAGGTAGGGGAGGGTCATTGGGGTGGGCAGACTAGATGGGCCGTGGCCCTTATCTGCCGTCTATTCTATGTTTCTATACATTGGAAGGGGAAAAAAGTAATGTACTACGCTGCCTAGGACACTTATAAGACACTCGTGTGGGTGCTTAGATTGTTTGCCCATGTCCTGACCCTCCCCCTCCCTTTTCTGATCTTCCCTCTTACCCCCTTTCCAATTTTCCCAACTCAAGAGAACATAAGGCTTCCCCAGACACACACTCTCCGTGATAAAAAACAAAATTTATTTTGTAGTGCGTGATGTGCACGCTCTAACCCAGAACTTGTCGCAGGATGCCTCAGCACGCACCAAGGTAAGCAGGTGCTGGCGCTTACTACAGCTTGGATTTTGTCTAGGTTTCAGGATTTTCATTTATTTATTTTTGCATTCCCTGTTTTGATTGTCCTCTATCTGCATTTATGTGACGCTGCATTATGGTCTGCTTTTTTTTTTTTTAATTATAAACTACTTTTGAGTGGCTGTTGTTTGACGTGAAAGAATCCATTTAGTGCTTTAAATAAATAAAATTAATGAATCTATCCCTCCTCTTCACACACACCATAAAACGTGAGAATGATCTATCCAAGACTAAAGGCCCCTTTTTTACAAAGCCGTGGCAAATGCGATTAAGCCCATTCAATTCCTATGGACTTTGCTGCAAATGAAATTAAACAAAGTTGTTTTTATTTCCTCTGTTTAAAAGTGTTTCTCTTTATCATGGACTGGAGGATTTTTGATTTTTTTTTATACCTTACTTAGGCCCCGTTTTGCAAAGCAGCAGTAGAGGTTTCCATCCCGCGCCAGCGAGGCAAATGCTCCAACGCACATAGAAATTCTACGAGTGTCGGAGCATTTACCTCACCAGCCCATGGTAGAAACCTTTACGCCGGCTTTGTAAAAGCCGGCGCTAACTCCTGTTAACACTTTTCATGGAAAAGCTTTTTGGTGCTTCTATTTTCCATAGGCAATACACTCTGAAGATTAAAAGACCCTTCTCTGTTCGTTATGATCCGTTCACCTGCAGCATTGAGGTTCTTGATTCACCCCAAAAAGTCAAGAATGCCCTCAGTCAAATGAAAGAAGAACTGAAGAACCTTTGCTTTGCCTTGGAGAGAGCCTTTATGTGAATTTCTCCTTAGTGATTGTGGCTTGAACCCAACGTGCTCTGTAGAGGTAGCTCTGAAAACAGCATCGACAATTGTACAGTTTGTGGAGCTCATGTATTTTGTTCATCATGTCCAGCTTATGAAACACTCAAATTTTATCTACTGTTGTGTAGATCATTTGAAACCTATCTAAAGTCTCATAAATAGTATCTAAAATGACTGCACATATGATATATACTCGAATATAAGTCGATCCGAATATAAGTTGAGACTCCCATTTCCCTCCCAAAAGGAGGAAAAATGGTTGACTCGAATATAAGTTGGGCGGCTTAATATTCAAGTGCCCTGCCCTGTCAAGCTCTGCACCCAGCCCCCTCCCTGCCAGGCACTGCACCCAGCCCCCTTCCCCCTCTCCCCTGTCAGGCTCTGCACCCATCCCCCTTCCCTCCCACCTCTGTAAGGCTCTGCACCTAGCCCTCTTCCTTCCTTCCCTCCCTCTCCTGTCAGGCTCTGCACCCTGTCCCCTCTCCCTGCCCTGTACCTTCTCTGCCGATCCCTGATGGTCCAGAGGTGCAGCGGGCAGGAGCAAGCTTTCCACGCTCCTGCCTCACTGCTAACCCGGTCGGTCAGTCGGTGGCTATCGCAAGTTGTAGTTTCTTCAGACGCTGAGCAGCACCAAGAAGGAGCGCACTTCTTTGAGGGAGTAAACAGACAGATAGACAAGGGTGATCTGGTTGACATTGTATATCTGGATTTTCAGAATGCGTTCGACAAGGTTCTGCATGAACGACTACTTCAGAAAATTGCGAGCCATGGAATCGAGGGTGAAATACTCACGTGGATTAAAAACTGGCTGGAGCATAGGAAACAGAGAGTGGGGGTAAATGGACAATACTCGGACTGGAAAAGCGTCACCAGTGGGGTACCCCAGGGCTCAGTGCTTGGACCCATGCTCTTCAACATTTTTATAAATGATCTGGACACAGGTACGACGAGCGAGGTGATTAAATTTGTGGACGATACGAAGTTATTCAGAGTAGTGAAGACGCAGGGGGATTGTGAAGATCTGCAACATGACATAATCAGGCTCGAGGAATGGGCATCGATATGGCAGATGAGGTTCAACGTAGTTAAGTGTAAAGTGATGCATGTCGGTAACAAAAATCTCATGCACGAATACAGGATGTCCAGGGTGGTACTTGGAAAGATCTCCCAGGAAAAGGAGTTGGGAGTTCTGATCAACAAGTTGATGAAGCTGTCCACGCAATGTGCGGTGGCAGCAAAAAGGACAAACAGAATGCTGGGAATGATAAAGAAGGGGATCATGAACAGATCAGAGAAGGTTATCATGCTGCTGTACTGGGCCATGGTGCGCCCTCACCTGGAGTACTGCGTCCAACACTGGTTGCCGTACATGAAAAAGGACACGGTACTACTCGAAAGGGTCCAGGGAAGAGCGACTAAGATGGTTAAGGGGTTGGAGGACCTGCTGTACAGCGATAGATTAGAGAAACTGGGCCTCTTCTCTCTCGAACAGAGATTGAGAGGGGACATGATTGAAGCATTCAAGGTACTGAAGGGGATAGACTTAGTAGATAAGGACAGATTGTTCACCCTCTCCAAAATAGGGAGAACGAGAGGGCACTCTCTAAAATTGAAAGGGGATGGATTCCGTACGAACTTAAGGAAGTTCTTCTTCACCCAGAGAGTGGTAGAAAGCTGGAACCCTCTTGCGGAGGCTGTTATAGGGGAAAACACCCTCCAGGGATTCAAGACAAAGTTAGACAAGTTCCTACTAAACAAGAACAGGTGCTGGTAGGGCTAGTCTCGGGTTAGGGTGCTGGTCTTTGACCAGAGGGCCGCCACGTGAGCGGACTGCTGGGCATGATGGACCACTGGTCTGATTCAGCAGCGGCAATTTTTATGTTCTTATGAAACCACTATTTGTGGCAGCCACTGACCAACCGGGTTAGTAGCGAAGCAGAAGTGCTAAAAAGCTCGATCCTGCCCACTGCACCTTTGGACCACCAGGGATCGGCAGAGGAAGTACGTACAGGGCAGGGAGCGATGCAGAGCTTGGCGGTGGCCTGCAATAAGTCTGGAAGGGGGGCACTGACCTGAATATAAACTGGGACCCCCATTTTTTGGGCCAATTTATTGGCCCCCAAATCCCGGTATATACGGTAAGAATTCTTCCTTTGACACATACCTTGCAATTTAGGAGCCAGTGTGTTTTTAATCTCTCCCTACAATTTTGCAAGTGACATTCTAATCCCCAGGGGTGTCCAACCTCAGCCCTCACCAGGTCAGGTTTTCAGGATTTTCCAAATGAATATGCATGAGATCTATTTGCTTGCACTGCCTCCCATTGTATGTAAATAGATCTCATGAAACCGACTGGATTGTGGCCCTCGAGGATCGACGTTGGACAACCCTGCCTTAATAATACAAAGGCCTAGTTATGATATTAGCCCCTGTCATCTAGCATTAACATTGGGCAGGCAAAATCACATCTCAAGTGCTTGTTTTCAGCATTTTCTCCTAAATATCTTTTGACTATCTGTTTTTGGCACTTCCTTTCTATAGAGTCATGAAAGTTCCCAATCAAGTCTATTCTCCAAATTGCACAGCCAACTGAGTTTTTTGGATAACTGCAATGAATATCCATGCGATATATAAGCACAAGCTGGGCCTCCAACATATGCAAATATATCTCATGCATATTCACTCTGGATCCTAAAAACTTAGCTGACTTGAGGATCCTAGGCCCACTTTGGAAACCCTGTCCTAAGCAGAGCCTAGCGAAGGTGAGAGGCACCAGGGTGGTAGCACCCCTCCCCAGCCTCATCTCTGCCCTCCCCCCGCTCCTTTCCCAATACCCCCCTTTCACTTCCCCCCATACCTCCAGTTGTTCACTGCCATGAGCAACAAGAACGTCAACGTGTTTCTCACGACCCCTGTCGGCTCTCACTCTGATGCCACTTCCTGTGCGCAGCACCCGGAAATGACATCAGCAGGAGAGACAACGCAGTCGTGAGGAGCACGTTGAAGTTGCTGCTCGCAGTGGCGAACAATCTTCTCTATGAGGTTTTTTTCTGCTTTGCGATGGTATTATTGCCTTTTTCTTTTTGATCAGTCTAAGATCTGAAACATTTTGTGGTTATTTCAGCACAAATTTTGTAATTGTTTCATTGCTGGTTGCTGTCATGCTCTTGTAAGCTATTGTAAGAAAATAATAAAGTTATGTGATATTAATAATATGTAAGGGATCATGATCTGTAAATGTTCTCTATCCCAGACATCTGGCACTGTGAAACACCTTTCATCGAACACAATCAAAATAGAAAAATGACCTGCCAACCTCTATACTTAGGGCTCCTTTTATAAACCACGCACTAGCCTCTTGAGCAGGTGATAGTTTTTGGCCAGCGCGGGGGTTAGCGCATGATGAAAAGTCACGGGCGTTAACCCCACTAGTGTGGCTTTGTAAAAGGAGCCCTTAGTTGTGTTTTTTGGTCCTTGTACAACTTTGCATACTTTGTCATTTTTCCCCCTCTTTTACGAAACTGCGATAGCAGTTTCTAGTGAGAGGGAGCCGCGCTGAATGGCCCGCGCTGCTCCTGACGCTCAAAGGAACTCAATGAGCATCGGGAGCAGCGCGGGATATTCAGGGTGGCTCCCTGCGCTAGAAACTACTATCGCAGTTTCATAAAAGGAGGCCTACGTCTTCTTTATTTCCCTATATTGATGTTTAAATAATCAATTATTAATATTTCAAATAAATAAAATTATATGGACGTGGAGTGAAGAATTTAAGTGTTATTTCTATTTTGTCCACCAGGTGGTAGCATTACATTTAATCTGATGAACTGTCTCAGTCAGGTTTAGCACGTCACAAAAGACCAGTTTTTGTGCTGGTTTTGAACTTTCACCTAAATACTTCCGAAGGTGTAAATCTGTGGTCATTCTTGATGGCAGCTGTTAATTAAAAAATAATCATTTATGATGTCAAATAAATAAAAGACTAATATGGGAATGGCAGGATCATGAATTGAAGTGTAATTTGTATTTTGTCCACAAAGTGGTAGCATTACATTTAATCTCAAGAGCTGTGTTTTATTAGGCTTAATCACATCACAAAAGAGCAGTGTAACTGGTTTTGAACTTTTACCTACATATTTCCTAAGGTGTAAATCCATACCCAATCTCATTAGCAGCTAAGGTGATTAAGCTGAGAAACTTGAACCTTTCAAGTTTTGGAATGGTTCACTTTCCAGTGTACCAATTTGATGCAATTGTGTCTCTTTTAGTCTGTAGTGAGCAGTTCTGTTTGTTGGGATATTGCTAACCTTCTCTGCTACATATCTGATCTCTTGTGGCTCATGGTAACCAAAACCACCTTATTTTACAGAATGCCTGTATAATAATGTCATAGTATGCTATAATATCTGAAGGTGTTTCAATTCAAACAAATCCAGGAAAGGGGGAGGGGGGGCTGAGAGGGTGTGGTAAATAAAGCTAATCAGAAGTTCAGTTTCTTTCTCACATGTCATAAATGGAGAATTATTTTCTTTTTCTACTATTGCATTTCTAAAAGAAAAACCAGACAGGATGGGTTGTAAACCATACAAAGGGGTGCTGAAAAGTTCTCAGCTCAACCAAGCAGCGAACGACGTGGATATGGTTCATGTCCAAGCATAGAATTTCATTTCTGCAAATTGGCACTTAACCAAAGAAGATAACACTCTTTTCGGCGACAATGGCAAAATAACGCTCAGAATTTAAGAAGTTGTTTGGTTGGGCTGAGAACTTTTCAGCACCCCCTCATAGAAAGAAGTGAAACCACGATTATCACCAATATTTAGTTTGCATTTTTATGATTCTTTTTGGTAACACATTGCTTGCAATTTGCAATCTGTGATTCAAAGGTAGTTCTGATGAACAAAATGGGGTTCTTTTACTAAGCTACGGTAAGCAGTAGGCATCCCATGTTAAAATGTGTTAATTTATACAAGCACATCTCATGCTAAAACATATTTTTTTTTACTTGCTGGGAAGGGTCATGTTTGGAGGTGGTGAATGGACACGACAGTACTAATCGGTTAGCATGTGGGGCCTTTAGTCCAGCAATTTTATACTTTTTTTTGTTCTGTATTTTTCCGACAGAATGAAAAAAAAAAAAAAAAAGTGGAAAATCGCTGGACTAAGTGTATAGCCCTCGAGGGAGACTGCCCCAACTTTGTTGGTTGGGCTGAGAACTTTTGCTTTTGAAAGAGATGCTTACACAGCCATCCTCATAAAATAACAATTTTAAACATAATAAATAGAAATAAAGCAAAACAAAAAAAAAGAAAATAAGATGATATCTTTTTTTTATTGGGCTAATAATGAGTTCTTTACTAGCTTTAATGTTGAGAACCTTCTTCCTCAGGTCAGGACAACATGAGCAAAAGCTAGTGGATGGGCTAATGAGCTATAAACCAGTACATTGATGGTGGAAAGTATGAGCCCTCCAAAATCCACCAAAATCCTACTATCTTGCTATATAAGTGCCATCTGCAGCCATAACAGCTATTGGGGTGGTGTACATTACATTAGGGATTTCTATTCCGCCATTACCTTGCAGTTCAAGGCGGATTACAAAAGAATTATCCAAGATGTATTACAACAAGAACTTACAAAAAAAAATTAAAAAAAATTGGTCATTTTCAAAAGGAGTAAGAAATGGGTAAGGTTATTTGTTTGGGGTAGTTGGCTTTAGTGAGAGGTGGACTTTGAGACTTGCGGTATTATTTCTTTTTTCAGACTTTTCTTGAAGAGTATGGTCTTTATTTCTTTTCTAAAAGTCTTGTAGTCGAATAGTAGGTTTTGGTGGAGTTTGAAGGGCTTACCATAAATTATAAGGGGGTTATGGTGAGATGTACACATGGCACCCTTTATGTGAAGTTCACAGCAGTACCCTCTAAGGTACTCCTCTGCTCCATTGACATGTCAATGTGGCAAGTCCATTACAATGCTGGCCCCTCTGTCCAAATGGTCTAGATTTTGATGTTTTCAACTTGGAAATTTGTTTGGTTGAAAATGGGAAATAAAGTTAGGCATCCTAAGATTAGATGTCCTTACAGCCAAGAGGTCCAAGTAGACAATTTTCAGAAGAAAAATAAATTTGGACGTCCATCAGTTTTGAAAATGAATGTTTCTCAACTTTGGACATCTTGCGGGAAATATCCAAGTTGGACTTAGACATCCTTTTCGAAAAGGGCCCTCCATGTTTGTAAAGCAGTAAAGACCCTCCTCTTCAACTAAACTTCCAACTGCAGTCAACCCCCCATCCCCCCTTAAATCAGGCCCTCTTCCTCTCTTCTCCATTCCTCTTATCTTGTACTTAAGTTGCTGTATAGTCATTGTACTGTCCAAATGTATTCCACTGTGAATGTTGGCTTGTAACCCGTTCTGAGCTACTGGGAGGACGGGATAGAAGTCGAATTAAATAAATAAATAAATGTACTACAAATGATATTGTATAAAGACAGGTAATATATAGAAACAGAAAAATGTCCATTTCTATGGAACTCGTTGCACAGAAAATTAGACTATTGACGGATATTTTAGTTTTTTTAAAAATTAGATCAAAGCCTGCTTGTCTAGACAGGTGATTGAAGATCCCCGAAGGCAATGGCTTAGCGAAGGTGAGCAGTGTCCGGTGCAGTGGCACCCCCCCCCCCCACCTCCACATGTTTCTTCCCCGCCCCTTCCTGCTGCACGTGTGCTGCTTCCCCTCTCACATACCCCTGTAACGTTCCTGGTGCGAGCAATAACTGCCAACCTAACGTCGAATCAGCATCGTCTCTTCCTCTGATGTCACTTCCTGGGTACGGGTCCAGGAAGTGACATCCGAGGAAGAGACGACGCTGGCGTGACAGCAGGTTGGGGGCTGATGCTTGCGCCAGGAACGTTGCAGAGGTACGGGGGAAAGGAAGCGGCGCACCTGCATCAGGAAGGGGCGGGGAAGGAACGTGTGGAGGTGGTGGCAAAGAAGAGGGCAGGGGAGGGGTGCCACTGCACCGGCCACCTCTGACCCTCGCTAAGCCGTTGCCTTCGGGCATCATCAAACGGCGCACACACGGCAGTGGAGGGAAGGGGAAGGAGCAGGGGTTAGAGAGGAGGATGGGGGCTTGTGCCCTCACCAAGATGGCACCCAGACCACCCCGCTATGCCCTCCTTACTACGTTACTGCCCAAAGGGTTTGGAGTTGGAGTGGCATGGCTAATGGGTTTGGGTGCCGCGTGTATGGAGTAATGGACTAGATAATTAGATTTTATATAGCCTATTATTGCTTTGTTCGTTTTTAAGTCACTGAGCAGGAATGCTTCTCACTTAGGCAGCTTGCTATACAACCACGCACATAATTAACAAGATTTCATCATCTTGTTGTGTCACATTTAACAATCGCCTTGTTATGGAATTCCAAATTTAGTTTGGTTAGATACTTCCATGGCTGTGAGAATAGTCTGAGGTGGAGTGGCAGGGAGGGGAATTGGGGTGGTTTTTTGGAGAGCAGACTTGGAAGTCAGTTTGCAACAGGGGTGGCCTCTTTTGATACTGAAGAAAGCAGACCTGCCAAGCGCAGAGATCATTTTTAAAATGCGGCCGAGTCAATGAACATTGTTGCAGGGCTGGATGGAGAAATTTCCAGGTGCAAAGGAGGCCATTGGGGAAACACACTGAGTCCCACAATAAGCATCGTGTGAACAGCTGCTGTTCAGAGTTCATTTGAAGAAAGGACAAGTGAAACCTTGGAAAGGATTGCAAAAGGGAGTGGAAAGGGCAGGATGGGAGTTACAGGGCTCCAATTCACCCTCACTACAAAGTTTAGTAGTGTCTGCATAGCTCGATCAGAGGGAATTTAGTTGAAGCAAAGTTGGTGCAAAGTGGAATGAGATCGATGAAATCAGATTTAGATGAAAGATTAGAGGTTTGCCAAGAGAGGTGGGAATGGTATAGTCCAGGGGTAGGCCATTCCGGTCCTTGAGAGCCACAGGCAGGTCAGGTTTTCAGGATATCCACAATGAACCTGTGTGAGATGGCTTTGCATGCACTGCCTCCTTGAGATGCAAATTAGAGAATGACACGGTGACAAAATTCATCACCGTTCCCGTCCCCGCGGATAACCGCGGTAAACCATCTTCATGTCATTCTTTAAGGAGAGAGGGAAGAATCAGAGTATGAATGGCCACAACCACTGACCCGCAAGCTTTGCGTTGAAGAATGCTGGGGTAGAAGGACTGAGGTTGAAACAGACACTAAAGAATGACAGTCTCTGGTATCCAGAGCAGATATTGTGATGTCATAATGCCTCATTCCACCAGTGCCTAAGAGCCAATCACATCAGTGATGTCACAATGGCTTCATTATCCTTGGCTCACATAAGAATCAGAGTATGAATGGCCACAACCACTGACCCTCAAGCGTTGCTTTGAAGAACGCTAGTGTAGAAGGACTGAGGTTGAGATAGACACTAGAAAATGACATGGGATTATTTCCCGCGGTTATCCGCGGGGACAGGAACGGTGATGAATTTTGTCACCGTGTCATTCTCTAATGCAAATCTATCTCATGCCTATTTATTGTGGATATCCTGAAAACCTGACCTGCCTGTGGCTCTCGAGGACCGGAATTGCCTACCCCTAGTATAGCTGACCAACCTAACTCAAGCTGTGCGTTTGTTTCGTTTGAGACATTCACGGCTGTGGGTACCATGCAATTTTACCAAATAGACCATAGCAGCAACCACCATATTTTATTTTCGCTATCCAATAGCAAGTGAAGCCAAATGTCAACCATGGCTGAAAGAATCCTAGAACTCGGGCTCTCTAAAAACAATAATTTTTTAAAGAAACCATATTATCACCCTCACATTGCATGCATCCATTTCCTGAACCTTTTTTTGTAATTATTCTGATTCCACGTCAAAATTTGCAGCTTAATTGTTCCTTCCTTATCCTTTACCAAGTTTAAACATTCCCCTACTCCAGTGGTTCCCAACCCTGACCACCAGCCAGTCAGGTTTTCAGGATAGCCCCAATGAATATGCATGAAAGAGATTTGCATGTAAAGAAGATGATAGGCATGCAAATCTGCTCCATGCATATTCATTAGGGCTATCCTGAAAACCCAACTGGCTAGTGGTCCTCCAGGACAGAGTTGGGGACCACTGCCCTACTACAGTGGTCTCCAACCTGCGGTCCCAGGATCACCTGCAGCCCCCAAAGTCCTCCATTGTAGCCCTCAAACAGTTGAGCTGAAATGCTCTTCAAATTTTGTAAATGCATTCATTTCAGTTTTCCCCACTGGATATAGCACCGTATTTGCTGGCATATAGGACGCACTTTTCCCCCCCTCATAATACGCTTAAAATATGGGGTGCATCTTATGCACCAGTAATCAAAATCATGAGTTGAAATTTCAGTCAGTCTAAATCTTCTGGTTGATATCAATATACCGGCAATTTGTTTCTGTCCTCTCTCGGACACTGATTGTTCTATAGTACATTGCTTTGAACTTGGTAGTACAGTAAATCAGTATGGAAAATCATGAAAAAATGTAGAAACTTATTTTTTTTCTTAAAAATGTGTATAAAAAAGGGGGTGCATCTTATACGCCGCTGCATCCTATTCGCCGGCAAATACGGTAATTGCAAACAATCTCTTAAGTGTGTTGTTACTCAGGCGTCTCATTTATGGAATTTGCTACTGTTGATAATCTAAAATAAAGTGCGTTTTTAAAATATATTCCTGAAGGGTTGTAGAATCAATATTAGAATAACAAGCGGTAGTAGTTTGTGTAAGCTTCAAATCTTTTAGTGACCATCAGAGCTTTCTCACAAAGAAGAGGGCGGGGGAGGGGTGCCACCACCCCAGCCATCTCTCACCCTTACTACACCACTGCCTTTGGGCATCATCAAAGCCCATAGTCTGTTATTAAGACATGGGGGAAGCCACTGCTTGCCCTGGATCGGTAGCATGGAATGTTGCTACTCTTTGGGGTTCCGGAATCTTATGTTGCTCGTTGGGATTCCAGAATCTTGCTATTCTTTAGGATTCTGAATGGAATGTTGCTACTCTTTGGGTTTTGACCAGGTACTAGTGACCTGGATTGGCCACCGTGAGAACGGGTTACTGGGCTTGATGACCCAGTAAGGCTATTCTTATGTTTTTATGCTCTGAAATGGTTGGAGACCATTGCCCTAGTAGATACAATTTCTACACCATGGAGTAATATGATTTTAAACATCCCAATAATATCAATTTAAACACAAACATTGAGAAGAACCGTGTGTGAGAATACAAAATGTAGCAGAGAAAAAGACCACAGGGAGAAACACTCAATCCAATACGAAATGGCTGCAACTAAGATCGCAGCATTAAATCACTGGTCATAAAAAAAACTCCACATATATCGAAATTGCACAAAAGTGCTAAAATTAGTTCAAAATATATTGAACATCACAGTTCTCATCCTGATGCTCACTCACAGTTGGGAATCTGAAAATTATCTCACCACAAGCCCTCAGGAATTATTGCTGACAGTTGGACACCACTGTTCCACTCAAGTTCACTTATCTCCAAAATCCATCACTGTCCTTCCTCTTCAGTAAGGGTCTTTTCATCATATCCCCTCAAAAGAAGCTCTGTTTTGCTAATCGCTGCATCGGGAGGGTCAGTCAGCCTTTTGGTCTTGAACAATGAATCTCAAAAATGGCTGCTCCCACTGTTTCCATTTGAGCTATTGGGATTTTCTGGACATTTAGGGAAAATTTCTGTATAGGACGCCTGGTCTCAGCAGCCGCCTGAGCGACTTTTGAGAATCGCACATGAGCGTCCTATATAGAATCTCATCTGTCCGCCTAACCACCCTGATTGTCTAACCGGAGTCCATGTCACAGGCGCCGGTTAGAGAATCATATTGCCGCTGACCTAATCGCTGCAAGGGAATCCTCCTGTGGCAATCAGTTTAGCGGCTGCAGCAGGGAACTCATTCCTTCCCCCCCCCCCCCGCAAAGTCAACCAGCAGGAGGGATACCCATTCCCTCCTGCAGAAACCCCCAAAATCTCCCCAAATGTCTGCAGCAGGTGGAGTGCCCAGTTCCTCCTGCCACCACCCCTGAGACATCCCCGGCAGGAGGGATTCCCACTCTCTCTTGTCGCTGGTCCCATCATCCCCTGAAACCCGCCAAACACACCCTGACTCCACTACAACTCCACCTCTGACACTCCCCGACACCCCAAGATCCCCCGAACATTTCCCGAACACCTCTGACACCTCCAAGGGCTCCCTACCACCCCACGAACCCCCTGAACACCCCATACCTTTGTCTGATGGCTGGAAAGAGGGATGCCCACTCCATCCTGCCAGCAGGCCCGCCACTGCAAAATGCACTGCGAAATGCCTGCCACTGCAAAATGCATTCTGGGATGCAACAGGGAGGGGCCTAAGGCCCTGATTGGCTCAGATTCCTAAGGCCTCTCCCATAGGAGGGGCCTTAGGCACCAGGGCCATCCTGGGATGCACTGGGAGTGGCCTAAGACTCCGATTGGCCAGGATGCAGTGGGAAGGAGGACTAGGACTCTGGTTGGCCCAGGTGCCTAAAGTCCCTTCTATGGGAGGGTCCTTAGGCATCTGACCAAACAGGGCTTTATTCCCCCTCACTGGTGCATCCCAGAATGTCATAATGTCTCATTCCACCAATAAGAGCCAAGCTTATCAGTGATGTCACAATGGCTTCATTATCTTATACTTGGCTCACATACGAATCAGAATATGAACGGGCTCAGCCACTGACCCTCAAGCCTTGCGTTGAAGAATGCCAGTGCAGAAGGACTGAGGTTGAGGTAGACACTGAAGAATGACACGGGATGGTTTCCCGTGATTATCTGCGGGGATAGGGACAAATTCTGATCAACTGTCAAATGAAAGGAAATAAATTGAAGGAAAATGTGACAAAAATAATATTAGCAGCAATGTACAGGGCGCCCACAAAAACACTCATTGATTTTAAATGGTTACAAAACCAAAATTTATTGGCATAGTCTTTCACCTTTGAGGCTGCAGTTTCATCAACTCATAAAGTTTCATATGGCATTTGTTGATCACATACACTTGGGGCTCCTTTTACAAAAGCGTGCTAGCGGTTTTTAGCACGTGCTAAAATGCCCCGCTAGCGCTAGCTGCTACCACCTTCTTTTAAGCAGGCGGTAATTTTTTCGGCTAGAGCACACTAATCTTGTGCGTGCGCTAAAAACACTAGCGCACCGTGGTAAAAGGAGCCCTTGAAGTGCGCCCCACCCGTTACTCGGCCAACATCAATGCCATAATTGAGCTCGGACCAGACTCTTCGAAGCATATCCGGAGCGGTTGCGTCTATAGCTTCAGTGATGCGTTCCTGCAGATCATCCATAGTTGCGGGTAGTGGAGGTACGTACACTCTGTCTTTCACGTACCCCTAAAGGAAAAAGTCACAAACAGTAATGTCCGGTGATCTCGGGGGCCCCTTGAGGAGCATCTGGTCATTTTTGTCGCATTGCATTGTCTGAAGGTTGTAACTTCTGAACCAATTGCATCTTATGAGGGCGATTGTGTAAGATCTTGCTAACCGTGCCTTTTGGGACTTCTGTTTGCTGTCATTTTATTTATAAACATATTCCAATAAGTTTTGATTTTGTAACCATTTATAATCAAGGAGTGTTTTTGTGGACACCCTGCATTACTGGCTACATATCACTAGTAATATTACATATAGAAGTATGCGTAACCGCTATTAAGTAAATTACTTTCCAACAGTCACTAGTTTCATTAGAAAATAAAGAATATGTTACAGTTACTAGTCTAGGTAGGTTACTGTGAAAAATAATGTATTACAGTCTGTTCTTATTATTTGCAGTAGTATGGTTCCCGAATCACAAAATCATTTATAACGAAACACCAAGTCTATAGGAAAATAGAGGTTAGTAGGTTCCAGCACTACATGTTGTGCCTCAAAACCGCAGAAAGTGAACAATGGATCCTATTGGGAAAATAGGATTAGGTTCCCACAGGGGACAGAACTTAGAGTGCCTGTAATTCACTCTCTGGACACTTGAGGGCCATATCTGCAGCAAACACCTGACCAGGAGGTGAAAGTGAAAGCAAAGAAAGCTGGTTTTTAAGAGTCGGTCCACAAATGCGTGAACACAGCATCGCGAATGGGGAATATTGGTAACAATTGATGCAACCGCAGATTAGTGCTGCTCGATTCACGATTCGAATCGGTTCACCAATTCGAATCAGGTGAATCGATTCGAATCGGTTCGTTTTTGTAAAAATCCGGACTTACCGATTCATCCTGATTAAAGTTCATTCTTTTATCACTGCCGGCCGCCGGACTTCTTCCCATCTAATGTAACTTCCGGTTTTGCAAAACCAGAAGTTACATCAGAAGAAACGAAAGGACATGGGAGCGTCGAGGGGGAGCGAGCAGACTTCGTGCAGCAGACCAGTCAGAAGCAAAGGGTATTTTTGGCTGTCTCCGCATTTCTCCTCTCTTACCCGCAATTCCACATCCAGTCGAGTAAGTAACTGAACCGGCAGGGAGGGCTGAGAATCGGCAGGGGGTGATCAGAATCAGCAGGGGGGGCTGAGTCAGCAGGGGGTGCTCAGAATCGGCAGGGGGGGCTAAGAATCGGCAGGGGGTGCTGAGAATCGGCAGGGGGGCACAGAATCGGCAGGGGGGTACTCAGAATCGGCAGGGGGTGCTCAGAATCGGCAGGGGGGGCAGAGAATCAGCAGGGAGTGCTCAGAATTGGCAGTGGGAGCTGAGAATCGGCAGGGGGAGCTGAGAATCGGCAGGGGGGCTGAGAATCGGCAGGGGTTGCTCAGAATCGGCAGGGGGCTCAGAATCAGCAGGGGGGCTCAGAATCGGCAGGGGGTGCTCAGAAACGGCAGTGGGGGTTGAGAATTGGCAGGGAGTGCTCAGAATCGGCAGGGGAGCTGAGAATCAGCAGGGGGTGCTCAGAATTGGCAGGGGGGCTCAGAATCGGCAGGGGTGCTCAGAATCGGCAGGGGGTGCTCAGAATCAGCAGGGAGTGCTCAGAATCGGCAGTGGGCTGGTGAGTCTTGGGGCTGGGGATGGAAGCTGAGATCAGCAGGGGGCTGGTAGTCTTGGGGGCTGGAAGCTGAAATCGGCAGGAGGGCTGGTGAATCTTGGAGGCTGGGGATGGAAGCTGAAATCGGCAGGGGGGCTGGTGAGTCTTGGGGGCTGGGGATGGAAGCTGAAATCGGCAGGGGGGCTGGGGGTGGAAGCTGAAATCGGCAGGGGGACTGGTGAGTCTTGGGGGCTGGGGCTGGAAGCTGAGAATTGGCAGGGGCTTGGAAAAACTGAGAATCAGGCAGGGGGGCTGGGGAAACTTTGGGGATGATTTGCTTTGGGGAAGATGTGAATCTATGTTTCTAACTAATTTTACAGCTATGTTATAGTTTGGATGTTTCTATTTTTGACATGATATTGCCTTGGTTAAATAAAATGTTTAAACTTAAAAAGCTGTGTCATTAACAGTGACTCGAATCGAATCGGAAAATCGATTCAACAGGGTGAATCGAATCGAATCGAAATATTTTTCTCTGAATCGGGCAGCACTACCGCAGATATGCAAAATCATGCATTGGGAACCCGCAAATATTGAGAATGGACTGTACTTGTAAAAGTAATATATCGCCGGTAATATATTACATAGGGAATGTGAACTTACAGAAAGCACAGTGGTGAGAAGTCCAACTGTTATACCTTTCCTTGCTTTTATTTCAATCCTGCGAGTGAAATTGTCCAGATTTGCATAAGTCTAGCTTCAGTATATTTTGTTCTTTGCTTTGTGCCTTTTCACAGGTTCGTAATGTGCTTCATTGAAGAGGTTGGAAGGGAAACTGTTCTTTGTGAGCTTGGCCCTGACCATTGGCAATAAAACAGTAAAATGACTTTTTCCTCAAACCAGATGTTCAGATTGCTTTTATATCTAATGTTTCCTTCTCACATAAAACAAAAACTCACTGCATCATAATGTTCTGCAGTACTGTGCTATGGGATTTGCACAGCCATGCCCATCTCATCCACATGATGGCTGCAAAGATAAGATGCTCTCATTTAGTGGCGTAGCAAGAGTGAGTGGCACCCCTCCCCGCCCTCTTCTCCATCCTCTCCTTTCCGAACCTCCTGCCGCAGACACACTTCCCACGTACCTTTTTAATTTTCCAGGCAAGAGCAGCCTCACGAACTTGCTGCCCGTGTCGTGTCAATTGTCCCTCTTGCGTCAGTTCCTAGGCGTGGGGCCCCGGAAAAGATGTCAGAGAGAGGCGACACTGGCGCGGGCAGCAAGTTCGTAACGCTTCTTGCACAGGGAAAATTAAAGAGGTATGAGGGAATGGGCGCACACTCGGCAGGGGGGCAGAGAGAGGATGGGTGCCAGCACCCCTACCAAGGGCAGACCGCTCCCCCGCCCCCTTACTGCGGCACTGCTCTCATAGATAGTATGGCTCTGATTCTATAAATGACGCCTAAAGTTAAGGCCTAGACTGATGTGCCTAGCTGATCTTGGCACCTAACTTCATTATTTAAAAAGTTTAATTGGCACTGCTAATAAGCAATTAGTACCTCATAACTGGCTTAAATTAGAATTAATTGGGTGGTAGGCTACTCACTTTAAAGGTGCCTAGTCCAAGGCACCAACTAGAAAGTAGGCACAGTTCAGGTGGATCATGGGCATGTTTGGACTTAGGCCAAGAAAACCCTGGCTTAAATAGGGTGCACCTGTTGGGATGCCTACTAGCACCTAAGACCACTTTGGGTGCCACTAGGTGGGATTCTATTAATGGTGTCTGACTTAAGATTGCCAGATTCTAAAAATGATGTCTAATGGTAGGTGTCTAGATCAAAACGCTTAGCTGATCTAGGCACCTCATTTAATTATTTAAGAAGCTTAACTGGCACCAATAACAAGTAATTAGCTTAAATTAAAATTAATTGGATGGCGCCTACCAGAAAGCAGGCATGGTTAGGAGCAGATTGTTGGCATGTTTTGCATGTAAGTACTTGCTTTGGACTTAGGCACTTAGGGAGACGCCTAACTTAAGGGCCAGTATTGAGGCCAAACAAATAGAGTGCACCTAAAGTTAGGACCCCCTCCTGGCACCTAATTCCTCTTTAGGTGCTACTAGGCATGATTCTATAGTATAAACAGAGTCTGACTTAAGACTGACATGGCTGTAAGCGCTACATTCCTCAGCTCCCAAGTTTTCGGCACTGTTTATAGATTTGGGGCCTATATGCCTAGGGTTACCAGACGTCCATGAAAACCCGGACGTGTCCTCTTTTTAGGACATTCCAAAACCCTGCAATTTGTCTAGGTTTTGGAAAGCCCTGCGCCCCAGCCGTGTCAATAAAAATGCGCGGATGACGTCGCATGCATCCTCACCTGCTGGAGGCCCTCCAGACGCGGCCTGAAGGTCAGAACAAAAAAAGAGCTGAGGCTTTTGGGGGAGGGCGGGGCTGGGAGCGGAACAGGGCGGGTTAGAGGCAGAACAAGGTGAGGCTGGAAGCAGAATGGGGTGGGGCCATCCGTCCGGGTTTCTCCGTTCTTAAATATGGTATATGCCTAACAAATTACATAGTGTAATTAGTACCGAATGTTGCAAAACAAGGAGGGTAACTTTGTATAGATGGTTAAATAGAGACTTAGATTTTGAGCGCTGCAGAGATAGGGAAATACCTTGTGTATCTGAATGTGACTCACCATGTGCTACCACCAAAAACAGTGTGTTAAATCCAAATAAATACATTTAGGTTTTGTATAGGGTAATTTTATAACCAATAGCCTAATTAAAGGTAGCAAAAATGTGCCTATTTCAATCTTATTTTATAAACAAAAGTAAGCACCTACTTTTCTTTATACGAGTAAAATAGTAGCGTAAATGGCTGAAAATGTGTCTTCATTTAAGATGCAGTCTCATACACCAGCCCTATAGCTAGTGCCAACATTTTGTAAGACGTATGCAAAATATGCCCATGTTCCACCCAAACTCCGCCCATGTTCCACCCAAACCCCGCCCATGTGCACACCCATAGTGAAAATATGCACTATGCATCTGCACATGCTTGGAGGCCCTCCAGATGCCTTCCAAAACCCAGAAATCCATCCGGGCACCTGGACAGTCCTCTAAAAAGAAGACATGTCCAGGTTTTCCTGGACATCTGACAACTCTAGTTTTACTTTCACTGCTTTGAATGGAAGTAAACTCCAAGCTGTCCTCCATGACCTAGAGCCATCAAGTAACACTAGGTAGGGACACCAGTAGGAGAATCATATAGGATATAACAATACCTTGGTACAGTCCTATTTATTTTAAATATTTTAGCTTTCATTATTGAATTTGGGGGGAGGAGGGTTTAATTTTTTTATTTATGAATTTTAATAAAATACTAGCTGATCACCTGGCGTTGCCCGGATATTTATTTATTCTAATCTTCTATTACTCATGCTGTTGTACTGTTTCTGAATCACTAGATGTAGTAGCTCTATCTTTCATATCCTGTAGTCGGGCCTCACACTGTTGTACTGTCTCTGAAGCTCTTGATGTAGTAGCTCTATCTCTCTTATCATGTAGTTAGACCTCACACTGTTGTACTGTCTCTGAAGCTCTAGATGTAGCAGCTCTTTCTTTCATATCCTGTAGTTGGGCCTCACGCTGCTGGACTGTTTCTGAAGCTCTAGCTGTAGCAGCTCTGTCATGCAGTGTCGCAAGTCCTTTATTCCTCTCCTCGGGATTTTCTTGTGTACGCTGATGTTTCATTTTCTTAGCCTTTGATTGCATTTGGTCAATTGCCTTACATTTCCTTGGAAATATTCCTACAGCAATGACAGCAGAGCAATGACATCTCAGCTGTGTGACATCATTCCCCAAGCTTCACACAATTGGTCAAAGCAGGTCCATCTAAATAAAACACATCATACCCTTCCTACCCCCACAGTATTTTTTCCCAGATAGTAAGTGATAAGTATACCAAGTTTGGTTGAAATCTGTCCATGTATTTCAGAGTTATGCTGGAACATACATACATACACACATACACATACACACACACACACACACAGATACATCCTATTTTATATAAATAGATTACAAGAGGATTTTATTGCTGTTATGTAATTCACGTAAGGATTTTAGATCACAGGATTTTAAAAAAAATCACATTTTAAACTAAATTAAATTGCAGATGCAAGGGAAAGTCTGTAGGATTAAGAGAAATCCAATACTTATTCCTAGGAAGGCAAGGAAGGCCCAAGAGATCACCATGAATTTACATTTTCTGACTTTTATGCTTTATGCTGGACTGCAATTTTGGAAAACTTTTTTTTTGTTATTCCAACTAATTTTTCCCATTTGCATCTGCAAATTTTTGAAGCAAATTGGTGCATGATTTATTGATTGTCATACTAATCATCAAGGTCTTGGAAGTTCTTCATTCTTCCTTTCCTGAAGAACTATTGAAGTTACCAAAAAACTGCAAAATGTCACGGGAAACCATACAAACCAATTTTTTTTGCATAAACATCCCTAGTATTGTGACCAACCCAGCACCAGTGCTGGCTTACTCCCAAGATAATGCAGCATTAGGAACTTACATTCTTTTACCAAAAGAGCTCACCAGGTCAGTAGCATAGTCAGGTGTTAGCTGGCTACTCCCCAGGCTGTGAAGCTGAGCAAGTCAGGAACTGGTTACCTAGCCACATACAAAGTACATCTCGGGGAAGGTTTATTTCTGAGCCAACAAGGTTTACTGCTTTTAAAGAGAAACCTGTTATTTTCAGACAATCTATGCTTGCTGAAATCAGCAAGCCAAGCGAAAAATGAGCGAGTGAAACGAAACTTATTCTTTCACATGGCAACTGGTGTCACATCTGCAGTAATGCCAGGGAAGTGGATCTAAGAAGGATGAGAACATGTCTTAACCAAGAATATAGAAATACATTATTTTGCAAGAATATCCTGTGATGGGCAGGCTTTTACTGGCCGATGGCTTGAAATTGCTGACATGATAAATTAAAACGGCATATGCGGGAAAAGATAGATTTTCTGGTAAACAGGACATGCGTATGGTATGACACAGATATTATGAACCAATTAATAAACTGATAAATGTAATGATGTTTGTAAGTGACCAATAAAAATTAACAATATGATATGTGCCAACGTGGCCTCAAGCTGTCAAGAATTGTATAAGAGACAGCCTTTGTGATTATGAAAGCAGGACAGACATCCAGGTATACTCAAGTGCTTGAGGCATACTATCTGTCAGCTCCATATGCTGTAAAGATTTGTTCTTGTAACCTGTTATTGATTGTTAATAAAATAAATATATATTAATTATAACAGCATATTGAGTTTCCATGAAGCCAGTGGTATTGAAAGGCTGTAAACAGGCTGCTTTTCAGCAGGTGTGGCTATACCAAGCATAAAATGCAGGACTTGGAACAGCAGAGGGAGGAGCAAGGGAAACAGCCTCAGGAGCAGCAGTGGAAGCAGCAGAAGGAGCTGGTGAAATCTGGGACCAAGTGAGCAGAGCAGTGCCATGCTGAGCCATGGATGGGCCAGGAAGTGGAAATGCTTGAGGAACCACTGGCTTTACCTCAAACTCCCAGGGAACAACCAAGTTGGGAAGCAATGGATACCACCTGTGGGCCAGAGGAGGCCAAGATTTTCCCTGACTTTATGGAGGTGGGTCCCTGAGAAAGCTTAAACCTTTGAATTGTATGTTTTTTTTTTCTCTTTGCCAGTTTGTCTAAACTGGGCTGGAGAGCAGAAGCTTCTATAGGAGGAAGCAAGAGGCTGATTTTTGAGGAATTTTGTTTTTCTTCTTTTCCCTTATCCCTTATCCCCTATGTTTCTTTTTCCTACTGCTCAGTTTGGCAGTAATCTCAGCCAGGTCTGGACTATTGGGAATGTGTACTTGGGGAGAAGGCTCAAGAGCCCTAGAAGTCAGACCACGAGGATTGGCATTTATTTTGAGTTTTTTAAAAATATATAAATGCTAATGTGTAAACTTTTTCTCATTTGTGCAAGCCAGACCACACTTATAACTTCAACCAGGAGAAAAAGGAACAACCTTCCTTTCTTTGAAGCACTTACCAGCATAAAGCCATTACAGAACCTGATTAAACCTGTGAGACCACCTGCTGCGCAAGCCATTCATGCATATTCATTGGGGAAATCCTGAATACCCGACTGGATTGTGGCCCTCGAGGAGGGACTTTGGCACCCCTGTACTATGAGGTAGGTGCATACTCCAAGGCACCTACCAAAAAGTAGGCATGGTTAGGGGGCAAATATTCTGGGATAATTTTAGGTATGGTTTGACTTAGACACACTCATTTAGGCCAAGAAAACCCTGGCCTAAACAGGAGTGCACCTAAGGTTTTTACTCATAGTGGCATAGCGAGGGCAAGAGGCGCCCTCTTCTTCACCCCTCTACCTTCACATGATCCTTCCCTGCCCCTTTTCTGCTGTGCACGCGCACCGCTTCCCTCTCCATACCTCTGTAATGCTCCTGGCATGAGTAGCAACCCCCAAGCTGCTGTCATGCCAACGTTGGCTCGTCTTCTGATGTGACTTCCTAGGTGTGGGTCCAGGAAGTGATGCCAGAGGAAGAGCCGACGCTGGCATGACAGCAGGTTTGCGGCTCACGCCAGGAATGTTACAGAGATATGGGGGGAGGAAAGCAGTGCGCACGTGTGGCAGTGGGGGGGGGGGGGGGAAGGAGCAGAGTAGAGAGGAGGACGAGTGCCTGCATCCTCACCATCATATATATATAACACTATCACCTATAGTCTTCTCATATTGCTGTTATTGTGAAGCCATACGGCAATACGGCAATTACAGATGGATCTATCAATATGCCCAAATCCCTATGGTGCCCTCCTGGTCCATTTCATCCCTACATAGCTACTTTCAGAGATCTAGTATTACAAGATCTAGAGCATATTGAATTACAATATTGGAAGGGCTATAAACGCTTCGATATATCCTATGAAGAAAATCAAACAATTAAGCAATTAGTGCAAGATATGAATATCATTATATCTCGAGCCAAATAAGGGTGGAGCGACAATAATTCAATCGCTGGATAGATATAACCAAGAAGCATATAAACAATTAAACAATGTTAATTATTATAAGCATCTACTAAATAATCCAGTGGATGACATTAAAATGGAAATCGAGCAGATACTGAAGGTCGAGGCTTTGAATAAGAAAATTACCCGTAGAGAACATGATTTTTTGAAAGAACAATATCCTATAACCTGAGGATATATTTTCTACCAAAAATCCACAAAAATGCTACCGATCCCCCGGGACGCCCAATAGTCTGTATGCGCGGATCTATATTAGAACCATTATCAAAGTTTTTGGATATCTTCTTAAGGAAGGAAGTGAGTAATATTCGTTCGTATGTTAAAGACACCACCCATATGCTTTCTATTCTGGCTTCTTTATCTGAGGTGAAAGATGACTGGGTATTGGTTACACTGGATGTAGACTCTCTTTATACTATTATATCGTCTGATCATGCCTTAAGACTGTTGCAGGAAATATTGAGCAGGAAAACTTTACATCCTAGAATCTCTGTGGAATTTTTATTAAATCATGCTGAATTAATACTCAAAAAGAACTATTTCTGGTTCAATGGTGAATTCTTCCAGGAAATCCATAGCATTGTGTAGCCCCATCAATAGTGAATTTATACATGGCTGACTTAGAGGAAAAATTTATATATGGATCAATATGATTCCCAGCAGGTGGCAATTTGGTGGAGATTTCTTGACGATATTTTCTTTATTTGGAAAGCGTCCCTTCATGAGTTGGATGAATTTATTGAGTGATTGAATAATCTAGACTTTGATATTAAGCTCTCTGCTACAATCAACACATGAGAAATAGCGTTCTTGGATATTACCATACAGAAAGATGGAAGCGGTTTTAAAACCACCTTGTTTAGAAAAAGTACGGACAGAAATAGTCTGCTCTACTACCATAGCTTTCACCCACAACGACTGAGGGATAGTCTACCCATCAGTCAATTCTTGCGCATCAGACGAATTTGTTCATCATTTGAAGAGTTTAAAAAACAAGCTTAAATTATGAAAGAAAGATTCTATCAACGTGGTTATCCCAAAGCAATTGTTCGACAAGCGTATACCCGAGCGAAGTTTGCTCAACGGGATTTGCTATTGAACTATCATGAGGTAAAAGATAATTCTGGATTGTTCTTTGTTCAAAAATACACTCCGCTCTCCCATAAAATCAACATGATTAAACGAAAACATTGGCATGTAGCCAAGATGGCTTTAATTGAATTTCCTGAGATGCCGTCATTTTCTTATACACGCACAAAAAATATAGGTGAGATGGTGAAACACAATGAGCGGGCTAAAGTGACCATGGGGGGTACACACAAAATATGTGGAAGGTGTCAGTGGTGTACGCTGAGTATGATAGGGGATTGTTGGAGACATCCAACCACCGGAAAAAACTATTTTTCATCCTCTAGGACTTCGTGTGATTCCACATATGTAGTCTATCTTATACAATGCCCCTGTGACAAAATATATGTGGGGCGGACTATTCGCTCTATTAAAACTCGCCTGAATGAGCATAAATCAAGGGTGCGTACAGATCAGGATACGGCACCGCTGGTCAAGCATTGGCAGCTAATGGGCCATACGTAGTCTGATATAAGATGGCGGATCATGGATTCAATATCTGTTGGGTGGGAGGGTGGGAATATAAAAAAGCTCTGGCAACGAAAGAACAAAGATGGATATACCAGTTGAAATCGTTAGAGCCAGTGGGACTCAACAAAGAAATAGAATCGCTCTCTATAATTTGAGCTGCTGTCAGCTTTCCTTTGCTGGTATGTTTATATATAGTGTGTTTCTCTTGCCAGCATTGTGTTTGGGTTGCCTAGTGATAGGCTGGCCCCTCTGCAAACGTCACATGTTCAAACGTGGGGAATTCAGCTGATTTATATATAATTACAGATTACAAACTGCGGCCATGTTTGAAACTAACGACTGCTCCCTCAATTGGTAAGAGACAAAACATTTTCTCTATTTTATTAGAACTTTTTCTTTATTTTACTAAGGGTTTTCTCCAGCCTGAAGTGAGCTTGTTTTTGATATGCTTTTGATATGCCACGAGGTATCGGATGAACATCCGATTGAGAGATATTGATTTTTTTTATCGTGACATTTTGTCGTCATCTGTAATGATTTGAGGACTCTCTGGGTTTTCAGTGAGTCCTTTCTAAGCAGTATAAGGAAGCAATTGACTGATAAGAGAGATGAATTTTGAATGATTTGTTTTTTTCAGTTCCCTTCAACCCTGAAGAAAATTTCTGTTTGAAACATGCATGTCAGGAAGGAGGCATTGATGAATTTTGAGAGCTAACCTCAGAGCTAATCAATTACATATATATATATATCCTATATCAGTGATTCCCAACCCTGTCCTGGAGGAACACCAGGCCAATCGGGTTTTCAGGCTAGCCCTAATGAATATGCATGAGAGAGATTTGCATATGATGGAAGTGATAGGCATGCAAATTTGCTTCATGCATATTCATTAGGGCTAGCCTGAAAACCCAATTGGCCTGGTGTTCCTCCAGGACAGGGTTGGGAACCACTGTCCTATATAATAAAACCCTAGCCACACATGCGCACTCCTACTTGCGTGTTCCATTTTCCCTGATCTGTGAGATGTAGGTCCGTGGCCGCAGGACTGCGTGAGTCCCCAGCCTTACTGCTTCCCAGCACCTACTTACACTCGCCAGCCAATCCAGCTCTGGACTCCCTGCTCTCCACAAGATCGCGGTGTCGGCTCCTCTCATGAGCCGCACCAGCGTCGAAGAAGGCTTCCGACGCTGGCGGGGATCGAGAGGAGCCGACGTGATACTCGCCTGGAGCAGGCCAGACCGCGGGGCGGGCAGGGAAAAAAGACTCCAGCTGCTCTCCGCTCAATGGGACCAGGCAGGCAGCCACGCGAGGGAGGGCAACAGAATGAAAAAAAGGTAACGTGCAGGGAGAAGCTGGGCCTGCCTGCGGGGAACACAATAAGGGAAAGGGGGGGGGGGGCATTGGAGCAGGCTAGACCACGGGAATGGAAGGGGGAGGGGCCAAAAGAAGCAGGCCACATCGTGGTAAGAGTAGGGAAGGGGGTGGAGAAAAATGCTGCTACTGCTGCACAGGGAAATACAGGGAAAGAATGACAGACAGACAGCAAGAGGGAGAGAGACAGAAAGAAAGGAAGAAAGACACAGGGGCAGGGATAGAGACAGAAAGACAGAGAAAGGGGGCCAGGAAGAGAGAGAGACAGTGGGAGGGAGAGAGACAGAAAGACAGACAGACATATTCTAGCACCCGTTAATGTAACGGGCTTAATGACTAGTATATATATATATATATATATATATATATATATATATATATATATATATATAAATGAAATGAAGTAAAAAATGAAATGAAGTATAAAATATTATGAAATCAACTAAGGAAGAATATAATATATATGAAGTTTAAAGCAACATTTATATGAATCATGTAAGCTAAGGACTGATTGTATAGTTTGGATAGAAATAAACAATAAAGTGGACTCACGAAGACATGAGATAGCTGGGCACAATTTATGGGCAAGTTATTTTCTGAAGGTCCAAACAAAAGAAAAAAAGAAACAACAAAAAAAATTATACATACATATATATATATATATATATATATATATATATAAAATTGCTATACCCACATATATACAAGTATTCTCTTATCTTTGTATATAATGCCGCAATATGGGAGCAGATATTGTATGGCTTCACAATAACAGCAATATGAGATTGTTAGTGTTATATATATATATGCTGATAACATTTACACTAACAGTTGGGTAATAAGTTCTAAGCGATTGCATCCTCACCATGACAGTGCCTGGGTGGACTGGTACACTGTCAAAAGCGTGCCGGACTTTGGCGCATTGATAATCCCACGGCGACATTTGCGTGCAGGACATATGTGTTCCACTGCTCCACCACTTTTAAGGCTTCCGTTAGTGCTGTGAGGGGGTGTGGAGGGAGAATCCACACGCGCTCCCGTTTGGAGGGGTTGAAATCTCCTGTTTTTCTTTCTGTTTTTGCTGTTGGGAAGCATGAGAACTTGTAAATGCAATGTAAATGTAGTCACAGCTCTAACAGAAAGGCTTAAAAGCAGCAGATGCGACAGCGCGCATATGTCCTGCACGCAAATGTCGCTGCAGGATTGTTAGCGCGCCAAAGCCCAGTGGCTTTTGACGGGTCACAGGGTGGACCGCGCCCCCCTGTCCCCCCTTACTATCCATCTGCTGGCACCTAAAGCCACCTAGGCGTCACTAAGCATGACTCTATAAACAGTACCTAGTGGATGACCTTACTTGACAAATTCAAAACCAAACTAAAAACCTTTTTATTTCAAGACGCATACCAAAATTCTGGATAAGACCCTTTTTCTTCCATCTGTAATTGTTAAAAACAACCGCTTTTAAGAAGCGACCCCCCCCTCCCCTCCCCTATTCATTCTCTCCCTTCCCCTTCCTACCTCCTTTTTATTTTTATTTTGACTTTGATGTAATTTTGAGTCTTCCCCTCCCCCAATGCCTATTGTATCAACTTTGTCCGTATCTTTGTCTTTGGCTAGTTTTTATGTTACCCTACTTTACTTTTATTTTTATTATTACTTTTTTAAACTCTAATTTTAACAATTGTGAACCGTCCAGATATTTGTTTGATGGTTGGTATATCAAACTGTAAATAAACTTGGAAACTATAGTCAACATCACCTTTGAGTTAGGCGCCAATTATAGAATTAGAGGGACAGTGTCACACTCACACTCCCTATTCACTCGCTCGCTTAGTGAAATGCACTTTTATGAAATGCTTAGAACATGCACTTTTTAATGTTTTGTTTTAATTTAACTTATTGGGCCATTTATATCCTGCTGCTACCAGGGACAAATGGGTTAAAAACTAGAAGAACAAGAGGATAAGACCAGACAGATGGGAGAGGTGTAAAGGAGCAAGTGGGAACATCTTCTGACAGAAGGGCTCGCAAAGTCTGTGTGTGTAAATATTACTCTTGAAACGCAAGCGAAAAAGCCCTTAGGCCAACAATGTTCAGTAAATTACAATTTATATTTTCTTGCATGATTTAATATAAAACTCAGTTCTGCACAGAGCATGCCACATTAAATATAAAATGACTCCAACACAAATAATTTTCCTCCTGGCACAAATGAACTGAAACTAAGTCAAACTCGGGCTTACTTTTATTACATCTCAGTTTTCTTTATCAATTATATGCTGCAGTTCTCTAAAATCAGTCCATTGAGAGCAGGAAGTGACTGGATCATGGACAAAAGGTCAAATAATGACTTTTTTTTTCCTATACAAAATCAAGTTTAGTGCTCACTTAAAATCTGTTAGGGGTGAACATTTGTGAGTGCGTGTTTGGTTCATTAGGCACCTAAATATATGGAGGGGCATAATCAAAAGAAACGTCTAAGTCCATTATGGGCCTAAGTCGCAAGTCGCTCAAAGTCGGACATGGGAAGAGGTTCATTTTCGAAAAATACGTCCAACATATTTTTTTTCCTAAAAATTGTACAACTGTACGTCCTGCCATCTGATCATCCAGACTGCTAAGCGTTCGTCCATCTTTATACCCCATTTTCGTCCAAAATTTCGTCCAAGTCACAAACGCCTAGATAAAGATCTTTTGGGCATGGGAGGGGCCACAAAAGTGATGGACTGGACACCCAGACATGGCACCAGAGTAGTGGGGTACCTTACAGGGCACTGCTCTGATCTTCACAAAAAGGGTCCCACATAAACATCTCACTACAGCTCCCTTATAGGTCATGGTGAGCCCCTAAAACAACCCCAGAATCTACTAGACCCACCTATCTACCACCCCAATAGCCCTTATGGCTGCAGGAGCCACTTATATGGCAGTACAAAAGGGTTAGAGGTTTTATGGGGGTGCACATTTTTTCACTATGAATGCAGTGATTAGAGTGGCTTATGGGCCTGGGTCCTCCTCTCCAAGGTTCACTAACCCACCCCCCAAGACCACTTAAGCCACCTCTGTGCAGTTCTACTAGGCTTTCCTATGCCAGGCTGCCCGGTGCTGATGTTCTGGAGGCAGATATGTAAAATTGTTATTATGATTTTTAGTGGGGGGGGGGGGGAGTCAGTGATGACTGTGGCAGTGTGTGGGGTCTATACCTTGTGTCTGCAGTGCTTATCTGGTCACTTTGGATACTTTCTTACGACCTGGTTTTAGATGGCCTAAGTCACAACGTCCAGGTTCCGTCTAGGCAGTGTTGTAAATGCTTTTATGTTTTCATTTTTATGTGTGTTTTATATGTTTTAATTTTGAATGTCCTTTTGCAGGATATCAATTCAATAAATAAATAAATAAATATTTATTTTAAACTTTTGATATACCACCTTAGCTTGGAAAAGGCCAGAGCATAGTACAATGAAATATCTTCACATAAATTGATAAGAAACGGAACTGCAATAGAAATAAGAAAACAGACATATTCACACATCCTCAGAAAAATTTGAAAACTGGGTGAAATGGAAAGGGAGGAGTTGGGAATTGGAAAATCAGGGGTAAAAAGAAGGAGGGGCAAGGGGGTGGGACTTTGTATTTCAATGGTAACTCATAGGGTTTACACTCAAAAAGGAATCAGTCCCAAAGGCCCTCTTGAAATAGTAGGTTTTCAGGTGGGTCTTAAATCTAGCAAGTTAAATGTCAGATCTCAATGAGGGGGGTAAGTAGCTCCAAAGACTAGGGATTAAAAATAAATGAATATGGAATTACAAGTAGACTCATACCATGCTTGTCTAGAAGAGGGAAACACCATTTGATTTGGATTGATATATATCAGTGTACGAGACACGGTATATAGGATCGCCGAGGAAGACATATGTGCAGGATTACCAAGGTGAAGTGTTTTGTGCGTGAGAAGAACTTTGAATTAGAGAATGACATGGGGACAAATTTTTTCCCATCCCCACGGGAATTCATTTTCCCATCCCTGTGATTTTTTTTCCTGCCCCATTCCTGCAAACTCCATCCTCATCCGCACAAGCCTCAAACACTTTAAAATCCTAAGTAGCAACATTCTAGAGCTCAGATTGTGATGTCATAATGCCTCATTCCACCAATGCCTAAGCTCTGTCCTCATCTGCACAAGCCTCAAATACTTTAAAATCATAAGCAGCAACATTTTAGAGCTCAGATTGTGATGTCATAATGCCTCATTCCACCAATGCCTAAGCTCTGTCCTCATCTGCACAAGCCTCAAATACTTTAAAATCATAAGCAGCAACATTCTAGAGCTCAGATTGTGATGTCATAATGCCTCATTCCACCAATGCCTATGCTCCGTCCTCATCTGCACAAGCCTCAAATACTTTAAAATCATAAGTGTTCGAGGCTTGTGAGGTTAAGGCAGAGCTTACAGGAATGGGGCAAGGACAGGGACAGCGGCAAAACTCACGGGGATAGGACGGGGGAATTGAGTTCCTGCAGGGAAGGGGACAAATTTGTCCCCGTGTCATTCTCTACTTTGAATATCAGCCCTTAAAAGTGTATGCAAATCACTTGTATGCACATACAATTGATTTTGCATATTTAAAAAAATTATTTTATACATACCATGTGCATGCAAAGAATGAATAGGTGAAAGAGACGT
This sequence comes from Geotrypetes seraphini, assembly GCF_902459505.1. NCBI lineage: Eukaryota > Metazoa > Chordata > Amphibia > Gymnophiona > Dermophiidae > Geotrypetes > Geotrypetes seraphini. Next base: position 21,162,619 of record NC_047090.1, on the reverse strand, counting down.
GAAAATACATGAAAACTGGGAAAATCTCATTCAAAATGAGCACAAACCACCCTTAATATGGTCATGTGCTTCATCCTAGTCCTTCCGAAACCACTTCAAGCTACCTTATGTTCCACTCACATTCAAGGACAAATGAGAACATAGAGCACCACAGGCCGCCCATTTTTTATGTCTTTTCAGCTTTAAGGCGAAAGCCTAAGGGCTCCTTTTACTAAGGTACACTAGTGTTTTTAGCGCGCGATGCATTGCCGTGCGCACTAACCCCACGCTACGCACCATGAACTAACGCGTCTAGCAGGTGCGGCAATGCAGCACACGTTAAGTGCACGCTAAAATTGCTATCGCAGCTTAGTAAAAGGAGCCCTAAGTTAGTATGCAGCTAGTATGGGCTGGGAGGGGTTTCAATTGCTGGGAGGGTGTGGATGGGCTGGAGTAGGTTTTAACAGAGATTTCGGCAGTAGGAACCCAAGCACAGTACCGGGTAGAGCTTTGGATTCTTGCCCAGAAATAGCTAAGAAGAAAAATTAAAAAAATTTAAATTGAATCAGGTTGGGCAGACTGGATGGACCATTCGGGTCTTTATCTGCTGTCATCTACTATGTTACTATGTGTCCTGATTTTAATAGGCTTCAGTAAAGAAAGCACTTTTATTTTATAAATGTTTAGTATGTATAAAGAAGCTTTTGTTAAAAAAATAAAAAGAACAACAAACCAGTTACTTTTAGATCAAGTTTCTGTAAAACCTTTCAATATTCCTCCTGAAGTTGTTTCTCCCTAAATGTTTTTTCTTTTGGTTATTTTATTTTAAACAAATGTAATTTATCCTTTTATTCCTTATGTATCTTTAGATAATTATAGATAAGATTGTATGTTTTTATTGTTTAAATTGTTATTTGTCCCCCCAAAATTACTATTGTTAAACGCATTGAATTATTTAATATTGCGTTCAAATCAAAATTTTAATAAACTTGAAACTTGAAACTTGATGGCTGGCGCTAAAAAAACGCTCCACAGTTTTGTAAAAGGGGGGAATAAAATAGAAATACATAGACAAAGGTTAAATTGAACCAGAAAGAAGCTGGACTCTGCATACAATGCAACACCACAGAAACAGTGACACATGTCTCCTAAAGCAATAAATAAATAGAAAATTTTTGTTCTACCTTTGTCTTCTCTGGTTTCTGCTTTCCTCATCTTCTTGTTACTCTCTTCTTTCCATCCACTGTCTGCCATCTCTCTGCCCCTATATGGCATCTTCTGTCCTTCTATGCCCCTTCCAGAAACTGTATGCCTCCCCCTTCCATCTCTCCTTTCACTCCCATTGGTCTGGCATCTCTCTCCTCTCCTTCCCTCTCCCACACCTCTCTTCTGCAATTCTTTTCTTCCCTCATTTTCCTTTTTAATTTATTTTCTGCATCCATCTAGATTACATTCTTACTACCCTCTTATCAATTTCCTTTTTTACTGTCTACCTACAGCTCACCATCTCTTTCCCTCATCCCCTCCAGTATTTCCCTAACTCAATCCTTTTCCCCCCATTATGTGCCCTCCTTTTATTTATCCCCTCCTTCCATTAGGTGCCCTCTTTCTCTACCCCTTCCATCTAGTGCCTTCTCCTCTCTCTGTCCACTTCCATCATCTGCTCCCTTCTTTCTCTCCTCCCATTTCTTTCCTGCATTTGCTCCCTTATCTCTCCCATCTGCACTTCCATCCAGCATAGGCTCCCCCTCTACCCGCCACACTACCATCCATTGTCTGCCCTTTCTCTCTCCATCCACCCCTCTTCAATCAGCATCTGCCCCCTTTCTTTCACTCTGATCCAATTCCATCCAGTATCCTTCCCCCTTATGTCTCTCTCCCCTTTCCCTGTACATCAATTCCATCAGCACCACCCTTCCATACCACCCTTCCCCCTTTCTCTCCCTGCACCACTCTTTCATTCCAGCAGTCCTGCTCCTTTCTCGCGATGACTGTAGCTGCCGGCTGCCGAACCACTCCACTCCGACGTACTAGCTCTGGAGCAGAGTCGGCAGCCACGTGCTGGAAGGTCCCGCAATGACTCCAGGCTTTGCTCCAGAAGAAGTAAGTTACGTCAGAGGGGGTTGACCCGGCAGACGCAGGGAGTTGCGGCAAGGACCCGCGATGACTGCGTCTGCTGGGTCCACCCCTCCAACATAATTTACTTCTTCCGGAGCAAAGCCGGCAGACGAGTCATTGGGGGACCTTCTTGCACCTCAGCGCAGCTGCTGACTCTGCTCTAGAGCAGTGTTTTTCAACCTTTTTACACCCGTGGACCCACAGAAAAAAAAGAATTATTTTGTGGACCGGCAAACTACTAAGAATGAAATTTTAAAAACACATTTCCGCCCCGTCTCCGCAAGCTCAGTCCCCGCAAACCATCTGATCCCATCCGCACAAGTCTCAGTTATGATTTTATATTGAACATATTTTATTAAAGTATAAAAAAAACCAATATTCTGTACAATTGTAATTTTATAAATATAAATATACAGAGCAAGGACCATCAAAACCCCTGTCTCCCCTCTCCTTCACATATATCCCCTCTACTATCAAGAAAACTGAACAAGCCAAATTATTATAGAATGTTACACAGAAATATCATGCTAACAGAATACTGCAGTCACACATGACAGGAATAGTGTTAGGGGAGTGCAACTAGGGCAACTGCCCCCTGGTTCGAGAGAGCCCTAAGCCAGCTAGAAGCTAAAGAAGCACTGCCTGGGCTTTGCAGTTCCCAGTTATGTCTCTAGCAGGATATATATTTCAAATCTGATATATTCTAATGACAAAATAGAAATAAAATGATTTTTTTTCTACCTTTTGTTGTCTCTGGTTTCTGCTTTTATCTTCTTTTCACTCTTTTCCTTCCAGCTTCTATGCCCAAAAAGTCTTTTTCTAGGCATTTGTGATTGGATGAATTTTTGGATAAAAATGGGGTATAAAGAGAGATGACTTAGCGGTCTGGGCGATCAGACGGCTGGGTGTACAGTTGAACGATTTTTGTGAAAAAAAAAATATGTTGGACCTAATTTTTGAAAATGGACCTTATCCCGTGTCCGACTTTGGGCGACTTGTGACTTAAGCCAAAACGGACTTAGACGTTTCTTTTGATTATGCCCCTCCACGTATATAGGAAACTAAGTTATTCTATTTTGTAAACTGCATAGAGTTTCACGGTCCTGCGGTATATAAGCAGAATGTTATGCTATGTTACGTCAAGCTCCATCTCTGGCAGTAATCAAATCTAGGCTAAAAGCCTAGTTTTTCGAGGCTGCTTTTAACTCCTACCACCCACTTGTAAAATGCCTATGTCTGTCTTATCATTCCCTCTCTGAGAAACTCCCTAACCCCTATTTGTCTGTTTAATTAGATTGTAAGCCCTATTGATCAGGGATTGTTTCTAACACTAATATTTAATGCACAGTGCTACATATATCTGGTAGTGCTATAAAAATGATACGTGATAGCATAGGATCCCACTCTGTGGATGCCATAGGTGCTTGAGCACCCCCAATATTAAACAAATTCCGTGACTGTGTCTAGAGCAGGGGTAGGCAATTCTGGTCCTCGAGAGCCGTAGCCAGGTCAGGTTTTTAGGATATCCACAATGAATATGTATAAGATGGATTTGCATGCACTGTTTCCTTGAGATGCAAATCTATCTCATGCATATTTATTGTGGCTCTCCTAAAAACCTGACCTGGCTCCGGCTCTCGAGGACCGGAATTGCCTGCCCCTGCTCTAGGGAAAAGCAATTTCCATTGGGTTTAGCACCCCTATTAATTTGAAAAAGTTGGCTCCTATGAGTAGTGGTAGTAATAGTTTTCTCAGAAATACAAGCTTTCAGGAACTGGATTACTTGTCGCCCACATTAATACAAAGCAAAACTGTTGGGGATTGGGCATTGGCTTGGACTACCGAAGGTAAGCAAATGATTTTATAATGTTCTTACATTTATAGGGTTAAAGCATATTGATAAACTTGAATATGTGAAGTCATCAAGCTGATTTGCTGTTTATTTTCATATCCCACATAGCAGCATATGTTCCGCTCTTTAAAAAATCATCTAAAAGCAAGCACTGGGAGCTAAACTTTCATTGTGTATTTTGATGAAATAGACGGTTTAGCTATAGGACATGCCCAATTGGAATTTAATGTGAACAAAATACCAAACAATAAATGACCAAGAAAATGCACCAGCTAATGCCAAACACAAAACCACTTCCAATATACATACAAACTCCTTCAACCCATCAAGTGAAGGGTGAAAATTATCTCAGTACCTCCACCTTGCCAGCATGTTTCTTGTAGGCTTCACTGTGAAATTCTGAACTATAGGACCATTTTTGGTCTAAAAAAAACCTCAGCGTAGATTTGAATCCTAATAGCGTGTGTCAACATTTGTACCAAATTCATGTACTGTAAAATCCAAGAGTTCCACTGGATGAAAAAGGACAAAGATCTAGTGTGGAGAAGGCGTTCACCTCTCTCTTTTGAGCAATGGACAAGAGGCACGCTGAATGGGGGGGGGGGGGGGAAGGGATGAAATGGCATCCTCTTGTGGTGGATTCTGAACTGGTGATGGTACAAATTTTGTAGGATCATAGAGAGAAATTTCTATATAAAGTAGGTCAATGTTTAAAGAACCATTAAGTACAGAGTTCATCTGAACTGAAGCTAACTGCCTGACATTTTTTTTAAAACATTTTTCCCAATAACTTTTGATTGGGGGGAAACATTGCTATGTCAAGGTTTCAAGGTCGTATTTACTTTATTGACCATCTATGGCAAAGCCATTGAAGTGGTTTACATCTCAGTAATATCATAGAGAAGAAAAGAAATGCAATGGTGATAGAATAAAGTAGTGAGCTTATAGTGTCCCACAGCATCCCAGAATCAATACAGTCTCACACATCAGCAAATCGAAATCAAGTTTTCAAGATACCCCAAATTAGGGTTACCAGGTGTCCAGGAAAATCCAAACATGTTCTCTTTTTAGAGGACTGTCCGGGTACCTGGCAGTTTGTCTGGGTTTTGGAAGGCCCCAAGTTTGGGGCTGTTTCTGGAGGGCCTCTGTGCATGCACGGGCGTCGAAATGACATCATGTGCATGTACATGATGTCATCATGCTGATGTCTGTGCATGCATGTAGGTCCTCCAGATGCAGCCCCGAGCTCAGAGAAGGAGACATGAGTTTTGTGTGGGGGAAGGGCTGGGGGGGGAGGTGAAATGGGGTAGGGCCAGTCCTCATTTTTTAAAGAGGAAATCTGGTAATCTTACCCCAAATTCAAGAAGCACATACAGTATATACTGTCTGTGAATAGCCTGAAAACGGAGTGATCTAGTGTTCCCAAAGTCTAGGATGAGAATACCCCATTCTTCTTCAGTTAAATAACAATGTTTTTTTGCAGCTGTTAAAATTATTTTGCATCCTGTTCTTTTACCTTATTAGGGATGTGCTTGTATACTTCTCTGAGTTATGGGGACAAATCTATAAGTGAGCTTCTCCATATAGGGGCCCTGATGCCACTTTTGAATGAGCCCTTTCTACACCTGTCTTATGAGGGGCTGCTAAAAAGTTAGCCCAGCCAAGAAGAGAATGATGAGGAGCCATGAAACTTACAAGTTATTCCACTTTTCTTGACACTTTTCATTTCAGTGAGGCAAATACATTTATTAAATGGGCACAAGTATAGGGAAATCAAGCCATTGTGACATCACCAATGCGGATGGCTCTTAGACATTGATGGAAAGAGGCATTATGGCATCACAATACAAGGGACCACTGAAAAGTTCTCAGCCCAACCAAGAAGAGAATGATGTGGAGCAACAAGAGGGCATCCGCTAAAAATCAGGGGTGGGAAATTCCATAGTGACACTAGGAAGTACTTCTTCACCGAAAGGGTGGTTGACCGTTGAAATGATCTTCCACTTCAGGTAGTTGAGGCCAGTAATGTGACTGACTTTAAGAACAAATGGGATCAACACGTGGGCTCACTTCAAAGAAGAACTTAGAGGGGAGGGTTATTTGAGTGGGTAGATTTGTTGGGCCAAAGGCCCTTTTCTGCCGTCATATTCTATGTTTCTATGAAACTGGCAAGATATTCTACACTTTTCTTGACACTTTTCATTTAATATCATTGAAATGAAAAGTGTCAAGAAAATTGTGGCATAACTTGTAAGTTTCATGGCTCCAAATCGTTCTCTAGTTGGTATGAGCTAAGAACTTTCCAGCGGCCCCTCATAATATTACACCAGAGTAAAAAGAAAAAAAAATAGAGGGAAATCTAAATGCAAAAACAGCATAGAAAAAACAAAAAAGCAGAAGATAAAAAGGCACAAACCAGTCTTTTATTAGAAGATCAAGTGGTCCCAGGTAGGTATATTCAGACTTCAAAAAAAGTTCTTTAAAACACCCAACATGTTTTGGTGCCTCAGTGCCTGTGTCAGGGGCATCAATCACAAATTATAATATACAAGGGTAAATCAGAAAGTAAAGGCAAAATACATTTAACGGCTTTAATAGAAGTAACTGTGAATATCAATGAATTTGTTGTTCAACTAGCTTCTGCATTCCTGTAGATAAGTTTTTCAGCTGCTCCAGAAGTCAGATGAGCACCACTTTCTTTACTTCATCATGCTTTATCTTTTGCTCTCCAGGTTGCAGTGATTCACCCATGTCTCATCAACAGTGACAAGTTTCTCCAGAATATTCAGATCTTCCTCATACCTTCTCAGGAACTGCGTTATCATCTCTATACGCTGTTGTTTGTGCAGATCAATAAGTTGTTTAAGAACTCATCATGTGCAGACTTTCCTGTATCCCAAGTCATCATTCATTATGGCAAATGCCGAGCCATAGCTTATATCCAAATTTGCAGCCAATTGAGACACCGTTATCCATCATTCTTTTCTAATGAAGGCATCCGCTCTGTCAATGTGCTCTTGTTTGCGCAATGTTGATGGGAGACCAGAATGATTGTCATCAGTTACACCTGTTCTTCTCACTTTAAACCTTTTTACCCACTCATAAACCTTTCATTGATACTGAGTCAATATCCAACAGTGAATTTCCGCAGGTTTCACTCCCTCTGCCCAAAGAAAGTGCACTACTGCATATTGTTCTTCAATGGTGCAATTTTGCAATGGAATGTCCATGTTTCTGACCTCATGGCTGCCACATGATTAAAGGCCGTGTGCTACACTGTGCATGGATGAATTATCCAACAGGCAATGCATGAGTGCATATGTTGCATTTCACTAGCTCTTTCTTGGTTATCGTGTAATTTAACAATTGACTTTAATTTTTGATTCGCCCTCTATAAGCACAACAAACACATAATTAAAATCTACCTTAGCCACCTTTTTACAAAACCGCGATAACAGTTTTTAGCACAGGCCAGTTTGCTGAATGCTCTGTTGAGAGCCGAGAGTTTTAATGTATCCTCAACAATGACACCTACTGTAGATTATTTTGCTGGGCAATGACTCTTAACACAGAACCCAGTATCACATAGCTATAGTTCGGGTTCCTCTTTCTCACATGCATCACTTTGCACTTGCTCATATTAAACGTCATCTGCCATTTTGACTCCCAGTCTCATAAGGTTCTCTTATTCCCATCTCTAGATCATTATGATGTTATAGCCTATAATGCTAGGGGGCTCATAATCAAAATGGAAAAACGTCTAAAAACCGGCCTAAATCAGCACTTAGATGATCAGTAAGACAGGTCGTCCAAGTGCCGATAATCGAACCAGGTTTTAGACGTATTTATAAAACGACCTAGGCCTTCACAGTGCTGCTGAATGACCAGAGCTAAAAGGGGCATGTCAGGAGGAGTGTCGAGGGTGGGATTAGGGCAGAACGTGGGCCATCCTAGACTGTCATACTGTATGTATAACCGAAAGTTTTACAACACTGCCTAGACAGAACCTGGACGCTGTGACTTAGGCCATCTAAAACCAGGTCTAAGTCACAAGACGTTATTCAAAGTAACCAGATAAGCACTGCAGACACAAAGTACAGACCCCCACACATTGCCCCAGTGATCACTGACCCCCACCCATAAAAATCATAATAATAACTTCACATATCTGCCTCCAGAACATCAGCACCTGGCAGCCTGGCAGCCTGGCATAGAAAAGCCTAGTAGAGCTGCACAGAGGAAGCTTAAGTGGTCTTGGGGGTGGGTTAGTGAACCTTGGAGAGGAGGACCCAGGCCCATAAGCCACTCTAGTTATTGCATTAATGGCAAAAAATGTGCACCCCCAAAACCCCCTAACCCTTTTGTACTGCCATATAAGTGGCTCCTGCAGCCATAAGGGCTATTGGGGTGGTAGATAGGTGGATCTAGTAGATTTGGGGGGGTTATGGGGCTCACCATGACCTATAAGGGTGCTGTAGTGAGATGTTTATGTGGGACCCTTTTTGTACATAAAAAATGTTTAGCGACGTTTAATATGATATCTATGGATCCGTTGGGAAGATGGACTCAAATAGAAATGATCTCAGGGGAAAATACCTTGACGCTGTTTAACATATATGCCCCTAATTTGAATCAATTGGAATTTTTTAACAAGCTCCAAAAATTAATATTATCATCAGCCTCCAAGTTAATATTGGCAGGGGACTTTAATGCGGTTATGGATCCGATATTGGATAAAAAACCTAGTAAAATTTTAAAATCTTTAGGTTTGGATAATTTGGTACATAAGAACATAAGAACTGCCATCTCCGGATCAGACCTTCGGTCCATCAAGTCCGGCGATCCGCACACGCGGAGGCCCTGCCAGGTGTACACCTGGCGTAATTTATAGTCCACCACATCTTTATATGCCTCTCTTAAGGAGATATGCATCTAGTTTGCTCTTGAAGCCTAGGACGGTCGATTCCGCAATAATCTCCTCTGGGAGGGCATTCCAGGCGTCAACCACTCTTGTGGTCTTGTGGTTTAAAAGACATCTGGAGAATTCTCCATTTCAATGAACATATTTTAGCCTGCAAATCCTTTGCTACCAAACTGATTTAGTAGGTCATCAGGCTGCTCAGTGGTACAAATTGATTTCTGGATTTTTGAATAAAAAGCCAAAAAATAGTCTTAGAAACATCTGGAGCAACGAGATAAAACTGTATATTTCTGTGTCTTGTTGGCCACGAATTTGGACTTGGAGATTGAAATGTACAGTGTCAGCATCTATGAGACAAACATGGTTATTTTTGTTACATAGAATTTTCTGGACCCCAGTTCGATTAAATAAAATAGATAGTTCTAAGTCTAATTGATACTGGCATTGTCATACTGGTATAGGGACTTTGGATCATCGGTTGTATTTTTGTCCGTTTATATTAATATATTGGAAGTCAATTTGGGGACAAATAAATTTAGTACTAGATTCAAATGTTCCAATGTCATATAAGGCTATAATTTGTGGAACAATTTTACATGTGAAACCCACTCTAGATAAATATAAGTCGTCTATGATCCTAACAGATATAGCCATTCAATTGATTACAAGTAATTGGAAAAACCATGATAGAATTAATTATACATTTTGGTGGGTGAATGTGTGTACTACATACAGATACGAACAAATTAACACAGAATGTAGGGGTTTTAGTGAGGTATTTAATAAAATTTGGAGCCCAATGACTAAATTTGTAAAAACATAATAATGTATTTTCATCATATCTCTTCTTTTCTTTGGTTTATTTATCTTTACACATCCAGTGGGGTGGGGGGTTGGAGGGAGGGGAATAAATATTGATAGTGATATTTGGGTAACCTTATTCTTTATTTGTATTGTATATTAGGATATATTATGATATTATTATATGCAGGAAAATGAAATTATTGCATGATATTTATGTTACCTGTATAGATAATAGTGTAATATGTAGAATATATTTTATTCTTTCATTTGTATGACACTGTTTTTGATTAAAAATCAATAAAGAATTAAAAAAAAAAAAATGTTGGACACATTTTTCAAAAATGGACCTTTTCCCATGTCCAACTTTGGGCGACTTGTGACTTAGGCCCAAAATGGACTTAGCCGTTTCTTTTGATTATGCCCCTCTAGGTGTTTCCACAATTTTGGCCACTAATATACCTGAAAACCAATGATTCTGGTGTAAAACAGGATCCCACAACATGTTAACTAAAGCCAGATCCACAGTGCTTAAAAATGCATTTTTCCACCATAAACATCATCGATGACATCATTGCCATTTAAAACACTAATAATGGCTTTAAAAAGTATTTTAAAACAGTAATTAAAAAAAAAAATAAAAAAACAAACCACTTTCCCCATTTGTAAGCACCAAGTCCAGTATGGCCCCATCCCACATGGGTTCCATTACCAAATACTAGAACAGTTCTCCTTGTACAGAATCCAGGATCTCCCTACTTCTAGAAGACCCCACAAGAGGTATACCCCAATCCACATCTGATATGTTAAAATCACCTAGTGGTAACACTTCCCCTTTTACAGCTATATTCTGAATATTGTGTACAATTCTGGAGGCCCCGACTTCAAAAAGATATTAAAAAGATGGAGTCGGACCAGAGGAAGACTACTAAACTGGTATGTGGTCTTCATCATAAGGCCTATGGGGATCTCAATCTGTATACCCTTGAAGAAAAGGCAGCAGAGGGGTGATATGATAGAGACGTTTAAATACCTACATAATGTAAATGCGCATGAGTCGAGTCACTTTTATTTGAAAGGAAGCTCTGGAATGAGAGGGCATAGGATGAAGTTAAGAGGTGATAGGCTCAGGAGTAATCTGAGGAAATACTTTTTTACGGAAAGGGTGGTAGATGCCTGGAACAGTCTCCCGGAAGAGGTGGTGGAGACTGAGACTGTGTCTGAAATCAAGAGGGCCTGGGATAGGCACGTGGGATCTCTCAGAGAGAGAAAGAGATAATGGTCACTGCGGATGGGCAGACTAGATGGGCCATTTGGCCTTTATCTGCCATCATGTTTCTATGTCTACTATTAAGTCTCTGACAATTTCTTCTGTCTGTGAAGGAGGCCTGTATATTACACCAATGTAAATACATTTTCCATTCCCTTTTTCCAGATTGACTCGCAATGCCTTCTTCCTTACCCTGCAGATCCTGCAATTGTGTGGCATTAGTATGAGCAATAACATATAATGCCACTCAGTGACATAGCAAGAGTGAGTGGTGCCCAGAGTGGTGGTGCTTCTCCCCCACCCTCTTCTCCATCCCCCTCCCCCGCCATGAGCACACACAACTTTCCCTTCCCACATACCTCTTTAAATTCCCCGGTGCGAGCAGCATCACAAACTTGCTACCCACATCGTTTCTGCTCTCCCTCTGACGTCACTTCCTTGGTGCGGGACCCAGAAGTGACATCATAGAGAGCCGGTACTGATGTGGGCAGCAGGTTTGCAATTCTGCTTACGCTGGGGAAATTAAAGAGGCATTCTTTTCTTTTAAATTGATGTACACTGCACTGATGTAGCAAAGAGCGGTATATAAATTCTAATAAACATGAACATAAACATGCGTATGGTGGGGGGGTCAGGAAAAAGCGGGGAAGGAGAGAAGGACAGGTGCTGGTGCCCCCACCAAGATGGCACATGGGCTGGACTGGCCTTCTGCACCCCTCTTACTTCGCCACTGATGCCACACCCCCTCCTTTTCTTCCTACCATGTCTTTACTGAACAGATTATAGCCCTGTATAACTACCCCGTTTCTCTGAAAATAAGACCTATCCCAAAAATAAGCCCTAGTATGATTTTTAAAGATTCTCCTAATATAAGCCCTACTTCCAAAATAAGCCCTAGTTAAGATTAACCCTGGAAGCCCCCTCCCCCCCGAATGTCCCCGACTCCATCCCTGTCCGATTCGCCCAATAAATCAGACTAGTCGATTCAGCAACCCCCACCCCTGAGAGACCTGACATACCTCTGCTCTGAGGCCTCCTAAAGCAGCAGCGATAGCAGCGCTCTGAATGGGCTGCATCATGGCCTTCCCCGCCGGGGCTTTCCCTCTGCCATGTCACTGAGCGCTGCCGCCACTGCTGTTTTTGGGAGGCCTCAGAGCAGAGGTACGTCAAGTCTCACGGTGAGAGGGTCGGTGGGGGTTCTACTGCACAGGGGGATGGGAGGGAGGGACAGAAAGATGCTGCACATGGGGGGAGGGAGAAAGGAAAGGGGAAGAATTGGGGTAGAGGAAGGGAGAGATGATTGTTGCATATGAAAAAAAATAAGACATCCCCCGAAAATAAGCCCTAATGGACCCAAAATTAATATGACACTGTCTTATTTGGGGGGGAAACATGGTATATCCCATTCATGGTTCTCTGTGATCGCCACTAAATCCAACTCGGTCTCTCCCATCACAGCCTCTTGATCCAGAACCTTGCTTCCCATACTTCACTTTGTTTAGATGATATCATAGATTTAGTTTTCATGCATATGTAATTTTGTAAATAGATTGCCCAATGGTTGCCAAAGATTGGCCTATAAAAATGTGTTCACTTAAATCAGCTAAACTAAACTTTGAAAGATGAACAATAAATACTTTATAAGCACATTAAGACACTTATGTCAGACATGCTAAGGAGGTTCTGGATGTTTTGCAACCGTGGGAATGTGTTTAGTATGTCTGGCTTATTTCATGTTACCAATCCTGTGTTTTGTGTTAGTTAAAATAACCATCAAGTTATTGTTTCTAAAGCTAGTGGTACTATAGACCTGGAGGGGCATAATCAAAAACAACGTCTAAGTCCCCTTTTGGCCTAAGGACCTAGGCGCACAAAGTAGGCAGCAGGGAAATGTCTATTCTCGAGAAAAAAAAAAAAACCATCCAAAATGTGGTTGTTTTTTTTGAATGGCCTGCCTGTACGTTCAGCAGTTTTATCGCCCAGACCGCCACTACGTGTATGTTTAGAACACATTCCCGACCAAAAAAACACCCAAGTCCCAAACACCCAAAACAAGATCTTTTAGGCGAAGGAGGGGCCAGACCTTATCTGAGGGTCCTCTGTTCTTAACTGAGGGTTGCTTCCTGGTGTCTTCCCTTACTCCCCTCCCCCTCTCTGGGGAGAAAGAATACACTTCCCCCTCCGAATCCGCGGTTTCAGCATCCGCGGATTCGGTTATTCGCGATTTTAAAACCAAAAAAATAACTACGACGGGAGCTCAAGGCAGCCATTTCCTATGAGCGATCTGCACGGGGCAGGAGCGTGAGAAGATCGCTCCTGCCCCGAAAACTCGCTAAACCACCAGGTAAGGCTTAAGGGGGGGCTTACAGAGCTTAAAATAGCCGGGGAAAGCGGAGGTTGGGGCAGAACCAGCCCGAATATTATTTGCGGTTTTTTAATATTCGCGGGCCGGCTCTGCCCCTAACCCCTATGGATAAGTAGGGAGAAGTATACGAGGACATGAGGACAGATTTTTCCCTATCCACGCAGGAACTCATTTTCCCTTCCCGTCCTGTTGAGATCTTTTCCTGTCCTTGCCCCTTTCCTGCAAGCTCTGTCCTCATCTGTATAAGCCTCAGACACTTTAAAATCATAAGTGTTCGAGGCCTGTGCGGTTAAGGCAGAGCTTGCAGTTATGGGGCAGGGACAGGGACAAAACTCATAGGGATGGTTTGGGAAAATTGAGAGAGGAAGAGAAAGCCCAGAGAAGAGAAGAGTACACAAGGGGTTACATGGTTTGCCACCACTGCTTGTCCCTATCTCATATTCAGGGTGAAGTAGGTAACAGTTTGCTGTTGTCTGTCTTTTGGCTTTTTTTTCTTACAGTTCAACAGACTTCTCCCTTTTTTAATAAACCAGTCTTCTAATTGTTGCTGGTCATTACAGTGGTGGTTCCGATGCCGAGACCCTGCATCATTGATCCTACTCCAACCATCAGGTGTCACCCTGAATGATGACAAGAACCCCCTTCTCCTAGGGGATCCGAATGATGAGAAGAACCCCCTTCTCCTAGGGGATCCGAATGATGACAAGAACCCCCTTCTCCTAGGGGATCCGAATGATGACAAGAACCCCCTTCTCCTAGGGGATCCGAATGATGACAAGAACCCCCTTCTCCTTTTCTCACATCAAGAAGCATTATGGGGTAAAGATCTAGAACAATTGCTTACGCCTACTACTTACGGGGAATTCAGGATACGCCTAAAAACATATCTGTTCCTGAAGTATCTAGGCAGCTGGCTCGTACAACTATTTCTCCTCAATAACTGATCCTTGAGCTGTTAATCAATAGCTTCCACCCTGTTAAGTTCAATCAATTTGTACCATCTTTTAATCTTTGTAAACCGCATAGAACTTCACGGTCCTGCGGTATATAAACTGTTATTATAATTATTCTCCTAGGGCAGGGGTATCAAAGTCCCTCCTCGAGGGCTGCAATCCAGGCAAATTTTCAGGATTTCCCCAATGAATATGCATGAGATCTATTTGCATGTACTGCTTTCATTGTATGCTAATAGATCTCATGCATATTCATTGGGGAAATCCTGAAAACCCGACTGGATTGCGGCCCTTGATGAGGGACTTTGACACCCCTGTCCTAGGGGATCCGAATGATGACAAGAACCCCCTTCTCCTAGGGCAGGGGTAGGCAATTGAGAGCAGGAGCCAGGTCAGGTTTTCAGGATTTCCACGATAAATATGCATGAGATAGATTTGCATCTCAAGGAGGCAGTGCATGCAAATCCATTTCATACATATTCATGGTGGATATCCTGAAAACCTGACCTGGCTCCGGCTCTCGAGGACCGGAATTGCCTACCCCTGTCCTAGGGGATCCGAATGCTACATCTGCACCATCCCTAGCACCAGCAGAAGACCCACACGTAGGATCCCCACTGCATAGAATTGCCCGGCATCACCTCTGAGCCTCCAGTGTATCAGTCTCAATTGTGCATACGCTCTTCCTGGCTCCAGATTCTCCATAAGCATGAAAATTCACTGACAGCGGGAAGAGAAGACAAACGATGGAGGTGACTGCAGGTCATTCAACTTGAAGATAAATTGTTTGTGTAACGCTGGATTTCCGTGGAACTAGCCTGAAGGTTTTATTTACCCATGATTGGTTTATCTCTAAGCAAACTTCCCTGGAAAAAAAAAAGATTAAATTAAACACAAACTAAGTTTCCAGTGCCAGTGTAAATGTGAGCTATCTTCTGTTCATTGTCACCTGGCAGAGTCGCCTACCTCATTCTTCCTTTAATTTTCTTTGCTTTGGTGTTCTACTGTATCACATTTATCCTTTCAACTGTTCTAGGCCATCTCTTCCTTCTGGCCATACGGTATATTTATTTCTTTAATTTGATTACTATCCCGTCCTCCTGAGAGCTCAGAACGGGTTACAAGCTAACATTCACAGTATGTTACGTTGGACAGTACGTTTGGCAATACAATACAATATACCACAGTACAATACAGTAGCATAATGACAAGGCTGGACAGCCTGGGGTGGGTATACACATACTCATGAACACTCTATTTTACCTAGGACAATGCCACTGAAACCATATTTTGCAAAATAAACTGGATACAGAAACAAGTTCTTCATGTGTTCTAGAATTCAAGCTGTCCTTAGAGAGATACTGTACATAAGAACATAAGAATTGCCACTGCTGGGTCAGACCCGGGGTCCATCGTGCCCAGCAGTCCACTCACACGGTGGCCCTCTGGTCAAAGACCAGCGCCTTAACTGAGACTAGCCCTACCTGAGTACGTTCTGGTTCAGCAGGAACTTGTCTAACTTTGTCTTGAATCCCTGGAGGGTGTTTTCCCTATGACAGACTCCGGAAGAGCATTCCCGTTTTCTACCACTCTCTGGGTGAAGAAGAACTTCCTTACGTTCGTACGGAATCCATCCCTTTTCAACTTTAGAAAGTGTCCTCTCGTTCTCCCTACCTTTGAGAGGGTGAACAACCTGTGCTTATCTACTAAGTCTATCCTCTTCAGTACCTTGGATGTTTCGATCATGTCCCCTCTCAATCTCCTCTGTTCGAGGGAGAAGAGGCCCAGTTTCTCTAATCTTACGCTGTACGGCAGCTCCTCCAACCCCTTAACCATCTTAGTCGCTCTTCTCTGGACCCTTTCGAGTAGTACTGTGTCCTTCATGTATGGCGAACAGTGCTGGATGCGGTACTCCAGGTGAGGGCACACCATGGCCCGGTACAGCGGCATGATAATCCTCTCCGATCTGCTGTATATTATTTTATTATTTATTCATTGTTGTATTTGTCTGCTGATTGTGTATGGTTGTTGTAACCTGCCAAAGACATTGAATTGGTGGACTACCAATATAATTTGAATACAGGGCAGCAGAGACCTCAGAGTAGGGTTACCAGATCTTTTTAGAGGGCTGTCTGGATGCCTGGAGG
Organism: Geotrypetes seraphini; assembly: GCF_902459505.1. Lineage (NCBI taxonomy): Eukaryota > Metazoa > Chordata > Amphibia > Gymnophiona > Dermophiidae > Geotrypetes > Geotrypetes seraphini. The sequence continues at coordinate 21,146,213 of NC_047090.1, read as the reverse complement.
GACTTCTAAAACCCGGCAGTTTGTCTGGGTTTTGGAAGGCCCTGAGCTCGGTGCCACATCTAGAGGGTCTTTGCGCATGCACGACCATTGATGTGATGACATCACATGCATACGCGCATGCACATGACATCACTGTGCCGACAGCCGCACATTTATTCATGGATTCAATTTTTTAAACCGTTCTCCCAGGGGAGCTCAGAATGGACGTCCTCCATGTGCAGAAGTCCTCCAGGCATGGCCCCAATCTCAGAGAAGGAGACACGAGGTTTGTGTGTGGGTGGGGCTTGGGGTGGAACAGGGCGGGGCTGGGAGCAGAATGAGGTGGGGCTGGGAGCTGGTAGGTGAGAGCAGAATGAGGAAATCTGGCAACCCTACCTCAGAGACCATCAGGAAGGCTGACAGATGGTCTCAAAAGGTCATGTCCCCCTCCCCTCTTCAATGTCCATGACAACACTCTACTCACCCAACCTTCTTCTTTTTCTAGAGGGAAGGGGGATGCTCTGGCTTATTTGTCCCAGGCCCTTTGCCCCCTTAGGGTTAGGATTGACAGGATTCAACAACCCATTTAATTTGATCTAGAGAAAAATACTCTAGTCAGAATCCCTGAGATGTACAGAAAACTTAAGACCTGGTTCTATAAACGATGCCCAACCTGTAGGCGCTGCACTACACAATTGTCAATCAAACACTAGGGTCATTTATAGGACATGCCTAGTGGCACCTAAGTAGATTTAGACATCACTAGGTATCATAGAGGTAGGCCCCAATATACATGGTCAGGTTTTACCTGGCCTAATTTACCAGCGACTAAATTGCACACCTGGTGACAACTAAGTTTACTACACCTATTTTCTGCCCCCTAACCATGCCTACTTTTCAGGTAGGCATCATTATGCATCGGAGGGTACTTCAACTTAGGTATTGCTAAGCACCATACAGATATCTGTGCGCAACCTTAATTATAAAAAAAAAAAATAATTAAAAAAAAATTGTGCATGCCTAGCAATGCCTAATGATAATTTGCAAGAAAATTAATTAATGGGTAAAATGGCATGGTAATTGATCTACTACTCCTACTATTTATCATTTCTATAGTGCTGAAAGGCACTTAACACTCAATAGACAGTCCCTGCTCAGAAGAGCTTAGAATATAATTTGGACAGGCAAGACATCTCAAGGTTAGGGAGTTTCTGGTAGAATGGATTTGAATACTGCTAGAGACTGTTCCAGGCATACGACGCGGCAAGAAAGAAGGGACAGATTCTGGAGTTGGCAGTAGAGAAGAAAGTTACATTTAAGAGGGACTTACTTGATGAATGGAGTTCAAGTGGGGGGGGGGGGGAAAGCATAGGGGGAGATAAGTGAGGAGAGATATTGAGGGGCTACAGAGTGAATGCACTTGAAAATCACAAAATTTATTAGGGATATTAAAGAGGCAAGGGATTACCAAAATAATCATAAAATACCAATGCACTTATTCTGGCCCCTGTTTTAAGTAATTACAAACCCCCTGCCACTGTTTCAGCTTCCCAACCTTCCCCCCTCCCCCCCCCCCCCCCCGGTCTCACAGCCATTTCAAACAGAAATGATGTCCAGATTTCCTGTTCAAAAATATGTGAAAAGGACTTCCTTACCCTGGAGATGTCCATCCCAAACAATCATTTTACAAACTGAAATGGGAAAAAAAGGCTAAGGGACATTTTCCTGGCAGCATTCTTATTAAAATGGCTCTACAGAGGTCCTTGCAGAACAGAAGAGTAGCCCATGGGTCAGTGCAGAGCAATGGTGTAATGAGATTGAGTGGCACCCTGGGTGGTGGTGCCCCTCCCCTGTCCTCTTCCTGACCTCCTAACGGCACCCCCCCCCCCTTCCCTTTCCCATACCTATTTTAACTTCTCCGGCTTGAGCAGTGTGCCCACGTCAGTGTTGGCTCACCCTTTGACATCACTTCCTAGGCGCGAGTCCCAGAAGTGACATCAGAGAAAGCACCAATGCTGACACGGGCAGCAACCTCGTGCCGTGGAAGTAAAAAAGGTATGGGGGAAGGCAAGGGGCACGCTCGTGGTAAAGGGAGCAATGGGGGGATGGAGAGGAGGAGTGGCGTCGTGCCCCTAGGAAGACCATGCCCAGGGCAGACCGCCCCCCTGCACCTCCCTTTACTGCGCCACTGGTGCAGAGGACTATACATGAAGGGATGCAGGTTCAGATCTCACTAGGTAGGGATAAAGAGATGTTTCCACTTATTCAAATACTAGCTGATCACCCGGCGTTGCCCGGATATTTATTTATCCCAATCTTCCAGTATCAATAGACTTGTCTTCTGTGATTACGCCTGGTAAAACGGGAAGTATTTGATTGTTTATTTCATGGACATCTTCAGTTTTTGCAGCAAGAATGGCCCTCTACATGGGGCTGAACTTGGATTTAAACAGCATTGGGAGTGTTAGTATTCATCTCAGCGAGCCTAAAAACTATGGGTTATTTTTACATCAAGTTTCAAGTTTATTGGTTTTTTATATCCCGACCATAAAACAAATATCTGACCGGTTAACAATAAAATTTAAATAGGAAGAAATGAAATATTTAATGGAGTTTTAGGAAGATTAGTGGGAAAGATAACAACATATAAAACATACGAACGGACCTGACAGTGAGGGTAAATGGGGAGGTAGGGGAAAAAGTTACATAATCTTAGCAGAAATGAGATAGAGGGAAGGGATATAACATAGAGGGCGGGGGTGCATGATATGAGTGAAATGCGCTGAAGATAAAGATTAGATATAAAAAAGGGATAAACAAGTGGACAAAAAGATTAAGATTTGGCATAGGCATCTTTAAATGGAAAGGTTTTAAGATTAGTCTTAAATTTTAGTAGTTGGATTTCATCCCGAAGAAATTGGGGGAGAGAGTTCCACAATGTGGGGGCAATTATAGCGAAATTAGTATTCCTTGAGTAAAAGGATTCTTTTAGAGACGGAATGTAAAGAAGTTTTTGATCTGATGATCTTAAGGAACGAGAAGAACTTTGGGGGATTATTAGTTTATCTAGAAATAGGGGCAGGTGGGAATGTTTAATTTTGAAAGTAAGCAATATGATTTTATAAGTTATCCGATGAGTGACTGGGAGCCAATGGGCCTCTTTAAGAAGAGGAGTGACGTGTTCGTATTTACCGATTCTATAAATGAGTTTGATAGCAGTGTTTTGAATAAGTTGCAGCCGACGAAGTTCTTTTTGGGGGAGTCCATTTAGAAGAGAATTACAATAGTCTAAGTGTGAAATAACTAGGGAATGAATTAAAGTGTTAATCGAGTCAGTAGTTAGAATAGATCTGAGGGAACGAATGATACGTAGTTTGAAGAAACAAGTTTTTACAACAGAACTGATGTGATCGTGAAATGTGAGTTCGCTATCTAGGATGACGCCTAATAATTTTATTTTAGTCTCCATACGCAATGGTATGGATTTGATGTATATTGTTCCTGGTATTACTTCGGATTTTTTAATGGGGAGGAGAAGACCGCAAGATTTGTCAGCATTGAGTGATAGTTTGTTAGAGAAGAGCCATCCCCTTCTCACCCCCACTTTCAAATTCCCTTGGTTTTTGATTTACATTCACTTGAGGATTAACATCACACAAATTTTCAGTTTTCACTTTGTTTAGGCTTCACCACTGTTAAATGACTGTGTGACATCATTCCCCAAGCTTCACACAATTGGTCAAAGCAAAAGCAGCTGCATTCTATATAAAACACGTCACCCCCTTCCCACCCCACAGTATTTTTTCCCAGATAGTAAGTCGTATGTATACCAAGTTTGGTTGAAATCTCTCCATGCATTTCAGAGTTATGGTGGAACATGCAGTCCATACATACGTACATGCACACACAGATACATCTGATTTTATATAGATAGATAGATATAGCACTTGCGCTGACTCAGCATCTCTTTATCCCTACTTTTATTGACTGACTTTATTGACGTCAGAGAACCCTTCCGTTCTTTGGTAGTAGTGTCAGATCTCCTAGTGAAATCTGATACTGACATCAATAGTTGTTTTTTTTCTTAATAAATGTGATCTTGCCAGGAATAGAAAAATGTCTACTCTACCTGAATGCACACTACTTCAATAGCCTTCAGGCTTAGAGGTGTCTTCTTTCTTTAGATACAGTATGTTTCTGTTCCTGGGAGCCCCAGAAAAAAATAATTAATAGAGTTACAGTGGAATTTGAATCAGCATCCCATGGTTTAAAATCTACTGCACTAACAACTAAGCTTTCTCCTAACATACACAGTAACATAATAAATGATGGCAAATAAAGACTTGAATGTTCCATCCAGTCTGCCAAACCCGTACACGCTTTATAAATTAATCATTTAATTTAAATGGTCCTTTTTCTGGGCCAGAAACCCAGAGCTCTGCCAGGTAGTGTGCTTAGTTTCTATCTAATGGAGTCTCCGTCAAAGCTTACTCCAGCCCATCTAAACCATCCTAGCCATCAAAGCCCTCCTCAGCCCATCCTCAACTGAATATCCATATACGGGACACGTTGAGGAAGGTCAGATCACTATTCCATCAAGAACATTTCTCAGGTTGGTACAATCCACTGTGCTTTCTCGGCTAGATGATTATAACTCAGTTTATCTGGGTATTAAGCAGGGCAGTCTAAAACGACTTCAGTTAATACAGAATACTGCAGCTAAGCTCATTTTTGGGAAATAAAAGTATGATCATGTTTCCCCTTTGTTGATAAAGCTTCACTGGCTCCCAGTTCGCTTTAGATTCCAGTTTAAATGTGCATGCATAATCTTCAAACTTCTCTACGGAATCTTTTGTCCCCTTATGTTGGAATACCCTTAGACTTTGCCATTTAGAAACACACAAAGATATGTTAGCCTTCCCTTCCTTTAAAGCAAGTGGTAGGCAAACACGTTAGTCAAAAGAGCCAAAGATCAGCAGTACGATTAAGATTTCTTTTGAGAGCCAAATTTCTTTGCAAGAACCATGTTTTTAGGAATTGGTTTAAACTAGCTACTAACATTAAATAAAACCAGATATCATCATCATCATAATCTTATTTATTGACATAAAAAATATTTTTTACATTAAAATAAAAATATGACAAAACACGCATTTAATGTGAACAATGGCCTCATCAGGGCGGGATGCTGCATCAGCTGTCAGAGGCGCACATGGAGGATTGTTCAGTCACGGTAAACATTACTGCTTTTTTGGGCCTCCCACTTTGAGCTTAGACTCCCTCAAAATGAACATCTCCCCTACTTTAGCTAGTAGGGATCCCCAAGCCTCACCAACTGACGGCCACCTCCTCCCCTCCAACTTCCCAAGTTCTGCAGCTGGCAGCAATATTGCAGAGCTGCTGCCTTCCCTCCTCCCTGCCCCCCCCCCCCCCTTGTCTTTCATGCATGCATGAAAGCAGTGGCAGTTTGAGGATATTGCCATTGGTTGCATAGCTTGGAGATTTTGGGTTGCCAGACTGAAGGAAGATGTCTTCAGGTGGCAGGGCTTGGAAATCCCCAATAGCTCAAGTATTTGTAAATTGCACTCAGGCGGGGAGAAACTTTAGTGCCCATCCACTAATTTTGGGCTCCAGTCCCTCCCCTAAATCAGCTGTATATGACTACGCCACTGAATACAAAAATAATTGTGATGCACATATCCCAAAGCTAACATATTCCAGTTAATAAATTCAAAATAAAACAATTTTTTCTACCTTGTTGTATGGATATTTTGTTTTTCCATCAGCTTGGTCCCAGTTTCTCTTTCTGCTTTTTGTCCATGTTCAACTAATTCTCTTTCCAGTATGTGCTGTTCATTTTTTCTCCTCTCTTGTTCCATTTCCTCCTTATGCTTGTCTCCAATGTATTAATTTTTCCCTTTCAGCTTTTTCTTTTCTTTTTTGCCTCTGTCCACTCAAATCTTGCCTTCTTTCTCGCCCTTCTTCTTTTAAAATGTTTAGCTACCTCTCAATTCTCCATCTTCTCTCAGTTCCTAGCTCTCCCATTTCCCATCTCACTCCTTTCCCAGCCTCCTATTTCCTGCTATCTACTCACCATTACCACTTTTCTACCACTGTACTCACTGCTCTCTCACTCATATTGTCATCTCCCTTTTGACCTCATTCACATGGCTCACCACTTTCAGAATCCCCCGCCCTCTCTCCACTGGTCAGGCTATAACTCCCTGTCCCTTTCTTTCCATCCCCTTTCTTATCCCAGCTCTCTTCCCTCCTGCCCTCCCATGGGTCCATCTCTCCTCCTCTATCCCCATGGTCCAACATTTTGCTCCCTCTCTTTTCTGTTTTTCTTCTTCCCTCCCCCCTTGAAGCTGAACAATGAAATGGGGGAAAAAAGAGATGCTGCATCTCTCTGCCTTCCATCTACAAGCCTAAAATTTCTCCCTACCTCCCTTCCAAGTTTACCAAGTTTTATTAAAAATTTGATTAAACGCTTATATAATTTCTAAACGATTTACATTAAAAATATTAAAATAGTAATTTACAAAGAAAACATATAAATAATACTAATATTGATACTGACTTACAAGAAACAAAAGGAAAGAAAGAGAACTACAATTTTTAAAAGCAAAGAAACATTCAAAGTAAACACATTAAGGAGAGGTGATGGATTTTTTTTTTGCCTTATAAGGCTAGTTTCTGATATTTGAAGAATCTATCTGAATATCCCTTTTATTAAATAATTTCAACCATTTTTGAACTTCAAAGCATCATTAAATAGAAATGTTTTGAGAGCAGTTTTAAATTTAAATAATTGCCTTTCTTCCCTTATGAAAGACGGAAGTCGATTCCAAATTTCTGGAACTGTTATAGAGAAAATCTCTGTTCTTCTCGTATTTATGATTTTCAACGATGGAATTGTCAAAAGATTTTGTTCCGCTGATCTAAGTGTTCGTGAAGGAGCATAGGGCAATAGGAGTCTGTCAAAGAGGCTGTTTAAGTGTTCGTGAAGAAGCATAGGGCAATAGGGGTCTGTCAAAGACTACTATTGCCCTATGCTCCTTCAAGAACACTTAGATCAGCGGAACAAAATCTTTTGACAATTCCATCTATCTCCAGATCTAACTTCTCTCCCTTTCTCTTCCCAACTGCCTCCCACCCCCATCTCTCCCCCTGCCTCCTTCCCCCAGGTCTACCATTTCTTCCTTTCTCTTCCCAACAGTTCTTCCTTCAAGTATCTCTTTCCCTCTTCTACTACACCACCCCAGGTCCAATTTCTCTCCCTTCAGACCATTGCCCACCATCTCTAACTCTGTCCTCTGTATGTGTGCCACTTACTCCATGTCTATGATAGGTATAAATGCATGGGCATAAATGTGGCACTTTAACATTTATATTATTATGGGAGATGCCCATGCCCCACCCACATTACAGATGTCCACTATGCAACTTGCGTGCTCAGATTATAGACTACTGTTCAGCACCCAACATATGCAAATCTGTAAAATGTGTATGTGTAAGTCATAGTATTCTAAAATTGAGCATGCAAATGGCACTTACATTGACATTTAGGTACTGACATTATAGAAAGAAGGATATGTGTTTCCAACCTTAACACATAATCAACCATGGGCCTGTAACTCTGATGGTCTGGAAATCGAGCAATGCCTAGTTGCTTCCTTGAGTCTGCCATTTTTAATTCAAGATATTTGTGTTGCAGCAAGAAAACCTTCCAGGAGGAAATTCTATGACTTCAAATGGAAATTGTTCTCTTTCTGGCATTCCATGCAAGGCCAAAACCATTATGATCCCTACTCTCATAAAGCCATTCTTAGTACTGATGAAGCCCTAATTGCCAAAGCATCTCACATGGAAAATACTTTTTCTACTTACAGCTAACTCAGTCAGAAGGATCCGTGAACTTTAAGCCTTGGTCGTCTTGGTCAGTTAGTACATCACAATAAAGTAGTCTTCTAACGCATGCAAAATGGCCGGCTCCCTTGCTGCAGTCGTCTGCGGGTGGCGTTGGCTCCTCGCGCGTGATTCACGGCTGATACGGAAGCCTTCTCTCTGATGTCGTGACATCAGAGGGAACGCTTCTGATACAGCCGCAGATCGCATACATGGAGCCGACGCTGCCTGTGGACAACTGCAGCAAGGGAGGCGGCCAGAAAACTACCCGCCGGAGGGAGGCACAGAAGGAAGGGAGGGAGGGAGAAGCTGGGCCGCACAAAACTCCTTGTTGGGCTGCATTCTCTAGCAGAGCTGCACTCAAGTGGCTAAAGAGCCACATGCGGCTCGCCAACCACTGCTTTAAAGGAATTAAATCTACTTGCAAGCTCAGTCGATCTTTTGTTTTCAAGTTTGTAGAGATCTGGAATGAACTTCCTGACTCCATTAGGCTTTTAGGCCAGCTGCAATTATTTCATAAATTCCTGAAAACTTTGTTGTTCTCGCAATTTCTAAAATGGTTTAACTACAGTCTCAACAAAATGATAATATTATAGTTATTTTTTTCTTATGCTTTTCTTATATATTTTAGTTTTTAATTAGTTCTTCCTTCTCCTATGTTTTCTGCTATGTACTCTAGTCTTAATTATATGTGAACCGAGTCAAGCTCCACAAGGAGATGACTCGGTATATAAACTAAAGATTAGATTAGTTTAGATTAGACTGTGCAAGTCTGCCCAGTACTGGTCTTAGTTCCTTCAATATACAGTATACAATAAGTTTCCCTATGGACTCTAGAAATGACAGAGTGCAAATGTAAATGGCAAAGTCCACAACCCATACTCTTTTCTTATGAGACCAAAAAGAAGCTGTTAAGGTATGGGGGGGGGGGGTGTTGATTTGAACCCATGACCTGTGAAAGATGGACAAAGTGCCTTTAACCACTGAGACACAGGAACTTTTGTTTAGGCAGGGGTTCCTTTTTTTTAGTGACATTTTGTCATCTAGGTGCGTATTGATGATGTCACAATGATGTCATCAGACATCAGACATGTCCACTTGCTCTGAACCACAGCCATTGTGAGTAGGGTTTCTCTTCTCATTTTCTTAAACTTTGGGAATGAGATTTAGTATGCAATACATAAGAACATAAGTAATGTCTTTGCTGGGTCAGACCAGAGGTCCAGAGGTCATCATGCCCAGCAGTCCGCTCACGCGGCGGCCCATCAGGTCCAGGACCTGTATAGTAATCCTCTATATATACCCTTCTATCCCCTTTTCCTTCAGGAAATCATCCGGTCTCTTCTTGAACCCCAAAACTGTACTCTGTCCTATCACACCCTCTGGAAGTGCATTCCAGGTGTCCACCACCCTCTGGGTGAAGAAGAACTTCCTAGCATTGGTTTTGAATCTGTCCCCTTTTAATTTTTCCGAATGCCCTCTCATTCTTGTAGTGTTCAAAAGTTTGACGAATCTGTCCCTCTCCATTTTCTCTATGCCCTTCTTGATCTTGTAAGTCTCTATCATATCTCCTCTAAGTCTCCGCTTCTCCAGGGAAAAGAGCCCCAGTTTCTCCAATCTTTCAGTGTATGAAAGGTTTTCCATACCCTTTATCAAGCATGTCGCTCTCTTCTGAACCCTCTTGAGTATCGCCATATCCTTCTTTAGGTACGGCGACCAATATTGGACGCAGTACTCCAGATGCGGGCGCACCATCGCCCGATACAACGGCAGGATAACCTCTTTCGTTCTTAGGAAAGGGGACTTAGGAAAGGGGTGTAAAATCTGCTTTAAGAATAAGGTATCAAATGAGTTAACACAGGCCATCTCTTCATATTTTCTTAACCTCAGAACTGTTTGGTTAGGAACTAACTGATGCCAAAGGGTCCGTTTCCAAACAGCTTTAAAAGTTCAGCATCAAAGCAGTAAGCCAAATTTTCCACAAATTATAGGCTGTTGGATTTTTGGGGTTTTTTTTAAACTTGCATTCTGAGAATACAGTATGCTTGGGGAAATGTGAAAAAAGCAGACACCTGCTAAGATCCTGCTAATGAACCTTCGGAGTGGAGCTTTGCAAAACAGGTAGAAGCTAGTGACAGTTCTCACGAGACTGCCCCGAACAATGAGCAAAGACTGCAGCCTCTCATGCAGGTGACAGGCTCAGAACAGCTGAAGATCAACCCCAGCTTAACCACAGAAGTTTAGAGCATCTGTTAAAGGGCACCTTCCATTAATTTGCGAAGACTAGGTATATCCAGCAATCAAATGACATCACCATTAAGCATTGTCAGAGCTCAAGCCCGCAATGCCTCCTCCTCTTCCTCTCCAGGGGGGACTCCTATTGCATGTCACATTAAGTTTCAATGCACCAGCACCATCCATCATTCCAGAATCCCTTGTGGAACTGTTTGGATGGTGTCGAATAGCATGACTTTTACCTTTTGCCCTGCTCTTGGCAGAGATGCAGCTGGATTTGCATGAAACAGAAGCTAATGCCGTTCGACTCACATGCTGATTGCTAAAAAAAAAAAAAAAATGTAAAAGGTCAGAGACTTTAGAAACTGCATCCAGAAAGAAATATTTTTCGTTGGTTTAAAAAAGGCAGGGGATATTGCGAGCATTTTCATCGTGTTCTGCTTTTCTGCGGCGGAGGACAGTTTGTTTTGCAATCAAAAGTTATGGCTCCTGATGGATGGCAAGTAGCCAGCCACCCCAGTTTAGGATTGACAGTTTGGGATTCAATGGAAATGTCTAGTTATTTTCATTGTGGGAATTCATTTTCTTTTGGACTTTTTTCCTGTATGTTCTTGTTGGATTTCCCCTCTTTGTGCTAGACTGAGTAGAGGGTGGATGTTACTGTAATAGATTGGCCCACTATCAGTGTTTTCTGTTGGAATTTTATTCTACTTGATATCATCATGACCCTGTTTGCTGTACAAGCATTTTTGGCCTTGTATTAGTGGGTTTGTTTGGGTTGTTCTTCTTATTATTTTTTTAATTTTCTGGTTAATCCAAAGCTGCAAAACTGGGGGCTCCTCAGTCATCCACACCTGTAAAATGGCTTTTATAGCCAGAAGGATGCCCACCGAGAAGAAGCGGCGCTCAGCATCAGTGTAACCCTGCTGTTCCAATTCAGAAGGGAGATCCAACAGAAGAATCCGATAAGATTATTCACAGGAATCCTCCTACCACCGTCCCCAGCACCTGAGGCGAATTGAGAGTGTCTCCGTTGTCCACAGGTCACTTAATACTTATGTTTCTCTCTGGCAGCGACTTAGGTCTCTGGATGCTGCTCATTCTACAGCTCCTTTCAGAAATATGAGTTATTCTGGGCACCTATCTTTCAAATTTGTAAAGTGTCTTAATATCCCTCTAAATTCATTGCAGTTCAGATATACTCTCCTGTACACTAATATTGATTATGAAATCATATATTATATCTTGTGTCTCTGGTAATTGTTACATTTTGGCTTGTATATAATCTTTTTTATAGATCGCCTGTTGGTTCCTTGAGCTTGGTCATTGGCTCTTTGTTTATGTTTCTATGTTCATACATTTGCCCAAATATAGTACTATCTGTATATTTTCATTAAATTGATTGTAGTTGTTATTGAAACTGAATATCTGAGCTATGTGCTACAAATGATTGTTTTGTATGTATTGTTCTCATGTATGTACTGCTCTCAAACTACAATAAAAATTATTTAATATTAAAAAAAAAAAAGATTGCTTCAGACATGGCAGGATTAAGCTTCAAGTGGTCATTAGATAGCTAGACAGCTTAGAAGAAATCAAAGAAGTGAAGGGGCATTTTCGATAGAATGTCTAAGTTCAACTTTGGACATTTACCGCAAGATGGAGGTGGAAAAATGGCCATTTTCAAAACCAGAACACCACAAGACGCCCAAATATATAATTTTTGAAACTCACTTACTTTGACATCTTGGCCGCCAGAACATCCAACCTTAGGATGGCCAACTTTTTTCACCATTTTCACTCACTAAACAGTCAAAGTTCAAAACATCCAAATTCAGACCATTTGGACATGGGAGGGGCCAGAATTGTAATGTACTGGCCCACAAAGACATGTCAATAGAGCAGTAGGGCAACTTAGAAGGCACTGCTGGGAACTTCACACAAAGGATGCCAGATGTATATCTCACCATAATCCCCTTATAATTTATGGTGAACCCTCCAAAGCTCCCTAAAGCTTAATAAAACCATCTGTCTACCATCCCAATAGCCCTTATGGCTGCAGATGGCACCTATTTGGCAATACAGTAGGATTTTGGTGGGCTCACACACATTCCACCATAAATGTAGTAGTTTGAATGGCTTTTGGGGACTGGGTCCTTCTATGTATGACTCACTAGCCCACTCACCAATCTACTTAAGACACCTGTGTGATGCTATACCAGGACTTCCCATACTAGGTGCTGCTGTTCTAGAGACAGGTATTTACTGTTTTATTCAGATTTTTGTGGGGAGGGAGTGGGTCAGTGACACTGAGGGCGAGTGAGGGATTCATTACTTAATCCCTCCAGTGGCCATCCGGTCAGTTTGGGTACATTTTTGGCACTTAGGGCTAGATTCACTAAGGATACCGATCGTGCCCCGACCACTTTGCAATCACTTTGAGACCCCGACTTGATTCACTAACTTTACTCCCAATCCGATCCACACCCGTTCCACACATGCAAATGGGGGGGGGGGGGAGGGGAAGGGGATGCAAATGTAGGAAGGCAGCGATTCACTAAAAAACTTCAGGAACTCCGACAGGGCTGGCCAATCAAAAAATAAGCGACTGCTGAGTACCAGTCGCCCACGTCCTTTCTAACTGCCCAGCTCTCTGCCCCGACTCTCCTCTTGCCACCCTGCTCTCTTCCCCCACTCTCCTCTTGCTGCCCTGCTCTCTGCCCCGACTCTTCTGCCCTTCCCCGCTGTGCGAGCCTGTGGTTTTAACCTGCGGGTTTACAGTGGGTTAAAACCACGGACTCGCGAAGTAAAATTTTTTTATTTTTTTTTAAGTTTCAAGTTCTGTAAGCATGCACAGTCCATCTACAGGCAAAGAAGATTGTCTGCGCATGCATCGGGATCGCTCTTCAGCGATCCGTGCGGTCGGTTGGGGGTGTGACTCTGATATCCCCCATTTGCATGAGGACGCGTCGTGAATCGAGCAGCTGGCAACCTCATGGATCAGATCGTGAACTTATTGGATTCGTCAGGTTAGTGAATCTAGCCCTTAGACCCTTTAAAATAGGTTTAGCTCAGAACATCTGCATTCCACCTGGATGTCTTAGAAAAAGTTTGATCATTACTGCAAGATGTCCACGTCTAAGTAAGCCCAAAGCCTGCCCAAAACCAGTCCAGAATATGTCTCCAAAATGTCCCCTTTTAGTTTGGGATGCAGAGTGGCTAGGACACCTTGCAAGATGTCCAGAAAGACGGTTTTGAAAATCAGCACTTGTACGTTTTGGTGAGAAAAATATCCTAGTGCCGATTTATGCCATTTTTTTTATTTGAGGGATGTCTTCATTTTTTTTAAATGCCCCTAATTGAGTGAGAGCTTATATCATCTATAGAAGTACTCATCTGTATGTTATCTGCAAGATTTAGGGGAATAATTGAAGGATTGAATTAGTGAGGCAAAAGGGGATAGGAAAACATTGAAAAGAATCAAGTTCAAGATTGAGACCTGAGGAACTCCAGATTTAGATGGTTTCAGTTCAAAGAGAGCTGGTGTGCCTGATAGACAGTAAAGGATCTATGTGTCAGATAGGCCTGGAACCAGAGAAGGGCAGTTCCGCAAATTGGCTAAATACTGAAGAAGAGAGTGGTTTACAAGGTCAAAAGCAGCAGATAAATCTCGCCTAATTAGAAGGGCATTTCTCCTGCTATTTAGAATAAGCTTAACAGTGTTCACAAGACTTAAAAGAGAACGCTCTGTGGAATGATGACTATGAAAACCTGTGTGGTATGTGGTAGGAGAGAAGAGCATCAGTCTTATCAAAATACTGTGTAAGTTGTCCAGCAACAAGTTTCTCCATTATCTTAGAGATTGGAAATAACATAGAACAAAACGTAAAATAATGGTCACCGTTGAGATCCTTACACTAGGGACAAATGATGGCTGTTTTCCAGCCATCTGGAAAGTCTCTAGTGGATATATGTGCAGTAACTATGGAAGCAATCAATAGTAGAAGAAGATTAAGAAAATGCTTCAGTAGAGTATCTGGGATATGATCTGCATGGGAGGAGGAGGATACTGAAATGGTACTGGCAAGATGACCAAATGATGGTAGATCACAGGGGGATAGAGCGCAGACAAAGTGGGATTCAGTGGAGGGGTAATATCCAAGGGGGGGTGGAAGGACAACTTAAGTATCAATTGAGGGAAAAATGTCATGCAAAATATCTATTTTTGAACAAAAGCAGACCACAAAGGTATTTGGTAAAAAGGGAGAGAATTGAATTGAGGGTCGTTTTATTGAGTTTATGGAGAAGGCCACAGAGGTGAAAGGGATACACAATCTAGACCAGAAGATCAGAAAGATATCTTTCCTATTAAGAGTTAATTTTGCTTCTAAAGAAGGCGTGAGAGGCATCTAGAGCAGTGTTCTTCAACCACCGGTCCATGGACCGGTGCCAGTCCACAGAAATTTCCTGCCGGTCCACAGGGCCGGCATGTGCATCAGGCCCAAAACTGTGTTCTTCAACCGCCGGTCCATGGACCGTTGCCGGTCCACAGAAATTTCCTGCCGGTCCACAGGGCCGGCATGTGCATCAGGCCCAAAACTGTGTTCTTCAACCGCCAGTCCACGGTGTGATCGATGCGGCGTTATCTTTGGGCCAACTCCCTTTTCCTCACTGACTCAGTGCACAAAGCCACAGGCAGCGGCTCCTACGTGCATCCTGCACCTGAACTGGAAGCCTTCTCTCTGATGTCGCAACATCAGAGGGAAGGCTTCCAGATGAGGCGGGACATTCAAGGAGCCGCTGCCCACAGCTTTGTGCACTGAATCAGTGAGGAAGAGGGAGCCGGCTTGAAGATAACACTGGAGGCAAAATAAAACAGCCAGGCAGGAGCAGGCCAGAAAGTAAGGCATAGCATGGAGGGAGGGAGACAATAAAGGTAGGTGGGGAATGATTTTATTTTTGAATTTGGTGATTGAATTGTGTCAATTTTGAGAATTTACATCTGCTGTTGGTATTTTGCACTGTTCACAAAGAAATGCATTTGTTTCTTTTTCTTTGGGGGTTGTACTACATGCAGAAAAATATATTAGTACTTTTAGTTTTTGGTCTCTTATTTGCATAGGGGTTATCTGTGTTCTGGTAGGAATGAATATTGAGAAGCATATAGTGTGCTATGTGTAGTTTAATTTTGTGGTTAACCATTATGTGTTGTTAATAAGATGATATTGTGCGTATATATGAAAAATGAATGGAAAAAACAGTGTTACAATTAGTACTATGGGGCGGGGTCTAGGGCGGAGATTGGATAGAGATGGGAGGGGTCTGGCCCATGACTTAGCCCAGTGTTCTTCAACCGCCGGTCTGTAGACCGATGCCGGTCCACAAAATAATTTTTTTTTTATTTCTGCCGGTCCGTAGGTGTAAAAAGGTTGAAGAACACTGATCTAGAGTGCCAGTCTTTTGAAAGTCACAAGTCCCTGTTGATACCAGGGTTGTCTAATATTAGAATTTTCTGGACAGGAATTGTTTCATGGTTTAGGTATTCAAATTGAGATTAGTTTGGGATCCATTGACGTCTTTTGTACAATTGTTATAGTTCTTTTATCCTTCTTTTTGCTGGTATAATTCAAACACATCCAGGGGGGGAGGGAGGGGAGGGATATATTTTTAGTGTGATTCCATGATGTAATTGTGGGTGGGGGAGAGCTTATACTGTTGTACTGCTATTGATAAAATTTAAGTGCTTAGTTGTTATTGTTACTGATATGAATATTGTGTTGCACTTTTTGTTAGTAATGGAAAATCAATAAAGACTTATAAAAAAATAAATAAAATTGAGATTTTCCTCATACTTACTCCAATGTTCCTTTTTACTACAATTTTTATTCCAATAGATATTATGTTATTATGCTGACTAGTTTCACTTTGGGAAGGCTGCATTTTGAAGATATTGTCTTTTACTTTTTTACTTCTGTTGTGGACCTTTTTTTTCTATCTTACGATATCTAAGACCTGTGTGAAGGTGAGAACACGTGGGAAGCCCAGTGTGTTTAGGGACTGAACCTTTGAAATCTACCAAAGAAGTGGGCCAGAAGATGTATAGATCTTCTATCTTGGTGGTGGAGGCCAAGTGGAGAAGACTAAACTCCGTCTTTTAATAATTTTGTAATGAGCATTCTTGCTTCATTTTCCCACTTCTTCTACTATTTTGATAAACTTTTTGTCAACCTTTCCTTGGTTTGGAACAAAACCCAGACTGGAATGTTGTGTTGGACCAGAAAGTAAAAGGAGAGAGAGAGAGAGAGAGAGATCCCTGGAAGTCAAAGGCCTCCCAGCACTTGCTGGTCCTGTCCCAATAACCTATTACCAGTGGCTGCATGCCCAAGGGAGAAATAAGCTACAGCCTCTGAATTGTGTGCCCTTGGTCCTTCTGTAGGGCTGAAGTCCTGACTAGGGTGCATTGGCTAAAACCTTAAAGATGTTATGGAACACATACACTTTCTCTCTATTTCTTTATTTCTCTCTCTTATCATAAACCTACATTTCTTCCTTTGGAAATTAGGCTAAAAAATTCAGACTAAAAGAATCTGTCATCCAGTCTATCTCCACATTATGACTATTGAAAGGACTAGGATGTGAAAGGTTTCGGTGATGGACTGTTTATACATGAGAGAGATCTGTATATAATGGAGGTGCCAGGCATGCAAATCTGCTCTATGCATATTCATTAGGGCTATCCTGAAAACTTGACTGGCCTGGGGGTCCTCCAGGACAGAGTTGGGAACCACTGCACTAGAGCATGGTATGTTTGTGAAACAGCAGGCACCCGCAGTTGGCAATCTGACCTCTATATGTAAGACTACCACTTGAAATTGGCCAACACCATCTTGAAAAGGACAATCAGCAGAGCAGGAGCAAGCGGGGATTCCTGGTGCCCCATTGGCCTCTGGACTCTTTGGGCCAGATTCTATAAATGATGCTCGCCTGCTGCAAGTTTCAAGTTTATTAAAAATTTGTTTGACTGCTTAATCCAACTTCTAAGCGGTTAACATAATAAAATTACACAAAAACAAATTAAACATATTAAAACAGGGAAGACAAATGACTTACTCAAACAAACGGCAACAAAAGGGCAGATGGGGAGGAACTATAATAAGTATAGGATAGATAAGTCATAAAGGCTAAAACAGTAGGTTAGGTAAAAAATTATTGGAAAAAAAAAAAAAGAAAGAAAGTGGCCATTTAACAAAAAGCGTCTCGGAATAGAAATGTTTTTAATGCTATTTTAAATTGTTTTATATCTAATTCGTTACGGAGATTTATAGGCAGTAGATTCCAAAGTGAAGGGGCAGTGACAGCAAAGTTGTTGGTGCGTAAAGTATTTATTGATTTTAATGATGGTATAACTAAAAGATTTTGAGGGAAGGGATTTTGTTGTTACGTACGGAATTAAAAGACTGTTAATAAAATCAGGTTGGTTATTCATTTTAGTTGTAAATGTTAAAAGTAAAATTTTATAATTAATTCTGTATTCGACTGGCAGCCAATGAGTGTCGACTAAAAGAGGGGTGACGTGATCATATTTCTTTGCCCCGCTAATGATTTTAATAGCGGTATTTTGAATGATCTGCAATCGTCTGATCTCCTTTTTTGTGATACCCTTATAGAGGGCATTACAGTAATCTAAACACGAAATAATCAATGAGTGAATTAGAGTTTTCAATGCGGCAGCTTCCAGTAACTTAGAAAGGGAACGAATCATTCTTAATCTATAGAAACATTTCTGGACGACTGTGCTGATATGAGAATGATATGAAAATTTGCTGTCAAGAGTAACGCCTAAAAGTTTTAAAGTTGAAACAATTTTAATGTGAGTAGATTCAAATTTCAATGGAGCCTGAAGTGTTGTACCTTCTTTTAACAGAAAGATCATTAATTTGGTTTTATTGATATTCAATGAAAGTTTATTGACGTCCAACCATGTTTTAATTTTTTCCAATTTGTGATTAATGAGAGCTAATTCTTCCTTATTATTTAAATTGATAGAATGGAGAAGTTGGACATCATCCGAGTAAGCAAATGTAGTGAAACCGATAGATTGTGAAACCGTCAGAAGAGGTGATAAAAAGATATTGAAAAGTAAAGGAGATAGTATAGATCCTTGCGGGATTCCGTATTTGCATGACATGTATTCAGATGAGGTGTTGTTGAAAACTACTTTAGAAGATCTATCTCTAAAATAAGATGTGAACCAATTCAAAACCTGATCAGAGACACCAATTTCCTGAAGCCTTTTTAAAAGTAGGCAGTGATCTATGGTGTCAAATGCTGATGAAAGGTCCAAAGAGAAGAGTAAAACAGATCGATGATGGTCGAGATGGTAGAGTATTTTGGTGGTAAGTCCTAACAGGGAATATTCAGTTGAATGACAATGACAAAAGCCAGTCTGATTAGGGTGAATAACATTGGTTTTCTCAACGAAGTCCGAAAGTTGTCGGAAGACGATTTTTCTGTTAGTTTGGCCATGAACGGTATATTTGCTATGGGGCGATAATTGGAAAGATCTAGCGTGCTAACAGATTTATCTTTAATAATTGGATGAATAATTGATTGTTTCCAGATTTTGGGTAAAGATCCGGAGGACAGACTTGAGTTAACTAACTCCTTGATAAATGGACCAAAGATAGAATAAAATTTTTTTAATAGGAAGGGAGGAATTACTTCACTACTAGTTCCTTTTATATTAAGTGTGTTAATACATTTTTGTATTTCCTCCAAGCTAGGAAGGGTGAAATGTGAACATATAGCAAAGGACAAAATAGTTGTTCTAGTAGGGTCTATACTGTCATTGGAGGAATTTGCGATTGCATTGTTTGGAATTTTTTCTCTTATTTTTTGTACTTTATTAATGAAAAATTCAGCGAGAGCATTTGCTGAAGAACTGAGATTATTTGATTCATTTTTCTGTGTAGTTAGGGATTTGACTATTGCGTATAAGGCCGAAGAGTTTTTAGCTTTAGTGATTTGATGGTATAGTAATCTTTTTTTGATTTATTGATTTCGGATCTGTAATATAGAACATGTTCTTTGTATTTATTATGGTTGGATGCTGTTTTATTGTGTCTCCATTGTCGTTCTAGGCAGCGCAATTGTCTTTTGATTAGAATTAAGTTTGAAGAATACCAAGGATTTTTTTGTTTGCATGGGGAAATAGTAAAAGTAACTACCGGAGCAACTGAGTTGAGAAGATTGACAATAGAGTGATTCCATAGTTGTACCTGTTCGTCTATGGATAAATTGACTAATTGTTCGAGGGAAAAATGAAAATTGGACGATATATCGGTAGCTTTCAACTTGTTATATTTCCTAGTAGTTATTGTTTTTGGTTTTAGAATACTATGATGCTTTGAAATAAGAGTTTGGAATGAAATTAAGAAATGATCAGACCATGGAACAGGTGTAATTAAAGGTTCTGAAAACTTATTACTTATTACTTAATTGCTTTAATTGCTTTAATTGGTTTGAATTGTCATGATAATTGATCACTCTTTTAAAAAAACAATTAAAAACTCATTTAAAAAAATGTAGACACCAGTAGATGCCTTTGAAGTTAAGCATTGTTATTACATCTACGCAGTCACCTAATGTCACCCAAGGTCAACGTAGGCACGATTAGGGACAGAAATGGCCATAGGCACCATTAGGTGCAATTCCCAAAAGGCATCTACAATGTAGGTCCACTGTGCCATCAGGGAGCTGAGATCTTACTGGGGGAAGCAGTTTCAGGTGGCCTTCAGTTCAGGATAGTGGACCCCTTTAATCTTTTCATGCTGCTTTTTTCACAGCTCTTTTAAAAAACAACTCTTAAGCTGCAGTAATGTTTTCAGCAAAAAAATGGGTCTGCAAAGCCTTTTGTTCTGTGCTCGTCTTCATATTTTTATGCCCCAGTGAGTTGCTTTGCATTATATTGATTAACTAGTCTTATAGCCCGTTACATTAACGGGTGATAGAATATATGTGTGTGTGTCTGTCTTTATTTCTTTCTCTCTCTCTCCTTAGCCACTTTCTGTATTTCTGTCTTTCTTTTTCCTCGGCTGTCCACTACCACCCCTTGGCTGCTCCCCCTGTATATTCTCCCTTCCTTTTACCTCCCCTGTGCCCACCACCACCCCTTCACTGCTCCCCTTATCCAGCAGCAGCCCTTCTCCCTTTGTTTTACCTCCCCCCCTGTCCAGCAGCACCTCTTTCCTGCTCCCCCTGTCCAGCAGTAGGCTTCCCTTCCTTTTTCTGCCCCCCCTGTCCATCAGCACCCCTTAACTCCGTTCGCGTCTGCTCTCTGCCACAGCTGCCTCAAGCCGCCACAGCCTGCAGGCGCCGACAGCCGCTGCGCACGCCTGAAGCCGACAGCCACCTCTGCCATCCCTGCCACCGCCGCTGCTTGAGAGGCCCGCAGGACTGAAGGCAGTCAGCGTGTCTGGGGCTCGGGAGTCCTGGTGTCTCGCATGCGCACTCCTGCTGACCACTGACCTACAGATCAGGGATCAGGGAACACGCGGTAGAGTGCGCATGCACGCTTAGCATTTTATTATTATAGATACCAAATGTAACCCCCTGTTTCTCCTGGATGCTGGCAAGGAGCACACAAAGTTAAATTTTATTTGTTAGGACCAGGGCAGGGACCAGCTTATCAGCTGGAGTCCCGCAGCAAGCAAGCACCAGGTAGTCCTCTCACTTGAATAATGCAGACCATACCAGGATGTAAAGTCCAAAACCTAAAAGGAGGTATTTATGCCCCTGTATAAGACTCTGGTGAGAACTCATTTAGAATATTGTGTACAATTCTGGAGGCCTCACCTTCAAAAAGGTATAAAAACGATGGAGTCTGTCCAGAGGGTGGTCTACTAAAATGGTATGTGGTCTTCATGATAAGGCATATGAGGACAGACTTAAAGATCTGAATCTGTATACTTTGGAGAAAAGGTGGGAGAGGGGAGATATGATAGAGACGTTTAAATACCTGCGTGATGTAAATGCGCATGAGTCGAGTCTCTTTCATTTGAAAGGAAACTGCAATGAGAGGGCATAGGATGAAGTTAAGAGGTGATAGGCTCAGGAGTCATCTAAGGAAATACTTTTTTTTACAGAAAGAGTGGTAGACGCGTGGAACAGTCTCCCAGAAGAGGCGGTGGAGACAGAGACTGTGTCTGAATTCAAAAGGTCCTGGGATAGGCACGTGGGATTTCTCGGAGAGAGAAAGAGATAATGGTTACTGCGGATGGGCAGCTCTATGACCTCACAATGCAGGTGCACAGAGCCTTAGCCCATAGGAAGAGGAGATGCAAATGTTAAGAACCTTAGCCAATAGGGAGAGGAGGAGATAATGGTTACTGCGGATGGGCAGCTCTATGACCTCACAATGCAGGTGCACAGAGCCTTAGCCCATAGGAAGAGGAGATGCAAATGTTAAGAACCTTAGCCAATAGGGAGAGGAGGAGATAATGGTTACTGCGGATGGGCAGCTCTATGACCTCACAATGCAGGTGCACAGAGCCTTAGCCCATAGGAAGAGGAGATGCAAATGTTAAGAACCTTAGCCAATAGGGAGAGGAGGAGATAATGGTTACTGCGGATGGGCAGACTAGATGGGTTATTTTGGCTTTTATCTGTCATCATGTTTCTATGTTTCTAAGGGAAAATCAGGAAGAGCAGCAGGTACCGTAGAGTTTCACAAGATAAAGACACCACTAGAAATGGCTGCCGAGAAGAGAAAAAGTTGAGAGTTAGCAGCAGCCAAGGAACTAGGGCCCTAGGGGCCAGATTCTCAAAGCTTAAGGTTGCCTCTAATGCGATCTCTAAACCGGTTCCAGCTGGTTTAGTGTGCATGTATTTTAGCAGCGGATTATCAAAACGTCTTACCATGGTCTTTTCCAAGCTACCTAGCAGTCTCCAGTTCTGCCATGCAAATAGAATCATCGATATTTAAACGAGCACTCCGGTGGATTCTTCAACATTGCCGAGTGTTTCTTCAATCACGACGTCAGCTTTTGGCAAACCAAAAATCAGTGAGTGGTCCAGATGTGCCGGTATTGTGAAAAGCACATCTCTGGTGTGTGTTTCGACTGTGGCTCATGAAAAGAATAAAATATAAACGACATGATTCACATAAATTATAGTCTTTTTTGGGGGGTGGGTGGGAGGGGATGGACAAATGCATGCTTTTTGAGCACTTATATTATAGCCCTGTCTTACATAGAAACATAGAAACATGATGGCAGATAAAGGTCAAATGGCCCATCCAGTCTGCTCATTTGCAACATCCACTGTCTCCTGCTCTCCCTATTGGCTAAGGCGCTTTATACCTGCATTGTGAAGTCATAGAACTTTATGATTATAGACACATAGAAACACGATGGCAGATAAAGGCCAAATGGCCCATCCAGTCTGTCCATCCACAGTAACCATTATCTCTTCCTTTCTCAGAGAGATCCCACGTGTCTATCCCAGGCCCTCTTGAATTCAGACACAGTTGCTGTCTCCGCCACCTCTTCTGGGAGACTGTTCCACGCATCTACCACCATTTCTGTAAAAAAGTATTTCATTAGATTACTCCGGAGCCTCTCACCTCTTAACTTCATCCTATGGCCTCTCATTCCAGAACATCCTTTCAATTGAAAGAGACTCTACTCATGCGCACCTACATCATGTAGATATTTAAACGTCTCTATTATATCTCCCCTCTCCCGCCTTTCCTCCAAAGTATACAGATTGAGATCTTTAAGTCTGTTTCCATACACCTTATGACAAAGACCACGCACCATTTTAGTAGCCTTTTGTGTTTCTGGCTGTGGTTCATGATAAAATCTGACATTACAAAGAAATGAAAAGATTTACATGAATTATAGTAGTTTTGGGGATAGAAAAGGCATGTCTTATGCGTGCTTGTTGAAAGCCGATGTTGCATCTCCCCTCCCTTTCCTTCCCTTCATTCAGTAGCTCTGGCACACCTATGATTGATATACTACTTACAGTGTTGCTGTTCCTTGGAACAAGGGCACAGGGGAGTGTGTGGTGCAGTGATTAAAGCTACAGCCTCAGCACCCTGGGGTTGTGGGTTCAAACCTATGCTGCTCCTTGTGACCTTGGGCAAGTCACTTAATCCCCCCATTGCCCCAGGTGCATTAGGTAGATTGTGAGCCTGCCGGGACAGACAGGGAAAAATGCTTGAGTACCTGAATAAATTAATATAAACCATTCTGAGCTCCCTGGGGAGAACGGTAGAGAAAATTGAATAAATAAATTTACGCCTCTTTTGTGATGTATTCTGCACGTGCTGATCACTGTCACCAGTGACTCATCCCTACTTTCTGCCAACCTCATTTGCATGCACAGATTTTTGAGAATGACTCTCCTTTTTGAAATAGCTGCGACAGTGGCCCAACAGTTTTCACCGTGAAGTTTTGAGAGTCTAGCCCTAGGTGACCTCGTATGGTGGCACGGTTTGCAGGACGTGGTACCAACCTGACAGTCATCTTGCCTACAGAGTAAATAGTAGCCAGTGCATCTGCCGATGCTCAAGGTCTAATGGGTTGTGCCTCTTCCTTTTCAGAAGGGATGGGACCCAGAGGGCCTTCAGCATGTTTGGATGCTCAAGGCCCTACCTTAACCACAATGTCTTCCATATGTGTGTAGACTACCACATCAGTATCACCATGGAGAGGGGAAGGAAAGAGAATAGCAGAACACCTCAGGGCAAAGAGGAGGAAAGGGATGATGGACACCTACAAATCATAAAAGTTCTCCTCTGCATAGGGTTACCAGATTTTCCGTCTGGAAAATCCGGACCCCCTAGACCCGCCCCTCAGGCCCGCCCAGTCCCACCTATCCCCGCCCATTACACCCCAGCTCCGCCCCATCATGCAACTGATCCTGCCCAAGCCCCACCTCCAATCCCGCCCCCTGCTGCCTGCTCTCGTCAGGCAGGACATCCACGCATGCGGGAATATGATGCAATGACATCACGTGCATGCACGCAGGTGCATGACATCATCACATCGTGTCCGCGCATGCGCAGATGCCCTCTTGCCCGAAAGAAAGCTTTTCAAGACCCGGACATTTAATAAAACAAAATATCTACAAACAATGCACAGACAGTATCTATTCTATCTCTTCCTAGCTATCCACTTGTAACTTATTGCATTTTACATAACGTGGGCTCAAACCTTTCCAACCTTGCTTCTAAGGTATATCATTGCATCTCTAAGCTTCAGAATTGGGCATTGTCTGTTCAAATGAAATTGAACGAAGCTATAACTAAGGGTTCTTTTTACGAAGGCGCGTTAGGGCCTTAACATGCGGAATAGCGCACGCAAAATTGCCCCGTGCGCTAGCCGCTACTGCCTCCTTTTGAGCAGGCGGTAGATTTTCGGCTAAGCTAAGGAACTCTAAGCTTTAATGGATAGGACCAAATCTAGATGATCTGTCTCCCACAATAACATTGGCCTCAGGAATCACATTACAGATTGAATTTTCTTCTAAAATTTTGGGTGTTCTTTGTAGATTCTTCACTTATGTTTCAAGATCAAATAAATTCTCTGGTCAAGAAGTGTTTTTTTCAGTCTGCGTATGCTAAAGAGGGTTAAGGCATTTTTTCATCATCAGCATTTCACATGCTTGGTTACAATCTGTCATATTAGCTCGGTTGGACTACTGCAATGCAATCTATCTGGGAATAACCAAAGGCAATTTGCAGAGACTGCAATTGATACAAAATACCGCAGCCAAATTGATTTTCGGGAAATGGAAGTTCGATTATGTATTCCCTTTGCTGGAAAAACTTCACTGGCTTCCTATTTACTTTAGGATTCAGTTTAAATGTGCATGCATTGTCTTTAAACTTTTGTTTGGTATTTTTATATCTCTGGTTTCATTAACTTGGAATGCCCAAAGATCCACGTTCTTACAAAATACACAAAAGATTAAAAATGGAATGCGTTGCCAAAGGATGTGGTAAGAGCGGATAGAGTAGCTGGTTTTAAGAAAGGTTTGGACAAGTTTCTGGAGGAAAAAGTCCATAGTCTATTATTGAGAAAGACATGGGGAAGCCACTGTTTTTCCTGGATCGGTAGCATGGGTAACATGGGTACTAGTGACCTGGATTGGCCACCATGAGAACGGGCTACTGGGCTTGATGGATACATTGGTCTGTCCCAGTAAGGTTATTCTTATGTTCTTATCACATCTAATGGCATGTCCTGAACTAAAAGTGCAGGAAAAAGTGGAGTAGATGAAATGGATGCTATCAGGTTCATTATAAGCAAATATTAAAAGAATAAAATTATTGAATTCTGGTCTCCTTATCGCAAGAAAGATATAGCGGCACTAGAAAAGGTTCAAAGAAGAGCGACCAAGATGATAAAGGGGATGTAACTCCTCTCTTATGAAGAAAGACTAAAAAGGTTAGGGCTCTTCAGCTTGGAAAAGAGACGACTGAGGGGGAGATATAATTGAAGTCTACAAAATCCTGAGTGGAGTGGAATGGCTACAAGTGGATCGATTTTTACAGGGAAATACTTTTACAATTAACAGGAGGAAATTTTTTTTCATTCAGAGAATATATAAGTTCTGGAACGCATTGCCAGAGGTTGTGGTAAGAGAGGATAGCGTAGCTGGTTTTAAGAAAAGTTTGGACAAGTTCCTGGAGGAAAAGTCCAGTCTGTTATTGAGAAAGACATGAAGGGGAAGCCACTGCTTGCCCTGGATTGGTAGCATGGAATGTTGCTACTCCTTGGGTTTTGGCCAGGTACTGGGGACCTGGATTGGCCACCGTGAGAACGGGCTACTGGACTTGATGGACCATTGATCTGACCCAGTAAGGCTATTCTTATGTTCTTATGTTCTTTTAAGGGAATTAGATCTAAAGGAAAATTGGAAAAGTTTTATATGTTCAAGCTGACAGAGATTTGGAATGCTATCCCACTTATAATAAGAGACTTAAATTTTTTTCAGTCATTTTGTCAAACACTGAAAACATTACTATTCTCTAAGTACCTAACATCTCGCTCCTTTTAGTTTTCTTATTGCCTTCCCTATGTTTTTCGGTTTATTTTTCCTTTTTTTTATTTAATCATTAATATTATTGCTGCTATTATTAGTTTATGATTGTTAACCGAGTCAAGCTCCATTTCTTTGGAGATGACCCAGTCTATAAACATAAGTTTTAGTTTAGTTTATTACATGTAGGTGTCAACAAATAACTGTGTTTTTAATAATCTCTTAAAATTTTCACGATCAATACAGAGTCTCAGGTGCCCAGGTAAAGCATTCCACGATTTCACACCAGCAATCAAAACATTTTAGCCTTCATTGTAGCATAATGCACTCCTAGTTCCCTGGTTGCTGTCAACTTTATTCCTCCCTCTAACCTCAACACCCTTCCTAGTTGATAGATCGCCCATAGAGTTTGAAAACATACAAGGGCTAATCTGTACAAAACTTGATGTACAATAGACATTACTTTATATTGTACTCTTTGTTTTAGAGGAAGCCAGTGTAATTGTTTCAAAATGGGTGTAATATGTGCCATCCTAGAAATATCAGTAATAAGCCTAGCTGCCAAATTCATCAATAACTGCAACGCTTTGCACTTCATTTTTGTTAAATCAAGATAGAGTAAGTTGCAGTAATCTAATTTTGACAAAATTAATCCTTGTACTACTGATCTAAAGTCATAGGGTGTCAACATTGGTTTCAATCTATACAGAATATGCCATTGTGTATACCCCATCTGAATAGTCTTCAAAATTTGTTTCCCCATTGTTAAAGCAGAGCCTAAACAAATCCCCAGTATTCACTTTTAATTGTACCCCTTGCACATTTGAACAATCTGGGGTAAATATATCAATTTTTTTGCCCGTTCCTCCAGTTGCTGCAGGTGACCACAGGGAAACAGGCACCAAGTCATTCTTTGGAATGCATAAAGAATACTATTTTCCACTATTGTATGGATTACTTGGGAAGCAAATGCGCGTTTCTTCTGAAGGAGTCTGGGACTGGTTTTCCTAAGTGTTGAACTAAGTTTTCTCTTTAATAAAATGCTGAATTATGTTTAGCTGCAGACCTAACTTATCTCATGTTCTAGCCTGCCTGCACTGGGTGTTTTAGCTTGGGCATTTTAGCTTCTTATGGTTATCTCAGCTTACACGATATTATATTCCGCCCTCCTGGACATGTAACAGAAAGACTGCAGGGCTTAGATAAGTGACCTGCTAGTGACCTGCTAGTGTGAGCTTAGGACCAATGATTGTTAAGAAAAGTAACACGTGAAAAGTTTTTTCTAGAATTCAGTTGTATAGCCAGAAGAATGTATAAATATCACTGTAACTTCCTGGTTTGGGGCTCAGGGGTCCGCATATGCTGAATAAACATCTGTGCTTTCTTCAAGTCTCTAAGTTTTGTGGCTGCCCAAATGGACCTTTCACTTCTACAAGCTAATAATTGGCCTCCTGACTAGCTCCCATTGTTACGAAGATAAGCTATGACCTGAATGCGCAGGGAAGGTCTTCCTTGGTCAGCTTGAGCTCTGGCATGATGCAGGAAGACAGGGACGCTATTCAACATGGTCTGTGTAGCAAAGATGCATCTCAGGCAACAGGAACTCTGCAGGTTCAAGTTCATATTTATTAAAGCTTGATATACCGCTTTTCATTTCCAAAGCGGTTTACAACATTACATATCTTTACAAATTAAAAACATAATTGTAGACTTTATAAACATAAATACATAGGTAGACAAATCTCATGAGCACAAGAGGGAAAGGTTCTGGGGGGGTGTTGGCAGGAGGAAGTAGGCATCCCTCCTGCTGGTCTTCAATGGGGGGGTGTCAGGCAGTGTCACCGCTTCGGGAAGTGTCAGCAAAAGGGAGTGGACATCCATCCTGCTGATTTCATGGTACATGTTGGGGGGGGGGTCACCTGCCACAGCCAGCTCAGCTTCAAGGAGGTCTGCTGGCTCATCTGATCGGGGATTTCCTTGCCATGATCAGCTGATAGCAAGGGATTCCTCAATCAGACAGGTGCGATTCTGTAATCGGCCCCGGTGACATTGGCACCAGTTACAAAATTGGGGGGGGGGGGGGGTAAGGCATCTGTTTTTAAAGGCAGACATGACTCTGTATAGAACACCAGAGTGCAATTCTCAGCCACTTCTTAGGTGGCTGCTGAGAATGGCGTCCTATACAGAATCAGCCCCTTAGTCCGGCGAGTTTCCAGTTTTTTTCTGATGTAGGAAAGAGATGTTTCTCTCCAAACTATGCCTTGTAGTTTCTCTCAAAGACTGATAAGAGGATCTCAAGCATGTATTTTCTGTAACATGCTGAGGATGCTCTCTCTAAAAAGAAATATTCAGCCAATAGGAGGCTTAAGACAATGCTTTATCAAAGTCAGCTAGGCCTAAAAGCCTGTTTTCAATAGCATAACCATACTTTTTCCAGCATGCTTCAAAGGGTTAAGTGGCAAATACATACATAAAAAGATCCTCGAGGCATGACACAATTTCTACACGTGGCTATTCTGTTTGCTATCAAATCGATTCTATGAGCATGGCTATTGCCATCTGTGCCAACAATGCAGACCTGGAGGTCATATATGCATTACCAAATGAGAATGGTTTGGATTTATATCCTAGATCTGGATTCAAGTCCTGGTTTGCGGTTTCAGCAAGTTTGGACTGCATTCTGGGATACACTTGCACGCTGATGTGAATTTAGCACTGACTTGGTGTTTCCTTGTTTTGTTTTATGTCTATTTATCACAATTTAAATGAGAAAAGAGGTAGGGACTAGAGATTTGCATGGGAATGGGTATTGTGGGAATCCTTTAGAACCTGCAGGATTCCCTTGGGTATGAAAGAAGTTACCACAGGATTTCTGCCGGGATGAAAGAAGTTACTAGAGGCCAACCAAATTTCAGTTTCAGTTACGGTGCTGAAACTGGCCTAAAATGCTTCTTCTACCTGGTTTTTGTTTCGACCGAAAGGCTACAACCATGATTTTAATTTTGGCTGAAAATTACCATGTGTTTTGGGTACTTTGTCCTGTTTGTTTGTCTCCCTCCCTCCTCCTCCTCTCTAAACAGGAGTTCCCTTCCCCCCTCTGCAGCTGTAGGTGCCCCCCACCCCCCTCAGGCTTACTTTACAGTCCCTGGCAGTCTAAAGCTGTACTCAGGGGCAGAAGTGATCCATAGTCACTCCTGTCCATGCTGGCTCTGCTCTCAAAATGGCTGCCATGACCTCTAGTGGCAATCTCATGAAATTGCTACAAGAGATCACACTGTTTCCGCACACAAAAATGTGAGCGATCTCATTTTTAAGAAATTTATGTTTGAAGGGGCATGAAATGGGTGGAGCATTGGCATGGAATAATTAACCAGCTAGATAGTGCAACATGATTAGCATGCACTAACTGGCTAACACGGAGTTAATGGAGGAACACTTAGCACCTCCTAAAAATGAGGCACTTACACCCCAGTTCTATATATGGTAGCCAAAGTTTGGTATACTTCTGAGAGGTGCATGAAAATAAATTGGATAGTGAGCTCCGAGACATTTATAACTGAGTGCTAACATCCAATAATTGATGTTTTGGGGTTTGAGTTTTTTGTTGTTGTTTTTTTTTGCTTTATTTTATTTATAACCCGCCTTTCACAAAGCAGCTCACAGTATAAACATTCACAATAAAATATACATAAAATACATATAGAGACACAAACAAATAAGTGACCAGCGCTTAAGCCATCACAAATGTCTTAATATCCATATTTCATGTTGCAGAATTAGGACTCCTTTTACTAAGGTGCGCTAGCGGTTTTAGTGTGTGCTACATTGCTGCACGTGCTACACGCAAATGCCTCCATAGAGCTTGCATTATCATTTTTTGTGTAGCGCAGGGTTAGCGCACGTGGCATTGTATGCTAGTGCATCTTAGTAAAAGGAGCCCTAAGTGTTTTTTCAGTAGCTTCTTGAAAACGTCTGTTTTCGAATGTACAGAGGTAACCAATTCCATTCTTGGGGGGGTATTCAGTCTCAATTCCCTACCTTCGATGTGAATTGTGCCTCTGTAGGCGTTTTAGGTTGCCAAACACCACTTCTGGCATTAGCCACACCCAGAGTGGCATTAGGCAGCCTAAAGGGCCTATAGAGGCGTGATTCTGGTGTCAATTTTTTAGGTGCCTTGAAACTCAGTAAAAATGGCATTTAAACTGCTTCTTTTTTTTTTTTTTTTTTTTTTTACTGAGCTTGGATGCCTACCAGCGCTGGTTAGAGAATCCAAGCCTAACTGATTTGCCCAGAGTCGCAAGGAGCTGAGATCAAGCTCACAACCTCAGGGTGGATGGACTTTCTTGGTTATCTTATATATATTGGAAGCAATCCTTTTTTTAATATATTTTTTATTTTTTTCATAGTACACTAGATAAAGGTCATAAAAGTAAAAAAAAATAGAGAGGCAAAATAATATTATGGGCAGACTCGCAAGATACCCATTTGTGGGAATCTATTAAGAGGCTCTCGCTTACAAGGAAGTCCCCAATACTGAAACCCTCTTTTCATAATAATTAAATTCTGTGATTGCTATAGAGGCATTTCAATCAAGTTTTTTTATTCATATGAGTATAGACTCACATGCTTTAAATGTCTAAAATACCTTACCCTTCGGGGGGAAGGAGCGGGCGCCTTCGGGGAAGGAGGGAGTGGACTTCCCTCCTGCCTTTTTCTTCGGGGAGGGAAGGGGAAGGGGAGGTCTTTCTGGGCAGGAGGGAAAGGGCATCACCCTTGAGAGGGAAAGGAAGATGGAAAGAAGAAGAAGATCATAAAATCCTTGTAAGACCTTGTGTGATACAGGTGAAGCAGGATAAGTCCTTTGGATAAAGGTGAAGTAACCAGACCTCACAGGAGAAACCCCCCCCCTCCCTCTTGCTCTAATAAATCAGTATATTAACTGTAAAAGATATTTCATAACCCACTTGCCAGCTGGCCTATGGTGATTGAGAAATATCCTGCTTCTGAGTTAGCTATGGTAAGCAAAAACTTATAAGAAACAAGACTTAATTCAAATGCCTGGCACCTGGCCAGATATTATGCAAAGAGGAACACAGCTCATGGTCAGAAAAATAGAATTCTCAAGAATATTATTTAGCAAGATATATCATGTGTTACCACAGCAGGGAAGGGATTTGAGACTCGGAATTGCTTATATGGTAAGGGAAAAGGGCATTTGCGGGAAAAGGTTAGGCCTTACGGTAGACTGAACAGACATATAACATGACACTAATAGATAAGCCAATAAATGAATCTACTTATGTAATGACGTATAAGAAAATAACCAATAAAGATGTATCATGTGATTTAGGCCAACGTGGTATTGACCACCAAGAAATGTATAAAACCAGGCCTATAAGCAGAAGTAATCAGAACAGACAAGAGAGGACCCTCAGGCCTGAGGATCACATCTGTTACTCTATATGCTGAATGATTTATTCTTGTAAGCTGTTACTGATTTGTTAATAAATATACTTTGATTGAAATCAGTGTATAGTGTGTGAGGTCTCCATTCTGAGGTAGGCCTAGACAGCGGCCTACTACACCCCTTGCATCTATTGGGGTTATGGGGGAGGGGGTGATGGACGGGAGTGCTTGCACCAGGGGGGGGGCTTTTTAATGGGACAAATGGTGCACAGAACATCTGTTCCATTTAAAAAAAAAAAAAGCAGAAGCTCTGACAGCAGTGACAGGAGGCTGCTTCCCCTGTCACTACTGTTAGGGCTCTGCATTGTGTCAATCGCTCATTGAGCGATTGAGTCGGTGGGTTTGCGTGCAAATCATTTGCATGTAAACTTGATAGTGAATCAATTGCTGTTAGAAAATCGGCCAGAGAATCATCCAGCAGCGATTGAGTCACTATCTTTAGTGAATCTAGCCCAAACTGACCCCAGTTGGAACTAACATGGATACTTTTATCAGTAGTGGGGAGGACGAGGAATTTTCAGTGGGTCTTTTCTCTGTATCCCTAGAAAAAGCCTTCAAAATTCTCCTTCCAAAGCTTAGTGCAGTGTCTCTCAAACCTTTTTTAGTTCTGGCACACTAAAAAGAGCAAATGTTTTTCACGGCACATTATAATTGAAATTATAAAATTACAAAACCAACAAAAGTTAAAATTGAGAGTTATTTATTTAAAGTTATTTAAGCTATGTATGGGTAATTGTAACAAC
Source organism: Geotrypetes seraphini (assembly GCF_902459505.1). NCBI lineage: Eukaryota > Metazoa > Chordata > Amphibia > Gymnophiona > Dermophiidae > Geotrypetes > Geotrypetes seraphini. Next base: position 21,113,832 of record NC_047090.1, on the reverse strand, counting down.
AGTGAAACTAAAGTTGATAGAATAGAATTGCTAATGAATGCGATGGACGTGCTTGTTTTTGAATGCAAATTAACTCAAAACACGGCTCGATAGTCGACAAGCAAACATGCAGTTCATCATCCTCCATCTGCAGTCGTTCTCTTTTTTTTTTTTTCTGTCAGAGCTAAAAATTCAGATTTGCAAAGATAAGAAGATCCAAACAGTAACAAAGCCTCGATTGCTTTGTTGCTGAAGTTAGGGGAACTACTGCATGAAAAAATAAAACTTAAATTAATTGCCATTAGTTTTCAAGGACCAATCACATCAAAGAATGATGCTTGTCTGGGCGGTTGCATCCTTACGCGCACAGACGCTCATAACATTGACAGACTGATGTACATGTCATGTATTCTAGTGTATACTTAGGAAGGGAATTTTTAGAATTAAAGTAAAATTCTGTAATCTCTCGTGGCATACCTAGAATTTATTTGGGGTACACCATGGTGCCTTGGCGCATAGTTTGAGAGACATTGGCTTAGTGCATATTGTCCAATTGTCACTGGAAATAGATCTTTGCACGTACCCCATGACACCTACATTAAGAAATAGCAGGATATCTGGATATCCATGTTTGCTTATTCTGGCCTATTATCATCAGTTGTTTAATGTCTATGCATCTCCTAACAAATCCACCAGGCAATGAGTACGAGTTGTACCTATAAAATTAAAATTACAGCTTTCTCCATTGCTAAATGGTAAAATGCAGTATAGAGTGCAAAGGGAAAAAAAGCAGCTGTCCTGGAGAATGCGGCAGATCACCAGCTTTGTGGAAAGATGTGAATGACATCATAGTCTATGAGGGCATGTTACTGGCCAGCTGGGCTTATTTTTAAAACACACATTTTTTGAGATATGATAACTCAAGAGCCAGAGCTATTAACACTGTGCTTTTTTTTTTTCTGCTGCCTTTTATCTTGCCATTAAGCACTAAACAAAATTAACTCAGAATATTCTCCTCTATGTTGGTCTTGTGAACAAGAAAAAGGAACGCTAGATCATATATTCTTCTGTTAATAAAACTTTATTAATTTTCAAATGTTAACAGTGCCATACAATGAATTTAAACATAAACACTACACAGAACACACTTTAAATACACAAATAATTCAAAAAACAATCAACTTCTCCCCCTCCTCCCGATAATTAATAGAAGTGGTACATATTTCATTTCAATAATATAGATAATTAAGTATAGCAAACAATAATACATTCCCACCCTGGATGCGTAAGGAAGTCAAATAAAAGGAAAGGTACGTGACAGTTATTGCGACTCAATAAATGCAGTCAATGGGCTCCACACCATTTTGAATGCGTTACTATATCCCAAATATTCCGCGTTCCAGAAAGTGTAATTCAGTCGATCATAACTGTTCCAGTTACATGTAACCATTTGGATGGCTATTCCCGTCATTAACAAGAAAAGCCGGCTTTTATGTCGATCCAAAGGTTTAATATGTAATAGAGTACCACAAATTATGGCTTCATAAGTCATTGGTATCAATGACCCAAGTACAACATTGATTTGACCCCAAATTGACTTCCAAAAATTAAGTATCAATGGACAATAGAACAACAGATGATCCAATGTCCCTATATTAACATGACAATGCCAGCAACTATTAGACTTAGAACTGTCTATCTTTTGTAAACAAACTGGGGTCAAAAAATCCTATGCAACAAGAAAAACCAAGTTTATCTCATAGATGCTGACGCTGTACATTTTAACCTCCAAGTCCAAATTCGTGGCCATCGAGCTGCAGAAATATACTTTGTTATCTCGATGCTCCAAATGTTTCTAAGACTATTTATTGGTTTTTTATTCAAAATTTCCAAAATTAATTTATACCACTGGGCAGCCTGATGTCCTACTAAATCTGTATGGTAACATAGGATTTGCAAGCTATAATAAGTTTTTAAGTTTTGCCGTCCAGGGAACCCACTAGATCATATGTTATTCTATTGCCCTATGGTTCATAACTTCTGGCAACAGGTGTGGAATCACATTCAAACATTATTGCCTATAAATGTTCCATTGACATATACTGGAGCGATCTTTAACCTCTTTGCACCTGTTGATATCACTAATATTCATAAAAGACTGGTAGCTATACTTACTGCTGTAGCAATCCAAACCGTTTTTGTAAACCTGGAAAAATGCATCTTTGTTGTCTTTACAATTTTGGTGGAATTCAGTGTGTTTAGTTGGGAAATATGAGGCGGTCATAATGGAGAAGAGAGATAAAGGGGCCAAATTTAGATCATTATGGGCGCCCATACAAGAGTTTGCAGATAGTAATTGAATTATAGTGAAAGAATGGAGATGTATGTGTGTAGAGGTGGACGGATGTTGGTTTTTCACCCTCTGCAAATGGGATTGGGGGGGGGAGGAAGGAAATATGAGTGGTCATAATGGAGAAGAGAGATAAAGGGGCCAAATTTAGATCATTATGGGCGCCCATACAAGAGTTTGCAGATAGTAATTGAATTATAGTGAAAGAATGGAGATGTATGTGTGTAGAGGTGGACGGATGTTGGTTTTTCACCCTCTGCAAATGGGATTGGGGGGGGGAGGAAGGAAATATGAGTGGTCAAAATGGAGAAGAGAGATAAAGGGGCCAAATTTAGATCATTATGGGCGCCCATACAAGAGTTTGCAGATAGTAATTGAATTATAGTGAAAGAATGGAGATGTATGTGTGTAGAGGTGGACGGGTGTTGGTTTTTCACCCTGTGCAAATGGGTTTGGGGGGGGGGGGAAGGAAATATGAGTGGTCATAATGGAGGAAAGAGGTAAAGGGGCCAAATTTAGATCATTATGGGCGCCCATACAAGAGTTTGCAGATAGTAATTGAATTATAGTGAAAGAATGGAGATGTATGTGTGTAGAGGTGGACGGGTGTTGGTTTTTCACCCTGTGCAAATGGGTTTGGGGGGGGGGGAAGGAAATATGAGTGGTCATAATGGAGGAAAGAGGTAAAGGGGCCAAATTTAGATCATTATGGGCGCCCATACAAGAGTTTGCAGATAGTAATTGAATTATAGTGAAAGAATGGAGATGTTTGCATGTAGATGTGAACGGATGTTGGTTTTTCAACCTCTACAAATGGGATGGGGGGGGAGGGAGTTTCATTTCAAGGATTTCGCCTTTTAATATTCTAAGCTTTGTGTTAATAGGGTTATGAGCAATTTATTTAATATGTTTCTCCTGCTTTATTGTATGTTTACTACACTTCCCCCTCCATATTCGCGGGGGTTAGGGGCAGAGCCAGCCCGCGAATATTAAAAAACTGTGAATAATATTTGGGCCGGTTCTGCCCCTAACCCCCACATTCCCTGGCTATTTTAAGCCCTGAAAGCCCCCCCTTAAGCCTTACCTGGTGGTCTAGCGGGTTTTCAGGCAGGAGCGATCGTCCCATGCTCCTCCCCCATGCAGATCGCTCACAGGAAATGGCTGCTTTGAGCTCCCATAGTCTCTCAAGCCATTTCCTGTGAGCGATCTGCATGGGGCAGGAGCGTGGGAAGATCGCTTCTGCCTGAAAACCCGCTAGACCACCAGGTAAGGCTTAAGGGGGGGGGGGGGCTTACAGGGCTTAAAATAGCCTGAAAAATGAAAATGCATTTTTTGGTTTAAAACCGCAAATGAGCGAATCCGTAGATATGGAATTCGCGAATACAGAGGGGTAAGTGTATATACAATTTCAAAAAAATTTTGGAACTAAAAAAAAAAGAAAAGAAATATGGTACTGTATACTTTAGAGCAGTGTTTTTCAACCTTTTTACACCTATGGACTGGCAGAAATAAAAGAATTATTCTGTGGACCGGCATCGGTCCGTGGACCGGCGGTTGAAGAACACGGGGCTAAGTCGTGGGCCAGGCCCCGCCCATCTCTACCCAATCTCCACCCCCAGACCCCGCCCCCATAATAGTACTAATTGCACCTTGCACGTCCCGTGCCTCATCTGGAAGCCTTCCCTCTGACATCAGAGAGAAGGCTTCCGGTTCAGGCGCAGGATGCCCATAGGAGCCACTGCCCGTGGTTTTGTGCACTGAATCAGTTAGGAAGAGGGAGCTGGCTCGAAAATAACACCGCATCGATTGCACCGTGGACCGGTGGTTGAAGAACACTGCTTGCTAGTCAAATTTTCAGGATATCTAATCCTAATATTATCGTTCCTAATAATCAAAATAAACTTTTTAACATTCTCCTCGCTACTGCCACTCATCTTATAATCTGTAACTAGAAGGATAATACTAACCCACCTCTTCTATTAAACTGTGCTAACAGTTTTTAGCACAGAGAGCCGCGCTGAATGGCCCGCGCTGCTCCCAACGCTTATAGGAACTTTGTGAGCATTGGGAGCAGCACGGGCCATTCAGTGCGACTCCCCGTGCTAGAAACTGCTAGCGCAGTTTAATAGAAGAGGCCCTAAGCTTAATTTTAGTGAGTGGTGGAGTTATTATTATAATAATAATAATAATAACTTTATTTTGTATACCGCCATACCCAGAGAGTTCTACGCGGTTCACAGCAATTAAATTAAGATTACAGACATAGTAGAACATTGGAGTTAACCATTTTAGGAATATACAGGTCATTGTAGTTGACAGGAGTATGCAAGAATGTACAGTAGGGAAAGTGCGGTCATTGAGTTAAATTGGTTAGGTGGTACAATAAGAGGGGAAGATGGAGATTCTCGTGAGTTGGTGGTAGTTAAAGGAGTGAGATGGTGTTAGGGGTTCTGTCCATGGAATAAGTGAGTTTTGAGTTTTTTTCTGAAGTCAAGGTAGGTAGGGGCGTCAAGTACAATTTGGGATAGCCATGAGTTTAGTTTGGCTGCCTGGAAGGAGAAGGTTTTGTTAAGGAACCTTTTGAGGTGGCATAATTGTAGGGGGGGGGGGAAAGGCGAACAAATAAGTTCTGCGAGAGTATTTATAGTTGTGATTTAGCTTGAAGTGCGGGTTGAGGTAGCTTGGGGATAGACCAAATACAGTTTTGTAGCAGAGGCATGCGAACTTGAAAAGGACTCTGGATTTGAATGGCAGCCAGTGCAGTTTATGGTAGAAAGGGGTGATGTGTTCCCATTTGTTTAAGCCAAATATAAGGCAGTGTTCTGAATCAGTTTTAGTCTCCTGGTGGTTTTTTTCATGGAGCCTAGATAGATGATGTTGCAATAATACAGGATGCTGAGAATTGAGATTTGTACTAGCAGGCGGATTGAGTTGTTGTCAAAGTATTTTTTTATGGTGCGGAGTTTCCAGAGCATCGAGAAGCTTTTCCTGACGGTAAGGTCAGTGTGTTTCTCAAGGGACAGGTGTTTGTCTAGGGTGACTCCCAGTATTTTTAGGGTTTGTTCTAGGGGGGAGTCCGATCCATTCACTTGAATTGAGGTATCTTTGATTTTGTTGTTGGGGGTGGCCAGGAAGAATTTAGTTTTGTCAGAGTTTAGTTTTAATCTATAGGATAGCATCCAGAGTTCTATCTGCCTGAGTATGTGTGATAGAGAGTTAAGCACCTCTAGATTGAGACTGGTTAGTGGGATGACTATAGTGATGCCATCTGCGTAAATGAAGAATTTGAGCTTGAGGCTGTGCAGGAGGTTACCTAGGGGGACGAGATAGACGTTGAACAGGGTGGGGGATAGGGGTGAGCCTTGGGGAACCCCACAGGAATTGTCCCAGCTGTGGGAGAAAGAGTCGTTCTTGATCACCTTGTAAGATCTATTTCTTAGGAACCCGTGGAACCAGTTGAGAACCTGGCCGGAGATGCCGATGTGTGCAAGGCAGTCTAGGAGAATGGTGTGGTCGACTAGGTCGAAGGCACTGCTTAGGTCAAGTTGCAAGATCAGGGCGCTGGAACCTTGGCTGAAGAGTGAGTGCAGGTGATTGAGTAGAGAGGCTATGATGGTTTTGTGCTATGGCCAGAATGAAAACCCGATTGGTTGTCGTGTAAGATGTCAAATTTGTCCAAATATGTGGTGAGTTCTGCATTTACCGCCCCTTCTGTTATTTTGGTGACTAGTGGGATGCTGGCGATAGGTCTGTAATTAGACGGGAGGTTGGGAGGTTCTTTTGAGTTTTTTATAATTGGAGTTATCAGGATGTGGCCTTGCTCTGCTGGGAAATTTCCTGCAGAAAGTAAGGAGTTGATCCATGTCTACATGTTGGCTTTGAAGTGGATTGGGGCAGTTTCATGACATTTGGGGGGCAAGTGTCCAGTCTGCAGTAGGAGTTATTATATTTGTTGTAGTATTTGTTAAAGGATTGCCAGTCAATGGTTGTGAAGTGGTTCCAACTTAGGTCAGTTCTGGACCCTAGGTCTGGATTGGATATGTTTGTGTCATGGAGGATTGGGAAGGGCTCGTGGGGATTAGCGGGGGCAGTTATTGACGATCTTAATTTCTGTATCTTGGAGTTGAAGAAGTCTGTAAGGGTGCTAGCTGATAATGTGGATTCCTCCCGGGTGTCAGTGAGTGTCTCAAGGTTGTAGAGGTCGTTGACCAGATTGAAAAGGTTTCTGCTGTTGGTTGTAACGTTTCCAATTTTTTGGGCTTAGACATTTTTTCGTTTATCCTTGGTGAGGTTTTTGTAGATTTTTACTTTTGATCTCCACGCATCTCTGTGCTCCTGGGTACCGGATTTAGTCCATAATCTTTCTGACTTTCTTAGGTCCCTCTTTAGCTGTAGTAGTTCCGAATCAAACCATCCCTCTAGATTTGTGGTTCTAATTCTGTGGATTTTTAAGGGGGCAATTTTGTTTAGAATGTTAGTGCACTCTTTAGTCCAGGAGGGCATGAATGAATTGGTCTGTTTCTGCATTCTGTTTTGTGATATTCTCGTAGTGGGACCAGAAATCTGTTAGGTCAATCCTACCTCTGGAGGTGTGGGTTTTATTATTTCTTGTTTTATTGCTTTTGTTAGTTGTTTGCTGGCAGTTAATAGTGAAGTTACATAGTCTATGGTCAGACCCTAGAGAATCTGACCAGTTATGTGTGCTCTATACGAATATATGAAAGTATTATTGCTTTAAAATCTTGTAAAATAATACACTTTCGTAAAACTTGAGCACCCTTTGATAATTTCTGGAACCGCTTTTGAGTTTTGTGCCTTTTTGTATAGTTTGCAGCTTGACCGCATATTTAAGTAACTATCTATATAACATATATTGCTTGTAAATATGTTTATGTGCTTCTATTGTTAACTTTAAGGGCTCCTTTTACTAAGGTGCATTAGGGCATTAGCCCGCGGAGTAGCGCACGCCACAATGCCGTGCGCTAGACGCTAACGCCTCCATAGAGCTTGCATTAGTATTTTTGTCTAACGCTAGCGCACCTTAGTAAAAGGAGCCCTAAAAATGCAATAAAATCTATTTTTTAAAAAAAATAAATTTTTTTTTCAGGATAGCCACAATGAATATACATGAGAGAAATTTGCATACAGTGGAGGCAGTATATGCAAATCAGGTTTATGCATATTCATTGTGGCCATCTTGAAAACCTGACTGGCGAGGGGGTAACTCCAGGACCGAGCTGAGAAACACAGTTTTAGAGGATTCAAAAAAATAATAAGATGGGAAAGAACTGACTGCTGTAGCAAATTTCTTGTAAACCGTTTAATATAGAGTCTGACATAGAGTGAGTAACAAACACCTCAAGGGTCACAGCCTTGTCAGGTCTGCAAGATTTCCACAAAAGATCTCAAATGCCTCCAAAGCGCAGCAATCTGCCTCCTACGCAACCTCAACTACCACGACCCCATCTCCCCAGCCCTCCGCGCAGAGCACTGGCTTCCGATCAACCAATGCTGCGCATTCAAGGTCCTGGTAATTGCACATAAAAGAATCTACACCACCACCCCAGCCTACATAGAATCAGGGCAGGATTAACCAATAGGCCAAGAAGGCACGTTCCGAGGGCCCGAAATGGTCAGGGGGGCCCGATGAAGGAGGGCATCAACATAGTTTTTTCCAAACAGCGATGGGCCCCTCCAGCATCGATTAGCAACGCAGGCCCCCCTCCCCCCCCCCGATCGGCAACACGGGCCCCATCCCGATTGGCAATGCTGCCCCCCCCCCCACCATCGACGTAAAGTAAGACAAGCAAGCAATGCGAGTAAGAAAGGCAACGGGAACTATAATTGTACTAGCGGTGCTGCTTGCCCAAAGCTTCCCTCTGACACAGCTTCCTGTTTCCACCTGGGCGCATGGTGGGGTGGGGCGGGGCAGGGGGCCCAGTGTACTTGTGTGCCTAGGGGCCCTCGACGAATTAATCCTGCCCTGCATAGAATCCAAGCTAACGCTGTACACCCCCCACCTGCCTCCTCCGCTCTGAAACAGAGAAACACCTATGCAACCCCCCCAGGAAGGTCTCTCCTGTCAGAAACTGCCCGCAAACGCTCTCACTGCCACTTCATCCCCCAACTCTGGAGCCAACTCCCTCTGCAAATCAGACTACAGAACTCATTGATGACCTTCAAGAAAGCAGTGAAGACCCTCCTCTTCAAATAAAAATCCAGCTGCAATCACCCTCCCCCTTAAATACCCCCTTCCTTTCTACCCTCTCTTCTCCAGTCCTCTTAACTTGTACTTAAGTTGCTGTATAGTCATTGTACTGTCCAAATGTATTCCACTCTGAATGTTGGCTTGTAACCCATTCTGAGCTACTGGGAGGATGGGATAGAAATCGAATTAAATAAATATACATAAGATCTATTTGCATACAATGGAGGCTGTGCAGGCAAATTCATCTCATGCATACTCACTGTGGAAATCTTGAAAACCCAACTGGGTGGTTGCCCGCTCCTGGTCTAACCAAATGCTGCAATTTTTCTTGTTTGCTTAAAAACAATTTGTGAAATAAACCCAATGCCTGATGTAACGTCTTCTCTAAGCTGAGTGTGAGTCCGCCAGCTGCATTGCTGCCAGTGTGTGTGGGGGGGAGGGGGGGCTTCAAAACTGAATTTTTCAGTCACTGAGGACAGGCAGGTTCTCTGGAGCCCTGCAGAACTTGCCTGTCCCTCACTTTTGAAAATATAATAGTGAAACAGCACCCCCCACTGGTAGGACTGTAGATGGAAAATTCCAGGAAGGGTGCATGACAGATAAATTAATTCCTCTGTTTCATGCCTATCACACTTCACCAATACCTTCTTTTCAGACTGATACTAAAATGACCTTAAGAAGTATGTCACATCTATAATAATAAAATGCTAGCCGCGCATGCGCACTCTTGCCGCGTGTTCCCTGAGATCTGATCTGTTGTGCTGTGCCGGCGAAAGTGCGCATGCGCGCTTAATACGTCACCACACAACAGGCGGGACATGGTGAAAGAGAAAGCCGGGTCCGAAGGAGCCAACGGCAGAAATCTCAGCTCGGGGAGCCGCAGCTCAGCCTCTTCAGACACCGCCGCTCCTCCTCTTCGGGCAGCAGGCTCCTCTCACGCGCCCAGCGCTGCCGCTCTGAGGCTGCCAGGACAGAGCAGTGGCGCCGATCGCCTCCACAAGCCCGCTCTGTTCCTCTGGTTCCCTCCGGGCCCTTTTTCCCGGCCGTGGCAGAAGTTCGCCGTTAGCCAGGTCAGATTTTCAGCCCTCCTGCCTCTGCCCAGAATTCATTTGCCTGTGGCGCTGGCACCGGTTTTGAGTCCCGTAGACCGACCGTCCAATAGAAAAGCCGTAAAATGCTGAGAGAGCCAATCAAAAATAAAGACGGAGGTCAAGGGCCGTTTGCGGACCCGCCAATCAGAACGCAGAGACGGCGACTGCGGCGCAGTTCGGGGGTTTTCTCGGTTTGGGCAGGGCCGAGCGTGGGAGGCCGGTAGGTGGATGGTAGACCCATAGCGATCATCTGTCTATCTGCTTCCCCAATATTTCTAAAAATGATGTAGTGGGTCACAGCAGAGGAAAGACTCTGACGGATAGAGCAGCTTTCAGCTCTGTCTCTACTGAGATCCACCACAGCATTTGGAGACCCACAACAAATATTGGACCCAGGCACAGGGAGGGGGAGGGTGGAGAGACACACTGTACCCAGGAGTGGGGGAGAAATGCTAGGCCTAGGGTTGGGGGAGCTGAGGGAAGGGAAAGAGAGAGAAACCTGGAGCATAAGGGGAGAGTGAAGAGAGGTGGCAGATGCTAGATTGATGGGGGGGAGGGGGGAGTGGAGTTGCAGAACGGAGAAATGCTGATCCAGTGGAGGGGAGGAGAGATAGATGTGTAGATGGGGGGTCAGGAGGAGGCAGGAGGAAGGGGAGGAACAAGGCAATAACGGAGCAGGCCAGACTGCGGGAAGGGAAGGGGGAGGGGCGAAGGCCAGACCGCGGGAAGAGAAGGGGGGGTGGGGGGAAATGCTGCTGCACAGGGGGGCAGGAAAAGACACAGAAAGACAGACAAAGAAAGGGGGCCAGGGAGAAAGACAGAGAGACAGAAAGAAAGACAGACAGACAGACATATTCTAGTACCCGTTAATGTAACGGGCTAAAAGACTAGTATTTAAATATACCAACTTCAACTAGTTCTCAGAAAGAAATCATCAAAGCAGAAGGCCTCTTAGCCAGGCAGCCTTAGCTTCCGCTCAGGAGGTGAGGAGTGGCTTAGTGGTAGATCTGTTACTTCAGCACCCTGATGTTGTGGGATCAATCCCACCAGTGCTCCTTTTGACCCCTGGGCAAGTCACTTAATCCTCTATTCCCCAGGTACAAACTAAGTACCTGTAGATATGAAAACTGCTTTGAAAGTGTAACACAAAAAGGCAGTCCACAAGTTCCAATTCCCCTCGTCTAACTTTATTATAAATGCACTTTTTTTTTTTTCCAGAGGGAAGGGTTTCAATATGCGTCTGTGCTTGTGTTTTAAAATACAAAGGTATGATGCTGTTTGTCACACTGCCCAGAAAAGTCCTAACTCGCAAACTTTGCCAGAAGAGGGAGAGAGAGAGAAGGCAAATGTTCCCCCAGCTGTTTCCTGTCTACAGTGTCTGTGCAATGTAGACAAATGTGCGGATTTTCTCTAAATCCCTCTTCTGTTTGCTAAATCTCACTGTCACAGCTAAAATCAGAGCAGAGGGAGCCTGCGCCATGGAATAAAGTCCTCAATATTGAAATGTGACATTACTCTGAACATCTCACATCTCTCTGGATTTTGATGTGTGTGTGTTTTGTTGTGTTTTTTTTTCCACATTATTACTTGCTTAGCAAATTGACTTCCAGATCTTGCATTTGAGAAGCAATGGAAAAAATCAGCAGCCTTTCAACCCAATTACTAAAGTGCTACTTTTGTGATTTCGTGAAGGTAAATCTTTTTTTTTCTATTTTGCCGTTTTTCTCTGCTCCTGTTACCTCTTAACTGTATATTCTGTACTTCCCAGGTATTCATTTCAGCTTTTAAATAGCATCATGGCTTGGATGAGGGACAGCTTTTTTTAAATGTGCTGAATGTGCAGTTTTGATGATCTGTAGAAGGAGAGGGGGTGGCTATATTTAAAACTTGTGACTACAAAGGAGAAAATGTCAACTTAAAAACAATTACAGGTTTCTCTGCTGCTAAAATTCTTGCTCTGAAACTTTCACGTGCAATCTTATTTCTAGGAATGTCTGTCAAAAGGTGCAAGGGTGCAATGAATGTTTTTGGTTTTACAGGTGCAGATTCAGGCATAAGGGTGCATCATGAAACTAGTGATTTTCATTTGAAAATTATGTGCATGTGGACTTGGAAACGTTAAAATTGAATGGTCGTATTTTAAATGTGAGAAAACATGTTTGGCTCCCAGGCTTTAATGCTGGGCTGCTGGCACTGCTAAGAACATAAGCAATGCCTCCACTGGGTCAGACCCGAGGTCCATCGTGCCCAGCAGTCCGCTCACGCGGCGGCCCAACAGGTCCAGGACCTGCACAGTAGCCCCCTATCTATACCCCTCTATCCCTTTTTCCAGCAGGAAATTGTCCAATCCTTTCTTGAACTCCAGTACCGTACTCTGTCCTATTACATCCTCTGGAAGCGCATTCCAGGTGTCCACCACACGCTGGATAAAGAAAAACTTCCTAGCATTTGTTTTGAATCTGTCCCCTTCCAACTTTTCCGAATGCCCTCTTGTTCTTATATGTTTTGAAAGTTTGAAGAATCTGTCCCTCTCTACTCTCTCATGCCCTTCATGATCTTGTAGGTCTCTATCATGTCCTCTCTGAGTCTCCGCTTTTCCAGGGAGAAGAGCCCCAGTCTCTCCAATCTTTCAGTGTATGAAAGGTTTTCCATGCCCTTAATCGTTCTATATCATTCTTAATCATGCTATATTCTTAAATATTATAGTTCTCTTTCTGAAAGTTTGCAGTGAGCTTCAGTCTGCCATTCAGAGGGTAGACCTAGTAAAATAGCTCTGACAGATGTTAAATATATTTATATAGGTTAAGTCGGTTTTCAAAAGAAGGTGAAAATCCCTGTATATTTTAGCCAGATTTTACTTGGATGGGGGTGGGGGTGGGGGAAGCATAGTTTATAACACTGTGGTTGCTGCTATCTAGTACAAATTTGCTCTAGACAACTTTGGCTTGATTGGGTGCATTGACCTCTGTTTCTGTTACTGGCTACGGTTCAAGTTTCCATTCTCAGCAAAACTGTATCCTTCAAACCCAATCTCTTTTTTTTTTTTTCTTTTGGAAAGCAATTTTGTGCAATTGACCCAACCTTTGCTGCTGTTACTGACGTAAGACGTGTTTCATGAGGAAAAAAACCCAAACCAAAAACTTAAACAAACAAATGCACCTTAAATTCAGGCAGAAATTGTTAAATGAAATAGGATATTTCAAGGTTAAGAATTCTATTTGTAAAAAAAAAAAAAAAAAAGCCACTTCAAGTGGTCATTTTGAAACTCATGTAGTCTAGAAACTTGAAGTTTTCACAGGCTTGAAACTATTTCAGCTCAGTGCTTCATTCCAGAAGGTATCCTCAGGAACTGAGTTCAGATTCCCTGGTACTGGCAGTGAAAATCCATTCTAGATTACTCGGCTGTCAGGGATACCAGCGCCACCTGTTGGTCTTGAATAGTCATTGAGGTCTTCTATGCTCTGTAAGCAAAGATAACACAAATTTTTTAATTGCAGGACTTTATCTTGCATCTGATGTGTGTGTGTGGGGGGGGGGGGTGTTTTTATTTATTTGTTTGCATTGTGTATTATTAGATGTACTGTGCTGATATTTAAGTTTAAAATATTCTTAGATTATAGGAAGATACATAATTTGAGTCTAATTTTTCTTTTCATTCCTGTGGATTCCTCTTCTTGAAACTGCCAGGTGTAGTCTCTCTTCATAGGCATTAAGAACTTTCTTTTCTATCGTTTATTCTTTAAGATTGAGAATGACTTCTAAGGAAGGAGGGTAAATAAAGATGGCTGAGGTCTTATGGGTGGTTATTAATTCCTGATTCTGGTTCACTGGAGCAAAAATGAAGGCAACCTGAATAAAGAAAAACTTGCTGACTTGAAGGGGATTTGTAATCTTATTTTAACAAAACTACCCCAGGGGTAGGCGATTCCGGTCCTCGAGAGCCGGAGCCAGGTTTTCAGGATATCCACAATAAATATGCATAAGACAGATTTGCATCTCAAGGAGGCAGTGCATGCAAATCCATCTCATACATATTCATGGTGGAGATCCTGAAAACCTGGCTCCGGCTCTCGAGGACCAGAATTGCCTACCCCTGCACTACCCAACACTGGTAAGAAGTGAGATGCATACCCAAATGCAGACTAGGCGCATGGTGCAAATACAGACAGGATGGAAAGTGGAAGCATAACCATTTCTTAACATCTTTCTGTTGAAAGCCTCTTGCTTCACTGGAACAGGATACAAGAAAAATCTGGCACAGAAACTTGACCCAAATGTCAGAAAAAAAAGGGGGGGGAGAGGGTTTACCAAACCAGTTACAGCATCTAGCATCCACACGTCAACCATCGTTTGCATAAACCACACCCCCTGCTGTCTGCAGGCATTTGTTTAAGGTTGCAGACTCTCTTTTCAAAGCAGATATCCAGTACACACACACCTTGACTGGCTGTAATAGATCCACAGCAAGATTGCATTAACGCAATGTGAGTACTCTCTTGCCGGTGTTTCCTTCAGAATCCATAGGGTGTCTTTTTTATTCTAATGGAAAACATATTGTATCAACTAATGAAGCTGTACTTTTAATAAAATAAGAAAACTAGCCATTATTTTAAAAGATGTTTCTAATTAACTGTCCTAAATATGCTGCAAGCTGAACTGAAAAGGAAGTATAGGAACCACCGTAAACCATAACACCAGCAGTATCCAAAAATTTGGCTTTATTTATTTTTCTCATTTTACATAAAATTTGGATACTTTCTAGTCACACAGAAAGCCTCCTTTAGTCAGCATGCATCAAAAATTACACTGGAAAGTTTATCATCTTACTGTAAGTCATTATCATTTGAATTTTCATAAGTCTATATCTTAATTGGATAGATGCTGTTATGGAAGTGAAATTCTTGCTGTGGTTGATGCAATAAAGTATAATGATTTGAGAAAGTTACGCAAACATGGCCACTGTCATTGAAATGTGTGAGCTTTATAGCATGCAAAAAATGCTGAGCAGTATTTTTACCTTGTTCCCTTGCAATATCATGCAACAATTATTTTTCATAAAATACTTGAGCCAGCCAAACTGTGACTATTGCCCTCAATGGTCATGGAGAAGTAAAACAGTGCAGGTAATTTTGAATTTTCAAAAATATGCACATTGCTGAAGAGGGTTGAAGTTCATTTGCATAGTCCTCCCAGCGTCCTCTAGGGCAGCGGTTTTCAACCCAGTCCTCAGGGACCACCTGGCCAGTCGGTTTTGCAGGATTTCCACAGTGAATATGGATGACGGAGACTTTGAAAACTCGACTGGCTAGGTGGTTCCTGAGGACTGGGTGGAATACCACAGCTTTAGGATGAATCCTAGGTCCATCCTGGACCACTCAGACCTCCTCTCATGTTATCACCGGCCGGGGCGGTAAAAGTTCCAACGCTCATAGGAATGCTATGCACTTTGGAGCTTTTACCTCTGTGGCCAGCGATAAAAAAACACTAACGCAGCTTCATAAAAGGGGGGGGGGGATGTCTTTTGTCGAGAATATGAGAGAGGCCGCTATTGGCCTATTGATCATTGTCACCATTCCTCCTCCTCTTCTCAGTAGATGTTGATCCCAATCCTGGCCCTTTAAGGCAAAAGATGGACGTTGGCCTTTCAAGCATGAAACTGCCAAGAACAAACACCCAGCAACCATTGTTGAACATACACAAGCTGGTGGTGGCAGAGTTATGGTCTGGGTATTGTTTTCCTGGTATGGTCTGGGTCCCTTGATTCCTCTGGAAGGCACTCTCAGTTGATAATACTGTAGGTATCTCTCCATCCTTGCCGATCAAGTATACCCGTACATGTTGACAGTCTTCCCTATGGCCGATGGGATCTTTCAACAGGACAATGCGACGTGTCATATTGCCAGAATTGTTCACAAGTGGTTCGCAAAGCTCGACCAACACTTTCAGCGACTTCCCTGGCCTCCGAATTCCCCAGACCTTAACCCAAGCAAGCACATTTGGGATCACCTTGATTGACATACTCGGCGACTGGATCCACCACCATGCACCCATCAGCAACAGTCAGATGCACTGCAGCCTGCATGTTTTCAGATACTTCTAGCAACCATCCAGCATCTTACTGAGTCACTTTCATGGCGGTTGGCTGCCATCCATGCTGTCGGAGACGGTTATTCTGGATATTAGCAGGTGGTCATAATAATGTGACCTCTTATAGAATATTAACAGCAAAATTGTTGTTCTAACTTATCCAGATTGTTATCTGGGAACCAGCACTGAACATTGATGATACCAAGATAGCTTCCAACAGCCAGCTTATATCAGGTGTACCAACAAGAATGCTGGATTTAATAAGGTGAATAAATTATTTTATTTTCATTAAATGGCATATATTTGTACATCATTATAAAGGATACATGTTGCGATGTAAGTCTAAAAAACAATATCTGGAATATATCCCCCACGACTTGCCCTGCATCTAGTTACTCTATCAATGAAATTCGTGATGACTTTTTCACAGACTTGCTCCTCGATTTGGCAGATGACATGTCAAATTTCCTCTTTGAGTTCTGGTACAGTTCAGGGTTTGTTTTCATAAAGCTGCGATTTCACAAACCCCAAAGAAAGAAGTCGCATGGTGTCGGGCCACATGACCTCACTGGCCAGATCTATTGGCTCATTAATGCATTATCATGACCAAAGATCGCATGAAGCTTCCGAACAGTCTCTGCGTAACACTCACCATTCTTGTAATAAGTTTTGACAATCAAAACTCATTGTGTAGCAACTAACCGCATAAAAAACAGATAACAGAACTTATAAGAACAGTGCCGCCATCCCAACAACAAGACAATGGTGTGCAAATCAAATTCAGCGTTCTTGTTGGGACACCCTTTACCTACTGCTATCCGGGTACAACCTGATGCTGAACATTGATGGTAAAAAACACAGCAAAGAAGGGCAAAACCTCGCCTTACATAGTAGACAGTCGCAAAAAAAAAAGGCAAGGAGGACGTCATTGGTTGACCTGACATCCTCCATTCATTGATGGTATACAGAGAGCTTCAGCAGCTACTTTATATCCAGCTATTAAGCACCACTATCCAAGCTGGAGTCGGTCCAGAGGAAGGCTACTAAAATGGTACATGGTCTTCATCATAAGGCATATGGGGACAGACTTAAAGATCTCAATCTGTATACTTTAGAGGGAGAAGGGAGATATGATCAAGACATTTAAATACCTACGTGACGTAAATGCACATGAGTCGAGTCTCTTTCATTTGAAAGGAAGCTCTGGAATGAGAGGGCATAGGATGAAGTTAAGAGGTGATAGGCTCTGGAGTAATATAAAACAGCCTAGTACTGTATATCGTAGTATAAATGTACAGTATACTCCACAGTCAGTGTTTGAAGTCAGTGCCGAGCACAGCATTTAAATATTGAGGGTAAATGATTTCTTTAACAAAGGTCACCATGGGAAGCTCCTGAGGAAATCAAACAGTCATGGGCTGTGAGACAATGCCCTTTTGTGGGTTTCAAACTTGCGAAAATACAGGAAATAAATAGATAATAGGACTTAAGAGTCAATTATCTGAATGAAAAAAAGGGACACATGGAGTGTTCCAAGGGACCCGTTCTGTTTAACATATTCATAAATGGTCTGCAGATAGGAGTGACAAGTGAGATGACATGAAATTATTCAAAGTCATTAAAATGGCTGAGGATTGTGAGAATTTGAGCAGAAGGATCATGTGAGACTAGAAGAATGGGCATCTTCTATTCTCCCTTCCTCTCCCTTCGAGACCCGATGTACTTTCGTCTCCACCACCTCCACTGGGAGGCTATTCCATGCATTCACCATCCTTTCCATGAAAACGTATTCTCTGTGGTTACTTCGGAGTCTATCCCCTTTCACCTTCATCCTATGCCTCCTCATTCCAGAACTTCCTTTCATTTGAAGAAGACTCGCCTTATTACATTACATTACAGATTTCTATTCCGCCATTACCTTTCGGTTCAAAGCGGATTACAAAAAGAGTTATGGAAGAAGGGTTACAATGTTAGATCAGAGAAGGTTTCCAAGAGAGGGAAAAGCAGGATCTGGGGTTAGGGAGGGGATGGTAAGAGGGGGGTTAAGCTTTATCATGGTATTAAGCTTTATTAAGGGATTTCTTGAAGAGTATAGTTTTTATTTCCTTTCTGAACATCTTGTAGTCTGGGGTTGTTGTCAATAGGTTGGAGACTTGGTTGTCTATCTTCGCTGCCTGAGTGGCCAGTAGTCCGTTGTATAGTTTTTTCCGTTTTACTTCTTTGATTGGGGGGTAAGTGAATGGGGTGTGTGTTTTTCTATGCCTGGTAGAGGTGGTTTGGATGAGGCGGTCGTTTAGGTAGGTTGGGCTGTCTCCATTTATAGTTTTAAATGGTATACAGTAGAATTTAAATTGTATTCTTTCCTGGATTGGAAGCCAATGAGAATTGATGAATGCCTCAGTAATGTGATTATGTTTTTTCAATGAATAGACGAGTCTCAGAGCTGTATTCT
Source organism: Geotrypetes seraphini (assembly GCF_902459505.1). Classification (NCBI taxonomy): domain Eukaryota; kingdom Metazoa; phylum Chordata; class Amphibia; order Gymnophiona; family Dermophiidae; genus Geotrypetes; species Geotrypetes seraphini. Next base: position 21,095,665 of record NC_047090.1, on the reverse strand, counting down.
GAATTGTCTGTAGTTGTTTAATCATTATTGCGGGGCAGGGGAGGTAGAGGATGTTGCAATAGTCTAGGATACTTAGGATTAGAGATTGTACTAGGAGCTGAAATGGTGTGTTTTTTCAAAGAATTTTCGGACTTGTCTAAGGTTTCTCATAACTGCGAAAGATTTCTGTATTGTTTTGTTAATTTGTGGTTGCATGGTGCAGCCTCTGTCAATAGTCATATCTAGAAGTTTTAGGGTGCGTTTATGTCATGCAGGTATTTACACATCTCTCAAGAATTATAAAGATGATAACAACAAAATACAAAAATAATGTCCAAACAATGTTACCAGCCAGTGGTGGGATACCCACAGAAAATGAGCATTTTAGAAAAACGGTGGAGGAAAAGCCTCAATGATGTCTTTTATGATTCTGATTTCAAGCCGCTCTTATATTATCACAGGCAAAAAATGCAATCTTTAACTGGGTATAATCCCCTCCACTGTGCACAGGGTGTAAAACGTCAAAAAATTAATTATATACTCATCTTATAGAGCTAGCGCTAGCATCTTCCTTAGAGCGGTGTCACCAGTATTTCAAACAATTCACTCAGATGCCCCCAATAACCAATATCCCTAAGTGAAGTATTTTATATTAAGAACATAACATAAGAAGTTGCCTCTGCTGGGTCAGACCAGGGGGTCCTTCGTGCCCAGCAGTCCGCTCCCGCGGCGGCCCATCAGGTCCATGACCTGTAAGTGATCCTTTGTCTAAAACCCTTTAATTCCCATTTTTCTTCTATCTATACCCTTTCATGGTCATATCTCTACCTCTATCTGTATCCCTCAATCCCCGTATCCTTTAGGAACTTGTCCAATCCCTCTTTGAATCCCCTTAATGTACTCTGTCCTATCACATCCTCCGGAAGCGCATTCCAGGTGTCCACCACCTTCTGAGTGAAGAAAAATTTCCTATCATTGGTTCTAAACCTGCCCCCTTTCAGTTTCTCCGAGTGCCCCCTTGTTCTTGTAGTTCCCAATAGGCTGAAAAATCTGTCCCTTTCCACCTTCTCTATGCCCTTCATGATCTTGTAAGTCTCTATCATGTCTCCTCTGAGTCTTCGTTTCTCCAGGGTGAAGAGCCCCAGCCTTTCTAGCCTCTCTGCGTATGAAAGGTTTCCCATACCTTTTATCATTCTTGTCACTTGATAATATAATTCTTGCCTGTGATAATATAAGAGCGGCTTGAAATCGGAATCGATTGCCTTTCATGAAAGACATTCTTGAGGCTTTTTCTCCACCGTTTTTCTAAAATGCTAATTTTCTGTGGATATCCCACCACTGGTTGGCAACATTGGTTTGGATATCATTTTTGTATTTAAACATCTCTATCATATTTTCCCTCTCCCACCTTTCCTCCAAAGTATGCATATTGAGATCTTTAAGTCTGTCCCCAAAACCAGTGTCTCCCAAATTATTTAGCTCCGGCACACTAAACGGAGCAAATGTTTTCTGCGGCACATTATAATTGAGATTATAAAATTGCGACACCAACAAAAAAATTAAATTTCAGAGTTATTTATTTAAAGGTCTTTAAGCACTGTGTAACAACGATGAAATTCAAGTAGGCAGAATAGAATTGCTAATCAATGCGATGGATGTGCTTGTTTTTGAGTGCAAATTAACTCAAAACGCAGCTCAAAAGTTAACAAGCAAACATGCATTTTACCGTCCACCATTTGCAGCCGTTCTCTTTTTTTCAATTTCATTTCTGCCTGAGCTGAACATCCAAGTTTGCAAAGATAAAAAGAACTGAATGGTAACAAAGCTTTGTTGCTTGATTGCTTTGTTGCTCAAGTAAGAATAACTACTGCAATAAAAAATAAAATTAAAATTACTCGCCGTTATTTTTCAAGGACCAATCACGTTAAAGAATGGTGCTTGTCTGGGCGGTTGTATCCTTACGCACACAGACACTCGTAATATTGATAGACTCTTGCGTATGTGATGTACGTGTCATCTATTCAAAAGGGCCTGGGATAGGCACGTGGGATCTCTCGGAGAGAGTAAGACAAAATGGTTACTGCGGATGGGCAGACTAGATGGGCCATTTGGCCTTTATCTGCCATCATGTTTCTAGGTAGGAAACAGATGGTAGGAGTGAAGGGCCGCTACTCAGACTGGAGGAAGGTCACGAGTGGTGTTCCGCAGGGCTCGGTGCTCGGGCCGCTGCTATTTAATATATTCATAAATGATCTAGAAACAGGGACGAAGTGTAAGACAATAAAATTTGCGGACGGCACCAAACTATTTAGTGGAGCTAGGACTAAAGAGGACTGCGAAGAATTGCAAAGGGACTTGAACAAACTAGGGAAATGGGCAACGAGATGGCAGATGAAGTTCAACGTTGAGAAATGTAAAGTATTGCATCTGGGAAGCAGAAACCCGAGGTACAACTATACGATGGGAGGGATGTGAGTACCCAAGAAAGGAACTTGGGGGTAATGGTGGACATGACAATGAAGCCGACGGCACAGTGCACAGTGGCTGTTAAGAGAGCGAATAGAATGCTAGGTATAATCAAGAAAGGTATTACAACCAGGACGAAAGAAGTCATTCTGCCGTTGTATCGGGCGATGGTGCGCCCGCACCTGGAATACTGCGTCCAATATTGGTCACCGTACCTTAAGAAGGATATGGCGTTACTCAAGAGGGTTCAGAGGAGAGCGACGCGTCTGATAAAAGGGATGGAAAACCTCTCATACGCTGAGAGATTGGAGAAACTGGGTCTCTTTTCCCTGGAGAAGAGGAGACTTAGAGGGGATATGATAGAGACTTATAAGATCATGAAGGGCATAGAGAGAGTAGAGAGGGACAGAAAGAGAGAGAGAAAGGGAGACAGAGAGAGAGAAAGGGAGAGAGAGAAAGAGAGAGTAAGAAAGAGAGAGAGGAAGGGAGAGAGACAGAAATAGAGATAGATAGATAGATAGAGAAAGATTGGAGAAACTGGGTCTCTTTTCCCTGGAGAAGAGGAGACTTAGAGGGGATATGATAGAGACTTACAAGATCATGAAGGGCATAGAGAGAGTAGAGAGGGACAGAAAGAGAGAGAGAAAGGGAGACAGAGAGAAATAGAGAGAGAGAGACAGAGAGAGTAAGAAAGAGAGAGAGGAAGGGAGAGAGACAGAAATAGAGATAGATAGATAGAGAAAGATTGGAGAAACTGGGTCTCTTTTCCCTGGAGAAGAGGAGACTTAGAGGGGATATGATAGAGACTTACAAGATCATGAAGGGCATAGAGAGAGTAGAGAGGGACAGAAAGAGAGAGAGAAAGGGAGACAGAGAGAAATAGAGAGAGAGAGACAGAGAGAGTAAGAAAGAGAGAGAGGAAGGGAGAGAGACAGAAATAGAGATAGATAGATAGAGAAAGATTGGAGAAACTGGGTCTCTTTTCCCTGGAGAAGAGGAGACTTAGAGGGGATATGATAGAGACTTACAAGATCATGAAGGGCATAGAGAGAGTAGAGAGGGACAGAAAGAGAGAGAGAAAGGGAGACAGAGAGAAATAGAGAGAGAGAGACAGAGAGAGTAAGAAAGAGAGAGAGGAAGGGAGAGAGACAGAAATAGAGATAGATAGATAGAGAAAGATTGGAGAAACTGGGTCTCTTTTCCCTGGAGAAGAGGAGACTTAGAGGGGATATGATAGAGACTTACAAGATCATGAAGGGCATAGAGAGAGTAGAGAGGGACAGAAAGAGAGAGAGAAAGGGAGACAGAGAGAAATAGAGAGAGAGAGACAGAGAGAGTAAGAAAGAGAGAGAGGAAGGGAGAGAGACAGAAATAGAGATAGATAGATAGAGAAAGATTGGAGAAACTGGGTCTCTTTTCCCTGGAGAAGAGGAGACTTAGAGGGGATATGATAGAGACTTACAAGATCATGAAGGGCATAGAGAGAGTAGAGAGGGACAGAAAGAGAGAGAGAAAGGGAGACAGAGAGAAATAGAGAGAGAGAGACAGAGAGAGTAAGAAAGAGAGAGAGGAAGGGAGAGAGACAGAAATAGAGATAGATAGATAGATAGAGAAAGATTGGAGAAACTGGGTCTCTTTTCCCTGGAGAAGAGGAGACTTAGAGGGGATATGATAGAGACTTATAAGATCATGAAGGGCATAGAGAGAGTAGAGAGGGACAGAAAGAGAGAGAGAAAGGGAGACAGAGAGAAATAGAGAGAGAGAGACAGAGAGAGTAAGAAAGAGAGAGAGGAAGGGAGAGAGACAGAAATAGAGATAGATAGATAGAGAAAGATTGGAGAAACTGGGTCTCTTTTCCCTGGAGAAGAGGAGACTTAGAGGGGATATGATAGAGACTTACAAGATCATGAAGGGCATAGAGAGAGTAGAGAGGGACAGAAAGAGAGAGAGAAAGGGAGACAGAGAGAAATAGAGAGAGAGAGACAGAGAGAGTAAGAAAGAGAGAGAGGAAGGGAGAGAGACAGAAATAGAGATAGATAGATAGAGAAAGATTGGAGAAACTGGGTCTCTTTTCCCTGGAGAAGAGGAGACTTAGAGGGGATATGATAGAGACTTACAAGATCATGAAGGGCATAGAGAGAGTAGAGAGGGACAGATTCTTCACACTTTCAAATAATAAAAGAACAAGAGGGCATTCGGAAAAGTTGAAAGGGGACAGATTCAAAACGAATGCTAGGAAGTTCTTCTTTACCCAACGAGTGGTGGACAACTGGAATGCGCTTCCAGAGGACGTAATAGGGCAGAGTACGGTACTGGGGTTTAAGAAAGGATTGGACAATTTCCTGCTGGAAAAGGGGATAGAGGGGTATAGATAAGAGGATTACTGCACAGGTCCTGGACCTGTTGGGCCGCCGCGTGAGCGGACTACTGGGCATGATGGACCTCAGGTCTGACCCAGCAGAGGCATTGCTTATGTTCTTATGTTCTTATTCTAGTGTATACTTATGAAGGTAATTTTTTAAAATACAGTAAAATTCTGGAATCTCTCTAGCATACCCGGAATCTCTTTGGGGCACACAGTTTGAGAGACACTGCCATAAACTTTATGATGAAGATGAAGGATGACTACTAAAATGGTCAGTGGTTTTCTTTATAAAGAATATTCAGATAGTTATCTAGGTACTGGTACTGAACATTGCTGGTACCTTCTTCACCCACCCTGAACCCTAATATTCTCTCTCTCTATATTGTCATTCTGAACCTAGCAAAGCAGCACTCTTCCTAGATTTTAATCTGCTAGCAACTCATGTTTGCACTTCTCCAGTATAAATGGAGGAAAGGCGGAAAAAGGGAGATAAGATTAAGACGTTTAAATACCCACTCGGCATAAATGTGCATGGTACCGTAACTAAAGCACGCAGGACTTTGGCGTGCCAACAATTCCGCGGTGACATTAGCATGCAGTACAAATTTGCGCCGCTGTTTCCGCCATTCCCGTTAGTGCTCTGAGAGGGGTGTGGGTGTGGGTGTGTATTTTGTAATTTCTGGACCTTTCATCTAAAATGTCCCCTCTGAAAATTCTTAACAAACTGTATATTGTAATATTCGCTGTATTTTTTATAATATTCGCTGTATTTTTTGTAATTCGTGACCTCTCTCAAACAGGTCCTCTCAGAAAATTCTTAGCAAACTGTATATTTTATTTTTCGCTTTCTTAAAGTTTCTGTACTCTATTTCCTCTATCTGCATATTGTAACTCGCTGAATGTCCAACTCTCTTGACTGTAAACCGCCTAGAAGTCGCAAGATTGTGGCGGTATAGAAGAATAAAGTTATTATTATTATTATTTTGCACTGCTGTGGGGGGGAGGGGGGAGAGCCCCCCACCACTACACTGAAATCTGCCGAAGAGCGAAAACGGGAAGGAGAACGGGAGTTTACAGTGTAGTGGGGGTGGGGGGTTCCCCCTCACCACCATCCCCATGGCAGCACAAACACTTCTAAGTGTAGTGAGGGGGTTCCCCCAAGCCCCCTCAGAGCGCTAATGGGAATGGTGGAAATGGCGGCGCGCATTTGTCCTGCACGCAAATGTCACCGCAGGATTGTCGACGCGCCAATGTCCTGCCTGCTTTTGATGGGTCACCAATGCGCACGAGTCAAGTCTCTTTCATTTGAAAGGAAGCTCTAGAATGAGAGGGCTTAAGATGAAGTTAAGAGGTGATAGGCTCGGGAGTAATCTAAGCAAATAGTGTTTTTTACAGAAAGGGTGGTAGATGCGTGGAACAGTCTCCCGGAAGACAGAGACTGTGTCTGAATTCAAGAAAGTCTGGGATAGGCACATGGAATCTCTTAGAGAGAGGAAGAGATAATGGTTACTGCGGATGGGCCATTTGGCCTTCAACTGCCATCATGTTTCCAGGTTTCTATCCTTGAAGACAAGCGCATCGGTACCATTTTTACCCTCCAGGATACGTAGAATTCCAAATTATTTTGCCGATTTCAGTTGCTGTGTCCTCCGCCTGGTCACGCTCAATCGCCTCTATATTCACTGCCGATAGGCCCACGGAAACATTCAGTACAGCTGTTTTCTTTTCTAGTTCAGACAGCTTGCCTTGGAAAGTTTACAATTCAGTAATCTGTTTAGTCATGTCAGCTTTAAGGTCTGTTATTTGTTTGTTTTATTTTTTTATTGGGACGTATTAACCGCGTTTAGAAAGAGATTGACCCACATTGATGTACAACAGGTACACTGAAGCTTGACATATCATACAGTTGTGTTAACATTTTAACAATATTAAAATGATAAAACACAACGAATGAGTTAAACATGAAGATATACAAATTAAATTCTAGTAGCAATAATGACAGGACAAGATATCAAAAATATACATATTAAAAAGCATGGTAGAATATTCAAGTTTCATGTTTTATTTTAATTTGATATATCGCCTATCATTAAGTCCAAGCGGTTTACAAATAATGTTAAAATAATTATTACATTACATTACTGACTTCTATTCCGCCTGTACTTTGCAGTTCTAAGCGGATTACATCAGAAGATAACTGGACATTTCCAGGAACGAAAGTTACAATTAAGGAGCTGGTTTCGTAATGAAGTTTTGAGAAGAGGGTACAAGATAGGTAGAAAAATTAGGAAAACGTCAGATGAAGCTGGATGATTACGAGGAAGTTAAAGAGTAGAAGCTGGTTACATTGTTGAGTCTTAGGGGAATAATACAGGTAGAGAGGGGGAGAGGGGGAGAGATTGCAAGGGGGGAGGGGAAGGGGGTTAATTTTTTGAATAGCAGAGTTTTGATTTCTTTTCGGAACATTTTGAAGTCAGTTGTTGCTGTGAGCAGGTTGGAGATGTGGGGGTCCAATTTTGCTTCCTATGTTTCTAGTAGGTATTTAAAGACAAATACTGATACAAATAAGAAAGAACTGTAGCTTGGTACATAAGTGGTAAAAGTTACATTGTATTAAAAAATAGAAAATGAAATATCAGAGGGAGACACCAAAGGGAAAGGGTTAAAGAGAATGTTTTAGGTTAGTAGTCGGCCAAAGTTGGCTTATATGTCAAAAAGCATCTTTAATCATAAATGTTTTAAGATTTGATTTAAATTTGGATACACCATCTTTTTGTCTGAGATAGATTTGGGTAGGGCATTCCAAAACGTTGGCGCGGTGACCGAGAAAATGGTTTTACGGATAATAATTGCTTTGATTCCAAGATGGTGGACGGCACTCCCATTCTGTTCTTGTTTGATATTTTCCCTTAGACTTTATGGTGCTCATTTTCGAAAGAGAAAAGCATCTAAAAATAATCGTAAAGTGTCCAAGGGCAGTTTTCTTGTAAAAATATCGAAGTTGAGATTTTTCAAAATTCCGATCTGGGATGTTTTCCTCCTCGGTTCTTCCAAATTTCAAGGTGGTATGTTTTGGCTAGAACTTGGGTGTTCTCAAAAGTTAGGGCTCCTTTTACGAAGCCGCGTTAGCAGCTTTATCGCACGCACCTTTTTAGCGCGCGCTAACCCCTGCGCTAGCCGAAAAACTACCGCCTGCTCAAGAGAAGGCGGTAGCGGCTAGCGCAGCCAGCGAATTAGCATGTGCTGTTGCGTGCATTAAACCGCTAACGTGGCTTCATAAAAGGAGCCCTAAGGTGCGCAGCGCTTTTAGCGCGCGTGTTAGACGCTAATGCCGCCATTGAGCTGCTGTTACTTTTTTCATTTAGTGCGGAGGTTTGCGTGTGCTAATATTCTGTGCGCGCTAAAAATGCTACCGCGGCATAGTAAAAGGAGCCCTTAGCTGTTATCCTGCCATAACGGAACAAAACCAAAACATCTAGGGCAAAAATTGAGATGTTTTTGTCCAGACCTGTTTCAAACGTGACTAAATTACAAAAAGATACCCTAAATGACCAAATGACCACTGGAGAAATTAAGACATAACCCCTCCTTAATTCCCCACTGCTCACTGTACCCCTCCCATCCCCCATACATACCAGTTTTTTTTACGACAGCTTCAGATATGACGACTGTTCCCATTAGTGCAGCAAGCAGATCCCAGAAGTAGTGAAGTGGTGGGCAGTGGCGTAGTGAGTTTGAGTGGCGCCTCCCCCCACCCTCTTCCCCGCCCCCCCCCCCACTTGTGTGTACGTCATTTCCCCATCCCTTTTTAACTTCAGCATGAGCAGCTACCAAGTTACTGCCCTCATCGGCTTTGGCGCTCTCTCTGACGTCACTTCCTAGGGGCGGTTCCCAGAAGTGATGTCGGAGAGAGAGCCAGAGCTAACACGGGCAGCAAGTTGGTGTCTGCCCACGCCAAAGTTAAAAAGGGATGGGGGAAGGGGCACAGCAGAGGGAGGAGTGGGAAGGGTGGGGCGGAGAGGAGGAGGGGGCTGACACCCCGAGCACCCAGGGCATCCTGCCCCCCTCATCCCCACTCCCTTGCTACCCCACTGGTGGTAGGTACAGGGGACTATAGAGAAGGGACCCAGGGCCACATCCCACTCTAACTGGTACACCTGTGCTGGAAAGTGCGGGAGCAACATCACATACTTGCTGCCCATGCTGTGTCGGCAATCCCTCTGACGTCACTTCTTAGGCGCACGGCCCAGAAGTGACATCATAGAAAGGCGACACTGACGTGAGCAGCAAGTTTGTAATGCTGCTCGCGCAGGAAAAATTAAAGAGCTGTGAGGGGGGTCAGGAAGGAGCAGGGGGGCAGAGAGGAAGATGTGTGCCGGCGCCCCTACCAAGATCGTGCCTGGGGCAGGCCCCCTCCCCCTTACTATGACACTGACACTCAAAGGAATTCTATGAGTATCAGAGCATTTAGTGCTCCAGGCTGTTCTGAGGAGGGGTTGGGGAAACCCCCCTACTACATTTATAACTGGTCGCGCTCCCGCTGGGGGAGTGTGGGAGGGAGGAATCCCCCACTACACTGAAAACTCCCGAACAGCAAGAGAACAGAGGTTTTCAGTGTACTGGGGGGTTCTCCCTCCCACCCCCATCCCAATGGGAGCGCAACCAATTCTAAGTGTACTGGGGGTTCCCCCCACCCCCCATCAGAACGCGAACGGTAAGGCATTTTAGCAGCAGAACAGGGCATTCGGTCTGCGTGCAGATGTCAGCCAGGATTGTTGACGCGCCAATGTCCTGCACGCTTCCATTGCTGTACCTGCCTTCTCCAATATAACTAGTACCAGGAGGGACATTTTAGGGTAATCTTGGATCTCTGCCAACCCCATCCAGATGTATTATGGAACCTGCAGTAGTAATTTCAATGGGCAGAATTGGGAATTGCAAATACCAAACTTCTTTGTTCAAAATCTAGACTGGTCAAAGAATCTCCAGCCTGGAACCTGGAACTGGGCAATCTAGTTGTACGGTATGCATATGGTAAGTCTTTTGTGGTCAAAGCTGCATATTAATTTATGCAAAAGAATGTCTCAACATCTGAAAAATGTAACTTGTTTCCTAATAATCAAATGTGTCTTCAAACTCCCGCCTCATTTTTCTCACTATAATAGCGCAACTTCTTCCTGTCTCTAAGAATCCCTTGTTAAACTCCAGCTTCTCCTGCCCAGGTAATTCTTTGTATCACATTGTCATGTGATGCTTGATGTGACATCAAAATGCATAATTAGTTGAAAAGGTACCATAAAAATGTAGCAGGACATCTCATGTTATCACATGCCATTTTTTTAACATCTAGTAATTTCCAGTCAATACCCTAATGTGCTTGCAATTCAGAAACTTGCATGCAACCAATTCCAAGAAAGATGGCCATGAGCTTTGGAATGCATGTATTGTAGATATCATATAGCAGTGGCATACCTAGTATATGTGACACCCGGGGCCCATCATTTTTTGACACCCCCCCATCTGTACAAAAAACATGATTTTTAGTAACAACATGAGTACCTAGGAAAAGGCAGCATCTTACATACTGCAGTGAGCAGTACATCAGTACACCCATTGTAAAACTAAACAAGCCAGAATAGTACAGATCAATCCTACACCGTCAATCCTAACAGAAAATCATGTCTTTCGAACACACAGAACACAGAAAACACCTTCACCTAGTATGTAATCACAAATTAACCCCTCCCCCTTTTACAAAACTGTAGTGTGGATTTTAGCCATGGTGGTAATAGCTTTGACACTCATAGAATTCTGAGCATCAGAGCTGCTACCACCACGGCTGGTGCTAAAAAACGCTCCACAGTTTTGTAAAAGGAGGGATAAAATAGAAATACATAGACAAAGGTTAAATTGAACCAGCAAGAAGCTGGACTCTGCATACAGTGCACCACAGAAACAGTGACACATGTCTCCTAAAGCAATAAATAAATAGAAAATTTTTGTTCTACCTTTGTCTTCTCTGGTTTCTGCTTTCCTCATCTTCTTGTTACTCTCTTCCTTCCATCCACTGACTGCCGTCTCTCTGCCTCTATATTGCATCTTCTCTCCTTCTATGCCCCTTCCAGAAACTGTATGCCTCCCCCTTCCATCTCTGCTTTCACCCCAATTGGTCTGGCATCTCTCTCCTCTCCTTCCCTCTCCCACACCTTTATTCTGCAATCCTTTTCTTCCCTCATATTCCTTTTCAATTTATTTTCTGCATCCATCTAGATTACGTTCTTACTACCCTCTCATCAATTTCCTTTTTTACTGTCTACCTACAGCTCGCCACCTCTTTCCCTCACCCCCTTCAGTATTTCCCTAACTCAATCCTTTTCCCCCCATCATGTAACATACATAGTAACATACATAGTAACATACATAGTAACATACATAGTAGATGACGGCAGATAAAGACCCGAATGGTCCATCCAGTCTGCCCAACCTGATTCAATTTAAATTTTTTTTTATTTTTATTTTTTTTAATTTTTCTTCTTAGCTATTTCTGGGCAAGAATCCAAAGCTTTACCCGGTACTGTGTTTGGGTTCCAACTGCCAAAATCTCTGTTAAGACTTACTCTAGCCCATCTACACCCTCCCAGCCATTGAAGCCCTCCCCTGCCCATCCTCCACCAAACAGCCATACACAGACACAGACCGTGCAAGTCTGCCCAGTAACTGGCCTAGTTCAATATTTAATATTATTTTCTGATTCTAAATCTTCTGTGTTCATCCCACGCTTCTTTGAACTCAGTCACAGTTTTACTCTCCACCACCTCTCTCGGGAGCGCATTCCAGGCATCCACTACCCTCTCCGTAAAGTAGAATTTCCTAACATTGCCCCTGAATCTACCACCCCTCAACCTCAAATTATGTCCTCTGGTTTTACCATTTTCCTTTCTCTGAAAAAGATTTTGTTCTACATTAATACCCTTCAAGTATTTGAACGTCTGAATCATATCTCCCCTGTCTCTCCTTTCCTCTAGGGTATACATATTCAGGGCTTCCAGTCTCTCCTCATACGTCTTCCGGCGCAAGCCTCCTATCATTTTCGTCGCCCTCCTTTTATTTATCCCCTCCTTCCATTTTGTGCCCTCTTTCTCTACCCCTTCTATCTAGCTAAAGAAGCACTACCTGGGCTTTGCAGTCCCCAGTTATGTCTCTAGCAGGATATATATTTCAAATCTGATATATTCTAATGACAAAATAGAAATAAAATGATTTTTTTCTACCTTTTGTTGTTTCTGGTTTCTGCTTTTATCTTCTTTTCACTCTTTTCCTTCCAGCATCTGCCCTGTCTCTTCAATTCAGCATCTGCCCATTCCATCCACTATCTGCCCCTTCCAGTAACTGTCTGTCTCCCCCTGCCATCTCTCCTCTAGACCCTCCCCTCCCCCTTTGGTCTGGCATCCATCATCTTCCTTCTGTTCCCTCATGGTTTGGCATCTTTCTCCTTTCATCTCTCTTTCCCACCCCCCGGTGGTTTTTAGCATCTCTCTCTTCTCATTTCCTCCGCTCAGATCTGATATCTCTATCTCCTTCCCCATTCTCTGGCATCTCTCTCTCCTCTCACTCTTCCCTTTCCTTCTCTGGTCTTCCTTCTTTATTTTCTGCCTCCATCTAAATTAAATTCTTTCTTACTATGCAGTCCTCAGTTTCCCTTTTTTCACTGTGTCTACCCACAGCATGCCACCCCTTTCCTTCACCCCTCCACTATCTCACTAACTATCTTTTCCCCCCATCCAGCATATGTCCTTTTTCTTTATCCCTCCTTCCATCCAGTATGTGTTCTCTTTCTCCACTTCCATTCAGGATTTGTTCTCCCTTCTCCCCAATTCCATCATCTGCCCTCTTCTCTCTCCCCACTTCCATCATCTGTCCTCTTCCCTCTCACCCTTCTCTCCACTTCCATCATCTGCCCTCTTCTCTCTCCCCCTTCTCCCAACTTCCATCATCTGCCCTCTTCTCTCTCCCCCTTATCCCTACTTCCATCATCTGCCCCCTTCTCTCAATCTCTCCATCTACCACAGGCCCATCTCTCTCCCTTCCTCTCACCTTTCCAATTTTGGCAACAAGATCAGCAATGCCCCCCTCCCCCCCCCCCCCCCGCGATGACACTTAAGATCAGCAACGGGCCTCCTTCTACCCCCGGCATCAACAGAACTTCAGATCGGCAACGTGGTACTCAGTCAAAAGCTTCCCTCTGACTCAGCTTCCTGTTTCCGCCCAGGCAGTTCAGTCAGAGGGAAGCTTTTGACTGAGCACTGCATTGCCAATATGAAGTGCTGTTGATGCCGGGGGTAGAAGGAGGCCCGTTATCAATCTTAAGTGTCACGGTGGGGGGGGAGGGGTTGCCGATCATGAATTGCGTCTCAGGGGAGCCACCAATGCCGCTCATTGCCGTTGCAGCCTAGACGCTGCCGATGGCCCCAATGTGATCTTGCCAGCCCTGTGCAGACCGGCACCGGACAACCCGGACCTGGCCGGCTGTGCACCCCCCCTAGGGCATGCACCCAGGGCGGACCTCCCCCCCCCCCCCTTGGTATGCCAGTGCCATATAGGGAATAATTCTATAAAGATGCATGCCAAATTTGGCTTCCCATTGGTGCAGGCTGAGCATCAGTTCAATAACGGGACCCTGGTACTAAGATTCTGTTATAGAATACTAGTACAAGCCACCATTGATGCACCAAAAATGTAATATCTACCATATACATGGTATAACTGGTAATGCATTAGTGCAACAAGGGCATGCATAACTTGCAAGATTCTGTAGGATGCGCCCATCAATTGGCACTCCCACCCATACTCTGCCATTGGATTACGAAGGAGTGATGACAAGTTTTCAGCCCAACTAACCAACTTCCTAACTTCTGAGCGTTAATTTGCCACTGTAGCTGAAAATAGTGTTATCTTATTTCATTAAATGCCAATTTGTAGAAACAAAATTCTATGTTTTGACATTCTTTTAGATCATTTAGTGAACCATATCCATGTCATTCACTTCTTGGTTGGGGTGAGAACTTTTCAACACCCCCTCGTAGTGTGAAGACTTTCAGAGCTGAGATTGTGATGTCATAATGCCTCATTCCACCAATAAAATCCAACCTCATCAGTGATGTCACAGTGGCTTGATTGCCCTATACTTGGCTCACTTTTATTAGATATGAGAGTGTGCTGTAAAGTTCTCAGCCAAACCAACCAACTTCCTAAATTCTGAGCATTATTTTGCCACTGTAGCTGAAAGAAGTGTTATCTTATTTCATTAAGTGCAAATTTGCAGAAATGAAATTCTGTGTTTTGACATTGTTTCAGATAATTGATTGAATCATATCCATGTCATTCTCTTCTTGGTTGGACTGAGAACTTTTCAGCACCCCCTTGTACACCCTAGCAGTTATGTGTATCTTTATAGAAAGGCGCTTAATGCACTTATGAGTGTAACTGCCAGTTTCTTGGTAATGAAGCATACAAATGGTGCATGACCATAGGCCCCAATTTATAGAATTGCTTCCATTGTGTACGTTCTGTGTTTAAGAGGCAATGGGAGCAGGAAATCATCACTGATGGTAAAAGCAACAGTCTGGAGAGTCAAGGTTCAAATCCCACCAATGCTTCATATGATTTTCAGCAAGTCACTTAACCCCACCTCCATTGCCAGGTTTAAACTGTGAGCCCTCCAAGAACAGGAAAATATCTATTGTACCTACATGTACAAGGTAAAATTAACCTGAGACAGAGTAATAGAACTTACTCTCCCAGAATTGATCTTCAAGTGCTAGATAGCACCCCCTTCCTTCCAGCTCAGGGAAGCACGCTGATTAACCAAGCCTTTTCATGCTGACTGTACTGAGAAAATCTGACATGGTTCTTTTCTTTCTTTGCCAGATGAAGAAACACACTGTATCCTATGGTCATCTCTTCTATCTCACCCTGTGCGTGTTTACCCTAACCCGTACAGCAGCAGCCGGCTCAGAGACACTCTGTGGAGCTGAGCTGGTGGATGCCCTTCAGTTTGTGTGTGGCGAGAGAGGCTTTTATTTCAGTAAGTTTCATTTGCATCTAGCTCCGTATCTGTAATATGTACAGCGATGCACAGGTTCCTGTATAAGGTTAAGCACTCGGTTTCTTTCTAGGTTCTCCAAACTACATTCCTATAGCTGTACTTCATGGTTTAATAACCTCACTTTATTACACAGTTGACTAACTTTGCTTTAAATTTAAGTTGTCTTTTGGATCACTGTAAGAATATGGTGTACTCCTAGAAGTTCAACAATCTGGCTTGGTTTTGCTAAGTATTCTCAAATGGGCAGAGGTACAGAACTCTCTAGAGAACATTATCTTAAGGCAGTTGAACATGGTTACTTAAACAAACCTTTTGCCCTTCTTTTCAGGACTTGTTTTCAATGATAATTTGGTTTAACCTGCTTTACTTTTAAGAAGATTATAAGTTCCATTTCCAGGCCCTCAAGCAAAACTTTTCCTGGGTCCACCGCCCCTTCTACCTCCCACCTCGGCCCATCCTAGATCCCATTCCTCTATGAACTTTTCGTCGAGTTTTCCTCTAATCCCACTTCATCTAGCACTTGCCTCAACCTGCTAGTCCTAGGCCAAAAACAAAGTGGTCAATGGTTCTTCATGCTAGAACTGTTGATTAGGGCCACTTACATGACATCTTTGGATGGCAATAATAATAGAAATATCCAGTAGAAGCCCTGTGACCAGTGCACATGCTCACAGACCTAGCCATGACTTCCTTTCTCTTCCTGCCTGGGCATCCTGTTGCCACAGAAACCCATGCAAGGGATGGAACCAGTGGAACTATGAGGACATGTGCCAACTTACAGACACCAGAATAGATTTCTTGAAAGATGGCAGCAGCATGCCTGCATAGGTCAGCAGTCAGAGTTTTTATTTCCACCAAAAACACTTTACCGTCCTGGTACAATCCATCATCTTATCCAAACTCGATTACTGTAATGCCATTTACCTGTGCCTAACAAAAAAAAGTCTTCACAGACTCCAGCTCATCCAGAATACTGCGGCCAAATTGATTTTTGCTAAACGCAAATTTGATCACGTCTCCCCCTTACTTACCAATCTTCACTGGCTCCCTGTACTTTCCAGAATTCACTTCAAATGCTCCTGTCTAGCTTTCAAGATAATTCATGGCATCCTTCCGCCACTAATCCCCCTATCCTTCCTCGCCCAAACGCCTGCTACAACCAGATCCGCCCACAGACATAAACTATCCTTCCCCTCTCTACGTGGCATCCCCCACGCAGGCAAACTGGGAAGATCCCTCCTCTCCAAAATCACGGGCCTTTGGAACGATCTCACTATCCCGCTGCGGAACCTGGGCTCCCTCCAACTGTTCCGGAAACAACTGAAAACCTGGCTTTTCTCTAATATATAACATCTCCTTCTTACTTCCCCTCTTTTCATATGCCCTTGTAAACTCTCTCTCCCCTCTCTTCTTGTATTTTTAAGCTTTGTAAACCGTGTCGAGCTCCGCTTCCGTGGAGATGATGCGGTATATAAACTTAAGGCTTAGTTTAGTTTAGTTTAGTTTAGAGTTGAGGAATACCAGGTTTCATTTGATCTTTAGCCAATCCACACACACAGACCTCTGGGGCTTCATGAACAAAATTTACACTACTGATTATAAATTTATTGTAAAATATTCTAATGTTATGCTTTCAGGATAATATTAATGATTTTGCTATTTTTTTTGCCATCCTGTTAATGGCAAATTGAGATAAAGTTGGTTAAACATATATTCCAGCGCTCTTTCTTACCAAACTTTTAGGAAGTCAGTCAAAACTTATCACTTTGACAAATTTCCCTGACTCCATTTCTACCATGATATACTTCTAAAACACTTCCAGGGAAAATTTGATTAATCTTACCATGCTAATGTAATTTTGAAAGTTTTTTTGTAATATCGCTGTCTGTATATAGTCTCTTCCTCTGTAAACCGCTCTGAACTGTTTGTGGTATTGCGGTATATAAAAACAAAGTTATTATTATTATAATCTAAGGATGTGATATTCCTTAGAATATTCTGCAAGACATTAACCCGTCCAATATTCAGTGCGAGTTAAATGTGCTGAATGCTAAAGCCTGTTTCATACCTATGAACCTAACACAGCTTGATGAATTCTCATAACATTATCAGCATTTGAAAGAGAGGAAAAAAACTGCAATGATTCTATATTCTATTGATAGGTGCCATCGACTCATGTTCGAGTCCTATCGAGTTGACGAACATCATCAAGTTTTCTTGGCAGAATACAGAAGTAGATTGCTAGGCCTTTCTTCTGCCAAGTATAAATTTGATGTTTGTCATTGTATACTATTGTCCCGTGATACTAAAATTCTGGAGATCGATTTGGGATCAAGTTAATAATTTAATGGAAAATCCAGTGACATTATCATATGATACCATTTTTTTTTTTTTTTTGGAACATCTATGAGGGCAAAAAGGTCAAATTTCGGCAAAAAATAACACATTTTTTGTTTATAATGATGGGGATTGCCATGCAGCTTATTTTAAAGAATTGGAAAAATTGGGCTAGATTAAATGATTCATTATGGTGGGAATCCCTATGTTATGTCTTTAAAATGGAAAAGTTTATGGCCCTTCAGAAGGGATATTATAAAAAATTTATGGAAGTTTGGGAACCATTAACTAGGGGCTCCTTTTATAAAAGTGCGTTAGCATTTTTAACGCATGCACAGGATTAGTGCACGCTATAGTGCACGCTAGCTGAAAATCTGCCGCCTGCTCAAAAGGAGGCGGTAGCAGCTAGCGCATGCAGCAATTTAGCACGCGCTATTCCGCGCATTACGGCCCTAGCGCGCCTTTGTAAAAGGAGCCCTAAATATTGTAAGGATTGATTGATTTATATAACTGAGGAAATCAGACACATCCGGGGAGGGGGGGTATGGTTTGACATTGGTTAAGAGATATAGGTAGGTTGTTTACAGGTATTTTTATGAGGTGTTGGTTAATTGGAAAGTGGGTGGGGGAAAATAAGTCTTGTCTTTATTCTATTAAGTATATTGTGCTGTAATGATAATATTTTATGTAAATGCATCATCTTTTGTGCACAATTGAAGTTTTGAAAATGAATAAAGAATTAAAAAAAAAAAAAAAAGATTATTATTTACTTTGTAGCTCCTGTCAAGGAGACACTTGATGAAACTGCAGGGACATACTTTAAAAACCAATAGGAGGAAATATTTTTTTCACTCAGAGAATAGCTAAGCTCTGGAACACATTGCCTGAGGTTGTAGTAATAGTGGATGGTGTAGCTGGTTTTAAGAAAGGTTTGGACAAATTCCTGGAGGGAAAGTCCATAGTCTGTTATTAAGACATGGGGGAAGCCTCTGCTTGCATTGGATCAGTAGCATGGAATGTTGCTACTGATTGAGGTTCTGGAATCTTATGTTACTCTTTGGGATTCCAGAATCTTGCTATTCTTTAGGATTCTGAACGGAATGTTGCTACTTCCTTGGGTTTTGGCCAGGTATTAGTGACCTGGATTGGCCACCGTGAGAAGAGGCTGATGGGCTTGATGGACCATTGGTCTGACCCAGTAAAGCTATTCTTATGTTCTTATGTTTCAACTCGTGCTGGGTCCAAATGTTCTCAGTATATTATGTCCTAGACATTTCCATGTGGATTATTACCGTAAGTTGTTTTAATAAAGCCTTCATCTTGGACATTGATCCTCCACAAGTCTCTTGTTTTGGTTAACTATTGCAGTGATTCCCAACCCTGTCCTGGAGGAACACCAGGCCAATCGGGTTTTCAGGCTAGCCCTAATGAATATGCATGAGAGAGATTTGCATATGATGGAAGTGATAGGCATGCAAATTTGCTTCATGCATATTCATTAGGGCTAGCCTGAAAACCCAATTGGCCTGGTGTTCCTCCAGGACAGGGTTGGGAACCACTGAAATATACTATGATTCAACCTGCTCAAGTATCTTCTATAGCAGTGATTCCCAACCCTGTCCTGGAGGAACACCAGGCCCATCGGGTTTTCAGGCTAGCCCTAATGAATATGCATGAGAGAGATTTGCATATGATGGAAGTGATAGGCATGCAAATTTGCTTCATGCATATTCATTAGGGCTAGCCTGAAAACCCAATTGGCCTGGTGTTCCTCCAGGACAGGGTTGGGAACCACTGAACTATTGGGTAATAACATTATAGCCTTAACATGATTTCCCCAATAACCCGGCTGTCCACAGCAGAGTCTACAGGCCTTTCCCATTTCCTTTTAGGGCTCCTTTTACGAAGGTGCGCTAGCGTTTTTAGCGCACGCGCGCGATTAGATCGCGCTACAGTGCACGCTAGCTGAAAAACTACCGCCTGCTTATAAGGAGGCGCTAAAACCGCTAGCGCACCTTTGTAAAAGGAGCCCTTAGTAAAACGTATTAGGATTTATGAAGGATTTGCGGAAACAAATTCTTTTTATTGCATGCTGCAAACTTCTTCATTCAGTAATTGTTTTTGTAGCTTTGAGCTGCTAGGATTTTTTAAAGTTGGATAGCTCTATCGATACGTTTCTTTAGATCGTTTGAATTATCTGACTGATTTTAATTCAAAGTAGTTTAGTTAAGATAAAATAACATATTTTTAGTTTAATGGCTTGTCTTATCTTTTACTATCAAACCTAATTTAATAGATATTCCATAGCTTACTTCTTCCTACATATTGCAAATGTTACTCGTATTACTTTTTCCATGCAAGCCTCCAGCCTTCAACACGCATATTTGGCTTGGCAGACGGGCTTTAGTGAGTCATGGAATGAAGAGAATTGGGAATAAGCTACTGAAAATGTATCTGATTTCTCCTTGTGTAATTTGGGAGCAAGCTATTGATAATATATCCAATTTTTCTTTTTTATGTCAGAAGCATTCTCTGCTTAGTGATTTATTCTGTATGAATACATTGGTACTCTTCAAATTTTATAGCAGAATTCCAAGTAGTGTGTTTTTCTGTTGCCTTTTGGCAATGCTCAGATTTAGAGGTAATGGGTAAAAAGAAATAAAAGCAACCAATAACCATTTTCAGTTTGTCTCGGGAGAATCTACATGGCATCCTTCCTGCCGTTATCCCTCTATCCTGGAACTCCCCAACCCCTACTTCCTCCAGATCCTCCCAAATTTTTAAACTCTCCTTCCCTTCCATAAAAGGTATTTCCCATGCAGGCAAACTTGGGTCATCCCTCCCCTTTAGAATCACTGAGATCTGGAATAACCTCACCTCCCCTCTCCGAACCTCAAGCTCCCTCCAACTCTTCCGCAAACACCTAAAAACCTGGCTATTCTCAAAACTGTAACACTTCCCCCCTCTTAGGCCTCTCACCTTCCTCTTTACACCTAACTCTTTAATCTCTCCACTGTAGTTCCTCTCTCATCCTTCTTCCTGTAAACCGTGCCGAGCTCCGCATTCGTGGAGATGGTGCGGTATATAAACCCAAGGTTTAGTTTAGTTTAGTTTAGTTTAGAATTAATTTTTTTGTTTGTTTCATCAAAACCAGACAAATTTTCTTTATCAAAGCTGGCTTTTCTCTAACCTATAATACTTTTTTTTCCCAGTGAATTGGGTTTTTCTTATTCTTTTGCCAGTCGGCAAGATAGGGTTCTTTTGCAAACACTTAGGACTCCTTCTACAAAGCCATGGTAGAGGTTTCTATTGTGGGTCGGCAAAGGTAAATGTTCCAATGCTCATAGGAATTCTATAAGCATCGGAGCATTTACCTCGCCGGTTGGTGGTAGAAACCTCTACCGTGGCTTTGTAAAAACCAGCATTATACTTTTCCCCATAGCCGTCCGAAGCAAAACAGAGGTTACCTCTCGGAAACAAAATTGTTTTGCAATCATTTTTAAATTTGAAACTTGAGGTAGAAAACATGGGGAAAGAGAGCTGGGGTAGGTATCACATAATGCTAAAACTGTGGACAAGACCAGGAAAAGAAAATCATATTAGCCCTATTTCTATATAGATCACAGAAAATGGCACATTCAAATTAGGGCAGGCACCCAATTTGTGTGCATAATTTAATTAGCAAATGAGCCAATTAGTGGCAATGATTTGGTGTTATTAACTACCAACACTAATTGCCATTAATTTAGATTGCGTGCTCGTCTTTAGGCGCTGGGATCTGCGTGTGTCTAAAAAGGGAGCATGGTTACGGGAGGGACATGGGTGGATAGTTTCATAGTTTGTTAAAAATTTGATTAAATGCTAATCAGAAGATTCAAAGTGTACATGAAAATAATAAATGAAAATTAAAGCAAAGGGGGAATTAATATATATAAACAGACAAGACCTATCACGGACCAAACAAACACAACCAAAGGTAGGATAGTAAATAGGAGGAGAGAAGGGAGAACTACAATTTTGAAGATACAGAAAACAGAAAATGAAAAGACATCCGGGAAGGAAGGATCAGAAGCGTTCCTAGAATTTGCACACAGTATTCCAGAAGGGGGATCCATGCCAGATTGAGGCATGAGAATTTAAACCAGGTTTTGGGCACAGATCCCGGCACTGTAAGTGCTATTCTATAAATGGCATCCAACTCTGAGCACCTACTTACATTCTTGGATGGCAGCCTGCGATTATTATGGCTTATGCACCGGTACACCGAGGTGAAGAACTAGCATGTCTGCTGTGAGTTTTACTCTGTGTTTTGCCTCGATTGACTCTCGCAAAATGATCACTCCTCGCTTATGGGTGTCTTGTGTGGCATGAACTCCAGACACCAAAGTCCTTCATCATCCCAGAAGACAGTTGCCATGACTTTGCCCGCAGATTTTCCTGTCTTGAACTTTTTTTGAGGGGTGGGGGATGACTTGTGCTTCCACTGCATTGACTCCATTTTGGACTTGGGATCTCTGTGATAGAACCAAGTCTCGTCTCCAGTCACCAAACAATAAAAAAAATATTCACTTAGTCTTCACAGAACTTCTCCAAGTTCTTCTCACAGCACTGGAGCCTGGTGGCCTTCTAAAATGGTGTCAGCATTCTTTATACAGTAGAGTAGTGCTTAGTATTGATTTGTATCAGTGCCAATTTTACAGAATTTTACATCATTTACAGAATTTAGCCCTATATATGTGCTTATATATTCAAGATCTTGCTGTAGCCTCTTATCCTCAATGAACTGGTCATCTTCTTTTGACCTAACCAACCACATAACTAAGCCTATTCCACTATAAACCTTCATTTGCATCTATCAAGGGTTCTTTCCTATTTGTTTGCCTCCATCTTCTTCTTGTGTAATGCAAGCCTTATAGTAATAGCTGTCAATAGCATCCGCAGTAGCAGTAACGAACACACAGTAGCAGTGCAATGAATCCTCCCAGTGGATGTCACTGTTGACAATCTATGTATGTTCATCATGCCTAAAGCATTAGCCCCCTTATAGTTTCCCTTCTCCTGAGAGCATAAATGAATGCTGCCTGTACTGCAGGGCTACTCAGTTCCTGTCCTTGAAGTTCCCAGGCAAGCCATTTGCAGGATATCCACAATGAATAGGCAAGAGAGAGATTTCCATGGACCGCCTCATTGATATGCAAATCTCTCTCATGCATATCCATTGTGGATATCCCGAAAACCTGCCTGCCAGCGGACCTTGAAGACCTAGAATTGCGTAGCCCTGCTTTACAATATCCCAGCCCTCTGCCAACCTGATAAACAGCAGCCAAGCCTGGGAATCAGGCCCAAGCTTATCACATGGCAGTGGCACTGGCACTAGGCCTTCTGAACCACCGTATCATAGACAGTTATCAGAAGTGCAATTAAAGCAAATGATATCAAATTCTTATGAAAGTGATTTCTGTTCCACAGTAAGCCCTCGTTTCTAAATTTCACGGAAGAGGCGGGGGGAAAGCGGACAGGCTGCTCTCTAATGCAGTACAGAATTAATCCAAAGATAATCCTACGGTCTGCCTCTCTAGGACTGAGAACACTAATTGGTGCACTTAGGGGTCCTTTTACTAAGGCGCGCTAGCCGTTTTAGCGTGCGCTAAAAGCTAACGCATCCATAGACTATAATGGACACGTCGGCGTTTAGCACGCGCAAAAGCGGCTAGTGCCTTAGTTAAAGGACCCCTTATTTTTTAAAAATTTATTATTCACAACCATCCAACAATTCTGATCGAGTTACAATCCACCATACAATAAAAAAAGATTACCTTAAATAATTCCTACTCAATCATGTACCAAAACATTTCTGGAAAAGCAAAGTTTTAACTGATTTCTTGAGTCGGGTTTTCGGGATAACCCTAATGAATATGCATGAGAGAGATCTGCATATGATGAAGGTGCCAGGCATGCAAATCTTCTCTGTGCACATTCATTAGGGCTATCCTGAAAACCCGACTGGCCTGGGGCTCCTTCAGGACAGGGTTTGGAACCACTGTTTTATATCCCATGGTAATGCATTCCACAACATTCCACCCTGCGAGGTTAATAAAGCATTATCTGTTTAATAGATGGGACCTCAAGACTGATCTTATCTTCAGATCGTAAAGCTTCTCATGCATTTCGTAGGTCTAGTGAGTTGTAGCTGTTTAACTATTAACCCAAGGGCCCTTTTACTAAGCTGTGGTAAAAAGTGGCCTTAGCATATGTCATTCCCATGCGCTAAGGCCATTTTTACCATTGGAGTAAAACGGCTGATTTTTCTATTTCTAGCATTAATGGCCACTTGCTGAGTTTCCCATTAGCAAGTGAGCACTTGCTGACACCTACTGTGTATGCCAGTGTCTCTCAAACATTTGTAGCTCCGGCACACTGAGCATAGCAAATGTTTCTCAAGGGCACACTAAACGGAGCAAATGGTATTTTTTTTTGCGGCACATTATAATTGAAATCATAAAATTGCAAAACCAACAAAAAATTAAATTTGAGAGTTATTTATTTAAAGTTCTTTAAGCTATGTATGGGTAATTGTAACAATAGTGGAACTAACGTAGATAGACTAGAATTGCTAATTAATGTGATGGATGTGATTTTTTTTTAGTGCAAATTAACTCAAAATGTGGCTCGATAGTTGACAACCAAACATGCATTTCATCATCCACAATCTACAGTCGTTCTCTTTTTTTAAATTTAATTTCTGTCAGAGCTGAAAACCCAAGTTCACAAAGATAAGAAGATCCATATGGTAACAAAGCCTTGATTGCTCTGTTACTCAAGTTAAGATAAATGCTGCATAAAAAAATAAAACTAAAATTACTTGCCGTTAGTTTTCAAGGACCAATCATGTCAAAGAATGATGCTTGTCTGAGCAGTTGTATCCTTACACACACAGACGCTTAGAACATTGACAGGCTCTTGCATATGCGACATAAGGTGGCCAAACAGGTTGAAATGGTGACGGCAAAAGCTAGAAGGATGCTAGGTTGCATAGGGAGCGGTATGGCCAGTAGGAAAAAGGAGGCATTGATGGCTCTGTATAAGACTCTGGTGAGACCTCATTTAGAATATTGTGTACAATTCTGGAGGCCACATCTTCAAAAAGATATAAAAAGGATGGAGTCGGTCCAGAGGAAGGCTTCTAAAATGGTGTGTGGTCTTCGTGATAAGATGTATGGGGGACAGACTTAAAGATCTCAATCTGTATACTTTGGAGGAAAGGCGGGAGAGGGGAGATATAATAGAGACGTTTAAATTCCTGCGTAATATAAATGTGCATGAGCCGAGTCTCTTTGATTTGAGAAGAAACTCTGCAATGAGAGGTCATAGAATGAAGTTAAGAGATGATAGGCTCCGGAGTAATCTGAGGAAATACTTTTTTATGGAAAGGGTGGTAGATGCGTGGAACAGTCTCCCAGAAGAGGTGGTGGAAACATTCACTGTGTCTGAATTCAAGAGAGTCTGGGATAGGCACGTGGGATCTCTCAGAGAAAGAGATAATGGTTACGGAGGATGGGCAGACTAGATGGGCCATTTGGCCTTTATCTGCCGCCATGTTTCTATGTTTCTATACATGTCATCTGTTCTAGTGTATACTTATGAAGGGAATTTTAAAAAATAAATTAAAATTCTGGAATTTCCCATGGCACACCCAGAATCTCTTCAGGGCACAGCACATTGCTGTGGCACACAGTTTGAGAGACACTGGTATAGGCACTAAGGCCTGTGCCGTTCAACACAGTTGTCAATCAGTCACTAGGTTTCTTTTATAGAATCGTGTCTTTTAGTGCCTAAGTCAACTTATCATAATGTTCGGTGGCAGGATATTAGGCCAGGATTTTCCTGGATTAATTTACCAGCGCCTAACACAGATGCCTGCAGATGCCTAAATCATTCCACACCCATTCTCCGCCCCTAACCATGCCCATTTTCAGGTAGGCACAAGTAGGTGTCACTAGGTGCCTTGCCGAGTTACATGTGGAACTTAATTATGTTTAAATTTCTTTTTAATAGGCTTTTAATGGTGTTCTCAATTACCACACCAATTAAGACAGTTATTTTTTTTTTTTTAATTCTTTATTCAATTTTTAAACTACAGAAGTGCACAATAATTAATACACTTACATATAATATTAAAATTAAAGCACCTTAAACTTACATTAATTTATAAAAAGGAAAATTATTTCCCCCCACCCTTTCACCTATTAAACAATAAATAAATACCTTCAATAACAATCAATATATACCCATTAAACCAAATCCAAAATATACCCCCTCCCCCACCCTTCCACCCTGGATGTATATGTTTAAAGGAACATCTAAAGAGATCAATCCTTGCAGTATTTAGTTAACGGTTCCCAAACATCTATAAATTTCTTGCCATAAACCGCTCCATTTTAAAAATATAACAAAGGGATTCCCACCAGAATGTGTAATTTAGTCTATCCCAATTTTTCCAATTTTTTTAAATAAGCTGTATTGCAACCCCTGTCAATATAAAGAGAAGTTTGTTATTTCTCACAGATAGTTGACTCTTCGCTTTCATAAATGTACCAAATAAAATGATAGTGCCACTGGATTCTCCAATAAATTATTTTATTTTTATAATTTGAATTTTTATTAATTTTAACTTTTGACAATTTTACAATTTCAAATGAAGAAAAATACAATGTAATCACCATAAGCCATAGGATCAAAATATAGGAATTTAAATAAAATATTACAAAGTATATTTAGTCCACAATTTAAATAAAGGCGGAGTTGGTGATAAGCTGAAATCTAAAATAAATAGGCAAATGGCAAAAAGGAAAATAAGAATGCAGTCTGATTTCTCTTAAACTATTCTTTCTTTCTGAGCTCTAAGAGCCTGCCTTACTCATGGTTAATCAAGAATTGCTCTTAGAAGATATAAATTTAGATAATTGCTGTGGATCATAGAAGACATACCTGTCCTCCTTATAAACCAAAGCACATTTATAAGGGAATCGTAGAACAAAAGTTGTCCCCATCTGAATAACCTGTGATCTCAAAATAAGAAATTGTTTTCGTCTTTTCTGGGTATAACGAGATACATCTGGAAACATTCTGATAGTGTTAGTCAAAAATGGAACATCTTTATATTTAAAAAACAACTGTAACATCCATTCTCTATCAGAATCAATGGCAAACTGTATCAACAATGTTGCAGAAGCCTGGACCTCCGTCTCCGACTTCTCAAGGAAATTAGTTAAGACCAGACTATCAGCAGATAAATTCTGCTGGTTTGGACGTTGAGACTTAACTCTCTTTGAAAGGTAATATATCTTAGAGAGAAGTGGATAAGAGGTTTCTGGCACCTTCAAAATCTCATTCATGTATCTTTTAAACATAACTAAAGCAGTTATTGGATAAGCTTTGGGAAAATTAATGATCCACAGATTACATCTCGTGATGGAATTTTCCAACATTTCTTGTTTGAAATGTAGACTCGCACTGTCTTTAACCCAAGTTAAAGCTTGCGCTTCCAAAGATTTCGTCCAGACTTCCAAGTCATCAGTCTTATTTTCCAAAGTAGTCACTTTATTCTTAAGTTCTAAATTCTTTGAAAGTACTTTAGTACACTGTGTAGAAAGTTGCTGTATTGGTTCCACAGAGAGACTTGAAAATTAGTAATAGCATTCCACAATAGGTCTATGTAGGGGCAAAAACTCAGTTCCAGTAACCCCTGTAGCCGTCAAAGTACCTATATCCAGAGTTACTACCGTAGGAACTTCATGAGCCGGCTGTGCTCCCCCCATGGAGCGCTGCGATGACGAAACAGACAGCTTCTCCTGCCTCAAACCAGAGCCGGTACTTCCGCTCTGCACAACCGGCAGGAAAACGTCCCAGGCTAACGCCTCTTCCGCTGCCTCGGGGCGGATCGGTGGAGTGCGCTCATCCGGGGACAGAGTGACACCCTCGAAGGATTCTCCAATAAATTATTAAATAATTAAGCCAATTAAATAATGGTGAGTTTCATGTGGAGCTCACCTAGGTGCCACCAATCTAGCCATCTAGTGAGGCCTACCTTAGGTGTCATTTATAGAACGAAGACTTAAAGGGCTGATTCTACAAAAGGCGCCTAAAGTTAGACGCCTCTTAAGCACCTAACTTAAAAGGCAAATACCCTTAACAGCCTCAATAATTGGTTAAAAAAATAATTTAATTGGGCGAGAGGCGTCTATCCGATTCTACAAAAGATAGTGCCTAACACCCAAGCGGGCATTTCTATGGGCAGAGCGTGAGTTAGGCGCCACTAAGAGCGATTCTCCAAAAACTTAGGTGCCCAAGGCCCTCTTTTACTAAGGTGCGATAACCGATTAGCACGCGCTAAACAATAACGCGTGCATGTTAGCCTATGGACATGTTAGTGTTTAGCACACGCTAATTCGGTTAGTGCACCTTAGTGAAAGAGGGGGGTAAGTTTTTACATAGACATCACAAGCCATGATTCTCTAAACGGTGCCTAAGCCTGATTGGCATGTGGCCAGCATCTTTTTTTTTTTTAAGGCACCGGCCGATTTAGGCGCTGTTTATAGAATCAGCCCCTAAGGGTTCATGCAGCAACCACACACCCACGACCCACCCTCGACCCACTCCCAGGGCTAAAGAAATACATTTTATATTTTAGCATGCTTGTAGCACAATCACTTGCAAGAAATTACCTTGGGATGCCAGAGCACACCCAGCGGTAAGCTTTTTTTTTTATTTTTTTGCTACAGTAAGAATGCTTTATTGCTTACTACAGCTTCATAAAAGGACTCCATAGTAAATAACTGCAAATAAAGATCACCATGGTTTGGTTTGGTTTATTTATTTATATCCCGCTCTTACCCAGGGTGGGTTACAAAATTACATACAAAATCGACAATAAAAAAAAACCAAACCATACAAGACCCTATTAACAACACAAAGCAAAAATACAAACAATAAAATACATAGGCGACCATCATCTCTTCCTTCATTCAGTTTGCCTAGAAAGGAGACCACGAGCTACACTTGCCACTCCTCTCAGGTTACTCCCATCTATGCTTCTATTTCATCCTCCATCTAACCCTTTGGCAATATTCGCTCACAAAACTGGAGCTGCCCCAGGGTTGTTGGTTTTATTTTCTTCTACAGCGGTTTCATTTTTCTGGCACAGCCAGAGCATAGCACTAACAAAATCCCACAAAGGTTGATTTATCTTTGCCATGAGATGATAAATGTGTGTTTTTTGCTCCTCTCTCGTTTCTCCCCTTTCATGTTTGTGCTTGGGTCATAATTAGAGCTGGGTAAGTTGAAGGATTCCACCAAGTGCAAAGTGAATTCTCTATGTGAAGAAAAAAAAAAAAAGTAAGCTTAGAAGAACTCAATTAAAACAGAGAAGCTATAGAAAACTGTGGTAGCAGGGAAAAGGAAAAATAGCTGACTAAGGAAATAGGAGTTGTTTTAACACAAGCAGTCAATGGAGAGATTTACTTTAAAGAAATGGAAGGGAAATAAAAGGTTCCCCTCCCGAAATTATTTCACTTAAAATCATTTTTTTGGGCTCACAAAAGTTTAGCATGCACGTTTGGAAAGCAATGAGACTTGCCCCCTCTTTTATGAAACTGCGATAGCAGTTTCTAGCGCGGGGAGCCCAATGAACTCAATGAGCGTCGGGAGTAGCACGGGCCATTAAGCGCGGCACCCCGTGCTAGAAACTGCTATCGCAGTTTTGCAAGAGGAGGCCTTTTGGTGACAGAATTGTATATTTAAATTTTTTTTTATCAGTAGCAGATGTACTCCACTCCGCAATCCCCCATTCCCCCTTTCCTGTTGGAAGTTACAAGAACAATCAGGCATCACACATTCCTCTTTCAGTCAGTGATTATTACTGCAAACGAAAAAAAAAAAAAAAAAAAAGCCTTATATTTTTGCTGATGGAGCAGATATATATTATCATTGCTAACAGCAAATGTTTTTATAAGAGAAGATAAAATTGTTTCTTGGGTTCCTGAAGTTATAAAGATAGATTAATAATATGCTGTTATTGAATGCAAAGAGGTTACTATGGTAATTGTGACTACATTTTCAAAGAGATTACACTGTTTGGATAGTGGTTAGTTTTAGCTGTATGTAGACGAACATACATGGATATGAACACAGCAGAGTAAGCTCGCTGTTCTATCGGTAGTAACCAGTTTTACCATGGAAGTTCAGTTTTGAAGAAAGCGGCAATTCTTCTGTAACAAATTAATTTTTTTATTTTTAAATTGGGAACTCTCCAGGGGCAGAAAAATATATAGGCCCTCTTTTACTAAGCCGCAGTAGAGGTTTCTGTCGTGGCCTGGGGCGCTAAATGCTCCAATTCTAGGAGCATCGGAGTATTTAGCGCTCCGGGCCATGGTAGAAATTTCTACCGTGCCTTAGTAAAAGAGGGGATAGAGTGACTTCTCCAACTTCCTCCAGTGGGAAACTGCTCAATTGGAGCACCCTTCTGTAATCTGGACATGCCAAGTACCAGGTCCACAGGGGCCATGGCCTCCCCAAAAATTGGCAGACGATGGTTGGTGCCTACCCACCCTCCCACCCGTTTCCCGATGTTTTACTTTATATCTGCGGTTTTGGGATTGTAGAGGATTTTCTGGGCATTTCATTGGGATTTTTTTTTTGGAGGGGGGAGTACGGGGGTTGCAGTGATGTATAAGGTGTACATGCCATGTAGCCATGTTGTTTATATTAATTTGGATTCCTTTCAATGCATTTGTTATGTATATTTTGTCTATCAATAAAAACAGATTTGACAGTATATGTATGAGATGGATTTGCATGCACTGCCTCCTTGAGATGCAAATCTATCTCATGCATATTTATTGTGGATATCCTAAAAACCTGACCTGCCTGTAGCTCTTGAGGACCGGGATTGCCTACTCTATGCATTGAAAGTAGTGCATGCACATAGATCTCATGCATATTCATTGGGGAAATCCTGAAAACCCGACTGGATTGCGGCCCTCAAGGAGGGACTTTGAGACCCCTGATAGACAGAGTAACAGGAGAACTAATTTAAAGAAAGTCACACATGAAGTCAGAAAGGTGTTTGAATATTGTTTCTGAGAGGAAGATTCTCTAATATTACTGGAAAAATCTGATAGGTTGCTGTCACGGCCATTATTGCAATGATTTTAAAAAGACGAGTCATTCTCAAACTTCCATGCATGCAAATGAGGTTTGTGGAATTTCGCAAAGGGTTGCTAAATTTACATGTGATAAGTCGCTGGTGATAGCGATCGGCACATGCGCTGAACACACCACGAAAAGAGGCTTAAATGTGCGCAGGTGCTAGGAAAAGCGACGTTGACATCATCTTCGGGTCACATTGCATAGCTTCTTATCAGGACAACATGAAAAGTGCGACAGTTTGAACCACCATCCATAATGCCATCCACTATTGAAGCACAAAACACGTGTGGCTCACAAAGGCCTATAATTCATGGGATTTTGAATTTTGTAATTTTTTTGAATGTCAAATTTAATCATGAACATTCAACCAATGCATTTAGGTACATATCAATCTATGAAGAACCAGCTCGCGACTCACCATTACTAATTAACAGGTGGAAAAAAGACCTCAGCATCACGTCGGATTAAACAAAAAATCCTCCAGACTCAGCAACTTCAAATATAACAATTTAAAGATGCAGATACATCCTTGGTCATAAAAACTCCACTGTATAAATCATTATTTTGTTTGAGTTAAAATTTATCATCAGTGCAGAGCATATTTCAATCCTCCACTCTCATAGATTATCTTCTTAGTCAAAAAACTCAAAACAACAAAATAATAATGAACTTATCTGCTGCAAGGATCTTCAATAGATGATATGCGCAGAGTCTAAAGATAGTGAAAAGGTCCGGATAAATCTCCTACGGACCCCTCTCAGCCAACTCCCGAAAGGGCCCCTGTTTCGCTATAATTAGCTTTGTCAGGGGACTAAGCTTTAGCTTGAGCCTAACGCTTCAAAAAAATTCAGCCACAGCCAGAAACACATGAGACATGCCTATATTATTTGCACTCAGGAAGTGTACTTTTGTTTCCCCCCCCCCCACTAAAAAAAAAAAAAATTCATGTGAATCTTGTAATTTTTTTTAATGTCATATCATGAGCCACAGCCAGAAACATATGCCTGAGATGCGATTTTCACAGTACCGGCACCCCCGGAGCAGTTGGTGATTTTTGGTCACCAAAAGCTTGCACCTCACTTCGGGAATCACATGGTGATGATACAGAATCACCCAGAGTGCTCCTTTGAATATTAATGAGCCCATTTTACTATCATTTTTATATTAATGATTGTGTTGTACTACATTTGCATGGCAGAGTTGGAGACTGCTAGAAAGATCAGAAAAGACTGCAGTAAGCCATTTTGATAATCGGACACTAAAAATACATGTATGCTAAACTGGCTGGAACAGGTTTAGTGACCATCGTTAAGGGCATGATAAGTTTTGAGAATCTTCTTCTAGGGTAGGAATGGGTAAGCAAGTGGATGTGTATGTGTGTGGGGCTAGTTACTTCTACTATTACAGACCTGGGTGAAGCGCCAAACTTTCACTTGCTTTCTGAAGTAGAGATAGTTTTATGTTAAGCAAAGCTTTTCAGGGAGTACATTCAGGGAGTGTGGGGGCTACTCCGGAGAAGATTCACCGATGGGTGTTACTTCGCGTGATGTCCTTTGGAGAGAGTGTGGTTAGGAATACTCCTTGGAAGGACCTCGATGACCTTGGAGATGTGTAGAGGGAGATCCTGTTCTTTAAATACTCTGGGCCATTTCCTTTAAAGATCTTGAAAATCAGAGTTTTCAATTTTGCCCCATATTGTACTGATAACCAGTGAAGTTTTTGCAAAATTGGTGTGATGTGATATGATCACAGCACTGTTAATCTTCTATCAGTCTTGCTGCAGCATTCTGAATCAATTAGAGCTGGTCTAAACCCTTTGTAGTCAGACCAGTGTAGCGTGCATTACAGTAATCCAATCTTGATGTTATCATGACATGCACAACAGTGATAAGACTTGCCTTCTCAATGTAAGGAGAGAGACAGCATACAGCAGTTGTTGCATTGATAGATAGTGGGGGCAACACTAATTCCCATTCATTCCTGCCCATGCTTGCTCCTGTCTCAAAATGGCTTTGACTCTGCTAGTATATACAGTATCTGGAATACTGACTGGACACAGTTCTGCACCACAGAACTTCTTAGAATTATAAGACAAGAGATCACTCTTAACCTTCAGTTCTAAAAAAAAAACCATTTAGCTTAAAAAAAAATAGTTTCAGATTTTCCAAGCTTCACATAATTGTGTATACTGGTTACGATCTCAACAGATTAGTAATCAGAAAAGACTGCTGGAATGCACTCCAACACTGCAGCAGAAAAAAAAAACCCAATACTAAACTAAATATAAAACATTTGCTTTAAACACTAATAATATTAGACAATCTGAGTTGAATCAATGATCCTACGCAGTGAAGAGATTAAAATTCTCTATTTCCCTTAAAATTCTTAAAACTTAATACTTAAAATTCTCTATTTCCCTAGTCCCCCTACTCTCTTCAACCTATATACGGCCTCTCTTGGCGTTTACCTGAACAAACAAGGCCTATCCTCTTATAGCTATGCTGATGACATCATCATCCTCATTCCTTTCAACCAACCAATGCTCTTAATGTCAGACATACTACACAGAACTCTAGCTACAGTTACGACTTGGATGGAAGACCACAAACTGAAATTCAACCCAGACAAAACTAAATTCATCCTCCTAGAAAATAACAAAATCCCAACCATAACCAACTTAGAAATCAACTCTATCAACTACCCTTTGCAAACCACCCTAAAACTTCTAGGTATGACTATTGACAAAGGCTGCACCATGCAACCACAAATTAACAAAACAATACAGAAATCTTTTGCAGTTATGAGAAACCTTAGACAAGTCTGAAAATTCTTCGAAAAAACACAATTTCAGCTCCTAGTACAATCTCTAATCCTAAGTATCTAGACTATTGCAACATCCTCTACCTCCCCTGCCCTGCAATAATGATTAAACAACTACAGACAATTCAGAATACAGCTCTGAGACTCGTCTATTCATTGAAAAAACATGATCACATTACTGAGGCATTCATCAATTCTCATTGGCTTCCAATCCAGGAAAGAATACAATTTAAATTCTACTGTATACTATTTAAAACTATAAATGGAGACAGCCCAACCTACCTAAACGACCGCCTCATCCAAACCACCTCTACCAGGCATAGAAAAACACACACCCCATTCACTTACCCCCCAATCAAAGAAGTAAAACGGAAAAAACTATACAACGGACTACTGGCCACTCAGGCAGCGAAGATAGACAACCAAGTCTCCAACCTATTGACAACAACCCCAGACTACAAGATGTTCAGAAAGGAAATAAAAACTATACTCTTCAAGAAATCCCTTAATAAAGCTTAATACCATGATAAAGCTTAACCCCCCTCTTACCATCCCCTCCCTAACCCCAGATCCTACCTTTCCCTCTCTTGGAAACCTTCTCTGATCTAACGTTGTAACCCTTCTTCCATAACTCTTTTTGTAATCTGCTTTGAACCGAAAGGTAATGGCGGAATAGAAATCTGTAATGTAATGTAATGTACTTAATACTTCCTTTTAGGCACAGGAGTCATACAAATCCAGTTTAAATTCTGAAACACACTTTACAAGTTCTTATGAATTGTCCCTTGAAATATAACTCCAAACTTAGGGGTCCTTTTACTAAGGCGCACTAACCGATTTAGTGCATAATAAATGCTAAATTGGTTAACAAGCCATAGTAAAAGGACCCCTTAATTTAGAAATCTCAATAAATCATGAAAACCAGCAGATATCCAATAAGCTCTTGACCTACAACTCACACAAACTCAGCTGTATCCTCCTTCACAGCCTTCTTATTACGCTCCTCAGCTCAACAGCCCTTAAGCAGGTTTAATTTGCAACATTTCTCATGAAACCAAACATTTATAGGAAATATTATTTGAAAAAAATTCACTCCTTCCACACACACACAAACTCTAGAGCTGGCATACAAATTTCACTGAGCAGACACACCAGTTCCTTGTACTGTCTTAAACTCTCTGCTCTTCAGCTTGCAATAACAGTCAAGTTCAAGTTTATTCGACTTTGATGAATCTCTTATTTAGTTTTACTAAGCGAAATACAAGAATTAATAAAATATACACATATTTTTACGCACAATTTAAAATTTAAAATAATGGGGTAGATAACTAGACATACAGACCAACTAATACAAAAGGGGAGAGGGGATAGAACTACAATTAAGTATTTTTAAAGTTCAAAGGAGAGACATTTATGGTAAAAACAACAGGACGGGGAATCTAAAAAAGAAAGAGGAGAAAGAAAAAAAATAAAAGAGTACATTTAGAATAGGAAATTTCTATAAGAACCGAACATATTTTAAAGATTAAAAGCATCTTTATAAAGGAAGCTTTGTAAATTACTTTTAAAACAGGCCAAATTGTTTTCCTCTCTTAAATGTTGTGGCATTGCATTCCAAAGCTGTGGCGCCATCACTGAGAATATATCATGTCATCGTGTCCCGATAACTTTCAAAGAGGGGACTGTGAGGAGCTTTTGATTTATAGACCGAAGTGAAGGTGAAGTACTGTAAGGGATGAGTAATTTATCAATGAATTGTGTAGAGAGAATTTTAAATGTTAAAAGTAAAATTTTGAAAGTGATTTGATGGTTAATTGGAAGCCAGTGACATTTAACTAGAAAGGGTGTTTAGAAACATAGAAATAGACAGCAGATAAGGGCCACAGCCCATCTAGTCTGCACACCCCAATCACCTCTCCTACATTTCTCTGTGAATAGATCCCACGTGTCTATCCCATTTGGCCTTAAAATCAGGCACGCTGCTGGCCTCAATAACCTGAAGTGGAAGACTATTCCAGCGATCAACCACCCTTTCAGTGAAAAAGAATTTCCTGGTGTCCCCGTGCAGTTTCCCCTGATTTTCCATGGATGCCCCCTTGTTGCCGCTGGACCCTTGAAAAAGAAGATATCTTCTTCCACCTCGATGCGGCCCGTAAGATTCTTGAATGTCTCGATCATGTCACCCCTCTCTCTGCGTTCCTCGAGTGAATATAGCTTTAATTTATCCAGCCGTTTCTCGTATGGGAGAAACTTGAGTCCCGAGACCATCTGGGTGGCCATTCTCTGGACCGACTCCAGTCTCAGCACATCCTTACGGTAATGCGGCTTCCAGAATTGCACACAGTATTCCAGGTGGGGCCTCACCATGGATCTATACAATGGCATAATGACTTCAGGCTTACGGCTGACGAAACTCCTGCGTATGCAACCTATGATTTGCCTTGCCTTGGATGAAGCTTGCTCCACTTGATTGGCAGTCTTCATGTTCTCACTGACGATCACCCCTAAGTCATGGTCATATTTTCTTACCATTATGGATCAGTTTGACGGCAGTGTTCTGAATTATACGAGGGTGCTTTTTTTTTCTTTTTGTGTGATGCCTGGGGCTCTTAATGAGACAGATGCTATTGAGGGCTCCTTTTACAAAGATGCGCTAGGGCCTTAAAGCATGCAATAGCACGCGTTAAATTCCCAAGCGCGCTAGCCACTACTGCCTCCTTATTAGGAGGCGGTAGATTTTCAGCTACCGCACGCTATAGCATGTGGTAATTTTGTGCGTGCGCTAAAAACCCTAGCGCACCTTCGTAAAAAGAGCCCTAAGTGCAGCTTCCCCCAGGCTTCCTGCTTCAGACTCTCTGTCTTCCAGGTTTGGTACATGGGCTACCTCTGAGCAGCTCTCAGCATTTTCCTCCTACCGCTCCCCTGTAAATGCTTTACATTTTTTATTATTATTTTTCTTCCTGTTACATGTAGATAAGCGAAATCGTGAATATTGGATGTGAAATAGTGAGAACCCACTGTAATAGAATTTAGGTACCTTGGTTCCATTACAGAATAGGCTTCTGACCCACATACTGTACTTAGTATACCTAAATGGAGACACAGGCCTCTTCTATCAAACTGCGCTAGCAGTTTGTACTGTGGTGAGCCGCGCTGCATGGCCCGCGCTGCTCTCAACGCTCATAGAATTCCTCTGAGCGTCGGGAGTAGCGCGGGCCATGCAGCGCGGCTCTCTGCGCTAAAAACTGCCAGCGCAGTTTGACAGAAGAGGCCCACAGTTTCAGAATTGCAAAATTGATTATACTGACAAAATCAAACTGCCAATTTTAATTTGTTACGACTGTGTTAATGCAGACAAAAAAATTAAAAGCAGAGCTCCCTTCTGCGCTTTCTTGATGAGTTATAATTTACGACCTGTAATCATGATATCCTATGCCGTTTGTGCAACAAACCATCTGCATTCGTAATCTGGCATAGAATGGCATAGACTCTGCCTCATTCTGATTCGCATAAACAGTTTTCTATTGTACTTTTTTTTTTTCCGAGCGGGAAGGGGTAAAACGCGGACCTCACGGACCTGACGGACCTCGCGGATCTAACCCGTACGGCCTTAAAAATCTAAGGTCCGTGTTGGTCCGTGTCCGTGGTGCTTGTAGTTTCTGTCGCTGACAGACCTTGATGAGATTTTAGCGCTGACGGATCCATCTCAGCATAGGGAAGGAAAAATGTTAGGATTCGTCAGTGCTAAAAATCTCTTCGAGGTCTGTCAGAGCCAGAGACTAGTGCTGGAGTTTGGAGACTTCTTTTCCATAACGCACGTCCAAAACCTATGTCCCCGCTCTCTTGGCTTCTGCTCTGCCGCTCCAGCACTAGTCTCTGGCTCTGACAGACCTCGAAGAGATTTTAGCACTGACGGATCCTAACACTTTTCCCTCCCTATGCTGAGACGGATCCGTCAGTGCTAAAATCTCATCAAGGTCTGTCAGCGACAGAAACTACAAGTGCCACGGACACGGACTGACACGGACCTCAGATTTTTAAGGCCGTACGGGTTTAGATCCGTGAGGCCCGTCAGGTCCGTGAGGTCCGCGTTTTACCCCTTCCCTTTCCGAGCTTGCTTTGATTTAAAATGCAGCCAATCTTCTGTCACTAATGGGAGAATAATAAATGCAGCTGAATTTCACTAGTCAGAGGAGATATTTGGCATTTCCAAACTGGTTGTAATGTTGGCCAATGAACCCAACTTCACTTTAACCTTTAGAAAAGAAACTGGAAGGATCATACTTTAGCACATAAGGAACTATACTAAATTTAAGCATAAATGATTGTTCTTAGAACTGTTGGACAGTCTACTTCATGAGAACTCTCCCTTCCGTGCCGTTGCTCAATAGCTTGACTCCAACCAGATCTGGCATCATGCTATTTGCAGCATAGGCCAAATAATGACACTGTGAAACTACATTGAAAAGCAGTTCTGAGTCTGACTCCACAGATCCTCAAGTCCTAAAAAAAAAAAAAAAAAAAGTGTTTTTCCAGTACTATCTTTTGTATTAGTGCTTGTTACGGTTAATCTAAAATAATTACTTTTAGAATATACCTTAGCATGGTGTTCAGAAATGAAGTGGCCTAAAATGCAACAGAAACAGTAAGGATTTCAGAAATGCAGTATCATAGGAGACACTTGAAGCAAGAACACAACATAACAAAAAAGTGCTTTTAAAAGAACCCGATACGCATCACACTGTCCTGGTTTCCTTTTCTTTGGAACTGTGGAGGGAAATTCCAGATATTTCCGGACGTTTCTAAAGCTACCCAGGTCAGATGTAGCAATTTCTTCAGATTTCCCTCTAAGTGTTTAACTATTCTTTCGGATGTTAAACATGTCTCCTTTGAGCCAGATCAATTAGAAAGGCTATTATTAGATAGGAAATTAAGTAATATGATCTTGAGTGGTAGAAATTTACATCGCTCTTAAGTATAATCCCGGTAGAATATGACTTGTGATCTTGATTTCCTTCTGTATTATTATTACTCTTTTTCTTTTCCTTTCCTTCATGTGATGTAAACTGGACTGTTTTCTTGGAGAGTGCTTTGATGTACTTTTTATGTTGAAATTTCATTTTTTAAGAACCACCTGGTATGTTGAACTATAGTTTCATGTCTATGTAGGGCTGCTATAGTGTGGAATACTGTTTGTATGGAATACTATTAGGCAAAAAGTTCAATTTTGCCTAGGATGTCTAGGTGAGAATGGATCATCCAAGTCAGGATGTTTTTACTTGTTCTGATGAACATGGAACCTTTTGTAAAATCCATATAAGGGCACATGGAAATCAGGAGGAAGGAGTGGTATAGTAGTTAGAGCTACAGCCTCTGCACTCTGAAGTTGTGGGTTCCAATCTCACGCTGCTCCTTGTGACCCTGGGCAAGTCACTCAATCATCCATTGCCCTAGGTAGATTGCGAGCTCACTGGGACAGAAAGGGAAAATGCTTGAGTACCCAATTGTAAACCACTTAGATAGCAATGATAGGTGGTATATAAATACCTAAACTAAAATATGCAAATGCAACCCTGTCAAGCAAGAAGAGAAATTTCAGTAAGAAACACTTTCAAAAAAAGAGCAGCAGCATTTGACATTTTGACTGTGTATAAGTACTGTAAATTCTGATTTTGTAATCTATGGGGTGGGGGGAGTTCTATAACTGGACATTTTGGCCCTGATTCTATAAACAGTGCCTAAATCATGCCTAATGCGGCGCGTGACTTAGGCGTCTAAACTAAGTGGATAATGAGCCATTTAAGAACCTTAATGAGTAATAATTGGCACTTAGGTGTCCGCTATCTTATCACAGGGCAGTCAGAGACATCTGGCTGGAAGCTGCCATAGCTCAATAAGTAAAAGCCCTGTGTTCATCTTCCAGAGGTCATGGGTTCAAATCCCAATCAGCTCCCCCCCCCCCCCCCGGCACATATTTTAATTGTGGCATACTACCTTGCAGGTGCACCTTGATGATCTCACAATGAGGTAATCATTGTGCAGCTGCAAACCTCCATTTGCAATGAAGTAGAAGCCATGTTAAGGTCTGTATCTGTTTTTTTCTGTTTTAAACCTTTTGTAAACAAAGTAATGTATGCAATCTATATATTTTTGTCATGTGCTTTCTTTGCTTTCAAGAATGAACTAATTGGAGCACTGTTTAGTCAGAAAAAAAGGGTAGCTTTTTAGCAAGAAAACTAAAGCTATGTTTTTCAAGTGCTGTGCTTCAGTTAATGTATCTTTTCCTCTAATTAGCAAATAACATTGCTATTTGTCCACAGGACTTCTAATCTTAAAGCACCTAACTTTATTCGCCATTTTTGACCATAGAAATGTCCAAGTGCAAAACATCCTATTTGGGCATGGGAGGAGCTAGCATTGTAATGGACTGGTCACACAGACATATCAACAGAGCAGTGGGGCACCTTAGAGGGCACTGCTGTGAACATCATATAAAGGATACAGGTGTATATCTCACCAGAACCCCTTTATAATGTATGTTGAGTAGGGTTTTGATGGCCTCACACGTTCCACCATAAATGTAGTGGTTAGAGAGGCTTATGGGCCTGGGTTTTCCTCTCTATGGCTCACTAGCCCATCCACCAAGCTACTTAGGACATCTATATGCTGCTCTACTAGGCTTTCACATACCAGGTGTTGCTGTTCTACAGATAGGTATGTACTTTTTCACTCAGATTTTTGGGGGGGTTAGAGGGTGTCAGTTACCACTGAAGAAGTGTAAGTGCGCCATTACTTAATCCCTTCAGTGGTTATCTGGCCAGTTTGGGTACCTTTTTGGCACTTAGACGCTTTGAAAACAGATCTAGCTCAGAAAGTCCAAGTTCTGTCCGGGACATCTTGGGAAACGTTTGATTATCGCCGCAAGACATCCAAGTCTAAGCACTCCCAAAGTCCACCCAGAACATGCTTCCAATATGCCCCCTTTACTCTTGGATTCACAGCAGCTGGGATGCCTTGCAAGACATCCAGAAAGATGGTTTTGAAAATTGACACTTGGATGTCCTGGCAATTAGGACATCCAAGTGCCGATTCATGCCATTTTTGGACACCTTTGTATTATGAAAATGCTCCTGTTAGCCTATTACTCAAATTAGACACCTACGTCATCTAGGTACACTGATATAGGTGCCTACCTTTAGGCACACTTTATAGAATTTGGGAGTATGTGATTCTGGTGTACCTATTATAGAACTGAGCCTATTGCTTATGTTTCTAATATCCAGTTAGTGATACCTATCACAGTCATACATGCTACTATTGCATAACTTGGGTGCACTCTCTTCTTTCTTTCATTGGTCTTGGGCTGGGTACTCCAGAAGATTGAACCTCTCCAATCCAATCTAAAGTTATTCCTCTGGCTTCCAGATTAGTATTTTATTATCATACAGATACAAGATCCTTTATCTGAAATTCCAAAAGCTTGAAAAGTTCCAAAAACCAAAATTTGATACGAACCAGAAGTAGTCAATTTCCCCGATGTGTCACACAGAGAAACCAACACAGGTGCATGCTTTTCTCCTGACTTCTGCGCAATTCAGGTCGGAGGACTGGAAACTGGCAAAGAGGATTTCTGATAAAGTACCTTATACCTGTAATTGCTCTTTTTCAACAATAATTGCAATAAATTACCAGTGCAGTTAGGTAATTTTCTGGCCTCTAACAATTATTTGGTTTCACTTGAAAGTCTTCTTGCTTGTTTTAGAATTGTTATCATTCAGATAGTTAATTCCCCTAACAAAGTTGGCAACTTGCATACCGGGCCCAAATCATCAAAAAATCTTTCCCAGCACTTAGACCAAGTACCTTTAATGTCCAACTTTTAGAATTGCTTTTTTTTTTTTTTTTTTTGCTTTTGATTTTATCAATACCTGAGTTTGAGGGATGATTACATTAGTATTTATGGATCACTAATAAGCTCCAGAACAGTGGTCTCAAACTCAAACCCTTTGCAGGGCCACATTTTAGATTTGTAGGTACTTGTAGGGCCTCAGAAAAAAAATAGTTAATGTCTTATTAAAGAAATGACAATTTTGCATGAGGTAAAAATCTCTTCATAGTGTATAAATCTTTCCTTTTGGCTAAGTCTTAATAATAATATTGTAATTTATAGCTAAAGAGACATATGATCAAGAAACTGTTTTATTTTACTTTTGTGATTATGATAAACATACCTCTCTGTCCCCTTCTTCCCATTGCTGTGCACACACCCCTTCCCTTCCCCATACCTTTATAACTATGGCGCAAGCAGCCACCCACTTGCCCCCCATTTTGACTTCGGCGCTCTCTCTGACGCCGCTTCCGGGACCCGCTCTTAGGAAGCGATGTCGGAGAAAGTGCCAAAGCTGGCACGAGCAGCATAGTGGGTGGCTGATCGCGCTGAAGTTAGGTACAGGGAAGGAGCGCGCCTGGCAGGGGGGCAAGGAAGAGAGCGGGACAGGGGTGCCACTCACCCTCACTATGCCACTGCTACCAGAATCCCTTTATTCCTTACACACGTTTTTGGTATCATCTTCAATTGACAGGCCCATAACCCTAACCCCAATGAAAAAGGGACTGAAAGGACATGAAGTGATAACGCATGAAAACCGCTCTAGCTTTCAAAAGGGGCATGATGAAATGTGGGAAAATTTTGTGATCAGTTGCCCACTGTGAATAATTTAGGAGATGAAATAAAAGGTACAAAAAAAACTTAGACTCTTGCATAAGTCTAGTAGCACTATAGAAATGACA
Source organism: Geotrypetes seraphini (assembly GCF_902459505.1). Taxonomy (NCBI): domain Eukaryota; kingdom Metazoa; phylum Chordata; class Amphibia; order Gymnophiona; family Dermophiidae; genus Geotrypetes; species Geotrypetes seraphini. Next base: position 21,053,597 of record NC_047090.1, on the reverse strand, counting down.
AGTAGTATTTGTAATGTATACTTTATTACAGAGTTTGTAAAGCATGAATGTATAAAGCAAACAAATCTATCATAGAAACATGACGGCAGGTAAAGGGAAAATGGCCCATCCAGTCTGCCCATCTGCAGCATCCACTATTTCCTCCTCTCCCTACGAGATTCCACACACTGTCCCAAACTTTCTTGAATTCAGACAGTCTTTGTCTCCAGCACCTCTACTGGGAGACTCTTCCATGCATCTACCACTCTTTAGTAAAACAGAGTTATTTCTTAAGCTTACTCCTGAGCCTGTCACCTCTTAACTTCATCCTATGCCCTCTCATTCCAGAGCTTCCTTTCAAATGAAAGACGTTTGCCTCATGTGCATTTATGTTACATAGATTTAAACATCTCTATCAAATCTTACCCCTTCCCCCCCCCACCGGCTTTCCTCCAAAGTATAGATAAAAACAAGATGGTGGATAAAGGCTGAATGGCCCATCCAGTCTGCCCATCCTCAACATCTGTTTTCTCCTCCTCCCGCTAAGAGATCCCACGCGCCTGTCCCACACTTTTTTAAATTCAGACACTGTCTTTATCTTCACCATATCTACCGGGAGACTATTCTATGTATCTACCACTCTTCAGTAAAAATGTTATTTCCTTAGCTTACTCCTGAGCCTTTCACCTCTTAACTTTATCCTATGCCCTCTCATTCCAGAGTTTTCCTTCATTTGAAAAATACTCACCTTCTGTGCCACAGAGATATTTTAAACATCTCTTATCATACCCCCCTCTCTCCCACCTTTCTTCCAGAGTATACATATAGAGGTCTCTCATCCTGTCCCCATACATTTCAGGACAAAGATCACTAAATTGATATGATGTGGTGTTTTCACTAGATAAAATATACACAGTTATCAAACACAACATACAAAAATATGGAAATGTTGCCCCGAGTGTGGATGTATTCCTTAGAAAAAGGGGAGAGGGAGTGGTATTTATATTATAATTAGCATGGGGTAGTAGGTATGTTCACAAGGCAAACATTTTTGGTTCATTTTCAGTTCAGCTGGGTTTTTCCTCAATATTCAGATAATTTTATTTCATTTCACTTATTCATTTTGATTAAAAAAAAGTTGAATGTGTATTAGAATTTTTTTTTCACATAAATGATTTAACAGGCGTGAATTTGTAGAGTAAGGTATATCACAATGATTTAGGCCAGGGGTGCCCACACATTTTGGGCTTGCGAGCTACTTTTAAAATGACCAAGTCAAAATGATCTACCAACAATAAAATTTAAAAAAAACACAACGCACACTGTACGCATAGAAAATGTTAATTATCATTCCTATTCCAGGGTTTTCCAAAGAGGTCAAAGCAGATGACTCTATGCACTATCACCTCAGTAACAACCATACAAAAATAGACAAATATATCCCCCTCCCTTTTTACTAAACCACGATAGCAGTTTTTAGAGCGCAGGGAGCTGCGCTGAATGCCCAGCGCTGCTCTCGACGCTCATAGGCTCCCTGCGCTAAAAAACTATTGCGGTTTAGTAAAAGGGGACCTTAGTGTAAAATATAGACAGCAGTTATAAATTCAGACACATTTTGATCACTAAATTTAAAATAAAATCATTTTTCCTACCTTGTCTGGTGATTTCATGAGTCTCTGGTTGCACTTTCTTCTTCTGACTGTGCATCCAATCTTTCTTCTCTTCTTTTAGCCTGTATGCTTCCTCTCCTCCAGACCTTGTTCCCTCCCCCAACTTTTCCTTCCTCTCTCCCTGCCCTTTCTTTCTCTCTGCCTCCCTTTCTTTTTTTTCTGTTTCTCTTCTTTCCTTCTGTCTCCCTGCCTGCCCTTTTTCTTTCTTTCTCCCTGCCCTCCCCCAAGCCACTGCCATCGGGGACCAGGACCCAAACCGCCACCAATAACAGGCCTGAAAGCCGACGCCGCCTCAAGCTCTCCCTGCTTCGGCCGACCAGCATTCCTCTCCCCGACGTCAATTCTGCCGTCGGGGAGAGGAAGGCTGATTGGCCTAAGATCGCGATCGACCTATTGGGGGAAATGCTGCCGGGTCCTGCCTTCGCGGAAACAGAAAGTAGGCAGGACCCGGCAGCAAGAAGAGCAAATGCTTCACTAACCTGTCTCCTGCCTTAGCCCATAGCGAACGCTTGCTTCAGGGCTCTCAACATGTGCGTGCTGGCTTCCCTTCTTCCCCCCCCCCCCCCCCCCGGACATAACTTCTGGTTTCGGAGGGAAGAGAAGGGAAGCCGGCACGCATACGTTAGAGCCACGGAGCATAAGTTCGCTACGGGCTGAAATCTCTAAGCCGTTTTTTTTTAATGTTCAGCAGCGGCGGCGGCATCAGATGACAGCTGGGCGGACCGCCCAACTAAAAGGCCCTAGAGAGAAAGGCTGATCGGCTCGGTAGATCAGGACGGCAACACGAGTCTATCACGGAGCCCCGGATGGGCTCCGCGATCGACTCGCGTTGCCTTCCTGAGCTACTGGTCGATCGCGATCGACGTGTTGGGCACCCCTGATTTAGGCCCTCAACATTTTTAAGGCCTGCAGAGTAATGAATCCAGATCCCTAATAGATGCCACAGGAATAATGCAGTGGATATTTTTTGCCCTGGCATAATCAGGATTCTACACGGGGAACAGTTTCTTGAGCTAAGGAGAAAGAGATTTCATCACCTTTGGCCGACAAACGTCTTTTCTCGCAATGCTGTGAAATTTTGGAACATAGTGCCAATGGAGACTATCATGGTTTCAACACTAAATTTTAAATGAAAATTGGATGAGATTTTGCAGGAAAAAAAGAGAAACATGTGCATGATGATATTATTAAACACTAGGAGAAAAAGCTGATCCAGAACTTGAACTTTAATTTTTTATTATTACTGTTGGCCACAGATATTTTTACTTTCTCAAAGGCCTAGTCAGCCATGCAGAAAGGTGGCTCCTTCATCCTGCTTCTCAGCAGCTCTGAACCTGTCTCCATTACTTCACTAAAAGAACACAAGTGCCTAAATACTGGATATACAGTACTCCCCTGTAAAGTCGCGGTTCAGAGTTTACGGCCCCAGTCGTATGCGTGTTTTTCTGTCCACCGTTTGCAGTGTCTGCCTCTTGTTCAGGCTGATTGGTGTCACTTACTGTGAATACAGTACTCCCCCGTGAACTTACCTCTTACGCGACCCAGGACCCTGCCGTGCGCATGCTCTGGCGCCCCCCCGATCCTCTCTGCCTGACCCACATCTGCACTCGTAGCAGCCGCCACCGCCGCCTCCAATCCCGCATCTGATACTTGCGGTTTTCGAAGTTTGCGGGTGCTCCTGGAACACAACCATCACGAACTTCAGGGGTGTACTGTATGTATGTAACTTATAGTATCCTATAAGTTAGTGGAGTAGCTAGGACTGAATGGGCTCCAGGTGGAACAATTAAGATGGGTCCCCTATAATACCATCTCTACCAAGATAATGGGGGATGGGATTTGGAGGAGGGAAGAGCAGGAGGAAGCCCTTCAGAACTTCAATATACAAACCCTGCAAAAAACAAATATATTCTAGTCCTACAACATATAGAAAACCGGTCACAGTAATTGAAATGGAAACGAAAATGAAAGATATCAGAAATGTACGTTTTCCAACCTGACTTATAAATTCAGAAAAAAAATACTTTTTTCTACCTTTGAATTTTTTATTTGTCCCAGTTTCTCTGGGGGTTTTTTTTCTTAGCTTTCTTTCCAGGGTCTCCTGTTGTTTGGGTATTTCTTCGAACGCCACCAAAAAAGGAATCAACAGAGTCTGCAGTACACCAAGCAGCAAGCAGAAAACAAAACACAGACTGCAGACTATGTACAGGATGCAGGCAATGTCTATTATACCAGTAAATATACAACCTTATTACCAACCAAGGGACCCGACATGGTCCGTGTTTCGGATAACACGCCTTCCTTAGGGGTCCTAATAGATATAAATATCAATTCTAAGATTATACAATTGAAACTTAAAGTTTTCTACATGACGGATCAAGATGATATAACCTAGTGATATATTAATAGTGTGTTTGTGCCATACAAAGGAGTAATAATGTGACATAGTGATCAAGTGATGGTGTATTAAAAAATATAAAAAAAACAATATCCATATACATTTATGAAACTGCTTGTGAACTATACAATGATACTCATTTTACAAAACTGTAAGAGTTAATTGAAGACATGCAAAACATAATTTAATAAAAATGTGAAAATAGTGATCTAATCAAATAGAGTGACCAAAGAGATAAAAGTACAATATATTAACTTCATAATTAAAATTGCAACTGTGTAAGTGAAGTGAAAACATATAAATTAAGAGATGCAGCTGTATAAGTGAAGTGATAACATATAAATTGAGGAAATGACCAGAGGAGACCTACCATGGTAGATAAGGTATGAAACAAGCCGCAATAAAAAGGTATCAAACTGATATAAAAGAAACATAAACATATAAAAAACCCTTTTATACCAAATATATATACTAAATATTAATACCTGTCTAAAAATTAATCTTAAAAAAAGTTCACAATAAAAGTTTTAGACCCATATTCCTAAACATGAACATATAGAAGATAATATTTTTATTCCAAGCATATATCCTAAATGTTAAAAAGGTCCATAGAACTATCTCTCAAAAAGTTGATCTTAAAAAATTATCATAACAAAGGAGTTTATAGTAAAAAAAGAAGTTAATAATAAAAACATTCAAGAGGAGTCTAGGTTATAATGAGACAGGCAAACCAACAAATGAAACCATATCAAAAATACTTGCCTAAACGCTATATCTGGAAACCAGGCCACATAATAATGTTAAAGGAAAAGTATCACCGAAGGTGTACACAGTGTTAGTGGTGGAAAAGACGGGGCTAAGACTATGCAGCCTTACCGAATCAATTAAAACATATCATAATAGATAAAAGTTTAGAGAGTTGAATCGCCAAACTAAAAAAATATAGACTTACCAAATGCCTGTATGAACCAAAACCTCGAAATAAAAGTGCGTCACAATGACAATGAAAAAGACATCGAGGGAAAACTACGAGTATGTAAAGACCCAATCTGGGGCATGGACAAAAGCGATTGGTTGATGGGCATGTCCATAAAGGTCTATGTGGCTCAACAGGCGTAATAGCTCCTATCCATGGTAACCAATATGCTGCGAGACACTAAAAAGGAGCCTGTCTGGAGCGTAGACTAAAGCGGTAGGCTAGTGGGCGTATCTAAAGAGTCTATGTGGCTCAACGGGCGTCACAACTCCTGTCCAAAGTAACGATAGTGCCCCGGAACACTAACCAGTAAGGTCCATGTAGACCACAGGTCTAATGGACATGTTCTGAAGGGACGATGTAGCAAAAAAATATATATATATGAAATAAAAAGAACATGATGCTAAACCTAGCAAAATAAAATTAATAGTATAAAAGTAATAAAAACATACTTAGGGGAACAAAGGAAAAAAAAGGAAAAAAAAAAAAAAGAGGGAAATGAAGTATTAAAATAAATTCAAAAATGGTTATAAACATGGTTTAACAAATGCATGACCATAAACATTATTTAACACATACAAAATTTAACCCTTACTTATAATTAAGCACAATATAGCATACCTGTATGATAAAAAATATGTAATGCATAAAAACCCTAACATAGCATTCGAAAAAAGTCATGATACAGGAAATAAAGCCATAAACATTGGTTATTATATAATCCAAGATGGCCGACGGTCCCGGATGCTGAGCAGCACGCCGGAGATTTTCTGAAAACTTTTCTTTGGAAAGAATTACTTACTCAGAATGCCAAAGAGGAGAGGCCGCAGCACCGCTGGAGCCTCGCGGCGTTCGGCGGTCCCCTCGTTCGGCAACATAAAAGAACTCCTGCGTCGGATGCAGGATGTTCCGGCAGCGTCGGTGCCCCCGCTGGAGACGCCTCAGAGGGGCGGGAATGAGGCGATCTCCTTGGGGCTGGAGACTACGCTGAGCCCCGACACTAGGGCACCTCCCCCACCTCCTCAGGTTACCAGCTCCCCACGAGAGGAGGAGCTGCCGGTAGAAGGCAGACATCTACCCTCGGAGGCCAGGGAGAACAGTGAGGGGAGCGTGGAGATGGACTCCCTGAGTTTTCAGGTGAGTCCAAAGAATATTGAGGAATTGGAAACATCAAGGACTACTTCAGGCCAGCAGAAGGATTACCAGGAACAGCTGAAAACTGGTGAGACTATTCAAACTTTTAATTCTTCATATGTTATTGAAAAACCCAGAGAAGTAACACTGGATTCAATTTGGGATTTGGTGGCTGACCTAGCCAAGTCTGTCAAGCCCCAGCTTTTGCAGCTGGAAAATAAAATTACTCTTCAAGAAATTGAGATAAAAAATATAAAAGTTGAAATTGGTGAATCTAAGAATTCTATTGAGAATATACAACAGGAATTAAAGCATCAAAACAGCTTAATGAAGCAATAATAAAAGATAATACAAATATGCGTAGAAAATTGGAAACTTTGGAGAATTTTTCGAGTAATAATCTCCGACTGATTAACTTTCCTAAGATACCCTCGGTGACGCCTAGGGATATGTTGAAACGTTATATGTTGGAGATTTTGGGTATTCCAGAGGATACATTACCACCACTTACTCAAGTATATTACCTACCAATGAAACCTATTAAATCACCATCTAAACAACAGGAGAATAATCAACCAATTAATGTTTCAGCAATTTTGGAACTTTCAGATAGAGAGCTTGCATCTCCGGCAACATTGCTTCTTACTGTGGCTCTTGCCCCAGATAAAAACTGGTTGCTTAGGTTGTTCTTTAGAAACAAAATGAAAGAATTTCTTGGACAAAAAATATTAATGTTTCCAGACTTGGCACGGGAAACCCAGAGAAGAAGGCGAGAGTTTCTTTTGTTGAAACCAGGAGTTATATCTCTTGGTGGGACTTTTTTTCTTCGATACCCTTGTAAATGTGTAATACAATACCATACGAAGAAATATGTATTCTTTGAACCATTCCAGTTGACAGCCTTTTTGGTAGGAACTCGGCTGGATGAAGGAAAATCAAAATCAAAGTGAAGTGCATTTGAATAATGATATCCTTCCTCAGCCAAGGGATCTTGTTTTCCTAATATTTGAATTGATAGTTGTTAGTATTTGTTACTAAGTCCGCCTTATCCTTCTTGGATCTAATTTTGAGGACTTGAGCTGAATTTAAGCTAAAAATTTTATTTTATTTTACTTGATTACCATGTATTTTACTTTTGAGTATTATTTTCCTGCTTTTCTTCAACTTTCTGTACAAGTGGATACTTGATTTATAACATGTAAAAATTTGATAAATAAATTAAAAAAAAAAAAAAAAAACATTGGTTATTGATTTAATCTTTGTTGGGGACACTGCTGCACTACCACTCTTAGGAACCTTTGACCTTTTTGCCTTTTTGTGGGTCTCTTTATAAACATAGTGAAGACATGAATATAACCATAAGATCATAAAAAATATATATACCATAAAAAAATAAAGGATAAAATATAAGATAAAAATTAAAAAATAAACACCACAGGCCTATAAATATGATAACAAAAAATTCTTGATGAGGTTCAATCCAGCAGGCGTTGTTGTATTCAGCTCAAAAATCGCTCTCTGTTCTGCTTGCAATAGAATATTGTCAATGTTTCCCCCTCTCCAGCTGGATTTAAAAGTCTTGAATACAACAAAACGGAGATCATTGATGGTATGAGCAAGATCTTTCCAATGCAAGACCAGAGGTGCTGTCAATATTTCCCTCATAATACAGCTTCTATGTTCAATAATTCTTGTTTTTGTTTTCCTCTTAGTTTTGCCAATGTAAAGAAGTTGACAAGGGCAAATAATAATATAGATCACATGTTGGATGTCGCAATTGCTGCTGAAGTTTAAATTGTACGTCTTGCCTGTTCGTGGATGTATAAAAGTGGTGGTACTGAGGGAGTGTCGACATACTGAACATGAGAGGCAAGGTTGGTGTCCTTTGTGGTGATTCTGGATGGTCATAGCTTTAGGGAGAGCAGAGGGCACCAGTTTGTCTCTAAGGTTGGGATTTCTTGATATTGCGATATTAGGTTTCTTTCCTCTAAGCATTGATGTAGCTCTAAGATCCGCCAATTAGCCATAATAATGTGTTTCACTTCACCTGATAAATATGAGTACTTTAAAACGCAAGTAAAATCTGGTACAGCGCGAGTTTTATTTCCAGTTTGAAGTAAGTCTTCACGGTGTTGCAATTTGGAGCGTTGGTAACCATTATATATATCACTCAAAGGATAACCTCTCTTTGCAAACCTATAGGCCATAAAAGGGGCTAGTTTTTCAAACTCCTCTGATGTAGTACATAACCTTTTAAGCCTTAACCCTTTCAGGACCAAGGGACATATTTGTCCCATAACTTTAAAATCCTATAAATTTTGATTGGGATAGTCTACAGTTCTAAATTTGATATGTACGGATTCCATAGGATACTGCCTTTATGTAAACAAACTGGTTCTGACATTCATTCATTAGCGTCGTTGCTAGATTGACGAGAAGATTCACTTACCACACTGTCCATAAGCCAGAAGTGTGATTTTTTAAAATAAAAATAATGATATTTCACAAAAAAAATCAATTTTTTGGCATCTGCAAGCCCTTTTTACCATAAAAATGTCGTGAAAACCACAAAAATTGGCCTACGATCCTTATGGTCCTGAAAGGGTTAAGAATTGGCTATAAGGGAGGTTCTTCTTAAGGGGTTTCTGGTGAAAACTCGAATAATGTAAGTAATTATTTTTGTCTGTGGGCTTTTTGTAAATGGTGGTATGAAAACTATAACGTCCTTTAGAAATCATAATATCAAGGAATGCTATGTGATGATCATGAAATTCCATTTTAAACTTTAAATTGTGATCCAGAAAAGAATGTAGTCTACAAATATTACCTTTCCATAAGATGAATATATCGTCTATGTATCGTTTGTATAATCTAAGCTCATCCTGATACTTGTGTGTAGTAAGAAACTTTTTTTTAAACTCGGCTACATATAGGTGGCAATATCGGGAGCCATTGAAGCACCCATAGCCGTTCCCTTAATTTGTAAATAAAACTTATCTTGGAAGCAAAAGTAATTTTGTGTTAAAGCCATAGTTGCCACTGTGATAATAAATCGATTAGGTATACGATTGTGAGTGTTTCTATTGCTCAATATATTTTCAATAACGTGTAACGCCTCTATTTGAGGAATGTTTGTATAAAGAGATTCAATATCGAGAGTTACAAGAGTCAATTCCTCTAAATTTCCATCAAAGTCGTCCAAAATATTGATTATATGGGCTGAGTCACATACATATGAGGATATCAAGGGTACATGTGGGTGTAATAAGAAATCTGTAAAGTCTGATAAGATGGAACCGTTCGCTGATATTTTAGGTCTCCCTGGAGGATCAACAAGCGATTTGTGTATTTTGGGCAGAATATATATTGTCGGTATCAGAGGATGTTCATTAGTTAGAAACTGCTTTTCTTTTAAAGTAATATAACCAGCACTGTATGCAGTATCTACCAATTCTTTTATGTCCTCCATTAAGTTAGATGTAGGATCACTATCTAAAGGCATGTAAAATGTCACGTCATTAATCTGTCTGGATTTCTTGGACATATTTCTCTCTGTCCATGATAACTATCCCTCCACTCTTATCTGCTGGTTTAATAACAATTTCCGTTTTTCTCTTTAATTCATCAATAGCTCTAATTTCTAAATGGTCCATATTTTGTTTGTGTTTTACATATTTATGTTTCTTCTCCATATTTTCAACATCTCTGAGTACGCATTCATAAAAGGTAGTAATAGCAGAATCACAGGGACCTGGTGGAATCCATTTTGATTTCTTCTTAAGGATAGAAGGATCCGTATATGGATTAATAGACTGATCTTTGTTGAAAAAATGGTGTATATGTAACTTACTTTTAAATTTGTAAAGGTCTATCCGTGTTTGAAATGAATCATATTGAGAAGACGAATGAGAGACCTTTTTGTAAAACATTTATCTGCGTTGCTGATAATGAGTGGGAGGAGAGGTTAATAACTGGAATCTCATTCATCAGTCTCTCTGATGAAGGTTGGCTTGCCCCCTGCCTCTGTAAGGACCTCTGTAACCGCCCCTGTTTGGTCCCCTGTAGTAATCCGTGTCCTTCTGATACCCTCTGTATCGGCCTCTGTTGCTGTGCGTGTCTCTCTGAATTTTGTATGGATTTATGGAACTCCAAAGTAGTTCTACAAAATGATTATGATTACTTCGTGATGGTCTATCTTGGTGAGGACTAGAGATAATGGGTGTATTTGTAATAATTGGACTTGTCACTGTAGAGGTATATTCTTCATCCGAACAACTGCGTATACGTTTATGTCCTCGGTCCCCTATTTGTATTTTGTTAGGAGCATGAGTATTAGTCTTATTATCTCTGCGGTCTCTATTGAATCTTTTCTGGATTCTATTATTTCTAGAGGTGGATCTATGCGATGATCTCTGCCTCTGATAAACTCGGGATTTACACCAGGGATATATATTACCGTTTTGGTAATCCACTGTGTCACGTTTTAGTTTATCCATCTTATTAGTTTTAATCTCTTTCCTATATTCTCTCATTTTGATGTTTACTTTTTGTATGATATGGTCAAAACTAGGATCTTCCTTTTTAACATATTCTAGTTTATCCTCTAGTTTTGTTCTAATTGTATCTTATTTCTGTTTAGAAGTCTCAATGAGAAGAATCATGAGATCTAGTGAACATTTGTCCAGGATGCAGCACCATCTATCTAAAAAAGCCTGATCATCGTTGTACATAGTAGGACCTTTCATTATCCTTAGACCTCTGGGAATCATTTGTTTCCGGCAGTATTCCAATAAGAAGGCATAGTGGAGGTCTGCTCTAATAACTCTCCTATTAATTATAATGATCTCCTTCCAAACATCGAAAATTGATGTAGTTATCTGTCCTATGCAGCGCATCTGTTCTCTCAATGTCTCTATCCTCTCTTCATATTTAGCATCTATCTCTCTTTTTCCTCTGCTTCTCCTGCCACTCCCCCCCCCCCTCGGTCAAGTGTCTCTCCCCCTCTCCCCAAACCATGTGGGTTTAGCATCTCTTTATCACCACCTCCACTACTCTTGCTACTTGCGATTTTAATGATAATTTCACATCAAGAATATATTTTAATATTGTACATTACACTGCCTAGAATTGTAAGATGGTGTGGTTTATACATTTTTTTTAAAAATTAAAACTTTCCACAACAAAATCTAAAATAACGATACATATAAGTGTAACTCTTTTTGATTGTTTTTTCAGCTGTTAAGATTTTTCCCTCCATTTCACTAATTTTTCATAAATTATAAAATTACAAATGCATAGCTTTTCCACTACAGGTGATTGAGGCCAGCAGCGTGCCTGATTTTAAGGTCAAATGGGATCGGCACATGGGATCTATTCACAGGGCAAAGGTAGGGGAGGGACATTAGAGTGGGCAGACTAGATGGGCCGTGGCCCTTATCTGCCGTCTATTTCTATGTTTCTATGTTTCTAAGCTATAAATTAGATTGTGATGATAGTATACATATACAGATTTTATTGCGGAGTGAAGGAAAGAAAGGGACTGGGACATGTAAACTGCTTTTTTTGTAGTTTTCCAGTTCAATAATTTTTATTAAGTATTTTAAAGGATACAAGAATCATTTAAAGTACATAGAAACAAAATAAAGCTTTCTGTATATAGAGTATACAAATCTATGTTTAGCTATAGAGGAGCAAAGGCTCCAATTATTGAAGGTGCATGTAAGGGATATGTAAGATAAAGATGAGAGAGAGCAGTAAAGTAAAAAGGAAAGAAAAATGAAAGAGAGAAGAGAAGAGAAGAAAAGGATAACAGGAGTGTCTAAGAAGATGAGCGCACATAGGAATCTAAGAATGACCATGGAGATTTGTTATATTTCAAGTTCATGCAGGTTCGGAATGTAACTCTTTTCTCATATGCATAGGATTCAAATCTATGATACATACTCAGAGAGTTTTTTGTAGTTTTATAACCACACTAAAAGCAGTTGTATATAGAGGGACATCAAACATTTTCCCTATTTGTCCTGGTGGGCTCACAATCTATCGAATGTACCTGAGGTAGTGGATGATTAAAGGGCAAATTCTATAAGAAGCACCCAAAATTTAGGCGCCTAATTAGGCACTGTTCAGCGCGATTCAAGTAAAATTGGGTGCTGTTTAATGAATCACGCTTAGCAGAACCTATTTTGGGAGGCGCCCAAGAAATAGGCCAGCTCTAGGCACAACTAAAAGGTAGGCGCCCATGCGAACGCTTAAGCCACGCTTAAGAGCAGTGATTCTACAACAAGGCACCTAACACATAGCCACGCCCACGCCCAACATGCATAGGGCCTATTTTTTTGAAGGACGCCTAAATTTTTAGAGGCGCCTTGTCATAGAATCGCTCTTTCTTGATAGGCGCCTATGTTTCAATCAGTGCTGATTGAAGGGTCTCTCGTACGAAGAGAGACTGAACAAATTGCAGCTCTACACTCTCGAGGAATGTAGGGAGAGGGGAGACATGATCGAAACATTTAAGTACCTCACGGGACGTGTCGAAGTGGAAGATGATATTTTCTTTCTCAAGGGACCCTCGGCCACAAGAGGGCACCCGCTCAAACTCAGGGGCGGAAAATTTCATGGCGACACCAGAAAGTATTTCTTCACCGAGAGAGTGGTTGATCATTGGAACAAGCTTCCAGTGCAGGTGATCGAGGCAGACAGCGTGCCAGACTTTAAGAATAAATGGGATACCCATGTGGGATCCCTACGAGGGTCAAGATAAGGAAATTGGGTCATTAGGGCATAGACAGGGGGTGGGTAAGCAGAGTGGGCAGACTTGATGGGCTGTAGCCCTTTTCTGCCGTCATCTTCTATGTTTCTATGTTTCTATGATTAAAAAGCTTAATTGAGCTTGTTAATCAATTTAGATAGGCGCCTATCCAGTTGGCCGCCTCCGAAATAGGTGCCTAACTTTAGGTGCTGGTTACAGAATTTAGGATTACGTGCCCAGGGTCAAAAGGAACAGCGCAGGGTGCTGAGGCTGTAGCTGTAACCACTATCCCACAGTCTGCTCATGAATGGGGGGGGGGGGGGGATGAGAAGGGGGGGAAGTGCTCCTGTACCGGACTGAGTTGGAGAAAGGTGGGAATTTGTGAATTACATACTGATGCTTTGTTTATGTATACAATAGACCAGTTTGTATACGAAGGATCTTCAAAAAGTTTCCGCACTTTTATTTTTTTTTTAAAACGCTATTTATTAAATATCTCAAAAGCAAATTACATCCCTACCTGGAAGGTGGGCCGGCTTGCCTGACTGACTGGTCACATGGCATTCTACGACACGCCCTCTTACCACTTCTCCCACCCCCACCATTTCCCACGAAAATATGAAAGTGCAGAAACTTATTGAAAGAACCCTCGTATAATCTGCATGCTATATAATTTTGTCTTGGTTTTTAAAAAAAAAAAAAAAAAAAATTGTGAACATAAACTGTTTTTCTTATAAACTTTCTACTTATGTTTCACTGTATCTACTTTCCAGCTGGCTTGGGTGATATTCTCCGCTAAAGCAAAAAATTAACAGGATGTAATAATATCTTTGATAAATACACTGTTGGAAGGTTGGGAATGGTGTGATAACAATTGCATTGAATTATTATTTCTTGGGTTACTTCTTAATAGTATCCTAGTGGTACTGTATACCATGAACTGCTGAACTCATGGCTCATGGAAAGAGTTGTAACAGTTTCTTCTTTAGATAAGTACATTATGTCCTTTATAAACATGTGTTGGAGACTTGGCAAGGATGTGTAGAACTTTTTTTTATATATATAAAACAGTAGTATGTGTTCCATCACTGTTATTATACTTGTAGACAGCACAGTGTATATGGAACAATGATATCAATGCTGAAAAATCAGAATTATGCGATTGTAAATTGGAGGTGACTGTTCTATTAGGAAAGAAGTATAAAAAGTTGATGAAGTTATAATTCTTAAATTTAGTTAGAGTCAGAGATGTGATAATTTCTATATAGAATACTTGCTAGAGATGATACAGGGGGTTGACAAACAGCACATCCTAGCATGTATTTATTGTTAGTTCAGGAGGTCTGGTTTATGCCACGCTAAGACCTCCTGTATAGTGACAAGAAATCTTAGCATCATGAATATAGATGAACATCTTCTGGAAAAATTTAGTTCACCTCAAATGGCACCAATCTGATATTCAGATCAGAACCAAGAAATACGCATATTCAAAGGCACTTCTTACCTTCACCACCCCCCTCCCCATTAAAAAAAAATTGGTAAAATAGATATGAGTAGATAGAGGGGCAAAAAAAAGAAGCATAGGGGGTGCACTAGCCAATGTAACATGCGTTAAATGCTAATGTATCCATTATATTCTATGGGTGTGTTAGAATTTAGTGTGTGCTTATATTTAGTATGCCTTAGTAAAAGACCCTCATAGAGGAGACAAGGTGAAAAAGAAACAGTGTCAGAGACATGTAGAGAATGGAAGACAACAGTAGGACAGAGAAGGAATGGATAGGAGACCCTGAAAAAAAATACCTAGAAGACTGAGAAGAAAAAATGGAAAGCAGACACTGGGACCAATCCAAGTTAGAGCAGGGTGTTCTCAATCTGGTTCTTGAGACACCCCAAGCTAGTCTGGATTTCATGGCATCCACAATGAATATATATGAGAGAGATTTGTATACACTACCTCCATTGAATGCAAATCTCTCTCATGCATATTCATTGTGGATGACCTGAATACCCACTGGCTGAGTATATTCTAAGAACTGGGCAACCTTCTGGGAAAGGGGGAGCTTGTTCTGAAATGACGGACTCCACCTTAACAGGGATGGAACCAGGCTGCTGGTGCTAATGTTTAAAAAGGAGATAGAGCAGCTTTTAAACTGAGATGTGGAGGAAAGCCAGGAGCAGATGGTTCAGTGTGAGGTATCCTTGGAGGATACTATTGAAACAGGATATTTAGGGAGTCCTGGTAGAGAGATTCCAATAATGGTGAAAGAAAGCCAGGAGTGTTTAAGAGGAAGGCAGAGTAAAGGACTCAAATTATCCCTGTCATCTTCTCAGCAGACTATAGTTGCAAGGAAAAAAACACAATTTGAAGTGTCTGTATACAAATGCTAGAAGCCTAAAAAATAAAATAGGTAAGTTAGAGTATATAGCACTAAATGTTGAGATAGATATAATAGATATAATAGGAGACCTGGTGGAAGGATAACAATCAATGGGACACTATGTTACCCGGGTACAAATTATATCGCAACGATAGAGTAGATCAAATTGGAGGGGGGGGGTGTTTGCGCTATATGTTAAAGAGAGAATTGAATCAAATCAAATAAACATTCTGCATGACATAGATAGCAGTGTGGAATCCTTATGGATAGAAATTTCATGTGTGAAGGGAAGAAATATAAATGTAGGGTTATACTTTTGTCCCCCAGGACAAAATGAGCAGACAGATGAAGAAATGTTTTCAGAGATTATGAAAGCTGGAGAAATGGGCAACACTATAATAATGGGTGATTTCAATTACTAAATTAGAAGGAGAGAGTAAGTACGATTACCATATACTCAATATACATACTCTATAATAACTAATTACCAAGAGCCCCCTACACTCACACCACCCTGCTTATTAACTACACAACAGAGAAGGAAATACAGACAGGCCAATCACTCACACACTCATGCCTAAACAAAATGAAAAAGAAAAAAGTGAAGAAAAAACCCTCAGATGGGCTTCATGGGTTCAAAAAAACTCCACTTTCAAATAATATTCAGATGAACAATCAGCCATCTATCTTCCAATCAAAAACTGCAGAACGCAGTGTAACAGATGCAGGGAAAGGCTCAATATACCACAAAGGCACAGTTCATCATTTAGCAAAAACGCAGTCAAAGGCAAAAAGCCAATGAAGCCACAAGCACATAGCTGCTGCAAAACGCTGCCGTTGCTGCTGATATCCCCAAGGTCCTGGATCAAACACAGGCCAATACTTCGTGCTAAACAGATGTCACTAGCATAAGATCTGACAAGGAACTTCTGTGTTTCGCCAGAGCTGCATCAAGGATCATGCTTCAGCATTAACTAGCTGATACCACCATTCCAAGGCAGAAACCACACATACATCAACTGCGCACAAAATGGCGCCGGGGATTCCAAATGCCAGCGTTTGCTGATAAGAAAACCTGTTAGAACTCCGCCCCCCAACATCCAACAGCCAATCAGATGCACACTCCTCACAGCCAATCAGAAAAATGCAGACTATTCCACTCGTACGTTCAAGCCCGAAGGCTCCACTGTCTATAAATGGAAGACCCAACATTGTTCTTTCTGACATAAGAGATGTCGCCAGTCCCCTCTCCTGATAGGTTTAGGGCAGTGGTTCCCAAACCTGTCCTGGAGGACCCCCAGACCAGTCAGATTTTCAAGATAGCCCTAATGAATATGCATGACAGAGATTTGCATATAATGGAGATGCCAGGAATGCAGATCTGCTCCATGCATATTCATTAGGGCTATCTTGAAAACCCGACTGGCCTGGGGGTCCTTCAGGACAGGTTTGGGAACCACTGGTTTAGGGCAATGTTCTAAGACACAGCATCTGAGGGATAGAAAGTCATGTTTCTGCTGGTTGCAATGGGAAATCAGAGGTTCATCCATCCACTTAGTGTTCAAGCACGAGCGATGCTCTAATAGCTGGGTCTTCAAAGCCCTGGACGTTTGTCCTACATATAGGAGGCCACACGGGCACTGGATCTCATAAATAACTCCAACAGACAGATAGGTAGTGTTACTCTTTAGTTCTTCCCACTCTAACCCTTGCCTTGTTGTTACTCATGGTGTGCGACAGGGGATGTTTCCACGATCTTTCCACACCACAGACACCTATACCCACAACTTCATGTAAAGTCTCCTTGCACACCAGCTCAATGCGCTGCACATCCCAAAGGCATATCACTTCTCTGAATTCTTTCCACACACATGTTTCTGATCTTTGGGTCTCCCGAGAATCACAGTCCTTACACCCCACTTTGGGCACCATTTTTGTAG
The DNA here is from genome assembly GCF_902459505.1 of Geotrypetes seraphini. Classification (NCBI taxonomy): domain Eukaryota; kingdom Metazoa; phylum Chordata; class Amphibia; order Gymnophiona; family Dermophiidae; genus Geotrypetes; species Geotrypetes seraphini. The sequence goes on along the minus strand of NC_047090.1, from coordinate 21,036,368 downwards.
CCCTGGTTTCCCACCCCATGCCACGCGGTGGGACTCCAGCTAGCTCCCTCCCAAAGACATTAAGGAGTCCCTCTCAGTCATAGGGCTCTGGTGGGAAAAAGGAACAATCAGAGGCCTTTCTTCTCAGTTCCCTCTTAAATTCTTTCAGGAGTCCCCCTTAGTCCTAGGGCTTTGGTGGGGGAAAGGAATAACCAAAAGTCAGGAACTTCCTATTGCAGTCCCTTTTATACTCCTCATCCCCCACCCACCCCCACCCATGGGAGAAAGGACCTCCTGATCCTCCTCTTCAAACTGTGCTAGCCACAGTTTGAAATCTCAGTGACCACCTGAAAAATCCTGCACACTGGTTTCACAGTGGAGGCATTTTTCAAGAGGTCACATCAGTTTGCGAACTGGTTAAGTAACCAGATAAAGTTAGAACAACAAAATAGCTGTCCTAACTTTATTTAACAAGCTAACCATGCACTGGTCTGAAAATCAACCAGTACATGGTTAGCTTTCAGATGGCATGAAGTGAGGAACGGGATCCAGGAGGGGGATAGGGTCCTATGGAGGTGGGAGGTGGAAGGGGATCAGATCATGTTGAGGGAGTAGAGAGGGGCACTGATGTAGAGGACCATGTGAAAATATAATAAAACATGATTACAAAATGAAGCTTGAATAAACAGAACATACCATGGATACAACCATAGCGTAATTAAAAATATGTTAAAAATAATATATATAAAAACACAAACATGAAAACCCAGCCCATGTGCCTAAGGCCCCACCCACCTCAGTTGGGCCAGGCGCTTAAGGCCCCTCCTGTGGGCAGGGTTTGAGGCGCCTGGGCCAATCAGGCCCTAAGGCCCGCCATTCTAAGGATGGCATGCCTGCTGAACAGACGGGCTTGGGACCTGTCCATCCGTCCAACTTTTTTAAGGTAAAGGGGGGTCTCGGGGTGGGGTGTCATGGGTCAACGGGGGTGTCGTGAGGTCAGCAGGTGGGGGATTTCGGGTGGCCAATTGGGAGTTCGGGGGGCGTCATGAGAAGGAGGGCCTGGGGTCTCTCCTGTCCCGATAGTGTCGGGGGTCTTGGGTCACCGTGACAGGAGGGGTTGGGCTCCCTCCTGCCCCAATCTTGTCAGGGGGGTGGTGGATCATGGCAGGAGAGATTGGGCATCTGCGGCACCTACTGCGGCACTTTGGGGGGAAGAGGTGGCCGATCGTTGTCACGGCAGGGGAGATGAGCCATCTCTCCTGTCGTGATGGTTGCAGTGGGGGTTGGGCAAGTTGCTTGGGCCACTGAGCTCATCGCGGCATCCGCGATCAGCGCAGCGGCCTCTTTTTCGGCACTTATACCTGTTTTGACTTGGTCTAAGGCAAAACGTATAAGTGCTGACTAAGCAACCTGCCTAAACTTTTGGTTATACCTGCTGTACGTCTATGCATAGGTTGGCCCACCTCCCGCCCTTTCCCCTCCTTTAAAAATGCCTCTTTTCGCTCTATGTGTTTAGAGGCAGGGGAAAGGCCTAAGCTGGTTTTAGATACGTCTAAAACCATCTTTGGTTATGGGTACTTGGACGATCAGGCTTTTTGATCGTCCAAGTACCCATTTAGGCCACTTTGTAGACATTTTTGGTTTTTTTGATTATGAGACCCTTAGTTTTTATTTCTTATATGTTTTCGCTATATGCATTCAGATAATGATTTTAACCAAGTTATACTTTTAAAATATTTTTATTTAAGTTATGAACACATATGTATACATGTTTACGTTTTTATATACAGTGGTACCTTGGTTTACGAGCATAATTCGTTCCAGAAGCATGCTCATAAACCAAAATACTCGTATATCAAAGCGAGTTTCCCCATAGGAACTAAGAGAAACTCGCTTGATACGTTCCCACCCCCTACCCCCACCCCACCCCCGACGTCAGCGGCCCTGCTCTACCCCCTCCCCCCCCGAGAACCGGCATTGCTCTCCCCAAAGGCCCCCCCCCCCCACGAACCAGCACCCCCCTGCCGCGATCTGAAATCCCCCAGACCCACCCGAACATGCTTCTTACTTCCATCTGGCCACCGGCACCGGCATGTCCTGTGCGTTGGTGCCGGTGCCCGAACATCTGCCTCCTCTTTTTTGCTGGGCCTTGAGCATCTGCGCATGCTCAAGGCCTGCAAGTTCACGCTCTCTCCGAGATTCTCAGAGATTCACACTCTCTACGAGATTCTCGGAGATCTCCGAGAATCTCGGGGAGAGCGTGACCTTGCAGGCCTTGAGCATGCGCAGATGCTCAAGGCCCAGCAAAGAAGAGGAGGCAGATCTTCAGGCACTGGCACCAACGCTCAGGACATGCCGGTGCCGGTGGCCAGATGGAAGTAAAAAGCGTGTTCGGGTGGGTCTGGGGGATTTCAGATCGCGGCAGGGGGGTGCGACGCGAACGGGAGGGTGCCAGATCACGGGGGGAAGGTGCCGGATCGTGGGGGGGGGGGGGGGCGCCGCTCGCAAATCGAGGCAAGCTCGGTTTCCGAGGCGCCGATTTTGCGAATTTTTTGCTCATCTTGCAAAACACTCGCAAACTAGTGCACTCGTAAACCGAGGTATCACTGTATATGTTTTTAATTATGCTATGGTTGTATCCATGTTATGTTCTGTTTATACATGTTTCATTTTGTAATCATGTCTTATTATATTTTCACATGGTCCACTAGACTCTTGATAAAGGCACAGATGCCGAAACACTGCCAGTGTCGAGTCTATTGAGCCATTGTGGCATATCCACCAATAAACTGACTTTTTTGAACAATACACCCTTGGCTGATCTCTTGACATCTTGCCCTCACGACTCCCTCGTGTGCTTTCGTCTCGTTGTTGAGGCCTGTCCTTGGCTTCCGATTCAGTCTCTTCTGGGAGACGCCATAGACCTTAGTAAAAAGTTCCATAGGTGACTTTATACATTACAACATGTTGGATCAATAAAAGGTATCACCACAATGAAGAAACCTAATCTATTTGTATTGAAGCTATTAGAATTGTATGCCTTCATTTTTCTGGCCTTATTTGAAATACTGTTAGTATGGTTTATTCGTTATATAATAAACTGGAAGAATGAGCCATGATATTAAGAAAAAAAAACCTGGATTATTTCCATGTTATAGAATTAGCTTTGGAAGTTAGGCCTGAAATCATTTAATATATCACTTTATTTCCCATCATCACCTGGTATTTCTCTCCTTGTATTCGCCAAGTCCTACATTCAGCAAAATGCACTTGGCTTCTGCAGGCAAAATAAGATTCAGATGAGTTCCAGAATGACTTAGCCATGAAAAACTCTTATTCAGGCATTAAAAAAATAAAATAAAATAAAATTGAAGAGTAGGGTTTCTAGGATGGGTGAGTTGTTTTGTTTTAAATTTGAAACATCCTCTCCCCTGGCCACATTTGCAGAACAGCCCACCTAACTCTCTTTAATTCAACGGATGCATTTCCAGGCCAAATGTAACTTTTGACTGACTTTGGTTTAACCGTGTTTACAGACTCAATATTTGGCTTTCTGGAAGAAAATTAGTAGTGTCTAGAAAGAGAACTCAGCCGAGCCTATTTAGGCTGTTTCTAAGAATCTCTTTTACTAGCGTGCGCTAAATCCATGCGTGCACTAACCGCTAACGCATCCATAGGATAACATGCACGCATTAGCGTTTAGTGCATGCTAATATTTACCACGCGCTAAAAAGCATGGCGCACCTCAGTAAAAGAGGGGGTAAGAGTAGGAAAGTAGGAGAGCTGACGACGGAAGAGTTTGTTTATTGTAGGTATGCTCCAGCTATCAATGAAAATATCCCATGATTTTCAGCGGTGAAAATAGTGCTGCAAAACTGGCAAACAGCTTTAACAATGAGTCCTGTAGGCTTGCTTGATGTTCATGGGCAATGCTGGGCACTGCTCTCCAAGCTAAGCAGGGCTGTGGGTGCTTCAGATGTCGTTTTCGTAGGCCCTGTGAGGGAGAACTCAGATTCATAATGCATTAGAAGCAGTGTGGGGGAGTGGGCAATTAGCCCCGTGCGGCGTCATAAGGGTGCGGCATCCCTCCTCGTCTCTGTTCCCACCCGGCTCCTCTACCTGCCATGCCCGCACCCCTGGCCCTCCCCGTACCTTCTTTACTTCCCAGGCGCAAGGTTGCTGCCTGCGTCGGGATTGGCGCTCTCTCCGACATCACTACCGGGACCCGCGCCTAGGAAGTGACACCAAAGGGCAAGCGAACTTTTGGTTATACCTGCTGTACGTCTATGTATAGGTTGGCCCACCTCCCGCCCTTTCCCCTCCTCTAAAAATGCCTCTTTTCGCTCTATGTGTTTAGAGGCAGGGGAAAGGCCTAAGCTGGGCCTAAGGTGGGCATGCTGCTTACGCTGGAGAAGGTTAAAAAGGGAAGGGGGCGTGTGTTGCGGCAGGGGGGGGCGGGGAAGAGGGTGGGGGAGGGATGTCACCCACCCTTACTGTGCCACTGATTGGGAGCACCCAATGTCTGAACAGAGGGTCAACTTTAAAATGCTCAAGTACCTGAATAAATTCAAGTAAACCATTCTGAGCTCTCTTGGGAGAATGGTATAGAAAATTGAATAAATAAGCTGGATTCTAGAAGAAGCCATGGTTTATGGTTCCCTGTCAAGGACTGACACTGTGCTGCCTCTTTTTACTGCACACTTTCGGTTCTCACTGAGAATTCCTTGACACGTTTCTTTAGAAGTTTGGCTGTCAGTACTTCTTTCAGTATGTTCCTAAAGGTCTTTTTCAAGACTACCCGAAATAGAGACACCACTGTAATATCCTGTTATCCGTTTGGTATGTCCCCTGAGGAAGGCAGTGCTCTGCCGAAACCAGGATCAACTACAAATTGGGGGGGGCATTGTTGGGAGAAAGCAATCTTGAGAGAGACTTGGGTGTGCTGGTGGATGCATCACTGAAGCCATCTGCACAGTGCGCAGCGGCCTCGAAAAAAGCCAACAGGATGCTGGGCATCATAAAGAGGGGCATAACTACCAGGACGCGGGAAGTCATCATGCCACTGTATCGAGCGATGGTGCGTCCGCATCTGGAATACTGCGTTCAATATTGGTCGCCGTACCTCAAGAAAGACATGGAGGTACTTGAGAGAGTCCAAAGGAGAGCAACGAAACTGGTAAGAGGGCTGGAACACTGCCCATATGCTGAGAGGTTGGATAGGCTGGGGCTCTTCTCTCTGGAAAAAAGGAGGCTCAGGGGTGATATGATAGAGACCTTCAAGATCATGAGGGGCATAGAGAGGGTGGATAGGGACAGATTCTTCAGGCTGAAGGGGACAACAGGTACGAGGGGGCATTCGGAGAAACTGAAGGGAGATAGGTTCAAAACGAATGCAAGGAAGTTTTTTTTCACCCAGAGGGTCATGGACACTTGGAATGCGCTACCGGAGGAAGTGATCAGGCAGAGTACGGTACAGGGATTCAAACAGAGACTGGATGGATTCCTGAGGGATAAAGGGATCGTGGGATACTGAGAAAGCTAACCAGAAAATAAATGTAGAAACCCAACCAGGTCGTGCAGGTGCAAGACCGGAGGGCTAGGACTTTGATAGGAAGATAGGACTCAATTAGGAAACATGGGGGCCCCTTCTGGTGATTTAGACAGGTCGTGACCTGTTTGGGCCGCCGCGGGAGCGGACTGCTGGGCAGGATGGACCTATGGTCTGACCCAGCGGAGGCACTGCTTATGTTCTTATGTTCTTATGTTCCTAATTGGGACTTCCCATAGGCACTTTCAATAAAAATCCCTTGTATTGTATTGTGACATCGGCTTTGCCTTTCCTTTGTTTTGCTGTTCGCTGCGCTGGGCAAAGGAAGACTCCTCTTTTTCTGAAGTGAGGGGGGGGGGGGGGGGGGAATCAGGGGAGCCTGCCAGACTTGATGAGTTGTGAATGAAAGTTCATGGTGTCATAACAAAGTCTGGGCCCAATCAAACTAGAAGCCCATATGAGCATGAGAAAACTATCAGGCCAACATTAATAATGAAATGAGTCCTGGAGAGGCAAGCAGAGAAATAAAGCATTCCTTAGAAGGAGCCCAATAATGTACGGTAGCACATTTTAGCAATAAGTTTCTGTCAGTCAAAATCAACACTGAGTAGCTGACTCTATATGTGAACAAGATATTAGAGGGTAAAAGGGCAGATTGTTATGAAGACCTAGACAGAATATGAGAAAGTGTCCTCCTGTTATTTAAACACTGCGGTCAACGTCAAATACGAACCTGATATTCAGTGCCAGACTGCTCCCAGATACTGATTATAACTATCCAAGTATAAAGTGGTCTCTAGAAATTATCCAGGTATTACCAGTATTCAGTGCTGATACACAAATACCTATCTGGATAAGTTAGGAATGGAAATTGCCTGCACCCAGATAACTGCCTGGATACGTTAGGACAGTGAACCCCCCAGTATATGGATAACTATCCAGATAAGTTAGGATAGCAAATAGCTGGTATCCAGATAACTATACAGATATGTTAGGACTGCAAATCTCCAGTATCCGAATCGCTATCTGAATGAGTCAGGACAGCAAAGTCTTATGTTGGAATATGTTGATATAGCCTTCAATCCTTAACCCTACTTCTCTGCCCTCCAACCCAGCCCAGCTGATTAACCATTCTCCTTAACTGTATCCATGACCTCCTGTTTGTCTTTGGGAAGCAGAGCTGAAATTGTGATGTCATAAAGCCTCATTCCACCAATAAGAACCAACCTTATCAATGATGTCACAATGGCTTCATTGTCCTGTACTGCTCTCTGCCATCTAACCCAGCCATCAGATTAACCGTTCCCCTTAACTGTATCCATGACCTCCTGTTTGTCTTTGGGAAGCAGAGCTGAAATTGTGATGTCATAAAGCCTCATTCCACCAATAAGAACCAACCTTATCAATGATGTCACAATGGCTTCATTGTCCTGTACTGCTCTCTGCCATCTAACCCAGCCAGCAGATTAACCGTTCCCCTTAACTGTATCCATGACCTCCTGTTTGTCTTTGGGAAGCAGAGCTGAAATTGTGATGTCATAAAGCCTCATTCCACCAATAAGAACCAACCTTATCAATGATGTCACAATGGCTTCATTGTCCTGTACTGCTCTCTGCCATCTAACCCAGCCAGCAGATTAACCGTTCCCCTTAACTGTATTCATGACATCCTGTTTGTTTGTCTTGCCTGTTTTGATTGTAAGCTCTTTCGAGCAGGGTCTGTTTTCTTCTTCTTTCTGACTCTGTGCAGCGCTGCATGTGTCTGGTAGCACTATGGAAATAATTAATAGTAGTGGTATGTATTTAATTGGTAAGTTAAAATGGTGGCTCCAGAGGAGGGTGTCTCAGGCTTTTTGTTTACCTGTAAACTATTGTTGTGCTATACATTTCCCTTCCTTCCTTATTTACCATCCCACCACCCCTTTTATCAAGCTGCACTAGAAAGTTTTAACATGGGCCGGTGAGTTAAGTAGTCTGATACATAAAAGGGGCCATTAATTATTATTGTGGTTTTAATATTTTTATTTGTTCGTACCTATGATGGGGTTATTCCTGGTGGAATTTTACGCAAAAAAAATTCTGCGCACAAAATTAACAAATTCTGAAAGTTTATTTGTCAAAGTTTAAACAATATTTTTTTCTAATTATTCATATTTCATGTAAAACATTTAAAATAAAATGTTTTTCTTCTACCTTTGTTGCCTGGATATTTTATTTTTCCATCATATTGGCTCCAGTTTCTTTTTTCTGCTTTCCTGTCACCTTCTAATTCTCCTTCAAGTGGCTACTATCCATTTGTCTTTTCTACTCCCCCTGTGCCAGCATCTTTTCTTCCTCTCACCTCTTCCCTTCCTATGCCATCATCTTTCCTTCTTTCCACTTCTCCCCTGTACTCTTCCTAGTAAGACTTGCTTCACTGAGTCAATGTATTGGCAATGATTCTCACATGGCAGCCTCCTCTCTGCTGTGGAAAAACTTCCAGGATAGCAGCAGGCAGGGTGTGAGAATTGCTGATGATTCCATAAACTGATAGCTGACACTATCCAAGATTCCACATGGGAAAATGAAAATTCTGTGTGACTGAAATTCTGTAGAGTCATGCAGAATTTTGCCAGGAGTATGGGGTATATGGACAGAGAAATAAGAGTCCTGGGAAAAATTCACCAAGAATAGCCAATACAGAAGAACAACTTGGGTCTGAGAGTGACCCAATAAGCTCCCCTGTATAGTTAAGGTGAGTAATGGGGAGGCTGCAGTGTGAGAAGGTAGCTTAACAGGGAAAGCTATATGGGGTGGGCTAACCCTCAAATCTGTAAGTTTATATGTCCTATTTGTGACCCTTTATGTGTAGGTCTTTGTACAAAACCTACTTATTTTTTTATGTACACCGCCTTGAAACTCTGTATAGGCGATCAATCAAATTTTTTATAAAACTTGAACAATTGATTAGTGCCCAACATATGAACTGTAAATATCATTTACATACTAATTTGCATAAGCAAGGAAACTAGGTATTAAGACTTCCAAAAGAGAGAAAGGATCCTTTTCAGGCCTGAAATAGACCCAGGGGAAGGTGGCTTTATGGGTCCACCGTACTTTTGTGTGGCTCTGGACAACTTTTTAAAATTGATTAACTTCTCACCCTGACTGAGTAGAGGGGCACAAACTAGCATTCTACAGCTGGTGAGCCCTAGACCTTTAGGAGGTTGGTTTCTCCCCAACTTAAAAAAAAAGGAGACACCCTGGATGGTTGACATTGGAGTTTGTGATAGAGAAGAAAGATGACTAAGCAGACAATCATGTTTGGACTTTTGTTTGGGTTCACAGAGCCAGCCTGACCACATTCTGACAGAGGACCAATCCATCTATACTACCTATGTCTACAATACCTTTGAATTTTATTGATTGTCTTGATCATAAAACTGGAAAAGGGGGCATAACAAATATTTATAAATAAATAAAAATATTGTCCTGGACAGTGCTATATTACTTGCACCTTGCAGGCATTTTAGGTTAGTCTGGGTTGATATGCTAGGACCGGCCCTTCTATAGAGTAACTGTGGGTTTTGCACATGGCTCTACTTTTCAGCCCCTACCAACTTATGCAAATTAATCCTCACAATGAATTTTTTAAAATTTATTTATGAGAATTTAGAACATAAGAACGTAAGAGTTGTCAGACTGGGACAAACCAAAGGTCCATGAAGCCCAGTATCCTGTTCTGGTTTGGTATCCTAGCAAGATCCCAAAGAGTAAAACAGATTTTATAAGCTTGTCCTAGTATAAGCAGTGGATTTTCCCAAGTCCATCTTAATAATGGCTTATGGACTTTTCTTTTAAGAAATTATCCGAACCTTTTTTAAACCCTGATAAGTTGCTACCTATGCTAGCAACTCTGTTGAATGTCCCATGTCAAAATGTCCATTGTAACTTCCTGGGTAACTGATCCAACCTCTTGTATTGTAATCAGACCTTGAACTGAATAGGTAAAGAGAGAATAAAAAACCTGATTAACATAACATAAGCTAACTGCTTTCACCACAGTGAGTGAACTCCAGAGTTTAATTGCATGTTGAGTGAAAAAATATTTTATCCAGTTTGTTTTAAGTCTACTATTTAGTATCTTCATTGCATGGCCCTAGTCCTAGTATTTTTGGAAAGAGTCAACAAGCGGTTCACATCTATGCGTTCCATTCCATTCAGTATTATGATAGAGGTCTATAAAATACTGAATATGAGAATCTCGTCTCCATGCTGAAGAGCCCTATCCACTTTAGCCTTTCTTCATAGGGTAGTCATCCCATCCCCTTTATCATTTTTATTGCTCTTCTCTGTACCTTTTCTACTGTATATTTTTTGGGAGATGTTGTGACCAGTATTGCACACAGTATTCGAGGTACAGTCATACCATGGAGTGATACAAAGGCATTATTGCTACTACTTATTATATAGCGCTGAAAGGCATATGAAGCATTGTACATTTTGACATTTATAGACTGCTCAGAAGAACTTGCAATCTAACATTCTCCTCTTTGTTTCCCATTCCTTTCTTGATAATTCTTAATAAATATTTTATTAGATAATACGTGGAGGGGCATACTTGAAAGGAACATCTAAGTCCGTTTTCGTCTAAGTCGCAAGTAGTCCAAAGTAAAAACCAGCGTAGGACACGTTTTTGAAAAATACGTCCAAAAAATATTTGTTTTCAAAAATTGTCTAACTATACTTCCAGTTGCCTTATCGTCCAGATCGCTAAATCGTCAATCTTTATACCACATTTTCGTCCAACTTTTCGTCCAAGTCCAAAATGCCTAAAAACAGACCTTTTGGATGTGGGAGGGGTCTGCAGAGTGATGGACAGGACACCCACACAGGGCACCTAAACAGTGGGGTACTTTACAGGGAACTACTGTGAACTTCACAAAAAGGGTGCCATGTAATCATCTAACGACAGCTCCCTTATAGGTAATGGTGACCCCCCAAATCACCTCCAGAATTTCCTAGACACACCTATCTACCACCCCAATAGCCCTTATGGCTGCAGGAGCCACTTATAGGGCACAACAAAAGGGTTTTGGGGGGTTTTAGGGGAGTGTACATGTTTCACCATAAATGCAGTGATTACGGTGGCTTATGGACATGGGTCCACCTCTCCATGGGTCCCTAACCCAACCCCAAGACCACTTATGACACCTCTGTGCAGTGCGACTAGGTTTTCCTATGCCAGGCTGCCAGATGCTGATGTTCTGGAGGCAGAATTTAAAAGTTCTGTTTACGATTTTTATGGGGGTGGGGGGGGGTGGGGGTCAGTAATCACTGGGGTAGTGTGTGGGGGTGCTGTAAAGCGCCTACGTAGGTGCGATTCGCGTCAAAGGTAGGTGCTGGAAATGAAGGCCTTGGAAACTCTAACCTACATTGTTGGTGCCGACTTTTGCCGGAGTCATGATTCTCTAAAAGGCGCCGTCGCGTGACTGCCACGCAATCGGTGGCCACTTTTAAGGCGACCACAGGCAATAGCGCCGTTTAGAGAATCCAGGCCTAAGTGCTAACATTCAGTGTGAGATGGCTGTTGGAGCTTAGCACTTAGCTGCTAGCAGATAGCCAGCCATCTGCAAAATTTAAGGCACTAGCCGGCTAAGTTTAGCATTCAAACTGGGGCAAGTAAATAGCTGATCTTTCTTTGGCCACTATAAACTTAGGAGTCATTTTACTAAGGCGTGCTAGCCATTTTAGCGCGCACTAAACGCTGACGTGCCCATTATAGCTTACGGACGCATTGGGGTTTAGCACGTGCTAAATCGATTGGCGCACGCTAAAACGGCTAGCGCGCCTTAGTAAATGGACCAGTTAGTCAGCCAGCGCTGAATATCAGCTTAAATGGCTAAGAACATAAGAAATGCCTCCGCTGGGTCAGACCTGAGGTCCATCGCGCCCAGCAGTCGGCTCACGCGGCGGTCCAACAGGTCCAGGACCTATGCAGTAAATTTCTATCTATACCCCTCTATCCCCTTTTCCAGCAGGAATTTGTCCAATCCTTTCTTAAACCCCAGTACAGTACTCTGCCCTATAACGTCCTCTGGAATTGCATTCCAGGTGTCCACCACACGTTGGGTAAAGAAGAACTTCCTAGCATTTGTTTTGAATTTGCCCCCTTTCAACTTTTCCGAATGCCCTCTTGTTTTTTTATTTTCTGAAAGTTTGAAGAATCTGTCCCTCTCTACTCTCTCTATGCCCTTCATGATCTTGTAAGTCTCTATCATATCCCCTCTTAATCTTCTCTTTTCCAGGGAAAAGAGTCCCAGTTTATCCAATCTCTCAGCGTATGAAAGGCTTTCCATCCCCTTAATCAGTCGTGTCGCTCTCCTCTGAACCCTCTCGAGTAACGCCATAACCTTCTTAAGGTACGGTGACCAATAATGGACGCAGTACTCAAGATGTGGACGCACCATTGCCCGATACAGCGGCAGGATAACTTCTTTCGTTCTGGTTGTAATACCCTTCTTGATTATACCTAGCATTCTATTCGCTCTCTTAGCGGCAGCTGCGCACTGTGCTGTCGGCTTCATTGTCATGTCCACCATCACCCCCAAGTCTCTTTCTTGGGTACTCTCATTCAATAACATCAGTTGCCGAAAATAAACTGGATATTCAATGCTGGCCACCGGAATCAGCCAGACGTTGAATATCGATGCTCCGTGCTGATCACAGGAATCAGCCCATCTAACGCCCATGGTCTGAATATCAGCCCCCATGAGTACTTTGAAGTATGAGGTAATTTAACAAAAATATGTTTTGCATGACAGTAGTTTAAAAAAAAAAAATTAACTCCTTAGTGCACAGAGTCAAAATAGGAAACTTTTTTTTTTTTTTTCTATATCTAGCCCGCGGGCAATTTACCAAGTTACTAAAAATAAATATTACTGATAACAAATGACTTTTGTACACCACATAGAAAGGTTTTAATCAGTTTTGTGGTTAATAAGTATTTTATAAATAAATAAAAACACCGTGTCTGGTCCATACCACACTACTTTTACTGTGAATCATTGTTTTGGATGATTGAACTGCACCCTTTATGTGAACAATTTTGAATAAACTTTTGAACAAGATCACCATTTCCACAGTTTTGTTCTTTTTGCAGTGGTTAAAGCTACAGCCTTAGCACCCTGAGGTTGTGGGTTCAAACCCACGCAGCTCCTTGTGACCCTGGGCATATCATTTAATCCCCCCTTTGCCCCACATCAGATAGATTGTGAGTCCGCCAGGACAGACAGGGAAAAATGCTCAAGTAACTAAATAAATTCATGTAAACCATTCTGAGCTCCCTGGGAGAACAGTATAGAAAATTGAATAAATGATTAAACCTCACTGTATATAACTATTCATCATTTCCATAGCATTGCCTTAGATATTTTACTGCTTATCCCAGGAATAAGCTGTGATTTTCCCAAGTACATCATAATAATGGTTTATGAACTTTTCTTTTGGAAACATGGGCAAGCCTTTTTTTAAACCCTGCTATTCTAACCACTTTTACCACATTATCTGGCAACAAATTCCATAGTTTAATTACATATTGAATGAAGGAATATTTTTGATTTGTTTTAAATGTATTAGTTAATAGCTTCATTGTATGCCCTGTAGTCTTTGCATTTTTGGAAGAGCAAACAAGTGGTTCATATCTACCTGTTCCACACCACTCAGTATTTTATAGACTTCTGTCATATCACCCTTCAGCTGTCTCTTCTCTAAGCTGGAAAGCCCTAGACTCTTTAGCTTTTCCTCACAGGGAAGTCATCTTATCCCCTTTATTACAGTGTGTATTATCATGCTGTCTGTGTTAATAGGTCTTTGACATGGTGAGGCACTTAAAAGCTAACCCAGTCTCACTAGGAAAGGTCAGATTGAAGCTCTGGTTCAGTTAAGATACAGGCTTCCATGTGTCCACATTCTTCTCCAAATTTATGGTCTCCCTCCTTGCTCCAAAAAATGAAGCTAATGCAAAAATTGGAAAGAACAGTTGCCAAATAAAATCACTGAGAAACCTGTTAGGCTGATCCTGTATTTTCAATTATCCTCATCAAGTTATCCCAGAAACCCTGAAGTGAAAATAATTCAAGAAAGTGGTTTACAAAGCATGATCTTTAGTTACTTATCCTCCTTTTATCATGCTGCGCTAGAGGTTTTTAACGTGGGCTGGTGAAGTAGGTGCTCCAACGCTCATAGGAATCACTCAGGCTCACACTAAAAACCTCTAGGTCAGCTTGATAAAAAAAAAGCCTTAAAAATTGTAGGTGAAGTTGCAAGAGCTACATACAACCTTGCATAGCACCTGGGTTGGATGCCAGGATTCTGCGCCCCAGGTTTAGAGAGGCAGTATCACTCACCACCCACTGGTGGGGGGGGGGAGGGTGGAGAGAAAAGTGCAGTTATTATGCAATGGTTTTAAATTATAAGCTATGTTTTTCATTGTGTTTATTTCATTTCAGCAACTGTATATCATTTCCCCCCCCCCCCCCCGAGATTGCATTCTATAGGGCCCTTTTATCAATTCACAGTGCAAAAAGGAAAACTGTGGTTTATTCAAAAATAAATCCAAAATATCTAACAGCTGAGAGTAAACTATTGTAATACAGCCTCTTTCATATCCAAATGGTCATGGATACAACAGACCTCATACACTCAGGACACTAATTGGGATTTTTTTTTCATGTCCATACTGGGGTGGTGCATTCATCATGTGTCTGAAAAATAGTAATCTATATTTAATTATATAATGCATTCATGTGCAAACAAAAAAATGACTGTGCGCGTCAGATATAATAAAGAAGCACTTAACTTGCTTAGCCTGACGGTAGCTTAACCGTTTCACACTGCTGTTTCTTCAGGGGCCGTGCTGCTTCATCTGTGCTCGTTTCTCTAACATGACACGCGCAACAGCCATCAAGAAAATCTTTTGTGTTGCCTATAAAACAATTGGCCATATTCTGAAAAGTCTTTCATCTGGAAAAGCCTAGCAAAACTGACTATTTAAAATTTAATACTTGCATTTTTTTTTCCAACCCGAATGGTTACTCTTGAAAAGCCTATGGGGTCCTTTTATCAAGCTGCACTAGTGGGGTTAGCCCTTCGGACATTTCATCGCGCGCTATCCCCCGCGGTCGGCTAGAAAACTAACGCCTGCTCAATGCAGACGCTAGCGACTAGGGTGGCAGGCGGTTTAGCACGCGTTAAACCCCTACCGCAGCTTGATAAAAGGACCCCAATATGAATCTAAACAAAATGGTGCTTGCCATTTAAACAAGATGTCGTCATTACTAGCCAATGGTGGATCTGCATGATGTCATTAATCTGCCATTTCTTTTTAAAAAAAAACAAACTTTATTTGTTCTTAGATGCTCACTAGTATCACAGGTTGTTATACAAAGATAGATGAAACAGCAGACACACTTAAATCAAGGCTTCATTGCCTCTGATATTTCCATTATTAAATATAAAAAGCCTTCCACTCGACACAGTTATTTAAACCTAGCAGTTCCAAGTATTGCAATCTATTTATTTATCTGTGTTCTCTTTGTGTTAATAACTAGTCTCGATCTCCCCCTCTTCTTTTTCCCTATTGGATATCAATAATTAAACAACGTAAATCTGTGAAGGTATGATGTTTTTCAAGACAATGTTGAACCATGGGAGCCTCGGTTCTTTTGCATTTTAAACTGGATCTATGTTCATTTATTCTGATTTTCAAACTCCTTCTCGTCTTCCCTACATAATTCATTTTGCAAGGACAAATTACTACATACACTGCAAAATTGGTATTGCGGGTACTAAAATGTTTTAATTCATAAATCTTACCATCAGATGGATTAATAAACTCTTTTGGTTGTATAGTAATGTCACAACTTTTGCAAGACCCACATTTATAATGTCCTGTGGTCCCAATTGATCTTTTCACTTGAGATAAACACGTGGAGGAGCATAATAAAAAAACCATCTAAATCCCCTTTTGGCCTAAGGCCTTAAACGTTGAAAGTAGAAGCAGGGAAAATGTCCATTATCAAAAAAAAACATCCAAAAGGAGGTTTTTTTTATTAATGACCTGCCTCTACGTTCAGCTGTTTAAACACCCAAACCACCACTACGTCTATACTAACAACATATAATCAACCAAAAACAGCCTAAGTCGCAAACGCCCAACACAAGAACTTTTAACATACATAGTAACATAGTAGATGACGGCAGATAAAGACTCGAATGGTCCATCCAGTCTGCCCAACCTGATTCAATTTAAATTTTTTAATTGTTTCTTCTTAGCTATTTCTGGGCAAGAATCCAAAGCTTTACCCTATACTGTGCTTGGGTTCCAACTGCCGAAATCTCTGTTAAGACTTACTCCAGCCTATCTACATCCTCCCAGCCATTGAAGTCCTCCCCAGCCCATCCTCCACCAAATGGCCATATACAGACACAAACCGTGCAAGTCTGCCCAGTACTGGCCTTAGTTCAATATTTAATCTTAATTTCTGATTCTAGACCCTTTGTATTCATCCCACGCTTCTTTGAACTCAGTCACAGTTTTACTCTCCACCACCTCTCTCAGGAGCGCATTCCAGGCATCCACTACCCTCTCCGTAAAGTAGAATTCTCTGGTTTTACCATTTTCCTTTCTCTGAAAAAGATTTGTTCTACATTAATACCCTTCAAGTATTTGAACGTATGAATCATATCTCCCCTGTCTCTCCTTTCCTCTAGGGTATACATATTCAGGGCTTCCAGTCTTTCCTCATATGTCTTCTGGCGCAAGCCTCCTATCATTTTTGTCGCCCTCCTCTGGACCGCCTCAAGTCTTCTTACGTCCTTCGCCAGATACGGTCTCCAAAATTGAACACAATACTCCAAGTGGGGTCTTACCAATGACCTGTACAGGGGCATCAACACCTTCTTCCTTCTACTGACTACGCCTCTCTTTATACAGCCCAGCATCCTTCTAGCAGCAGCCACTGCCTTGTCACACTGTTTTTTCATCTTTAGATCTTTGGACACTATCACCCCAAGGTCCCTCTCCCCGTCCGTGCATATCAGCTTCTCTCCTCCCAGCATATACAGTTCCTTCCTATTATTAATACCCAAATGCATTACTCTGGGAATTTTTTAAGTACCTTCTTACTTCTCATTTATAATCTTAATGTATATTTTCTACAAACCGCTTAGAACCTAACGGATGTAGCGGTATATAAGAAATAAATTACATTACATTACATTCTTTGCATTTAATTTTAGTTGCCAGGTATTAGACCATTCCTCTAACTTTTGCAGATCCTTTTTCATCTTTTCCACTCCCTCTTCGGTGTCTACTCTGTTACAAATCTTGGTATCATCTGCAAAAAGGCACACTTTTCCTTCTATCCCTTCAGCAATGTCACTCACAAACATATTGAACAGGATTGGCCCCAGCACTGATCCCTGAGGGACTCCACTACTCACCTTTCCTTCCTTCGAGCGACTTCCATTAACCACCACCCTCTGGCGTCTGTCCGACAGCCAGTTTCTGACCCAGTTCACCACTTTGGGTCCTAACTTCAGCCCTTCAAGTTTGTTCAACAGCCTCCTATGAGGAACTGTATCAAAGGCTTTGCTGAAATCCAAGTAAATTACATCTAGCATATGTCCTCGATCCAGCTCTCTGGTCACCCAATCAAAAAATTCAATCAGGTTCGTTTGGCACGATTTACCTTTTGTAAAGCCATGTTGCCTCGGATCCTGTAACCCATTAGATTCAAGGAAGTACACTATCCTTTCTCTCAGCAAAACTTCCATTATTTTTCCAACAACTGAAGTGAGGCTCACCGGCCTGTAGTTTCCTGCTTCAACCCTGTGACCACTTTTATGAATAGGGACCACATCCGCTCTCCTCCAATCCCCAGGAATCACTTCCGTCTCCAGAGATTTGTTGAACAAGTCTTTAATAGGACTCACCAGAACCTCTCTGAGCTCCCTTAGTATCCTGGGATGAAACCATCTGGTCCCATCGCTTTGTCCACTTTCAGTTTTTCAAGTTGCTCATAAACACCCTCCTCCATGAACGGCGCAGAATCTACTCCATTTTCTCGTGTAACTTTGCTAGACAATCTCAGTCCTTCTCCAGGATTTTCTTCTGTGAACACAGAACAGAAGTATTTGTTTAGCACATTCGCTTTCTTCTCATCACTTTCCACATATTGGTTCCCAGCATCTTTTAGCCTAGCAATTCCATTTTTCATCTTCCTCCTTTCACTAATATATCTGAAAAAAAAATTTTCTTCCTTTTTTACATTTTTAGCCATTTGTTCTTCCGCCTGTGCTTTCGTCAGACGTAGCTCTCTCTTGGCTTCTTTCAGTTTCACCCTGTAGTCCTTTCTGCTCTCCTCTTCTTGGTTTTTTTTATATTTCACGAACTCCAACTCTTTCGCCTTTATTTTCTCAGCCACTAGGTTGGAGAACCATATCGGCTTCCTTTTTCTCTTGTTTTTATTGATTTTCTTCACATAAAGGTCCGTAGCCATTTTTATCGACCACTGTCTTTCCACTTCTCTTATGTCCTCCCATCCTAACAGCTCTTTCTTCAGGTACTCTCCCATAGCATTAAAGTCCGTACGTTTGAAATCTAGGACTTTAAGTGTCGTGCGGCCGCTCTCCACTTTAGCCGATATATCAAACCAAACCATTTGATGATCGCTACTTCCCAGGTGAGCACCCACTTGAACATTAGAGATACTCTCTCCATTTGTGAGGACCAGATCCAATATCGCTTTTTCCCTTGTGGGTTCCGTCACCATTTGTCTGAGCAGAGCCTCTTGAAAGGCATCTACAATCTTCCTACTTCTTTCCGATTCTGCAGACGGAACATTCCAGTCTGCATCCGGCAGGTTGGAAACTCCCAACAGCAGAACCTCCTCTTTCCTTCCAAACTTTTGGATATCCACAATCAGATCCTTATCAATTTCCTGCAATTGAGTTGGAGGTCTGTAGACTACACCCACATAGATAGAAGTTCCATCTTCTCTTTTCAGAGCAATCCATAACGCTTCTTCCTCTCCCCAGGTCCCTTGCATTTCGGTCGCTTGGATATTGATCTTTACATAGAGAGCTACTCCTCCACCTTTTTGACCATCTCTGTCCTTCCTAAAAAGATTATATCCCGGTATGTTTGCATCCCATCCATGTGATTCACTGAACCATGTCTCTGTGATAGCGACAATATCTAGATCTGCCTCTAACATCAGGGCTTGCAGATCATGAACTTTGTTGCTTAGACTGCGAGCATTTGTGGTCATCGCTTTCCAGCTATTTTTCAGTGATAATCTCCTTTTTCATATGGATTTTTGTTTCGTTTCACTTTCTGTTGCAATACTAAGAAATGAGTTGCTGATATTGCTTATGTTGCAGTCTTTACTACTATCACATCTTTTCTTTTGCCTGGGGTGATCTCTATAATTGTCCTTCGTACATACACCACCCCCACCTTCTAGTTTAAATGCCTAGAAAAATATTGTCTAAATTTCTCTGCAAGGTTTCTTTTTCCTGCTGTAGTAATATGTAGCCCATCAGTGCAATATAGCTTCTTGTCCTTCCATGTATTTCCCCATCCTCCTATGTACCTGAAGCCTTCTTGATGACACCAGGCTTTGAGCCATCTATTAAAGTCCTCTGTGTTTTTCACTCTTTGCTCCCCCTTTCCATATGCAGGCAGTATTTCAGAAAAAGCTAAAGTGTTTACGAAAGGTTTCACGCCCTCACCAAGCTCCCGAAAAGCTTTCTGTGCTGCAAGTGTGGAGTTGTTGGCCAGGTCATTTGTTCCCAGATGGATGACAACATCAGTGTTAAAATCCTTAGTTTCTTCCTTAATTATAGTCTGTATTTGCCTGGAACTCCTGGTAGCTGAGGATCCTGGAAGACATTTTACTATTTTGGTCTCCTCGCCTTGTGTTCCAAGGTTAATGCCTCTGATGATGGAATCCCCCAACAGTAATAGTTTCCTGTTTTTGGCCTTTTTATTTGTGCTTAGGGTGTGCTTGCTCTCTTGAGTTACCTTCATTGGTTCCAGTCCCACCTCCCTTCTGTTTTCTTGAGTATCGCAGTGCACTAGTGGAGCAAAGGAATTCTGTAGAGGTAATATTTGTGAAGGTGGATGTTTCTGTGTTACATGTCGCAGTCTTCCTGAGCCTACTGTGACCCATTTATTCCTGGGCTGTTTTATTCTTTGAGGTAGAGGTGGTAAGTTGGTATGATTTTGTGGAGTGATGAAAACTGCTTTAATTGTATTCAATTCCTGTTTAAGTTTGCAGAGCTCCTCCTTAATACTAGCAAGTTGAAGACAGATGGGGCAAGCCTTAAGCCTCCAAATAGTATGTCTTGGAATTAAAGCGCCACAGTGATTGCATAGAATAAAGGTCATCTTGATTGGTTGTGAAGTGACTTGATTTGAGTAGTCCTGATTATTTGGGTCTCTATATATGGTGGGACTATAAGTCTTACCCTTATTCCTATGAAGAGGAAAAGGAAATAAGATTTAACAGAGGAAAGAGAAGGGTTTATTTTTTTGTGCTTTTTTGTTGTTTTTTTTAAAGTAAGAAACAGGGAGGAGAAGAGAAATTAAGCAGATATAATGCTGAAAACCAGTGAAAAGAGCAGAATATGAAATGTTGAGCAACTTATCTTATTGAAGTTCACAGGGCAGCCTTGTTCACAGCAATGTCCCAAAGATAATGCAAT
Source organism: Geotrypetes seraphini (assembly GCF_902459505.1). Classification (NCBI taxonomy): domain Eukaryota; kingdom Metazoa; phylum Chordata; class Amphibia; order Gymnophiona; family Dermophiidae; genus Geotrypetes; species Geotrypetes seraphini. Next base: position 21,016,090 of record NC_047090.1, on the reverse strand, counting down.
TAACCTTAGAAGTAAAACAGAGCCCCTCCCTTCTCCACCTAATCAGACACAATGGCTAAAAACTAGTAAGTCAGAAATATAGGCTCTATACCACCTAAAACACAGTATTTTAAACAGAAATGCAGGTTCTATAACAAATCAGTGGCTACCCTAAAACACAGGATTTATAACAGGATTTTCCCTACTTTAGTCACCCTAAGCCACAGGCACCAGGATTTAATTAAAGTTAACAAAGTCTTACTCTTATTCCTATGAAGAGGAAGATGAAATAAGATTTAACAGAGGAAAGAGAAGGGTTTATTTTTTGTGCTTTTTTGTTTTTTTAAGTAAGAAACAGGGAGGAGAAGAGAAATTAAGCAGATATAATGCTGAAAACCAGTGAAAAGAGCAGAATATGAAATGTTGAGCAACTTATCTTATTGAAGTTCACAGGACAGCCTTGTTTACAGCAATGTCCCAAAGATAATGCAATTAACCTTAGAAGTAAGGAGGAGGAGCCAGTCCTTCGCCTAAAAGCTGGATTCTGTAACCGGTGTCTATCAAAAACAACACTGGTTACAGAATCCACACACACACACACACCTACAATGATCGGGCCAGGAGAGAGCCCAAGCCCTCCTGGCCCCGCTGAGTATGATCGGGCCAGGAGGGAGCCCAAGCCCTCCTGGCCACGTGACCCTCCCCCCCCCCACAAGATTGGGCAGGAGGGAGCTCATCCCCTCCTGCCCAGGCGAACCCCCCGAACCCCTGATCGGCCCCCCTGCCGACCCGTGAGACCCCCCTGCTGACCCCTCGATCCCCCCCAATCCCCCCATACCTTACAATCGTTGGCCGGACGAACGGGTGCCAAGCATCCGTCCGGCAGGCCAGCCATCCCTTGAATGGCTGGCCTTAGGGCCTGATTGGCCCAGGTGGCTCAAACCCCACCCACAGGTGGGGCCTGAGGTGCCTGGGCCAACCGGAATAGGCCCAGTAGCCTTAGGCCCCTCCTGTGGATGGGCCTTAGGCCTCAATTTTCCTTTTTGGTGGGTGAATTTATGTTCAAGCTATAGATATGAGAAAATGAATGCTGACATGTTAGGGCATAGCAATTTATTTAAATTGATTTGGGGACCATTGACATCTTTTATTTCTTCATTATACTTGTCTTTTGTCTTTAATTTTTGTTTATTTCCATACACATCCAGGGAAGGGGGAGGGTGGGGGAGGGATACTTTTATCTTAATTTTAGCCCTTTGAATACATATATCCAGGTGGGTGGGAGGAGAGTGGGATTATGTTACTAATTTAAATAGGGAAAGGTTATTGAAAGAATCTATGTATTTATATTTTTGTTGACTAGTTATTGGATGTGTGGGTTTAAATGAATGTGCTTTTCTTGATTTATTATATGTTTATATACTTCTGTATTGCACTTTTGATATATGAAAATCAATAAAGATTTTTTTTTAAGTATTTCTGTCCTTTTTATAAATTGTAGTTTCAAAACCTGATGATGTTTGTAATACCTTAACATCTAAAAATGCAATGGATTCATATGAAAAATTTTAAGTAAATTGTATATGTGAATTGTGCATATAAAGCCATCTGAAAAAAGACAAAAATTAATTCATAGTTCTGGTCCATAGCACAAATACATCATCTATGTACCTAAACTAGGAGTGTAATTTTTCTTCAAAAGGAGATTTAAATACCCAATCTTCTTCAAATGTATTCATAAAGAGACAAGCTACTGATAGTGTGAACGTCACGCCCATTGCGAACCCGTTGACTTGCAAATATAACTGTTCCTTATATTTAAAAAATATTCTATTTCATGAAAATCCTGGCCAGTCTCAAAATGAAATCTTATGTGGTCTCTCTCTTTGTTCTAATATTTTGTACAATACCTCTAATGCTTCATCCTGAGGAATCGAGGTATAGAGAGCAGTGATGTCACAGATAATCAATAAGAAAGAGTGATCTTAAGCCTAACTAAGAAAAACCTCCACAGACTCCAACGGATTCAGAATGCCGCGGCCAAACTCATCTTCGCTAAAAATAAATTTGACCATGTCTCCCCGCTCCTGGCCAAGCTCCACTGGCTTCCGATAATCGCCAGGGTCCACTATAAATGCGCCTGTTTAACTTTCAAAATCCTATATGGTATCCTTCCTCCCTTTATCCCTCTTTCTTGGAATTACTCAAAGCCTAATACCACCAGATCCTCCCACAAATTAAAACTATCCTTCCCCTCGCTAAAAGGCATTTCCCACACAGGAAAGCTAGGGACCTCCCTCCACTTCAAAATCACTGAGCTCTGGAACAACCTAACCTCCCCTCTTCGAAACTTGAGCTCTCTCCAAGTTTTCCGCAAACATCTGAAAACCTGGCTTTTCTCAAAATATGTAAGTCTCCCTCCAACTTAGGAATCAAGGAAACTCTTATATCTTGGCATTCCAAGTCCTCTAAATTTTCTTCACACTTCTACCTCTAACCCTCTGTTGTAGTTCCTTCCTATTTCTCCTACTGTAAACCACGTCAAGCTCTACGAACGTGGAGATGATGCGGTATACAAACCTAAGGATTAGATTAGATTGGATTAGATTAGATTAGATCTGTTTTCTGTATGGTTCCTAAAATTCTTAAAAAATGAGTTGTGTCTTTGATATATGTTGTGTGTTTTTTCTACTTCTGTTCTCAAAAACCAATCAATATTTGTAGAAACTGGCTCAAACAACATGGGCTGTGTTTCGGCTCATATAGCCTTCCTCAGGGATCCTGGATGGAGGCACAATATGCTAAAAAGCACTAATGAGGATGAGAATAGAGCATATCCTTGTGAATTGCTTTCGATTTATTACATTGTTTCTTTGTGTGGATATGGTTAATCCTACAGGTGAACATTAAATATCCTCATCAGGAACATCTTTCCACAGTCTTTTTTTTTTGGTGTTTATTTGGGACCTTCCTTCTTCACTGTGAAATTTCTAGGTTTCTTGGATTAAGTGACTTGCCCAGGGTCACAAGGAGCAGCCCTGGGATTCAATACCACAACCTGTGGGTACAGAGGCAGCAGCTTTACCACTAGGCACACTCTACACGAATAAATCCAATCTGTACTAACACATGTACAGCCCTAATACCTTTGTGAAAAGTCAGGTTTCTCTTCCAACACAAAATCACTGTGCAAATTAAGCAGTAGTCTGATGGGTTCATAGACATAATCGCGGAAGACAAAGGTGCTCGCCGACAACTGAGCGCAAGACGGAGGCGCGCGCCAAAGAAAATTACTGTTTTTAGGGGCTCCGATGGGGGGGTTTTGTTGGGGAGCCCCCCCACTTTACTTAATACAGATCGCGGCGGCGTTGTGGGGGGTTTGGGGGGTTGTAACCCCCCACATTTTACTGGAAACGTAACTTTTTCCCAAAAAACAGGGAAAAAGTGAAGTTTTCAGTAAAATGTGGGGGGTTACAACCCACCAAACCCCCCACAACGCCCCCACAATGTCATGTGGTTTGGTGCCCATTGATTCTCCTTGGCAGATGATGATAGGTAGAGCTGAGGACAGATATTAACCATCTTCTACTGGTTTTCCATGAGAGTAGAGAACTTGGATAAGAAAACAATGCCCCCTTCCTGCCTTCAACTGTGCAGTGATTGAGTTAGGAAGGGTAGGGACAGGCAGCACTTGCTTTGCAAGTCCTCCCCGTAAACCTTATTGACTTTGGAGATAGAATTTGTCACATCTGGAAAGACATAACTAGGTCTGTCTGGTATTCCATACCTATGATCTGTCAACACTGAGAGCAAGTAAGATAATAAAAGCTGGTAGGCCTCTGTCTCCCAATTTCCTCTTTTGGCATCATAACATAACATAAAAACTTGCTTCTATACCGCAATACCGTAAAGTTCTATGTGGTTTACAAAAGAAAGTAGTTACAATTAGATGGAATATTAGTTGCCTAAGTATCTAGTCAACAGATAAGTTTTTAAGTGTCTCCTAAATAATTGATAGGTACTGAAAGACACAGTTAAAAGATTTAAGCTTGTCCCAGGTTGCTGCTTGATAGGATAAGAGACATTGATGGTGTTTTTAAAATTTACACCCTTTGACAGATGGAAACAAGAATAACATAGGCGAATGCCTAGAATATTTGATATTGGCAAATGTTAATAAGTCCACCATGTAATTAGCTGTGAGACCAGACAATGCCTTGTAGCATATAAGGCCGAACTTAAACTTCATATGCGCTTCTATCAGCAGCCAATGCAACTCACGAAAGAAAGAAGTAACATGATCAAACTTTTTAAAATTGAAAATAAGTCAGACCACTGCGTTCTGAATAATACTCAATCTGTAAAGATTTTTTTTCAGTACCTCCCAAATATATGATATTACAATAGTCAAGTTGGCTCAAGACCAAAGATTGTACCAGCAATCTAAACGACGGAACATCGAAAAATGCTCTAATAGAACGCAGTTTCTATAATGCATGAAAACCTTCCTGAATTAGAGCATCCACTTGATTCTTCATAGTCAAATTCTAATCCAAGATTACACCTAAGATCTTAATGGTCTGTTGAATTGGATATGTAATCATATTTATGATCAGTGACGTCTCAGTACAATTTTGGTGTGGAGATGTATAGAAAAATTAAGTTTTTTCTGTATTAAGTTTCAATTTAAATTTGATCATCCGCTGTTCACTTATCAACAATACCTCGGCAACTATGTGACTAATATCAGAAATAGAATTTAAAGTAGGGATTAGCATTGTTATGTCATCGGTATAACTGAACAACTTAAGGGCAAATTCTATAAGAAGTGCCCAAAAGTTAGGCGCCGATATAGGCACCATTCAGCGCAATTCAAGTAAAATTGGGTGTTGTTTAGTGAATCACACTGAAAACGAAAGGAATTGACCCCAAAATATCCACAAAGAAGAAAATCCAGAGAAAACCAAATAAACTCTGTGGAGTGACGATGTTCCCAAATGGACTTTATTTGAAAGTATCAAAGTTCCAAAGGTACACTAAAATCATCCACATGAAATAATTCCATCCACATAAAAGTAAATCATCCACATAAGAGCCTTAAAGGACCTAATCCGCTAGGGATACAGGACCCAACACGGTCCGCGTTTCGACAAAAAGTCTTCTTCAGGGGTCCCTGGGGGTCCTATAAAGGTGTGTACGTGGGAAACAATTGTGTGGTGAACCGGAAGTGAGACACTGCTTGTTTCCCACGTACACACCTTTATACGACCCCCAGGGACCCCTGAAGAAGACTTTTTGTCGAAACGCGGACCGGGTTGGGTCCTGTATCCCTAACTGATTAGGTCCTTTAAGGCTCTTATGTGGATGATTTACTTTTATGTGGATGGAATTATTTTATGTGGATGATTTTAGTGTACCTTTGGAACTTTGATACTTTCAAATAAAGTCCATTTAGGAACATCGTCACTCCACAGAGTTTTTTTGTTTTTTTTAGTGAATCACGCTGAGCAGCACCTATTTTGGAGGCGCCCATTAAATAGGCCAGCTCTAGGCACAACTAAAAGTTAGGCGCCCATGCGAGCACTTAAGCACGCTTAAGAGCAGTGATTCTGTAAGAGGGCATCTAACACATAGCCACGCCCACGTCTAACGTGCATAGCGCCTATTTTTTTGAAGGCCGCTTAAATTTTTAGAGGCGCCTTGTTACAGAATCGCGCTTTCTTGATAGGCACCTAGGTTTCAATCAGTGCTGATTAAAAAGCTTAATTGAGCTTTTTATTCAATTTAGATAGGCGCCTATCTAGTTGGGCGCCTCCGAAATAGGTGCCTAACTTTTAGGCGCTGGTTACAGAATTTGGGCCTTAATCCCTAGATGCGATAGTCTATTACCCAAAGAAGCCAAATAAATATTAAAAAGTAGAGGGGAAAACGGGGAACCCTGAGGAACACCGCATGGATTACTCCAACTGTTCGAAAGGATATCATTAATACGAAACTGATAAGTACGTGACATAAGAAAACCCCAAAACCATTTGAGAACTTTGTCTCAAATGCCAATAGCATCCAGGCTCTCTAGTAATTTTTTTGTGATCTACCAGATCAAACGCACTACTCAAATCGAACTGCATTATTGGAGCACTAGTACTTTACTAAACAGACTATATAAACTATCTAAGACAGCAGCAATCACCATCTCAGTACTGTAGAGAGACCTAAAGCCTGATTAAGATTCGTGCAAAGAAGAGTGACCATCCAGATATTCTAATAGCTGTGAATGGACCAAAACCTTCCATTATCTTTACAAGTTCAAGTTTCAAGTTTATTAAAATTTGATAAATCGCTTATTACATACTAAGCGAGTAACATTAAAATATAAGATAGATCAAGAATCCATTGTACATCATTGAAGTGGGTTAAAACCAAACAGACAAAACAAACAGACATGAAACATAAGGGAATGGAAAATAAGAGAGAATAGTTACAGTGTTAATATTTATCTTAATTATAAGGGAAAGAAAAACATATAGGGAGAAAACATGAGGAAAGGGATTGGAATTGATAATAATGAATTATTTAAACATTAAATAATAAATAAGATGAATTACTTTAAACGTTAAAAGCATCTCTGAATAAAAATGTTTTTAAAATATTTTTGAATTTGTTAAGATCTTTAACTTCTCTTATATGTAAGGGCAAGGCATTCCAGGTTTGAGGGGCCATTACAGAATATATGTCGTGACGTCTGGTTCCGATAATTTTCAGGAAATAGATGTAATCGACCTGTAATTAATAAGGTTTCCTTACTTCTGTTAATTCTCTATCTTCACACAATGTTATGCTTTCTCGAGAACATAAAAGTTATGTCCTTTGAACAGTTACATAGTAACTACTATAATACCAGACAAGCAGGTAATAGATTAGGTTGTTTACATCAGAGGTTTATTTGGACTGAACAAACACACCGTTTCTTCACCTTTTCTGTGTGTAAAAATCAAATGTTTAAAAAAAAAAAATTCAGATTAGGGGTATGCAGACAAAATCAATTGTTTTGTTTAGTTTTCTCTGCTATTTTGGAGAGAGGGTTAGTGTACTTTAGTGTTTGCTTGCTTTTTTTCATTTTCATTTCAGGGTATTTTTGTCAAGTGGTTTTCCTTTAGAAACATAGAAACATGATGGCAGATAAAGGCCAAATGGCCCATCTAGTCTGCCCATCCACAATAACCATTATCTCTTTCTCTCTCCGAGATCCCATGTGCCTATCCCACATGTTCTTGAATTCAGACACAGTCTGTGTCGCCACCACCTCTTCCAGGAGACTGTTCCATGCATCTACCACCCTTTCTGTAAAAAAGTATTTCCTCAGATTACTCCTGAGCACATCACCTCTTAACTTCATCTTATGCCTTCTCATTGCAGAGTTTCCTTTTAAATGAAAGAGACTTGACTCATGCGCATTTACATCACTTAGGTATTTAAATGTCTCTTAACATATCTCCTCTCTCCTGCCTTTCCTCCAAAGTAGACAACGACACGGTGGCTGTTACCTGAAACGGTGTGGGGGGGGAGGGGAAGTGCTCACTGTGGGCATGGGGACAAGGCCATCCACTGCCCCGTGGAGCGGTGAATGGCTTTTTCACCGCAGTTAAGGGAGGGAACCCGCGTGATCACCGATCGTGTGTGGCCCCCTCCTTCCTACCTAACAGCTGAATCTATCTCCCTCCCTTCCCCTTACCTTCATGGCACATTAGTTTCCAAAGTAACTTGATCAAGCCGTCCGAGCCTGCCTGCAGTCGCGTGTGTCTGTGGGCAGAAGCTTCTCCTGTGACGCAACTTCCGGTTGCATCAGAGGAGAAGCTTCTGCCCACAGATGCACGCGACTGCAGGCAGGCTCCAGCCTCCAGCAGCTTGAGCAAGTTACTGTGGAAAGTAACTTAAAATGCACCATGAAGGTAAGGGGGAGGGGGAGAGATTCTCGGGCCACGCAAGGGGTGCTGAAGGGCGGTGAGGTGGCAAGAGGGAAGGGTGGTGGTGGAAAAGAAAGGGACAGACGCGGAAGGGGGGTGGAGAGAAGCAGACGCTGAAAGGAAATGGGGAACAGAGAGTGGGGAGAAGATGCTGAAGGGAAATAGGGATGACAGAGTGAGGAGAAGACGCTGAAGGGAAGAAGACAGAGATGCCAGACTATGGGGGGAGCGGAGGGAAGAAAATGGGTGCCAGACCAATTGGGAGGGAGAGAAGGGAGAGGCACAGTAACAGAGCAAATGGAAGATGCAGAGAGAAGACAGACAGTGGATGGAAGGAATTGAATGAGAAGATGAGGGAAACAGAAACCAGACAAGAAAGGTAGAAAAAAAATTGCTATTTCAATTTTTTTTTTTTTTTTTTTTTTTGCTTTAGGAAAAAGTAGCATATTAGATGTGTTGATAAAAATTTATAAACAAAGCCCTGCCAGCTGAACAACTCTTTCTCTAGTTCAACAGCCTGAACTTTGATTTATAATGAAGGAATAAGCTAAATATTGCAGTACTGAGGCTTGTATGGATGCTGTAGGGATGGTAATCGTGGGGACAGGGTGGGGCAGGGACAGCGGTCGTGGGGACGGGGCAGGGACAGTGGTTGCAGGGACAAATTTTTTTCCCCGTGTCATTCTCTACTCCAAAGTATACGGATTGAGATCTTTAATTCTGTCCCCATGTTGTTTTTCTTGCTTTGGTATGATTGCTGCTCTTCTGGCCTGTTAATGGATTTCTGGTTTTATATTGAAGCAAAAGGTACCCATTAGCAACATTGAGTTCTATTAATCACAATGCAAAATGCAATCAGGTAATAATCATCAAAAATCTATATAAATGATTGATTTAAAAATCAAATGTAATTTACTGACATCCCTAACGATTTTTGATGATTATTACCTGATTGCTTCTTGAGTTGTACCTTCTGCTACTTTGCAATGTAGAACTCCTTTATTGGGTTGATCTATTAACTTGAAGGGAAAAAAATGCAATTTGGGGTATTTCCTGTCATTAAGGTTAAAAATGATAGCAAATGACACAGGAAACGTGAATATTTCTCATGGTATTTCAAATAAATGTACAGCGGTACCTTGGAATCCGAACCTAATCCATTCCAGAACCCCGTTCGAGTTCCAAGACAATTTTTCCCATTGAAAATAATAGAAATGGGTCATATCGCCTTGACCCCACTACTGAAAAAATCTGACCTTGACCCTTCCATACCATCCAGCTATCACCCAATTGCAAATATCCCTCTCCTAACCAAGATGCTAGAGTCCATCATTTCTTCCCAACTCTCATTATACTTAGAGAGATTCTCTATTCTTTAACCCTATCAATATGGCTTTCGTCCTAACATCAGCACCGAATCCCTACTGTCTTCCCTGATTTCAAGGGTTCAACAACTTCACTCTCGAAACAAGTTCGCCGTCCTCCTACAATTTGACCTTTCCGCTGCTTTCGACGTTGTTCACCATGATATTCTTGTTTACCAACTCTCTGAGATAGGTATCAACCCCACAGTCCTAGGTTGGTTCTCTAAATTCCTCCGCTCTCATTCTTACATTGTTAACATGAATGGCACCTCATCCTCCCCCTGGAAACCGAATTGTGGAGTCCCGCAAGGCTCTCCACTATCCCCTATCCTTTTCAACATCTATATGTCCTCCCTAAAACTCCTCCACCTATCCCCCCTTGAAACAATTTACACTTATGCAGACGACATCCTCATCCTCCTCGAGACCGATTCGAACCTCACCGACCTGTCTAAGAACATATCCTCTTGTATAATGAACCTACAATCCTGGGCCCACACTGTGCAAATGAAATTGAATGAGTCCAAAACACGACTTCTTTGGCTCGGTCCAAAACTAGATCACCTACCCACCTCCATCCCACTACCCTCTGGCTCCTCTCTGCAGCTTGAGTTCTCGAGCAAGGTCTCGGGCATCATCATTGATTCCACATTGTCCTTCAATGACCACCTCCAATCCTTGGTAAAAAAAATGCTTTTTCAGCCTTCACATGCTGAGGAAAGTTAGATCCTGCTTCCATCAAAAACATTTTACCCTCCTTGTCCAATCCATCATCCTCTCCAGATTGGACTATTGCAACTCTATCTACTTAAGCCTAACTAAGAAAAACCTCCACAGACTCCAACGGATTCAGAATGCCGCAGCCAAGCTCATCTTCGCTAAAAGTAAATTTGACCATGTCTCCCCGCTCCTGGCCAAGCTCCACTGGCTTCCGATAATCGCCAGGGTCCACTATAAATGCGCCTGTTTAACTTTCAAAATCCTATATGGTATCCTCCCTCCCTTTATTCCTTTTTCTTGGAATTCCTCAAACCCTAATACCACCAGATCCTTCCACAAATTAAAACTATCCTTCCCCTCGCTAAAAGGCATTTCCCACACAGGAAAGCTAGGGACCTCCCTCCACTTCAAAATCACTGAGCTCTGGAACAACCTTACCTCCCCTCTTCGGAACTTGAGCTCTCTCCATGTTTTCCGCAAACTTCTGAAAACCTGGCTTTTCTCAAAAAATGTAAGTCTCCCTCCAACTTAGGAATCAAGGAAACTCTTATATCTTGGCATCCCAAGTCCTCTAAATTTTCTTCACACTTCTACCTCTAACCCTCTGTTGTAGTTCCTTCCTATTTCTCCTACTGTAAACCGCGTCGAGCTCTACGAACGTGGAGATGATGCGGTATACAAACCTAAGGATTAGATTAGATTAGATTAGAAACTGGATTAATTCGTTCCTTGGTCCCAGAGACAGCAAGATCAGGTCCCCCTGTCAGAGGCAGCAAGATCGGGCCCTCCCCCCTCCCCACTGGTATAGACAGCAAGATTGGACCTTAAAAATTGTAACTCGTTCTTAACCCAGGGATTGCCTATACTACTATTAATCATTTCTATAGCACAGAAGAGCCTATGGCCTGGCTGCCCTTAGTAGGCCTGCTCTTACTTTTGAAAGCTGAGCAGGGTCAGGCCTGGCTAGAACCTGGATGGGAGATTGCCTGGGAATACCACCTACTGGGGGCCCTCTGGGCAGCAGTGATGTAGTGGAGCCACACACTGCACAGGAGAAGGCAATGGCAAACCACTCCTTTACTCTGCTGTAAAATATTACAGGGTGGATTCCTCACTGTGCACGTTGCCATAAGTCAGCAGTCAACTCAGTGACATGATCCATTCATACACCAAAAAAGCATAAGCCGCACTATGTTTTCAAACCTATCATGCCAATATTTAAATGGGAGGTATATGTTCACCAGCAACCAGTAAACCTATAATTCCACTTTGCTTAGATTTTCAGGGCTGAGCTGGAGCAGTGGTGCAATGCTGAGAGGTTTTGCCACTACCTTGGGTAGAGAAGAGATCCTGTGAAGCTCTGTTGGATCATGTGTAACTGCATAACCACACTGACTTGCTTGCACAGGAAGAGGCTACATAGAATTAGATCTATAAGTTCTATTCTAGATTTTGAGGCGTAATTCACATTTATTCAAGCATTTGTAATGTCTAGAATAGATTATTGCAATTCAGTTTATTGTGGAATCTCCTCATCTAATCTATGTCATCATCAAACTCTTCAGAACTCAGCCGCGCGATTACTGTGTAAAGCGAAACCATGTGGCCATGTTACTCCACTTTTGATATGTTTACACTGGCTTCCTGTACAATACAGATTACATTACATTAATGATTTCTATTCCGCCTGTACCTTGCAGTTCTAAGCGGATTACATCAAAAAGATAACTGGACATTTCCAGGAAGAGGAATACAATTAAAGACGTTGGGCCTAATACATCAAAACGATAGCTGGACGTTTTCAGGAAGAGGAATACAATTAAAGGCGTTAGGTCTAAAACAATTTTGAAGGGAGGATACTAAGAGGGGGAGAGAGGGGAAAAGAATGGGGGTTAAGAAATTAGGATGAATTTCTTGAATAGTATGGTTTTGATTTCTTTTCGGAAAGCTTTGAGGTCAGTTGAAGCTATCAGTAGGTTGGTGATGGAGGGGTCCAATTTAACTGCATGTGTTGCTAGTAAGTTGTCGTACATCTTTTTGCGCTTAGTTCCTTTAAAAGGGGGGTAGGAGAAAGGGGACTGGGTTCTCCTCTGTCTGGAAGAGAGGTTCCTATTTAGGCGGTTGTTTAGGTGGGAGAGTGCCGTTCCGTTTAATGATTTAAATAATATGCAATATGGTTTGAATTGGATGCGGGCTTGTATTGGAAGCCAGTGTGAATCTAGGAAGGCGTTGGTGATGTGGTCAAATTTTCCAAGGGAATAGATCAATCTGAGGGCAGTGTTCTGGACGGTCTGTAGTTGTTTTATTAAGTAGGTGGAACAAGGAAGGTAGAGGATATTGCAATAGTCCATTAGACTTAGGACTAGGGATTGGACTATGAGTCTGTATTGTTCTTTGTCGAAGAATTTTCTAATTTTGCGAAGGTTGCGCATGGTAAAGAATGCTTTTTGTGTGATTTTGTTGATTTGCACCTGAAGAGTGCAACATCTGTTTACTGTTACTCCAAGGAGTTTGAGAGCGGACTGTATAGGATATTTGGTGTTTTTTATTTCTAGTTCAGTTATAGAAGGGGTTTTGTCCTTTTCAAGCAGTAGAAATTTAGTTTTGTCTGGGTTGAGCTTCAGTTTGTGTTCTGTCATCCATTTTTCCACTGTTTCTAGAGTTTTTACCAGGTTATCTGTTGTAGTGGGGTCTTGTGAGTCAAAGGGGAGGAGTATGGTTATATCGTCTGCATAGCTGAATGAGGTTACTTCGAGTTTGTCTAACAGGGTACCAAGGGAGGAAATGAAAAAATTGAAGAGCATGGGTGACAGTGGTGAACCTTGAGGAACTCCGCAGGGATTGGTCCAGGGTTCCGATATAAGATCCTTTGTTTTTACTCTGTATGTTCTTGTTTTGAGGAATCCTTGGAACCAGTTGTATACTCCGCCTGAGATCCCTATTGCTTCTAATATCTGAAGAAGTGTAGTGTGGTCAACCAGGTCAAATGCAGTGGAGAGGTCGAGTTGAATTATCAGCATCCTTCTTCCTTTGCTAAGGTGCTGTCTGGCTATATCTAGAAGGGAAACTAGCAGTGTCTCAGTGCTGTAGTTGGATCTGAACCCTGATTGAGTTGGGTGGAGTAGGTTGTGGTCTTCAAGGTAGTTGGTGAGGTATTGGGCAACCAGACCTTCTATTAGTTTAACATATAATGGAATTGAGGCGATGGGTCGGTAGTTGGAGGGGGTGTCTATTGGTCCTTTGTGATCTTTCAGTATTGGGGTGATTATGATTTCTCCTAGATCTTGTGGGAATTGGCCTTCCGTGAGTGTTGTTTGGATCCATTGGAAAAGGCAAGCTTTAAATTTGGGGGAGGCATTTGTTAGTAAATATGAGGGGCAATTATTCAGGTCGCATGACGCTCGACTATATTTATTGTAGAGTCGGTTCAAGTCCCACCATTGCACCTTTGTAAAGTTGGACCAGTGCCTGTCAGCTGCTGTGGCTTCATCTGTTGTAGAGTTTATTATGATCTCGTCTAGGAGGGTTGGTGAATTGATGAAGGAGGCTCTTATAGTGGCGATCTTGTTCTTGAAGTGGCCCGCTAGTTGGGTGGCCGTTGGAGGGTGGATTCCTTGAGTGGCTAGGAATGGCTGAGTCTCGGTGAGGTTCTTCACAAATTGAAAGAGTTTCTTTGTGTCTATGGATTCTGTGCCGATTAGTTTGGAGTAATAAGCTCCTCGTTTTTCCTTAAGTTTGACTTTGTATTGTTTTATTAGGTTTCTCCAAGCTACTTTAGTTAGTTCTAGGTTCTTTTTTTGCCATACTCTTTCGAGTTGTCTGCAGTGTCTTTTTAGTTGAAGAAGTTCTGTGTCGAACCATTTGTCTGAGGATCTGCAGAGTTTGTGTTTTGTCTTTTCTGGGGCTAGTCCATTCAGGGTTGTTTCGCTCAGGGAGCACCACTGGCGAATGAATACATTGTGGTCTATGGAGGCGATTGAGGGGTCTACTGTGGTCCAGAATGTAGAGGGGTCGATTTTTGGTCCGGTTTTGAAGGAGGTTTTGTGGGTTTCGTGTTTGCTTGTGCTTTGTGTCCAGTTGATGTTGAAGGTGAATTTGAAGTGGTCTGACCAGAGGGAAGGGTACCAGGCCCCATTGGAGATATGAATGTTAGGTGTGTGGGGTGTTGGGCCATATAAGCTGCAATATCGAGTTGGTGGCCTTTTTCGTGTGTGGGTTGAGGATACAGAATTTGGTAGGAGAGTGCATTGAGGTATGAGATTATGCCTTCAGCTTGTTTGGAAGAGCTGTCTTCTAGGTGGAGATTTATGTCGCCGAGGAGCAGGTTGTGTGTTGAGGTTAATGAGTTCCGGAAGATGAAGTCTTCAAGATCATGTGTTGTGGCGTTCCATTTTCCTGGAGCTATGTAACAGAGGATGCAAGTTAGGGTGTCTTTGAGTGAGTTACTGGAGAGTTGGCAGGCAAGCAGGTCTGATTGGGGGGTGGAGTGTTTGTCTAGGACTGTAATGGTAAGGTTGTTTTTTACTAGGATGGCCAGGCCGCCCCCTCGCTTTTTTTCTCGGCAGACTAATTCAAGTTTGTATCCCTTAGGGCAGATGTCAAATTAAAATTCTATGTTTGGCATTCAAATCACTTCATTTTTCACAACCACCTTATTTAGTTTCTGTAATGGTACCCTATACCCTTTCTCGTACATCGAGGTCTCTTGATTCCAATAGACTCGTTCTTCCATCACCAAAAATGGCTCATTATGAATCTACTCGATCTTCAGCATATTTTTTATTGCCCCTTTATTATGGAATAATCGGGCTGAACAAATCTTTCCTCAAGTTTAAATCATTACTGAAAACTTACTTTTTCCAAAAAGCATTTCCCGCGATGGAATAGACTGACTAGAATACCAGGCACTAGTATGTTTATTTTAGGGGTTTAAAAAAAATTGTTTGTTTGTTGTTTGTTTTAATTTAATTGAGTGGATTTCTTAGTTGATTGTAATATCTTTTCTTTTAATAAAGGTGTTCTTTTCTACAAGTTTCTTTTTAAATTTTCTAAGCTGCTTTGACCTTCTGCATTAAGCAGGATATCACATGTATAAAAAATTATTTATTTATTTTTTAAAAACTTAATATACCACCTGGAGTCACAGCGGTTTCCATATAAACATACTGTACATAAAACAAACAAACAAAAAATAAATATATAAATCATTCTTTAGAACATTAACAACATATATGAAAACAAATTTATAAATTCTTCTATAATATATTTACCCCCACCTTTTATTAAACCTTGCTAGCGGTTTTTAGTGCAGGGAGCCGCGCTGAATGTTGCACACTACTCCCGACGCTCATAGGAACTCTATGACTGTCGGGAGCAGCGCGCAGCATTCAATGCGGCTCCCAGCACTAAAAACTGCTATCGCAGTTTAATAAAAGGGGTGGGGGGTTAAAAAGATGATACAAACATGATGAAATGACTTTATGAAAGACAGATCCAAAAACAGCTTGGTTTTCAACATCGTCTTAAAGCTATAGTGATCTGCATGTAATCTTAATTGCCCGGTAAGCTTATTCCAATATAATATTCCAGGAATGGAAAACATTTGGAGTTGAGTTGTTACATATCAACAAGACCATAAGGCGCTTGTGACCCAGTGGAACTTCACGAGGACTCTTCTTTACTCTCAGTAGCACTGAGTCACTGGATACGAAGGCCACAAAAATGGGCTGTGGGGGCCACCTGTTGACTACTGGCATACAGGATGTAGAATGAAAGGTCATACTTTTTTGCAATTACAATTTTGTGTCCTCTGCGTCAACTAGGGTTGCCATTCCACCCCAGTCCCACCCCGTTCGGCTTCCAGCTCCGCCCCGTTCCTCCCCCAACCCTTTCCTCCACACAAACCTCCCCAAGCTCGAAGGCTGCATTTAGAAGCCTTCACGCATGCGTAGACGTCGATACAATCATGTCACATGCATGCGTGCATGCGTATGATGTCATCACAGTGCCGGCTGTGCATGCGCAAAGGCTTCCAGACGCAGCTTCCGAGCTCAGGATTTCCAAAACCTGGACAAACTGCCAGGTTTTGGAAACCCCTCCGGGTGCCCAGACAGTCCTCTAAAAAGAGGGCATGTCCATGTTTTCCTGGACATATGGTAAACTCTAGTATCACAACAAAGAAAAATGGGGAGACCCAATGATCCACAGTGAAAACAATCCACTGATGAAAACAAAAACTGTGGATAAAAATCCAACCAGACCCTACACGGGCCGTGTTTCGGTGAACACGCCTTCCTCAGGGGTCCAAGGGTTTGCAAGCTCACATATAAAGAATTGGACTGAAAACAGTCTATTGTCTTTAATCATGTGAGCAAAGAACACCGCAGACAAGCTGAAGTAGCAAAAAAATGCAAAGAAACACAGACCGTTGGATTTTTATCACAGTATTTTTTATCATCATACTTTTTTAATTGAATTTTCATTGTTTTATATGTCAGTGTTTAATAAACTATCTCCAGAACATCTGTATCCACAGGGTTATTTTTTGTTTTCATCGGGGGAAAATCTAGTATCAACCATACATCTCTTCTTAGAAACACAGGGGCCCTTTCACCAAGCTGCAGTACAAAGTGGCCTTAGCGTGCCCTTATATGGGTCTTTTCCATGCATTAAGGCCATTTTTACAGCAGCCAGAAACTGCCAGTTTTCTATATTTTTTTTTTAAATTAATAGCCATGCACTAATGTTACCATTTGCATGGAACCATTAAACAATAGCACATGAGCCCTTACCACCAATTATTTTGTAAAGGGTAAGGGCTACATTTGTAATTAATTAAGGAGCATCAAATAGTAGATTTGGCAAAACTGCACATCTAAGGGGAGCCAACGAAGAAGTCAAGCTGCAAAGTTCAGACTTTTTTGCTTTTCCAGATGGTTTTTAGCTTCACAGGGGTAAACACAATTCCCCCTTTCAAACGCTCCTCCAAACCCCGAGGTTATGTGCAACTCGGAGCAGATGTAAATGTCGAGAGAGAAAATTTTCTGCCGTATACATGTTGCAACATAGCAAATACATAGTCTAATCTGGAGAATTCTAGTTTAGCATAGATCTTTCTGGAGTGACCTTAATTCACATTAGTTGATAACATGGTAGATAAAATGGAACAGTTAAATTTATGGTCCTTTTATTAAGGCGTTTTAGCCCACACTAAACACTAACGTGTCCATTATATTCTATGGATGCGTTAGCGTTTAGCACGTGCGAATATTTATAGCAGGCTAAAACGGCTAGCGCGCTTTAGTAAAAGGACCCCTGTATCCATTAAGGTGTATTTATTTATTTAAAAAATTTCTACACCGTCTAAGACCTAAGCGGTTTACAATGTAAACATACGTAATCATGTATACATACAGGGCAGTATTAATTCATCGAGGGCCCCTAGGCACCCAAGTACACTGGGCCTCTTGCCCCGCCCCACCCCACCATGCTCTCAGGTGGAAACAGGAAGCTGCGTCAGAGGGAAGCTTTGGGCAAGCAGCACCGCTTGCACAATTACAGTTCCCGTTGCCTTTCTTACCCACGTTGCTTGCTTGTCTTACTTTCCGTCAATGGGTGAGGGGCCGAGTTGCCGATCGGGGGGGGCCACATTGCCGATCGATGCTGGAGGGGCCCATCGCCGTTTGGAAAAAACAGTGTTGATGCCCTCTTTCATCGGGCCCCCCTGACCATTTTGGGCCCTAGGCACGCGCCTACTTGGCCTGTTGGTTAATCGTGTCCTGTATACATACACACTAAATACAAAAATTCCCCAGTGGAAAACCTTACCAAATATTATAAACCAAATGATTCCCACTTAACCTAACATGTTAATGAAAGTTCAATTCTAATAACAGGAGTTGGCCTCAGTAATGGAGCCTACGCGTAGTCGAAATCAATGACTGAGGTGTTCAGCGTAGTTATCCTTGCTCCTTATTCTCCAATCATTGGCCTTACTCCTGTTAAATTACTTTATTCAAAAAGATTAAATCTACTATAAATTTCTTATTTAATAATTTCTTTTTTTCTTTTTCCAATTTTATAACTTATTATCATTAAAACATTCTATTAAACTCATTCTACCCCTTTCATTACATTATTATATATTTCTCATGAAACTGCCTGCTTTCCGTTATATCTATTGATAATTATTTTAAACTAGGCAACATTCATTATTCCAAAAGCCTACTTATCTTGAGTCAGCACTTGTATTTCAAAACAGCCAACGTGGCCAGCGTTTCGTGGGCACAAACTCAAACCCACTGCATCAGGGCCAGATAATTTGGGAAACAAGTCGCTGAAAAAAGTACAAAAAAGATTTATTTAGTGAAAAGTACTACAATCTTACTTATTATTCACGATAAGTTCACTTACTTGCTGCTCAATGTTCATTTGAAAGCGGTCTCAATTCAACAAAATGGCGACAGCCTCGATTTAAAAAACTTGGTTGTGTACTGACGTCAGTCAGAGTATCAGATTTCAATGGTGCAGGGATTCATTGATAAATACCAGGGACTCTACTATAGATTTCAAAGCAGGAAACAGTCAAGCACCACAAGATGAAAAAACGGCTTGTGCTTAGTAAAAATGTTGCCATTCTATTTGTTTGTTCAGGCCATTAGGATACAATGTATTTAATCTATTGATCCAACGCTGTTCATGTTGGGCAAGCTTACGTCTAAAATTACCTCCCCTAATATCGGGTCTGACAATTTCTATAATGACAGCTTTTAATGTCATAAATTCATGTTTCCTTGCAATACAGTGTTTTGCTAATGGTGCTCCCATGTTCATATTTTTAATGTTGCTTTTATGTTCAGTCAACCTGACATTTAGCTGCCTAGAAGTTTGACCTATATATAATAGGTTGCAGGGACATCTCAAAGCATAAACTACCCCACGAGTTTTACAATTTGATGTATGGTTCAGGATGTATTCCCTGTTATCTTTGGGGTTCACAAATACTTTGGTGCATTCCATCAAAGCACACATCTGACATTTATTACAGGTTTGATGACCCTCCATAGAATTGTCTAAGATAGTAAACGTATCTTTAGGTCGTGAGGGACATAATATCTCCTTTAGGTTCCTATTACGACGATAGGCTATCCTAAGGGAATAGTCTTTAAAGGTTCCTGCTATGCTCAAAATCTCCCAGTGTTTTCTCAAAGCTTTAGCGATTTTATAGCTCTGATTAGAGTACGTTAACACACATGTCATGATTTTCTCACATGTTTGATCATTGTTCCTATTTTTAGGGGTTAACAGATGTTCCCTATGGTTGTAGAGGGCCCTTTTATAAGCTCTATTAATAATCTTTTCTGGGTAGCCCCTTTGTAGGAATTTGTATTTCAAGTTTGTTGCTTGTCTTTTAAAATCAGCATCAGAAGTACAAATTCTTCTAATTCTTAGGAATTGGGAGAATGGAAGACTTTTTCGAAGAGAGCTGGGATGAGCACTTGAAAAGTGTAATACCGAGTTGCTGTCAGTCGGTTTCGTATAAACTTGTGTTTTGAATTTCCCATCAACGGTTTTAATCAATACATCCAAGAAAGAGATTTCAACTGTACTATGCGTGTGAGTAAATTTTACTTTCGGGTGACAGGTGTCCATATATTTCAGAAACTCACTCAGTTCATCGGAACTTCCATTCCAAATCAGGAAAATGTCATCGATGTAACGGGTCCACAGTTTAACTTTAGTGAAGAATCGAGAAGGATATATCCATTTCTGCTCAAATTCATTCATAAATAAGTTAGCCACAGCCGGGGCCATAGTAATACCCATTGCTATCCCCGATTTTTGCTGAAACATGGAAAGAGTATAGTTAATCACTGGGACAAGCATCATTTTTATAGTATCCAGTCGCCCCCACCAAGTGAGCTTGAGGGGTGACCATTGGGATGTAAGGCGTTTGATTTTGGATATTAGGAAATCCAGATTATATGCGACTGTAGGGCCAAAGTAAATACCGAGGTATCTAAGTTTAGTGGGGGTCCAAGTGAACCCATATTGAGCGAGATCTTCTTTAACATCAGAACAATGTAGCGGCATAATTTCTGTTTTGGATAAATTAAGCTTATATCTCGATATAGCAGAGTATGTGGATATCAACTCAAGAATAAAAGGGATAGAAGATGGAGTCGCATATAAAAGGATATCGTCAGCGTAAGCTGATAATTTAACATGAGCGTAAGCTGTTCGAAATCCCGTAATATTAGCATTCGTACGGATCGCCGTCAATAAAGGTTCAAGGGCGATGTTAAAAAGAAGAGGGGACAGTGGGCAACCCTGTCGAGTACCTCTACTAGGGTGGAAGGGGGCAGAATACAAATTAATAAACAGTCTAGTTGTAGGGGTGGAATATAATATTTGAATCATGGAAATGAAATACGTCGGGTATCCATACCACTGCAAGACTTGGAAGATGTAACTCCATTCTACCCAATCAAAAGCTTTCTCGGCATCTAATCCCATGATTAGTAAGGGATCAGAGCCAGTGCCTGTCTGATGTATAACATCTGCTAGCAACCTAGTGTTATCGCTAGAAAAACGCCCTGGCATGAAACCCGTTTGATCAGGGGAAATAATATGGTGCATTCTGGGAAGTAAACGGTTAGCTATAACTTTTGCAAAAATCTTAGCATCAGTATTGATTAAGGAAAGAGGCCTATAATTCGTTACCAATAATGGGGATTTGTCAGGTTTAGGGAGGATAATTATGGTTGCCTCCTTAAAGGAACCTGATATTTTACCAGACTGGATAATAGACGTAAAGAATGCATGGATATGATATAGTAAGTAAGGTAAGAAGGAACAGTAGAATTCAGCCGTTAGCCCATCCGGACCGGGAGCCTTGTTGTTGGCCAGCTGTCGAATGGCTATTTCTATTTCATCACGTTGTAATGTACATGATAGGTCTTTTTGTTGTGAAATAGAAATTGGCGTATGGGGGAGAGAGTGTAGAAATTGTTCTGTAGAAGAGGAGTCATGGACTTCCGATGTGTAAAGATGGGAATAGAAAGTATGAAAACAGGAGACAATAGCAGCGGAATCAGTTATTACAGTATTGTTATTACCATGCAGAGCGGCAACATAAGTTTTAGAAGATCTCCCCTTGAGATACTGAGCTAGCTGATGTCCACAACGATTGTTTTCCGCATAATAAGAGGCATTTTTAAGTAAAATTGTATGTGACGCTGATTTGCTTAAAAGTGCATTATACTCCACCCTAAGGGTTCGAAGACGCATCAGAGCAGCGAAGTCGGCAGAGTGTGCCACATGATAGTCCTCTGCCATTTTGATCTTAAGTTCTAGTTCCTCTGTAGCACGTATTTGCTCTCGCTTCATATATGCCGCCTTTGATATTATTTCACCCCTAATGAACGCCTTAAAAGAGTCCCATAAATTTATCCAATTTGTGGAAGAAGGCCCATTGAATATGAAAAAGTCAGTTATTGCTGCAGATATATATTCCACAAATTCAGTTTCTAGTAGGAGTGAGTTATTAAATCTCCATTGTTTGTAGGGAGTAGCTTTAGTGATATTACGAAAGTATATTAGAATAGCAGCATGATCGGAAATAGCTATTTCCTTAATTATAGCAGAGGAAAGGTATGTGATCAAGGCACCACTCACTAGAAAGTAATCTATTCTAGAATAAGTTGAATGTGGAGGTGAATAGTATGTAAATGTGCTATCCTTGGGGTGGGTAATTCTCCAGGGATCAATCAGATCATATTGATCAATCAAATCATGTAGTTTATGCCAAGAACGAGATTTTTTATAAGGAGCATGGGACTTACGGTCGCAGACTGGATCAAGGATAAGGTTGAAATCTCCCCCTATAATGTAGAGGCTATCAGGAGAGGCAGAAAGTTGTGTGGCCAAGTCTCAAAGAAATCAGGAATATCAGTGTTGGGGGCATAAACATTGAGACAAGTAAGAATTACACCATTGATATCCAGGTGAACTGTAATCCATCTACCAAATAAATCTGTGGAATGAGATAACAATTTAATATCCTGTCATCGTTTGATAATTACCATGACTCCATTCTTTTTATCAGCAGCAGGGGAATATAAAATTGGGATAGCCCAGGAAAAATTAAGTTTAGCGGAATCTTTAGCTGACAGATGGGTTTCTTGTAACAGTGTAATATCAGGTTGAAGACGGGAAATATAATCCCAAATTTTCTGCTGCTTAACAGGGTTATTAAGGCCCTTCACATTAAGGGAGCAAAAAGCTAGTGTCAAATAAATCAAAAAATACAATAATATGAGGCATCAAAGTTATAACTGAGATCAAACATATCACTACTTTCCAACTAAAGCAGCAGAAAATCCTCTTGTATTACAATCTCAATGTATGGGTATAAAACGCAATACTGTCCAACCAATAGTAGAAATGCGGAAAAGAAGCAACTAGCAAGGAACAAGGCCCTATTATTAGCAGTATGCAAGTGATCCTGATCTAATTTATTAATACAGTGTGGTAAAATTGCTGGGATCAAGACGATATTTACTAGGCACATAGAACATAAAATATAGCATGGTTATCATCAGAATAATATACTGTATCTGAGGTAAAACAAGAATCAGCAAAGTATAGATACATTTGCACATATTCAGAAATATTAAAGAGATCAGAGGTCAAAATGAAAACGGCAGAGTAGACACCGAAGAGGGAGTGGAAAATATGAAAAAGGATCTGCAAAAGTTAGAGGAATGGTCTAATGCCTGGCAACTAAAATTCAATGCAAAGAAATGCAGAGTAATGCATTTGGGGATTAATAATAGGAAGGAACCGTATATGCTGGGAGGAGAGAAGCTGATATGCACGGACGGGGAGAGGGACCTTGGGGTGATAGTGTCCGAAGATCTAAAGGCGAAAAAACAGTGTGACAAGGCAGTGGCTGCTGCCAGAAGGATTCTGGGCTGTATAAAGAGAGGCGTAGTCAGTAGAAGGAAGAAGGTGTTGATGCCCCTGTACAGGTCATTGGTGAGGCCCCACTTGGAGTATTGTGTTCAGTTTTGGAGACCGTATCTGGCGAAAGACATAAGAAGACTTGAGGCGGTCCAGAGGAGGGCGACGAAAATGATAGGAGGCTTGCACCAGAAGACGTATGAGGAGAGACTGGAAGCCCTGAATATGTATACCCTAGAGGAAAGGAGAGACAGGGGAGATATGATTCAGACGTTCAAATACTTAAAGGGTATTAACGTAGAACAAAATCTTTTCCAGAGAAAGGAAAATGGTAAAACCAGAGGACATAATTTGAGGTTGAGGGGTGGTAGATTCAGGGGCAATGTTAGGAAATTCTACTTTACGGAGAGGGTGGTGGATGCCTGGAATGCGCTCCCGAGAGAGGTGGTGGAAAGTAAAACTGTGACTGAGTTCAAAGAAGCATGGGATGAACACAGAAGATTTAGAATCAGAAAATAATATTAAAGATTGAACTAGGCCAGTTACTGGGCAGACTTGTACGGTCTGTGTCTGTGTATGGCCGTTTGGAGGAGGATGGGCAGGGGAGGGCTTCAATGGCTGGGAGGGTGTAGATGGGCTGGAGTAAGTCTTAACAGAGATTTTGGTAGTTGGAACCCAAGCACAGTACCGGGTAAAGCTTTGGATTCTCGCCCAGAAATAGCTAAGAAGAAAAAAAATAATAATAATAATAATTTAAATTGAATCAGATTGGGCAGACTGGATGGACCATTCGGGTCTTTATCTACCGTCATCTACTATGTTACTATGTTACTATGTTACTATGTCATGAGGATCTGTCAAAACAGGGTAAGGAAGAGATAACAGACTCAGGAATAATAATAATAATAACTTTATTCTTATATACCGCCACACCCAGCGAGTTCTAGGCGGTTTACATCAATTAACAAATTATCTGCATTGACAAGCTTATTTACAACAAGTTACAATCAGATTTACGATAGATTACAACAATTTACAGCAGTCAGCGAGGAAGTTACAGCAGTTTACAGTAGTCTGCAATGAAGGGAAAATGTACAGCAATTTAACAGAAATTGCAGCTTTGATCGAACTAGACAAGGGAAGTAGAGAGAGGGACAAGGGAGGATCTGGTGAGGGCGAGAGGGGGAGGGGTGGGGCCGGTGTTATGTGGGGTGAAGGGATTAATTAAGGGTCATGTTTGCTGAATAGGTAAGTTTTGAGTAGTTTTCTGAAGGCAAGGTAAGTGGGGGCCTCGAGTATCATCTGGGCTAGCCATGGGTTCGACTTGGCTGCTTGGAAGGCGAGAGTTCTATCGAGGAATCTTTTGAGAAGACAGTGTTTTGGCGAAGAGAAGGCGAACAGTTGAATTCTGCGCGATGTCCTGTTGTTGCAATAAAGGTTAAAGTGGGTATTTAAGTAACTAGGAGAAGAACCGTTAACCAATTTGTAACAGAAGCATGCAAATTTAAAAAGAACTCTAGATTCAAATGGCAGCCAATGTAGTTGGTGGTAGAAAGGGGTGACATGTTCCCATTTCTTTAGGAACATCAAAAAAGACAGGGATAGTGAGGCCACAAAGGCAGACAGCGGTCAGCTCAACACAACCCAGATAAATCTAAAAGTGAGTAGTAAAGAACCAGAAAGTGGGATCTGAGTTGGCTGCAGTGCCACAATAAGCAACACCGTGGATAAGCTACAGGACACAGCAATAAGTCTTGCAAGCAGAGTATCAATATTATGGTCGCAGCGGGGATCCCAAGGAACTGCAAACAGTGTCAAAACCAATAGCAGTAGCTTCTAACTGAGAGAAAAACAGCATGAATAGTTAAGAGCAAAATTAAGTTGAATCAATGAAACTTGGAGCTTGGGTCTCCAAGTAATCTGCTAACTCGTGAGGGTGAGTGAAATTCTTCGTGATGTTGTTGAAAGTGACCCGGAGGGTGGCAGGGTAAAACATGCCATATTTAGCTCCAATAAGCTTGAGTTTAGGTCTATATTCTAAGAGCTGTTTTCTCTTCTTCGCAGTCTGTTTTGCAAGATCAGGAACTATGAGGATATTGTGACCCTCATACTTTAGTGGGTGATGTAACTTCTCTTGGCGCATGATCTCCATTACCTGTGTGTAACGCAGAAGACGGGCCACTATAGGCCGTGGATATTTGGCCCCCACATCAAGCTTATTCGTCGGTACTCGGTGAGCGCGGTCAATTTCCACTTCGTGTTTGAACTCGATGCCAAGAAGCTTTGGTAGTAGCATTTGTAAAAAAGCAATCGCATCTTTGCCTTCCCTCACCGCCGGTACACCCAGAACTCGCAAGTTGCTCCTTCGAGAGCGGTTCTGGGCATCCTCCAGCTCTTATTCTAAGATGGTAATTTTCTTTAGCTGGCGTTGTATAGATTTGATATTGGATTCATTTACCTCAATCCTTTGTTCTGCCACATCCAGGCGAGATCGGCAAACCGCCATTTCCACTGTGAGGGAGGCAAGGTCGACTCGGTTTACAATAGATTAAAAAAAGAAAAAGAAAAGCAGAACTTACAATTTTGACAACAGCCAGGTTTTTAAGTTTTTGCGAAAGGACTGAAGTGAACCTAATTCTCTTAAACTTAGAGGAATATCGTTCCAAATTTCTGTTAGCTTAAATGAATAAGATTTCCCCCAGCTTACCAATAGAAACAATACCTTTGAGAGATGGAAAAGGCCATTTAAGTTTTTGCATTTTCCTGACCAGACCCAGCCTTTGAGAATTCCAAGAAAGTCATTACTGTAATACTCACACAATGAACAGCTCTTTTCTGCAACAGACCTACTCTTTGGAAAATGCTTCCTTTAGAGTTAAACATGTAACTGGTAATGATCTCCAGAAGCAGTGTAAGGCTTGGTTATTTAAATCTTATTACGGCTGAGCTGTGATAGTTTGTATTGGAACTTGAATTTCTAATGTTTGTATTCACTCTGTGTTATTTGAACTGCCTCATGGACTTTTGAGAAAGGTGATATGTAAAATTGTTAAATTAAAAAAATAAATAAAGTTATAAATGAG
Organism: Geotrypetes seraphini; assembly: GCF_902459505.1. Lineage (NCBI taxonomy): Eukaryota > Metazoa > Chordata > Amphibia > Gymnophiona > Dermophiidae > Geotrypetes > Geotrypetes seraphini. The sequence goes on along the minus strand of NC_047090.1, from coordinate 20,990,017 downwards.
GCTACCAGTGGTGTGCTACAGCGATAAATCCTTGTCCAGTTCTTTTCAACGCTTTTGTAAGTGATATTGCTGAAAGCCTATTGGGAAAAAAATTTCCTTCTCGTAGATGATAAAATCTGCAACTAAATAGACACCATAGGAAATGTGAAAAACATGAAAAGGGATCTAGCAAAAGCTTGAGGAATGGTCTAGGGCAGGGGTAGGCAATTCCGGTCCTCGCGAGCCGGAGCCAGGTCAGGTTTTCAGGATATCTGCAATGAATATGTATGAGATGGATTTGCATGCACTGCCTCCTTGAGATGCAAATCTATACCATGCAAATTTATTGTGGATATCCTGAAAACCTGACCTGGCTCCAGCTCTCGAGGACTGGAATTGCCTACCCCTGGTCTAGGAGGCAGCAGATAAGATTTCTTCCTACAAAATACAGGGTCATGCATTTGGACTGCAAAAACCCAAGGAAGTGGGACGGTAAAGGGATAAACTAAAGTAGAGCAGGATCTGGGGGTGATTGTATCTGATAATCGTAAGGTGGTCCAACAGGTAGGTAAGGCAATGGCAAATGTCCGAAGGATGCTTCAATGAATAGCAAAAGAGAAAGCGGCAAACACAGAGCAGACCAGTAGATGTAGAACATAAGAACATAAGAAGTTGCCTCCACTGGGTCAGACCAGAGGTCCATCGCGCCCAGCGGTCCGCTCCCGCGGCGGCCCATCAGGTCCATGACCTGTGAAGTGATTTCTGTCTAATCCTATAACCTACCTCTACTTCTATCTGTACCCCTCAATCCCCTTTTCTTTTAGGAACCTATCTAGACCCTCCTTGAACCCCCTGTTGCGTGCTCTGGCCTATTACAGCCTCCGGGAGCGCGTTCCATGTGTCCACCACCCTCTGAGTGAAAAAAAACCTCCTAGCATTTGTTCTAAACCTGTCCTTTTTCAATTTCTCCGAGTGCCCCCTTGTGCTTGTGGCTCCCCACAGCCTGAAGAATTTGTCCCTGTCTACCTTCTCTATACCCTTCATGATTTTGAAGGTTTCTATCATGTCTCCCTTAAGTCTCCGCTTTTCCAGGGAGAATAGCCCCAGCATTTCCAATCTGTCAGCATATGAGAAGTTTTCCATACCCTTTATCAACTTTGTCGCTCTTCTCTGGACTCCCTCAAGTACCGCCATGTCCTTTTTGAGGTACGGCGACCAGTACTGGACACAGTACTCCAGATGTGGGCGCACCATCGCCCGATATAGCGGCAAAATTACTTCCTTCGTCCTGGTCGTGATACCCTTTTTGATGATACCCAACATTCTGTTTGCTTTCTTTGAGGCTGTCGCACACTGTGCTGATGCTTTCAATGTTGTGTCCACCATCACCCCCAGGTCTCTTTAAAGTTTGCTCACCCCCAGCAACGATCCCCCCATTTTATAGTTGAACATCGGGTTCTTTTTCCCTACATGCATGACTTTGCATTTCTCAGTGTTAAAACTCATTTGCCATTTTCTTGCCCAGTCTTCCAATCTCGTTAAGTCCCTTTGCAGGTTTTCACAGTCTTCCTTGGTTCTAACCCTGCTGTAGAGTTTGGTGTCGTCCGCAAATTTAATGACCTCACAGTTCGTTCCTGTCTCCAAGTCGTTAATAAATATATTGAACAGGAGCGGTCCCAGCACCGACCCCTGTGGGACTCCACTCGTGACCCATTGCCATTCTGAGTAATGGCCCTTTACTCCAACCCTTTGTTTCCTGCCTGCCAGCCAGTGTTTGATCCATCGGTGGATATCCCCTTGCACCCCGTGGTTCCACAGCTTCTTAAGCAGCCGTTCATGGGGTACCTTGTCGAAGGCTTTTTGGAAGTCAAGGTAAATGATGTCAATGGATTCCCCTTTATCCATCTGTCTGTTTATTCCCTCAAAGAAGTACAGCAAGTTCGTGAGGCATGACCTTCCCTTGCAGAAGCCTTGCTGGCTTGCCTTCAGCTGCCCATTGTTTTCTATGTGGCCGCAGTTGGTGTCTTTAATCAGTGCTTCCATCATCTTTCCCGGAACCGAGGTCAAACTCACCGGCCTGTAGTTTCCTGGGTCACCCCTTGATCCTTTCTTGAAGATGGGCGTGACATTCTATTTTCCAGTCCTCTGGGATCTCCCCTGTTTTTAAGAAAAGGTTACATATTTTGCGAAAAGTTTCTGCTATTTCGTTTCTCAGCTCTTTTAGTACCCTTGGGTGGATGCCGTCCGGACCTGGTGATTTGTCGCTCTTTAGTCTGTCTATCTGACGGAGGACTTCCTCCCGGCTTACATCTAGTTTGACCAGTTTCCCATCCTGGTCTCCATGTAAGATCTCCTCGGGTTCTGGAATATTGGATGTGTCCTCTCTCGTGAAGACTGACGAGAAGAACTTATTTAACCTTTCAGCTATCTCTGTTTCTTCCTTTACCACTCCCTTCCTGTCTCCATTATCCAATGGTCCCACTTCCTCCCTGGCCGGTTGTCTCCCTTTCACATACTAGAAACAAGCAACATGGTCACATTTCATCTAAAAAGGTTCTTACAAAATGCAGGATCATGCATTTGGACTGCAAAAACCCAAAGGAATGGGACGATAAAGGGATAAACTTCTGTGCATGAAAGTAGAGCAGGATCTGGGGGTGATTGTATCTGATAATCGTAAGGTGGTACAACAAGTAGGTAAGGCAATGGCAAAAGTCCAAAGGATTCTTCAATGAACAACAAAAGAGAAAGTGGCAAACACAGAGCAGATCAGTAGATGTAGAAACAAGCAACATGGTCACATTTCATCTAAAAAGGTTCCTACAAAATGCAGGGTCATGCATTTGGACTGCAAAAACCCAAGGAAGTGGGACGGTAAAGGGATAAACTAAAGTAGAGCAGGATCTGGGGATGATTGTATCTGATAATTGTAAGGTGGTCCAACAGGTCGGTAAGGCAATGGCAAAAGTCCGAAGGATGCTTCAATGAATAGCAAAAGAGAAAGTGGCAAACACAGAGCAGACCAGTAGATGTAGAAAAAGCAACATGGTCACATTTCCTCTAAAAAGGTTCTTACAAAATGCAGGATCATGCATTTGGACTGCAAAACCCAAAGAAGTGGGACGATAAAGGGATAAACTTATGTGCATGAAAGCAGAGCAGAATCTGGGGGTGATTGTATCTGATAATCGTAAGGTGGTCCAACAGGTAGGTAAGGCAATGGCAAAAGTCCGAATGATGCTTCAATGAATAGCAAAAGAGAAAGCGGAAAACACAGAGCAGACCAGTAGATGTAGAAACAAGCAACATGGTCACATTTTGCCTAAAAAAGCTGTGTTATTTATTCATTTAGTTTTCTATCCCATCTTCCCCAAAGAGCTCAGAACAGGTTACAGGTTAACATACATAATATCCTGTCAACAGGTTACAATTTGCCATAGTTATAGTACAATGGGGGGGAGGGGTTAATACAAGTTTTTAATCCTAACTCAATACATACTAAGGATATAAAACCAATAAAATAATATACAGTTTACAGGTTGCAATTTGCCATAGTTATAGTACAAGGCATTTCAGTTCTTGCAACCGTCCTGGTCCCTTTGCTCCGCTCCACCTCAGCGCTACTTTTGCCAATGGGCAGGGGAGGCAGCTATCCCAGGGCCCATCTGCCCACTGGTAAATGTAGTCCTGAAGGTGCTGTCTTTTCTCCCTCTCTTCCAGTCTCTCACTGTTCAAAGTTGTTGAAACGCATGCAGATTGTGAAAAATTGGGCGCCCAAGTGATGCACATTGGGAAGAATAACCTGAATCACAGTTACCGGATGCTAGGGTCCATCTTGGTGATTAGCGCCAAAGAAAAGGATCTGGGTATCTTCGTAGACAATGCGATGAAACCTTCCACCCAATGTGTGGCAGCGGCCAAAAAAGCAAACAGGATGCTAGGAATTATTTTAAAAAGGGATGGTTAACAAGACTAAGAATGTTATAATGCCCCTGTATCGCTCCATGGTGCAACCTCATCTGGAGTATTGCGTTCAATTCTGGTCTTCTTATCTCAAGAAAGATATAGCGGCACTAGAAAAGGGTCAAAGAAGAGCGACCAAGATGGTATGAGGAAAGACTAAAATGGAAGACTACAATGGACTGTGAAAACTGAACTGTTGTGAGTAATTCAAGGACTACAAAAACTTTTTTCTGTTAGTCTTACAGAAACAAGACTCCCTTCAACAGACTGAGGAAAAATCAAATGAAATTGATGGCAGGTCTGAGATAGCAGCCATTTATAAGTATACACAGCACTTTCATTAGCACTTTAGCTTACACTTTACAAATGTTATGTGTATTATGTATATTGTGAAATTTTAAACAAATAGTGCTTAATAAATAATTGATTTAAATTTAATAAGAGGGCATTATATATTTATTTATTTATTGTCATGTAATGAATGTCATAAAGATAGATAAATCATCCCATTTTTGTTGTTAGTACTGTAAAACATTTTCACAGAATTGTATCACTCCAGGTATCTCATTCCATAAAGCTGGACTCACAACTGGAAAACAGGATTTTCTAGTATTGCCATATTTCACTTCGTTCCTTTTTCATACATCTAATGACGTATAATTTTTCGATCCTAACATTTTACCCGGTCTATACATTATCAAACATTTTCTCATAGAGTCAGGCATAGTTTTGTTGCATTACTTTCAAAATTTTAAATTGTATTCAAAATATAATTGGGATCCAATGCGGTTTCTGTAAAACTGGAGTAATGTGCTCAAAGTGGGATTTCCCCCATCAGAACCCGAGATACAGTTTGGCACCTGGACACCTATCCAGACAGGTTGGGACTGCTATTTATAAAGTCAGACTTGCCCAGATAGCTTTCCAGGGGTTGACGGTAAATATTGGTGGTGCCCAGATAACCGGCTACACTTGCACTGTACGCCCTGGACTGCCCTGGCAGTGACCAGCTAGTAGAGACCTTTCTTTGGGAGAGAGACATTCTAAGGTTGACTCATGAGAGTTCTCTGAAGCAGCATGTTTATGTGAAATGCGGCAGAACTCCAACAGTTCAGTTAAGTGCCATTTAAATGCTTTGACAGTCAAACACATTGTGATTTATAGATTATGATTTTCATACGAAATTACAAAAAGATTCACATTTAATATGAAACACTGCACAGACAAGTATCATCATACGTGCTATGATTGAGAAAAGAGCCCCCTTATGATGGATGTAATCCACCGGTGGCATGGTCTCACTTGTTTGAGATTTCTGAGCGCTTTGGAAGCATTGGCCATCAAATAGGCATGTGGGTGTCCATTATTGTTACAATTTCAGTTACTGAATCTTTCTGACAAATGTAAGGAAGTTCTTCTTCACCCAGAGAGTGATGGAAAACTGGAACGCTCTTCCGGAGGCTGTTATAGGGGAAAACACCCTCCAGGGATTCAAGATAAAGTTAGACAAGTTCCTGCTGAACCAGAACGTACACAGGTAAGACTAATCTCAGTTAGGGCACTGGTCTTTGACCTTCGGGCCGCTGTGTGAGCAGACTGCTGGGCATGATGGACCACTGGTCTGACCAGGCAGCGGCAATTCTTATGTTCTTATGCAGAATATAATAAGCAAGTTCTTTACAAGAAGGGTACATGAAAAGATGAATTTATGGTGTTAAGTACTGTAAACAGGGTGACAGAGGAACCTAACTCCCTTTTTCCCATAGGATCAATGGTTCTGTAATTGTTTGTCGGTATTCATGAGGTTTTCTAGGAACCTAACCATAGTGAATAGCAAGAACGCACTGTAACTATCCTTTCTGCTTCTGAAGAAGGAGAAGCAAGATTTCTTAGGATGGACACACCCTCTTCCTAGTTCTCACAAACTGAGCGACTGAAGAACTGCTTGAAAGGTAAAATCCCTCTGGCTCCTCTGTGGCTAGTCTAAATTGTGTTTCTTGGCAAGGGCCACTAGGGCTCTATTTGGACATGTTTCCCCTTATTCTAGAGGTTTGAACAAAGGTAAATCAGAAACTATACTAAAACACAAATATAAAATTGAAATCCCACAGCACAGAAGTGTGAGAAAAAAAAATCTCCTTTATTTAAAATGGGCCTCAGACCCTTATTCAGGTCTGTTTTTTTTTCCAGGGGCAAAACTGCAAAATAAGTAGGCCTGCCTTCTGTATTTGTCTCCATGGGAACACTATATAAACTGGTGAGAAGGCCAGGATAATTTGCCTATTATTTAAATTGTATCCAGAAGTTTGGCAGAAATATGGAGGCATAGTTTAGAGTTATGAGTAACAAGGTAATATTAGTTTGAATTTGATATGACATGTAAAATGTTGAAAAGCAGCTAATTTTAAGACTTTAGTTCAAATCAGCTAACCTTTTTGTTTCTAAATGTAAAACATGCAAAGCTCTAATCCATATGTAGATGCAGTGATTCACATTTGAGTGTGACTCACTGCACAGTGAAGTAGCCTTGATCTGGGGTGAAGGGAGGCAAGTCTAAATGAATGATGCAATGTTTCAGATGAGACTTGAACTAACAAAAACTTAGAACAGAGATGAACAAGGTTCAATCTTTGGGCCAAATACAACTTTATTATTTTTGCATTAGGATTTATCACCTATTAGAAGAAATTCACTAAAGGCAAGAATAATTCAAACATAAGCAATGGACAATTACAGCCGTTCAAAAATTAAAATAGCAATACTACGACTACTATTAAATATTTCTATAGCGCTACCAGATGCATGCAGCGCTGCAGAATCACAAAGAGTAAGAAAACAGTCCTTGCTCAAGAGAGCTTACAATCTAAGCAGTCAAGACAGACAAACAGGATGTCATGGATACTGTTAAGGGGAATGGTTAATCTGCTGGCTGGGTTGGAGGACTGCGGGAAGTACAGGATAATCAAGCCATTGTGACATCACTGATGAGGTTGGCTCTTATTGGTGGAATGAGGAATTATGACATCACAATCTCAGCTCTGCTTCTCAATGACAAACATGGTGCCATGGATACAGTTAAGGGGAACGGTTAATCAGCAGGCTGGGTTGGAGGGCAGAAGAGTAGTGTTAAGGATTGAAAGCTATATCAAAAAGGTGGGTTTTCAGTCTGCTTTTAAACAAGGGAAGGGAAGAGGCTTTATAGACAAACTTGGGTAATTTATTCCAAGCATAGGGGGCAGCTAGATGAAAGGAACGAAGTCTGGAATTGACAGAGGAGGAGAAGGATAATGCTAAGAGTGACTTATCTGAGGAATGGAGTTCTCTTGGAGGTGTATAAGGAGAGAGAAGCGAGGAGAGATATTGAGGGACAGCAGAATGAAAACTCTTGTAGGTCAGCAATAAGATCTTGAACTGTATGCCAGTGAAGTGACTTAAGGAGAGGGGTGACAAGAGCGTAGTGAGGTTTGTAGAAGATGAGACGCGCAGCAGAGTTTTGCACAGATTGCAAGGGGGAGAAGTGACACTAAGGGATACCAGTTAGGAGTAGATTGCAGTAATCTAAGCTTGAGGTTCCGAGAGCTTGGACAAGGGTCTGGGTAGTGTGCTCTGAGAGGAAGGGGCAAATTTTGGTGATATTGAAGAGATAGAAGCGACAGGCCTTAGCAGCTTGTTGGATATACATAGAAAATGAGAGGTTAGAATCAAAGACCACTCCAAGGTTGCAAGCAGAGGAGACTGGAACAATGACAGTATTATTTACAGAGATGGAGAAAGGAGGAGGAGCAGAGGGTTTAGGAGGAAAGAGGAACAGCTCAGTCTTGGACATATTTAGTTTCAGATGACGGCAGGACATCCAGGCAGCAAGGTCAGCCAAACAAGCAGACATACCGTATTACATCACAATGTCAGCACAATTCTCAATAAAATATTTTAATAGACAGCATAGGCTGTAAGCAAATGTGGGACATAGAGATAGAATAACAGGAGTAAGAAAATAAGGGAACTAATTTATAGAAAGTTGCATGAGGTCAGAAAGGTGCTTGAATATTTCCTTAGCTACGATAGGAGGGGATAAACATGTCCAGCTATAGTATGTGCAGCCAGTGTCACTCCTTGTGTGTGACTAGCAAGTTAGTTACTTCAAGTTTGTCTTACAACTCAGAAGACAAGCTTGAAGTTTCATTAGAGTGCCTCCAAGTCTAGAAGGGACATGTACTAGATCCGTGGTCTCTAAATGGGGTACGAGAGAACTCAGTAAAAGGCATCATTGAAAAGCTTATACGTCTTATTGTTATTTCAAGTTGGTTTTAGAGACCATATTGGCTCTTCAAGCTTTATGGACCCCTGAGGTAGGCATCTTCATGCTGAAACATGGACCGTGCTGGGTTCAAGAATAGTTTTTCCCAGATTCTGGATGGCCCTTGGTGCGTTTGTGTTTGTCTGGTAGTATTTGTATGTTGATCCTCTTCTACACACTATTTTCCATCTTTAAAACAAATTTAGATTGAATTGACTGTGCTTGTTGAGATTATTATTGTAAATTAACCTCTGTTTTTTTGTACTCTAACGAGGCGCATAATCATACTGAGTAACTTTTTTCTTTCAAAGTTTTAACTTGCAATGACAAGGAGTTAATTACCAGAAGCATATGGGCTCCTTTTACTAAGGTACGCTACACGCTAAACGCTAACGTGCCCATTATAAGTCTATTGACGTGTTAGCATTTAACACACACTAAAATGGCTAACACACCTTTGTAAACAAGGGGGATAGTCTTTCCCAGATTCGAAATTGCCAACCATGATCAGGCAAAATACTACCTCCATGGCCCAAACCAGAGCTCTCATTGTTCTCTCAGAAGATTATAGAAGGATTATAAACCTGCAATTGGATGGTGTGAATAACATGAAGAAAGACCTGGCAAAGCTTGAAGAATGGTCTGTAATTTGGCAGCTAAAATTTAATGCAAAGAAATGCAAGGTCATGCATTTGGGCTGCCAAAATCAGAGGGAATGGTACAATTTAGAGGGTGAAGAAGATACGTGCACGATGGAAGAGCGGGACTTGGGTGTGATTGTATGCGATGATCTTAAGGTGGCCAAACAGATTGAACAGGTGACGGCAAAAGCTAGAAGGATGCTAGGGTGCATAGGGAGAGGTATGGCCAGTAGGAAAAAGGAGGTATAAGACTCTGGTGAGACCTCATTTAGAATATTGTGTACAATTCTGGAGGCCGCACCTTTAAATATATAAAAAAGGATGGAGTCGGTCCAGAGGAAGGCTACTAAAATGCTCTGTGGTCTTCGTGATAGGCGTATGGGGAAAGACTTAAAGATCTCAATCTGTATACTTTGGAGGAAAGGTGGGAAAGGGATGATATGATAGAGACGTTTAAATACCTACGTAATGTAAATGCGCAAGAGTCGAGTCTGTTTCATTTGAGAGGAAACTCTGCAATGAGAGGGCATAGGATGAAGTTAAGAGGTTATAGGCTCCGGAGTAATCTAAGGAAATACTTTTTTTACAGAAAGGGTGGTAGATGTGTGGAACAGTCTCCCAGAAGAGGTGGTGGAGACAGAGACTGTGTCTGAATTCAAGAGGGCCTGGTATAGGCAGGTGGGATCTGTCAGAGAGAGAGAGAAAAAGATAATGGTTACTGCAGATGGGCAGACTGGATGGGCCTTTATCTGCCATCATGTTTCTATATGTTTCAGATTATAGAAGGGTTATATGTTTCATGCCCAATCTATGTTGGGGCTTCTGTTGGTCGTTGTGCTATTGCACATTACGCCTCAACAATGTAAGACTCTCCCTCAGTGAAGAGTGTTGTACCCAGCAGTGTAGCGAGGGTGAGGGGTGCCCGGTACAGAGGCACCCCCCCCTCATCTCCACCTCCCGTTCCTTCCCTGATCCCCCCCCCCCCGCAGCACACGCACACCCCTTCCCTTCCCCCGTACCTCTAGTTGTTCAACGCCTTGAGTAACAACTTCGATGTGCTCCTCGCAACCCCAGCGGCTCTCCCTCAGTGGGAGAGCTGACGCGGTCACGAGGAACGCGTCGAAGTGCTTGCTCGCAGCAGTGAACATCTAGAGGTGCAGGGGAAAGGCGGCACGCACGTGGCATATGGAGGAGTGGGAAGCGGTGGAGGGGGTGAAGAGGAGGAGGGGAGCCGGCACCCCCACCAACATGGCGCCCGGGGCGGACAGCCCCCCTCATCTCCCTTCCCCATACTAAGCCACTGGCTGTCCCTCAGGCATTACTTTTCAAAGTAGCTGGTCAAAATAATTAGCTAAAAATAAAAATATTTGTATTTTTTAATTTTTAAGTAAAAGTAAAAAGTATAGGGATCTTTATACTAATTCGCGCTAGCCATTTAAGCGCACACTAAATATTTGCGTGTGCTAAACGTTAACACGTCCATAGACTATAATGGATGTGTTAGAATTTAGCACACGTTAATATTTATTGCATGCTAAAATGGTAAAAGGACCCCATAGCGAAGAACACAGAAAACCAAAATTTACTTAAGTGAAAATTAAAAAGTTATTGCCTAATACAATACAATTTTTATTTATACCTCCATGAAGTTCACAGCAGTTTACATAAATAATTAAGAAGATACAAATTATTTAATTATATAACAATATTTAGGAATTATTAATATCAAATTCGTAGGTCTTTAGGTCTTTTTTTTTTGAAAATCTTAAAATTAGATTGCTGGTTAATATTAGTCAGTAAAGTTTTCCAAAATTGTGCAACTTGATAAGCCCATGTGGAGTTAAATGATCTATTGTATCTTATATTCTTAATGACTGGATACCGAAAAGTGTCATTATTTCTCAGATTCAAAGATGGATTATTGGAAAAATTCAAGAAATGAAGCATATAATCTGGAGTTTCTCCAAAATGTATTTTAAATAGTATATAATATAATTTATAAAGTATTCACCTTTTTATAGGTAGCCAGTGCAGTTCACATAGGTAAGGTGTAATCTTAATATAACCCCCCCCCCCTTTTACAAAACTGTGGAAGTGGATTTTGGTGCAGACCAGCCCGCTGAATGCTCTGCCCTGCTCCCAACACTTATAGAGTTCCTATGAGCATTGGGAGCAGCGCAAAACATTCAGCATGCCAGCCTGTAGTTTCATAAAAGGAGGGGAGGGAGAGGAGATAATATAATACTTTTTGAGAAAAAGTAAAAGTACTGCAACTATAATGTTTTATCCCAATAACTTTACTGCTCTACAGTTCAATCTAACTAACCCCCCTTTTTATCAAATTGCACTAGCGGTTTTTAGCGTGGGCCAGCGAGGTAAGTGCTACGATGCTTCTAGGAATTCAATGAGCAACAGAACATTTACCGCACCTGCTTACGCTAAAAACTTCTAGCACAGCTTGCTAAAAGGGGCCCTAAGTTTTGAAAATGAGCCACTCATGCGAGTGCACTTGTGAGTCATTGATCATAAGAATAACCTCATTGAGTCAGACCAATGGCCCAGTATCCCATCTTCAAGTAGCCAATCCAGGTCCCAAGTACTTGTCTGAAACCCAAAGAGTAGCAGCTTTCCAGAGCTGAGATTGTGATGTCATAATGCCTCATTCTACCAATGCCTAAGAGACAACCTCATCAGTGATGTCACAATGGCTTGACTGTCCTACACTTGGCTCACATAAGAATAGCCTTATTGGGTCAGACCAGTGGTCCATCTATCCCAGTATCCTGCTTCCACAGTGGCCAATCCAGGTCACAAGTTCCTGAAAGACACCCAAATAATAGCAAACATTAATCCAGCACAGCTGTAAAGGTGTTCCAATAACTATAGTGGTAGGAAGTAGTGTGTTCAGTCTAATAAAAAGTTCCTTTAGATTGGACTAGGCTTCATTACTACTAATATCTTCTGTCTAGGTCTGCAAGTATCAATCAAGGAAATCTCTGTCTAAAACACTTGCCTTCCGTAAAGCAAAGAATGCATTGGCATTATCATCTGCATTCACTTATAGCCTAAATGGCTTATATTCAGGTACTCAAGCATTTTTCCCTATCTGTCCTGGTGGGTTCACACTCTTATCTAATGTACCTGGGGCAATGGGTGTCACAAGGAGCAGCATGGGATTTGAACCCACAACCTCAGGGTGCTGAGGCTGTAGCTCTAACCGCTGTGCCACACACATCATCATGCTGTCCAGTGGCAGAGAAGGCTTTCACAAAATTGGAATCATTGTCTGTCGTTCTAACAGGGTTTTTGTCTGATGGCAAACTCTGAATTTCTTCAAGAACCGATGCAAGAACATCAAGGAGCTGATTCTATAAATGGCACCTAACTTAACAGGCTCAGCAATTGCTTAGAAATATTTTAATTGGGCTATAGGGGTCTATCTGATTCCATAAATGATAGGCGCCTATCACATGGCACTTAGCGATGCCTAACACCTAAGTGGGCGTTTCTATGGGTGGAGCATCTCTTAGGCACCGTTGAATGTGATTTTCCAAAAACTTAAGTGCCTGAAATGTAGTCTTTTAAAACCCTGGCCTATATTTCAGGCATCTAAGTTTTTGCATAGTCGCTGCTAGCCATGATTCTCTAAATCATGATTGACACCCGTCCGGCACCAATTTTTTTTTAGGCGCCGGCCGATTTAGGCACCTTTTATAGAATCAAGTTTAAGTTTCAAGTTTCAAGTTTAATAATTGTTTTGATTAATCGCTTTGTCGAATTTCAAAGCGATGAACAAATTAAAATTACAATTTCTGGGGAATAATACAAACAGAACAATACATATTAACTTACAATATTAATTTAAAAAAAAATTACGAAAACAAACTTAAAAACACAAGGAAAGAAGGGAGATGAAACACAAATCATTATAGGAAAGTAGAACAAAAAAGGGAGAATACAAAATGAATAACAAAAAAAACTGTGTAATATAATACAATAAAATATTCTAGACTGCAGTAAGTTTCATCAATTATCAAAAGCGTCTTTGAAGAGAAATGTTTTTAAGTTACTTTTGAATTTCTCAAGATTCTTCTCTTCCCTTAAATAAATTGGAAGGGCGTTCCATAACTGAGGTGCCGTAACAGAAAAAATAAATTGTCGTCTTGTATTGATGACCTTAAGAGATGGAATAGTTAATAAATTCTGTTCATTAGATCTAAGGGTTCTGATTGGAGAATATGGTATCAGTAATTTGTAAATAAACGCTGGGGTTTTATTAAGAAGAGTTTTGAAGGTGAGTATGCATAGTTTATATGTTATCTGGTGGGAGACTGGGAGCCAGTGCGCGTCTTTTAAAAGAGGTGTTACGTGATCAAATTTCTTAGTTTTGGTTATAAGTTTTATGGAAGCGTTTTGAATGATCTGTAATTGTTTTATTTCATTTAAGGAGATTCCTTTGAAAAGGGCATTACAGTAGTCAATCCTGGAGATCTCCAATGAATGAATTAGGATGTTAAGTGATGTAGAACATAAGAATTTTGAGATTGATCGAATTTGTCTTAATCTGTAAAAGGTTGTTTTAATAATATTACTAATGTGATCATGAAAATTTAGTTTGTGATCAAAGGTCAAAAGAATCAGCCATTTAATGTGTGGGAACCTTTCAGTCTTAAGGCCAGACAAGCAGTCCTCCTCTCTATCAACTCAGTGGAAACGTTTCCATGAGATGACCAGCAGTCTGTTGAGGTAGAGACACATGTCTGTTCATCCATTTGTTTCAGTTTACAAGTTTCAAGCTGGGACTTCGGTATCCATTTTAAAATCTACATTTAAGAGTGATAGAGATCTTTAAATTTGCACTCATCAGATTTAGGCAACATTACCATAACCACTTCCATAAAGTTCCCAAATCCTCCATGCTCAAATAAGAACCTTTGTTATAAATACTCCAGTAGATATTCAGCCGGTAGAGACAGAGTTTGTTGAATGATGACTGCCGGAGGCAGAATTAGCCCCGGATATTGAATATCTGGGGCTATTTAAGCCTACACTACCCATTGGGTTTTAGGCAAGTCCTGGCCGATATTTAGCTGGGATCCACATAAGAGTATCTGACCAGGTCCCGAATACGCCCCCCCCCCCCACTCCCCTAAGATTCCAATCTCCCTCCCTCCTTCCCACTGCTCTCCCAAACATCCTTCCTCCCTCTCAGGTCAGGGTCCTCCAACTCCACCCACTCAAACTCTCCACACACATGCATACTCACTGACTCTCAGAGGAATCTCCTACCTCCTGCTCTGTAGCAGAGGCATTCTTCTGGGTGGTCATACTGAAATAAAAGTACTTTTCAAATATTAATTTTTTTACAAAATACATTATTGTTGGAAAGGCCAGGGGTCCACCCCTACTTCCCTTTTTGGTCTCATTCTTATTCCCTCCATAACAGTAGGCCTTCTTTATAAAAGCAATCCCTTTATAAAAATAGCTCCCACTGCTTTATAATGACTTAATAAATTGAGCCAAGAGCTTACCACCCAATTTGATATACTTTGTCTTACCTAGTTTAATCTATTCTTTGGGGCCCTTTTAAAGTAATGGGATATGATATATTATCTTTCTCTGGTTTACATTTCTTTGTCCCTATTGAGCTAACAATCTGGAATAAAAGAGAGTTAAGTGACGTGCCCAGAGTCACAAGGAGTTGTAGTGGGATTGAACCCAGTTCTCCAGGCTTTCAACCCTCTAACCATTAAGCTATTCTAAAGAATGACATGGGGACAAATGTTTCCCTGTTCCTGCGGGAACTCATTTTCACGTCCCATCTCCGTCAGTTCTTTACCTGTCCCTGCCCCATTCCTCCAAGCTCTGTCCTCATCTGCGTAAGCCTTAAACACTTTAAAATCATAAGTGTTCGAAGCTTGTGCAGTTAAGGCAGAGCTTATAGGAATGGGGCAGGGATAGCGACCGCGCTAAACTCATGGGGATGGGAACGGGGAAATTGAATTCCTGGGGGGAAGGGGAAAAATTTGTTCCCGTGTCATTCTCTAGGCCAGGGGTGTCCAATGTCGGTCCTCGAGGGCCGCAGTCCAGTTGGGTTTTCAGGATTTCCCCAATGAATATGCATGAGATCTATTTGCATGCACTGCTTTCAATGCATATTCATTGGGGAAATCCTGAAAACCCGACTGGACTGCGGCCCTCGAGGACCGACATTGGACACCCCTGCTCTAGGCTATTCCTCAAATGCAGCAAAGATTTTCTATCAAGTGGTAAAGTGCTCAGATGAATGAAAAGAAACTGCAAAGTCTGCCCATACAGTTACTACAATTTAACATCTGGTAACGCATGGTAAGTGTGGAGTCCTTGCTCATACCTCTATCCATAACCCCGACACTCTCTCCCTTCCTGTTTCCTGGCCAAGCCCTCCTATTTGTTCAGCTACTTCACAGACACAACTTTTTTTCGCTTTTTGTTCATGCTGGCTGCAAACAGTCTTCCCTTTCTCTTCCTTCTGCTCCATGTAGACCAGCAACATGCCTTCTCCACGTATCCAAACTAGTATTTTCCTCCTTCTATTGCCTCTGCCAGCTATAAACCATACGTGCATACTTCTCAGAACCCAAATTCGCCCAACTACTGTACGCTTTTGTACTATCTCACTTAGACTATTGCAACAAACTACTAGTGGGCCTGCCTACCAAAACTCTCTCCCACCTCCAAATGCTTCAATCTGCCTCCTGAAAAACCTTGGCCACCTTAGCTTCCATGCACTGGCTGTCCATTCAAAAACGCTGCGCCTTCAAGGCCCTGATGCTCACTTTCAAAACCTTCCTTCGAAACGGTTCCACACTACATGACAACTAAACTACAAATCTACTTCCCAAAGCAAGCACTGAGATCCCAAGGAGAAAAACCAACCGACCATACCTCCTGGCCACTCCCTCAAAACTGAAACGGCCCGCAAACGCTCCTACTTACATTTCATACCCAGACTATGGCACACCATCCCCCCATCTGTTAGAACACTAGATGGACTCTGGAGCTTCAGGAAGGCTGTGAAAACCTTCCTCTTCACAAATCCAGCACTATAAGGACATGCACCCAAAAAATGCCATTCGGTGTCAACGCACCTAAGCCAACCAACTCTCACCAGAGCTGCTTAGTGCATATATTTTTTTGTCATGTCTATATTGTAAATTATGAAATCTTTGTCTTGTCTCGACTATATTGTGGATGTACTTTGTCACCGGTTCTGTGCTCCTTTGGGAGGACGAGCTAAATAATTGAGCAAATAAATAAGTTCTGTGTGGCCGAATGATGTTTCTCTTCCATCTGCTAGACCAGGCAGACTGACACAAATTCTTCCTCTTTCTGGCCTGCACGGGCCCAACTATCATCCTCTTTTGTCCAGTCCATGTAGGCTTATGCCTTACTTGGCTGTGTAGGCCATTGGCATGCCTTCTCCGCCTGATCTGCCCAGGCTGAACCTAATACCCAGAACTTTGGTGCTTCACTGGAGACCTGGCACATTATCAGATTTCACAGAATCTCTGGATGAAAGCTGTAGAGTCCCCAGGATAGACATTCCTCCAGCAATATTTCATCTGGCACCAATTATAATAAATGAGTGAAAATGAGTCTTTAAATTGTCTTATTTTCAGATTCGTGAATTTACTGCAGCTAAACTGTAGCTATTTATCTATATACATGATATATAAATATCTGTATTTCTATATGTGTGTGTGTTTGTGTGTGTCTGTGAGTGTGTGTGTGTCTAGAATCATTCAGTTTGCAAGTCGTAAGAGTAATTTATAACACCTGTCAAATCATTCCAAGGGGAATCATATGTGAGCCAACTTCTGCTTCTCCACATAAATTTAGCTGAAGCAGCAGTTCTTTGGCAGGGGGAATAAAATCATTTTAGAAAACACTTTGTCATGAATTTTTCAGCTATTTCTGCATATCTCCAGTGCATATTTCTAACGTCATTGCCTTCTGCACATCAAGCTTTTGGTATAAAGCCAAGTGTGTTCTAATGTACATGTTGGAATGCGAAGAACATTTTTGGAATGGCTAGATCTAGGCAAACAATTATACCAGCAACTAGGTAAGCTAACATCTTAGATTTTTTTTTTTTTCTTTGTAATTTCTGTTGAGCTGATTTACAGTATTTTTATGCCATTGTAGGGCCCTCATACCTTTCTCATTGTGCAGCTACCCATACCTTCAGGCCTGGTATGAAAGTACCCACACTGTAAATTCCAACAAAATTATTAACGAGTCAAATACTATTAAATATTGAGACCGTCAGTATATGCATTCAGTCAGTGAAGTAAATTGTTATAATCATTGCATTGATTGTGTCCTTTTCAAAAGTCAAATATCCATGTATATACAGTATACTGTGAATACTAAGTCCCATTTCAAAAATGACTATAGAGCTTGTTTTAAAGCTCGTTTCTATGATACTTTGTGTGACTAAAGGACTCATAATCAAAAGAGAAAAAAGTCCAAAAACCGGCCTAAGTCGGCACTTGGATGAACATTTCTCAAAAACGTCCAAGCGCCGATAATAAAACCGGGTTTTGGATGTATTTAAAAACGACCTAGGCCTTCATAGTGTTGTTCAACGTCCAAAGCTAAATGGGGCATTTCGGGAGGCGTGTCGAGGGCGGAAGTTGGGCGGGACATGGGCTGGCTTAGACTTAGTCGTACAGCATGTATAACCGAAAGTTATACACCTGACAATTGACGGAACTTGGACGTTGTGACTTAGACCATGTAAAACATGGTCTAAGTCACAAAAACACACGTAAACTAACCAGATAAGCACTGAAAACACATAACACAGACCCCCACACACTACCCTAGTGATCACCAACCCCCCCTCCCCCCCATAAAAATTTTATTCACTACTTTAAATTTCAGCCTTCAGACCATCATCACCTGGCCGCCTGGTCAGAAAAGCCTAGTCGTCCAGCCCAGAGGCAGCTTAAGTCATCTTGGGGGTGGGTTAGGGACCCATAGAGTGGAGGACCCATGCCCATAAGCCCCTGTAATCATTGCATTGATACTTAAACATGTGCACTGCCCTATACACCCCCAAAACCCTTTTGTACTGGCATATAAGTGGCTCCTGCAGCCAGGAGGGCTATTGGGGTGGTAGATAAGTGGGTCTAGGGGATTCTGGAAGTGGTTTGGGGGCTCATCATCATCGTGGTTTGGGAGCTGTAGTGAGGAGAAACCATGGTACCCTTTTTCTGAAGTTCACAGCAGTAAGGTACCCCACTATTTAGGTGGCATGTCTGGGTTTTCAGTCCATCACTTTGCAGACCCCTCCCACGTCCAACAGGGCTTGTTCTAGGCATTTTGGACTTTGACAGAAAGTTGGACAGAAATGTGGTATAAAGATAGACGATTTAGTTGCTTGGACGATCAGATCGGCAGGAAGTATAATTAGACGATTTTCAAAAGTAAAAAAAAGTTGAACGTATCTATCGAAAATGTGTCTTGGGCACTTTTTAACTTTGGACGACTTGCGAGATGGACGTAAACGGACTTAGACGTCCCTTTCGATTATGCCCCTCCACGTGTTTTGAAAAGGAGCCTCAACATCTTCTTTATTTTGTTCTTCGTAGTTTGGTTGATGTGCTTGCTTTCACGATTGCGCTTTGTTAGACTGTTTCTTTAATATAGGAGTCCTTTTACTAAAGCACGTTAACCGATTTAGCACGTGCTAAATACTAAGGCGCTCATAAAATATAATGGGCGCCTTCGCATTTAGCGCTTGCTAAATTGATTAGCGCGCCTTAGTAAAAGGACCCCATAATGATCTAAACATAAAAAGGGGGAACTGCAATCAAATTCTCCAACTTATCTTTAAGGAAGCTACGATCAAGCACTCCAGCTTTCGACATAGGTCATGTTTCTCCAAAGCTTCTTCAAGATACCTGCTGCACCTCAACTGTGGAATAATCTACCTATTTATTTACGTAACGAAACATCACTAGACAAATTTAAACATGGTTTGAAAACCATTCTTTATAGAGATGCATTCAATACATAAATAGATAATGATAATAAACACAATATTTATCCTTTAGGAATCAAATATGCAGAACATCAAAGGAATCAAATATGTAGAACATCAACATAGAAATTAAAAGAGTTCTTTTAATCTTACATTTCTTTCTTTTCTATCAAAACATCTTTTTTTTTTTTTTACTCTCTTTCTCTCTTTCTTTCCTTCATCATTTTTCTCACCTACCCTACCCTTATGTATAAACCTTAATTGTTAAAAATTTTTTTTTTTTTTTTTAAATTGTAATTCCTTTTTTTCTTTACCCACTTGTTTCAGTTTGTATTAATAATACATAATGATTAGTTTGTATAATTTTGTCTTATTTGTATTTGTCACCCCAGTTTTTTTTATTGTACATTTCAATTATGTAATACGCATTGAAATATTTGATATTGCGTAAAATCAAAATTTAATAAAACTTGAAACTTGAAAACTTTCTCAACTCGTAACCGTCTCTGAGACGTACAAAAAGGTTTTTAGTGAATGTCACCAAACTATAAAGAATAAATATGAAAAGCTTACTGTTGGCAGCAAAAAGGTGCCGTTAATTACATGTTGAACAGGCAAAAAAAAAAAAACGCCTTTTAGCGCTCCGTGGGCTCCTTTTACTAAGCTGTGTTAGCGTTTTTAGCACACGCAGCATTTTAGCGTGCGCTAAACCTGCGCTATGCGGGCTAGAACTAACGCCGGCTCAATGCTGGCGTTAGCATCTAGCGTGGGTGGCAATTTAGCACAAGCTATTCCGCGCGTTAATACCCTAGCTTAGTAAAATGTTTAGCATCTCATAGTTTGTGCATGAGAGATTCATTCTTTCTTTCTATTCAGTTTGGTTTGCGCCTCATTTTTTATGCGTGAACAATTTGTCGGAGGATCATTTTATATCATGTTCATTTATTAGCTTGCTTCTTATCATTTGTTCCATTAGCCTGCGCATTGCACTGTTTCATTTCACTGTTTCATTTCACGTGCACAATTCATTGGGTCTCCAGCTCACTATTTGTTCATTTGCCTTTTTGCTATTTTTAGTCACGGTTCTATGTACATTTTATTGCAATCATTGCTTTAGGTATTCTTATATAGTTTAATGTATGATTTTATTTTATTGTTCTTTGCATTAGTATACATGTTATATTGTATGATTTGTTATGGTTTTATTATTATCTCTTATGACTTCATAGACTCTTGACGGAGGCGCATTTGCCGAAACACTGTCAGTGTCAAGTCTACAAATTTCTTCTATCAATAACGTGTATCTTGAATAATCCATGGCCGAGTATTTGACATCTCTTCCTGGCTAAACCCGAGCTACGTAGCTAGAAATAATGTCAGCTCAATGCTGGCATTAGCATCTAGCGCGGCCGACAATTTAGCACGCGCTATTATGCATGTTAAACCGCTAATGCGGCTTCGTAAAAGGAGCCCAATGTTTATTTAGAACCAAATATATAGTCAAGGGCAACATTTAAAATAAGTTTAACCAGTATGATAACAGTAACATTATAAAGAGAGATTCTGGGTATGCCTGCCAAATTGATAATTTCTGCTCCGTGACTTGTAAACTCAATGATGGACAAGTCACTTGGTATCCACACACCCAAGTATTTAATATCTTCAGTGTCCCATGTCAAGGGGAATTCCTCCCATCGATTGGGGGATCACAGGGTCTAACGGAAGAGCTACTTATTTAGGAGGGTGTAAATATAGCATACTTAGCTAGAATGGTTAACTGCAATCTTGTGTCAACCTAGCATACATATATAATAGTGCAAATGCAAACATGACACCCTAGCCAAGAAGCTAGGAGGCCGACAACAGTCACAGTTGAATCCATCTGAATATGTATTTAAAATTCATTACAGATGTCTTTGAAAACCACTCTGAATTGACTCCCCAGTTATTAGTAGTGGTATGGAAGCTTCCAGTAAAGATAAAGACTTTTGCCTATTAAGTTGAAATCTAGAATAAAAGTTGATTTCATCTAAGGCTCCCAACAAAATTGTTAAATAGGCTTGTGCCTTGGTTAAGATCAATAAGATATCATCTGTGAAGGCGAATAGCTTCACGATCTGCCTCCCCAAGGTCATCCCCTATAATATCTGGATCTACTAAAATTGTACGAAGAAGAGATTCCAGCTACAATAAGAATGTGTGCCCCGTCAAATTGGGAAGGAGAAGCAGAATGACTATTAACTAATACTGCTGCTTCTGACTGAGAATAAAATGCTCGAGTAGCCTACCTGAACCAGCCTGACATACTCATATACAGTACACCCCCCATGAATTTGCGGTCCGTGATTCGCAGACTCAGTAATTCGTGGGTCCTTCCGTGCTAGCATTACTGCTATCCCCTCCCTGTGGTCCAACATCGCTTCCTTGTCTCCTTCCCAGACCACTGGACGCGATCTGCCAGCTCTCCTTCAGACACCCTCTTCCTTCACTGCCCATATCTTGTCCCGCCTTGCTGGAAACAGGAAGCAACCTCGGAAGAGGTCAAGACTCCAGAAAAGGGAATGATGCGGGTGATCTCGGGACAAGAAAGTACTGTACAGGGTAATTTACAGTATTTGCGGTTTTTTTAAATTCACGGGGGCTCCAGGAACATAACCCCTGCAAATTTCGGGGGAATATGTCAAAAGGCCAAAACAGTAATCTCTGTTTACTTTATTGAAGGCTTTCTCATGTCTAAACTCACCAAGACTTCCAGGATGGAGCGTAGCCTACAATGGGCAATAGACATGAGTACTTTATGGACATTACTATAGATTGATGACCCTTAACAAATTAAGTTTGACAAATTAAGTTTGGGAAAATTTTTTCCAAGAGATCCACCAAAATACGGGAAAGGAGTTCTAGATAAGCATTCAAAAGGGAAATAGGCCTGAAGGACTCGGACTGCATTAGATCCTTACCAGGTTTGGGAAGCAGAGTTAATAACGCCAAATTAGACCCTGCTAGGAAGACACCATCTGATATCACCGTTTCATAATAACAGAGTAAGGGGGCACACAGCTGGGTTGAAAGAAGCTTATAAAATTCAGGGGCAAAACCATCAGGGCCCAGGGCAGTAGAATTACATAATGATTTTATTGCCAATTGTAACTTCTTAGCCATCAAAGGGGCATTTAATAAATCTAGTTGACTGGTTGATTTGGGTAATCCAGAATCTTTTTTAAAAGCATTTCTATATAATTCCATTGACTGTTCCCTGATCTTTGTACTTTTTGAAAGAGAGAAGAAATTGATTCACTCGTACCTATTCTATACTACTCAGGATTTTGTAAACTTGAATTATATCCCCCTCTCAGCCGTCTCTTTGCCAAGCTGAAAAACCCTAACCTCTATAGCCTTTCCTCATACAAGAGGAGTTCCATCCCCTTTATCATTTTGGTCACTCATCTTTGAACCATTTCTAATTCTGCTGTATCTTTTTTGAGATATGGCGACCACAATTGAATGCAATGCTCAAGGTAAGGTTGCAGCGTGGAGCAATACAGAGATATTATAATATGGTCTTATTTACTCTTTCCTAATAATTCCTAGCATCCTGTTTGTTGTTTTGGCTGACGCCACAAACTGGGCAGAAGGTTTCAGCATAATGTCTGCACTGACACCCAGATCTTTTTCTTGGGTGCTGACTCCTGAGGTGAACTCTAGCATCGGGTATCTATCATTTGAATCATTCTTCCCGATGTGCATCACTTTTCATTTGTCCACATTAAACGTCATCTGCTGTTTGGATGCCAAGTCTTCCAGTTTCCCAAGATCTTCTTGCAATTTTTCACAGTCCACATGTGTTTTGGACAACTTTGAATAGTTATGTGTCGTCTGCAAATTTGACCCTCCCCCACCCCCGCCCCTTTTTACAAAAGCGCAGAAGAGATTTTTAGCGCCGGTCAACGCGCTGAATGTTCTGCACTGCTCCGACACTCATAGAGCATTCAACGTGCCAACTGGCAGTAAAAGCCTCTTCCGTGCTTTTGTAAAAGGGGAGTAAATTATCTCACTTGTCGTTCCCAATTTCTAGATCATTTATAAATAGGTATGTTAAGTAGTTCGAGTCCCAGTACTAGGATGGTTTTGATGTGCCAGTATTGAATTTTAGTGCTTGCTGGCTAAAGTGAAACCATGACCCAAGACAACTCCTGCAGAGCCTTTTTTATTTATTTATTTATTTTTTAATCTCATCAAGGTTCTATTCAAGCAGCTTGTTGCCCAGACAAAATTGGAAAATTGTTCCAGTCAATAGGGAAGTGAGAGAGGTGGAATGCCAGCCATTTGGATTTGTCCAGCTAACTCCAAAAGTTCACCAGACAAACCCTGTGAATATTTATTTACATAGTAACATAGTAACATAGTAGATGACGGCAGATAAAGACCCGAATGGTCCATCCAGTCTGCCCAACCTGATTCAATTTAAATTTTTTTTTTTTTGTAATTTTTCTTCTTAGCTATTTCTGGGCAAGAATCCAAAGCTTTACCCGGTACTGTGCTTGGGTTCCAACTGCCGAAATCTCTGTTAAGACTTACTCCAGCCCATCTACACCCTCCCAGCCATTGAAGCCCTCCCCTGCCCATCCTCCACCAAACGGCCATACACAGACACAGACCGTGCAAGTCTGCCCAGTAACTGGCCTAGTTCAATCTTTAATATTATTTTCTGATT
Organism: Geotrypetes seraphini; assembly: GCF_902459505.1. NCBI lineage: Eukaryota > Metazoa > Chordata > Amphibia > Gymnophiona > Dermophiidae > Geotrypetes > Geotrypetes seraphini. Next base: position 20,966,393 of record NC_047090.1, on the reverse strand, counting down.
CTAAATGTATCGATTGTTTTTTTATTTGTGAATTTTCTCTTTTACTTCTGTCAGCCGTCCATCCATTTCTTGGTCAATAAATATGTGTCTGACCTCATCCAGGTCTGCCATGAAACTGTCGTGCCAGTGGCAGTCCCTATAGGTTGTTTATGACTTGGTAATTGTATATGTGGAACTACCTTTAGATTTATCCAGCTAGAACGTTTTGCCCTTTTCTTTTCTTGCACTAATTTGTCCACTGTATGTTGCACGCAGGTAAACCCACAGGATATGGATCCAGCAGTCGACGTTCACACCACAAGGGAATAGTGGATGAATGCTGCTTCCAGAGCTGTGACCTCCGAAGGTTGGAAATGTACTGCGCTCCCGTTAAACCAGCGAAATCTGCACACTCTGTACGTGCTCAGCGCCACACGGATATGCCAAAAGCACAGAAGGTAGGCCGGGGATGGAGGCTACAACCCTCTTTAGAACAGAATACCGTTTCTTAGGCATTAGCCAGCCGATGTTCAGCGCTATTTAACTGGCTAAAACCGGTGTTGACTGGTTGCGTAGCACTTAGGGCTCCTTTTACAAAGCTGCGAGAGCGTTTTTGGCGCACGCAGAATTTTAGCGTGCGCTAAACCCACGCTATGCGGCTAGAACTAACGCCAGCTCAGTTCTGGCATTAGCGTCTAGCACATGCGGCAATTTAGCGCGCGCTAAAACCGCTAGCGCAGCTTTGTAAAAGGAGCCCTTAGTCAGCTAAACCTGAATATTCAGTGCTGAAAATTTATGGCTAGCAAATAAAATTTTACTGGCTAATTTGTGCAATAACTTCTAATTTTCAGCACTGACTGAACAAGTTTAGTGACCAAATCGGGACCACACAAAAAATAGTCTTATGTTTGGACTCTATAACTTAACCATCCAGTAACGAAAATTGACTTAGCTGCTTAAGTTTGAATCAGTCAAAAAGAAAATAGGATATTCAGTGCCGGACACTGGAAATGACCCAGCATTGCATATCTACAGTCAGCACCAACTGTGGGAGTTAGCCAGTCTGCCTCCCACGGTCTGATTATTAGCAGGTTTGTTTATTGTTTATTGAAAGCTTCTATATTGTATTGTATTTATTATATTTGATATACAGTACTCCCCCAGTCATTCGTGGTCAGCGATTCTCGGACCCAGTCATTCGCGGTATTTTCTGACCGCGAATGACCGGGCAGCCGGAGAGGCAGGAGAGAGTAGCCGGAGCATGGCATACCTAGCATATGTGACACCCCCCCCCCCCCCATCTATATCAAAAATATGATTTTTAGTAACAATCCACATATCGCACAACAAGAGTGTACCTAGGAAAAGGCAGCATTTTAAACACTGTAGTAAGCACTAGAACATCAACACATACATTGTAAAACTAAACAAGCCAGATCCCGCACAGTCAATTGATCCTGCAGCCAATGTCAACTGAAAACTATGTCCTTTTCATACACACAGAACAGAGATGCACCCTTGCCCAATATGGAATAATCACAAACTAAAAATAGAAATATGTAGACAAAAGTTAAACTGAACCGCCAAGAAACCAGACTCTGCATACAATGCAATACCACAACACCACAAAAACAGTGACACATGTCACCTAATACTGTGCAAAATATAAAGACAGTAGATGTAAATTTGAAAAAACTGATACATAACAATCACCACTTTACGGGGGTCAAGTGATGCACTCAGCCTGAACGGACGTTTCTAGCCTCCTCTCTCGACCCTGGAGCTGTTTTATCTGCTTTATCCTGCCTAATCTGGCCCTTGAGCCTTGGAATTGTTCGTGTCAGTTGGGCAGTGAGCAGGCTCTCTGCTCTTCCTGTTTTCTGTCGGGGTGCCCCGGTATGCCGACTTGAATCTCAAAGGCTGCTAAGATACTAAGAGGCCCATCGACTCCTGCCAAGATGGCGGCGGCATCCTACTCCGAGCGAGTACAACTTAGCCCGACGATTACATTGCCTGCAGATGCCTTTGAGGAGCTGAAAAAGCATCTAACAGCCTTTTTGTGGACCAGGAGCCCCTTCACTTGCCGGTGGCGTTGCGTTTTGTGGCTGCGTTTGGCACTATCTAGGGCCTTAGGGTGAATTGTGAGAAGTCTGAATTACTGCCCTTGACGGGACTGGGTTGGGAGCCCTGGCATGCTGGGTTGCAAATTCCACCGGTGAGTAAGCTGATGCGATACCTTGGTATATACCTACATGTGGATCCTGGGGTCATGTATCAACGCAATGTTTTCAATGCTATAGACAAAATTCATGCCCTTTGTTCGGCTTGGCGTGATCTTCCGCTGTCTCTATTGGGGCGGGCAGCGTTGATTAAAATGGAACTTCTACCTAAGCTCTTATATCCTTTACAAACGGTTCCTTTTTGGGTGCTCCAGTGCGACGTTCGGAAAATTAATTCCCTATTCTCTGCTTTTCTATGGTGCCGACGGGCGGTGCACATTGCGTATGCAAAGTTGTCTCTTTCTAAGCAGGAGGGGGGCCTGGGTCTCCCGAATGTCAGAGCTTACAATGTGGCGGCTCTTATGTGCTTTGTTCATGAGGGGGTGACAGGGGTTGCTAGGTTTTCCCCTCCCGGGTGGATGGCGGGTTGGTGTGCCCCCTTTACTTTCTTGAATCTCTTGCATATGCCCAGAGGTACCGGGGGAGCCCTGCCTTCTAAATTACGGTTCCTACACCCTTTCTGCTTGGCTTTTCGGTGGTGGCGTCGGGCATAGGCTCGTTCCCCTAGGGCTTCTCCCTTTTTGCAACTCCAGGGTAATCCTAGCTTCGCCCCGGGCTTGAGCAACTCGCCTTGTGCCACATGGGCTTCCAGGGGGATTTCCACTCTTTCACAACTGGTAGGGGAGGATACGGGGGCTTTTGTTCCATTCACTCATCTTCGGGACCGGTGGGCTATTCCCAACAAACACTTTTTTGCATATTTACAAGCCAGACATTATTATCAGAGTCTTTGTCAGCAGTTTAGGGAGGACTGGACAAGTGGACCTATGGATGTGTATTTATCCAGCGAACCTGCTTCCCAGGGATCCCTTTCGATATGGTATCAGGTGGTCCGGCTCTTCACTTCTAGCGGGCATTTGGCCGCTTTGCAAGATGGGTGGAACCGAGATCTTGTCACATAGTACAGCCCGGAGTCCTTCCTGGAGTTGTTTCACCCTTTACACACTTTTGTGGAATCTGCGGCTTGGCAGGAGACCCAATTTAAAATTCTACATAGGGCATATATCACTAGAGTACAAGGAGCCCGCCTGGGTCTGTGGGAGGAATCTTTGTGTATCAAATGTCGGGGGGCTCCCAGGACCCTTCTGCACTCCTTTTTAGAATGTCCTGAACTGTCAATATGGACTTCCTCCTTTGCGCAGCTTCGATTGGTTTTGCAACGCGACATTGAGTGGGACTATAGAACATTGCTTCTTGGGGATCAGGCTTTGTTGGAGGAGCAGGGTTTCACGGTGCCTCAGCGGCAATTGATGTATTTGACTTCCCTGATGGTCAAAAGAGCTATCTTACATTATTGGTCTCAGGAGGACTCTGTTCCTTTATCCTGCTGGAAACAATTCAACTTATCACAATGGAAACAGGTAAAAAAATATCAACCGATAAATCAAAGCTAAAACCTGTTTTGTTGCATCATCTTAACACGCAGAGCACTTGGTAGATTGTATGTGCTCCTAAGACCAAACTCTCAGATGCCTGCACGGTGCAATCATAAAAGCAGGACTGAGGTATCTTTCATTGAGTTTGGTCTTATTTTATAAAGTGAATTTACTTTGAACTTAAATAAGTGAAAAACGGCACTTATCGTTTAATTAGATTCGGTGCCGCTACTTCAGTTGTAGCACGTTGTGTAAATGCCCTTCAGTTGTAGCACGCTGTGTAAATGCCCAACGGGGACCCGTTTCACCCAATAAAGGCTTCTTCAGGGGTCATAACTATTTCGACAACCAAAAAAACAAGTGTAACAAATTAGTGAAATGCAAGATAATATGTCTTAAGATTATATAAAAGGTAAAACATGAGGTTGCTTACTGTGCAGCTGTACTCTGGTTCACGAGCAAAAATGGCGCTGGCAATTTGCAAGGCCATGATGTCATAGGCTCTTTTAGCGCATGCTCGTGAACTACACTACTGAAATATGTATATACCATATGGTTTCATGAAATACTAACGTTAAGAACTGCTTTACAAAAATGCTTTCCAGTCCTTGGACACGTTTAGGCCATTCGGTTTTAGAGAGTTCAATCTAAATATCCACCGTGCTTCCCTCTGCAGCAATTTTTTTCTGTCTATTACCTCCCCGCACTGATGTTGGTTCATAATCTATACAGAGACATCTAAGTTCTGAAAATTTATGTTTAAAAGCTGTGCAATGATCAGCTAATGGTGCGTTTGGTTTTTCATTTTTGATATTAGATTTGTGTTCAGTCATTCTTGTTTTGAAGGATCTTGTCGACATCCCCACATAGATCTTCTTGCAGGGACAAATAATAACATAAATGATCAAATTGGAAAAACAAGTAAGAAAATGTTTAATTGTAGGGGGCACTCAGAGAAACTGAAGGGAGATAGGTTCAAATCAAATGCAAGGAAGTTTTTCTTCACCCAAAGGGTCGTGGACAAATGGAATGCGCTCCCGGAGGAAGTGATCCGGCAGAGTACAGTACAGGGATTCAAACAGGGATTGGACAGATTCCTGAGGGAAAAGGGGATCGTGGGGTACTGAGGGAGGTGCTGGGGTGTTGCATAAGTATAGACAGCTCACCAGGTCGTGCAGGTGCAAGGCCGGAGGGTTAGGACATTGATGGGAAGATAGGACTTCGATGAGAAACCTAGGGGGCAAGGGGGCCCCTTCTGGTGATTAAGGCAGGTCATGACCTGTTGGGCCGCCGCGGGGGCGGACTGCTGGGCGGGATGGACCTCTGGTCTGACCCGGCAGAGGCACTGCTTATGTTCTTATGTTCTTTATGTTCTTAACAAGGGGTCCAACTTCGTCTGCAGTGAAAAAACAGACCAGAGCAAACAAACCAAAACTGCAGGTTTGTACACGATGCAGGCAAATTTTATTGTGACAAATAAATCCATAGGATAATTTATGATGGTTGTTTACTCATTACTAATTTATATATTTTTGCTTACATTTTATTTGCAATGTACTATATTTTGCTCAATTTTTCTGTTTTTGATACATGTTTTAGATTATCATTTTATGTTTATATGCTTATCTCTTGTCTTTTTCTTTATGTCCCATGATAGTTATTTTTCCAACCTTTTTTTTTGTGACATTTTTTCTTTTTTCCTTTATCACCATGGTATGTATTGTTTATTTATACCTGTTTTCTCTTATTTTTTACTTTTTGTATCTCTTTTATTATTCTTGCTTTTATCACACTTTAGGATATTCACATCAATTCCCTTACTGGTGATACTTACCCGTTTTTTTCTTTTTTTCTTATATTTGGCTCTCTTGGTTTATTAGAATTATTCACTTTTAACCCTAACCGTTTCTAACCTGATTTATTTAGTTTGCTTATGTACATTAAATATGGTCTTTTAATGTTTTTTAATATTATTGCATGAAACCTTTTCTCTCTTTCTCTCTATACATCTATTTTAAGCACAAATAGGATCATCATATCACACAATATCTATACATAGAACTATTATTATTATTTTAATTTTCATATGATTGTTTTAATATTGTATTTGTACTCATTAGGACCCCTGATGAAGGTTGTCCGAAACACGGACCGTGTTGGGTCCCTCGCCTGGTAAAAGGTTTTTAGATACGATTTATTTGTCACAATAAAATTTGCCTGCATCATGTACAAGCCTGCAGTTTTGGTTTGTTTGCTCTGGTAAATTCTCCCATCAACAGGATTTTGAAACTCCTTCAAAGACACAGTAATATCACAAATGCTACATTTGCCACATTTGTAAAAGCCTGTTGCGAACATGTTTCTAGGAACTTGTCTATCTGATTGGTACATAGCAGGAGATAAAATGTCCTCTAAATTTTTGTCTCGTGAGAATGCAATCCGCAAGTCTAAATTTTTGAAAATCGGGTGAGTGTTGATAATTTTCCAGTTTTCTTTTAAAATCCAAGCTATATCATTACCATACGCAGAATATTTCATAACGCAAGTCAATAGATCTGTTGTTGAATCCTCCTTCTTACAAACTTGAGTTTGTAACAGCCATTCTCTATAACTGTATCTTGCTCTGTATAAGATTTCTTTAAAACCGAGCGGCCTAAACGTGTCCATGGACTGGAAAGCATTTTTGTAAAGCAGTTCTTAACGTTGCAAAATTGGAATGTGATAGTGAGCATTGCATAAAATTGATGATAATGTGAGCATGATGGTGAAATTGAATGAATCAAGTGAAGTGTACATATGTATATGGGATGTGGAAACAATGAAACCCAGAATCCATAAGAGATTGAGAATATAGAGGAAATAAAAATGCAAAAGCCGAGAAGAATGAGTAGATATATTAGTGTTTATCAGAGGCAAGAATACATACCTAGGGTGAGTTAAATAACCTGATGGATAACAACTGGATAAAAACTGGAATCAGCTAAAAGGAATATATGAATTCATTAACAACAAAGGGAAAAGAATTTGACAAGAAGAACTAAAACAAAATATTAAAACACAGACGCTCATAACATTGACAGACTCTTGAGTACATGGCGTACATGCCATCTACTCTTCTTTAAACTTATGGAAGGAATTGTTTTTAAATAAAGAAAAATTCTGGAATCTCTCGTGGCACACCCGGAATCTCTTCGGGGCACACCACTGTGCCACGGCACCCAGTTTGAGAGATACTGGTCTAGAGGCTAAAAAGTAACATGTACTGTTTCTGCTCTTGGACTCTGTTCCCATTTTTAGAGCTTTGTTGCACAATAACCTTCACTGCATTTTTTAAAGATTATTTTGACCAACTTTCTTGGACCTAAGAAAGCATGTAACATTTGAGGAGGAGGAGCCAGATTTAATAATAATTAGACTCCAAGGGCTAACAAATAACTAAGCCATGAAATATCAGCATGCCAGCTTTTTTTGTGGATTGGAATAGGGAAGTAGATGAGGAAGCTGAAAAACTGAAGTGCTGACTTTTCTTCAGCTGAGCTCCAGGCTACTTTGAGGCCTTAATACAAGTTTGTCAAACCCATTGCCTACTTTTATGTCATTTTCCGTGTTATTTCCAGGAATGTTCATTTTGATCATTATCTTTAGCCATTACTTTTTAGGTATTTATTTTAAGTATTTATATACTGCCTATCAAGGTTATCTAAGCCAGTGGCTCCCAATCCTGTCCTGGAGAACCACCAGCCAGTCAGATTTTCAGGATAGCCTTAATGAACATGCATGGAGCATATTTGCATGCCCGTCACCTCCATCATATGCAAATCTATTTCATGCATGTTCATTAGGGCTGTCTCAAAAACTTGACTGGCTGGTGGGCCTCCAGGACAGGGTTGGGAACCACTGATCTAAGTGGATTACAATCATGTATTCAAGCATTTTTCCTATCTGTCCCGTTGGACTCACAATCTATCTAATGAACCCGAGGCAGTGACTTGCCCAGGGTCACAAGGGCAGTATGGGATTTGAACCCACAACCTCAGGGTGCTGAGGCTGTAACTCTGACCACTAGGCCAGTGTTTCTCAACTCGGTCCTGGAGCACCCCCTTGCAAGTGTATATGCATACACTTGATTTGCATGCACTGCCTCCATTATAAGCACATTTATTTCATGCATATTCATTGTGGATATCCTGAAAACCTGACTGGCAAGGGGGTACTCCAGGACTGAGTTGAGAAACACTTCACTAGGCCACTCTTTCCTCTCAAGTGTGTATTCTATTGAAAGAGGGTACACTTTTTAGGAAGAGGATACCCTCTTCTGAAACAGCACACACTTCTTATCTGGTAGCATGTGCATGCGCAGTGTTTGCACCTATGCAATGGCTCACACATGTGCAGTTACACTTCACTTTTGCAGTCTGTCAGAAAAGTCTGCCTTTTTTTTCCCAAAGAGCGTGGCCTCTTTCCAAACAGTGGGCACTAATATCAGTACAAGAAAAATATGCTGCAGTTTTGCCCCCCCTACCCTGCCTTACGACTTACACCACAGCAACGCTCAGTGGAAGAAGCAGGCCACCCCTTTTTGGAGGGCCTGAAATAGGACAAAAAAGATGATCTGAAAGTCAAAAGGAATTACGAGTGACCTGACTCGGCAGATGTCCTACTTATGAAGCATCTCAGATGAACCAGAAACGGCACTGGCATGGCAGGAGAGTGCACTCATTACGTGACCATGTTTCCAAGTTTATTAAGATTTTGATAAAACGCTAAGAAGGGGAAGGAAATGAAGGAAGGCTAGGCAATTCACCGTCACCTCCAGGTGATTTCAGGACCGTTCAGCTTCTGAGACTGGCCAGCACCCCTGATCTACCTTGTCCAGACAATGAACTCCTCAACCTCTGAGAATAGCATCTGTGGCCAAGGCGATCCAGTCCGGAGGAGCCAAAGGAACTCCTTCCAGAAGATTCTAAGGAACCAACCACCACTCTAGGTGTCTGCAAAGTGATGTTACAGTATAATCTCATTATATTTTTCTTTCCAGCTTATGATTTATCTTTAATCTTATCTATTGTTTTGCCTTTTGTCTTTGTTTTGTTCTATTTCTATCATTTAAATTTCTCCAGAATTCTACTGTTCAACGGCTCCCCCTTCTGCTTCTATTCCTTTCTCTCCTCTCTTCTACCTTCCAAAGTATTTAGATCAATGCTGTCTTGTTAAAATGTTTATTTTATTTTTATTTTTCCTCGAACTCTACTTTTCACTTCTCTATTACCCTCCAGGTACTTTAGTTAGATTGTGAGCCTTCGGGACGGTAAGGGAATTTTTCAAGTACCTTTCTTATTTCTAATCTTAATGTATATTTTCTGTAAACCGCTTAGAACCTAACGGATGTAGCGGTATATAAGAAATAAATTACATTACAAATAAATTACATTACATTACATTACATGGACCATTTGGCCTTCATCTGCCATCATGTTTCTAGGTTTCTATAACCATAAAGCTCTATGACATCACAATGCAGGCAAAGAGCCTTAGCCAATGGGAAGAAGATATGCAAATGTTAAGAGCCTTAGCCAATAGGGAGAGGAGGAGATAGTGGATGCTGCAGAATTCTACTGTTCAACGGCTCCCCCTTCTGCTTCTATTCCTTTCTCTCCTCTCTTCTACCTTCCAAAGTATTTAGATCAATGCTGTCTTGTTAAAATGTTTATTTTATTTTTATTTTTCCTCTAACTCTACTTTTCACTTCTCTATTACCCTCCAGGTACTTTAGTTAGATTGTGAGCCTTCGGGACAGTAAGGGAATTTTTCAAGTACCTTTCTTATTTCTAATCTTAATGTATATTTTCTGTAAACCACTTAGAACCTAACGGATGTAGCGGTATATAAGAAATAAATTACATTACAAATTACATTACATAACGGACTTCAAAGGACCTGGCAAAACAGTCCGTTATATCCAGAGTCCGTTATATCCAGGGTTGCATTTTTTTTAAAAACTTTATTCAGATCAACTTGAAATAATGTACAATCAATGAACAACAGTCACTGCACAAGAATATCAGCAACATCAATAACAAAACTCAGCAAAACATTGATATAGCACGAAATGATTACAAAACCAGAACACTAAAAGATGTTCTAAAAAAGCATTATGTCGCACTGTACTGGAAAGAAAAATACTCTGTCATTTTCTTCTGGGCTGCATTTCCCTCATTTGTTTTAGTGATGGACGCATTTTGATACTGTATCACCTGCACGCCATGCGCCTTGTAGACAGAGCCTGCATGTCCGTTATAGCCGAATAAAACGACAGCTAAAAGCAGCTCTGGGGACCAAATTATTTGTCTGTTTTATGCGAAATTCCGTTATATGCGAGTCCGCTTTATGTGGTGATTTTCTGCATGTTCATAAAGGCGCACGGCCAGGACCAGCTATAGATGGTATTCCATTATAAGTGAGTCCGTTATAACGAGATTATACTGTATGAGTAAAAGCCAAACTTTGAACTGTTGAGACTGTGAAGAACAACAAGGCAGAAGAGCATGTTTCAAGGGGTACATGTAGTAGCATAGCGAGGGAGGATGGAACCCAGGGCGGTGGTGCCCGGCATCACTGCGCCATGTGCCCCCCACTCTTCCCCACCATGTTGTGTGCCCCCTTATCTTCCCCATCATGCCATCCCCCCCCTCCGTCTTCCCTGCTGTATCGTGCGCTGCCACCCCACCCCAAAATACCTCTTGAAATGTTTGCCAGTGCAAGCTGTACCCTCCATCTGCTGCTCGCACTGGCTTTGGCACCCTTTTGAAATCACGTCCTAGTCCTGTGAACAGGAAGTGACATCAGAAGGGAGCCGAGGCCAGCATAAGCAGCAAGCAGAAGATGCTGTTTGTTCTCGTGAACTTTTAAAGAGGTGAGCGGAAAGGGCACCCGGGACAGTCTGCCCTGCCGCTTCACACTTACTATGCCACTAGGTACACATGGGCCATGGCCAAAGGGACCATCACTAGGAATCACAGCCAAAGACCCCAGGAACTCCAAGTAATCTCAAACCCTCAGCACTGGAAGGACACAGCCTGGATTTGAAACCAAAACTTGCCTACTCATGCCTGCAGAAGAAAAACTGACCCCTGACAAATATTGAACAACCCCCCCCCCCCCCAGTATAGAAGAACTTGACGGGTTCCAGGCAATCCCATCCTTGTGAACACACAGTAATGCAGTAAATATAATGCAGATAACAGATAAAGACCTGCACAGTCCATCCAGACTGCCCAACAAGGAGGCCAGAGCCGCACCTATCACTCTGGTCAGGTTATAATCATTGATGATTAAACACTGGTTGGTACTTTGCAATCATGACTTACTGGTTCAGACCAATGACCATCTATCCCAGTAACCTGTCCTCACCTAGAACCTGGCCAAAATCCAAAGAGTAGCTACATTCCATTCAGAATCCTAAAGAATAGCAAGATTCTGGAATCCCAAAGAGTAACATAAGATTCCAGAAACACAAGGAGTAGCAACATTCCATGCTACCAATCCAGGGCAAGCAGAGGCTTCTCCCGCGTCTTTCTCAATAACAGACTATGGACTTTTCCTCCAGGAAATTGTCCAACCTTTCTTAAAACTAGCTACACTCTCTGCTCTTACCACAACCTCTGGCAATGCGTTTCAGAGCTTAACTATTCTCTGAGTGAAAAAAATATTTCCTCCTATTGGTTTTAAAAGTATTTCCCTGCAACTTCAATGAGTGTCCCCTCGTCTTTGTAATTTTTGACAGAGTAAAAAATCGAGCCACTTGTACCTGTTCTGTTCCATTCAGGATTTTGTTAAATATGATGCACTCTTGGGACAACACATGTTTAAAAACCAAAAGTATTGCTAACTGTATTAAACTTGCTGATTTTAACATTAAGATGTCTTTCCTTCCTGCTTAAGAAGCACAGTACCCTCATTCATAGGGTTACCAAATGTCTGCAAAAACCCAGACATGTCCTCTTTTTAGAGGACTGTCCAGGTGCCGGGATTTTTAAAACCTGGCAGTTTGTCCGGATTTTGGAAGTCCCTGAACTCAGGATCCATGGCTAGAGACCCTCTGTGCACATGCATGGACATCAGCATGATGACACCATATACATGCACGCATGCATATGATCCCATTGAGTCAACGTTTGTGCATATGCAGGGGGCCTCCAGACATGGCCCCAAGCTCAGGGAAAGAGCTGGGGGCAAAATGGGATGGAGTTGGAGGCAGATTGGGGCGGGTTTGAGGTGGAGCAGGGCGGGCCAGGTGTCCTCTTTTTTTTTAAGAGGAAATCTGGCATCCCTACTCATCATATGATTTTAAAAATGGTATACTCCAGTGTTTGAGAACTAAGACCAATGTTGGACAGACGTCTATGGTCTGTGTCCCATATATGGCAAAAGACAGATGAGGATCAAGTCTGAGACTGGCCAGCACCCCTGATCTATCTGTCTAGACAAAGAGCTCCCCAACCTCTGAGAATAGCATCTGTGGCCAATATAATCCAATCCAGAGGATCCAAAGGAACTTCCTGGAGAAGATTCTAAGGAACAAACCATCACTTTAGGTGACTGCAAAGTGCAGTTCAGGGTCAAAATAGCTGCTATGTTTGTTAAAATGGGCTCAGCCACAGCTGAAATGGAGGGCTGTCCATTGCTTCCTTCTGCAGGAGGAGCAAGTCCCCTTTGCAAATGGGGCAAAATGAACCAGCTGCTGTGCTCATGCAGCAGGACCCGCAGGGCCTTACATTATGCAAAGCTGAGGTTGCTGCACTCCAATACCACAGGGACTGCATGTCCTTCCCCTCACAGAAGCAGAAACAGCTTCCTTAAGACTTAATTTAAAAGTTTGTATTGCCTCAGCCTGTTCACTCTCCTCCCCAAAGCAGCTTCAAAGCACTTCTTGACTTTCTCCTCAGTTTTTTGTTTTTAACTACAGTCCCTCTTAAGGGAAAAATAGTTTCTTCTACTTCCTATCATTTTATTATTTTTCTCAGAACTCTCAGAGGGGGAAATGGGGACCTACCTCTGCCTCTGGGTCAATAGATCCCCACACACAGCTTGGTACCAGGAGTGAAGACTCATGGGTTGAGGCTCTGGATAGTTGAGGAAAAGTTCTCCTGAACTTCAACTGGGAATCTGGCTGTGGCACAGATCTTAGGATGGAGCCTCTTGGCAGACAGAGTGAAGGATCACAGTATAGAAACATAGAAACATAGAATATGACAGCAGAAAATGGCCGTCGGCCCAACACGTCTGCTCACTCAGAAGAACCCTCCCCTTAAAAGAACACATCCCTAAGCAATTCCCTGAGAGTGAGCCTACATGTTTATCCCATTGTTTCTTAAAGTCGAGCACGTTGCTGGCTTCAACTACCTAACGTGGAAGGCCATTCCAATGATCAACCACCCTTTCGTTGAAGAAGTACTTCCTGATGTCACCATGAAATCTCCCACCCTTGAGTTTGAGCGGATGCCCTCTTGTTGCCATGGGACCCGTAGGAAAAATAATATCTTCCTCCACCTCTATATGGCCTGTTTGAACATCTCTATCATGTCTCCCCTCTCTCTGCATTCTTCGAGAGAATATAGCTGCAACCTGCTTAGACGCTCTTCATATGGGAGATCCTTGAGTCCTGAGACCATCTTGATGGCCATTCACTGGACTGATTCCATTCTCTTCACATCTTTTTGATAATGTGGCCTCCAAAACTAAACACAGTACTCCAGATGAGGTCTCACCATGGACCTGTACAACGGCATTATGACTTCAGGCTTTCGGCTGACAAAACTTCTTCGGATGCAACCCAGCATTCGTCTAGCCTTCGCCGAAGCTTTCTCCACCTGAGTGGCCGTCTTCATTTCTTTGCTAATGATTACACCCAGGTCCTGTTCTTCGACAGTTCTTGTTAAGGTTTCCCCGTTCAGGGTGTATGTTCTGCTGGGGTTACCGCTACCAAAATGCATAACCTTACACTTTTTGGCATTAAAGCTCAGTTGCCAAGTTTTAGACCATTGTTCCAGTACAAGTAGGTCCTGCCTCATAGTGTCGGGCACGGTTGCACTGTCAACCATGTTGCATAGCTTAGCATCATCGGCGAATAGTCCCTCGATTAATACCTCGAAGTCCCTGAGGCAGGTCCCGTACAAAGATATTAAACAGTATCTGACCCAAGACCGAGCCCTGCAGCACTCCACTGGTCACAACCGACATTTCTGAGGGGGTACCATTTACGACTGAGCCAGTCTTTAACCCATGCAGTCAAAGTTTCTCCTAATCCCATCGCTTTCATCTTGTTTAATAACCTATGGTATGGGACACTATCAAAAGCCTTACTGAAGTCTAAATACATGATATCCAGGGATTCCCCCCTGTCCAGTTGTTTCGTTACCTAGTCAAAGAAGCTTATCAGATTGGATTGACAAGACCTTCCCTTTGTGAACCCATGCTGCTGAGGATCCCTCAGCTTCTCGTCATCCAGAATCATATCCAATCTGTTTTTAAGCAATGTTACCATAAGTTTGCACACTATTGATGTGAGACTCACCGGTCTGTAATTTTCAGCCTCTGACCTGCATCCCTTTTCGTGGAGCAGAATGACATTAGCAGTTTTCCAGTCCAAGGGGACTTTTCCCTTGTTTAGGGAAAGATTTAAAAGCGCAGATAACGGCTCTGCCAGGACATCTCTCAGTTCCTGAAGTACTCTGGAAAGACTGGCCCAAGGCAATTGAAAAAAAAATGGCAAAGATTCTGTTGCACCCGTCCACCTGCACCATTTGCTAGAGGCAGAGAAATACTGGATGGGTTCTAGCTGCCTCTCTCTCCTTTTTTATGGAAAATGTCATCAGAAGCTTATAGTTCTCTGTCTCCATCTGCTGGTAAGGAGAAATAACCCAGAAGGATTTCTTATCATCCTGGCTAGTCCAATTAATACCTATTTTGTTTCCTCCTAGTTCCCTTCCCTTCCCATATCATGCTACAAAGTGAGGTAACAATTCACATAGCTACCAACACTACTGTGATCTGAGCAGTTACAAACACTTTCAGACAGGATTAGAAAATAAATTGGACATTTCAGATTTTCAATACGCTAAATTAGGCTAGAAATTGTTTAGTTTAAATCTTTTTATTGAAAAAATGTGAAAACATTTAAATAAACTTTGTAACAAAGTCATATTTTGTAATTATTCATTGTTGACTCTTGCTACCCCGCAAACCTTGCATACTAGAAATATTTATTCCAGAATCAAATAGCAATTTTGAACCATCTGTGCAAGCAGGAAATAAATTTGTGCTCAAGCAAAAAGCTTAGAAGATTAAAAGTGACTTCTGAACAGGGCAAGCCAGTTTTAAAGTCATTTGAAACTTTTTTGTCAACACCACAGTCATTCCCAGTGATACATGGGAAAATCTCCAATGAAGAATAAGCCAGGCTGAAGAGAACTAAATGTGCTCAGTTCCAACGTAAAATACAGCTGAAGTAATCTGATGACAGCTTATTGCACTGTGGTTCTGTATCATTACAAAAAAGTGTAGATCACTCTGATTCTATATGGCAAAAGAGAAGCATGGTCAGATTGCATCAGGAAAGCTGCCGTTTCTTTCATATTCTTGGAAGAAAAGCTCTGTAGCTTTCATTAGATTCATTACTTTAACATTTGGGGGGGGAGGGAGGCATAGGGCTTTTGTGGAAAGGGAATTTTTGTTAAAATAATCAATACAGAAAATAAAACTGCTCTTAAGGCTGTCAAGAATAATACCATAACTGGATTGAATTAACATGCAATTACAGACTATGAAAAGCAGTAAACCGAGGCATTCTAATAGTAAGGAATAATAATGGCAAAGGATTGTGGAACCTCCTGCCAGTCAGTATTAGAAACGTAGAAACATGATGGCAGATAAAGGCCAAATAGCCCATCTAGTCTGCTCATCTGCAGTAACCATTATCTCATCCTCTCCCTGTTGGCTAAGGATCTTAACATTTGCATTTCCTCTTCCTATAGGCTAAGGGGCTCATAATCGAAAGAGAAAAACATCCAAAAACCAGCCTAAGTCGGCATTTGGATGAACATTGTCCAAATACGTCCAAGTGCCGATAATAAAAACGGGTTTTGGACGTATTTCTAAACGACCTAGGCCTTCATAGTGCCGCTGAATGACCAAAGCTAAACGGGGCATTTCGGGAGGAGTTTCAAGGGCGGGAGTTGGGTGGGACATGGGCCAGCTTAGACTTAGTCGTACAGCATGTATAACCGAAAGTTATACAGCCCAGGATCAACGGAACTTGGACGTTGTGACTTAGACCATGTAAAACATGGTCTAAGTCACAAAAACCCACCTAAACTCACCAGATAAGCACTGCAAACACATAAAATAGACCCCCCACACACTACCCCAGTGATCACCGACCCCCCCAATAAAAATATTAATTACACCTTTAAAATTCAGCCTCCAGACCATCATCGCCTGGCATAGGAAAGCCTAGACGTCCAGCACAGAGATGGCTTAAGCCATCTTGGGAGTGGGTTAGGGACCCATGGAGAGGAGGACCCATGCCCATAATCCCCTGTAATCACTACATTGATACTTAAACATGTGCACTCCTCTATACACTCCCTAAATTCTTTTTTACAGGCATATAAGTGGTTCCTGCAGCCATAAGGGCTATTAGGGTGGTAGATAAGTGGGTCTAGGGAATTCTGGAGGTGGTTTGGGGGGCTCACCATGACCTATAAGGGAGCTGTAGTGAGGAGAAGCCATGGTACCCTTTTTGTGAAGTTCACAGCAGTGCCCTGTAAGCTACCCCACTATTTAGGTGGCATATCTGGGTGTTCAGTCCATCACTTTGCAGACCCCTCCATGTCCAACAGGGCTTGTTCTAGGCGTTTTGGACTTGGACGAAAAGTTGGATGAAAATGTGGTATAAAGATGGATGATTTAGTGACTTGGACGATCAGATTAGTTACACGATTTTCAGGGGGGAAAAAAAAAAAATTTTGCATGTATTTTTTGAAAATGTGTCCTAGGCTGTTTTTCACTTTGGACGACTTGCGACATAGATGAAAAATGCATTTAGATGTCCCTTTCGATTATTTACCAGCCCCCAAAAATTGTTACGCCCTGAAAATTCTGCTCTGCTAAAGGCTAACATTAATCCAAAATATGTAGAGACTAGTGCAATGACCTTTTGTTGCGCTGGGGTGAAATTGGGGAATTCGATGGTAAGGCAGTTAAGAAAATGTGCTAACAGAATAACTTTCAGAAAACTCCTCAAAACTCAATTGTTTGTTAACGCTTTCTTATAGGGTCTGATTTGTTCTGATCAAGGATTGGCTGTGTAAAGTAGGTTTTGATGATTTTCTCCTCTTTTGTACTGTTTTAAAGTATTATGTATGTGGCTATATTGTAAACTGCCTAGAAATTAGACGGTATAGAAATTTTAAACATGAATAAATAAATAATAGAATAATAAGAATAAAATCAGCAATTTGCTTTTATGAAGCTACATTGGGCTTTTTTATCGCCAGCTATGGCAGTATTAGCACTGATGCTTATAGGAATTCTATGAGCATCGGAGTTTTTACCACTGCGGCCGGTGATTTTTTTTTTAAAAAAACCTAATGCGGCTTTATAAAAGGGGGGAATAGAGATAGATTCTGCAAAGGTCGCCCGATGCTAGGTGCCAGGTTGATCTGCACTTAGCAAAAATTTTATAAAGGCTGTTCTGTGCAGAATGAACTTTATAGAATACAGTACTCCCCCGAAATTTGCAGGGGTTCCGTTCTAGGAACCCCTGTGAATTTTGAAAAACCGCAAATGCGGTTTTTCGCCTATCGAAAGGCAGGGGAGGCAGGAGAGGGCAGCTGGTGCGCCGGCGGGTGAAGAAAATTACTTGTGGTCTGTTCCGACCTCTTCTTCCTGTAGTAAAGTCGGGCTACACCAATCAGGAACTGCTTTGACACGCAGCTCCTGATTGGTGTAGCCAGGGCCGCCATCAGAAATTTCTGGGGCCCTTACTGAGCAATCCTATTGGGCTCCCCCACGCACCCCTTCCCCCCCCCTAACCCCCCCTTCTTCCATGGGCCAAATACACACATACTTTTCTCTGTCGCCGCACTCTTTGACCAAAAGATTTGTAAGCCTGCAACCACATCAAGGTAGACTCCTTCAGCAGCTCCCCTCCCTCCCCCTTATCTATGTGGCCAAGTCAAAATGATCTACCAACAATAAAATTTTAAAAACACAAAGCACGCTGTACGCAGAGAAAATGTTAATTATCATTTATATTCCGCGGGTTTTCAAAGAGGTCAAGGCAGATGACTTTATGCAATGTCACCTCAGTAACAACTATACAAAAATAGACAAATATTCCCCCTCCCTTTTTACTAAACCGCGATAGCATTTTTTAGCGCAGGGAGCTGCGCTGAATGCTCCACGCTGCTCTTGATGCTCATAGGCACCCTGCGCTAAAAAACGCTATTGCGGTTTAGTAAAAGGGGGCCATAGTGCAAAATATAGACAGCATATATAAATTCTCAAAACGGACACATTTTGATCACTAAATTGAAAATAAAATCATTTTTCCTACCTGTGGTATTTTCATCAGTCTCTGGTTGCACTTTATTCTTCTGACTGTGCATCCAATATTTCTTCCCTTCTTTCAGCCTCCTGTATGTTTCCTCTCCTCCAGACCTCATTCCCTCCCCAAACTTTTTCTTTGTTTCACCCTGCCCCTTCTTTCTTTTTCTCTCTCTCCATACTCCCTTTCTTTCTGTATGTCTGTTTTTCTCTCTCTCTCACCCTGCCCCCTTCTTTCTTTCTTTTTCCAAACCCTCTTTCGTGCTGTATGTCTGTCTTTTTCTCTCTCTCTCCGTGCCCCATTTTTCTTTGTTTCACCCTGCCCCCTTTCTTTCTTTCTGGCTTCCTGTCCCTCCCTTTCTTTCTTTCTCCCTGCCCTCCCCTATGCCACCACCATTGGGAAAATGCTGCCACCGCCACTGGGGAATAGGCTGCCACTGCCACCATCGGGAACAGGCCGGCGCTGAATTCGCCCTGCTTCTCTTCCCTGCGGGGCCGACCAACTCTCGCCACCCGACGTCAATTCTAACATCGGAGAGGACGTTCTAGGCCAGCCAGGCAGCGATTGGCTGGCTCAGAACGTCCTCTCCGACGTCAGAATTGACGCGAGTGGCGAGAGTTGGTCGGCCCCACAGGGAAAAGCAGGGAGAACTTGGTGCCGGCCTGTTCCCGATGGCGGCGGTGGCATTCAAGTGGCTAAAGAGCCGCAGTTTGCCGGCCTAGGGAGAACACTGGAGGATGGCCAGCTGTGCACCCCCTTGGGACGTAAACCCAGGGTGGGGCGGACCGCCCCCCCCCCACCCTCCCCCTCCTTGGTATGCCACTATCTGTACCTCACTCCCTCCCTATGACCAAAAATTCTCCTTTCTTCTATTCCCCATGTACACAACCATCTCTTTCCCTCCCTTCCTCTCTCCCAAGTCCATGCCTTCAGTGTCCAAAAACCCATTCTATCTCGCACCTCAGCATCTCTTTCCCTCCCTTCCTCTCTCCCAAGTCCATGCCTTCTGTGTCCAAAAACCTATTCCCTCCCCCACCTCAGCCTCTCTTTCCCTCCCTTCCTCTCTCCCAAATCCATGCCTTCTGTGTCCAAAAACCCATTCCCTTCCCCACCTCAGCATCTCTTTCCCTCCCTTCCTCTCTCCCGTCCATGCCTTCTGTGTCCAAAAACCCATTCCCTCCCCCACCTCAGCATCTCTTTCCCTCCCTTCCTCTCTCGCAAGTTCATGCCTTGTGTCCAAAACGCACTCCTTCCCCCCTTTTGTGTTCCGCGTTTGCCTCCCAGCCCATCTTTGCAACTTTCTCAGCAAAACGGAGCTCGAGCCGAGAGGCTTGTCTCCTGTTTCCTGCCTGCCCTGCCGCGCACAAATAGTCGACCGGAAGTATTCTCCGACGTCAGCGCTGACGTCAGAGGGCAGGCTTTGCTTACGCCCTCCCTCTGACGTCAGCGCTGACATCGGGGAACACTTCCGATCGGCTATATGTGAGCGGCAGGGCAGGTAGGAACAGAAGACGAGCCTCGCGGCTCGAGATGTATTGAATTCTGCAGGTCCCCCGTCCAGCTCTCTCCTGTGCACCTGGGGCGGACCGCCTCCCCCCCCCCCGCCCCCACTAGGTACGCCACTGGGACCAGCACCGGTCCATGGACCGGCGGTTGAAGAACTGTGGCCTAGGACCCTGGGGGAGCCCGGGCCCCCTGTCAGCTCCGGGCCCCTGAATGCAGGACTGGTAGTACTGCCCTGATGGCGGCCCTGGAAGTAGAGTAGAAAGTGAAGGAGAGAAAAGCAGCAAATGGATAAGAAGGCCCTGGAAATAGAGTTAAGAGCACAGACAGAAGGAAGCATAACCACAGACTGGGAAAAGATGAGTAGAAAAAAATAACCAGACAACAAAGGTAGGAAAGTGATTCCTCACTGGAAGTTGGAGGGGTTCAAAAACTGGAGCAGATGCTGGGCCATTGATGGAGGAGAGAGAGGGGAATGAAATGCCACTGCTTGATGGACCTATGATGATCTATGCCCACCCGAAGCTTCTCCACCTATAGCCTACATGTACAATTGTCACCTAACATTAAACAACCTGTCATAGAATGAGAGGGTTTAAGGGCAATTCTGTAACGAGAGGCTTACAGTTGCACACCACTGCGTATATAAATATGCAGAAAACTGGCACTTTATTTAACTGACTATACTGTATTCTGTAAAGGCAAATAAGTAGTATAGCACATAAATGAAAGAGGGGCATTTGCATGGGTGGAGCAAGTTTGGGCTGTCATTTACATTACTCCCCCGAAATCCGTGGGGGTTCCGTTCCAGGAACCCCCACGAATTTTGAAAAAAATGTGAATGTGGTTTTTCACCTGTCAAAAGGAAGGGGAGGCAGGAGAGGGTAGCTGGAGCACCGGCGGGTGAAGAAAATCACTCGCGGTCTGCTTTGACCGCCTCTTCCTATAGTAAAGTCAGGCTATACCAATCAGGAGTTGCTTTGGCATGCAGCTCCTGGTTGGTGTAGCCCAACTTTACTATAGGAAGAGGTGATCGGAGCAGACTGGAAATGAGCGAGTCCACAATTCGCGAACCATGAATTTGCAGGGGGAACAGTGTACATGCATTAATGGCATGTCTATGATTAGTAGAACTGAGAACACCTAGGATTTTAAGCACCCTAATATCAAGTTACATTGGGGCCATATAAACAGAGGCATCCACTTACAGAATTACTTCTGTGAAGGGGCATTCTATAAATGCATGCTTATTCCTGGTTATTATGGGCCTTTTGGATTTTGATTGGGGGAGGGGCAAAAGTTTGTGTCATGAGAACTGTTCATTTTTTTATTGCTTGTTTTTATTTTACTGCTGTAACTCACTCTCTACAGCGATGGAGGGCCATTTTCGAAAAGGACAACTAAGACTGACTTGGACGTTTTCCACAAAATGTCCTTAGTCAGAAGCATAGAGTTGTCCATTTTCGAAAGCCGAACCACTGGACATCTAAAAAAAAATTTTTATTTTTATTTTTTTAATTGCCTAGTTGGACTTTTTGGCAGACAGGGTGTCCAACCCCTAGGATGCCTAACTTTATACCCCATTTTTGACCAAAGAAATGTCCAAGTTGAAAATGTCCAATTCCAGGCCATTTGAACTTGGGGAGTAGCCATCATTGTGATGAACTGGCCACACAAACATGCCAGCAGAGCAGTGGGACACCTTAAAGGGCACTGCTGTAAACTTTACATAAAGGTTGCAAGAAGTACATCTCATCATAACCCCCTTATAATTTATGATGAGCCCCCCCCAAAACTGCCCCAAAACCTACTAGACATACCTGTCTACTACCCCAGTAGCAATTATGGCTGCAGGTGGCACCTATATAGCAGTACAGTAGGGTTTTGATGGCCTCACATAAATGTAGTGGTTTAAAAATGGCTCTCAGGTACATGGAATATGGACCCATATTCCACGTACGTGAAAGCCATTTTCAGGATTACAATTTTGTATGTTTTGTTTTGGGTTGTTTGTTTTTTTAAATAAAAGATTCCTGTACCTTATATATTTCATTCTGCAGTCTTTTCCTTGGTTTTACTCTAACCACTGCACCACACACTCCATGCTACATGTCCAGAAAAACGGCTTTGCAAGTTGGCACTAGGATATCCAAATGCTGACTTATGACAGTTTTTGGATATTTTTATTTTTTGATTGTGAACCCCCATAGGGTTGAAAATGTGGGCTATAAAAACTTGCATTAAGATCAATTAAAATTTATCTGAGCAAATGGCTTTAAAAATTGCCCTCTTAATGAATGAGTTGTATTTGATCTCTAAAATGATCATCTAAAATGTATCTATTTTCTCCTTTTAGGAAGTGCATTTGAAAAACACAAGTAGAGGCAACACAGGGAACAGAAACTATCGGATATAAGAAATGTCATCTTTAAACATGAAGAATGAATGTGCCATCTGCAGGATACATTACCACAAATAAAAAGCATTCCTTAAACAATGGAAGACAAAAAAAAAAAAGTTTAAATAAGCGTGATGATCTCTCAATGAATGGGCATTCTTCCAATGAACAATGCAAGTAAAAATATATAATTTGTAGTAAGCTCTTCCAACATGGTTCACTGCTAATTCTAGAGTGGGTATACTTCTATCTGATCTTCCACCTGTCTTAAATGTCCTGCACAAATGTTTAAAAGTCTGAACCTGTCAAAAAACCCCAAAATGGATGGGATTTTGATGGTTCCAATTGCACTAAATTAGCCAAGAAACCTTGGGTGCCAGAACGTTCTGGCATCCTTAAATGTTGACTATTTGCACTTCTGTGAAAAGAAAAACAACAGCCTGTCCTTACATTATCTGAAAACAGTGTTCGTCTATCCCGTAATATTAGCATATGTTCACATTCTCAATTAAAGCAGCCTGTTTTTAAAGTATGGTATATTGGCTCCAATTCTGACATTTTGCGCATTAGGGAGGCAGCTCTATAACTTGACACCCCGATACCACACAATGAACGCCAGCTTCTCTACGGGTTGCCCAAAGGTGGCACAGATCCCAGATCCACGCAAAAGCTAATTAGGTGATAATTGTTGGCATTAGTGGACAGAAATTAGGAGTTAAGTGTGGATCTGCACTGCTCCCAATTCTGAACATGCGTGCACGGTGAGCAGCTTCAAAGGAGGCATGGCCATAAGAGGGACATGGTGGGTCAGGGCCATTGCCAGAATTTAGGGGTGATGCTGTAGAATACTTGAATTTGCGCACCTAATTGCCATTAGTTGACTGCCACCATTTACAGCTTTTGGCAGGTGTAAACGCTGGCGCCCAAGTTAGGCACAAAGACCGTGATTCTATAAATAACGTCTAAAGTTAAGTGCTTAGACTGGCTTACCTAGCTGATCTAGGCACCTAACTTAATAATTTAAAAAGCCTAATCAATAATAAGCAATTGGCGCCTCATAATTGACTTACAATGAGTTGGATGGTAGGCCCCTACCGCTTTCAGGGAGGCGCCTAGTCCAAGACACCTACCAGAAAGTGAACATGGTTATGGGCGGATCGTGGGTATGTTTTGCGTGTAAATGCTTGTTTCGGACTTAGGTGCCAGTAGACACCTAACTTAGGTGTCAGTATTTAGGCCAAGAAAACCCTGGAATAAATAGGGTACACCTAAAAGTTCAGATGCCTACCAACGCCTAAGTTCATTTTAGGTGCTACTAGGTACAATTCTATAAACAGCACCTGTCTTAAGATTGATATACGCTAAGCGCCGCATTCATAGTCTCCTATAATTTAGGTGTCGTTTATAGAATTGAGCCCAATATGTGTGCTAAAATAGTGCTCTGTGAAGGGTTCTCTGCTTAGAGCAGGGGTGTCCAAGTCCCTCCCAGAGGGCCGCAATCCAGTCGGGTTTTCAGGATTTCCCCAATGAATATGCATGAGATCTATTAGCGTACAATGGAAGCAATGCATGCAAATAGATCTCATGCATATTCATTGGGGAAATCCTGAAAACCTGACTGGATTGGGGTGCCAGCACCCCTCCTCCTCTCTGCCCGCCCCGCCTTTTCCCACTCTTCCACTCACCAAGCATGCGCCCCCCCTTGCCTTCCCCCACACCTCTAGTTGAAGTTGTTGCTCACGGTGGGTCAGCCATGTGCTCCTTGCGGGCCACTGACATCACTTCCGGGTGCCACGCACAGGAAGTGATGCCACTGCCCTGGGGGGTCAAATCTATAACATTTATGCACCAAGGTACTGGTGTAGCAAGGGTGGTAGGCGCCCGGGGCAGTGGCATCCCCCTTGTCCTCTTCTTTGCCTCCCTTGCTCCTTCCCCACCCCTTTCCCCCTTACCTGTTAAGCTTCCTTAATGAAAACAGCATCTCCAGCTTGCTGCCAACATCATCTCTCACTATGATGTTACTTCCTAATCATGGGACCTGGACGTAATGTCAGAGGGGAGCGCCAAGACCAGCACGAGCAGCAGGCTAGAGCTGTTCTCTGCGCCAGCGAAGAACTAGAGGTACGTTGGGGGAGGGGAAGTGACGGCACATGTGTGGCAGGGGAGGAGTGGAGGGCAGAGAGGAGGAGAGGTGCCAGTACCCCCACCAAGATGGCACCCGGGGCGGTCCGCCCCCCCCCTCTTACTAAGCCGCTGCACCAAGGTATCATTACTAGTGTAAACCTGAATTGGTATACTTACGTTTAGGTGTGACCATTTATGTCAGGTTAATAGATGGCACATATGGGCATGCCTAAGTACGCCATTCAGTGCATGTAATTCCTAGTATTCTATAAGTTACATAATAAGTTGGCGGCACGCCCATTTGCTGCCCACCCAAATGCCCCTCCTTGCAGCTATGAACTACAGTATCTTTACTGTCTTCTAAAATAAAATGTAGTGCAATTACTTGAATAAGTGTTAATGGGTAAATTCTATATTTGGCACTGAAACATCAGCACCAAGCACTATTCTACAGTATATAAGGAGCTCTGAGTTGAGTGTAAACTCAAAAAAAGCCAGAGCCAACAACCCCACGGCTAATTCCAACAAAAGAAAGAAAGTGGGGAGAGAACTTTACACATCAACTTGTGGCAGGGTTGAGTTTCAAATCATTTAGTAGATACAACACATAAACAAATAAATAAATGTCAGTCCATATGGCATATCCTTTTGTGGATCCTTTCAAATCCAACGTATCACTCGGGGAGCCCTGAGTGATACGTTGGATTTTTTTTTTTTCCATTAATAGATACGCTAGATTTGTGAACACACAGTATTCCTAAAGATGCAAAGTGTTTCAACGCCATCTAGTGGATTGTTTACCCACACCCCTGACGTAGGCTTCAGCCGAAACATGGACTGTGTCGGGTATAAGAGAGTTTGAAATGATCCACCAAAGGATATGCCATAGGGACTGACATCTATTTGTTTATATATGTGTTGTATCTAATAAGAGATTTGAAACTCAACACTGCCACAGGTTGATGTGTAAAGTTCTCTCCCCACTTTCTTTCTTTTGCTCTGAGTTGCGTGCCATCTATAGAATACGCTTAGCACTGGGATCCACGGCAAAGTTATAGGTTCGGGGATTTTTACGAACTGAAACCTGGTGTAATTCCCTAAACCTAAACTATGACCAGATCAGGAGTATTCTGTAAGAGTGCGCTCAAATCACTGGAATGCCCATGACTCGCTCATGCACCTACCATGGCCATGCTCCCGTTTTAGATCTGTGAACTAGAATTTACACACACCTCTTTCTAGAATATGCCCAGAAAGATGCCCACATAAATTCTAATGATTGCCACCCAATTACCAGCGCTGATTGGCTCATTATTCTATTAAATTGTGGGATCAAATTAGGCGTGTGCCCACATTTGCACACACAACTCAAAGCGCTATATAGAGAATCCAGGCATAAATGTCTCAGCACTAATTGCTGGAACCCTGTAGATTTCCTTTTCATTCCATTTTGCTATTCTGAAAATTGTTCCAAGAGAGAGTTAGGGCTCCATTTACCAAGCTGCGGTAAACGCATCTACCGCAGGCCAGTGAGGTAAATGCTCCAGTGCTCATAGGAACTCTATGAGCGTCAGCGCATTTACCTCGCCGGCCTGTGGTAGAAACCTCTACCTCCGCTTCGTAAAAGCCATCATTATACATTATTAAGGCACATGTAGGCTCTTGAATTCCCAGTGATTTTTGTTTTTTTTTTCAGGTTAACAAAATTATTTTGCATAATTTCTTTATCTACAGCAGTATCTTAAATGTTATTGCCTTGGTACACATGCATCAAATAGTATGTACAACTCAGTTTTATAGTGCAATGGTGCTATTTTGTCATTTGTGATATGAAAGTGTCTGGCCAAAAGAGTAACGGGTAAAAAGCTAAGGGAACAGGGTGAGAGGACAGAATTTTTTAGACAGAAACATTTCTTTTAACCAAAGATAATACGATACCTGTAAATATACAAGCGCTCTTCAAAACGTTTCCGCACTTTCCTATTTTCACAGGAAATGGTTGGGGGTGGAAGAAGTGGTAAGAGGGCGTGTCATAGAACATCATGTGACTAGTCAGTCAGGGAAATCACGGTGATTATGTGGAAAAGTGATGTAATTTGCTTTTGAGATATTTAATAAGTAGTGTTAAAAAAAAAAAAAGTGCGGAAACCTTTTGAAGATTCCTCGTTGCGTACACTTACGACGAGCAGATTATCTTTGCAGTCTGCCACATTTTTGACAAAACTAAAGGAATCGGCAGCTCCATTCTGGAGATTGAGATTTCAGTGTTTATGGTGATGGCAAAGTCCAAAATGTGGAAGGTGGCTGAAATCTAATCATGTACTATCTACTGTCTGGGAGTTTTCAAATGCAGTATATCAGCCTAGGAAGCTTGGGAGTCATCTGTGTTCAAATACAAATATAATGTTGTATCCTAACTTAATACTTTCGTATTGCTAGAAACTCTTTAGTTAGGGGCTCTTATACTACATAAGAACATAAGAATTGCCGCTGCTGGGTCAAACTAGTGGTCCATCAGTCTGCTCACGCGGCGGCCATCTGGTCAAAGACCAACACCCTAACTGAGACTAGCCCTACCTGCGTACGTTCCGGTTCAGCAGTAACTTGTCTAACTGTGACTTGAATCCCTGGAGGGTGTTTTCCCCTATGACAGACTCCGGAAGAGCGTTCCAGTTTTCTACCACTCTCTGAGTGAAGAAGAACTTCCTAATGTTCATATGGAATCTATCCCCTTTCAATTTTAAAGAGTGCCCTCTCGTTCTCCCTACCTTGGAGAGGGTGAACAACCTGTCCTTATCTACTAAGTCTATTCCCTTCAGTACCTTGAATGTTTCGATCATGTCCCCTCTCAATCTCCTCTGTTCGAGGGACATCTTAGGTAGAAATAGAACTGGGGGGAGCCACTGCTTGCCATGGGATCATTAGCATGGAATCTTGCTATTCTTTGGGATTCTACCAGGTACTTGTGACCTGGATTGTCCATTGTTGGAAGAAGGATACTGCACTGGATGGACCATCGGTGTGCCCCAGTATTTTATGTTCTTATGCAAATGGGCTTAGCACATTTTAACACAGGACTTTCCCATGTGCTAAACCCAGTGTAAGGCAGTTTTCTATATTTTTTCCAGGTCATGCACTAAGGTGGTAGGTGCTCCCACATTAACTCCAATTAGCATGCGCTAACTGCATGGGTCACTGATTGGCTGAGTGGAAGACTTCAGAGAGTGGTGGTCAACGGCACCCTCTCTGAGACATCGGAGGTGACTAGCGGAGTGCCGCAGGGATTAGTCCTGGGACCATCCCTTTTCAACATATTCATAGGGGACTTGACCCGGGGGCTTCAGGGTAAAGTAACACTGTTCGCTGACGACGCCAAACTGTGTAATATAGTAAGTGAAAGCAATCTCAAGGATAGTATGACGCAAGATCTGATCACGTTGGAAAACTGGTCCTCGACATGGCAGCTGGGCTTCAACACTAAGAAGTGTAAGGTCATGCATCTTGGCAGTAGAAATCCATGCAGAACATACACCTTGAATGGAGAGGCACTAGCTAGGACTTCAGAAGAACGGGACTTGGGAGTTATCATCAGTGCAGACATGAAGGCTGCCAAACAAGTAGAGAATGCCTCATCCAAGGCAAGGCAAATGATGGGATGTATCAAGAGAAGCTTCGTTAGCCGCAAACCTGAAGTCATCATGCCACTTTACAGATCCTTGGTGAGACCTCATCTGGAATACTGTGTACAATTCTGGAGGCCGCATTACCGTAAAGATGTGCTTCGAGCCGAGTCGGTCCAGCGGATGGCCACTAGAATGGTCTCAGGACTCAAGGGTCTCTCATACGAAGAAAGACTGGGCAAATTGCAGCTCTACACTCTAGAGGAGCGCAGGGAAAGGGGTGACATGATTGAAACGTTTAAATACGTCACAGGTCGTGTCGAGATGGAAAACGACATATTCTTTCCCATGGGACCCTCGGTCACAAGAGGGCACCCGCTTAAACTCAGAGGAGGGAAATTTAGTGGTGACATCAGGAAGTACTTCTTCACGGAAAGGGTGGTGGATCATTGGAACAAACTTCCTAGGCAGGTGATCAAGGCCGCCAGCGTGCTCGACTTTAAGAATAGATGGGATATCCACGTGGGATCCCTACGAGGGTCGAGCTGAGGAACTAAGTCATCAGCACTCAGACTTAATGGGGTGGGTCAGTAGAGTGGGCAGACTTGATGGGCTGTGGCCCTTTTCTGCCGTCATCTTTCTATGTTTCTATGTTTCTAACGCGAATGTGCTAACTGGATAATGCATCCACGTCCATTCCCTGCATATGACGCACACCTCCTAAAGAAATAACAAGAAAACAAATAGCGCGTGATTACCGCGCTCCGGCAAACAGATTACAGCTTTTAGCGGCAAGCCTTTTTCACCGCATTAAGAGCATATTAGCGCTTAATGTGGTCTAGTAAAAGGGCCCCACATTAAAGGTTCATTCTCTTTGGGACACTCTTACTAAGGTGTGGTAAAAAGTGGCCCCCCTAGCGCCCCCTTAAGTAGACTTCATGGTAAGGCCATTTTTACTGCAGCTACAAAAATGGTCTTTTTTTCTTTTGTAATGGCCGTGCACTAATGTTATTGGAAAATCCAAATTAATATATGGAAAAGCTGATCATACATCATGCAACTATATATGAACAAACTGGTTGCAGATGATTTCTATACCAAGACCTCAAACACCCAAGACCCTACTTAATTTATTTTGTGTCCTTACTGGGGTGACGTGTTCAACATCGGTCTTGTTGAATTTTTTAATGCAGGCTATACCCTAATGTAGGGGTGTCATAGTCCCTCCTCAAGGGCCGCAATCCAGTCGGGTTTTCAGGATTTCCTCAATGAATATGCATGAGATCTATTAGCATACAATGAAAGCAGTGCATGCAAATAGATCTCATGCATATTAACTGGGGAAATCCTGAAAACCCGACTGGATTGCGGCCCTCTTCGAGGGACTTTAACACCCCTGCCTTAATGCATCTGTGTGGTGCTGTAAATAATTTAGGAAGAGTACTTAACTTATAGCCTGACGGCTACCCAGCCATTTCACTGGCATATTTCCTCAAGGGCAGTTGCTCTTCTCATCAATGGTGTAGGGAGAGCCCATTCATCAGTGTTAAAAAATAACACTGATGAGAAGAGCAACTGTGAATATGCATGAGATCTATTTGCATGCACTGCTTTCATTGTATGCTAATGGATCTCATGCATATTCATTGGGGAAATACTGAAAACTCGATTGGATTGCGGCCCTTGAGGAGAGACTATGACACCCCTGCATTAGGGTATAGCCTGCATTTATAAATTCAACAAGACCGATGATGAACACGTCATCCCAGTAAGGACACAAAATAAATTAAGTAGGGTCTTGGGTGTTTGAAGTCTTGGTATAGAAATCAGCTGCAACCAATTTGTTCATATATAGTTGTACATGCACTAATGTTGCCATTTATGCATATCCACTGAAAAAATGAAGCATGCACTTTCTGCCACCCATTTTGTAGGCAGGAAGCACTCACGCACTATCCATGTTCTAACCAGTTAACGTGTGATAATGTAGTTGTACTAACTGGTTAGAGCAGGAATGCCCACTCTCCATTCCCAGATACTTACCGAAGGACACCTGAGGACTTCTCATAGTAAAACATTTTAAGCTGTGTTAGGAACCTAGAAACGGAGAAAAATTAAAGCCGATAAAGGCATTATAGCCTATCCATTCTGCCCATTTGTTGTCCTGTTCATTCCCTTATGTGCTTGTCCCAAGCTTTCTTGAATTCGGATACAGTTATTATCTTCACCGCGGTTGTCAGTACTTAACACAGTCTAGTAAAATATGCCATATCCCTGCTGACCTTTATCCGAGACCATCTCTCTGGGAGGGCCCAACAGGGTTTTCAGAAAAAAAAAAAAAGTTTGGACATAGAATTTAGATAAATCCTAATGTAAACACGAAGAAAGAATAAAAACACAGAGAAAAGATAAGATGTATGATGCTGTCATTTACAACAGAACTATACAGTATATCCTTATTTGAACACAATGGGCCTGATTCTAAAAATGGCATCCTGATTGTAAGCAGTCTAACAGACCAATCGGGATACACTTTTTTTTTTTTTTAATTGATGGGATGAAGGCATTGTTCACGTGCATACAGAGCCATCGAGGCACACCTATGGATGCCTAAGGCCAGCATAGGCGTGGTTTATGCTGGAAGTGGCCTTAGGCATCTGTAGGCATGCCTAGGCACTTCTCGTAGGTGCAAGTCAGTCACCTTAAATATAGGTCTGTAAAATACTGGCCTACGTTTAAGGCGTCTGTAGAAGAAAGTAGATGCGATTCTGGACGTGGCGCCTGCCGGTAATTGGCACACGGTAGGCGCCCATTATGCAAGCGCCTACTGCAGCAGTTGACATTTCCAGAATCAAGCCCAGTGTGTCTAAATTGGTAGCTGCTTAGGAAAATGGCACCTACCGTATGTCATTCAAAGTTAGGTCCAGTTTATAGGATTGCACTTAGCGGCACCTAAATTGGGCTAAGCGCAGGTATATTGGGCCGGGGGGTGGGGGTTTGACCTAAAATACCAATGTCTAACTCATTCCATGCCCAAACTCCGCGCCAGCCATGCCTACTTTTCGGGAAGGATATTTCACAAGCACTTTATGTTATAATAATTAGCATGCATCTACCTTCAAACTATTTTTCTTTCGTAATCATATTTTTTGTCCTTTTATCTTCATATATAACAAACCCAATTAAAAAAACCCTCAAGTAGTCAACTAGGAGGATGGTATATCATACAATCTGAACAGTTTTCAGTGCATAGGACCTCACATAACATACGTTATCCCAATCATTGATACCATTACCTCCATCCCATCTCTTATCTTTTTATAATATTTCTATCAATGTGTATCTGTGCTTCAGTTGTGTTCAGTTTCATCGATCCAACTGCCCCGTAGAACAACTGCTTTTCACTTGCTTAATATATGACTTAATTTTTCAAATCAGCATCGCTTATCTTATGCAGCAACCTGCTGATCCAACGTTGGTTCACTGAGCTTAAATTGACAACTTAAACGTTGGATCAGCAGGCTGCTGCATAAGATAAGCGATGCTGATTTGAAAAATTAGGTCATATATTAAGCAAGTGAAAAGCAGTTGTTCTACGGGGCAGTTGGATCGATGAAACTGAACACAACTGAAGCACAGATACACATTGATAGAAATATTATAAAAAGATAAGAGATGGGATGGACGTAATGGTATCAATGATTGGGATAACGTATGTTATGTGAGGTCCTATGCACTGAAAACTGTTCAGATTGTATGATATACCATCCTCCGAGTTGACTACTTGAGGGGTTTTTTAATTGGGTTTGTTATATATGAAGATAAAAGGACAAAAAATATGATTACGAAAGAAAAATAGTTTGAAGGTAGATATATGCCAATTGTTATAACATAAAGTGTTTGTGAAATATCCTTTTAACCCCCCCCCCTATTGTTGTAATTCATTTAGTTGTGGGTTGGATTTTTGATTAGAAAGATCCATTTGCTCTACTTTTCGGGAAGGCACAGGTAGGCGCCTTGTTGTAGACGCCTACATCGTGCCTACCCAAAAAATCATTTTTTTTATAACATTGGCTTTAATAGTGCTGTTCAATTAACCATGCTGACTGAACCGATTACAAAAATTAAGTTAGGCACCTAGAAGGGCTAGTTGCGCCAATCCCAATCCAGGCGCCTAACCGCAGGCGTCTTTTATAGACTCAGGCCCAGTATGCCTCCAATGAACTATGTTGAGATACTGCATCAACAACAATACACTTCGGATTTGCCGAAAAAATCCTAAAATAGTGAGAACAAAAAGGCAACCGAGTCACATCAAGGTTTGTGTGAGGGACGCTCAGGACGCCAAAATTGGCCCACAACTTACAAACCAAAATGGGGAAATATATATAATGGACGATATATGATTATATATAATACATTATATTATGTTATAGGGTGCTCTCAGTGTGAACCCTCAGTGATAGGAGCGCAGCTCCGACACTTCACCTCTGGGTCAAGGCGGTAAGCCTCCACCCACACGCCATCATCGAGCACCCCAGGTGTGCTGAAATCAAACAAATCAACCAATCAAAAGTGAGTAAATCAAACTCAACACCAACAACCTGAACGACCCCCACACAAACCCTGCCAGCCAGACCCCCCAAGAACGCGCAACAGAATCAAAAAACCATACAAAAACTATCGAAAAAGTATCAAAAAAGCACAATACTTATCTGAAGCTATCTCACAGACTGAAAAACGCAAACAACCGCGCCAAGAGGAAAGGTTCAACCGCGCTGGTTTCGGGAGAAGCCCTCCAGCCGACCTCTTTGTTCGTGTTCTGTCAGGGGTCAGGTTCCTGAAGAAGGGCTTCTCCCGAAACCAGCACGGTTGAACCTTTCCTCTTGGCGCGGTTGTTTGCGTTTTTCAGTCTGTGAGATAGCTTCAGATAAGTATTGTGCTTTTTTGATACTTTTTCAATAGTTTTTGTATGGTTTTTTGATTCTGTTGCGCGTTCTTGGGGGGTCGGCTGGCAGGGTTTGTGTGGGGGTCATTCAGGTTGTTGGTGTTGAGTTTGATTTACTCACTTTTGATTGGTTGATTTGTTTGATTTCAGCACACCTGGGGTGCTCGATGATGGTGTGGGGGTGGAGGCTTACCGCCTTGACCCAGAGGTGAAGTGTCGGAGCTGCGCTCCTATCACTGAGGGTTCACACTGAGAGCACCCTATAACATAATATAATGTATTATATATAATCATATATCGTCCATTATATATATTTCCCCATTTTGGTTTGTAAGTTGTGGGCCAATTTTGGCGTCCTGAGCGTCCCTCACACAAACCTTGACGAGATACTGCATCAAACAAGATGGCTTTTCCAGTCACCCAGCAGACCCATGAGTTGATTTCTGCTTTTATGTTTAGAAATATAGAATTGCAAGATTCCTTAATCCTGTCAAAAATGCTGTGAGTTGATAGGAATCAGATCAGTACACAATGGCTGTGTAATGAGTATGAACAGTATTCCTTGAACAAGCAGCAAATGAACTTTGTTCTCTGCTCCTTTCAGAGAGCATATTTATTATTGTGTTGTGCTGTGTGGTAATTAGATGCTGGCACTAGAGTTTAATAATTAGTTTCCTCCCCCCCCCCCTCCACCTCCCTGAGCTAAGGAACCTAAAAGGTCACATTTAATATTTATTTACATAATCTCTTTTCCTTTACTCCTCTCCCTATCTCCTCCTCTTATTCTTTCTCTCTCACTAATCTTTTCACCTTCGCTACTTGCCAAAATGAGATAGGGTCAAAATTGGGGCTTGATGAGAGA
The DNA here is from genome assembly GCF_902459505.1 of Geotrypetes seraphini. Taxonomy (NCBI): domain Eukaryota; kingdom Metazoa; phylum Chordata; class Amphibia; order Gymnophiona; family Dermophiidae; genus Geotrypetes; species Geotrypetes seraphini. The sequence continues at coordinate 20,932,696 of NC_047090.1, read as the reverse complement.
GTTCTAACATATGTACTCTGGCACGTCGGTCAGACAAACTAGAGACTCATGGGGGTTGATATTCAAAATGATGTATGTGGTTAACTTCGAAGTAAACCACATAAATCGTTTATTCTGAAAATCCAGGGCCAGCCACCACAAAACTTTTGGCTGGATATTTCAAAGCCTGGCCATAATAAAGCACTGAGGAGGAAGAAGGGGCTGGGAGCTGTTCTACCGCAAGGAGCAGAAGTTATCTGGAGAGCAGTCCTTGTTGAAAGGGATAACCTGTCCATTTAAGTTCAGGACCGCATATTCAGAATAAAGCATGGCTGAAAATCTAGCATAAAGATAAGCAATCTGTGTAGCTTTCTGTAATAACCACACCACTAAATTTTGACCTCCCGGTTCATGGAATCTTCTTTTCCACTAGCTAATCTGACAAGCAAACGTATTTTGAACAGCTATGCACAGAAATGTGTTTTTGTTGTGCTGAATTCTGAACAGAATGCTCCACCTCATAAGGAAAAAAAACCTACATCTGAAGACAGGATATCAGCCGAGAAGTCCACTAGCTCTGCATTCAATACATAGAGATCTGTGGCAGACTAGGCTCATGTCTGAATGGGTATTCTTGACTAGAGTACTTACAATACCTACTTGTGACTCTTTATCTTCTGCTTGGAGAAGAGAAAGCTCAAGGGGGATATGATAGAGGTCTATAAAAAGGGTAGATGTGAATCGCTTGTTTGCTCTTTCCAATAATACTAGGACTAGGGGGCATGGGACAAAGCTACTAAGTAGTAGATTTAAAACAAACCGGAGAAAATATTTCTTTACACGTTGTGTAATTAAACTATGGAATTCATTGCCGGAGAATGTGGTGAAAGCAGTTAGCTTAGGGTTTAAAAAAGGTTTGAATAATTTCCTAAATGAGAAGTCCGTAGGCCATTATTGAGATGGCTTGGGGGAAATCCACCGCTTATTGTTAGGATAAGCAGCATAGAGTCCGTCTTGCTACTTGGGATCTAGCTAGGGCTTGAGGCCTGGGACGGCCACTGTTGGAAACAGGATACTGTGTTTGATGGACCTTCAATATGTCCCAGTAAGGCAATTCTTATGTTCTTATGTTTCCAAGTTTCTTTATTCTTTGATAGACTGTTTATCAAATATATACCTAAACGGTTCACAATATAAAATATTAATTTTAAAAAATACAAATAAAACTATTAAAAAGGGAGATCAATACAAACAGACTTACTAGAACAAATAGGGGGGGGGGGGGAAAGGGGAAATGGGAAAGTAAATAATTACATCGAGGTTAAAAGAAACCATAAATGGGAAGGCAGAGTGGGGAAGAGTAGAAACAATAGGGTACGGTTCACTTCAAAAGAAGTGTTTTCGTTTAGTATTAATAACACCATGGAAGAGCGGCATGGATTCTCTTAAAACTGGAGATCAGAGGTCATAAGCATCTTTGAAAAGAAATGTTTTGAGTTTTGATTTGAACTTGTCAAGAGAAGTTTCTAATCGGAGGTCCAATGGAAGGGCATTCCAAAGAGTAGGGGCAGCGACCGAGAAGATGATTTTACAGATTGTGTCAAGAAATAGACAATGGATAGAAGGGATAGTTCCTACCTTGTCTGGGCATCCACAGTTTGTATTGAAGCATTTGGAGAAAGTACTGATATAGTCTAGAAAGTTAATGTACAACTTCATCTTTGGATCATTCATATACTGGAGCAATAAAAATATGCATCAGGAACTGCAAAGAATCTAACTTTCTCCAGAGACAGCAAAGTTACTAGTACGTTACTACACTTCTCCCTCCATATTCGTGGGGGTTAGGGGCAGAACCAGCCCGCATATATGGAAAAATCGCAAATAATTTTAGGGCTGACTCAGACCCATCCCCGCCTCCCAGACCTCTCCACTGTACTTACTTTTTAAAGCCTGGTGGTCTAGCGGAGCAGGAGCGGTCTTTCTATGCTCCTGCCCCATGCAGAGCTGGGAACATAAAATGGCTGCCATGAGTTCCCATGAGACCATGGGAACTCACGGCAGTCATTTTTGTTCCCAGTTCTGCACAGGTAGGAGTGCAGGAAGATTGCTCCTGCCCCCACTTCACCGCTAGACCACCAGGCTTTAAAAAGTAAGTAATGAATGCTGCAAATTCTTCTAAGCTATGTCTGCCAAATATGTCTTTCGCTTAATTTTGTCCTATCTATACTATGAATGTACCTTTGTAGCCTGTTGTGGGCTCCTTTGGGAGGACAGGCTAAATAAATGAATAAATTAAATAAATAAATAAATAAAAGTGGAGAAGTCTGGGAGGTGGGGGGGTGTCACCAAGACATAAAATGCAAATAACCGAAGTTGCGAGTTCTGAACCCGCGAATATGGAGAAAGATGTGTATTTTGCAACCACTGTGGACCCAATATTAAAAATGATAAACACATAGGAGAGATTCCTGCCCAATTAAATCACACCGAGTGGATCAGGAGGGGATGTTCAATGACATTTAATTGAATAGTGCCTCTAAATATCTGTTCTGACCAGTGTGCCTCATGCCAATTAGTGCCAGGACAGCCAGGAGTTATATGGGCACTGGCAATGGGTGAAAAATAGAGAAGGAAGCACCTCATAAAAGTAATTCCCCAAATAACAAAAAAAAAAGTGAAGTTACAAAAAAGAATAAGCAAAAAGATCAATCGTCACAGCAACAGGCCAACAACAACAACAAAAAATGTATTGGTGCCTTGGGTTTTTTTTACCTGGTCCTGAGGTTTTCTGGGGTGCTGATTCAGAAAATTGCATTGGATAGACCATATCAGCTCTAGTTTCTTAGATATGGTATCCTTGCTTTTTATGCCTTTGGGATAGTAGAGCCAAATGTGAACATTGGCAAAAAAATATTGGCCTCTGAGGGAATATATGGTGGCTGGAAGACAAAATGTAATCAATGAACCTTTGGTAGCATGAGATAAAATCATACTGCCACCACTACATATAAAGCTAGGCCTGATGAAACAATTTGTAAAGGCTCTGAATACATAGCGCATATGTTACCTGGACTTACCATGGAAAAACTGAAGGCAGGAATTTTTGATGGTCCACAGATCAGACAACTTATAAATGACCCACATTTCATACCAACCATGAATGAAATAGAATCATGTGCCTGGTCTTCATTTGTTCTTGTTGTGAAAAACTTTCTAGGCAACAAGAAGGCAGATAACTACACCCAATGAGTAGAGGATATGCTCTTTCATTTCAACAGGCTTGGCTGTAACATGAGTGTTAAAGTCCATTATCTGCACAGTCACTTAGATAGCTTTCCAGAGAACCTTGGTGACTTAAGCGAAGAGCAAGGTGAAAGATTTCACCAAGACATAAAAACAATGGAAGCCAGATACCAAGGAAGATGGGATGCACACATGATGGCAGACTATTGTTTGGAATCTTATGCAGGATTTTCCTGGCAGATCCACTCTCGAAGTCTTACAAAAGAGGCCTTCTTGTATGTTGAGTGACTGGAAAAGTTTGTATCATAAGGTTTGCTATTTGGTATGAAATAAGTAGAATTTTCATGTTGTACTCTTTTCTTTTCATTTTTTATATGTTTCCTTCATGATTAAAAAGATATTAATTTAAAAACACTACATTAAAAATATCCTAATTTTTTTAATGGGCGAGCTGAGTGAAGACTGGTATATGGCACATGTCCTGTATCTCAAAAACTAGAGCTGAAAGGAGAAAACTGGTGCCATTTTTGGAATCAGCAGGTTGAATCTACCCAGAAACAGGTCTAACATTTGAGGCACCAAAATGAGTGCTGGCCAGTATAATATATTGAATATCTACACTCTTGAATGTTGCTGGCTTTGCAGCCTTACATATCCAAAGTGTAGCTCATATACATAAAACGACCCGACATGGGCCATGTTTCGGCACCGATGCCTGCATCAGGGGTCCTATTTCACTTCATCTACTTGAACTATAACATAAGATGATATAAACTCCTGACTGAATGTCTGCACCAAGCAACTCACTTGCCAATGTGTTAAATGCAAAAAAAAAAAAAAGACCCGTGTCGGGTCTTTTTATGCACTTGATCTGCACTATAGATATGTAAGAGTGCGAAGTCAGCAACATTCAAAACTGTGGATTTTCCATATATTGTGACTCATAAGTAGTTGCCTTCCAAAAATAAAAAAATATGCTGCTGTGAAGATTGAACTTTTCATTTATTCTCTTTTCTGACCTCACCTTTATTGGCACTGACAATATTCAGTTCCAATGTCTACATAGCTAACCGAGCATGTAGGGCCATATTAACACAAGCCCTAAATTAGCCTGGATAGCTACCATGTTTTGCCGAAAATAAGACAGTGTCATATTAATTTTGGGACCAAGTCCAAAAAATGCACTAGGGCTTATTTTCAGGGGATGTCTTATTTTTTTCATGTACAATGATGTCTCCCTTCCTCTCCTCCACCCAAATTCTTCCTCTTTCCTTTCTCTCCCCCACATGTGCAGCATCTTTCCTCCTCTGTCACCCATCCCCTTGTGCCTTCCCTCTGTAGTATCTTTCTATCCTTCCCTCCCATCCCTTGTGCAGAACCCTTGCATAGCATCTTTTTTTTATCCCTCTCTCCCTCCCCCCCTATGCAGCAGAACCACACTGACCCGCCCACCACAAGACCGACATACCTCCCTCCAAACTGCAGCATCGGCAGCACTCTAAACAGGCTGCTTCATGGCCTTCTCCCACCAGGGCCTTCCCTGGGCCATGTCACTGATGACATCATCAGTGAGGTGGCAGAGGGTAGGACCCGGCGGGAGAAGACCGCGAAGCAGACTGTTTAAAGTGCTGCCAATGCTGCTGTTTGGAGGGAGGTATGTCATTCTCACGGTGGGAGGGTTGGCGGGTTCGGATGGGAGGGAGAGATGGAAAGATGCTGCGCATGGGGATGGGTGGGAGGCTCAGCGGGTTCAGCTGCAGGGAGGGGGGAGGGGGAAGCGATGCTGTTGACGAATCCAGGGATGGAGTCGGGAAGTGTTGGGGGCATTCAGGAGGAACTTTGGGGGTGATTTAACTAGGGCTTATTTTTGGAGTAGTGTTTGGGAAAATCCACTACTTATTGCTAGGAATAAGCAGCATAAAATCTGTTTTACTCTTTGGGATCTTATCAGGTACTTGTGACCTGGGTTGGCCACTGTTAGAAATAGGATACTGGGCTTTGGTTTGTCCTAGTATGGCATTTCTTATGTTCTTAAAATACTGACTGGAGTGGAAAGGGTAGTTGTGAATTGCTTTATTCTTTCCAAAAATACTAGGACTAGGGGGCATGTGATGAAGCTACTAAGTATAGATTTAAAACAAACCGGAGTAAATATTTCTTCACACAACATGTAATTAAGCTCTGGAATTCATTGCTGGAGAATGTGGTGAAATCAATCAGTTTAGTAGGGTTTAAAAAAGGTTTGGATAATTTCCTAAAAGAGAAGTCCATAGGCTATTATTGAGATGGCGTAGGGAAATCCACTGCTAATTCCTAGGATAAGCAACATAACATCAGTTTTACTACTTGGGATCTTGCTGGGTGCTTGGGACTTGGGTTGGCCACTGTTGGAAACAGGATACTGGGCTTGATGGACCTTTGTTCTGTCCCAGTATGGCAGCTCTTATGTTCTTTTGAGTCAGCACTTAACCTAAGTTCCAGCATTCAGCACTTAACCAGCCAAGATCACTGCATAAAAGTCCCATATTTATATGATGTTTCATAGCTGGTTAAGTGCTGAATATTGCACTTAACCAACTATGGTATGGCCAACTCCTTAAACCCGGGAATTCATTGTCAGAGCCAGACTTGGCCTGGCATCAATTTTCATGGCATAATGTCGGCAGCAGTCAGCAGAATGCCGAGTGTTCCTGGATGAATTTCAACCCCTAAGTTTCCATTATGTAGTAGTGGATAATACAGCACAAGAGACCCAAGCAAGTATATTGACTATTCAAGAATGTAGCATGGGTGTTTTACCATTTACTGCTTTGGCCAGAAATGCCACTGTGGTGCTATTATTTTGTTTAAGAACTACTTGATTAAAATGTAAAAAGAAAATCAATAAAATATTTTTGTAAAATTTTATAACAATCACTATGTAGGTAGAATGCTTACCAGGATACACATATTTTTAAGTATCACTTTGAAACGTCTTGTCATGCAAAAATACAGTGATGTTCTGTAAAGTTAAAAAAATAGAAGAATGAAGCTTTGTAAGAATATGGATTAATGATAAGAATGCAAGTCTTTACAGTCTGGTCTGTCACAAAAGTCATTTTCTAATCAGTTTGGAAAATTCTGTAAAATCGCCTCCATATGTCTATAAGTTTGGAACATTTCACATAGAAGCGCAGTTGTTGAAATAGAAGCATGAAGCTTTGTAAGAATATGGATTAATGATAAGAATGTAAATCTTTACAGTCTGGTCTATCACAAAAGTCATTTCCAAATCAGTTTGGAAAATTCTGTAAAATCGCCTCCATATGTACATAAGTTTGGAGCATTTCACATAGAAACGCAGTCGTTGAGCAGACGTAAGCAGTCGTTGAGTCAACCTTATGAACAACTGAAATGAACTGTAATATTGGTGTGGAGCACACATACCTAAAACAAGTTCTGTATTGGTGACTTTTCAAGGACAAAGAATGGCTTAGAGGGCTGATCAAATAAAACTCAGATTGCATATACTGAAAAACCACTGAAATAAAATTTGACATTTTTATTTGGATTGTTTGGTCAGACTTGTGTGCAAGAAACTTATGGTTAAGTATAGCATCTACAGCCACCACAAACTGGCTAGTTCATGTGACAGTGAATTCACTTCTTGCCCTACATCCCTGTTGACAAAATGGCAGACTTCAATTTTAAGTACTGAAAACATCACTTTTCGCAAGCACTAGACATTCACTGGTATTTGAATGAACTGTTTTTTGTTTTGTTTTGGGGTTTTTTTGGGGGGGGGGTTGGGGCTAATATATGACGCATTCTAAAATGACTCCTGGAAGGCAGATTTGCACGGTACGTGTCTGTATATGGCCTTTTCGTTGAGGATGGGTTGGGGTGGGCTTCAATGGCTGGGAGGGTGTAGATGGGCTGGAGTGAGCTTTGACGAAGACTTCAGCAGTTGGAACCCAAGCACAGTACCAGGTAGAGCTTTGGATTTTTGCCCAGAAATAGCTAAGAAGAAAAAAATTTAAATTGAATCAGGTTGGACCATTCGGGTCTTTATCTGCCGTCATCTACTATGTTACTATATATACTTAAATATAAACCAACCTGAATATAAACCGAGGTAGCCTTTTTCCCCAAAAAAGGAGGAAAAGAGGTTGACTCGAATATAAACCGGGAGGGTTTATATTCAAGTGCTCTGCCCTGCCAGGCTCTGCACCCTGTCCCCCCTCCCTCCTGATGCCTTGCAGGCCTCCATCAGTAAAACCTGTTGCTCCAGCAGTGGGCTGGGACAGGAAGAATCCCTCCTGTCCCATCTGATTCTAGCAATTCTCACCTCCCTCCTGCCTCCCCGATTCTTACCTCCTCCTGCCCCATGCAGAGCCGCTATCTAAATGGCTGCCATGAGTTCTTGCGGCAACCTCACGAGTTCCCATTTAGATAGCGGCTCTGCAGGGGGCAGGTGCTTATAAAGATCGCTCCTGTTCCAGTTCACCGCTGGACCACCAGGGGTTTTAAAGATATACTGAGCAGGGAGGCATGAGGGAGGTGAGAACTGCTAGAGTCAACTGGGAGAGGAGAGATCCTTTCTGTCCCGACCCATGGCTGGATCACCAGATCTTACAGCAGACCCGGTGGAGACCTGCAAAAGGTCCGGGAGGGGTGGAGGGTGGGAAATGATCCAAACATAAACTATGACCCCATATTTGGGCCTTTTTTTGGCCTAATAATCTCAGTTTATGTTTGAGTATATACAGTAATTGGTTCATAAATTCACATTGGTATATATGTTCAGAAGGTACAAGCAATGACAAGTGACCTTCTATCTGTGCTAAATTTCAAAGCAAAGGTAGGAACGCAAGACAAGAAGTGGAAATGTCCTGTACAGACTGGTGAACTCAAATTTGTTGAAAAAATATCCTTTTATTCATCCAGAAGTAACTCAAGGACTCAACATGTCCATGTTTCAGCCTCAGGAGTTTTAAAAATCTCGTGGTTAATATAAATAAATAGGTTCACAAAAGAACATATACTATACTCAAATCATGGCTGCAGAATTATGGATGGCTAATTGAAGATACCAAACAAACTTTGTACAGGTTCTAAATGCAATTGTATAGATACTTTTGAAAATTTCTTAGATTTTTTGAGAATTTCTTAAATTTTTGCTTTTAGACAGGAGGGGAAGACCTCAGAAGCCTGCACCATCAAGAATATCAATTCTCTAATGATCATACAGCAGGACAGGTTTTTAATCATAGGTCTCACACGCCCCTCCGCACCGGTGAACAGCTCAATACTCTGATTATGTGTTTAAACACTTCACTCATTTAGACCGGTGAAAAAATGAAATGCACTTATCTGTAGTTAAGGATAAGAGCCCGACGGGACCCGTTTCGCCACTCTCTAGGCTTCGTCGGGGGACTTTTTTTTGAAAGCTGTGAAACAACACAGAACAAAAAGACAAGCGCTGTAACATTCCATATAGACAATTGTCTTCATTTTTATATGAAATAGTACTCACTGCGTTCAGTTTAGACTAACACTTCAAAAAATGGCGCCGGTGGTGCTAAGACGCCGCACAGGCGTATTTCTGAGCAATGCGTGATGACAATTGAAGATACCACATTTTTAGAATCTCTGAAGTGCTGAAACATGTACATGTCGAGTCCTTGAGTTTCTTTTGGATGAATAAAAGGATATTTTTTCAACACATTGGAGTTCACCAGTCTGTGTAGGACATTTCCACTTCTTGTCTTGTGATCTTGAGTTTGTGGATTTGACTCTCCTGTTTTATACTAAAGAAAAGGTAGGTGCAAAGCCAACATGCGAAAAGTACTCACAGACTTTGTCCCAGTGTGAACAGTTTGACACTCTCCCATAAAAAATGAAAAACTTACACTGCTTTCTGCAATTCATAACTGAGCTATTTAAAACATGTTTTTAACCAGTTGCCTCAAACTCGTGTCCCGGGGGCCACATGCGGCCTGCCAGGTACTATTTTGAGTCCCTTGGTATGTTTATCATAATCACAAAATAAAACAGTTTTTTCATCATATGTTTCTTTAGCTATAAATTACTATATTATTATTAAGACTTAGCCAAAAGGAAAGATTTATAAAATATAAAGAATTTTACCTCATTCAAAATTGTCATTTCTTTAATAAGCCATAACTATTTTTTCTGAGGCCCTCCAAGTGCCTGCAAATCCAAAATGTGGCCCTGCAAAGGGTTTGAGTTTGAGATCACTGTTTTTAACTATTTGGGGGCTTGAAGAAGTTGCAACGATTTGGCAGCCACTGAAAGTGCTTTTCTGTAGATTACATGTGCGATACCTTCCATGCATAAGGTGCCAAGAACATTAACACTGGGAATTCATCTATAACAGAGCACATTAGTGCCTGAGGAGCCCTTTTACTAAAGCTTTGTGCGCTAAGGGCCTGATTCACTAAACTCACCGACGGGATCGTTGTTGGCTGATTCTTTGGCCAATTTTTGCTGATACACAACCGAGTTTACATGCAAATGATCTTATCGGACGCACGCCCTACAGCAATCCGATGGATCGTTGTAAGAGCAATCAAAACGCTTTACTACGTTGTTAGTGGGCGTGGTTTATTCATGCATGTCATCAGCGGGCGTCAAATGCGTTGGCCACAATGCATTGTTGTCGTAAAAAATGCAATATAAGGAATACTAGAAGAGAGCTTCTGTTGTCTTTGGAGTTTTTGATGTTAGCTATCGAAGCAGTGGACAGAGCCTATAATTGCCGTCCATTTTGCACAGAATGCGGACAAATACAGCTAACAGACATGAAGAAAGCAGATGGGATACAGCACTGCCGGGGTACAAACTCTATCACCAAGACAGATTAGGAAAGAAAGGCGGTGGAATAGCACTATACATAAAAGAAAGCATACAATCGACAAGAATGGACACAGCAGAGACGGCCAACAAGCTAGAATCGCTATGGGTTAAAATACCAGGAAGGAAAGGGTCTGAAATAAAGATAGGTCTATACTATCGTCCACCCGGACAAACTGGAGAAATCGATGAAGAAATGGAAGTCAAGATGAAGCGAGAATGCAAAAGTGGTAACACAGTTATTATAGGAGACTTCAACTACCCTGGGATAGACTGGAGTCTTGGAAGCTCAAGATGCGCTAGGGAGGCAAACTTTCTGGAGGCTGTACAAGATTGCTTCATGGAGCAGCTTGTTAGAGAATCGACAAGAGGAAATGCCACTCTGGATTTAATCCTAAATGGGCTAAAGGGACCTGCAAAGGAAGTGGAAGTAGTGGGACCGTTGGGAAACAGCGATCATAATATGAACAAGTTCAAGGTGGAAATAGGAATACTGAAAGGAAAGAGAACCATAGCGACAACTTTTAACTTCAGGAAGGGCAACTACGAAGCAATGAGGGGAATGGTAAAGAAGAAACTAAGGAACACTTCCAAAAAATGGCAGACGGTAGAACATGTCTGGTCCTTTTTCAAGGACACGGTGAGCGAGGCGCAAAATCTGTATATCCCAAGATTCAGAAAAGGGTGCAACAAGAGTCGAACAAAAGACCCGGCGTGGATAACTAAAATAGTGAAGGAAGCGATAGGCAATAAGAAAAACTCATTCAGAAAATGGAAAAAGGACAAATCTGAGGGAAACTAGAAAGATCACAGAAAGTATCAAAAAGAATGTCACCGTGTGGTTCGAAAAGCCAAAAAAGAGTATGAAGAGAGGCTAGCCAGGGAAGCACGAAATTTCAAGCCATTCTTTAGATATATTAAAGGGAAACAGCCGGCTAGGGAGGAGGTGGGACCGCTGGACGACGGAGACCGGAAGGGAGCGGTGAAGGAAGAGAAAGAGGTCGCAGAAAGACTTAACATGTTCTTTTCGTCTGTATTTACAAGCGAAGACACAACCAACATACCGGAACCTGAACAAATCTTCAATGGAAATCAAGCACAAAAGTTAACATCCATGGAAGTGAGCCTTGATGATGTGCGCAGGCAGATAGAAAAACTAAAAACTGACAAATCGCCGGGTCCGGATGGAATCCATCCAAGGGTTCTGAAGGAACTAAAGGAGGAAATAGCGGAACTACTGCAGCAAATTTGCAACCTATCTCTGAAAACAGGTGTGATTCCTGAGGATTGGAAGATAGCCAACGTTATGCCCATCTTTAAAAAGGGATCAAGAGGTGACCCGGGAAACTACAGACTGGTGAGTCTGACCTCGGTTCCGGGGAAAATGGTGGAAGCACTGATAAAAGAAAACATTGATGAACATTTTGAAAGAAACAAACTTCTGATAACCAGCCAACATGGTTTCTGCAGGGGGAGATCGTGCCTGACTAACTTATTGCACTTCTTCGAAGGAATTAACAAACAGATGGACAGAGGAGACCCCATAGACATCATATACCTAGATTTCCAGAAAGCCTTTGACAAGGTGCCTCATGAACGTCTACTCCGGAAACTGAGGAACCATGGGGTGGACGGAGACGTGCATAGATGGATCAGAAACTGGTTAGAAGGTAGGAAACAGAGGGTAGGGGTGAAGGGCCACTACTCAGACTGGAGAAAGGTCACGAGTGGTGTTCCGCAGGGCTCGGTGCTCAGGCCGCTGCTCTTTAACATATTCATAAATGATCTAGAAACAGGGACGAAGTGTGAGATAATAAAATTTGCAGACGACACCAAACTATTTAGTGGAGCTCGGACAAAGGAGGACTGCGAAGGATTGCAAAGAGACCTGGACAAACTAGGGGAATGGGCAGAGAGATGGCAGATGAAATTCAATGTTGAGAAGTGTAAAGTATTGCATGTGGGAAGCAAAAACCCGAGGTATAATTATACGATGGGAGGGATGTTATTGACTGAGAGTACCCAAGAAAGGGACTTGGGGGTGATGGTGGACATGACAATGAAGCCGACGGCACAGTGCGCAGCTGCCGCTAAGAGAGCGAATAGAATGCTAGGTATAATCAAGAAGGGTATTACAACCAGAACGAAAGAAGTTATCCTGCCGCTGTATCGGGCAATGGTGCATCCACATCTTGAGTACTGTGTCCAGTATTGGTCACCGTACCTTAAGAAGGATATGGCGTTACTCGAGAGAGTTCAGAGGAGAGCGACACGACTGATTAAGGGGATGGAAAGCCTTTCATATGCTGAGAGATTGGAAAAACTGGGACTCTTTTCCCTGGAAAAGAGAAGATTAAGAGGGGATATGATAGAGACTTACAAGATCATGAAGGGCATAGAGAGAGTAGAGAGGGACAGATTCTTCAAACTTTCAGAAAATAAAAATACAAGAGGGCATTCGGAAAAGTTGAAAGGGGACAAATTCAAAACAAATGCTAGGAAGTTCTTCTTTACACAGCGTGTGGTGGACACCTGGAATGCAATTCCAGAGGACGTTATAGGGCAGAGTACTGTACTGGGGTTTAAGAAAGAATTGGACAAATTCCTGCTGGAAAAGGGGATAGAGGAGTATAGATAAAAATTTACTGCACAGGTCCTGGACTTGTTGGGCCGCCGCGTGAGCGGACTGCTGGGCGCGATGGACCTCAGGTCTGACCCAGCGGAGGCATTTCTTATGTTCTTATGTTCTTAACAATGCTGGTACCACACACAGTTATATACAGTATAGCAATCATATCATGCTCAGCGGCTTCTTGGGCCCTGAAGCACAAAGCAAACAATGTGACCTTGTGATGTCATATACATGCGAAAAGTGAACCCATAAGGAAGGGGGAGGGCGGATGCAGTTTACTAATGCTGGCCCTACTAGTTGGTAATTTTTAAAAAGAAAAGATTTGTAACCGCCGCCGTGCCTTACATTTTTGTGCAGGCAGACTAAGACCATGTATCGAACAGAACTTCAACACGCTTTAAACCTGCGCTTGAAACACACGTGCTCGCAATGAGCATGATACAGAATATAACTCACGAATGAGTTCTTACGCATATCTAAAGTTATTTTATAGTTATTTTTAATAGCTGTTTTATGTGGGATTGTAACCTCAATACTGATACATCAGGGCAGTAGAGCCGGATAGTGAGCAACTGGTCCTCAGCAGTCACTCTTTTTCGGATCGGCAAACCCAATCGGCGTTTCTTCTGCTGCTTTGCGATTCGATCACCGCCTACTTTTGCATGGCATTTCCCCTCATTAGCAGACTCGGATCGGAGATTGGGCGAGTGCTCGGAAAAGCACATCGGACAGCAGTTTTGTGAATCGGGTCGGGGGGGAACGCGAACGATCGCAAAACCAGTCACACCGGTTTAGTGACGATTGTTACAGGATCGGTGGAGTTTAGTGAATCGAGCTCTAAAAGCCGAGATGCTTCTTAGCATTTAGCACATGCTAATTCCATTAGTGTATGCTAAGTTTTAGTAAAAGGGCCCCTTATCAAAGGGTATACATATGGGTGGAGCATGCAAGAGGCATGGGTGTGTTCAACTTTTGCCTACATACTATAAGATATTTTCTATGGTTACCAAATACATTTTTGGCTATGGCTTCTTCATTAGTTTCAAGTTTTATTAAATTTGATAAATCGCTTATTACATACTAAGCGAGTAACAATTAAAAAATATGTTATATACAACCTTAAGAAGGGGGGTAAGAAACCACTAACAGACAATACAGACGAACTGAGGTACATAAGGAAGGAACAAAGGTGGGTAAAAGTTACAAATTGCAGTTTCTCAAGAGAGAAGAAAACGAAAATCTAGTAGGGGAAAAAACGTTAGAATTGGGGTTTTTAAAAAATTGTTCTAAAAAAAAAAAAGAAACTTTAGCTCCATTATACTCTTTTTTCTTCATGTTTTTGCTTTATTACCAAATTTTTAAAGTGCGCCGTGCAAAATCTTAATAACTTAATCCTTATATAAACTTTAAAACTTATCTTAGTTTAGTCTTTTTTTCTTAATCTCATCGGGAAGGGACTTGTCATTTTGACATGTTTCGCCCTCAGGCTGCTTCAAGAAAAGTCCCCCCTTTTGAAACTTATCTGTACCACATGTGGATCGGGATGGTACAGATGAGTTTCAAAAGGAGGGACTTTTCTTGAAGCAGCCTGAAGGCGAAACATGTATTTGGTAACCATAGAAAATGTCTGGTAACCAATGGCATATCTGAAGCCCTAATAGAATGAAATAAGGAGCTAAAGAGGCTAATGGACATTGAAGGATATATACTAATGTGAATATTTTATCAGTCACACTTTTGACTGTGTGTATCTTATACTACATACTATAAGATACACACACTAGTGAGGTTGGGAGGTGCCTGGGGCAGTGGCACCCCCTTCTCCCTCTTCTATACACACCCCCACTCCTTCCCCACCCCCCTTGGTCTCATGTGTGCCCCATTCTCACGTACCTATTTAATTTCCCCGGTGCGAGCAGCATCTCCAACTTGCTGCCTGCGCCGGCGTATGCTCTCCTCCTGACATCACTTCTTAGTTGTGGGACCCAGAAGTAACCTCAGAGGGGAGCACCGAGCAGGAGGTTGGAGCTGCTGCTCGCACCAGCAAAGAGCTAGCGGTACAGTGCGGGGGAAGTGAAGGCAATCACACAGAGGGGAGGAGCGAGAGGGGGGCAAAGAATGGGAGAGGTGCCGGTGCCCCCACCAAAGATGGCACTTGGGGCAGTCTGCCCCCGCCCCCCTCCCTTACTGTGCCACTGGATACACAAGTTACTTTGCACATTCAAGCATGCCCGTATACACCTCCCATTGACCGGGCATAAATGTTTGCATTGAACTTAGAGATGCGAATGCAGTTTTACGCTAGAATTCATAACAACATCTTGACACACAGACACTGTCATAGACTTGACGCTCAGGCCTTGATTCCACAAGCCACGCCTTAGCGCACCTATATTATAGGCATGCAACCACTTGAAGAATAGTTTTCTACAGGCGCCTTAAATGTAGGCCGGCATTTTAAAGGCCTACATTTAAGGCGCTGGTCTTGCGCCTATGGAGGCGACTAGTGATGTGTACGGTTGTGTAAGGCAACTTCCAGCACTAACCATGCCTCCATCTGCCTTACACGTCTGTATGTGTCACTATGCGCCTCTGTAGATGTGAGACCAGTGCCTTAGAATGGCGCATCTAATTTTTTTCAGCAAATGTGCGCTGGGATTGGTCAGTTAGGCATTGGTAGCACACATACCACCGCCTAACTGTAACATGCCCTATACAGAATCAGGGCCTCAGCGTGTGGTAGCACCAGTTGTTCCCGGGATGTGTTACAGCTGGCTATTCTTTAAGAATCCTGCATTAATTCACCCTCATTTTCCAGATGTCACTTGCGTTGTACAAGGGTAATTTTACACTTACACCTATATTTGTTAGTATATTATACAATCTACCAGAGGCCGCTGAAAAGTTGTCAGCCCTACCAAGAAGAGAATGAAGTGGAGCCATGAAACGTTCAAGTTATTCCACACTTTCCTTGACATTTTTCATTTCAATGAGGCAAATGCATCTAGTAAATGGGCACAAGTGTAGGGAAACCAAGCCGTTGTGACATCAGCAATGGGGTTGGCTCTTAGGCATTGGTGGAATGAGGCATTATGACATCATAATACGCTGAAAAGTCCTTAGCTTAGCCAAGAAGAAAATGATGTGGAGCCATGAAACTTACAAGCTAGTCCACACTTTTCTTGATACTTTTTGTTTTATTTCATATCATTGAAACGAAAAGTGTCATGAAAAGTGTGGAATAACTTATACTTTTCATGGCTCCACACCATTCTCTTGTTTAGGCTGAGAACTTTCCAGCGGCCCCTCATATACACATATTTGACAACTACACCCATGCTCCACCCCTGACCATACTTACTGACAAAGTACATACCGTACCTCATCTCATGGTGCATACTTACATACATACTTACGAATGGCAGATGAAATGTAGGCAAAATGCAAAGTGATGTACATTGGGAAAAATAACCCAAATCAGATGCTAGGGTTCACTATGGGGGTCAACGCCAAAGAAAAAGATATGGGTGTCATTGTAGACAATACACTGAAACCTTCTGCCCAATGTGCAGTGGCAGCCAAAAGAGCAAACAAGATGCTAGAAATTATTAGAAAAGGTAAACAAGACTAAGACTGTTATAAAGCCTCAGTATGGTGCAACCATACTATGGTGCAACCACACTTTGAATATTGATATAGCGGAACTAGAAAAGGTTCAAAGAAGAGTGACCAAGATGATAAAGTGGATGGGACTCCTCTCAAATGAGCTGCTGTGAAATTCGCTAAAAGTGTGCCACATAAACAGCTCACCAGAACTCCCTTACAGGTTATAGTGAGCACCCCAAAACCCATTATACCCACCTGTCTACAACCCCAATAGCACTTATGGCTCCAGGTGCCATCTATATGGCAGTACAGTACAGTTTTGTGGGGCTCACATTTTCTACCAAGAATGTAATGGTTAGAGTGGCTTATGGGCTTTGATCCTCTTTTCTATGGTTCACTAGCCCCCCCCCCCTCCCCCAAACTACTTAAGACACCTCTGTGCAGTTCTACAAGGCTTGCCTATGCCAGGTGCTGATGTTCCAAAGGCAGGAATGAATGTTTTTATTCTTAACTTTGTGGGGGTGCGATGGGGTCAGTGAACATAGGGGGAGTGTGTGTAGGTCATTACATTGTCCCTGCAGTGGTTATCTGGTCACTTTGGATCTCTTTTGCACTTATACCTGTCTTTACATTGTCTAACTCACAACATATAAGTTTTGTCTAAGCAGTCCTGTCAAACATTCGATTATTGCTGCAGGACGACTAAGTCTAGGTCGGCCCAAATCCCGCCCTAACCACTCTTCCAAAAACACCCCTTTCAGCTCTGGGCGCACAGCGGGATTCAGAGGCCTAAAATGTCCCTGGATATATCCAAAAAGCAGTTTCGATTATCAGCACTTGGACGACCTGTCCTTTAGATCAACAAGTGCTGACTTGCTCAGGTTTTTAGACATATTTAAGTTTCAATTTATGAGCCCTATAGCCTATAGCATTTTTTCTGTCTGCTTGAAATTAAAGCGACTTCTATTTTGAAAACTACTGTTAATAGGCAAGTGCGCTCCACGGCTAGAAACAGTAGTCCCTTGACGCGATGTGTGTGAGCTGCTGTCTGCACAGAATCGGTTTGGGAAATCTACTGCTTATTCCTAGGATAAGCAACATAAAATCCGTTTTTCTTCTTGGATCTTGCCAGGTACTTGTAACCTGGGTTGGCCACTGTTCGAAACAGGATACTGGACTTTATGGACCTCAGTCTGTCCCAGTATGGCAATTCTTACAAGTAGTGAAATGAAAATGAATTTGTTGATTCGGTTAACCAGAAATATTCTTCAAGTTTTTATGGTTATTCATCT
The DNA here is from genome assembly GCF_902459505.1 of Geotrypetes seraphini. Taxonomy (NCBI): domain Eukaryota; kingdom Metazoa; phylum Chordata; class Amphibia; order Gymnophiona; family Dermophiidae; genus Geotrypetes; species Geotrypetes seraphini. The sequence goes on along the minus strand of NC_047090.1, from coordinate 20,915,086 downwards.
CCCAGCTGACCTCACCAATTACATAATTATTATTTTTTTTTATCATTAAATAGTTATTACAGTTTGAGATTTTACATATGTCTCTAGGGTATACATATGTGTGGACTTATATATACATAATGTATGTATGTAGGTTCTTACAGCACCATCTAGTGACTTTTGTGAATACATCAGTTTCCTACTTTAACTTCCTAATTTATCAGTGAATGCTATCTAAAATGGATCCTGAGATCTTTCTACCACAATTCTCAATCCTTATGTTCTAAGACAGGCAAAATTGTTTAAATATCTGTTCAAACTTTTAGGAAATTAGACATAATGAGAGAAGCAGTCATCAGCATCATAGATCTTGCAAGACGGAAGAGGAAATATATGATAGAGACGTTTAAATAACTACGTGGCGTAAATGCACACGAGTTGAGTCTCTTTCAGTTGAAAGGAAGCTCTGAAATGAGAGGGCAAAAGATGAAGTTAAGAGGTGATAGGCTCAGGAGTATTATAAGGAAATACTTTTTTACAGAAAGGATGATAGATACGTGGAACATCAGCAACATCAGTCTCCACAGTCATTTGTTTTGGATTTGGATTTTCGTCTGTGGATCTACAGCAGTGGTTCCCAAACCTGTCCTGGGGGACCCCCAGCCAGTCAGGTTTTCAAGATATCCCTAATGAATATGCATGAGAGAGATTTGCATATAATGGAAGTGACAGGTATGCAAATCTCTCTCATGCATATTCATTAGGGATATCTTGAAAACCTGACTGGCTGGGGGTCCCCCAGGACAGGTTTGGGAACCACTGATCTACAGGGTCAACTTCTTGGTTGGGTGGGCAGCATACAGCAGAAGGAATGGAATTCAAATGGTAAGTCAAATGGAAGAATTTGGAACAACACAAGTAAACCAGAAGAGGACATGGAAGTATGTGCAGAATCTAGGTGGATTACACTTAGGAAGAAACTGATAAGGAAAGATTGCTATTTCTGAAATTACTGTCAACTGGACTACATGCTAGAAGGACATCTAGCCAAGGGCTGTACCTTGAACTATGGTACAACCTGGACCTGGATTTTTAGTTCGGAGCTAATAGTAAACACAAGCAAGCAGGATGAGAAGCTGAGGCAAAACAAGAACAATTGGAGGCAGAACCGTTAGCCGTGCTCTTCAATCTCTCCCTAAGTACGGGGAGAGTCCCCCTGGACTGGAAAACTGCCATCGTTGTTCCACTGCACAAAAAGGGTTGCAGAGCGGAGGCTGCAAATTACAGACCAGTAAGTCTCACATCAATAGTGTGTAAACTCATGGAAACTCTACTTAAAGGGAAATTAGACACGATATTGGATGAGGGGAATCTGAGGGATCCCTGTCAACATGGATTCACTAGGGGCAGGTCATGCCAATCCAATCTTATCAGCTTCTTTGACTGGGTGACAGGAAAGCTAGACTCGGGAGAGTCTCTGGACATAGTGTACTTGGATTTCAGTAAAGCGTTTGACAGTGTCCCACACCGTAGACTATTAAACAAGATGAAATCGATGGGGTTAGGTGAGAAGCTAACGGCATGGGTCAATGATTGGCTGAGTGGAAGACTTCAGAGGGTGGTGGTCAATGGCACCCTCTCTAAGACATCGGAGGTGACTAGCGGAGTGCCACAGGGCTCAGTCCTGGGACCATCCCTTTTTAACATATTTATAAGGGACTTGACCCGAGGGCTTCAGGGAAAAATAGCGCTGTTTGCCGACGACGCCAAACTATGTAATATAGTAAGTGAAAGCGATCTCACAGATGGTATGACACAGGATCTGATCAAGTTGGAAAACTGGTCCTCGACATGGCAGCTGGGCTTCAACGCAAAGAAGTGTAAGGTGATGCATCTCGGCAGCAGAAATCCATGCAGAACATACACCTTGAATGGAGAAACACTAGCTATGACTTCAGAAGAACGGGACTTGGGAGTAATCATCAGTGCAGACATGAAGGCTGCCAAACAGGTAAAGAAGGCCTCATCCAAGGCAAGGCAACTGATGGGATGTATCAATAGAAGCTTCGTCAGCCGTAAACCTGAAGTCATAATGCCACTGTACAGAACCATGGTGAGACCTCATCTGGAGTACTGTGTGCAATTCTGGAGGCCACATTACCGTAAAGATGTACTTCGAGCTGAGTCAGTCCAGCGAATGGCCACTAGGATGGTCTCCGGACTCAAGGGTCTCTCATACGAGGAAAGACTGGGCAAGTTGCAGCTCTACTCTCTAGAGGAGCGAAGGGAGAGGGGTGACATGATTGAGACATTTAAGTACGTCACAGGTCGTGTCGAGGTGGAAAACGACATATTCTTTCCTAAGGGACCTTCAGTCACAAGGGGGCACCCGCTCAAACTCAGAGGAGGGAGATTTGGTGGTGACACCAGGAAGTATTTCTTTACAGAAAGGGTGATGGATCACTGGAACAAACTACCGGTGCAGGTGATCAAGGCCACTAGCGTGCTCGACTTTAAGAATAAATGGGACATCCACGTGGGATCTCTATGTGGGTCAAGCAGCACTCTGACTTAATGGGGTGGGGCAGTAGAGTGGGCAGACTTGATGGGCTATAGCCCTTTTCTGCCGTCATCTTTCTATGTTTCTATGTTTCTATAGTGGGGACAACTGAAGAAATATTTGTGTTTCAAGAGATAATTACTTCTTGAAGACAGCCTTCCCTCAGTGGCCAATGAGGTGAATAGTCATAGTTTCCTTTCAATGCTACCATGGAAAGGAGAAGTCTGAACAGTAAAGACTTTTTGGAGAAATTCTATAAATTTGAGTCAAGACGTAAGTGCCACAATAGAATGTGCTTAATGCCATTTCTGTTAATGGTTTCTGGGTACACCCAAGCCATTATAGAACATAAGCACAAAACCACTTTGGTGCGCCAAAAGCTAGGCATGCCAACTTATGTTGGCAACAAATCATAACAATCCTACAAAAGTCACAAGAAGAAGAGTAGGAGTGGGGTCAAAAAGATGACCCTCACCTGGTATGTTAGATAGATTGTGAGCCCACCGGGACAGATAGGGAAAATGCTTGAGTAGCTGATTGTAAACCGCTTAGATAACCTTGATAGGCGATATATAAAATCCTAATATAACTGATAATATTCTATAAAGTTGCATAAATCATTTAGAGACACACCTATGATACATCCATGTACATCCATTTGCAGTTGAATGCTAATGGGCTCTTTTATAAAGTGGCCTTACAAAGTGGTCTTGGCAAGGCCTTACATGGGACTTTCCTGCATGCTAAGGCCATTTTAAGCGCAAAAATAAAATGTCTGATTTTTTAATTTTTGTATTAATGGTCACTTGCTGTTGCCATTAATGTATGGCTATCAAAAAAAGATTAGCATGTGAGTCCTTACTGCCATCTATTTGGTAGGCAGTAAGGGCGCGGTTCTAAACATAGGTGTTGAAGAACATGGCACATAGTGCAGGTCAGTCTTAAGATAGGCACCATTTATAGAAATGTACCTAGCAGAAATGCACCTAGAATGGCCTTAAATGCCAGTAACAATAAACAGAAACCGGTATATGATGTACTTCAATAACTTCAATAGAATATGAGTACGCCTCAGCCCCACCACTCCACCGCTGTGCTATCTCTTGACTGCGGAGAGAATTATGTGGCACTTCATCATTGGCCGCTCATAACCATTTTAAGTCTGCTACTAAATATTTTTTATATATATATATATATATATATGTTTTTAGAAAAACCTTCAAAACTTTAATGCTCAAATGTACTTAGCTTGTATGCATAGCTGTACTCAGCCAACGCCAGGGAGTTTAACCCAGTAGGCATCCTAACCTTAGGTGCACCCTATTTATGTCAGGGTTAAATTTGGCCTAAACACCGGTGCCTATGCCCAAAACAGGCAACTACATACAAAACATACCCACAATATGCCCCTAACCTCACCTACTTTCTGATAAGAGGCACCTACCATCCAATTAACTTTAAGCCGATTATGATGTGCTAATTGCTTGTTATTGGCACCAATGAAGAGTTTAGGCACCTAGATGGACTAAGCATGCCAATCTAGGCACTTAACTTTAGGTATCTTTTATAGAATCTGGGTCTAAGGACTCGCATGCTAATCAGTTAGCTAGCTGATTACCGTAGTAACGCACATTCCACGTTAAAAGTTAAAACAATTTTTAATGCTTGGTATGAGCATGCTATCCTGGAATATTTTGCAGGATGCCAGAGTGCATGCCGAGGCAAGCACATGCTAATTCTTCTTGGTAAAAGGAACCCCAAGTGGTATACAAGCGCTGGTTACAGAATACAAATAGCACATAGCGCTTATACACATAAACTTTCAATTATTGGTGCCAATCACTCAAGTAAGTGCTATTATGGTACAACATTTAAGTGCCACTTTACAGAATTACATAGAAACGTAATGGTAGATAAGGCCAAATGGCCCATCCAGTCTACCCATCTGAGGATACAATATCTCTTCTTTTCCCTAAAAGATCTCACATGCCTGACCCACACTTCCTTGAATTCAGACACTGTCTTTGCCTCCACCACCTCTACCTGGAGGCTATTCCACACACCTCCCATCCTTTCTGTAAAAAACAGTATTTCCTTAGATCATTCCTGAGTCTATCACCTCATAACCTCATTCTATGCCCTTTCATAAGAACATAAGAATAGCCTTAGTGGGTCAGACCAATGGTCCATCTAGCTCAGTATTCAGTCTTCATGGAGGTGAGCATGGGCATTGAACGCCAGTGCACTCATAAAGCTGCAGTTGCCAATTAAGCTGCTAGCTTTCACTCAAGGTGTGAAAAAATAACAAAAACATGAAAAATGACGCTAACGCAAGATTTTACCAAAATATAATTAGTTATTAATTGTTTTTATTTTTCAATCATGAAACTCAAAAGAATAGTTGAAAGAATAGTTGCGTTAGCGGGAGGTCGTTATAGTTGCCAAAATTCTGGCCTTCTGATAACGAGCTCAGCTTAATACTTCGAAGCTCCTCATTATATACCTTAAGTTCAGTATGACATCATTGGCTGTAGGCCAATCAAATACAGAGGTGGTCTTTAAAGTTAGACAAAGAACTCTACATGTTTAAAAGTTAAGAAATTACATTTGTTTTGTTTACATTCATTTCTGAATATACATTAACATTTTATAACATATCCAATATTCCTTTTATCCTTTTCACAAAGGTATATTAAGAGAATCTGTATTTGTTAAGTGCTGAGAAATTCTGAGCCTCAAAGAAAAAGGAGGGGCTGTTTCCCCCTCTCCCTGAATTGACAGCTTCAAATTTCACTGATCCTTACACAGAAGCCTTTCTAACTTAACCATTTCCAGATGCTGTGTTCAGGATTTTTTGTTAGATATAGATTTTAAATATAGATTCTTTCATCCATCCATACTTGGGGCCCCCAAACATTCATAACTTCACACACATTATATGTCATTCATATTTAATACATGTTATATCTCAGTTTGGGATACGTAATCTAATATGCTCTTCCTACCCAGCCTAAGGCATATCTGGTATCAATTAGAACCACGATGCTAGAAGCGGGAAAACCTGAACAAAGGCAGGGAAAAAATGGAGTTCAAGACACAGTAGATACAGAAAGACAGAGAACAAAATGGAGTCCATGTATATCCGATTTCCTCCATGATCTTACTTAATAGCAAAGTACATAAAAAGAATATTATTATGCTTTTCCTTAATATTAATCTGTAATGTATGTGTTTTTCTGGCCTTGGCTACATCCATATTCAGATTTTTATTCACCAATTTTTCATACGCCTCTATTGGGCGTGGCCTTAACTAACACATATGCTTGTATCTGACTAGAGTTACCCAGAATCATACGAAAAGCTAGCACTTTTGTAGAAACATTCCACAAAATACTGCACTATCATGTCCTGATGTCCATTCCATTACCGTCCCATAGACATCACCCCCTACTGGCCACGAGCCACTACTGCTCAGAGGCCAATCCAAGTTACAAGTGCCTGGCAAAAACCCAGAGTAGCAGCATTCCAGAATCTCAAAGAGTAGCAACATTCTAGAACCCCAAATAGTAGCAGCATTCCATGTCACTGATCCAGAGCAAGCAGTGGCTGTTCCTCATGTCTGTCTCAACAGCAGATTATGGACTTTTCTTCCAGGAACTTGTCCAAACCTTTTTTAAAACCAGCTACATTAACTGCTCATACCACATCCTCTGGCAACTCATTCCAGAGCTTAGCTATTCTCTGAGTAAAAAAAATTTCCTCCTATTAGTTTTAAAAAATATTACTCTGTAACTTCATCTAGTGTCTCCTAGTTTTTGTAACTCTTGATGCAGTAAAAAATCAATCTACTTGTACCTGTTCTACACCACTAAGGTGTGCTAGGGCTTTAACGCATGGAATAGTGTGTGCTACATTGCCCTGGGTGCTAGATGCTAATGCCAGCATTGAGCTGGCATTAGTTCTAGCCACATAGCGCGCGGTGTAGCGTGCGATAATATCCTGCGTGCCCTAAAAATGCTGGCGCATCTTAGTAAAAGGAGCCCTCAGTGTTTTGTAGACTTCAATCATATCTCCCCTCAGCCATCTCTTTTCCAAGCTGAAGAGTCTTTCCTCATATGAGAGGAGTTTCATTCCCTTTATCATCTTGGTTGCTCTTCTTTGAACCTTTTCTAGTGCTGCTATATCTTTTTTAAGATAAGGAGACTAGAAATTAATGCAATACTCTAGGTGAGATCGCACCATGGAGTGATACAGAGGCATTATAACATTCTTAGTCATGTAAACCATCCCTTTTTTAATAATTCCTAGCATCCTATTTGCTTTTTTGGCTGCCGCTGCACATTGGGTGGAAGGTTTCATTGTATTTTCTACCATGACACCTAGATCCTTTTCTTGGGCGCTAACCCCCAAGGTGGATCCTAGCATCCGGTAACTGTGATTTGGGTTATTCTTCCCAATGTGCATCACTTTGCATTTGTTCACATTATATTTCATCTGCTATTTGGACACCCAGTCTTCCAATTTCCTAAGGTCTGCCTGCAATTTTTCACTTTCTGTATGCGTTTTATCAACTTTGAACAGTTTAATGTCATCTGCAAATTTAATCACCTCACTCGTCTTTCCAATTTCCAGATCATTTATAAATAAGTTAAATAGCACCGGTCCCAGTACAGATCCCTGCAGTACTCCACTGTTTACTCTCCTACCCTTTGGTTTCTATTCAATAATCAATTCCTAATCCATAACTGAATTTTACCTCCTATCCCATGACTCTTTAATTTTCTCAGGAGTCTCTTATGAAGAACTTTGTCAAAAGCTTTCTGAAAATCTAGACAAACTACATTAACCTACTCATCTTTATTCACACATTCAAAGAAGTCAAGCAAATTGGCAAATATCTCCCTCGGCTGAACCCATGCTGACTATGTCTCATTAAATCATGTTTGTCTACGTGTTCCACAATTTTATTTTTTATAATTGTTTTTACCATTTTGGCCAAGACTGAAGTCATACTTACTAGTCTGTAATTTCCCGGATCTTCCCTGGAACCCTTTTTAAAAATTAGTGTAACATTTGCCACCCTCCAATCTTCAGGTAGTACAGACGATCAGCAATTTCATGTTTGAGTTCTTTCAATACCCTGGGATGTATACCATCTGATCCAGGTGATTTATCACTTTTTAACTTGTCGATTTGGCTTAGTATGTCTTCCAAGTTCATCGAGAATTATTTCAATTCCTCCTCTTCATCACCCTTGAAAACCATTTTCAGATCAGGAAGAGTTCTTACATCTTCTTCGGTAAAGACTGAAACAAAGAATTTATTCAGTCTCTTTGCTATGGCCTTATCCTACCTGAGTGCACCTTTTACTCTTTGATCATCCAACAGTCTCACAGATTCCCTCACAGGTTTTCTGCTTTTGATGCAACTTAAAAAATTGTTACTATCAGTTTTTGCCTCTTTGGCAAGTTGCTCTTCATATTCTTGTTTAGCTTTCTTTATCAATGCTTTTGCATCTAACCTTCCAGGGCTTGTGTTACTTCTTTTGGATCCTTTTTCCATTCTTTAAAGGATATTTTCTTGGCTGTAATAGCCTCTTTCACTTCACCTTTTAATCACGCTAGCTCTTGTTTTCTCTTCTTTCCACCTTTTCTAATACATGGAATATATCTGGTCTGGGCTTCCACAATGGTATTTTTAAACAATATCCATGTCTGGTTTACACTTTTGACCTTTGCCACACATCTTTTTAGCTTCTTTGTAACCATTTTCCTCATTTTCCTGTAGTCACCCTTGTAAAAATTAAATGCCGCTACAGTAGATTTCTTTAGCAACGTCTCTCCAGTTATCAGCTCAAATTTGATCATGTTATGATCGCTGTTTCCCAGTGGACCCAACATAGTTACCTCCTGTACTATGTCCTGCATTCCACTAAGGACCAACTCTAAAATAGCTTCCCCTCTTGTTGGTTCCTGGAGCAGTTGCTCCATGAAGCAGTCATTTTTTTTTTTTTTTTAGTTCAAAGATTTTATTGATTTTAATATATAGCAAGAACAGGAATTGTTAACAGGGCATGAAATCAATAAGCTGTACAAAGCAAGAAATCTTAGAGTGTTGACAAGCAATGCAATACAACAAATTGAACCATGCCTATTCAGCAGGAGAGTGTCAGCACAACCTGCAGCCAACGATGTGCACAGTATTCAAAGCACCGAGAGACACCAGAATCATACTCCATAGGTATGAGATAAGAGATGAGCCACAAAATAATATATAGGTTCAAATATTGTTAACTATAGACCAGCACAGTAACTGAATGACATCAGCCCATATTACAATTTTCTTTAGAATGGCTAAAGCATCATCTTGTGGTATGGATGTATAGAGTGAAGTGACATCCAATGTTACAATCGTGAAAGGAAAAAATTCTGCTGGAATCGCTTCAAGTTTCTTAAGGCTGAAGTACAAGAGACTAAATCTTTTATTCTGGATTCTAGAGATCTGATGGTAAAACTTGAAGCGATTCCAGCAGAATTTTTTCCTTTCACGATAAAAGACCAAGGCCACAATCTATACCATCGGAATTTCTTTTGAACATAGCACGAATTGCAATGAAAGAAATTTTTTTTACATATAATGATAAGTTTTTTAAACAGAAGAAGGGTGTAGCTATGGGAGCTACATTTGCTCCTTCAGTAGCAAACCTCTATATGGCTGATTTCGAATTTGTTTGGCTAGCTAATTCACCATTTAGCACGCAAATCATAAAATGGTATAGATTTATAGATGATGTCCTTCTTCTATGGAAAGGCACAGAACGAGATCTCCAGTCCTTTTTGAAATGGCTCAACAGCTGTGATGATAATATCCAGTTCACAGCACAATATTCTCAAGATAAAATAAATTATCTAGATATATTAGTGATTCAAACTGCTGACCATTTTGAATTTGATTTATACAGTAAAACAACGGATAGGAATACATTCCTGGATTTTCGTAGCTGTCACCTGCAAGTCTGAAAAAGAATCTGCCGTTCTCTCAATTCTTAAGATTAAAACGGAATTGTTCCAACAGTAAAGATTACAATAAACACGCAAAGCTTTTGATCCAAAAATTGGAGTGCAGAGGCTACCCAAGAAATATACTAAAAAAGGCATACAAGAGAGCCAAGTACTACCATCGTGAATGGCTATTAGAAAAACAAGAGAAAGAACATAAAGATCAAAACATAGATAGATTCACGTGTGTGCTTAAATACTCCACTGCATGTAGCACTGTAGCCAATATTATTAGAGAGAACTGGAAGATCTTGAAGACAAGCCCGGTGTTTGAAAATACAGACTTACAGATTGCTTTTTCCAGGGATAAAAACTTAAAAGAAATATTTTCACCAGCTGTATGCCCTTTGAATACCATAAAAACATCCTTACCAAAAGGATTTTTCAAGTGTGGTAAATGTAACATCTGCCAGATTACCATACAACAGAAAGATTTCATAAATCCTAAGGATGGAAAATTATATAAAATCAAACATTTCTTAACCTGCTCTTCAGACCACATTATTTATGCTATAATCGGTCCATGTGAGAAATGGTATGTAGGGATGTCAGCTAGGCCCTTTAAAATCAGGATGAGTGAGCATAAATCCAATCTAAAATGTGGTAGATTGACAGCCCCACTCATAGAGCACTGTAATCAGCTACAACATAAATTTACAGACTTAAAGTGTTTCTGTTTTGATAAGATCGTAATGAATAATAGAGGGGGAGATCGAAGAAGATTATTATTACAAAAAGAGGCACGCTGGATCTACAAACTAGGATCTATGAAACCGGAAGGTTTAAATACCACAGTAGAATGGAGTGCGTTTTTTTAACCTAATTCCTGGTCTTAGTTGATGAGTTGCTTAATGATATTGCAATATTCTGTGTTCTATTTTTTAATAAAACAAAAAATGGGTGTATTTAGACTATTAAAAACTCATAGAAAGTAGTTGGTTACTTAAAAAATAGTCTTGGAAGAACATGAATAATTAATGAGTTACACTTTTAAAGCGTATGCGCGGCGTACGAACTGTGCCAGCGCCATTTTCTGCCTAAGATGTAAGAGCAGAGCTGCCCAGTAAGTCACGTCTTTTCTAAAATATATTATATATTATAGGTTTATGGTAGAGTTATTGTTTATGATCACATTCACGTTTATAATTATGTCCTTTTAAATGTTTTTAGCTAATATATGACCCCTGAAGAAGCCGAAGTCTCGGTGAAACGGGTCCCATTGGGCTGTGACAGCGTCTTAAGATAAGTGCTGTCTCTTATTTATTTGGATAAAATTCTTACTTTAGCACTTTATATTTATTTATTTATCGTGCACGCAGTATAAACACTTTGTGAAACTGTACCCGATGAATGATATCCATAACAAGCTGTTATAAAAATCACTTGATGGTTTAACAGCACAGGTATCTGAGGGTACTAATAATTACTTTAAACCTATTCTTCCACAAGTGTTTTTAGTAAACCATGATGGCCCAATATAATAACACACAGATTTAGAGGCTCCTGTATGCTTAAGATCATAGAGATGGTTTCCCATACTTTAGTCCAATAAAGCGATAAATGTGTACAGTCAAAGATCATATGCGTTAGTGTGCCTTCATGTAAATTACAAGACCAACACATAGAAGAGAGTCCATTTGATAGTTTTGCAATCCTAATTGGGGTCCAGTATGTTCTATGTAAAAGGAAGAAAAGTGATTGGAGAACATCAGCAGAGTAGGCAGATCTAAAAATGTTTTTCCAAACTTCTTGCCAGGTCTCTTCCCCAATTGAAACTCCCAAATCGCTATGCCAAGCACTCATCATACTTGTTAATGAGGAAGTTGAAGATTTTCTCATAAGGACATACCATCTTGAGGCAACTCCCTTGTGATTCTTATTGATTACTGATGTCTGTGAAGGCAAGTCAGGTGCATGTTTTAAGAGTCCTACATTAGGAAAAAGAGCTTTCAGGCAGTGTCTCAGTTGTATCCAATGATACTGTTGATGTAGAGGCAAATTGTAATAGGATTGCAATTCAGAAAAGGACATCCAACAAGAGTCTCTTATTAAATCTTGAAGAGTCCAAATACCACAGTTCTGCCACTGTATCCAATTAAGGGACCTATCCTATATCTTAATATGATCATTATGCCACAATAGGATTAATCAAGATTCATGCCATTTGATTTCCATTAAGTTATCGTATGCCTTGAGTACTACATGAGTAGAGTAGAAAATTGGTTGGGTTTTATCTTTGGGATGCAGATGAGTGGAGGGTGTGTAGGCGAGGTGAGTACTCCCATATAAGCATTTTTCCAGTCATAGCCATGTTGGGGGGTTAGTAGTGGACTCAGCATCCAGCCATATTGAGCCATGTCTCATAATAAAAACATGATGATAATGCAAAAAATTAGGAAAGTTTACCCCTCCCATAGCTTTGACTTGTTTCAATTTATGTAATGCTATATGGGGTTGTTTATTTTGCCATAAAAAAAGCACTGAGGCAGGCTTCAATATCATGATATGTGCGTCGTTTAAACAAAAATGGCACCATGCTCAGAATATAATTTATTTTGGGTAATAGCATCATCTTGATTGTGTCCAGCCGCCCCCACAATGTTAACTTAAGAGAGGACCATTTCTGAATAGAGACTTTAATAATATTTAGAATATAATCTGTATTATACTGCTCCACATCCTCCAAGGTAGGGTACACATATACACCAAGATATTTGAGTTTTGTCGAATTCCAGATAAAACCATGAGCATCGCTTTCAAACTTGTCTGCAGTACAATTCAGCGGCATTAGCTCAGATTTAGTTGTATTAAGTCTGTATCCAGAAACCGAGGCTTAGCTGTCAATTACTTTCAGAACTGGTGGAAGTGAGTCTGGAGTCACATAAAGAATAACGTCATCCACATACACGGATAACTTGACCTCCATGGTGTCATGAACAAAACCTTTAATGGAGTCATCCGCACAAATAGCAGTCAGCATGGGCTCTAGTGCTAGATTGAACAGTAGTGGCGAGAGCGGACACCCCTGTCGAGTTCCTCTAGTTGGTGTAAAAGTGTCGGAAAGGTGGCCATTGATACTTTTATCATTTGAATAAATTGCACGGGAAAGCCAAATTTGTGAGAGTTGCAAACAAGAAGGGCCATTCCACTCTGTCAAAAGCCTTTTCAGCATCCAGGGCTAAAGCAGTTAATTTATGAGGCAATGATTGACATGGAGATATAATATTAGACAGAGTATGCATATTATTAGAAGAATGTCTCCCATACATAAATCCTGTTTGATCCTCGGAAATTAAAGATGGTAAAACTTCCAGCAATCTGGAGGCCAACAATTTAGCGTAAATTTTAGCATCTACATTTATCATCGAGAGTGGTCGTTTGGGGTCTTCACCTTGTTTAGGTATCACAATGATTGTCGCTTCCGTAAACGTCCCAATGGCCTTTCCATGTGATGCCATGTGATCAAAAAACTTTTGTAGGAACGGTGCCAATGTTGATTTGAAGGTTTGAAAGAACTCGACAGTGAGGCCATCCGGTCCCAGTGCTTTATTTGTTGCCATGCAGTCATTTATAATGTCTAGGAATTATAGCACTTCCTGATGTAACATTTATCCAGACAATGTTTGGGTAGCTGAAATCACCCATTATTATACTGCTGCCCAGTTTTCTAGCTTTCTTAATCTCTGAAAACATTTCATTATCTGTCTGCTCATTCTGTCTGTCTCACTTGAGTTTCCTTTCAATTGAGACTTGCCTGATACGTATTTATACCACGTAGGTATTTAAACATCTCTATCATATTTCTCCTGTTCTGCCTTTCTTCCAAAGTATACATATTGAGATCTTTAAGTCAGTCCTATATGCCTTATGATGAAGACCATCAACCATTTTAGTTGTCTACCTTTGGACTGACTCCATCCTGTTTATATCTTTTTGAAAGTGAAGTTTCCAGAATTGTACACAATATTCTAAATGAGGTCTCACCAGAGTCTTATATAGGGGTATCAGTACCTCCTTTTTTCCTATGCACCCAAGATTTCAAAGTTGTCTTTTCAACCTGTTTGACCACCTTTAGATCATCACATACTATCACACCCAAGTCCTGCTCTTCTTTCATGCACAATAGTTCTTCACCCCCTAAACTGTACCATTGCCTCAGATGTGAGTGTTCAAGCCAGTGATATAGGCATAGGTGGTACCAGGTAGACAGGGGCCTACCCACTCTGGGCTCAGGCTCATTCAGCAGTAGTACATTCTTGTGCTATCTGATGGGGATCCCCAAGTCCCACCAACTGCAGACCTGCCCAAAAGTGTCCAGAACTCTGCTGCCTAGTGTTTTCACCGTGTCCTATGTGTTCGAGGGGGGAGGGGGTTTGTCTTCTTGTGCGGCTCTTCTGCAATGCCCTGCAGGGAGTTGAGCCGGTTCCAGTGGGCTCTCAGGGACATCTGCAGGCACTAGGGGCAGGCGGTCATGAGGTGGGCTTCCCCGAGGCAGTAGACGCAGAACTTGTGAGGGTCCATGGAGTTCCTCTTCCATTTGCAGTTGGAGCATTTCTTGAAGCCCAGTTTTGCTGCTGGTTTTTCGGTTCTTTTCTTGGTCAGGCTTCTTTTGGTGTCTTTTTGGAGAGTGGAGATCCGGCCGTTGGGTAAGGCAGCTAGATTAAACTGAAGAAAGAGGAGGCTAGCACAAGCATAGGGCTACTAGCGCATGCCCAGAGGAGGCTCCCAAAAGCCTCCTCTGGGATGATGTCACCAATGTGTGGCCGACTCATCCTGCTTGTCCATGGAGAAACTCCGTTTCTGTGCATATGTCAAGTTCTGAACATACAAAGGTGCTGGAGTCAGCTGCTTAGGGAATTGCCAACTGAAGAGCTGGGCAACAGAGTTAGGACACCTTCAAGAACTAGATGGCAGGGCATTGGGATTCTCACCAGCTTAGATAATTATGTTTTTCTAAGTTGAGAGTGTGGGTGTGTGTATTGGGGGGGGGGGGGGGGACAGGGAGATGATAGAGAGCAGGGAGCAAGGGGCAAAGAGGACATTTCAGGCCCTCATATTTTTACTGTTTTACAAAATCAAACATGGGGTGGAAGTGAGGATAGGGTTACCATGTGGCTCTAGGTCATAGAGAAAAACGGGAACAGAAGAACTTGCTCAACAAGTTATATATTAAAACCAAACACAGTGGAAAAAAAACCTGGTGGTGTAATAAGTATTTAATTCTATGTTTGTATTAAAGTAGAGTTACCAGCCTACACATTAGTTCTGACGTTTCTTACCTTTCCTGCGGGGCCGGCTAATTCCTTGTTGTTCTTCTACATTGTGGTTTCCTCTTCGGAGATTTTCTCTCCTAATGCCGCATACTAAAAGGAAAGGGGTTTAGAGAACGGTTTCCTCCCAACTCAGAACCTCCACGCCAGTGCAGCAACAAATCCTCGAGAGGTTTTTGAGCCAGCTCACAACCCCAGAACCAGGAGAAGAGGGTCCTGTTGAAAGTTTGGACGATGGAGCGTCCAGCTTCTTAGGGCAAGAAGTATCGCTGTCCCCTCCGGTATCCAGCGCACCGCCGTGTCCGACGTCAGCACAGGCTGCCCCGACAGGGGTTCTGGGGGCGGAAGTCGCAGGCCAGGACCTGAGTTTGGAGGAAGGAGCTCCCGTGGGAAAGACAGCCGAGCTATCGACTTTGGGAGTCCCAACAAGTTTGCCGCTGCTTCAGACTCCCCCGGTGGTGACACTGGAGATCATTTGGCAGGCCTTGCAGAGTCTCCATAGTAAGCTGACTGAATCTTCAACAGAGGTACTTAATCTCTCAGGAAAAGTTGATAACTCTACTAAAATCATTGAACAGAACAAACATGAATCTACTGAACAAATAGCCTGTGTTAAAACTGAAGTTAAAGATTTAAAGGAAATAACTTCAACGTTGGTTAAAGATAAGACTTATGTTCATTCAAAATTGGAACAATTTGAGAATTTTAATAGGAGGCTAAATCTACGGATATTAAATTTTCCAAAATCACCGGCTTTAAGTCCCCTTGACTACTTTAAAAAATACCTAATTGAAATTCTTAAAATCCCTCAACAAGCTATTCCTCCTATAAACAAAATATACTATATTCCTAGTGTTGCGACTAAACCTGCTGAGAGAGGGAATTTGGTGGTGGAAGAAAATTTGACGGCAATGTTGGAAGAATCTTTTGCTGACATTAAAGAAAGGGGGACGATATTAGTCTCCTTCGTGTTTGAACAAGATTTAAACCTTATAATGAAACTTTACTTCCAGAATTTACATCAAGACCTCTCAAGACAAAGAGTTTGGATTTATCCTGATGTATCCAAGATAACACAGGATCGTAGAAAAGAATTCCTGGCTATGCGTGATGAGACAAGAGGTTTGGGAGCTTCTTTTTTGTTGGCATATCCTTGTAAATGTTTGATTCGTTACCTGGGAATTAAGTCCACTTTCTTTTTACCATCACAATTGAGAGCCTTTCTGGACCTTAAAAAGATCTCTAGAGATAAATAACGTATTAGAACTGCTGGAAGTAATAATTGGGGCTGTTTAGCGTAGTCAGCTTTCCTAAATAATAGATTGTTTGTTTATTTTTCTCTCCCTCTCCTCTATAGTGGTCTAAGAAGGATAATAACAGCGGGATCTGGATAGCCCCTACTGTCTTCACCCCAACCCCCCGTCCCCTTAACCTAGACCAAATAACTGAAACCACACACCATCTTGGAATATAGCCGCAGCTCAATTTATTAATAAAATATCAACAAATTTATTTGTATAAATTAACATCTTTAACCCAGTAACTTCATATAACAAAATCTGCCAGCTCCTCCCGAGCTACCCGGTGTGACCATCAATAAATGGCCCCCAACCCTGCCATAAACAGCAAGAGTCTAAGGGGGTGGCATGACCTCATGCCCCTTTAACCAGGTCAATATCCCCCAAGACACGGCTCCCCGCCGGCCCTCCGCTCATCGCCGGATGAGCCCCAGCACCCAGTAGCTCGGGAGATCCGCCTTCCCAAGCCACTAAGGCCACTGAAAGAGGGTGGGTGGGCGGGAAAAAAGCCGCCCTGGAGGACCAGAAAAACCCTCAGTCCTCCAGGGTCCCGGCTTTTAAGACCTCCTCCGCAGCCACCCCCACTACCTCCTCCAATCGCGCATCGTTTTCCTCGCGCGCTCCTAGCAACCCCCTAACCTTGCTCTCTCTCCCCCCCCTACCCCCCCCCCCCGACTCGAAGGCGACACGGGGCTCCCAGCCCCGTGTTATCATTCGCCCTTCGAGACGGGCTCTCGGGCTACTCTTAACAGCGGGATCTGGATAGCCCCTACTGTCTTCACCCCAACCCCCCGTCCCCTTAACCTAGACCAAATAACTGAAACCACACACCATCTTGGAATATAGCCGCAGCTCAATTTATTAATAAAATATCAACAAATTTATTTGTATAAATTAACATCTTTAACCCAGTAACTTCATATAACAAAATCTGCCAGCTCCTCCCGAGCTACCCGGTGTGACCATCAATAAATGGCCCCCAACCCTGCCATAAACAGCAAGAGTCTAAGGGGGTGGCATGACCTCATGCCCCTTTAACCAGGTCAATATCCCCCAAGACACGGCTCCCCGCCGGCCCTCCGCTCATCGCCGGATGAGCCCCAGCACCCAGTAGCTCGGGAGATCCGCCACAGGACTGTATTCATACAGGCCCCCCCCCCCCCGCCCAGGGAGCTGCGACTTTCACCGCGTGGCCAGCACTCTTTCACAGCCCGATGCAAAGTCATCTAGCAGGAGATCCCAACCTACTGCAGACAAATGAACCCCGTCACTATGAAATAACCCAGCACACGAAACATCCACCCAGTCATGCAACAACTGTAATCCACCCTGACCCATAACCCATTTCCCAACCTGTCTATTAAGCTTCGCCAACCCACGAGTCCAGCGACGTGACGCCAAACAACGAGGGCGCGGTACAATATCCGACCACACTAACAACACACTAGGGAACCAATCTAAAACCACCCTTAAATCATCCTTAATAATGTTAATCAAATCCTTCCCTGAACAGGAATCAACATCATTTCCCCCTAAATGAATAAGCAAAATGTCAGGATGACGAGGTCGAGATCGCAGACGTTCCATCAACAGCAGCAGCTGACTCCAGCGCATCCCACGTTGTCCCCACCAGGAAACACGGAGGCCCTGAGAACCCAGCCCGAGATGGCGACCACCAGGGCGAATCAACGCACGCTCAGCCGCCCAGTGAACATAAGAGTGACCAACGATCCACAAGGAGTAACGACTGCCGCTGGAATCTGCAATAAAAACAACAAGAACTATTCACAACAGTACAATGATCATGCCATCACCCCCACCAGTCACCGAGCTCCCCTCCTACCGGCCGACATCGACCCCGAACCCCCCCGACGAATATAACCCCTAAAAGCATCTGAAACCCAACGCCCTAAACGCTGGATACCCTCCCCTGACATGCCTGCAATGCTTGCACTCGTAGCCGCTCCAATTCGAAAGGAATGAGTCCCGTAGGAAGTCGGGTTCTCACCACAGCTCCTCAAAGCCAAACGCAAAACCGCCTGAAATTGATAGCGCGTAAGAGGGGAGCCATTGGCATGGACAAACAAAACGGCGCCACCTTCCGGCCGCACCGCAAGATAAGACCGCAAGCAAGTAACGGGACAAGAACGACAGCCTGATACTGTATGTAAAACCACCCAATGTCCAACCGCACACTGATCCGTCTTAGAACTGACAATGCGAAGCCGCACGGTCGTTCCCTGAAAGCTGACATGTGATACCAAAAGCCCGCGAAGACCTAATCGAGACAAGGGACACACCAACAACTCACTAACCCGCAGGGCACCAAAAAAGGATGTGGCAAAAGCAGCCCTAAACAATCTGTCCTCATAGGGCGAACAGGTAACAACCGTCAAAGCGTCAAGCAACCTCAGAAGAAGCTCGTGGGTGATAGGTAAACGGGAATCAGGGAGAGTAGGGTGAACGCGATTCATAGCTCGCAGCAGATGCTGAACCATAAATCCAGACACCGGGCAAGCCCACCCTAAAGCCCTACAAAAGAAGGAAAATCCCGCTAAACGTCCCCGGACAACTCCACGAGACACTTGATCCCGAAAGGACGACAACACAAAATCAGCCAACAAGGATTCGGCCACGTCCCCCGGGCACCATCCCCGAGCAGCCAAAAAAACCGCCACCGTTCGAAACCCCATATTGTAATGCGACCATGTGGAAGCAGCTACTGACAAGCGGAGCATCTCCCAGATTCCTTCCTGACCAGGTTCCATAAATGAGCTGGCATCGGCAAACCCTCTGCTCGAGCTTCTGGCGCCAACCGACGAAACTGCAAAAAATTAAAACGAGACAGGGCGTCAGCAATACCATTTTGGAAACCCGGAACATGACGCGCCCGCATATACAAATTTAAACGCAAGCAGCGCAGCACTAACTCCCGCATCAAAGAATTTACCGCCAAACAACGCGCAGCCTGTCTATTCACTACCTCCACAACTCCTAAGTTGTCGCACCAGAACACCACACGCCGATTGCGGAAAACATCTGCCCACAATTCACACGCCACCACGAGAGGGAACAATTCCAATAAGGTAATGTTTTTTGTAATACCAGCAGCTGCCCACTCCTCTGGCCATCGCTCAGCACACCAAGCGCCACCGCAGAATAACCCAAAACCTACCCCACCTGCCGCATCAGAATACAGCTCCAAATCCTTACTGGTGACCTCAGGCAACTGCATCGGAAGCGTCCCATTAAAATCGCGCAGAAAAAGGGCCCACATACGGAGATCCGAACGCACCCCTCCCGAAAGCCGCAGAAAATGCCTACGATCCCGTACGCCTGAAGTAGCTGCCGCCAAACGACGAGAAAAAGGCCGGCCCATAGGCAACACTCGACATGCAAAGTTAAGGGAACCCAACAAGGATTGAACCACCTGCAATGTTGATTTAGGGGCCGATAGCACGTGCTCGATACGCGCGAGCAAGTGCTGTACCTTCTCCGCAGGAAGCCGAGTAACCATAGCCTCTGCATCCAATTCAATCCCTAAAAACACTAGGGAAGAAACCGGTCCTTCAGACTTATCTAAAGCTAAAGGAACACCGAAAGTCGTTGCCATCTCCTCGAAAGTCCTTTTTAAACGCTCGCAATCATTACTCAAACCTGCTCCAACAAACAAAAAATCATCCAAGTAATGGACAACCGAAGATAAACCCACCTGCTGGACCAACACCCAATGCAGAAAAGTGCTGAACTTTTCAAAGTACGCACAAGAGATCGAGCAACCCATCGGCAAACAGCGATCGTAAAAATAAGAACCCTCAAAACGAAAACCTAACAAAGGAAAAGACTGTGGATGAATAGGCAACAACCGGAAAGCAGATTCAATATCCACCTTCGCCAAAAGAGCTCCCCGCCCGGCCGCGACTATGTGCCGTAATGCACTATCCAAGGAAGCATAACGAACCGAACAAAGATCACGCGGAATGCCTTCATTAACCGAACTCCCTAAGGGTCGGGACAAATTGTGGATGAGACGAAACTGGCCCGACACCTTTTTAGGAATGACCGCCAACGGAGATATAATCATCCGCGAAAAAGGAGGCTCTCGAAATGGCCCAGCCACGCGACCCAAGCGCAATTCCGCTAACAATTTATCCCGAACGACCTCGCGTAACTGTGAAACAGAAGATGCATTTTGAACTTTCCCTCCGACCAAGGACCCTTGAAAAGGAATAACAAAACCAAACGTAAAACCTGATTCTAAAAAGACCGCCGTCTCCCTAGGACGATACCTCCCAAGCCAAGGGAGCAGAGCCGCAACCCGTATGGGCGTCGGCAACGCCTGCCTACCATTACTTCCCAACAGGTCCGGCTGGGAGGACACTCCGCTTAGGACACTTAAGGGCCGAATGGGACTGACTACAGACGGAACAGGCATGCCGAAACTTACAGTCAGAAAAGGGGCAGGTGGACTTGTTAAATTTCCAACACACATCGGAACTCGGCGTTGCCCCTCCCCCGCCGCTCCCGCGAAAGGGCCGCCCACCGCCAACAGAACCCACGCCCGCCCTACCCAGTGGACCCGCCAGAGGTTTGGAAGACATATGAGTAAGCCACAGGTTCACGTCCTGTGTGCCCCAGGACATAAACTTGTTTTCCTCCATTTTGTCCCGAAACGCCTCATCATAATTCAACCAAGCCCACCCTCCAAACCGCTGATAAGCATCGAGTACGGTGTCTGCATAAGACAACAATAACCCATACTCCTGCGGGTTGGCGCGCCCCCAAACGCTTGCCAGTCTCAAGAAGGCCCTCATCCAATTAATAATAGACCGCGCAACTGGAAAAGATTTGACCTCTTTACGATCCCGTTTAGATTTTTTATGACCCCGCCTCTGAGCCCTGCCTTCCATAAGGCGAAATATATCCAGACAAGACCGTCTGCGAATTTTCCGACGCAACACCCTAGGCACCTTCTCCCACAACTCGGTAAGAGCCACTAACGCAGGCGCGCCCCGCACACCTCCCGCAGCAACGCCACCCTCACCGCCCGCTGAAGCCTCAGACCTGCCCGCCCGACCGGCGGAGGATGACGACGAAGCCGACGAATCGGACGAAGAAGACCCCGACGACGAGGACGACGATTCCCGGCGCTGACGCTTACGCTTTCCCTTCCTACCGCGCGACTTCCCACCAAGAGCAACCTGCACAGGCGCCACATTACCTTGAGTAGAAGACGAGCCAAGATCTCCACTTCGAACTGCTGAGACGCCGCTGGCAGCAGTCCCTGCCGCTGAAACAGGACCAGAAGTCGAAGCCGAGACGCCGTGAACAGCAACCCCAGGAACAGTGGATGAGAGTAGAGTAGGACCTGTAGCGCCACCGCCAGCAGCCACGACTCCCCCGAGCGCCGGACTGCGCTCCGAACCGGAACCTCCAGGCCGCTCTGCCACTCCAACTCCGCCGACATCCGACGCTCCCACTTCTCGACCTCCAGGGAAAAAGGAAGGCATCTGTGGAGACCAAGTAAAAAGAGAGGCAGGACCAGGCAAAACTCCTCCCGTCATACCCAAAGGAACACCCCAACCAGATCCATAAGTGCCCGCGGGCATAAAGCCCAGGGATAGCGGACCAGGACTTCCACCCCAGTGAGAAGCAGAAGGACCCACTCCACCAACCGAAGAGCCCTGCCCCCAACCCGGGGAACCCCATCCCGGACCCCAGCCCCCCGGAAAGACCCCAGACCATGCGCCAGAGGGCCCCCCGACCGGAACAGACCCGAAACCCATGCATTCCACCCCCCTACCAAAACCAACCACTCCTGGAGACCCCCCAGTCTGCAACCCACTCAAAACCGGAGGCAACCCAGTAGCGGCCTCAACCCGCAGATGACCTGACCCCACCCCAGCACTAGGGAGATCAGCAGGCAGAACCTCAGCAGTCTCAGACCCACCCCCACTCACCATCCGCGGCAAGACAGAAACAGGACTGTTAGCAACAGGTAAAGCGACCGTTGCAGACGCCCCGCCCACGCACGAGGTAACTGAGCTACGGCCGGCCGAAACAGCTTGAAGAGAGCTGCTCGACGCACCCGACTTGCGCCCTGCCTTAACCGACGACCCAGAAACCGCGGACCTGCTCCCCAGGGCCCCCCTTACTCCTGCCCCCGCAAGCGCCGACAATGCAGCCACTTTAGAGCGACGCGCCGGACGTAACACCGCTGGCACACGACCCACCTGCTCCTCCGGCTCCTCCGAAAAAGAGTCACCCGCAAGCAGCGAAATCTCGCCAGCCGCCGCCTCCTCACCCCCACACGACACGCCATCCGACTCCATCCCGACAAACCGCCAAAAAAACCGCAACAACGTCTCTGAAGAAAAAAGCCGCCCTGGAGGACCAGAAAAACCCTCAGTCCTCCAGGGTCCCGGCTTTTAAGACCTCCTCCGCAGCCACCCCCACTACCTCCTCCAATCGCGCATCGTTTTCCTCGCGCGCTCCTAGCAACCCCCTAACCTTGCTCTCTCTCCTCCCCCTAACCCCCCCCCCCGACTCGAAGGCGACACGGGGCTCCCAGCCCCGTGTTATCATTCGCCCTTCGAGACGGGCTCTCGGGCTACTCTTAACTGAAACGCCACATTTATAATTTTGTTTCCTTTTGATGTTTTTTTTTTTATTTTCTGTATTTCTGTAACAAGTGTATTACTTGTGATATTTTTCAAATCTAATAAAAAAATTTAAAAAAAATTTAAAAAAAAGTAGAGTTACCATATTGCTCCAGGAAAAAAAAAAAAAAAGACAACAGATTGAGACATCCGGGTTTTACTTTCATTGCTTTCAGTGGAAGTAAAACCCAGAGGTCTCAATCCATCCTGTTTTTTTTCTGGAGCCAAACAGTAACCCTATATTAAAGACTTATAGCACCACAAGGTTTTTCCCACTGTGCTTGGTGTTCCGGGTCATGGAGGCCAGATTCAGCCAGTCCTGTTTTACTTTCATTGCTTTCCCTCGCATCCTCCACACTGAGTTGCTCTTGCTAGAGTCGCACAGAGGGAACATTGACTCCCCTGCTGTCCCTCATCGCCACTGCACACCACCAAACACCAGCGGACCCATCAAGGAAACTCGACCCGGCAGAAAAGCCTGATGTCGTTAAAAAGTAATGGAAAGTAAAACCTGGATGGCTCAATCTGTCCTCCTTTTTCTGGAGCCCACTTTTGGGCAGGTCTGCAGTTGGTGGGACTTGGGGATCCCCACCAGCTAGCACTGCTGAAAGAGCCTGAGCCCAGAGTGGGTAGGCCCCTGTCTACCTGGTACCACCTGTGCCTATATCACTGGCTTGAACACTATCCATGAACAGGAGCTATATGGTAATCCTAAGTGGGGAGCTCTACTCTAATAGAAAGAGGTCAAGATATAGAACTGGAAAACAGCTTGCACTTGGATAGATAGAATTATGACCTTGGAACTTGCAGATAGCAACAGCTGGAGCAGAAGTGGAAAATGAGCTTGGCTGGAACTCTAATCAGCAGGCAAGAACAGAGACTGGAAGAGAACCAGAACTGTGGAGCTGGAATTGGAGTTGGTGAACAGGCTACACGATTGGATATGACCCAGCACAAAGCTGGATCAGAAACTAAGACTGAACTAGAACTGGAGGCAAGCCTGAAGCTAAAAAAAACCCTAATGTGCCAGTAATAATTCTGCATGCAAGAAACTTATACCAGGTGGGCTGGTTTGCCTTTGGGTTGCTGCAAATAGTTTCCTAATTCCCAGAAACTCCTTTTAACTGAGCTCCCCAATCAGTTTAAAACGTTGGCACCTATGCTACCTTGTCTAATGCCTAGGACTGTCACCCTGAACTCTAGTTAGGATCTTGCTCTGACATAGCCTGAAAACTGACCCCAATAACTTACTATAATAAAAATGTTCATGCTGCATTTCAAGATCACTGCAGCTAGGAGTAGCCTAGTGGTTAGAATACCAGCCTCTAGTGTAGCAAAGGCGGGATAATGAGGGCAGTTTGCCTCAGATGCATGCAGTGGGGTGGGGGTGGGTGCGTGGAGCTGTCGCAGGTTTGCGGTTTGCTGGAGCATTGCCATCGGCTCCTCTGGCTCCGCCCCCTATGATGTCAATCTCCTGGTCCGGGGAAGGGGACTATCAAAGTCAATAGCTGCACACATGTGAACTGCTGCTTCACATCGCCATGCGCCATTCCGACCCGGGCAGCTGCCAAGCGAGGCATACCACTAAAACCAGCAAAGCCATATTGGAAGCTCTTTGCAAACATTTTCTTTTTTGTATTTTGTGTGTGTTTATTTATTTATTTAAAAGTTTGTATACTGCATAAATTTATTTTTTTTTAATCTTTATTAAATTTTCAAGGCTAATACAAAGTGTATAAAATTATACATATAGTAATACTCAGAATCAGCACTTACAACCAGTCAATAACAATATAAAATGAATTATCCCCCCTTCCCTTCCAGTACATGCAGTCAAGGAATAAAACAAAAGAGATAACAACCCCCCCCCCTTCCTCTTATACACTAGTTTTTGGTTTCTTATTCAAATATTCAGATATTAATTTATACCACTTGGCTGCCTGATGCCCTAGCATATCTGTCTGGAAGCAAAGGTCCAGCAAACTATACAGATTTTTTTAAGTTGCGCCAATCGGGGAGCCCCTTCTGAATGTCCTGCTTCAACTGCGACCATTTATATGCTTGAGACTTTGTAATACCGATGATTGTTGCAATTGTGAAAATTCAAGCATTTTCCCATCATCTAAAGTGCATATACCTGCCTGCTGCTATTGCTTCCAGGCAGGGCCGGATTTTCCTATAGGCTAACTAGGCTTCAGCCTAGGGCCTCAAGATCAAGAGGGGCCTACATTCAAATTGTTAGCAAAATTAAAATTACACTATTCTAAAAACAGTGAACACTAAAACACTGAACCGAAAATAAGGAGAAATTCTACGCTTCGGGATCGGAACCGGCTCCGGCCGCAACGGGGCGCCAACTCGGCTTCTTCCTTTCTTTTTCTCACCCTGGGAGGAGGATCGGGGAGGGAAAGACGTCAGTCCAGAAACAGCTGGGCAAAGCCCAGCCCCGCGGGGAGAGAGGCAAAACGTGGATCCGTCAGAACAGGGCGGCCCAGACTGGCATCAGGGGGGTGGGGTGGGGGGTTTCAGTGGAAGGGGGATGGGAGGCAGGCAGGCGGGCATCGGAGGGGGGGTGAGGTGAGGAAGGACGCACTGGGGGCACTATGGACAAAGGAAGGGGCAATGTTGTCTGTTATGTTTGATTAGTTATTGTTACAAGTACTATATATGGTGCTGAGAATAAATGTACAAATAAGTGTTCTCGACTTTTTTTTATTTATTATCCGTGTCACATTTTTTTAATAAAGGTTAGTACCAATAACAACATGTTTCATTTAACATATTGATATATATCACAGTAATGATGTATTTTATTATCTCTCATGTAATTTACAAACTTAAAAATGGGAGGTGAAAGGGCTTCATAAGTGTAATAGCCTAGGGCCTCTTTTCATCTAAATCCGGCCCTGCTTCCAGGTTAGTTACACGCATAATATACTAAGCGCCCTTTAGTCGCATGGCTAAGAACAAACAATAGACAGACATCTTATCACTTAAACGCTCAGCCATAAAACAATAAAAGGTTAAGCGCCAGATATTCGTTAGCACTGTATCTTACAAGAAGAACAGAAGTAACATTTTCATAGGAAAGCAATTTTTAAAAATCCTGCGTTTTCAACATTTTCTTAACATTGATCTTTCCAGCACAAAATCGCAGCATACCTGCCAGAGCATTCCAAAGTTTGACACCCACTACTGACATCATTGATGCTCCAATTCTAACATGAATAATAGGCATCCTACCCTCTAAGCTCAATTTCATGGTGTTATTGAATGAGCGGAGTAGGTCTGTCCTGCATTTTATGGAGTTCCTTGTCTTTTTATAACTACTGTTATTTTAATGTTAGCTGCTGAGAACTGTTGTAAGCTTCAGCAAGATATCAGATTTTAGGTTCAAACAATTTTATTGTTGAAAATAGCATAACATCAGAAGCAAGCAAACAATATCAAAGTTGAGTAAGGTACAATGAATCAGCTTCCACAACAAAACGAACAGTCTTCAACATTTTGAACATAAGAAGAACATAAGAAGTTGCCTCCACTGGGTCAGACCAGAGGTCCATCGCGCCCAGCGGTCCGCTACCGCGGCGGCCCATCAGGTCTATGACCTGTGAAGTGGTTCCTGACCATTTATATAACCTACCTCTGCATAACGCTCTATCACCTACCTAACTAGGCCACTTAAAGATCTGGGTCCAATGACACTAACAACTCATACCAGGGCCCTGGACTCTGATGAGCCCTGGTGCAATCCATCCATCGTTCCTCCCCCCCCCTCTCCGACCAAGAACTGTTGTCAGAGTAAAAACATACAAAACCTTATACCCCCTCCCCCCACCCAATAGCACAAACCAAAATCCAACTACCAAAAAAAACCCCTCCCCCAGAACTAAACCCCCTATCCCCCCCCACCCCCAGGTGCTCTCCACCCCTCCCCCTAGCACTCTCCACTCCTTCAACTGCAATCAACCTAGATTAAGACAACCACCGTAATATCGCACTACGGCCCTTAGGGTGCAAGGCCTGCAAATAGGGTTCCCAGATGTTCAAGAACAAAAGCTTCCTTTTCCGTGACTCCCCTGGCATCCCTTGCCTCTGATGCAACTGGTTCCGCCGATGCCAGAACGCCGGAGGGTCCTAATCCATCCACTATTGAAGGATACATTTACGGGCCAACAGGCTCATTTTCCTACAGAGTCAGGTGGCCTCGGGGCATAAGGCCATAATCTTCTGTCAAATCCAGAACCATCTGGGCCAGTGGTGCTCCTCAATACTCTCCCAAGCAAGCCAGACATGTAAGAAACTATACGGCTCCAGAAGCGCTGTATGATAGGACAGAACCAGAATGCGTGTCCCAGGGTATGCTCCCCTTGGCCACATTTATGACACACTGGGGTAGGGAGGCCCCCACTATGATATAACTGTGTGCGAATATAGTAAGCTCGTAATGTCACCCTATAATACATTTCCTGTAACCAAGCACATGGGGCCACCCCTGGTGTCGCCCAGAGAGTGCGGGCAACATCCCAATGTCCCAAATTGACTTGTAACTTCACTGCCCATCGCCCCTTGACGGAGTGATAATCTTTGTGGGGCTGCAAAACTTGTAAACTGATATATATACTGGAAACTGATAGGGTGGTCCCCTCCTCCCTGGAGAAACCCCGCCTGCAAACTAGCCCCCATATGTTTACCCAATTGTGCTCTGTCAAGGGATCCCACATAATGCTCCACTTGATGACAAGCAAACTGTGCCCCCCAGTACGGGCTAAAATCTCCCCTTCCTCCCCCAAGAGGTGTTCCTACCGGGAAACACCTCTCGCTTCCCAGGACACATAAACCCCGGACTCCCGACCCGGCTGAAAGGCTGGATTACCCCGTAGAGGCAAGAGATCAGTGACTCTCGTATCCCCCCCCCCCCCAATCGTTTCAGTATCCATTGCCAAGCCTCTTGCAAGGAACAAAATAACACACTCGCTCTAATACGTGCTGGAAGCGCACTCCTGGGACTATGGAGCAATGCAAACACATCAAAGGGAGCAAAAAACTCCCATTCCATCGAAATAGGGGTATAACAACTAGTCTGATTCACCCAATCCCCCAAATGCTGCAGCAAACATCCGGCAAACCCAACCCTCCACTACATCAGATTTTAATCAACATAAAACATCACACTATCTGTGTGATCTACTTTCTTGTATTTTAATGAAGTTCTTTGCTTTTTATCTGTTTTTATTGTACGTTGCTTTGATTTACGTTGTAAAAAAATAAAAAAAACCCAGGTGATCTCAGCAAATTCAAATAAACTAGAACTACACTGCTCCTTGTGATCTTGGGCAAATCACTCAATCCTCTGTTGTCTCAGGTCCAAGATTAGATTGTAAGGGAAAAACCTTGAGCTAGTATTGAAAAAAGGTGCAAGCTAAATCAAATGAAATAAAATGTATGCTCTCTTGGATGGAAACTGGGCTGGGCTGGTAAGGTACATTTTTTTAAGTTGCTTAAAAATATTTCTACGTATGTCAGATATTTTTTTTTTGCCAGTTAGGCCTCTGCAAGGAACAAATACAGCCTGGTTTTCAAGATATCCACTATGAATATATTTTTATTTATTTACTCACATTTATGAGAATAATCTTTTTAATTGAAAATACAATACACATCAAAGCAAACATTGAACAGATACAACAAAATTTCACCCCCCCCCCCCCCCAACATAGTGCAATATACATCCACAGCATGAAAGGAAGCATACTATACAAGCTACATATTCAAAAGACAACTCCGTACCTGTGGGGGTCAAAAAATCCCAAAAGGCACTCCAAGTTCTCTTAAATTGACGCCCCTGTAAAGAAGTCAAATCCTTAATCTGAGTCTGCTCCATTTTAAGCAAGGTGATCATTTGCAACCTCCATTCAATAAGAGAAGGCGGGCTGCCACTAAGCCATTTAAGCAAGATCCCTTTTTTTCACCATATGTATTGCCTTCCGTATAAAATTGTGACACCCTTTATTTAAAATATAAAATAAATTGGAGAAAAACTGTACTCATAAATTCACCTAACTTATAATATATCAAATAAAGTGAATGTAATTATATATTACTTAATAAAAAATAAGATATAATAAAATATGAATTAGAGTGCTATCTTATTCAAAACCAGCAGGTTTATGGAATAAAGATGTATTATAGCTACATCATTGCACTCACCTGCCTACCAACCCTACAATGTTAATTATTTCTAGTCTATCTCAGTTGACTTGTATATATCAGACAATATGAAAAGTACTTAGCTGGATCCTAGTGAAGATGATTATCAGATGAAAAATATAGGGTCCACTTTCATTACACTCGTCTTCACAAGATGAAAATAGAAGTGTGCATACTTGTAGGTTGTTGCAGGTGCTGACAATGAACTAATTCATCTTGATGTAGCTGGCTTTGAAAAAAGTGTTATAAACGCGAGTCCCCAACACAAAAAAACTGCTTTAACAAAAAATCACCATGTATCCAAAAACTGCACAACGTGAAAAGTTAAAATGTCCAAAATCTCCTCAACACCGATCGTGTTTCACTAAGGATTGCTTCATCAGGAGGAAACAATGAAAACTTCGGAACTCCTGATGGAGGGATCACGCCGCTAGAGAATCTCTTTATTTACCCTTTATTTACTCACATTTATATACATTACATTACATTAGTGATTTCTATTCCGCACAATACCTTGCGGTTCGAGGCGTATTACAAAAGAAGTTATCTGGCCATTTCCAGAGGAATTGGAGAGAAGAGCGAGTTGTTTCAGAGAATTGGGAAGAGTCTTGCGGTGTTAGTTTGTCTTCAAAGATTTCTTGAATAGGATGGTTTTTATTTCTTTTCTGAACGATTTCCTGATCAATAGATCATTCAAAATGGTTCACAGACCTGTAAAACAGAAGACAAAATAACCAACCACAATCAACCTACTTCAATCTAACATTCTAATATTCTAATGGAAGAGGTGCATGCAAATTTATCTCATGCATATTCATTATGAGAATCTTGAAAACATAGCTGGCTAGGTATGTCCCAAGAGCTCAGTCGAGAAGCTCTGGCTTAGAGGAATCATTGTGTTTTAGCCTAATAGTGTTTAGCACTAGGATTGACGCAGTTCATCAGGAACAGGCTACTCTAGACTTGTTTCATGTATGCATTTTTCGTTCTGATTTTCATGGGAAACACAATGGGGCAATTAAACATTCAATAGGGAGGGGTCAGGTGAATAAAATGTTGGAAAATCCAGTGGCATTGTCATACGATACCGTGCTATTTAGCATGTTAATGAGGGCTAAGAATAATAAACCTCTCTTTCTTATGACAGGGGTTGCCATACAATTTATTATGAGAAACTGGAAAAGTTGGGATCGGTTAAATGATACTTTCTGGTGGGAATCTCTATGCCACACGTTTAAAATGGAATATATGATTGCTATACAGCAGGGACATTATAGAAAGTTTATGGATATTTGGAAGCCATTGACAAAATTCTGTAAGGACTGACTGTTGATTTTGACCTTTGATCATACACGTCCAGGGTGGGAAGATACTTTTAATTTGAGTGCAATTTTTGGATATGTAGAAAGGGGGGGGGATGATATATATATTTGTCATAGAATATAATTTTGATAGAATTTAAGTGCTGTTAAAATGTAATATGGTGCACTTATTTTTGGCTTTAAAATGAATAAAGATTTTTTTTTTTTTAAACATTCAATAGGATAAAATTAGGAACAAAATCACATGTTCTTTATGACATGGGCAACATCCTGCTTTCCTTCCCATTGTAATGCAGCTTTCCACCACTCTTTGCTCTAGGGCTAAAGACAACACATATCCCAACAAAATCCTCCCCCCATAAAAAGTGAAATTACAAATGGTTTTGGCATTATGTCTCGCTTTGTATACTACACACATCACACGCTGCATAGCATGGTTTTAACTGTTTTAAAAAAAGTGGTAATCATGAGCATTTGATTAAAACATTCATTGTTCCATTAAGTCTATCACAGCTTCACCCCACCATACTGCTCTTGTATCCTTATTGCCTAAAAATCCATCTCCGTTTCCTTCCTCATGTCCATTTCTTTAGTATACCTACATACAGTGGACTATCAGTTAACCAGCACCCATGGGGTTTGATAGATGCTGGATAAATGTAGTTTCTGGTTGCTTGAGAGTTACTATTAAAAATAGGCCTAACTAATACTATACTCCATACTATGCCATACTATATACTGACTTTTGTTTGTATGAGAAAGAGACTGGAATGGATATAGATGGGGTGGAAACCTTGTCAATTAACATTTTCTGCTGACAAATTCAACTTTTCTGCTAATTTAGCCCCATTTCTGTGGGAAAATGGTAAAACTAGAGGGTATAACTTGAGGTTGCAGGGAGGAAGACTCAGGAGCAAGGTTAGGAAATTCTTGTTCACGGACAGGATGGTGGGGAGGGAGGGAGGTGGTGGAGAGGAAAATGGTGATAAAATTCAGAAAAGCGTGGGATAAACACAGAAGATTTCTAATTAGAAAACAAACAAATGATATCAATTAAAGAACTAAGGCCGGTATTGGACAGACTTGTATGGTTTGTGTCTCATATATGGTGATTTGGTGTAGGATTGGGCTGGGGAGGGCATCAATGGGAACTCCACTAACTTGGAACATGAGGACATTACTGGCCAGACTTTACGGTAGATATCCTGCAAACAACAGGATGGTTGGATAGGCTGGAGTGAACTTGGATGGCAACTTCAGCAGATGGAACCTAGGACATTACCAGGTGGACTTTAGTCTATGGCCCAGAAATATCAAAGAAGAGACAAGTTAGTTTAATCATGTATTTTTAATGAGAATAACTAATGGGCAGACTGGATGGGCCGTTCAGGTCTTTATCTGCCATCATTTACTATGTTACTATGTTCCAAACTACCGGACATGTGGTAGGCAAAGCGTGGACGTACTCAGGTGTGGCATGTCAAGTTTGCACTTAAATTTCCACCACAAATTGATTTTTTTTTCATTTTTATTTAAAGTATTACAACATTTCTTTTTTTTTTTTTGTAAATCTTTATTAAATTTCCAAACTACCATAGTGCAAACAATTTCAATAAACATAAGTTTAGACTTCTATTATACTCGCAAAACAAATTTCGCTATAACTGCCCCTACATTATGGAATTCACTACCACAATACCTTCGCGACGAACAACAATTAGCCAAATTCAAGACAAATCTAAAGACTTTCTTATTTCAGGACGCTTTTAATTAACCCTAAAAATTTATTATTATTTTTTTTTTTCTCTTTCTCTCTCTCTCTTCTTTTTTTTCTTTCATCAGGCAAGCATCCATCATCTTCATGCCTCCCCTTCCCTTCGTTCAATCCCCCCCCCACTTTTCCCATTTCTTCTATACAATGTAACTTTTTCCCTTCCTCCCCTATTACCCTCACTCTCCAGTACGTCAAGTCTTTGTCATCTATGTTTAATTTTAGATATCTTCATGCACATTCTACTACATTTAAACTCTTTATTAATTTTATTGTTAACCGGCCAGACATTTGTTTGATGGTCGGGATATTAAAAACTAATAAACTTGGAAACTTGGATAAGTTTACATGAAATGCACATTAACTTACAGACATAACGTACAACCATTTCCCCCCCCCCCCCCATCAAATAATCAGAAAAAGTACATACCTACCGGAGACCTCCATATATTTCCCGAATGAAATTCCAATGCAAAACCCTTCCCCCTCTCACCCACCCTGGATGTGTATGGCATCCGATGCCATAAATGAGATGGAACAATGGATGACAGATTTCAAGCTCAAGCTCAATCCAGAAAAAACAAAATTCTTCATTGCCTCCCCTCACCCGCTTGACAATAAAACCCCACTATGCATCAATAAACTCAATTACCCTATTCAGCCCACCATGAAAATACTAGGTGTTATTCTAGACCAATGCCTAACAATGAAGGAACAAGTGGATTTCCTATTCAGAAAAGGTTTCCTTACTCTCTGGAAACTCAGAACCATTAAATCATACTTCGATACGTCAACATTCAGAATCCTAGTGCAATCCCTCATACTGAGTCAGCTTGACTACTGCAACATCGCCTATTTAGCAATCTCACAAAAGAATATGAGACGTCTCCAAATAATGCAAAATGCTGCGGTCAGACTTATCTTCGGGCTGAAGAAATTCGACCACGTGACACCCTACTATCGGCAGCTGCACTGGCTACCAATGGAAGCCCGAGTAAGGTTTAAATTTGCCTGCCTCTGCTTCAAAGTACTATACGGCCTGACCCCCAAGTACATAACGGACCTTTTCGCATTTTCTAACAACAAACTCAAGAGAAACACGCACCCAAAACTCATTTCCCCTCCAGTTAGAGGCTGCAAAATGAAAAAACACCACGAACACCTTCTCTCTCACCAAGCAGTCCTATGGGGCAAAGACCTAGACCAACTGCTTTCGCCCACTACATACGGGGAATTCAGGAAACGCCTAAAAACATACCTGTTCCAGAAATACCTAAACAATTGACCCGCTCTCCCTCTCCCTCCCCCCTCCCTTTTCCACCTGAACTTACAGCACTGTTATAAATATAATCTGTTATCTTCATCTTATCGTAACTTTACGTTGCTATTTATCCCCAACAGGTCCTGTCGGACATTACCTACTAAAATGTACATATTACATTTTCGCTCAGCAAATTGTATTTCTATTCTATTGCCTCCTGAGGTCTCTGATCTCTGTATTTCCTCTGAATATCTACTTATTGTATTTCGCTGAATGTCCAGCACTCTTGATTGTAAACCGCCTAGAAGTCACAAGATTGTGGCGGTATAGAAGAATAAAATTATTATTATTATTATGCTTAAGGGTCGATAAAATAAAATCAATTATAATTCCTTACAGAACTTAGGGCTCCTTTTACAAAGGCGTGCTGGCGGTTTAACGTGTGTAATAGCGCACGCTAAACTGCTAGACGTGCTAGCCGCTACCGCCTCCTCTTGAGCAGGCGGTAATTCTTAGCCAGCGTGGGGGTTAGCATGTTATGAACAGTCACGCGTGTTAACCCCGCTAGTGTGCCTTTGTGAAAGGAGCCCTTAGTCAATGGTTCCCAAACATCCATAAATTTCTTATACCGTCCGTTGTACGGCCATTGAACGTTCCATTTTAAAAGTATAACAGCAGTTCTTAGATTTTTTTTTTTTTTTTTTTTTTGCTGGTTGCTTGAGAGTTCTGGTTGCTTGAGTTCCGGTTAACAGAAAGTCTACTGTAATTTATTTATTTATTTTATTTATTTGGATTTTTATCCCGTCCTCCCAGTAGCTCAGAACGGTCTACAAATGAACATACACAGTGGAGAGTAACTAGACATATAAGTAATACAACAGGTTTAGTGATTGGAATTATAGATTGTGGAGAGAATTAAATACAGGGAGAATACAGCAGAATGAGAGAAGGGGGAAATACAGTAGTTTGGTTTAAGGAAAGTTATATGTGTTTAGGTACAATTTGTCAGTGGAGAGAGTAAGAGAGGATTATATTGGAGTTTGGGGAGGTGATAGGAGAGAGGAGGGGTGGGGCGTAAGGGAGGGAGAAGACGGAGGAGATCTTTAGTTGAAGAGGAGGGTCTTTACCGATTTACGGAATGTTAATAATGAGTTCTGTTGTCTGAGTTGGGGGGGGAGTTGGTTCCAGAGGTGTGGAATGAAGTGGCTGTAGGATCGTTTGTGGGCAGTTTCTGTGAGCAGGGATCTTCCGGGGGGGGGGGGGGGGGGGGGGGGGGTGCATAGACGTATCTCTGACTTTGATATGGTTTGGACATTCACTATGCCTCAACCTGCTTCCTGAGGCCACTTGGATTGAATAAAAAGGCAGCCTTGTAAGTCAAGAGACTGTCACAAATAGTCTCCTCTTTGCTTAACAGTCAGAATGTTTGCTGAAGGTTTAGATTCCTATAGCTATTTTAAAACACTTCAGGGCTAATAGTAAATTTGTGCATAATTGCAACTAAGTCACAAGTTGCTTATGTCTAGACCAGGGGTAGGCAATTCCGGTCCTCGAGAGCCGGAGCCAGGTCAGGTTTTCAGGATATCCACAATAAATATGCAAGAGATAGATTTGCATCTCAAGGAGGCAGTACATGCAAATCCATATCATACATATTCATTGTGGATATCCTGAAAACCTGGTCTGGCTCCAGCTTTCAAGGACCGGAATTGCCTAACCCTGGTCTAGATAAGCTTGTGATAAAACAGCAACGATTCCAAGAGAAAAAAAGCTCTTTTAGCAGAAAGCAGAGATACTGTAAAAGGGATTATGAGGATAGTTTACTATGCTACAACAGGATAGACCAGATACTGTGAATTTAAATTGAAACATTTATTATCATTATCATCTCCAAGAAATATTTAGCTTTGTATTAAGGTTTTCCAGATCATTTTTGCATCTTTCTAGTAATCTTTTTTGCACACTGGACCCGATCCGGTGCGTGTTTCGGAGAAACAATCCTTCCTCAGGGGTCCGAGATGTTCAATACCCAATCAGGGAGGCACCATATAGGGATGCAATGGTTTTATGTAAAATTCATAGCTGAATGGCAATGTAGGGATCCAGTCGGGCTGCCGTTGGAATGCAAGAGCCCGACTGGATCTTCAAAAAAAACGTGTTTGGTCCTTGTACATTTTTTTGTTCTGCAGTTGTTCTTCAACTCTCTCTGCAGCTTGGTTGGAATTTTCTTTGTTTTGCCACCATGAAAGAGCAATGAAATGGTAAAGGGAATGGACTATCTCCAGTATGGAGAAAGTCGAAACAGGTTAGGGCTCTTCAACACGGAGAAGAGCGAGCTATGCAGTGCGCATTGGGCTACCTGGACAGTATCCCCCCTACTGTTTTCATTGAGTGAGTAAAGAAATCATAAACTGTAAAGGGCTCTTTCATTTCCTGAGGTTTTTTTTGTTTTTTAAAGAGATTTGTCAAGAAACCTCAAAATAATATCTTTTCGTTTTGGAACTAGTGAACAAGCCAGAACATTTGCAGAGCCAAGCCAAAGAGCCTAGCTTGGTTCTGGAAACAAATTTTTTTTTTTCAAGCTGGCTTTATACTTGAAAAATAAAATGCATAAGTTGATATCAAGGTCAGTGAAGCTGAAAGAAATTAACATTGTAGTACTCCAGCTTGAGTTTCCCATTTATCGAAAGAGGTTGGTCTGAGTCAGTTTCATAACTAAAACGTAAATCTTCTATTTTTGCTGCATCTGCAGATTAAGAGGAGTTAGGAAGCACTCTCAAAATATTCTTCAGTGAGGTCTGGCGGGTCACACTTGAAGACTAGGTACAAGCAGTCTTGTGTATCATACACAATGCAATTCCCAGCACCCATGGTATTAGACCAGGGGCTATCAACCCAATCCTCAGGACATTCTGGCTGGTCCGATTTTCAGGATATCCACATGAGAAAGATTTGTATGCAGGAGCTTGCTCAATTTTAGGGGTGCCCATCACCCATTAAGCTGGCTCCAATATTGGTGCCACTGACAATCTATACAAGGAAAGCAGAACTGGGGTGAGAATGTGGGTAGGAAGTAGGGCTGAAGGCATCTTATATTGTGTTAAAAGCAACCAGCAATGTGTAATTCCTCAAAAATGTTACATGGAGGGCTATTTTCAATATGACGTCTAAGTCCTACTGTGGGTGTTTTCAGAAGCGCATCCAAATATCGGATAGAGAAAATGTCCATTTATGAAATTGCAAAATATCTATCTTGTTTTTTCAAAAATTACCATTTCTAAACGTGTTCGCCCTTAGTGCATCTATCTTTTCTGACCATTTTTGAAAAACAAAATATCCAAACCATTGGGAGGTAGTATTGGGTCAGCATTTTTTAGTAGACTGGTCACACAGATATCCCATCAGAGTACTGGGGCACTGCAGTGAACTTCACAATAAAATGTCTCACCATAATCCCCTTACACTGTTTGGAGAGCCCTCCAAAACATACCCAAAACTTACTGTACCCACCACCACCACCTCAATAGCCTTTATAATAATAATAATTATTATTATTTTATTTTTATATACCGCAGTACCACAAACAGTTCAGAGTGGTTTACAGAGAAACAGACTGTATAGAGACAGCAAAATTACAAAAAAATTCAAAATTACATTAGCATGTCATCTATGTTAATAAAGAAGGATTTTGGTGGCACACACTTTCCACCACAAGTGTACTAATTAGAGTGGAATATGGGACTGGGTCCCCTTGTCTGGGGTCCACTACACCGACTACCAGGCTACTCCAGACACCTGCTTGCTGCTTTACTAGGACTGGCCATATCTGCAGCCGTCAGAGAGAGGTATGCATGGTTTCTTTCACATTTTTGCGGGGTAGGAGAGGGTCAGAGACCACAGGAGGAATGTGAGTGGGGAACCTTTTTCTCCTTTATTCGTTTTCAGAACAGGACTAGCCCCAGATGTCCAAATTGTGCTCTGGACATCTTCTGAAAGGGAAGATTAGATACTTACATTGAAAATCCTTCTGTTAAAACAGCATATAAGTCCTGACAGTAGGTGAATATCATGAGTTGGCTGCAGAAGGATTAAATTTACATTATTTAATTTATTTACATTATTTACATTATTTAATTATTTAATTTATTTACATTACACCTCCTTCTCCAGTACTGTGGAACCCCCTTCAGTTACTACCAAAGCAATCAAACAGCACTACAACACAATAAAACAAGAAGGAGGGGGTAAGGGGAGTCTCCTCATAAACACAGTTCTGTTCTGCTCTGTAAGAAATATTAAACAAGATTAAATAATATCTTAAAGAATTTAGGATGAATGAACCAAAACCACCCACCAAAAAAATCAACATGCATTAACCTTATGGAGCTCAGAGTATCTTTCCCATTGAAGCACTCTCTCTTCACTCTCAAACCCCTCCCCCCCCAAACTTTTTTTTTTTTTTTTTTTTTACTGACAGCAGAAAAATCTTCATTAGTGGACACTGAACAAAAGCATATAGGAGACAACCAGAAGAGATCACATAAAAACCCACTTTGTCCTAGGTGCACTAAAGATACCAACTCAATCACTGTTGGCCAATTCTCTGGCTGATTCTCCAGCAGCAACAGATGCACTATCAAGTTTGCATGCAAATGATTTGCACAGAGGTGCAAATCATTTGCATACAAACACGACCGGTTAATCACTCGATGAGCAATTGACACATATGCAGAGCCCTAACAGCAATGACAGAAGCAGCCTCCTGCCACTGCTGTTAGGGCACCGCAATCCCACCAAGGCAGCAAAAATGGCAGGAAGGATGCTCACTCCCTCCTGCCAATGTGACTCCCCCCCAGCGATAGTGCAAGAGGGATGCCCACTCCCATGCCAGGTGCCCCCCCAAACATCTTCTACCCGCCCCCTTCCCCCCAAAAATGGCAGGAGGGATGCCCACTCCTTGCTGCCACTTGAGGTCCCCCACTATCCCCTGAACCCCCCGGTACCTTCTCAGAGACGCTGTAGCAGGACGGAAGCCCAATCCATCCTGCTCTTAGGCTCGCCACTCCAGAATGGTGGGGGCTTTCTCTCCCTGGTGCATTATGTGATGCACGGGGAGGGGCCTAAGGCCCTGATTGGCTTTCAGGTCTAAGGCCCCACCCCTTGGGAAGGGCCTTAGGTGTGTGAGCCAATTAGGGCCTTAGGCTTCTCCCTCTATATCCCAGGATACAAGGAGGAGGTGTCTACGCCAATGAAGCCCCGATTGGCTTAGACTCTTCCCCCTTGTATCCATGCTACTGATGCCAGTGATTATTTGACTTAGCCCACACCTTTTTGAATTCTGTCACCATTTTCTTCTCCACCATTTCTCTCAAAAGGCATCCACCACCCTCTCCACGAAAAAGAATTTCCTAACATTAATCCTAAGTCTTCCTCCCTACAACCTCAATTAATACCCTCTTGTTTTACCATTTTCCCTTCTCTGAAAAAGATTTGTTCTATATTAAAACCTTTCAAGTATTTCAATGTCTGTATCATATCTCCCATGTCCCTCCTCTCCTCCAGAGTATACATATTTAGGTCTTCCAGTCTCTTCTCATACTTCATTTGTCTCAAACCCCTTACCATTTTTGTTGCCTTCCTCTGGACTACTTCAAATTTTTTTATATCCTTAACCAGATACAGCCTTCAAAACTGCACACAATACTCCAAGTGTGGGCTCACCAAAGACCTATACAGGGGCATCAACACCTCCCTTCTTCTGCCGATTGCTCCTCTTTCTATACAGCCTAGCATCCTTCTGACTACAGCCACTGCCTTATCACATTGTTTTGATACCTTCAGATCCTTCGACACAATCACCCCAAGGTCCCTCTCCCTGTCTGTGCATATCAGCCTCTCTCCTCTCAGCACATTAGCCTACATTATTTACATACCACTTTATTACTTAACACAAAGGTACTTAAATCAAGCAATTAGTATACATTTTGTTAGAAAAGAGGGCTTCTTTTTTTTTTATCTTGAAATTTTATTGAAAATTTTATTCAAATATAAAAGAAAAATCGAAATCCAAGTACAAAATGTACAACAATTCAGATGCAGGAATAACAAGTCATATTGAACAATAGCAAATGTACCCAAATCCGATTAGTACAAAGATCCAATATGACCATACGGGGAGAAAAAGGAAGGGGAGTAAAGAAAAAAGGAACTGAAGGAGAAGCACAAGGAACAGAGGGAAAGGAGAAGAAAGAAGAGAAAATCCCTCAGAGGCCAAGAAGAAGAGTAATGGTATATTTAGGAAATATGTATTTGATAAAAATTGAAAGAGTGATATGTGATTATATAGAATTTTAATAGGTCTCAACAACGGCCCATTTTCTAGTAATTTTAGTAAGCAGAGGCGACGACTTAGCGATTAACGATTTCAATGCGATTTAGCGATTAACGATTAACATTTCAATGCTTCTGGATGACCGTATCAGCCTTAACAAGAGAGAGCAAATAAATGAGATAAAGTGAAATCATTCAACGTTTTGCAAATATTTGTTTTCTGTAGAAAAGCAAAGACCATGACAGAAAACTCAACCTCTTCTAAAAGTCACCAGACATATTCCATTTATTTTAAGTGCCTTATCAGATTTCACAGTAAGAGTTATTCATTTCACAGTAAGACGATTTCATAGAACAAGATGAAAAGTCACAATTATGAACACAAAAAAATGCATAAGGTTTAATATTAACTAAACAGCACAGTATCTACTGAGATTTTTTTTTTGAACAGAGGAGATCTGGAACACACAGTCCAACTCTATATAGTCCGCCTAAAAAGTCAGCATTGACAAATGCGGAGCTAAGCAAGTTTGCTAGGCAAACTAACTTTAAGCGCATCCTATTTATCCCCAGGGATTTTTTCTCTTAAATACCTGCGCCTAAGTCAAAAACAGGTGCCTGCTTCCAAAACAAGGCCGCGATCTGCCCCCTAAGCACACCCACTTTCAGGAAGGCGCTTTGGACTAGGCCAGGGATAGGCAACTCCGGTCCTCGAGAGCCGGAGCCAGGTCAGGTTTCCAGGATCTCCACCATGAATATGTACGAGCTGGATTTGCAGGCACTGCCTCCTTGAGATGCAAATCTATCTCATGCATATTTATTGTGGAAATCCTGAAAACCTGACCTGGCTCTGGCTCTCGAGGACCAGAATTGCCTACCCCTGGACTAGGTGCCTACCAAGTTAAGCGTCTAACATTCAATTTAAGTCCAATCAATTATGAGGTACTAATTGACAATTATCAGCACCGATTGAGCCTATTACTCAATTAAGTTAGGTACCGACATAGGTTAGGCACGCTGCAGGAAGAAGGAAAGAATCACCCGTGGGGGAAAACAGGAGTTGGAAGGAGGGCGGGGGGTGGGGGGGAGAGAGAGAAGCACCTAAAGGAGGAGGGGGCACTGAAAACTAGCACATTTTCAAACAGGCCAATATAGAAGTATATATCTCAAAGACAGGCATATAAAACCTTTCAATAGGGCCCTCTTAGTGTAAATTCCATCTCTAGCTACTAAGTTAAAATGTAAGCAAAATTAATCTTCCATTTTAAAGCATTATTTTTCTCCAAATATAACAATTTTAACTATTATACATCTTATGGAGTTCGTGAAAGGCTTCTTAACTTTTTCAATCAATTTGAGGATCGCCCAATTTCGGTATCTTTGCTGCATGTGTTGGTGGAGTTTACTTTCAAATCGCACTTATGATAAGATTTTACAGAATTGGAGTGAGGAGTTAGGGATCCAAACATCACTTTCTGGTTTTAGTCAAGCTATTCATTGGTTACCTAAAGTTATCACAGGTTTTGTATGGAAGGAATGTACATATAGAATGTTACATAGGGCATATTTCACAAATGCAAACTTTTCATGCAGGTTTAGTTAATTTTCCAAATTGTATTAAATGTGATAAAGATATCAACACGTTATCTCATGCTTTGTGGCAATGTCCTCTTATTAAGTCATTCTGGTCTGCCGTCTTATCATATCTGGGTTCTTTATGGGATAGTTCAGTAGTGGAATCCCCAAGGGGGGTGCTATTTGGTGAGGCTGCTGCTTGTGGGGTATATGGTCAAGGGAGATGCCTTTTATTTCAGAAAGCATGCATGAAAGGTCACAAATGCATTTTGCAATATTGGCTACAAAAAGAACCTCCTAGTTTTTGGCATTGGAGGAACCAATTACATTGTTTACTTTTATTCGAGGTTTGGGAGGTTCGTAGATTTCCTAGACAAACTCGTCTCTTTATGCAAATTTGTATCCCAAGACCTGGTAATCTATGTCACCTTCCATCGGGGGGGGGGAGGTGAAAAGGTGGGCTGGGTAGGTCATATAAAAATTTTGGGAGGAATGATTGTAATATGTATGGAAATATCAGAATTGTGAAATTACTTGTATTACTTTGTATTTTATGTTATTGTATAATTACTTGATTCCTTCAATAAAATGTTATAACATAAAAATAAATTAGTAGAAAAGACCAAATTTCTAAACTAAACTAAACTAAACCTTAAGTTTATATACCGCATCATCTCCACAGATGTGGAGCTCGGCACGGTTTACATGAACTTATATATAGAAGAGAAGAGTAAGGGGGGATAGAATTACATTTTAGTGAAAAGCCAGGTTTAGTTTAGTTTAGTATAATTACTTGATTCATTCAATAAAATGTTATAACATAAAAATAAATTAGTAGAAAAGACCAAATTTCTCCATAGTCATTTCTCCATATCACAGGGCAAAGAGGGGTGTAACCAGCAGAGTAATATGCACACCGCCTTGCTGGATAGGACGGACCATATAGTGCTTGATGTGCCATCATTTACTCTGTTTTGTCACCATGGTGGGATTTAAGCCATTGTGTACTTCACAAGGAGACTGCTAAGCATCTTCTGGCAAGCAGGACATGTTGAGATCTTGTGGTTGAGGCCAAGATAAACCATGTGTGCCACAGATATTACTTTGAGGCACCCTTGCTTCCTCAAAGTCTTCTCTGGTGAAAGTCTCAGTGGCAAAAAAGTCCAACTGATGCCACTCTGGACACCATCACTGAGCAGAAGAGATTTAGGACCCCTTTTACAAAGCCGAGATAGCGAGTCCTGGCGCTGCAAATGCGATGGAGCCCATAGCAATTGAATGGGCTTGGGCTGCATCGCATTTGCCGCAACAGGACTTGAAACTGCAGAGCATATGCACTCAACACAAACTTTTTTTTTTTAAGAGGTGGCAACCCAGCAAAATGACCAACATTTTACCTCATTGTAGGAGAATGGCAGAATGTATCCTGTTAAAACTGATGTGGTCCTATGCAATAGCACTGGAATCCATGCACATACATAATATACTGCCCTGGAAAGCTCTTCAGCTTTAAAATCTCTCATCATACAGGATCCATCAGATAATGTCACCCATGTGTAAAGATTTGAAATTCTGCTTGGCCTCAGAGAAACTGAATTTTACTAGAAGAAAGAGATAAAAGATTATGACCTCCTGTTGATTTGACTAGCACTGGTCCATTCAAAAGTCATCTGTACTATAACAAAAAGATTTCTTAATCCTCAGTGGAAGAATACGACAACACTTCACCCTTTT
Organism: Geotrypetes seraphini; assembly: GCF_902459505.1. Classification (NCBI taxonomy): domain Eukaryota; kingdom Metazoa; phylum Chordata; class Amphibia; order Gymnophiona; family Dermophiidae; genus Geotrypetes; species Geotrypetes seraphini. Next base: position 20,872,059 of record NC_047090.1, on the reverse strand, counting down.
CACGTCATGAATGGAAATTTAAGCCTCTTACGCTGTCTATTCTTTTCACCTGCTATATAAGGAGGGCAAAAAAATATTTCAGAGCACATTGCATTGCAAGAAAAATATTTTAAAAGAACTAGGATAATTTCTATGCAAACTATTTTAACAGAAAAACTGGAAGAATGATCATCTCATCTTATCCATTAATACTAACTTTGTCTTTAATTTCTCAAGGCATTTTACTCTCAGTCTCAAAGTCTGTCAGGAAGGTTGAGGGTGATGACATGCTGCTAGATTCGTTCAGTCTTGGGAAAGCTCTTCGTAATGGAGAAGCCATAGAGAAGACTATGGCTACATCTCTCGAGCACTATAAGGCAGAGGACAGCAACTTTCTGAATGAAGAGGAAGAACGAAACCAAAAGGTAAAACAGAATGTTTGAGTTGGTCTTAAAGCCCCCACCTCCCCCCAAAAAATCAGCAGTTACACCAAGGTAAAACAGAAATGGGAGAGAAACAAAGTGAAAACACTAGGGTTAGGATTAAACGACTTAACTAGTGTAGTGGTACCATATCAGCCTAACTGATAATACGAGGTAGAAGTGCTGAAACCAGAGCCGCTGCTTTTTGTATTGCAGTTACTAAACCATGGAACACATTGGTGGGACACAATTACGGCTGTGTTCTGATCGACAAAGATTTAAAAAAATGATTGAAAATGTAATTGATTGTTACAGCATTTTTGCGACGTGTCCATGGTTTACAGTGGGTTATTTTAAGAGCAGTTATTTTTAACATTTTGCTTGGTGATGTTTATTCTTAAGTTTTTATGTTTGTAATCTGTAAACCGCCTATTTGTAGACGGTATATAAATTTGTAAAATAAAATAATAATAGGAAGTAGTCTGGTAGAAAGATAGAGTCAAGTCCTACCCCCTTATCTATGAAACTGCGCTAGCAGTTTCTAGTGCAGGGAGCCGCGCTGAATGGCCCGTGCTGCCCCTGACGCTCATAGGAACTCTATGAGCGTCGGGAGCAGTGCGGGCCATTCAGCGTGGCTCGCCGCACTAGAAACTGCTAGCGCAGTTTCGTAGAAGAGGGGGTTAGTTTCCAGAACTTGGGCAGAACCGTCAAGCTGTCTAAAGGAACTCTAGGGCAGACATGGGCAACTCTGGTCCTCGAGGGTCGGAATCCAATCGGGTTTTCAGGATTTCCCTAATGAATATGCATGAGATCTATTTGCATGCACTGCTTTCAAAATTTTTTGCCCTCGAGGATTGGAGTTGCCCATGTCCGCTCTAGGGAAATTTCTTTTCATAGTTCTCTCCTTGTCGCCGTTTCTTTTTATGATGCCCTAAAACAGAGGTGTCAAAGTCCCTCCTCGAGGGCCGCAATCCAGTCGGGTTTTCAGGATTTCCCCAATGACTATGCATGAGATCTATTTGCACGCACTGCTTTCGTTGTATGCTAATAGAGCTCATGCATAGTCATTGGGGAAATCGAGGAGGGACTTTGACACCCCTGCCCTAAAATGATGTAATGCAATTTAACATTTGATGCATACTGATTATATGCTAAAGCTTATAGTGCTTCCATACTCACACAAAAGTGCATGGTTAATGAAAATAAATCCCTTTGTTAAGCAAGATTTAAACATACTTAAACAGAAGTTAGGTACATCCCATAGAGATTATTATATAATAACATTTTAGTTTCATATCATTTGCATTCTAAGAATCCACAGAAATTAAGTAAAACTGATAAACTTAATGTACTTGTTACTTTGTGCGTATGATTTGTATGTCAGTTATCCTGAAGATAAAACCCTGTTTGTTTGTTTTTTAAAATCAGAATGTAGGTCCTAGACATAGCTTCCATGGTGGTTTGCCGCTAAATCTAGCCGTGAAACAACTACCTTTCCTGGCACTAAAAGGATCCGTTGTTTTCCCACCTAACACTGAAGTTCAGAGCAGTGAGCCGGTCGATGAAAAACGAGACACTGGAGATGAAGATAATACTGTTAAATTTCCCATTGGAAGAAGAGATTTTGACAGTAAGTCATCATTCCCTGGATTCTATCACGGGCACCCAAATTTGGACGTGATCCTAAAATGCACATGCAACTAAATTGGGTAACACGCCAATTGACATCAATAATTGGAAACTAAATTACTGATGTTAACTGGCACCAATTTGGATTCGCACACCGATATCCCACAGTATACAGCAGAAAAGGGGGTGTGGCCAGGGGAGGGGCCTGCCAGAAATTCCTGCACAGGATTATGGAGCACTGTAGATGTGCATCCAAATTGGCTGCTAGGAATTGTACTTACTGTTGAAACCAAGTCCTAGCTCCTACATTTGGGTGCAGAATCAGTGCTACATGCTATTCTATAAAGGGTGCACAATCCAGAGCACCTTTTAAAAAACAGCCCTGGATGCCAATATTTTCTGGTGTCCAAATTTGGAAAATGAACAAAGAGACACTGCAGATGTCACATCCAACTCTTGGACACTGAGCCTTTATTTACAGTCCATATCAAAGTTTCATAACAAGTAAAGTTCCCAAAACAAACAACAAGGCCCCAACTAGGATCCAAGTTTCGGCCATACCATCGCCTTCCTCAGGGGACAATTTCGTACTTGCAATTTCGTACTGTGTGTGTGAACGCGTTGGCGTCTCTCCATACCCCAAAAAAGCGTCTTTTTTTGATGGAGAGACGCTGACGCATTCACAGAGCTTTACAAGTACGAAATTGTCCCCTGAGGAAGGCGATGGTATCGCCAAAACTCAGATCCTAGTCGGGACCTCGTTGTTTGTTTATGGAACTTTGATACAGACTATAAATAAAGGCTCATTGTCCACAGGTTGGATGCGACATCTCCAGTGCCTCTCTTTGTTCATTTTGCGTTGCCTCGAGGCCTGGTACTTTCTTTCCTCTTCCCCTATGTCCAAATTTGGAAGCCATTTTCTGAATCTGATCCTATATGAATTTGTAATGGTAGCAATGCTTTGTACAAAACGTAAAGCTGTAATTTTCTGCCTCACTAAATCTGTTTTATTTATAGCATTTAACTTAAATTAGCATATAACAAGATAGACAATAGAAGAAAAACAAACAACTAGCCCATTCTGGCTGCCCAATTTATTCTTGTGCATGCTAGCCATAGAAGCATGTCTTCTTCTAGGATATTGGTCCTTATCATAATCTAGGGTTTTTTGTTTATTTTTTTTTTTTTGGGGGGGGGGGGGAAGTGCTGTTTTCTCTCTTCTTCTTTTGCTTTTTTTGACAACCTGGAATATAAGCCTATGAAATCCCACAGTTGCTCAAACACCCAACCAGCACCAGCAAGGTTCATAAATCAAAAAAAGTTACCAAGCCAAACAAGGCTGTTTTATTTTAAAAAAATTTATATCCCACAATATTCTGCCATTCTAGGCAGATAACAATTAAAAATAACATTATAAATAACACCTTATAAAAACAGACACATTGATAAAACCATCAACTAAAAAATCCCCATAAATCACTTGCTGAGGCTGCTTATGAGATGAGGACATCAAGATATTTCTAAGGGAGGAAAATTTTAATATGACATCTAAATCCGAATTGAGACATTTTGCCACTTTGTCTCCAGCATTGCCCGAGACGTATCGCTCCACGGTTTTTATCACAGATACCAGTTTCTTTTGTACATTGTTGTGCTCCACTTTGTGTTCATTACAAAGCAATACCTCTGACCCTTGAGGAAGATGTTGTAATCGAAACATGGACCGTGTTTGGCCCTGGTTTCTTTTATACAGAGGTGAACCACTTTGAAAACAACGTTTTTTGATACAATAAAGTGCCTGTATCTAGTACATCGACTCTGGGGGGGTGTTTTCGGTTGCTCTACATTCGCTGCAGAATTGTTGGATTCATTTTTTCTTTGTGACATTTTGCCAAAAACATCTTTAAAAAAAAAAAAAAAAGTCTAACTCATAGCCATAATTGAAGTAGAGAAACATCTAAATTTCTCATTCTATTCTGACTTTGAGTTAGACAGTTTCATGCTCAACACATCCATCTATAAATATTATTTTTGAAAACAAATGTCCCAGGAAAAGGCTTAGAAAACCAGTCATAGGGTCATCTGACTGTCTAACAGACATCCCTGCAGTGCTGAGGAGGTAGCCTAGTGGGCTTCACATCAAGGGACCCAGGTACAAATCTCACCAAAACCCCTTCATATTGCATAGTGAGCCTCCAGGAACAGAGAAAACGTACTGTCCAAAATATCCGTCACTACAATAGCCCTCAGGTTTCTAAGTCACTTAAATATTTAGGTACATGAGGTATTTCTGTGCTGAAATGAAAGAGTTAATGTGAGAATTGAACCTGGGTCCTGTTGTTCACTGTCCACTGTGCTGACTATAAGACTATCTCATCCACGTGCTTGCTGCTTTCTTAGGAATTTACATAATACCTGGAACTATCACAGCCTGGTATCTACTCTCATATCTTTGGTGGGGGAAGGTCATGCCTTAATCCTCCAGTGATCAGCTGGTCAGTTAGGGCACCTTGAAACAGTTCTAGATTAAAATATACTTTTGTTTGCCCTTGACATTTTTTTTTCTGTTCAATTTTAAGCCCACCCAAACACATCTCCACCATGCCGCCATACGATCGAGATGAACCGCAGAGTAAAATGTCCCAGTTTGGAGTTTCAAAAATAAGGACTTAAATATGTTTGCAACCAACACAGTCATCTGTTGCTTTGTGCCACTTACGTTTTTCGCTTTTCAAAATGAACGCTATAGATACAAATGCAAAAACAGTGAAAAATACAATTAAACTATGCAGCACCATCAAATTCAATATCATATTGAACAGTTAAGAGTAAATAGCAACTAAGAATTATACAAATCAAATCATTCAAAAGCTTTCTGTCTAAAGATCTTGCTGCCTAAATCCCCATGGCTGTACTGGTCAGTAGCTTGGTTGTTTCTGGACAGCACGGTACTATAGTACAAGGCTTAGTACCATCACTTGGCTGTGATTTCATTACCCACATTTGTCCTTATCACATGTTCCTTTGCCATTGCTCTTGAGTGATGGGTAGATTGTTTGCAATAGCGCAATCTCGCACCCCTGGAACGTGTTGCTAGAGGATGTGGTAAGAGCGGATAGCGTAGCTGGTTTTAAGAAAGCTTTAGACAAGTTCCTGGAGGAAAAGTCCATAGTCTGTTATTCAGAAAGACATGGGGGAAGTCACTGCTTGCCCTGTATTTGTAGCATGGAATATTGCTACACCTTGGGTTTTGGCCAGGTACTAGTGACCTGGATTGGCCACCGTGAGAATGGGCTACTAGGCTTTATGGAGCCTTGGTCTAACCCAGTAAGACTATTCTTATGTTCTTACCACTATAAAGATGTAAGAAAGTACCTGTATAGCATATATAAACTGCTTTGGTTGTAACAGAAAGACAATATATCAAATGCATTAACCTTACCCCTTAAGAGCTGATAGCAATAATTTCCTTCCTTCTAGAATCCCATAGATCCAAGTTTTATTTAAAATTTGATATACCGCTTAAAAAACTGTCTGAGCGGTGTACAATGTGATAACTATTAAAAACAAAGGGATAACATTAAAATCAAGAGACGTTAATGACATAGAAACATAATGATAAGGGGAGAAGTACAACCTATGATAGGAAAGGGAGACATAAATGGTTAGTACATGAGGAGGGGGGAGTTGCTCTTCCTTCTCCTAAGGTCAGGAGATTTGCGCCAAAAGACATACGAGGAGAGACTGGAAGCCCTGAATATATGTATGCCCTGGAAGAAAGGAGGGACAGGGGAGATATGATTCAGACATTTAAGTACTTGAAAGGTATTAACGTAGAACAAAATCTTTTCAAGAGAAAGGAAAATGGTAAAACCAGAGGGCATAATTTGAGGCTGAGGGGTGGGAGACTCGAGAGCAATGTAAGGAAATTCTTATTTATGGAGATGGTGATGGATGCCTGAAATGCACTCCCAAGAGAAGTGGTGGAGAGGAAAACGGTGACAGAGTTCAAAGAAACGTGGGATGAACACAGAGGATCTAGAATCAAAAAAGAGTAAATATTGAAGAACTAAGGCCAGTACTGGGCAGACTTGCACGGTCTGTGTCTGTATATGGCCATTTGGTGGAGGATGGGCTGGGGAGGGCTTCAATGGCTGGGAGGGTGTAGATGGGCTGGAGTGAGCTTTGATGGAGACTTCAGTAGTTGGAACCTAAGAACAGTATTGGGCAGAGCTTTGGATTCTTGCCCAGAAATAGCTAAGAGGAAGAAAAAAAAAATTCAAATTGAATCAGGTTGGGCAGACTGGCTGGACCATTCGGGTCTTTACCTGCCGTCATCTACTATATTACTTGTCAAAGGCATCCTTAAAGAGAAAGGTCTTTAGACTGATTTTAAATTTATCTAAAGGTAGTTCTTCCCGAAGATGTGGAGGTAAAGAGTTCCAAGCTGTGGGTGCTGTTACAGAAAAAATCTCTGGTTCTCCTTGCCCTTCTTTGCCATTAGGGATGCTCTGTGCTCATCCCACGCTTCCTCAAATTATGGTACTTTTTGTGTTTACTACCTCTACTGGCATCCATTCCATATATTAAAGTGAACTATTTGTGTGTGTGTGCTTGTGTAGTGGGTGGGGGGGGGAGGTAAAGCTACAGTGTGCATGTAATATATTACAACCTCGGGATAAAGTAATTTCCTTTACTGAGGAAGTACTAGGCATTTCGATCCCTAAGACCATGGAGTGCTATTTGTTGAATAAAGGACCAGATGCCCTGCCTTTGAAACACCAGAAATGGATACATTTGATAATGACAGCAGGGAGACTTGTCCTGGCATCTGCCTGGAAACCACCAGATTTACCAGGGTTGCGATTATTACTGGTTAAGGTACAATACATACAGCAGATGTCCAAATTAACAGCTCTCCAGAGAAATCAGTTACAGAACTATAATACCGTTTGGCGTGCATACGAAATCTGGCTTAATTCTCAAAATGATAATCCCAACTGATTCCTGATATTTAAATCTGTGCATACATTATATGCATCTTCTGCACACATCCTTCCACAGAGACTGGGGGAAGGGGTTGGAGGGTAGGTCGGGAGGGTTGAGAAACACTAGACGTTATAGATAAATTAAAATTTTAGCATTTACTTTGAAATAAGATATATAACGAATTAATGAATTGCTCTATATACAGTTGTATAAGTTCAGATGTTTTTAATTGTATTATTTTTCAATTAAAAAAAAAAAGTAATATATTACAACCTCCATTTATTTTCAATTTCCAAATTTTTTTCCTCCCTCAGTGCTCAGGTGTATGTTGGGAAGAGTTTATCGACCATGTTGGCAAATCTGACATGTGTAAGGCGGTCTCCTGCTTTGACAACCCTAAAGATGAATACTTGAAGACTGCTTGTTTTCATTATACATGTATAACGGATCTATGCTTTGCTGTTATGAAATCACGTGTCACTGAAAAGTAATTAGCATGTACATTTATTAAAAATGCCTGCACAAATTCAGACTTGCTGTACAAAGGCCAATAGCCAGTTGCACAAAACATTTTTCTCAGATAAAAACAATAGAGAACCTTTTGGAACATTTGGCATTAAAATACAATGCAAGAGAAAATTCTACACTATTCATTAATTTATTTTTATTTATTTATAAATTTTTGCATTCTTACAATTCTTCAAGTAATACATGAAAATTGTGATTACAAATAATTTATCTTATCACATAAAATATAACCCTCCCCTTTTTTCATTAATTAAAAGGTCAGGCTAGTGGAAAAAAAAAAAAAAGGTATATGCACGCATATTTACAAGTAATATGAAGTGATTTAAAACCTGAAAAAGTTAGTTAGCTTTGCCTGGCCAGCAATCAATCTATTTTTGGCTGAAGGCTTGGTGCTCTTTCCTGTTGCAGATGGTTTCTTTGACGTTTTTAGCTCCTTTACGGTTCTCTTATGAGCCAATTCTGTCTCAAAAGGGTCAATATTTTCCCCATTCAATTCCAGCTGTTTCCTCTTTGAGCTCTTCCTTTCTGGCAGAGTATTCAATGTCCCCCTTCCTTTTTCATGTACACCTGCTGTCTTGTGTACATTTCCAGAAGCTGACCTAGGTGCTTGTTTTGAGTTTGTATCTTCTGTTGGACGTGATGAAACTGTTTAGGAAAAGGGGAGAATAAGCTCTTACTATAGCAGAATCAGCTTTAATTAAAAAAAATATATACATATCCAATTTGAACAAAGCAAAACCAAAATATATTTCTCTATTTATAATAAAACATTTACACAAGGGTCTAATATTATTTAAGATTTTGAGTAGCCATTGAATAGCAGACCCCCAAATCTCTAGAAGTCTGCACACATTCATTATTTTAACATTTTTTTTTAAAGCAGCAGCAAAAAAAACATTTGACAATTCCATGAGTCCTATTTTGTTTGAAGCTTTATTTAATTCAGAAAGGCAAGTGTGGCAAAGGTTTAAAGATCAATCATCACAGGAACAAAATAAAATCGGCTAAAATGCTGATCCTTGGTAAAACCCGGCATAGGCATCACCCAGATCTATGTAAAGCAGAACACAAACAGATGAAGAGCAAACTCGGGAGGAGGATGTCGGCATGCTCCTTTCGTCCTCCTCCTCCAAAACACTCTTAAGCATCCTAAGCACTTAGGGCTCCTTTTTCTAAGGTAAGATACATTCAAGTCCAATAGGTATAAAATATTAGAAAATAAAGGAGACACTGTAATAAGACCCGAAATTATAGCACCTAAAAACCACGTATTATTTTACAATAGAACATAGAGCATTCACAATACATATATAGTAACATAGTAAATGATAGCAGATAAAGACCCAAATGGTCCATCTAGTCTGCCCAAATATACACACTCTATAATTGAAATAGCAAGCATGCATGCTTTGATCTGTCAAGCCATTCTAGTATAATCACTTCATAGGCACTATCAAAACAGGAAAACAAAAAAGCAGAGTATGTACCTTTACCTCATTCTGGAGTCTGTGCACTAGAAGTCTAAGCCTAGTGTAAGTGCTGGAGAAACTCTATAAGCACTTTTTTTTAAGTCTGTACTCTTACTGTTAAATTTACTAAACCCTTTTACTAAACCGTGTTAGAGGTTATTAGCGCAGGGAGCTGCGCTGAATGCTCCGCTCTACTCCCGAAGCGCATAGGGTTCCTATAAGCGTCGGGAGCAGCGCGGAGCATTCAGCACGGCTCCCTGCGCTAATAAACACAATCGCGGTTTAGTAAAAAGGGGGGGGCGGGGCGTTTTATGATTTAATTTAAATTTAACTGTAAGAGTATAGACTTTAAAAAAAGGGCTTATAGTGTCTTTCTAGCACTTACACTAGGCTTAGACTTCTAGTGCACAGACTCCAGAATGAGGTAAAGGTACATACTCTGCTTTTTTGTTTTCCTGTTTTGATAGTGCCTATGAAGTGATTATACTAGAATGGCTTGACAGATCAAAGCATGCATGCTTGCTATTTCAATTATAAAAAGTGTATACTGGATAAGAATCTTAACCTTGCAGATTCATGAGTGGATAAATGAAAAAGATTCATGAGTCTGCAAGGTTAAGATTCTTATCCAGTATACACTTTTTATAATAGTTCTGGACTTATACTGGAATAAGGACTACTGAAAGTAGTGCCATAGTTCTAGTGTGCTTGCTATTTCAGTCAGGTTAGCATTTTTAAAACTTCCAGAACTAACCAGTGATGTTAGCCTGCTGTGGCAAGAATGATACACTGATGATATCCTACCAACAGATTTATTGAGGCATGAGCTTTTGAATAAAAAGCATACACGTTATAAAGTGACATCAAAAAGGTTTAGGTCTCAAATCTGTTTCTGTATAAGGTGTCATCGGTCTGCAATTTATTTCTTTTTTGCTAATTTCAGAAAAGCTAGCTTGGTCTGCTTTGAGAGCTGATTAAATGCAGCTGTGCGATTCTCTCTACTTGATAAATCATTAAATCATCTGCTTTTCTAATGGCCTACATCATTAACTATGACCGATTACAATGCAGCTTCATTTCAACTATGAAAAGGGGATAAAAAAGAGAAAAACTGCAAGAATAGGCATACACATTCAGAAGAACTAATGGTAAACTTACATACTGGAACAAGTTATCTGGGGACGTGGTCAAATGATCGATCATCTGTTGGTCCGGAGAGTCTATTTTAACCTGGGCACAGGTCATCCCGCCTTATTGTCTACACTCTTACCAGAGATCTACCTTTGTAAACACTCTCTGGAGAATGGCAATGGCCTCATTGACAGTCGAGATAGTGGTAACAAACCACTAAATGAATATACACAATTAATGTCCATGAAATACTAGTGTACAATTGAGGCAAATGTATACATACATATCATGGATATCCTGAAAACCAAACTGTGATCTTTGGGGAATATATTGAAAATCCTTGCCACCTACTTGCACAGTTTTGGACACATTTGAACAATATATTATGTGTACAATCAGTTTTGTTGTGTCATCATTAGAGGGAGGCAGAAACTAAAATCTGCAGCTAAAATTCACACTGCTTCCCCCTTCCCCACACACACACACTCAACTAAAAGCAGGATGCACCAAAAGCCACTCAGTCACAGCCCTAACATCATCCATAGGCCTTCCACAGGCCTACCTTAGAAGCAATTCCTAGATGATCCTGCCTTTGCCAGCTCCAATCTCAGAATGCCTGCTACCATGGGATGCCCTAGCATCCACTTTGAATGCAGAGCCAACATGGGCAGGAGCCCACTTGACCACCAGGCTTCAAAGGTAGGCCCCAGGAGGGCCTATGAATGATGGGAGGGCCTTTGGGTGGTGAGAAGGCAGCAGCTTTCAGTAGGGGGAAGGGCAGGGCAAAGAGTACGCTTTTGGGAGGGGGGATATTTTTAATCTAATCTAAATCTTGGATTTATATACTGTGTCATCTACCCAATAGGAGCTCAACTCTGTTCACATAAAAATTGATAAATCAAAGTGAAAGTAGTTAGATTAGAGAGAAAGTAACTCATTTTTAGCCAAATCTAGGATTTTAGTCTGGTTTCAGCACTTCATATCATCTGCGTATAGATCTTGGATATCTTGGGGAGGAGGGGAAGACATTTTATAGTGGAACTTAGCAAATAAAATGTAATAATATACTGGACTGTTGGTCCTTAATAATAAATAGAGGACAACAAACAGTATTTGAGGGAGGTCTGAGCAGACGTGACAGCATTGGAGCTCAAGTCGTCCATTTTCATTTACGTCCTTGAGCGTGCTTCTGTGTGGCAGTTCTCATTTGTAAACCTAAGCTGTACGTGAGGGAGTTTTTTCCCCTGTGATAGTAAGTAATCATAGCAGTTTAAATTGTGCCCTTTGGTATTATAACAATAACAACAACTTTATTTTAAATACCGCAATACCACAAACAGTTCAGAGCGGTTTACAGAGGAAGAGACTGTTTACAGACAGCGATGTTACAAAAAAACTTTCAAAATTACATTAGCATGGTAAGATTATGTACTGCTACTTCAATTTGAGGCTTTTTTTTCTCCCTCGTATGTTGGGTGCATACTGGGTTTAAAGTGGGATGCCCCTCAGTGGCCACGATAACACAACATTTTGTGGTTCTTAATAATACCTTGATAATGAATGTGACTGTTGGGCAGACTGCCGTCATTACTATGTTGCTATGTTAACAACTCCTGAAAATATGAGGAAATCTTTGTGAATTTATTTTACCTGTAGCGGGTTCATCTTGAAAGCAAAGCACAGACACTGGTTTTGTTGCTGGATGACGACAAGTAGGAACTTGACTCAGACTGGGAAAGTGTCTGTGTACGGCATGATCCTCTTTATATGTGCAGGCAAACTGGGACCGAATCAAATTCTGCTTCATCTGTAGGAACAAAATGACCTGTTATCTTCTCTTCGTGCACAATAGCAAAAAGCTCCTTATCTCAAATGTTTAATACAAGGTTAAATTTAAATAATTGCTAGACTAACTGTACAGTGTTGGCCTCAGTGCAATGCAACTCTGTGTGAGACAGCCAGGTTGGATTCTTTGATCTAGTGTTCATTCCATAGATCGACTGGGAGGGAAGATGGAGGCAGAATCTCATAGCCATTGTTTAATGGTGACAACTGTAGCGGGACACCACAATATGTCCTCTGTGTTGAAACAGAGGATCATGCCAAACTCGCTGCTCTAAACTGGCTCTTGCTCTACAATGTGAAGTCATTGAGGAAGCGCCATCCAGCCACTCTCTGGTAAGGGGTGGGGGGTTATCTCATCTGTTTTTAGAGGAAAGGAGGACTTCTATGGGGTCTGGGGCTGTTCTTCTGTTCAATGTAGTAAAAAGATGAAAGTGAGGTTGTGCAAGCCTTAGCAAAACAATAACTTCACCTCACTGAGTATGAAGAGAAAATCTTGTAAATAATGTGGTTAAAACTCTATTTAGAGATATACCACAAAGTTCAGTGCATGATATGCCTTGAATACTTGCTGTGCATCTTCATCTTCTTTATAATATGAAGTAAGCAGGCAAATGACCTTTAATGTTTCAATCATTTATTCATTCTTTAACCATGCAGAGTTACTAGCATGCCCCGACGGGACCCGTTTCGCTCATAAAGAGCTTTCTCAAGGGTTCACAGTAGGCGCTCTTATTTTAGCATCCTCACACTTCTGGAGCCAGATCTGCTATGGGGTGGGGGGTTATCTCATCTGTTTTTAGAGGAAAGGAGGACTTCTATGGGGTCTGGGGCTGTTCTTCTGTTCTCTACAGGAATCCAAGGGAGGAGGAGATGCTGCAGTTAGTGTTATTCCAGTGGTCAGTTTTGCTATTTTCCCTCTTGTTTTTCTTAAAATGTTAGCATTTTCTCTTAGATGGTACCGAAGCAATGACAGACAGTCACCATATAGTGTTCTGATAGCTAATCTAGCTATGAGCAAGAGAACCTATACAGATTAAGTGACTTGCCCACCTCAAAGTTGAGCCAGATTTCTACTAGGGCATCCTCTGAACTCAAGGCCTTGAATAACCTATACAGAGCAAGGGGTACTACTGCCCTGAACTGGAACGCCCCACCCTCCTTGCATAGATGAGTATCCATCCCTCCTGGACTGCTAGGCCTCTCCTCTAATCCCCAACAATGAAAGCAGAACGGTCTCTCCCCTGGAAGGTTTCCGATTCTAACTTATTACTTCTGACCAAATCATTCCAAAAGAAAGTAGAAGACAGCATTCCCCCATGACTACAACTGTGGCTGCCCACCACAAATCTGACTCTGCACACAGAAAAGCTGGCATCTACAGCAGCATAAGGGAGCCCAACTCTCTTCATGGGAAGGGCACACAACTCCAGGAACTCACTCAGTTCCTGCACAATAACTCAATCCAGGTGTCTCCCTTATTTGGTGATTGTTGGTCCCCAATGCTTGCAAACTGTCCCACTCCCCAGAGGCTTGAACCTCCTAGTTTTGGGGTTGATTTTTTTCAATAAAAGAGAAACCATAATAACCAGTTGAGTGGGAGGAAGAAACAAATAACCTCGGTTATTGGTCTATACAACCTCGGCCATGGTCCCACAGGACCTCCAACATCTCTTGATTTCCCAAGGTAAATGCCCAGGAGCTAAGACTTGGATCCTCCATAATCGTAGCAGCCCAAAGCTGAGTCCTCACCAAGTCCTTCTTCTGCTCCATCAGAGCAAGGGTCTACAGACTAACTACTGAGAGCCCACTGGTATGTAGGGATAATTGCACCCCCCAGCTCAAGGGCAGGCTGCAAATGCTCCAGCCACACAGAGTGAGGAACAATGACATCGCTACAGGTCCTGGGGCTGAGGCTCCATCTACAATGGAAATCCTTTGTTCTGGCCCCCCATGACCATTTCTGCAGCTGGAAATGGCCCATTGCAGGTAAAGCAGAGAGAATAAGGCTCTGTAGCACACATAGCCTGCCTGCTAATCACAGGGCACCCCACTACTACTTGTTCCTCCAGGTGTGGATAGTTTTAGATCAGGGCTACTCAATTCTGCTCCTCAAGGTCAACAGACAGGCCAGGTTTTCAGGATATCCACAATGACTATGCATGAGAGAGATTTGCATACCAAGGAGGCCGTGCATTCAGTAGACTTGTTTTAGATTTTTTGTTTGCTTGTTTTTTAAATAATCTTTTTCCTCTGACCAACAGGAATAAAGCTACCGGGAAGCTCACTGAAATCCAATTTTCATTCTGCACCACCCTCCAAGGTGCAGAGGAGCGTCAGGGGGCCACTCCAATTGGAGTGGAGGTGAGGAGTTTGGGGACCTGCATTCTCCTCCCACCCCCAATCAAGGACCTCATGGGGCTCGAGTCTTGAGTCACATCAAGTCATCGTCTCCATAGGTGCTGACTTGGGGCTGCAGAGAACTCCAGGCTCTACTTGGTTTATTTGTTTTTACAAGACCATTCTGGAAAGAATGGTATTGAAGCATAATCATGATGTCTGTTGAGTTTAATAATTAAAATCTAGGGGGGAGGGGGGTTGACTAGGCTACTGGGCCTGATGAACTATTGGCCTGACCCAGTAAGGCTATTCTTCAAGTTTATTAGTTCTTGATATCCCGCAGGTACGGCTAGACTCAAATAGGGAACTGGTCTTTGGCCTAAGGGCCGCTGTGTGAGCGACTGCTGGGCACGATGGACCACTAGTCTGACCCAGCAGCGGCAATTCTTATGTTCTTAACTAAGCGGTTTACAATAAAATCATATTCTTATGTTCTTACCTAAAATGTAATAGGTGCCCAAAAGGTAGAAGGTTTGCCTTAAGGGCCTAATATCCTTGCATGGGTGCTGGCTGGATCTATATGAAGTTTCAGCTGGCTGTATATAGCCATTCAGTAGAAGATGAGAAGGGGGAATTGTTCAGAAGCTCAGGCCTGATAACACATGATATAGCTGAACATCTAGCCTTATATTAAGGCATCCTTGCTTTCTTAAAGATGGTTGAAATTGCTAAAATTGTCTGATAAGCAACAGCATTTCATATTTGAGGTGAGGAATGGCCTAGTGGTAGAGCTGCTGCCTCTGCACCCAGAGGTTGTGGGATCGAATCCCAGGGCTGCTCCTTATATATTAGAAAAACATGTGCAAACCGCCTTGAGTGTGGTTGTGTAACTACAAAAAGGCAGTATACAAGCCCATATTTGCAATCTGTTTACCCTTCTCATAGGAATCACACTGGATTAGTTTATAGCAATTTCTAGAAGCAACTCAAAGCAAAATTGTATCTAAAGGTTATTTTCGGCTTGAAACTCATTTGTACTACTTAGTCAATTTGTGTAGTCAAAATAAGTTAAAAACTTTTGGCAGAAAACTGACCGTTTTTCCATAATAGGTTTTACATATGTAAACCAGATAAACACTTTTCTGTTTTTCTAATTTAAATAGCTTCTTCATAGTTAAATGTCAATCTGGTTAAATAAAGACATATCTATTCCAGGTCATAAACAAAGAATATATGGAAGATCTGGCATGTTTCTATTTGTGACTGTGAAACAGTTTTACTTAGCCCTTTTGAGGCTGCTTTTTACTCTCAAGGTGGAAGTTATTAATGCGGGTTACCATTAAGACCTTTTATTTTATTGGTAACCCCACCTATTAGTAACTAGGAATTACTACATAAAAGGGGACCTGTGCTAAAAACAATAAAACGATAGCGTACAGTTATAACTACAATTACATTTGTGATTTTTATTCCACCATTACCTTGCGGTTCAAGGCGGATTACAGAAGAGGATTTCAGAATTACAGAAGAGGATTTCTGGACATGTCCAGAGGTGTTTCAGAGTAGAGCGGGTTGCTTTAGAGCAGGGGTGTCCAACCTTTTGGCTTCCCTGGGCCGCATTGGCTGAAAAAAATGTTGCTGGGGCCACACAAATGCGCAAACGCTGCAGCAAGACAGAGGAAAGATCCGGCAAGATGGTAAACACCTGGGGGCAGCAGAGGAAAACTCTGCACCGCTCTCGACCGGGGCTGCACAACATACTTCACGGGGCCGTATGTGGCCCTCGGGCCGCAGGTTGGACACCCCTGCTTTAGAGGATTGAAATGTTTCATACAGTTTTAGTTAGTCTTCATAAATTTTTTGAATAGCCTTTCAACCCCAATATTCTCACCTGTTCAATATCCATGTTTAAATCATTTCCATAATAAATGTTAACTCCCTAATCCCTTATTTGTTGTTTGCTTGTAAGCTCTGAGCAGGGACCGTCTTTTACATGTTTGCATACAGTACTGCATATATCCAGTAGTGCTACAGAAATGATTTCTTTATTGTCTCTGCCGCACGAGTTTGGCCAAGTGGCCAAGCTCTACCTCCATCTACTTTCCTACCAGTAGATGGAAGTAGAGCTACCGATATTTTCCTGCAACCTCACTGGTACATAAGAACAGCCATACTGGGTCAGACCAGTGGTCCATTTAGCACAGTATCCTGTTTCAACTGTGGCCAGTATCCTGCATCCACTGTGGCCAAACCAGGTCATAAAGTACCTGGCAAAATCCAAATAGCAGCAAAATTCCATGCTACCAATCCCAGAACAAGCACTGGCTTCCCCCATGGCTGTCTCAATAACAGACTATGAACTTTTCCTCCAGAACGTGTCCAAACCTTTTTTAAACCCATCTACGTTAACCACCGTTAGCATATCCTCTGGCAACGCCTTCCAGAGCTTAACTATTCTCCAAGTGAAAAAATATTTCTTCCTATTGATTTTAAGGGTATTTCCCTGTAACTTCATCAAGTGCCCCTAGTCTTTGTCATTTTGATGGAGTAAAATAAAATCAATTCACTTGTACCATTCTATACCACTCAGGATTTTGTAGACTTCAATCATATCTACTCTCAGCCGTCTCTGTTCCAAGCTGAAGAGCCCTAGCCGCCTTAGTCTTTCCTCATACGAGAGGAGTTCCAACCCCTTTATTATCTTGGTCACTCTTTTTTTAACCTTTTCTAATTCCACTATCTTTTGAACGAAATACTCAAGGTAAGGTCGCACCATGGAGCGATATAGAGGCATTATAATATTCTTAGTCATATTTATCATACCTTTTATAATCTTTCTAATCTAGCATCTTGTTTTTTGGCCACCACTGCCACACATTAGGCAGAAGGTTTCAGCATAGAGGCTATAATGACACTTATATCTTTTTCTTGGGCGCTGATTCCTAAGGTGGACCCCAGCATACAGTAACTATGATTTGGATTAGCCTTCCCAATGGGCATCACTTTGCATTTATCCACATTAAATTTCATCTGCCAATTGGATGCACAGTCTTCCAATTTCCTAAGGTCTGCCTGTAATGTTTCACAGTCCACATGCTTTTTAGCAACTTTGACCAGTTTAGTGTCATCTACAAATATGATCACCTCACTCGTCGTTCCAATTTCCAGATCATTCATAAATATGTTAAATAACACCGGTCCCAGTACAGATCCCTGAGACACTTTGCAATTTACCGTATATACTCAAATATAAGATGAGATTTTTGGGCCCAAAAATAAGGGTCTTATCTTATATTTGGGTCAGCACCAACCCACCCCACTTCAGGATTTGTTGCAGGCCTCTGCCAGCCTCCCATATGACCTGGTGTGCCAGGACAGGAGAAATCCCTCCCATCTCTTGTCCTGGCCGACTGACAATTTTTTTACCTCCCTCCCGCTTTCCCCCACATACCTTTTTGAATCCCTGGTAGTCCACAGTAACATAGTAATATAGTAGATGACGGCAGATAAAGACCCAAATGGTCCATCCAGTCTTCCCAACCTGATTCAATCTAAAAATTTGTGGGGGGTGGGGGGTTTCTTCGTAGCTATTTCTGGGCAAGAATCCAAAGCTCTGCCCGGTACTGTTCTTAGGTTCCAACTACTGAAGTCTCCGTCAAAGCTCACTCCAGTTCATCTACACCATCCCAGCCACTGAAGCTCTCCCCAGCTCATCCTCCACCAAATGGCCACATACAGACACAGACCATGCAAGTCTGCCCAGTACTGGCCTTAGTTCTTCAATATTTACTATTATTTTCTGATTCTAGGTCTTCTGTGTTCATCCCACACTTTTTTAAACTCTGTCACCGTTTTCATCTCCACCACCTCTCTCAGGAGCACATTCAAGGCATCCACCACTCTCTCCGTAAAGAAGAATTTCCTTACATTGCTCTTGAGTCTACTACCCCTCATCCTCAAATTATGTCCTCTGGTTTTACCATTTTCCTTTCTCTGGAAAATATTCTGTTCTATGTTAATACCTTTCAAGTATTTGAAAGTCTGAATCCTATCTCCCCTGTCCCTCCTTTCCTCTAAGGTATACATATTCAGGGCTTCCAATCTCTCCTCATACGTCTTTTGGTGCAAGCCTCCCATTATTTTCAGCATTCTCCTCTAGACCGCTTCAAGTCTTTATGTGTCCTTCGCCAAATACGATCTCTAAAACTGAACACAATATTTCAAGTGGGGCCTCACCAAAGACCTGTACAGGGGCATCAACACCTTCATTCTTCTATTGGTTACGCTTCTCTTTATACAGCCCAGCATCCTTCTGGCAGCAAGCCATCGCCTTGTCACACTGTTTTTTCGCTTTTAGATCTTCGGACACTACCACCCCAAGGTCCCTCTCCCCATACGTGCATATCAGTCTCTCACCTCCCAGCATATATGGCTCCTTCCGATTATTAATCCCCAAATGTATTACTCTGCATTTCTTTGCATCGAATTTTAGTTGCCAGATATTAGACCATTCCTCTAACTTTTGTAGATCATTTATCATGTTTTCCACTCCCTCCTCGGTGTCTACTCTGTTACAAATCTTGGTATCATCAGCAAAAAGGCAAACCTTTCCTTCTAACCCTTCAGCAATGTCACTCACAAACATATTGAACAGGATCGGCCCCAGCACTGAACCCTGAGGGACTCCACTACTCACCTTTCCTTCCTCCAAGCGACTTCCATTAATCACCACCCTCTGGCATCTGTCCATCAACCAGTTTCTAATCCAGTTCACCACTTTGGATCCTAACTTCAGCCCTTCAAGTTTGTCCTATGAGGAACCGTGTCAAAAGCTTTGCTGAAATCTAAGTAAATTACATTTAGCATATGTCCTCGATCCAGTTCTCTGATCACCCAATCAAAAAATTCAATCAGGTTCATTTGACACCATTTACCTTTAGTAAAGCCATGTTGCCTCGGATCCTGTAATTCATTAGATTCTAGGAAGTTCACTATCCTTTCTTTCAGCAATACTTCTATTATTTTTCCAACAACCGAAGTGAGGCTTACTGGCCTGTAGTTTCCCGCTTCATCTCTGTGACCGCTTTGTGATAGGGACCACATCCGCTCTTCTTCAATCACCAGGAACAATTCCAGAGATTTGTTGAACAAGTCTTTAATAGAACCCATCAGAACCTCTCTGAGCTCCCTCAGTATCCTGGGATGGATCCCATCTGGTCCCATCACTTTGTCTACCTTCAGTTTTTCAAGTTGTTCATAAACACTTTCTTCAGTGAATGGCGCAGAATCTACTCCATTTTCCCGTGTAACTTTTCCAGACAACCTCAATCCTTCTCCAGAATTTTCTTCCGTGAACACAGAGCAGAAGTACAGTCACACCTCAGTTTGCGAGTAACGCGGTTTGTGAGTGTTTTGCAAGACGAGCATAACATTCTCGCAAATCTTGTCTCGCAAATCGAGTGTTGACTCGATTTGTGAGCACCCCCCGAGAACTGGCATCGCTCCCCCCCCCAGCTCACGAAGGCCTCCCGCGCGAACCGGCACCCCCTGCCAGAACAACTTCAATCTTACCATCCATCTGGCACTGGCAGGCAGCCCACAGGACGTACCGGTGCCGCTGAAAGAAGTTCCTGCCTCTTGCTGAGACTTGAGCATCTGCGCATGCTCAAGGCCTTCTAGTTCTCCCTAGAATCTCGGAGAGAGGGAGAACTAGAAGGCCTTGAGGATGTGCAGATGCTCAAGGCCCAGCAAGAGGCAGGAACTTCTTTCAGCGGCACCGGTACGTCCTGTGGGCTGCGTGCCGGAGCCAGAAGGGGGTAAGATTGAAGTTGCTCGGGGAGGATGGGAGGTGCTGGTTCGCGCAGGGGGCCTTCGTGAGCGGGGGGAGCGATGCCGGTTCTCGGGGGGGGGGGGGGGGAAAGCAACGTTGCTGGCCTCAGGGAGTGGGTGGAAACGTATCAAGCGAGTTTCCCTTAGTTCCTATGGGGAAACTTGCTTTGATATACGAGTACTTTGGTTTACGAGCATGCTTCTGGAACGAATTATGCTTGTAAACCAAGGTTCCACGGTATTTGTTTAGCACATTTGCTTTTTCCTCATCACTCTCCACATACTGGTTCCCAGCACCTTTCTTTTAGCAATTCCATTTTTCATCTTCATCCTTTCACTGATATATCTGAACAAATTTTTGTCTCCTGTTTTTACATTTTTAGCCATCTGCGCTTTCGCCAGACATATCTCTCTCTTGGCTTCTTCCAGGGGGTACAAAGCAAGAGTGAGTTTCCCGTACTCCTGCCCCACATTGACCCCCTCTGAACAGCTGCTGCAAGTTCTTGCGGTCCAGCGGTGTACCGGGCAGGAGTGAGCTTTTTGCACTCCTGCCCGGCACTGAGCTGCTCACTGAATGGCTGCCACCCCCCCCCCCCCTACCAACTGAATGCCACTGCTCGCCCACCCTGGGTTTAAGTTAGAAGCCCTTGTGGTCTAGTGCAGTGTTTCTCAACTCGTTTCTGGAGTACACCCTTGCCAGTCAGGTTTTCAGGATATCCACAATGAATATGCATGAAAAAATTTGCATATAATAAAGGCAGTGTGTGCAAATCAAGTTTATGCATATTCATTAAGGATATCCTGAAAACCTGACTGGAAAAGGGTATCTACAGGACCAAGTTGAGAAACACTGATCTAGTGGCATCAATATGGCGGGAACAATCCCTACTCACTCCTGCAGTTAAAAATCGCTGCCAGGGTCTCCTGTAGCAATCTTGCTTCTAAGGTAGGCCCAGGGAGGGCCTACGCTGTGGTAGAAGGACAAAGAAGCAGTAGCCAGCTTTTGGTTGTGGAGGGGAATTCTGGCTTCAAACAAAAATGTACTGGCATTTTCAGTTAAAACATGACTGAATCTGAAATTTAGTTGGCCTCTGCATAAAATATCATTTGAATACTTTCATAAATAATTGAGCTTTCAGTGTTTTCCAAAGGTAATGAAATTTTTCTATCTTAAGTTTGACAGCAACTCATTACAGGCTGCATAATTAGAAATTCCTCAGTCTTGTAAAAACTGTGGGCACAATTACCAGACTTGTTAACCTTCTAGGACCAAATGCACCATTTTTTCCATGACAATGTGCTATGGATCCGATCTGCACATGCAATTAGCAATCAGTATTTTCATACAGCAAGGGCTGCCACGTTATCAAGAATGGCAAAAACAAGCAGAAGATGTACTGTATATATTTACATATTTTTACTAAATTCCATGATTCTACAAATCAAAATTTAGGTACCATTTCTGGATTAATTTAAGGTACCTTAACTTTTCTTTCATCCATAGATTTTTTAACACGTTCTCTCAAAGGTTTAGGAGATGACCCAGTGGATTGCTCTGGAGATCTAGATTGGAAGGAAAAAAAAAAAAGACAATCCATGAATTCTCCTCCTCCACAACTAACAAAATTTCTTTAAAAACAATTTGAAACACTTCCTTTTTTTTTTTTTTAGGTTTTCCTGAAATCACATAATCTTAAAACAGGAAATGGCCGCTTAGTTTCATCTTGCTTTACAGCCAAGGATGCAGAAAAATAAAACACATTTTGCACGCATTATAAAGTATAGCCCACTGTCTACAGGGTTTTTCTTGAAAAAGAACTCTACCAAGAAAAATACTTCTTAAACACTATTTTTTATTGGTTTTTGGAATCAAATTATAATTTTTGTTTCTGGAATTTGTTTCTGGAATCTGAAACACATAACTAATCAAATACATTTTTTTTCATCTAACCCCATAGCTTAATCCCATTCCTACCCCTTTTTCCTCTACACTTTCCCTCCAAATTAAGGGCTGATCTTTCCACATACTATTAAATTAACAAAAAAATTTTCTTGATGGACTCCATTTCTTGCTAATATGGACAGAAAGCATTTCCACCACATTCCAACGACTGGAAGTTACATCGGAAGGAGGGACTCGGCCGGAAGAAGGTCCCAGAGCAGCTCTGCATGCTATGTTGCCTCTTCATTCATGAAGCTTCTAAGAGGCTGGTAGGCCCGCTCTGGGAGGCGCAAAGGGGCCAACCCAGAGGAGTCACAGGTTGTTTTTTTTCCTGTTTTGACCTGCAATTGAGAGCGAGGGAGGGGGGCTGTTAGACCCGCGATAGGGAGGGAGGGGGGATGCTGGACTCATGAGGGGGGCTGCTGCTGCACCTGCAAAGGGGGGGAGAAGGTTGCTTGGGCTGCTCTACTCGCTAGAGCTGAAGGGAAGGGAGACAGTTGCTGGATCTGGTCTGGAGATTGGTGGGGAAGGGAAATAGGTGTTGGGCCCAGGTGGTGGGTACAGTGGAGCTGGATGGAAGAAAGGAACAGTGCCAGACCCATACCTGGGCACTGAAGGGAAGGGACAGAGGTGTTGGACCCAAGGGAAGGGAGAGAGGTGCAGGACCTGCAGGGAGGAAGAGAGAGAAAGGAAGGGAAAGAGAAAAGCTGAACCAAGGGTCTATGGTTTATTAATCTTGTTAGAGGAGGGAAGAAAAAGAGTGTGAGAGACATATTGATTTAAGTGAGTAAGAGAGGGGAGAAGCCAAACACAAGGAGATATACAAAAGGAAGGGAGATGGTGGGCATGGATGGGAGCATAGGAATAGGGACAAAAAGGGGAATGTTTCTTGGGGGTGGTATATGGACACAGAAGAGTAATGCTAGACATGGACAGAGAGAAGACGGCTAGACATGGGGGAGAATAAGAACGCAGAGGGAAGATGCTGGACGGGGGGGGGGCATAGGGATATAGAGAAGTGATACTGTACACAGGGGAAGGGGGATCATAGAATGATGAGATGATGAAGGCAGGGAGATGGGCACAGGGACATATAGGAGACAGAGAGGGAGATGCTGAGCATGGGGAACAATACATACACAGAGATAGAAGACGGATGGTGAGTGTGGCTACTGCTAGCGTGTCCTCATGAACTCTCACTAGCAGACCACTGTATTTTCCACAAACTTGAGTAGAGACAGGTCAGAGTTCAGCAAACTTATTGTTGTTCTTTTTATTATTGTTGTCAGAATGTATAGTTAGTCCATTAACATTGTACACCAGAATTTCTCTCACTTTTACCCTGGGTTTTACAGTTCCTAACAACACATGCTTTATTTATATTCAAAAAGGAAAAACACTCCAGCGATTAGTCCAAACCACAATTCCCACAATTCCCTTCATTCACCTTACTGGGTTTAGGCACTCGTGCAGTTTCAGTGATTAGCTTGGACTACAATTCCTACAATGCACTTCATTCACCTCTCTGGTTTAGACAGCTGTGCAGTTCATTAGCAAATTCAATCATTCATTCTGTTATGCACACTTTTCTCAATAGCATGCATCACAGTTCGAAAGGGAAAATTTTCTCCAAACAGAGTGAGGCTTTCAGTAGCCTAACATTCTCTGCGGTCCAGCCAACATGGTGGAGCAGAGGGGAAAAAAATTAGCAGAAGAAAACACAATTTAAGTTTCATCCTGCACTGCTCACTCCTGAGTTCTGGCCCCATTTCAGCCTTCCATTCACTAAGTTCCTGATGCATTGGCTCCCCTTGGAAGTTCAGGTCAGAAACCGGCATAGTTTCCTCTGGTAGCTCTTCAATTGCTACATCAGGAGGGACGAAGGAGCCAGGTGTGCTGGCTAATTCCTCCTCTCCTGAATCCTCTGAGCTGAATTTAAGATCATGGCTTCTAAGGGCATGCCCTGATTAACCCAACCTCCTTTAGCCATCAGATGTCAGGTGTTTCAGGAATTCCCCCTTGTGTTTCTCCTCCCCCACCTGAATTCTCCTGAGTCAGGGAAAGTCTTACTTTGGAGCTTTGGTCACTTCAAACACTCCTACCTCAAGTACTTTACCTAGTTCTGGAGGTCTTGCCTTCAGAAAATATTGGTAGTATAAAAGCACTTTAGGAAAAAGCCACCAAAATATTTAAGGAATTCAAACTATATTTCATGGGAAAAAACATGTTAAATGATATGTATGGGGTGGCAGCTGTCATTTTCCCCCTCTCCATTGGTTTTCACCATGACATAGATGACAGCCTGTTTCCCCAAAGTGGCAAGAATGAATCTAAACCTAAGGGTGGGCAACTACAGTCCTCAAGGGCTATAACCCAGTCAGGTTTTCAAGATTTCCACAATGAATATGCATAAAATTGCATACAATTGAAGCAGATCTCATGCATATTCAATATGGAAATCTAAAAACACAGAAAAATGAAGGAGACCCTTTTCTGTGAAGGAGAACTTCCTTAGTTTATTCCGGAGACTGTCCCCTTTCACCTTCATCCTATGCCGCCACATTTCAGAGCTTCCTCTCCTCCTGTTCATTTATACAACAGAGGTATTTAAACATCTCTATTATGTCTCCCCTCTCCCACCTTTCTTCTTTTCAGGTTTTGTAAACCACTGCGAATATAAGATAAGAGTGGTGGCATATAAATGTATTAAAATCTTTAAAAAAAATCTTAAATCTTCCAAAGTTGATATTGATATCTTTAAATATGTCCCTATATGCTTTATGATAAAAACCATTGGCCATTTTAATAGCCACCCTTTAGACCAGTGGTCTCAAACTCAAACCCATTGCAGGGCCACATTTTGGATTTGAAGTTACTTGGAGGGCCTCAGAAAAAATAGTTAATGTCTTATTAAAGAAATGACAATTTTGCATGAGGTAAAACTCTTTAGTTTATAAAGTGAATAAATTCATATAAACCGTTCTGAGCTCCCTTGGGAGAATGGTATAGAAAATTAAATAAATAAATATATTTAAAAAAAAAATAAATCTTTCCTTTTGGCTAAGTCTTAATAATAATAATATTGTAATTTATAGCTAAATAAACATATGATCAAGAAACTATTTTATTTTACTTTTGTGATTATGATAAACATACCGAGGGCCTCAAAATAGTACCTGGCGGGCTGCGAGTTGGAGACCACTGCTTTAGACCGACTCCATCCTGTTTATATCTTTTTAAAGGTGCAGTCTCCAGAACTGCATATAATATTCTAAATAAGGTATCACCAGAATCTAAAAAAAAAACAAACAGGCAACCAATCTGCAAAATCTGTAAGATCCAGTCTGAACAAAAACACAGCAGATTACAGTGATGAAAATATAAACAATATTTATTAAAACACTTCTAATAGCCCTAACAGGAGTGTTTAATAAATATTGTTTATATTTTCATCACTGTGATCTGCAGTGTTTTGTTCAGACTGGATCACCAGAATCTTATAAAAAGGCATTATTACCTCCTGTTTCCTACTTTATATTTATGGTGAAATCATACTGATTGTGGTAAAATCAGCCATTCAAGTGAGCATATGCTCAAATTTATCCTTGCCAATTTATAAAACTTCTTTTTGAAAAGCATTCTATACCTGAAGAGCATCAGCATGGAAGGGACTCCAGATGAAGCTTCATTTTCTTCATCACTGCACAGAACTTCTGCTTTATTTGAGTTTGGATGACTGGCAGCTTCTTCATCTAGAAGAACGATTAATGCCTTAACAGTCTCTCTACCACAAGACGCTGTGCCATGGTTTATGGCATGTAATTTTGGCTGAAAATTAAATATATTCCATTTATATAGAACAATCCTGCCAAATAATAATAACATCAATGTACTAGATCAATCTTTTTCCAATGTAGTCTCCAAAACTCATATAACATGTCATAACTCTAGTGAGAACTGCAGTCTCAAATCATTCTGAAGAAAAGATTTAAACTGGGATATCACTATATGCCAGCCTCCAAAAAATTCAAGTTTTGTAGAACTAATTTAGGTTTTTAAGATTTAGTTACTCATCTTTCCAAACAGGAATACAAAACAAGTTACAAGGTCAGGTATACAAGGTCATGTCACTGATAAGATTTTGTTGAACCGCTGATGCAAGTAGTTTGCAGAAACATGGACCATGTCATGTTCCCTTCTCAATGTGATATATTTATGTTTTTAATTTATTTTAGTTTTTATACACCACTTATATATATCTATATCAGACTTTGATTAAAGTTTAAGGGAAGATTAGGTTCTTACCTCAATAATCTTTCTGGTAGAAGGTTAAAGGAGTCTTGATAAGTGGGTTATGTATCCCCACCTGCATGTTTATGTAAGAGGAGTTAAATTTTCTTCACCTCCTACTCTGGGCTGCACTCCAGCTCCTCCTCAGTTTGTACCAAAGCACTATAACAGGATAAATAAATAGGAGGGGTATGGGGATTCTTCCCCAACATATCCAATTCTGTTCTTTAAATAGTGTTGAGAATCAAATCAGCTTCAATATAAAACAGTGTACTAACTTAATACAAAACATGTGAGACCAAGGTGGGAACTATCAAACCATCTACCTGAGTGCAATCCAGAAAGAAGGTTATCAAGGTAAGAACCTAATCTTTCCTTCTGGTGTAAAGGGTACAGGAGTCTTGACAAATGGCACATACCATATATAGATGAGTCTGTTGTTAGCAACTTGGACCCGAAAGCGGTGTCCATTTCCACTCTAATACCCAGTGGAGGTGCAGCTACAGACCTGGCATTATTGGGCCTTTTTGGATGCTGCTGCTGGGTGGGAACCAGTGGACTGAGCCCAACTGGAACTTCCATAGCTCTGCCATGAGGCGTAATACAATCTCTGAACAGATGATAACCAAGGGCTGATGATAGCCAAGGGCTGACGAAATCTCCAAGAAACCTTAATATTACCATGACCTGACCCTCTCGAGGTCTGAGGTCTGGCAAAGACTTAGGTCGACAATTTGACACACTGAATCATCCAATCCTTTGCCGAAGAGCATTTGTCCCTTTAAAGGTAGTCTAAACAAAGTGGCCTTGGAAGCTGAATCTCCAGCCCACTGCCTAACCACAGCATTTTGCAGGTGGAAATTGAGGATGCAGAAACCTTGCTCAAGACTCAAAAATGTCCTATAGGGCATCTGCCACATAATCCACCACGGCAATTAATAACAGGGAATAAACATCATCATCCAATGAAGGAATCTGACATAATCTGGTATGGCAGGGGGTCTAGGACAATTCACTACAGCCATTTCTGCACAATGAACTGGCTGCAGTGAATCAAATCAGGATCTGATTCAGCGTTTGGGGGAGGAAGAAACCCCTCCATACCCCCACAAATTAATACCCCTCCCCCCTGTCCTCCCTAGCTTACAGGGTCACAGAATAGAGCAGCAAGAGTGAAGAGAGGTGGTGAACTGCATCACTGCGCCGTGTGCCTCCCTGCTCTTCCCTGCCACTTGAAAGCCCTCCCCGCCCCCTGCATACCTCTTGAAATGTTCACCGGCGTGAGCAACATCTTCCATCTGCTGCTTGCACCAGTCTCGGCTCCTTTCTGACGTCGTCCCAGTCCTGTGCCCGTGAAGTGACGTCAAAATGGAGCCAAGGCCGGTGCGAGCAGCAGGTGGAAGATGCTGCTCGCACCAGCGAACATTTCAAAAGATTTGCAGGTAAGGGCAGAAAGGAGGCGAGGTGCCGGTGGCCCCCGTGATGGTAACTTAGCAGTCTGCCTCCACTCACCATGCCACTGGTGAAGACAAAAGTTTGAGGGTCTGGAAAGCAGCAAATGCTGGAGGAGAGCTGGAATTTGGTGGGAAGGGGGAGGGGGAAGTGTCTAGGGCTAGAAGAAGGTCAAAGCAGGAAAGGGACTGATGCTTGGAGGGCAATCTGGGGCCGGAAGAGGACTCCAGCTAAGGGACTGAAGCAGAAAGAAAGCTAAAGCTAGAACGGAATGGGATGATTCATCACAGTTGCGATGAAACGTCCTGCAAAGAATCATCCCATTCCAATGGCAGGCACATGTAACATAGGAAGCCCTGCTGCCACCTTCAGTCAGAAAGCCAAGGCCTCAAACTGCCTTTTGAGGACTAAATCCACCCTGCGATCCTGTACATCCTTTAATCACTCCCCCTTCAGTGAGGAGCAAAGTCCTCTTGGTAACTGCACTATCAAGGAATCCACCTTAGGCTGGACAAACATCTGCTAAAACTCAGGAACCATTGGATAAATTTTTTGTCAAGGCCTTGTCAAATCGCAAGGGCCCCTCCGGGCTTCTCAATGCTTCACCAGCATTGTGGTAATATAAGGATGCGAGGGAAAGAATGGGACCTAATCCTTAGAACTGCTCATGACAGAACATGGAGTTTCCAGGATCCTAGCTTTAGTTCCTGCAATGATTCTGTAATAATCTCCAGCAAGAAGCTTACCAAAGATGGCGGACTGAAGTTGTTAGGCTGAACGCTTCTGAGCCTTATTTTCAATATGGTGAAGCGTAAGTCCAAGACCAGGGGTTTTCCTGTCAAACCCGGGTCACAGCAGTTGCCTGGCCCTATGGATGCGTTCGTTGAACGTCGGGCCCAAGGAGAACTGGAGAGAGAGTCCTCCGCGCGAGGTGAGGGCATTTCGGAGAGCCCTTCCATCTCTTTTGAGGCGGCCAGCTTCTCTCCAGAGGAACGAGACACGGTGGCACAGCCACTCCCTTGACTGGGTTTGCAGGGAGAGGAGAGTGTGGCGGTGACTTCCGGGAGCTGCGAGGAGGAGGAAAATGAAGAACTGGCAGCCCGGAGAGTTTCTATTGCTTTTCCAACGCAACTGCAATCGCAGGAAGTCTTGGGGAATGTAGAGGAACGGCAAGAATCACCATTATGTTTGAATTTGCAAACAGGTACTGAGCAGCTTAAAGAATTAAACCTTAAATGCCTAGCTCCTCTAGAAAAACCTTCAGTGGTGGATTTAAACTCTATTTGGGAGGCAATTTCAATATTACAGTCTTCCCTGGGAAATCAATTGCAAGCTCTCTCTACTCATTGTGCAGGGATACTTTCTGAGACCTTAATATTGCAAAAAAAAAAAAAAAAAAGTGGGCAAATTGGAGGAAAAATCATTAGAACAAGAAAGAAAATTGGAAGCTATTGTGAATGTTGAGAAAAAATCATTTCAGCAGGAAAAAAATTGGAAATGGAGAGCTAACATAAAAATCTACAAACAAATGATAAAAGACAAACGTAAAGCATTCTACTCAATTAAAATCAACTCATCTTATAATGGTTCACAAGGAATCAATACAAAAGAGCTATTCAACCTGATCACAAATTTATTTGACACCGCTCGCTACACCACACCCACACACAACTCTAAGTTACCCTCTGCAAATGACTTAGCACTACACTTTGATTCGAAAATTAAAAACCTTAGAATTCATTGTTCAACAAACGACCCTAGTGATCATCCGATACCTATCACCCAAGGAAATGATACACCGGCAGACATGATCTGGAGCTCCTTTCAAGATTTAGAGTGGAACAATTACAACAGACTATATAACAAATACTCTAAATCCTATTGCGTTCTGGACTCATGCCCCCCAGAAATCATGAAAGCGGCACCTTTAGTATTTAAACTATCGTTGATGCACTATTTGGCTCATAACCTAAAACTGGGAAGTTCCTCTCTAATAATGGTCACATAATAATAACCCCAATTCTAAAAAATCAAAAAGAATCTTCAGTTATAATATCCAACTACAGACCAGTAGCATCCATTCCGTTTATTGTAAAAATTATGGAGGGATTGGTACACACCCAACTGATGGATTATCTGGATCAGTTCTCTCTCCTATATGAAACTCAATCCGGTTTTAGACCGTTATTCAGTACTGAGACAGTAATTGCGGCTATTTTAGACAATTTGCGCCTACTGTTTAGTAAGGGCCTTAATGCCCTGGTTATGCAATTCGACATGAGTTCTGCCTTTGATCTAGTAGACCACGGAAAACTGCTGCAATGCCTAGATGCCATTGGTATCAGGGACGAGGTGCTGAATTGGTTCCGTGGCTTCCTTATGTCCCACACTTATTAAGTACATTTTAATTATGAACTTTCAGATACCTGGAGCAATCCATCTGGTGTGCCACAAGGGTCTCCGCTATCTCCATTGCTCTTCAACGTCTATATGTCCTCACTAGGCACGCAGCTAACCCAATTAGGGATAAAACTATTTAGTTATGCAGATGATTTTACGATCATCATCCCATTCATTAATTCTATCTCTGAAACTATTCCTAAAGCTTCAGAAGCCATAAACGTGATGGAGCACTGGATGACAACCTTTAGGCTCAAACTTAATTCAGAAAAGACAACTTTCTTCGTTGCTTCGCCACATCCGCCTGACACCAAATCACCACTATGTATCAATAATCTTAATTACCCTATCCAACCTACCATAAAGATACTAGTTGTAACTTTGGATCAGTGCCTAACCATGAGAGACCAGGTGGACTCCTTGATCAGAAAGGGATTTTTCACTCTCTGGAAACTCAGATCCATTAAAGCTTATTTCGATACAGCGGCATTCAGAACCCTAGTCCAATCCCTCGTACTGAGTCTACTTGACTACTGTAACATCGCCTATTTAGCAATTTCCCAAAAGAACATGCAGCGTTTACAATTGATGCAAAATGCAGCGGTCAAACTGATCTTTGGACTGAGGAAGTTTGACCACGTGACACCCTACTACCAACAGCTGCATTGGCTGCCAATGGAGGCGCGCGTAAAGTTTAAATTTGCCTGCTTCTGCTTCAAAGCACTACATGGACTTGCCCCTAAATATATAACTGACCTTTTCGTCTTCTCAGCCAACAAACACAAGAGAACATTCCAACTTCGTTTCTCCCCCAGTGAGAGGTTGTAAACTGAAAAAACACCATGAACATCTTCTCTCGCACCAAGCAGCATCCTGGGATAAAAACCTAGAACAATTGCTTTCGCCCACTACTTATGAGGAATTTAGGAAACGTCTGAAAACACACCTGTTCCTAAAGTATCTAGACAACTGATCCTCTCTTCTCTCTCTCCTCTATAGCGATTAACTTGTTCTATTGATCACTCTCTCCTCAAAAATGGATTTCCTGTCCTATTAACCCTCTTTCTTCCTCCCCTCTTAAAGTCAATCAATTTGTACCTTTGCTTAATCTTTGTAAACCGCATAGAACTTCACGGTATTGCGGTATATAAGCTGTTATTATTATTATTATTAAATATTGGGAGCACAAAATCAGCTCCTTATGAGGGATAATGATATTAACTTTAAAATGGAGGTTCTTGAGAATGTAACGAGGAGACAAAATCTGAGACTGATTAACTTTCCTAAATTAATTTCCACTACAGCTCTTGATATGTTTAAATGGTACCTTTCGGAGATTCTAAAAGTCCCACAAAGTTCTTTTCCACCAATTTCAAAAATGTATTATATTTCCTTGGGAAAGAAGAAGACCCCGGAGGATAATCAAGAACCAGTAATAGATGTATTGGACTTAACAAATCTATTAGAGAAGTCAGAATCAGAGGAATTAACGGTTGCTACACTTTTTGTTCAATTAGCATTAGATTCAGATAGAGAATGGCTTTTGAAGTTGTTTTTTAAATATAAAGATGTTTTGTTTCTGAATCAAAAAATAAGAATGTATCCAGATGTTTCTAGGATAACTCAGAAAAAAAGAAAAACAGTTTATACTCTTGAGACCACAAGTGTTAAAAATTGGAGCTACATTTATATTGCGTTACCCATGTAAATGTTTAGTTAATTTTAGGGGAGCTAAATATACTTTTTTGGAATCTGCACAGTTATCGAGGATTATATTGGATAAGGAGGTGACGACTGCAAGTACCCCCATTTGTAACCAAGATAATGTTCCTAGTTAGTAAATTGGGTCCACTTCAGCCTGCTTAAAATGTTTCTTATAATAATGTTAGATTAAATAGTCTCTGATTTGTGATACTCCTCCCTCAATGATTGTGGACTAATTAACAGTAGAAAGAATGTTTAATTTTCCTATATTGCTTTATGTGATTTACTGTATGGTGGACACTGTTTTATTTCATTATGATTGTTGTTATAATAAAATTTAAACTCAATAAATATAAAGTAACAAAACATAATAATAATAATCTCCAGCAAATCCACAGTTTAAAAAGGCGGCGCACTGTAGGGTCCTCCCCCTGAACCAGGACTGCCACAACCTCCTGACTGGTGCCTTCCACCTGAGATCCTGAATCCTCCAACACTAAAGATTTATTTTTGGGCATCAAAGGAATCGAATCCGAACCCCAATCTTCCCAGTCTTTTTCCTACTGAACCTCTGGATTGTGTGTATGACACTGCGAAGGGGGAACTAAGCTCTTTGAAGATACAACCTCCTGCGCAAGCCCTGGCATGCTCTCAAATGGTGTTCACAGACTCCCATAATTTAGGTAGACTTAAAACATCAAACTCACAAAATCAGGGGTAAATCCCTCCAAGGACCCCTGCAGGGATTGCCCATTTGCTCGAGAGCCCAGGGGCGTTTGCACAATAGCATTTCACTACAGATGCCAAGTCACTACTTCTAGGCTCTGGGAAGGATTTTTGAATCACAGACCAAGCCACCTGCGAATCCATGGCCCTGGAGGAATCAGAGGAGGCTAAGCCCATGGTTCCCACCCCCACCCCCTCACATGTTCCACAGCACTAATCTGGCAAGATATAGGGGTAAAACAGCCTGAGGAGTCCATCTGTATCAATTTTGAACCAAATCGAGGTATTTTTGAGGCAGGAGGCAGATCGAGTTGGAATGAAAAATCCAAGATGGCCACCTCAGCAATGTTCTAATGTCAAAAATAGCCCAGAACAAAATTACAATTGAAAAAAACTCAGGGAAGAATTTATTTTAGAGATGGGGGACCTTAAAGGAAACCCCACAGACCCTCAAAAATACAATTTAAAACCACCCCCGATGACTCCCATAGGCTATAATAGCCTGCGCTCACAGTTACTGCTGGTGCTGGGACTGCTTTAACTGGGAGTCCAGCTGAACTACAGAGAAGACTTCTGCCTTAGACAAGCATATAAGTGGCTCCAAAAGCTTGAATCTTTGGGCTGCCAGTCAAACCAATGTAACCGAGACCTCAAAAACCCTAGCTACATGCACATTGATGGGGGGGAAGGGGGAGGGGAGAGAAATGCAGCCAGCACCCAATAAAGCCTTCAGAACCGGTACAGGGCCACAAAGACTGTGATCAAGCTCTGGATAACCACGACTGAGCTCTACTATGAGGAGAACGGTCCCGAGCCTCCAAATTGTTAGTGCAGGCTGGCTAGACAGGTTCCCCTAAGGGTTGTCCTGCTAGCTATAGACTCAATCCAGAGAGTCTGTGTCTTCTTGCTCTCAGAGCTGTCCCAGGAACACTGGGAACCTCTGCAGCACAGAAAACCTCACTATCTGGATATAATATCTGAAAATAATAAAAATGATTTCAGAGCAGATCTGAAAATTACCTTCCAACTCGCGTGTGGAGACGAAGGAAATTTAAGCTCCTTCTCACAAACTTGCAGGTGAGGATGCATAACCCACTTGTCAAGATTCTTGTATCCTTTGCACCAGAATTGCCAGCTTGAAAATCTTAGCCATCTCTGTGTTTTTTTTTGTCTTCACCTAAATTTCATAGCATAGAACTTTAAAGGGCACATGGTCATGGACAGGGTATGGAGTTCTCTGAAATTAAGCACAATGTTATAGAATATAAGCATTTGCACACTTAATTGTCATCACTTGGGCATAAGCCTTTACACCAGCTTTTGGCTGGCATAAGTGCTCATGTACAATATTAGGCGTAAGAAGCTCGCTAAGCTGGTATTCTGTAAAGCATGGCTACATTTCAATTTATCTAAAAAAAAAAAAAAAAGACATTAAGTGATACTTAAGTCATTCTTCTAATAGTAAATACAAAAAGAACAAAGCACACACATTACCCGGGCTGGGCTAATACCAGTGGAGCTTGCATTGACAGCTTCCTGCTGAAAATGAATTATATTATTAATCCTCTCCTCCAGATCTTGAATAACGTCCACTGCTGCCAGACAAAATGGATCCCCACTGCTTCGGCCTTTCATCAAACGCATCTTGATTGAAGAAAGAATCCGGCCTGCTGAGATACTACAAAAACAGGCATACTGTCATCTCCACTTTCGACTACTAATACATACACAAAAGATTATCACATACTGGTTACTCATTAAATAAAGGTGTTTTTCCCCACTCAGAGTGCTGGAGGGAAAGCTTCTTTCACCTAAGTTATAGAAATAACTCCTTTCACTCTGTAAGAAAAGCTGGCATTGCTCAGTATATGTTTATATATTTCCCTCTTTTCAAATGTTAACAATTCAGTTTTAAGTCATAGTAGAAACAGTCAAAATAGAACACCAGATACAATGATACATAATTTATCTAACAGATTATAACAGGAAAAGGGATAACCAAAGTAAATGGAAAGAGATTAAAATGGTCTTTAGGAAAAAAAATATGAAGAAAGGATATGGCTAATATTCAAATACTTAATAAACTATTTTAAAAAACAGACTCCTAAAGTCTAGTCCAAAAACAGGAAAGAATATGTCAAAACTATATTATGGTAAGGTCAGCATTTCTTCATTTGCTCAACATCCCGATGGGAAAAACTAAGCTACATTTTATGACACTTTGACAATTATGTAGGAAAAAAAAATTTAAGACCAATAAGCATAAATAGAATACATTAGCTCATTCTTCTTAAAACAGCAGCAAATTAACATTTAACTATAACAAAAAGCTTCAAGTGAGTCATACTTAAGAGGGTAATAAATCAAAAAAAAAAAAAAAAGAGTACATGCACACTTTTGCTTTGAAAAACCAGCAAAAACTCCACAGTAAGGGGATTAGTTAAGGTGCATTAAAATTAGGCTTTTACTGCACCTAATTTTATCACAAAAGTAACTAATCTGCAGTATAAGAACACTGCTATGATCAAGCTTGGAAGCATCGTTATTTTTGTGGCTCAGGAGCACTGGGCAACTTAAGAGCCAAGTTGAAGTACTGTTTTCCACCTCAGGCATGTCTTGGGGTCAGGGTAGCTGCTCCTGCTCCTTTTCCTGTACCACAGTCAAATGGTTCCAGTGAACACTAGTAGTAACTTTGCAAAACTATTGTTAGGGGATCTAGCTTTGTACAAGGGCAAAGGAGAAATTAGGTTCTTACCTGCTAATTTTCTTTCTGTTAGCTTGTAGTCTGGTATAGTCCTTATGAATCGGTAATATGCCTCACTGCTACCAGCAGGTGGAGACTGAGATCAAACTTGTATATCAGTATAGCATGTTCCTTTTGCTACTCCAGTTTGCTGAATAGCCAAGCAGAACCTAGGAAATTTCTTAACTGAAAAACAGTAAATGACACTCCAATCCGAAGTGTAAGAAAACAACAAACATCTTTTAAACAACTGTTGGAACATGTATAGAACTTTATTCTGGAAGTAAAACATTCCCACAGCTCACCAGCTAAGCTAGATGAGCTATCGCCGCTGTTCTTAATTCTCCCCGGCCCTAGAAAAATACTAGAACCCGCAGAAAAATTCAAAATCTGCATGCGAGTAAAAACCCGCAAACACCGCACAAAGACAGATAGGGTGGGGTACTATACCAGTCTACAAGCTAACAGAAAGAAAATTAGCTGGTAAGAACCTAATTTCTCCTTCTGTATCGCTTGGTAGACTGGTATAGTCCTTATGAATGGGACGTACCAAAGCAGTACCCATGAAGGGTACTCCAAAGAGCTGGTCTGTTGAAAAATCATCTTCTGAATTCGGCATTTCAACAAGAATGGTTAGACAAGCAATGCCAAGTAAAAAGAAAGGTAAAACACTTTCAGATGATGTGACAAAAAAGATGTCCAACTTTTATGAAGTTGATGAGTACAGTAGGCTGTGCCTTGGAAAAAAAGGACTATATTTCAATCAGAGTTGATGGGGAAAAAGTTCAAAAGCAAAAGAGGTTGCTGCTAAGCAATCTGAAAAAGATGTTTGTTGAATATCACAATAAAATGGCCCAGAGTTGAGTTTCGCAAAATTCTGTGAATTAAGACCAAAATGGTCATCTGAGTTTGTGTATGCACTACACATCAGAATGTTAAGCTGATGCTTGCAAGCAGAATAGGCAGAAAATCAGGGGTAAAGCCCTGTACAGGATGCCCCGAGGACCTCTACAGGGACTCCCTGTGATCCTCTTAGGCCTAGGGGCATCTGCGCAGCAATGCTTCACTGTAGCCACCATGTCACTGTTTGAGGACTCTGGGTGGGTCTTTTGACTCACAAACCAAGCAACCTGTGACTCAATTGCCTAGAGGGATCAGAGAAGTCTATGCCTGAGGCTCCCCCCCCCACCTCACGTGCCCTGCAGCACATGAACATGGATGCTCCTCAGTTAGCAATATAGCACAAATTTGGCCTGAGGAGTCAATTTCTAATGATTTTAATTAAAACTGAGATGTTTTTGAGGCAGATTGAGATGGACTGAGAAATCTAAGATGGCCACCATGGCAGCGATTTCACACAAAAAATGGCCCAGGGAATCAATATTAACATTAAAAAAAATTCAGAAGGGGATTTTGGAGGTGAGGGACCTAACTCCTGGCCCCAGAAACCCCCAAAAGTCAATTTTCAGACTCCCTGATTTCTCCCATAGGCTGCAATAGCAAATACTCACTGTGCTTTGCTGATGCTGGCAACTGTTGAGCTGCCAGTTCAGCTAACAAACCAAGAAGACTTCTGACTTAGACAAACATGCCAAGGTCCAGATGCCTGTATTTTTGGGCTATCAGTCAGACTGAATTCTGGCCTGAGTCCTCAGACCCCCAAGCTCCACACATATTGATGGGGGAGAAAAAAAAATGCAGCCGGCACTCACTAAAGTCTGAAGACCAATTCATGGCCATGATGGAAGTGTACCGTATTTTTCGCTCCATAAGATGCACCTGACCATAAGACGCACCCTAAATTTAGAGGAGGAAAACAAGAAAAAACCCAATCTGAACCAAATTCTCCCTGCCAGGCTCTGTACTCTATCCCCCTTCTGGTAGTCTAGTGGTAGACAGGGACAGGGCACAGGGCAGGCAGGCCTAGCGACAGGCAGGGCCCCCACACTCCACCCCGAGGCAAGCAAACAAGCAGGCAGGCAGGGCCCCCCAAAGTGCATAATCTTTCTTCTCTTCTTCACTATTCGTTTCCTCCCCCTTCCATTAAGTATCACATCTCTAGATCTTTATTCCTCCCCTGTGCAGCATTATTCCTTGTCCCTGTCCCTATACTCCCTCCTCCTTCAGCATTTCTATGATCCGTCTCTTTCCCTTCCCCCGATTGCCCTGGTTCTTATGCTGGATTGTCATTTCCTTCCTCCTGTACTCCTCATCCCCACCCTGAGACAGACACACAGGCAGGCAAGGCACACCCCCCCATACCCCCCCCACCTGAAGCAAGCAGTCAGGCAGGCAGGCAGGCAGGCAGGTACACACCCCCGTACCCCCTCCGACCTCTCCCCGTACCTTTAGTTCCTCCGGCGCAGCTTGACGGGCCCATTCCTCCATGTCCCACCCGAATGCGAAAGGAGTCGGAGGAGCGGCGGTGGAGGCAACTGAGGCCCGGATGTGCCACCCAGCGCTGCCATGGGGGAAAATAGGGAGGAGAGCGGGAGGCCGGAACCAGCCGCTGCTGCTACTATTACCGCAGCCACTTGCTCTCTTCAGGGCTGTATCACCATGCCGGGAATCCCATCGCTTTCCGGATCCGATAGCTGGTGCTCGCGCCCAGCCCACAGGGAGTGTCTGGGAAGCAGGACTCGCTGTCTCCAGCTGCCTCTCCAGTGGCGCGCAAGGTTGCCTGCCTGGTCGGCTGACACGGCTGCCTCCTCTTCCCTTCTGTAGCGGTAGAGCGGCGCACAAGGCTGCTTGCCTGGTCCCGCGCCACTTCCCGCGAGAACGGAAGCGGCGCAGGACTAGGCAGTCAGCCTTGTATGCCACTATGCAGCTACAGAAGGGAAGAGGAGGCAGCCGCGTCAGCTGACCAGGCAGGCAGCCGCGTCCAGCGAGGGAGGCACCAAAATTAAAATAAAGTAATCGGGGGGTGGTTTGGGTATTCGCTCCATAGGATACACCCTTTTTTCCACCCACTTTTTGGGTGGAAAAAGTGCGTCTTATGGAGTGAAAAATACGGTATTTTCACTAAGAGTTTACTGATCATTTTAGTACATCACTTCAGTAAAGATTTTATTTATTCAAAAAAATTTCTCACCCGCTTAAACCTAATCGGTTTACAAAATGCAATCATAAATATGACATTACAAATGCATAATCAGATAGTACATTACTAAGGTTCTCTTATAGCATAATTATGCAAAAGATAT
Source organism: Geotrypetes seraphini (assembly GCF_902459505.1). NCBI lineage: Eukaryota > Metazoa > Chordata > Amphibia > Gymnophiona > Dermophiidae > Geotrypetes > Geotrypetes seraphini. The sequence goes on along the minus strand of NC_047090.1, from coordinate 20,833,441 downwards.
TGTAAAGGGCCTTACTGAATGACTGGGAAAGGCAAAATGCCCCAATCTATTCCACTGTTATTTTCTACTATTCACCTCCTCCGGGTTCATCCTCCTCTTCTTAGCCAGCAGCAAGCTACAGATGACTGCATGTTTTTGAGATGCCGTATGAATAGATTCAATGAAATGACAAGGATCAAGTAAGGAGGATGCAAGATGGCATATTCTGTTATTTGTTTGGTATTGATTTTTCTTTTCTTGTGTTTGTTATATCTGCCTGGTATATGACCAGGTTTGTTCTGTAATCTGCACTGAATTGCAAGGTAACTGTGGAATGAATATAAAAATGTTATGTTATGCAGGTAATCCAGACCTTAAATATACGTGAATTTGGCTGATTGAATAAGTGCTACAAAAATAATACACAAATTTTAAAAAGTTACCTTGGATTTGGAATTTCTAAAATTTCATCCAGTTTATCAATAAAATGCACAAAGTCTGAAAGTCCCTTTGTGTGTTTTCGTAAAGGATCACTCTCTGAAGGTGCATAGCATTGTCCTCCTAGTTCTAGGCTTCTTATAAATGATGTTGCCACCTTTAAAATAAAAGCTTAAAATTAAACTAAATTTTACTAACCACAAGATTTCTGCAAAGTGAGAACATACTGGAACACTGGGAAGCAAAAAAAATGCATATGGAGATACATTCATACTATGGGGGTAAACATCATATACAAAATATACTTAGTGCAAAAAAAGTACCAGTTCTTGTTACTCTACTTAGAAAATTTGGCTCTGATACTGGCAAACATACATGGTACAGCTGTTAGCGCTTTTGAGCCAAGCCTTCAATATCACATGACTAAAGAATGGGATAAAACTTAAATCTCTCCTGTTGTGCAGCCCCTCTACACAAATGCATAACAGTCAGTTTGAGCTGGTATTGTTTGAATTGTAAACTACTTAGTAGCAAACCTACTTTGCGACTTGTAGTGCACCGAGCCTTGGAAGAGGATTCTGAAAGTTTTTGCAGAATCAGTTGAGAAGAGTTTAATGAATCGGCATAATAAACTGACTACATTTTTAAATATGGCTGACATTATCATGCAAAAATATTTTAATAATTCTTTTTCATTCAGTATTGGTAGTCTATTTGTCCTGGTCAAATCTTTTTATCCAAAAAAATGTGCTGTGTGCACTAGGATGACAGCTTAAGATATGATAGTATATTATCTTAACAAAACCACTTGTTTGGAATATTAATCTTCAAATAATTATGCTTTCTGCCAGACCAATATGGCTACATCCCTTGTTGAAACTGAATTCCATGTTCAAGATTCAAGGAAGACCACCGACTTCTATGGCCAGGTATCCATTGGATAAAAATGAACTAGATTAGTTTGGAAAAAAAAATTAGGTGTGCCACAATAGCAGCATAGTAGCTCCAGCCTAGTTTGTTGTTTTGACACAACAGGGATGCTCCTACTTTTTTTTTACAAATATAGCTCTTCCAAAATAATTCTCTGACCAAATACTAATAAATGAAGTGATCACCCAAGCATAATCATGAGAAACTATTAACTAGCAAAAAATTGACTCTGGTGCTCCACAAGAGAGAAGTCCACAAAAAAACAAAAGACTCTGAGGAGAGTTGATGTTCAGATGTAGGCTTTCTTAAAAATTCTGCTTTGATGATTATAAGTAAGAATGTCAAGTGATTTGTAAAATTTATTTTGATTGAATATTATACACTTGTTGTAAGATATGAAAACGAATAAAGATTTTTTTTTTTTTTTTTTTTAAATTCTACTTTATAATCCACATAAAAGTATCTAGGACCCAATTCACTGAGGAGATTGAGAGGTGACACGATCAAAACATTTAAGATACTGAAGGGAATAGACTTAATAGATAAAGACAGGTTGTTCACCCTCTCTAAGGTAGGGAGAATGAGAGGGTACTCTCTGAAGTTAAAAGTTAAAAATCCCTCCGGGGATTCAAGACAAAGTTAGACAAGTTCCTGCTGAACCAGAATGTACTCAGGTAGGGCTAGTCTCAGTTAGGGCGCTGGTCTTTGACCAGAGGGCCGCCGCATGAGCGTACTGCTGGGCATGATGGACCACTGGTCTGACCCAGCAGCGACAATTCTTATGTTCTTAACAATGGATACTTTTATGTGGATTATAAAGCTGAATTTTTAATAAAGCCTACATCTGAACATCAACTCTCCACAAGAGTCTTTTGTTTGTTGCTTTTTCACCTATTAACTAGGTCAGATATGGTAATTTCTTATTAATACAGTATTACCTACCAGAAAGAGTGACATCTGCTTGCTCCGAGAAGCATGTTTCAGATCAGTGAAAGCGTCCCTCCCTAGAGCTCTATCAGGAATATTTAGGATACAAGCTAAGGCGAGATCATTTTTGGAATTTACCATCAGCTTTAAGTAGGAGCAAATTATTCTCTTCACAGCCAACGACAACTGCAAGAAAAAGTAAATTAATATTTGGAAAAAAAAAAAAAATTTGGGGACCATTAACAGATTTTTGTAATGATTGATATAATTTTTCCCATAATAAGATACTTGATAAAGGAGGGGGGGTAGGTTTATTCTCTTTATCATAAAATATAAATAAATTATCATAATAGTTGTTATATTGTGTGCAACTAACAAAATAAGGGGAGGGAAGGGGATTCATAATTGAATAATAGTTGATAAAATTATTAAATTTTATATGATGTCTAAAATTGTAGTAAGGATTATATAAGATATGTTATGGAGATATCAAGTGTATACTTAAGGTAATTGTATGAATTTTTATGATACACTTGTTGGTATATGAAAAAATTAATAAAAAATGTTAAACAGGAAAAAAAAAATTAAGTTAGTCTAAACAAACTCCATATACATAATGATATACTTCATTTATTTATTTATTTATTTTTTTTATTTATTTAGATTTTTATCCCGTCCTCCCAATAGCTCAGAACGGTTTACAAATGAACATACACAGTGCGGAGTAACTAGACATATAAGTAGTACAACAGGTTTAGTGGTTGGATTTATAGTTTTTAGAGAGAATTGAATACAGGGAGATTAAGCAGAGAGAGAGAGGGGGAAATACCGTAGTTTAATTTACGGTAAGTTATAAGCATATAGATGCAACTTTTTCGTGGATAGAGTAAGAGAGGGTCATACTGGAGTTTCGGGAAGGAGATAGGAGAGTGGAGGGAGGGGCTTAAGGGGGGGAGAGACAGAGGAGATCTTTAATTGAAGAGGAGGGTCTTTACCGATTTACGGAATGCTAATAATGAGTTCTGTTGTCTAAGTTGGGGGGGAAGTTGGTTCCAGAGGTGTGGAATGAAGTGGCTGTAGGATCGTTTGTGGGCAGTTTCTGTGAGCAGGGATCTTCCGGGGGGGACGCATAGGCGTGTCTCTGACTTTGAGCGGAGGATGCGAGTGGGGTTGTAGATGGGAAGTTTGGATTTTATGTAGGAGGGGGTGGTGGAGTAGATTCTCTTGTGGGCAATTGTTAGGGCTTTGAAAGTACAGCGTTGGCTAATTGGGAGCCAGTGTTCAGCATGGAGTGCCGGGGAGATGGAATCGCGGTAGTTGAGGTTGTGTAGGAGGCGGATGGCTGCATTTTGGACCCGTTGGAGGCGTCTGATATTATTTTTGGTTAGTCCGTTAAATAGCGAGTTACAATAATCCATTCTGGAGAGGACATATGCGTATAGGAGTTGGGCGAGGTCTGGTTTGGAGATGTAGGGTTTGATCCTTTTCAGTTGGCGAAGGTAGTAGAAGGAGGTGGAGACTACTTGGGATATGTGGTTGGATAAGGATAGGTGTCCGTCTAGGGTTACTCCCAGGCTGCGAACTTGATCTGCTGCCGTTAGTCGAGTGGAATCCCATGTTAGTGTAGGTCGTAGGTATTTGGTGTTTTTGTTTCTGATCCATAGGAGTTCGGTTTTGGATGCGTTAAGTTGAAGCTTGTTGTTTGACATCCAAGTTTTCATGTCAGTGAGGCAGAGTTCGAGGTTAGCAATTTGGGATGGCCGATTTTCGCCTAAGGGGAGGAGCAGCTGGATGTCATCTGCATAAGAGTGGATTTTGATTTTATATTTTTGCGCTATATCGATGACGGGTTTGATGTAGAGATTGAATAGAAGGGGGGGATAGAAGGGCGCCTTGAGGAACGCCATATTTGATAGGCTTAGGGTTAGATTTATGTGTCCCTAGTAGGACTGTTTGGGTCCTTTGGTGCAGGAAGGAGGTGATCCATTGGAGGGCTGTGTCTTTGATTCCGAGGTCGTGGAGCCTAGATGTGAGTAGGTGATGGTCAACTGTGTCGAAGGCAGCGCTAAGGTCAAGTAGGACTAGTAGGGCGTCGTTGCCTTTGTCCAGTATTGACCAGCTGTCGTCGATGTGAGTCAGGATATGCATATTGCAGAGAGATGACAAAGCACCCTAAAGTCTATAACTACTTATCATTTCTATAGTGCTACTGAATGTATGCAGAACCATACAGGACAGGACAGGACAGGACAGGACAGGACAGGACAGGACAGGACAGGACAGGACAGGACAGGACAGGACAGGACAGGAAAGGAAAGGAAAGGAATTATATATGCTGTCTATATTTTGCACTATGGCCTCCTTTTACTAAACCGCAAAGCACAGTTACTTACCGTAACAGGTGTTATCCAGGGACAGCAGGCATATATTCTCACATGTGGGTGACGTCATCTACGGCAGTGGTTCCCAACCCTGTCCTGGAGGAACACTAGGCCAATTGGGTTTTCAGGCTAGCCCTAATGAATATGCATGAAGCAAATTTGCATGCCTATCACTTCCATCATATGCAAATCTCTCTCATGCATATTCATTAGGGCTAGCCTGAAAACCCGATTGGCCTGGTGTTCCTCCAGGACAGGGTTGGGAATCACTGATCTACGGAGCCCCGATGCGGACAGCATTTCAAGCAAACTTGATTGAAGATTCAAGCTTGCTGGCTGCACCACGCATGTGTGCCTCCTGCTCCACTAGAGGGCGCATTCCCTCCTCGTGGTCTCTAGTTCACATATCTAGCTAAGAAGCCAACCCCGGGGAGGTGGGCGGGTTGTGAGAATATATGCCTGCTGTCCCTGGATAACACCTGTTACGGTAAGTAACTGTGCTTTATCCCAGGACAAGCAGGCATGATATTCTCACATGTGGGTGACCTCCAAGCTAACTGATAAGGGATGGAGGGAGGTTGGCAATTTAAGAAAATAGGTTACGTAAGACTGATTGGCCAAACCGGCCATCGCTCCTGGATAGTGTATCCAGGCAGTAGTGTGAGGTGAAAGTATGAACCGAAGACCACGTGGCAGCCTTGCAGATATCCTCGATAGGCGTGGACCTGAGGAAAGCTATCGAAGCTGCCATCGCTCGGACCTTATGTCCTGTAACTCGACCGTGCAGCGCGAGACCAGCCTGAGCGTAGCAGAAGGAAATACAAGCAGCTAACCAGTTGGACAGGGTGCGCTTGGAAACTGGGTGCCCCAACCTGTTAGGGTAGAAGGACAGAAACAACTGGGGGGCCGTCCGATGAAACTGGGTGCGTTGGAGGTAGAAGGCCAACGCCCGCTTGCAGTCGAGAGTGTGAAGCGCCACCTCTCCGGGATGAGAGTGGGGCTTGGGGAAGAACACAGGTAGAACAATGGATTGGTTGAGATGAAAATCAGACACCACCTTAGGCAAAAACTTAGGGTGAGTGCGGAGGACCACCTTGTCATGGTGGAATACCGTGAAAGGTGGGTCCGCCACCAAGGCCTGCAGCTCACTAACCCTCCGAGCAGAAGTGAGGGCGAGTAGGAAAATCACTTTCCAAGTGAGAAACTTAAGATGACACTTATCCATAGGCTCAAATGGAGGTTTCATCAGTTGAGCTAGAACCACATTGAGATCCCAAACCACCGGAGGCGGTTTGAGGGGAGGATGAACATTCAGGAGCCCCTTCATGAAACGGGAAACTAAGGGATGGAGTGAAAGAGCCTTCCCTTCCAGGGGCTGATGAAAGGCAGTGATGGCGCTGAGATGGACTCGAATGAAATTGGTCTTCAGGCCAGAGTGAGATAAATGGAGTAAATACTCCAGAACCAAGGACACAGGGACCGACACCGGGTCCTGGCGGTGAGAGGAGCACCAGGACGAGAATCTAGTCCACTTCTGAGAATAGCAGAGCCTAGTCGAGACCTTCCGAGAAGCCTCCAACACTTCCCTGACCGACTGAGATACAGGGAAGGAAGTCAAGGGGAAAGAAACCAAGCAGTCAGATAAAGAGACTGATGATTGGGATGTAACAGTGAACCCCGACTCTGAGATAGTAGAGAGGGAAAGACAGGCAGAAGTAGAGGTTCCCTGACACTGAGTTGAAGTAGCAGGGAGAACCAAGGCTGGCGGGGCCATCGAGGAGCAATCAGGATCAGAGTGGCCCTCAGAGATTTTAGATGGACCAGCATCCTCGGAATCAGAGGAAACGGCGGGAATGCATAGAGGAACTTTCCCTCCCAATCTAGGAGGAAGGCATCGGCCTCGAGACGGTCCGGGGAGTATATCCTTGAACAGAAGAGAGGCAGTTTTTGATTGTCGGGGGAGGCGAACAGGTCTATCTGGGGAGTCCCCCACGTGTCGAACACCTGTCGCAGCACCTGAGAGTGCAGGGACCACTCGTGTGGCTGGAGGAGGCGGCTGAGCCTGTCCGCCAGGCAGTTTTGTTCCCCTTGGATGTAAACCGCTCGAAGGGAGATGTTTTGGGAGACCGCCCACTCCCAGAGCCGTAAGGCCTCCTGGCAGAGGGGCCAAGACCCCGTCCCTCCTTGCTTGTTTACGTAGTACATCACCACCTGGTTGTCCGTGCGGACGAGAACCACCCGGTCGTGAAGCAGATGCTGAAAGGCCACCGCGGCGACATAAATGGCCCGAAGCTCCAGCACGTTGATGTGGCAGTGACGGTCCTCTGTGGTCCATAGGCCTTGCGTGTGTAGACCGTCTACATGAGCCCCCCAAGCGTACTCCGACGAGTCCGTGGTTAGGACCTTGTGGTGTGGCGGGGCGAGAAAGAGCAAACCCTTGGAAAGATTCGAAGAGTCGGCCCACCAACGGAGCGATCTTTGCAAGGAAGGAGTCACTGTCACGTGGCGGTAGATCGGGTCCCGGTCCTGTCGCCATTGTGATGCAAAGGTCCACTGTGGTAACCGCAGATGGAGGTGGGCAAGCGGGGTAACGTGGACTGTGGAGGCCATATGGCCGAGGAGCGTCATCATCTGTCGTACCGAGACGGTAGTCGATCTCGAGACTTGTCGGCTCAGATTTACCAACGCCTCCCGACGCTGAGGAGGAAGGAAGGAACGCAGACGGACCGTGTCCAGCATGGCCCCGATGAATTGTAAGGACTGAGAGGGGCATAGCTGGGATTTTGGGAAGTTTATCTCGAACCCCAGACACTGAAGCGCAGTAATAGTCTGTTGGGTCGTTGAGATAATCCCCTCCCTGGTCGAGGCTTTGATCAACCAATCGTCCAGGTATACCTGCAGGGGAATACCTGCAGACCCTGGGAGCGCAAGGTAGCCGCGACTACTACGAGGCACTTCGTGAAGACTCGGGGGGACGAGGACAGGCCGAAGGGGAGGACCCGATATTGCAGGTGGAGGTCCCCCACCTGAAAGCGCAGGAACCTGCGGCAAGCAGGGTGCACCGGAACATGGGTGTAGGCCTCCTTCAGATCGAGGGAGCAGAGCCAATCGCCTTCGCTGATTAAGGGGTAAAGGATCGGAAGGGAAAGCATCCAAAACTTTTCCCGTACCAGAAACTTGTTCAGGCGCCTTAAGTCCAGGATGAGCAGGAAGAAAAAGGTCTTAAAACTCTGCCTTTTAACAGACCCCTGTTAGGTGACAGTTGTTAGAGACAAACCAGGGGGCTGGGACATGTTCAGACATGCTTAAACACACCTCCCCCTCTCCCCCCTTGGCTTTATCAGGGGGCTGCAAGGGGCTTATCAACTGTTACCATGACAATAGGGGAGCTGGCCCATTAACCATTAACTCTGAATTCCTACTGAAAATGTGTTAAAACCAGAAAAGAAAAAAAAAAAAATGCAGCCTTTTCTAAGTTGTTTCTGCACTGGTCTGTTTTGAAAAAACAGGAAAGATTTTGTGAATGTCTTTTGTTTTGTGACCTGCTCTATCAATAAGCTCTTAAAACCTGTCTTTAAACTTCTTTTTCTGGCCACATCATTTCCGGGGGTTTTGACTAAGACTGTTTCTGGTAACAATCATCAGAAAATGCATTTCCGCCTACGTGGTCAGAAAAGCGCATTTCCGGCGCTTCATTTACCCTATTTCCACCTGCACCATCAGAATGTACATTTCCGGTAGGGCAGGCACTCCCATTTCCAGTGATGTCATCAGAAAGTACATTTCCGGTGGCATGGGGCGGGGCCACCAACATTCATTCCTATGGGGCGGGGCTACCACCATTCATTCCAATGGGAGGGGATGGGGCATGGGCGGAGAATGGGCGGGGCATGGGTGGGAGGGGACATGGTATAGGCGGGGCCTGGGCAGGGCTATGGGATAAGTGGGTGTGGGGTGGTTGGGGTGTGGGTAAAAAGTGGGCGTGGTTTGGCGGGGAGTAGGTGGGGCTTAACCCGGAAGTGAAGGCTGATTGGTTGATCCTTATCTCTGACAGCTGTCAATCGTTTTGACATGAGGTGTACCCATTATACTACTGAGGAATGACAGGCATGAGAATGAGAATCACTCTGACAGAAGTGAAATGGTTGAATTAAAGGAAGAAAATGTTGAAGTTTGAGACCTGAGAAGAAGGTAGAAGACAAAAGAATGTTGAGGTGATAAAAGCAGAAAGTGGGCAATGCAGCAGTTTGAGATGGGAAAAAGACCAGGAAAAGTCAGTATCAATAGGAGAAAGAATATTGGAATCATTGGTAGTTGGAAAAAAAGAAAAGAAAACCTGTAGAGATTGAATGTTTTATGCACTGTCAGGAAGTCAGTAGGCACACTGAGCAGCAGGACTGGAGGCCCTGAGTGGATCAGGGTGGACTTTGGAATCACTACAGGCAATGCTGGGAGGAGTATGCAGAGAAGCTACAAGACCTTCTCAGAACCAGGTAGACAGCTGATGGGAGGCCTTGTGAAGCAAGAACAGAGGCCCTGAGTGGACCAGAGTAGACCCGAGAATCACCCCTGAGAATGCTGGGAGGAGTATGTTCATGTTACCAGTGGAATACTTATCTGTAATATAATCCAAGGAACTATAATAACAGACAGATCCAAAATACTGCAATTATCATAAAACATTTTATTTCCTTAGAAATCCAGTCATCAAGTCACCAGATTAAAAAAAAAGATTAACTCAATAGCTATTTGGAGAGGCATAGCAATTAATAAGCAGCCTTCAGAGAGAAAAAGTAACATTTGTAAGCTCGGGTTTCCTACAAATGTCATTAAGGACTTGGCTTTTGATCCCTACAGAGCTTATTAATGCAGGAATAAATTAGGGGAACATGCCTCAGACCCCATGGATGTGCCCCAATTACTTGGATATCTGTCTAAGGTCAGGGATATTTGAAATGCAGCAAAAAACAAACTTTAAACATGGTGGGAAGTTCCTAAGCACTATTTATTGTAGCTATAATATGATTAACAATTATTATTAGGAGCGTAAGTCCATAGTCTGTTATTAAGACATGAGGGAAGCCTCTGCTTGCCCTGGATCGGTAGCATGGAATGTTGCTACTCTTTGGGTTTTGGCCAGGTACTACTAGTGACCTGGATTGGCCACCATTAGAACGAGCTACTGGGCTTGATGGACCATTGGTCTGACCCAGTAAGGCTATGACTGTGACTGAGTTCAAAGAAACGTGGGATAAACACAGAGGATCTAGAATCAGAAAATAATATTAAATATTGAAATAAGGCCAGTACTGGGCAGACTTGCATGGTCTGTGTATGGCCGTTTGGTGGGGGATGGGCTGAGGAGGGCTTCAGTGGCTGGGAGGGTGTAGATGGGCTGGAGTAGGTTTTAACAGAAATTTCAGCAGTTGGAACCCAAGCACAGTACTGGGTAGAGCTTTGGATTCTAGCCCAGAAATAGCTAAGAAAAAAAATTAAAAAATTTAAATTGAATCAGGTTGGGCAGACTGGATGGACCATTTGGATCTTTATCTGCTGTCATCTACTGTTATTCTTATGTTCTTATTGGTCAGTCAAGGACTGCAGCAGAGGTGGGACCTAGTGCCACAATAAGGATTCCAAAGGTAACAGGACCATATGGACTGTGATCACTGTAACAATGGGAGGAGAGAGACAAGTGACTCAGTTAACCAAAACAGAAGAACACACGTTCTATATATATATATGACATGAAGAACAAGTTAATAGTTGTAAAGTACTTTCATACAGTTTCGCCTCAGCCAGATCAGAAAAGATTTCAATATCACAATATATTACTCATGAAGTCTCTCCTGTTTAGCAGCAAGGTTGCATGATATCAGAGGGTTTCCAGTTTGATTCTCAATCAGGTTTTCTGCATCCTGGTCAGCCAGGGATAATATAAAGAGAATGGGGGGGAGGGGGCAAAAGGAGCAACACCTGGTAGCCAGATTTAAAATCCTTGCTTGCAAAGTTCAGAAATCATCCCACATGCATGGATCCTAGGAATACTAGGGAGAGAGGGAAGGTGGGGGTCTAGTCCATTAATACAGGGGTAAAACTCCCTGGTAATTGCTAGATCCCAGCTCCAAATTTTGATCAAGTTGGAAAAAAGAACTAAAATCAGATCAGACCAAAACCCCCAAGAAACAAGAGTCCTCTATTTTACTTATATTTTACAAACCTCCTTCAACATTCGTACCTTTAAAATATAAAGTCATCTGCCTTTTTTTCACCATTTACTTAAACTGTACAAAGTTACCTTCACATTATCTTGAATATGTCTAGTAGAAGGTGTTAAAAGAATGGCAGAATTGGAACTGATTTCTTCTGAAGCATACGATGTGCCAGAAATAAATTTGAAAAGTTGAATCTGTAACAGAAATGCATAATTTTGATTTCAGCTCTGGTTGATCTGGTTGTGCTAGGCACCCCCAAAGTAATTAATTACTTCTGGACTTATAGTGATTAGTTATACTAATTAAATTACACACTTATGGAAGTAATTAATTACTGATTGCAGTTACCTGCTTAGAGTAACTAATGGCTTTTTCTTTACTGATACCACACCCAAATATAATTATGTAAAAGCCACATTGGGGTTATATATAAGATGGATATTGCATAACTTTTATCTCTTGATGCTAATTTCAAGGAGATTTGACCAACTCATGCCAAACATATTCTATGCAATGTCATGTCATGTCGTGCTAGTTACTCTTCAAAAATAATTAATTATAGTCACTGTGATAGTGAGTAACTAGTTAACTACTTTATAGATTAGTCAATTACTTTCTCACAGTAAAGTAACTAATTACTAGTGTTGCCTGAATTAAGGGAAAATATTTTGATTTGATTTGGCCCATTGAATTGATTTTCGATTCGATTCACTTTTCCTGCCCAATCCTTTCCTTCACAGCACTCTATAGCACTCTACGCACTTTATAATTTATGCAGAGCCGGAAGAGAAAATTAATTCATAAAAAAAGATTAAAAGTTTATTTTTGTTACACATGCTATTTGCTAAGACCAATGATGAAAACACCACCCCAGTAAGGGTAACGAATTGAAATATAAAGTAGTGCCTTGGGTGTTTGAGGTCTAGCAGAAAAATCAATTTAACATAGTTTTGTCCTCATCGCTTGTTTATTTATTTTGGACATTTCTAGAAGTTTCCTTGTTTGGTGGGTTTATTTTGTAGCCTCTTCACCCACCCCACCTCCCTTTGCTCTCTCCAACCCCACCCCAGTGCTGTGGTGTAAACAAAATAAACAATAATTACTTTTCCTCTCTCTGTTAAGTCCTAGCTCACGTTCGCTATCCAACACCAGCTCTGGCAGGATACACATTTCAAATCTGACATATTGTAATCACAAAATAAAAAAAGGAATTATGTTTTCTACCTTTTGTTGTTTAGTCATTTATTATTCAAATTATGTTGGTCCCAGGCTCTGATTTCTGTTTGTCTTCTATTAATTTACTCGCCAGGGTCTCCTGCCTATCTGACATTTTCTTCTTTCTCCATGCTCACCATCCATCTTCCATCTCTGTACCTTCCCTTTCACTGCCACATCCAATATTTTTGTTTCTTTCCCACTGTCTACCATCTATTTCCCTCTCTCCCTGCCTTGTGCCCTGGGTCAAATCTCTCCATTCCCCTCCATGCAGCATCTTTCTCTTCTTCCCCTCCATTATCATGTGCAACATTTCTGTCTCTCCCCATGCACCATCTCTTTCTCTGCCCTCCACCCTATATCCAACATTTCTCCCTCTCTCTTCTCCAAGCATGTCTCCCTCCCTTCTACCATATGCAGGATTTTCCCCTCTCACCCCTTTCTACCTCTTTGTTGCATCTCTCCCTTCCTCTCCTCTACTCCATGTCCAACAATTCTTCCTCTCTCCCCCCATGCACAGCAGCTTTCTATCCCTCCTATTCCCCTGTGAAAAAGCTTTCCATCCCTCCCTCCCATCCTCCTGTGCAGCAGCTTTCTCTCCCTCCTAATCCTCTGTGCAGCACCTCCCGACCGACCCCTTCCACCATGAGATCTGACATACAGGCCTCCCAGAGCAGAAGCAGCAGTAGCAGCTGGTGGGAGGAGGCAGCACTCTGAACAGGCTGCTTCTGGCCTGCCCCACCAGGGCTTCCCTCTGCCGTGTCATTAGTGACATCATCAGTAACGTGACAGAGGGACGGCCCCAGCGGGGTAGGCCAGGAGCAGCCTGTTCCAAGCCCTGGCTCTTCCCACCAGGAACTGACACCTCTGCTTTAGGAAACTCGGAGGTGTCAGGACTCGCTGAAATCGGTGAGTCTGATTTTTTTAGATAGTGAATCAATATGAATCAATTTACCAATTTGATTCGGCAAATCAGGCAGCACTACTAATTACTAATAAATCAATATTGTACAATATTGGTTATTTTCATTAGCATAGTAAGCTACTTGGACACACAAAAACAATAGTTAGATAATAAACATTCCTACAATAAAACCAACTCAGAGTCACATAATTGAGAAATGCACCCTTGAAATACACTCTTCTTTTATGAAAGGATTTCAAAAAATCCCTTACAGGAGATAACTCAGTGTCAATTTCAGAATCCAGCGCAGCACACTTCTGATATATATCAATAAGATCCAACATATTGCTACTCTTCAGAAAAAGGTCATAAGCTCTTCTGCTATCTGAATATTTATCTGGTACTTCAGCTTCTTCATGGCTCAGGTCTAGTTTATCATGAAGCATGTATTTCCAGGTGGTTACCACATCACTGAGTGAAACTGTAAATTCTCCAGCACACTAAAAATGAACAAAACACGCAACAGTGAAACTCAGAAGATTAATATTTTCATCTAGTACACACCAACTTCTCATTATTTATTTATTTTGTATTTCACTTTTGACCAAAGCAGCTCACAGATAACGTGCACAACTTTTAAACACATACAAAATCTTAAGAATCCACATAGCAGACAACAGCAAAGAAAGGCAGAATGTAAACAGCATCTCAGACCCATTCTAACAGGACAACAGAATCAATATAAAGAGATATAGCTAGCAGAGATAGGTTTTCAACAGTTTTTTTAATTGTAGCAGATTATAAACTGGAATTATACAATGTAATCTTGATCCTGTATTACACTAAAACCCTACATCAGGGGTGTCAAAACTCAATCACATAAGGGGCTGAAATCTGAAAAAAAGGCTAAGCTGCGGGACGTATTTTTAATTAAGATAATTAGAGGTCCTTTAATTAAGATACGCTAATCGATTTAGCACGCGCTAAATGCGCACTTTAATAAAAGGACCCCTAAGTGACTAAGGCTTAGTCTTAATAGAAGTATAATGTCTCCAAACCCCACACCAGCTCTGTGATGTAAACAAAATAAATATTGTAATCGCAAAACAGAAAATAAAATTATTTTTTTCTACCTTTTGTTGGTCCCAGACTCTGGTTGTCTTCTGATAACTCGCTTGCCAGGGTCTCCTGCCCATTTGTCATTTTCTTCTTTCTCCGTGCTAACTATCCATCTTCCATCTCTGTCCTCCCCTTCCATTTCCCATCCCTCCCCCAGAGGTCTGGCATCTTTCCTTTTTTTCGTGTCCATATCCGCAGCTGCAGCAATGGACCCCACCATTCCCAGATCCACCATCTGTCCTTTTCTCAACTACCCTTTTATCCAGCATTTCTCCCTCCTTCCCCATCACCCTAGGGTCCACTATCTCTCTGTTTCTCTTTCTAAATACCCTCCTATCCAGTATCTCTATCCCCCCCTCCACACCATCCCTTGTGTCCAACTTCTCTCTCTTTCTCTTCCTTCCCTCTCCTCTGTTTTATTTCTTCCCCACCCCACCCTCCACTCAGTCCGGCATATGAACATCTGGACCCCTTCTTCTCTCCCGCCGGGTACTTCTACACTAGGGCCTGCCCCTGTCCCGAAGGCCTGTATGTTTTCCCCCCTTCTTCTTCCCGGTCTCACCTTCAGATTTGGCCCGCCGTTCCTACCCTCCCTCCATCCCGGCTTCCTGGTCTCCTCTGGCCCATCGGCAAGAACCGCTGCTGCTCTTCACTCGTGTCTGCCAGAAGGCTGTAGCGAACCTCGCAGGCCGCTGTCCACCTTGGTTGCACGTTCCCTCTGACACAATCCCGTACGTCAGAGGAGGGGTAGGATTGCATCAGAGGGAACGTGCTACCGAGGTGGACAGCGGCCTGCGAGGTTCGCTACAGCCAGCCGGCAATTCTCAGCAGGCTGCTTTGAAGAGGAGACCAGGTGAAGGTGGACGTGAATGAAGAGCAGCAGTGGCGGCAGCGATTCGTGCTGGCAGGCCAGATTTGCTATAAAATTTAAAATGTTTAGCGGGCCAATTTTGAACACCCCGCGGGTCAGATTTGGCCCATGGGCCAGAGTGTGACATGTCTGCCCTACATTTAGAAGCTGAAAAACTTCTTTTTTTTTTTTTTAAATCGGTTTGGGCCAAAATCAAAACTGCATCTGAAGCTGAAACTTCAAGTTTGGTTGTGTTAAAGCGAACCAATGAGGAATATAGGGGATTGCAGTTTGCAGTCTGGATCTCTCTGCTAACCCCACAGTGTCCAAGCAAGAATATAATAAATTTAAATACTACTACTATTATTAATCATTTTTGTACCTCTAAAAAAAACAAACAGTATCCACATACATGGATAGCGGCTAATAAAAACTGAAACTACGTAAGCCACAGTGCTTTTACACTTGTTAACTCTGTGCTACAGTTGGAATGACAGCTGATGTCATATCTCCACAGAGAGGTTAGTTCCTAAGGAACTTATTGTCCCAAATTTACAGACTCAAAATTCCTGCTAAAATTTTGTATCAAAAGCATTTATTTGGAGCACTCTGTTTAGCATATAAATTATTGTGCAAGAAAACTTTTTTGTACAGAGATTGCAAAAAACGATTGCAAACAATGGAGTTAACAGCCACATCCCTACCCCAGATTGCTTTACAATCCCTGGTAGTCTAGCAGTGTACTCAGGGCAGGAGAAATGCCCCAGTCGCAGCAGCCATTTTGAGAGCAGAGTCGGAACAGGCTAAAGGTGTAGTGTGCAAAAGTGACTTCAACATGCATAAAATTGGTTCAAATGCAATAAGAAGTTTTACACATTAAATATAAGTTCTACACATTAATTATTATTGACATGAATATATTACATGACTCAGAAGTCAGAAATTGAGAAAAAAAAATTTAATTAAAAAAGTCAAAAAATCCAAAACTGAACCAATCGGTTGATATGTGTACGGTGACATCCAGCGAGTGGAACGTGTAGGGGTCCTTTTACTAAGTCATGCTAATGATTAGCATGCACTAATCTAATCTAATACTTGGTTTTGTATACCAAGACTTCAATCTAAGAGAGCTCAACTCGGTTTCCAATAGTTAAATTAAGCTGAAAGAAACATATTGAATGAATCTCAAAAAGGATTAATTACCAAAGTGTTTAGTAAACAGAATAGTTTTCAAAGCCTTACAAAAAGAAGAAAGGGAACCAGAACTTCTCAGGAAAAGTGGAAGATCATTCCAAAGTTGTGTGAACTTGAAGGACAGAGAGAGGCCAAAAATCTTGGTTCTTTTGATACCTTTACCAGATGGGCAAGAAAGCTTAAGTTGTTGATTGCCTCTTGCAAAAGAGAATCTATAAAGATTCCAAGATAAAAGAACTAAGGGAGTAAAAATACCAAGAAGAATTTTAAGAAAACAGGCACACTTGAACTGAACTCTAAAATACACCGGGAGCCAGTGAAGGTTGAAGAGCAGTGGCGTCACATGATCAAACTTACACTTCCCAAACATCAGCCTGGCAGTAGTATTCTGGACCAATTGTAATCTGGAGAGACATGTTTTGTGATACCGAGGTAAAGGGTATTACAATAATTGAGATGATAGATTGAACCAAAATGGAAAAGTGGTGTTGATGAAAAAGGTGTCTAACTTTTATCAGCATGCGTAGATTGAAAAAACATTTCTTAATTACAGAGTTGATCTGGTCCTTAAAAGAAAGCGATGAATCAAAAAGAACTCCCAGGATCTTAGCAGAAAACTTGATTTGCAGGAGAGAACCAGATATCAATGCTACAGAGCTAGGAAGAAAATCAAGTTTAGGGTCTAGCCACAAGAATTTTGTCTTAGATGCATTAAGTTTCAACTGAATGGATTGGGCCCACATTAGAATTTTGGAGATGCTAAGATTTACTTTAGAGGCTAAATGCCATGCCTTGCCTTTGGCCCCTCCCACTGCATCCCTAGATATATTGGGAGGGGGAAGCCCTGTCGTTTGCAGCACACAGCCCTGTAGGCAGGAGTGAGCTTCTCTCCTGCCATTTGCTCTTCCGAAGATACAGGGGGAGCCCAGGAATGTTAGGGGGATGTGGGGGAGGGGTAGAGATGTCAGGGGAGGTACAGGATGTCAGGGGGATGTCGGAAATGTCAGAGGGAAGGGTATAGGGCTCTGCGGCTCAGCTGATCCTGGCAGAGGGAATCCCCATCAGCTGAGCTGCCAGGAATCCCCAAAACCAGCTCAACTGATGGGGATTCCCTCTGCTGCAATCAGACAAGGTAGCTGGTGAGTACATCTACAAAACTTATGGTTTTCATGTAGATGTTTTAATTTTTGAAAATGGGAAAAAAAGGGTAGACATCCTAAGGATCAACAAACTTATACCTATCTCATTTTCAAAAATAAAATATAGATATTTGGCAGCTTTGAAAATGGACATTTTTCCTGCATCTTGCACAAAACATCCAGCCTCAGACTTAGGCACACTTTTGATTATGCCCCTCCACACCTACTAGCTTACATCAAGAGAGGGAAAGAGTTACATACTCCAATAAAATAAATTTAAAAGGAAAACAAGGTTATAAACCAATATACTTGGCACATAATCCTTCCATAACTCCTAAGTTTAAGAAGCTAATTTCTCATGACATTTAAGGAAATTTTTCTAATTGTGAAGAGTCCCAAAAAAAATAAATCCTTTCCTTGGTAAATGAGATATTTAAGAAAAAAATGTTGCACTCAGGGACTTCAGAGTTAAAAAAAAAAAAAGCCTCACACCCTGGGTACATCAGAAAAAACATGTATTTTCCATCACAAAAGCTCACTTCATTGTCTTAGTTCTTTTTAAATTGATCATTTTATGTTTATTTTATGAGAGTTTTAGCAACATATGCTGGCTTTTACAAAGCTATGGTAAAGGTTTCTATTGTGGGCTGATGAGGTAAATGCTCCGACGCTCAAAGAATTCCTATGAGCATTGGAGCATTTACTTTGCTGGTCCATGGTAGAAACCTCTACCGTGGCTTTGTAAAAGGAGCCAATAGTAACATAGTAATTGATAGCAGATAAAGACCTACATGGTCCATCCAGTCTGCCAAACAATATGGCCAGAGCTACATTATTATTATCGCTGAAGAATAGTCACATTTATCAATACATAATTAAATCAATAAAGCAACAACATTGCTAACTTTTCACTTCCTAATTTCAACCTTAAAATTCCTTCCTCGCCTCCTTTGATAGTGACTGTCTGAGGATCTCAAGGTGGTGAATGTGATAAGATGGTAGAGAAAGCCTGAACAATTAGCAAGAGGCTATACCAAAAGAAAGAATGAAGGTGCTAATACCTCTGTAGAAGTTGCTGGTGAAGCCCCTCCTGGAATATTGTTTTCAGTATCTTACTAAGGACACAGAAAGATTTGAAGCAGTTCAGAGGATGATGACAAAATTAATATGATGTTCGTACCCAAAGACATATGAAAGACCAGAATATATATACCTTAGAGCAGTGGTCTTTGCTAATTTTTAAGCAAGGCCCGTTTTAGATCCAAAAGGACTGACAGAAAGCCAACAAATATATTCCTACTTTGAGCGATAACACGAATAATGCTTCACAACATTCATTACTACCAGAACACCTGGCTTTGGTTACATGCGCATAACATAGAAACATGATGGCAGATAAAGGCCAAATGGTCCATCCAGTCTACCCATCTGATGTAACCATTATCTCTTCCTCTAAGAGATCCCATGCTTTCTTGAATTCAGACACAGTTTCTTGACCTCACCACCTCGTCTGGGAGACTGTTCCATACATCTACCTTTCTATAAAAAAAGTATTTCCTTAGATTACTTCTGAGCCTATCACCTCTTAACTTCATCCTATGCCCTCTCATTCCAGAGCTTCCTTTCAAAAAAAAAAAATAAAAAAAAGATGCTCGACTTATGCACATTTACGCCATGAAGGTATTTAAACGTCTCTATCATATCTCCCTTCTCCCACCTTTCTACTTAAGTATACATATTGAGATCTTTAAGTCTGTCCCCATATGCCTTATAACGAAGACAATGTACCATTTTAGTAGCCTTCCTCTGGACCGACTCCATCTTTTTGAAGGTGCAGCCTTCAGAATTGTACACAATATTCTTTTTTTTTTTTTTTTTTGAAAATATTTTTATTGAATGAACCAGTCACGAGAAGTACAATCAGCAGCCAAGCCAAAAGATAATAACAGCATAGATACAATAAATGAGGTCTCACCAGTCTTATACAGAGGCATCAATACCTCCTTTTTTCTACTGGTCATACCTCTCCCTATGCATCCTAGCATGCTTCTAGCGTTCACCGTCACCTTTTCAACCTGTTTGGCCACAGATAACCCTAAGCAAATACAGGACTATAAACTAAAAGTCCTAATACACACAAACGAATCTAAGATGCCAGATTCTGCATAGAGTACATAGAAACATAGAAGATGAAGATGAAACATAGAAGATGACGGCAGAAAAGGGCTACAGCCCATAAAGTCTGCCCACTCTGCTTACCCCCTGTCTATGCCCTAATGACCCAATTTTCTTATCTTGACCCTCATAGAGATCCCACATGGGTATCCCATTTATTCTTAAAGTCTGACACGCTGTCTGCCTCGATCACCTGCACTGGAAGCTTGTTCCAATGATCAACCACTCTCTCTGTGAAGAAATACTTTCTGGTGTCGCCATGAAATTTTCCGCCCCTGAGTTTGAGCGGGTGCCCTCTTGTGGCCGAGGGTCCCTTGAGAAAGAAAATATCATCTTCCACTTCGACACGTCACGTGAGGTACTTAAATGTTTCGATCATGTCTTCCCTCTCCCTACGTTCCTCGAGAGTGTAGAGCTGCAATTTGTTCAGTCTCTCTTCATACGAGAGACCCTTGAGCCCCGAGATCATCCTGGTGGCTGTCCGCTGAACTGATTCAATTCTGCGCACATCTTTACTGTAATGTGAGCTCCAGAATTGCACAAAGTACTCCAGATGAGGTCTCATCATGGCCCTGTACAACGGCATTATGACTTCAGGCTTTCGGCTGATGAAACTTCTATTGATACAACCCAATATCTGCCTTGCCTTAGATGTAGCCTTCTCCACTTGATTGGCAGTTTTCATGTCTGCACTGATGATTACTCTTAAATCTGGTTCTGCTGAAGTCCTAGTTAAAGTTTCTCCGTTCAAGAAGTACTTCCTGCATGGATTTCCGCTTCCGAGGTGCATAACCTTACATTTCTTAGCATTGAAGCTTAGCTGCCAGGTTGAGGACCAACTTTCCAATGTAAGCAGGTCCTGCGCCATATAATTCTGTAAACTGCATTCACTTACTATATTACATAGTTTGGCATCATCGGTGAATAGTGTTATTTTACCTTGAAGCCCTTGAGTCAGATCCCCTATGAATATGTCGATAAGGAGTGGACCCAGGACCGAGCCCTGCGGCACTCCACTGGTCACCTCCGATGTTTTAGAGAGGGTACCATTAACCACCTCCCTCTGAAGTCTGCCACTCAGCCAATCATTGACCCATGCAGTTAGTGTCTCTCCTAACCCCATCGATTCCATCTTGCTTAGCAGCCTGCGGTGTGGGACACTGTCAAAAGCTTTACTGAAGTCCAGGTACACGACGTCCAGAGAAATTGAAAGAAATACATTTCTTCCTGAACAGTGCAAAATATATACAGCAGATATAAATTCTGAAAACTGACACATTTCAATCACTAAATTGAAAATAAAATCACTTTTACTACCTTTGTTGTCTGGTGATTTTAGTTTTCTACTCATCTATTCCCAGTGTCAGGTTGCACTTCCTTCTATCTGTGCTTAACTCTGTTGCCAAGGCCTTCTTATCCATTTGCTGTTTTTCTCTCCAACTATCTTTGGCATTAAACTTTAATATTCAACTTTCTTCCATTTTTCTACTTCTTCTTCAAATCTATCTACTTTTCCATACTTTTCCATCTATTCATGCGTACTATTCTCATCCCCTATTCCCATCTATCCATAAACATAATTTCTTCCCTTGCCCACCTCTCCCATCCCTGTGCATCATGTCCTCCCTCTATCTCCTGTTCCCCTCCATCCCTGTGTACCATCTCTTCCTTCTCCAATGGTCTGACATCTGTGTGTCCCCTTTCCACCTCCTAGGGTTTCAGCAAAGCCTTTGATACAGTTCCTCATAGGAGGCTGTTGAACAAACTTGAAGGGCTGAAGTTAGGACCCAAAGTGGTGAACTGGGTCAGAAACTGGCTGTCGGACAGACGCCAGAGGGTGGTGGTTAATGGAAGTCGCTCGAAGGAAGGAAAGGTGACTAGTGGAGTCCCTCAGGGTTCGGTGCTGGGGCCAATCCTGTTCAATATGTATGTAAGTGACATTGCTGAAGGGTTAGAAGGAAAAGTGTGCCTTTTTGCAGATGATACCAAGATTTGTAACAGAGTAGACACCGAAGAGGGAGTGGAAAATATGAAAAAGGATCTGCAAAAGTTAGAGGAATGGTCTAATGCCTGGCAACTAAAATTCAATGCAAAGAAATGCAGAGTAATGCATTTGGGGATTAATAATAGGAAGGAACCGTATATGCTGGGAGGAGAGAAGCTGATATGCACGGACGGGGAGAGGGACCTTGGGGTGATAGTGTCCGAAGATCTAAAGGCGAAAAAACAGTGTGACAAGGCAGTGGCTGCTGCCAGAAGGATTCTGGGCTGTATAAAGAGAGGCGTAGTCAGTAGAAGAAAGAAGGTGTTGATGCCCCTGTACAGGTCATTGGTGAGGCCCCACTTGGAGTATTGTGTTCAGTTTTGGAGACCGTATCTGGCGAAAGACGTAAGAAGACTTGAGGCGGTCCAGAGGAGGGCGACGAAAATGATAGGAGGCTTGCACCAGAAGACATATGAGGAGAGACTGGAAGCCCTGAATATGTATACCCTAGAGGAAAGGAGAGACAGGGGAGATATGATTCAGACGTTCAAATACTTAAAGGGTATTAACGTAGAACAAAATCTTTTCCAGAGAAAGGAAAATGGTAAAACCAGAGGACATAATTTGAGGTTGAGGGGTGGTAGATTCAGGGGCAATGTTAGGAAATTCTACTTTACGGAGAGGGTGGTGGATGCCTGGAATGCGCTCCCGAGAGAGGTGGTGGAGAGTAAAACTGTGACTGAGTTCAAAGAAGCGTGGGATGAACACAGAAGATTTAGAATCAGAAAATAATATTAAAGATTGAACTAGGCCAGTTACTGGGCAGACTTGTACGGTCTGTGTCTGTGTATGGCCGTTTGGAGGAGGATGGGCAGGGGAGGGCTTCAATGGCTGGGAGGGTGTAGATGGGCTGGAGTAAGTCTTAACAGAGATTTCGGCAGTTGGAACCCAAGCACATTACCGGGTAAAGCTTTGGATTCTCGCCCAGAAATAGCTAAGAAGAAAAAAAAAAAAAAAAAAAAAAAAATTTTTTTAAATTGAATCAGGTTGGGCAGACTGGATGGACCATTCGGGTCTTTATCTGCCGTCATCTACTATGTTACTATGTTACTATGTTACTATGTTATCTTTATCCTTTCTTCCCACAGTCTGGTATCTTTCTCTCCCCCTTCCTTCCTTTCCCTCTTCCCCACTTTGTGGTCTGATTTCTCTCTTTCTTTCCCGTCCCCTTCCTCTACCTTAGTCTGGAATTCCTCCCTCCTTCTTCCTTTCCCTAGTCTGGCATCTCTTTCTTTTCCTGACCCCTTTTCCCTATCCAGTGATCTGACATCTCTCTCCTTCCCTTCCTCCACTCTGTTGGTCTGGCATCTCTATCTGCCCCTTCCCTTTCTTCCCCTGGAGGTCTGGCATTTTTCCTTCTCATCCCTGAAGATCAGTATCTCTCTTACCCTCCCCATTTACCCTTCCCATATTGTAACCGCCCCCCTCCCCCCCCCCCCCCCCGGTGGGATCTGGGTGCTTGCTCACCATCCTCCTTCCTAGCAGCACTGCTGTAACTCTTCGGGCTGCTGGCAGTGTGAGAGAAGTATTTATTTAAAAATTTAAATACCGCATACAACTATGCAGTTTCCATATCACATACATACAATCTTGTTTCCCTCTGATTATCACATATAACAGACGCGTCAAGACAACATCGTTAATAGTCCCTGTTATAATAGGGAGAGAGCACAAATTCAATCAATTCAGAAGTACAAACAAGCTTTAATGTCAGAAAAATTCTAGAAGGCGATTATCAACTGAAATATATCTTAGCATAAGAAGGCATTGGCAAATAATTGAGTTTTCAGCATTTTCTTAAAATTCATCCTCCCTATACAAAACCGCAGGATACCAGGCAAGGCATTTCATAGTTGTACGCCAGCCACAGATGCTTTCTCTCTGCTACTGCTTCCTGCCTATGTGGGGACAGGAAGCAGTAGCAGAGTCACCAAGGGCAGCATGTTTACTTCACTCACGCTGCCGACGGCCTGAAGTGTTACAGCGGTGCCGCTAGGAACGAGAACAGTGAGCAAACACTGGATCTTGTCGGGGGAGGAGGACTACAGATAGGTGCGTGAGCCACCTAGAAAGTCTCCATTGGCTTGCGAGCCTTGCAATGAAGACCGCTGCCTTAAAGGAAAGGAGGGAGATGGGAGATATGATACAGGTGTTTAAATACTTGTACAAACAATTTTTTTCCAGAGATGGTAAGCAGTAGAACTAGAGGACATTTATTGAGATTGCAGGGCAGTAAGACTTAGACATAACATCTGGAAATATGTTTTCATGCTAGATGCCTGGAATACCTTGCTAGTGAAAGTGGCGAGGACAAAAAAAAAACCAAACAACCCAGCAGCTTACCTATCACTGTGGGTACAAATATTAACTCCCCTCTCCCCTTTTACAAAAGCGCGGAAAAGGTTTTTAGCACTGGCTGGTGCGCTGAATGCTCTGCGCTGCTCCAACAGTCAGAGTTCCTATGAGCGTCAGAGCATTCAGGGCATCTACCGGCACTAAAAACCTCTTCTGCATTTTTGTAAAAGGGGGGATTTAATAAGCAAGCTCAGAATCCCCTTGCTCCTTACCCCCAGAGCAAAGTTTGTGAACTTCTTTCTGAAAGCAACATCAATCTAAGGAACAGAATGAAAAGCTGAAAAACAATCAGGCCCTTTATCATGGACAGAATATGTAAAAAATGAATCCCTGCCATAATACAAAATAAAATTCCTTCTAAACAATAAAACAGCAAACTATGGAATTTTACATTTTCTGCTACAAGGCTTTTTTGTACACAACCCCGCCCCTTTTCATGAAGCCGTGTTACTTTTTTTATTGCTAGGCATGGTGGAAAAAGCTCTGACACTCATAGAATTCCTATGAGTGTTGGAGTTACCGTATTTTCGCGGATATAACGCGCACCCGTGTAAAACGCGCACACGGGTATAGTGCGCGGGGAACACAAATCTATGTAAAAAAATTTTAATATAGCGCGCACACGCGTATACCGCGCATGCTAAAACCTCTCCCGCCTACTCCGAACCGACATCCTCCCCCCCGCTAGCTTACCCGCGTTTTACAACTTTTTTTTTTCAATCCGATCCGGCATCCCCCTACGAACCGGCATCCTCCCCCCCCGCTCACGTCACACACCCCTCCCCCGCGATCCTACATCCCCCCCCCCAGCACCGCAAAACATGTCTTACCCGATTGGGCACCGGCACCAGCACCAATGCACAGGATGTGCCAGTGCCAGTGCCCGAAGATCCTCCCTCGTTGGTTTGGGTTGGTTTGGGCTGGGCTGAGCTGGGCGGTGCAGGAGAGATCCTCCTTCTTCCTGCGCCGGGCTGGACTAGGCTTTGAGCATTTGCGCATGCTCAAAGCCTTCTGGTCTCGCTCTCTCAAGAGCGAGACCAGAAGGCTTTGAGCATGCGCAAATGCTCAAAGCCTAGTCCAGCCCGGCGCAGGAAGAAGGAGGATCTCTCCTGCACCGCACCGCCCAGCTCAGCCCAGCCCAAACCAACCCAAACCAACGAGGGAGGATCTTCGGGCACTGGCACTGGCACATCCTGTGCATTGGTGCTGGTGCCGGTGCCCAATCGGGTAAGGTATGTTTTGCGGTGCTGGGGGGGGATGTAGGATCGCGGGGGAGGGGTGAGCGGGGGGGGGGGAGGATACCGGTTCGTAGGAGGGATGCCGATCGGATTGAAAAAAAAAAAAGTTGTATACCGCGCTCACGCATATAACGCGCGAGGGGTATGCGCGGTAGGTAAAAACGCGTATAACGCGCGCGTTATATGCGTGAAAATACGGTAATACCACTGAAGCCGGCGATAAATAAAGCGGCTTCAGAAAAAGGGACCTAAATGAAAAATTATTAAAATAAACCTGAGCAATTTTTTGCTCTTCTCTGATAGTATACTAACCTGTTTATTGACACCAGCCATAGCAAGCTGCAAAACCAAAAGCATGTCATCAGCCCCACATACTGTTGATCTTTCACAGTATATTAATGCGGACAATTTTCTTCTGAAACATTTGATCATGTTCAAGATACTTTGCTGGATACAAGCCATCCT
Organism: Geotrypetes seraphini; assembly: GCF_902459505.1. Taxonomy (NCBI): domain Eukaryota; kingdom Metazoa; phylum Chordata; class Amphibia; order Gymnophiona; family Dermophiidae; genus Geotrypetes; species Geotrypetes seraphini. The sequence continues at coordinate 20,807,873 of NC_047090.1, read as the reverse complement.
CCTAAACCAAAAAAAGTAAGATGAATTATGGACATCACACTTCGAGGTTTATATTTGTATTAATTCAGCATTTGGAAACTATGTGGAGTAATTTATGTCTAAAAGAACTAGCTGGCAAATATACCAACTAATCCACCCCTGTTAAAGAGTCAACATCATAGACTAGGACCCAGATGCCAAGTTACCCTGTTCCAGAATGGAGATTTTGAGACAGTCCTGGTTTTGAATTCAAATCCCAAAACAGTGTGGAATTTGTGGTGCCTGATCTCGCCCAAATGTTGAAACCAATTCTGTCAGCCACATAATGCACCAGAATGGAGTGGTCAGAAATCCATAAGAGTCTCAAAATATCCAGCCTAGAACTAAGTAACTTAGCATCCCTGCTAGGACCAAAGTTCTACTGGAGGGCACTAAGCATCCAATGGGGTGAATGTATAATCATGACAGAGGAACACATGCGTCTTGAAACTGTAACTGGTAGCTTGCAAAAGAACAAAATTCCACTATGTTAAACAGCCACATTGTATGTCAAAACATTAGTAAAAGGAAAGCTTTTACCAATTAATGAGAAGCTATCAAGGAAGGGATGAAGTAAATCAAAGTCACAGTGGTTGGCATTTAGGGCCAAATTCTATAAATGGCACTGAATATTAAGTGCCGGGAAAAATCTGCACTCAGATCTGCAATGGGCTTTTCAGGATAAGCACCCTTTATTGAGAACACTTAGCATGGATTTCCACACCAAAGGCTTTTTATACCTGCTGAAACCTGGTATAAATCCTGGTGCGCAAATTGGGCAAAGATCTCTGCTGTTCTATAATACTGTGCCTAAATCATGTGGATGCTCCTGAACCACCCATACTACTCTCATGGTCATGCTCCCTTTTGAGTTGCACACCATTCAATTTAGGTGCCTATACTAGTGCTGCCCGATTTAGGAAAAAAAAATTTCAATTTGATTCAGCCTATTGAATCGATTTTTCAATTCGATTTTCATGCCCAATTGGGTGTTTTTTTAAAACATCCTGGTGGGTTTATTTTATAGCCTCTTCACCCCCTTTGCCCTCTCCTAACCACACTGGCGCCGTGGTGTAAACAAAATAAACAAACAAAAAAACTTTTCCTCTCTCTGTTAAATCCTAGCTCACGTTTGCGGTCTAACACTAGCTCTGGCAGGATACACGTTTCAAATCTGACATATTAGTTTTTCTACCTTTTGTTGTCTGGTCATTATTCAAATCTTGTTGGTCCCCGGTTCTGGCTGTCTTCCCATAACTTGCTTTCCAGGATCTCCTTCTCTCTTCTTGCTAACCATCCATCTTCCATCTCTGTCCTCCCCTTCCGTTTCCCTTCCCTCTCCCGGAGGTCTGGCATCTTTCCTTTTTTTGTCTCCATCCACAGATCCACCTTTTCTCAACTACCCTTTCATCCAGCATCTTTCCCTCCTTCCCCACCACTCCAGGGTCCACCATCTCTCCCTTTCATCACTAAATCCCATTGTCCACCATCTCTCTCCCTCTCCTCTGTTTTTAGATCCATTATTTCTTCCCCCCAAAGTCCGGCATATGCACGTCTCTTTGAACCCCCCCCCTTCCCTCTGTGCACTTCTACACCAGGGCCCCCTCCCCTGAACATCTGTACTCCCCCTGAAGACCTACACCCCACCTCTGAAGGCATGCACATCCCCCCCCTGATGGCCTGCACCCCACCCCTGAAGGCCAGCCTGTCCCCCCTGAAGGCCTGCACCCTCCTTGAAGGCCTACACCCCACCCCTGAAGGCCAGCATGTCCCCCCCTGAAGGCCTGCACTCCCTGAAGGTCTGCATGTCCCCCCTGAAGGCCTACACCCCACCCCTGAAGGCCTGCATCCTCCCAAAGGCCTACACCCCACCCCTGAAGGCCAGACTGACCCCCCCTGGAAGGCTGCATCCCCCCACGAAGGACTACACCCCCCCTCCCCCCGGAAGGCCTATGTGATGCTAGGAAGCCGGACACTAGCGGGGAATCCACTTCCCGACTGACCCTCCCCACTCGCCCTCTAAAGCAGGAGCAGCAGGCCAGCAAGACGCAGCATTGCAACTCCTGCTTTAGGGGGGAGGGTCAGTCAATGAATCAGGAGGCCAATTTTTTGACGTGGTAAATCGATTCGAATCGATTCACCCAAAGTGAATCGATTTGAATCGTGAATCAGGCAGCACTAGCCTACACAAACAAAAACTGAAAGAAAAAAGAAAGACATACTTCACAAAGCAAATAGGAGAAGGATCACAAGACACAAAAAAGCTGTTTCAAATACTAAAAGAACTCACAGACACCACACCCTACTTGACAAATAACAACTCCCCCCTCCCTCAGCCACCCTCTTCAAAAACAAGATCGCAAATATCAGAGCCATGTTCAATGGAACACCTACGCACCTAGAAGAGATATCAAACCCCCCCACAGAAAAAGAAGCAGTCACAGCTGACAGAACTTGGTCTCACCTCCCACCTATACAATGGCAGTGTTCTCCCTAGCGTGTTCCTGCCGGGCACATCGCCCAGCTACTTTAAGTGAACGCCCGGCTGCCATTTTGCAGCTGCAGAGACCGCGATCTGACATCGGACTCGGCGGTGGTTCGCGCATGAATTGTCAAGCGCCTGCTTCTTCCGGTTTGCCTGCACCCCATACTTGAAGGTGAACATACCTTTCCTGCTTGAACCACAACTTCAGCAGCATTTAATTCAGCACGCAAACTTCGGATAATGCCTGTTCTTCCGCTCAGATCAGGTCTAACTGAGCATGAGCAGAAGAACCAGCATTAGCGACCAACGGATTTTCCACGAATCACGCCACTGCTCACGGTGGAGTACGGGCGTGGAAGGGGTAATTTGCATAGCGCGCCAAGGGGTTGTATTTCGATTGGTCCAACGCCTTAGCACGCTATGCAAATTATCCCTTCCCCGCTCTTACTCCTTCACCGTGAGCAGGGAAGGGTAATTTGCATAGTGTTTTTAACATAGACCTATTAAAACATTTTCGCCCACGCTCCAAAGGTCCGCCCCTGCAACGACCAAACTTTTGTTTCCCGCTGTGCTGAGTGACCAGGCAGAAAGTTTTGGGCGAGTTAGGTTGATGGTTTTAACTTCCCTCTGTGCTTTCAGAAGGGTATTTTAGAGAGAAAAAAAAGTTGTAAGCTCTATCAAGCAGAGACTATTTTCTTACTTTTAACTCTGTGTAGCCTGCGTTGTCTGGTAGACCTATAGAAATATTTAATAGCAGTAGGTCCTCCAGAAAGGGGGGGGGAAAAAAAGAGTCCAGGGCCAGACTTGGCTGTGCTTTTCCCTCTTTGTGACTCTGCAGCGTTGCGTACATCTGAGAACGCTATAGAAATATTTAATAGCAGTAGGTCCTCCAGAAAGGGGGAAAAAAAGAGTCCAGGGCCAGACTTGGCTGTGCTTTTCCCTCTTTGTGACTCTGCAGCGCTGCGTACATCTGAGAGCGCTATAGAAATATTTAATAGCAGTAGGTCCTCCAGAAAGGGGGAAAAAAAAAGAGTCCAGGGCCGGACTTAGTTGTGCCTTTCTCTCTTCTTTCATCACAGAGTGTTTGGGGCAGGTTAAGCCCAGACGAGCAAACAATAAAAATCCTTGTAGCACTCACTGGTTCCTGTTAAAGTGACACATCTGCCATTCCTTTTTTTGTTCATATCTTGCCCTGCAGTAGTGTAAGTGTGCACTGAATAACCAATAGGCTCCCACGTTACCACTCAAAAGTCTTATTCATAGGTACTTTTCATTTTACCAATATGAGTAAAAAAAGTGTTCAGAAAACAACACTGCTCAGTTATTTCAGAAAAGAGACGCCATAAACCAATGAAGGTGCAGCGTCAACTGCTGATGTGGCAATTTCAGACAAAGACATTGCAGAGGCTGGTCCATCAGGGGAAATCTTTTCAGCACACACTCTGCCAATTGATAAATCTAAGCACCGCTTATCCGGCATAAACAAACAATGGTTTAAAGAGTTTGATTGGCTAATGGTCAAAGAAAATGGTATGTGGTGCTCATTGTGCATGAAATATTCAAACACCTCCCAAGGAGGGAGTTACCTTGGGTAAATGTGCCATGCACAAGAATTCGAAAAGAAAGCTTGCTGGACCATGAAAAAAGTAAAACACACATTGAGTCTTCTTCTGATCTTTTAGAAAGCGTGTACTAGAGCAAACTGGAATTGGTCAAATTGAAAGATCTGTATCTATGTTAAATAACTTACAGAGAGATGCCTTTGTGGGAGCTTTAAAATCCATGTATTGGTTGGCAAAAAATGAGTTACCACATACAACGTTGTTTGAAAAGCTGTTGGAACACTGTAAAGAAATGGGTTGTTCCTTTTTACAACATCTCAGTGTTGGTAAAAATGCACATTACACCTCAGAAAGAATAATGCAAGAGCTGCTGGATGTCTTAGCATCAGAAATAAAGTCTAACATACTGAAAACTATGCACGCTGAAAATTTTTTCAGTATTCTGTGTGATGAAACCAGTCATCTCAGTTGTAAAGCAATTAATTATTTACATTGCAATGGTCAGACTTCAACAAACTGTATAATAAATACAGCCACACAGCCTGTGACCTTAACCATTGCCCCACCATACCTACTGAAAACCTCCAGTACACTATTCCGCACTCTACTCCTACAATGGATACAAACTTTACTCACAGATGGCCTTTTTCCACAAGACCTCAGTGAAATCATCATAACTCCGATCCTAAAAGACCCCAAAGGACCAACGGACCAACCTTCCAACTACAGATCTATAGCCTCAATCCCACTTTATGTCAAGCTTATGGACGGCCTAGTAGCTAAAACCCTGACCTTATACCTAGAAAACCACAACTTACTACACCCCACACAGTCTGGTTTCAGATCCAACTACAGCACGGAAACCCTACTAGGAACACTCATGGACACCGCTAGACAACATCTCAGTAGAGGAAAAAAAATGATGATCATACAACTAGACCTATCAGCAGCCTTTGACCTGGTAGACCACAACATCCTTCTACAAACACTAGACTCTATAGAAATCTCAGGCAAGGTACTATCATGGTTCAAAGGCTTCCTACAATCCAGAACATACAGAGTTAAAACAAACATGGTCCAACCCGTGCGAAGTTACCCAAGGATCATCTCTATCTCCCACACTCTTCAACCTATACATTGCCTCCCTCAGCTTCTACCTAGACAAACATGGCCCTCCTATAGCTATGCAGACGACATCACCATTCTCCTTCCCTTCGACCAACCGGAGCCCACCATGATAGGCACAATACACAAAACACTTGAAACATTAGCAGCATGGATGACAGAGCACAAACTAAAGCTTAATCTGGACAAAACAAACTTCATCTTCCTAGAAAACAGTAAAACCCCATCCTTAACAAACATAGTAATAAACTCGATCTCATACCTCATTCATCCCACGCTAAAACTCCTTGGAATACTGATTGACAGAGGCTGTACCATGCAACCACAAATCAACAAAATAATAAAAACATCATTCAAAACTATGAGAAACCTAAGACAGATTCAAAAATTCTTCGCCAGAAAATTCCAACTCTTGGTACAATCTCTAATCCTAGGCTTAATGGACTACTGCAACATATTATATCTCCCCTGCCCAGCAACCATGATGAAACAATTAGAAACTATACAAAACACAGCCCTAAGATTCATCTACTTGCTAAAAAAATACGACCACATCACAGAAGCATACCACGACTCACACTGGCTCCCAATACAAGCAAGAATACACTACAAATTCCACTGTCTACTATTTAAAGCTATAAATGGAGACAGCCCAACCTACTGGAACAACCGACTAACTCAATCTACCTCAACCAGACACAGGAGAACCCACACACTATTCACACACCCACCTACCAAAAATGTCATACGAAGAAAAACTTATGACAACCTACTAGCCACCAGAGCAGCAAAGCTGGACAGACAACTCACAAATCTGCTATCCTCAACCACAGACTACAAAACCTTCAAAAAAGAAACAAAAACCCTACTCTTCAAAAAATACATTAAACCTCTATAACAGAACCAGACCCGCCCCAAGCTTCACCCAAAACACTATCTACATAGCAAATCAAAAATATTCAAATCACTCATTAGGCATTTATTAGTATCTTGACAATTCTCATGTAATCCATCGAACGTATTTTATAGCATCATAACAATTTTTATATAATCCGCCTTGAACCATAAGGTTAACGGCAGAATAGAAATCACTAATGTAATATAATGTAATGTATTGTTATATAATATTGTACATCCAGATCTGTGCTTGTTAATTTCAATAATTAAATCATTTTAACTATTTTGTACACAGATCTGGGATCCACACCCAATTTTAGGTGACCTTTACAGAATAGCACTTATGCACGTATTTAGTACCAAAAATTGATAGTTACACACATAATAAGTGTGGTAGATACTATTCTCTAAATGGCATACCTAGATTGTTTAGCATGCAACTAGCCAGGATGTAGGTACACATAAGTGAACCATGAGTATGTCCCCAGGCAATTCATACAACTTACAGAATACTATCATTTGCACATGTGCATGGTATACTTAAATACACCCATTATGCTAGCCATTGACCTATATCAAAAAGCATGTATAGCTTTTGGTGCACCAATGTAGCTTTGCACTAACATTCTATAAAGTCTTAAGTACACCGTTAAGCCACTAAAGAACTGAGCTAAGCTCGCCATTGTAACACTACAGTTTCCAAGTTATCCAGTTCCAGAAGGGAGATTTCAGGCCAGTCTTGAATTTCTGACTACTTCATCCCGATGCATTATGGAACCTGCAGCACCGAATTCAATGGGTAAAATCAAGGGCTACAACCACACATGCTTTCAGTTGCAAGTGTTAAACTAGGACTGGCCAGTCTGCTTGCTGGAACTGGTACCTCATTTTGATTTTGCAAAGCTGCCAAGGTATAGAACTGCCACCTTAGTTTTTAAGTACATCTTCCTTTCCTTTTTGACATCCAGAGCCAGCTATGAGCACAAAAGCGCACTGTTAAAGTCAATTAAGTTCTACACTGCCTGCTCTGGCCCTGTAGGGCAGGGGTGTCAAAGTCCCTCCCCGAGGGCCGCAATCCAGTCGGGTTTTCAGGATTTCCCCAATGAATATGCATGAGATCTATCTGCATGCACAGCTTTCATTGTATGCTAACAGATCTCATGCATATTCATTGGGGAAATCCTGAAAACCCGACTGGATTGCGGCCCTGCTGTAGGGCTTTAAAAAGCTATGCTTCTTTATTACGGTTTTAAATCAGAGATTTTCAAACGTCGGAAGGTTCAAAGGAGGCATTCCCAACCCAAAAAAAGGGAGCGGGAAATTTGAATTTGCTAATAGTGGAGCCAGGATTCTTTTGCCTTTTGAGCCTCATGAATATTATTTACTTTCTCCTCAAACACCAGCACGAAGCTCCTTTCAAAGTTTTCCGTTCATGTAACCGTCCCGGTCCCTTCGCTTCGCCCCACCCCAGGGCAGCTCTTGCCAACGGGCAGGGGAGGCGGCTGCTCCGGGGCCCGACCGCCCACTGGCCAATGTAGTCCCGAGTGCGCTACCTTTTCCCCTCCTCTTCCGTTCTCTCGTCCCGTAGCGTTCTGCACCTTGCTTCCGTGTCCCAGCAGCGGTTACAATAGGCTGCTTCCTGCCGTTCTCTCTGCAGGGTCCCGCCTACGCTGATGCAATTTCCTGTGGGCGGAGCCATGCAGAGAGAGAGCGCTTTATCTGTGCGCGGGAAGCAGCTTCTTCTGGGTCGCTGTCGATAATGAAAGAGAGGTACAGAAAACCGCGGGGAGGGAGAGAGAGGCAGGCGGCGTGAGGGTAGCGTAGAGGTGGGTTGGGGGGGGAGAGAGTGGATTGGAAAAGGAGGAGGAGAAATAACAGACCATGGGGGGAAGAAGACTAGGAAGAGAGGGCGGCCCTGGGGTGCAGCGGGCGGGAAAAGCAAGCAGAAAGATAACGATATAGATAAGAAATGCTGGTAGGGAAGGATTGTAGGGACAGGAAGGGGTAGGGGTGGGACAGTGGGGGTTGACAAGGAGGAGATGGGGCAAACAGGGAGGGAGTAATTCAACAAAGCTTGGGACAAATACGTTGGATCTCTAAGGGAGAGGGGTTAGGACATGGTTAGGCAGACTAGATATGGTTATCTGCTTTCATTTTTCTCTGTTTCAGTGTTCTTAACGTCCTATGGTAATGCTGGAAAAGGGGGCGAGGAGACATGGGGTGCTATGCTGAAAAGGGATGTGATGAACATATGGGGAGGGGGTGCTGAGAAAGCAGGTGCTGAACATGGGGTGGGGGTGGGGGGTTAGGGACAGAGGAAAGATAGAAGGTGAATGTGGAGAAAGAAGAAATGTCAAATGGACAAGAAACCCTGCAAGGATAGGGACAAACAGAGAAAATCAGAAAATAAGACACTGGTATAGAAAAATAAAATGCTCAGAGAGCAAGGGTAGAAAAAAAAAGTATTTTATTTTGGATATATTAATTGGAATACATCAGCTTTGAGAAAGATAGCAAGCAGGCAAACATTCTGCAAAATCGGTAAGAACAGCAAAAGATGTGGAGCAGACCAAAGTGATGATAAATATAAAATGTATTTATAATCAGATGAATAAAACCTAACACTCTCTACCAGCCTTACATGGCCATGAGGGTCCCATCAGGGGCTTGAATAAAAACCAATTGGCACTGTAGCAGGCGCAGATCTATCTTGTGATTGCAAATTGGTTCACAGAGCTTAACAGCAAGTTGCATAGACAGTACAGTATTGAATCAGCAGCTGTCAAGACTGCTTAAATGGTTGTGCATGTGGGTTCAAAGGTCATCTACATAACTTGCATGTGGGTTTAAAGGTCATCTACATAACTTCCTTAGGGGTTAACACAAACATATATGTGGTAGTGTGGAAAAAAGAAACCTAAAATACAATAGAAAAAGCTAAAACAACTTTAAAATAATATGTAAAAAGGTATATGTGACTTAAAAAAACTTAAAACAAAGTGCCTTTACTTTCACCTCTGTTGTTAAAACAACACATGAATATTGGGAAGAACATCTTTAATGCAATCACTTATACACATATATTTGGCTGTAAATAAATACAGTAAAAGTGAAGAGTATTTCCAACAGGTGAATAAATAAATAAATAAATACATACATACATATATGCCACAATTAAAAGAATATATATCAAATAAAAGGAACATCCTGAGCTAATAAATATATGAATATATAAAAAGATAAAACGGACATGATCAGAACATAATAAAAACACTGAAAGATCACTTTCCAGATTCAGTCCTTATGGAGGTCAATTTAAACAAATTCGACAAATTCCGTTAACTCTCCCTTCCCTCCTTCCCTGCCCCCCTCCCGATCTCGATATGCCTCCAACCGTCTGACTTCGCCCTCCTTCCAAGCCACTTATGGCCTCTCTTACTCAATCTTTGTTTTTATCTAACTGCCCTGCCTTTGTCAGGCCTCCACAGTATATGCCTTTTCATTGCCATTATGTAACATCGCTGTAAATGTAACATCGCTATAATAGTTAACATCGCTGTAAATGTACAGTCTCTTCTTTAGTATATACCTTTTCATTACCATATATGTAACATCACTGTAAATGTAACAACGCTGTAATATGTAACATCGCTGTAAATGTACAGTCTCTTCTATTGTTAACCGCATTGAACTTCCATGGTATTGCGGTATACAAGAATAAAGTTGTTATTATTATTAAACCTGAAAATTAGTCTTTGTTCCATGCTGAGAGCAACAAATCCAAATTCCCTACTCTCCATGAGTTGAGAGGCAGTAAGGCCAAAGAATCTATCTTCATCAAAGCTGTGTCCAGCTGTTATTGAATGCTCCACCATAGACATGTCTTTCAACATTGTCTTATTGGCACACTTATGCTCCCAAGATCCGTAATTGAGCTTCGTTTTAATCTTCCCAATGTATATCAAACCACAAGGGCACACAGCAGCCCTTCTGTCTTAACAGTTAGAAAATTCTTGCGATTCAGATTTATCTCCAGTAGAGGGGTGGACAAATATTTTAATATTCATGTTAACTTTTTATACGGAAAATGTGACACATCTGAAATGCCCTTTAAGTAAATTCCTACCTAAATTGGTGGCTGTGACGAAGCAGATGCCACTAACACCTCTCTCAAATTTCCTTCCCTCTTGAATGAAATCAATATATCTTTGTTAGAAAAATGATCTAAACTTTGTATCACATACAAGTGTGTGTGGGGTTTTTTTTTTCAAGATCTTTACTATCGAGGGTTGATTCATAAGTCATGCAACTATTTTTTTCTCTTGAAAATGCTCCAACATTGGAAATCTAATATATACATTTGAAAGCATGTGATGTGTACTTAATGTTGCCACCAGATAAGAGATGAGTGCAGGCATCTCTGGTAGGGGAGAAATCATCATTTTATTATGGCATACAGCAGTGTATCTCAAACTGTGTGCCCCAGCAAGATGCATATTCATTGGGGAAATCCTGAAAGCCCGACTGGATTGCAGCCCTCGAGAACAGACATATGACACCCCTGGTCTACAGGATGTGCCTCTTGCGGCAAGAGGCACATTCTGTAGGCAGTCAGCTGGCACCAGCACCTCTCCTCTTGCAGCACCCCTCGACTGATGGCTCAGAGCCCTGTCTGGAGGGCTTTTGCACATACACATTGTGTTGACGTCCACACATTTCCAAATGCCTTCCAGCCGCGGCACAGGGTTTAGTGTGCTGTGGCTTCCGAAAGTTTGTGAGGTACTGGCATACAGTGTATAACATGAACAACAGAGAATAGGGAGGATGTTGCAAAATCTCCCATCTCCAATGCTGTAAATAATGTTTAAGTGTCTGCTATGTAAGCTGTAGCATTGTCTTGTAGGATTACTTTGTTAGTCATGTTTGCATCAATGTCCCCCCCTAGCCTGTCCTACACTGAATTGCCATAAATGGGACACAGACCTTGTAAGTCTGCCCAGTATTGGTATCAGTTCTTCAATTTTTAACATTAATTTTCTAATTAGAGATCTTGTGTTTATCCCAGTTGAATATATATGACTGTATGACACAGTACAAAGATTTCACCAAGTTTTCTCCAAAAAGAAGTAGGAACAGAAATATATAACATATATAGCAGAAAAATTAAACATTTAAAAGTGTTGAACTCAAGTAATTAGCCAGTGGTAAAGCCACTGCTTTGGCCTTATAAAATAAAAGTACAATACAGGGCTGGAATGATTTTGGTACCAGAATACATTGCATGCTTTCCAGGATGTGAATTAAAGATTTTGGTGCATTGTCTTATTATCTTGGAGTCTCACAATATACAGTATTTGAGAAGTCATAAAAATTATTTTACTATTAGATATTGTATCCATTTGAGGGATTACCAGATGTGTTTGAGCCTCCTCTAGGATTTTGTCTTCACTGATAAGTATTTGCTGTATGTTCGTTCATTTATGTCTTTTGAGGTATCTAAATTTCACTAACATATCACACCACTCAGGTATCTCTTTTGATAGAGAACCTTGAGAATGGGGCTTGGGACAGCTTAAATCTGAATAGGCCTGCACCACATCTTTCTTTCTCTTTGACTGTTTCTCTGAGACCCATTACAGGACTACTGGTTTCTGGGTGATTTCATTATTTTTAGCTATTTTATTTTTGGCTCGGGGTAATTTCCTATTAGAAGACATTTATGTTGTGTCTGTTGATTTCATTTTTAATTTATTTTGCTGCTTTTATCAAAAGACAATTTATAAAGTCTATCATAGACTGAAGGGCCGTCGGGTAAGATTTGCCTCTTTGCGGATGATACCAAAATCTGTAATAGAGTAGACACCCCGGATGGTGTGAATAACATGAAGAAAGACCTAGCAAAACTTGAAGAATGGTCTGAAATTTGGCAGCTAAAGTTTAATACTAAGAAATGCAAGGTCATGCATTTGGGCTGCAAAAACCTGAAGGAACGGTACAGTTTAGGAGGTGAAGAACTTATGTTTCCTGACAGAAGAGTGGGACTTAGGTGTGATTGTATGTGATGATCTTAAGGTGGCCAAACAGGTAGAAATAGTGATGGCAAAAGCTAGAAAAATGCTAGAGTACATAGGAAGAGGTATGGCCAGTAGGAAAAATGAGATATTGATACTCCTGTATAAGACTCTGGTGAGCCCTTATTTAGACTATTGTGTACAATTCTGGAGACCGCACCTTCAAAAAGATATAAAAAGGATGGAGTCAGTCCAGAGGAAGGCTACTAAAATGGTGTGTGGTCTTCATCATTAGGCGTATAGGGACAGACTTAAAGATCTCTACATGTATACTTTAGAGGAAAGGCAGGAGAGGGGAGATACGATAAGAGACATTTAAATACCTACGTGAAGTACCTTATTTTCACGCATATAACACGCGCGTTATACACGATTTTACAAACCGTGCATAACCATGCGCGTTATACGTGTGAGCGTGTTGTATAAATTTTTTTTTTCATTCTGATCCGGCATTCCCCCTGCGAACCGGCATCCCCCCCCCCCCCCGCTCGCGTCACCCCCCTCCCCCGCGATCCTACATCCCCCCTAGCACCGCAAAGACAACTCTTACCCGATTGGGCACCGGCACCAGCACCAATGCACAGGATGTGCCAGTGCCAGTGCCCGAAGATCCTCCCTCGTTGGGTTGGGCTGGGCTGGGCGGTGCGAGAGAGATCCTCCTTCCTGTCTCGGGCTGGACTAGGCTTTGAGCATGCGCAAATGCTCAAAGCCTAGTCCAGCCCGGCACAGGAAGAAGGAGGATCTCTCTCGCACAGCCCAGCCCAACCCAACGAGGGAGGATCTTTGGGCACTGGCACATGCTGTGCATTGGTGCCGGTGCCCAATCGCGTAAGAGTTGTCTTTGCGGTGCTGGGGGAGATGTAGGATCGCGGGGAGGGGGGGTGATGCGAGCGGGGGGGGAGGATGCCGGTTCGGAGTAGGCGGGAGGAGGTTTTAGCATGTGCGGTATACGCGTGTGCGCGCTATATTAAAATTTTATTACATAAATTTCTGTTCCCCGCGCACTATACCCATGTGCGCGTTTTACATGGGTGCGCGGTATATGAGTGAAAATACGGTAAATGCACATGAGTCAAGTCTCATTTGAAAGGAAACTCTGGAATGAGAGGACATAGGAAGAAGTTAAGAAGTGATTGGCTCAGGAGTAATCTAAGGAAATACTTTTTTACAGAAAGGGTGGTAGATGGGTGGAACAGTCTCCTGGAGGAAGTGGTAGAGACAGAGATCGTGTCTGAATTCAAGAAGGTATGGGAAAGGCATGCTCTTAGAGGCAGAGGTAATGGTTGCTGCGGATGGACAGACTAGATGGACCATTTGGCCTTTACCTGCCATCATGTTTCTATGTTTCTAATAGATGAGTGTGCAAATCCCAAAGGTGGAGATAAGCAGTCAAGACTGGGACACTTTGAGAAAGTGATCCTGTGTCAGCAGTGTACTAGCAAATCAAAACCTGTGGAGGATTTGAATCGGATTGGAGTCTTGGTTCCTTCCAATCTTTTTGTAAATCCTTGAAAACATTTCTATTTGCTAAACACTTTCAAAACTAAATTCCATGTATTTTAGCATTTTTTTGTATTAATTTATTGTTAACCGTGTCGAGCTTCCCATTGTTGAAGACTCGATATATAAGGCTAAGGTTTAGTTTAGTAGTATACATTGCTGATGTGGAACACATCCCTGCTGACTGCCTTGGTAGGAACTTGTTGACCCTGTACTGCAAGTTATGAATGGTTTGGCTCCTGCTGAACTCCAAAGCTGATATTTTTCACCCCCAAGAAGGATCCGGGTCCCAGTAGCACCATGGCCTAAAGCCAAGCTATGTATGTCTTTTCACGTATAGGTAAGATTCTCAGAAAAATAGATTATTCATCGACAGAAATCTTGTGGCTCTGGATCAAACCTGAAGTCACCGGTATGTGAGTCCTATGAGACTCAAGACCAAGACTCTTCTCTGCCTTTCCCTTATTCAGGAGCTTTATCATTAGAGTCCAGTCTGATGAAATTTCCAGCACCATAATAGTCTTACCACCTGGTTTTGGAGTGGACCTGTTTATCTTTGTCAATGATTTTCTATTTTACTAAAGGATCATATGGACTCAGCCTTGCTGTCTTTTGAAGACATTATATGCTATGGTAGGTGGACATTCCAGTTGCCCCATTCTTCTATTAAAAAGGTTTGACAGGAGTCTAGAAGGGTTTAAGTTACTGAGTTAAAACAAACTAGATGAGGCCCATTTGAAATGGTACTCACTGCTTCTCCAATGGGATCGCAACCCAGTTCTCAATGCCTTTGTAGCTCTTTCAGTTGAACCTATTTTTATTCCAAGCCTTGACCAGTTTCCTTTTAATTTAGGTGCAAGTGCAAAGACTTAGGAGCCAGTGGCTGAGACCTTTTCTAACCCCTATCACCTGCTGCCATTGGTTTTGAAGATCTTTGCAAGGCACTGCTGATTTAACATATTAGAATCTGTTCTTCCCAAGAAAGTCCAGAGCAGGCAAGCTTTGATTTGCCCAATAACTTTCAGGCTGTCCTGGGGCAAGACAGTGTCGGCGCCATCAGTGGTGATGGTGGTGAAAAGATATTTGATGCTGACCTTTTTTTTTTTTAATGATACAGGGGAAACAGACCACCATTTTGGTTGGAGGGATCAAATAAATTCAATCTCTAGGTCTACATCCAGGCTCTCTAGTTGCTGGTGTTGTTTTGAAGAACATACTGATCAGGTCCCGGGGCCCCCACCCCATTCTTTTAATTCTGTGCAGGATTATTTCCACGATTCCACTGACATTCTGCTTTGTATTTTGCTATAGATGAAACAAGGACAGACTAGAAATGCAACCTATATGGTGGATTGTGATGATTATGTCCACGTAGTTGAATTTAATCCTTTTGAATCGGGGGAGGCAGGTTCTCTGCTTGCATATGGTGACAATAATTATGTAGTTATTGGAACCTGCAGATTCCAGGTGAGTTGGATTTTTACTACATCACCATACTATTTAATGCTTCTGTTCTATGGAATCGGTATCATCAATGGATTCCCTCGTTTGGAATTGGGATATCACATTCCATATATGTCAGCTCAGTCTTGGTATAATGACGGTGAAGTGTTTACTTTAATTTATACACATCTTTGGCTTCCATAATCATCATATAAAACCAAGTATTTGCATTGAAACAATGCAAATACTTTGGCTTGTCAACTATACAGTGTTCTGACTTCACAAACACATCTTTTACTGTAACGATAAAGCCAGACACTTGGCGGTAGAAATTAAAAATCTTTTCATTGGTGTATGGCAAATCCAAATTGGTATGTATTCTTAACAGCAGGTCTGAAAGTTTGCTGAATTGTGCTAAGAAGTTTACCTAATATTAAATAATTTAATCAAATGAGTCTCAAGAGTCCAAAGCAAGCCAAAACAGTCCCTGCATAAGAAGAGGAAAAAGGTGCAAATCCCTACAATTAGCTCTTTTGCAATCATATGTTTATCATAGGTTCCTCTTGCAGGCGGGGAAAAACAGCTCACAGGAACACCTTTTGAGAAAAACCTGAGTTTCAAAAGAGCTGACTCTAATAGCGGTATCAGAAACTCTTCACCATATTAGGAGCATCCCCTATAGGGACCTCCAAATTGAAACTCTTGCATATGTGGATGATCTGCTTATTTTTCTCACTGAACCCAGTACTTCTATACTGTTTCTCCTCAAACTTGTCTCCCAGTTCTCCACATTCTCTGGTTATTGTATAAATTAGAATAAATCTGAAGCTATGCCAATGAATGATAATACCTTTCAATCTGATTTAGGCCCTGTTGCCTTCAAATGGTCCCAAGAACAATTAAAATATTTACGTATTTTATTTCATAGACATAGAGATGTCCTAATGAATCTCAATTTAAAAGAACTATATTCTAAAGTTTCCTCTCTAACCTCTAAATGGTCTTCTTACAATTTATCTTGGTGGGGGAAAATCGAAGTGGTTAAAATTACCATCTCTCCCATTATTAATTACATTCTAGGTATGTTACCAAAACTTTCCAAGCATTCCTTTTATAAAGAAATTGATGTTCTTCTTTACAAATTTATATGGCGTAACAAGCCTCCCCGGATTGCCATCTCCATATTAAAAACTTCTAGAAAATATGGAGGCATGGGCTTTCCAGACTTGTCTAAATATCATCTTGCTATGCCATTGAGATATGGCACTTGTTGAATGCTTTATCTCTCACGCCACTCTATTCTCCCTGCTTGGTATTCCATTGAATCTTACTTCACCTTTCCAACCCCCAATCAAATGTATTCCTTTTCATGCCTCTGATTTTGAAAATTTTGTTGTACTTTTCTCTTAACAATCCACAAATTATCTAGAAAATATCATGCAGCTATAAAGAAAGACAGCCACTCCAAATAAGAACATAAGAATTGCCGCTGCTGTGTCAGATCATTGGTCCATTGTGCCCAGCAGTCCGCTCACGCGGCGGCCCTTAGGTCAAAGACCAGTGCCTTACCTGCGTACGTTCTGGTTCAGCAGGAACTTGTCTAACTTTGTCTTGAATCCCTGGAGGGTGTTTTCCCCTATAACAGCCTCCGGAAGAGTGTTCCAGTTTTCTACCACTCTCTGGGTGAAGAAGAATTTTCTTACGTTTGTACGGAATCTATCCCCTTTTAACTTTAGAGAGTGCCTTCTCATTCTCCCTACCTTGGAGAGGGTGAACAACCTGTTTTTATCTACTAAGTCTATTACCTTCATTATCTTGAATGTTTCTATCATGTCCCCTCTCAGTCTCCTCTTTTCAAGGGACAAGAGGCCCAGTTTCTCTAATAGCATCTGCTTTGATGTTTGTGCTTTTTCCAGTTTTCGTCCGTTTTTGACCTTTTCCATTCCTTAAACAAAGTCTTCTTGTCTCTGATTGCTTCCTTCACCGCTACAGTGAGCCGCACCGGTTCCTTGTTCTTTTTCCTCTTGGATCCCTTGTTGATACGCAGTATATATAGATTTTGCGCTTTGGTGAAAGTATCCATAAAAAGGGACCATGCTTGCTCTAGCATTTTTACAGTGGAGAAAGAGAACTCAGAACACTTTGTCCCAACGATTCAGTCCAACAGTCCTGTTCAAAGGATATAGCAAGGTTTATTAAAAATTTAATTAATCGCCTAGCAAAGTTCTAGGCGATATATAAAAATATTAAAAATAAGGGGAATTACAACTTTAAATAATCACCAAGACAGAGACAAAAGACAGACAGAAAACAAAAGGAATGGGGGTGGGGAGTTGAACTACAATATAATCAGAAAAGATCACAAAGAAAGAAAGAACGAAAGGGAAGGGAAGGTTTTATTCAATGCTACCTATATGGAATTGGTGGACAAGACCGGAATCGGTGTTCAAAAGCATCTCTATAAAGGAAGCTTTTACGAGCTCCTTTAAATTTATCTATGTTAGGTTTTTCCCTAAGATGGGAGGGCAGAGAGTACCAGATGAGGGGGGGCGGTAACAGCAAATGAGGTCTCAAAAAAACCCTCCACTCAACATTCAAAAGACACCTAAGTGTTCTAAGGTCTCTTTTTGGACACTTTAGTGTTTATTTGGAGTAGTTGTCTTTCTTTACAGCTGTTTGATGTTTTCTATATAATTTGTGGATTTATAGAATTTGATTTCTGTGGTTTAGCTTTTGTACTTTTTTCTTAGTTTTCAAAACTAAGTACATACATAGCATTACTTTGAAAATTAGCGCAAAGTTCATTGTAGTTATAAGGGAAGTTTGAAAATTCCACCCCCCCCGTTTGTGCAGGCTAATTTTCATAAAAATTTACCCCCCTCTTTTACGAACGCATAACAGGTTTTACCGCCGCTGACGGTTTTAAAACCCACGCTATGCGTTCATAAAAAAGTGGGTTACTTTCTAAATATAAAACATATATAACACATGGATTTTGCTGCATGTGGAATTCATTTCCCAGGTTTATGACTAGTACTGTTGTTTGGGGACACAGGAAGAAGACACAACAGTGGAAGGAATTCAGTACAAGGTACTAAGAACATTCCACCATGGGGTCCGAGTGGATGCCATAGCATGGAGTCCAGAAACCAGAATCGATGCTTTACCACCAAAGATAAGGTACTTTGTAAAGCAGCCTTCACTCAAGACCCATTCTTTGATTAGTTTTGTATAGTGTAATTGGGTCCATTAGGCCTATCTGTTCTTGGAAGTGTGACCCAGAAGTTGTGGTACTGGGCTTTTTTCCATTTAGTTAGAATGGTTGATTAGTTTATCTGTGTTATTTATTTGTAAAGTTAGTAGCACAGACTTATTGATAATTACCTTCTGATTTCATTAATTCACCTTTCAAACCTCCATTCTTTATTAGGTTTTGTACAGCAGCTTCTGACAGAAAGTTGAGGCTCTTCACATCGGATCTTCTGGATAAAAATGAATATAAGGTAAGAGATTTTAATTAAATACAGTACTCCCCTGATATTCGTGGGGGAGACTTATGAGGGCAGCGGGAGCGCTGCGGGGCCTGCCTGGGGTGGGGGGTGGGGAAGGCTTGTGCAGTCGCTGCTGCATGCACATGATCTGTTGGCGAAGAGGGCAGCCGGAGAGCAGCCGAAGCGCTGCGAGTGCAGGAAATCATTTGCGTTATGCTCCGACCGCCTCTTCCAATCAGGAGCCTCAAACACTTTAAAACCATAAGTAGCAACATTCTAAAGCTCAGATTGTGATGTCATAATGCCTCATTCCACCAATGCCTAAGCTCTGTCCTCATCTGCACAATCCTCAAACACTTTAAAACCATAAGTAGCAACATTCTAGAGCTCAGACTGTGATGTCATAATGCCTCATTCCACCAATGCCTAAGCTCTGTCCTCATCTGCACAAGATTCAAACACTTTAAAATCATAAGTGTTCGAGGCTTGTGCAGATAAGGCAGAGCTTACAGGAAAGGGGCATGGACAGCGACAAAACTCGTGGGAACGGGGAAAAATTTGCCCCCTTGTCATTCTCTAGTTTCTCCCATGGCCCAGAGTTCTACGTGCTCCAACATTGCTCTGATACTCGTAGAATTCCTATGAGCGTTGGAGCAGAGTCGGAGCATTTAGCGCTCCAGGCCACCGTAGAAACTTCTACTGTGGATTAGTAAAAGGCGGGGTTAATTTCTACAGATTTGCTATAGGTAAGACTCACTTTAAGCAGTTTCTGAAGATAGATTTAAATTCAGCATATGACATTACATCATTTGGTCACTAGTAATTTGTAAAGTTTGAAAAAATGAAAATCTACCCTTAAAATTGACATGCCCTACTGGTATATAATTGTATTGACTGTCGTCCACTTTGAACCTAACCGGGTGTTGGTGGAATGCAAATATCATTGTTACATTTACAATTTTCTTCTGAAAAATATGCCTAATCTAAGGCATCCCATTTCTGTGATTACGGTGAACTCGTTGTTTTCAAATAATTTTATTTTATTTATTTATTTTTTATTTAAGCATTTATGTACCACTTATAGTCTAAGTGGTTTACATTCAGGTACTCATGCATTTTTCCTTATCTGTCCTGGCAGGCTCACACAGTATCTAGTGTACCTGGGGCAATGGGGGATTAAGTGACTTACCCAGGGTCACAAGGAGTAATGTGGGATTTGAACCCACAACCTTAGGGTGCTGAAGCTGTGGCTCTAACTACTGCACCATACATTCCCCAAAGCTGCTTACTTGATTTGGCCGTTCTGTGAAGCCAATCATTCACCCGTAACAAAAACCCATTGACCACTTCTAATGAGGCGTTATTTTATCCAGTCAAAACTATATACAGTCAAACCTCGGTTTGTGAGTAACGCGGTTTGCGAGTGTTTTGCAAGATGAGCAAAACATTCTCGCAAATCTTGTCTCGCAAACCGAACTTTGACTTGATTTGCGAGCACCCCCCCGCCCCCCCACTCGCGAACCGCCACCCCCTCTCCCAAACAGCATTCAGCCTTATCCCCCCATCTGGCACCGGCACGCAGACCACAGGACGTGCCAGTGCTGGTGAAAGAAGTTCCTGCCTCTTGCCTGGGCCTTGAGCATCTGCGCAGAACCAGAAGGCCTTGAGCATGCGCAGATGCTCAAGGCCCAGGCAAGAGGCAGGAAGCTCTTTCACCGGCACGTCTTGTGGGCTGCATGCCGATGCCAGATGGGGTTAAGGCTGAATGCTGTTTGGGCGGGGCTGCCGGTTTGCGCGGTGGGAGGGGGGGTGTTCGTGAGCAGGGGGAGTGATGCTGGTTCTCAGGGGGGTGGAGCAGCACTGCTAACCTTGGGGGGGGGGGGGGAATGTATCAAGCAAGTTTCCCTTACTTCCTATGGGGAAACTCGCTTTGATATACAAGTAATTTGGTTTACGAGCATGCTTCTGGAACAAATTATGCTCGTAAACCAAGGTTCCACTGTACTAGAAATAAGGGAGCCAAGGGGCTTTGGCAGTGCAGGAGCAGAGAATGGCTTTTATATTGCCAGAGCACTCTAGAAGATTCTGGCCTTTTGAGTTATAAGTTTAATCACATGACTCAATTTGTGCGCCTGGTAAGTTGCATTTTCATCTGATGCAGATAAGCAGCTTTTTGCTTTCTTCCCCTCTATTCATTTTTCAGTACTTGAAAGAAGCATAAACTGTACCATTGTTATCTTCAGTAGCTAAACTTTTCGATTAGAATAAAGGAATAGCATTGAGTTTCCAAAATGCCAGCATTTACTGGCTAAACCTTTTTCTTTTTCAGAACTATCAAAGACAAAGATTCCGAGTTCTTTCAGGGTCAGAGAAGAGCAGCAAACCATTCATATATCTGTCATTTTCATCACCACAGGATGCAAACACTTCAAAACTAGCAAAACTAGCCTCTATTTTAGTCACCAGACTCTTCTTTTGTACTAATGCTGCCCTTCATAATCACACTCATCCCAGCTTACGCATTTCATAATCCTTTTACAATGAAATCAGACAACACAGTTTTCTGTAGAGTGTCTGGTAACAGAACACACGGACACTTTGTAATGAGCACCTGAAGAGGAGATGCGCAAGACCTATTCTCATCAGACTTTGAAAGGTCACATGCTATATATTTGAACAGTAAGGGCTGGATTCTGTAATGGGCACCTAAAAAAGATAGGAACCTTGCTTTAGGTGCCTATTGCGTGTCAGTCACACTAAGGTGCCCATTACAGAATCATGCTTAGTGGCACCTAACATATAACTTAGGCGCCTGTAATATAGGCCAGGGCTTTAAAGGCCTTCATTATAGGCACCTAAGTCCTTTAGAGAATCGCACCTTTTGATGCCAAAGCCTTTCTTTGCCCCTAAACTCACCTACTTTGGGGTTAGTCACCTATCTTTTGTAGAATCATGCCTAAGAGGATAGACACCTATCCTAATTAATATTTAATTTTAAAAAAAATTATGAGCATCTTAAAGCCAGTTTACTAATTAACCCCCCGTTTTATAAAACCATTGCACGTTTTTAGTGCCGGCCGCAGCGATAACCGCTCCGATGCTCATAGAATTCCTATGAGTGTCGTAGCTATTACTGCCGCAGCCGGCACTAAAAACTGCGCTACAGTTTTGTAAAAGAGAGGAGGGGGTAAGTTAGACACCTAACTATATTCACTTATTTATTTAGGCACCTATCTTTAGGCGTCTCTTATAGAATTTCTCCCAAATTACATATCACCAGACTGGAGTCTTCCGTGCCAGGAACACATAGATCCTTGCAAGATGCACACATCTGTACGTTATTAAAAAGTAACTGGGTGAATTGTTTATGCTGGACTTGAAGAAATATGTGGGTAAGGTGTGTCTGATTCTATTTAGTGGTATTGTACGATAGAAAGGAAAGCTCGTAAGTAAGAATACCTTCATTATTCAATATATTAAGCTGCATGTTTCTTGGTCTTGATGAGTTGTCTTATTCTTAAGTCTCTTAGGTGAAAAATGCAGAATCAATCTATTTATAAAAGGTGTGAATCTTTGGGGGGGAATTTAATATGAGGCTTCAATGTGCAAAATGCTGTCTATAAGCTCAAGTAAGCTATTCTAAAATTGTCCAGTCGTACACTTGCATAACAACATAAGAATAGCCATCCTGGATCAGACCAATGGTCTGTCTGACCTCGGTACTGGGAAAGATGGTAGAGGCTCTGATAAAGGACCGCATCATTGATCACCTTGACGGACATGGTCTGTTGAGGACCAGCCAGCACGGTTTCATCAAGGGCAGATCTTGTTTGACAAACTTGCTACACTTCTTCGAGGGAGTAAACAGGCAGATAGACAAGGGCGACCTGATGGACATTGTATATCTGGACTTTCAGAAGGCGTTCGACAAGGTTCCGCATGAACGACTACTTCGGAAAATTGCAAGGGTGAAATACTCACGTGGATTAAAAACTGGCTGGAGCATAAGAAACAGAGAGTAGGGGTAAATGGACAATACTCGGACTGGAAGAGTGTCACTAATGGGGTGCCTCAGGGCTCGGTGCTTGGACCCGTGCTCTTCAACATCTTTATAAATGATCTGGACATAGGTACAACGAGCGAGGTGATTAAATTTGCAGACGATACGAAGCTATTCAGAGTAGTGAAAACGCAGGGGGATTGCGAAGATCTGCAACGTGACATAATCAGGCTCAAGGAATTGGCATCAACATGGCAGATGAAGTTCAATGTGTATAAATGCAAAGTGATGCATGTCGGTAACAAAATCTCATGCACGAATACAGGATGTCCAGGGTGGTACTTGGAGAGACCTCCCAGGAAAGGGACTTGGGAGTTCTGATCGACAAGTCGATGAAGCCGTCTACTCAATGTGCAGCGGCAGCAAAAAGGGCAAACAATGCTAGGAATGATAAAGAAGGGGATCACGAACAGATCGGAGAAGGTTATCATGCCACTGTACCGGGCCATGGTGCGCCCTCACCTGGAGTACTACATCCAGCACTGGTCGCCGTATATGAAGAAGGACACGATACTAGTCGAAAGGGTCCAGAGAAGAGCGACTAAGATGGTTAAGGGGTTGGAGGAGCTGCCTTACAGCGAAAGATTAGAGAAACTGGGCCTCTTCTCCCTCGAACAGGGGAGATTGAGAGGGCACATGATTGAAACATTCAAGGTACTGAAAGGGATAGACTTAGTAGATAAGGACAGGTTGTTCACCCTCTCCAAGTTAGGGAGAATGAGAGGGCACTCACTAAAGTTGAAAGGGGATAGATTTTGTATGAACGAAAGGAAGTTCTTCACCCAGAGAGTAGTAGAAAACTGGGACGCTCTTCTGGAGTCTGTCATAGGGGAAAATACTCTCCAGGGATTCAAGACAAAGTTAGACAAGTTACTGGTGAACAAGAGCGTACGCTGGTAGGGATAGTCTCGGAGCGCTGGTCTTTGACCAGAGGGCCGCCGCATGAGCACACTGCTGGGCATGATGGACCACTGGTCTGACCCAGTAGCGGCAATTCTTATGTTCTTATCTAGCCCAGTATTCTGTTTCCATCGTGGCCAATCCAGGTCACTAGTATCTGGCAGAAAACCAAGTAGCAGCAATTTTCCATGCTACCAATCTCGGGGCAAGCAGTGGCTTCCCCCATTGTCTGTCTTAATAGCAGACTATGGATTTTTCGAGCCATTGCACAGGTTTTCATGATTGAAGAATAAAGTTGCATGCCAACATTTCTAAATCTCTCCACTCTGGTTTGTTTGTTTCTGATGAGATTTGTACCACATTTTCAGTGGTTTCTGACAGTCCATTCTAAATGATATACACCAGGGGTGCCCACACTTTTTGGGCTTGTGAGCTACTTTTAAAATGATCAAGTCAAAATGATCTACCAACAATAAAATAAAAAAAAAAACACAAAGTACACTGTACGCAGAGAAAATGTTAATTATCATTTATATTCCACGGGTTTTCAAAGAGGTCACGACAGATGACTTTATGCACTATTACCTTAGGAACAACTATACAAAAATAGACAAATATACCCCCTCCCTTTTTACTAAACCGCGCTAGCAGTTTTTAACGCAGGGAGCAGCGCTGAATGCCCTGTGCTGCTCTCGATGCTCATAGGCTCTCTGCGCTAAAAACCGCTATTGTGGTTTAGTAAAAGGGGGCCATAGTGCAAAATATAGACAGCAGATATAAATTCTCAAAATGGACACATTTTGATCACTAAATTGAAAATAAAATCATTTTTCCTACCTTGTTGTGTGGTGATTTCATGAGTCTCTGGTTGCACTTTATTCTTCTGACTGTGCTTCCAATATTTCTTCCCTTCTTTCAGCTTGCTGTATGTTTCCATACCTCATTCCCTCCGCCAACTTTTTCTTCCTCTCTCCCTGCCCCCTCCCCTTTCTTTCTGTCTCCCTGCCCCCCTTTCTTTTCGTCTGCCTTTCTCTCTCCATGCCCCTTTCTTTCTGTCTTCCTCTCCCCCTTTCTTTCTTTTTCCCTACTTTCTTTCTGTCTCCTTGCTCCCCCTTCTTTCTGTTTCCCTGCCTGCTCCCAAGCCACTGCTGTTGCCATTGGGGAACAGGCCTCAAATCCACCACTGCCGCCATCGGGGATCCTGCCTCCAAACCACCACCGTCCCAAGCTCTCTCTGCTTCCCCACACAGAAGCGTCAGGCCAACCTGATTTCCTCTCCCCATCATTTCTGAAGTCGAAGAGGAAGTTCCGGGCCAGCCAGGCAGCGATTGGCTGGCCTGGAACTTCTTCTCCAACGTCAGAATTGATGTCGGGTGGGGGAAGTTGGTTGGCTCAGCGCTTCTGAGTCAGGAAGCAAGTAGAACGCGAAGGCAACGCGATCGACTCGCATTGCCTTCGCGATCTACCAGTCGATCGTGATCGACCTTTTGGGCACCTGTGATATACACTAACAATCCTGCTAATAATAGGCTAATGCTAGAACAAGCATGTCTCTAATGAAAACAGTGTTAGAGACTATGGACCTCAAGTGCCCGCAGTTATCTGCCATTAGAACCAGTCCATTCTAAATCACATTTCTCAGTGTTGGTATAATCCAATGTGCTTTCTCAGCTAGATTATTGTAGCTCAGTTTATCTGGGCATTAAGCAGGGTAGTCTAAAACGACTTCAGTTAATACAGAATAATGCAGCTAAGCTCATTTTTGGGAAACGAAAGTATGATCGTGTTGATAAAGCTTCACTGGCTCCCAGTTCGCTTTAGGATCCAGTTTAAATGCACATGCATAATCTTCAAGCTTCTCTATGGAATATTTGATTCTTTTGTCCCCTTATGTTGGAATACCCTTAGACTTTGCCATTTGAGAAACACACAAAGATACAAGTTAGCCTTCCCTTCCTTTAAGGGAATTAAATCTGCTGGAAAGCTCAGTCGATCTTTTGTTTTCAAGTTTGTAGAGATCTGGAATGAACTTCCCGACTCCATTAGGCTTTTAGGCCAGCTGCAATTGTTTCGTAATGTTGTTCTCACAATTTTTAAATGGTTTAACTACAGTCTCAATGAATTGATGATAATATAGTTATTTTTCTTATGTATTTTAGTTTTTAAGTAGTTCTTCCTTCTCCTATGTTTTCTGCTATGTACTCTAGTCTTAATTACATGTGAACCGAGTCGAGCTCCACTGGGAGATGACCCGGTATATAAACCAAAGATTAGATTAGATTGTAATCAAAACGGGAAAATATATATATGCTTGCACAATTGTCCAAAAATCAGCAGGATTAAGGAATGATATATCACAATATTTGTAACTCCAGTTTTAACTAATTTCTTAACATGTTGTTTTAATGTTAATTGATGATCTGAAATCGCCCAAATTCCTTATCTCATTTATCAGGAACCACAACATCTTTAGGCCTAACTGTGCTTACTAAACGGCCCATTTGAGATTCCTGCTTTTGAGTAGAGGCACGTGTGTTTTACTTTTATGGAAACTTATAGCCTGCTGTAACCAACAATAATAGCAGGTTACAACCAAACTTGCATAACAGATACGTGAATTTACTACTAAATCACTTGTATAGTGCTGAAAGGCATACGCAGCACTGTACATTTTAACATTTATAGACTGTCCCTGCTCAGAAGAGCTTACAGTCTAACTTGGACAGATAGACATGACATATAGGGTTGGAGATGCAGAACCCAAGGTGAGAGGAGTTAGGAGTCGAAAGCACGCTCAAAGAGGTGGGAGGTGGGCTTTTAATTGGGCCTTGAACACTGCCAGAGATGGAGCCCGCTGTAGCGATTCAGGCAGCTTGTTCCAAGCATACAGCGCAGAAGGGACGGAGTCTGAAGTTGGCAATTGAAGAGAAGGGCACAGATAGGGACTTACCAGATGTTTTACCTGATCTCACCTACTCCATATTCTCCCAAGCATGCCCAGAATCTGTTCCGATCTTGCTATTTTTTTAAACTTTGCTTCTTACAAGATTAATACTTAAGCTAACTCCAAAGAAGAGCGACCAAGATGGTAAAGGGGATGGAACTCCTCTCGTATGAGGAAAGACTAAAATGGTTAGGGCTCTTCAGCTTGGAATGATGAAGTCTACAAAATCCTGAGTGGAGTAGAACGAGCACAAGTGGATCGATTTTTCACTCTGTCAAAAATATCAAAGACTAGGGGACACTTGATGAAGTTACAGGGAAATACTTTAAGCTCTAGAACGTGTTGCCAGAGGATGTGGTAAGAGCGGATAGCGTAGTAGGTTTTAAGAAAGGTTTGGACAAGTTCCTGGAGGAAAAGCCCATAGTCTGTTGTTGAGAAAAACATGGGGGAAGCCACTGTTTGTCCTGTATCAGTAGCATGGAATGTTGCTACTCTTTGGGTTTTGGCCAGGTCTAGTGACCTGGATTGGCCACCATGAGAATGGGCTACTGGGCTTGCTGGACCATTGGTCTTATGTTCTTATGGGCCTCTTCGTGTTAGAATTCAGGAAGTCCATTCTCATTGAAATTTGAGTTTAATTAGCCATGTACCCTCCATGGAAGCTCCCAGTTGTCTTGAAGGACCCATGCAGATATGCTATTTCTTTTCTGAAGTATTACCATAACTCCATGCAGGTCACTGGGGTAAGGCATGGTCTAATGGTAGAGCTGCTGCCTCAGCACCCTTAGGTTGTGGGATCAAATTCTAGCGCTACTCCCTGTGACCCTGGGCAAGTCACCTAATTTTCCATTGCCCCAAGTACAAAATACACTTCTCCCTCCGTATCCACGGGGGTTAGGGGCAAAGCCGGCCTGCAAATATTTAAAAAACAGTGAATACTATTTGGACCGGCTCTGACCCACCCCCACTTCCCCCTGGCATCTCTTAAGCCTTACCTGGTGGTCTAGCGGGTTTTCGGGGCAGGAGCGATCTTCCTACGCTCCTGCCCCATGCAGATCACTCATAGGAAATGGGTGCCATGAGCTCCTATTGTAGTCTCGAGAGACTACAGAAGCTCACAGCAGCCATTTCCTATGAGTGATCTGCATGAGACAAGAGTGTAGGAAGATCGCTCCTGCCTTGAAAACCCGCTAGACCACCAGGTAAGGCTTAAGGGGAGGGGTCTAAGAGGGCTTAAAAATAGCCCAATAAATGAAAACTGATCCCAAAAAAATCGCGAATAACTAAATCCGCAGATGCTGAAACCGTGGATTCGGAGGGAGAAGTGTAAGTACCTGTATATATGTAAACCGCTTTGAGAGTGGTATACAAGTCCCTTTCCCCATTCCTCTTCTATACCTTCTTGGAAGCTCAATACAGTACCAGAACTATCTAAGCCAGGCTTCATGCAAGTTACACATAACTAAACAGCCCAGATCATTTTCACCATGAATCTAATAGACTGTTCATTATTGCTTTCAGGAGTAATTGAAAATTATTATATTAATGATTACAGCATTTAACGAGAGTATCATTAATTTTTTATGACAGGACATTGAAGGCCACTCGAATTACATCAATGATGTGGTATTTGCTCCTAACACTGGCAAGAGTATTGCCAGTGTGAGTGATGATCACACCTGCAGGTAGGCAGTTCCTTTTCTGTTGTGGTCCAGTTTACAGTCATGAAAACATTGTAGAGAGCTAATAAAACCTGACTTGTAGGTTACCCTCAAAGATTTGGAGTGAAGACCAAGACTTTGCGTTGAGATGATCACAATATAGTTTATTGCAGTGGTTCTCAACAGTGTCTTCGGGGCACACCCAGGAAATCAGGGTGTCGGGAAATCCACAATGAATATGCATGAGAGAGATTTACATGCACTGCCTCCTTGGCCCACAAATTTCTCCCATGAGTATTAAGGATTTTCTGAAACCCTGACTGGATAGGATGTGCCCCCAGGATCTGGGTTGAAAATCACTGAAATAGAAAATCTTTTGATAACGTGACCTGTAGGGTTTACACGGAGATTTTCAGGATATCCCTAATGGATTACGCATGAGAGCAGTGGTGGTTCAAGGCAACCTGCTGCTCAACAATAGTTATCCCAGTACAAGCAGGCAGGTATTCTCACATATGGGTGACGTCATCCGACGGAGCCCGGATGCGGACGCCTCACAAGCAGACTTGCTTGAAGAAACTCAAAGTTTCGAGTTGCCCGCACTGCGCATGCGCGAGTGCCTTCCCGCCCAGTGCAGGGCGTGTCTCCTCAGTTCTTAGTTTTCCGCGGAGTCGAGAAGTCTGTCTTCGATTTTCTGCGTTAACTTTGTTACTTGTGCCTTATCTAACCGCGATTTGTATTTATTTTCTTCACGAATCGTTGTTTTTGTCTTTATTTATTTTATTTTAGGTAAAAAAATAAATACATTTTTTTCTTCCGTCCGTTTTTCGGAGCCGGCCGCTCAGCCGCGGCCCGACGACTTCGATCTTGCGGCAGCTGTTTTCACTTCTATGCCTGTTACGACCTTCAAGAAGTGTAGCAAGTGTCAGCGCGCAATCTCTATTACGGACCCTCACCATCGCTGCCTCAAGTGCCTTGGGCCTAAGCATCATCCTAGATCATGCCTGCCTTGCCAAACGCTTCAGCCTCGTGCTTTTAAGCGTCATTGTATCCTGGTGGACAAGCTTTTCGGAATGGATTCTTCTGAACCCTCGACTTCGAAGATGACCTCGACCTCGACTTCCAAGGTGACCTCAGCCTCGACTTCGAAGATGACTTCGGCTTCGACTTCGGCCGATGGTCCTCCAGCTTCTACTGCTTCCTCCTTGAGCCTCATCAGACCTTCGTCTTTTGCAGCGGCTCTTACTTCATCGACATCTGCTATATCTTCCCCTGTTTCCTCAGGTCAGAGAGCTCAGCAGACTACCCCGAAGGAACCTCCAGCCAAGGCAAGTGGACTGGTTTCAGACGCGGATCCATTTTTGCCGGCTTCCTTCCAGACCTTATTGGAGAAGCACATCGTTCAGTTCCTTACTAACATGGGACCGATGCTTCTCCCTCTTATCCAGCCTGGGCATGTAGCAGACTCCCGCTAGGTCGAGCCACTTTCCTTGCCTCATTCTGATCCTCCACACTCTTTGCAGGGAGCAGAATCTCTGTGAGTGTCTGGTCTGGCATCTAAGCACGTTCAGCAAGGAGCAGAATCTTTGCATGTGCCTCGACAGGATTCCTCACACTCTATACAAGGAGCAGAGTCTTTGAGAGTGCATCGAGGTTCCTCTACCTCTCTCCATTCTTTGAAAAGGTCTCTTTGCTCTTTGAGATCTGCTTCCAGGCATAGTTCTCATCACCGCTTGAGGCCTTCATCGAGCCATACTTCCAGACATGGTTCTTCCACTAAGCCTCGTTCTACTCCACATACTCCTTGTTCGAGGTCTCCCATGCCAGACCTCGAGGATATTCCACATTCGATTGCCTCGTCCAAGTCACCATATTCATCTGATGTTTTTTTACATGCTGAAGCTTCATCTTCGACACAGACTGCCTCGACGTCCTCTAATCCTTCTCGAGGCAAAGCCCTGGTGGATCAACTCTCATTTTCATCTTTTCTCCGTCAGATGGCTGTGGACTTGGATCTTAAATTAGATACTGGCTCCAAATACTCCAAGGAGTATCTCGAAGTCATGCATCTTCCTCAACCTCTGGCTGAGTCACTTAAGCTTCCTCTTCATAAGCTTTTAAATCAGACTTTTGGTCGGTGCATGGAGACTCCTTTTTCCTTACTAGCTGTTCCAGGAAAATTGGATTCTTGCTATAAAACTGTACACCGCAAAGGGTTTGACAACTCTCAGTTATCTCATCAATCCCTGCTTGTTGAGACCTCTTTGAAGAAATTCCATCCTTCCAAAGTCTATGCCACCGTACCCCCTGGCAGAGAAGGGAAAACTATGGACAAATGTGGACGTCGCATCTATCAAAATGCAATGATGTCTTCTAAAGTCCTTAATTATAATTTTCATTTTATCACTTATTTTGAGTTCCTTATTTCTCTACTTCCACAGTTCATGAGTTATTTGGATTCTCAAAAGCACTTTGAGTTTCAAGAAGTTATTGCTTCTATATCTCAACTTCGTTTGTCATCTTATGATGCCTTCGAGTTATCTGCTAGAGCAGCTGTTTTTCAGTGGCTATGCGTCGTCTTGCTTGGCTTCGTACCATCGACATGGACCCTAACCTTCAGGACCGCCTAGCTAATATTCCTTGTGAGGGCAATGACCTCTTTGATGAATCTATCGAGGCAGCCACCAAAAAATTGTCTGACCATGAAAAGTCCTTTGCTTCTATTGTCAGACCTAAGCCAAAGTCAACTCCTGCTAAA
Source organism: Geotrypetes seraphini (assembly GCF_902459505.1). Taxonomy (NCBI): domain Eukaryota; kingdom Metazoa; phylum Chordata; class Amphibia; order Gymnophiona; family Dermophiidae; genus Geotrypetes; species Geotrypetes seraphini. Next base: position 20,776,958 of record NC_047090.1, on the reverse strand, counting down.
CCTGCACGCCCTCCTCCTATTTATCAGCGGCGGTTTGCTCCGAGGCAGGTTCCTTATACTCGTCCTCCTCTTAAGAAGCAGCAGCCTCAAAAACAGCAGCATAAACCTCAACTTTCCGCTGCACCTAAGCCTACTCAGCTTTTTTGACTGCTTAGAACAGAGCATAACCTCCGTCGTTCTGCCTCTGCCTTCTTTTTCCCCTGTAGGAGGTCATCTCCATCTTTTTTACCATCGATGGACGACAATTACGTCAGACCTCTGGGTACTTACCATCATCAAGGAAGGATACTCTCTTCATTTCAATCAGGTTCCACCAGAGCTTCCTCCAAGAGAGTATCCTTCCAGTCCATCCCAGACCACCCTTCTTCTTCAGGAAGCTCAAGCTCTGCTTCGCCGCCATGCTATCGAGCCAGTTCCTTTGGAACAGCAGAACAAGGGGTTTTACTCCCGTTACTTCCTTGTTCCGAAGAAGACTGGCGATCTGCGACCCATTCTGGATCTCAGGGCTCTCAACCACTTTCTAGTCAAAGAAAAGTTTCGCATGTTGTCTCTGGCATCCCTTTATCCCCTTCTCGAGCAGAACGACTGGTTATGCTCTCTGGATCTCAAGGAGGCCTACACTCATGTTCTCATACATCCGGCCTCCCGTCAATATCTCAGATTTCGGGTGGGGAATCTGCATTATCAATACAGAGTGCTGCCCTTCGGCCTAGCTTCATCTCCCAGAGTGTTCACCAAGTGCCTGGTAGTGGTGGCTGCAGCTCTATGGAACCATGGTCTTCAGGTATTTCCCTACCTCGATGACTGGCTCATCAAAGATTCAACATCTCAAGGGGTTATTCTAGCGACCCAACGGACTACCTGGTTCCTCCAAAGTTTGGGATTCGAAATCAACTTTCCCAAATCTCAACTTCAGCCTTCACAGACGCTACAATTCATTGGAGTTGTTCTAGACACTATCCAACTCAGAGCATTTCTTCCGCAATGATTGGAAGCTCTTCGTCACCTCTGTCATACAGTGTCTTCCCTCTCCTCCATCTCAGCGAGACACATGATGGTACTTCTGGGTCACATGGCCTCCACAGTACACGTGATTTTTTTTGCCAGACTTCACCTCAGAATTCCTCAGTGGACCCTGGCAACTCAATGGACACAAGTTTGTGACCCTCTTTCTCAACACATATCAGTCACTCCTTCATTGAAACAGTCTCTCTGTTGGTGGATGCTCTCTTCTAATCTTTCCAGAGGCTTGCTTTTTCAAATACCCCCACATCAAAAGGTCCTCACGACAGACTCTTCGACCTACACTTGGGGCGCTCATCTCGATGGTCTCCATACTCAAGGCATCTGGACTCGTACGGATCGTCAGTGTCACATCAATCTGTTTGAACTCAGAGCGATCTTCAAAGCTCTCCACGCTTTTCAACATCTGCTTCACGACCAAGTAGTCCTCATTCGAATGGACAACCAAGTCGCCATGTATTATGTCAAAAGGGAGGGACGGGATCTGCCTCCCTTTGTCAGGAAGCTCTGAAGGTTTGGGACTAGGCAATCCGCCACAACACCTTCCTCAAAGCTATCTACATTCAAGGGGCGGAAAATTGCTTAGCAGACAATTTGAGTCATCTTCTACAACCTCACGAATGGACACTCCATTCCTCGCCTCTTCGTCACATTTTTTCACAATGGGGAATGCCTCAGATAGATCTCTTTGCAGCTCCCCACAACCACATACTGCCTCAGTTCTGCTCCAGGATTTACTCCCCTCATCGCCTCGAGGCAGATGTGTTTCTTCTGGAATGGATGCACCTTTTCCTCTATGGTTTCCTCCATTCCCTTTCATCCTCAAGACTCTGGTCAAGTTGAAGAATGATCATGCCACCATGATTCTAATTGCTCCTCGGTGGCCGAGATAACCCTGGTACTCCCTTCTACTTCAACTCAGCAGCATGGAGCCATACCTTCTACCAGTTTTTCCTTCTCTGCTTACACAGAGTCAAGGATCTTCTTCATACCAACCTGCAGTCGCTCCACCTGACAGCTTGGTACCTCTCAACATAACTCCTCTTTAGTTTTCTCAACCTGTAAGAGATGTTTTAGAAGCTTCTAGGAAGTCTACCACAGACAATGCTATCACCAAAATTGGACTAGATTTTATACCTGGTGTTTTTCTCATCATAAGGAGCCTCAACTTTCCTCCTTATCTTCTGTTTTGGACTACCTTTTGCACTTATCCAATTCTGGCCTCAAGTCTACATCGATCCGTGTCCATCTCAGTGCAATTGCGGCTTTCCATCAGCCTATTGAAGGGAAACCCCTCTCTGCTCATCCAGTGGTTTTCCAGATTCATGAAAGGACTTTTCAATGTTAAACCTCCTCTCAAACCGCCTCCTGTGGTTTGGGACCTCAATGTTGTCCTTACTCAATTAATGAAGCCTCCATTTGAACCAATTGATATGGCTCATCTCAAGTATCTCACTTGGAAAGTGGTATTTCTCATTGCCCTCACTTCTGCTCGAAGAGTCGATGAGCTGCAAGCTTTAGTTGCTGATCCACTTTTCACTGTCTTCCATCATGATAAAGTGGTTCTTCGTACTCATCCTAAATTCCTCCCTAAATTGGTCTCGGAATTTCATCTCAACCAATCCATTGTTCTTCCAGTGTGTTTTCCAAAGCCTCATTCTCATCCTGGAGAAGTTGCTCTTCATACTCTGGATTGTAAACGTGCTTTGCCTTCTACTTGGAACGCACCAAACCACACAGAACTGCTTCTCAACTTTTTGTCTCCTTCGATCCAAACAAGTTAGGACATCATATCTCTAAGCGTACCATCTCCAACTGGATGGCGGCTTGTATCTCATAGTAACATAGTAACATAGTAGATGACGGCAGATAAAGACCCGAATGGTCCATCCAGTCTGCCCAACCTGATTAAAATTTTTTTTTTTTTTTTTTTTTCTTCTTAGCTATTTCTGGGCGAGAATCCAAAGCTTTACCCGGTACTGTGCTTGGGTTCCAACTGCCGAAATCTCTGTTAAGACTTACTCCAGCCCATCTACACCCTCCCAGCCATTGAAGCCCTCCCCTGCCCATCCTCCTCCAAACGGCCATACACAGACACAGACCGTACAAGTCTGCCCAGTAACTGGCCTAGTTCAATCTTTAATATTATTTTCTGATTCTAAATCTTCTGTGTTCATCCCACGCTTCTTTGAACTCAGTCACGGTTTTACTCTCCACCACCTCTCCCGGGAGCGCATTCCAGGCATCCACCACCCTCTCCGTAAAGTAGAATTTCCTAACATTGCCCCTGAATCTACCACCCCTCAACCTCAAATTATGTCCTCTGGTTTTACCATTTTCCTTTCTCTGGAAAAGATTTTGTTCTACGTTAATACCCTTTAAGTATTTGAACGTCTGAATCATATCTCCCCTGTCTCTCCTTTCCTCTAGGGTATACATATTCAGGGCTTCCAGTCTCTCCTCATATGTCTTCTGGTGCAAGCCTCCTATCATTTTCGTCGCCCTCCTCTGGACCGCCTCAAGTCTTCTTACGTCTTTCGCCAGATACGGTCTCCAAAACTGAACACAATACTCCAAGTGGGGCCTCACCAATGACCTGTACAGGGGCATCAACACCTTTTTTCTTCTACTGACTACGCCTCTCTTTATACAGCCCAGAATCCTTCTGGCAGCAGCCACTGCCTTGTCACACTGTTTTTTCGCCTTTAGATCTTCGGACACTATCACCCCGAGGTCCCTCTCCCCGTCCGTGCATATCAGCTTCTCTCCTCCCAGCATGTACGGTTCCTTCCTATTATTAATCCCCAAATGCATTACTCTGCATTTCTTTGCATTGAATTTTAGTTGCCAGGCATTAGACCATTCCTCTAACTTTTGCAGATCCTTTTTCATATTTTCCACTCCCTCTTCGGTGTCTACTCTGTTACAAATCTTGGTATCATCTGCAAAAAGGCACACTTTTCCTTCTAACCCTTCAGCAATGTCACTTACATACATATTGAACAGGATTGGCCCCAGCACCGAACCCTGAGGGACTCCACTAGTCACCTTTCCTTCCTTCGAGCGACTTCCATTAACCACCACCCTCTGGCGTCTGTCCGACAGCCAGTTTCTGACCCAGTTCACCACTTTGGGTCCTAACTTTAGCCCTTCAAGTTTGTTCAACAGCCTCCTATGAGGAACTGTATCAAAGGCTTTGCTGAAATCCAAATAAATTACATCTAGCATATGTCCTCGATCCAGCTCTCTGATCACCCAATCAAAAAATTCAATCAGGTTCGTTTGGCACGATTTACCTTTTGTAAAGCCATGTTGCCTCGGATCCTGTAACCCATTAGATTCAAGGAAATACACTATCCTTTCTTTCAGCAACACTTCCATTATTTTTCCAACAACTGAAGTGAGGCTCACCGGCCTGTAGTTTCCTGCTTCATCCCTGTGACCACTTTTATGAATAGGGACCACATCCGCTCTCCTCCAATCCCCAGGAATCACTCCCGTCTCCAGAGATTTGTTGAACAAGTCTTTAATAGGACTCGCCAGAACCTCTCTGAGTTCCCTTAGTATCCTGGGATGGATCCCGTCTGGTCCCATCGCTTTGTCCACCTTCAGTTTTTCAAGTTGCTCATAAACACCCTCCTCCGTGAACACCCTCTCATTCTGCTATGCCCAGGCTAGATTACCCCTTCACAGTAAAGTCACAGCCCATAAAGTCAGAGCAATGGCAGCTTCAGTAGCTTTCCTCAGATCTACACCTATTGAGGAAATTTGCAAGGCTGCCACTTGATCCTTGGTTCATACCGTCACTTCTCACTATTGTCTGGATACTTTCTCCAGATGGGATGGACAGTTTGGCCAAACAGTATTACAAAATTTATTCTCCTAATTGCCAACACTCCCACCAACCCATTCTGGTTAGCTTGGAGGTCACCCATATGTGAGAATACCTGCCTGCTTGTCCTGGGATAAAGCAATGTTACTTACCGTAACAGTTGTTATTCAGGGAAAGCAGGCAGCTATTTTCACGTCCCACCCACCTCCCCTGGGTTGGCTTCTCTGCTAGCTATCTGAACTGAGGAGACACGCCTTGCGCTGGGCGGGAAGGCACTCGCGCATGCGCGGTGCAGGCGACTCAAAACTTCGAGTTTTTTCAAGCAAGTCTGCTTGTGAGGCGTCCGCATCCTGGCTCCGTCGGATGACATCACCCATATGTGAGAATAGCTGCCTGCTGTCCCTGGATAACACCTGTTACGGTAAGTAACTGTGCTATCCTGCCAGAGAAACTCAAATAACCATGTTTCTCACCACACATACTTAACCTACTTTTCAGCAAGGAGTAGAATCAGAAAGAAAGCAAAAGAAAAGCTCTGTTTAACACACCATAATAAAATTAGTTATATGGGAGCTGATATTCTACCTCCCCATAACATGCAGGTCAGAGCTAGAATATTTCTCGTCAAAAACCTAAAAAAGGGCTCCATATTTTGTACTGAATACAGTACAAAGACATCTGCAATTAATATTTCCCAGAGCTAACATATTTCAATTAATACATTCCAAATTAAACTTTATTCTACCTTTGTTTTCTGGACAGTTTCATGCTCTGTTATGCTGGTTCCAGTTACTTGTCTGCTTTCCTGTTTTTCTTCTGTTTCCAGTGACTGTTGTCTCTTTTTTAATTCTCCTCTCTCTTGCCTTGTTCCCTCAATATACAGTATCTGTCTCTGACATACTGATTTTTCCTTTTTAGCTCTTTTTCCCTTCCTTTTTTTTTTTTTTTTTTGCCCCGTCCACTCAAATTTCACCCTAATCCTTTCTACTTTTCACCTACCTATCAACTTTATCTCCTTCTCTTACCCTCTAGCACTCCCATTTCCCATCTTGCCCCTTTCCTCAGCCTCCTATTCCCATATCTCTCTCCCCCCCATATTCCCCCTCCACCATGTCCATCTCTCTCTCCCCCCATATTTCCCCTCCACCAAGTCCATCTCTCTCCGTCCCCTGTATTCCCCCCTCCATCAAGTCCATCTCTCTCCCCCCCATTTTCCCCCCTCCACCAAGTCCATCTCCCCTCCATTTTCCCCCTCCACCAAGTCCATCTCTCTCCCCCCATATTCCCTCTCCACCAAGTCCATCTCTCTCCCCCCATATTCCCCCTCCATCAAGTCCCTCTCTCTACCCCCATATTCCTGTCCACCATCTCTCTCCCCCCATTTTCCCCTTCCACCAAGTCTTTCTCACTCTGCCCTCATGTTCCCCTTCTACCAAGTCCACCTCTCTCTCCCACCCCCATTTTTCCCCCTCCACAAAGTCCATCTCTCTCTCCCCCTCCCCCATTTCCCCCCTCTACCAGGTCCATCTCTCTCTCCCCATTTTTCCCCCTTCACCAAGTCCATCTCTCCTTATTTTCCCTCCTTCACAAAGTCCATCACTCTCTCTCTCCAATTTTCCCCTCCACCAAGTCCATCTCTCCTTATTTCCCCTCTCCACCAAGCCCATCTCTCTCTCTTCATTTTCTCCTTCCATCAAGTCCCTCTCTCCCCATTTTTCCCCACTTCTCTCTCTTTCTCTCTCTCTTTTTTTTTTTTTATATTTAAATTTTGATTAGAAAGATTTTCCAGAAAGTACAACAGAGAACTTACATCAAACAACTGGTACATCAGTAGATCAGACATCAACTACTAAGATTGCTCAATATACAAAAAATGCACATTTTCCTTACAATTTTCACCCCAAGAACCCCTCCCTCCCCCTCCATTCATTCATTCAACCCCCACTCAACCCCCCCCCCAAGAACTCTCACTCACCATCCTATGAGCCAGCCAGGCAGAGAGAACTCGGTAACCCCTACAGTGCATCCAATAAGGCTCCAATTGTGCTCCAATTCAAAGAACGTGTCAGGAACTTATGGTGACGTTTAGCCACCGCCAGCTCCATTCTCCCAATGGACAAAAATCTAGTGGTCCAGTCTGAGATAGAGGGAGCAACATGATTTTTCCAGTGATTAGCTATGAGGCATTTAGCAGCTGCAAGACCCCAACGAAGTAGTTTAGTCTGCCATGGGTGTTCTCTCTCATTATGGAGACCTAAAAGGCACGACTGTGGAGTCACGTCCACCATTTCCCCAACCATAGTAGACAGAGTACTCGTCACCTCCTGCCAAAAGAGACCAATAATCACACAGTCCCACCAAATGTGTAAAAAGGATCCCACAGATGAACCACAACACCAACATTGAGCAGACACTCCCGGAAACATTTTGTGCAACCGTTCAGGAGTATAGTACCACCTAGTGAGTACTTTATAGGCGTTCTCCTGAACCAGAGCACAAGTAGAGGCCCGGGATACCTCCCCACAAATAACATCCCAATGTTGAGCAGTGAAGGAAAATGCTAAGTCCCTCTCCCATTGCTTCTGAAAGATAGGTTGAATAGGTAAGTGTCCCCTCCAAAACTGGTACAATACAGATAGAGATCTGGGTACCTGTCGGAGCAGCAACCACAAATTCTCAAAAGACTCCTGTTCAATACGTAATGGCATTCCCCAACCTTGAGCCTGCATGAAATGCCGTATCTGGAAATAGGCCAAATAGTCCCGATCTGGCAAGTTAAACTTCTGCTGGAGCATGGCAAAAGATAAAATCCCAGAAGTCCCCATCAGATCCCTAAAGACCCGCAGGCCACTCTGGGCCCATCTATGGAAAATCCTGTTGTCACTCCCAATTTGGAATCTGAGTTTGAATTGTATCTGGGCCAAGGATGACACCAATGCTCCGTTGCCCAACTGTGCTCGGGCGCGGTACCACTCCGTGGCCAGATGTTGCACAAAGGAATTAGCAAGACCTTGAATCCAAGATCTAGAGTGTCCAGAAACCCAAAGTCTATATTTCAACAGCATCCTGTCCCCCGGGACCTGTTCCAACATCACCCCACTTTTATGCTCACCCAATTCCCAATCTAATATCAATTTCATCTGCGCTGAATGGTAATACTATTCCAAATTTGGTAACCCTCTTCCCCCCATTGATCGGGTCGCCCACAGCAAGGATTGGGACATCCTAGGGGTCTTGCGTTGCCAAATAAAGCCACACAATTCCTTTGTTAACCCTCGAAGCTCCAGGACTGGGACCTGCACCGGTAGTGTTTGAAACAAGAATAGTAACCTGGGTAGTACATTCATTTTCACAAGAGCTATCCTTCCCCACCAGGACAGCCAAAGGCCACGCCACTGTTGCAAATCCGCTCTGATGCGGCGATACAGGGGCTGATAATTCTTCTCGTAAAGCCGGGTAAGGTCTTTAGGGATATGAATACCGAGATATTTAATTCCGTGAGTCGCCCAACGAAAAGGAAAACTACCCCGAATATTCTCTACCTCTAACGAGGTGAGGGTCAAATTCAAGATTTCTGTTTTATCCAAATTAATTTTGAACCCAGAGATTTTACCATACGAGTCAAAAAGTTGTAACAGATACGGGATAGAGACAGCAGGCTGTCCCACGTATAATAAAATATTGTCCGCGAACAGCGCCACCCAATGTTCAACCCCATTCATCACAAACCCACTTAAATCGGGATGATTCCGGATGTGCATCGCCAAAGGCTCAATGGAAAGAGCAAACAATAAAGGTGAAAGCGGGCACCCTTGTCTGGTCCCTCTGCAAATAGAGAAAAAGTCAGTATAAGATTGATTGATTCGTAAGCAAGCCCTAGGATCATTATACAGAGCCCGAATCCAAGCTGTAAAAGTCTGTCCCAATCCCATGCGATCTAGTACATCCCATAGAAATCCCCAAAGGACCCTATCAAATGCCTTGTCCGCATCGACGGACATCAACACAAATTTATCCGCGCGATGACTAGCTCCCCATAGCAGATTAAGGGTCCTCCTGATATTATCGCTCACCTGTCTACTCTGTATGAATCCCGCTTGATCTTAGTGGATTAGAGATGGCAGCACTTTACCCAAACGCAAAGCAAACACCTTGGCCAAGATTTTTGCATCTAAATTCAGCAATGAAATAGGGCGATATGACCCACATGACAGGGGATCCCTCCCAGGTTTTAAAAGTAAGGTCACTCCAGCTTCTCTTTCTCTCTCTCAATATCCATTTTCCCCTTCCACCAAGTCCATCTCTCTCTCCCTTCCCCCCCATTTTTCCCCCTCCACCAAGTCCATCTCTCTGTCTCCCTGACTCCCCTTTTGCCATCTCTCCCTCTCCTGCCCCCTCCGTGAAGTCTATCTCTCCCTATCCCCCTTCTAGCCGCTCTGTCCTCCCCATCCATCTCCCAAATCTGACATCTCTCCTTCCTTTCCTTACCCCATCCCTGAGCCTATCTTTTCCTCCTTGAACCCAGCATCTCTCCCTTCTCTCACGCCCTCCCTTTCAAAATACTAAAAGGTTTTGACATAATAGAACAAGAAGCATCATTATTGACATTTTCAAATGTGACTCAGACGAGAGGTCATAGACTGAAATTGAGGGGCGACAGGCCCAGGACTAATGTCAGAAAGTTCTGTTTTACACAGCGAGTGGTGGACGCTTGGAATGCTCTCCCGAAGGAGCTGGTGACGGAAACCTCCATTATGGGATTCAAGTGCAAGTTGGATGCACACCTCCTTACAAATCACATTGAGGGATATGGGAAAATAGGGTCTTCATCAGGGAACACCTAGGACGTAAACAGGGAACACCTGGATTGGCCTCCGCGTGTGCGGGTCACCGGACTGGATGGACCAAAGGTCTGATTCGGTGGAGGCATTTCTTATGTTCTTATATTCTAAGTTCAGTATCTATCTTCAGGCAGCACTGTTGAGGGAGCAGCATCTTGCTGCTGGCCCTCTCTTCCACTCCCCTTCCAGGCATCTAATGCTTTTACCCTTCTTCTCACAATCCGCAATTTTCCCATACTACCCCCCCCGGCCTTATTTACCTTTTAGTGTTCTATAAAAGGCAGGCAGCAGTAGCGATTCCCTGCTGCCGGTCCCTGCATCTTCTCTCCACCGCGGCCCATCCTCCCTATTAACTTCTTGTTTCCGCTGGGGTGGGCTGCAGTAGAGAGAAGATGTAGGGACCAGCGGCAGATAATCGCTACTGTGATCCGGTGACGTTTGCAGAAAACTAATGGTAGATGTGGCAGGGGTGGGGGATAGGATGGGAAAAATGCAAATTGTGTTGAGAAGGATAAAAGCCTTAGATGCCGAGAAGGGGAGCGGAATAGAGGTCCGGAAACAAGATGCCGCTTCCTCAAGAGTGCTGCCTGAGGCCACCGCCTCAGATGGCCTCTTTATAGGGCTGCCTCCACATGAGAGAGATCTTGCATACAGTGGAGTTAGTAGGCATTCAGATCTCTCCCATGTATATCTATTGGAGATATCCTGTAAACCTGACCCATTGGTGGCTTCAAAGACTGGGAGTGAAGACCAGAGTTGTAAGCAGTAAAGCCATTTTCTAGCACTGTATTCTGATTCACAGTCAGGATATCCTGAAAACCTCACCCATTGGTGGACTGGGACTGAAGACCGGAGTTATAAATAGTAAAGCTATTTTCTAGCAGTCTTACACTGTTTTCTGATTCATAATGGTGGGCATAGCTAAGCAGGAAGAATTACTTCGGAGGCCCGGGTTTTATAAATAGTGGCCCACCTATCACGTGTCAATATGCGACGGCGCCATTTACAGAATTGTGCTTTGGAAAGATAGGTGCCAGAAATGTAGGCCAGGGTTTTCAAGGCCTACGTGTTCAGCAACCTACCTTTTATAGGACTCGCGCCTATGGAGGCACTTTATGATGCCCAATGCCACTTCTGGCATTAGCCATGCCCACTTCTGGCATTAGCCATGGCATTAGGCATCATAAAGCGCCTCCTGAGGCTCGATTCCAGGACTGTTTTTTTAGGTGCTTGTAGGCACCTTTTCATTTTTTTCATTTTTAATTTTTTTTAAATACTTTTATAAATATACATAAATCATTATATATATAAGGAAAAAGAGAGCTATAACATATCAAATAAAAAGAAAAATCAGATGACATAACAGGCCAAATAACATTCAATATAATATTACCATTCTCTCTAATAAAGCCCACATTATAGGAGAAACAATTCACATTATCATGGGTTCTGATATTAACAGGAAATAAAGAAAAACCATTCATGTAGTGTTACAACTTCTATATTACTCGGACCTTACTTCACTGTGGAAGCACTGGAAAGTATTACTCCTTTTGCCTCAAGAAAAAATCGTAACTGTGGAGGATAAAAAAAAAATGAGTGTTGATCAAAATAGATCAAACATTTACAAGGGTATCTAAACTGGAATTTAGCTCCCAAAGAAAGTACAGATTGTCTCATTTCCAGAAACCCTTTCCTTCTGGATTGAGTTAATTTTGAAACGTCTGGAAACATGTAGATCTTAGAATCCATAAAGGTCACTTCTTTAAAAAAACAGCCTAAGAAGTGCCTCTTTGTCTTGTTGAAAGACAAAAGCACCTTTTCATTTTAAGTCTACTTTTAAACGGTGTTTTGGACTTAACTTAGGCACTGGTAGAGCACCTTAGATTACCTACCGGCACCTAAGTTAAGGTAGCGCAGCACAAAGAAGACTGCGGAGTTGATGTTTGTGAAGTCAGAGTTTATTCAGTCAATAAAATGATGCAGAGTCACATAACTCAAAGCAATTGTGGATTTTGATCTAAAGTTAGGGACCCAACACGGTTTGTGTTTTGACTTAAATCTTCAGGGGTCCAGAGATGTTAAATTTCAAAGGCAATTACTGATGTGGATTCACTAATATTGTGACTATCAAAAGATTTGAGCCTTAGCATTGCTAAGTCAAAAGAGAAACAATCAGAGCAGTGTTATGAGCGTTATAAGAATTGCCGCTACTGGGTCAGACCAGTGGTCCATCCTGCCCAGCAGTCCGCTTACGCGGCAGCCCCTAAGTCAAGACCAGTGCTCCAAATGAGTCCAGTATCACCAGTTTAGCATGAACTTGTCCAACTTTGTCTTGAATCCCTGGAGGGTGTTTTCTCCTATAACAGCCTCCGGAAGAGCGTTCCAGTTTTCTACCACTCTCTGGGTGAAGAAGAATTTCCTTACGTTTGTACGGAATCCATCCCCTTTCAACTTTAGAGAGTGTCCTCTCGTTCTCCCTACCTTGGAGAGGGTGAACAGTCTGTCTTTCTCTACTAAGTCTATTCCCTTCATTATTTTGAATGTTTCGATCATGTCCCCTCGCAGTCTCCTCTTTTCAAGGGAGAAGAGGCCCAGTTTCTCCAATCTCTCACTGTACGGCATCTCTTCCAGCCCCTTAAACATTTTAGTCGCTCATCTCTGGACCCTTTCAAGTAGTATCGCATCCTCCTTCATGTACGGCGACCAGTGCTAGACGCAGTACTCCAGATGAGGGCGCACCATGGCCCGGTACAGCGGCATGATAACCTTCTCTGATCTGTTCGTGATCCCCTTTTTGATCATTCCTAGCATTCTGTTCGCCCTTTTCGCCGCCGCAGTGCATTGTGCAGATGGCTTCATGGGACGTGTTGATCAGAACTCCCAAGTCCCTTTCCTGGGAGGTCTCTCCAAGTACCGCCCCGGACATCCTGTATTCATGCATGAGATTTTTGTTCCCGACGAGCATCACTTTGCACTTATCCATGTTGAACCTCATTTGCCCATTTCTCAAGCTTGATTATGTCACGTTGCAGATCTTCGCAATCCCCCTGTGTCTTCAGTACTCTGTATAACTTCGTATTGTCTGCAAATTTAATCACCTCACTCGTCGTACCAATGTCCAGATCGTTTACAAAGATGTTGAAGTGCACGGGTCCAAGCACTGAGCCCTGCGGCGCCCCGCTGATGACGCTCTTCCAGTCTGAGAATTGTCCATTTACCCCCCACTCTCTGTTTCCTATGCTCCAGCCAGTTTTTAATCCATGTGAGTATTTCACCCTCAATTCCTTGTTATAAGATTAAATAATCTTCCAAATCCTGGCTAAGGGTAGGTTACACATAAAGTTGCTGTTCTAAGAATTTTTATGCTCAACACAACACATTTTCCATAACAGTGAACTTGTTCAAAAACTCTTGAATATTAAAAATGTCTTTATTAACAAAATAGAATGAATTTTTGACGGTTTGAGTGTTAACTTCTAACTTAGCAAAAATTATTTGAAACAATTAAAATACATTTAATCTACAACAGTAATCCCACAGAGGTATATTTATCCTGGAATATTGAGACTGATTGGCTTACAAAAATACATGTCAAAAATACAAGATTGGCAGGTTGCTGGGAGTGTTTTTAGTTGTTTCACAAAACTGAATAGTTTCAAGTTTTTATTAAAATTTGATGTACACGCATTGTCAAATATTTCAAAGCATATTACAAATCTAAAAATGGGACAACAGTACAATACATTAATACAAAATAAATATAGACAAACAAACGCCATACTGGTACAAAAGGATATAGGGATGAACTACAATAAATAAAGCAAAGAGAGAACATATATGCAGGGGTGTTAAAGTCCCTCCTCGAGGGCCGCAATCCAGTCGGGTTTTCAGGATTTCCCCAATAAATATGCATGAGATCTATTAGCATACAATGAAAGCAGTGCATGCAAATAGATTTCATGCATATTCATTGGGGAAATCCTGAAAACCTGACTGGATTGCGGCACTCGAGGAGGGACTTTGACACCCCTGATATATAGATAGAACAAAAGGGCGGGACAAGAGGTAAAGCGAAAGATAAGGACAAAAATAAGAGTTGAATCCAGCAAATGAAGACATTAAAAATTAAAATTTAGGAATCTGTAGCCTTAATCCTAGAATAGAGAGATGCAGCTGAATATTCGACAAATAAGGTACTAAGCGATGAAAACTCTAATGATGGCTATTTAGAACCCAGATGAATGGCTGTGCTTGTGAATCGCAGTAATAATAATAATAATTTTATTTTGTATATCGCAATACCAGAAGCAGTTCAGAGCGGTTTACAGAGGAAGAGACTGTACAAAGACAGTGATGTTACAGAAAGATATTGTCAATTACAATAGTAAAATATTTCAATTACATTATTGGGCCAAGAATGGTTAGGTATAACCGGAAATATGTCAGAAGTACAATAAGTATTTCAGAGATGCAACAAGGCAGGAAGGGGTCAGAAAAATGTATCAAAGAGGTAGGTTTTAATTGATTTCCTGAAAGATTGGTAGGAGGGTGTATTCGAAATGAGGGTAGTTAGACATTTATTCCATTGGCCAGCTTGGAATGACAGTGTTCTATCAAGGAATCTCTTGTAGATACAGCCCTTCAGGGAGGGGAAGGCAAACAGATGGGCATTACGTGTGCGGGTGGTGGCTGGAAATACAAAATGGTGTGATAGGTAAATCGGGGATGAACCTGCTAAGGTTTTGAAGCAAAGGCAGGCCAACTTGAAGATGACCCTTGCCTCCATTGGCAACCAGTGAAGTTTTCTGTAGAACGGGCTTATATGGTCCGACTTTTTGAGGCCATAAATGAGACGGACGGCAGTATTCTGAATGATTCTTAGACGTTTGATGGTTTTCTTAAAGGATCCCAAGTATATGATACTGCAGTAATCTAAGGTGCTTAGGATTAGAGACTGAACCAGCAATCGAAAGGAGAGGAAGTCAAAATAGTGTTTGATGGTAAGGAGTTTCCAGAGGGTGCAAAAGCATTTTTTAACCTGAGCATTGGTATGGTCTTCAAAAGTTAGGCATCGGTCCAGGATGACTCCAAGGATTTTGATGGTGGAATTGATTGGGTAGGTTAGCACGTTTAATTTCAGGGAAGTATTCGTTAGCTTGTGGTTGGGACTTGCCAGGAAAAGCTTAGTTTATTCTGCCTGAAAAGACTGGATTGACTGGAATAATCCTGGGAACAAACCCAGTAGCTTAAAAAGGTCACACTGGGAATCAATAAAGAGGGTGAAAGAGAAATAACATACTATAAATGGATTCCGAATCATCCCAAGGGATCAAGGAAAAGGATTTAGGTCCTCTCTTGATTACTATAGCGGCCTGCAGTAATCATACCGAAGCCCATCGGGAATTAATGGGCTTCGGTGCTGTTGCTGTGCAGCAGCCGCTAGTGTGGCTTTGTGAAAGAGGGCTTTAGTTATTGAGGCAAGACTTGAATAAGATTTTGCTAGAATTAGTAAGAACATAAGAAATGCCTGCAATCAGACCTGGGGTCCATCTAGTCCGGCGATCCGCACACGCGGAGGCTCAGCCAGGTGTACCCCGGTGAATATCTTATTCACTCGTATCCCTCAATGTGTCCTGCAAGAAGATGTGCGTCCAATTTTTCTTTAAATCCTAGAATGGTGGTTTCCTCCACCACTTCTTCCGGGAGAGAGTTCCAGGCGTTCACCACTCGCTGTGCGAAGCAGAACGTTCTGACATTTGTCCTGGCCGTGTCCCCTCTCAGCTTCAGTCCATGTCCGAGTCACATTTGACAACGTGAGTAATGTTACTTGCTCACCATCCTTTCCCTCTGCTGGTGAGTGAGCTTGCTCCATTTTATCGATTCCTTTTAGTATTTTAAAAGTCTCTTTCGGATCCCCTCTCAGGAAGGAACAAATTTGAGAAACCTGACAAATTAAAATGACAAGATCTCAGTTGCCAAAGTTCGGGAGACGATAATTGAGGAGCATATGTTTTTGAGAGAGTTGCAAAGCCGCAGATAAAGAAACAGAAAAATAGCAAAGATAAAGGACCCTATTGATCGAATTCAAACTGTAGGGCCTAGGACCTGCTGCTCTGTAACTAGGATTTCTGCTTGACTTATTCACATCATTGTAAAAATGTCATTATATTTTACACTTCTCCCTCCGGTTTCGCGGGGGATAGGGGCAGAGCCGGACCGCGAATGGCAAAATACCGCGAACATCTTCTGGTCCTGCTCTGACCCACCCCCGCCTCCCTCTTCCCGGCCTTACCTGGTGGTCTAGCGGGCTTTCAGGGCAGTGGCGATCTTCCTACGCTCCTGCCCTGTGCAGATCGCCAATAGGAAATAGCTGCCGTGAGTTTCCGTAATCTCTCGAGACTACAACAGGAACTCCCCACAGCCATTTCCTATTGGCGATCTACACGGGGCAGGAGCATAGGAAGATCGCTCCTGCCCCGAAAGCCCGCTAGACCACTAGGTAAGGCAGGGACGCCGGGGGGAAGGCTAAACTCTGGGTTTTTTTTCTTTTTTTCCTCCTCCCCAAAAAATCGCAAATATGTGAAATCGCGATTGCCAAAACCGCGAATGGGGAGGGGGAAGTGTATATTCAGTCTACTCTCACCTGTTGGCAAAATAACGACTGTGAAAGGGCTCAAGAATCTAATGAATGTGTTTACAGTCAAGTCGCAATAAAAGTCTTATAATATTTGTATTTTGACTATTAGAGTTTGGGATTTGGAAGGCAATGAGAAAGCCTCCTTTGTTCTACGTTCACCTGGAATGAGTGTATGCTGGCACCCTGAGGAGGAATTCAAGGTTGGCATTTACAGGTTACTTTTCTTTCATTTTGTTCTGGTTAGACCACTGAGCTGTAACTCTAGAGAGCCCACTTGCCATGCACTGAAACAAATCACTTAAACTCGGTTTCTTAAAACTTTTGATGGGGTATTTGTTATACTTTAGCCATAAGCTATTGGTTGACTAGTGCAATTTATGCTGAGGTCTTTTTCTTCAATGTATTGAAGCGTTAAATCTATCATATCTATCAGCTAGGTACTTGGGTCCTGGGCTGGCCACTGTTGGAAACAAGATGCTGGGCATGATGGACCTTTGGTCTGTTCCAGTATGGCAATTCTTATGTTGGCTTCTTATTCTTGAGTCCAGTCTTTAATTTTATTAATTTGACAAAATTCCAGCTATTCATATAACAATGATACAAACTTTCTCACCTATAACTTTATCTTGCTGATACATTATTATTTCAAATGTTTGTTATAACCCTTTTAGAACTTTTTTCGTTTGTTTATGTTTATGAAAAACTTTATATACCACATAACGGCCTAAAAGGATCCAAGCGGTTTAAAATGCATAAATCACATTCATCAAGAAAAGAGCTCCATTCTAATGACAAAACAATAAAACACTCAAATCTCAATGAACCATGATTTATACAGACAGCTAAAAATTCTCCATTACAAAATCATTACATAAACGCAGATCACACTCCCTAACTCTCTTTTAATTTGGGAAAGCCAATTGAAAAAAATGTGCTTTTTAAACGTCTTTTAAAATTGATATAGGATTCTTCTTTTCTCAAGTCTATGGGCAGGTTATTCCATAACCGCGGAACTAAATAAAAGAATGCACAATCTCTAGTTGACGCAAGATGTGCCTTTGAGATGTGAGGAACAACTACCCTATTATCGATCAGAGATCTTAATAGATGCCTTGGGGCATAAAATGGCACCAAGTTAGAAAGATATGAAGGCTGTAGCTGAAATAATGCTCTGTGTGCCAACATTAGGATTTTAAATTTGATCCTAAATTCCATTGGTAACCAATAGAATTTGAACTACAAAGGTGTCACGTGATCACGAATATATGCCCGGCCTAATAGTCTAATTGCAGTATTCTGTACTGTTTGTAAGCGCTTCCACTGTCCTAACCCAATTTCTGCATATACTAAGGGCTCCTTTTACAAAGGTGCGCTAGCGTTTTTAGCGCACGCAGCAGCCGAAAAATTACCGCCTGCTTAAAAGGAGGCAGTAGTGGCTAGCACGCGGCATTAGCATGCGCTAAAACTGCTAATGCACCTTTTGTAAAAGGAGCCCTAAATTACCATAATCTAACTTTGATAATAATTAATTAATGTGTGCAGTGATTTCTCTAAGCTGTCTTAATGCCCCCAAACCTTTAACAACCACGGTTGAAACCTGCTCCTGAAAATTTAGATGACAGTCGATTTATAATCCCCAAATACCTGAAGCTATTTACTAGTTTTATACTACAATTATTTAAAGAAAGATCTAAATGAGGTGTTGCTTTATCTCCTGAGATACAACACCCTATGGTCTGAGACATATTTAGAACCAATTTGTGTTCATTTAGCCATTCTTCTCTTCTGTTTAAGCCAGCCAAAAGAGGACCTAAATCTAACGTAGCAGGTGATAGTCTATGCAGGGGTGTCTAACCTTTTGGCTTCCCTGGGCTGCATTGGCCGAAAAAAATGTTTCTGGGGCTGCACAAACACACAAACGCTGCAGCAAGACAGAGGAGGGAGCCGGCAAGATGGTAAACACCCGGGGGCAGCAGAAGAAAACACTGCATCACCCTCGACCGGGGCCGCACAAAATACTTCACAGGGCCGCATGTGGCCCTTAGGCCGCAGGTTGGACACCCCTGGTCTATAGACTAATAAGATGTCACCTGCATAAATAGATGTACTAATTCCCAGTTCCTGGATTCGTCTTGCCAAAGGGCTCAGAAAAATATTTAACAGAACTGGCGATAAGGCTGACCCTTGCGGTACCCCACAATCTAACGATCTATCCTGAGATATTGATCCCTCAGTGACTCTTTAAAAGTACGTCCTCGGAGAAATACTGAAAACCAGTCCCACACTACTCCTGTTAAGCTAATCTCTTGTAAAAGGTTTACCAAAGACCGTGGTCCACTAGATCAAATGCTGAACTCAGATCTAATGAAACTGCCATTACCAAGTTCCCCCCATCCAAAATTGAATGAACCTCACTAAGAAAGCCTCATCTATTGGCTAAAGTTTTTAATAAATATTCAGCTTGATTGAAGTTAGCCCCACTGTTTTAATTTAAAGGCTTCCCGCAGGTTCTATATATAGCACTTTGCAAAATTAATATCCTTTTTTTAATTCTTTATTGATTTTCCAAATTTCAGTAGTGCAATACATAAATATATCACACATAATAAATCAATAAAAGCACATTCAACTCACAAATATACAAAACCAACCATTTTCACCCACCCTCCCTCCCAATAATTAATTCAATAAAACACAGAAATATAAATTTTCCTAATAACCTTACCCTAATCAAATAAATAATACCTCCCCATCCTCCCATCCCCCCAAGTGTAAATATTTAAAGTTAGCCCCACTGTTTTAATTTAAAGGCCTTCCCACAGGTTCTATATATAGCACTTTGATGCAAAATTGATATCCTAATAAGCAATTAGCATTAAATGGATTTACTTAAAAATTATTCATGTAAATTTTAGGCATGGGATCTGTGCCTAGATTTAACATTAAAATCTAAAAAGGGGATGATAAAAAAAAATTTTCCCTTAAAGTAATCAAATGCATTGTTAGACCAATAAAGATATGTCCTCTACATGTCATCTGTTACCCCACTTGCCTCTTCCTTTCTAAGAAAGCAGATGTATGGTGAGCTACAAATATACCTCAATGCTTGGATTTTCTCTCCCAGTTGATGGTGGCACAAAAGAATGGAACCATCCGATTCTATGATGTTCTCACCCAGCAAGCCATTCTGTCACTTGAGTCGGAGCAGGTTCCACTGATGTCAGCTGACTGGTGTTTAATGAATACATTCAAAGTGGGAGCAGTTGCTGGAAATGATTTTTTGATCTGGGACATGACTCGTTCTAGGTATGTACAAGGAATTTTTTTTATTTCTTTCCACCTAAAAGTTGAGTTAACCACACTCTACGTTAGTATAATTAATCTTATGTTCATAGATTGCATGTGACCCATTGTACTGTAGGACAATGATTTATGCAACATAGAAGAGATAGCAGTCAAAATACAGACTGGTCTGATGCTGTTGGTTTTGCTTTATCTCTTATTGGGCAGGAACTGATGGAAATGGAACACTTGTTTGAAGGCTTTGTTGCTGGTATAAGATATTGTTGGTTTTGGTTTATTTATAATCCGTCTTTTACAGGGCGAAGTACATCAACACATTCATAAATATAGACCAATGACATTACAATCGGTTTACAAAAAATTAAAACACCAAATTACATGACAAACTGACATAAGAACATTAACCTTTTCCTATCGTAATAAATTTTACATTACGCTGGTTCCAATCGTAATTATTTTAGCAGAGTTTTGTATTATTGACCGTTATCATTTACGGCTATTGTAAACATAATGTAAATAAGTCATAAGTCTGTAAATTCAAATATTTTGTGTTCCTGGCTCTTTATTAGTCCATACAGACTGTTTATCCACGATGGCATGCAAATGGAACAAATGTCTATCCACTCTCATCTCTAATTCTCCCTCCTACCAAACTTTCAGGAAGTCAATCAAAACTTATCTCTTTGACAAATATCTCTGATTCCCGCCCTCCTTGTAACTCTACTTTTAACTATGCCTTGTACCTCCCACCTTCCTGCACCTCCCACCTACCTGCCTCCTCCCTAACTGCACCTCCTACCTACCTGCACCCGACTTCCTAAGCCACACCGATTGACTTGTTTATAACCTCTCTATCTCCTTCTTGCCTGCTCCCGACTTGCTAAGTTATATTGATTGATTGACTTATTTGTAAATTTCGCTGTAGATGTACAGTCTCTTGTCATGTAAACCGCTCTGAACTATTCTGGTACTGCGGTATACAAAAATAAAGTTATTATTATTTATTATTATTATTATTATTTTGCGAATGTCACGTCATCCGGGACACACGATAGGAAAAGGTTAATCTCTCCAGACAATCTTCCTATCCCAAACAGATCAGCTCATTGAACATGCCATAAAACAATCACAGCATCACCAATAAAGTCATACTGTATACAGTGGTACCTCGGTTTATGAGTGCACCGGTTTGCGAGTGTTTAGCATGACGAGCAAAACATTCGCAAAATCGGTGCCTCGGAAACCGAGCTTGTCTCGATGTATGAGCACCTCTCCCCATGACCCTGCCCCCCCCCCCTCCGCCGCGATCCGGCATCCCCCACGCACCCATCCACCCACCTGAACACATTGCTTACCCCCATCTGGCACCCGGCACCAACGCACAGGACATGCCGGTGCCGGTGCCCGAAGATCTGCCGTCCTTTTTGCTGGGCCTTGAGCATCTGCGCATGCTCAAGGCCTTCGAGTTCCCGCTCTCGGAGATGCGCAGATGCTCATGGCCCAGCAAAAAGGACGGCAGATCTTCGGGCACCGGCATGTCCTGTGCTTTGGTGCCGGGTGCCAGATGGAGGTAAGCGATGTGTTCGGGTGGCTGGATGGGTGCATGGTTGGATGCCGGATCGGGGGGGGAGTGGGGGCGATGCGAGCAGGGGGGGGATCAATGCCGGTTCTCAGGGGAGTAGAGTAGTGCCGCTGGCCTCAGGGGGGTTGGGGGAGGTGGGAACGAATCAAGCGAGTTTCCCTTACTTTCTATGGGGAAACTCGCTTTGATATACGAGCAATTTGGGAGAATGGTATAGAAAATTGAATGAATAAAAAATATTACTGTATTCTGTTACATCTACTCAGGAGTCTGTACATTAGGTGATCAATCCATTGCCACAAACTGGCATTGTAGAAGTGTGTCACTCACAGCTTAAGACCTCCGACATTCCCAGTGAAGTGTCCGCTTTAGTTTTTCCTTCTGCAAGCAAATTTTGCAGGGGTGTTCCTGCTTTGCTTAGTTTTTATTCTTTTCAATTGTAAGTTCATTTTTTCTGAGGCTTTGGTGCCCTGAGACTCCACTTTGGGAGTTCTCTGCCTGGGAAAGGATGCAGGATCCACGGAGCTGGACTACAACTCACAGGGCAAACCTTCAGGTGGACCTGTGGGGCTATTCTGCTGTGTGTCACTTCAAGGCTTGGGATCTGTTGCCCTGGGAGCCAGCTCACCTTCTGAATTTTTCAGAGGCTTGAGCTAAGGCTGTGGATGCCATAAGTAAGAATCCTCAGGGTATCAGGGAGCCAGCTGTGTATTTGTCCCCATCCCACTCTTCTGGTTGTGCTTCGAAGATCCATGGGGTTAGAGGTCTCGGTCAGGATTCATTTGACTGTCAGCCTGAAGATTTCCTGGTTTGGAGCAATTTCTTGGAAGTTCTGAGTCAAAAAGTCCTTTCCATCCCCTCCAGCTGCAAGGAAAGCTGACAGGCAGGCACCTTTACAGTACTGTAAGTACAGCCCCATTATTTCCTATGGGAAAATCAGAGGGGAGAGGAAGGGTCAAAAAATTTCATTTTTAAGGATTTCTGAGGTTAGGGTTCAGGTCCCCCCACTTCCAAGAGTTGCATATTTTACATACAATATGAAATTTAATACAGTAATTAGAATGTAGCTGTATGAGTCTTGGCTTACTGATGGGTCAAGATGGTGACCCTCTGATCTTTACCCTTGCTGTTTTTTTGCTGCCACCAAAGGTTTATGATGCTTCATTTTGCCTATTCCATATTGCTTATATTACTGAGGGGAATATTCCAAAATGCTACCTGTGTCATCTTGGGTGAATCTCTTCATAAAGGCAGTTAATAAATCCAAATAAATAAATACATATCTGTTGCCTTTGAGAAAAGGCAATCAATTCCCCATACTAAAACAAAAGAGTTTTAACATTACAGGCAGTAATACATCATACCTTTTGTAACTTTGCTATTTTTTTCACTGAAATCTTTTTTTTTTTTTAATCTTTATTCATTTTAATATGTACAATAAATATAAATCATCATAGTACATTATCACTTGAAAATTCCATAACAATATATATCCAAAAAGTTTACATCCCACCCCCCTCCCACATCCGTGCATAAATAATATAATTCCTATGCATATTAATCATTTAAAATATGTAAATATATATTTAAATTGTCATAACCCACCCATCCCCCCATTCTTTCAAATTATCACATAAGGAAAAAGAATAATAAATTAACATTAATCATTATAATAATTTATTATTGGCCTCCACACATCCTGAAACCTATTAAAATGACCATTTTATATTGCAATTAATCTTTCCATTTTGTACAGATGACACACTGAATTCCACCAGAAGCTGTAATTTAGTCTAGAACAATTCTTCCAATTAAACATTATTTGTTGGATCCCCACACCTGTAAGGATCATCAGAAGCTTATTATTTGCTGCAGATATTTGGCTTTTAGTTCTCATACACATATTTTCACTGAAATCTTTGAGATTGGTCATCATAAAGTCTTTATATTAAATAAAAGGTAGTCACTGAGAATCAAGCCCTGAATGTATTTGGGTTTATTTTTGTTTTGTTTTTTAGTTGAATATTTATAAGAACCAAGTAACAATAAGCAGGATGTTCAGCAGATAAGTTAAATATGATTTAAAGTTAATGACTTCTGTGTTCTGAAAGCATGATATATGCAGCAGGTGAAAATACTGCACTTTATTAAATGTAACATTTTTGCATTACAGCTATCCACAAGATAGGAGGCCTGTGCATGTGGACAAAGCTAGAGTTTTCAGGTACAATATATGAAGAGATCGGTGTGAGCGTGAGTAGACGCAGATAGAATTAAAGGAGTTTGGGATTCATAGCTTCCTTGGAATTTGGTCAGAATTATGTCTACAGACCATATACGTCATACAAATTTTCAAAGGGAAACTACCCCTGTTGTTTCATTTTGAAAATTAACAGTTGCAAAGTTTATGTGCTTAAAGCATTCATGTATTTGCACCTTCTGTTTGGTTGGGCAGCAGAGGAGTAGACTGAAGTTTAGTGCAGTAGGCCAATAACCAGAGAACAGGAAGCAAATGAGGAGATGATCTGTGATTCAAGCAAAGCATGACAAAGAGCAGGCCAATAAGTGTAATATAATGTGAAACTTTAATTAAAACAAACCATATGCCTGGCATGGCCATATTGTACCCAAAAGGCTGTGTCAGAGGCAATAAGACAAGAGAGGTTAAAGCCTCTCTCTAGATTTTAACAGTCAAAAATTCCAGCAATACAAAGTAATTTTTCCAGAGAGATAAAAACATAATATCCACGTCCCTCTGTGCGCTTGATCTCTCGCTGCTCTGGTAATTAGCAGCCATTTTTGTAGCCCAATATTACCAAGTCCAAATAGTAACAATAATCTGTGATTCCTGGTCTCTTTAATATCAAACTTAAAACAAAGAATAAATACACTCACTATTCTGCAGATCTCAAGGCAGCTTCTTCTCTTGCAGAATCAACACTTCTGCTGACACATCATAGATAAAGGGAAGCCAGGAATGTTTTCAGCACAGACCCTGTGTTGAAGGTAATACTGTACTTAGCTTCTCTCACAAGCTGTATCTACTAACAACTTCAAATTATGAGGCTAGCAAATCCAAAGTGTAGAAACGGAATGGAGAAACAATGCCTTCTCTATGCTTTCTCTACAGCATTTGGTGGCTAAAGAAGAGAAGAGACAGACAACTGTCACATGCTTCACCAATGGACTCTGGGTATTTGACTTAAAGACACACTGTTTACATGTCTAAATAAGCCCTCTGCGCTGCATCCATGCACACTGAGAGCTGGGGGCTCCATTTAGTAAGCCCACAATAGTGTACACTATTTACATCTTAAACAGCACTCTGTTCACATGACTATGGGGACAGAACACTCTGGATTGCAAAGCAATACCAGCAGTCAAACAGGAAGTCTCCACAGTGATTCCAGCACTTACTTTGTATTGCTGGCATTTTTGTCTGTTAAAATCTAGACAGAGGTTTCAAGAACCAGAGAAGTCAAGGTTCAAAACCCATTGTTGCACCTTGTGACTTTAATAAATCATTTGACCCTCCATTGCCTCAGATGCAAACTTAATTGGTAAGCCTACCGGTGATTGTGTAATAATATACACTTCTCCCTCGGTATTCGCGGGGGATAGGGGCAGAGCCGGACCGCAAATTGAGAAAAATCGCGAATAACTTCTCGTCCGGCTCTGACCCACCCCCGCCTCTCTCCAGCCTTCCTCCCGGCATCCCGGCCTTACCTGGTGGTCTAGCAGGCTTTCGGGGCAGGAGCGATCTTCCTACACACCTGCCCCGTGTAGATCGCCAACGTGAGTTCCCGTTGTCTCGAGAGATTACGGGAACTCACGGCAGTCATTTCCGATTGGCGATATGCATGGGGCAGGAGCGTAGGAAGATCGCTCCTGCCCCGAAAGCCTGCTAGACCATCAGGTAAGGCCGGGATGCCGGGAGGAAGGCTGGAGAGAGACGGGGGTGGGTCAGAGCCGGACGAGAAGTTATTCGCGGTTTTTCTCAATTTGCGGTCCGGCTCTGCCCCTATCCCCCGCGAATACCGAGGGAGAAGTGTATATTATTACACAATCACCGGTAGGCTTACCAATTAAGTTTGGAAGGCTAGAGAGAGATGGAAACGTGATAAACTATGGGGGTGTTCCCCCCCCAAAAAAAAAAACACAAATATGTGAAACTGCGAATGGGGAGGGGGAAGTGTATATTGTAACTCACCTTGATCTACTACTGCAAAGGTGTGAGCCAATTTTTTTAAATACTAAATATATATAAAAATAGAGGAAAATTTTCAGCATAACACTAACCATATAACTTTATTCAGGTAAGATATCCATGTGAAGTTACACCTGTATTCAGCAGCGGAACTGGTGTAAGTGACACCACTGAAGACATAATATTGTGTGAATATCTTATCCATATAAGTTATTTTTGCAGCTGAATATCGCTGTTATCAGCACAAGTTTTTGCTCTTCCCTTAGCCTGCCCCAAATCCAGCCCAGTTTAAATTATATAGAAATCACTTCTTTACTCTTTCCAAAAATATTAGGATTAGGGGGTATGCGTTGAAGCTACTGAGTAGCATATTTAAAACAAATCCGAGAAAATATTTCTTCACTCAGTATGTAATTAAACTCTGGAATTCATTGCCAGAGAATATGTCATCATCAAGTTGACATCCACGCATGCGTGAAGGCCCTCCAAACGGGGCCCTTGAGTTGCCAGTGGGGATGCTGGAAGGGAAAAGGCATGGAGAGGCACTGGCTGATTTCCTATAGGATGTGCCTCTCGCCGCAAGAGGCGTCCTGTAAGCAGTCAGCTAGCACCTCTCCTCCTCCCCAGCGTCTCCTGGCACACCTGGAATCTTGGGCGGCACGCTAGTGTGCCATGGCACACAGTTTGCGATACACTGCCCTTAGAGATCCCACATGCCTATCCCATGCTTTCTTGAATTCAGACAATCTTTGTCTCTACCACCTTTACCGGGAGACTATTTCATGCCTCTACCACCCAGGAGGAAGGGCTGAGGCTCACTGGTTGTGTTGCTGCCTCTGCCCAGAGGTTGTGAGATCAAATCCTGGTGCTGCTCCTTGTGACCTTGGGCAAGTCACTTAATCTTCCAGTGCCCACTACAAAAAGTCCCCATTCCTTCCTTTCTGTAAAAAAAAAGTATTCCCTTAGATTACTCCTGAGCCTATCACCTCTTAACGTCATCCTATGCCCGCTCATTCTGGAGTTTTATTTCATTTGAAAAAGACTCACCTCCTGTACATTAATGCCATGGAGATATTTAAACGTCTCTTATCATATTCCCTCTCTCCCGCCTTCCTTCCAGAGTATATATATTGAGGTCTCTACATCTGTCCCCATACAATTTATGACAAAGACCGCTAACCAATTTTGTAGCGGCCCTTTGGACCAGCTCCTTCCTATTTATATCTTTTTGAAGGTGCAATATTGTAGATATTTATGCTCATGTTCAAGAACAAAGAGGAGCACTTGCCTTACTATAGTAAATGTACCAACAAAAAAGGCAAGGGAGTTGTCCTAATAACCAGATATCAATTTATCGATTTAAAAGTTGATACATGGGCTCATGTTCAAACATTACATGTGACATTCTTTGAAGTGGCCATCTTCTGTTCATCCCTGCTTTCTGTATAAGAGATAAATGGTAAGTAAGGCTGTGCCCACTAAAGGTAGGAGATAGAAAAGGAAGACAAAGTAGTCTCTTATTTTTTCTTTGCACTGGAATACATTATATACTAAGAGAGGAAATTATCAACATGGGCTACCTTAAGATGGGTTATTTTACTGGTAAACTTGGTTATTAATAATGTCATCTCATAAAATTAGACCTGCACTAAAATAATGTGTGTTGTGATAAAATAACCCATATTTAACTGTAACCCACATTGATAACTTCTCTCCTAACTTTGAATAAAAATAGTCATTGCACAAAAAAAACAGACTAGATATATTTTTGTATTAAAATTCAGCAATCCTTTCACGGTTTTCAGGTGGTGTAAAGCTAATGAAAACTTATTTGCAACTACTGGGTATCCAGGAAAAATGAAAAGCCAGCTTCTGGTCCATCATTTTGGACACAGCCAGGTAACACGTCTTTAGTATAGTTATCTAAATCAGAAATAGATCTTATAAATATACTGTGAACCTGTCAGGGGAATGGGATGAATTTTCTAGGCTACATAGCTATAGCCTAGCTCTGTGGTCTCAAACTCACGGCCAGCCAGGTACTATTTTGAGGCCCTCGGTATGTTTATCATAATCACAAAAGTAAAATAAAACAGTTTCTTGATCATATGTCTCTTTAGCTATAAATTACAATATTATTATTAAGATTTAGCCAAAAGGAAAGATTTATGAACTATAAAGAGTTTTACCTCAAGCAAAATTGTCATTTATTTAATAAGACATTAACTATTTTTTCTGAGGCCCTCCAAGTACTTACAAATCCAAAATGTGGCCCTGCAAAGGGTTTGAGTTTGAGACCGCTGGCCTAGCTGGTTTAATTTGATCATTATTTTCTTCATTTTGCATCTCAGACTGTAAGACGTAATATTGAAACAGTTCTGTATATATATCTGTCACATATCAGATTTTTAGTCTAGGTGTAGTCTTAGACTGAAGGCTGAGTATGGGGGTCCTATATTGCAAGCGTTTCTTTTATTATTATTACTAAATGTTACAGGAAAAACAAGTAACAGAAGAAAGTTTGAAAATATTGCAAACATTTCTAAGAGTGCTTTTGCCCACTATCAGCAAACTAGACTATCTAAACAAGTCTTATTTGACTGCATTAATCAATCCACTCGTCACGTCTCATTTAGACTGTTGAAATGCCTTGAAAAAAAAAAGATTGGACACTAAGAATGTAACTGTTTTTTAGATGATAGGGTGCAAGTTCAGGAAGAGGAGATCTTGTTTAGAAGAGTTTATATTGGCTGCCTGTCTAACTTCTTTTTGAAAGCTTTGAATAATCAGGGTCTACTTTATCTCCAAGAGCATCTGTGTGCTCTTTCACTAGGTTCCCTCGTGAAAGAGATTAAACTTGTTAAGACATGGGGTTCCGCTTTTTCCTGAATCAGTCCATCCCTAGTAATGACAAGCTGACATATAAGCATCTTTTGTGTTTGTATGTAGAAACTTTAGTTGGGATCGTATTTATCACTTTTAACTACAGATTATAGAAGCAGACAAGATGACAGCAGCTAAAGACCAGATGTATTAAAGAGGATCGGTAAGACCATGTGGGTCTGCTCCAATCCGATTTATGGCTGCTTCAAAAAGAGCTATTCAGCCACTAAAAAGTTTGCATGCAAATGATTCACACGGAGGTTTGTCATAATACCTGACTCTCCTGACTCCTGTGAGAGTGACTCTTATACATGCACAGAGCAGGGGAAGCCCAAACAGGAAAGAGCAGGAAATCTTTTTTTTCTTTTTAATGGCCTCGGATGTATCGGGAAGTCATGTTAGAGCATCAATCACTCTACCAGTTTACGTGGCATTTCAATATTAATTAGCTTATTTGCATGGTTGGATCGCAGAATGATCTTGCAGTAATCCATGCAGTGAGTCATTTTCTGCATCAGGTCAGCAAATGCGATCATCACTAAAACTGTCAAAATGGATTTAGTGATGATCGCTAGCTTTAGTGCATCTGGGCCCTTGTGCTTTATCCATTCTTCCCATCCTTAACAATTAGTAATCCCTGCCACTGTTCTCTCTAAGTTAAGCAGGAGTCCTCCAATTGCATTGCTGCCACTGGGGGGGAATGGGTAGTTCTTCAATATTGTATTTTCAATCACTAGAATCAAACAGGTTTCTTGGAGTCCTGCATAGCTTACCTGCCACTCACTATTGAAAATGTAATAGTGAAACAGCACCCTCTACTGACAGACTGTAGGTGGAATACTACCAACAGTGAGCCCTACTATCCCTTCTTCTCCATTAGAGATCCTTTGCTCTTGTCCAAAGCTTTCTTGAGTTAACAGTTCCTGATAATCTACTTAGGGATGATTCTTTTGTGTGTTTTTTTTTCTTTTTGTTTAATCACTATCTTCTTAGCAGTGCCCTTATGCCCTCTTTTTCTCATCCCCTTTAGTTTAGTTTATATTATGTTATTTTTTGGTGTATTATTGTGATTTTCTATTTTGACTATTATAGTATAAAAATTGTATAGATGCCTTTTGGCAATAATACTACTTATTTTTACTTACGTACATCACTAAGGTATACTTATCTTTATTGCAATAATCAGTTTTTGAAGACATCATCTTGGGCCTGTTTTTGTTGAATACTGAATCTAATGAGCTGCTTTCATTTTATTTGCTTGATATCGCATTACATTCTGAATTCTAGTAAAGTTTTGTGTAGAGCAAACTGTGCAAACTAGCTTACATGTGTCACATTTTGCATATTTTTCCGGTTTGGAAAATAAATTAACACTTTTGTACATAAGCTTGCACATGTGATATGTCCAGTCATGCAGTTCATAACAATAAATAAATTAATTGTAGTGCAATAGGTGTGTTATTCTGGGCAATAGGGTATTCTCCCCATGCTTGCAAGCCATGCAGAAGGAATCCATTCCAGGTTTTCAACTCCTTCTCCCTTCAGTTTTGCCTTCTGAACGCAAGCCGGAATGTGTCTTTCTGATATGCTCTGTATATTTCTTTATTATTTTCCGTATTTTGGGGGTTTGGGGACTAACGGTGCACCAGAGCTCCCCAGGGCGGAGGTATGCTCGTGTGGAGAAAAAACAGACTTGAGTCTGCAGCTGGCAGGTTAATTTCTTGGGGACCTGTTTGGCCAGCCTGCAGAAAACTTTGTGGAGCTTGGGGTCCGTATCCCTAGCAATTTAGCCTACTTACTGAATTGCAGGGGTTTGATTGTAGGCTGTTAGGCATCCATAGGGGGCTCAGTGGGGCACTTCAGAGTGCCGGTTGTGATTTTGCCCCCCCCCCCTCTTGTGTATGCATATCCATGCGGGTTGAGGGTCAGTCCAACTGGCAGCCCAAAGATCTCAGCAATTGGAGGACTGGCTGATTGAGGCAGGGATTGTTCTCCCAGATCCAGCTACTTCTTAGAGCTGAGGCAGGCTTCAGCATCTTCAGAGCATATGTCACAGTGAGCAAGGCTATTATAGCCTTTGGGCAAACTCGGGGCGGGGTCTGAAAAATCTGTTTTTGAAGGTTTCTGCTCCTTACCCCAGGGTCCCCCACCTCTAAAATCCTGTTTTCTGAGTTTTATACTTTTAATTAAGGCATTTTTAGCAGTTTTCTGGCACCAAAATGCTGCCACATGGCCATCTTGGATGTCCTGATTTTTTTTTTCAAAGTTCTCCAAATCCTTCATATCTCCTTGTTTTGCCTCAAAACCAGCAGGGATGGAGTCCTCAGGCTCTTTTACCCCTAATTTATGCAAGTTTTGTGCTGGATGGATGCTGGAAGAGCACCCTTTCACCATGTACCTCGCAGCATGTGAAGGGGAGATGGGAGCATCGGGTTTAGCCTCCCTTTTGGTCTCTAGGGCTGAGGGACCTCTGGGGGGCCTGTCTACTGTGAGAAAATCCCTTCTGGAGCCCCAGAACAGCAGTGTACTTAAGCGTAAGAGCATGGAAGCCGCTGAGCCTAAGAGACATACAGTGGCGTTACCTAAAGGGGACGTAGTGTTGCCTAGAAAGGCTTTTCTCCTGAATTTGTTAATTTGGAGAGCTTATTTGGATAGCCAGGATCCTCATATGAGGTCTGACAGTGAGCCAGTTGTCACGCAAGGGTTTGGAAGATTTGATGATAAGTGTGGCAGATCGCCAGCCAAAATCTCTGCCAGACAGCAAACCGCAAGCCTTTAGAGGTTCTAGGCGGTCTAATTTTCATAATTCCAGGTTCTTTTGACAGTACTCGGGAGGCATCTCATCTCAGATATCCTCTGGTACTTATCCCTCGTCCACCTCCAAGAAGGTGCAATGACACCAGGGCTGCAGTCTTCTCTCTGAGGATAGGAGGAGGTCTGGGGGCAGATCTCGTCAGACTGTTGGGTGGTGGAAATCATTCAGGGAAGGTACAAGCTCGAGTTTGCCCATCCCCTAACAGACTGGTTTGTAGACTGCCTGGTGAGGCACCCAGAAGTCATTCAGATTCTTAGCAATAGTATAGGTACTAGTAGAAATTTAGGCCATAGAGCCAGTGCCGCCAAAAGAAATGAGCTCTGGCAGATACTCCATATACTTCATAGTGCCCAAGAAAGGCTCAAAGGACTGGAGACCCATTCTTGATCATATGCATGTTAACGAGGCCCTGAAGGTTCCATGCTTTCACATGTAAACTGTGGTCAATCATTGCAGCGGTGGCTCCGAGGGAATTTCTAGCTTCCCTAGACTTCCTAGGTAGATGGAAGCCTACCTGCAATTTCCCATATTTCTGGAACACAGGAGATTCCTGAGATTCCATGTGCTGGAGAGACATTATCAGTTCTTAAAGCTTCCCTTTGGAAGCTTTAAGTGACCCGTACATTCACCAAGATGATGGCGGTGTTGCAGTGCATCTCTGCAGGGCAGGATTACAAGTACATCCATATCTGGACAACTGGCCGATTTGCGCTCCATCATTATTGGAAGGGGGACAAGAAATGGCTCAAGTGGTTCAGGTCTTGCTCAGCCTGGACTGGATAGTGAATTTTCAAAAGAGCCAAGTCTCTGGATCCCTTGCAGAAGGCCAGGTCTATCTTCCAGAGGCACGCAGACAGAAGCTTTGCGCTCAGATAACGGACTTGATGGTCAAGAAAGCTCTGTCTGCGTGGCACTATCTTCAAGTACTAGGCTCCATGGCAGCTACCATAGATATGATCCCTTGGGTGAAAGCTCACATGTGTCTTCTCCAGAAGGCACTTCTGTCTCAGTGGTTTCTACAAAAGGACTCCCTTCAAATGTCTCTCCCATGGACTATAATGTCCTGCCACAGTATGAGTTGGTGGCTCCATCCACAGTCATTATTATGGGGCATGTCCCTCAGAGTAACTTCGTGGGTGATTCTCACAACAGATGCCAGCCTGTTCAGTTGGGGAGGCCATTGCAAAGGACGCCCAGTCCAGAGGCAGTGGTCGGCCTCCCAGAGAAAATGGTCCATCAACAGACTGGAGCTTCGGGTCATTTAATTAGTGTTACATAAGCTGGAGAAGAGTCTGGAAAGACAGGCAGTCCAAGTCTTCTTGAACAATGCTACAGTGGTGGTGTATGTCATTTGCCAAGGTATCAGGAATGCACAGCTGAGCCTGGAAGCCCATTTATTCTGGTGAGTGGAGCTATACCTGCAAGTGATCTCCGAAGTGCATGTAGTGGGAGTGGACAATGTCCAGGCTGATTACCTTAGTAGGCAGACTCAGGAGTATGGAAGTTGTCTGCAGCAGCATTCTTTGATGAGGTGGTCAACTCTCGATCTGATGGCTAAGGTGAGGAACAAGAAAGTGGACTGGTTATTTAGTCTAAGATCTGAGCCCAGAAGCAAAGGTCTGGATGCCCTAGTCCAGCCATGGCCAACAAACAAGCTCTCGTACATGTTTCCTCTGTGGCCTATGATAGGGAAATACTTCATGGAATAGCAAGCCATCCAGGAAGAGTGTTTCTTGTAGCACCGGATTGGCTACGCAGGCTGTGGTACATGGACCTAATGCATCTTCAGAGAGATCAGGGTCTCAAACTGCAGGTACAACCTTATCTTCTATCTCAGAGCCTAGTGGTCATAGAAGATCTGGATCACTTTGGTCTTACAGCATGGCTCTTGAGTGCATGGCATTAGAGTGCAAAGGATAATCGGAGGTAGTCCTTGTTACTCTCCTCAGAGACAAGAAGCCTATGACGGTCTCCTCTTATGCTAAGGCATGGGAGACGTTTCAATACTGGTACACAAAAAAGAACATGGAGCCATTTAGTGCTCCAATCACAGTGGTACTAGATTTCCTGCAAGCGGGTCTGCACAAAGGCCACTCGGGGTCTAAGTGGTGGACCTCTCATGCTTTAAAGCTCGTGGATGCAAATCTCCTCTGGCTTCTCATCCAGACAGCCAGATTCTTAAAGAGAGCACTAAGGCTTAGACCCCCAGTAAAACAACCATTTCCATCATGGAACCTTAACATGGTTTTGTAAGGCCTCAGTCAGGCTCCTTATGAACCTATTCCAGAGGCGTCCTTGTTGGATCTTATCATCAAGACCATTTTCCTCATGGCCATTACGTCAGTGAGACAAGTCTTGGAGCTGTAGGCTCTGTCATGCAGGGAGCCCTTCTTCAAGATCACGAAGGTGGGAGTTTCCTTTCATAGAGTCCTGTCCTTTTTGCTGAAGGTCAATTTGGCTTTTCATATCAATCAAGAGGTAAGATAGCCAGCATTCCAGACCACATGGTCAAAGAAAAAGGACTGTATTCTGAGAAAGTTGGATGTGAGGAGAGTCCTCCTACATTATCTAGAGGTCATCAATGAGTTCTGATTGTCAGACCATCTATTTATCTATTTATTCTTACTAATCAAGCTAGACTTGTCTAAAGTAGCCATTTCAAGATGAATACGAATGGCCATTTTGTCGACATATTTTGCACATTTTTGTGTGGAAATGGTTTGATGATACTGTTTTTGCTATATTTGTATGTATAAAAATTGTATGTTTCTTTTGTTATTTGTTTAGATTTTAAGCAGACAAGAAATTTCAAAAATAAATAAATATATTGCTTGTGGCAATCACCAGTCTACTTGAAAGCACGTTCCACAAGAAGCGTAACATGTTTGTGAGCAGAAGCTCTGGTGATTTTGGGAAATTTGTAGGGCAGCGACCTGGTTCACTCGGCATACATTCTCTTAAGTTCTACAGAGTGGACGTGGCAACATGGGAAGACACCGACTTTGGGTCCTAAGTATTTTGAGCAGGTACAGAGGTCCCACCCTAGATTTCTGGATACATCCTTACTATCCAGAATGCCCCACCTATTGCTTTAGAAAAAGAGATTAGGTTCTTACCTTATTTTTTTTAGTAGTTAAGTGTCATTTTGGAACCCAACCCTGTCAGTTATTTGCTCTACCTGCCTTCTATTTCAATCAGAAAATTCAAGTCAAAACTGAGGATATGAAGAATGATTTATTGTTATAACACATTGGGGGAATGTTTGAGCTCCAAAAATGTTTCTAATTGGTATGGTTATTTTGACGTTTCGATTGTTCAATTAAAAATGTTTAACATGTTTGTTAAACTTTCAGAGCAGAATAGATCTGTACTTCAGGGAGTCTCCTTCTTATTTGTCCCTATATAGGGTTATCATCTGCTTTGATACAAACTGAAGGGGGCAGCAGAGCCCTCTGGAGAAGAAGGAATTGAAAACTGGAGAATGACTTGGGGACAAATCTGTCCCGTTCCCACTGGATCTAACTTCATCTCTGTCCTGTCCACGCGAGTTCTGTCCCTGCCCTATTCCTGCAAGCTCTGTTCTCATCTGTACAAGCCTTTGAACACATATATACCATTACCAACTGTATCTACAATAACTGATACAAAATGGCTTAGAGCAATTAAATGTTTTTGTCTGAAACATTAATATATTGTGTTTCTTTTCTAGCCCATCCTTCTTGGCTCTGTGTCTGTGGGATCGGGGTTGAGCTGGCACCGGTCTCTTCCGCTTTGTGTGATGGGAGGATTTCGTAAACTCTTGTTTTGGGTGACTGAAATGTAAAAAGATTTCTATACTAATATTCAATTGTGACATAAGTACCTGTCTGTAATAAACATTTTTCTTTATGTTTTTGTGATCATTTTATACTACACAATTAGGAAATTACTGGCTTTGAATATTACTATTGGTCTGAGCTGTGAGACGAGGTTTTGTTGTGGTGGATGGCAGAGAAGTGTAGTAGTCTGGGAGTATATAGGGTACTAAATCAATCTAAAGGCAGCAAGTCAAATCCTAATTATGCCAAACATAGAAAGGGTCAAACACAACAATGGGGCAATAATCTCTCTAAAAAGTCAAGAGTGGAGTGATTAAAGTGAATGGCAAAAAGTATATGAAATAATCACTCAATTATGAGTAATCCAATACTTGTGACTATATACAACCGTTAAAGATATAATATGCTCAGGGACACGCTATGAGGAGGC
Organism: Geotrypetes seraphini; assembly: GCF_902459505.1. NCBI lineage: Eukaryota > Metazoa > Chordata > Amphibia > Gymnophiona > Dermophiidae > Geotrypetes > Geotrypetes seraphini. The sequence goes on along the minus strand of NC_047090.1, from coordinate 20,741,584 downwards.
AGTTTAGGAAAAAGCTGATATGGTAGAAGCTATCAGTACGTTTGAGCTTCATCGTGCCCATACGTTTCGAGATTCTCTGTAAATTCTCCTTCGGTTCCCTGAGGCAGGAACCAAGCGTATGTCGGAACCCGCAAGCTAAAGATAAGTTTGCTGTTTCAGACCTAAAACGCAATGTTTATTATTTTGAAAAAAACAGTAGCTAGGAGCACTGAAACATTCATAACAGTGACAAGTCTTACAACTAGTTTTGTGAAATATGCGATGATTGGGCGGTGAGGTGGTAGTGTTGGGGTTTCCCTGTCATCACCTCCATTTCTCTGAGCATATTATATCTTTAACAGTTGTATATACTCACAAGTATTGGATTACTCATAATTGAGTGATTATTTCATATACTTTTAAACATAGAAAGGGACCAGTACAATAGCTGATCAATGTGAAATACTAACCCCTCCATGTATAGTATGGATCAAAATACAAACATACAATGCAGGGATCGTTTTATAAGGGATTTGCGCATGTAGAACATAAGAAACTAGCAAAATGAAGCATGTTCTTTATAGGATTACCCCATATCTGTCCTCTGTGTTAGTCTTTGAGTTTCCAGCCAATTACGCAAGGATCTCAAAAACTTCTGCAAGGTGGGGTTTGGGCACGGTGTATACATATATGTGCGACTTATTGAATACTATAAATTATGTGTGTATTTCCCCAAGCCTAGATGCAGATGTGCTTCAGCTTTATAACTTTTTGGCATAAGTGCTCATGCCTAAGTGCATGCTCACATATATACCCAGTAACACTGGTATTCTGTAAAGGAAAGAGGTGCTTACTTTCTTCCATAGAATATGTGTCAATCAAGTGCCTTCTGCAGAATTATAGTGTTGAAAAAAAATAGTGAACTATTCGGAGAAAGTACCAAACAAGCAGCGTGGCAGAAGTTTAATGTGAATGAGTGTAAAGTGAAGTGATGCATGTAGGAAAGAGAAACCCACACTATAGCTACATGATGCAGGGTTCCTCATTAGGAGTACCTGCTCAGGAAAACCCTTGGCTTAATGTGTGGAGGCGGCTAAGAAAGCAAATATAATGTTAGGAATTATCAGGAAAGGAATGGAAAACAAAGATGAGATTGTTATAATGTCCTTCCATTCCTCCTTGGTGCAGCTGCACCTCAAATACCACCGTGTGCAATTCTGGTCACCACACCTCAAACAAGATATACTATATACAGTATAAACCGAGGTAACCTTTTTCCCCTCCCCAAAAAGGAGGAAAAAAGATTGACTTGAATATAATGGTTTATAATCAAGTACCAGCACAGGGCAGAAATGTATTTATTTATTTATTCAATTTTCTATACCATTCTCCCAAGGTTGCTCAGAACGGTTTTACATTAATTTATTCAGGTACTTGAGCATTTTTCCCCTCCTCCCTTCCCTGGTATCCTATCTGCCGGCTCTGCAGCCAAACAGCTCAGAACAGTGCCCCCTGCCAGACCCACCTTGGGCCTGCAGTACTGCCCTGGTGGTCCAGTGGAACAGGGAACTGTCAATCTCTCCCGGCGACTTTATGCAACTAGCCCTTCCCTCCCAATCCCCCCTGCAGGTCTACCTTAGATCCCCGGTGATCCAGCAATGAGGCAGGGTAGAAGCGATCCCGCTATGCTCCTGCCCTGCAATCTCTGTAGTAATAAAACGACTGCCGCAAGATCCTGTGGTAAACTTCGAGAATGTGGTACTGCTCCACATCTGTTACTCCTGTATGGACTAAAACTTCATTAATGGTGTTCTTTTCTTGTATGTTGTTTATTTTGTTCTGTACCACTTTGCCTCGAATTTTATTTTAAAATATGCTAAAAATTGCACAAATAATCTAATTGAATAATAAGCCAATTGGCATAGATAATTGGGATCTAACAAGCAATTATTGGTGCCAATTGGATTTAATTAAAATTTATGTGTGTAAATTAGGTGAGAGGTCTTTTGCCTAAATTTTATGCACAGTTCAAAAGAAGCCCTGGTAATAGGAAATTTGTGGGTAGATCAGGGACGTCCATGCTATTTATACACACAATCGTAGAATGCCTAATTTAGGTGTCAGGATTTATACATTTCAGTTGGTGGAGTGAAGGAGGAGCCTAATGGTTTGTGCAGTGGCCTGAAGATCTGTGGATCTGGGTTTGATTCCCACTGCAGTTCCTTATGACTCTGGGCAAGTCGCTTAACTCCCCATTGCCCCAGATGCAAAAGAAGTGCCTGTATATAATATGTAAACTGCCAGCACAGCTTCAGCAAAGGAAGATCTTTCTTGACGAACTTGCTGCACTTCTTCAAGGGAGTAAACAAGGGTGACCCGGTCGACATTGTATATCTGGATTTTCAGAAGGCGTTCGACAAAGTTCCGCATGAACAACTACTTTGAAAAATTGCGAGCCATGGAATCGAGGGTGAAATATGTGGATTAAAAACTAGCTGGCGGATAGGAAACAGAGAGTGGGGGTAAATAGACATTAATCGGACTGGAAAAGCATCACCAGTGGAGTACCGCAGGGTTCAGTGCTTGGACCCGTGCTCTTCAACATATTTATAAATGATAAGGAAATTGGTACAACAAGTGAGGTGATTAAATTTGCAGACGATACTAAGTTATTCAGAGTAGTGAAGACGCAGGAGGATTGTGAAGATCTGCAATGTGACATAAACAAGCTTGTGGTTCAACATGGATAAGTGTAAGGTGATGCATGTCGGTAACAAAAATCTTATACACGAATACAGGATGTCCGGGGCGTTACTTGGAGAGACCCCCCAGGAAAGACACTTGGGAGTAATGGTCAACAGGTCGCTGAAGCCATCCGTGCAATGTGCAGCAGCGGCAAAAAAGGCAAATAGGATGCTAGGAATGATTAAGAAGGGGATCACGAAAGATCGGAGAAGGTTATGCCGCTGTACCGAGCCATGGTACGCCCTCACCTGGAATACTGCATCTAGCACTGGTCACCATACATTAAAAACTACTTGAAAGTGTCTAGAGAAGAGCAACTAAAATGGTTAAGGGGCTGGAGGAGTTGTCGTACAGCGAGAGATTAGAGAAACTGGGCCTCTTCTCCCTTGGACAGAGGGGACATGATCAAAACATTCAAGATACTGAAGGGAATAGACTTAGTAGATAAAGACAGGTTCTTCACCCTCTCCAAGGTAGGGAGAACGAGAGGGCACTCTCTGAAGTTAAAAGGGGATAGATTCCATATAAAGGAAATTCTTCTTCACCCAGAGAGTGATAGAAAACTGGAACGCTCTTCCGGAGGCTGTTATAGGGGAAAACACCCTCCAGGGATTCAAGACAAAGTTAGGCAAGTTCCTGCTGAACCAGAACGTACACAGGTAGGACTGGTCTTTGACCTAGGAGCCGCCACGGGAGAGGACTGCTGGGCACGATGGATCATTGGTCTGACCCAGCAGCGGCAGTTCTTATGTTTGACTGTAACTACAGAAGGGTGATATATCAAGTCCCATCCCCTTTACCTTGATGTAAATGGCCGCGCATCTTCCGGTGCTAAGCACTCTTCTTTAAATGGAAACTTTTTTTTGAGGGATGCCATGGTTTTTTAGGCATAATTTATAGAATCTAGTCCTTTATTTGCTTAAACTGTCTTTCCCTATATAAAAAATAGTAAATCATAAACCATACTAAATATTTTTCATCATTTTTATTCTACAGATCTTCATCTTATTGTTTCGAAGTGAGCCCACATTGCTTTCAAGCAAAGCTGTCATTTTATCACGGGTGCCTAAGACTTTAATGTTGCAGAATACCTGTATTAAATAAATGGCCAAATATCTGGCGCTTTAAGCTACATCATTTTTCCATGCACAAAAAAAAACAACAGATTGTACTAGGAACAGAGCTGAATCCAATCTGTGTTCTTAATTTTTGGCCCAACAGAAGAGAAGCTTAAGTTCCTGGAAAGCTTTAACTTTGAGAACTTCAAATCATTAAGAAAAATACCTCATTTAGGATCTGTCCCATAAGTATTCTGTCATGACAAACTATTTTTTTCAATCCATGGACATACAACAGTAGCGTGTGTGGCAGATCCAAAGAACTTTAAACTGAGTTTTTCAGTTTGTTGGACAGCCTTAGTGAAGACGTTCTCTCCATGGAGGATCAGATAACATGTCTGGAAATTAACTTGAATCAGCTTTTTCTTTCTGTTTAAACTGCTGTATAGTAATGTAACCACACTATCTGATTTATAGATTATTAGCTATACGTGTTAGGATTGTTAATGTTTATAACACGACTAATTTGGTCTCATTTACAAATTGCTTCAACCTATTCAAACCACTGATTATTAAACTTTAGCAATGTAGACTAGGCCTGATACTCACTGCTAATTAACTAAGTAAGAAAGGCTTCCATCAAGTTAAGTAATACTAACTGGTCATACCCATATTTTCAGTGGCACATAACCAGATACTACGGTTGAAAATCTGGGAAGAATGTTGCAGTAATAGCTGGTTACTGCCAGGGGAAGAGTCTGATCAGAGGTTCTGGCACTGAATATCTGGACGGAAGGTAGCAGCTGGAAGTTACCTGTGTACCACCATCATTCAGTGGCGGTGCGCAGGTAACTAACTATTCATTCCATTGCAAAGGGTACAGTAGTCTGGACTATAGGTTTTATTCCTATACTCACGGGAAACTTACAGAAGGCATCAAACAGATTCTTCAGCTCTGCCTCCTCATGTCACTGGGCAGTGCCCTTTTCCCTCAGTTTCTCCTTCTGAAAGTGGGTTGTGAAGGTGTCTTTTCCTCTGCAGCAAGAGGGTTCTTCTCAGTCACCTTGAGATGAGAAATTCCTTTTGTCTATCTGACCATCTTTGTATTGACCAGCTTAGTTGCCTGGGAAAGACAGCCTCTTAAACTACTATTTCCAGATGGACTTGCATAGCTATTGTTTCTGCATACACTGGCTGTGGTAAACAGCCTCTTATTTTGTTGAAGACACATTCCATAAGAAGTGTGACTTCGTCATAGGTAAAGTCCTGGTCTGTATCACCCAAGAAGCTTTATAGGGCAGCTATATGGACCACACTCCATACTTTTACAAATTTTTACAGAGTGGACGTGGCAGCACAAAAGAACACAACTTTTGGGTCCTCAGTGCCCTGCCCTAGATTAAGGGGACTGCTTTGATAACATCCCAGACTACTGTACCTTTTGCACTGGAAGGGAAGATTAGGTTCTTACTTCATATAATCTTTTTTTTTTTTTTTTACAGTAAATGGGTACAGTAATCTGGACAGCCTGCCCTGTCAGAGTATGCCTGCTTAAGGTCTCAGTTATATTGCGGAGTTGCAGCCAAGAGGTAAAGAAATGCTCAAGGCTTGCTCATCTAACAGAGATGAATGATAACAATAGCCCTCTCTATCAAAAGCTTACAAGAAGCAAGAAATACTGTATAAATGTTAGTGCTGGTTGCACTCAGGTAGGTGGGTTATGTTCCATCTTGGTTATGGTACGTATGTTTCCATTTGATTACTTGTTTTGAATGCAGAACAAAATTGACTTTGTCAGGAAGTTCCCCATGTACTCGTTGTTTTGTTTCTCCTATTTAGAAGTTACCAATTGCTTTGGTACGAACTGAGGGAGGACGATACTCCCCCGTGACACAAGGAGGCAACGCTGAAGAATTTGTTTGATGTCTTCTACAAGTTTCCTGCAAGTATAGGGATAAAACCTATAGTCCAGACTCGTGTACCTGTTTACTGGAAAGATTATATAGGTAAAAATCTAATCTTCCCTTTGCTTAGGGCAGCAAAAAGGCCATCCTAAGTCAACCAAGTAGCCCTCTCTCTGTATCACTGTTGACTAGCAGTGTTTCTGAAGTCTGTCCTGGAGTACTCCCTTGCCAGCCAGGTTTTTCAGGATATCCACAATGAATATTCAGGAAGAGATTTGCATACAAAGGTGGCAGAGTATGCAAATAAATCTCATGCATATTCATTGTGGATATCCTGAAAAACCTGGCTGTCAAGAGGGTACTCAAGGACAGACTTGGGAAACACTGGAATAGCGGTAATACCCAGAAAACTCCCGATGGTCACTTTGTGCTTGTGCTCACGTACTCAGGGCTGGTATGCTGGTATTGAATATCCAGGCAAAATTCAACTGATAGGAGTCAGCAATTTAACAAAATGTTGACCAGTACTAGTGAATATTATCCCCCTCTTTTTAGTAACTTTAAACAAAACAGAGACCATGTTTGACTTACACGAGTGGTTAAAGTAGCCTAAGGGTTAGTGCAGCAGCCTTAGAACTAGATTTAATTCCCACCGCAGTTCCTCCATTGCCCCAAGAACAAAATAAGTATCTGTATATAATATAATGGGTGCCCAAAAAGTCGATCCGCAAACGCAGCGCAAGACTTGCACGGGGTTGGATGCACAGGAAGATCGCTCCTGCCCCGTGTGGCCACTAGACCAGTGATTCCCAACCCTGTCCTGGAGGACCACCAGGCCAGTCTGGTTTTCAGGATAACCCTAATGAATATGCATGGTGCAGATTTGCATGCCTGGCACCTCCATTATATGCTGATCTCTCTCATGCATATTCATTAGGGCTATCCTGAAAACCCGATTGGTCTGGTGGTCCTCCAAGACAGGGTTGGGAACCACTGCACTAGATTACCAGGTAAGGGGGGGGATGTCCGGGGCAGCGTTTCTGGAACTCAGGCGGGGGAGCTGTATTTTTTTCTGCGGCCCGCCAAGTACCTACAATGTGGCCCTGCAAAGGATTTGAGTTTGAGACCGCTGCCCTAAGGCTACCGTTAGATCGCGTCTGCTTTTCCCCTCTCAGCAACACAGAATCCGCGCATGCGCGCTCAACGACTCTGTAGCGCATGAATGGGAGAAGAAAAAAAACGCCTCACCTTTAGGCTAGGATAGGGAGGGGTGCGGAAAATGAGAAAGAAAGCTACATTGAGGCTTGGAACGCAACCCTTTACGTAAGTCCCTTCCGGGGACGGGGGGAGGGATAAGTTTAGTCTGACAGGTCGTGTTAGTTCCGGTACGGGGAGCCGACGTCATCCGGGAGCCGCGAAACGGTTCTGAGCGAGTTGCGGCGGTGGTCATGGATCAGGACGGGCTGCCTATCGTGGGCTCTGGCATAGACTTGACGAAGGTTCGTAGGTGCTGCAGGCCTGGCGTCCCCCCCCCCCCCTGTACTTTTAGCAGTGGAGGGGGCTGGGGGCACAGGGATGACCTTCGTTGCCGCAGCACGTGATTATCACGTGGATTCGGTTGGAAGGGTTCAGTGAACAGCAGGGACCTGTGATGGCGAGGAGGGTAACGCCCATCTCGTCTGGGTCTTTTTATCTGGGGTTTGTTTTTTTTGTACTAGCGAGCTCCAGGTTCTGATTTTACACCGTTTATTGCACGGATGGGCTAATAACCTTGCTTTTGTTAGGACGTATACCGGGAGAAATCGGGAACAAGGCTACACAAGGGGGGGGGAGGAGGTAACTGAAGAAACATCTGAATGCAAAAAAACAGCAAGTGAAACTATCAATCTCTAAATCAGACATGGGCAACTCCAGTCCTCCAGGGCCGGAATCCAATCGAGTTTTCAGGATTTTCTAAATGAATATGCATTGAAAGCACTGCATACAAATAGATCTCATGCATATTCATTGGGGAAATCCTGAAAAACCGATTGGATTCTGGCCCTCGAGGACGGGAATTGCCCATGTCTGCTCTAAATGCATTAATTCAGTGGTTTCCAAACCTGTCCTGGGGGACCCCCAGGATATGCATGAGAGAGATTTGCATACCTGTCACTTCCATTATATGCAAATCTCTCTCATGCATATTCATTAGGGATATCTTGAAAACCTGACTGGCTGGGGATCCCCCAGGACAGGTTTGGGAACCACTGCATTAATTTATATAAATATAAATAATGGAAACCCTCAGTTACCAGAGACCTAGCTAGCATGGGAATCATTCCAAAGCCAGGCTCTTTATCATGGACCTTTCAAAAGGGTTTAACGGTCAACGATGCATCAATGGGTTTCTCATTAGATGAAGTGCAAAAATAAGATGTTTGTGGTATGTGATATAACTCCAACTAAGACATATAATAATGTGGTGCCGCTAAAGATATGTCGCCAATGTATGCTGAGTCTGGCAGTCAAACAAAACTAAAAAAAAAAAAGAAAAGCAAAACACCAATCCCACCATGTAAAAACTTCTAAGAGGAACTTAAATGGCATAAAAATTTCTCTGCTAAAAATCGTATCTACTGTCGGGTTCAACAGTGCTTCGCTTCGGAGTTAAAAAGATCCTTTATCAGGAATCCAAAACTGCAATTCACGTGACGGGAGCATAACTTTTGACTCGGCTTTTTGGAATCCCAAGCTAGAAGTTGTGCTCCCTCGAATTGATGTTTTGGGGTCCTGATGAAGGATTTTTTTTTTTTAAACTCCAACAGAGCTCCGTTTCAAACCCGAAGGTAGACACGATTTTAGCAAAGAACTTTTATGCCAGATAAGTTCCTCTAGGAAATTTTGCATCTTAGAGCTTAGCATCAATTGTTTGGGGAGTTTTTTAGATTTTGAATTTTTATTGGTTTTAATATTTGACAATTTTAAAATTACAAATAAAAAGAAAAAATACAATGTAATTAACATAGGATCAAAATATAGGAATTAAACAAAATATTACAAAGTATAGTTAGTCCACCATTTAAATGAAAGCGGAGCTGGTGATATGCTGAAATTTTTAAGCAAAGAGTGAAAAAGAAAATGAAGGTGCAATCTGATTGCTCTTAAACTATTCTTTCTGAGCTATCTAAGAGCCAGCCATACTCATAATTAATCAAGAATTACTTTTAGTAGATATAAATTTAGATAACTTCTGTCCTCCTTATAATATAAACCAATACACATTTATAGGGGAATCGTAGATCAAAAGTTGCCCCCAACTGAATGACCTGTGGTCTCAAAATAAGAAACTGTTTTTGTCTTTTCCAAAGGATTCGTCCGGACTTCCAATTCATTAGATTTATTTTCCAAAGTTGTTACTTTATTTTTAAGTTCCAAATTCTCTGAAAGTACTTTAGTACACTCTGTAGAAAGTTGCTATATTTGTTTCCCCAGTGAAACTTGCAAATTAGCATCGATTGTTTTTAAGTTTGAGTTGAAGCCCCTTGTGAAGAACTTGTTGGGATTCAGTGGATTTCAAACAAGGAGATGTTATTTGTTCCCCCCCCCAAAAAAAATGTTTTGACAGGGAGAGTGTGGTTCTCCAGTATATTATTGCTGAATATAGGTTGTGTCAATAATATGTAATATGCAGTTTTCTGTCTTGAGATATTGTATTTTTGTATGATATTTGAGTGATGGAAATAAATTTTAAATTTTATAATTTTTGAAATGTTTTTTGATAATTAATAGAACTTGTAATTTGTTTATCCCAGTATCGAGTTTTGAGCTATCCTCCACGTTTTCCTGTTGTCCCCTGAATTTAGCATCCTGTTCGTGAAAAGGAAGTATGTATTCAAGAAAGATGAGCTAATTAAAACATTACTTTTTTCCATCCAAGTCTGGAACTTGAGAGCAATAGCGTTAGTTGGTAAAGTTTAACTTGGCTACTTTGGAAAAAAAATGTTGTCGCATACGGTAAACATATGGTATCATGTAGCAACCAGGTGATGTTAATACAACTGTTTTTAAGTATCTAGTATATATGCATGTGCTTTTCTGCATTAAAAATATTTCTGTTATAGTTTTACTCTGCAGGGAAATTTATTGATGTGCCAAGCTACTGCCTTTTAAAGAAACATTAGAGTAGGAAGTCAGACATTTATTGCTGTATTGTGCTTTTAAATCATTTGTTAATTGCGCGACAGTCTGGTCAATGCGAAGTCCTATTTTAAATAGTGCCCATTTATTTATAGAGCTTTTGATATAATCGGAAATTCCAATGGGGAAACTGGAAACCTGCCAGAATCATCTTGGCTCATGGTGATCTGATGGCATCATCTTGCTTCTGCCATCACAGTAGCCAGATGGTATACTGTAATTGAAGTGGAACTAATGCTGACCTCATCTACAGAACACAGCCCTCAGACTCATATACTCACTCAGCAAATACGACCACATTACCAATGCATACCTAGAATCTCACTGGCTACCAATAAAAGCAAGAACACAATTCAAACTCTACTGTCTCATTTTCAAAGTAACCCATGGCACGGCACCCAGTTACCTAAATAACCGTTTTCATCACTACCACCCACCAAGAAGAAGGAGAACACAGAACCTTTTCACCTATCCACCACTCAATGGTACTTGTCGTAAGAAACTCTACGACAACCTCCTGGGGACACAGGCAGCTAAAATAGACTCTGACATCTCAAAATTACTGACCAAAACAACAGACATAAAAGAGTTCCGCAAAGAAATAAAAACACTACTGTTCAAAAAATATCTCCCATCACTCTAACCACCACCCAATGAGTTCCCAACCAACGACTTCGGAAACACCCATCTATACTATCTCTTTGTCTGTGACCTAAAATGTACTGTAACTCTTCTACATTACACCCGATTTAAACGATCGAGTTGCCATGTATTACCTCTGCAAAATGCATTATCTTCTGTTATATGTAATAACTTCTGTGATAAGTATTATCTTCTGTGAACTTGAAGTATCATAACTCTTTACTGTTACTGTAATATACTCCTATCCTGAAATGTAATTCTACTGGAACTGCCCAGATATCTTCCATAATGTAATCCGCCTAGAACCGCAAGGCACAGGCGGAATAGAAATCCCTAATGTAATGTAATGTAATGTATTGCGTTCAGTTCTGGTCTCCTTATCTCAAGAAAGATATAGTGGCACAAGAAAAAGTTCAAAGAAGAGTGATCAAGATGATACGAGGAAAGAGTAAATAGGTTAGGGCTCTTCAGCTTGGAAAAAAGATGGCTGAGGGGAGATATGATTGAAGTCTACAAAATCCTGAGTGGAGTACAAGTGGATCGATTTTTCACTCCGTCAAAAATTACAAAAGACTAGGGGTTACTCGAAGTTACAGGGAAATACTTTTAAAACCAATAGAAAATGTTTTTCACTCAGAGAATAATTAAGCTCGGGAATGCATTGCCAGAGGTTGTGGTAAGAGCGGATAGAGTAGCTGTTTTTAAGAAAGGTTTGTACAGTTTCCTGGAGGAAGTCCATAGTTTTGTTATTGAGAGAGACATGGGGGAAGCCACTTCTTGCCCTGGATCAGTAGCATGAAAATATTGTTACTCTTTGGGATTTTGCCTGGGTTTGATGGACCATTGGTCTGACCCAGCAAGGCTATTCTTGTTTTCTCCACCCTTTCCTGCAGCCCAAGAAGATATAGCTTTGCATTCTCTCCTACTGGCTACCCACCTCAGTTTTGAAATTTAAAGCCAGCGACTATGGTGTCTAGGGCTCTTTCCTCTTTTCCTCTCCTGCAGCCTGGGTTACAATGTTGGGTTTTTAACAGTATAAATCACACACACTAGGCAGGGAAAAAGGAAATGACCCAAGGCAGTGCAGCTACCAGCTTCTAAATTACAAAACTGAGATAAGTTAGTGGGGAGGGGATGAGATGTGCTAACATTGAAAGTCCTGCTTGAGTTAGATTGCAAGTAATCAATTACTCCTTGAGATCAGCAGTGTAAGCAAAAAAAATGGGAGAGATATTGGTGGGATTAAAACAGGGAATGGAAAGAGAAGGAAGGGGTTTGAGATGGGTTGGGGGGGGAGAGTGTTTTTAGTAGAAATGAACTGGGCATCTCCAGATCTTTGGAAGCTGATAAAGGGTTTGCTTGGCCAAAAGGTTAAGAACCACTTTTCTAGAGCTCACTTGAACTTTTTCATTAACTCTTCACCATTTTTAAGTACACATTTCAAAACTGAACCTACCTAAAAATGCACCTGGAACCTGGGGCAAGAACACTGATATTTCTTCCAAATCACCTAAAACTGCCTGATAAATAAAACACTAAACTTAATTTCAAAATCTTAGGATCAGAAGCCCTAACTGACAGTGTTTGAGTATGAACAGTTTTCTAATGAGTTTATAATAAACTGCGCATTCTATAAAGTTAGGATGTGAAAAAATAGAGGTAGCAGGAGAAGTAGAAACACATTCAAAGATAAAGGAAAGTTAATTTAGATGTGTAACATTGTTAAGCCTCATTTCCTGACCTAAGACTCAGATTCACTAAAGATAGCGACTCAATCACTGTTGCAATTGATTCACTATCAACTTTGCATGCAAATGATTTGTCGAGGTTAGTTTTGGGTTTTTTTTTTAAATGGCAGATATTTTGCATGTATTGCACATGCAAAATATCTTCCCAATAAAAAAAATGCGCCCCCCCCCCCAACAAAGCGCCTCATCTCTCTTCACCCCCTCCCCAAGCATGAAAAAATGGCAGGACGGATGCCCACTCCCTCCTGCCACCACACAGTCCCTCCAACGCGCCAAAGTGATATGGCAGGAGGGATGCCCACTCCCTTCTGCCATCGCCCCTACCCCAGCGCGAAATTATATGGTAGGAGGGATGCCCACTCCCTCCCCCAGTCGGGTTGGGTCTCCCTCCCTCAGTCGGGTTGGGTCTCCCTCCCCCAGTCGGGTTGGGTCTCCCTCTCCCAGTCGGGTTGGGTCTCCCTCCCCCAGTCGGGTTGGGTCTCATCGCCACCGCCCCCTCCCCATACCTCTTAAGTTGGGAGCAGGAGGGGTGCTCAGTTCCTCCTGCTCCGCCGTCCACATGTCAGCAAAGCGGGCCTTAGGAGCCCGAGGCACCTGAGCTAATCAGGACTTAGGCCATCCCCGTGCATCACATGATGCACTAGGGTGGGGCCTAAAGCCTGCATTGCTGACAGGCGGCTGGCAGAGGAGCAGGAGGGACTGAGCACCCCTCCTGCTCCCAACTTAAAGGTACGGGAAGGGAGACGGTGACGAGACTCAACCGGGGGGAGGGGGAGTCCGACCCGACCTGAGAGGCCTGACAGCAGGAGGGAGTGGGCATCACTCCTGCCATTTCGGCACAGGGGGTGTACGGCGGGTGGGGGGGAGGAAGGGCCAATGGCAGAAGGGAGTGGGCATCCCTCCAGTCATATTTTTCAGCGTGGTGGGGAGAGCGTCGGGTGGCAGGAGGGAGTGGGCATCCCTCCTGGCATTTGTGGTCGCCGGGGGGGGGGGGGGGGGGAAGCTGGTTTTTTGATAGGTCTGCCTGGTTTTTTTTGTTGTTTTTTTATGGGGCATATTTTGCGTGTGTAACACATGCAAAATGTCTGCCATGAAAAAAAAAACCTGGCAGACCTGTTGGCAACACAGTTACTGACAGGTCTACAGCAGTCAGGTTTTAGGATCGTAAAACCCGATGTAAAATAGCAAAGCAAATGCTAGTGAATCAATTGCTTGGCTATTTTGCATGGGATTTTATAAATTTGCATGGCCGGATCGGAAAATTGCTGCTCTAGCATGATGTCAGGAACTCACTGTCTCCCTCTAAGGCAGTGCTTTTCAACCCAGTCCTTGAGACACACCTAATCCCATCAGGTTTTCAGGATACCCACAGTTCATATGCATAAAATATATCTAGATTTGCATGCACTGCTTTCTTAGTATATAAATCTATTTCATGCATATGAACTGTGGGTATCCTGAAAACCTGATGGGATTAGGTGTGTCTCAAGGACTGGGTTGAGAAGCACTGCCTTAGAGGGAGAGAGTGAGTTCCTGACATCATGCTAGAGCAGCAATTTCTAGCTATCTAAGACTGCTTCTAAAGCAGCGTTTCCCCAAGTCGATCCTTGCTAGTCACATTTTCAGGAAATCCACAATGAATACGCATGAAAGACTTGCATATACTGCTTCTATCTTGTGCATGTTCACTGTGGATATCCTAAAAACATGACTGGCAAAGGGGTTCTCCAGGACCGATTTGGGAAATGCTGACATCGACCTCATCCTTGAAGGAACTAGAGTGTGCACCTCTTTACTAGAGCAGAAAACGTAAAGGGGAGAGGGGGGGTCCCAGGAGTGGCTGAAGGCTTACAGTACAGGTAAGAACCGAGGTTGAGTATAGGAGCAGGAGAGATCTGCTGGGCCCAAATATGTGTATAATGAAGATATTGTTTATAATTGTCTCTCTTTCTCTTATCTCTTGCCGCAGGTCCCAGCCATTCAGCAGAAGAGAACGGTGGCATTTCTGAACCAGTTTGTGGTGCACACAGTTCAGTTCCTGAATCGGTTTTCTAGAGCGTGTGAGGAGGTACAGCCTATGGTGCTTCTCCAGGGTGGATTCCGTGAATCTGGCTTGACCACATCAGCCCTTGTGGCTTATTATGAGGACAGTTTACCTGAGTGAACTGGTTTGGTTGGAAATCGCCACTCGCTGTTTGCGGGCTTCAATGGCACACCCTTTTTGACTGGGTTAAAAAGGTGTTCCAAGTGGCCGTGTGCTATTTTGTCAATTTCGGGCCGCTCATGGCATTTCAGATATTCAGTATGCAAGTCTTGGCATAGGGGTAGAGGTGGCAGATATAGTTCCCTACCACTGTACCTCTTATACTGTTTACCACAAGAGGAAGAGAGTGGCTACACTTTGTACCATGTTCTTTTCCTCTGTCTAAGCCACTTTGGGTCCCTTCTGATCTAGTTCAAATGGCAGTCGAGCACATTATTAAAACAAAATGACCAAGAGAGACTATAATAAAGATTTAGAGAGCTTGTTTTTGGTGCAGGGCAAGTTTTTATTTATTTATATATATATATATATAAGGAATTGATATTTTATTCTGTCAAACCTAGAATAGTGAGCATTCCTCAAAATTAAGTGGCAGCAGATTTAAAACAAATTTTAAGAAAGCTTTTCTTCATTTGATACATAATTAAGCTGTGGAATTTATTGCTAGGAAATGTAGTCAAAGCTGTAGTCGAGAGCTAAAGATTTTGGATACGTTTTTGGAGGAAAGATCTGTAGTTATTGGTTCACCATGTTGGGTGAATTGCTCCACAAAAGTGGTAATAAATACCATGTTGCCCCGAAAATAAGACATTGTCTTATATTAATTTGGGGCCTAAAAAAGGCACTAGGTCTTATTTTCGGGGCAGTCTTATTTTTTTCATGTACTGTGATCATCTCTCCCTTCCTCTCCTCCACCCCAATTCTTCCTGTTTCCTTTCCTCCACATGTGCAGCATCTTTCCTCCCCTCCCTCCCATCCCTTGTGCAGCAGAACCCTTGCAGCTTCTATCCCTCCCTTCCTCCCATCCCCCCGTGAAGCAGCTTTCTATCCCCCTGCCGCCGTGCCCCTTCCCCCCACCCCCGCTGACCCATCTCTCCCTTCCATCTGAACTGCGAGACAGGAATACCTTATAACAGCGTAGGCAGCAATCTACACAGGCTGCTTCACAGCCTTCTATTTCCCGAGCGTTCCTCTGCCGCATTGCTGATGAGGACATCATCGGCAATGCAGCAGAGGAACGCCCATGGAGAGATGTGTCAGCCGGGGGGGGGGGGAAGCAGTGGCGGGCGGGGGAAAGCGCTGCTGCTGGCAACTAGGGCTTATTTTCAGGGGTAGGCTTATATTAGGACCTACCCCGAAAATCATGCTAGGGCTTATTTCCAGGGTAGGTCTTATTTTCAGGAAAACACGGTATATAAAATGAGAGAGAGCAGTAGCCCTGTGGAGGAACTGTCTAAGAAGTGGATTGATCCAGCTGCTGCTTCTTTCTTTCCATTTCCCTCAAGATAACAAGCCAGGTCAGATTTATCTTCCGTGTCCTGTTAGAATTTAGCTCCCCTGAATACTATTTTGATAAGTTGGATATTGTTTGCACGTATTGCTCATGTATCTTTTTTTTTTTTCCCCCTTGTTTTCAGAAACTCTCGTCTCTTTCACTTCGCATGCAACAAATTGAAACGACCCTAAATATCTTGGAAGCAAAGGTTGGTAAATATAACTATCATATTTAGTTATGTGCACTTTTGTTGGTTTGAATAAAAATATACATTTAGGGGGCCCATTTAGCACAGAGTGGGCCTCTTTCCCACCAAGGGAGCAAAGTTCTGTCCTATGCAAATCCTTTAGGAGATTTTGCTAAGGTGCGCTATTCTATCATATGCTAAATGCCACGCAGCCCATTGTACGCCTATAAACTGTAAGGCACATCACACATACTAATTCATTAGCACAGGCTAAATCTGTTGGCGCGTCTTTGTAATCATTTAGGGGTCCTTTTTACTGCTATAAACTGGGGGTTTTGTTGTTGTTGTTTTTATATACAAGAGAAATTCTGGGTGACTTTTTTTGCATCCATCTCGCAGAAGTGAGAGTAGAACTAACATTGAGGGATTGCTGCACTTACAGGGAAAGAGAGAGTCTATAACAATATCGGAGCTTACATTGATTCTGTGGAAGTCTTCAAAGTAGCCGAGACCAGAAGGGATACATAGAATCTGCATTTCTGTTCTGTGCTAGATACATGTTTTTGTTTGCACTGTGAACTGAAGAAACAGAGAGATCAATTTGGTTTTCGTTTTACCCTTTTTCTTTATTCTTTAGCGTCCCTCTAGAACGGCACAGACAGATGGATTTATGCTCCTCTGCCTGCAGATAGAGACTGAGAACACACTGAATTCTAACAGTACAAGTGGGCTGTGCTGTCCCTCATAGAATTAGTCTGTTCTCAGTCTCCAGCAGGTGGAGTAGTAAGCCTGTGCTGTCCTGTTCTGTTTTTCCTTAGGAACTGTTGGAGAGGATAGATGGGGGCTTTTTCTGGCCTTTTTATTGCCGGACAGAGCTTGGGGCCTGCAGGGGTCCTGTTAAACCCTAGGGGGTGTCAGAACTCAAGCAGACTAGACCATCCCCCCATTCCCTTACCTCCGTGATTTTTTTATTTAGAGGTGCCTTAGCTGTACACCTTGCCAGGGGGCAAAGACTACAGCTTGAAGAGCCAGTGAGGTCTACTCCTTTGAGCATTAAAGTTTAATTAAAAAAAAAAAAGAGCTATTGATTTTTCTCTAGTTGTGGTCTGAAGGGAGCTTTAATTTATTAATTTTTCTCCCTTCTAGCTAACTGGCAGTTTATTTGAACCTGCCTCGTTGTTCACAATGAGCACTTTTCGTTCTAAGAAAATGCTCAGTGTGCTCCCGCCAAGGTCTCAATGCGGTCGGCATGCACTCTTTGTTCGCGGCTGTGCAAAGAGGAACCCTAGTCAGGGTTGGGTGCTAGCAGGAAGGGAATCAGGGTCGGGTGCCAGCAGGAAGGAATTCCCTTGCGGTTGCAAAGGGAAAGTCTGCGGTGGGGAGGCCCGGAATTCCCCAACCACCCATGTCTCTGAGGCTTCCCCAGTTGACACGGCTGCTGTCATTGGAGGCCCGAGGTTCCTTGACCGCAGCGTAAACTGAAGATTATCTTACTGTTGCGTTGGGGTTTTCTGGTGATTCCCTTTTCGCAGCTGGTTCTATGGAGGCCTCTTTAGTGATTTCGACTCTGGGGGAGCCTTTTTCGGTGTGCCTTTCCTCTTTGCTGGGAAACGCCATCATTTTAGCTGAGTCATTTTAATTGAGTCTTTAGCTGGGCAGGACTACTCCAGCAGGCCTCGCCCTCTTTAGTTGAGCATGGTTCCATCCCACTGGTAATGGTGGGGGGGCCCAGGATTTTGTGCTGGCTATATACTAGTGCTTCCCAATTCAGGGAAAATTTATTTTGATTCGATTCAGTCTGTTGAATTGATTTTTCAATTTGATTATCCCTTCTGTGTGACAGTACTTCCTGACCAACACCCCCTCCCCCTCCACACACACCCCCCCCGGAGATCTGACATATTGTTCGATCTTCTAAAGCAGCAGCATTGGCAATGGACGGCTAGCAAACACAGACTCTGAACAGGCTTGTTCATGGCCTGCCCTGCTGGTGCCTTCCCTCTGCCGTGTCGCAACAAAAAAAAAACAAGAAACTTTAGTTTAGAGTTCCTGTTTTTCCATCTGGGATATTTGTATTGTTCCTGTTTGGCTATTCGTCAGACTGATTCTATGAGGGAAGCACAGCCCACTTGTACTGTTAGAATTCAGTGTGTTCTCAGTCTCCACCTGCTGGCAAAAGAGTATAAACCCATCTGTCTGTGCCAGTCTGGAAGGACTAAAAGAAAGACCTAATTTTTTTCATATCTGGTTTTGCAAATGTATATTTGCTTTACTGAATGATCTCTTTGGGGGCAGCTT
Source organism: Geotrypetes seraphini (assembly GCF_902459505.1). Classification (NCBI taxonomy): domain Eukaryota; kingdom Metazoa; phylum Chordata; class Amphibia; order Gymnophiona; family Dermophiidae; genus Geotrypetes; species Geotrypetes seraphini. The sequence goes on along the minus strand of NC_047090.1, from coordinate 20,723,305 downwards.
TAGTTGCGAGGACCATCTCGGAACATCCTGATCCCAGAATGCACACGAGTCGAATCTCTTTCTTGAAAGGAAGCTCTGCGATGAGAGGGCATAGGATGAAGTTAAGAGGTGATAGGCTCCAGGAGAAGCTAAGAGAATACTTTTTTACAGAAAGGGTGGTAGATGCGTGGAACAGTCTCCACGGAAGAGGTGGTGGGAAACAAACTGTCTGAATTCAAGAGGGCCTGGGATAGGCGCGTGGGATCTTTTGGAGAGAGAAAGATCTAATGATGACTGCGGATGGGCAGACTAGATGGGCTATTTGGCCTTTATCTGCCATCATGGTTCTATGTTTTAACCCTATTCTGCTGCTTTTGAAGGTGCCTGTTGTATCTGCCTATTTCTTTCTCTGTAGTAGTTGGGCCACCAACAGCTCTCTGTTTTCTAGCCTGGTAGAAGAGGCTAGGAGATAACGAGAAGGAAAAGAAGACAAAATGCACGTTTCTAGTTTAATGTGCAAGTAATGTATTACAGTATACTCTTAACTCTGTAAACTTTGTGGTAGATAGACAATATTGAGAAAACATGGCTCCTGTTGAACTTCCAGAGTCTCTCTCTTCCTCCCTCTCCTCCTTTCTTAGTTGGCACATGACGGAAGAAAAGACTGCGTAGATTGTGAGCTTAATGTTAGAAAGTGACTGTTAGATTGTGAGGATGCCATGTAGATTGGCGATGTGTCAGTCAAGCAGGAGGCAGGGGCCTTGTCTGTGTGCCAGTATGGTGCTGTCTCTGTTGCGAGTGATATAAAAATTGCAGTCCCAAGACCAGCCTAGTGGCTCAGTTAGGGTTTCTATATGGCTTCAGAAAAAGGACGGATTGAGACCTCCGGGTTTTACTTCCTTTGCTTTCAGTGGAAGTGAAACCCGGATATCTCAATCCATCTTTTTCTGGAGCCATATAGAAACCCTAGGCTCAGAAGCAGCAGCGCATACGATCATCTAGAACAGTGGTTCCCAACCCTGTCCTGGAGGAACACCAGGCCAATCGGGTTTTCAGGCTAGCCCTAATGAATATGCATGAAGCAAATTTGCATGCCTATCACTTCCATCATATGCAAATCTCTCTCATGCATATTCATTAGGGCTAGCCTGAAAACCCGATTGGCCTGGTGTTCCTCCAGGACAGGGTTGGGAATCACTGATCTAGAAGACCTGGGTTCAGAATTCTGCTTTCTGGCTTGGCTAGGGCTGTGGATCCTGCAGAGGCGGTAATTATCTCTGTAGGAAAGGGGAAACCCAGCTATTCTGAGGTCAGACTCGATGTCTACATTGCTGTGTTTTGGAAGGAGCGCTGCTGGCCAAGCTAAATGAACTGTGATGGGGGGGGCCTTTCCTTTAGCTTTATGGCTGAGGTAGTTATGATGAAAGGCTGATGACACCATAATTCAGGAGAGGCTAGAGTTAGAAATCCAAAAGAGCAGAAAGAAGTTACTGGGTTAAAAAAAAAAGTTTCAGTCATAACTCCAAGAAGACTTGCAAATAAAAGAACATTAAAACAGAATATTTAAAAAATATTTAGGGCTCCTTTTACTAAGGTGCGCTAGCGTTTTTAGTGCACTCTAACCCCGCACTACGCGGCTCGAACTTAACGCCAGCTCAATGCTGGCGTTAGCGTCTAGTGCGCGCGGCATTGTAGCGCGCGCTATTCCGCATGTTAATGCCCTAATGCAGCTTATTAAAAGGAGCCCTTAGTCTGATACGATGAAAGTTTGCTCTTCCCACATCAATTATAAGTGGTAATAATTTTATTCCCCCTCCCCCCCCCCCAAAAAAAAAATTTGGTGGCATTGCTAAGTTTTGAAGTAATTAAAGATTTTTTTTTCCCCCCCTAAAGTATTCATAGTAAACATGTTTTGTTTTTTCTACAGCTTTCTTCTATTCCTGGTTTAGAAGATGTCCAATTGGACGTCTCTGACTCAAAGCAAAACAATATCGCAAACGGTCCAGTCTCAACACCTGCAAACTCACGGCAACCAGACATTGTATCTCCCCAAGCAGAGGTAAGCGTCCCTGTTATTCCATCTTGCAGAAGTTTGGTGTGGGGAGTTCAGTTAGAGAAGTCAAGAAGGCGTGGGGAAAACGCTGGGAGTATTGCTTTTATCTTCAGTGTCCAGTAGCATTGCACTGAAGAGAAAAACGAACAGATTGAATAGGCTTTAGATCTGGTTGTTTTTTTGCAATTCTGTTACTCCTCACAGTTTTGGTAACAGACATAATGTCTGGTTTTGGACCCTAGTTATTGGTATACAGCTCCTGAATGGGGGGAAAGCACATTAAAATGCTACCTATACAAAGACGCATTTTGAGTCATAGATAGGATAATTCTTCTATCATTAATCCCAGGCTCAAATACCTAAATTTAACCAGACCTTATAGGTCACAACCTCCCCCATTCTCTTTTTAGGCTTAGCCATATTTGTAAAACATTTTCTCATTACCCTCCTGATGTTGTTTTTTCCTTAAATATATCTTTACTTTCCTTAAATTGTAGTTCACCCCTCTTCCCTTATGTATCGCTAATTATTTGTGTACATACATTCTGGCCCTGATTCTCCAAAAGTGCGTCCCAATTTTAGGCAGCTGTAGGCGTCCTACAACTGTCTAATCAGCCAATCGGGATGCAAGTTTTTTTTAAAAAATGCTCCCCAGGCAGGCCGCCTATATTGAAGGCGAGGCCCGCAAGACACCTAGGCCCTGATTCTGTATAGGACGCCCGGGAGAGGCGTCCTATTCAGAATCGGCCTACACTAAAACCCCGATTCTGTAACCGGCGTCCATGTTACAGACGCAGGTTAGAGAATCGGGTTAGATTAGACAAGGCCCGCTACACATCGCGGCAAGGGATCTCTCTGCCGCTATAAGTATAGCGGGCCGCGGCCTGTCCGATCGGATGCCCCCCCCTCCGACACTACCGACCGCCCCCCCCCCCCCCCCCGACATTACCGATCTCCCTCCCACCCCGACACTACCGATCGCTGGTAGAAGGGTGTCCAATCCCTCCTGCCCGAAGACGCACCCCCCCTCCCGGTGCTAACAACCCCCAAACCTCCAAACTAACCTGTTCTTCAGGCCAGACGGTTCTTGCCCGTCCAGCTGGTAGGCCCGCCTCGTCGAAATGAGGCAGGCTCGCCCCTTCCCGGCCCATCCCGCCGAAGCCTAAGGCCTGATTGGCCCAGGCTCTAGAAGCCTGGACCAATCAGGCCTTAGGCATAGCGGGTCCGCCCATCCCCACTTAATCTAAGGCCTGATTGGTAGTGTCGGGGGGGGGGGCGGTCGGTAGTGTCGGAGGGGAGGGCATCCGATCGGACAGGCCGCGGCCCGCTATACTTATAGCGGCAGAGAGATCCCTTGCCGCGATAAGTATAGCGGCTGCGTCTACTTACAATGTAGACCAGCATTTTGCTGGCCTACGTTTTAAGGTTTCTTCCTCTACTAGGGAGAAGCGTAGGGCCACCTAGGTTCGCCTAAGGCCCTTAGGCGAGCTTAGGCGTCTTGCGGGTCTCCCCAGGCTCCCGGAGGCACCTTCAGGCCTGCCTGGGGAGCATTTTTTTTTAAAAACGTGCATCCCGATTGGCTGATTAGACAGCTGTAGGACGCCTACAGCTGCCTAAAATCGGGACGCACTTTTGGAGAATCAGGGCCCGTATGTTTACTTGTACAAATTGTTTTATTTTGTCTCCCAAAATTTTTTATTGTCATACGCATTTAAATTATTTGATATTGCGTGTATAACAAACTTTTAATAAACTTGAAACTTGTGTGTGTTTTGGGGTTCCCCCACCCAAACCCTCCCCACCACACACACATACTTGATATATTGATAGAGGCACACTTATGTCTAATTCTTGATTGAACCAGCTTGGCACAGAAACTGAAATGGGAAAAACAGCTGACATTTTCACAGTGCTATCTGTGTGACTTCTAACTTTTGCACAGTGGCAGTATCATAGCCAATGAGGTTTATCCAAGGTACAATTGTCGCTAATTAATTGGAAAGTTCTTGCAGTAAAAAGTTTCTGACATTTTTTGATTTCATAAAAAATCATTTCTTTAACTTAGTATATTTATTTCAGTAATGTTTGTTGCTTTTTCTAAATCTTTATTCATTTTCAATTCTTCAACAAGAATACAATGTTATTGAATAATATACAGAATCACTTGTACATCCTAACCAATATTCTATAAGTATTATAAAAATCCTTCCCCCTCCCATCCCTCCCCACATCAACAATGAATTCCCGCAAAACATCTACTATACCCCTTATTTATTATAATGTTTCAAATACATAAAGGTGTCTAATCATTTGAATATACAATCAATGCCCCCCAAATCTTTTTAAAATTAGCATAATTTCCATTTTGTAAAGCAATGACTTTTTCCATCTTGTATATATGACATACAGAATTCCACCAAAAGGTATAATTGAGTCTTGTATAATTTTTCCAGTTCCTAGTAATATGCTGAATGGCAACTCCTGTCAAAATTAGTAATAATTTATTATTGGACATTGAAATTTGACTTTTAAACCTCATTGAAGTTCCAAATAAAATTGTATCATACGACAAGGCAACAAAATTTTCTAATAGCGAATTAATTTGGGGCCAAATTGATTTCCAAAAGGAATTAATGCAAGGGCAGAAAAATATTACCGTATTTTCACGCAAATAACGCGCACCCGTATAAAACGCGCACACGGGTATAGCGCGCAGAAATCACGATGATATGTACAAAAACTTTGGTATACCGCGCTCACGGGTATACCGCGCATGCTGCCCGACGCTCCTTTCGCCCGCCCTGACTTTCCGTGCGCTGTCCCGACTCTCCGTTCACCCCCCCTGACTTCCGTGCACTGTCCCCCCTTGAAGGTCTGTCCCCATCCTGAAAGCCTGATGCCCCCCCCGACGTCCGATACATCCCTCCCCCCGAAGGACCGCCGACTCCCCAACAATATCGGGCCAGGAGGGAGCCCAAATCCTCCTGGCCACGGCGACCCCCTAACCCCACCCCGCACTACATTACGGGCAGGAGGGATCCCAGGCCCTCCTGCCCTCGACGCAAACCCCCCTCCCCCCGACGCCCGCCCCCCCCAAGACCCTCCGACCGCCCCCCCAGCCGACCCGCGACCCCCCTGGCGACCCCCCCACCCCCCTTCCCCGTACCTTTGGTAGTTGGGCCAGAAGGGAGCCCAAACCCTCCTGGCCACGGCGACCCCCTAACCCCACCCCGCACTACATTACGGGCAGGAGGGAGCCCAGGCCCTCCTGCCCTCGACGCAAACCCCCCTCTCCCCCAACGACCGCCCCCCCCAAGAACCTCCGACCGCCCCCCCAGCCGACCCGCGACCCCCCTGGCGACCCCCACGACCCCCCCACCCCCCTTCCCCGTACCTTTGGTAGTTGGCCGGACAGACGGGAGCCAAACCCGCCTGTCCGGCAGGCAGCCAACGAAGGAATGAGGCCGGATTGGCCCATCCATCCTAAAGCTCCGCCTACTGGTGGGGCCTAAGGCGCGTGGGCCAATCAGAATAGGCCCTGGAGCCTTAGGTCCCACCTGGGGGCGCGGCCTGAGGCACATGGTCGGGTTGGGCCCATGTGCCTCAGGCCGCGCCCCCAGGTGGGACCTAAGGCTCCAGGGCCTATTCTGATTGGCCCACGCGTCTTAGGCCCCACCAGTAGGCGGAGCTTTAGGATGGATGGGCCAATCCGGTCTCATTCCTTCGTTGGCTGCCTGCCGGACAGGCGGGTTTGGCTCCCGTCTGTCCGGCCAACTACCAAAGGTACGGGGAAGGGGGGTGGGGGGGTCGTGGGGGTCGCCAGGGGGATCGCGGGTCGGCTGGGGGGCGGTCGGAGGTTCTTGGGGGGGGCGGTCGTTGGGGGGGGAGGGGGGTTTGCGTCGAGGGCAGGAGGGCCTGGGATCCCTCCTGTCCGTAATGTAGTGCGGGGTGGGGTTAGGGGGTCGCCGTGGCCAGGAGGGTTTGGGCTCCCTTCTGGCCCGATATTGTCGGGAAGTCGGCGGTCCTTCGGGGTGGGGGTGCGAGTGGTCCTGCCGGGGGGGGGGGATGTATCGGACGTCGGGGAGTCGGCCGGGCAAGAGGGCTTGGGCTCCCTCTTGCTCCGATCGTGGATGCGGGTGCGGGTGGGAGCGCGTGCGAGCGGTCGTTCGGGGTGGGGGTGCGAGCGGTCCTGCTGGGGGGGTGAATCGGGCGTCGGGCGGGGTGGGAACTATGTTTTAAAACTTTTGTATACCGCGCTCACGCATATAACGCGCGAGGGGTATGCGCGGTAGGTAAAAACGCGTATAACGCGCGCGTTATATGCGTGAAAATACGGTAAATGATCTAAAGTCCCTGCATCCTTATTACAATGCCAACATCTATTAGACTTGGAACTATCTAATTTTTGTAAACGAACTGGGGTCCAAAAAGCTCTATGTAACAAAAAAAAAAACCATGTTTGTCTCATAGATGCCGACATTGTAGATTTTATTCTCCAAGACCAAATTCGTGGCCACTGAGATGCAGAAATTTGATGCTTGATTTCAATGCTCCAAATATCCCTCAAACCAGTTTTCTGTTTTTTATTCAAATATTCATATAGTAATTTATACCACTGTGCGGCTTGGTGACCCAAGAAATCCACCTGAAAGCATAGGAATTCTAAACTGTACTGATTATTAAGATTCTTTCATTCAGGGAACCCCTCCTGAATAGCCTGCTTCAGCTTCAACCATTTAAAATTTTGTGTCTTATTTAAACCATATTTATGTTGCAACTGTGAAAAACTAAGCAGTGAACCATTTGATATAATATCATTCAAAGTTCGAATACCTCCAATTATCCATTGCTTCCAGACGATTTGAAATCCACCAATTTTAATCTTGGAGTTTACCCAAATGGATTGATGTAACAATTTCGAAATTGGAATAGGTGACAAATTACTAACATAATGTAAAGTTTTCCAGGTATCAATCAAAATCCTATTCTCTTTATATTTCCTAGGTATCTTTATACTAAGCAAATGAACCAGATGTAAAGGAAACAGGAGTCGCCATTCTAAATATAACCAATCTGGGACATTATCCATGAGCACTGGGAGGACCCAGTACATACCCTGAAGTAGAATATAGGCTTGATGATACCTATAAAAATTTGGAAAATTTACCCCTCCCTCCATAATTGATTTCTGTAAAGATACTAAAGCAATTCTTGGTCTTTTACCCAACCAAACAAATTTCGTAAGAATACCATTTAACTTTTTATAAAAGGACCCTGAAAAAAAACTGGTATCATACTCATTTGATAGCAAACCACAGGCAGTATCATCATTTTAATAGTTTGAACTCTCCCCCACCATGATAAATGCAACGGATTCCACTTCTCGCACATTTCTGTTACTTTTTTAACAAAAGTCTTTCATTCTCCTTCACCGTATCTTCAATATTGTTTTTAATAATGATGCCTAAATATTTTAGACCATCATCTTTCCAGACAAAAGTAAATGAATCGAATAAGCCTTTGGCACAGTGAACATTAAGCGGGAGGACTCCAATTAATCTTATATCCTGAAAACTTTCCAAATTTCTCTATCAATTCAAGTAAGCATGGAATGGTGGACTCTGGATTCCTCAAATAAAGCAGTATATCATCTGCATAAGCAGAAAGTTTATATTCCCAATTTGAATAAGGAATACCCTGCATCCCCTTTGCTTGATTAATAGCAATTAACAAGAGTTCTAAAACAACATCAAAGAGCAATTGAGACAGGGGACAACCCTGTCTAAACCCCCTTTGCAAGTTAAACTGATCTGATAAACTATTGTTAATGTATAATCTTGCACCAGGAGAGCTATACAGCGTCTGGATCATTTGAATGAAACCAGAACCCACCCCAAACCATTCCAACGCTTGGTAAATAAAATTCCATTCTACCCTATCAAAGGCCTTTTCCGCATCCAAAGAATCCAAGAAAGCCGGATCATTCACTTTTTTTGTTAAATTTAAAGTATGAAAAGCCAGTCTAGTATTATGAGAAGAATGTCTCCTTGCAACAAATTATGTTTGGTGAGTATCAATAATAAAAGGGAGAGCTTTTGCCAATCTTAAAGCCAATAATTTGGCAATAATTTTCCCATCCACATTTATTAATGAAATCGGCCTGTAGTTTGAAACCAAAGTGGAATCTCTGTTTGGTTTTGGCAAAACAATAACCAAGGAATCTGCCATAGTACCTGAAATACAACCTTTAGTCAGTTGATATTGATATAAATTTAACAAATATGGTAAAAGAGTAATTTGAAATGACTTATAGAATTCTAGAGTATATCCATCACCACCTGGAGCGGATCCAGCTCTAAGAGATTTCAATGCTATTTCTAATTCTTTTAGAGATATAGGTTCTTCTAAACTTCCTTTTATATGCTCAGGAATTTTTGGTCCAATAATTAAATTTAAAAATTCCAGACCATCTTGTTCTTTGTTTCTATAAGTCTCAGAAGAATATAAGTCCTTATAGAAAGTAAGAAATTGTTTAAAATGTGCTCATTTTTAGTATGTATTTCTCTTTTATTACAATAATTTTTGTTTTCCTTTTTTTTGCTTAAGATAATTTGCTAATTTTCCCTGCCTTATTTGAATTTCCATAGTACTGAGTTTGCTGATAAAACAAATCATTTCTTACAAACTTTGAAGATAATTCATTATACTTGGCTTTAGCTTTTAATAAAATTTGTAATGTACTCTGTTCCCATTTGCTAATTAATTTATTTTCCAAATCATAAAATTGTTTTTTAAGTTGTTTTCTAATATATGCATAATATGAAATAATATGTCCTCTCACGGTTGCTTTAAAAGCATCCCACAACACTTCAATATTAATATCATCAGAGGCGTTAATTTGAAAAAATTCAATTATTTTTAATTTGAAATCTTCAAGGAATTTTGAATCTGCAATCAAAGTATTATCAAACCTCCAAATCGGCTTAGCATCAACTTGCTCGTCCACTTGTAATTCAATCCAAACACCACCATGATCAGATAAAATGATAGAATCCATGATGGCTTTTATTACTTTCTGAGCTATTTTATTTGAAACAAAAATATAATCAATCCTTGAAAAAGAATTATGAACCTGTGAACAAAAGGAAAATTCCCGATCACCAAAATGAAGAATACGCCATATATCTATCAAATCACAAGATTGAACCAAATTATCTAAACCTAATGATTTCATAATCCTACTTGGATTCTTATCCACTATTGGATCCATTACAGCATTGAAATCTCCAGCCACCACTAAATTAGAGGCAGCCAGTGGGAGTAATAATTGTTGTAAAGTCTTAAAAAACTCCATTTGATTCATATTTGGAGCGTAAACATTGAACAAATCAAGGGTATTATTTCCCATGCTCATTTTGATATGTACCCACCTTCCTAAGGGGTCCGAAGCAACAATTTGGAAATTCGCTGAACACTTTCTACTAACTAAGATAGCAACCCCCGCTTTTTTCCCAACTGCTGGAGCAAAACAACTTTTAGAGATCCAACCCCCTTCCAGCTTCCTAGATTCAATAATTGTCAGATGCATCTCTTGAATGAAATAAATATCAGCATTTTGCTTTTTAAGGAAATCTAACATTTTATTCTTTTTTAATCATGTGATTAAGGCCATTGACATTTAATGAAAAAAGCTTAATCATTATCTAAAATATGGAAATACCTATAATAGTATGCATGCTTAATCAACTTGAAATGACTAGACACCAGCACCTTCATGAAAACGAATAATAAATTAATTAAATAACAAACTCCTTTATTCCCTAAAATCATCTTTATCAATAATATAAAAGAATTCCCACTCCCTAACCCACCCAAACCCTCCCTATAAATGGTTAAACATAGGATATGTAACCCATTCACTCCCCCCAGGCAACGTAAACTCCAATCCATTTTTTTATAAAAATGATAACATAAATCAATTAATTAATGCCATAACTATTCATACAATTCATTTGTTTCATAAAATAAATAATCATATTATCAATCAAATTCATGTTGACTATATAGATCAATTATACTACATCACAGAGACTTATTAATACCCCAAATACTAGCATTAGAACTCATTTGATCCCCTTTAACTATATTCTTCTTTAAAACAAAAATTTTAAATATCTTCATAATATGCATTCTTTTTTATTTTTAAACAAATATACACCACCCTAACACATTTTAAAATATATCATTAAAATCCCCTCATCCAGTTCATTAAAATGAAGACATTAAACACATATTTTATATCCATCCTCATATTCAAATACTTATCATACTTGAGCATAGCATATACAATATTATAGTTGGAAAATCAAATAAGTAATTCATAACTTCCATATTCCAAAATCAGCTAATGAAAGCAGCAATTAATCCTAGAATTATAACTAATAAGGAATAATCGCTGATACCTTCCTAAATCAATCACAACTGACACATCACACATACAGAACAATTAATATCAAAACAAATAAACTCCATGTGTCTAGATTATCCTAAAGGAAATAAATTAGTTCAAAAACACATTTAACTGTATTTCCTTGTAATCTTGTGACACCAATTGATAAAACCTAAACATGACTGATAAGACAATACATTAAGACCAAATAACATACAACATTCAAAACATCACCAAAACCATAAAACATGTCACATACACAAAGGAAAGAACAAAGAAAAATAATAAATAGATATAATCAAATCCTATAACATCTTTGAAATAAAGTAAACTCCATTGAACATCATAAGAAACACTATCACGGTGCAGCATATTCCTGTTCATCCTCTTCTTTTCTTCTTCTTTTGAAATACCTTCAAATAGACATTGGCTCTGAAGTAGCCAAAAAATCTCTCAGTTTTTCAGGATCCTCAAAATAAAGAGATTTACCATATTTTCACACATATAACGTGCGCGTTATACACGATTTTACAAACCGTGCATAACCATGCGCATTATATACGTGAGTGCGTTTACAAATTTTTTTTACATAGTTTCCCCCCCCCCCCCCGACGTCCGATTCATCCCCCAGCGCCCCCCCCCCCCCCGCACGGAGAAGCTGCCTACCGTTGGTTCCCGATGCCAGTGAGCCCTGCTGCTTCCTCTGCCGGCGGTCCCGCCCCTTCTCTGAGCCCTGCGCTGCTTCCTCTGCCGCAGTCCTGCTCCTTCTCTGATGTCAGAGAAAGGGCGGGACCGCCGGCAGAGGAAACAGCAGGGCTCACTGGCATCGGGAACCAACAGTAGGCAGCTTCTCCGTGCGGAGGGGGGCGCTGGGGGATGAATCGGACGTCGGGGGGGGGTGCGAGCGGTCCTTCAGGGTGGAGGGGCCAGCGGTCCTTCAGGGTGGGGGGGCCAGCGGTCCTTCGGGGTGGGGCATCAGGCTTTCAGACATCTTCTTTGTCTGTAGATGGTCTGCGCATGCTTACAGAGCTGGGAGCAGGTCAGGGCGGCGAAAGGAGAGTCGGGACGAGAGGAGACTCAGGGCAGAGAACAGGGCGGCGAGAGGAGAGTCGGGACGGCAGAAGGAGATTTAAATTCAAGGAGCAGCATGCGCGGTATACATGTGTGCGCGGTATATAATAATTTCTTTACATAAATTTTGGTTTCCCGTGCGCTATACCCCTGTGCGCGTTTTACACGGGTGCGCAGTATATGCGTGAAAATACGGTATTCCCACTGGATACTCTCATCTTTGCAAGGTAGTATAATTCATACTTATATCCTTTTTCTTTCAATTGAGGACGAAGCTGAAGGAACTGCTGTCCAGCCACAGTGCTCTTTGCAAAATCCGGCAGAAACAATAATTTGGAGCCTTTATAATTTAAGTTTTTATCTGCCTTTGCTAATTTTTATATTTCAAAGGCTTGTTGAAATCTCAATAGCTTGAAAATAAAAGGTCTGGACTTAGAGTTGTTAGCAGATCTTTGAAAAGGAATCCTATGTGCTCTTTCAATCTCTAGGGGGTACTTAGAATTCAGTTGCAATAATTTTGGCAGCAAATTTTCCAGAAACTGAATTGGATTCCCCCCCTCCAAATTTTCTGCTAGCCCAATTATTTTTACATTCTTCCTCCTCCCGCGATTTTCATAGTCTACCAGCTGTTTTTGTAAATCATTAATAACTCTGTTGTCATCTTTAGATTGGGCTGCAGTTATTTCTAACTGCTCCACTCTGTGTTCTAAAACTGCCATTCTCTGGTTAGCAATCTCTATCTGTTTATTTGTATTTAAAACTTCGTCCTTTACCTCTTGAATACTTTCAGCGTTCTTTTGAATCAGCTGTGATATTTTTTTAAGCTCAGCCATAATTTCTTTTTTTTAAATCTCCTCCTCCTCCAGAAGTGGTGTTTTTGAGGGTGTCGCATGATCATGTTTCACTCGCTTCGCCGTGCCGGCTGTCACAAAAGCCGCGTCAATTTTCCCTTGCTGCGTACTGGCCATCTTCACACAGCCTGCGAACCACCCAAAACCACAATTATGGCGAAAATGGTATTTATAATCTTAAAACTGCTGCCTGGAAAAACAGAACAAATACACTCAATTTTTGCCAAAAATCCTACAATAGAAACAACTTAACAAGGCAATTCAAGTCACTTCAGGGTTTGTTTGAAGGGCGCTCAGGGAATGGTGTGGGGGTGGAGGCTTTTCGCCTTGACCCAGAAGTGAAGTGCCGGAGCTGAACTCCTATCACTGATGGTTCACACTGAGAGTACCCTTCACTTATATTATATTATATTATATTATAATCACATGATTCTGGTTGTGAGTTGTGAATATAGGTTTAGTTCCCTGAGCGCCCTTCAAACAAACCCTGAAGTGACTTGAATTGCCTGGAAAAACAGAGCAACTCGATCACACCTCCAAGTTTAGCGTGCTCCAAGCCACGCCCCCCTCATTTCAGTAATGTTTTATAGTCATAGGTTTTATTGAAATTTAGTACCTAGTACTCACTGAAAACTTTTAGTCAAAATTTAAAAAAACAGACTAGTAGGGTTTATAATAAAGTGTAGGGTTTATAATGAATAATGGTCTTTGAGGGAGGGTGGGGGGAGGGTTACATTTATATTTATAGGATATAATGATAAGATGTTCAAGTGGTCTAATTAATAGTGTTTATTATGAATTTTTGTACACTTGATAAAAGTTTAAAAATGAATAAAGAATTTAAATAAAAAAACAAACTAAACAGGGAAGCAGCTTCTCTGCTCCCCTGGTTTGTGTCTTACTTGTGCTATTTTGTCTCTGCCTACATCCCACCCTCCTGCCTCATCAAATCATCTAGTCTAATATGGACCTCTTGTTCACAGGACTAAGAGCTAAATGAAACCTTTGTACATATAGCTCTAAAAGGTTTTGTGTACTGCTCTTTCTACAGCAAAACCTCACGGCTGACACAGCAGCACGGAAAACGGAAACGCCTTCGGAAAGTGTTGTAACTGTAGGCAAGGATCCCCACTATGCCAGATACCTGAAGATGGTTCTAGTGGTAAGCACAAGCCCTCAGTTTTTCATATGACAAAGCTGGATATTCACAGTGAATAGCAATTTCTTCTCACATGAAAGAAAATAGACCCCCTGATATTCAGCCACAGTTGTCAGCATTTTTCTAAACACTGGTCGCCTTAGCCTTTTTATTCCTAGATTCAGTGCCAATATCCAAATTAGAAAAAGACACGGTGACAAAATTCATCACTGTTCCCATCCCTGTGGATAACTTCAGGAAAACATCTCCATGTCATCCTTTAAGGAGAGAGGGAAGAATCATTATGAATGGACACAACCACTGACCCTCAAACCAGAATGCTGTTGTAGAAGGAATGAGGTTGAGATAGACACAAGAGAATGACAGTCTCTGGTATCCAGAGCAGATATTGTGATGTCATAATTCCACCAATAAGATTCCACCAATAAGAGCCAAGCTTATCAGTGATGCCACAATGACTTCATTATCTTATACTTGGCTCACATAAGAATCAGAATATGAATGGGCACAACCACTGACCCTCAAGCCTTGCATTGAAGAATTCTGGTGTAGAAAGACTGAGGTGGAGATAGACACTAAAGAATGACACGAGATGGTTTCCCACGGTTATTCGCAGGGACAGGAACGGTGCTGAATTTTATCACTGTCATTCTCTAATCCAGATAATGACTGGCACTGAATATCCAAGAGCAGGTTGGCTAGTGCTACTTAATCAGATTATTAATCCTTTATTTTTTTTCAAGTGTACCTACTAGTGTTTCCTATTAAAGGCTAATGCTAGATCAAGAAGATCTTTGTTTAGTCATATCAGAAACAGAGACTATGGATCTCCAGGGCCCGCAGTCAATTGCTGTTAGAACCAGTCTTAGCTATTGGCCTGCTTGCGGGCTATCATTGACTGCGGGCCCTGGAGATCCATAGTCTCTGTTTCTGATATGACTAAACAAAGATCTTCTTGATCTAGCACTACTTAATCAGATACCAGATATTCAGACTGGTAACTGGATAAAGTTAGAAAAAAGGCCCTTTATCTGGGCATATTATCTCACGCTCTTCATCCTACTTAAACTTCAGAAAACTATTAAAAACTAACCTATTTAACCAATTTGTATCCTAAGACCTCTATCCCCGACCTCTTGCTTCCCAAGATCTCTTAAGCCTATCCCCTATTTCCTGCTCCCCTTCACATATGGCCCCTATATATTGTACCTGTATCCTGCTTACCTCTATAAATTGTATCTATATTCGCTGTTTGTACCTATATTCGCTGATTATCCAGCCCTCTTTGATGTAAACCCGCCTCGAACTACTACGGCTTTGGCAGTATATAAGAGATAAAATTATTATTATTAATTAGCAGACTGAATATCGCCACTAACTACTGGTTTTGCCCAAGCTCTTAATAACGGAATGAACACAGTACATAAGGGGCTAGATTCACTAAGCAAACCGATCGTGTACCGATCGGTTTGCGAGCCCTTTACGACCAGATTTCCCTCCTGCACTATTCACTAACACCTGTAGCGATCCTATCCCGATCGTCTCATGCAAATTAGTAAAACCTCATGCAAAATAGCCAAGCAATTGATTCACTAACAATTGCTTGGCTATTTTGAGTCGGGTTTTACAATTGGCAAAACTGAATGCTGCAGACCTGTCGGTAACTGAGTTACCGTCAGGTCTGCACGCTTTTTGACAGGCCTGCCTGTCTTTTTTTTTATTCATTTTTTTCCATGGCACAGATATTTTGCGTGTGTTACACACGCAAAATATCTACCCCTCACTAAAACGTGCCCCCCCAAACACGGCCGCCCTCCCGATCGGCACGGCCCTTGCCCTACCTCCTACCCTCCCTGCGACCGGCACAGCATGGCCCTCACCCCACTCCTGGCATGGGATGGGCCCCCCCCTGGAGAAAAAAGCAGGAGGGATGCCAATTCCTTCCTGCCATCAGCGTTTATTTTTTTGTTGTTTTTTTGGGTTTGTTTGTTTTTGGTTTGTTTTTTTTTTAAATGCTGCATGCATGCAGCACGGCCCTTGCCTCCCCTCCCTGACCAACACGGCCCACCCCTGGTCAGCCCAGGCGGTCAGGCCCAGCCCACCCACCCCGGTACCTTTAAAATAGTTGGGAGCAGGAGGGCTGCCCAGACCCTTCTCCTGCTCCTATGCCGCTCCAAAATCTTCGGGAGCAGGAGGAAAGTCCTCCTGCTCCTACTCTCAGGCCAGCCATTGCCCAATAGCAGCCTTAGGCCCCGCCCCGGCACATCATCTGATGCACAGGAAGAGGCCTAAGGCCCTGATTGGCTGTGGCGCCTCAGGCTCCTCCCTTTGGACCGGGCACCCCTCCTGCTTCCAACTATTTTAAAAGTACCGGGGTGGGCCGAGGGGTGGGAGGCCTAGGAGCAGGAGGGACTGAACACCCCTCCTGCTCCCAACTTTTTGGTGCCACAGGTGGGTTGTGCCGGTCGGGAGGGGAGAGGGTGAGGGAGGGCCATGCCAGTCGGAGGGGGGGGGGGTGCTGCATGCATGCAGCATTTTTTTTTTTTTTTTTTTTTACGGTGATGGCAGGAGAGAGTTGTTATCCCTCCTGCTTTTTTCTCCCGGGGGGGGGGGGCGCGGCAGGACAGGCAGGAGAGATTGGGGCTGGGGTGGGGGTGGCAGGCAGGGTCGGTGTGTCAGGCCATTGCCTGATCTCTCTTCCCTGCTCGCCAGACTCTCCTGCTTTCTGCTGCCATTCCCCATAGTGCAGGCCCGCTTTAACACCACAGGCTTGCACTGCAGGGAACGGTGGCAGAGAGCAGGAGAGTCCGGGAGCAGGCAAGAGAGATCTGGGCTGGGCTGGGCTGAGCCCTAACAGCAGTGTCAGGATGTGCGCATGAGTGGGGATCGCTCTGGGCATATTAACAATCATCCCCATTTGCATGCAGGCTTTTACTGAATTGGTCGGCCGGCATGCAAACGGAAACGGATCGCACACGATTTGGAGGTTTAGAGAATCCTGCCCAAGGTACAGTTGATATCTACTGTGAAGGGGAAAAGACCTCAAATACCCCCGTGCCCTAAGCTCATATCGTAGTGCACTTGCTAAATATTATAAAACAAAATAAGTTTTTTGGGTTGTTGTTTTTTTGTTGGGGTTTTTTTTTTTTTTTGGCACTATTTGCACATCATAAGAGGGGTTTTTAGACCTATGATAATACCTTTTGCCCCCAATGTGTCCTTGAATCAAGCCATGAGCTTTGGGCACAGGGGCATTTGAGGTCTTTTCCCCTTCACAGTAGATATCAACTGTATCTTACGTACTGTGTTCATTCCGTTGTATGATTTAGCATTTTGAACAGTCTTGCGTTCACTTTGATTTTGTGATGCCACATTTGCCCAAGCTCTGCCAGCTTAGTGCCGAGGCAGTTTGACTTGATACTCAACCGCATTGTCCTAATAATGCTGCTGAAATTCCGGGTATGGACTTAGTCAGTGGAACTTATCCGGATGGGAGCCATTCCTCTCTAGATAAGTCCCGCTAAATATTGACTCCAAAATCTATAACATACTTTGGTCTTGTTTAACCTCAGTTGGTATATCCTTGTCCATTAATGCCTCAGTCTCTTGAGTTTGTATGTACAGTGGTACCTCGGTTTACGAGTGCACCGGTTTGCGAGTGTTTTGCAAGACGAGCAAAACATTTGCAAAATCGGTGCCTCGGAAACCGAGCATGGCTTGATTTACGAGCACCCCCCCCCCCCCCCGTAATCCGGCACCCCCCTTGCGATCCGGCACCCCCCCTGCCTCGAACCGGCACCCCCCCGCCACGATCCAACCCCCCCCCGACACGATTGGGCACCCCCTCGCCACGATCCGACCCCCCCCCCGACACGATTGGGCATCCCCCCGACACGATCCGACACCCCCCCCCCCCGACACAATTGGGCACCCCCCCACCGCTTCTTACCCTCATCTGGGCACTCTTGAAGAGTGAACTCGCAGGCCTTGAGCATGCTCAGATGCTCAAGGCCCAGCAGACGAGGGCCGATCTTCAAGAGTGCCCAGATGAGGGTAAGAAGCGGCGGGGGGGGGGCCCAATTGTGTCGGGGGGGTCAGATCGTGGCGGGGGGGTCGGATCATGGCAGGGGGGTGCTGGTTCGAGGAAGGGGGGGTGCCTGATCGCAGGGGGGGCCTTCGAGGGGAGCAATGCCGGTTCTCAGGGGGGGGGAACGCACCAAAGCGAGTTTCCATTATTTCCTATGGGGAAATTCGCTTTGATAAACGAGCATTTTGGATTACGAGCATGCTCCTGGAACGGATTATGCTCGTAATCCAAGGTACCACTGTATTTCCAAGCATGGTCAACAGCAGGACCAACCCCACCAGTGACTGACTGTGTTAATTCACATGGTCCTACCTTCTGCAGTAGGGACTGAAGACTTTCATTGTGAAGCTTCATTTGCATATAGCCTTCACACCCAACGAGCCACCCCTAGTGTCCATACTCTTTCTTGCATGGACCCACTATAATATGTTCTTACGCATTCTTTTTTTATTTTTTTATAACTGGAAGTTATTTCTCCTTTTAGCTTTTTAATCTTGTTTGATGTGCTCCTTGTAAGTACTTTATACACGCAATGTCATCTCCATTTCAGATTAGGTTTTCAGTCTACCGTTAATAATTTTGTTTTCCATCCGAAGTCAACAGGAATACTGTTAATTATTAAAGGCAAAAAACCCCAGTGACACAACCTTTTTCAGCTTGTTATGTAAAACTTTGGCCTTTACTGTCTTAATGTTTCTATGACAGGAAACTGTTATCTTTCTTTTTCGGTGGATTTGTAAAAATTTGTGACACCCCAGGAATGTTTGTTTCCTGGGTGTGATATGCTAAAGCAGAAGGACCCAGGCACATCACAAATTTTAACCATCGGTCATTAAGTCCAAATTATCTTTGTTTAAATTTTTCCTTCATCTGGGAAAAAATAGATGCCGGAAACGTAGGCCAGAGTTTTCCACACCTACATTTCCGGTGCCTATCTTTGTTGCGAATTGCGCCTACATAGATGTTTTGTTGCCTAATGCCATCTCTGGTGATAGC
This sequence comes from Geotrypetes seraphini, assembly GCF_902459505.1. Lineage (NCBI taxonomy): Eukaryota > Metazoa > Chordata > Amphibia > Gymnophiona > Dermophiidae > Geotrypetes > Geotrypetes seraphini. The sequence goes on along the minus strand of NC_047090.1, from coordinate 20,704,660 downwards.
CAGTGCCCATAGTGGCATTAAGCACCTTGCTTTGTTGAATGGCAGTGCTGTTGCTTATATACCCTATGTAAATCTGAAGTACATTTAGTCACTGAAAGCACAAAGGAAGCTGGGAACAGAACTTCAAAACGAAGCCCAAAGTTCCAATAGAGTAAACTAATGATGCTGGGCATGAGCCAGTCACTTATTAGCAACTTTTCTGTCACTGAATATAAGCGTATGGATATTTTCTTGGGAGGATAGAGCTATTTTTGTTTGCTTTTTAAAAGCTTATCTCATTGAAGCAAATACCCTTGAATTAGTTTTCATTGATTCACGGCGTCACACAGTACAATTCCAGACTTCGGGTTTCACTGTAGAGAATGATACGGGGGACACATTTTTCCCCGTCCCCGTGGGAACTCTTACTCCCATCCCAGCAAGTTCTTTTCCTGTCCCTGCAAGCTCTGTCCTCATCTGCACAAGCCTCAAACACTTTAAAATCATAAGTAGCAACATTCTAGAGCTCAGATTGTGATGTCATAATGCCTCATTCCACCAATGCCTAAGCTCTGTCCTCATCTGCATAAGCCTCAAACACTTTAAAATCATAAGTAGCAACATTCTAGAGCTCAGATTGTGATGTCACAATGCCTCATTCCACCAGTGCCTAAGCTCTGTCCTCATCTGCACAAGCCTCAAACACTTTAAAATCATAAGTAGCAACATTCTAGAGCTCAGATTGTGATGTCACAATGCCTCATTCCACCAATGCCTAAGCTCTGTCCTCATCTGCACAAGCCTCAAACACTTTAAAATCATAAGTAGCAACATTCTAGAGCTCAGATTGTGATGTCACAATGCCTCATTCCACCAGTGCCTAAGCTCTGTCCTCATCTGCACAAGCCTCAAACACTTTAAAATCATAAGTAGCAACATTCTAGAGCTCAGATTGTGATGTCATAAAGTCTCATTCCACCAATGACTAAGCTCCGTCCTCATCTGCACAAGCCTCAAACACTTTAAAATCCTAAGTAGCAACATTCTAGAGCTCAGATTGTGATGTCATAATGCCTCATTCCACCAATGCCTAAGCTCCGTCCTCATCTGCACAAGCCTCAAACACTTTAAAATCATAAGTAGCAACATTCTAGAGCTCAGATTGTGATGTCATAATGCCTCATTCTACCAATGCCTAAGCTCTGTCCTCATCTACACAAGCCTCAAACACTTTAAAATCATAAGTAGCAACATTCTAGAGCTTAGCCTGTGATGTCATAATGCCTCATTCCACCAATGCCTAAGCTCTGTCCTCATCTGCATAAGCCTCAAACACTTTAAAATCATAAGTAGCAACATTCTAGAGCTCAGATTGTGATGTCACAATGCCTCATTCCACCAGTGCCTAAGCTCTGTCCTCATCTGCACAAGCCTCAAACACTTTAAAATCATAAGTAGCAACATTCTAGAGCTCAGATTGTGATGTCACAATGCCTCATTCCACCAATGCCTAAGCTCTGTCCTCATCTGCACAAGCCTCAAACACTTTAAAATCATAAGTAGCAACATTCTAGAGCTCAGATTGTGATGTCACAATGCCTCATTCCACCAGTGCCTAAGCTCTGTCCTCATCTGCACAAGCCTCAAACACTTTAAAATCATAAGTAGCAACATTCTAGAGCTCAGATTGTGATGTCATAAAGTCTCATTCCACCAATGACTAAGCTCCGTCCTCATCTGCACAAGCCTCAAACACTTTAAAATCCTAAGTAGCAACATTCTAGAGCTCAGATTGTGATGTCATAATGCCTCATTCCACCAATGCCTAAGCTCTGTCCTCATCTGCACAAGATTCAAACACTTTAAAATCATAAGTATTTGAGGCTTATGCAGTTAAGGCAGAGTTTACAGGAATGGGACTTTGACAAAACTCGGGATGGGAAAATTGAGTTCCTGCGGGAACGGGGAAAAAATTGTCCCCGTGTCATTCTCTATTTCACTGCTCTGGATATTACTCAGCAGGTTAAAACAAACTTCAATGGCAGTTAAAGAACCCAGAGAGAATTCTAAGCACCAACCAACAGTGGCTCTGCTTCATAATTTTTTATGCATCATTTGGAAATATTTATATCTTGATTCTAGGGTGTACCTTTGATGGCAATCAGAAACAAAATGATTTCAGAAGGACTAGACCCAGACTTATTGCAGTAAGTAAAACTATTTTGTGGAAGGTGAAAGAGTAAATATTAGGTCCTCCTTTTAACTTTTTTTTTTTTTTTTTGTCATTGCTCAATGAAGAGAAGTTGCAAGAATTTTAAAACCACAGAGGCCCTAAGTTTTCAACATTTTGTAGTTACTGGTATGGATGGTCATTCAGATGACACTTGGATTTTAAAAGATCAGAGCTCCTAATGTTGCTGCTGCTATTTTGATTTGGCTGCAGTTGTTGCAGTGCTTTTATGATGTCATAGAGCTGATCTTATGACATCAGCCAAAGCCGGTTTATCAGATTGGCTGTACTCCCCCCCCTTACAAAAGTGTAGTGTGTTTTTTAGCGCCAGCCATGAAGGTAATAGCTTGTAGGCTAATAGGAATTCTGAGCAGCGGAACTGTTACCGCTGTGACCGGCGCTAAAAACCACGCTACGCTTTTGTAAAAATAAAGAAAGGGGGGGAGGAGTTAGAGCTATAAAGACAAGCTTTATGCGTTGATTTTTAAAATCTTATTCATTGATGCAGTGGCCTGAGAATCGGGGGAACCGGGTTCATTTTCCCACTGCAGCTCCTTGTGTCTCTGGACAAGTCACTTACCCTCTATTGCCCCAGGTACAAAATAAGTGCCTGGATATAATATGTCAATTACTTTGATTGTAACCACAGAAAAGTGGTATATCAAATCTCTTTTCTTTCCCAAACACAAACCTCCTCTCTTCCAAATTCATTTCGTGTTGAGCCTGTGATTTATAATTAAACCCTTGTTCTTATCCCTGCGTTTACATCTACAATTAAAGGAATGGTGAAATGACAGTCGTGTCCGTGCCATCTTGACATTTGACAGCACCTTCCCTGGTAAAAGCTACCTCTGTGACTGTTCAAAAAGTTGCATCTTTCCGTTTGCTGACATTCTGTTTCATAAATTCACAGTAACTGTTTAAATTAGCCTGTGCAGAGTTGCCAAAATCCGATTTTCTCCCTTTATTTTGTAGGACGCCAGACGCTCCACTGCCTAATGGTGGCACTCATGTTGAGGCTGAAGAAAGCTCTAATAGCGAATCTTCATTCAGTGACTGAAGTTACTGCTCTTGGCTTCCACGATTCATTGGTATCCATACTGAAGCCAGGATAGCATAAAGGAGTTTCTGCTTTATTCAAACATTTCAAGCCCTGTCTTCAAAGAAGTTGTACGCCATGTATGCAAAATGGCACATTTTGATAACGGGGTTCTTCAATGGCAATAACGGACTCGCTGAACTTTATACCCACCCTTCCCCCTGACTTTCTCCATAACCTTGCCCAATCATTTTATTTTGTGCCTCAGATTTTTTTTTTTCTTATGGTTTTTTGTTTTAATTTTTTTTTCTTTTTAATAGACTGACCGAGACTAGAAGGCACAAGTTGTAATGGCAACCACCCTCCATCCCCCCAATGATTTTCCTATGATATATTTGGGGAGGGGGGTTTTGCACTCCATGCTATAAATTTTTTGGGCACATTTTTATACCTTCTAGTCCAGGGTGAGAAGGGTTTTGGACTTTTTGTTGTTGTTTGTTTTTAAATGAAGAATTTACTATTTTGCTTTTTCTTTCTGTGACCAGCAGCCTGAGCACTTCTGGTCTCTATAATAACTCTTTTATACCACTGTACCTCTCTTCCGTTGGGCCTGGTCAAGCAGTATCTGTGGGCTGAGGACAAGGCCTAAGCTGCTCTGATTCTAAAGCACTTTGTGATCCAGTTGGAGTGGAAAGCCCTTTAGAAATGGACATTTTGATGCCTTTAGGTTTGTATGTGGAGAAAATGAGCCTGAAATACTTGCTAGCTAGCTTTACCTGCTACCTTAAAAAAAAAAAAAAATACTAGTTCAAATCTGCAGACCAGCAGGACATCAGTCTGGAAAGAGCTTCTCTTTAAAGTGATTTGCTTGTTATACCATTCATGTATTTGTAATCTGCGTGCTGAACTATTTAGTTTGTTTATTCTTTTTCTGTGCTTTTCATAATTTTTCAGCTGTCTCGGAACAGTCTGTGAATTGAGACGAGCAGTCTGCAAAAAGCACTTGGTTTTTCTTTAAGATTTATTCATTTGTCTTACTCGTACTAGAATTTGAGATCAATTGATATCTGGTCCCTTGTCTTATCGGATCGAAATAAAGTTTGGGCTCTTAATTTTGAGAATTGTATGCAAAACACGCCCCCAACACTTCTTTCACTGAGCAACAGACCCTCTGAGGTCTAGCCTGTAAAGAGAAAACCAAAAAAAAACTCTGTGGAGTGACGATGTTCCCAAATGGACTTTATTTGAAAGTATCAAAGTTCCAAAGGTACACTAAAATCATCCACATAAAATAATTCCATCCACATAAAAGTAAATCATCCACATAAGAGCCTTAAAGGACCTAGTCCGCTAGGGATACAGGACCCAACACGGTCCGCGTTTCGACAAAAAGTCTTCTTCAGGGGTCTCTGGGGGTCCTATAAAGGTGTGTACGTGGGAAACAATTGTGTGGTGAACCGGAAGTGAGACACTGCTTGTTTCCCACGTACACACCTTTATAGGACCCCTGAAGAAGACTTTTTGTCGAAACGCGGACCATGTTGGGTCCTGTATCCCTAGCGGATTAGGTCCTTTAAGGCTCTTATGTGGATGATTTGCTTTTATGTGGATGGAATTATTTTATGTGGATGATTTTAGTGTACCTTTGGAACTTTGATACTTTCAAATAAAGTCCATTTTGGAACATCGTCACTCCACAGAGTTTTTTTGGTTTTCTCTGGATTTTCTTCTTTGTGGATATTTTGGGGTCAATTCTTTTTGTTTCTAGCCTATAAAGAGGCACCTTTGTTTAGGACATGGCCTGGCATAATATATATGGGAAGAACGCTGGCAGCAGTCAGCAAAATGCTCTGCTGAACAAAATCGGAGGACATCCCACTATTAATTCGGTCTGCACAAAGGTAGAGAGACTTTAAGCAAGCAGCACACATCTAAAGCCAAGCTTGCTTTATTTATTTATTTATTTTCTGTTACATTTTTTTCTGATATTTAGTCAGTTCTGCAACAGCCAGTGCCTTAAAATATAAAAGAAGAAAAATATTTAGAAAAAACACAAGCAAAGAGGGGCGCTGTGGCCAATAATAGAAGTTTGAAGGGGAGCTACTGCTGTTTACCTGCTTCCTTTCATAGCTCCGGTGCAATGTTTTGCCCCGTGGCTTCTGCGGCCTTTACCCACTCTTCAAAGTAGCCTGGCAAGTGGATTAAGAGTTGTAGAGGCAGATATACCCAGTGAAGTTAACTGGAGAGATACTAGTAGGTTTGGTTTGTGATTTTTACTCCAGGACTTCCGGGGGGGTTTTTTGGGGTTTTTTTTGTTTTTTTTTTTTATATATACATATGTACTTCATTTGTAGTCCTCTAATCCAGAGCCCAGTAACACAAATATTAAAACATGGAAATATGAATTATTCACCACTGATAGAGAATATCACTTTGTGTGGAGACACAGTATTGTTAGGTGACTTCAATATGCCTGACGTGGATTGGAACAAACTTTCTGCTATGACCAACAGCAGCAGAAGGCTATTAACCTCCATAAAGGGAGCAAGACTCAGACAAATGGTATTAGAGCCCATTAGGGATCAGGCGATACTGGACCTGATATTAACCAATGGAGAAAGTGTCACAGAGGTTTTGGTAGGCGATACGTTGGCCTCCAGTGACCACAACATGGTATGGTTCAACCTCAGGAAAGGTTTTACTAAATCAAACACATCAACCAAGGTCCTCAACTTTTAAGGGCACTATCTTCAAAAGCATGGGGGATTTAGTCCATCGGGTGCTGCAAAACCAAGCCGCAAGAGATAATGTAGAGGTAATGTGGTTAACTCTGAAATCAACAATACACGAAGCAACCAGCCGCTATATAAAATCAGTAAGTAAACGGCAAAGAAACAATAAACCACAGTGGTTCTCTTCGGAGATCTCAGACCTCATAAAAAAGAAGAAAAGAGCATTCATCTCCTGCAAACAATCAGGAAAGCGGGAGTCTAAGGAAGACTATCTGGCCAAAACAGCAGTCAGAGAAGCCAAACTCCGAATGGAAGAGAATCTAGCAAAGAACATCAAGAAGGGCGATAAATCCTTCTTCAGGTATATTAGTGACAGAAAAAGAAACACAGATTGGATAGTACGCCTTAGGAAACCAGACGGGAATTATGTAGAATTGGACTCCGATAAAGCCAAACTATTAAATGAATACTTCTGCTCAGTCTTCACCTGCGAGGTGCCGGGATCCGGCCCACAGCTGCAGACAAGGGAAAGCTCAGAAGACCCGTTTCAAAATTTCAAATTTGCGCCCAGCAGTGTCTACTATGAGCTATCAAGACTCAAGATGAACAAAGCTATGGGACCAGACAATCTACACCCCAGGGTGCTCAGAGAGTTGAGTGACATCCTGGCGGAACTGTTATCCGCGCTCTTCAATCTTTACCTAAATGCAGGAAGAGTCCCGTTGGACTGGAAAATGGCTAACGTCATTCCACTCCATAAAAAGGGATACAGGACGGAGGCTGCGAGTTACAGACCGGTGAGTCTCACATCGATAGTGAGTAAACTTATGGAAACACTAATCAAACACCAATTGGATACGATCCTGAACGAGGAGAACCTACGAGATCCCCATCAACATGGATTTACTAAGGGAAGGTCCTGCCAATCCAATCTGATCAGCTTCTTTAACTGGGTAACAGGAAAGCTGGATATGGGGGAGGTCCCTGGACGTCGTGTACTTGGACTTCAGCAAAGCGTTTGATAGCATCCCACACCGCAGGTTATTGAACAAGATGAGTTCGATGGGATTAGGTGAAACATTAACTGGCTTAGAGGTAGACTTCAGAGGGTGGTGGTAAACGGTACCCTCTCCGAAACAACGGAGTTGATCAGCGGAGTGCCGCAGGGCTCGGTCTTGGGCCCGATCCTATTTAACATCTTCATAAGAGACTTGGCTGAGGGGCTTCGAGGTAAAATTACATTATTCGCCGATGACGCCAAACTATGCAACATAGTAGGCAAAAGCCCAATGCCCGACAGTATGACGCAGGACCTACTCTTACTGGAGCATTGGTCAAAGACTTGGCAACTAAGTTTCAATGCCAAAAAATGTAAGGTCATGCACCTTGGCAGCAGAAATCCATGCAGAACTTACACCCTAAATGGTGAGACTCTAGCAAGGACTGCAGCAGAACGAGACTTGGGAGTGATCATTAGTGAAGACATGAAGACTGCCAATCAAGTGGAGAAAGCTTCATCTAAGGCTAGACAAATCATAGGTTGTATCCGTAGAAGTTTTGTCAGCCGTAAGCCCAAGGTCATAATGCCGTTGTACAGATCCATGGTGAGACCTCATTTGGAATACTGTGTAGAATTCTGGAGGCCACATTACCAAAATGATGTGCTGAGAATGGCCACAGGATGGTCTCGGGACTCAAGGATCTTCCGTATGAGGAACGGCTGGGTAAGTTGCAGCTATGCTCACTCGAGGAACGCAGAGAGAGGGGAGACATGATTGAGACGTTCAAATATGTCACGGGCCGTATCGAGGTGGAAGAAGACATATTTGTTCTTATAGGATCCACGGCAACAAGAGGGCATCCGTTGAAAATCAGGGGTGGGAAATTTCATGGCGACACCAGAAAATATCCACTACAGGTAATTGAGGACAGCAGCGTGCCAGATTTTAAGAAAAAATGGGAAGTTAGGGGGTGGGTCATTAGAATGGGCAGACTAAGATGGGCCGTGGCCCTTTTCTGCTATCATTTTCTATGTTTCTAAAATATAGGGCTCCTTTTACAAAGGTGTGTTAGGGCCTTAACGCGTGGAATAGTGCACGCTAAAATGCCACGGGCGCTATCCGCTACCGCCTCCTTTTGAGCAGGCGGTAGTTTTTTGGGTAGCGTGCGCTAATCCAGTGCATGCGCTAAAAACGCTTTATAAAAGGAGCTCCTAGTAAATGATGGCAAATAAAGACCTGGATGGTCCATCCAGTCTGCCCATTAATTATACTCATTAAAATACATGATTAACTTGTCTCTTTTTTTTTCTTCTTTAATATTTCTGGGCCATAGACTGTAAAGTTCACCCAGTGTACTGTCCTACATTCCAAATATTAGAGTTGCCGTCCACGTTCACTCCAGCCTATCCAGCCATCCCGTTGTTTGCAGGACATCTACCGTAAAGGCTGGCTAGTAACATCCTCATGTTCCACGTTAATGGCGATCCCATTCATGCCCTCCCCAGCCCATCGTACACTGAATCGACTGTGCAAATTACATTACGTGGGTACCTTCTATCCCAATACCTTTCAGTTCTAGGCGGTTTACAAAAGAATTGGCCTGGGTATTCCCAGGGTGATTACAAGGTTAATAGTTGGAAAATGCATTAAGATCTGTAGTCGCAAGTCTGTCCGATAGTGGCATTAGTTTCTTTAATATTTTACCATTCATTTTCTAGTTAGAGATCCATGTGTGTTTATCCCACGCTTTTTTGAATTTGTCACCTTTTTTCCTCTCCACCATTTCCCTTGGGAGTGCATTCCAGGCATCCACCACCCTAAGCACGTAAGCATTGCCTCTGCTGGGTCAGACCAGAGATCCATCATGCCCAGCAGTCCGCTTACGCGGTGGCCCATCAGGTCCAGGACCTGTATAGCAATCCCCTATCTATACCCTTCTATCCCCTTTTCCTTCAGGAAATCATGTAATCCCTTCTTGAAACCAAATACCGTACTCTGTCCTATCACACCCTCTGGAAGCGCATTCCAGGTGTCCACCACCCTTTGGGTGAAGAAGTTCCTAGCATTGGTTCTGAATCTGTCCCCTCTTTAATTTTTCCGAATGCCTTCTCGTTCTTGTTGTTTTTGAAAGTTTAAAGAATCTGTACCTCTCCACTTTCTCTATGCCCTTCTTGATCTTGTAAGTCTCTATCATGTCCCCTCTAAGCCTCCGTTTCTCCAGGGAAAAGAGCCCCAGTTTCTCTAATCTTTCAGCATATGAAAGTTTTTCCATACCTTATATCAATCTCGTCGCTCTTTTCTGTACCCTCGAGTATCGCCATATCCTCTCTGTGAAAAATAATTTCCTAAGTCCTCCTCATTGCAGGAGGCCAAACTACGAGTGGAAGAAAACCTAGCAAAGAACATTAAAAAAGGGGACAAATCCTTCTTCAGGTATATTAACGATAGGAATAAGAACACTAGCGGAATAGTACGCCTTAGAACCCCGGATGGGAATTATGCAGAAGCGGACTCCGACAAAGCAAATCTACTGAATGAATACTTCTGCTCGGTCTTTACCTGCGAGGCACCTGGACACGGACCTCAGCTGGCAGCAAAACCAAGCGTGGAAGACCCATTTCAGAACTTTGAGTTCACACCAGCAGACGTTTACAGCGAACTGGCAAGACTCAAGGTGAGCAAAGCCATGGGACCAGACAAAGTGCACCCAAGAGTGCTCAGAGAGCTGTGCGGAGTCCTGGCAGAGCCATTAGCCATGCTCTTCAATCTTTCCCTACGGACGGGGAGAGTCCCACTGGACTGGAAAACAGCTAACGTCGTTCCTCTGCACAAAAAGGGTTGCAGAGCAGAGGCTGCGAATTACAGACCAGTGAGTCTCACATCGATAGTGTGTAAACTCATGGAAACACTACTTAAACGCAAGTTAGACATGATCTTGGAGGAGGGGAATCTGAGGGATCCCAATCAACATGGATTCACTAGGGGCAGGTCATGCCAATCTAATCTCATCAGCTTCTTTGATTGGGTAACAATGAAGCTGGACTCCGGGGAGTCTCTGGACATAGTGTACTTGGATTTTAGTAAAGCTTTTGACAGTGTCCCACACCGCAGGCTTTTAAGCAAGATGAAATTAATGGGGATAGGTGAGACGCTAACTACTTGGATCAAAGATTGGCTGAGTGGTAGACTTCAAAGGGTGGTGGTCAACGGCACCTTCTCTGAAACATCGGAAGTGACCAGTGGAGTCCCGCAGGGCTCAGTCCTGGGTCCACTCCTTTTTAACATATTCATAAGGGACTTGACACGAGGGCTTCAGGGTAAAGTAACATTATTTGCCGATGACGCCAAAATATGCAATATAGTAAGGGGAAATAATTTTCAGGATTGTATGACGCAGGTCCTGCTTACGTTGGAGAGCTGGTCCGCAACATGGCAGCTGGGCTTCAACGCCAAGAAATGTAAGGTCATGCACCTCGGTAGCAGGAATCCGTGCAAAACCTATACCTTAAATGGAGAAACGTTGGCTAGGACGACAGTAGAGCGAGACTTGGGAGTGATCATCAGTGCAGACAAGAAGGTTGCAAATCAGGTGGAAAAAGCATCATCCAAGGCAAGACAAATGATGGGATGTATCAATAGAAGTTTCGTAAGCAGGAAACCTGAGGTCATAATGCCACTGTACAGAACCATGGTGAGACCTCACCTAGAGTACTGTGTGCAGTTCTGGAGGCCACATTACCGCAAAGATGTGCTTAGAGTCGAGTCGGTTCAGCGGATGGCCACTAGGAATATCTCGGGGCTCAAGGATCTCTCGTACGAAGAGAGACTGAACAAACTGCAGCTCTACACTCTGGAGGAACGCAGGGAGAGGGGAGACATGATTGAAATGTTTAAATACATCACGGGTCGTGTCGAGGTAGAAGATGACATCTTCCTACTCAGGGGACCCTCGGCCACAAGAGGGCATCCGCTCAAACTCAGAGGAGGGAAATTTAGGGGTGACATTAGGAAGTATTTCTTCACTGAAAGAGTGGTGGGGCACTGGAATAAGCTTCCGGAGCAGGTGGCCAAGGCCAACAGCGTGCTTGACTTTAAGAATAAATGGGACATCTACGTGGGATCCCTACAGAGGCCTAATAAGACACTCAGACTTGATAGGGAGGGTCAGTAGAGTGGGCAGACTTGGTGGGCTATAGGCCTTTTCTGCCGTCATCTTTCTATGTTTCTCAATTTATGCCCGCCCTCTAGATTTACAATTTTCCCTTCTCTGGGAAAGATTTGGTTTTGTTAATACCTTTCAAGTATTTAAATCTCTCTATCATATTTCCCCTGTCCCTCATCTCCTTCAGAGTATACATATTTAGGTCTTCCAGGCTTTTCTCATACTTCTTTTGATTCATACCCCTAACCGTTTTTGTCACCTTCCTCTGGACTTCTTAAAGTCTTTTTTTATATCCTTTGTCGGATACGGCCTCCAAAAGTTAACACAATACTGTGGCCTCACCAATGACCTATACAGGGCTACCAACACCTCCCTTCTGCTGGTTACTCCTCTTTCTATACAGCCTAACATTCTTCTGGCTACAGCCACTTCCTTATCACACTGTGTAGATGTCTTTAGATCCTCAGACACAGTCGCCCCAAGGTACCTCTCATTGTCAATAGCACAGTCATTTCATAAAAAAAATTCCAGCGCATTAAGCAGATGGTTATAATATATAGAGAGAGATTTTTTTAACATTTGTGTTCTTGTGGATAAGTAAGTGTAAGGTGATGCATATCGGTAACAAAAATCTTATACATGAATACAGGATGTCTGGTGCAGTACTGGGAGAGACCCCCCAGGAAAGAGGCTTGGGAGTACTGGTCGACAAGTCAATGAAGCCATCCACGCAATGTGCGGCAGCGGCAAAAAGGGCGAACAGAATGCTAGGAATGATTAAGAAGGGAATCACGAACAGACCAGGAAATGGTACGCCCCCACCTGGAATACTGCGTCCAGCACTGGTCACCGTAGATGAAGAAGGACACAGTACTACTTGAATGGGTCCAGAGAAGAGCTAGAGAATGACACGAGGAAAAAATCTGTCCCCTTCAGCGCCCCGTCCCCGGCCCACCGTCCCCTTCACCGCCATCCCCTTCACCACCCTGTCACTATCAATGCCATCCCATTCACCGCCCCGTCATCGTCCCTGCAGCATCCATATAAGCCTTAGTACTGCAATATTTAGCTTATTCCTTTCTTATAAATCAAAGTTCTGACTGCTGAACTAGAGAAAGAGATGTTCAGCTGGCAGGGCTTTGTTTATAAATTTTTATCAACACAACTAATATACTACTTTATCCTAAAGCAAAAAAATAAATAAATAAATAGAATTTTTTTTCTACCTTTGTTGTCTGGTTTCTGCTTTCCACATCTTATTCAATTCCTTCCATCCACTGTGTGTCTTCTCTCTGCGTCTTCCATTTGCTGTTACTGTGCCTCTCCCCTCACCCCCCCTCCCCCAATTGATCTAGCACCCATCTTCTTCCCTCCGCTCCCCCATAGACTGGCATCTGTCTTCTTCCCTTCCAGCATCTTCTCTCTACTCTGTCTTCCACATTTCCCTTCAGGGTCTGTTTCTCTCTACCCTCTTTCAGTGTCTGTTCTATTCCTTTCTACCACCACCCTTCCCTCCCTTCTTCACCATCTGTTCCTTTTTACCACCCTTCAGCTCCTCTCGCGTGGCTTATCTATCTACCTCCCTCCCTCTTATTTTTGTGGCACGTTACAATGTAATTTGTGTAAGCCGCTGGAGCCTGCGAGCTCGGTCCCTGTCCCATCCCCACAAACCATCTCGCTTCTGTATTCCTATTTTCCCCATTTCTAATATCTCCCCTATGTATCTGGCATTGCCCCCCCCCCCCCCGTGTCCATATACCATCCCCATGGCATGTCCCCTTTATGTCTCTGTCCCTATGCCCCATGCACATAATTTCCCCTATCTTCCTCTTCCATACCAGTGTGTCTCTTCACCAGCCAAGGCCAACCCACCGCCCGTTTGGTAGCAACTAGGGTCGGCTGATTAGCAGTGGCAAAGGCAGCCATTTTTCAAATCTAGGAAACTGGTGATGGTAGTTGCAACCAAGCCTGGCTGAAATCCACTGCAGAATCCAGCTGTTAGAAACCCATCCTCAACCTGCTGCAGATAGAGTATACTAATTGGCCAAGAGGATGTGCATCCAAGATATACCCAAAGTCAATCCAGTGCTCTCTATCTCCCCCTGCTGGTTGATGGATGTAATCCCACTAGTTTCTAGATTCATCTGCTGTTGATGACAAGGAAAGAAGATATGCCAAAATACCCAGGGGGACACAATAAGAAGGGAAAAAGAGATGTGGGAAATGGAGGCAAGAAAGGGGAAAGAGATGCTAGATTCACAGAGCTAGGGACACATGCTGCTTTGGGTAAAGGGGTGGGGGGAGACAGAATAGAAAGAAAAGAGAGAGATGCTGCTGTCCTGTGGGAGGTTGGACACTGGGTGGAGAGGAGACAGAGAAATATTGGACTACAAGGGAAAAATAGGAAAGTTGCTGAACCATGTTGGGGGGGGAAAGGCTAGAAAAAAAAGAAGCTGGACATGGGGAGGGGTAGGACACAGAAGGGAGATAGTGGGCATGGAGGAAGCACAAGGACATAGACATAGAGGGGCAATGCTGGACAGGGAGAGGGTAGAGACACATGGCCAATGCTGAACTGTGGGGGATGGGAGGAGGAAGGGTAGGGACACTGAAGGGAAATGCTGAACATAGGGGAAGCATGGGGACAGGAAGACAAGTGATATTGGACATTGGGAGGGGTGGAAAGGGACACAGAGAAGTGATGCTTAATGAGTAAGGGCAGGGATACAGACTGGAAATGTTGGAGGAAGATGGTGAATGTGGGGGCAGGATGGAGACAGGAACACAGAAGAAAGATGCATTAATATGGAGAAAGAAGAAATGGCTTATGGATAGAAGGCCCTGACATGAGAAAACAGAGCAGGAAAGTAGAAAACAGAGATAAGAATAAAACAAACAAAAAAGCAAATGACCTGTCCATGGCAGAAATTTCGGAGGGGACCCCAAAGCTCTGTACCAGCCTATGCGTTCTTCAGGTTCAGGCAAGCTTGGGGCCCCTTCTGGAGGAGTCATGTACAATTGCCTTAGTTGCACCCCACTCCCGCCCAAAAAATTCTCTGCATACAGTATTAGAGGGGTGGGAACTTCATTTGCAATTACGGCCCCTACAATACGGAATTCCCTGCCACTTCATATCAGAGCGGAAAAAGTTTAGACAAATTTACATTACATTACATTGCCTTAGGGCAGGGGTGTCCAATGTCGGTCCTCGAGGGCCGCAGTCCAGTCGGGTTTTCAGGATTTCCCCAATGAATATGCATGAGATCTATTTGCATGCACTGCTTTCAATGCATATTCATTGGGGAAATCCTGAAAACCCGACTGGATTGCGGCCCTCGAGGACCGACATTGGACACCCCTGCCTTAGGGACTTCTATTCTGCCTATACCTTGCAGTTCAAGGCGGATTACAAAAGAGCTAACTGGACATTTCCAGTGAAGTTACAACAGTATTGGTTGGTTTTTTTTTTTGGTTACAAGGGAGGAGAGGTACCTGGATTAATTCTGGAAGAACTTGCAAATTGGATATTAAATTGACTGTACGTTACTGTGTGATATACCAAATAGATTACAGTTAGAGTACAAATAAGATTACGTTACATTTCAGGGATCTGAATACTTGGTGTTTTGGGGAGGAAGAGATTATTTAAGTGGAAGTTTTGGGGGAGAATTTATCTAGGAGGAGGGGGAAGGGTTGGGTTAAGAAATTTTTTGAAAAATAGAGTTTTGATTTCTTTTTGAAAAGTTTTGAAGTCGCCCGTTGCTGTCAACAGGTTGGAGATGGAGTGGTTAAGTTTTGCTGCTTGCGTTGCCAGAAGGTTATCAAATAGCTAACCTAAATAGCTACCTCTTCCAAGATGCTTATAACTGCTGAATAGACTTAGAAATAGCCCAGGTTATCAAAATAATCTTCATTCTCCTTCTTCCTGATTGTAGTTTATCCTTTATGTTCTCTTTACTTTTAAATTGTAGCTTCCCCCCCCCCCCTTTTCCTATCATTTCACGTTTGTGATATATTGTTTAGTCAGTATTCCAGTGTTTTCCCCTTGATTTGCGTTTTATCAAAAAATTTAATAAACTTGGAAATAGAGAATGACACGGTGACAAAATTCATCACCGTTCCCGTGGATAACCGCGGATAACCATCTTCCTGTCATTCTTTAAAGAGAGAGGGAAGAATCAGAGTATAATTGGGCACAACCACTGACCCACAAGCTTTGCTTTGAAGAATGCTGGTGTAGAAAGACCGAGGTTGAAATAGACACTAGAAAATGACATGAGATTATTTCCCGCGGTTATCCGTGGGGACGGGACCGGTGATGAATTTTGTCACCGTAGTCATTCTCTACTTGGAAACGCCAGAGATGCCTCAGCAGTTGGCTCCTAGATTTCATGAATATGTCGACTCACGGTGTAAGGATTGTAATGCGTGTGTGCAGAATTCCCCTAAGAATAATGCTTGCATGCAAAGAAAGAAGAGAGGGAATCATGTGCAGCGTTGCTTGCTCACATTCAAAAAATTAACAAGCTTGTACTAGCCTAGACGGCTGCAGAGCACAGTCGGTGTTGCAACTATTAATGACACTGCGGGATTTTCGTGGGCTAAAAATTGACCGTAGATGTCTCGCTGTCAGCAGCAGGGAACCCCCCCCCCCCCCCATCCCATCCCATTTCCTCCTAACTAGGAGAGTTCTCCAACACTTTCTCTAAAGAGCCCAAGGCGTTCCCCCCCCCCCCCCCATGAACGTCCGCAGGAAGCTGGGCCTCCCACGTGTGCCTGCCCAGGCAGTGGGCGGGGTCACGTCGTCGTCGTCTGACTAGGCTCCTCCCCCTCCGGGGCTGTTGGAGTTTCGGCGGACAAGTTAGGACGTGGGTTTTCGGAAGTTAAAGGCTTTTTCTATTGTTGGACGGCGAGCAAAGGTAAAATCGAGGGGGGTCTTTTGGAGTCTTCCCTTCTGGTTAGTTCAGATTCTTGGGAAGTGTTTAGAGAGGGTAACCCGATTGAAAAGTGATTTGAAAACCCACTAATATAGAAGGGGGGGTTTCAAAGTCTCGTTTATATTTTGTGTGTGTTTTAAAATCAAGACATAACTCTATCAATTTAGTAATAAGTTTAATTATAATGAAAATGGCTTTGGACAGAAAAACCTGACGTACAACCGAAAGAATTTTAGGGGCTGTAACAAGTTATATCCGTGAATTACTCTTTTGGGGCAAATTTCTTAGGATAGTGAAAGTTACTTGTATAAGTTTGGCCTATTAAGTTGTTGTTTTTCTGCTGGGTGACGTTTGCTAGGTTCCAATTAGCGTTTTGCTGAGTTCTTGCTTTCAGTTTGCCTGATGACAGCTCAGAGGACTCACTTCCTTGTGCTTGCACCTGCCACAACATACACAGCTTCAGTGCCCCTCCTCTCCTTCAGAAAGAACTTGGAGTCCCGGTTTGGTGAAATGGGTAGTTATACTATATCCAGTTTAAATTATGTGTGACTAGGGAGAGAGAGAATGCCTTTTGAGAAACCAGGAGTCACCCTCTTAGGGCAGCATTCCCTAAATCCTCCATAGCCCCAGGTACTTGTGAGCCCGCCGGGACAGATAGGGAAAATGCTTGAGTGCCTGATTGTAGAACCGCTTAGATAACCTTGATGGGCGGTATATAAAACCCTAATAAACTTGAAACTTACTTGGGGACTCCTAGTTGGGAAGTCTTATCTAGCTGGCTGAGCTTTCCGCCTGAAGAAAGCAGGTGAGAGTTACATAAGAACATAAGAAATGCCTCTACTGCAGGGGTGCCCACACTTTTTGGGCTTGCGAGCTACTTTTTAAATGACCAAGTCAAAATGATCTACCAACAATAAAATTAAAAAAAAACACAAAGCACACTGTATGCATAGAAAATGTTAATTATCATTCCTATTCCAGGGTTTTTCAAAGAGGTCAAAGCAGATGACTCTATGAGCTATCACCTAAGTAACAACCATACAAAAATAGACAAATATACCCCCCTCCCTTTTTACTAAACCACGATAGCAGTTTTTAGCGCAGGGAGCTGCGCTGAATGCCCAGCGCTGCTCTCGACACTCATAGGC
This sequence comes from Geotrypetes seraphini, assembly GCF_902459505.1. Taxonomy (NCBI): domain Eukaryota; kingdom Metazoa; phylum Chordata; class Amphibia; order Gymnophiona; family Dermophiidae; genus Geotrypetes; species Geotrypetes seraphini. Next base: position 20,687,432 of record NC_047090.1, on the reverse strand, counting down.
TCCCTGCGCTAAAAACCTCTATTGCGGTTTAGTAAAAGGGGACCTTAGTGTAAAATATAGACAGCAGATATAAATACAGACACATTTTGATCACTAAATTTAAAATAAAATCATTTTCCCTACCTTGTCTGGTGATTTCATGAGTCTCTGGTTGCACTTTCTTCTTCTGACTGTGCATACAATCTTTCTTCCCTTCTTTTAGCCTGTACGCTTCCTCTCCTCCAGACCTCATTCCTTCCCCCCAACTTTTCCTTCCTCTTCCCTGCCCTTTCTTTCTCTCTGCCTCCCTTTCATTTTTTTCTGTTTCTCTTCTTTCCTTCTGTCTCCCTGCCTGCCCTTTTTCTTTCTTTCTCCCTGCCCTCCCCCAAGCCACTGCCATCGGGGACCAGGCCCCAAATGCCACCAATAACAGGCCCCAAGCTCTCCCTGCTTCGGCCAACCAGCATTCCTCTCCCCGACGTCAATTCTGCCGTCGGGAAGAGGAAGGCTGATCAGCCCAAGATCGTGATCAACCTATTGGGGGAAATGCTGCCGGGTCCTGCCTTCGCGGAAACAGAAAGTAGGCAGGACCCGGCAGGAAGAAGAACAAATGCTTCACTAACCTGTCTCCCGCATTAGCCCGTAGCGAACGCTTGCTTCAGGGCTCTCAACATGTGCGTGCCGGCTTCCCTTCTCCTCCCCCCTCCCCCGGACATAACTTCCGGTTTCGGAGAGAAGAGAAGAGAAGCCTGCACGCACACGTTAGAGTCCGGAGCATAAGTTTGCTAGGGGCTGAAATCTCCAAGCCGGTTTTTTTTTTTTTGGGGGGGGGGTTTAATGTTCAGCAGCGGCAGATGACAGCTGGGCGGACCGCCCAGCTAAAAGGCCCTAGGGAGAACACTGGAGAGGAAGGCTGATCGGCCCGTAGATCAGGACGGCAACACGAGTGCGATCGACTGTCAAAAAGAAAGAGCTGTCAAAACTCAAGGTTAACAAGGCAATGGGGCCTGACAACCTACACCCCAGGGTGCTTAGGGAGTTGAGTGATGTCTTGGCAGAGCCACTGTCGGCACTCTTCAACCTCTCCCTTAGTACGGGAAGCGTTCCGTTGGACTGGAGGACGGCTAACGTCATTCCACTCCACAAGAAAGGCTCAAAGATGGAGACAGCAAACTACAGACCAGTGAGTCTAACATCTATAGTGAGCAAACTTATGGAAACTCTGATCAAACGACAATTGGATAAGATCCTGGATGAGGAAAATCTACGGGACCCCCGTCAACATGGATTTACTAAGGGAAGATCATGTCAATCCAACCTGATCAGCTTCTTTGACTGGGTGACGGGGAAGCTGGATGTTGGGGAGTCCCTGGACATCGTGTACCTGGACTTTAGCAAAGCATTCGATAGCGTACCACACCGCAGGTTGCTGAACAAGATGAGTTCTATAGGATTAGGTGACACATTGACGAAATGGGTTAGGAACTGGCTTGGTGGTAGGCTTCAAAGGGTAGTGGTGAACGGCACCCCCTCAGAAATGACGGAGGTGATCAGTGGAGTGCCACAGGGTTCGGTCTTGGGACCGACCCTATTCAACATCTTTATAAGAGACTTGGCAGAAGGGCTTCGAGGTAAAATAGCATTATTCGCCGATGACGCCAAACTAAGTAATGTAGTGGGAAAATGCACAACGGACGAAGATTCAATGCCCGACAACATGATGCACGACCTACTCCTACTGGAGCGCTGGTCTAGGACCTGGCAACTCAGCTTCAATGCCAAAAAATGCAAAGTCATGCACCTAGGCAACCACAATCCATACAAGACTTATACTCTTAATGGTGAGATCCTAACAAGAACGGTTGCAGAACGGGACTTGGGGGTGATCGTCAGTGAGGACATGAAGGCTGCCAGCCAGGTAGAGCAGGCCTCATCCAAGGCAAGACAGATCCTAGGTTGCATTCGCAGGGGTTTCGTCAGCCGTAAGCCGGAAGTCATTATGCCATTGTATAGATCCATGGTGAGGCCCCACCTGGAATACTGTGTGCAATTCTGGAGACCACATTATCGCAAAGATGTGCTGAGATTGGAGTCGGTTCAGAGACTGGCCACCCGGATGGTCTCGGGACTCAAAGATCTCCCGTACGAAGAGAGGTTAGACAAACTGCGGCTATACTCGCTTGAGGAGCGCAGAGAGAGGGGGGACATGATCGAGACGTTCAAGTATCTCACGGGCCGCATCGTAGCGGAAGAGGATATCTTCTTTTTCAAGGGACCCACGGCAACAAGAGGGCATCCGTGGAAAATCAGAGGCGGGAAACTACGAGGTGACACCAGGAAATTCTTTTTCACTGAAAGGGTGGTTGATCGCTGGAATAGTCTTCCACTGCAGGTGATTGAGGCCAGCAGCGTGCCTGATTTTAAGGCCAAATGGGATCGACACGTGGGCTCTATTCACTAGGCAAAGGTAGGGGAGGGTCATTAGGGTGGGCAGACTAGATGGGCCGTGGCCCTTATCTGCCGTCTGTTTCTATGTTTCTATGACTCGAGTTGCCTTCCTGAGCTACTGGTCGATCGCGATCGACGCGTTGGGCACCCCTGCTCTACTGGGTCAGACCTGAGGTCCATCGTGCCCAGCAGTCCGCTCACGTGGCGGCCCAACAGGTCCAGGACCTATGCAGTAATCCTCTATCTATACCCCTCTATTCCCTTTTCCAGCAGAAAGTTGTCCAATTCCCTCTTGAACCCCAGTACTGTACTCTGCCCTATCACGCCCTCTGGAAGCGCATTCCAGGTGTCCACCACACGCTGGGTAAAGAAGAACTTCCTAGCATTCGTTCTGAATCTGTCCCCTTTCAACTTTTCTGAATGCCCTCTTGTTCTTTTATTTTTTGAAAGTGTGAAGAACCTGCAACACATGTGGCACAAATTGACCAATTTTACTCTTACTTCAGAGCAGATTTGTGGATCTCAAGGAATTTGCATCTAATTTTATTTTTAATAAAGGCAGACAATTGTGCCTGTTTAAGGACCACAATATTTTTGAATCATCGTGAGATCATTGGCAGTGCATTCCACAATATTACTCCCTGCACATATAGCATAGAGCAGTGGTCTCTAACTCAAACCCTTTGCAGGACCACATTTTAGATTTATAGGTGCTTGGAGAGCCTAAGAAAAAATAGATAATGTTTTTTTTTTTGTTTTTTTTTTAATCTTTATTTATTTTTAAACTTCTAATAAGTGTGATAACATATCCATACAAATAACCATAAATATATCACTTAATAATCAACAATGATACATACAGTTGATTCAGCAAGACAGATGTGTCATGGACTATATATTGTAAACCGCTTGGGTCCTTTTTTTTTGGCTATTATGTGGTATGTAAAGTTTTTAATAAACTATCCTTCAAAAAAACTAGCTGTTCATTCACCCTTTGAATCTCTCAAGACAAACAGGTTTGATTGATTCAGTAGCATAGGCTTTATACACCTCTGGATGATATTACAGCAATAAATTACACTTCAAACACTATAACAAATTAACCATAGAACCCACTAGGAAGTGTAATTATTCCAGATGTAAAGGGACCATTCTAAAAATAGCTGTGAAACGATGTGGCACGTAAACAGGAGAAAAAGGGATCTCGGAAGCCATAACACTTCACCCCATACATTATAGTACGAATGACAAACTGGTTAATAGTATCGTTCATCAATCCAAAAAAACCTCCCACTTTAAACTAACCCATTATTTTAAATTGTATGTTTAAATATATGTTTATACTTTTACCAATTTTGTACTTCGCTTAGTAAAATTAAATAAGTGATTCATTAAATTAAAACTTGAAGCTTGATATGCAGCGTACCTCCTCAAATCTTCACCAACAACAGATGAAGGTTTGATGTCACTTCTTGGTCCTGTGACCCAGATGTGACCTCAGAAGGAGGGAGCTCAGGCCATCGCAAGCAGCAGGCAGGAGATGCTGCCGGTTAAGTTTTTGAAGGTATGCTGGGGTGGGTGCAGGTATGGTGGGGTAGTACAGACGGATGGGAGTGCTCGGGAATCAGGTGGTAAACCGCAGATAATTGAAACCACAGATATGGAGACCCCTTGTATATGCTGAAATCACTATAAATTTGTGTAGTCTTTCAAGAGAATTGTTCACTGACTGTCCTCTACATGCTGTAATTAGAATTTTATGATTGTGAAATTTTGTGTATTACAAAATATGTAAATTTTGCCCCAATGTTTAAGTTTTGACCCCTGAAGATGCCAGATTGGCCTGGTGAAATGGGTCCTGTTGGATGTTGGGCATTGCAAACTAAGTACAATCCTTGTTAATTGTTTAATTCGAGTGCAATGCATTCGACTTGCAAATTTAAAATACAATTTATTTTGGCACACAATTTTAAAGTGGGAGTTTTTTTTGGATTGATGAAAGATACCAGTTTGTCACTAGCCCTATAATCTATGGGGTGCAGTGTTATGGTTTCCAAGATCCTTTATTCTCCCATTTATGTGCCATGTTAATTGTTTCACAGCTATTTTCTGGTGATTGAGTTTTATGATCGTGACCTTCAACATCCTTATTTTACAAGGTAATTTTTCGTACCCTACAGATTTCTGCTGAGACAACATCAGATCTTATGTGCTCCAGATTTTGAATCCTGACTCTCTCTTTCCCTTCCAATTAGCATTCACTGGTTAGAGTCATGAACACAAGTGTATTTGATCTTTTTAAGAACATAAGAATAGCCTTACTGGGTCAGACCAATGGTCTATCAAGCCTGTTCTCACGGTGGCCAATCCAGGTCACTAGTACCTGGCCAAAACCCAAAGAGTAGCAACATTCCATGCTACCGATCCAGGGCAAGCAGAGGCTTCCCCCCCATGTCTTAATAACAGACTATGGACTTTTCCTCCAGGAATTTGTCCAAACCTTTCTTAAAACCAGTTACGCTATCTGCTTTTACCATAACCTCTGGCAATGCGTTCCAGAGCTTAACTGAATGAAAATTATTTCCTCCTATTGGTTTTAAAAGTATTTCCCTGTAACTAACTGTTTGATCGAAGGTCAGTCCAGGAATTAATGTTATTATTTCTGCTGTGTCAATTCAGTGAACCTGAATACCAAAAAAGGATGAAAACCCCAAAGGAGTGAAAACACCACCCAGAAACCAAACAACAAAAAAATTGCAAAATATATATTTTTTTATCTTTTCTAAAAGATCAATTCATCGTTCAAACTTAAATTGAACTATCCAAAACAAAAAAGAGCGAGAAAGAAGCAATAGCAGGGCTAGTACACTATAAGTGAAACCATGCACTGGTTCAAACTGATCAGTCCTTGGTCAGAAAACTTCCAAACATACTTTTATACTCAACATTGTAGGTAAAGTTACTAAAAGTAAAGAAATATCTTCATAAGAACATAAGAATTGCCACTGCTGGGTCAGACCAGTGGTCCATCATGCCCACCAGTCCACTCACGCGGCGGCCCCCAGGTCAAAGATCAGTGCTCTAAATGAGTCCAGCCTCACCTGCGTACGTTTCAGTTTAGCAGGAACTTGTTCAACTTTGTCTTGAATCACTGGAGGGTGTTTTCCCCTATAACAGACTCTGGAAGAGTATTCCAGTTTTCTACCACTCTCTGGGTGAAGAAGAACTTCCTTACGGAATCTATCTCTTTTCAACTTTAGAGAGTGTCCTCTCGTTCTCCCTACCTTGGAGAGGGTGAACAGTCTGTCTTTCTCTACTAAGTCTATTCCCTTCAGTATTTTGAATGTTTCAATCATGTCCCCTCTCAGTCTCCTCTTTTCAAGGGAGCAGAGGCCCAGTTTCTCCAGTCTCTCACTGTACGACAATTCCTCCAGCCCCTTAACCATTTTAGTCGCTCTTCTTTGGACCCTTTTGAGTAGTACCGTGTCCTTCATGTACGGCGACCAGTGCTGGATGCAGGACTCCAGGTGAGGGCACTTTGAAAATCTTTGAAAATCATTGGGACACGACGACTAGAGAATGGCACGGGGAAAAAATTTATCACCGTTCCTGCCCCGTCCCTGTGAGCTTGTCCCTGTCCCTGCGAGCTCAGTCCCCGTCGCTGCCCCGTTCCCGCGAGCTCAGTCTTCGTCCCTGCCCTGCAAACTGTCGGATATCATCTGCACAAGCCTCTAATAGTTATCATTGAACTTATTTTATTAAAGTATAAAAAGTGACTATTCTGTACAATTGTCATTTTATAAACACAAATAATACAGAGCAAGGATCAACAAAACCCCTGTCTTTCCTCCCTTTTACACATATCCTCTCCACTATTGTGAAAACTGAACAAACCAAATTACTACAGAATGCTACATAGAAAAATCAAGCTAACAGAATACTTCAGTCATACATGGCAGGAATAGTGTTAGGGGAGAGCAACTAGGGCAACTGCCCCCTGGTCAGAGAGAGAGCCCTAAGCCAGCTGGAAGCTAAAGAAGCACTGCCTGGGCTTTGCAGTTCCCAGTTATGTCTAATACCAGCTCTAGCAGGATACATATTTCAAATCTGAAATATTCTAATCACAAAATCTAAAATAATTTTTTTTCTACCTTTTGTTGTCTGGTAATTTTATTCTTCAAATCACATTGGTCTCAGGTTTTGGTTTTGAGTTTCTTCTGTCTTCATCGTGGCATGGCTGGCTCCTGAAGGTAAAATAGGCCCAAGAGGAACTGGGGAGGAGATTCCAAGTCTGATAAGGGCGCAATTTTTTACCACACAGGATCAAGACTTTTCACCGCTCCCGTGGGGCGGTGAAAGGTCTTATCCCCATTCCTGCGGTAAACCAGTTGCAAATATCTCCATTCCTGTGGATTTACTGCGGTGACCACGGTTTACCGCGGTAAACGATTCCCATGTCATTCTCTAATGATGACAAGATATCTTCTCGGTAATGGTGCCCCAGCTGTGGAATGCTATGTCACAACATTTAAGAGAGGAAGTTAATATGACCCGCTTTAAAAGTAATCTGAAAAGATTTTTATTCAAAGATGCTGTCAGCCTTTAACCTTAATATCCTTTTATCCTCATCCAATCATTTTTTTTTTTCTTCTGTACCTTATTTCTATTTTTTTCCTCTTTCTCTTCTTTTTTGCATCACTACCCTAACGTACTTTCCATACATGTTTCTCTCCTTTGAACTTTAAATACTAAATTGTAGTTCTACCCCTCTACCCTTCTGTATTAGTTGGTTTCAGTACGAGATTAAACAAGTCAATCCGAAACAAAACCCACCCCCTTCCCCCCACTCCTCCCATCCCCCTACCACACTCCCCAACGCAACCATAAAAACAGATGTGTGCAGATATCTTCTATGTAACGTAACCAGAAATAAATCCTTACATAATGTAATCAATCCTAATTTAATTTATTCACTGAATACTTGTTGAGATGTTAATATCTTGTCTCTATCTTTGGTTTATATTTTTTTCTATCTTTAACATTTTAATAATTGTTTTCTCAGGTACTTTAGCTAGATTGTGAGCCTTCAGGACAGTTAGAGAACTTCCAAGTACCTATCTTTATTTATTTTATTTTATTGTATCTTTAATGCATCTGCACTGTACACCGCTTTGAACCTCACGGTATAGCGGTATACAAGAAATAAAATAAAATAAAAATAACAAAGTATCAATCACAAAGAAAAATGGCTGGGTGAGATCACTAGGGAACGACCACTTAATATAGGGATCCCAAACTTTCAGAAATAGAGAGAGGTGATGGTGCAGTAAAGCTGTCAATTTAGACATGCAGAAAAATAAAAGCTAATTGCCCCAAAAAGTGTTGTCTAGTAGGTGGGTGGACCTGTTTCTATATATATATTTTAGTGATTTTTATTATTGTATTTTGCTTAGTAAAACAAAATAAGCGATTATGTCAAATTTTAATAAAAACTTGAAGACTTCGAGGCTTGTACGGTTAATATAAATGACAATTAACATTTTCTCTGTGTACAGTGTGCTTTGTGTTTTTTAAAATTTTATTGTTGGTAGATCATTTTGACTTGGTCATTTTAAAAGTAGCTCGCCAGCCCAAAAAGTGTGGGCACCCCTGGTCTAGACTTTTACACATCACATTATCAGCAGCAGGAAATGTTGGCCTGTGATTTGTAAATACAATCCATTCTCGTTATTCATGCGTTTCTGATTCACAATTTCACTTACCGCATGCATTGTGATAGCTATTCGCCAAATGCGCAATGTGTTTGCATATTCACGGACCTCCAACCTTATCAAAAAGCTTTGTTTCTTTTCTGGTTCATTTCCGGTTTTGGCTTTGCTTCCAGAAACAGGCACCAAAAGTCAATAGAGTGAGTTACAAGCATCTGCAGGTACAGCTCCAAAGAGAGTGTTTGAGTGACAAAATAATAATAATAATAATAACTTTATTTTTCTATACCGCCATAGTCAGGTGACTTCTAGGCGGTTCACACTGTAAGAAGGCTGGACGTTCAGCGAATAACAAGGTCACAATACAATACAATAAGTCAACATACAATACAAGACAAAACAAAACAATACAATACAATACAATACAATGAGTGTATACAACACCGTACAATATAATACGAGTCTAAATATAATACAATACAATAAGTCTAAAGACAACACCATACATAAGTCTAATACAGTATCGTACAATGAGTCTAAATATAATACAATAGTGAATATGTGTTTTAGACAGGCTTACCGTAAAAGATGCACCTGACCACAAGATGCACCCTAGATTTTAAAGGAGGAAAACAAGAAAAAAACATTCTGAACCAAATAGTGTCCGTCTGATAGGATGCAGCGTAGTTGGATTGGGGTCAGCCCAAGCAGTGACTTACTGCTGCTGGAAAAATAGAGAAGTCTGAAGGACAGGGGCAGGGTGAACCTAAGGGAGAATAAGGAGTACTGAACTCCAAAGAACGACTGAGGAAACTGGGACTGTTTATCCTCGAGAAGAGAAGACTGAGAGGGGATTTGATAGAGACTTTTAAAATATTAAAAGGATTTGATAAAATAGACCAAGAAGCAGCATTGCTAACATTTTCGGATGTGACACGGACAAGAGGTCATAGCCTGAAACTGAGTGGCAGCAGGTAGAATGGGTACAAGTGGATCCATTTTTTTTTTTTTTTTTTTAAACTCCGTCAAAAATTACAGACTAGTAGCCATTTGATGAAGTTAGAGAAATACTTTTAAAACCAATAGGATGAAATATTTTTTCACTCGGAGAATAGTTAAGCTCTGGAATGCATTGCCAGAGATTGTAGTAAGAGCGGTTAATGTAGCTGGTTTTAAGAGAGGTTTGACAAATTCCTGTTATTGAGACAGACATGAGGGAAGCCACTGCTTGCCCTGGATCGGTAGCATGGAATGTTGCTACTATTTGGGTTTTTGTCAGGTAGTAGAGACTTGGATTGGCCACCGTGAGGATGGGCCACTGGGCAAGATGGATCATTGGTCTGACCCAATAAGGCTATTCTTATGTTCATAGGGGCTCATAATCGAAAAGAAAATACGATCAAAAAGACAGGTCGTTCAAATACCGATAATCGAACAGGGTTTGAGACATACAGTGGTGCCTCGCATAACGAACGCCTCGCACAACGAACGCTGCACACAACGAACTTCATGTCTTGATTCACACAACGAACTTCGTTTCACACAACGAACTTCGTTTCACACAACGAACTTCGTTTCACACAACGAACTTCGTTTCACACAACGAACTTCGTTTCACACAACGAAGTCGCCCGAGCTGCCGATGTATTGCATCCTTCCGCGCAGGCACTGCAGGCAGTCGTTAGTCACTGCGCTTAACTGCCCTCTCTCACTGTATACAGTCGTCCTTTTAAGATAAACTCAATATTTTTTATATATCATGGCTTCTAAAAAAAGCAGGAAGGTGATTTCTGTTGAAATGAAACGGGAAATAATTAGAAGGAGTGAATGTGGCCTCGTCAAAGAGTTTGGCCTCAGCAAGACCACCATTTTCACCATTTTGACAAATTTATCTTTTTTTATGTCATCTTAGCATATTTTATGCTGCAGAACGAATTATTTTTTTTAACATGTATTGTTATGGGAAAACGCGTTTCACATAACGAACTTTTCGCATAACAAACTTGCTCCTGGAACGAATTAAGTTCGTTGTGTGAGGCACCACTGTATCTATAACAAGCTTAGGCCTTTTGATTGCCTTGGTGCGCTCAGAGCGAAAAGGGGCATTTTTGGAGGAGTGGGTAGGGCGGAAGGTAGGCAGTATGTGGGCCGGCCTAGACTTAGTCGTCCGGCAGCCATAATGGAAAAGTTTAACAGGTTGCAATGCTTGCAGGAGGGTTCGGGGGTGTCCAGCAGTAGGGACTGGGCATCCCTCCTGCCGTGATCACTGTGTGTGTGGGGGGGGGGGGGTTTCCATGATTCTTTAACCGGCGCTTACGACAGACGCCGGTTAGAGAAGCATGGTTTTAGGCGAAGGACTGGTACCTCTATGCCTAAAAGGTCTTGTTTTGGGCGTTTGGGACTTGGGCAAATTTTTTTTTTCGGGAATAGGGCTTAAAGATAGACATTGTGGCGGTGTGGGCAATTAACCCTTTCAGGACCAAGGGACATATTTGTCCCATAACTTTAAAATCCTATAAATTTTGATTGGGATAGTCTACAGTTCTAAATTTGATATGTACGGATTCCATATGATACTGCCTTTATGTAAACAAACTGGTTCCGACATTCATTCATTAGCGTCGTTGCCAAATTGACGAGAAGATTCACTTGCCACATTGTCCATAAGCCAGAAGTTTGATTTTTTTTAAAAAAAAATAATGATATTTCACAAAAAAAATCAATTTTTTGGCATCTGCAAGCCCTTTTTACCATAAAAATGTCGTCAAAACCACAAAAATTGGCCTACGATCCTTATGGTCCTGAAAGGGTTAAACGCCTGAACATACAGGTAGGTCATTCTGGGGGGAAAAAACACATTTTGGATGTTTTTTTCAAGAATGGACATTTCCCTGCTGCCTACTTTGGGCACCTAGGGCCTTAAGCGTTTGTTTCTTTCTTTTTTTATTATGCCCCTCATAATGTTCTTAATTGTATTTGTTTATTTGGCTATTGCCACACACTGAGCAGAAGATCTTCTTACAAGAGATAAGCACAAATAAGGCAATTTAGTAGCTGTAAAGTTCGATTATAAAAATGACATTTAAAAAATAGCGCTAAGAATCGGTTCAGTTGTAATTGAATAACATGCCTCTTGTTTTTATAGCTGTGTTCAGTATGTCCATAGTAAGCGATGACAACCTGGAGGAGATCTCTTTGGACGATGAGGACAGGAACTGCCTTGAATACAAACTGCTGATGGTCTTTGCACAGCGGAATTTAACTGCCAGCCAATATGGAGAGCTGATAGATAGGCAGAGCCGCACCGGCACCATGCAAATACAGCTTCAGGGGCCCACCTTTCCGCATACACAGGGGAGAGAAGCCAACGGGTACAAAGGAGGTGAGGATGCAAAGATCAAGAGAGAGGGTGTCAAACTCAAAAAGAAGAAATCCAGTTGGAAACGACGGCTAGTTCCCAAGTGTGTCAAAGGAGCGGAGCCAGAGGAGCCTAGAAGGGAGGGACTAGAAAAAGTGCACTTCTCGGATAACACTCAGCTTGGAGGTTGGTGGCTCCCTGCAGAGATCTATCCATTCTCTCTCTCATTTTTCTTCTTTCCTCCCCTTTTATGGAAGCAGAGTGAGGTTGTGTCTTCATTGAATCTTATTTCAATCTGCTGCTTGGTGCTTTTTCAGCATCCTCAAAGTCACTGGATTGCAACGTTTTTATCTGCTTGGTTTAAAGATCTCTGCTTTTTAAACACAGTGAGAACAGAATGAGAAGGTGACACTCCTTAGCAAATGGTGTCTTATTTGATGTATCAAGTGAGCTTATATAAGAGTTGTTGCAATATTATTAGGGATCTTTACTTTCACTTTCAAAGTGGGACAAAATTGGTAGAAAAAAATGACCAGTTAAATCTCTTGGTAACTTTTTTTTTTTTTTTGGTGTGCAAAAGACAGAGTCAAAGACTGTTAAGCACATTAAAGCCCAGATTCGCTAAAGACAGGGAGTCAATCACTGATGGCCGATTCCTGGCTGATTTTTAAACAGTGATTTATTCACTATCTTCTTTGCAAATCATTTGCATGCAAACTCCCGACTCAAAGCGATTGAGTCAGGGCAGAGCGCTGACAGTAGTGACAGGAGAAGCAGCCTCCTGTCACTGCTGTCAGGGCTTCTTCCGGCTTAAAAAATTTTTTTTTAAAAATTCAGCAGATATTTTTCGTGTATTACACACACAAAATATCAGCCTGATTAAAATTTTTTTTTTTAAAGCCTCCCCTCCCCCTACCAACAAGTGCCCCTTCCCCCCCCCCAAAAAAAAAAAGTGTCCGCTGCCACTGCTTCAAAATTATGGCAGGAGGGATTCCCATTCCCTCCTGCCATCAGTCCCACTCCCAACTTCCCCCCCCCTTCAAAGAAAACAAACAGCAGGAGGGATGCTGACTCCTTCCTGCCACTGGACGCCCCCTCCCCGTTCCCAGTTCCCTCCCCACCCCACCCCTCCCCTTGCCTGTAATGGAGCAGGAGGGGTGCTCAGTCTCTCCTGTTCTAGCAACGCGTCTGAGGCCTTAGGCTCTGCCCCGGTGCATTGTGATACACGGGGAGAAGCCTAAGGCCTTGATTGGCTCAGGCACCTTGGGCTCCTCCCTTGGGAGGGGCCTGAGGTGCCTGAGCAAATCAGGGACTTCCTTTTTTATATATTCTGCAAAAAGCTCATTGCGAGCACGTGGTTTTAAAGATATTTTACAGTTTTATTTTTTATTTTGATGGTTGTGTTATATGGGGTTATAAGGGCGGAAGAGGGCAGGAGAGTCGACAAGGATAGTAAGCGACTGGTCCTCAGCAGTCACTTCACTTCGGATTGGCAAACCCAATCGGTGTTTCTTCTGCTTAGTGAATCGATGGCTTTCTATTTTTGCATGCCATGTCCCCTCATTTGCATGGGTGAGTGGGTAGGAGATTTGATCGGCAGCAGTTTAGTAAATCGGGTCAGGGAACGATCGCAAAACCAGTAAAACTGGTTTTGCGACCATCCTTACAGGATCGGTAAGTTTAGTGAATCTAGCCCTAAGTCTCCCTTACTAATCCCTTTCCCTAGCTTCCACTGTTCGTTCTCCCCTCCATACTTGTTATCGGTCAGTTTTCCAACCACCAACAGCCCTCATTCCTTGATTTCTGCTAGTCTCTGATTTTCTGCTTTCTTGAGTTGGCTATCCCACCCGTTCTTTGCGCAATAACTCAATTCTTTTCCCTCCTTGCAAGGGAAATCGTGAAAAACGTCCAAACTGTTATCCTTCCAGGCAGCCCATTTAAGCCGGGAGCTTCTTCCCATTATATTTTCCTCCTCTTTGTACGTGCACTTCAGACGTAACCTAAAAACCCATTTGTACAACAAGTTCTTGATAGAACATTGATCTATGTATCCGTATACATCTCCGACTCTGCCTATCCTTTAGATCACTATTCTTGTACTTTATGCTGGTTTTGTTCACCCTTTAAATAATTCTGTTAACTGCATCGAACTACCAGGTGTATAGCGGTATATAAATTTTTATGTTATGTTTAACATACAGTAACGCAATAAATGATGGCAGGTAAAGACTCCCCCACAGTCCATTCAGGTGTGCCTGCCACTCTATCCGGTCCCCAGCCACCCATGCTTAAACATGGGTTGTAAAGTCTCTACAATGCCAACAGTGGCATAGTGAGGGTGAGTGCCCCCCCCCCCCTTCTCCGCCTCCTTCCCTTCCCCTGTACTTTTTTAAATTTTCCAGACATGAGCAACAACGCAAACTTGCTGCCCGTGTCATGTCGGCTATTCCTCTGACGTCACATCCTAGGCGCAGGGCCTGTGAGGCAATCCAGACGTGGGTAGTGAGTTTGTAATGCTGCTCGCAAAGGGAAAATTTAAAGAGGTACGAGGGAAGGGAAGGCATGCATGCATGTGGCGGGGGGTGGAGAGGAGGACGGATGCTTGCACCCCTTACAAATACTGCGCCCGCGGTGAACACAATACTCCAGATGAGGTCGCACAGGGGCATTCTAACATTCTTATTCTTGTTAACCATCCCTTTTTTAATAATTCCTAGCATCCTGTTTACTTTTTTGGCCGCCGCCACACATTGGGTGGAAGGTTTCATCGTATTGTCTACGTTGACACCCAGATCCTTTTCTTGGGCGCTAATCCCCAAGGTGGACTCTAGCGTCCGGTAAATGTAATTCAGGTTATTTTTCCCAATGTGCATCACTTTGCATTTGTCCACATTAAATTTCATCTGTCATTTGGACGCCCAGTCTTCAAATCCCCCTCCCCCCCGCATCCTCTTACTACCCCACTGCATGATGGGAGTCTTGGTTATAACCGTATATCATCCGCAAGTATTGCTGACTGTATTCAACTTAGCAGTCAAGGTGTCTTCTCCTCCCTCCTGACCTGCACAGCACGTGACGGTGATCTACAACACTGGAGATGCCAAAGCTTCACCTCTCTTTTTGTCATTTGCATTACACAGATTGTAGAAGTCTGTCCAGCATCAGCCTTAGTTTTCCCAATGCTGGATTTGGTGAATCTTCCTCAGTCTTTTGCCATTTGCTGGACACAGACCATAGAAGTTTGTCTGTCTGTCTGGTTCTGGCTTAAGTTGAGTGAGAGCAATGGGAACTGAACACCTCGACAGCCATGTTGTATTTCCATTCTTTTTTTTCTATTTAGGCCTCTCCTTCTGGGGTGGCTTTCAATCGTCTTTGGTAATGCATGGCTGAAACTTCTTATGCTTCCTCCTTTTCTAACACGGCCAGAGTGGATAAAAGCCAGGTCCAGAGCCAGAAATCCACTTTTTAAAAACAGTTCATTAGAGCAGTGGTTTCCAACCCTGTCCTTGAGGGACACTAGCCAGTCAGGTTTTCAGGATAGCCCTAATAAATATGCATGAGAGAGATTTGCATGTAATGAAGATGATAGAAGTTCAGATTCATTAGGGCTATCCCGAAAACCCGACAGGACAGGACAGGGTTGGGGACCACTGCATTAGAGGTCCTAAAATTAGGATCATCTTAGAAAAAATCCAGGAATTTATGAGTCAAATTGGTTTAAACTGATAAGTACAGAGGAAGTAGCACAGCCCCTGAAAAAACCAAGGCGTGAAATGGTTGAGTAACTGTCAGGCCTAAAGTTAAGTACTTCCTCCTTTTTTCTTCTTTCAGATGCACATATGAGTTGTTACATTAGCCAAATTTGAAAATATTTAACAAATGGACCAATGATAAATACACTATCCCAGTTAAGGGCATGAAAGAAATTTTGATTAGTGTCCTGGGTGTAGAAGGTGCTAGACCAGCCATTCACAACCCAGCCTTCAGGGCATCCCTAGTCCCATCGGTTTTTTAGGATATCCACAATGAATGTACCTGAGATAGATTTGCATGCAACTATATCTTGTGAATATCCCAAAAACCCAATGGGACTAGGGTACCCTGAGGACTGGGTTGGGAATGGCTGTGCTAGTCACAGGATTGGGATGCAGAAGAGGAGATTTTTAAAAAATTCAGGCTGGAGGAGAAGGAGAAGTGCTGACCACCTGATCTGCCCCAGGGATGAGAGCGGGGGAGGAGGGGAAGGATATACAGCTGAAGGTTCATCTAAATAGCATGGGTTCTCAACCCAGTCCTTGGAACGCACTAAGTCAGTCAGGTATTCAGGATACCCACAATTATTATGCATGAGAGAAATTTGCATACATTGGGAGGCAGTGTATGCAAATTTATCTCATGCACATTTCATTGCAGATATCTTGAAAACCAGACTGGCTTGGTATGTCCTGAGGACTGGGTTGAGATACCCTGATCTAGAGCAATGAAGGTTTGAAGATAAACTGGAATGGTTGGTAGCTCAGCAAGCATTGTAGGACCCATTTATTTTGTTTCATATTCATTTAATAGTCCGTTTATAAACCATATTCCCAAGAACCTGAATACAGCTACCCAAAGTGAGTACAGGATGCCAAGGGTGAATCATCCCAAAGAGTGAGATTTTTCAATATCATTTGATCATTCTAGAATGTTTTAAATATAGTATTGCTTTGCAAATGAATCAAGATGGCATTAAGCGATACTGGCTCTTTTTTTTTTTTTGAGCCTCTGACAGAATACAGATTTTCAGGATATCTGGCCTCTTTCAGGCCAGATTTTCAGGACATCTATAATGAAAATGCATGAGAGAGATTTGCACATACTTCCTCCTTAGTATGCAAATCTTTTATGGATATTCATTGTGGTTATCCTGAAAAGCTGGCTTGCCTTTGGATCATGAACACTTGAGTAGCCCTGAAGTACAAAGGTAAAAACAGCATGTAACGTGTTTGCTAAAAATAAATAGTGCTACCATTCATTCTTTCTCCACCTCTTTCATGTTGCCTTTTGACATCTCTCTACCGCTAAACATGAACTGAGACGGCTGTCTCTGGTTGACCTATAAAACCTGACTCATAATTCTGGTTCAAGGTTAATTATTACAAAGGATTAATTTGCTACCTTTCCCCAATATAGTTTTTGCTTTTCTTTCTTACCACTAGATGGCAGCAATTGTACAGGTAGAACATGGGATTTGCAGCAGAGAGTAGCACATTTGACAGTCACTGCAATAAATTGGGAATGTGGAGACTGCAAACCTGATGAAATCAATTTAATTCTTAAAAGTTAAGACACAGTTACATTTAATCCAGAAGTATGCAGCCTTTCAAAAGTAAACTTTTTTTCCTAAAACATTTCAGGAGCCGCAGCCCTGTTGTAAATGAGGACATTTGTAGAATTATGTCCTTGCCTCAAGTAGCCTGTCTCTTTCATACAAACTGCAACAAACCAGGGTTAGTCTAACTTGGGGGTGGTGTAAATTAAGCCATTGCCTAGGGCAGTATATCTCGAACTGTGTGCCTCCTGAGATTACAGGTGTGCCTCAGTACACTGGGGAGGAGGAGAGGTTACGGCGCCAGCTGAGTGCCTACCGGATGTGCCTCTCATGGCGAGAGGCATGTCCTGTAGGCAATCAGTGGGCGCCAGCACCTATCCTTCTCTCTGGCCCCCCACACTGGCATCTCAGAACACACCTGGAGGGCCGTCACACACACGCGGACATCGACATGAAGATGTCGCGCGTGCGTGTAATGTCATCGCGGTGGTATCTGCCCATGTCCAGATGCCTCGAGCCACGGCCACTACCTGTAGTGTGCCGCGGCTCGAGAAAGTTTGCGGGACACTGGCCTAGGGCACAGCTTCTTTGAGGAGGCCGTGAGTGTGTGAAGAGAGAGGAAATAGTTGCTGCAGTGAAATCAAGACTGGATTCTGAAAGGTACACATATTTTTACCCCTTGGAGGGAGGGAGGCATTTCTCAAATGAACACACACTCATATACACAATCAGTGGCATAGTAAAGGGGGGGGGCGGGCGGTCTTGGTGGAGGTGCCGGCACCTGTTCTCTCCTTGCCCCTACCCTTTCCTCTTCAATTTTCCCGGCGCGAGCAGCATCACGAGATTGCTGCCCACGTCGGTGTCGGCTCTCTCTGACATCGTTTCCAGGTCCCGCGCCTACGAAGTGATGTCATAGGGAGGGCCAACATGACGCGGGCAGCAAGTTCGTGATGCTGCTCATGCCTGGAAAAATTAAAGAAGAACAGGGGAAGGAAAGGAGGTGCGCGTGTGGCTGCGGAGGGTCGGGACAGAGCGGGGGAGGGGCACCACCCACCCTCGCTATGCTACTGATCACAATCAATCATACGTTTCTCTTCTGCTGTTGCTCATTAAAGAGTAGTGCTGCCCGATTCATGATTCGTATCGATTCACTTTGGGTGAATCGATTCGAATCGATTTACCCCACCCAAAAATCGGCCTCCCGATTCATTGACTGACCCTCCCCCCTCGCCCCTAAAGCAGGAGCAGCAGCCCTGCCTCTTGCTGGCCTGCCGCTCTCACTTTGGAGGGCAAGTGGGGAGGGTCAGTCGGGAAGTGGCTTCCCTGCTAGTGTCCGGCTTCCCGCAGCAATTTACTGAAATTCAGCAGCCTGCCCTGCAGAAGAAGATCGCTGGCTCTAGCGATCTTTGCAAGCTGCCATAGATTGTCCGAGTTGTCTTCTCTCTACCGCGGTCCCACCCCTTCTCTGACATCAGAGAAGGGGCGGGATCACGGCAGAGAGAAGACAACTCGGACAACCTATGGCAGCTTACAAAGATCATTGCATTACATTACTGACTTCTATTCCGCCTGTACCTTGCAGTTCTTAGCGGATTATATCAGAAGATAACTGGACATTTCCAGGAAAAAAGTTACAATTAAGGAGCTGGTTACATTATACAATTAAGGAGCTGGATCACTAGAGCCAGCGATCTTCTTCTGCAGGGCAGGCTGCTGAATTTAGATAAATTAAATGCGCAGGCCTTCCACGGGGAGGGGGTTATAGTCCTTCGTGGAGGGACATGCAGGCCTTCAGGGGTGGGGTGTAGGCCTTCAGGAGGGGTGGTACATGCCTTCCAGGGGGGGGTGCACGCCTTCAGTGGAGACTGGCTGGTCTTCAGGGGTGGGGTGCAAGCCTTCAGGGGTGGGTGTAGGCCTTCAGGGGGGTGCAGATGTTCAGGGGAGGGGGCCCTGGTGTAGAAGTACACGGAGGGAGGGAAGGGGGGTTCAAAGAGACGTGCATATGCCAGACTTTGGGGGGAAGAAATAATGGGTCTAAAACAGAGGAGAGGGAGAGAGATGGTGGACAATGGAATTTAGGGATGAAAGGAACAGAAAGGAAGAGATGGTGGACCCTGGGGTGGTGGGGAAGGGGAGCAATGCTGGATGAAAGGGTAGTTGAGAGAAGGTGGATCTGTGGATGGAGACGAAAAAAAGGAAAGATGCCAGACCTCTGGGAGAGGGAAGGGAAACGGAAGGGGAGGACAGAGATGGAAGATTGATGGTTAGCACGGAGAAAGAAGAAAGAAAGAGATCCTGGCAAGCAAGTTATCAAAAGACAACCAGAGCCTGGGACCATCAAGATTTGAATAATGACCAGACAACAAAAGGTTGAAAAACTAATTTTATTTTCTGTTTTGTGATTACAATATGTCAGATTTGAAACGTGTATCCTGCCAGAGCTGGTGTTAGACTGGGAACGTGAGTTAGGATTTAACAGAGAGAGGAAAAGTCTTTTTGATTGTTTATTTTGTTTACACCACAGTGCCAGTGTGGTTAGGAGAGGGCAAAGGGGGTGAAGAGGCTATAAAATAAATCCATCAGAATGTTTTTAAAAAAAACACCCAATTGGGCAGGGAAATCGAATCGAAAAATCAATTCAATAGGCTGAATCTAATCGAAATTTTTTTTCCTGAATCGGGCAGCACTACTAAAGAGAGAGAAAACGACAACGTGACCGAAGTCACCTCCTGGTATCTGTTCTGCACAGTCACCACTGAAGAGGACAAGGTTGGCGTTATTAGCCCACATAGCAGCAGAGGGTGTCGGTGGCCCATGATGACGCCATCATGCTTCAGCTTCCTGCAACAGCCACGGCCCACTGCTGGTTTACAATGAATTAAAAAATTTTTTTTTTTTAATTCTTTATTGATTTTTTATCAAAAACAGTGTCATACAAATAAAAGAACATTAGGTATTACATACATTACACTAATTTCTGTTCAGGTAACATAAATATCATTCAATAATTTCAGATTCTTACACCTAATAATATCAGAATATTACCTAATATATAATACAAAAGAAGAATAAAGTTACCCAAATATCATTATCAATATTTACTCCCCTCCCTGGATGTGTAAAGATAAATAAACCAAAAGAAAGATATGATGATGAAAATACATTATGGTTTTACAAATTTAGTCAGTGGGCTCCAAATTTTATTGAATACCTTACTAAGTCCCCTACACTCTGCGTTAATTCGTTCATATCTATATGAAGTGCACATATTCACCCACCAAAAGTATAATTTATTCTATCGTGGTTTTTCCAATTACTTGTAATTAATTGAATGGCTATACCTGTTAGGATAAAAAATAAATGACTTTTATATTTATCTAGAGTGGGTTTCACATGTAAAATTGTTCCACAAATTATAGCCTCATATGATAATGGAACATTTGAATCTAAAACTAGATTTATTTGTCCCCAGATTGACTTCCAAAATATTAATATAAATGGACAAAAATATAACAGATGATCCAAAGTCCCTATATCAATATGACAATGCCAGCATCTATTAGACTTAGAACTATCTATTTTATTTAATCGAACTGGGGTCCAGAAAATCCTATGTAACAAAAATAAAACCATGTTTGTCTCAGATGCTGACGCTGTACATTTCAATCTACAAGTCCAAATTCGTGGCCAACAAGACACAGAAATATACTGTTTCATCTCGATCCTCCAGATGTCTCTAAGACTATTTTTTAGCTTTTTATTTAAAAGTCCAGAAATCAATTTGTACCACTGAGCAGCCTGCTGTCCTACTAAATCAGTTTGGTAGCAGAGGATTTGCAGGCTAAAATAAGTTTTTAAAATTTTCCATTCAGGGAACCCACTCTGAATAGCCTGCTTCAACTGCAGCACCTATATTGTTGAGATTTTAAAATTCCAAATGACTGTTGCAATTGTGAAAAATTAAGCAGATTTCCATTACACATAACGTCATCTAATGTCTAAATACTTGCCTGCATCCAATTCTTCCAAGCGATCCCAGCACCGCCTATTTGAATCTTGGAGTTTAACCATAAAGACTGCAAAGTAGATTTCATTATGGGAACATCTGTTAATTTATCAATAAATTTTAATTGTTTTCCATGTGTCCAATAAAATCACATTGTCCTTAGCGTATCTAGGTATATTAATATTTAATATGTGAGATAGTCTCATTGGGGACATGATATTCCACTCAAGATATAGCCAGTCTGGGTAATGTTCTAAGAGCTCAGGGAGAATCCAATACATACATTGACGCATTATATAGGCTTGATGATACTTATAAAAATTGGGAAAATTTACCCCTCCCTCCTCAATTGGTTTTTGTAGATACTAAAGCAATTCTTGCTTTTTTCCCTAGCCAAATAAATTTTGTCAGAATAACATTTAACTTTTTGTAAAAGGACCCTTGAAAATAAATTGGTAACATACCCAGTTGGTAACAAATTACCGGCAAGATCATCATTTTGACCATTTGAACTCTTTCCCCCACCAAGACAAATGTAAAGGGTTCCATTGCTCACCCATCTCCGTGACCTTTAATAATAATGATCTTTCATTTATTTTCATTGTTTCTTCCAAAGTATTTTTAATTCAAATACCTAAGTATTTAATACCATCATCTTTCCAAATAAAAGGAAACTCATGAAATAATCCTTTCGTGCAATGTACATTCAATGGAAGAACTTCTGATTTACTCCAGTTTATTTTGTAACCAGAGAATTTTCCAAATTTGTTAATCAGTTCCAGTAAACATGGGATAGTAATTTCAGGATTTCTCAAATGAAGCAAAATATCATCTGCATATGCAGAAACTTTGTATTCCCGATCTGCCCAAGGAATACCACTAATCTCCTCCATTTGCTTAATAGCCAACAGTAAAGGTTCCAAAACAATAAAGGAGATAACGGACATCCCTGTCTCACTCCCCTTTCCAAGCGAAACCGCTCTGAAAAAGTATTATTAATATACAATCTAGCAAAAGGGGAGCTATACAAGGTTTGAATCATTTGTATAAATCCAGATCCATTCCATAGCCTGATACATAAAGGACCATTCTACTCGATCAAAAGTCTTCTCTGCATCTAAAGAAACAGAAAAGGCCGGATCATCCATTTTCTTTGTCAAATTTAGCATATGAAAGGCCAATCTAGTATTATTTGAAGAATGTCTATGAACAACAAACCCTGTTTGGTGGATACCAATAATATAAGGAAGAGCCTTGGCCAGACGTAAAGCTAATTTCACTAATATTTTCCCATCTACATTAATCAAAGAAATCGGCCTATAATTAGCGACCAACAAGGGATCTTTATTTGGCTTTGGCAAAACAATAGTTAATGATTCCGCTATAGTACCTGTTATACAACCATTATTCAGTTGATCCTGATATAAATTTAATAGATGGGGTAACTATGTTTTAAAATAATTTTTAAAAAGAAAAGAATGCCATATATTCAGAAAGAAAGAATAATACAGAAAATAAAATCTACTATTATCTCAATATTCTGCCACCTGGAGAAACACTATCTCCTAGTTTTAAGCAAGTTTTTCTCCCCAAAATATAGGTTTTCAACCCTGCTTAAATTTTTGAAAGGACTGCTCAAAATGTTACTATTGAGATAAATGATTTATTTATGTAGGATCCATGATGCTAAGCAGATGAATGAATATCAGTGGTCTGAATTTGTTTAAAAGAAGGGATGTTATGAGGAGTGTGTGGCGCAGTGGTTGGATCTACAGCTTCAGCACCCTGGGGTTGTGGGTTCAAACCCCGCACTGCTCCTTGTGACCCTGGGCAAGTCACTTAATCCTCCATAGCTCCAGGTACGTTAGATAGATTGTGAGCCCACCGGGACAGAGAGGGAAAATGCTTGAGTACCTGATTGTAAAAACCGCTTAGATAACCTTGATAGGCGGTATATAAAATCCTAATAAACTTGAAAAAGATCTTGGTTAGCAGAGCGTAGCATATGACTTGTTTTTGTATGGGATAAGCAGGTGATGAGTAAAAGGTCAACTATATTTTGACTATTGTGTACGGAGGTTAGTATTTTGTATTGAACTCTTGCTGAAATTGGCAACCAGTGTTCGGTTTATAATACTAGGATCAGAGAATGACACGGGGACAAATTTTTCCATGTCCCTTTCCCGCACGTTTTGTCGCGGCCTTTGTCCCTGCCCCATTCCTGTAAGCTCTGCCTTAACCGCATAAGCTTTGAACACTTATGATTTTAAAGTGTTTGAGGCTTGTGCAGACGAGGACGGAGCTTAGGCATTGGTGGAATGAGGCATTATGACATCACAATCTGAGCTCTAGAATGTTGCTACTTAGGATTATAAAGTGTTTGAGGCGTGTGCAGACGAGGAGGGAGCTTATAGGAATGGGGCAGGGACAGGAAAAGAACTCACCAGGAAGGGAAAAATTTGTCCCTGTGTCATTCTCTAGATAGGGTAGCATGGTCCCATCATTTTACTCCAAAACTCAAACTTGACCACAATGCTCTGAACCATTTTTAGGCCCCTCTTTAGAGGTTTTTAGCACAGGCCATTGAGGTAAGTGCTACAAAGCTCATAGGAATTCTATGCCCATCGCATTTATCGTGCCAGCTCACATTAGAAACCTCTAGCGCAGCTTGATAAAAGGGGGTGTTAATCCACCAAATGTAGACTTGAAACAATAAATTGCAGTAGTTTTAGATGTCCTAAAAATAATGAATGGAGTAAAATACGAGGGTCATTATACACGTTTTATTATTATTTTTTTTTTCCAAGTATTTCTTTACAATCCTTCAATATAATCTCCCTGCTTTGCAACGACTGAGTCCCAACGTCCGGGAATCTTCATTATTGCATCCAAGACACCGTTTTTGTTCAGTTGCCGAATGGCTCGGGTACCGGCGGAAGAAAGCTCTTCCAGAGATGCAAAGCATTGATTAACACTCTGGACCCCTGATGCAGGCTCATTAGCTGAAACACAGGCCGTGTCAAGTCCATAAATGCTTAGATGATATCCTGTATGTGCTGTTTTGGTTACCATTAAAGTGTCATTCTTTTGAAGACCTGGCTTCCTCTACTCCTTGGGATTTTTACAGAGCTGACTTTCTCTATTTGGTCCATGTAGTTGTATACCATTACAGCTCCGAACACAATTGTAAATTTCAGAATCATTTCAGGGATGCTTTTTGTACAATTTGAAGGTGAGTTCCAAAACCTGTTAAGTGCATTTTTTTCCCCATAAATGAGTTCATACCAGAAACAGACTGCTTTTATAGAAGACCACAGGATGTGTGAAATATGGGCTAAAAGTGCATTTATCGGCAAGGTATATGATAACAGCTTTTTGTTCTTAACAGGTTTTGGAATTAAGCTCTTAAATTTCATCTGCTCATGTTTTCACATAAAAAAAGTTTCAGATGAAGACCACAATGGTATCGTGGGTATAAAGAGACTGGGTAAACCTCTGCGGAGGGCTAACAGTGGAATTTGTCTTCTAGGTGCTGATCCAGAACAGGTCATTCACATTGCAGAGAAATTAGTAAAGATCATTCACACCACACCGCCATCTCCTTTGGGAAAACATCGGTGCTTTTATCGCACACTTAGCGTGGAACCTGATGGCGGAGTAGGTAAGATGAACTAATGCACATTCTGACCTACCTTTGAATTGTGATGGTCTTGTAGACACTGGCTGTAGCTTTAAATATTTCTGTCTTTGTGTGCTTGCCCTGCAATAGTCGACTGATCATTATAATATCAAATAGTACTGTGGTCTCTTCCACACTTTCCCTTTCCAACAGATAAAATCCTGAAATAGTTCGACAGCATTTTTAAAGAGATTTTTAAGAGATTGTTTCAGTGAATCCCTAAGTGCATAGAAGTTTTCATAACCTCTATATGGTACAAAGATAAATATGATTACCTTTTTGCAAATTTTAATTCATAATTCGTATTTATAGTTATATACACTATATTCAAATTATGAGAACAGTGAATATGGAAGGTGCAAAAGCTTGGACCACCTTTTTAGTCAATACCTTGTAATATCTCCTTCGGGAGGAATACCAGCCTCCCAGTGTTTTCTATAGCCAACTCTCTATTTTTGCTTTAATCCAAATTATAGTTACCTGATGCTAGGGTCCACCTTAGGAGTTGGCTGCCAAGAAAAAGATCTGGGTGTCATTGTAAACACTATGTTGAAGTCTCCTGCCTGGTATGTGGCAGTGGCAAAAGAGCAAACAGAATGCTAGGAATTATTAGCAAAGGGATAAGACCAAGAATGTTATAATGCTTTTATATCGCTCCATGGTGCAATCTCATTTTGAGCATTGTATTCAGTTCTGGTCACTGTATCTCAAAAGAAATAGCGGAAATATTGAGACATTTAAGTACGTCACGGGTCGTGTCGAGGTGGAAAACGATATATTCTTTCCCAAGGGACCCTCGGTCACAAGGGGGCACCCGCTCAAACTCAGAGGAGGAAAATTTAGTGGTGACACCAGGAAGTATTTCTTCACAGAAAGGGTGGTAGATCACTGGAACAGACTTCCGGTGCAGGTGATCAAGGCCACCAGCGTGCTCGACTTCAAGAATAAATGGGATATCCACGTGGGATCCCTACGAGGGTCGAGTAAAGGAACTAGGTCATTAGCATTCAGACTTAATGGGGTGGGTCAATAGAGTGGGCAGACTTGATGGGCTGTGGCCCTTTTCTGCCGTCATCTTTCTATGTTTCTATGTTTCTAAATAGAAAAGGTTCACAGAAGAGTAACCAAAATGATAAAAGGGGATGGAACTTCTCTCATGAGAAAAGGCTAAAGAGATTAGGGCTTTTCATCTTGGAAAAGAAATTACTGGGTTGGGGGGGGGGGAGGATATGATTGAGGTCTGCAAAATCCTGAATGGTGTAGAACAGGTAAAAGTGAATCAACTTGATTTTAATCTTTCATAAAGTACAAAGCCTTAGGGGGGTACTCGATGAAATTGCATGGAAATACCTTTCAAACAAATAGGAAGAAATATTTTTTCACTCGGAGAATAGTGAAGCTATGGATGTGGTAACAGCAAGCAGTATTTGGGTTTAAAAAAAAAAAAGGTTTTCCTGGAGGAAATGTCTATAGTTTGCTATTGAGATAGACATGGGGGAAAGCCACTGCTTCCTCTGGGATTGGTAGCATGAAATGGTAGCTACTCTTTGGTGTCTGCCAGGTAATTATGACCAAAGTTAGAAGCAGGATGGGCCATTGGTCTGACTCAGTATGGCTATTATGTTCTTATAATTACCCCACCCCCATTGTTTCCTGCATGTTAAATTTTGTGTAAAAGGTTGTGTCAGCTTGTTTAATTATGGATTCACTATGCTGCACACAAGAGTAGCTCTAGTCCAGGGGTGTCAAAGTCCCTCCTTGAGGGCCGCAATCCAGTCGGGTTTTCAGGATTTCCCCAATGAATATGCATTGAAAGCAGTGCATGCACATAGATCTCATGCATATTCATTGGGGAAATCCTGAAAACCCGACTGGATTCCGGCCCTCGAGGACCGGAGTTGTCCATCCCTGACATAGACACTCTAATCCAGAGGTCTCAAAATCCCTCCTCGAGGGCCACAATCCAGTCGGGTTTTCAGGATTTCCCCAATGAATATGCATTGAAAGCAGTGCATGCACATAGATCTCATGCATATTCATTGGGGAAATCCTGAAAACCCGACTGGATCCCGGCCCTCGAGGACCGGAGTTGCTCATCCCTGACGTAGACATTCTAATCCAGGGGTCTCAAAGTCCCTCCTTGAGGGCCCCAATCCAGTCGGGTTTTCAGGATTTCCCCAATGAATATGCATTGAAAGCAGTGCATGCACATAGATCTCATGCATATTCATTGGGGAAATCCTGAAAACCCGACTGGATTCCGGCCCTCGAGGACCGGAGTTGCTCATCCCTGACGTAGACATTCTAATCCAGGGGTCTCAAAGTCCCTCCTTGAGGGCCCCAATCCAGTCGGGTTTTCAGGATTTCCCCAATGAATATGCATTGAAAGCAGTGCATGCACATAGATCTCATGCATATTCATTGGGGAAATCCTGAAAACCCGACTGGATCCCGGCCCTCGAGGACCGGAGTTGCTCATCCCTGACGTAGACATTCTAATCCAGGGGTCTCAAAGTCCCTCCTTGAGGGCCCCAATCCATTCGGGTTTTCAGGATTTCCCCAATGAATATGCATTGAAAGCAGTGCATGCACATAGATCTCATGCATATTCATTGGGGAAATCCTGAAAACCCGACTGGATTCCGGCCCTCGAGGACCGACTTTGACACCTGTGCTCTAGTCTGTTGATTTGACTGGGGATGTATTAGATTTTCCCTAAAGCTGGCAGTGCAGCCCAGTGTATGAACCTGAAAGGTCTGATGCACATCCTCTGTCCCTCGTGTACCATGTGACCCTCATTAAGGGTCCCTTTTACTAAGGCACGTAGCATGCTGATAAAGGCTTACCACAGGAACATGCAACGTCATGCTTTCAGCCAAATAAAATTGCTTAACCCGCCCATCCTCTCCCCCGAGGTGAAAAATAACGATGTACTCAAGGTTGTGATGCCAAAAGTGGGTTCTGTGACCTCATTTGGTGTCCCGACCCACAATTTGAGAAACTCTAAGCTAGGGTGTCTTCTTGCTTAGTTTTCCTGTCCTCATGTGCTAAGCATCTATTTATTTTGGGATTTATTTGGGGGATGCTTCATGGCACGGATTTGATATAATAGACCAAAAAGAAGCATTACTGAAATATTCTGATGTGACGAGGACAAGAGGACATAGACTGAAACTGAGTGGCAGCAGGTTCAGGACAAATGTCAGGAAATTCTGTTTCACACAGCGCGTGGTGGGTGCTTGGAATGCACTCCCGGAGGAGGTTGTGGCGGAGACTACTGTTCTGGGATTCAAACGCAAGTTGGATGCACACCTTCTTGCATATCATATTGAGGGATATGGTAAATTCGGGTCTCCAAAAAGGAGTACCTAAATGGGCCTCCGTGTGTGCGGATCGCCGGACTTGATGGACCTCGGCCTGATCCGGCGAGGGCGTTTCTTATGTTCTTAAGTGCTATTCAGGTAGAGCAGTCACATTAGCGCCCTAAGGGCCATATTCTATATAGAACTCCTAAAGAACTGGTGCTGAAAAAATGACAACCCTAGTGCCCTTCTTTAGGGATGCACTGAAAATGGGATTAGCATGTGAAAGTGTTTGACATTAAGTGCATTTTCGTAACTTAACCTGCCTATGCTCCAATGTACGGGACTTTGTAACTGCATGGATGGTCGTATGGAGGATAATTTAATAACAGTGCTTATTTGTGAAGAACAAAGAGGCACCTATTTGCAATCTGTTTTATACCAGTATATTGGTGCCTGTATATCTTTATAACTTCCTGACACGCCCCTAGTCTGCTCGTGTTCCTCTCAGGTCCATGTCCCCTTGAAGTTGCGTGCTAGAGAATTTGAGCAAACAACTGGCAGACTTGCGACTATGCAGTTACATGCATACTGTCATTGCTGATGCGTGCCAATGAAGACCAGTTATACCCATAACTGACTCTTCCAATAAGTGAAATTATTGAATTGTTATACACACAATTGACCTTATTCTATAACTTGTGTGCACAAATTCATGCTCTAGCTTCAAATTTGTTATAGAAAGAGAAGAAGTCCCAGTATATATTAATCTCCAAATCTCATAAGGAGAACATCAGATACACGATCCTCAGAGGGTGAATTACCCACAGGTTCAAGTGAGCAACTCTCACTCAACCACGATCTTCACTGGATCACTGGTTGAGTGAGAGTTGCTCACTTGAACCTGTGGGTAATTCACCCTCTGAGGATCGTGTATCTGATGTTCTCCTTATGAGATTTGGAGATTAATATATACTGGGACTTCTTCTCTTTCTATAACACATTGAAGGTTCCAGTTGATGGTATAGCCATTGTGTTGTTATTCTAGCTTCAAATTTGGGCAGGTAAATTGATAGAGTTAGGGGGATTATGTGCATTGATGAACTGCAGCATCTAAAACAGGAGAACCAAATCCACAAACTCAAAGATGTAAAACTTAGGAGTGGAAATGTCCTATAAAAATGGTGGACTCGATTTAATTCTAAAATGTACTTTTATTCGTCCCCAAAAACGGCTCAAAAGCTCAATGATTCGACATGTACATGTTTCGGCCAAACTGGCCTTCCTCAGGAGTTTTGTGAGTCTTCAGACAAGAATATCGACTCATGTGCTTGATGCCAGGACACTGATATACAGGGCGAAAGACGCTGGAGCCGAGACAGTCCTATTCCTGCGTGATATTAAAGAGGCAGTTGGCCGAAGCATGTACATGTCGCGTCATTGAGCTTTTGAGCCGTGTTTTGGGACGAATAAAAGTACATTTTAGAATTAAATTGAGTCCACCATTTTTATAGGACATTTCCACTGATTGATAAACTGCAACATGAGCTGCACGGAACCCGTATACAGACATCTAAGGCAGTCGAATCTTCTACTACCTTAACTACTGTATTTGAGCTAATGGAGCTGTAGACACAGTAGCCCTGATTCTATAAAAAAACGCCTAAAGTTAGGGGCCTAGATTGGCGCGCCTACCTTAATTTTTTTAATTGGCTTAATTAGCACTGATTAATGAAAGCACCATTAAAAACCAACTAAAAAAATTATTACAAATTTATTTATTGGTAGGCATCTACACCGAGGTGCCTTCCGGCAAGAAGGCATAGTTAGGGGGTGGAGTTTGGGGGTGGATTGACTGGGCGCCGGTAGGTGCCTCCCATAGCAGCACGCATTTAGGCCCAGAAACCCCTGGCCTAAATGGCAATGCTCCTAAGGATTCAGCGCCTACTGGCGCAGTTCTATAAATGGCAACTAGCAAATTATTGACAACCATACCAAATGGCGCCTAGGATTTGGATACCATTTACAGAATCGGGCACAGTCTGCCCATCTCTTCTACAGTAATTTGAGTTAGTACAGTAGGTGGCATGCTGGACTTCTGTATCGTGGTACTTTTCCCAGAACCATGTGGCCCATCCAAAAAAGTGACATTTTGCAAGTTGAATATTAGGAGTTTTTGAGACCGAAAGTCATATTAGCTGAAGTATAGGTAAAAATAAATGAATGAGCTATCTCTGCTCAAGACTGGCTGTTGATAAGTAAGGATGTGGAAATCTAGATAGCATGTTGAATTTTTATCTCTTTTCAGATGGTGAAGACAAAATAATACAAGAAATAGTCACAATATTACAACAGTCAGGAGATCGCTTGCATGAACAGGTAAAAAAAATATATTTTTTTTCTTTACCATATACAAACCCTATGGTGCTCATTTTCAAAGCACACAAATGTCTCAAAATGCCATCCCCCCCCCCCCCCACACACACACACGCAAAGTTTTATCTGCCAAAAACATCCAAATGGACTTTTTTCCCCTGCCTTTTCAAAATTGCGAACAGTGCAGTTCGTCCAAGTAGCAAGGACCCAAAAACAGGCCATCCAATAGCAATAAACAGGAGGAAACGTCCACTTCCTAGAACTAGGACATCCGAAGTTAGACCTGCTTCAATCATAGCCACAGGGAGAAAAAAGTGTGTGTGTGGGTCTCTGAGCAGCTTATCACTGCAGGTATTAAGGCGGTGATGGGACTAAAGCGCGCCAGACAATTACGTGCGGACAAAGGAGCTCAGACGAGTGCGTGCAGGACATCAGCGCGCTAGATTAAAAGTTTTGTAATCTGATAGAAAGGCAGTTTAAGAAATCTAAATAAATATAATTTTTGATTTTTCTCAAATATTGTCATTCTAGTATCTAAAAATTGGACCCAGTTTGACAGGAGGAGGAATCTTTGTGCTGTTACTGTTGCCGGAATAGTGCTCTAGCTTGTAACTTTGACTCCACCAAATGGCTGGGGAAGTTAACCACAAACCCCCAGCAGGCTCTCTGTCTGCTTCCTAGTCTCTTGTGCTCAGTCACTCAGGCTTCTGTGCCATACTAGAGTTTGTTCAGGCTACGGATCGGTGTTGTGAGGGTACCAATTCCCATACTGCAAAATCATCAAACCTGGGTCAAGCTTGTGAGTGAAAAGTGGCTGAATTTCTATGTGGAGGCTTTAGTCTAATCCAGTGATAGGCAAACTCATTAGTCAAAAGAGCCAAAATCAGCAGTACAACGATTAAGATTTTTTTTTTGAGAGCCATACCTCGTGCCCGCTTGCGCTACGATGGCTACGTCAACCCAACTGACACCTCGCTCGCCCGCACGTAGTCAAAATCGATTTGTGGCAGAGCCTAGAGAATGAAACGGGGAAAAAAATTGGCTCTATCCCCGCCCCGTCAGCCCGGTCCCCATCTCCGCAAACCACCTGATCCCATCCACACAAGCCTCGAATAGTTTTATACTGAACTTATTAAAGTATTAAAAGAAACAATATTCTGTACAATTGTCAATTTATAAATCAGCGTCTTCTCCCCCATTTCTCTTCAGCGTCCTCACCCCACTCTCTCTCCACTTCCCTTCAGCACACGCACATAAAAACAAGCATGCAATTTTATATCATTTTCATTATATTCATTCATAGAAATTAAAGTCTAAATAATGCCAGTCACATAACAAAACATGACTTTACAAAAATAATTCCCTGCACAGTCAAGTCTGCAAGGATTACTGGATGTCTTTCAGTAGCTCCCCTCCCTCCCTCCCTCCCCCTTACCTTCGTAGCCAAGTCAAAATGATCTACCAACAATAAAATTTTAAAAAACACAAAGCACACTGTACGCAGAGAAAATGTTAATTATCATTTATATTCCGCGGGTTTTCAAAGAGGTCAAGGCAGATGACTTTATGCAATATCACCTCAGTAACAACTATACAAAAATAGACAAATATACCCCCACCCTTTTTACTAAACCACGATAACGTTTTTTAGCGCAGGGAGCTGTGCTGAATGCCCTGTGCTGCTCTCGAAGCTCATAGGCTCCCTGTGCTAAAAACCGCTATTAAGGTTTAGTAAAAAAGGGTGGGGGTATATTTGTCTACACTAAGGAGAGCGCCTTTAATGCTCACCTTCGACATGCGCCAAACGGCTGAGCGCCGTTGGCCCCTCCCCTTTTAAGGGGGCGCTCTGGTTCTGATCTTTGATGACATCGGAGGAGTGGGCAGAGCTATCTCTCGCCTCTGCCTCTCACTGTCTTCTGCCTTCTCTGCCTTTTCCCCTCCGCTTCTCTCCACCTGTTTCCTCTGTGCAGCTGCCTTCCAACTCCCCTTCAGCTGCCTCGCTCTCCTAGGCAGTGCTTGCCTCATCGTTTGTCCCTCCCTTTTTAAGGGGGAGCTCCGGTTCTGATCTTTGGTGACGTAGGAGGGGTGGGTGGAGCTATCTCATGCCGCTACCCCTCCCTGTCTTCTGCCTTCTCTGCCTTTCCCCCTCTACTTCTCTCCACCTATTTCCTCTGTGCAGCTGCCTCCCGACTCTCTTTCAGCTGCCTCCCTCAATTCTTATATGGTACGATGCCTGAAATTTTCAAGAATATGATGTCTCGCTATCAACCGCAATGGTCCTGCATTCTGCAGGTGCTGTATTGTTGAAAACAAAGGCCAATCCTAAACATGTAAATACGAACACTATGACATTTACATGTGCAGGAGTTAAGCTGTGGAATGGCCTTGTTGGCCAAATTCGAAAATGTGGAGAGAGGAATTCTTTTAGGAAAATGTTGAAGTCTCAGCTATTTTTTTAATGCATTTTTCTGAGCAATTGAGTCATACTATACTGAATTCATGCTGTACTGTATATTTTTATTTTATCTTCTTATTTTGTATAAACTTAACATTTTATGTATGTAACCCCATGTGAACCGTTTTAGACAAAAACGGTATAGAAATTTTTAAAATAAACAAATAGATAGATATGACCAGAACTGTGCTTAAAAAATGGCTGTACAATAAAGAGAAGCAACATTTGAAGTAATTTCTAGTACTCGTACTTGAAGATTTGTGCTATTTAATACCCATGGTTAAAAGGAACAGTAAAATAGTTTGTAAATCAACCAGCCTTAATTGACAAGACAAACATGACACTTATATGCAAGGAAGAAAAGGTACACAGACACACAGAAAAAGATGAGACAATTTCAAGAGGCTGAGAGGTGTAAATGTTCTTGGCTTTGCCAAAAGGTTGCATTTGTGCTGCATGTGGTATATTGTACATTTCATATTGCAGGTCAGCTGCATTGATTTTCTCTTCCTTATCTGCAGATGAAACGAGAGAAGATCAAGGGCCAAATCTTCAAAGAGCTGTTCTCGTATGCCTTCTTCAAGAAAGTGACTGACTGCTGCCTGCAGAACTTGGATCTGAGTGGGGAAACTGAAGTCCAGCAGCAGAGTGTCAAGTTGGCCTACACCATGGATGTCACTACAAAACTCACAGCCGTTGACAACCATCCCATGAATAGGGTCATGGGGTTTGGTGTGAAGTACCTGAAAGAACATTTCAGTCCATGGATTGAAACCCATGGAGGATGGGTATGATTTTTCATCTTTATAGATATTTATGAAAGCCATCTTGGAGTATCGGACTTGATTGTTTCTATGTCCATTCCAATATGGCTGCTGACGTGCTCAGGTGACATCATATCATTGTACTGTAGAAAAAGCCATTATAGTCATTGTTTGGAATGATCAATTCTGCAAGCCTCCTGTTCAAAGTGCAGGATACAATGTCTTTGAAGAAAAGGTTGTCTAATATCATAAATGCACTATTGGTTATACATAAAAATGTAGAAGACACAGGAAGAATGTTTTATAAGTTCAGTGTTATGGTGAGGCAGGGGAGGACCTCTACCAATTTATGGATGTCGAGGAATAAGCTATCACAACCCCACCAAGGTGCCTATGTGTTCTTGGCAAAATACTTTCTACAACTTACAGTGCATCACCTGATCTTTTCTGGTGAGCGAATGTACATGATACGGGCAAAGTTTGACCTGGTAGATCATGCAAATCTTAATTGACTGTTTAGAATCTATAGGAATTTGGGAAATGTCCTGAACTGGTTAAGAGGTTTTTTGGGTAGTAGATTGTATCAAGTGTTTAAGGAAGATAAATTTTCCTCTTGTTGGGTAAACTCATGCAGGGTTCCTCAAGGCTCACCTTTATCTCCAACTCTGTTTAATATTTACCTAGCTTCATTGGGTAACCTTTTGCAAAGCTTAAATTTTAGATATATATGCTGATAATATCACTATAGTTGTTCCATTTACGTGTCTGACAGTAGAGTTAACAAATTCTATAGCAACCATCTTAAAAAAGATCAAATTTTGGATGATTGATTTCAAATTGAAATTGAATCCTGAAAAGACTAAACTCATTTTAGCCAGTCCTACTGACAAGATTAAAGAATCAATGATATATTTTAATGGCCTGGACTATCCTTTAGAACAGTCCATAAAAATACTAGGAGTGACTTTAGATCGACATCTTACATGATATATTTTAATGGCCTGGACTATCCTATAGAACAGTCCATAAAAATACTAGGAGTGACTTTAGATCGACATCTTACTTTAGAAAAGCATGCAGATTTGTTTCTCAGGAAATGTTTCTCAGCTCTCTGGAAACTACGAACAATTAAGAAATATTTTGATACAGTTTCCTTTCGTCTGTTGGTTCAGTCATCGATATTGAGTATCCTTGACTATTGTGGATGCCTTTCAAGAGGCTCTACTCAGACAAATGGTGACGGAACCCACGAGGGAAAAAGCAATATTGGATCTGGTCCCCACAAATGGAGAGAGTATCTCTAATGTTCGAGTGGGTGCTCACCTGGGAAGTAGCGATCATCAAACGGTTTGGTTTGATATAACAGCTAAAGTGGAGCACGGCCGCACGATACTTAAAGTCCTAGATTTCAAACATACGGACTTTAATGCAATGGGAGAGTTCCTGAAGAAAGAGCTGCTAGGATGGAAGGACATAAAAGATGTGGAAAGACAGTGGTCTAAGCTGAAAGGAGCGATAAAAATGGCTACGGACCTTTATGTGAAGAAAATAAATAAAAACAAGAGAAAAAGGAAGCCGATATGGTACTCCAAACTAGTGGCGGAGAAAATAAAGGTGAAAGAGTTGGCGTTCGTGAAATATAAAAAAACCCAAGAAGAGGAGTGCAGAAAGGACTACAGGGTGAAATTGAAAGAAGCCAAGAGAGAGATACGTCTGGCGAAAGCACAGGCGGAAGAACAAATGGCTAAAAATGTAAAAAAGGAAGACAAAAATTTTTTCAGATATATTAGTGAAAGGAGGAAGATGAAAAATGGAATTGCTAAACTAAAAGATGCTGGGAACTGATATGTGGAGAGTGATGAGGAAAAAGCAAATGTGCTAAACAAATACTTCTGTTCTGTGTTCACAGAAGAAAATCCTGGAGAAGGACCGAGATTGTCTGGCAAAGTTACACGAGAAAATGGAGTAGATTCTGCGCAGTTCACGGAGGAGAGTGTTTATGAGCAACTTGAAAAACTGAAGTTGGACAAAGCAATGGGACCTGACGGGATCCATCCCAGAGAGGTTCTGGCGAGTCCTATTAAAGACTTGTTTAACAAATCTCTGGAGACGGGAGTGGTTCCTGGGGATTGGAGGAGAGCGGATGTGGTCCCTATTCACAAAAGTGGTCACAGGGATGAAGCGGGAAACTACAGGCTGGTGAGCCTCACTTCGGTTGTTGGAAAAATAATGGAAGTCTTGCTGAAAGAAAGGATAATGTACTTCCTTGAATCTAATGGGTTACAGGATCCGAAGCAACATGGCTTTACAAAAGGTAAATCGTGCCAAACGAACCTGATTGAATTTTTTGATTGGGTGACCAGAGAGCTGGATCGAGGACATTTGCTAGATATAATTTACTCAGATTTCAGCAAAGCCTTTGATACAGTTCCTCATAGGAAGCTGTTGAACAAACTTGAAGGGCTGAAGTTAGGACCCAAAGTGGTGAACTGGGTTAGAAACTGGTTGTCGGACAGACATCAGAGGGTGGTGATTAATGGAAGTCGCTTGGAGGAAGGAAAGGCGAGTAGTGGAGTCCCTCAGGGTTCGGTGCTGAGGCCGATCCTGTTCAATATTTTTGTGAGTGACATTGCTGAAGGGTTAGAAGGAAAAGTGTGCCTTTTTGCAGATGATACCAAGATTTGTAACAGAGTAGACACCGAAGAGGGAGTGGAAAATATGAAAGAGGATCTGCAAAAGTTAGAGGAATGGTCTAATGCCTGGCAACTAAAATTCAATGCAAAGAAATGCAGAGTAATGCATTTGGGGATTAATAATCGGAAGGAACCATATATGCTGGGAGGTGAGAAGCTGATATGCATGGACGGGGAGAGGGACCTTGGGGTGATAGTGTCTGAAGATCTAAAGGCGAAAAAAAAAATGTGACAAGGCAGTGACAAGGCAGTGGCTGCTGCCGGCAGGATGCTGGGCTGTATAGAGGCGTAGCCAGTAGAAGGAAGAAGGTGTTGATGCCCCTGTACAGGTCATTAGTAAGGCCCCACTTGGAGTATTATGTTCAGTTTTGGAGACCGTATCTGGCGATGGACGTAAGAAGACTTGAAGCGGTCCAGAGGAGGGCGACGAAAATGATAGGAGGCTTGCACCAGAAGACGTATGAGAGACTGGAAGCCCTGAATATTTATACTCTAGAGGAAAGGAGGGACTGGAGAGATATGATTCAGACATTCAAATACTTGAAGGGTATTAACGTAGAAAATCTTTTCCAGAGAAAGGAAAATGGTAAAACCAGAGGACATAATTTGAGGTTGAGGGGTGGTAGATTCAAAGGCAATGTTAGGAAATTCTACTTTACAGAGAGGGTGGTGGATGCCTGGAATGCGCTCCCGAGAGAGGTGGTGGAGAGTAAAGCTGTGACTGAGTTCAAAGAAGTGTGGGATGAACACAAAGGATCTAGAATCAGAAAATAAGATTAATTATTGAACTAAGGCCAGTATTGGGCAGACTTGCACGGTCTGTGTCTGTATATGGCCATTTGGTGGAGGATGGGCTGGGGAGGGCTTCGATGGCTGGGAGGGTGTAGATGGGCTGGAGTAGGTTTTAACGGAGATTTCGGCAGTTGGAACCCAAGCACAGTACCGGGTAGAGCTTTGGATTCTTGCCCAGAAATAGCTAAGAAAAAAAATTTAAATTGAATCAGGTTGGGCAGACTGGATGGACCATTCGGGTCTTTATCTGCCGTCATCTACTATGTTACTATGCAATATAATTTACTTGGGTGCCTATAGGAAAATTTTTTAAAAACTAAGGGCTCCTTTTACAAAGGTGCTTTAGGGCCTTAACGCGTGCTAAAATGCCATGCGCGCTAGCCGCTATGCCTCCTCTTGAGCAGGCGGTAGTTTTTTGGCTAGCGCGCTAATCCGCTGCGTGCGCTAAAAACGCTAGCGCACTTTGTAAAAGGAGCCCTAAGAGTTGTTCAAAACACTGCTGTTCGATTAATTTTTGGTTTGGAAAAAATGGAAACATGTTACTCCCTATTCCCAAAAATTACATTGGTTACATTGGATAGAGGCCAGAGTTTTATTCAAATTTTCATGTGTCTGCTTCAAATCAATTTTCAGTATGTCTCCAAGTTACCTTGTTTCCCATTTCTCCTTAAATTACTTAAACAAGCCTACAGGTAAAGTCCAGTTATTTACATACCCTATTGTCAAATTATGTCGTTTTAAGATATTTTTAGAGAGAACTCTCGCTTTTCAGGCACCTAAATTGAATACCTGGTTTGGCAAAATTATGCTAGAAGTTCCATCTTACTATAATTTTAGAAAATTACTAAAAACACAACTATTTGATAAATTTGTAACTTAAGTGTTCTAATGTTAATACTTTTAATCTATAGCAGGGGTGTCCAACCTGCGGCCCCATGAAGTATTTTGTGCGGCCCTGGTCGAGGGTTATGCAGTGTTTTCCTCTGCTGCCCCCGGGTGTTGACCATCTTGCCGGCTCCCTCCTGCGTCTTGCTGCAGCGTTCGCACATTTTTTTTCAGCCAGTGCGGCCCAGTGAAGCCAAAAGGTTGGACACCCCTGATCTATAGGCATTATGTATCTTCTAGAAATAGCTTTTCTTGTATTGTAAATTGGCTGGACGTTCAGCCTTATCTTGCTGTGAACCGCCTAGAACATTTTACTGGTTTGGCAGTATACAAGAAATAAATTATTAGTAAACAAACAGATTGTTGCGTACAAATGGGCCACTTGTGAGACCCAACACGGTCTGTGTTTCGATCAACACGTCTTCCTCAGGGGTCCCATAGGATGGTAGTTACCAAACTCGTGCAACAAAAATGCCTGTGTGCATTCACGATGAAAATATGCTGTTTTAAACTTTGCCTGTATCCTATCCATTTGTCTGCATTACCTTTCTTTCTCCTTGGTTTACCACATTTGTACTGCAGATTTGTTGGATTTCCTTTTCTGGTGATCTCCATCCAAGTAGTAGCCAGGCCTGACCCTGCTTAACTTCCTACATCTAAGGAGTCTTAGTCTATGCCAAAGTGATGTTTTAGAACTGAAGTGCAATAAACAGACAGAACAAACTAAGGGACTTTTTGTTGTTGTTTGCCATGGAAAAAAAATTCAAAAATGCTAATAAAATTTCTTGAAGGCCAAACGTCTACATTCTGTGTCCTGACTATGACTAGACACATCTAGATGAGCTGGAGTGGGTTTCAACAGGGATTAAGAGTAAGACCAATGCTATGTAGACTTCTATTGTCTGTGCCCCAGAAATGGCAAGGACAGATCAAGATGAGGATGCATAAGCATGTTTCTTTTTGGGAAACATGTAAAAGTTCACACATGTCTGTTGAAACTTAGAAGATGACGGCAGAAAAGGGCTACAGCCCATCAAGTCTGCCCACTCTGCTTACCCACCCCCTGTCTATGCCCTAATGACCCAATTTCCTAATATTGACCCTCGTAGGGATCCCACATGGGTATCCCATTTATTCTTAAAGTCTGGCACGCTGTCTGCCTCGATCACCTGCACTGGAAGCTTGTTCCAATGATCAACCACTCTCTCTGTGAAGAAATACATTCTGGTGTCTGCAGCAGCCACTCTCTCCTCCTCTCCCTATTGGCTAAGGCTCTTAACATTTGCATCTCCTCTTCCTATAGGCTAAGGCTCTTTACACCTGCATTGTGATGTCATAGAATTTTCTGATTATAGAAACATAGAAGATGACGGCAGAAAAGGGCTACAGCCCATCAAGTCTGCCCACTCTGCTTATCCACCCCCTGTCTATGCCCTAATGACCCAATTTCCTTATCTTGACCCTCGTAGGGATCCCACATGGGTATCCCATTTATTCTTAGAGTCTGGCACGCTGTCTGCCTCGATCACCTGCACTGGAAGCTTGTTCCAATGATCAACCACTCTCTCGGTGAAGAAATACTTTCTGGTGTCGCCATGAAATTTTCCGCCCCTGAGTTTGAGCGGGTACCCTCTTGTGGCCGAGGGTCCCTTGAGAAAGAAAATATCATCTTCCACTTCGACACGTCCCGTGAGGTACTTAAATGTTTCGATCATGTTTGACAGCTAACATTTCGATCATGTTTGACAGCTAACATTAACATTTAAGGCACATTTACTAGATGAGATCTACAAACAAGCAATGTGACATGCCATGCCTAGTTCTACAAAACCCTATAATATATGTGGAGGGGTATAATAAAAAAAAGTCTTTAAAGTCTCTTTTTGGCCTAAGGCTCTAGGCGCCCAAAGTAGGCAGCAGGGAAATGTCCATTCTCCAAAAAAAACCATCCAAAATGTGTTTTTTCAAAAATGACCTATCTGTACGTCCAGGTGTTTAATCACCCAGACTGCCACTACATCTATCTTTAAGCCCTGTTCCTGAAAAAAAATTTGCCCAAATCCCAAACGCTCAAAATAAGATCGTTTAGGCGTGGGTAGGACCAGTCCTTTGCCTAAAACCACGATTCTGTAGCTGGCGTCTGTCATAAGCATGAGTTAGAGAATCGTGGAAGTTTTCCTCCGTACCTCCTCTCCCCCTCCGGCAACGATCATGGCAGGAGGGATACCAGCCCCTCCTACCTGAACCTGCCGCAATCCCTCGCAAGCATCGCCGGCAGAAGGGATGCTCAGTCCCTCCTGCCGACCCCACCCCCACCACAGCCAGAAGCCTCCTTACTTTTTGTAGTTGGCTGGCCGGAGGGACCCTTCCAGCCTCAGACCGGCAGGCCCACCTTCACCAAAATAGCTGGTGTGATGCACCGGGGAGGGGCCTAAGGCCCTGTTTGGCCCAGGCGCCTAATCTGG
Source organism: Geotrypetes seraphini (assembly GCF_902459505.1). Taxonomy (NCBI): domain Eukaryota; kingdom Metazoa; phylum Chordata; class Amphibia; order Gymnophiona; family Dermophiidae; genus Geotrypetes; species Geotrypetes seraphini. Next base: position 20,647,211 of record NC_047090.1, on the reverse strand, counting down.
CCAATCAGAATCTTAGGCCACTCCCAGAGCATCCCAGAATGCACTAGGGGTCAGACTTAAGGTTCCGGTTGGCCCAAGCGCCTAAGGCCCCCTCCTATGAGAGGGACCTTAGGCGCCTGTGCCAATCAGGGCTTTAGGCCTCTCCCCAATGCATCCCACGATGCACCGGCAAGGGGAAGACCTGCTATTTTGGTGAAGGCAGGCCTGCCAGCTGGGGGCTGGAAGGGTCCCTCCAGACTTTGGACTTTTCTCCAAGAACTTGTCCAAACCTTTCTTAAAACCATCTACATTAATCACTTTTACCATAGAGAATGACACGGGGACAGAATTTTTTCCTCGTCCCCACAGATAACAGCGGGAAACTATCCTGTGTCATTCTTTAGTGTTTGTTGCAACCTCAGTCCTTCTACACCAGCATTCTTCAATGCAAGGCTTGAGCATCAGTGGCTGTGCCCATTCATACTGATTCTTCCCTCTCTCCTTAAAGAATGGCATTGGGATGGTTTTCCATGGTTAACTATGGGAACGGGGAGAAAGTCTGTCCCTGTGTCATTCTCTTCATCCTCTGGCAATGAGTTACAAGGCTTAACTAGTCTTGGAGTAAAAAAAAATTTCCTCCTGTTGGTTTTAAAAGTATTTCCCTGTAACTTCATTGAACGTCCCCTAGTCCAGTGTTTTTCAACCACTGTTCCGCGGCACACTAGTGTGCCGCGAGATGTTGCCTGGTGTGCCGCAGGGCCGCCGGGCCCGGAGCTGACAGGGGGCCCGAGGCAGGGGCGCCAGTAGCTCGCCAAGGCAAAGTGAGTCGATCATCCAGGACTCACTTTGTCTTGGCAATCTAATCTATCGAGCCGAACAGTCTTCCTCTCCCCGACGTCAATTCTGCAGTTGGAGAGGAAGTTCGGGCCAGCCAATCGCTGCCTGGCTGGGCGGAACTTCCTCTCCGATTGCAGAATTGACGTCAGGGAGAGCATGCGTCGGCATCGGCTTTGGGGCCTGTTATCCATTGGTGGGTCCTGTTCTCCGATGGCAGCGGCAGTGGCAGTGGCTTGGGGAACGGCAGGGAGAAAGAAAGAAAGGGGGCAGGCAGGGAAACGAAAGGAAAGAAGAGAAACAGAAAAAAAGAAAGAAAGGTCAGGGAGAGAGGAAGAAAAAGTTGGGGGAGGGAATGAGGTGTGGAGGAGAGAAAGCATACAGGCTGATAGAAGGGAAGAAAGATTGGATGCACAGTCAGAAGAAGAAAGTGCAACCAGAAATCACCAGACAAGGTAGGAAAAATGATTTTATTTTAAATTTAGCAAAGTGGAGGCAGTATTACCACAGTTTTCAAAGGAATTTGCCCAAATAACTTAATAGTTAACTGGGTAAATTCCCAGAGATGAAAACTTCCCTTCACTTACTATGCACAGTTCTGAATTTATATCTGCTGTCTATATTTTACAATATGGTCCCCTTTTACTAAACCACAATAGTGGTTTTTAGCGCAGGGAGCCTATGAGCGTCAAGAGCAGCGCTGGACATTCAGCGCAGCTCCCTGCGCTAAAAACTGCTATTGTGGTTTAATAAAAAGGATGGAGGGTATATTTGTCTATTTTTGTATGCTATAAAAACCAAATACAGAGAGAGACTGAGAGCTGTTGACGAAGAGCTACGTGTGTGTCTTTCTTCCATTCCAGCCAGAATATCAGCTTTGTGTTCAGCCAAACAGGCCCAGGTTTCGCACTGAATAAAGTATTTTATAATTTTTATAATTTTTATTTCGTAATAAAGTAATTATAAAATACTTTCTTTGTGTTTATTTGATTCCTATTCAAGAGAATTACTTTATATATAGTCAATATAGGCAGAGAGTTAAATTTTTTAACATTTTCTAATGGTGGTGTGCCTCGTGATTTTTTTCATGAAACAAGTGTGCCTTTGCCCAAAAAAGGTTGAAAAACACTGCCCTAGTCTATGTAATTTCTCATGGAGTAAAAAATCAGTTCATTTGTACCCATGCTACACCACTCAGGATTTTGTAGGCTTCAATCATTACTCCTCTCAGCCATCTCTATTTCCTTTATCATCTTGGTTGTTCTTCTTTTAACTTTTTCTAATTCCATTATATATTTTTTGAGGTACAGCAACACAAATTAAATGCAATACTCAAGGTGAGGTTGCATCATGGAGACCTGCACATTCTATCCAGTCTCTCCATCAAGGTGGCTAATTTTGCATTTAGCATGCTGCACAAGTTCTACTTCCTCATGATTAAATACTGGAAATATTTAATCTGTCTTTCCTGCCAACTAGGAGGTATGAACCGTAGGCACCAGTTCTACTTTCCAACTACACTGGAGTTGCTGTCGAAACCCACTTCAGTCTTGATCTTCAGCTGTGTTTGCCATTGACAGCACTCGAACCTAGCATTGGTCTGTCTTCCAAACCTCTGAAGCTGCCAACAAAGTTCTCTTCAGTTATGAGGTCATTTAAAAGTTTTGATCTAATTTGGATTCCACTTTTCTCAATAGACGTAGTATTCCTTTTTGTCTATCCCACACTTTCTTCAATTCTAGCACTGTTTTTGTCTTAACATCCTCAGTGATAGATATATATATATATATTTTTTTTTTTGCTTTCTTTCTCTCACAGGAAAAGGCCTTAGGCTTATCGGATGAGGAAGAGGTGGAGTGAATACATGGAATCTTCTACCAAAGTGTTCAAGACTGCTGCTCTAAGAACTTATGCAGGTCCAAGCAGCACTCTCAAAACTGTGACAAATTCTAAGTTTTCAAGAAAACAACAAAAGAAACATAATTTTGTCAAGAATAAGTAGGGACACATTTTCAACAAATGGTCATACATCAAAGTTGAAGACCTTCAGTGTAAAGTAATTGAAACAGCTTGGGCAATACTGGATGAAATCAATGACACCTTCTTCTGTAGCAAATTGACCAGTGAGCTTCCATGTAAAATGCAAAGCATAAGAGGGGTGTGGTGACAGGAATGGAAAGACTGAAAGTAGTAGAAACAGATGATCTGATTGGACAGTTAAGGTATAACAAGCCGGGATAATCGGGTTGAACAAATCTGCTGCACTGGAAAATCAGAAATTTCTTTTGTTATGAAAATTCTCCCTAAAATTCTGGGTAAAAGGTAATTCAGGTTCTTTATGTTGGCCAGCTTCCAGTAGCAATTGAGAGAAGCTGGCATCGCTGATTACACTGCAAGAAAAATTTGAACAAAGTGGATTTTGAAGATGTGATATGTATTTGGAGAATAACTTATTTTGTCATGGTAACTTATTTTCATGGTAATTTTATTGAGCATAAGATAAAGAACAATAACTGAAGGGGAAACATTAAATTGCAATTTACTGAATGCAGAAAGATACTGAAATTGTGTTATAGGTGTAGCCTTCTGATCAAGGCAGGGTACCGAAAAAAATAACAAAGGCTGTGGCCCTTTGCCTATACTCTAGTGTAGTGTTTGGAACCCTATTTTTTTATTCAGTATCTTTCATCAGGATTGTAACTTACTTAATTGGTGCACTATTTGATTTGAAAAGGTAACTGTATTTAACAGTGAGACAAGGCAGCTCATGGGCATTAAACCCCAGTCCCCATCTCTGAATGGTGTTCTCTGGAACCATCAAGCATGGGCAACCACGGTTTGGGCGGGCCCCAACTTTTCAAGATGTCCACCATGAATGTGCAGAAGATTGATTTGCATGTACTGCTGCCGTCGTATGCAAATAGATGTCATATATATTCATGGTGGAAATCTTGAAAACCAAGTGGGGTGGAGCCCTTAGCAACCAGTTTCCCACTCCCATGATTATAAGTTGCTTTTTGGGGCTGATATACTGAGCTTCCCTCCCCCCCCTTCATTGACTAGGACAAAGATTCTCAAAAGTGGGTGATAAAATCCGACAAGCTTCTGTCGCAGCCGCTACTTTAACGATTTCAAAAAGGCAAGTCATTCTTTAAAAAAAACTCTGCCTGCAAATGAGGTTGGCGGAGAGTCGCAGAGGGTCACTAAATTTGCATATACTGGTGATAGTGATCGGCACATGCACAGAATAAATGCACAAATAATTAAATTAAATAAAGACCCCCCCAAATCAAAGAGCGGCAGGAGGGATGCCCACTCCCATCTGCTGCTGAAGTCAAGCAAATGGCCCTGACACCTCCAACCCACCGGCAGCGGCAAAGATGCCTACTCCCGCTGCCAAGCAACCTACCCCCCAAAGAAGCCCACACCCTCCTGCCACCAAGCAACCCCCGCCACCTCCCGTGGCAAAGGGAGGATTGCCCACTCTTGCCACTGCTGTAGTACCCCTGATGACCCCCCCCCCTGTGCCTCCAACACCCCCACCCCCTCCTTACCTTGTTTACAAAGGCCAGCCAGAGGGATGCTTTCTACCTTCAGCCAGCGGGACTGCCTCTTCAAAATGGTGGGCCTCCTCCTCCCTAGTGCATCCTGGGCTGTGCAAGGGAGGGCCCTAAGGCTCTGATTGGCCCAGACGCCTAAGACTTGGGGGGGGGGAAGGGGTTGTTGCTTGATGACAGCAAAATTTTCTAGCAGGTCTGAGCTGTCAATGCCGGAGCCAATCACTGCTCAGGCACTGACCAAAAAGTAAGGCTAGATCAACTCGGACCTGATGGACAATTTTGCTCGTAAATGTAGGACAGCGAGGTTAGGGAATCGCTCGGTGATAATAGAGAATTGCCCAAAGTGCTCATTTAAATATTAATGACCTCGTCGTAATACATTTGCATGGCAGAGTCAGAGACTGCTAGGCAGCTTGTAAAAATCCACGCTACCATTATGATAATCTGCTGCTAAAATACATGAATACTAAATGAGCTGGAACTGGTTTAGCGACCATGTTAAAGTTTTGAGAATCTTCCCCTGGGTGCTTTATCATATTCTGTTTCACTTTACAGTATCAGCCAGTTGGATTCTTTAATGTGAAAAATGTGGCTGTGGTCTGGGGGAAGCTATCTACTGTGGAGTTAATTACATGAGTGTAAAGTATATTGGGATTTTGCTTAGCACTGTTTTCAATTAGTACTGCTAGTAATGGTAGTTTGGGTAGAATGGCCTATTGAAAACTGCCATATTCAAGGAAAAGCCTCCTTTATCAAACCAACAGGCTCTGGAGGCTCTGCCATCTTACCAGACAGCTGTATCAGCACCAGCACCCAGCCAAGCACAACTGCCCACCTGTGAGGCTACCGAGAATGGGAACCGCGCGAACACTTCCTCCACTGCATGCCTACCTCCAGCTTCCTCTGACGGTGCCACTCAGGCCCAGTCGGCCCACAACCAGCAAGGCAAGCAGGCAGTGGAGTACCAAATGCCGCAATGCTCCCATGGCGAGGGCCGAACTGTGGCTTCGCCTCCCTCGCTCACCCCACCCCTGTGCTTACATCCCTGACTTTGATTGCCCCCCCCCCCCCGGCCCTATTTCTCTCTACCCCGATTTCCCCTCCCTACCTCCCTTGTCCTTCCCCCCCTAGGCAATGGCCTCGGTCATTTTGTCGCCGCTGCCCCCTATACGGTTGGGCGCTTGTCCTATTTCTCTATAACAGTGTTGCAACCTTTCTTGAGCCGTGGCACACTAAATGTAGTGGTTGCGGCTCAAAGCATCCAGAAGTGTGTGAACGGGCTCTCCAGACAGGCCCTGAGATGCCAAAAGGGGGGGGGGGGGTGCCAGCAAGGAAGAGGGCCGGAGAGAAGGAGAGGCGCCAGCACCGGCTGATTGTTTACAGGATGTGCCTCACGCCATCCTGCAGTCAGCTGGCGCCTGCGCCTCTCTTCCTCCTCAGTGTGCCACAGCACACCTGAAATCTCAGGCAGCACACAGTTTGAGATACACTGCTCTATAAGATACATTTCTCTCTACCACACCCACATGTTGCCTTATTGTGCTACAACCTCACTTCCTCGGAAAATTAGATCTGGGACCAAAAGAAAAAGGAACTAAAGAACAAGATGAAAAAAACCCAAAAGATTATAATCTCTGTTATTTATTTATTTATTTTCTCTACTGTTGTCTTCCAAAACGGTTTACAAAAAGTTACATATATAAAATAGTCGGAACAGAGTAAGAACAAAACAGACAGATTCAAGCTTTTTATACTGAAACTTTGTACTGCACACAAATGAGACATTGTACAACTTACATAATGACAATACAAAGATACAGAAATGTCTCATAACAGCCTCATCAAAGAACAATAACTATCTATTTCATTTATCAATTATCCCCTCCCTTTGTATAAACCAATACATTTATCAGATAAACATCATACAAACTTCTTAACTTCACTTACTTCCTTATCCTATATAATAAAACGCTAGCCGTGCATGCGCACTCAGACCTGCATGATCTGTGATCCCTGATCTGTGATCCGTAGGTCCGTGGTCACAGTGCGTATGCGGCGGCCAGATCGGGAAAGCACAGCACAGCCGGCGACCCCCCTCCCGCCTTCACTCACCGCCAAAACCACCACCACCTCCTCCTCACCGGCTCACCCGCCTTTAAATGGAGAGAAAAGCGCTGCACCGCGATAACGCTGGCTTTGCCGTCTTCTGTCCACTGCGGCCCGCCCTCTCTGACTACTTCCTGTTTCTGCTAGGGTTGGCCGCAGTGGATAGAAGACACCGAAGCCAGTGGCTGCAGCCGCCAATCTCCGTTCCTCCAGCGGGGGGGGGGGGTCTGGGAGGAGAGGGATCGCGGCTGCTCAGCGCCCCCACCGAGGAGCCCAGCAACTTTCCGCTGCCTGGGATCCGAGTCATTTGTCGCCGCCCCCTTCCCTTCCCGTGGGCCCGACTGGCGATTTAAGCAGCGTGTGCAGCAGTCTTCACACACTGCTTCGGACCCTTCTACTGCCCTGATTTGCTGCGGACGTGCCAGAGTAAATCAGGGCAGTAGAAGGACCCGAAGCAGCATGTGAAGACTGCTGCGCACACTGCTTGAATCGCCATGTGTAGTCGAGCCCGCGGGAAGGGAAGGGGGGGGGGGCAAAGGACTCGGGACCGCGTTTGTAGTCGCGACTGCGGGAAGGGAAAGGGGGATAGAGGAACGCTAATGCTGCTGCACAGAGAACTGGTGGGGGAGGGAAATGGAAGGGGGAGGGAATGCTGCTTTGGACAGACAGACGGAGGAAGGGAGACAGAAAGAAAAGAAGAAAGACACAGGGGCAGGTGCACAGGGAACTGGTGGGGGAGGGAAATGGAGGGGGAGGGAATGCTGCTTTGGACAGACAGATGGAGGAAGGGAGACAGAAAGAAAAGAAGAAAGACACAGGGGCAGGTGCACAAGGAACTGGTGTGGGGGGAGGGAAATGGAGGGGGAGGGAATGCTGCTTTGGACAGACAAACAGAGGGAGGAAGGGAGACAGAAAGAAAAGAAGAAAGACAGGGGCAGGGAGATACACAGAAAGACAGAAAGAAAGACAGCAGGAGTCGCGTCAGGAGGGGTGTGGGATGCGGCAGAGGGAACTTTTCCAATGGGTGCAACTGGGCGGCTGTTGGAAACAGGGGGAGAAGGGAAGAGGTGCTGATGGACGGGGGGGTGAAGAAAAAGGAACGGAGGCCTAATGTTGGACAGGGGGAGAAGGAAAGAGGTGCTGCTGGACAGGGGGGAGGTAAAACAAAGGGAGAAGGGCTGCTGTGAAGGGGTGGTGGTGGACACAGGGGAGGTAAAAGGAAGGGAGAATGGACAGGGGGAGCAGGCAAGGGGTGGTGATGGACAGCCAAGGAAAAAGAAAGACAGAAAGAAAGCGGCTAAGGAGAGAGAGAGAAAGAAAGAAATAAAGAGAGACACACACATATATTCTAGCACCCGTTAATGTAACGGGCTATAAGACTAGTCTCTATAATAAAACCCTAAGTCACGCATGCGCACTTCTACTTGCATGTTCCTTATGTCTTGGCCGGAAGAAGTGCGCATGCACACCTACAACTGCCCTGAGCTCGGAACAGCAAACAGGGCCAGGCAGAAGATCGGGCGCTGCTCCTGCACGGGACAGCCAAGATAAAGGTGTTCGCCGCCGCGGCTTCAGCTGCCGGCAGCTATAGGTCCCCTGCCCACCCACCCCACTGCAAGACCAACGCATCTATCTGGAGTTCCCTGCTGTCGACCCCCCCCCCTTTCAAAATCCGGTGCTTGCTCACCATTCTCGCAGTGCTGCTGCTTTAACTCTTCGGCCATAGGCAGCATGAGTGAAGTAACCAAACTGCCTTCGGTGACACAGAAGCTTTTCCTATGCTACTGCTTCCTGCCCCCACATAGGCGGAAAACAGTAGCAGAGAGAAAGCTTCCAGGTCACCAGAAGCAGCGTGTTTACTTCACTCATGCTGCCTACTACCAAAGAGTTAGTTAGAGCAGCACCGCAAGGAGATCGGTGAGCAAGCAGTGAGGGATGGGGATGGTGAGGGTAAGAGATGCTGGACCTCAGGGATGGGGAGAAAAGTAAAATAAAGGACCCACCAGACCTGCTAGGGAAGAAAGGGAAGGGGCAGATACAGATGCCAGACCATGTGAGGAAGAGGAAGGAAAGGGGATATTAAGACTACTGGATGGGAAAGGGGGTGGGGGGGGACAGAGAGAGAAAGAGAGATGTCAGACCAGGGAAAGGAAGGAGGGGGAAGAGGTTCAAGACTAAGGCAGGGGGAGGGGAAGGGATAGTCAGAGATGCCAGAACAAAAAGGGGGGGGGGAAGAGAAAAAGGGGAGAGAGATGCCAGACTGGGAAAGACGATAAAGATACCAGACCATAGGAGGGGTAAAGAGAGGGAGGAGACGGTACACAGGGATGGAGGGAAAGAGGAGAGATAGGGAGGACAAAGAGTAGAACAAATTTATGCTGCTTAAATATAGAGGCGGGGCATGGAAGGGGTCAGAGTCAGGGTATAGTTGGGGCTATTCTAGCATCCGTTACTGTAACAAATGTAACGGGTAAAACACTAGTAAACAAATATACAGTCAAACCTCGGTTTACGAGTGCACTGGTTTGCGAGTGTTTTGCAAGACGAGCAAAACAGCAAAATTGGTGCCTCGGAAACCAAGCTTGACTCGATTTAAAAGCGTCCCCCCCCCGCGATCCGGCATCCCCCCTGCTCACGTTGCCCCCCCCCAATGATCCTACATCCCCCGCCGAGCACCTGAATAACATTCCTTACCCCGATTTGGCACCGGTACCAACTCACAGGACATGCCGGTGCCGGAAGATCCTCTGGGCTGGGCTGGACTGAGCATCAAAGATCCTCCCTCTTGGCTAGGCTGGGCTGGGCTGGGCCTTGAGCATTTGCGCATGCTGAAGGCCTTCTGGTCTCGCTCTCTCTGAGATTTTCGGAGATCTCCGAGAATCTCAGAGAAAGCGAGACCAGAAGGCCTTGAGCATGCGCAAATACTCAAGGCCCAACCCAGCCCAGAGGGAGGATCTTCGGGCACTGGCATGTCCTGTGCGTTGATGCTGGTGCCAGTGCCAAATCGGGGTAAGGGTTGTTTGGGTGCTAGGCAGGGGATGTAGGATCGCGGAGGGGGGGTATGGAGCAGCGCCTGTGGCCTCGAGGGTGGGGGGACCGGAGCAGTGCCGGTGGCCTCGAGGGGGGGGGGGAACGTATCAAGTGAGTTTCCATTCATTTCTATGGGGAAACTCGCTTTAATATATGAGCAATTTGGTTTATGAGCATACTTCTGGAATGAATTATGCTTTATGCTCGTCAGTGGCGTACCTAACATTTGTGACATCATTTTTTTGACACCCCCCCCCCCAACTGTATGAAAACATGATTTTTAGTAACAATCCACACATCACACATGAGTGAGTACCTAGGAAAAGGCAGCATCTTACATACTGCAATGAGCAGTACAATATCAATACACCCACTGTAAAACTAAACAAGCCAGACTAGTACAGATCAATCCTGCAGTCAATCCTAACAAAAAAACCATGTCTTTCGAACACACAGAAAACACCTTCTCCTAGTATGGAATATGTAATCACAAACTAACCCCTCCGTGTTTTACAAAACTGTAGTGTGGATTTTAGCTATGGAGGCAACAGCTCTGACGCTCATAGAATTCTGAGCATCAGAGCTGCTACCACCATGGCTGGCGCTAAAAAACGCTCCACAGTTTTGTAAAAGGGGGGATAAAATAGAAATACATAGACAAAGATTAAATTGAACCAGCAAGAAGCTGGATTCTGCATACAGTGCACCACAGAAACAGTGACACATGTCTCCTAAAGCAATAAATAAATAGAAAATTTTTTTCTACCTTTGTCTTCTGTGGTTTCTGCTTTCCTCATCTTCTTGTAACTCTCTTCCTACCTACCATCCACTGTCTGCCATCTCTCTTCCCCTATATGGCATCTTCTCTCCTTCTATGCCCCTTCCAGAAACTGTATGCCTCCCCCTTCCATCTCTCCTTTCACCCCATTGGTCTGGCATCTCTCTCCTCTCCTTCCCTCTCCCACACCTCTCCTCTGCAATCCCTTTCCCTTTTTCCCTCATTTTCCTTTTTAATTTATTTTCTGCATCTATCTAGATTACGTTCTTACTACCCTCTCATCAATGTCCTTTTTTACTGTCTACCTAAAGCTTGCCACCTCTTTCCCTCACCCCTCCAGTTTCCCTAACTGAATCCTTTTTTCCCCATCATGTGCCCTCCTTTTATTTATCCCCTCCTTCCATCATGTACTCTCTTTCTCCAACCCTTCCATCTAGTACCTTCTCCTCTCTCTGTCCACTTCCATCAAGCATTTGCTACAATCTTTCTCTCCTCCCATTTCCTTCATGCATTTGCTTCCCTATCTCTCCCATCTGCACTTCCATCCAGCATAGGCTCCCCACTACCATCCAATATCTGCCCTTTTTTTCTCCATCCACCTCTCTTCAATCAGCATCTGCCCCCTTTCTTTCCCTCCAATATCCTTCCCCCTTATGTCTCTCCCCTTTCTCTGTACATCAATTCCATCAGCACCACCCTTCCATACCACCCTGCCCCCTTTCTTTCCCTCCACAACTCTTCCATTCCAGCAGTCCTGCTCCTTTCTCTCCCTTCATGCAGCAAGGTCCCACGATGATTGTAGCTGCCGGCTGCCAGTCCACCCCACTCCGATGTACTTGCTCTGGAGTGGACTCGGCAGCCGCATGCTGGAAGGTCCCGTGATGACTCGTCTGCTGGTTCTGCTCCAGAAGAAGTAAGTTAAGTTGGAAGGGGTGGACCCGGCAGACGCAGGGAGTTGCGCTAATGTCCCGCAATGACTGCGTCTGCCGGGTCCACCCCCTCCAACGTAACTTACTTCTTCCGGAGCAAAGCCAGCAGACGAGTCATCGCGGGACCTTCCTGCACCTCAGCGCGGCTGCCAACTCTGCTGCAGAGAAAGTAACGTGACCATTTATTTTTTTCTTCAAAAGGGGACATCTATTAATTGACTGTGTATCCTTTCTTTCATTTCTTTCTTTCTGCACTCAGGCCCAACAATTGTCCCTTTCTATTCCTTCCCTCCCTCCCTCCCTCCTTCCTTCCCTCCCATGTCCTTAGTGCCCCCAGTGCCTCCTTCCCGTGTCCTTAGTGCCCCCAGTGCCTCCTTCCTGTGTCCATAGTGCCTCCAGTGCCTCCGTCCTGTGTCCATAGTGCCCCCAGTGCATCTTTCCCGTGTCCATAGTGCCCCCAGTGCCTCTGTCCTGTGTCCAGTGCCCCCAGTGCCTCCTTCCCATGTCCATAGTGCCCCCAGTGCCTCCGTCCTGTGTCCATAGTGCCCCTAGTGCCTTCCAGATTTTGTCCACCCCCAAAGCCAGCCTGCCTGCCTGCCTATCTATCTCCCTCCCTCCCTGCTGTGCTAAAGCCAGCCAGCTAGCCTGCCTACATACTTCCCTCCCTGCCGCGGAAAAAAATAGCCTAGAGCTCTCCTTCATTTCCCCTGGTCCACGCCGCTGCAGTCTTACCTCCCCGCTGCTGCTGCTAATTGCCGACAAGAAGTCTTCTTTCCGACGTCAATTCTGACATCGGAGAGGACGTTCTGGGCCAGCCAGGCAGTGATTGGCTGGCCCAGGATGTCCTCTCCGATGTCGGAATAGATGTCGGAAAGAAGATTTCTTGTCGGCGATTAGCAGCAGCAGTGGGGAGATAAGACTAATGTGACCATTTATTTTTTTCATCAGAACGGGACATCTATTAATATTCAGTTCTGCCCTAGCCCCACCCCCAATTTATTCCATTCATTTTCATGTACACACAATATCTTATTAATTCATAATGGTAAACATACAATATATTAAACCACAAAGCACACGGTACGCAGAGGAAATGTTAATTATCATTTACGAGTTTCAGGGATTTTTTTCAAAGATGTCAAAAAGATTACTTTAAAATATGCAATGTCACCTCAGTAACTATAGAAAAATAGACACATATAGTGCAAAATATAGACAGCAGAAATAAATGCTCAAAACAGACACATTATGATCACTAAATTGAAAATAAAATCATTTTTCCTACCTTTGTTGTCTGGTGATTTCATGAGTCTCTTGGTTGCACTTCCTTCTTCTGACTGTGAATTCAATCTTTCTTCCCTTCTTTCTTTTGCATCCAACATTTCTTTCACAATCCAGCCCCATCCCCTTTGGGTCCAGGTCTCTCTCTCTTTTCCCTTTATTACCCTCCCCAGATCTAGTGTCAGTTCTCCTTTGTACCGTTGTTCCAGGTCTCCCTCTCTCTCCCTCCCTCTCTCTCTGAACCTCCCATAGTCCTGCATCTTCCTCCTGTCTTTCCCCTTTGGTCCAGGCCTTTCTCTCTGTAGTCTTTCTAATCTACTTACAACACCCCCGCCCCCCTCCCTTTCTCTGCCTCTTTCTCTCCTTCTTTCCTTCCTCCCTCCCAGCAGATTTTAGCATATCTCCTCCTTTTTTCCCCTCAGATCCAGTATCTGTCTCCTTCCTCTTTTCCTCCTCCTAGGTCTGGTAACTGTCCCCTCCCCTTCCCCCCTGCTCTGGCATCTCTCTCTCCGTTCCATTCCTACTGTTCTTCCCTGGTCTTCCTTCTCAATTTATTTTCTGTCTCTGTCTAAATTATTTTTTATTATTCAGTCCTCACTTTCCCTTTTTCACTGTGTCTACCTATAGCTTGCCACCTCTTTCCCTCACCCCTTCCAGTATCTAACTCTATCCTCGTCCCTCAATCCAGCATGTGCCCTTTTTTCTTTCTCCTCCCCACTTCCTTCCAGTGTCTGCTCCTCCTCTCCCCCACACTTCCATTCAGTGTCTGTCCCTCTCTCTACCCCTTCCATCTACTGTTCACCTTCTGTCTCGCCCCTTCCAGTCACTGCCCTCTCTGCCCTTTCCATCCAATGTCTGCCTTCTCTCTCTTCCATATAACATCTTCCTTCTTTCTATGCTCCTTTCATAACTATCTATCCTGTGCCCCTTCTCTCCTTTGTACATGATTGATTTCAGCTCTGCCACCTCTCCATTTTTTTCTCTCTGTCACCACCCCATCCCCTATGCTCTGGCATCTCTCTCTTCTCCTTTCTTTACTTCACACCACACAGTCTGGTATCTTCCCTGATTCTCTGGCATATCTCTCGTTTCCTTTTCTTCCATCTTTCCCTCTCCCTCTATGCTCTGACATCTCCCCCTTCCTTTTCCCTTAGGTTGGCATACCTTCCTCCTTCCCTCAAAGCCCTGGCATCTCCTTTCATTCCCTCCCTCATCTTCCTTCTCCCTCCAGCTGGGTACAGCAACACTCTCCCCTGCAGCTCCGGACTTCCCCACACCTGCTCCCCCAAAATTGCTATGCTTCGGTTCCTCTTCTTCCTTCCTCCCTACTCCCGCGGGCCTCTGCGGCACCATCAGCTCTTACTCCCTCTAATGCCGGCCCTGTAGCTCCGGACTTCCCCACACCTGCTCCCCCCCCCCCCAGATCGCTATTATTTTAAATGTTATGGCAGCCACGGTGCTGTATCCATCAAAGGAGACTTCTAACCTTGGCCTGCCCCGGAACTGTTCCTGCAACAGTGACTTCCTGTTCCCGCTGACCCATCGCTCCCTCCCATCCGAACCATGAGACAGGACTAGCTTATAACAGTGTTGGCAGCAATCTACACAGGCTGCTTCATGGCCTTCTATCTCCCGGGCGTTCCTCTGCCGCATCACTGATGATGTCATCAGCAACTCGGCAGAGGAATGCCCGGGAGATAGAAGACTGCGAAGCACGCTGTTATAAGGTAGTCCTGTCTCGCGGTTTGGATGTGAGGGAGAGATGGGTCAGCGGGGGTTGGGGGTGCACTGCAGCGGTGGGGGGGGATAGAAAGATGCTACACGGGGGATGGGAGGAAGGGAGGGATAGAAGCTGCAAGGGTTCTGCACAAGGGGATGGGTGAGAGGGAAGGAAAGATGCTGCACATGTGGGGAGAGAGGAAATAGGAAGAATTGGGGTGGAGGAAAGGAAGGGAGAGATTATCATTACATGGAAAAAAAAAATAAGACATCCCCGAAAATAAGACCTAGTGCCCCAAATTAATATAAGACAGTGTCTTATTTTCTGGGAAACACAGTATAAAAAATTTTTTATAACTTAGAATCCCAAGTAGAAAGAAATTCCCTCTTTCTTAGAAAACCTTTTGCTTGCTTCTGTTCCTGCACCATTAAACCAATTAATTCTTCCAACTCTACAAGAAAGGTAGACCACAATGTCCAAGCACTTACAATAGTATTTTTTCGCTACGAATCCAGCTTCAGTGCAAGAAGGTAATGGTATTAGGGCTACTTGATAACAGTGATCATAACATGATCAGATTTGACATAGGTCCTGGAATAAGTTAACAAAGGAAATCCAATACAAAAGCATTTAACTTTAAAAAAGGAGACTATGATAACACTAGGAGAGTGGTTAAAAAAAAAAAAAAAAGAAACTTAGAGGAGCAGCTGAAAAATTCAAAAATTTATATCGGGCGTGGATGTTATTCGAAAATACCATCCTGTATGCCCAGACTAGATATATTCCATGTATTAGAAAATGAGGAAGGAAGACCAAACAGCAACCAGTGTGGTTAATGAATAAGGTGAAAGAAGGATTGGGCTGAAAATAATTGTAAACAGCACAAGGATTTGCAGGCGCTAATAAGGAAGACAAAGCGAAACGTTGAAAAGAAGATTGCGCTGAAAGCAAAAACACAATACAAATTTTTAGGTATATTAAAAGCAAGGAGTCAGGAAAAGAATCAATTGGACCGCTACATTGAGTGATAAAAAGGATTTTCAGAGAAGACAAGGCCATAGTAGAGAGATTAAAGGAATTCTTTATGTTGGTCTTCACCGAGGAAGATGTGGGGGAGTTACCAGAGCCAGAAACGATATTCAATTCTGTTTGCATGCACTACTTTCATTGTATGCTAATAGATCTCATGCATATTCATTGGGGAAATCCTGAAAACCCGATTGGATTGCGGCCCTCAAGGAGGGACTTTGACACCCCTGCTCTATGGTATGGCCGTACCTTGAATACTGTGTGCAATTCTGGTCTCTGTATCTCAAAAAAGATATAGCAGAATTAGAAAAGGTACAGAGAAAGGAGACAAAAATTATAAAAGGTATGGGATGACTTCCCTATAAGTATAAGGAAATAGTAAAGTGGCTAGTGCTCTTCAGCTTGGAGAAGAGATGGCTCAGGGGTGATATAATAGAGGTCTATAAAATACTGAGGGGAATGGAAAGAATAGAAGTGAATTGCTTGTTTACTCTTTCCAAAAATACTAGGACTGGGGGGCATGTGATGAAGCTACCAAGTGGTAGATTTAAAACAAACTGGAGAAAATGTTTCTTCACAGAATGTGTAATTTAACTCTGGAATTTGTTGCCAGAGAATGTGGTGAAATCAGCTTAGCAGGGTTTAAAAATTTCCTAAATGAGAAGTCCATAGACCATTATTGCGCTAGCTTGGGGAAATCCACTTATTCTTTGGATAAGCAGCATAAAATCTGTTTTAATACCTGGGATCTAGATGGGACCTGGGTTGGCCACTGTTGGAAATAGGATACCGGGCTTGATGAACCTTCATCCTGTCCCAGTATGGCAATTCTTATGTTCTATACAGCTAAACAAACAATTGCTACCTCCAAGCACTCTCAAAGATTCAAAATTACCTAAGAGCCATCCCACTGATGACATGGGTAAGCTTTTGTTCTATTAATTTCTGTAAATAATAAGAGACCTCCAAAATTGCCATAATCAATAACATGTCCAGAAAGGATGATAAAATGATCACACGACTGTGCAACACTTAACAAGGAGTATCCATGCGCCCTGACTTAAAAACCTCGATACAGCACTCAGAATTGGCACTCTCTTAAATCTGCACTCACTAAAAGGTCTGGAATTCTTTTAATGAGCCGATATATATCCAACACTTACCTGGGCATTCCGAAGTCCACACTGTGACACGATCTCAGCATTTTTAAGTGGTAAGTCACTTTGTCAATCAAGCCTTTTAGAAAGGATTCTAACTTAGGCCTTCTCATGTAGGCTTCCTAAATGAGAAGGCGTCAAATTAAGTGAGCTTCAAACAGGGCCGCTAGTAAAAATTAAAAGTAAATCCAGACATATCGGAGATCATTCTCCATATGCAGACTGTCCCTGCTTGCTTTTTAAGCCAATAATGTGGTCAGTCCAAATATGTATTCAGAGTCCTAATGCTTGCCTATCATTATCATGATCATGCCTAGAGAGTTGCAGGCAATCCAGACTTTAACTCAAAGCAGGTGCATTTCTATTTGATTCATTTCTATCTGAAAACTAGGGTTCTCCCTCCCCTCGCCCCCTACCACCATCCAGATCTGATGGGAAAGAATCAGAAGCAGCCCCAACAATTTCTCAAACTTATCAAATTTGCTGATGACATCAAACTCTGCAGCAGGGTTAGAAACACGGAAGACTGTGAAGACCTGCAAAGGGACCTAACGAGATTGGAAGACTGGGCAAAAAAGTGGCAAATGAGTTTTAACGTAGAGAAATGCAAGGTCATGCATGTAGGGAAAAAGAACCCGATGTTCAGCTACAAAATGGGGGGAACACTTCTAGGGGTAAGTAACCTTGAGAGGGACCTGGGGGTGATGGTCGACACATCACTGAAACCATCGGCGCAGTGTGCGACAGCCTCAAAGAAGGCAAACAGAATGCTGGGCATCATCAAAAAAGGTATCACAACCAGGACGAAGGAAGTCATCATGCCGCTGTATCGCGCAATGGTGCGCCCGCACCTGGAGTACTGTGTTCAATACTGGTCGCCGTACCTCAAGAAGGACATGGCGGTACTAGAGGGAGTGCAGAGGAGGGCGACTAAACTGATAAAAGGTATGGAAAATTTTTCATACGCTAACAGGTTAAAAATGCTGGGGCTGTTCTCCCTGGAGAAAAGGAGACTTAGAGGGGACATGATAGAAACCTTCAAAATCCTAAAGGGCATAGAGAAAGTGAATAGGGACAGATTCTTCAAACTGAGGGGAGCCACAAACACTAGGGGTCACTCGGAGAAATTGAAGGGGGATAGGTTTAGAACAAATGCTAGGAAGTTCTTTTTTACCCAGAGGGTGGTGGACACATGGAACGCGCTTCCAGAGGATGTGATAGGCCAGAAATCTGTACAGAGGTTCAAGGAGAGTTTGGATAGGTTCCTGAGGAAAAGGGGATAGAGGGGTACAGATAGAACTTGAGGTAGGTTATAGAAATGGTCAGAAACCACTTCACAGGTCGCGGACCTGATGGGCCGCCGCGGGAGCGGACCGCTGGGCGAGATGGACCTCTGGTCTGACCCAGTGGAGGCAACTTCTTATGTTCTTATCAAGCTTGTTATGTAACTAGTTCAAACGTCTGAAAATTGTTTAGAATTTTTATGGGAAATCAGTCTTTTTTACTCATCCTGTTTTTGTGAAAGATTCCCCCATTACTAATTATGCCGGCAAGGTATTTAATCTTTTGCTTTTGCCATATATTTGTCCCCATGAAAACGGAATTACAGAGGTAGTAAACATTTGTTTTGTGTTTTCCCCGATTTAGGGGGGAGGTTGGTTACTTATGTTCCTGTTCCATCATTGGTCCTAAATAAGACTTTGCTAGCCTTTTCTAACATATTCAGGATCAAATATCACCGATGATTGGTTTTGTTCTTTGTTGTGTACGGCTGCATTTCAAGGTTCTGTATTTTATTGCCTGGAAAAAGAAATCTTGGCAAAAACTTATCTTAAGGAACTAGCCCAGTTTTAGGAACAGCAGGTATATGATGGTATTTTTATAACTCTTTTTTATTTTTTTTTTCATGTGTTGCAACCATAAGGAAACTACCCCCGCCTCCAACCTACTAAAATGCAGATGAACATTATGGAGCTGTGGAGGTCCCTTTTAAATGAGTGCAAGATGTTTTAATTCATGTTACCCCCCCCCCCCCCCCCCCCCCCCTTTAACAAGGTTGAATTGTTAACATTTCACAAACAACCTCTTTTCTCTGACTAGTGCATTCTTTTAAGGCAACAAAACACATTCATGCCGGTTGCTGTGTTGCTTTAATACGTTCCACATGAAGCGTGTGGCCTGGTTGACAGATGGCCAGTTCATGCAGGCCAGGCCAGTGAATGTTCTGTCACCCTTGTACGCGCCTTTGGCACAGGGTGAGTGAATAATTCTTTTAAAGTTTTAATACAATTGAGACTACTCTGGGAAAACTGTTTAGAAGTGAACTAGTGATCGGTTCTTATCTAGTGGAGCTACCTATTAGCAGGGAGATATCCACCTTCAGATTCGGCATAGGTCACCAAATTGTGGGCAAGGATTCCAGATCTTTATCTAAACTAACTGGGTACTAACTATCAATCATTGGAGTTAATTGGCAATTAGGAGTTATGAACAGATCTGCCCTATGCCCTAGTGACTAGTCTATAAAATGTATGCCTAAATTTGCATAGAGAAGTGAACTAGCAAGCAAAAAAGGCAAGGGAGGTGTCTTTTCAACCACTGATACAGTCTTTATTGAGAAGATAATAGTCCCAACAAGGATCTCTGTTTCGGTGTATGGGAACGCCTTCCTCAGGGGACACTATTGAGAAATATGTAACACATGGATAATCATTAAAAATACATTTAAAAGCAAAGAGCATACATAATGAACATTGATAAATGAACACTTAAACCATAACAACAAAATTAAAAGACATAATCATGTAAACTATATAGCAATCAGATAAGATAACTATAAATAAAACTGATGTCATTAAACACAATCCCTTAGATAAAGCATAAAAGGTAAACCATAAAAACCTACAGGGGTCCTTTTACTAAGGCGCGCTAGTGCATCTTAGCGCACGCTAAATGCTAACACATGCTAACGCGTCTATTATATCCTATGGACGCATTGCCACGCGTTAGCATTTAGCATGCGCTAAGACTTAGTAAAAGGTCCCCTCAATCAATCAAAAGGCATTGCCATGTAAATAATATCAAAAACGAATAAAAAGCATATGACCGATTTCATGAGAAACACTATAATGATATTTGAATAAGTCCAAAATCTTAGTAAAAACCCAAACAGTTTAAAACCAGAAATCAAAAATGCGTAGAATATTGGAAATGGATTATCTGAAAATAGATGTGCATGGAACATGGTGACATGTCTATAAAACAGCGCCATAAGTGAAAGCCAAGCAGCATTAAAGGTGGATATAAATCAGATCACACCCAAGTAAAATAAAACAGAATAACTCCTCAACAAACTTTGCCAAAGATACATAAAAGATCCAAAAATAAGGCAAACACTAGTCTAAGGGTTCTGAGAGTGCTATTATCAACATCTCCATTATTGTTTGAAGATAAGTTGGCTGTGGCTTTTTGTTATCTTTGTCTGTGGGAGTTGGCTGGGGAGAGTTCTTTGAGTGCTTTTTGCTTTTTTTACACTGAGTGTTATTATTACCTGATTGTGGTGTATCACTATTGATTTGATTTATGCACACGTGAGGCCACCAGTGATGGTGTGCAGGAAAAGGTATTGTCCTTTTGCGTGAAGCGTTGGAGATTTTCTCCCTTCGCTGACCCTCACACCGAGATGGCCTCTATCACTTATATTATTATTGTTTATTTATCTTTGTTATTTTTTTTTTATATTCTTTATTCATTTTCAAAATTACATTAAGTGTAAAATATATTCATTCATAGTAACAATAAATATATCACTTATAAACAATCATTGGTACATTATATAAATTTTTATCCCTTCCCCTTTCCCATCCCTCCCATCCATATCTTCCATTATTATATAATATATGTAATAATAAAAATACCCCCCTCCCTATATCCTGAACTGATAATTAAAAGGGAAATAATTTTACTTAATCCTTACAATATTTCCGGAACTTGGAGCCGAGTAGATGGCAGGCTAACGGCTGAGCTCCCTCCCATGAGCAATTTTTATTTGAATTAATTAACAGATATTTCTTCTAATTTAACTCAAACAAGAGAAAATGTCTTCAAATAAACAGAAGATACCAGAATCTCATTCTAAGTCAACAGGAAAAACAAAAAGACTAAAAGAAGATCTACAGTCCAGTGAGATACCTCTGCCTATGGATGCCTTGGATATAATTGAGGTACTGGAAGAAATGAGGAAGATAAATTTGAATATGATAGAAATGAAATAAGAAATGAACATTATGAACAGCAAATTTGATATATTAACTAATAAAATGGATAAGATAGAAAATAGAATAGAAAAAATTTAGCACATACAACAAAGTAATAAAGAAGATCATAATATCTTAATGGACTTAAAAAAATGATTGTAACATTGGGACTCATATATCAGCCTTTCCGAAAAACCACACATATTTATAATAATAATCCAGGACAATCATAATTATTGGGCAAATAATTGGCCACAGCTTTATTTCATATTATATCACACATTAATTTAACAAATTTGTAAACCTCAGCAAACTTTACACTTAACCATTTATGATTCCTAGCGTTGGTTCTGAACAGTGTTCCTTGTCCAGATAAGTTCAAAGAAAGAAGTAGTGTTATTAAGAAAGATCAGTTAAAGGCATCCCTAAACAGCCAGCTTTTTAGTAAATCTTTGAATTTAGTAAGTAATTTTTATTCTCTTATATTGAGA
The DNA here is from genome assembly GCF_902459505.1 of Geotrypetes seraphini. Lineage (NCBI taxonomy): Eukaryota > Metazoa > Chordata > Amphibia > Gymnophiona > Dermophiidae > Geotrypetes > Geotrypetes seraphini. The sequence goes on along the minus strand of NC_047090.1, from coordinate 20,626,061 downwards.
GGAAGAGAGTTCCAAATTTGTGGAGCTGTGACGGAAAAGATCATATCCCTCCTTGAGTAAATAATTTTTAGTGAGGGAGTTACCAGCAAGGATTTTTCTTCTGATCTGAGAGATTTTACAGGCGTGTATGGTATTAAGAATCTTTCTAAAAATCTGAAAAACGATTTGAAATTTCTTGCTTCCCCGGCCAGTCTCTCTTTGTATTCTCTTTTCGCTCTCCTGACCTTCTTTTTGGTGTTTCCTATGTTCCTTCCAGTTTTCCCCGGTTTGGTTCTTTTTCCATTTTCGGAATGATTTTTTCTTGTCTCCTATCGCCTTCTTCAATTCATTGGTTATCCATACCGGGTCTTTTGTTCAATTTTTTTTTGCACCCTTTTCTAAAACTGGGGATGTACAGATTCTGTGCTTCTTGCACCGTGTCCTTGAATAGGGACCGGGCTTTCTCCACGGTCTCTGTTTTTCTCGAGCTGTTTCTGAGTTTCTTTCTCACCATTGCTCTCATAGTGTCATAGTTCCCCTTCTTGAAGTTGAGTGTTGCCGCTATGGTTCTCTTCCCTTTTGATGTTCCTACTTCTAATTTGTACTGGATCATGTTGTGGTCGCTGTTTCCTAGTGGTCCTACTACCTCCACTTCCTTTGCAGGTCCCCCTAGCCCGCTGAGGATTAGATCGAGAGTGGCATTCCCTCTCGTTGGTTCCTTAACGAGCTGTTCCATGAAGCAGTCCCTCACAGCCTCTAGGAATTCTGTTTCCCTCGCGCAGTTTGAGTTTCCAATACTCCAGTCTATCCCGGGGAAGTTAAAGTCCCCCATTACCATCACGTTTCCCTTCTTGCATTCTCGCCTCAATTCTGCTTCCAACTCTTTGTCGTTAGCTTCTGTTTGTCCAGGTGGACGATAGTACAGTCCCAATTTTATGTCAAAACCATTTCTTCCTGGTAATTTAACCCATAATGATTCCAGTCCTTCCGCCTTCGTTGCCATATCCACTCTGGTCGAGTGAATGATGTCCTTTATATATAGTGCTATTCCTCCACCCTTCTTGTGAGTCCTGTCTCTTCTATAAAGTTTGTACCCTGGCAGTACTATGTCCCATTTGTTTTCCTCATTCCACCATGTTTCCGTGATTCCAATGACGTCTAGTTCCTCTTTTTTGGCCATGACTTCTAGTTCACACATGTTGGTCTCGCATTTGCGTACAAGCAATTTAAATCCTGTTTTTTTCTTTTTCCTTGTGATTTGCTCCTTTTGCCGTCCCCCTCATGAGCTGCTAGCCCCTGATTTCTGCTCCTTTCTTCCTCTTTCTTTGGTGCATCTTTTCTGTCCGCAACCTGCTTCCTCATTGTCTCCTGTTCTTCTACTTTTGCTGTTTGCTTTTCTTTTTGTTCTCTAGTTTCTCTTGTTCCGTAGATTCATGTTGTTCATCTTTTGTTTCTTCCCAGCATTTTCCCGCTCAATATCTTCTTTGGATACTCTCGTCTGAACCGTCAACGTCAGGTCAACTGTCGGCTTTCCCCTTCTTCTTAGTTTAAAGCCTGCTCTAATCCTCTCTTGACGTTGTTTGCTAGCAGTCTCGTTCCCGCCGTGCTCAGGTGTAGCTTCCTGAAGAGCTTGTTCTTCCCCCAAAAAAGTTGCCCAGTTCCTCACAAAGTGGAATCCCTCTTCTTCGCACCATCTCCTCAACCATGCATTTATTGCTTGTAATTCATTCTGCCTCTTCACATCTGGGAGGATCTCTGAGAATAACAATTTTTAAATCATATAAAAGCACAAACTAAATTCCTTCTAAACATTCCTTATAATTATATAAAGACCAAAAACCACCCCTACCCCTCCCCCATCCTTGGACATATACAATTAAAGGGGAAATAAAACAAAAAAACATTTATTTAATACAATAATTTGTTACTCATTACAATAATTCCTTAGGCCTTAATAAGTCCTTAGGCCAGTTTTTAGACGTTTTTCTCTTTCGCTTATGAGCCCCATTGTGTTTATATTATAGGTATGAGAGAATGAATACGGAACAGATGGGAAACAATAAAAAGTTTAAAGAATATGTGGTCTATTAGAGGATTTTGTGAAATAAATGATTGATTAGTTGATAGAACCTTTAAGTCTTAAATAGTTCTGTTACACACATCCAAAGAGAAGGGGGGGGAGGGAGGAAAGGGTACTTTGTTTTCATATTTGTTGAATATAAGTGCTATTTTATGTATTATATGAATGAGTATCTGTTTGCACTTTGTATCAGCTCTGAAACTTAATAAAGATTTGTTAAAAAAAGGCCAACTTGAAAGCTACAGTAGGTAATGGAGTGAAATCTTTAGCACAGATGGGTTTCCTCTCCAAAAACCTCAGGAATCCAAAGCTCCCCGCCTTAACGAGCAATGCAAGATTTATTTAATAGATGGAGAGATCCCATCGGAGCAAACTGGCAGGGAATACACGAGAGCCTTCCAAGCCACATTCCTCTATGACTTACAATTCCAAATGGAACATACTGGAGACCAGTTCATTCAAGCTCCAGCCTCCTTGGTTGTTCCTATGTAAACTGTAATGGTGATGTGAATACCCATGAAATAGCCTAATCATCAATGGACTGGGTAGGAAAGGCAATAGCAAAAGCCAGACGGATGCTTGGGCATGAGCAAAAGTCAAAAGGAGGTGGATAATGCCTCCGTGTAAGCCTCTGGTGAACCCTCATTTAGAGCACTGTGTACAATTCTGGAGACCATGCCTTCAAGATGGCAGTGGTCCAGAGGGTGGCTACTTAAATAGTCAGTTGTCTTTGTAGGGGGACAGACTTAAAAATCTCAATATGTATACTTTGGAAGAAACATGGGTGAGAGGAGATATGCTAGAGATGTTTAAATGTACAGGAGTCTCGATTTAAAGGAAGCTCTGGCATGAGAGGGCATAGGGAGAATGTGAAAGGGGACAGACTGAGGAGTAGCCTAAGGAAATACCTCTTCATGGAAAGGGTAATCAATGCATGGAAGAGCAGCCCGGGAGAGGTGGTAGAGATGAAGACTTAAAAGCTTGAGCTTTTTTTTAAATTCTTTATTCATTTTCAAACTTACATTAAATGTATATATATATTCAATCACATGAACTATAAATATATCATTAACATTCTATCATTTTACATTACATAAATTCTTATCCCTCCCCCTTCCCACCCCTCCCTACCATATATTCCATAATCATATAAATACATATTAATAAAATATCCCTCACCCTACCCAAATTAATTGATACATTTAAGGGAAACATTTTAAACTAATCCATGCAATATTTTGTCAATGGTTTCCACACATCCTGAAATTTCTTGAAATATCCCCTTTGTAATGCAATAAATCTTTCCATTTTATAAATATGACATAAAGAGTTCCACCAAAAGCTGTAATTTAATCTCCTCCAATCCTTTTGGTACATAGGATCTCTAAGAGAAAGGAAGGAATAAAAGATGGCATGGATGAGCAGACTAGGTAGGCTGCGGGCAGCATAGTAAGGATGAGAGGTGCCCCTCCCCTGCCATCTTCCCTCCCCCCTCCCCCCTGCTATGCACATGCCTCCCTTCCTATTCCCCATCTGGGATACCCCCCCCATTTACCTTTTTTAACTTCTCCAGCATGAGCAGAATGCCCACATTGATGTCAGCTCGCCCTTTGATGTCACATTCTAGGAGTGGGTCCTAGAAGTTACGTCAGAGAGGGCACCGATGCAACAACCTTGTGCCAGGGAAGTAAAAAAAAAGATATGGGGGAGGCACTGGCCGCAGGGTCTTTATCTGCCTTCATTTTTCTAGGTTCCTCTATACCTTGGTGGTTGTAGCTCTTAAATATTTCTGAATACAGTAGCTGTTTCTTATATGAGTGACATTGTGAGCAAGTTTATGCATGACAGATGCCCTTGTGAATAATGCTCTTATGTACAATCCTTTAGTGCAGTGGGATTCGTTGAGGCTCCTTGAAAGCCACAAGCAGGTCAGGTTTGCAGGATAAATTTATGAAATTTGCATCAGTTGAAATAGATTTGTACATGTGGAGGGGCATAATAAAAACAAACAAACATCTAAGTCCCCTTTTGGCCTAAGGTCTTAAACGTTGAAAGCAGAAGCAGGGAAAATGTCCATTATCAAAAAAAAGTTCAAAAGGAGGTTTTTTTTGATAATGGCCTGTTTAAACGCCCAGACCACCAATACGTCTAAACTTATACCATATAATCAACCTAAAAAAAAGCCTAAGCCCCAAATGTCCAAAACAAGGGCTTTTAGGCGAAGGAGGAGCCAGTCCTTCGCCTAAAAGCTGGATTCTGTAACCGGTGTCTGTCAAAAACAACACCGGTTACAGAATCCACCCCCCCACCCCCGACGACATCAGGGCAAGAGGGAGCCCAAGCTCTCTTGCACCGCGACGCCGGGACAGATAGGGAAAATGCTTGAGTACCTGATTGTAAAACCGCTTAGATAACCTTGATAGGTGGTATATAAAACCCTAATAAACTTAAAACTGACCGTCCCATTAGTTGGGGGGAGGGGGAGTCTCTTAAATGCATTCTCTCCTCCCTCCTCTTCTAGTTGTCACTAGTTGTCTGCCTTATGACATCATTTCCTGGTCCTACGAACAGGAAGTGATGTCGGAGGGAGGGAGGGCTGAGGCTGGTGTGAGCAGCAGGGGGAGACTCTCCTTGCTGCCAGTGACAACTAGAAGAGGTAGGAGGAGGATTGGGGAGAATGTATTTAAGAGAACCCCCCCCCATGCAAAGAGGGGAGGAAAGATGCTGGCCCCCCCTACCAAGTCGGTGTCCAGGGCGCTTTGTTTCCCTGCCCCCCTTATCACACCACCACATCCCATCATGGTGCATTATGGGACCTGCAGCCCTGATTTCAAAGAGTAGCATCAGGCACACTGCTTTGGGATGTAAGTTCAAAACCAAGGCCGGCCAAAAATCTCCAGCCTAGAACTAGGTAACTCGGCATCCTATCTGCTCTCACCAAAAAAACCAGCCCCCACAACTGCTTTCCCACTTCCAAACTTAGCCCAGCCCCAAAATCTAACTCATTGCAAACTTCCCCACCCTCAAAATCTAGCATACCTGCAACTTCCCTGCAATCCATATATTTCCCCACCTCCAAAACTGCTCCCCATCAGTATGTCTTTACTGTTTTGACCTTAGCATAGTGTTCTTGATCTTGGTTTTATTGGAATGAAAGTTTTCTGTCCTATCATCATTGCAGTTCTTTTTCAATTCTTATTTTGTTTTGTTTTTTTTAGCCTGTACACCTGATCTATTGCGCTAGTCCTACGCGGTTTAGCAATTTTGAATAAATTATAACCCGTAGCTGGTTAGTGCTGAACTGAAAACCAGCTATTTTGGGGGTAGAGTCAGCATTTGGCCAGTTACGTGTCAATATTCAACACTTAATTGGCCAGGGTAAGTGCATAAATAAGATCACAAAAAAGTCAGTCCTATTTTTATGTAGCAACCCATAATTGGTTAAGTACTGAATACCACACTTAACCAGCTATGTGTTAGCCTGGTCTAGGATACCCAGATATTCGATTCTGCTGCCCAGACATGACCCAGCATTGAAATTGTGACTAGAGAATGACACAGGGACATATTTTTCTCCATCCTTGTGGAACTCATTTTCCTGTCCCTGCCCCATTCCTGCAAGTTCTGTCCTCATTTGCGCAAGCCTCAAACACTTTAAAATCATAAGTAGCAACATTCTAGAGCTCAGTTTGTGATGTCATAATGCCTCATTGCACCAATGCCTAAGCTCTGTCCTCATCTGCACAAGCCTCAAACCCTTTAAAATCCTAAGTAGCAACATTCTAGAGCTCAGATTGTGATGTCATAATGCCTCATTCCACCAGTGCCTAAGCTCTGTCCTCATCTGCACAAGCCTCAAACACTTTGAAATCATAAGTAGCAACATTCTAGAGCTCAGATTGTGAAGTCATAATGCCTCATTCCACCAATGCCTAAGCTCCGTCATCTGTTTGAGGCTTGCGCAGTTATGGCAGAGCTTACAGGAATGGGGCTGGGACAGGGATAGTGACAAAACTCACGGGGATGGGATGATGAAATTGAGTTCCTGTGGGGACGGGGGAAAAATGTGTCTCCATGTCATTCTCTATTTTCCACTTTAAATGCCACCACCGGCCAGCAAGACACTGCTCGCTACCAGCTGAAAATCAAGTCTCCTATTTCTGCATGCAAAATGACATTTTACCCACATAACTGCCTTTGAAAATGACCTTCAGAGAAATGTGTATTTCTGGAAAAGGGCTTCTCAAGCCCATTCTAATGATGCTACAGCCAGGTGGCTTTTCAGGATATCCATAATGAATATGCATGAGATAAAAATGTCACTTATGCATACTTTGTTAATATTTCAAAAGCTTGGCAAGCTGGGGGTTATCCCAGGCCACCCCACCCATCGACTGAGTATATTCTGTAGCAGAACAGTATGGCCCTAGGGCTCTATCAACCATTGAGGTATGTTTGCTGTAGCCACTATGTTTCTCTATTCTTCCCAGTCTAGTCTAATTTTGATGAAGTTTTTTTTATTTTTTATTGAATGTTTTATGTTTATACTATTGCATTTTTTAAAATTATTATTATACATGGCATGTTGTAACCAACTGTGGATGTTTTAGGCCTTCCTGTGTTAATTTGTTCATCCAAGTAAAAATGATTTGTCCGACAGCATGAGGCAGGACCTGCTTTTACTGGAACATTGGTCCACAACCTGGCAGCTGGGCTTCAATGCGGAAAAAATACAAGGTCATGCACCTTGGTAACAATAATCCGTGTAGGACATACACACTGAATGGTGAAACCTTGTCCAGGACTACAGCAGAGCGGGATTTGGGGGGTGATCATTAATGGAGACATGAAATCAGCCAATCAAGTGGAGAAGGCTTCATCTAAGGCTAGACAAATGCTGGGATGTACCCGTAGAGGCTTTGTTAGCCGGAAGCCAGAGGTCATTATGCCGCTGTACAGAAGCATGGTGAGACCTCATCTGGAGTACTGTGTGCAATTCTGGAGGCCGCACTACCGTAAGGACGTGCTGAGAGTCGAGTCGGTTCAGCAAATGGCCACCAGGATGATCCTGGGGCTCAAGGATCTCTCGTATGAAGACAGGCTGCACAAGTTGCGGCTATACTCTCTCGAGGAACGTAGGGAGAGGGGAGATATGATAGAGACATTTAAGTACATCACTGGTCGCATTGAGGTGGAAGACGACGTTTTCCTTCTAAAAGGACCCTCGTCCACAAGGGGACATCCGCTGAAAATCAGGGGGGGGGAAATTTCATGGGGATACCAGGAAGTACTTCTTCACTGAAAGAGTGGTGGACCATTGGAACGAGCTCCCGGAGCAGGTGATCATAGCCAGCAGCATACAAGATTTTAAGAATAAATGGGATGCCCACGTCGGATCCCTACGAGGGTAGCATAGAGGAGGGCAGCTTGGGGACGAGTGATAGAGCGTAGATTAGGGGAGGGTTGTTGGAGTAGGCAGACTTGATGGGCTATGGCCCTTTTCTGCCGTCATTTTCTATGTTTCTATGTTTCTATCCATCAGCATCCCTCAGAATGATGTTAGTAGGGGTGCCTTGTCTTCCTCACACATTTTCAAAGCACATCGTCTTCCTGCACAGCAGTTGGGTCAAATGGGAACACAGCCAAGCCGATTTATATTTTGAAAGGGATTTGGTTTGCATGCATTGATGCATCATCTTTCATTTGCTAAAGAACACAAGAACTGTGCCATACTGTCCATCTAGTCCAGCATCCTATGTCCAACAGTGACCAAGCCATGTCACATGAAAGTACTTGACAGGAATCTCACTGTTCTCTCTAAAATGAGCAAACGTTCTCTACCAACAATCCTGTTTGGTGGTGGTGGTGGGGAGTTGTTCACTTTCACTGTCCCATTTTCAATAGTGAGGGACAGGCAAGCTCTGCAGGACTCCAGGGACCTGCCTGTTCCTAGCAATTAAAAACACAGTATTAAACTACTAGCCCCCACTGGCAGCAATGCAGTTGGAGGATTCCTGTGTAGCTTAGAAGGAACAGTGGACAGGATTCCAAAATGCTGTTTACTCCCAGGGCAAAGAGGTGGTCTTCTCGAGGTCTGCCTTTTATAAATTCAGCTACAGTGCTTTTACTGCATCCTCTGGTAATAAAGTAGGGATATTAGTGGTATTCACTTCCAGTCCTAGAGGGCCGCTCCTGGGTTCTGTTTTTAAGCTCTTGCTAAAGGATATACCTAAGATGCTATGGGGCTCATAATAAAAAAAAAAAAAAAGTCTAAAAAGTGGCCTAAATGGCTACTTGGACGATCAAAAAGCCTGATCGTCTAAGTATCCATAATCAAAGCTGATTTTAGACATATCTAAAACCAGCTTAGGCCTTTCCCCTGCCTCTAAACGCACAGAGAGAAAAGAGGCGTTTTTAGAGGAGGGGAAAGGGCGGGCGGGAGGTGGGCCGACCTAGACCTAGGCGTGCAGCAGGTATAACCAAAACTTTAGGCAGGTTGCCTAGTCGGCACTTATATGTTTTGACTTAGACCAAGTCAAAACAGGTATAAGTGCCGAAAAGGGGCCGTTGAGCTGATCATGGCTGCTGCAATCAGCTCAGTGGCCCCAGCAACCTGCCTACACCCTACAGCAATGATCACGGCAGGAGAGATGGCTCATCTCCCCTGCCACGATCCACCCTTCCCCCCCCCCCCCGACAATGATAAGGGCAGGAGGGAGCCCAAGCCCTCCTGCCCCGCGGCACCCCCAAACCCCCGATGAAGATCGTGGCAAGAGGGAGCCCAAGCCCTCTTTCCCTGTGATCTCCAAATCCCCCCCCCCACCGAGTCTGATGGGGCCAGGAGGGAGCCCAAGCCCTCCTGGCCCGGTGACACCCCCTAACCTCCACCCCCCACTAAAATACAGGCAGGAGGGATCCCAGGCCCTTCTGCCCTTGATGCAACCCCCCCCCCACGACTGGCCCCCCGAACCCCCAATCGCCCCCCACCAACCTGTGATCCCCCTGCCGACCCCACAACCCACCCACCCTATTCTGGTTGGCCCAGGTGCCTCAGGCCCTACCTGTGGGTGGGGTTTGAGTTGCCTGGGCCAATCCGGCCCCATTCCTGAGCTGGCTGGCCTGCCGGATGGGCGGGCTTGGCACCCGTCCGTCCTGCTAACAATTTCAAGGTATGGGGGTGGGGGGGTTGTGGGGTCGGCGGGGGGGGGGGTCGCAGGTTGGCGGGGAGCGATCAGGGGTTCAGGGGGGGGCCGGTCATGGAGGGGTTGCGTCGAGGGCAGGAGAGCCTGGGATCCCTCCTGCCCGTATTTTAGTGGGGGGTTGGGGTTAGGGGGTGTCACCGGGCCAGGAGGCCAAGCAATAATCCACTGTCTCATCCCCTCTATCCACCTACTCCTTTTGCCTTCCAGCTCTCGAATCGGGGGGGGGGGGGGGGAGGCATGCCAATAGTACTGCAGTCTGAGAGGAGGCGATGCTTTGACTACAATTCTAAGACAAAATAGGTTTCTGGAAATACAAAACATCCAAATCAAACATCTTATCTTATATTCAGGCTAACAATACGTACATTGATAGAGGCACTTAGATGCTGCCGCTCTGAAAAGGTGTAAAAAAAAAAGTATGTTTAGAATGTACAATAACTTCTTTGCCTATGGCATAATAAAGGGTAGTTAAGATTATGGGCAACAGATGGCTTATACAGTTATTACTCCCTAATTATAACTCCTCCTAGCAAACTTTTCCATTTTTGTTCCTCAAAGCAGAATAAGAGAAACTGTAAGATTGACTGGTTAATCCTTCTGAACATGACTTATACTTTCAGCTTGCTGCCCCGTATGCCTGGAATAAACTACGAGTCCAGCAGTATAGTAAGGCGATCCACACTAGGCGCGGTTTTCCGCTCCTTGCCATTCACATGTGCCCCTTGCCTTCCCCATAGCTTTTTTACTTCCCCGGAACGAGGTTGCTGCCCGCGTCGGCATTGGCGCTCCCCTCTAACATCACTTCCGGTTCCCGCACCTAGGCAGTGACGTCAGAGGGCGAGCGGACACCGACGTAGGCCTGCCGCTCACACCAGAGAAGTTAAAAAGGTATGGCAAAAGGGGTGCGCAACGAGGGGAGGGGTGCCGCTCACCCTTACTATGCCACTGCCCGAGTCCATCCACCATGCCCCTTCCCTTCTTCAAAAGTACACTTCTCCCTCCGTATTCGCGGTTTCAGCACTCACGGTTTTGCTTATTCATGATTTTTCGCAAGCCGACTCTTCCCGCCCCCCCCAAATTACGTCATGCGTAAACTACTGTACCGATAAAAAGTTTGGCGCTTACCAGCTTTCGCCCTGAAAATCGCTGCTTCACAACGTTCACAATCGCTGCTATTATTCACAATTTAAATATATTAAAGGACGGCTATTACAAAAAAAACAAACAAACCCGTGAACAACATATAAAAAGTTATTTGTGGTTTTTCCGTAGTCGCGGTCATGTTCCGCCCCTAATCACCGCGAATTTGGAGGGAGGAGTATAGGCTGAAAAACCTACCTTTTTGAGATAGCCTTCAACGCATAACCCTACTCCCTCTTGCCCTTTGCTCACCAACCTAGACAGCGGTTTAATCATCCCCTCTAATTGTAACTTGGCATCCTGTTTGTCTCTCTTGATTTTAGATTGTAAGCTCACTTGAGCAGGGACTGTCTTCTTTGTAACTCTGTACAGCACTGAATACATCTGGTAGCACTCTAGAAATAATTAAGCGGTAAGGGATTTTTTTTTTTTTTAAGTCATGTTTTTCTTTCTGTCAAATAAGATTTTGAGACCACTATACAGAATGGGCTGATCGCACGACGGGATGAAAAAAAAAAAAGCGCAGAGCAGCCCAGCAAACAGCCGGCAGAGGAAGAGGAGACAACTTCTCTACTCCCTGTGGCTGGCAACAGTGAAGAGGAATTTGCCTCCTCCTTCAGAGGAGATGTTCCGGGCTGTGGCCCTGATAGGAGTCTGCATTTTGACATCTCTCGGTCACTTTCTCCCTACTATGCTTATGTCACGTACTGTGTTGTGCTGACCCTGGACAAAACTACTATTGCTACACATTTTCAAAGGTATTTGTGGGCACTGTTCCATCTAAGCTGAGTGGAAGGTAGAGAACGACATGGAGACAAATTTGTCTCCGTTCCGCAGGAACTCAATTTCTCCATCCCATCCCCATGAGTTTTGTCACTGTCCCTGCCCCTGCTCTGTAAGCTCAGCCTTAACTGCACAAACTTCAAACACTTATGATTTTAAAGTGCTTGAGGCTTGTGCAGATGAGGATGGAGCCTGCAGGAATGGGGCAGGGACAGGAAAATAACTCACCGGGACGGAAAAATGAGCTCCCATGGGGACAGGGAAAAATTTGTCCCCATGTCATTCTCTAGTGGGAGGCCTCCAACTGCATTGCTGCCTTTAGGAGGCGAAGCTTCAATATTGTGTTTTCAATCACTAGGGATAGGTAGGTTCCCTGGAGTCCTGCAGAACTTGCTTGCCTGTCCCTCACTATTGAAAATGTAATAGTAACACAGCCCCCTCCCCACACCACTGGCAAGAGGACTCCTACTAGTGAATTGATTCACTTTTTTTTTTTTCAGTGAGTCCCGACTCCAGACATACCTCTGGGCCTCTTAAGTAGCAGCAGAGGTGGCGGTGATCAGCTTGGCAGATGCAGCGCAGTGAACAGGCTTCTCCTAGCTTGTCTCAACAGGGCCTTCCCTCTGCCGCATCAATAATGGCACGGCAGAGGGAAGCCCTAGTGGGCATGCCACTAGAAGCCTGTTCATCACGCTGTCTTTGCAAAGCTGGTCACCGCCACTACCTACTGCTACTTTAGGAGGTCCGAAAAAGGGGATGGTCAGTCAGGAGATGCTGTAAAGGGGAATAGGACGGATGGAAAGCTGCTATACAGGAGAATGGGAGGGAGGGCGGAAAGAGGAAGAATTGGTGGATATGTGATGGAGGACAGGACGGGAGAGATGCAATAGAGGTAGAAAGGGGTGAGAGGAAGATATTCTGCGTATGGTGGAGGGCATGGAGAAGAGAGAGAGAGAGAGAGAAATGTTGGACAGAGTAGAGGGCAGGGAAAGGTGGTGCATGGGGAGAAAGAAATGGTGCACATGATAATGGAGAGGAGGAAGACAGAGATGCTGCATGGATGGGATTAGAAAGGTTTGACCCAGGGCACAAGGTAGGGAGAGAGAGAGAGATGGTAGACAGTGGGAAAGAAACAGAAATGTTGGAAAAGGCAATGGAAGAGACAGTACAGAGATAGAATATGGATGGTGAACACGGAGAAAGAAGAAAATATCAAATAGGCAGGAGACCCTGGCGAGCAAATTAACAGAAGACAAACAGAAACCAGAGCTTGGGACTAAAAAAGATTTGAATAATAAAATGATCAGACAATAAAAGGTAGACAAAATATATTGTAATCACAAAACAGAAAATAAAATTGTCAGATTTGAAATGTATATCCTGCCAGAGCTGGTGTTAGACAGCGAGCGTGAGTTAGGTCCTAACAAAGGCCAAGATTTTTTTTTTTTTAAACACACATTAAAAAAACAACAGGCTCCTATCGCAGCTGTTCTGGTAGCGAATTTTAAAAAAGCTTGTCATTCTCCAGAAAATGCTCATGTAAATAAGGTTGGCGGAGAGTAGTGAAGACTCGCTAAATATGCATGTGCCCTTCGCTGGTGATAGCAATGGGCACATGCGTAGAAAAAACACAATTGCAAAAACACAACAGTGGGAGAGATGCCCACTCTCTCTCGCTACCAAATGAAACCTCCCCCAGCAGTGGGAAAGATGCCCATTTTCTCCCACTGCCACACAACACCCCCACCCCTCCTCCGACCCCTCTCCCCCATACCTTGAATTAGATGGCTGACCGAAGGAATGCCTACTCCCTCTGGCCAACTGGCCCGCGTCTTCAAAATGGGCCTTCCCCTCCCCAGTGCAACCTGGGATACAACAGGGAGGGGCCTGAGGCTCTGATTGGCCCAAGTTATTTAAGGCCCCTCCCTGGGCCAATCAGAGCTTCAGGCCCCTCCCTGTGTATCCCAGGATGCACCGGGGAAGGGAAGACCCATTATGAAGAGGCGGGCCAGCTGGCCATACCGAGTAGACATCCGTCCGGTCAGCCATCTAATTCAAAGTATGGGGGAGAGGGGTTGGAGGCAGAGGGGGGGTTCGCTTGGCAGTATGAGAGAGTGGGCATTTCTCTCGCTGCAGGGGAGGGTGTTGTGTAGCAGCAGGAGTGAATGGGCATCTCTCCTGCTACCGGGGTTTAAAACAGTGCTGCCACTGTACCGGCACCCCTGGACCAGTCGCTGATTTTTGTCGCCAAAAGCTGACGCTGCTTTTAAAAAATGGCTCGGCGATTTTAAAAAAATCCACCGGAGTGCTCATTGTAATGTTGAAGAGCCCATTTGCAGGGCAGTGTTGGAGACTGCTAGAAAGCGCTTTAAAGACAGATATAAGCCGTTTTGATAATCCGCTGCTAAAATGCGTGCAGGCTAAACCTTCGGAAACCAGTTTAGTGACCGTGTTAACGTTTTAGAGAATCTGGGCCAAAGAAAGGAAAAGTTTTTTTTAAAAAATTTTGTTTACACTACTACAGCACCAGCATAGGGCTGGAGAGGATAAAGGGGGCTGGGGTGGGTGAAAAGGTTACAAAATAAACCTGCCAGTATGTTGGGGGGAAAAAAAAAAAAAAAAGCCTTTTTGGACAGGAAAAGTGAATCAAATTGAAAAAATCAATTCAATAGGCCAAATCGAATCAAAACATTTTCCCCTGAATCGGGCAGCGCTAACTCCCACTCAGCTTAGAGGGACCCATGTTTGCAGTGGGAGGGGGGATGTTTTCTGTCTAAGGCACTGTGACCATATTTCTGTTTTAGAATTAGTGCAAAACCACCTCCCTTCATTTAAAAAAAAAAGTTCCCTGTACAGTATTTAGCTCTCATTATGCCATAACACAGCTTTTCATTATTAACTAGGTTCCAGGAATTTATACGTTACAGTTTCTGAAACTATAGAGATCATTGTCCTGAATTAAAAAAAAAAAAAAAATAGAATGAGGAAACATTTAACATACTATAGCTAGAGCCAAACTTTGGTTTTAATTGAAGCCCAAGTTGAAATGGAGGCAGCAGAGACAATATCCTATTATTGAACAGGGTCCACTGAGTTTTGTCCTTTCTGAGCTAAATTCTGTGGTCAATTAAAAGAAACAAATTTGATTCCACTGCCAATAGAAAACCAAAATGAGAACCAGGCTGTGGAGAAGAAAAGAAAACTCAAACAGGACACAGAGCAATGCCAGACTAGAAATTTTACCACATTCATCTGGGACCACAGTTCATTATACACTGAATCACTCTCTCCGTAGTTACAACCTCTTGATGTCCAGAAGCACCACCTGGGGCTCAAAACTTCTCACTGCCCCCTGGCTTCACGTGCCGCCTCGTTACTGGATCATTTTATTCTATTTTGTGATTATTTTTTGCCAATATTTTAAATATTGAATGCAAAGCGGTCAGAAGAGAGGCGAGAAAGTTTACTAGGGCTGACACCTTGATAACGCTACCCAGCGAAACATGTCATGTCGGTGAAACACCCTAGCGGCAGACCACATAGACATAAGCTAAGTAGTGCTTTTCACTTTGCTCATAGTGATGTAAAAGAGCACTATATTTAAAATATTGGCAAAAAATAATCACAAAATAGAATTAAATAATCCAGTGATGAGGCGGCACGTGAAACCAGGGGTCCCAGGTGGTGCTTCTGAGGATCTGGCTGTAACTGTGGAGGGAGGGATTCAGTGTATTGTAGTCGCAGATGAATGTGGAAATTGTTGAACCGCAGTTATATACATCAGAGCCAGTGCTGAGATTGAGACTAGGAATTTTAAGCATAGAGGTCTTAAGCATAGAGCAGTGGTTCCCGAATCTGTCTTGAAGGCTCCCCAGCCAGTCAGGTTTTCAAGATATCCACAATGAATATCCATGCTCAGTTCAAATACGTGCGCTGAGCACGTACAGAAGTGCTGGGTGTCAGAGGTCGAAGCAGCCTGCCAACTTCTGTTGTGTGGGCTGGGCCCCCGACAGGCAGGGCCGGATTAAAGGGTAGGCTCAGTAGGCACGGGCCTAGGGCCCGAAATGGTCAGGGGGCACGCCACCAGAACCACCCTCCCTATTTTGCTGCAGCGGAGAAATGGGCGGAGAAATGGCAGATGAAGTTCAATGTGGAGAAATGCAAGGTAATGCATTTAGGCAATAAGAATAAGGAATACGAGTATACAATGTCAGGTGCAACTCTGGGGAAGAGTGAACAAGAAAAGGACCTGGGTGTACTGATAGATAGGACCCTGAAGCCGTCGGCACAATGCGCGGCAGCGGCAAAGAAGGCAAATAGAATGTTGGGCATGATAAAGAAAGGAATCTCGAGTAGATCGGAGAAAGTTATAATGCCGCTTTATAGGGCAATGGTCAGACCCCACTTGGAATACTGCGTCCAACATTGGTCTCCCTACCTAAAGAAGGATATAAAACTGCTGGAGAGGGTGCAGAGACGAGCAACAAAACTGGTGAAGGGTATGGAGAAACTGGAATACGAGGACAGACTTATAACACTAGGATTGTTCTCCCTTGAGAAAAGGAGACTGCGTGGGGATATGATCGAGACCTTCAAAATACTGAAAGGAATCGACAAAATAGAGCAGAGAAGATTATTTACATTGTCCAATTTGACACGGACTAGAGGACATGTAATGAAGCTAAGGGGGGACAGGTTCAGGACTAATGTCAGGAGGTTCTGCTTCACTCAGAGAGTGGTTGACGCCTGGAATGCCCTCCCAGAGGAGATTATGACAGAATCGACCGTCCTAGGCTTCAAGAGCAAACTAGATGCATATCTCCTTAAGAGAGGCATATAAGGATATGGTTGACTATAAATTACGCCAGGTGTACACCTGGCAGGGCCTCCACGTGTGCGGATTGCCGGAGTTGATGGACCGAAGGTCTGATCCGGAGATGGCAGTTCTTATGTTCTTATGTTCTTAAGCTGCTTTCCTTAACCAGCAGCAGCGGCAGTAACCTTTAAATCAGGGGTGTCCAACCCGCAGCCCAGCTTGTGCTCCCTATCGAGTCCCAACGCTACCTTCTCCCTCCCTTCTTTCTGTGCCTCCCTCCAGCGGGTGTTTCGCTTCTGGCCGGCTCCCTCGATGCCTGCAGTCGTTTTTCTGTTCAAAAGCTGCGGGCGTTGACTCCTCGCGCGATCCATGGCTGCATCGGAAGCCTTCTCCGACGTCATGACAGAGACAGGCAGCAGATTGTGCAAACAACAAAGTTTTCAGCCCATCCAACAAAGTTGGGCTAGCCACAGGTGTTGTAAGGGTGAGCAGCGCTTCTCCCCCCCCCCTCCCCCCAAGTGTGCACCCCCTTCCCTTTCCCCATACCTTTTTAACTTCTCCAGCATGAGCAGCATGCCCATGTCTGTCAGCTCACCCTTTGACATCACTTCCTAGGGTCCGGTCCCGGAAGCGACAATGTAAGGTCACTTTGGTCAGCCATAAAACTTAGAGACTTAAAGGAAGCGACAGGTATATTTTATTCAGCATATGCGGACCCCTGAGCCCCAAGCTGGTAGCTTCAGAAGTGCCAAAACCAGGAAGTTACAGAGAAATTTATTCATTTTTCTGGCTATACGACTGAATTCTAGAAAAAAACTTTTCACGTGTTACTTTTCTTAACAATCATTGGTCTTAAGCTCACACTAGCAGGTCACTTATCTAAGCCCTGCAGTCTTTCTGTCACATGTCCAGGAGGGCGGAATACAATATCGTGTATGCTGAGATAACCATAAGAAGCTAAAATGCCCAAGCTAAAACACCCAATTCAGGCAGGCTAGAACATCAGATAAATTAGGTCTGCAGCTAAACATAATTCAGCATTTTATTAAAGAGAAAACTTAATTTAAAACTCAGGAAAACCAGTCCCAGACTCCTTCAACGTCAGAGAGAGTCCCAATGCTGACACGGGCAGCAACTTTATGCCAGAGAAGTAAAAAAGGTATGGGGAAGGCAAGGGGTGCATGGCAAGGAGAGGATCGGAGGGGGAGGAGAGAAGAAGGGGAACAGTTAATCAGCAGGCTGGGCTGGAGGGCAGAGGATTGAAAGCTATAATCAAAAAGATGGGTTTTCAGTCTGCTTTTAAACAACAGAGACTTTTTCTTGGACTTTTAGGTGAAGTTTCAGTTGTAGAGAGGTAGAGCTGGGAGTCATCAGCATAAAGTTGAGACTGGAAACCATGGGAGGAGATCAGGGCACTGAGGGAAGATGTGTAGAGTGAGAAGAAAAGAGGTCCTAAGACAGAACCTGCTATCGGGGTAGCAGCAGAAGAGAACCCACCAATACATACACTTCCCCCTCTGCATTCGCGGTGATAGGGGAACAGTATGACAGTGAATACCGAAAAACCGTAAATAACTTTTCATATGTTATTTGCATTTTTTTTTGTAAAACAAAAAAAGCCCCCCCAAAGATTTAAAAAACGCGAATAACCTGACCTGCAAGTGTAGTGATTTGCTGCATACAACGCTGGGAGCATCGATTTTCTCTGTGAAACGCTGGGAGCAGTGATTTAAATTTGGGGGTGGAGCTAGGGAATGAAAAACCGCGAATAATCGAAACTGTGAATACGGAGGGGGAAGTGTACACTAAAGGTGCGTTGGGAAACATAGGAGGCAAACCTAGTGGCTAACTATCCTCATTGCATGATGACTTCCCTCTGCCCCTCCCCCCTCAACCAGGGACCTGGAACACTCCCTCCAAGGCATCTGCAGTCTCATGGGACCCAAGGAGCAGAAGATCTGAGTTGAGAATTGAATCCTGGCCTCTCTGTATTGCAATGTGCAGCTCAGCTATGGATCAGGGCAATTGCTAATTTTCTAAATTATTTGGAATGAAGCTTGGCTCTCCTTTATTCTGCCTCACTCCCTTTAGGGTAGATGGGTAAAAGCTTCTCACTCGGACGTGGTCTCTTTAGGAATGGCGTGTCACATAATGTCTTGCTTTAGAGAGAGAGAATTTGCTTTAAATTGCAACCCCTCCCCAAGGCATTTTCAAGATTCTTAGTGAGTGTGGTGACACATCAGGTTATGTAACTTAATTATAAGAAATCTAGATTGATTCTATTAGGACATGAGTTCTCCATTTTCTGTCTTGCTCTTATGTACGTACAAACACTTAAAATGAGTCAAGAAATTTCTGGCATGTAGACAGTGAATTCAGGCACTAGGTGGCGCTTTTCAACTCTGTTGTCATAAATATGTGGGAGTTATTTCCTCTATTAAGTATGTTTTCTTTGATCGAGACCAGCTTCAGTTTTTGTTGGAAGCTAAACAATCTAAA
Organism: Geotrypetes seraphini; assembly: GCF_902459505.1. NCBI lineage: Eukaryota > Metazoa > Chordata > Amphibia > Gymnophiona > Dermophiidae > Geotrypetes > Geotrypetes seraphini. The sequence continues at coordinate 20,607,562 of NC_047090.1, read as the reverse complement.
GTGGTTTAACCTGGAGTGGGTTGTTTTATGTTGGGTTTCTTTTTGTTATGGATCTAATTGGAGCTTAAATAGTATTATTTTTGGACATGATCCTTCCATAGCATTATTCTTCATCCACATATTTTTCAGCGTTGTTATCCCTTTGCTTCAAGGACTTTGTTTCTGGTTCTTCCCTCTTCTTGTAGATTATGATATAGATGTTGTAAGGATTGTTAGTCAGGCCCCCACAATGTATGGTTGGTGGGGTTATATTAGAGGCGCCCTTACAAACGCCAGGTCCCAGGTTCAGTTCCCTCATTGAAGATTCACCAGGAGTAGAATCAAATAAGAAACACAGCCAAAGGTGATTGCATAAAGAATATATTATAGAAATAGGCTTACAGAAAAGCAATATTTATAAGCAGTACAATTAAGCATTACAATTAAGTAAAGAGCAAAGCAGTTTCCCTGCCTTACAGAGTCCAGAAGGAAGCGTGAAGTTCCAGGGAAAGGCAGAGAGAGAGAAAAGGGGGATTGGGTGATGCTTCGTGTTCCATAGATAAAGAGAAGGATAGACAGAGAGATAGAGAAAGAGAGAGCTGCAGATGTGTTGCAGAAAGGAGGCTTTTATAGCTTGGAATCTTATTCTGTGTATAGAAACTATTGTATGTCCCAGTATCTTTCTGTTTAGAATTTGTAAACTGTTTGAAACAATGGTTAATTTAATTGATAAGGAGGGTGTGATACTTGCAGGCATGGTAGATGGGATTAGTCTCTGGCTTCTTTGTCCCATTCAAGCAGCCTATCTTCTTGATAAACAATCCAGTCTGGCTGAATGATTAATGTATGTGAATTCTGTGCAGGAGCACAGAATTCTGCATCCAGAGTCAGATAATTTCCCATAGGCCTTTGCTGACATTAGTTATGCCAACTGAAAATGCTGTTTGCTAGCAATAGCTATGCTGACAGATGTGTTCATGATTATCATTCTTATACTTGCAAAAGTTGAATGTGAACAAATGTTTTGTGTACATTTTTTTTCCTTTTTTTGTTTTACACACATTATACCTTCTCATTAACAGCGGGATCTGGAAAAGCCCAGTTGTCACCCATTATTCCCCCCACCCTGCTACTTGCCACACATTTTCCCCCTAACATGGCCATAACATAACTAAAGCTCAACTCTCTTCTTGGGTAAATAGCCACAGCTCTGTTTATTGGCAACCATAACAAGTTCAAACATAACAGCAACCAGAACAATTCCCAATCTACCAAAAATTAGCCTAATAATACTTCTAGCCACTGACCCTGCCATGTCAGCAAAGGTCTGGGGGGTGGCATGTACCTCCATGTCCCATTTCCCAGGGTCACCTGACCCCAAGAGTGCAGCTTCCAGCTGGCCCACAGCTCATCCCCGGATGAGCCCAGCAAACAGTAGTTCGGGATAACCGCTCTCCCAGCATCCCGAACTACCTCCCAACCAGTCACCACTGGCCAACAAAAGGGAAGGGAGGGTGGGAAAAACCACCTCCAAGGACCAGGTAAGTCTTGTATCCTCCAAGGTCCCAGCTTTTCTACTCCTCACCAGAACCCCTCGTGGCTGCTCCCTCTTCTCCAATCCCTTCATATTCTCCCGGCGGGAATTGCCACCAACCAATTATGTCCCACAGAGACTCCACCATGCTGCTGCCGACCTTCCCAGTACAGTCTCAGTGGGTGACAATGTGGGCCTACCAGCCCTGCGTTATGGTCACCCATCGATATCTGCTCTTGGGCTCATATTTTTGGGGAGATAAATTGTTTTGTTGATTTGGTCTTCAATGCATGCCAAAATGGGAAGGTCGAGATGTTCCAATCGGGGTCTGTATTGTCAGTAACATAAAAACATTCAGTGACTCAACGCTGCATGCGTTTCGGTACTCGGAGTACCTTTCTCAGGAATCTTGAAATTTGTTGTTTTAAAAACCAAATGGTTATGTTTTAAAGGTATGTTTTGAAAAATAAATGTTGCCTCTCTTATAAAGAAGATTTAAACTGGCTCAAATAAAGCAGTGCAATGAAATTTTCTGGTTCACATTTTTGGCACGTTCCACTGCACATTAATCATTTCACAAATTCAGAGTCCAATCCATTTACTGTATTGTCATTTATAGGACCCCTGAGGAAGACAGTTTTGTTGCTATTAAATTGATTTACAATGCAAAGAAATTTGATCACGTTACACCTTTACTGATCGATGCTCATTGGCTTCCTATAAGCCATCGTATTTTATATAAGGTATTGCTGCTTATATTTAAAACTCTAACTTACAATGAGCCCCAGTTTATATCAAGAATGTTAATCCCTTACAACCCCATTCGCTCTTTAAGATCATCCTCCCAAAATTTATTAGTCATACCCTCCCTGAAAACAATAGGAACAAGAAGATCAGACATGTTCTCTGTCATGGGCCCACAATGGTGGAATTCTCTCCCACAATATATTACAATCGAAAGAGATTTACAATCTTTTAAAAAATCTTTGAAAACACACCTTTTTAAAGACGCTTTTAATTCTTAGTATTATTTAATCTTTTTTTAGCATTTTAACTTTAAATCTAACCCTTCCCTTATGTTTTTTTCCCTATTTGTTTTCTTAACTAACACAGATGTAATCTTTTCCCTCTCTCTCCCTCCACCTCAAGTTTGTCCTGTCTCAAATTTATGTTATTGAGTTTTAATTTTGTACCTTGATATTTTATGTTTTATTTTGTACATCGCTTTGTAAACAGATTTAGCGATAAATCAAATGTTAATAAACCTTGAACCTTGAAACACGTGTTGAGTCCACAGTTCCCAACATTTTGGTGTCCTACATATTTTTTTCCGTGGATTATTGGATTGAACTTTTAATAAAGCCTGCATCTTGATCATCTTCTCCACAGTGTCTTTGGGGTTTTTTTTACTGTTGCAGAGGACTTTACTGAGTTTGATTATTGGCAGGAAATCCAGTCTAAATCTTCTTTATAAGAGAGGCAACGTTTTTTTCAAAACGTACCTTAAAAACATAACTGTTTGGTTTTTAAAACAACAAAATTTCAAGACTTCTGAGGAAGGTACCCCGAATACTGAATGTCACTGAATGTTTTTATGTTACTGACAATAAAGACCCCGACTAGAACATCTCGATCTTCCCACTTTGTTTTGTTGATCTGATTGCTTCCGTGGGTATTTCCTACCATTTTTAGTGATACAATTAAGGCCCTCATATAAGCATATTCATTACATGCATATTCATGGTGAAAATCTCGCAGGATCAAAACCTCTTACAGGTTTCATTGTCTTTAACCCTCCTGGTAGTGTATTGCAGGTATCTACCATCCTGTCGGTACAGAATTTATTTTCCTATGAACTTTCCTCCCTGTAGCCTCACATTATTCACCTTCCTGGTCTGTGAATTATTTAATTATTTCTATCATATCTGCTCTATCCTTTTTTCTTTCCAGTGAGCACATTTTGAGTGGCATGGCTTTGGCTTCTATTTCTGGAACATTTAAATTTGATCTCCTTCACATCCAAGGGATTCAGTGGAGAAGACTGGAACAATTTTTATAGCTGAGGAGTGGAATGTTTTTAACCCATGTACTATAAAAGCCTGCACCCCCCCAGGGGGTGCTGGAGAACTGGCTCCAACGCTGCAGTGTGTTTTAAAAAAATCATGCAAAATAGTTCATATTCTTAGTGGTAATGCATGCACGCATAGCCATATTGGGTTTCTACTGGAACAGTTCTCTGCAACCACACTTAGGAAGCCCAGGTTATAAAGGAAGAGATTCATGAATATAGGACTTAGCCAAACTCTCTCACACCAGCTCACATTATTTCAAGTTGGCTCACACAACAAATGTACATTCCCAGTGCAGGACTCATAGATTCTATGATACCAGCAGGGGATTTCATTTTATGACATGTATTTGCCAAGGCTGGCACCAGCTCCAGAAGTGAATCATGCTGGACATTCCAGAGACTGAAGTCAAAATAAGCCATATGGATTGAGAAACGAATGCCAGCAGCTATTGGGTTGAAGATTCATCTGCTTATTCTGCACTGTTTATCTGCAAGCTATTTATCACTGATTGCCTATGCCAAAGAAAATCTAAAGGAGCTGGCACACAATATCAAGTAGGAACATGTGGAACGGCGAAAGAAAACTTTTAAATTACTTTTAAGACTTAAAACTTAGATTATTATGGTTTATCCTCTACAGTAGTTATGTCTGAGAACTGCCCGAAATTTGCTGAACACCTAAACGGTGTGAGGGCTTTGCAGAAGCTGATCCTTTTTTACTTTAAATCATTTTTATTAGATAAATAATAAATACAGTGTACAATGTATAAATGAACAATTACAATCATGTAACATATAAGTATAAATATAAAATTAAACACTTTATAAATTAATGGTATTAACTTTTTTAAAGAAGCAGTCTTAGAATTTATAGGGAAGGGATAAAAATCATTATCTTTTGAAAGGATTACCCTATGGCTCCGGGTTTTACTTCCATTGACAGATTAGAGGCAACTGGGTTTTATTTCCATTAAAAACAGTGGAAGTGAAACCCGGATGTCTCAATCCATCCTCCTTTTTCTGGAACCACATGGTAACCCTATCTTTTGAGGGGTGAGAGAGGGAGGGGAGTTGTGAAAGCACTAACGGTCTACTGTTCAACACGTTGAAAACCAACTCCAGTAACAATGTTAGATTGTGGAAGAACATGACAGTGGTCGCAATTATCTGACCTTTGCTAATCAGATCATGTGGTTTATCCGACAGACCCCTCCCCCACCAAGTGACCTCATTGAGTTGATTCCCGTCCTGTTTTCTGATTTCACATGCTCTATTGTGAAATATATTGCTCTCTGTGTGCCTACACTATAGGCATTTTTGCGGGTCTAGGGAGATGGGTAGGAACACCTAAGCGCACCTAAGGCTGGGTGTGGGCATGGTTTCACCCGGAAGCAGGGCCGGATTAAAGGATAGGCCCAGTAGGCACGTGTCTAGGGCCCGAAGATGTCAGGGGGCTCACCGGTGCAGTGCTTTAGGGCCGTTTGGGTCCTTGTGGTCCAGGCATTTCTCCCCTTAACTGGCTCATCTCCCTCACCTTTGCAGTCATCTTTCCGATGTTTTGTTTTGTCAAACGGGCCCCAGCATCAACGGCACATGATATCTTGTGAGCGGTGCTCGGCCCAAAGCTTCCCTTCTGACATGAACCACCAAGGCTGAAACAGGAAGCTGCGTCAGAGGGGAAGCTTTGGGCTGAGCACCGCTCGCAAGATAACTTGTGCCTTCGATGCCAGGGCCCGCTGTGAGTGCTGAGTCTTTCAGCATCTCTCAAGCCCCCACCCCGAGGGGGTTGGACACAACAGGCCTTGAGATGTGTGATGGGACACTGAAAGGTTCACCAGTGACACTGACTTTTAAAGAGCTTCTCTACTGCAACATTTGCAAGCTGTGCTGGTGTTATTCTCCTGTCTTCCGAAGCCTATAGGTGGATATTTTGTCCCTGAAGTTATTTCAATGCAAAAACTCCCATCCTGCCTTGCCCTTCGATAGGTCTCACAATCAGGGCCTTCCTGAGGCCTGTGTACAGGGCCCAAGAAAGACAGGGATGCAAAAATCACTCCCCGTCCATTGTCTCCCCTGCATTGGGTGGGGCAGAAGCACAGAGGCGTGTCATCCAAGGCAATTCCATCTCAGGATCCTATGTTCACATGTGAGTTTCCAGGTGCGCTACTCTTCTTTTACCAATCTTTGCTTGTCTACCGTTTCCAAAGCTGTTCCACCACCCCCAAAAGGTGCCTGATCCCCTGCTGTTTTTGCATGCTGATTGTGTATTGTTCCTGATTTATTGATGGTAACATGTTTTGTCTGACCACATAACTGACCTTTATTTCTGTACTTCTCCACTAAATTCTGCAAGGACCACCTTGGGCTCATGGCAACGTCTGAGCACAGGAGGCTGAACACAAAGGGAAAGGAGGCTATTATACATAAATATGCACAACCCAAGCCAAGGGTCCCTTGGTGCTCCCTAATGAGCTGTCACCTAGTCATGATAGCTGCAGAGCTGTGTATAGGATTTAAAAGGGTATGAGATCCAGGAAATACAATGGAAGATCAGAAGCTGATCAATGACAAATATGAAAAAACAAACTAGAGTAGAAAACCATTCAGTCCCAGTCCAAGTGGCTAGTTTACGTAATTGAAAGGCTTGAGAGACAGATTTTAAAATCAGATTTTATATCCTGCCCCAAATTTGAAATTAGGGGGCCTGGAGTATTCCAGAGTAAAGAAGTCAATTTAGCAAAGGCATGTGACCTCCAAAGAAATTTTGCTTGGGGGAAGGGGGGAGACTAGCAACAAGTTATTATGAGATGAGGAAACTATCATTGTGAGTACATAAATAAGTGAGTTGGCTATGTAGATAGGCAATACAATATGACTTCCTGATGGGCCAGCAAAGAGATATTAAATTTAATTCCGTATGAGATGAGTAGATTTTACCAAGGGAGTGGGCTGTATTCTGGGAAATAACCAAATCTGAGGGGAGGAAAGGAGGGGAGAGAGAGATATGTTAAAATTTCCTGGGAGGGAGGGAGAGATGGAAGGAAAGAAGACGCATGCCACATAGTGGGGGAAACAGAGAGAAGTAAATGGATGCCAGACCAATTGGGGGGGGGGATGGAAGGGAGAGGCATTTTCTGGAAGAGGCATAGAAAGAGAGCCGATGTCATATGGAAGAGGCAGAGAGAGGGCAGACAGTGGATAGAAGGAAGAGAATGATGAGAAGATGAGGAAAGCAGAAACCAGACAACAAAGGCAGAAAAAAAATTTCTATTTGTTTTATTTATTTCTTTTTGCTTTAGAATACTGCAGGTCAGCAGGTTATTTATTTTTGCTTTAGGATTATTGTAGCTGTGTTGATTTTCATTTATTAATAGAAAATAGAAGTAAGGTGATACTGTTTATTGGACTCATTTTAATACATTATTTTACCTAATTCAGAGACCATAACTCCTTTCCTCAGGTCAGGACAGGGATACTGCAACAGCAGTATAGTTTACTGACCTGAAGAAAGAGGTTTTAACCTCTGAAAGCTAATTGAGAAATGTATTAGTCCACTAAAATGACGGGCACTAAATTTTCTTCCTGCCATACTCCTTGCTTCCTACCCAAATGCAAAATATAAATTGATGGGCTTCCCAAAGCCCTGTCAGCTGAAGATCTCTTCCTCTAGGAAGGAAGGGGGGATTTGTTCAGAGATGTTTGGAGGTTGCATAGAAGAAAAACTGTATACTGGCACTGGTATGGTAATCTTTGTTGTTTGTTTTGAATTTTAAAATAAAGAAGTAAATAAGAAAATGGGTAAATAATTTGGGGCGGGGCAGGGGGGTGGGGCAAGGGCAAGGTGGGGAGGAGCAGGGGGCCAAGTGGACTTGTGTGCCTAGGAGCCCTCGACGAATTCATGCTGCCCTGCCCAGAAGTGGCCTTGGGCAAGTTTTATTGGCCCTAGGCATCTCCCTAGAGCCATGACAGACATCTGAAATATAGGTCATTAAAATGCCAGCCTACATTTCAAATAGACATGGCCACTCAGCTGATCACTGTCATGATCAGCTGAGTGGCCACAGCAAGAAACCCCTGAACCCCACTGCAAGTCATCCAGCATCAGGGTTGCCCAATTCCTCCTGCCGCCAAACCCCCACCTGCCACTTTCCGCAGCAGAAGGGATGCCCAAATCCTCCTGCCAGAACCCTTGAAACACCCCCCCCCCCAACCACAATAGGCAGGAGGGACGCCCAATCCATCCTACCCAGCAGTCCCACCTAGAACCCATGACCTTCCCAATCTACAACCCCTCACAGACCTGAACCCTCCCACCCTGGTACCCCATCCCATGCATATATTACCCGTTTGATTAAAAAATATTTTATAAATGTAACTTCTGAGTCAGTGCATCTTAAACCTCAGAGACTGTCCTGTTGTGCTGGAACTCATTTTAAGAAATTTAGGGCCCCTTTTATGAAGCTGTTCTAGAAGTTTTCGGCAGGAGCCGGCGCAGTAAATGCTCCAACACTCATAGAATTCCAATGCATGCTGGTTCGCAATAAGTGCCTCCAGTGCAGCTTGATTAAGGGGGGGGGGGGGGTTAATGTATATCTTAAAACATGGCTTTTTATTAGATTATTTGATTTAAACAGAGTAGTCTAGATCAGCTACAGTTGATACAAAATATGGCAACTAAACTCATCTTTGGAAAGAGAAAGTACCATCACGTCTTCCCTCTGTTGAGAAAGCTTCATTGGCTTCCAGTTCGGTTTCAGATATAGTTTAAGTGCGTATTTGTTATCTTCAAGTTCCTTTATGGAATATTTGACCCTACAATTCCTTTATGTTGGAATACTAATAGATCTTGCTATTTGAGGATTACACAGATATACAAATTATCGTTTCCCTCTTCTAGAAGACTTAAATCTGTTGGGAAGCTTAGCAAATCTATGGCGTTTAAACTGGTAGAAATTTGGAACAAACTTCCTGACTCTGTCAGATTGATAGGTCAGCTACAACAATTTCAGAAAGATCTAAAAACTTGGCTGTTCACACAATATCTTAAAGGCTTATCTACCGAAGTGCCATAGTAATAGTATATTTCATTCTTTTAGTTTTCCATTCAGTTCTATACTTTAATCTTAACTATTAGGGCTCCTTTTACGAAGGTGCGCTAGCAGTTTTATCGCATTGAACGGGATTAGCGTGCGCTATAGCGTGCACTAGCCAAATATTTACTGCCTGCTCAAAAGGAGGTGGTAGTGGCTAGCACACGCGGCTATTCTGCGCGTCAAGGCCCTAGCGCACCTTCGTAAAAGGAGCCCTTAGTGTTTTCCTGGAAATGATGCATTAATAGTATTTTCATTCTTTAGGTTTATACTTTATGATATACTCTGATCTTAAGAAAAATGACTAGGAGATCAAAAAATTTAAAAAAATTGAATTTCAAAAGCAAAATTACCAATATCAAAATTCAATGAAAATGCTAAAGATATCAAGAAAATTTCTTTATAAAAAATGTATTATATACAAAAGTAACTTTTTTACCCAGAGGGTGGTGGACACATGAAACGCGCTTCCGGAGGTTGTGATAGGCCAGAGCACAGTACAGGGGTTCAAGGAAGGTTTAGATAGGTTCCTAAAGGAAAAGGGGCTTGAGGGGTACAGATAGAAGCAGAGGTAGGTTATAGAAATGGTCAGGAACCACTTCACTTCATAGACCTAATGGGCCGCCGCGGGAGTGGACCGCTGGGCGCGATGGACCTCTGGTCTGACCCAGTGGAGGCAACTTCTTATGTTCTTGTATCTAATATAAATCTAAAGGTAAAGTGAATGCTCAATTTAAAACACCAAACTCAAAAGTAGCGTCATAATCTGGTGTTACAACAGGACATCATTGCACCCACTTGCCTGTCCTACAACATAGCGAAGATGCTTAAGACAGTCGTGATTTTTCAAACTAGCGGTTCGGAGCTATGAGGTTTTTTTCTTCCTCCTGATGAAGCAAGATCTGTGAAACACGATCAGTGTAGAGGAAGAGGAAGAGCAAGTTTTGGATTTTGGGACTTTTCACTGTTGTGGATATTTGCTTTTTGGGGTTTTGTTTTTCATTTAACACGTTTTTTCTACAGGTGGATTAGTTTCAAAAGCAGCTACTCATCAGATGGCATTCCCTTCAATATAATCTCTACCGGAAGCAGCCCACTGAATATCTCAACTCCAAGCTAAGTAACACAATATATTAAGTATACACAATATATATACAATAAGTATTCACAATAAGTATACACAATATATTTTAAAGAGCTTGTGAATAAGTTGTACGTTTGTGGACTTATTGAGAGATTTATTTTTCTCTTACTAACAAGTAGGGCAGGCAGGTGGGTGCAATGATGTCCTGTTATAACACCAGATTATGATGCTGCCTTTGAGTTTGGTGTTTTAAACAGAGCATTCACTCTACATTTATTTTAGATATAAGTTATTTTTGTATTAATACATTTTTTGATAAAAAAAAATTTTCTTGATATCTGTAGCATACTCCGATCGTAATCATTTGTGAACTGAGTAGAACTCCTTTGGGAGATGACCCGGTATATAAATTTAAGATTAGATTAGGTTAAACCCCCCTCCACCCCTTTTACAAAGACTTCATTGCCAGCCTATAAGCATCAGAGCTAATACTGATACAATAAAAAAGGTAACGTACACTGGGTTTTACTAAGCCATAGTAGAGGTTTCTACCGCAGCCCGGAGCACTAAATTCTCTGACACTGCACCAGCACTCATAGAATTCCTGAGAATTGGAGATAAGTCATAGCATTTAGTGCTCTGGCCCGTGGTAGAAACTTCGACCGTGGCTTAGTAACGGGAGCCTTTAATTTTTATTATTTCTATTTTTAGGCTGGTTTACTCTTTTTTTTTTTTTTTTTTTTTAAAGACTACATTATTTTGTATTTGGACTTTCCTTTTGTTGCTCTTGTCCTCTGGTGATGCTTTGTTCTGCTATAATTATTCTTTTTGTTCCTGACCCAGTAAGGCTATTCTTTGGTCTGACCCATTAAGGCTATTCTTATGTTCCTTTTGGTTTATTTTGTCTGGGATTGTAAAATGATCTGATATTAAATTTGACTCAAAAACGTTCAAATAAATAAACCCATGTCCATTGAAGAATCATTGCCTCTTGCTTAATATTTATATATTTGACACATCTGATGGAGTGCTGGAGTAACTTGTGGAAATTTAAGAAGGGGAACTCCCTCATAGGGCTTCAGTTGTAAAAAAAAAGTAAAGAGGGCTAATGCAAGAAATTTGCTAACCAGCGCATGCAATCACAGTCAATTGCTCAACATTCATAGTTTCTCTCCAACTTCTTGAAGTTGTTTTTACTGGGCTTCTAATTTTTTCCTGTTGAAGATAAGGTCTCTGGGTGTCACTGGTCTGCATTCAGTTCCACAGCTGTTTACTGAGAAATGAGTATCTGAAATACCCAGCTTTCTTTCACTACAGAACACATAAGGTTGAGCCTAGTTTCCTGAGACTGGGTTTATGAAGAAGGCTCTAAGGAGGACTATGCAAACACGAAAACAGCAAGGCAAATGTTTTGCAAGATCTAATATGGTTAGGAAAAAAAAAAGACAGACCATGTAAAGTTGAAGGCATTGTTAACCTTTATGAGTATCTGGCATTTTGAGCAGTTAGTTTTTTCTTATTGCTTGTATTAGTTCTAATAATAATAATAATAACAGCTTATATACCGCAATACCGTGAAGTTCTATATGGTTTACAAAGATTAAGCAAAGGTACAAATTGATTGACTTTAAGAGGGGAGGAAGAAAGAGGGTTAATAGTACAGGAAATCCATTTTTGAGGAGAGCGTGATCAATAGAACAAGTTAATCGCTATAGAGGGGTGAGAGAAGAGATGATCAGTTGTCTAGATACTTTAGGAACAGGTGTGTTTTCAGACGTTTCCTAAATTCCTCATAAGTAGTGGACGAAAGCAATTGTTCTAGGTCTTTACCCCATGATGATGCTTGGTGCGAGAGAAGATGTTCATGGTGTTTTTTCAGTTTACAACCTCTCACTGGGGGGGGAAACGAAGTTGGAATGTGAGCTTCTCTTGTGTCTGTTGGCTGAGAAGACGTAAAGGTCAGTTATATATTTAGGGGCAAGTCCGTGTAGTGCTTTGAAGCAGAAGCAGGCAAATTTAAACTTTACGCACGCCTCCATTGGCAGCCAATGCAGCTGCCGGTAGTAGGGTGTCATGTGGTCATACTTCCTCAGCCCAAAGATCAGTTTGACCGCTGCATTTTGCATCAATTGTAAATGCTGCATGTTCTTTTGGGAAATTGCTAAATAGGCGATGTTACAGTAGTCAAGTAGACTCAGTACAAGGGATTGGACTAGGGTTCTGAATGCCACTGTATCGAAATAAGCTTTAATGGATCTGAGTTCCCAGAGAGTGAAAAATCCCTTTCTGATCAAGGAGTCCACCTGGTCTCTCATGGTTAGGCACTGATCCAAAGTTACACCTAGTATCTTTATGGTAGGTTGGATAGGGTAATTAAGATTATTGATACACTAGTCTTTAAGCCCGTTACATTAACAGGTGCTAGAATAGATGTGTCTGTCTGTCTGTGTTTCTTTATCTCTCTCTCTTTGGCCGCTGTCTGTATCCTTCTGTCTCCCCCTCCCCCAGAGCAAAGCTGTCTGCCCCCAGCACCCACCTCCCCCCCAAATGTCTCTCCATGGCCCTCTTCTGTCTTCCCCCCAGAGCAAAGCTGTCTGTCCCCAGCACACCTCCCCCCAAAGCAGCCCCCTTTCCCTATCTCTCCATGACCCCTTCTGTCTCCCCCAGCACACCCCTCCCCCCAAAGCAGCTCCCTATCCCTCTCCCTGTCTCTCCATGGCCCCTTCTGTCTTCCCCCCCAGAGCAAAGCTGATTGCCCCAAGCACACCCCTCCCCCCAAAGCAGCCCCCTTTCCTTCTCCCGCTGACTCTCTCTCTGGCCCCCTTTCTCTGTCTGTCTTTCTGTCCCTCTCCCTGCCCCTGTGTCTTTCTTTCTTTCTGTCTCCCTCCCTCCCGCTGTCTGTCTGTCATTTTTCCCCATTTCCCTGTGCAGCAGCATAAGGGGTTAGGGAGTTTCTCAGGCTGGCAAACTGTCCTCTCCTTTCCCTCTCTAATGCTCCTCCTATGCTTTCCTTTTCTTTTCTCTTCCTCCTTCACCATCCCCTCCTCTTTGTCCTCTCTTTCTCTCTCTCTGCTTCTCTCCTCCTCTCTGATTTTCTTCTTCTACCTTGCCTCTCCTCCACCCTCTGATGCTCGTCTCTCCTGATTCCCCCCTTTGGTGCTGCCCCACCCGTGGTTGGCACCCATTGGCTGCTGCACGCGAGACCTGCCAGCGGCCGGATCCAATGGGAAGCAGCCATCTGTTGGAGGCTGGAGTCGGGAGTCAGCGCCAGGAGCTTTAACAGTTGGTGATTCCGCGTAGAAAGAATCCCGCACCTCTTTGAAAACTGTCATGCCGCTGGAGCCGGGAGGCAAAGGAGAGGGCAGGGGGTGCTAGCAGCCGGCAGTCGCCGCTCTGCAGGTGTAGAGCAGGGAAGGGCGTGCATGCGCACTTGTCTTGTCTCATGTGAGGCCAGACCGTAAGCCGCGCATGCGCACTTCCTAGCTACAGCTCACGGAAAACGGACGCACGCTTAGGAAGTGCGCATGCGCGGCTTACCGTTTTATTATATTAGATAGTGGTGATTTGGTGTCAAGTGGATGTGGTGAAGCAACGAAGAAAGTTGTCTTTTCTGAATTAAGTTTGAGCCTAAAGATTGTCATCCAGTGCTCCATCACGTTTATGGCTTCTGAAGCTTTAGGAATAGTTTCAGAGATAGAATTAACGAATGGGATGATGATCGTAAAATCATCTGCATAACTAAATAATTTTATCCCTAACTGGGTTAGCTGCGTGCCTAGTGAGGATATGTAGACGTTGAAGAGCAATGGAGATAGCGGAGACCCTTGTGGCACACCGGATGGATTGCTCCAGGTATCTGAAAGTTCATAATTAAAACTTACTTGATAAGTGCAGGACATAAGGAAGCCATGGAACCAATTCGTCCCTGATACCAATGGCATCTAGGCATTGCAGCAGTTTCCCGTGGTCTACTAGATCAAAGGCAGAACTCATGTCGAATTGCATAACCAGGGCATTAAGGCCCTTACTAAATAGTAGGCGCAGATTGTCTAAAATAGCTGCAATTACTGTCTCAGTACTGAATAACGGTCTAAAACCGGATTGAGTTTCATGTAGGAGAGAGAACTGATCCAGATAATCCATCAGTTAGGTGTGTACCAATCCCTCCATAATTTTTACAATAAACGGAATGGATGCTACTGATCTGTAGTTGGATATTATAACTGAAGATTCTTTTCGATTTTTTAGAATTGGGGTTATTATTATGTGACTATCCCATTCGTTAATTTTATCTCTGAAACTATTCCTAAAGCTTCAGAAGCCATAAACGTGATGGAGCACTGGATGACAACCTTTAGGCTCAAACTTAATAATGTGACCATTATTAGAGAGGAACTTCCCAGTTTTTAGGTTATGAGCCAAATATTGCATCAACGATAGTTTAAATACTAAAGGTGCCGCTTTCATGATTTCTGGGGGGCATGAGTCCAGAACGCAATAGGATTTAGAGTATTTGTTATATAGTCTGTTGTAATTGTTTCACTCTAAATCTTGAAAGGAGCTCCAGATCATGTCTGCCGGTGTATCATTTCCTTGGGTGATAGGTATCGGATGATCACTAGGGTCGTTTGTTGAACAATGAATTCTAAGGTTTTTAATTTTCGAATCAAAGTGTAGTGCTAAGTCATTTGCAGAGGGTAACTTAGAGTTGTGTGAGGGTGTGGTGTAGCGAGCGGTGTCAAATAAATTTGTGATCAGGTTGAATAGCTCTTTTGTATTGATTCCTTGTGAACCATTACAAGATGAGTTGATTTTAATTGAGTAGAATGCTTTACGTTTGTCTTTTATCATTTGTTTGTAGATTTTTATGTTAGCTCTCCATTTGTTACGGTCTGTTAGTTCTCCTGTTTTTTTCCAAGTTCTTTCTAGTCGTCTAGCTAGTTGTTTCAGTTTTAGAAGTTCGGTGTCAAACCATTTGTTATATTTATTTGCATTGCTTTTGCTATTGCGTATAGGGGCGATTTTATCTAAAATGGATGTGCTGGTTGTCATCCAGTGATCCCAGAAATCGATTCCTTCTTCTATCTCTGATTGCAATTCATATTGTGACCAGAAATCTATTGGATTAATATAACCTCTGGTGTGATGGTCTCTTTTTATTATTGGGCGTGTTTTAGATTCTATAATTAGGTTTGCCAGATTTCCTCTTTAAAAAAATAAGATGACACCTGGCTCTGCCCCGTTCCACCCCCCAGCCCTGCCCCATTCCTTCTCTAACTCCACCCTATTCTGCCCCCAGCCAAACCTCCTGCCTCCTTCCTCGAGGTCTGGAGCCCCTCTGCGCATTGTCACCGTGTATCACCTAGGCCAGGCCGCGCCCAAGCGGGAGTGACCGAAAGAGCACAGGGCACACGGTGCTGACCGAGCGGATTATAAGTGCTGATTGGAGTTGGTGGATCAAATGAAAAAAACACCCAGTTCTGCTTCCAAAACAAAATTATTTATTCCAATAGGAACTTCAGCTTTCAAAATCTACAGTTTGCTTTCACAGTTCCAAAAGAAAATAAACTTGTGTTTCTCAATAATAGTCCAAATTGACTCTTCATTACATCAAGGCAATAATAGTCCATGGATTCCAACTACTTTCAAAAAACTCTCTCCTAGTTGGATACAGTCTCTGCCGGCAATGACTTCTGGCGGCTTTATATTGGACCCGCCTCTGAGTTCTCTGGATGCAGAGTTCAGGGCAGAAGGGACTCTTGGCTGTGGTCCCTCCCAACTAGGGCCCACAAACCAGTCTAAGCCAAACTTCAAAAGGAAAAGGTCTCCTACTTTTGCAAAGGCTGGGCAGTGCTAATTGCCTCAGCCTATAAACTCTGTGGTTCTCGCTCGAAAGAATGCAAGGAACCCTCTCAAACCACTATTTGTTATATAATTTGATGTAGTTATTCCAATCTGAATTGTGGAAGGAACTCCAGATCTATTTTCTTTATATAGTCTAGGCATTTTGATACTAAGTACATGGCATAATCGCAGAGGAAACATAAGGCACCATTCCAACCAAAACTAATCTGGGATATTAGCAACAGGCTCTGGGAGGATCCAATACATACCTAGGCGCATAATATAGGATTGATGATACCTATAGAAGTTGGGAAAACCTCTGTAATCGGTTTTTGTAGAGATACTAAAGCAATTCTAGCCTTTTTACCCAGCCAAATAAATTTTGTTAGAATACAATTTAACTTTATATAAAAGGATCCCTGAAAAAAACCCGGTAACATACCCATTTGATAACAAACCACAGGCAAAATCATCATTTTAATAATTTGAACTCTCCCCCACCAGGACAGGTGTAAAGGATTCCATTGCTCACACATTTCTGTTACCTTCTGTAATAAAAAATTTTCATTCACTTTCATTGTTTCTTCCAACGTGTTTTTTATCCAAATGCCTAAATATTTTATTCCGTCCTCTTTCCATAGAAAGGGGAATGTTTCAAATAAACCTTTTGTACAATGGACATTAAGTGGAAGAACTTCTGATTTATTCCAATTTATCTTGTATCCTGAAAATTTTCTAAATTTCTCTATCAATTATAATAAGCTTGGAATGGTTGTTTCCGGATTTCTCAAAATGAAGCAGTATATCATCTGCATAAGCAGAAACTTTATATTCCCAATCTGAATAAGGAATACCATGTATCTCCTTCGCTTGTTGAATAGCTAATAACAAGGGTTCTAATACAATATTAAAAAGCAAAGGAGACAAAGGACAGCCTTGTCTAATCCCCCTCTGCAGACTAAAACGCTCTGAGAAATTGTTATTAATATATAATCTAGCAGCAGGGGAACTGTACAATGTTTGGATCATTTGTATAAATCCAGAACCTATACCAAACCATTCCATTGCTTGATACATGAAGGTCCATTCTACTCGATCAAAGGCCTTTTCTGCATCTAAGGACACAGAAAAGATCAGATCATTCATGGCTTTTGATAAATTTAAGATATGTAATGCTAATCTGGTGTTATTAGAAGAATGTCTCTGAGTAACAAACCCTGTCTGCTGCATACCAACAATAAAAGGGAGAGCCTTTGCCAAGCGCATAGTCAAAAGTCTTAGCCAAAAGTTTTCCATCTACATTGATTAAAGAAATAGGTCTGTAGTTTTGAAACCAATGTGGGATCTTTATTTGGCTTCGGTAAAACTATAGTTAATGATTCTGCCATAGTACCTGTGATGCAACCTTTAGTTAGTTGATTCTGATATAAATTTAATAAATATGGTAATAAGGTAATTTGGAATGATTTATAAAACTCTACCATAAAACCATCTCCACCTGGAGTGGATCCAACTCTAAGGGACTTCAATGCTGTTTGTAATTCATTTATTGATATTGGCTTTTCTAAACTTTCTTTTATATGCTCAGGAATTTTTGGTCCCGTAATTAATTTAAAAAATTCTAAACCATCCTTTTCTTTATCTAAATAAGGCTCAGAAGAATACAGGTCTTTATAAAAATTTAAAAATTGTTTTAAAATTGATCCAATTTGAGAATGAGTAATCCCTCTTTCATCTTTTACCGCCACTACTTTTGTTTTTTTGCTTTTAGATAGTTTGCCAATAATCTTCCCGCCTTATTTGAATTCCCATAATACAATGCCTGTTGAGAAAATAAATCTTTTCTTATCAGTTTAGAAGAAATCTCAAGATATCCTGTAATTTAGAATATTCCCATTTATCAATTAATTTTGATTCCAATATCTTAATTTCTTGTTCTAACCTGGAAAATTGGCTTTTAATTTGTTTCTTAGTATATGCCGAAAAAGAAATTATTTGACCTCTCATGGTTGCCTTAAAAGCATCCCACAACGTTTCCACTGAGATATCTTCCGTATTATTAATTTGAAAATAATCATTTATTTTTAACTGAATTTCCTCAATAAAATTTGGTTTTACAAGCAATGTATTATCGAATCTCCATACAGATTTACTATCCTCCTAGTCAATTATTTTAATCCACACCCCACCATGATCAGACAAAATAATTGGATTAATGGAGGCTTGTGTTACTTGCTGAATTAATGCATTTGAAACAAATATATAATCTATTCTTGAAAATGATTTGTGAACATGGGAGCAAAACGAAAATTCCCGATCATTAAAATGAAATATCCACCATATATCTTTCAAATCACAATTTTGTACCAAATTATCTAATCCTAATGATTTCATAATTCTGCTTGGTTTTTTGTCCATTAAAGGATCCATAACAGCATTAAAATCCCCTGCCACAACTAAATTAGAAGCAGCCAGTGGTAATAACAATTGTAGTAGAGATTTTTAAAATTTAATCTGGTTCGAATTAGGTGCGTATACATTGAATAGCATCATGGTAGTATTTCCCATGCTCATTTCTACATGTATCCATCTTCCTGCAGGATCAACGGCAATCAACTTAAACATAGCATTATATTTTTTATTTATTAATATTGCTACACCTGTTTTTTTTTCACAGCTGGGCCAAAAGAACAATGTTATACCCAATCTCCTTCTAGCTTTTTGAACTCTAAAGCTGATAGATGAGTCTCTAGAATATAACATATCTATATTTTGCTGTTTTAAAAACAAAAGTGTTTTCTTCCTTTTTATTGGATGATTGAGGCCATTAACATTTAACGAAAATAATTTAAGCTCCATTAAGATATGACACATGAACTTCAACAAATACTTCATCTTTTTATAATTTTCCTGTGTAATACTCTTTCCCCTTAATTTACTATATGAAACATCCCCCCTTTCCCTTGATTCCTTAAATATTATATTTCTAAGATTCCAAAATCCCTTCCCTGCTCCCACCCATAACCCTCCCCTCCTTATATTATGACAGCTTGAAGATATAAGATCAGACCAGCATCCCACCCCCAAGCATCTTACTTCACTATTTTTCTTATACAATAAAATTTGATCAATCTATATGTTTAAAACCCCTTAATTTCTCCTTTAATTATATCCCAAGCCCATTACATAAAAATCTACTTTAGTTCAATTCAATAAAAAATGTATAATTTAAAATTTCATTAAGTTAACAATATCAAACTGATTGTCAAAATACATTAGAATTTCCTTTACCATTCCCCTTAACAATATTAAATTAATATTTAAAACCATAAATGCATTAAAATATTTCAATGCATAAAATCCTAAAAAAAACAAACCTAAAAACTAAAAAACCCACTAGGGTTCAGAATAATTTGTAATGAAAAGCATGTTTCAGACTACCTGCAAACATAGCATATCATCCAATCACTTTAAAGATGAATAATTACATGAATTGGTACAATATGCCTGGCATTAATGGTCATATTTTAGTATGGTAAGGGAGGGAGAAGAGTGGTGGCATTTTGATTTTGATTCTGCACATGACTATTTCTAGCAAAACAGATAAGTAAATAGCAACTTTTTGTCCTTAACAGCAAGTATCTGTAAACAACGAACAGCACGCTCCTATTTTCATTTTCCTCTGTTGGGAGAGAAGTTGGTATCTGTAAAGACCAGCGTAGTTTGGTAGAAGCAGGAAGGTATTCCCATAGACTGAGATTATGGGCAGCAGCACAAAAGCCAAGACACGTTGTCCACTAAAATGACATTCATCTTTTTCGAAACCACAGTTCCAGCATTCTGCGCCGGCTGTTATTTCTGTAGCATAATTGGCTGGCGTAAGTATATGAGATGTGTACTGTGGGCAAATATAAATAATGCGGATGAACTCTAAAATGGAAACGGTGCTTGCAACAGCAGAAAGAAAACCTAGGTGCAATAAGAACATAAGAAGTTGCCTCCACTGGGTCAGACAGTAGGTCCATCTCGCCCAGCGGCCCGCTCCCGCGGCGGCCCACCAGGTCCTTGACCTGTGAAGTGAATTTTTGACCTTTACAATCTACCTCTACTTCTATAGCCTACTTCTGCTTCTATCTGTATATTCTCAACCTTTATAATCTACTTCTACTTCTATAATCTACTTCTGCTTCTATCTGTATCCCTCAATCCCTTTATCCTTTAGGTACCTATCCAAACCTTCCTTAAACCCCTTTACTGTGCTCTCGCCTACTACAACCTCCGGAAGAGCATTCCATGCGTCCACCACCCTCTGGGTAAAAAAGAACTTCCTAGCATTGGTTCTAAACCTGTCCCCTTTCAATTTCTCTGAGTGACCCCTGGTGCTCGTGGTCCCTCGCAGTTCGAAGAATCTGTCCTTATCCACTTTCTCTAAGCCCTTCAGGATCTTGAAGGTTTCTATCATGTCTCCTCTAAGTCTCCTCTTCTCCAGGGAGAACAGCCCCAGCATTTTCAACCTGTCGGCGTATGTAAAGTTTTCCATACCTCTTATCAGCTTAGTCGCTCTTCTCTGGACTCCTTAGAGTACTGCCATGTCTTTCTTGAGGTACGGCGACCAGTACTGGACACAGTACTCCAGGTGCGGGCGCACCATTGCATGATACAGTGGCATGATAACTTCCTTTGTCCTGGTAGTGATACCCTTTTTGATGATGCCCAGCATTCTGTTTGCTCTTTTTGAGGCTGTCGCACCTTGCGCTGATGGTTTCAAAGTTGTGTCCACCATCACCCCCAGGTCTCTTTCAAGGTTGCTCGCCCCTAGCAATATTCCCCCCATTTTGTAGCTGAACATCGGGTTCTTTTTCCCTACGTGCATGACCTTGCATTTCTCTATGTTGAAACTCATTTGCCACTTTTTTGCTCACTCCTCCAGTCTCGTCAGGTCCCTTTGCAGGTCCTCACAATCCTCCATGGTTTTGACCCTATTGCAGAGTTTGGTGTCATCAGCAAATTTAATGACCTCACATTTCGTCCCTGTCTCCAGGTCGTTGATAAACACGTTGAATAGGAGCGGTCCTAACACTGATCCCTGTGAAACTTCACTCGTGACCCATTGCCAGTCTGAGTAATGCCCTTTTACCCCAACCCTCTGTTTTCTGCCCGCCAGCCAGTGTCTAATCCATCGGTGGACATCCCCTTGCACCCCGTGATTCCACAGCTTCTTTAGCAGCCTTTCGTGGGGTACCTTGTCGAAGGCTTTTTGGAAGTCAAGATATATGATGTCTATGGCTTCCCCTTTATCCATCCGGCTGCTTATCCCCTCAAAGAAGTGTAGTAAGTTCGTGAGGCATGACCTACCCTTGCAGAAGCCGTGTTGGCTCTCCTTCAGTTGTCCATTTTTTTCTATGTGTTCGCAGATTATGTCCTTGACCAGTGCTTCTATCATCTTTCCCGGGACCGAGGTCAGGCTTACCAGCCTGTAGTTTCCTGGGTCTTCCCTTGATCCCTTCTTAAAGATGGATCCTGGGATGCAGCTGGTCTGCATGCATCTATTCAGCATATGATATACAGAAAAAAAAAAAAAAATTTTTTCAAAATAGCTCTGGAAGCATGTTTCGTATTTATAAATACATGAGCAAATCATCCCACCAATCCTGCCAAAAGGAACAAATGGTAGCTGCCGCCATCTGAAACCACTTTAGATCATTTTTTGAATCCCAATATGTACTCATATTTGAGTTTTAAAAATGAATAAAGATTTATAAAAAAAAAAAAAAAAAAGTAACAGTGTATGGAGGATGCTTGGGTGCATAAGGAGAGGAATGGCCAGTAGAAAAAAGGAGGTACTGATTCCCCTCTATAAGACTCTGGCGAGACCTCATTTAGACTATTGCGTACAATTCTGGAGACCGCACCTTCAAAAAGATATAAACAAGATGGAGTCAGCTCAGCGGAAGGCTACTAAAATGGATGATGGTCTTCGTCATAAGGCATATGGGGGACAGATTTAAAGATCTCAATAAGTACTGTATACTTGAGGGAAGATTTGATAGAGATATTAAATACGTATGTGGCATAAATGTGCATAAGGCGAATCTCATTTGAAAGGAAGCTCTGGAATGAGAGGGCATAGGATAAAATCTCAGGAAATGCTTTTTACAGAAAGGGTGGTAGATGCATGGAATAGTCTCCCAGTAGAGGTGGTGGAGACGACTGTCTGAATTCAAGAAAGCATGGGACAGGCCTGTGGGATCTCTTTGGTAGAGGAGGAGATAGTGAATGGGCAGACTGGATGGGCCATTTGGCCTTTATCTGCCATCATATTTCTATGTTTAAATTTTCTGGGGACCACCTGAAGCTACGCTGAATGAAGTATAAAAAAATGGCATCTGCAAATGAGTAAGTGCTAAAGAAAAAGCTGTCTTATGAAGCAGCCTGCATTATCAACACCAGACAAGCCTTTCAGTTCAATGAGTGTTTCTCAGCCCATTTAATATACATTGTACTGTGCTTTCGTGCTCTGGAATAAGCCATTTCCTCTTTGATATTCCCCCATTTAGCAGACCAGCGCCTCAGTCTCTGTTTTATGTGGTGTTTTCTTCGCTGTCTTAGATGTCTCCTGATTTGCTGGCTGCATTTGGCAGCAAGACAGTTTTCTCTTTGATGTTCAGCCACTTACTGCATTGCTCTTTCAATGGTTTGTCTTGCCATCTGAAGACTTCAATGTGTTACTCTATATCATTCTTTGGAACTTATTTCTGAGTTAGGCATATTAACAGATCCTGCTTATTTAAGAGTTAGGCATATTAACAGATCCTGCTTGGAATTCTTTTTTTCCGAAACAGTCAAGCCCAGGATTAGATCTAGACAGTATAGCCAACTGCTTTGGCACCAAATTGTAATGGGTTCTGGACCACTACTGATACCACCCCGCAGAGTCTTCCTCCATTGTTTGGCTGAAGCAATAGTAGCATTAACAATATGTACAAACCACAGTGCAGGAGGGCACGCTGGTATGCAGGCCCTGGAAGCACAATTCCTTGCAAAGGTGCATTTTCTAAGACATGTGACTACAAGTGTGAGATGTTAAAATGCTATCACCACTGCAGGGGCTCATGGAAGATTACAGCAATGATGCCAGCAGACAGAGGTAAGGGGAACAAGATTTATATACTGCCTTATTGTGATTACACATTCAAAACGGTTTACATGTATATATGAGCCACTGGAATCTACTGCCCCCCACCGATCAGATCCCTTAAAGCACAGTTCTTCAACTGCCAGTCCGCGGACCAGTGTTGGTCCGCAGAAAATTTCTTCCGGTCCGCGCAGGGCCGGTGAGATCAAGTCGGCAGTTAAATTTCCTGCCGACTGCGGTTCCTGCTGACTAATGTTCCTCCCAGCCTCAGGCGATCAAGATAGGCTGCCAACGTCGGAGCCTTCCCTCTCTGAGTCTCACCTGTTCGGAAACAGGAAGTTGAAACAAAATAGGCGGGACTCAGAGAGTGAAGGTCCCAACGTCGGCAGCGTGTCTTGATCACCGCCCCTGCCGAGTTGCTGAAAAGGGACACGGGGAAGTTGCGATTAGAACTGAGAGAGCTGCAGATTCAGGTGCAGATGGAGGGAGATGATCAGCGTGTGCGAACAAGATCCTGGGGAGCCTTCACAGTGGCTGTCTCCCCTCCCACCAGCTCTCCTATTTGCCAGGGCAGTGATTTACCGGCAACTTCCTGCAGGCAAGTACTGAGAGCTGCTGGAAGGGGAGGAAGCCACTGTAGGAGGCTGGGAAGGTGCTGGATAAAGGGAGAGCTGTTACTGGACTTGAAGGGAGTTGGAAGGAGATATGCTGCTGGGAGGGGAGGAGGGAAAGGGATGGGAAGAGAGTTAATGTTGGATAGAGGGAGGAGGGAAGGGAGAAGGAAAAAAAGGAAGGAGGGTAGGTACCTCTCCTCCCTTGTAACCAAAAAACAAAACAAAACCCCAAAACTGTTGTAACTTCACTGGAAATGTCCAGTTAGCTCTTTTGTAATCCGCCTTGAACTGCAAGGTATAGGCGAAATAGAAGTCCCTAATGTAATGTAATGGAGAAAGAAAAAAGGAAGGAAACAGCTGGCAGGGAGATTACAGGAGGGGAAGGGGGTCAGGGTGGAATGGAGAGATCAGATGAGGGAAAGGGGAGAGAGAGGAATGAGAAAGTAAAGAGACATTGATGCTGGAAAGAGGGTCAGCAGAGAAATGAGAGAGGGATAAAGATGCTAGATCTGGTGTAGGAGAGATAAAAATGAAGAAGGCAGTGAAGCTGGGATGAATGATGTAAAAAGGAGAGAGGAGGATGGACAGGGAAGCTGGGCATAGAAAGAAGTCAGATACATATGGAAGGGGGAGAGGGCAGACATTGGATGGAACGGGCAGATGCTGGAAGGAAAAGAGTGAAAAGAAGATGAAAGCAGAAACCAGAGACAACAAAAGGTAGAAAAAAAATAATTTTATTTCTATTTTGACATTAGAATATATCAGATTTGAAATATATATCCTGCTAGAGACATAACTGGGGACAGCAGTATTCTGTTAGCATGATATTTCTATATAGCATTCTATAATAACTTGGCTTGTTCAGTTTTCTTGATAGTAGAGGGGATATATGTGAAGGGGAGGGGAGACAGGGGTTTTGTTGGTCTGTGCTCTGTATATTTGTATTTATAAAATCACAATTGTTCAGAATATTGTTTCTTTTTATACTTTAATAAAATACGTTTAATATAAAATCATAATTGCGGCTTGTGCAGATGGGATCAGATGCCCAAGTGTTTGCACTGTTGCTCGGATCCTAGCCTCCTTTTCCAGTCATTCGGCGAGGGAGTCAATGAACAGATCTGGAGAAGGGTGGTAGAAATCAATCTTGAGAGGAATGTTCTTAGCAAGCACTGGAAGTGAGAGTGATGGCTCTTCTTATATACCTGTTGGATTGAATTTTCTGATTCTGCTTTCCTTCATTGCGACTCTTCTTTACTCAACGTGCCAACTTTGCCATCAGGCCCTTTGACAAGACACCTGTCCACCATCGGGGTCTTTTGCTCAGGAGTGAAGGACGCGCTCACTCATGACCACAGAGCGTGGCCTAAGGGGCATGTTCTGCCCCTTGGAACCACGAGGAGCCTCTGGAGTTATTGGAGTCACTGGACTTGAAATAAGTTTATATTTAAACAAAATTGTTAAATTATGGGCAAACATAAGGGCAAGACTCATGTGTCAACCCCTGTAACATCTGGTCCAATTGAACTTTCAACCCAACAGACAAACTTGTATTAACATCAGATGCATTGCTTAGCTCTTTAGATCACATCCCTCCTCTCCCTCCAACAATTCATGGCGACTCAGGATTGGAAAGCGCTCCTGTTGTTGCTCTTTGAAAGCCCCCGACTCTCCAACCACTCTAGAAATTACTTATATGAAAATGCCACAATTTATTTCTATTTAAGTT
The DNA here is from genome assembly GCF_902459505.1 of Geotrypetes seraphini. Taxonomy (NCBI): domain Eukaryota; kingdom Metazoa; phylum Chordata; class Amphibia; order Gymnophiona; family Dermophiidae; genus Geotrypetes; species Geotrypetes seraphini. The sequence continues at coordinate 20,582,482 of NC_047090.1, read as the reverse complement.
TTTTATTGATTTTTTCATTTAACAACAAGTGTCATAAATTTTCATACAATTATCTTAATACACTTGATATTTTTATAATGTATTTTATACATAACATTTCTTATCTTATTTTTCTTATGATTTTATATATCATATAACTAATTATTTTTCTTATAAAGTTATACAACATATATATTGTAATGATTTTATCAATTATTTTTAAAATTTTGAACCTTTTTCTCCTCCTTTTATTACATTGTTTTCATGTAAGAATACCATCTATTAATAATATTTTATTTATAATTTATAATAAAGAGAATAAATCCCCCTCCCATATCCCTCCCTCCCTTCCTTCTTTAACTATTTTCTTACTATGGGAAAATGAAATTCAATTATTGCAATATTTTGTCAATGGTCCCCAAATCTTTTTGAATTTATCCATATATCCTTTTTGTGTTGCAAATGTACGTTCCATTTTATATATATGGCAAACTGAGTTCCACCAAAAATTATAGTTCAATCTGTCACAATTTTTCCAATTATGTGTAATTTGCTGTACTGCTATTCCAGTCATTATAAATAAAAGTTTGTTGTTATTTGATGAAATTTGACTTCGAGCTCTCATTGCAGTACCAAATAGAATTGTATCGTATGTCAAGGCTACAGGATTTTCTAACATCCTATTGATTTGGGGCCAAATTGATTTCCAAAATGTTAATATGAATGGACAATAGAATAAAAGATGATCTAATGTCCCTGCTTCAAGATGACAATGCCAGCATCTATTAGACTTAGAGCTATCAATTCTATGTAAACGTGTAGGGGTCCATAAAGCTCTATGTAAAATAAAAAACCAAGTTTGTCTCATAGATGCTGACAGTGTACATCTTATCCTCCAAGACCAAAGTCGTGGCCATTGAGATGCATTAATCTGATGCTTAATCTCAATGCTCCAAATATTTCTAAGACCATTTTTTTTCTTTTTATGTATAAATCCAGATATTAATTTATACCACATTGCGGCCTGGTGTCCCATGGAATCTATCTGAAAACATAAGAATTCCATACTATGATAGTTATTAAGATTTTTCCATTCAGAGAACCCTGTCTGAATGGCCTGCTTCAATTGCATCCATCTAAAATATTGTGATTTATTTAAACCAAATTTATTTTGCAATTGTGAAAACTCAAGCAGTTTACCTTTATTTATTACATCTTCTAAAATACGAATTCCAGCCATCATCCAATGTTTCCAGATAATTTTACAACCGCCAACTTTGATCTTTGGATTGAGCCATATTGTTTGAGTCGTTGATTTAGTTATTGGAATAGGAGTTAGATTACTTATATATCTTATAGTTTTCCAAGTATCCATAAATATTTTATGATCCTTATATAACCTTGGCATTTGAATACTGATAACATGACTCAGACGTAAAGGAAACATTAGTCTCCATTCTAACCAGAACCAATCTGGTATATATTCAATGGGCTCTGGGAGGATCCAATACATACCCTGACGCATAATATAGGCTTGATGGTACCTATAAAAATTTGGAAAATTTACCCCTCCCTCCTCAATTGGTCTTTGTAAAGATACTAGAGCAATTCTGGGGTTTTTTCCAAGCCAAATAAATTTTGTTAATATTTTATCTAATTTTTTGTAAAAAGACCCCTGGAAAAAAATTGGTATCATACCCGTTTGATAACAAACTATTGGTAATATCATCATTTTTACAGTTTGCACTCTTCCCCACCAAGATATGCACAAAGGATTCCATTGTTCACACATTTCTGACACTTTTTGTAATAAATTTTTTTCGTTGATTTTCATAGTTTCTTCTATAGTTTTTGTAATCCAAATTCCTAAGTATTTTAGTCCTTCCTCTTTCCAAATGAAAGAAAATGAGCCAAATAAACTTTTTGTACAATATACGTTGAGTGGAAGTACTTCTGATTTATTCCAGTTTATTTTATATCCTGAAAATTTTCCAAATCTTTCAATCAGTTCAAGTAAATTTGGAATGGTTGTTTCCGGATTTCTCAAATAAAGTAATATATCATCCGCATATGCTAATAATTTATATTCTCTATCTGAATGCGGAATACCCTGTATCTCCTTTACCTGTTCTATAGCTAATAACAAGGGTTCTAAAACGATATCGAAAAGCAAAGGAGATAGTGGGCATCCTTGTCTAACTCCTCTTTGTAGAATAAATTTTTCTGAAAAATTATTATTAATATATAATCTAGCAACAGGGGAGTTATACAATGCTTTTATTATTTGTATAAAACCGGATCCTATACCAAACCATTCCATTGTCTGAAACATGAAGGACCATTCCACTCTATCAAATGCTTTTTCCGCATCTAATGAAATAGAGAATGCTGGGTCATTAATGGATTTTGTCAAATATAGCATGTGATGTGCCAATCTAGTATTATGAGACGAATGTCTTTGAGCAACAAAACCTGTTTGATGCATATCAATAATAAAAGGGAGAGCTTTAGCTAATCTTAATGCTATTGCCTTAGTTAAAATTTTTGCATCCACATTTATTAAAGAAATAGGTCTATAGTTTGATACCAAAGTAGGATCTTTATTTGGCTTAGGTAAAACTATAGTTATTGATTCAGCCATAGTACTTGTAATACAACCTTTATTTAGTTGTTTCTGATATAATTTTAATAAATAGGGCATTATGATGTTTTGGAATGATTTATAAAACTCTATTGTATAACCATCTCCACCTGGAGCGGATCCAACTCTAAGAGATTTCAATGCTGTATCTAACTCTTTTAAGGATATTGGTTCTTCTAACCTTCGTTTTATATGTTCAGGAATCTTTGGTCCATCTATTAACTTCAAAAATTCTATACCATCTTTTTCCTTTTCTGAATAAGGCTCGGAAGAATACAAATCTTTATAGAATTTTAAAAATTGTTTTATTATGGGATTAGTTTGAGATAACATTTCTTTATTTTCATTTTGAATTGCAATTATTTTTATTTTTTTATTTTTTGCTTTGAGATAATTTGCTAGCATTCTTCCCGCCTTATTCGAATTTCCGTAATACAGAGCTTGTTGTACAAATAAATCTTTTCTAATGATTTTTGAAGAAATTTCATTATATTTACCTTTAGCTTTTAACAATTCTTGTTGTGTCAAATAATCCCATTTTTCAATTAATTTTGATTCTAGAGACTTTATTAGTTTTTCTAATTCTATAAATTGTTGTTTTTCTTTTTTTTATTTTCATTGCTGAATAAGAAATAATTTGTCCTCTAATATATGCTTTAAAAGCATCCCATAAAGTCTCTATGGAAATTTCTTCTGTCTCATTAATTTGAAAATAATCTTCTATTTTTTTTATAAGATTTGTACAAAAGTCATTATCTGCAAGCAATGTATTATTTAATTTCCATATAGGTCTATTTATATTTTGATCTATTATTTTAATTTCAATCCACACTCCACCATGATCAGATAATATAATTGGATCAATGACAGCCTGTGTGACTTGATGTACTAATTGATTAGAAACAAAAATATAATCTATTCTAGAAAAAGAGTTATGGACTTGTGAACAGAAAGAAAATTCCCGACCATCAAAATGAAGTATACGCCAAATATCTTTTAAATCACAAGATTGCACCAAATTATCAAGGCCTAATGATTTTATAAATCTTCTCGGGTTTTTATCTATCAATGGATCCATCACAGCATTGAAATCTCCTGCCACTATTAAATTTGAAGTAGCCAGTGGAAGAATCAACTGTTGCAGTTTTAAAAAATTCATTTTGATTTGAATTAGGGGCATATATATTGAAGAGCGTCATGGTGGTATTTCCCATGTCCATTTCTATATATATCCATCTTCCCAGAGGATCAGCTGCCTTAAACTTAAATGAAGCAGAACATTTTTTATTTATTAATATTGCAACTCCAGCTTTTTTTCCTATTGCTGCAGAAAAGAAACATTGTTTGACCCAATCACCTTTTAGCTTTATGGATTCATTATTTGACAGATGGGTCTCTTGTATGCAGCATATATCAGCGTTTTGCCTTTTTAAAAATAATAATGCCTTTTTTTTTTAATCGGGTGATTGAGACCATTAACATTTAAAGAGATTATTTTAAGATCCATGTAATATTAATGTAATTTGTATTATAACAATCCCATCTTCAGTATTTTTAATGAATTTCCTTTTCCCATACATAAGATAGTTTGATGAATTACCTATTTTACCCCTACCCTTAAAATTTATTACCCTCCCATTCCCTCCCTCCCCTCCCCATTTATATACGATCACTTGGAAACACAAAATAGATCAGGTTTGACATTACTCCATTACAAGCTAAAAAAAAAAAATTTATAATTATTACTCCATATTAATAACATAGTATAACATATCTTTATATTGATATATTTTATATATATTTTTTTATATTTGTTTTTCCTTCTATTCATTTTCAGAATTCTATATATATAATTGTCTTAGTTCTATTGTATCACACCAATATAGTAATATTTCCCTCCTAAGACAGGAATACAACTTATCAATTACACGTATATGCAGGCTGGAGGGAAGAGATGGAACGGCCTTTTGAGAAATATCCTTTGACAATATTGCTTCTGTGCTCTTGAAATGAGAAATAAAGTGAAGGAGCACGCTGGAAATACTGTATTCACTGAGCTGCTAAATCGAAGAGGGAATCTGCGCATTAACAGGAAGTCTCTCCCATTGCTAGGGAACGCAACGGAAATGAAGAAGAGAGAATGCTTACGTCTTGCATCTAACGTCTACGGAGGATCAGAGAGAAACTGGAGGGAAATATAGACACAGAAGGAAAAAAAAATATGCCGAACAGCAAATTGAACCAGAGACAGAGATAAGACCCAATCCAGAAGTAGAGAAAACCGGAACATATTGATACAGTGGAAGTCCTTCAGATCTACTCCACCGAGGATGAAAAAACAGAAAAACCAAAATCAGCAATGTCTCTACAACCTGCCTCAAACTGGAGGAAAAAAAAAAAAATAACAGAGCGCCCATTTGTGCTGTGATCCCCATACCATTACTAGTGTCTTTTTAAAACAATGCAAATGATAGTAGGAGAAACTGTGCATTTCTTTCTCCTCTTTCACTAATATATTCTTGTATTCCTCCTGTTTCTTTCGCCCATCTGTTTTATTCTCATCTCTCTCATACTTTATACATGTAATTTGAAAGAAAGATTTTGCATTTATTAAGTATTTGCTTACCAATGGTATTTATTATATATTTAAACTAAACTTATTTAATATACTTAATATTGGTTAATGAATACATTAACTAACCTAGCAATTAATATTAACAAAATATATATTTTGCACTTTTTGAAATCCAAAATATTGGTAAGGAAGAAAATGAAATAAACACTACCCAGGCTTTCAGGCTTTTAGTAACACCTACAGGATTTTATGAACTGAGCTTATAGCCATGCTTGAACTATATGGAATTCTGTTAGTATCCTGTAGATCAAATTCAATTATTTACTCCATTCTGTTTCTTCCCCACCTCTCAGCCAACCAGATTAAATTTCTCCATTCCTACCATCATAACTCATGAAAAATGTCTTCCAATAAGCATGACTAGGTATATTTCCTATTTGGTTAAAAGGACCGAGTTTGAAATCATATAGAGACTGGGGGCTCCTTCTACTGGAATGCGATAGCACTTATAAGGCTTGCAAACTCTGTACTAAACAGGAGGAAAAAAAAAAAAACAACTAACGAAAGCTCTATGATGATATAAGTATCTAAAGAGCACTAAGCTTTGCTTGAACCGCAGGAATGAATTAATGGAAGGAGCCCTTAGTTTATCTCAACCACACTTTTAAGAAAATGCCACAATTAATTTTGTGGCAATTAAATTCTAGGATGGAGACAATGTTGAAGTCAGTAACTAATCAGGTTCAGGTGTTTTCCAAAGAAGGTGGTAGATAAACTGGGGAATGTGGATTCCAATATAAAAATTTAGACAAGTGAATGAATGTGGTTGAAAAACAGACCTTAAACTTGCAGTCTTTTTCTGCATCAGCGACTAAAAATTCACAGTACTCCCCCAAAATTAACGGGGGTTCTGTTCTAGGAACCACCCGCAAACTTTGAAAAACTGCAAATGCGTTTTTCACCTGTCAAAAGGCAGGGGAGGCAGGAGAGGGCAGCTGGAGCGCTGGCGGGTGAAGAAAATCACTTGCGGTCTGCTCTGACTGCCTCTTCCTGTAGTAAAGTCAGGCTACACCAATCAGGAGCTGCTTTGACATGCATTTTCCCTTGACTCACCTAATATCTCCTGAGATGCTCTAGATATATTAAAGAGATATTAGGGTTACCTAATGCAGACAATGTTTTCAAATGATTACTGTACTAGTCTTTAAGCCCGTTACATTAACGGGTGCTAGAATAGATGTGTGTTGGAGCTCTTTAAAATTAACTTTTCCGGCGGCGCACTGGAGTCTTGCACCCAATTGTCCAGGCTCAAATGTCGGCGCTGCTTTGTTCCGCATGCGAATGACTGTGAACTCTTTTCACAGGCAGTGAAGTGGTAGAACTAGACATCATGGTTGAGGCTGACTTACAAACAATGCCAGGATGCTTATTGGTCACCCATTTCACACCATGAATAACATTCAAAATCTTACTTCTCACTCTTAAAACATTCTCCAGCTTTTATCGACAAAATACTTATTCCATTGAGAACATTAAGATCAAACTCCCAAAATCTCATTGTAATCCCCTCAATTCAGCAAACTGTGGTACAACTTGTAAAACAATTTTCTCCGTCACTGCTCCATCCTTATGGAACACAATGCCTCGGGATCTTAGACAGAAATCTTCCATAACAAAATTCAAATCAAAACTTAAACGTTCCATTTTAGGATGCATTCAATACATGAGAGCAAACATTTCAAATGAAGAAAACATTAATTCTTCCCAACCATTTGTACTTTTCCTCTTCCCTCCCTTATTTTTTTATTTTATTTTTCTAAATGTACTGTATTTCCTTCCCCCGTTATTGTTAAACAAGTATTGTCTATGCATATTTTTTCAATTTGTTACATAGTTTTTATTTTTAAAACCAATTTTATTGTAAACTATTTAGATATGTTTGATAGACAGTATATCAAGAAACTAATAAACTTGAAATACTTTTCACAGAAAGGGTGGTGGATGCCTGGAATGCCTTCCCATAGAAGAGTAGGAATACAAATATGGTATTAGAATTCAAGAATGTATGGGAGAAACAGAACACTATATAGAAAAAGGATATAATTAAATTAAAGCAAAACTTAAAAGATCTCATAACAAGCTTTGGAGGTTGGGAAGAAGACCAATGCTGGTTGCAGCCAGTCTAGCTTGCATGTTAGTATAGCTTTCAATGCACAAAATGATTCTCAGTGGCTTTTACAGATCACGGCAGTAGCCACCAAGAATCCTATGCAAATGCATTACCAGAAGCTCATTATTTTTAGAATGAGCACTCTGTGACATGCATAGCAAGGAATGCCCACATTTTAGCATGCAAACCTATCTGGCAAGTATGGAGCCTCAGTAGGAGCATTTTCTTGAATTTAAAAGTCCACAAAAAAGTGGCCATCTACATGTTTTCTATGTGTGTCATAAGAACATAAAATTTGCTGCTGCTGGGTCAGACCAGTGGTCCATCGTACCCAGCAGCGACATGTTTCTCCCACGATGCACCCAGAGCTCAAAGAGGAGTGTTATGGGCATTTGGGTGAGCTCTGGGCAGGCTTAGACAGACATCTTGCAAGGATATAATCAAATGTTTTGTCAGACATCCTGGATGGAACTTGTACCCTTTCTAACTCAAAACATGTGTTAAAAGGTACCCAAAGTGACCACATAACCTCTGTAGAGATAAAGACCCCCATATACTTCCCCAGAGCTCATTGACTCCTTCACACTCCTCTAAGATCAGAATACAAAAGTACATACCTGTCTCCAGAACAGCAGCACCTGATATAGGAAAGCCTAGTAGATCTACACACAGGTGTCTTAAGTAGCCTGGTGGGTGGACTAGTGAACCATAGAGAGGGATAGCAAATCCCATAAGCTACTCAACTTCTACATTTATGGTGGAAAGTGTGAGCCCACCAAAACACACCCAAAACCTACTATACTGCCATAAGGGCTATTGGGGTGGTAGACAGGTGGGTATAGTAGGTTTTGGGGAGCTCACCATGACCTGCAAGGGAGTTGTGGTGAGATGTTTATGTGGTACCCTTTTTGTGAAGTTCACAGCAGTGCCCTGCAAGATGTCCCACTACTCTGTTGCCATGTCTGGGTGGCCAGTCCATCACTTTGCTGGTCCCTCCCATGTCCAAAAGGTCTTTTTCTAGGTGTTTGAGCTTGTACGATTTTTTGGACGAGAATGCGATATAAAAATAAATGACTTAGCGGTCTGGACGATCAAACGGCTGGATGTAGTAGACTATTCTGAAAAAAAATATTTTGGATGTATTTTTCGAGAATGGACTTTGGGCAACTAGTTCCCTAGGTCCAAAATGGACTTAAAAAAAAAAAAAATTATTATGCCGCTCCACGTGTCTAGACCTGGTACAATCCAGGTTTCACCGAGGATATAGTACCAAGATGATACTGGTGGTATTGGAGGAAACCTATAGGCGTTTAGATCCAATAGTTTTAGATTATTGGTTTTGCTGGCTATCATAGCAGCCTTTGATACCTTTGAACACAGAATTTTCAGGCTGAGAAAGGTGGGGGATAAAGGGGTCAGTATTAGCATGGCTTACTTTCTTGAGGGAAAGTATTTCCTTGAGGGAAAGGGCTTTAAGGTTTGGGATTAAATAGAGGAGTTGCAGGTGTTGGAGAATTGAGTGTCTCCAGGGTCTCCCCTTTCTCCAATTTTATTTGTTTACAAGGCCCTTAGTATGGATGATTAGATCCTTTGGCTTTAATTCATTCTTATATGTAGATGAGGTACATTGTTTGTGCCTTTTTCTGAGTCAGTGAAGAATTAAAAAAAAGGACTGAAGGGATGTATGTTTACAATTAACAGATTATTACAAAACTGTTAGAGGATGAACATAAAACCAGATTTTTTTTGTGAGCTCTATTGTGCTTTCTAAGGAGTTGGCCATGGTCTTGTTTGAAATATGATATTCCTGTGGGGATAGAGCCAAACACACGGTGTCTTGTTTTCTTCATCTCTTATGGTAATCCCAAATTTAGTGATGCAAAACACATGAGTTTAAAATGAACGCTGATCTGTATCCACATGATTTCCATATATTGTCCGGAGAACTGTTTTTAGGTCACCTGGACTACTGCAATGCCATTTATCTTGGTTTACCTAAATATATGAAGAAAAAATAGAGAGAGATTAGAATACTGTAGCCAAAATGGTCACATATAAAAAAATTTGAGACATGCCTCTGCTCTGGCTGCCAGTGGAAGTAAGGATTTTATGTGTTGCCTTTAAGGCGATTCAAGGGACAGAACCTCATTTGTGTGCCGTTGCAAATCCATGTGTTGAAAAGACTATGTTCCAGCAGAAAGAGAAACCTAGCTTTGGCCCCGGTGAGGGAGTTTAGGCTAAAAAAGGTTGACTTCATTTTTTTTTAAAGGCAGTCTTAGGGCTCTAGAATAAATTATCAGAGGACCTGAAAAACCTTCAGGATTATTTGCGTTTTATGAAGCTGTTAAAGACTAGGGACCCTTTTACTAAAGCTCAGCGTGCCATGTGACAGCACAGGTAAAGCTTTATTAAAAGGATCCCCTCTTTTTTTTTTTTTTTTTTGCTGTTTTTAATAGCAGAAGAGGTTGTAGTGATTGAGTGTGTAATTCACTCTGTTCAGTTTTGGGAGCAAAGTCAGTTTTTAAATTATGTGAGAGGTTATAAACTGTGGCTGTGATAGATACTTCCCTAAAGGTTTTATTTGATCTTGCTGAACTTGTCATACTTGTTTTACTCCAACACAAACATAGATCTTCTGACGTATATTAATCCCCTCCCATGCTGCAGCTCCAATATAGTCCCTGTATCACCTTTTCCACCACACTGAAAATACGTTATCCTCAATGAATTGTATCCCTGTCCTGGAGAGAGACCACACCAACTGGAATTTCAGGAGATCCATAAAGATTACTCATGAGAGATTTGTGTACATGGTAAACCTCTCTCGGGCATATTCATTGAGGTTATCCAGACTAGTGGTATGTGCCTCTAGGACTGGCTTGGGAAACACTACTCTTTTCTTGATATAAAGTCTTTTTTCTTTGATATTCAGCCATTTACCACACTGATGTCTGAATCATTTGTCATGTGGTGCAGCTTAGTGCTAGAAAACCGCCTCCCAGCAGTTAGGTCATAGTCTTTCATAAAAACAAATGCCTTCTAGGCTGCAGTTGAATTATTCCTCTGCATGAATGTTTTCCTTTGTACAGGAGGTTAAGGAGTAGCCTAGCAGTGCTTCTCAATCCAGGTCTTGAGATATACACAGCCAGTTAGGTTTTCAAGATATCTTTAATGCATATACAATACATGAGAGAGCTCTTCAAGCACTACCTCCTTTGTAAGCAAATCTATTACATAAGAACATGAAAAACCTTACTGACCTTACTGGGTCAGACCAATGGTCCATCAAGCCCAGTAGCCTGTTCTCATGGTGGCCAATCCAGGTCACTAGTACCTGGCCAGAATCCAAAGAGTAGCAACATTCCATGCTACCGATCCAGGGCAAGCAGTGGCTTCCCCCATGTCTTTCTCAATAACAGACTATGGACTTTTCCTCCAGGAACTTGTCCAAACTTTTCTTAAAACAGCTACGCTATTCACTTTTACCACATCATCTGGCAATGCGTTCCAGAGCTTAACTATTCTCTGAGTGAAAAAGAATTTCCTCCTATTGGTTTTAAAAGTTTTTCCGTGTAACTTAATCGAGTGTCCCCTAGTCTGTAATTTTTGATGAAGCGAAAAATTGATCCACTTGTACCCGTTCTACTCCACTCAGGATTTTGTAGACTTCAATCATATCTCCCCTCAGCCGTCCCTTTTCCAAGCTGAAGAGCCCTAACCATGTTAGTCTTTCCTCATATGAGAGGATTCCATCCCCTTTACCATCTTGGTCACTCTTCTTTTCTAGCAACACTGTATCTTTCTTGAGATAAGAAGACCAGAATTGAACGCAATACTCCAAATGAGGTCCCACCATGGAGCGATACAGGGGCTTTGTGATATTCTTAGTCTTGTTAACCATCCCTTTTTTAATAATTCCCAGCATCCTGTTTGCTTTTTTGGCCGCCGCCGCACATTGGGTGGAAGGTTTTATCATATTGTCTACAATGACATCCAGATCCTTTTCTTGGCCGCTAACCCCCAAGGTGGACCCCTAGCATCCGGTAACTGTGATTCAGGTTATTCTTCCCAATATGCATCACTTTACATTTGTCCACATTAAATTTCATCTGCTACTTGGACACCCAGTCTTCCAATTTCCTAAGGTCCGCCTGCAATTTTTCCACAATTTGCATGCGTTTTAACAACTTTGAACAGTTTAGTGTCATCTGCAAATTTAATCACCTCACTCATCGTTCCAATTTCCAGATAATTTATAAATAAGTCAAATAGCACCGGTCCCAGTACAGACCCCTGTGGCACTCCACTGTTTACTCTCCTCCATTGAGAAAAATGACCATTTAACCCTACCCTCTATTTTCTATCCGATAACCAATTCCTTATCCACAACTGAACTTTGCCACCTATCCCATGACTCTTTAATTTTCTCAGGAGCCTCTCTTGAGGAACTTTATCAAAAACTTTCTGAAAATCTAGATACACTATATCAACTGGCTCACCTTTATTCACATGTTTATTCACACCTTCAAAGAAGTCAAGCAAATTTGTGAGGCAAGATCTTCCTCGGCTGAACCCATGCTGATTCCGTCTCATTAAATCATGTTTGTCTATGTGTTCCACAATTTTATATTTTATATAATTGTTTCTACCATTTTGCCTGGCACCGAAGTGAGGCTTACCAGTCTGTAATTTCCCGGATCTCCCCTGGAGCCCTTTTAAAAAATTGGTGTAATATTGGCCACCCTCCAATCTTCAGGTACTACAGATGATTTTAGCAACAAGTTACAGATCACTAACAGCAGGTCAGCAATTTCATGTTTGAATTCTTTTAGTACCCTGGGATGGATACCATCCGGTCCTAGCGATTATCGCCTTTTAACTTGTCGATTTGGCTAGGCTAACCTAACCTAACCTTGAGAAGAAACCTCTGGCTGGTTTCAGCCTCTTAGTTTGAAACTGAACTCTGAGGACTTTCTTAAGAGATCAGATTCCACAGGTTACCCTCGAGGGGAGGAATGCTGGCCTAGTGCCTCTCAGTAAACCTGGTTCTAGGAGGGAGGTTGTAGATGATCTGCATTAAAGATAGTTTTCACAGCAACCTGTGCACTACTATCTAAATTACCCTTCACTTTTCTCCAGCTGATCTTAACAAGGACAATCTGCACAACCTGAAACCTGAAACACCTAACCCCCAAGCCCTCTCACCAGATCTAGAAATTCACCTTTTTCCCTACACTTGAAGAGGTACTGGGAGGATCTGCTCTGCTGAGAAAATAAAAAATACATCCATTGGAACATTTTGTCTGGTGGTAGGAAAGGTAAACTTAGGTTTTGGTGGGTTATATTTTTGTAGTTCTCTTTTTAACTCAGCAAAATCAGTCAGGCAGTAGTGTAGCCTTTAGTGTCTGTTAGAGAAGCAGGGAAGAGGACATTCTCCTGAGAGGAGAAAAGCAGAAACATATCTTTGGGTAAGTACACATTATTTTGTTCTGAGCTATTTATTATTTCTATAGCGTTGAAAAGGTGTACGCAGCTCTGTACATTTTAACAAATAGACAGTCCCTGCTCAGAATAGCTTACAATCTAATTTAGACAGGGTTGGACAGATTATGGTATAGGATATAGGTATCTGACAGCAGCGAGTGGAAGATAAGAGTTGAAAGCAGTTTCAAAAAAGTGGGCCTTTAGCTTGGATTTGAACACTGCCAGGGATGGAGCATGATGTATTGATTCAGGCAGCCTGTTCCAGGCATACGGTGCCGCAAGAAAGAAGGGACGGAGTCTGGAGTTGGATACAGATACAGATTGTATTGTATGCATATGCATCTTAGATATCCTGAAAACCTGACTGGCTGTGTGCCCTGAGGACTGGGTTGAAAAGCATGGTCTAATGGCTAACTAATGGTGGGCTGAGAACTGGGTTCTAATTCCATTACACATCTGATAGAGACTTTTAAAATACTAAAAGGAATTGATAAAATGGAGCAAGCTCATTCACCGGCAGGGGGAAAGGATGGTGAGCAAGTAACAACGTTATTCACATTGTCAAATGTGACTCGGACAAGAGGTCATGGCCTGAAGCTGAGAGGGGACACGGCCAGGATAAATGTCAGAAAGTTCTGCTTCATACAGCGAGTGGTGAACGCCTGGAACTCTCTCTCGGAAGAGATGGTGGAGGAAACCACCATTCTAGGATTTAAGGGAAAATTGGACGCACATCTTCTTGCAGGACATATTGAGGGATACGAGTGAATAAGGTATTCGTTAGGGTACACCTGGCTGAGCCTCCGCGTGTGCGGATCACCGGACTGGATGGACCCCAGGTCTGATCCAGTGCAGGCATTTCTTATGTTCTTATTCATCCACAAAAAATAACAATCCAGTCTGTGAGCCACTGGGGAAAGAGAAAGTACCTTTGAATAATAAGGATACTGTTTGGGTTCTACCATGCAGGTAGCATGACAAGCATGTAAAACAATACAATCATTGAATTGTCTCCTCTCCCAACAGAGATCTCTCTTCCACAACTAAGGACCAATATGCATGTTATAAACATTCCCCAATATATCAGTTTGCATGTCTTATTCAGTTTTCCCATCAAGGAAAAACTCCCTCAGAAGCTCCATAATAGATTGCAGGCTTACAAGATCAAGGTGTACAGGAAGCGAGAGAGCGCCTACGAGTCTATTTTTTTTGCGCAGAAGGTACAGTGAAATTTAAATTAGACTGCTCTGGCCAACAAAAACAATCTACTCTCTGAAAGTCTTAATTCTCTTCTCCGTTTCCCACATAAATAAATCAGGCAATACTTCTTTTCATTTTGTTTTATTATAAAAATCAACTTTTAATTTGTTACAGCTCAGCTTATAGAAGAAATGGAACATTTGTTTTTTTACAAGGTTATTATACACAGCTTACAAGTTCAGCACGTATATTACAAAAGAAGAGGGGAGAAATGTTCATGTGTTGAGTGGCTAGGGCTGACCAAATGTTGGCCATTATCTTATAAATACATCCTTGCAAAGCACTGTCGTACCAAGGTGGAGAAACAGACACACCAGTTGGTTTTAAGACAATGACAACAAACAATGATTAAAGCTTAAGAACAAAGAAAAAAAACAAAACAATAAAAATCTGAAAGCAGCACCAGATCCTTCACTTGTAAACGAGGATGGCTTAGCTTAAAGACCGCGATATACCCTCTCCAAAGGATGTTTCAGTCAGTGCTCTCTCTGTTCAGAGCAGTGCTTCTCAACCCTCTCCTGTAGGTACAATTCACCCAGGTGTTTTTCAAAAATTACCACCATGAATATGTATGAATTTAATCTGACCCACTGTACACAAAATTTCTCTAATGCTTATTTATTGTGAAAAGCCTAAAACCCAGTTGCTAGGTGTGCCTTCAGGAGAGGGGTTGAGAAGCACTGCTCTAGGCACATTGTGCACATTAGTGGGAAAATTTTAACAGGCATTTCTGTGGGCAAAAAGCATTTTCAATGCAGAAGTGGCCTTTTCTAAAATTACTTGGGGTTTAATCACTTAAGTTTATCTGACCTAGCCTGAGGCTTTCTGAGGGGCCGTGTTTGGAACCAGGCAGACAAAACAGGAAATGTGTTTATACCTAAGAGCACATGTATTAAGTGTACTGCACATAATTTCCTTTAAAATTGGTTTCATTTATGTGCATATCTGCTATTCAACTTAGGTGGCCGATAATCAAATTAATCTCTTGATGCGTGTTCCTCTTGTATGCACAATCAGCCAATCAACATGAAGTCACTCTTAAAATGACTCAAAGTCTATCAAATGGCTCAATAGCAATGCATAAGATGCAGATTCAAATCCCAGGGAGCAGAAGCTATGTTGAGGATACTGAAAAGGTAGAATTCATCAACTCACTGAAAAGAGAGAGTCCACAACACTGCTCCGTGGCATCTATTGGACTATTTAGGTTTCAAAAGCACTAGGTTCTTGAAGGAGCCAGTCTGTGGCTTCTGGCCAATGAATGTCAAAGGAGTATCTGGGTAAAAATAGAGAAAAACCCCTGGGTGATCGCGACTGAGGAATCACTTTAGCATAGCTCAACAAAGCCGTTTCCGTTTGAGCTGGAAGCCCAAGAGAACAAAACAGTACTGCTACATCAAAAGAGTATTTCTCCAGAAATAGTCTCTTCATAAAATGCAAACAGAAGGTTTCCTATGTGAGCCTGTCCAGTCTTACAGCTGAGCTCTGGGGTCAAATACTCCTGTTGCAGGTTCAGTTAATGTACTGAATGAGGACTCATTACAGAAAATCTTCTCATAATCTGATGGCTGCTCCTGAAAGATGACCCTGAAAGAACTGCATTATAATTACTACTACTCCTTTTTGCAAAAGACACAATATCAGAACTCCCTATTACCCTCATTCCCTTTGTCCTGGGTACGGGAAAACATTCCATGTGGCAGTAAAGCTTTATTTTTATCCATGGACTGGCTCTGCAAACCAAAACAAGTGAAAAATGCTACACTCATTCTTTCTGGCTTGTGCATACAAGAGGAATATGGTGTTTTACACCTGCTCAGTCATTGGCTCTTAAGAATTTGGCTGGCAACAGATGATTCATCTCAGCCATGTTAAACTGCAATGAACTTTGTTGAAGTATTTGTGGGATATAAATAAATGTTGTATTGTACTGATCAAGACCAATGGTCTCAAACTCAAACACTTTGCAGGACCACATTTTGGATTTGTAGGTACTTGGAGGGCCTCAGAAAAAACAGTTAATGTCTTATTAAAGAAATGACAATTTTGCATGAGGTAAAACTCTTTATAGTTTATAAATCTTTCCTTTTGGCTAAATCTTAATAATAATATTGTAACAGAATGGGATAAAGTTCCTTAGGAAATTGGGCTCTGAGTCATTTCCCCTCCCCCCCCCCACCATTTTGGCATGCTCTTCAAGGTAAAGTATGTTACAAATCCTTGAACAAGACAACTCAGTATTAACAAACCAGAAAAGATGCTTGTGTGAAAGTCTGTGATGGATAACAGAAAGGCTTTGGCAAGACCAAAATCCCAGTAAATGCCACAGCTTAGTAGGGCTCTGTTTACCAATGGTAGTGGTGGTTAAACACATTCTAGTGGTTATACATTCTGCTCCACTTCTAGAAACCAAAGCATGGGAGAAAAATAGGCATGTGAGGAACCCCCCCCCCCCCCCCACTTCTTTGTGAATGCAATGTTGGGTTTCCTTCTTCTGCTCCAATGGTACAGCTCTCTCTCCAAAGCATAAAAGAGGGGAAAACGACCCGCGAAGGAAGCAGTGGGACCGTTGGATGACCATGGAATAAAAGGAGCCAATAAGAGGACAAAGCAATTGCCGACAAACTGAACACATTTTCTGCGTCTGTATTTACCAAAGAAGATGTACCGGAAAGCTGACAGGATTGACGGTCAGTCTAGAGGAGGTGTGTAGGCAGATTGATAGGTTTAAGAGCGATAAATCCCCGGGACTGCATCCATCCGAGGGTCATCAAGGAACTGAAAGGGACCATAGCTGAACTGCTTCAACTAATAGCCAATCTGTCGATCAAATCGGGAAAGATTCCAGAAGACTGGAAGGTGGCGAATGTTACGCCGATCTTCAAGAAAGGTTCGAGGGGAGATCTGGGAAACTACAGACCTGTGAGTCTGACCTCGGCACCGGGAAAGATGGTAGAGTCACTGATAAAGGACAGAATCATTGATTACCTTGAAGGACACGGGCTGAGGACCAGTCAGTACGGTTTTAGCAAAGGCAGATCGTGTTTGACGAACTTACTGCACTTCTTTGAGGGAGTAAACAGATAGATAGACAAGGGCAATCCGGTCGACTTTGTATATCTGGATTTTCAGAAGGCGTTCAACAAGGTTCCGCATGAACGACTACTTCGGAAAATTGCAAGCCATGGAATCGAGGGCGAAATGCTCATGTGGATTAAAAACTGACTGGAGCATAGGAAACAGAGAGTGGGGGTAAATGGACAATACTCGGACTGGAAGAGCATCACCAGTGGGGTGCCGCAGGGCCCATGCTCTTTAACATCTTTATAAATGATCTGGACATAGGTACGACGAGCGAGGTGATTAAATTTGCGGACGATACAAAGTTATTCAGAGTAGTGAAGACGTAGGGGGATTGCGAATATCTGCAATGTGACATAATCAGGCTTGAGGAATGGGTATCGACATGGCAGATGAGGTTCTACGTGGATAAGTGTAAAGTGATGCATGTCGATAACAAAAATCTCATTGTACGAATACAGATGTCCGGGGCGGCACTTGGAGAGACCTCCCAGGAAAGGGACTTGGGAGTTCTGATCGACAAGTCGATGAAGCCGTCCACGCAATGTGCGGTGGCAGCAAAAAGGGCAAACAGAATGCTAGGAATGATAAAGAAGGGGATCATGAACAGATCAGAGAAGGTTATCATGCCGCTGTACCGGGCCATGGTACACCCTTACCTGGAGTACTGCATCCAGCACTGGTACATGAAGGACATGGTACTACTTGAAAGGGTCCAGAGAAGAGCAACTAGGATGGTTAAGGGGTTGGAGGAACTGCCGTACAGCGAAAGATTAGAGAAACTGGGCCTCTTCTCCCTTGAACAGAGGAGATTGAGAGGGGACATGATCGAAACATTCAAGGTACTGAAAGGGATAGACTTAGTAGATAAGGACAGGTTGTTCACCCTCTCCAAGGTAGGGAGAACGAGAGGGCACTCTCTAAAGTTAAAAGGGAATAGATTCCATACAAACGTAAGGAAAAACTTCTTCACCCAGAGTGGTGGAAAACTGGAACGCTCTTCTGGAGGTTGTTATAGGGGAAAACACCCTCCAGGGATTCAAGACAAAGTTAGACAAGTTCCTGCGGAACAAGAACCTGTACTGTTAGGGCTAGTCTCGGTTAGGGTGCTGGTCTTTGACCAGAGGGCCACCATGTGAGCGGACTGCTGGGCGTGATGGACCACTGGTCTGACCCAGAAGCGGCAATTCTTATGTGTCTGATTCTGAATGTGCTGTTGCTCACTGGCAGTATACGAGGAAAGCCAATACTTTAACTATGCCACATATGGCTGCTGATTTATGTTCCAAACAACCTGACTGAGAGGTTACAAGAATTATGTAGCACAAAGGAATCCCTGGGTTCCACATCTTTTCTACAGTAGAACTGTATGACCCACCCAATGCGAGAGAGAATCTCGGTTTAAGCCAAACCACCTCGGTGTTTTCACACAGATATTGGCACAGTAAAGTACTTAGCAAAACACCATTGTAGAGTGAGCATTTTAGACAAACAAGGCTTGCATTTTTTTAAAACTTACTAAGTGCGCGCACACACACACAGAGAACCTTGCACTGTTATGTAAACATGCAGAAGTTTGATCAGCACCTCAGTGGCCACCCACCGTTGCCTTCTCTTTATTACCTTCATATGAATGGACACAATCCCACAACATTGTCACAAATATCCACCCAGACAATAACAGGTACTTCACATGGAGAAAGGTTGCAGAATGAACAGGCCAGATAAAAAGCAGTGGGATGAGACGGGGAAACTTCTTTTAGAAGTATGGGTCAGCATGCCAAATCTAATGTCAGAACCAGGGAGCAACAGACACGTTTAAAAACTTCCTTAGACTGAAGACACGACTCGTACACAAAGAAAAAGCAGGGGGGGGGGGGGGGGGGGGTACATTAAAAAAAAAAAAAATAGTTGGGGTGCTTCCAGACTTAAGCCAGCCAGAATTTTGTGAAAATGCACTGTGGTTTGTTTTCTCTTTCAAACAGTCCTCAATAAACACAGGTTGGTTTGGGAAAGCAATGATGAAAGAGGATCCTGAAAGGCCATTGCTACAGACCTGTACTGCTGCGAGGCCAGATCATAGCTGGTACCTGGCAAACAGTCTGCTTTCTATTGCTGCCTTATGTGATCTTCAGAACAGGATTAAACAACTGGATTGGTAAACATAGAAAACAGATGGTTAAAGACATTATGAAATTCAATGCTCAGCATGGTGAATTTTGCACACAGTATCCAGGCTAACACCTTACAGGTGAAGGTATGTAGAGATAATACACAGAAAATGGGCTACAGGGACATAGCGCAAATTAAAAAAAAAAAAAAAAAAGAGGTTGGGGGGGGGTCCTGTCACTATTGTTCAATTCCTCTTACAGATTGTCTCTGACCTGATATTTAAACTGTGTTCTCCTACCAAAAGAAATTATATAGATATATAAAATGGATTTGTATACACTGATTATAACCATACACAATGTACCGCAAGGATATGAGATTCATTTACATTATAAACTAGTACAGGGTTAAAAATTATAGCTTATAAATAGGTTATCTACATTATGTGGTATAAAAATACTTAAAATAATTTTTATGGACATTGACTTAAAATTAATAAGTGAACTAAATTACTCTGGCTTGGCTGTATGACTGATTAAAATAAGCTTTTTACATTCCATAATACCAGTTCTGCCAAAATACATAACCGACTCCAGCTTCTGAAATTAAGAAATAAGACAGCCCTGCACCAGCTGAGGAGGCAACTGAACTCTAGCCCATCTATATATGTACTAACTGTGCAATGAATCAAAATTAAACATTTTGGATTGGCATATATAGACTATTAAAGTGAAAGGTTTTTTAAAAAACTCTCGGGCAGGTTCTGACTGCACTTGTTCAATTCCAGTGGCTACACGACCTCAGGTGACTTCTGCAAGGTCAGTGAGAAGCTAGAATAAAAAAAACAACAAAAAAAGTATCTAGGTGGTATGTGTTCACAGCTGAAATCAGAGTATTTCTGTTGGGGGTGGGGGGGGGGGGGGAGAAAAGAAATCAAAGCCATCAGTCTCTGTGCTGCTCACCTCCGCTAGCTGCTGGTCCATGTGAACTGATGGTGAGGCTATTTCCCAGATACTAGGATTGTATCATTTGTTGGTCGTGGAATGCTTTGGGAGGCTGGAATTTTGGTACTGAAAAACCTTACATTAATGTGAATTGCCACCGTCCTTCCATTTTTCATGTGCTTGCTTCACCAAATTAAGGCATATTTTTGTGCTCTCTTTTCAAAAATAAACATTTTGTACAAATTTTTTTGTTGGGGGGAAGGGGAAGATTTATACACATTTTTATGGCACAAGCAGCAGGTGCAGTTAGGAAAATATATAAATATCCATTTTTCTATACAAATCTCCACAGTATTCATTGCCTAATTTGTTTTATAATTTGAAACTGTACACGACTCTCTGTTACCCATCCAAGTCCTTTCCTCTTCTTGGACAGAAACACTTATTTACAGTTGTGCACGGAGGCAGTTTAAGGACAGGGGCTCAGGAGGAGTCTGTACATGGAGAGGGCGGAGGCGGATAGAGGTGATGGGAGTAGCTGCGCTCTGTATAGGGGGATGGTGGGCAGCTTTCACAGTTCTCCTCTGCAGACAAATACTGGCTACGTGGGGTGGGTGGAGGGGGCACAGGTTCAGAGTCATAATTCAGGTCACTGGTATAACCCTTGGCTGTTGCTATTGTGACCCTCCTGCTCGGTGTGTAGTCACTGTCGCAAATATCAGTGCTACAGGGTGTGGTGGGGGGTGCAAAATGTCGATAGCTGTATGGTCTGTAGCTGTGAAGGAGAATTAAAAATACAAAAGTCATAAATGTGGACAGAACTTAAATACTTGTTCCAATAAATAAACAAATAAGAAAAGATTAACTTATTATTCACAAACTAGTCTTTAAGCCCGTTACATTAACGGGTGCTAGAGTAGATGTCTGTCTGTCTGGTTTTTTTTTTTCTTTGTCCTTGGACGCTGCCTGTCTGTCTGTCATTTTTTCTGTCTATGTCTCTCCCTATGTCCTTAGTGCCTCCTTCCTATGTCCTTAGTGCCCCTAGTGCCTCCTTCCCATGTCCTTAGTACCCCTTCCTATGTCCTTAGTGCCCCCAGTACCTCCTTCCTATGTCCTTAGTGCCCCTAGTGCCTCCTTCCCATGTCCTTAATATCCCTTCCTACATCCTTAGTGCCCCCAGTACCTCCTTCCTGTGTCCATAATGCCCACAGTGCCCCAGTGCCTCCGTACTGTGTCCTTAGTGTCCCAGTGCCTCCGTACTGTGTCCTTAGTGCCCCCAGTGTCTCCTTTCTATGTAATTAGTGCCCCTAGTGCCTCCTTCCCGTGTCCTGGTTCTCAGCCTGTTTGCTCTATTGGGCTATTCTTACCTTAAGTTTAATGCTTCGAACATTAAACATTAAGCTAAAAGTAGCTACAGTTCCAAGATGAGAGAAAAATAGTGTAAACCATTTCCAGGAGCTGACAACAAACTGTGACTTATTTCTCCCTTCAGCTCCTTCAATTAGCAGCTCTGGGGCTATTCAACTGAACACACTCTTCACCTCATAAATCAAGGGGGCAGAAGATTCAAAGCTCTCCTTCTCACCCAGGCTAAAAGCTTAGTCTAGAAATCCTACATCTGGGCCTCACTTAGTTTACGAAAGTTGGCGATTCTTTCATAGAATAAGTTCATTTATAAGCAGATCCAATTATTGCATTCTTAAACAAAAGCACAGCTCAGTACTCAGGGTAGGAATGGTCTGGCCGACTCCCTTGCCGGAGTTATTTTTCAGTTTAAAGGTGCCGCGGCAGCTCCTCTAACGATCCCCGCCTGCATCGGAAGTCTTCTCTGAAGCAGGTGCGGCTCGTGACAGGAGCTGCGGCGGCACCTGTAAACTGAAAAATAACTCCGGCAAGGGAGTCGGCCAACTGGCAGTTAAATTCGGAGTTTCGATCTGGTCTGCTCCCTGCTTGCCTTGTTGTATTGTAATTTTTAGTTGAAAGACGCAGCAGCGGTTCATACCTTAAGAAGGATATAACTCTGCTGGAGAAGGTGCAGAGACGAGCCACGAAACTAGTCAAGGGTATGGAGAATTTGAGCTAGAAAGAACGCCTCAGAAAACTGGGACTATTCACCCTCGAAAAGAGAAGATTGAGAGGGGATTGGGATTTGAGACCTTTAAAATATTAAAAGGATTTGATAAAATAGATCAGGAAACAGCATTACTAACATTTTCTGAGGTGACACGCACACGGGGTCATAGCCTGAAACTGAGTGGCAGCAGGTTTAGGACAAATGTTAGGAAGTTCTGTTTCACACAGCGAGTGGTTGGAGCTTGGAATGCTCTCCCGGAGGAAGTCGTGGCAGAAACTACTATTCCAAGTTTCAAGCGCAAGTTGGATGTACACCTTCTGGCAAATTGTATTGAGGGATACGGGGAATCCCGGTCTCCAAAAAGGAGTACCTAAATGGGCCGCCGCGTGCGCGAATCGACGGACTGGATGGACCTCGGTCTGATCCGGTGAAGGCATTTCTTATGTTCTTATCCCCACATGCGTCGCAAGTCTGACGCAGGCAGGGATCGTGAGAGGAGCCACCGCCGCGTCTTTCAACTAAAAAATACAATACCGCAAGGCGAGCAGGGAGCAGGCCAGACCAAAAAACAGGAGGAAAAACAGAACCCTAAGCGCGCATGCGCACTACCTGCGGGGCCCTACATCTCACGGAAAATGGACGCACGCAGGTGGGAGTGCGCATGCACGGCTTAGGGTTTTATTATATTAGATATGTTAATTCATTGTAAAACCTTAAAATCAAACTCTTTAACCACTGACTACTCTAGAGCTGCAGGTCTGATTGGATCAATATGTCTTAGCACTTTCCAAACAGGATGTGTCTAAAACAGAGTATCTCGTAGGCGGCACAAAATCATGCAATCTAACATTACCTGTATGATCTGTGAGTGGAGGGACTGTTTGAAGAGTAACCAAACTCCATTGTGTAATGGGATCGCTCTGTAGCTGGTGATGGTGGTGGATTCAAAATCTGATAACAAAGGCAAGGTACAAAATATTAAGAATTAGTAAACAGTATCATCTACAACCAATTCAGGGAAAGGAAAGACTTGTTTGGTGAGTAAAAGTGCCACTTTTTCCTTAATTTTTTTTTTTTCTTTAAAATAAATCAAATTCACTCCTCAGTTTTGGCAAAACTGAAATCAGCCCAGCCCCGGAAGCAGCTCCTCCTCTGCCCCCCACCTCAAGCCAAAGCAGCTCCCTATTTCCTTTCCTTCCCCTTCCCACAGATCCACTCATAGCTCCCTCACAGTACCATCCTGTGATCAAGTTGGAGGCAGGAGCAGTTCCCACATATTTCTGCCCATGCCATTTCATAGTCAAAATGGCTGCCGAGACTTCCAGCGACAGTCTGATGACATCACTCTTCTCCATGCCAGCTCCAAACCCAAAATGGCTGCCGAGACCTTGAGCGGCAATCTCAGCATCCATTTTGACTTTGGAGATGGCAAGGGCCGCCTGAACTGAGTAGAGATTGTTCTTACCCGAGTTGCCACTAGAACACCAGGGTAGTATAGCACAGTTACTTACCGTAACAGGTGTTATCCAGGGACAACAGGCAGATATTCTCTACATGTGGGTGACATCATCCACGGAGCCCC
Source organism: Geotrypetes seraphini (assembly GCF_902459505.1). NCBI lineage: Eukaryota > Metazoa > Chordata > Amphibia > Gymnophiona > Dermophiidae > Geotrypetes > Geotrypetes seraphini. The sequence continues at coordinate 20,558,580 of NC_047090.1, read as the reverse complement.
GTAGTGGACAGCCTCGCAAGCAAACTTGCTTGAAGATCTTCAAAGTTTGTGAGTGCTGCACCACGCATGCGTGAGTGCCTTCCCGCCTGAGTCAGGGTGCGTGTCTCCTCAGCGTGGCCTCAGTTCAGATAGCTAGCAAAGAAGGGGAGGTGGGTGGGTTGCGAGAATATCTGCCTGATGTCCCTGGATAACATCTGTTACGGTAAGTAACTGTGCTTTATCCCAGGACAAGCAGGCAGTATATTCTCTACATGTGGGTGACCTCCAAGCTAACCAGTATGGGACGGTGGGAGAGTTGGCAATTTAAGAGAACAGATTTTGTAAAACGGACTGGCCAAAATGGCTATCACGTCTGGAAAAAGTATCCAGACAGTAATGAGAGGTGAAGGTATGAACCGAGGACCAAGTGGCGGCCTTGCAGATTTCCTCAAGAGGAGCTGATCTGAGAAAAGCTACAGACGCCGCCATCGCTCTGATCTTATGCTCTGTGACTCGACCCTGCAGAGGGAGACCAGCCTGAGCATAGCAGAAAGAGATACAAGCAGCCAACCAGTTGGAGATGGTTCGCTTAGAAACAGGACGCCCCAACCTATTTGGATCAAAAGATATGAAAAGTTGAGGAGCCGTCCGTTAAGCTTGAGAGTGCGTTGCAAGTAGAAAGTCAACGCACGCTTACAGTCCAGAGTATGAAGCGCCACTTCTCCAGGATGAGAATGAGGCTGACCGCGGCGGCGCTTCTTTTTACTTTTATTTTTTCTTTAGTTCCCAAGCGGAGAGGCTGAGGGGAGGTAAGCCGGAGAAGCAGAAGGGAGGAGGACTAAACAGGCAGGCAGACCGGGGTCGCGGCGAGAGCTAGCTCCGCCCACCCCCACCGCGTCACAGGTCGCATTGGCCCAGGCTCCCCTTTAAGAGGAAGGGAGCCAACGGCGCCCAGCCGTTCGGCGCATGGCGAAGGCGAGCGGCAAAGGCGCTCGCCTTAGCGAGAGCGCCTTTGCGAAGGAGCCTTGAGAAGGAGCCCAGGCAGCCCAGCAGCAAAACTAATTTTCTAAAAAACCTAACTTAAAAAAAAAAAAAAAAAAAAGTACTTTTCTTCTCTTCTCATTCTTCTCTCTCTCTCTACTCTTTCAGCTAGCTGCACGCCAGGCACCACTCTCAACCACCGAGGGACCATAGGAGCAAGGAGAAAGAAATGGAGGCTACAGGAACCCAGCGGAGCTACCCAGTATACTGCATTGAATATCATATGTATGACTACCTCCTCTCCGGGAGGCGGGCATACATATGCAGTCGATGTCAGGAGCTGAATAGCCTGAAGAAAGAGGTCGGGAGAGCAGGTTCGAGTACAGGAACTGGAGGGACTGTGCACCATAGAAGAACAGTGCTGGGCAACTGAGGACACCGCCAGAGAGGACCACATCACGGAACAAGTTAGAGAGCTGGAGAAATTCATCGAGGAGGCCTGCAGGATGGTGGAGGCACAGGACCACCAGCACATCAGGGGAGAACTACCGGTCGGACGACAAAATCCACCAGACACCATGGGAGTAGGACCTTGCGGAAAATCTGGACAGGCAGATGGGGAGGAGACCTAACAGAACCCAGAGGAAGGACTAGCTGACTGCGCCACTGACACAGACCTGAGACCAGAGAAGCTTCGGGACGCATGGGAGTCCAGCTCCGCCTCCCGAAACCCCCTGCAAGCCAGCCTCTTCAGTGTGACTCGGCAAGGCAGCTCCATCGATACCGGGAGCTGCCCCAACGTGGGACCCTCAGCTGCAGAAAGAGAACCTCGGGCCGCATGGGAGTCCAGCTCCGCCACCCAAGGCCTCCTGCAGTTCAACTTTTGTTTTGCTCTACTTCTTCAGGGCAGCTCCATTGATTCCGGAGCTGCCCCAACACTGCCCTACCCTTCGGCTGCAGGGATGAAGCTTCGGGACGCATGGGAGTCCAGCTCCGCCTCCCGAAACCCCCTGCAAGCCAGTCTCTCCAGCGCGACTCGGCAGGGCAGCTCCATCGATACCGGGAGCTGCCCCAACGTGGGATTGACCCTCAGCTGCAGAGAGAGAACCTCGGGCCGCGTGGGAGTCCAGCTCCGCCACCCGAGGCCTCCTGCAGCTCAACTTTTGTTTTGCTCTACTTCTTCAGGGCAGCTCCATTGATTCCAGAGCTGCCCCAACACTGCCCGACCCTCCGGCTGCAGAAACGAAGCCTTGGGACGCGTGGGAGTCCAGCTCTGCCTCCCGAGCCCTCCTGCGGCTCAAGTATTGTCTTTATTCCTGTCAAGTTTTTTCATAATTGTCAAGTTCCATCCTGACTTAGTCAACAATCCCTACTCAACCCCGGCTAAGGTTCTCCTGACTCTATCCATTGTTTAAATTTGCCAAGGATCACCAGATTCTATTCAACTGTTTACGCTCTGCTACTCAATTGATTCTACTTATCCCCAGATTTTATTCAACTGTCTATCCCCTGCTTAGGACCTCCAGATTCCTCTCAACTGTTTATGTCCTTGCCTAATTACTAAGATCCACCTGATTCTATTCAATTGTTTTAGTCCTGCCCAATCGTCCTGCTCTCCTCAATTGCAAACCTTCCGCTACTCTTGCCTCCCACCCCCCCAAAGGCCCTCCAAACCCCCACCTATGGATCCTTCTTCTCCTTATCTGCTCATCCTCCAATATCTCCTTCTGCCTGAACCCTCCCCCCCTAACTTACTGAACCCCATCACTGTCAGTCCCATCTACCCTGGTGCCAAAATCCCCACGCTTTTGCGCACCAGAAGCTACCCCTCCAAAAAAACCCCCCGAAGAATCAATCACGCCTCCCTAAAGCCCATTCCCCCTGCCAACCCTCCCAACCCCACCTCAGACTCTCTCACCCCAGTCCCATCTCTATACTGCAACGCCAGATCCGCCTGCAACAAAACCCAAATTTTGAAGGATCTTCTTGAAGATCTCAATCCCGGTTTCTTATTCATCACCGAAACTTGAATCGCAAAAGACTACTTCTTCTCTCAAAATGAACTCTGCTCTCATGGTTACCAAGGCCTCTTCTCCCCCAGAATTAACCGGAAAGGAGGTGGTCTAGCACTCCTCCATAAATCATTCTTCGACATCCAGCTTCTTGAAAAGGGTAGCCAGGCTTCCCTAGAATACATGCTAGCCTCTGTCAATGATGAGCTCCACCCGCACTCACTAGGTATCCTGCTTTTATATCGCCCACCTTCATCCCCCTGGAACAAATCCTCTGACCTCGTCCTTGAGACCATTACAAACGCCTTCCTCAGATTTCAAAGATTACTAATCATTGGGGATATTAATCTTCACTTAAACGATACCACCAACAAGGATGCATTTGATCTCATCAACTTCCTCACCTCTTTAGGCTTCCCCCCCCCAGCTCCCTCCCCAACCCATGAAAAGGGGCATGCGTTAGACATCATCAGCTTCATCGACCTCACCGAATACAAAACTTCGATCGACGACACTCACTGGGACCCCGTCCCCTGGTCCGACCACTTCCTAGGGGCTTTCTGCCTCCCCATTTTCATGTCCCACCTCGAACCCCCCCCCTCGTTCCCCCAATCCTATTACCTTCTGGAAAAAAATTGCGAGCGATTTGTTCTAGGCCGATGGATCAAAAACTGGCTGGCGGACAGGAAACAGAGGGTTGGAGTAAAGGGCCACTACTCAGATTGGAAATGGGTCACGAGCGGAGTTCCACAGGGGTCGGTGCTGGGACCACTTCTGTTCAATATATTTATTAATAACCTGGAGGCAAGAACAAAATGTGAGGTTATTAAATTTGCAGATGACACTAAACTATACAGCAGGGTCAAAACTATGGAGGACTGCGAAGACCTCCAAAAAGATCTGACAACGCTGGAAGAGTGGGCCAAAAAATGGCAAATGAGCTTCAACATAGGGAAATGCAAGGTCATGCATGTTGGGAAAAAGAACCCGATGTTCACTTACAAGATGGGGGGATCACCACTAGGGGTGAGCAACCTTGAAAGAGACCTGGGAGTGATGGTAGACACAACATTGAAGGCGTCGGCGCAGTACGCCACAGCCTCAAGGAAAGCGAACAGAATGTTGGGTATCATTAAGAAAGGTATCACGACCAGGACGAAGGAAGTCAACCTGCCTTTGTATCGTGCAATGGTGCGCCCACACCTGGAGTACTGTGTCCAGTACTGGTCGCTGTACCTCAAGAAGGACATGGCGGTACTTAAGAGAGTCCAGAGAAGAGCAACTAAGCTAATAAAGGGTATGGGGGATCTCTCATATACTGACAGACTGAAAAAGCTGGGGCTTTTCTCGCTGGAAAAGCGACGACTTAGAGGAGACATGATAGAAACCTTCAAGATCATGAAGGGCATAGAAAAAGTGGACAGGGATAGATTTTTCAAACTATGGGGAACCACAAGTACAAGGGGGCACTCAGTGAAATTGAGAGGGGAAAGGTTTAGAACAAATGCCAGGAAGTTCTTTTTCACCCAGAGGGTGGTGGATACATGGAACGTGCTACCGGAGGATGTGATAAGCAGAAGCACGCTACAGGGCTTCAAAGAAGGTCTGGACAGGTACCTGGAGGACAAAGGGATTGAGGGGTACAGATAAGAGTAGAGGTAAGGTATAGGGATAGGATTAGAGGTAAATTGTAAAATTAGAGACCACTGTTCAGGCAGTGGGCCTGATGGGCCACCGCGAGAGCGGACCGCTGGGCGAGATGGACCTCTGGTTTGCCTCAGCGGAGGCAACTTCTTATGTTCTTTTTGGGGACTAGAAAATAACGGGAGTAAAACCCCGTCTCCTGTTGGCACAAGGGAACCTCCTCAACCGCTTGGAGGCAAAGGAGAGCTTGAGCCTCCCGAAGAAGAAGGGGAAGTTGCGACCTATTGGAAGGACATCCTTTTGGAGGCAGTTCTGGTGGTACTTGCAGGAATTGAAAAGAGTACCCCTCTCGGATGACGGTGAGAACCCAGGTGTCAGATATAATCAGCTCCCACTGATGACAAGAGACTGAGACGACCTCCTATGGGCAGGAGAGAAGGCTGCTGGACGTAAGGGGGCGTTATGCTCTGACCGGGATTGTCAAAAGAACGGCGCAGGTTTAGTTGCAGCAGGGGTCTGAGGTTTTTGGGGACCCCCCTGCTGCTGCTGACGTTTTGGCGGCGAGCAGGAAAATGCCGGCATAGACTTCTGTGGATAGCGCCGAGGAAGTAGCTTGAATGGCTTAGCAGGAGGAGCCTTCGCTTTAGGCCAAACCAGGGAGGCGAAGGACCTCTCATGTTCCGAGAGGCGTTTGGTAGCCGCCTCGATAGTCATCGAATAGCTCATTGCCTAAACAAGGAAGATTCACCAGAAGATCTTGCAAGTTGGGGTCCATATCCACTATGCGCAGCCAGGCCAAGCAACGCATTGCCACCGCAAAGGCCATAACTCTGGAGGATAATTCGAAAGCATCATACATGGCCTGGAGCATAAAGAGACAAATCTGAGAAAGATTCTCCTGGAGCTGGCGGAACTCTGGCTGGCGGTGAGCAGCCAAATCAGTTTGGAAAGACGGCATAGTCTTAATGCAGTGCTTCAAGTAGGATGTAAAGTTGAAGTTATAGTTGAAGACCCTATTCACCATCATCGAGTTCTGGTACAGACGACTGCCAAACTTGTCCATGGTACGCCCATCCCTGCCCGGGGGGAGGGCAGCGTAGACCTTGGATGGATTAGATTTCTTTAAAGAAGATTCCACAACCAAGGACTGATGGGACAGCTGCGCCTTTCTCAAACCCCTTGCAAAGGACCGTCGGATAGCGAGACTCCATTTTGGACGGGATAGCAGGAATGGCATAAGGAGTCTCCAGATTCCTAAAGAAAGTCTGTTTCAAGACCGGATTCAGCAGGAGGCATAGAGATTCCCTGGGTAGAAGAGGAAGCTCCATCTCAGCCAATTATTCTGGGGTATATCTGGATTCAGACTGGAGATCCAGCTGAAGAGCCTTACCCATGTCAAAGACAAATCTGGTCATTGTCTGGAGGCGAGGAGGATCTAGACCTCAGAGTAGCTGAGAAGGAAGGGAAAGCCTCCCTAGAATATAGAGCAGGTATATCCATGTCCAGTAACAGGGACACCAAGGAGGCTCTGCTATGAGACAGTGGAGGAGTCAAAGAGTGCCTACGATTGAGCTGCCTTGAAGGAAAAGACCCCGGGGTCTGAGGAACGGAAAACCGTGGGACAAGCCTCGGAGAACCTGGGGAGGAAGGAACTCTCCGGGACGACCTCGATTTGCCTCGACTCGGAGACCGAGGAGGCGTGGTAGACTGCCACGGTTGAGATCCATTCCCAGGCTGCGCGGAGAATGCTACACACTTTAAAAAAAATGCAGTGAATAAAAGTACGTCTCCCCATTTCTCATAGTAACATAGTAGATGATGGCAGATAAAGACCCGAATGGTCCATCCAGTCTGCCCAACCTGATTCAATTTAAATTTTTTAAATTTTTTCTTCTTAGCTATTTCTGGGCAAGAATCCAAAGCTTTACCCTGTACTGTGCTTGGGTTCCAAGTGCCGAAATCTCTGTTAAGACTTACTCCAGCCCATCTACACCCTCCCAGCCATTAAAGCCATCCCCAACCCATCCTCCACCAAACGGCCATATACAGACACAAACCGTGCAAGTCTGCCCAGTACTGGCCTTAGTTCAATATTTAATCTTATTTTCTGATTCTAGACCCTTTGTGTTCATCCCACACTTCTTTGAACTCAGTCACAGTTTTACTCTCCACCACCTCTCTCGGGAGCGCATTCCAGGCTCCACCCTCTCCGTAAAGTAGAATTTCCTAACATTGCTCTTGAATCTACCACCCCTGAACCTCAAATTATGTCCTCTGGTTTTACCATTTTCCTTTCTCTGAAAAAGATTTTGTTCTACGTTAATACCCTTCAAGTATTTGAACGTCTGAATCATATCTCCCCTGTCTCTCCTTTCCTCTAGGGTATACATATTCAGGGCTTCCAGTCTCTCCTCATACGTCTTCTGGCGCAAGCCTCCTATCATTTTCATCGCCCTCCTCTGGACCGCCTCAAGTCTTCTTACGTCCTTCGCCAGATACAGTCTCCAAAATTGAACACAATATTCCAAGTGGGGCCTTACCAATGACCTGTACAGGGGCATCAACACCTTCTTCCTTCTACTGACTACGCCTCTCTTTATACAGCCCAGAATCCTTCTGGCAGCAGCCACTGCCTTGTCACACTGTTTTTTCGCCTTTAGATCTTCGGACACTATCACCCCAAGGTCCCTCTCCCCGTCCGTGCATATCAGCTTCTCTCCTCCCAGCATATACGGTTCCTTCCTATTATTAATCCCCAAATGCATTACTCTGCATTTCTTTGCATTGAATTTTAGTTGCCAGGCATTAGACCATTCCTCTAACTTTTGCAGATCCTTTTTCATATTTTCCACTCCCTCTTCGGTGTCTACTCTGTTACAAATCTTGGTATCATCTGCAAAAAGGCACACTTTTCCTTCTAACCCTTCAGCAATGTCACTTACATACATATTGAACAGGATTGGCCCCAGCACCGAACCCTGAGGGACTCCACTAGTCACCTTTCCTTCCTTCGAGCGACTTCCATTAACCACCACCCTCTGGCGTCTGTCCAACAGCCAAGCCTGAGAATTTCCCCCTCTTTTACCATGGGCCACCTCAAGTACTGTAAACTGTAAATCCTGTAACTGGTGTGAAGTAGCCTGCCAGTGTTGTACTAAGGGGGCACTGATATCTCCCCTTCTGATTTTGCTCAGATGTTCAATGATGCGTGTCTTGATGCTTCTGGTAGTGTGACCAATATAAAGCAGTTTACATGGGCATAAAATGAGATAAACAACCTCCTGCGTATCACAATCCGAATACTGCTGTAGGACATGTTTCTTTGGTAACCTGGGGTGGTGTATGCAGGTGGTTACCAGAGCATGCGCACATATAATGCAGTGTCCACATTTGAAATGCCCTAAGGGTTCCTGAATCATAATGTCTGCTGGTATACTAACAAAGTGAGACGAGGACACACTGTCCCGTACATTTCTTCCTCTGGAATAGGCAAAAAGAGGAGGTTGGGCTAGACTTTGATGTACCTGCAATATGTGCCAATGTGAATTAGGTGATTGACATTTCTTCCAGTGTATAAATATCGGGCGCTCAGCTGAGCGCTTACGTCACAGGAAACGGAAAATTCATTGATTCAAATCAGGTACCCTGCCGATAGCGTCGAGAGCTTGGTAATGTTTCTCAACAGCTTACAACAGCTTATAACTTATTCATACTTTTATATTCATCTGCATCATGTCCTTTGTTCCATTAGGACAAGCTTTGAATACAAGTTTGTAAGCAGCGGGTTCTCTGAGGAAGCCAGGGCGGCGAAATGCGTCAGGACCCAGCAAAACCAACGCTTTCTGTATTCTTCAGCTAAGTCTTTTTTTTGAAGTTCACTCATTTTGAAGTTTATCTACATTGAAGTTACTTAAAGATTGGACAATATTTTGCATTTTCATGGATCATGTGAACATTATGAGTTAATGCTTAGTAAGCACTTTAAAACATCTTTTCCATACGGTGCAATGATAGATACCATAAGAGTCTCTTTAGGGGTTCAGTCCCCACATTGAGTTCTTTACTTCCATCTCGGAATCTGAGCACCACCTAAGGTTAAAAGATTTTTGAAGTAGCTGTACTGTTTCTTTATTAGTTTGTTTTTCTTGTAATACTGTTGCCATTTCTTAATAAAGACCTCCTTTAAAATTCAAAACAAAGCATTTCCTAAAATTTATCCATTTCTACCGCATGATGATATAAAAATATACTAAGATGAATGATAGTTTAATGTTTCTAACAAATCTCACAAAACCTTTTAAATATTAAGGCTCAAGACATTCATTTCTGGTAAGCAAAAGAGCAATAAAGTTCTTACTGGAGGAAAATAAGTGCCTTTGGTGCTTGAAGAACTGCTGGATGATGCCCCAGTCACGTGAGCTCTGTCGTACGGTGGTCCACTACTTCCCCCCATAATGCTTAAGGAACTGATCACGGATTTACCACGAGACATTCCTATGCGAAACAATCAGTTAAAAACAATTGTAAGTGTAAGGACAGGGACTGGGACTTGTATACCACCTTTTTGTAATTATACAACCACACTTAAAGCGGTTTACATACAGCTACTTCAAGCGTTTTCCATATCTGTCCCGGCAGGCTAAGTCTACAGGCAACCTGAACTTATACCCTAAAGACAGACAAGTCTACAAGCTGCAGTCCTAAGAAAATATCTCAGGAAACTGTGGAAGGAAACAGGATCTCTAGATCAGTGTTTTCCCAAAGTCAGTCAGATTTTCAGGATAATCACAATGAATATGCTTAAAAAAGGTTCGCATGCAATGGAGGCAGTGTATGTAAATCAATTTTATGCAAATTAATTATGGATATCCTGAAAGTCTGGCAAGGTGATACTCCAGGAATGGCTTGGGAACCACAGCTCTAGAAGAAGGAGGAATATGAAAAACTTGCAGGGATAATGCTCAGCAATAGTATTCAGTGTGGTGAAAATAATCTTGGCTAGGTTGAGATGATGATTTAAAATATTAGCAGAATCACATGATGCAGACATAGAGTTCTATTCTTAGGCTCTTATAGGGGGAAAACCCTTCAAGGATTCAAGACAAGGTTGGATAAGTTCCTACTGGAACAGAACATACACAAGTAAGGCTAGACTCAAATAGGGCAATGGTCTTTCACCTAAGGGCTGCCGTGTGAGCGGACTGCTGGGCACGTTGGACCACTGGTTTGATCCAGCAGCGGCAAATCTTATGTTCTTAAAATAATTTTGGTCCAAAGTCATTCATACCTCTTGTCAATTTCAATCACTCAGTCATCATACTTCCTAAGCTGATTGGACTCCTATAAAAGTTGCATAAATTTCTAGAGGAAAAATGGAAACACTGACTATGTAGCTTAAAAACGGGTACCCTAATTCACATGATTTAATCAGTGTGTAATGCTACAAACATACTGATCAAAATTATAGATAAGAATTTTGCATTAACATCTAAAATGACAGATATGGAAATCCTAGTCTGCTATTGAGATAGACATAGGGGAAGCCATTGCTTGCCCTGTGATCTGTAGCATGGAATGTTGCTACTATTCAATGTATTTATAAATGATCTAGAAACGGAGACGAAGAGCGAAGTAATAAAATTTGCAGATGACACCAAGCTATTTAATGGGGCTAGGACTAAAGAGGACTGCGAAGATTTACAGAGGGGCCTGAACAAACTAGGGGAGTGGGCAACGAGATGGCAGATGAAGTTCAATGTAGAGAAATGTAAAGTCATATACACGCAGGAAACAGAAACCCAAGGTACAGCTACACGATGGGAGAGCTGTTATTGAGTGAGAGCTCCCAAGAAAGGGACTTGGGGGCAATAGTGGACATGACAACGAAGCCATTGGCACAATGCTGCTAAGAAAGTGAATAGAATACTAGGAATAATCAAGAAGGGTATTACAAGGAGAAGAAAAGAAGTTATCCTGCCGTTGTATCGGGCGATAGTGCGCCCGCATCTGGAGTACTGCATCCAATACTGGTCGCCGCACCTGAAGAAGGATATGGCGATACTCGAGAGGGTTCAGAAGAGAGCAACACATTTGATAAAAGGTATGGAAAACCTTTCATATGCTGAAAGATTAGAGAGACTGGGGCTTTTTTCGCTGGAGAAGCGGAGACTTAGAGGGGATATGATAGAGACTTACACGATCACAAAGGGCATAGAGAAAGTGGAGAGGGACAGATTCTTCAAACTTTCGACAACTACAAGAACGAGAGGGCATTTGGAAAAATTGAAAGGGGACAGATTCAGAACCAATGCTAGGAAGTTCTTCTTCACCCAACGGGTGGTGGACACTTGGAACGCGCTTCCAGAGGGAGTGATAGGACAGGGTACAGTATTGGAGTTCAAGAAGGGATTGGACAATTTTCTGAAGGAAAAGGGGATAGAAGGGTATAGAAAGAGGGCTATTACACAGGTCCTAGAGACCTGATGGGCCGCTGCATGAGCGGACTGCTGGGCATGATGGACCTCAGGTCTGACCCAGCAGAGGCACGGCTTATGTTCTGTCAGGTACTTGTGACCTAGATTGGCCACTGTTAGAAGCAGGATACTGAGCTAGAAGTACCATTGGTCTGACCCAATTTGGCTATTCTTCTGTTCTTATCTTTAGAAACAATGAAAAGATGAAGAGGCATGCCTGTTTGATTTAATGCCAATAATTACAATCAATAGTAGATAACTGAAAAAGGACTGAACTTCCAGAGATTAATATGTGGGTAGAATATGTTTTTTGTATAAGAGTTACTGTATGAAACAGCATGACAGCAAGTTGGGTCAACAAAGAAAAAAAAAGTAACAGATGGAAAAGATTAGATGTATTGCACAATGACAGTCTTCTGTGTTAACTGCTTCCATGTACAGCTTGGTTTTATATGGTTTATTCTAATGCTTATAAAAACCTTCAGTTCAATAAATAACAACAACAACAAAATATATATATACACACACACACACACAAGACATGTATTCCTTGTAACTCCATTTTCCCAGTGGCTAAGATGACCAGTTTACTAGCATAGATGGGCACACTTCAAATACTCACAAGCTCCTTCAGCTACATAAGATTATCCTCCAATATATGGATAAATTAGTATGCATATCACCGGTTAAGTCAGCATTAAAATGTATGAAATGTATTATAATTGCAATTCTCCAGCCCAGGGGTGATTAAAAAAAGATGTTTACTACACTATTTCTCAATCAAGCTGCTTCTATTTGGTCTATTCTTCTAAATCATTTATGATCTGTACCAAATTTCAATGCATTTAAAAAGATTAAAAACTTTTTTGTTTTATAAATATAATCTTTGGTAGTTAATAGTAGTATAATGTTTATTTATATTGTAATCTGGCCTATCCTATCCTGGATTATTGCTCTAGCTTTTTTATGATGTTATCTGCTATGAACCAACTATTGGTTATAGAGGAATATAATGATTTAATTGTAATTGTTACTGCATAATATACAATAATCTCCACATCATCAGAACTGCTTGACTCTCAAGGATGAAATTGTATCACGTGCTACACATTCCATGTTTTCCCTGCACTCACCTGGGAGAGAGCCAGACAGAGAGCTTGGGTGAGGCACATAACCGAGTTGTACAGAGACTGGTCCATGAACCATGTAGTCATTGGTCATTGCTTCCCCATCGCCTTTCATGCGAGGACACAGCACCCGCTGGCAGATGAAGTATATACCACCTATCACAAAAACTGTGAGAATCACACCAATAATGGAGCCAATCATGTTGATGGACTGAGGTGGCGGCTCCTCTGTAGGATCTAAATGCAGAAAAAGATATATCCATATCAGACAACACTTTTCTGGTTATTTGTAAAATGTCTTAAACCCCTTCCCCCACCCCCAAAAAAAGAAAGTTTGAAAGAGATTATATCAGTGGAATATAACAATCACATTAAACCAAAGAACATGGACAAACTTTTAGTGGAAAAAGATGGGTGGGTGCAAGATGGAATGAAACCCCTCCCACCCCCCACTAATTCAATAATCTTACAGAACTGGTTAAAAATGGAGTGCGTTCTGCCTTCCCCTGGATTACCAGGAGAGAATATGAAGGCTGGTTCACTATCAATGTTTTTCTGGGTATACTGTTTATAAATATACGTTTTATAAAATTGTGCATATTTTATTGTTACCCACTTAGAATATTTAGATAAATAGATTAGGTTCTTATGTTGGTATCTTTTCCAGTAGATAGGGATGAACCATAGGGTTATCCATCTGTGCTCAGGAGCATACTGCAGAAGATGTCAATCACAGCTTTTCAACTCCTCCTTCTCCATAGTCTCTGCTGCCCCTTTCAGTTCATGCCAAAGCTGATGACAGCCCTATAAAAGAAGACAGGAGAAGGAGGGATATAGGGAATTCACCGAAAACAGGTCTCTGATCTGCTCACATGAAGTTAAAACAATCAATGAAGAAACAGTAATGTAGTTAACATAGTTAACACATTAACAAGCCTCTGAAAGGAACAATGAAGTCAATAAAATACAAGTCAAGCAAGAATTATGGAGCTCGACCACTTCTCCCTCGTAATTATATATACCGTCTCTTCCTAATCCAATAGTTTGACAGTGAAATCTTAGCTAAGGAGCTGACCATTAAGCTTGGGTCAGAAAGCAGGCTCATTAGATAAATTGCTGGGGGGGGATGTCAGCATACCATCCCTATCTACTGAAAAAGATATCAAAGTAAGAACCTTATCTCTTTTTTTTTCCTGTGCAATAGGGATGGTATGCTGAACCATGGAGATGTACTTAAACAATCCCCAAATACTAGGGTGAGACAGATGAGCCTGCACATAGTACGGAGGACCCAAAAGCAGAATCCTCTATTCAGAACCAGAATCAGATGTGTCTGAGATCCAGGATGGGTCTCCATTCCTCAGACTTTCTTAGGCACAACAAAGTATATTGAGTATCCACTAGAGCCCGAGTCTTCTGAAGAAACTGGTTCTATGGCTTGAATATCTAGCAACCTTCATAACGTTGCCCAGATTTTTTCTGCCTTCTCTGGCTGACCTGCCAGCGAATCCATGAACCAGTTTGAGAGAACTCTTATCTTGTAACTCTCTCTGAAAATCACCAGGACCCAGCGGTCAAAGTTATTTGGTCCCAGGCCTCTACATAGTCTGAGAACCGACCTCCAATCTTCAGAGAAGCTGCTTGAGGCTTGGCATCATTGTTGTTTTTTTGACTGGCACAGTGGAGCAAAATCCACAACCTTGGTTCCTCCGGATCCTGGAGAATTTCTATCTGGAACCTTGATAGGCTCTCTGGTGAGAGGCTCCTGTTGAGAGCTGGCAAGAGACGAGCCATAAAGGGACCCCCAACTCTGACCTCTGGCTACTCAGGGTCTACTGTCTTGTAAAGATCTTGGATAATAATCTTGTACACTGGACATAAGATCTGGGTCCCCCTGAATGGGAGCCTGCTCAGTGTTGCTTCAGAGGCCAAATCACCCACCCATTGTCTGATCCAAAACATACGAAGGCATAGATTGAATATGCGGAGACTTTCCCCATGACTCTGATTATATCATAGAGTGCATCTGCTATGTATTCTATTCTGATTTCGTAACCTGGAATGACATGTGTGTGCCACGAATGAGGCTGCAGCTGCAGTCTTAATCACTAGGGCTAGAGCCTAAAACTGCCTTCAGAGGACCGAATCCACTCTGTGGTCCTGCGGATCCTTTAAAACTATGACTCCCTCACTTGGCAGGGAAGTGCGTTTGGTCACCTGGGCTACCAGGGAACCCACCTTTGGCAAGCAAACATTTGTTGGAATTCCTGATCTGTGGGATAGAGCATAATCAGGTTTTAGCCATCTTCAGGGGTCTTTCCCAGGGCTTTGTGACTAGGATCCTTATGTCCGGTTGCAACAGAAAAGATGTGGGTTGAGCACAATCCCACTCAGAAGAGAACACTGTGAGGAAGGGGCTTGTGAGGGGTCTATCTTTAATTCTTGAAGGGACTCAGTAATGGTCTCCAGCAATGCTAAGGACTTAAAGAATTGGTGAACAGAGGAATCTTCTCCCTGGTCTATAGTTGATATCACCTCCTGGCCTTCCATATGAAGATTGCTGCTCCCACTATGGAAGCCTCACTTTGAGACAATAAGGGGATTAAATCTGATCTCTCGTCAAATATTTTTCTTAAAATTTTTTTTTATGTTCAAATATATTTTGAGCTCATGAAAAACAGCAAAGATACAAAGCAAATGTCAGATACGCTCAACGTTTTGATATTACAAAACCGAAATCCCCCCTCCAAACCACCAACCCAATACCCCCAGACCCCCCCTTGGGTCCTCCTCCGAAATATAACAATAGCATAAAGAAAGATATCAAAGAAACAGGCATACCTGTTGTGACGTCAGAGAGGCTTCCGATGCAGGAATGGATAGCGCAAGGAGCCAACCCGCGGCTTTGAACGAACGAGCCAGCCAGACACGCTGCTGCTCCAAAAGGAAGAGAATGATCGCGTCCAGACCGCGGGCCGCAAATAAAACCTGGAGAGCCACATGTGGCCCGCGTGTTTGAGACCGCTGATCTAATTCAATGATCATATAATAGGGTTTGATTTTAAGTGTTCAGGCAGATCAGTTCCTATTACATCTCTCAGATGAACTGGGTAAAACAAATCTTGCTCAAAACACCACTCATCGTACTTTACGTTCCTCAAATCAAAACCTATTAGCTATCCCTTCACTTAGATATATTAACACTATGCGTACTAGCATTTTTTCAGTTACAGCCCCTATTATCTGGAATTCCGTAACAAACCATATATGAGAAATTACATCCCTCGATAAATTTAAAAGTAGCTTAAAGACCTTTCTTTTTTTTTCTTTATAATTTTCAACAAATTCAAGAAAATATAACTTCTTGTAGAGAAATACAGCAGTAATTAAATTTACAAATTATCATTTTAAACAAAAAAATGTATAGTAGAATAATTGTATATACGATACCTTGGTTTACGAGCATAATTCGTTCCAGAAGCATGCTCGTAAACCAAAATACTCGTATATCAAAGCGAGTTTCCCCATAGGAACTAAGGGAAACTCGCTTGATACGTTCCCACCCACCCCACCCCCCGAGAACCGGCATTGCTCCCCCCGAAGGCCCCCCCGTGTGATCCAGCACCCTTCCCCCCGCCGCGATCTGAAATCCCCCAGACCCACCCGAACATGCTTCTTACCCCCATCTGGCCTTCTGGCATGTCCTGTGCGTTGGTGCCGGTGCCCGAAGATCTGCGTCCTTTTCTTTGCTGGGCCTTGAGCATCTGCGCATGCTCAAGGCCTGCGAGTTCACGCTCTCTCCGAGATTCTCGGAGATCTCGCAGAGAGCGTGAACTCGCAGGCCTTGAGCATGCGCAGATGCTCAAGGCCCAGCAAAGAAGAGGACGCAGATCTTCGGGCACCGGCACCAACGCACAGGACATGCCGGTGGCCAGATGGGGATAAGAAGCATGTTCAGATGGGTCTGGGGGATTTCAGATCATGGCGGGGAGGGGGGATGCAATGCGAGCGGGGGGCGCTGGATCGCAGGGGGCGCCGCTCGCAAATCGAGGAAAGCTCGGTTTCCGAGGTGCCGATTTTGTGAATGTTTTGCTCGTCTTACAAAACACTCACAAACCGGTGCACTCGTAAGCCGAGGTACCACTGTACTTTCTTAGACCATAATTAACAAGGGGGAGTTAAGGCAGGAATATACGAGAAGAAATTTCTTAATCATTGAGGCAAAATATTAAAGAAAAGGCTTAACACAGGTTTGCTTTCTTATAATTCACTTCGTCAACTTCAGGCTATCTTTTTCAGCTCCAGAAAAGATTTTAAGTGGTCAGGAAGAAAAAATACATACTTTATTTGGGCATACTTCACTATATACTTGCAAGGATACGCTAATAAAAAGGATGCTCTCAGATATATTACTTCATGTCTTAAAGAAAGAAATTGTTTCCTTCTTTCTTGGGTCACCTTTGTTACATCTAAGTATGCCTATAGTCTCTTGCCATAAAACAAATTTTTAGAAAACTTAAAGTATAATTTCATAAATGAGTCCAAGTCCTGTTGAAATACGAAGGATATTAGTAATGTTCTCAGTGTTGAATCAGTAATAGATTCCTCTAGGATAGCAGATATATTTTTAACATCAATTTGTGAAGATTGCATATTCTCTCCTTCCAAGGCCTCCTGGGACTTTTTAGCAGAAAATGGAAGGTAGTAAATCTTATTTAGCGGAGGAATAAATTCTGAAGAATATTTCAAAACTTCCTGCAAATATTTTTTAAGCATTTCATAGGGAGAAATCCCTGGAGACTTAGGAAAGCTCAAAACTCTCACATTCAACCTTCGGTTGTGATTTTCAATGTTCTCTATTTTCCGGTGTAACAATTCGCTATCCTTTATTGCAGTGTTTTTATAGGCTTGTATTGATTAGACCTCATTTTGCAATTTCTCAATTATATTTTTAGTTTCAGTATTTGACTGTTCACACGTTTTAGTTAAATTATCCAATTTGCCTCCAAGAGCCTTTACCTCTTCGGTTGTCTTCGTCGTGGCAATGTCCAATTTCTGGAGCATCTTAAAGATTTCAGCTAAAGTGTCCTCTCTGACAGGGGAAAACTCCCCAATGCTGGTCTGCATCGTCAGAAGTTCATCTGCCATGAAGCCTTCCTCCGTGATTGGATCGGGTGCACTCTCGGCTCCTCTTCCCTCCACTTCCAGGGCAGCTGCCTCAGCAGGACAGGGAAGTGGGACATCCGGCGCAGGCGAGAGCGAGGTCTCCTGTCCCAGCGAGAATGAGCCATCTCTACTCATTTTCGCAGTGGGAGTCAAATCGCCTGTTCTAGAGCAAACTGCTGGCAGATAATGCTCTAAAGTACACTTTAAGAGGGCAGACGAAGGGGTTGAGGAGGTAGGCGCCCTCACACTGCCTTTCCTTTTCGTATGTGACATATTGTAAAAGGAAATTTTTCCCCGTTGTCTCAGTCAGGCAGCGCACACCTCCACAGCTACCTGAGCGTTGTCAACGCTGCCAGACTAGCGCCGCCATCTTGGCAACTCCCAAGACCTTTCTTTTTAAAGATGCATATGATATTTATTAGTCCTTTTAAAGACAGCAATGAAAACTTGTTCTCTTCCATTTGCCTTGTATTTTAGATTATTTGCTTGCTTTTCCCTTTCCTCTTGTTTTTACCCTCTTCCCAGTCTTTCCTATTTAAATTGTATTTCTGCCCAGTCACCTTTTGTACCAGTATGTCATCGTTTGTCAATGTATCAGTCTGTTAATGTTATTTTAATGAAATTTGTTTTTAATATATATATAAAAAAGTATATCAAGTGTGTGTGTGTATATATATTCTATATAATAAAACCTTACCGGCACATGCGCTTTTAAAACGGCGTGATCTCTGCCACTGTGGTATGTGATCCGTGGCTGTGTTCCATTTTAGAACCCGGTGGCAGGGAACATTCTGGCCATTCCCCTCCTACCGCCCTCACTCACCAACCGCTGGAAGAAGCCGGCCATATTCGGCGGCTTGAAAGGCGGTGCGGAGCGGTGCTGGTGGCAGCTGCCGGGAGGAGGGCTTCGTGCAGCGGCTGCCGGGAGGAGGGCTTCAAGTCGCTGAAGGTCGGGCGCTGCTCCCATGAGGATCGTGGCCGGCTCTACTAAACTTCGCAGGCCGCACAGCACCTCAGTAGAACGTTTCCTCTGACGTACGCGATCGCGTCAGAGGGAACGTACTTCTGAGGGGCAGAGCAGCCTACGAGGTTCGCACAAGCCGGCCGCAATGCTCACAATGCTGCATACTGGACCAGAGAAACAGGTAAGGGGTGCTGCTGGAGCAGGGAAGAGGTGCTACTGGGCCGGGAGAACAAGGAAGAGGGGCGGGGAGCAGGGAAGAGGTGCTATTGGACCAGGGGAGCAAGAAAGAGGGACAGGGGGAGCAGGGAAGAGGTGCTACTGGGCCGGAAGAGCAAGAAAGAGGGACAGGGGGAGCAGGGAAGAGGTGCTATTGGACCGGGGGAGCAGGGAAGAGGTGTTACTGGGCAGGGGGAGCAATGAAGAAGGACAGGGGGAGCAGGGAAGAGGTGCTGCTGGACCGGGGGAGCAGGGAAAAGGGACAGGGGGAGCAGGGAAGAGGTGCTGCTGGATAGGGAAGTGGAGTGGGGAGGAAAATGCTGCTGGTGAGAAAAGGGGGCTCGGGCTGAAAGGGAACAGATGGGAGAAGGGGGCTTGTTTTTTATATATACTTTATAAAACTGCTTTGAATTTTGATAAGGCGGTATATCAAGTTTCAATATAGCGACCATCGATGTGCATCTAGCCGGTTACAATGCTAAAAAATTTAAAGGTTAAATAAATAAATATATGTATGTATGTATAATAATTATAAGAGGGGGAAGAGTGAACATTAAGGACAATTTACAAATACAAACAGATTTGAGGGGAAAGGGGAGTCAATAAATACATCATTAAAAACAAAGTAAAAACAGGGCAGAGGGGGGATACAACATCAGGAGTGGTGATCGCTTCTTGAAAGTGGTTGATAAGTTTTACTGGCTGTTGGAGAGGAAATATTTAAGGGCTGTGATATGCATCTTGAAATAAGAACGTTTTTAGTTTAGTTTTAAATTTGTCGAGGAAGTTTTCGAGACGGAGTTGAGATGGCACAGTGTTCCATAAAGTTGGAGCAACTACGGAGAAGTTAGTTATTTTTTATTCAATTTTCTATACCGTTCCCCAGGGGAGTTCAAAACGGTTTACATTAATTTATTTAGGTACTCAAGCATTTTCCCTGTCTGTCCCTGTGGGCTCACAATCTATCTAATGTACCTGGGGCAATGGAGGGATTAAGTGCCATGCCCAGGGTCACAAGGAGCAGTGTGGGTTTGAATCCACAACCTCAGGGTGCTGAGGCTGTAGCTTTTAACCACTGCGCCACACACTCCCCTAGTTTCCTAGTGTAGTAGAATTCTCTCATGGAAGGGATGGTCAGTAGATTCTGATCTGCTGATCTAAGTGTCCGAGAAGGACAAAGAGGAATGATGAATTTATCGAGAAAAGATGTAAGATGGGAAAGTTTGATTTTAAAGACCGGAATTAAGATTTTATAAGTGATACGGTGTGTAATGGGTAGCTAGTGGGCTTCTTTCAGAAGAGGAGTAACATGATCATATTTCCCTACCTTATGAATAAGTTTGATTGCTGTGTTTTGGATGAGCCGCAGATGACGTAATTCTTTGAGGGATTCCATTATATAGAGAATTGCAGTAGTCTAAATGAGAAATGGCTAATGAGTGAACAAGGGTTATGATAGCATTAGTTTCGAGAATTGAAGTTAAGGAATGGATAAGTCGAAGTTTGTAGAAATAGGTTTTTATGACAGCTTATCTGGTCATGAAAAGTTAAATCTTTGTCTATAGTTACTCCAAGTAGTTTTATTTTTTATTCTATTTTTACTGGGCATGATTTAATAAAGATTTTTCCTTTTATTGTTTCATTGTTCCTGATCGGAAAGAGTATGCCACAGGATTTATTTAAATAAACCTGAAACCAGCTTGGTAAATGAAACAATTCCGGTAGTGTCCAACACATGGCCTGTCTTAACATAAAGGCACAATGATATTTATAAAAGTGTAGAAAATTTACTCCTCCATAATCTCTGGTAAACTGTAACATTTTGAAAGCAATCCTTGGCTGTTTATTTTGCCAGATGAATTTACTAATTTCCTTGTCCAAGTCTTTATACACTGATGATGAAAAATAGATAGGAATCATAAGAACATAAGCAATGCCTCTGCTGGGTCAGACCTGAGGTCCATCATGCCCAGCAGTCCGCTCACGCGGCGGCCCAACAGGTCCAGGACCTGTGCAGTAATCCTCTATTTATACCCCTCTATCCCCTTTTCCAGCAGGAAATTGTCCAATCCTTTCTTAAACCCCTGTACTGTACTCTGCCCTATTACTCCCTCTGGAAGCGCATTCCAGGTGTCCACCACTCATTGGGTAAAGAAGAACTTCCTAGCATTCGTTTTAAATCTGTCCCCTTTCAACTTTTCCAAGTGTCCTCTTGTTCTTTTATTTTTCGAAAGTTTGAAGAATCTGTCCTTCTCTACTCTCTCTATGCCCTTCATGATCTTATAAGTCTCTATCATATCCCCTCTAAGTCTCCTCTTCTCCAGGGAAAAGAGACCCAGTTTCTCCAATCTCTCAGCGTATGAGAGGTTTTCCATCCCTTTTATCAAGCGTGTCGCTCTCCTCTGAACCCTCTCGAGTAACGCCATATCCTTCCTAAGGTACGGAGACCAATATTGGACGCAGTATTCCAGATGCGGGCGCACCATCGCCCGATACAATGGCAGGATAACTTCTTTTGTCCTTGTTGTAATACCCTTCTTGATTATGCCTAGCATTCTATTTGCTTTCTTAGCGGCTGTTGTGCACTGTGCCATCGGCTTCATTGTCATGTCCACCATTACCCCCAAGTCCCTTTCTTGGTTGCTCTCATTCAATAATATCCCTCCCATCGTATAGTTGTACCTCGGGTTTCTGTTTCCAACATGCAATACTTTACATTTCTCAACGTTGAACTTCATCTGCCATCTCGCCGCCCATTCCCCCAATTTGTTCAAGTCCCTTTGCAATTCTTCGCATTCCTCTTTAGTCCCAGCTCCACTAAATAGTTTTGTATCGTCCGCAAATTTTATTATCTCACACTTCGTGCCTGTTTCTAGATCATTTATGAATATATTAAATAGCAGCGGCCCGAGCACTGAGCCCTGCGGAACACCACTCGTGACCCCCATCCAGTCCGAGTAGTGGCCCTTCACCCCTACCCTCTGTTTCCTACCCGCCAACCAGTTTCTGATCCATCTATGTACGTCTCCGTCCACTCCATGGTTCTTCAGTTTCCGGAGTAGACGTTCGTGAGGCACCTTGTCAAAGGCTTTTTGGAAATCAAGGTATATGATGTCTATGGGGTCTCCTCTGTCCATCCGTTTGTTAATTCCTTCGAAGAAGTGCAATAAGTTCGTTAGGCACGATCTCCCCCTGCAGAAACCATGTTGGGTTGTTTTCAAAAGTTCGTTTCTTTCCAGATGTTCATCGATGTGTTCTTTAATCAGTGCTTCCGTCAGTTTCCCCGGAACCGAAGTCAAACTCACTGGTCTGTAGTTTCCCGGGTCACCTCTTAATCCCTTTTTAAAGATGGGCGTGACATTGGCTATCTTCCAATCCTCCGGGATCATGCCTGTTTTCAAGGATAGGTTGCAAATTTGCTGCAGTAGTTCCGCTATCTCCTCCTTTAATTCCTTCAGAACCCTGGGATGGATTCCGTCCGGACCCGGGGATTTGTCAGTTTTAAGTTTTTCTATCTGCCTGTGTACATCATCAAGGCTCACTTCCATGGATGTTAATTTTTCTGCTTGATTTCCATTGAATATTTGTTCAGGTTCCGGTATGTTGGTTGTGTCTTCGTTTGTAAATACAGACGAGAAGAACATGTTGAGTCTTTCTGCGACTTCTTTCTCCTCCTTCACCGCTCCCTTCCTGTCTCCTTCGTCCAGCGGTCCTACCTCCTCCCTAGCTGGCTGTTTCCCTTTAACATATCTGAAGAACGGTTTGAAATTTCGTGCCTCCCTGGCTAGCCTCTCTTCATACTCTCTTTTGGCTTTTCGAACCACACGGTGACATTCTTTTTGATACTTCCTGTGCTCCTTCTGGTTCCCTTCAGTTTTGTCCTTTTTCCATTCCCTGAATGAATTTTTCTTATTGCCTATCGCTTCCTTCACTATTTTAGTCATCCATACTGGGTCTTTTGTTCGACCCTTTTTGCACCCCTTTCTGAATCTGGGGATGTGCAGATTTTGTGCCTCGCTCACTGTGTCTTTGAAAAAAGACCAGGCATGTTCTACTGTTTGCCATTTTTTGGAAGTGTTCCTAAGTTTCTTCCTTACCATTTCCCTCATTGCTTCATAGTTTCCTTTCCTGAAGTTGAAAGATGTCGCTATGGTTCTCTTTCCGTTCGGTATGCCTACTTCAACCTTGAACTTGATCATATTATGATCACTGTTTCCCAACGGTCCCACTACTTCCACTTCCTTTGCAGGTCCCCTTAGTCCATTTAGGATTAAATCCAGAGTGGCATTTCCTCTCGTCGGTTCTCTAACAAGCTGCTCCATGAAGCAATCTTGTATAGCCTCCAGGAATTCTGTCTCCCTAGCGCATCTTGAGCTTCCAAGACTCCAGTCTATCCCAGGATAGTTGAAGTCTCCCATAACAACTGTGTAACCACTTTTGCATTCTCGCTTCATCTCGGCATCCATTTCTTTATCGCTATCTCCGGTTTGCCCGGGTGGACGATAGTATAGGCCCATCTTTATTTCATGCCCTTTCCTACCCGGTATTTTAACCCATAGCGATTCCAGTTTGTTGATCATCTCCGCTGTGTCCATTCTTGTCGATTGTATGCTTTCTTTTACGTATAGGGCTATTCCTCCTCCTTTCTGACCTGACCTATCCCGGCGATAGAGCTTGTACCCCGGCAGTGCTGTATCCCATTTGTTTTCCTCATTCCACCACGTTTCAGAGATTCCAATGATGTCTATGTCCTCTGCATTGGCCATGGCTTCTAGCTCCCCCATTTTGTTTCTTAAACTCCTTGCATTAGTATATATGCAGTTTAGATCCTGGCATTTTGTCGTCTTCATTTCTTTTCCCTGTGCTTCAGTCTTTGGTGTCTTCTCTTTTGCTACAATCTTTCTAACCTCCTCTTCTGGGTTAGTTGACTCCTGTAATTTGTCTCTTGTTTCTTCCCTGCCTTTTTTCCCCTTAGTATCTTCACGGGATACCTTCTTCCGAATCATCGACGCTAGGTCGACTGTCGGCTTTCCCCTTTCTCTTAGTTTAAAGCCTGTTCTATTCCTCTCTTGACGTTGTTTGCTAGAAGTCTTGTTCCCGCCACGCTCAGGTGCAGTCCATCTCTCCTGTAGAGCTTGCTCTTGCCCCAGAACGTTGTCCAGTTCCTCACGAAGTGGAACCCTTCTTCCTCACACCATCTCCTCATCCATGCATTTATTGATTGTAGTTCTTCCTGCCTTTTCACATCTGCCCTCGGTACCGGTAGGATCTCTGAGAATCATTCAAATAATACATAATTGCAGGAAATATGGTCATTCTAACAGTCTAAATTCTGCCCCACCAAGATAACCATTTTGGTGTTAATTTCTTAATTAGCCTGCCAGATAAAATTAATGAACTCTGGGGTAAAGGCCTTAGTGGGCAACTCTCCTTCCCCCTTAGAACAGAATAATTGCCTTTTATTGGGCTGCGAAGCATCTACGCCCTTACGGTGTGCAGAATCGTTGTCCTGTGGCTCCAGAAGGGGTTTCTTTCTCACCAATGGGACCCTTTAACTTTCTCCAGCTCCTGAAGACTGCAGAGGGGCTAAACCTGAAGCTCCCACTCCTCCATCCCATGCTGTGCAGCACTTGGTGCAAGAGCGCTCTTCAGCCTCCCATCCAACACAAATAAGGCATGAAATAGGGACATTAGTGTCTGAGGACTCCATCTCTGTTAGTTTTGAGGAAAAATGAGGTGTTTTGGAGAAATTGGAGAACTTAATGGGGGGGGGGGGGAACCAATACTGAGAAATCTAAGATGG
Source organism: Geotrypetes seraphini (assembly GCF_902459505.1). Taxonomy (NCBI): domain Eukaryota; kingdom Metazoa; phylum Chordata; class Amphibia; order Gymnophiona; family Dermophiidae; genus Geotrypetes; species Geotrypetes seraphini. The sequence goes on along the minus strand of NC_047090.1, from coordinate 20,534,215 downwards.
CCACCACGGGAGCGTTTTAGCACAAAAAAACAGCTTCCAAACGCTTCAGGGTTGACTGACTAAAAAATTCAAAAAATAGGATTTTAGAGGAGAGGGATCAAACACCTAACTGCAGAAACAGTCAAAACACACTTTTCAAGATATCCTTCTCCCCCATTTTCCCTATAGGCTGTCACAGCTATATGCTGGGGAACTGATGCTACAGCCTGCTTCAGCTCTCTTATAGTGTAGCTGGAGAGATTCTCCGTCTCAAGCCGCTGAGCAGCTCCTATGCCAAGATCTTCAGGCTGCCAGTCAGACCTTAATCAGATGCATGACGTGGAAAGGGGGGGGGAGGTGAAGTTGCAGCCAGCACCCTGATTGCCCCGAATGACTACTATTGATGCCTAACAGCCTGAGAAAGTCACTCAATCCTTGAAAACTTGAAACTCTATTGTCCCAGGTACCTTAGGTAGATTGTGAGCCTACCAGGATAAATAGGGAAAATGCTTGAGTACCTGATTATAAACTGCTTAATTAACCTTGATAGGCAGTATATAAATACCTAATAAAATAAAATAAAAAACTATATTCAAGTTCCTGCCCAAGTCAAGGAAGCGCACAAGTGCCCGGAACCCTGAGCTCCACAAATCTTCAGCAAGCTGTCTGTACAGGTCCCTGAGGAATATACCTGTGAACTGCACACTTAGTTTGAATCATTTTTATTAAATTTCAAATAAATTCCATACAACATAGAACATGAATACATCAGCAGGGTAACAAAAATTACTACATCACACCCATCCCCCGCCCTCCCTCCCACTAACCCTATAGAAAAAGAATGGTGAACAATATCATACAACAGTAATACATCAAACAGTGGATCAAATAGAAGAGATACAGCAATGAGCATTGTTGTATGCCTTACCGATTAGGACTAGCAATGCCCCCACCCCCCTACAAGCTCTAAAACCACCAAAACCTTAAGAACCATAACTACCAAACAACAATCTACACTCTCACCGTAACCCACCCAAACCAATGAATACCTATCCCACCCTAACCACTCTATCCTCCCATCCCACTCCACCCAATCCCCCAATTCCCTCCCCCTCTCCTTGAATCTTCTGAAAATGTACTCCACCATCCTAGAAACATAGAAACATAGAAAAATGACGGCAGAAAAGGGCCATAGCCCATCGAGTCTGCCCATACCAATGACCCACTCCCTGATTCTTACTCTTCTAGAAATCCCACATGAATATCCCATTTTTTCTTGAAATCTAATACGCTGCTGGCCTCAATCACCCGCTGAGGCAGCTCGTTCCAATGATCGACCACCCTTTCGGTGAAGAAGTACTTCCTAGTATCACCCCGAAATTTCTCACCCCTGATTTTCAGCGAGTGTCCTCTGGTTACCGAGGGCCCTGTAAGACTGAAGATATCGTCTTTCACCTCTATACGCCCAGTAATATACTTAAAGGTCTCAATCATGTCCCCTCTCTCTCTTCGCTCCTCCAGCGAGTACATCCGCAGTTTTTTTAACCTTTCTTCATACGTGAGATCCCTGAGCCCCAAGACCATCCTGGTAGCCATTCGCTGAACCGACTCAATTCTCAACACATCTTTTCGGTAGTGTGGTCTCCAGAATTGAACACAATATTCGAGATGAGGTCTCACCATGGATCTGTACAGTGGCATTATGACTTCAGGTTTTCTGCTGACAAAACCCCTACGGATACAGCCCATCATTTGTCTTGCCTTGGACGAGGCCTTCTCTACTTGATTGGCAGCCTTCATATCGTCGCTAATGATCACTCCTAAATCACGTTCCACCTTGGTCCTGGACAAGGTTTCACCATTTAGTGTGTAAGTTCTGTGTGGATTTTTTTTGCCTAGGTGCATTACTTTACATTTTTTAGCATTGAAGCCTAGCTGCCAAGTTGATGACCACTGTTCAAGCTGTCTTAGGTCCTGCGTCATAAAGTCAGGCACACTGTTTTTGCCAACTATGTTGCATAGTTTGGCATCGTCTGCAAACAGTGATACTTTTCCTCTCAGTCCTTGGGTTAAATCTCCTATGAATAAATTGAATAGAATCGGCCCTAAGACGGAGCCTTGAGGTACTCCACTCATCACTGCTGACGTTTTCGAGGGGGTACCGTTTACCATCACCCTTTGAAGCCTACCATCTAGCCAATCCCTTACCCATGTAGTGAATGTATCCCCTAATCCCATCGATTTTAGTTTGTTCAACAGCCTGCGGTGTGGGACGCTATCAAAAGCTTTGCTGAAGTCCAAATATATCACGTCAAGGGACTCACCGGCATCCAGATGACTGGTCACCCAATCAAAGAAGTCAATCAGATTAGATTGGCAGGACCTTCCCCTGGTAAATCCGTGTTGATGTGGATCACGTAAATTTTCTTCGTCTAGAATTTTGTCAAGTTCCTGTTTGATCATTGTTTCCATGAGTTTGCACACTATGGATGTAAGACTCACCGGTCTGTAATTTCCTGTCTCTGTTCTGCAGCCCTTTTTATGGAGTGGAATTACGTTAGCTGTTTTCCAGTCTAGGGGTACTTTTCCCGTGCGCATGGAAAGATTGAAGAGTACGGATAGTGGTTCAGCCAGGACTTCACTCAGTTCTCTGAGTACCCTGGGGTGTAGATTGTCTGGCCCCATGGCTTTGTCTACTTTGAGTCTTGAAAGTTCGTGGTAGACGCTACTAGGTGTAAACTCGTAATCACGAAACAGGTCGTTTTGGCTGTCTCTTATTTGTAGTTGTGGACCATCTCCCGGTGCTTCACAGGTGAATACTGAGCAGAAGTATTCGTTTAGCAGTTCTGCCTTGGTAGTATCAGATTCTGCGTAGTTTCCATCTGATTGCCTAAGGCGTTCTATTCCATTTTTGTTTCTCTTCCTGTCGCTAATGTACCTAAAGAAGGATTTGTCCCCTTTTTTAATGTTCCGTGCTAGATCTTCCTCTGTTTGAAGTTTGGCATCCCTGACTGCCTTTTTGACAGCCTTAGATCTGGCCAGATATTCTTCTTTTGCCTCCCTTTTCCCAAGATGTTTGTAGGTGATAAATGTTTCTTTTTTCATTTTAATGAGGTCCGAAATTTCCTTGTTGAACCATTGTGGTTTTTTGTTTCTCCGGCGTTTGCTTACTGTTTTTACGTAGCGGCTAGATGCTTCGTTCAGGATGGATTTTAGATTTGTCCACATAGTTTCCGGATTGTCAGTTTCTGCATAGTTTTGCAGCTCTTGTTGGACAAAGTCTCTCATGTGGTCGAAATCTGCATCCCTAAAGTTGAGGACCCTCGTTGCTGTGTTTGATTTAGAGAAGCCTTTCCTGAAATTGAGCCATACCATGTTGTGGTCACTGGAGGCCAGCGTGTCTCCCACTGATACTTCCGAGACACTGTCTCCATTTGTGAGTACCAGGTCCAGTATTGCTTTTTCTCTGGTGGGCTCTAATACCAGTTGTTTGAGTTGTGCACCCTTTATGGAGGTTATTATTCTTTTGCTACCGCTCGTAGTTGCTGATTACAAATGCAATGAATTCAAGACAAAACTGCGTGCCCTTCCGGTAGCTGCTGAATATAGAGTTCCTAGCTCATCCATTACCTTGTCAACTGCACACTTAAATGTCTGCTGCTCTCCGAACAAGCAGAGCAGTCCTTTTGAAACACGAACTCCAACACAACACAAAAAAAATTCATGAACAAGCTGAAAAGCACCGCAAAACAATAAAGAAATAAATAGAGCAGATCAGAAAGACACCTTCATGTTCGCTTGCAGAAGGAAGAACTGAAGGGGCAGCAGAGTCTATGGAGAAGTTGAAAAGCTGTGACTGACAACTTCTGCAGTATGCTTGTGAGCACAGATGGATAACCCTATGGTTCAGCATGCCATCCCTACTGCACTGGAAAAGGGATATACATTTTTTTAAAATAAACACAAGTGACAGGGAAAGAGAGCAAAGGCTGTAATGAAGACAGTAAGAAACTGATCTCAGGCTCATACTCACAGCATCCTTGCTCATCTGAGTCATCACTGCAGTCCAGGCTGTGGTCACATCTCTTGTGCTTTCCAATGCATTGTCCACTGCCACAGCGGAACTGATCCGGTGAACAAACTGCTGAAAGGGGTAAATGGGGGAAGTCAGTTTCACCCACAAGAGGCAACAGCAAAACAGCAGCAAGGGGATAAATATAATCTATTGCTCTCAATCTAAAGATTCTAGTCATGTGGCCATCTAGAATCCTTCAATCCCTTCCCTGTGCCAAAAATGTGAACCTTGGTGTCAGCTGATTTTACTATGCTTCAGACTATAAACCTTCTAAGAACTACAATGCAGTAAAAACAGCTCATTGGTTTCACAGTGCGAACAAGGACCTTTCTTGCAGAACACTTCAACTTATACTGTACTGCATTTAGTATTTTTTAGCTAGCCTAATACTGAACCACTCCTCACCAGCAATAGCCTGTGAAGGAGATGTTCAAAGAAACCAAACAGAACACATTGCAGCTGCCAGATGAATCCAGTATTAATACAGTCCTTGTTCTGAGTGAATACAGAGGGATAAGCTTTGATGTCTGATACCTTCAACATCTGTGTTCTCATCTCATCTCAAAATAGCCAACTCAATCATTCACCTCCATCATGAGGCAAACTACTTCTTGTAGTAACTGTGCATAATGTATTTGGACATAAGATATCCCAGAAATAAAAAGCACCGAGTGCCTGATCATGCTAATACCTTCACAGTTTTTCTCATCAGATTTGTCCTGGCAGTTGGCTTCTCCATTACAGCGGAGGGCACCATCGATACATTGTCCACTCGTACACACGTACTGAGTCTCCGAGCAGACAGGGCAATTTTGTTCATCGCTGCGGTCTTCACATTCTATTACACCATCGCAGCGCCAGGCCACTGGGATGCAGTCGATCTCTCCAGTGAAACAGGTAAATTGCTGAGGAGAGCATGTCGGGGGCTCTGCAAAGTAACAAATAAATGACCCAGGGGAACATCTGTTACTGGTGTAATGCACATATATTTGTGAAAAATCTTACAATCTTCCAGGAACGTGTCCAAAACTCTTTTCAACCCTACTGTGTTAGTCATCTTAAACACATCCTCCAGAAACAGATTCTAATGTTGCTGGAAATATTAAACAACCTGTTTCACGCCCTCATTTTATAAATTAATCAATCTTCACTGTCTTTTTCAAACTGAAGAGCCCCAACTTGTTTAGTTTTTCTTCATAAGGGAAGTGTTTCATTTACTTTATCATGTTGGTCACCCTTCTTTGAACCTGCTATATCCTTTTTAAGATGGAGCAATAAAAAAATGCACACAATACTCAAAATGTGGTTATGCCAGGGCGACGTCCAGGATTTAATTTTTTTTTTGGAAGGGGGGGAAACTTATTCTCTCTCTGTATTCCCCCCCCCCCCCATTACTGCAGTATTACTAATTTTACCTTTGCTGGTGGGGATTACGCATCAGCACTAGTCAATTAAATTTGCTGACAGAACTGCCCCAGTGCCACCTCAGTAGCAAAATTGATGGTAGCCTCCTTTCCAGCCAACAACGCTAAGACAAGCCCCACCTCCCCCCCATGGCTTTGATTATACCATGAATTTCTATAGATACATGATGTCATTCTCAGTTTTGATCTCCATTATTTTATGAATAATTTAAGAGAATTATTTCAAAAGTCACTCAGGGAGATACACAAAACTTACTGTGCTTTTAGCATTTCATTTAGCAAGTCTAAACAAAACTTTTTTTTTTTGTTATGGCTAATACACAAAGGTTTTCAGCCACTGCTTTACTGTGCTTGAAAGCAGTGACCAAAGTCTTATGCTAATGAACTTGCTAGCATTAAAATGAGCCCATTAGCAATTCTGTGCAATGTTCAGAACAATGTTCTAACAACTAAAACCTACTGACAGCTGTTGGTAGGCTTCAATTATTAGGGCAGGGTATGGTTTACAGCTGCACTTGCCTCCTAACTTCTCCACTGGCGGCAAGAGCTGCTTTTTCTCCCCCTTCACATACTTACCCCATTGCTTCCTACTTCTAGCCACTGCTTAAAAGTTTTCTTGCTTCCCCCTTTCACTGAATATGCGCACGAAGAATTACATCTACTGCACAGTTCTTATGGGCATGCGCCAGTAAGTTTCAAGCCGTTTACCAACCAATGCTCAACACTAATAGCAAGCATATATATTGCATGCTATTAGTGCAGGGGTGCCCAATAGGTCGATCGTGATCGACCAGTAGATTGCCAAGGGATGTCTGTGTGGCCAGTCCATTAAGATGCTGGTTCCTACCACTTCCAAATGGGCTTGATTTGGACATTTTTGTATTTGAAAATGGCCAAAAAAGTTAGATGTCCTAAGGGCCAAGACATCCAACTAGATCATTAAAAAAAAAAAAAAAAAAATTGGATGTCTAGCGGTTTTGCAAATGGATGTTTCCCCGCCCCGATATTTGGATGTCTTGCGGGATATGACCAGAGTTGGACTTTGACGTACTATTGAAAATACCCCTCTCAGTATCCTAGCTTTATAAGGTCTTTCTGTAATTCCTTACAATCCTGTTTAAACAAGTTTGAATAATTCTTTCTCATCTGAAAATATGATCACGTCACTCTTCCCTCCTACCCCCAGATCATTTATAAACATGTTAACCAGCAATGGTTCCAGTAGAGACCATTGAGGTACTCCACAGCTGACCCTTTTCCAACTGGAAAATATTTTGCCCTCTTGATTACTGGTCTGTTAGCCAGTTTCCAGTTTACAACAGGATACTGCTTCCTATCTTGTGACACTTTAATTTCTACAGTATATAGTCCTAATGAAGCTGAATTATTATAAATATGAAACAAGGAAGAAAGCCAGCGATATGAAGGAGTGCATAAAATTCAGCAACAGAGAATCCATGGCGTTGATAAAAGCATAACAAAAACAAAGAGCTTAGTTTTGAGAAAGAAGTTAGCTCAAAAGGGAATAGATAACTGCACTGTGGACAGGAAACTGAAATAAGAGGAAAAAGAGCATTAATCTTGAGGATTTCTCCCAGTGACAGAATGTCCCAATAGGAGGTAAATGATTGTTAAAAAAAAAAAAAAGAAGAAGAATACCCACACCCTCCTGCCATTGGATGCTTCTCTGAACCTCTTGACTCCCCCCCACAATACCTTTGTCTGAAGACAGCAGGAGGGGGGCAGCTCCAAGGCCCACTGATCCAAAATGGCAGGCCTTCCCCTCAAGTGATGCAAATGGAGGGATCTAAGGCCCTGACTGGCTCAGACACCTTGGGAGGGGCCTTAGGTGTCTGAGCCAATCAGGGCCTTAGGCCATTCCCCGTTAATCACATGATACACTGAAGAGGGGAAGGCCTGCCATTTTGGATCGGTGGTCCTCGGAGCTGCCTCCCTCCTGCTCTCTTCAGACAAAGGTACTTTGTGGGGGGGGGCAAGGGGGGAGGTTCGGGGGAGATCTGGTGGCAAGAGTGAGTGGGCATCCTTCCTGACATTTACTTTTTTAGGGGGGAAAAAGGGTATGGGATGGTTCAGGGGGTGGTGCCTGAATGGGTATCCCTCCTGTTGATTTTTTCTCATGCGGGGGGAGGGGGGCATGGCCAGAGGGAGTGGGAATCCCTCCTGCTGATTTTTGCTTTCACAGAAGGGGTCGGTCCCTAGTGCTGGTTCGTCAGGACCGTAATCAGTGGGGGTGGTTCTTTTTTTTTAATGGGGGCAAAAATTGTGCTGTGTGTAATACACACACACTATGTGTTCCCATTTAAAAAAAGGTTTGGAATGTTATAAATATTTTTGTTTTGGTGGGACAGGTAAGTGACTGGTCTTGACCAGTCACTTTTTACGGATCAATAAGAGCAATCACTTTTTTTGTGCATCGGGAAGCCATGTTAGAACATCAATCGCTTTGCTAGTTTACTTGGCATTTCAATATTGCTAAGCTTATTTGCATGGCCATATCAGAGAATGAATGATCCTGCAGAAAACCACGCGGTAAGAAATTTTCTGCATCGGGTCTGCAAATCCAATCGTCACCAAACCAGTTTAGCAATGATCATTTGAGGATCGCTGACTTTAGTACATCTGGCCGCAAGATGCAGCCCAACAAATCTCTCACAGAGATAAAACACCGTGACTCTGATCATGATGTCTCCACCGATCTGTTAGAATGAGCATTAAATGCTGTTGGGAGTGTACGACTTGACAACATGTAAATCAAAACAATTGCCTCCTGAATCCACCATGCCACCATCGCCTTGGAGGTTGCGGAGCACTTATTACTACTGGAGAACAGGACAAAGAGGTGATCAGACCTCCAAAAATCACTGGTGACCTGCAAGTACTGAAGAAGACCTGGCAAACACTCAGCAACCTAAAAGACATAATCCTTCTCCTGGAAGGAGGGCAAAAACAGTGATTGATATGAAAATCTGATACCACTTTAGGTAGGAAGGATGGCATTATGTGAATTGTCACGCCTGCTCAAAAACTGAAACACGGGTACCTACAGGACAGCACCTGCAACTTCGAGACACTCCCGAGCCGAGGAAATTGCTATGAGAAACACTGTCTTAACCGTGAGATCCTTGAGCATATCCTTTTTTAGTGGCTCATACACTGTCCGTTAAATAACATAAGAATTGCCATACTGGGACAGACTGAAGATCCATCAAGCCCACAGGGTGGTGAATGGCCTTTTCTCTATACCTGCGGCAACCAGTTTTTTCTCCTCCCCGTTTTGGCGGGATAGCCGTGGGTAACAGTCACCGTGTCATTCTCTAGGCTGTACCATAGAGCAATACCAGGGAATTATAACATTTTCATCTTTATTTTCCATTCCTTTCCTGATAATTCCTAACATTCTATTTGCTTTCTTAGCTGCCACACACTGAGCTGAAGGTTTCAACGCATCATCAATGAAGACACCTAGATCCTTTTTCTGGGCAGTGACTCCCAACGTGGAACCCTGCATCACATAGCTATAGTTCAGGTTTCTCTTTACCATATGCATCACTTCGCACTCTCTCACATTAAACGTCATCTGCCATTTTGATGCCCAGTCGCCCAAGGTCCTCTTGCAATTTTTCAGTCTTCTTCTGATTTAACAACTTTGTGTCATCAGCAAATTTAATTATCTCACTAGTTATTCCCATCTCTAGATCAATGATAAATGTTAAAAATCGGTGGTCCAAGCACAGACCTCTGCAGAATCCCACTATTTACCCTTCTCCATTTAAATCTACTCTGTTTTCTTTCAACCTGTTCTTAATCCATAATAGGACATTACCCCCTATATCAGTGGTTCCCAACCCTGTACTGGAGGACCAATCGGGTTTTCAGGCTAGCCCTAATGAATATGCAAGAGAGAGATTTGCATATAATGGAAGTGAAAGACATGCAAATCTGCTATATGTATATTTATTAGGGCTATCCTGAAAATCCGATTGGCCTGGTGGTCCTCCAGGACAGGGTTGGAAACCACTGTCCTATACCATGTCTCCCTAATTTCCTCAGAAGTGTTTTATAAAGAACTTTGTCAAATGCCTTTTGAAAATCCACATACACGATATCAACTGGCTCACTTTTAGCCACATGTTCATTCACCCCCTTTAAGGAAATGTAGTAGATTGGTGAGGCAAGATTTCGGAGGAGTGTGTGGCGCAGTGGTTGGATCTACAGCCTCAGCACTCTGGGGTTGTGGATTCAAACCCCGCGCTGCTCCTTGTGACCCTGGGCAAGTCACTTAATCCTCCATAGCCCCGGGTACGTTAGATAGATTGTGAGCCCACCGGGACAGAGAGGGAAAAATGCTTGAGTACCTGATTGTAAAAACCGCTTAGATAACCTTGATAGGCGGTATATAAAATCCTAATAAACTTAATAAACTAAATCCATGTTGGCAATCTCTCATTAATCCATGCTTATGTATAGGTTATGTCATTTTGTTCTTTATAAGAGTCTTTACTATTTTGTCCAGACTCACTGGTTTATAATTTCCTGGATCACTTCTGGAACCTTTTTTAAAAAATCGGTGTCACATTGACTACCTGCCAGTCTTCTGGTACTATGCTGGATTTTAGAGAAAAATTAAAATTACTAATAGTAGCTCTGCAAGTTCATTTTTCAATTCTATCAGCACTCTGGGATGTATACCATCTGATCCAGGCGATTTGCTACTGTTCAATTTGTCAAAGTGACCCATTTCATCTTCCAGTGTTACAGAGATTTGTTTGAGTTTCTCTGATTCATCAGACTTGAATAACTCACCTACATCTTCCTCGGTGAAGACTGAAGCAAAGAATTAATTTAATCTGTCCACTATGACCTTGTCTTCTCTGAGCGCTCCTTTTATCCTTTGGTCGTCTAGCGCAGTGTTCTTCAACCACCGGTCCGTGGACCGGTGCCGGTCCACAGAAATTTTCTGCCGATCCATAGGGCCCAAGAGATTGTTCTGTAGCCACCGGTCCTTGGTACGATCAATGCGGCGTCTTCGGGCTGGTTCCCTGAGTGCTGCAGTGCACAAAGTCTTGGGAAAAGGCTCTTACCTGCGGCCTACGCCTGACCCGGAAGCCTTCTGACGTCGCAACATCAGAGTGAAGGCTTCTAGATGAGGCGTGGACTCGCGCGAGGAGCCACTTCCCACAGCTTTGTGCAATGCAGCACTCAGGGAGCCAGCCCGAAGACCCTGCGTTGATCACACTGTGGACCAGCCTGAAGCTAACACCGGGGGGGGCAGGCCAGAAGGCAAGGCATATGGAGGGAGAGAAACAACAATGGTAGGGGAAATGCTTTTATTTTTTTTATTTAGTGATTTTACATCTGCCCTAATTGTCTGTCCTAATTGTCGGTTCAGGAAGAAATGCATTTGTTTGTTTTTCTCTGGGGGTTGTACTGCTTACACAGTCTTGCATCTTAGGGTTTGTTTGTGAATATTAGTACTTTTAGTTTTTGGTCCTACATTTGCAAGGGTTTAAGAACATAAGCAGTGCCTCCACTGGGTCTGACCCGAGGTCCATCGTGCCCAGCAGTCTGCTCATGCGGCGGCCCAACAGGTCCAGGACCTGTGTAGCAATCCTCTATCTATACCCCTCTATCCCCTTTTCCAACATAAAATTGTCCAATCTCTTCTTGAACTCCAATACCATACTCTGTCCTATCACGCCCTCTGGAAGCGCATTCCAGGTGTCCAACACTCGTTGGGTGAAGCATAAATATCTTAATTTTATCCATTCATATAGACAGAATAAATGTATATTGAAATATGTAAATCACATAAAATAATTAAATTATATAGATAAATTCATTCAATTAATAGAGCCTTCTCCAATATCTTTATATTATTTCTAAGAGAAATCCTATATCAATGAAAGAATAACTTGAACAGATACTGCTGAGAAAATGAGAGTGAAGACTCTGCACCAGGAGTTACATCGGGTTTATGAGCCATCTATTATTTGTGGCCTTCCAATAGTTTGTGAAATCTCTCACATAATGGATGGTAAGGCATCTAGCTCTCCATGTACCCCCAATCAGACAGAGAGGCCTTCCACAGCAATCTCTCTCTCCTTACAATCTTCTTCTGCCTCCATCTCGAACACTCTGTCTGCCTGGTGGCGTTCTCCTTTGAGCCGTTGTGTCCCTCGTCTTCCTGAGCCTGGTTAGCGTTCTGTGTCTCACAGTGGCATGAGAGGTGGTGCCGTCGGGGGACCGGTGCAGAGATGGGAGACTCCTGTCCTTTCTGGATGCCGGCCGCAACACCTGGCCCCGCACACTGAGTGAGGACCGCTTCAATGTTCTGTTTGCCGGTCCCGGAACTGGAAGACTGAGTGCTGCTCAACCAGACGCCGATGAGGGTGGCGCTCCGCAGAGGACACCAAACCAGGACGGAACAGAGCCGCGCGTCGGCAGAAACAGTGTTTCTCTCCTCCCCACCGCAGACTTTTCACAGCACTTCCTACACCCTCACTGACCACCTAATCGGGCAGAGAATAAATGCGCTCGCGTAGCAATGTACAAGCAGCCCCGTCCCCACAAAATCTATGGGGCGCTTGCGTCGGAGGAGGGAGGTGGGGTAAAGTGCTCCTACATTTAACAATGAGAATGGCATTGAGGAATAAAAGGCAGATTCTAGATCGCGCTTACCTCCACAGCCCCGCCCCCGAGTCAAGAATTCCTGCCGCACTTATCAAATTATATCCAACAGCGCTCTCTTTCCCCCCCACCCCCCTAAACTTCACAACTTGACATCAAAATCAGCAAGTCTAAGAGTTCCATCCTTGCTATATTATCAGATTCTCTGGCTCCATATCAGAACGAAGACTCTCAAAGGCCTCTTCTGTTTCTCCTCCCCTCCCATCATCTACTTCCTCTGACATCAGGTGACTATTTGAATGTATTAATGTATCAGCTGTTTTCCTGCTCACGTATAGAATCTTCTGTTTGAAATGGTGACTATTCCAATGGTTCCAATACAGTTAAAAATCAGTTGCAGTATCCATTTTTAATATCAAAGAAAGTCAATAACAAAAATATTAAATTATTTCTGTACTTCTCCAAACTTTCCAAATCGAAGTAATAAAAAAACAACAACAAAGTCACAGTTTCCATCAGTATAATAATTAGTTCATAGGTGATTCTTGAGATGACAGAAACTCTTTAAGTCTTTCTGGATCCTCAATTTGATAAAATTTATCTTTATATGTAACTCTCATCAGTGCTGGATAATATAACCCATATTTAGCTCCAATATCCCTTAATGGTTGTCTTAATTGCAGGAATTGCTTTCTCAGCTGAACAGTCCCTTTAGCAAAATCTGGGACAAAGAGTAATTTGGAATCTTTATAAGCCAGATTTTTTGTTTCTTTTGCAACTTTTAAAATTTCAAGTACATGTTGAAATCTCATTAGTCTTAATATTACTGGCCTGGGTTTTTCTTGATTTTTAGATTTTTTTCACTCCAATCCTGTGTGCTCTCTCTATTTCAATTGGCACTTTTAATTTGATAGGAAGAATTTTCGGTATTGTTTCTTCTAAAAAGGATAACATATTTTTTCCTTCAGCCCCTTCCTTTAATCCAAGGAACCTTATATTCTGTCTTCTTGATCGGTTCTCAAGATCCATCCTTTTTTTACTCATTTCTTTTAGGATCTTATGATCTTCTTTATGGTCCTGTTGCACACGTTCAATCTTTTCTATTCTGTTTTCCATCTTATCCATTCTGTTGTTTACTATGTCCAACTTACTATTCATGATGTTCATCTCTTTCCTCATCTCAATTGTCGTTAAATTGATGCTTCTGAGTTCCTCCATTACCTCTATTACATCTAAGGCATCCAATGGCAAAGGAATCCCACTAGGAGTCTGTGGATCTTCTTTAAATCTTTTTATCTTTCCTGTAGATTTTGCGGGAGTTTCCTGCATCTTCTGCTTGTTAGATGCCATTATTAGAGGATTTTATAATAAAATAGAAGAAAAATTATAACTTTGGAGTCTAATAAATGATGCTCAGAGGAGGAAGCTTAACTGCTAACCAGCCATCCACCAAGTCTCCAAGTTCTGGAATCTCGTTTGCGTGATAAATTAAGGAATTTGATATCTACTGAAGGCTTTTAGAAGGCTCTGAAGATGCACCTCTTTGAATTGGCTAAGGCTTAAGTATGTGGTATATTTTGTATTGTGATATTGTGGTTTGTATTGTTTTAATTGTACACCATCTTGAATGGCTTTAGCCCAAAAAGTATATAACGATAAACCTCCCCACCATATAAATATGTATGTTTGTTGAAGCATTTTCTATTGAATTTAATTTAGGAAACACTTTCACACAAAATGACCTGTATGCTCTATTGTTTGCAGGGTGCATAGAAGAGAGGGTCAACAGCAAGTAGTATTTGACCACTAAGCTGGACCTATTTTCTGAGAGGCTCATGTTGGGTGTCACTGGCACTGGTGTTAAGACTTTGAAACATATATTGCCATTTAGATTACAAAAGTTGGATTGTTCTAAGTTTAATAGATGCTGGCATTGTAATCTGGAAGCAGGGACTCTAGATCATCTACTTTATTTTTGTCCCTGTATTATGGCCTTTTGGAAATCAATTTGGTCCCAAATTAATGGCTTATTAGAAAATCATGTAGCTCTATCATACGATACAATTCTATTTGGAACGTCCATGAGAAAAAAAAAGTCAAATTTCATCTAATAATAATAAACTTTTATTAATAATGACAGGAGTTGCCATTCAGCATATTACTAGAAATTGGAAAGACTGTACCAGACTTAATTACACCTTCTGGTGGAACTCATTATGCCATATATACAAAATGGAAAGGCCAATTGCCATGCAAAAAGGAAATTATAAAAATTTCAAAAAAATTTGGGGACCATTGATAACATATTGTAATGAGTAGACACCTTTATACACTAAAGTATAATTAGAATAATGGGGAAGGGGGGATATATTGCTTCATTTATGGCTTATTATTATTTTGAACACATTACATGTATGATATGTTTGATTTACATTATTTGTGGAAAGGATGGGTGTGGGAGGGATTTAAAATTTGTACTGAAATAATAAGAAATGATTTTTCAAGTGATGTATAGGAATTAACTGATGTAATATTGTTCACTTGGTGTAAGATGAAAAAATGAATAAAGAATTGGAAAAACAAAAAAAAGAAACATATATTGCAATATACTTCATAAGAACACTGTTGCTCTACCAATTATTAAGTTCAAGCTCTTTAAATAAAATTAAATAGATCAGAAAAGGGGAACTTTAGTGACCCACCTCCACAAGAAAGCTCATCCTGAAGCAGAACCAAGTGCATAGGGCAAGAACAACGTGTTGTACCATCACCTTTTACAATACAGATGTGGGAACAACCACCATTATCCTGGGAACACGGATGTTCTCCTGCAAGACAAATCCAAATAAAAATATGTATAGGTTTGAGAGCTGTCCAGGAATCTGTTTATGTTCACCAAAAAATAGGCCTAAATGCATTTTTCTAGATTCAGAGCGAAGACTGAATGTTTAATACACAGAGAGGTCTCAACAAAAGGTAGTTAATGAATCTGACCATGGCTAGAAAGTAACCCCCACATACTATACTTAAAAGAAGAAGCCAAACAAAAGGACTAAGGCAAATTTTATATAGTCTACCTACAGCTAGGCAACTACATCGGTGCACCTAGCTGATGTAGGCACCTAATTTGGACCTAATCGGCGCTGCTAATTGACAATTAGCACCTCATAATTGAAGTAAATTGCACTTATTTGGATATTAGGCACCTATCATAAAGTAGGCATGGTTGGGGGCAGACAGTGGGTGTGTTTTGCATGTAGATGCACACATTTAGGCCATGAAAACCCTAGCATAAACAGGGTGCACATAAAGTTAGGGCACATAGCAATGCCTAAGCTGGCACTAAATGTGATTATTCTACAAGCAATGACGCTGCAACTGGAATAGGGATACAGCTTTCAATTTATGTCAGAATGTTTGGGCAGACTGGATGGGTCAGTTGATCATTTTATGACATGCACCTAACTTTTATAGAATTGCATTTATAAGAAGTGTGTAAATACTAAAAGAAATAAATAATCATTTATTATCAGTCTGTTTTGAGGGTCTACATATTAATGTTTAGCACAAAACTTCCTAATGCAAACATTGTGTTCTCCACTGCACTAACCAAATCATAGGCAAATAGGATGAATGCAAAATAACCTGTGTTTACAATGGGCTCATATGCACACTGTATCAGCACATGCACTAGAATGCTATTCTATGAATTTTTGCAATTCCAGTATTTATGCACAGAATAACATGCCCAACACTTGTGCAGATGTAGACAGATGCAACCTGGGGTGCAGAAACAATTTTTTAAGCTCAGTCCTGTACCCATATGCAGTTCTCATCAGTCTACTACTTTGCTCTTTATTCCAGCAAACCCCTCCCCTTCCAGTTGTCTTTTTTTTTTAACCCATGCTCTTTATTGAACTCAGAAAAAAAAAGCTGATTCTTATATGCTCACAGTAAAAAGAAGCAAAAGGCATGAAAGCCCCACTACAGCTGGCTGCAGAATGAGCTCTCCCCTTTTACATATCCTCTAATCTGGAATTAAAGCCCCAATAATTTTACACTTTTTGCATCTGTGCTGAATAGCTAATAGCTCTGCTAACATTAATTTAAATGTGCTGTGCACTGGTGTCTATGCCAAGCACTGTGCATGGTTAAGCTTGACTGCAAATTTCATAGGGAACACACAAAATTGTGCATTAAAGGAAGCAAACTAGAGCGCAAAACCCAATGTGCTTTGCTGCAGCAGCCCCTTGGCTACAAATTATTTTTCACATTTAAAACCCTGTTTTATGCATCTATAAGGGCTTTAAAATTTCTCCAGGTAGTATACACTGTAACAAGGAGACAGGTATTTTTGTACAACCTGCAAGCAGGTATGCTCTGGGGCATAGTTTGTGCAGACCATGGGCAAAATAATTTACACATGTAAGCATTAATGTTTTACACCTGCTTCCAGAAACAGTGGGTATGCAAGTCTCTCACATTCACTGAAAACATGACCCACTGTTAAACTTTTTAGGGCTAGGAACGAATACTAAGGGCATAACAGACTAGATAGAGAAGTGAGAATGAAATTTTGACATGTGGGGAGGTCAACTGAACTTCAGAGGTGCTCTGCAGAGCAAGTCCCTGAAATTCATAACAAATCTCCACTTTTCTCAGAAGAGAAATGTAATTCTGCTTTGTACTGTAATCAATGTGATTAAAACTTGCAACTACACTGTGTGCAGAAGAAAAAAAATACAATCTCATTTTTTTCAGTGTGATAGCACATACATTATTGTCAGATTCCTGCTATGGGAAGGAATACTACTGTGGCAAAAGAGGAAGCTTCTTCTTTTGCCACTCTATTTTACTACGAGGCCTGGGACCTTCTTTCTCTTTTTCCTGCACATACCCAAGGACTACTACTGACCATTTTGCTAAAGGTTCTTATATCTCACAGTAACATATGGAGTGGGATCAATATCCATCAAGTCACAACTTACTGTACTCCTGAATATCCAGCTCTTTGACAGCATGGATATCGGTAAGCAAAGGGATGCGCGCCTGGATCTTAGTACGACCTTCACGACCAGTCTTGTCAATTCTTTCAATCATCTGCTGCTGCTTGTCAATCCAGTAAAGGTGATTGCCAAAAACAGTCAGTCCAACAGGCTGCAGGACATTGGAATCTTCTAGAACTACACGATTGGCACCTGCAAGGTAAGGCAAATTTTTTCAGAGGTACCCTGCTACCTTTATTAATACAGTGACTGAATTTGACCCTGCAGGATTATTCCTGGCACTGCTCACATAACTCAGTGTGAAAGCTTTGTATCAGTTCTGGAGAAAGATGATTATTTGCAGATGCTGCTTTAAGGGGCAGCTTCAGATGTTTTGTATGAACATTGGTGACCACATAGGCTCCTTTCTCAGATGCTGAAATTGAAGATGGTAAACCAGTATAGTAAGCCTTATGGGCCAAAAGCAGGACTTTAGAAAGAATGATATAAGTAACAGAAGTACTGGGCATACAAGATGTTACTTAGTGCATATGCATAACCTATAGCAACCTAACCTAAAATAAATAAATGACCAAAATTCTTTAATGTAAGTTTGGTCAACCTGTTCATGGTGAATATTAATATAACCAATCAATAGGTTAAAAGGGCCTGCTATTGAATTTGTAAGTAAAAATTCATAAAAGTCATCCTTAGCTGAACTCCATTTTCTGGGGGGGGGGGGGGGAATATAGAACAGAGTAATTATTAAAGCCTCAGTTAGAGAATTAGAAGTTAATTTACAGGATAAAACTTCTAAATCTGAAGTAGATTTTTAATTTAAAACATTAAATTTTAATGACTCTCTTAAAATAATGGCTAATCCTCCACCTCTTCCCCAAGCTCGAGCCAAGGATATAATTTTAAACCTGGTGGGAGGCATTCTCGAATAATAATATCATCACTTTCTGACGTCAACCATGTTTCCGTAAATAAAACAAAATCAAGATTTGAATATTTCAACCAATCATTAATCAGCTGGGACTTATTTCTCATAGATCTTATATTTAAATAAGAGCAGCAAAACTTTTGATAATTAGGGGAGTCAACTAAAGTACAACTAAGGTAAATCAAATTTTTTTAATACTTGTTTTTTTGTGGAAGACTTATTTGGTCTGTAAGAAACAGGCAGAACTGGTATGTAAAATGGGCCCAATTCGGTACAGTCATATAAATGACAATGTAAGATCGTTGATGGAGTTATCTTGGCAGAGCAAATCATTGTATATAGTACAGGAATAGAAAAAGGATATGATATAACAGCTGACTAACTCCTAAAACTAATTAAATAGAAAAGTTGTACTAAAATCAAACAATTTCCAAAAAGTGCCATGGTGCAAAAACTGTAAGAACAATTAATCCAGCTACAAATCCCAAACAATCTAATAAGTAAAAAATAAGAAAACATCTAAAAGATTACAAAATTGATATAAAATACCTGAGCTATATAAATACTTAAAATATAAAATTCTAATAAGTCCCTAAAAATCCATAAAAGAAAACGTACAGTTTTAATCGTTTTCATCAAAAATCACACAGAACCTTGTCTTTCTATATACAACATAAATCAAGCCTAGACTGTATAAAAACTAATGTATTTAGAAAAGTAAAAAGTCTTAACTTTATGTCGCTTCGCAAAGGCGCAGGCTAAAGCGCACGTGCCTTTGACGGCACGCCATTAGCGCGGATCAATTTAAAGCCAGCTGCCTGGGTTTTGAACAAACAGGAGGCTATGAGTAGTGTATAGCGGAAAGCCATGGGGGGGGGGAGAGAAGAGGGGTTCATGAACAGGGAAGCTGGCTGCTGTTTTGGTTGGTTGGATTGGGATATCTACCAATGTTTGCTAATCTGAAGTGCTGGATAACCGAAGGTCAGTTAACTGGGGACTCTACCGTATTTTCATCAATTCTTTATGCTCATCAGTTTTTAGTTCAAGTGAATGGTAGCATGCTGAAATAGGCATAACTTGGGTTTCTTGATGATATTGCCTCTCACCATTGCTTTTTGGCATCTGCATAAAAGACACTTGGTTTATCTTATTGCTTATTTATATGAAGGCACTATCCAGTTGAATTGTTCCAGTGATGAGGAATTTTTTCAGATTATATCAGAATGGTTAATAGCTAATAAATTACTATTCAATGCCGTCAAGACAGAATGACTGAGCATCAGTTGGAGGCTGACTGACAACTCTTCTTATCTCCTTGTCCCCCTGTTAGTGGATCACTATGTAACAAAATTTTATTTTATTTTTTGTTCCTGGGTAGTAAGTGTTCTCTCTTAATTGCCTATGCCACAAAAGTATAGAAAATAGCTATCATTCCCCTCAATAGAGCACGTTGAAAATAAATTAAAAATCAATTTGTACACATCACTTTACTAAAACCAATGATGAACACACCATCCCAGTAGTGCCTTGGGTGTTTGAGTCTGGTAATAAAATTTACTTTGATATGAGTTTGTTCTCCATTTCATTCAAGTTGGTTTATTGAGCACCTCTGAATTTTTCTTTATTCAGTTGATTTCTGCATCATTCCCCTCAAACATTGCTTTTGTGACCAGGACATTGATATTTTGAAATTTACCTTTTTTGCAGAACATTCCAGATTGATTCCAAGCTAAGTAAACATAGGGGCCCTTTTACTAAGGCACAATAGGGTATTGCAGCACAGTAAACAATACCCCAGGTGTGCAGCACTTTCTGCAGTGGTA
Source organism: Geotrypetes seraphini (assembly GCF_902459505.1). Taxonomy (NCBI): domain Eukaryota; kingdom Metazoa; phylum Chordata; class Amphibia; order Gymnophiona; family Dermophiidae; genus Geotrypetes; species Geotrypetes seraphini. Next base: position 20,514,335 of record NC_047090.1, on the reverse strand, counting down.
AAAAAAGATTTACTACATGATAATTCAGGCAGTAAGGCTTTCCAGGTTTACACTTCTCCCTCCGAATCTGCGGTTTCAGTATCTGTGGATTCAGTTATTTGCAATTTTTTTAAAAATAAAGCTGCATTCCGGACCTCCCCGCCTTCCCCCTGGCATCCTGGACCTTACCTGGTGGTCTAAGCGGCTTTCGGGGTAGGAGCGATATTCCTACGCTCATGCCCCGTGAAGATCACTCTTAGGAAATGGCTGCCGTGAGCTCCCATCGTAGTCTCGAGAGACTATGGGAACTCACTGCAGCCATTTCCCGTAGTCTCGAGAGACTATGGGAACTCACTGCAGCATGGGGCAGGAGCATAGGACGATTGCGCCTGCCCCGAAAGCTCGCTAGATCACCAGGTAAGGTCCGGGATGCCGGGGGGAAGGCGGGGATGGGTCAGAGCCAGCCAAAAAGTTATTTGCAAATTTTCAACATTCGCGGGCCGGATCTGCCCCTAACCCCCGCGAATACTGAGAGAGAAGTGTATTCTGTACTTGATATACCGTCTATCTAGACAGTTTAAATACTAAATTTAAAGGAACAATATAGTGGAAAATAAAATAGAAAGGGGAACCTTTCATAATTAAAATAGGGGAAACAAACAAGACAAGTATATACAGATACATTAGGAATCTGGAGTTGGGATAGTGCAAAAGTACATCGAGATAAAATTTAAAAAGGGGTGGTATGATGGAGTGGAGAATACGACTGGGGGGGGAATTTCACTTCTGCGGCTGTGGGTGGAGATGGGTTGAGGAAGAGCCATAGTGTGAGTGTGCATACCCACAATGCACTGGGAAAGCAGGAATACAACGACACACTACAAAGGCAGGACTGGCCACAGCAGACTGAGTTTTCTATGGGGAGAAAGATCATCAAATGGGAACCACTGGTGGACCCCTGGAAGGTGTTGATGCAACCACTGCACATCAAATTGGGCCTAATGAAACAATTTGTCAGATATCTAGATAATCTGTTTGAAGCATCCTGGAGTGCAAGGAATGCCTCAAGAAGCTAACTAGGAAGGAGAAAGTGACTTGGTACAATTTGTTACAGTGGTTTGGGGCTTCCTGGGCAATCTCAAGGCTGAAAACTATGTGGAACTGGTTAAGAATCTGGTGAAGAATTACAGTAAAATGGGCTGTAGAATCTCTCTCAACATCCATGATGTTCATCATGAGACATTCAAGAACATGAAGCATATTCAGAGGAGTAAGGTGAGCGCTTCCACCAGGATAAACTGGACTTTTAATACTGCTACCAAGGGGGGCTGATTCATGATAGTGACTTACAATATAATCACAAATTTTAAAAAACTACTCGCTTCCAAATCTTGTAGTCATCTTTGTATAAATTCATTATAAATACATGTTAATTGTGATTCAAATGTGCTTTTTATAAGAATGATAAGATGAAAATTCAGCATTTTCACATTTTAAATAGGTAAACTGCAAAATTTGACTAATTTTATGGAAACAGACATTTTCTATACTTTTTAAGCATGAGCAATTAGGAAATTACATTTACTGCTCAGGAACAAAAATCATGAAAAGAACTCCTGTGTCAATAATCTTGGAGTAAGGTTACATTATGTCTTTGCAACGGAAGGCCAGGTGACATATATGAAGACTGGATTTAAGTGGCGAGGACTGTGCAACTCTACCCATTTCTGAGTGTATGTATTATCTTACTTTGAATACTTTAATGGAATTTTAATTAGTGTGTCGATTAAATTGATAGGGAGACTGCAGAGGATTCTGTATTTAAGAATGCTGCAGCCAGCTTAGCAGAACTGAAGCTGGAATGCTGCTTCACTTATGATACTGGCCTCAGGTGAAATTTAAAATTCTAACCCTTAATTTATAGCATAGGTGGGTGGGTATGTTTGTAAGGAGGAGGGGGAAGGACTTCAGATCAAGTCAAATAGTTATTGCAGGTTCTGTTTTTATAGAAGGTGAGAAAGCAAACAAATTGATGGACTTTAGAATGGTGGCTCTTACCCTCTGACAAACTTTACCTGCGGATGTATGAAAGGAAACAGGTTATTATTTGGTCTTTTTTTATTTGGGGGAGGGGGAGAAAGAAGAGTTGATAGGATTCATTGTGGATCTCTTGATAGCATATAATTGCTGACTGCTGTATTTTGATGGGGTGATTTAATTTGTCTTGCTGGGTTATTAATGTGGGTTTATTTTGTTTTGTTAGTGCTAATTATGTATTTTGATGTACTATTTCATATGTTTTTTTTAAGCTACTGTGGATGACCTTTTGAGACATGGAGTAGAAATTTTAATAAATATATAATTTAGCTATATTTCATTACCTTATTGAAAACCCAAGGTAAGTTATAATATTCAAAGTAGAATGGTATGCATAAATATTAAACCTATCAATACAGAGCAATGTTTTAAAATCTAAGGGAAATGTCTAATAACCAATTCTTGATGATCAACAACTACTCCCTTCCCCAATTTTGGAAGACAAGAAACAGGATTCAAACTATTTCCAGAGACAAGGGGAACCTAATGAATTCAAATCATACCTGAGAGATCACTGCTTTCAATGCGCCGAAGGTCTGAGTCTGCCCAGAACAGTTTACCCAACTTGTTGTCCAGTGCCAAAGCTATAGGTTTACTTAAGCCAGTGAAAAAGAGCACCTCCCGTTCAGTGCCATCCAATGCAGCTCTTTCAATTTTGGCTGACCTTTCCTGCACGTTAGTAAAATACATGTACCTGAAACAGTGAATTAAAGTATTGTCACTATTCAAATTCCAAATGCATTAAATATGTGCATTCTTACTATAGTGATGAGACAGTAACAAGAGTAAGCCTAGACTTTACACACTGAAACAGCCCACCTTTAGCAGCTGGAGAAAAGGAGAAAATTCTTAGTGTGTGTGTAAAAGAGCTCTGTTCATTCTTTAGGATATGGCAAAACAATTCTAGGAAAAAAACTCCCCACAAAAGCTTATTCTTCTTCACTTCTTGCGGTCTTGGAATTGTTGAGCTATAGTTCTGCTGCCTCTCTAACACTACTCTTCAACTTTTTTCTAAATTTCCTAAAGGGATGCAACAACAGTCACTCGCATACCCTCTCTCTGGATTGACCACAATGGCCCTGGGTCTGTCTTGCTCCCCCTTTAACACAACTCCGATTGGTCTTCCATCCAGGCGTGTTACATTAATGACATTGGTGACCTCACAGGTCCAGTAGATGTAGCGGCTGTAGATATCAATGCTAAGGTCATAAGGCTGCATATCCAAATTCTGATTGGGGACCGCACTAGACACCACAGTTAGGCTCTGGAATTGAAAAATAAGATAATTGCTTACTCTAAGATGGAAATGTTACACAACAGAACTGGTGAGAGAGAGGAAGCAAATTCAAGTATCTAGCATTACCACTAAGCAAGAGACTTAGTTGTCATTTCCTGCTTGAATCTTAAGAAACAGGAGCCACGGTTTCAACAAGAAACCCGTAGCAACGAGGGAACATTTGCTTTCTGGGCAAACTGCAATGTGGACACAGTTCAAGATGTTATCCAGCATGGTCTCTCATCCACATGAATTATGGCAATATCTGCCTATAAATGTCAACATTAGATAAGAAGGGTGTGCAATCACCTCTAGAAAAGTTCAAGGTTACAATTATGAGCCAAACTACACAGTGATAGATAGGAAATGAGATAGTCTGGCCAAAGTACTTGGATCATCAGCATACATTTCCGAAAGAAATTAAGGGAATTTTAGTTTTAAATTGGCTAAGATCTCAACCGAATGCTTCTTCCAAAAGGTGTTCACTAAAAGTTAATGCTGAAAAGGAATGTCAAACTATTTATAACCATGCTGCACACCATCTTGCTATCCTCATTTCTAAAGTAGTCCAGGATATCCAAAGTTTTCACATACCTGACTGCCATCCTCCTGGGCTCTTCGGATATTCTGCCGTGAATCGATCCAATAGAGTTGCTTATCTACTGGGTCATAGTCAATTGCTCGGACATTGCGGAGGCTATGGATAGGGAGGATGATATCTGGACTTTGCTGCTCATCGATCACCATTCGATTAATAGCATTTTTTTGACTAAAAAGCAGGAATGTAGTTGGTGCTAAAAGGAGGGGGGAAAACCAGACAATTTATAGTTGATGTAGAGAAACAGGAAAGTGCAGAGTTGGACTATAAGGATTCTTTTAAGGTTTAAGTGATGGAAAGTGGGACATTGGTATGCAAATCTTGAAAAACAGATTATATTCTTACTGTAATAATATTTTTTCCAGTAGATAGGGATGGTATGCTGAACCATAGGGTTGTCCATGCCTATTCACAAGCGTTCTGCAGAAGATGTCAATTATAGCTTTTCAGCTCCTCCTCCTTCTCCCCAGTCTCTGCTGCCCTCTTCAGTTCATACCAAAGCCTGCATCAGCCCTACAGAAAAAGACAGGAGAAGGAGGGGTAAGGGGAATTCCCCGACACCAAGTGTCTGATCTGCTCAATTTTAAAATAACCACTGCCCAAACAGTAATGTAGTAAACACATTAACAATCCTCTGAGAGGAACAATGAATGTAAGAAAAATACAAGTTAAACAAGAACATACAGTGTGAACATTTATGAAGCTCAACCATTTCTCCCTTTTAATTATATACACAGATTCTTCAGAATCCCAAATCCCACAGTCTGACTGGCAGGAAAAAATTCTTAGATGTGTAGCTGACCATTAAGCTTGAGTAATAAAGCAAGTGCATCAGATGCTGGGCGGGGGAGTGGGGGTTAAGCATACCATCCCTATCTACTGGAAAATATATTATCAAGGTAAATTGTTTTTTCCAGTGCAATATGGATGGTATGCTGAACCATAGGGACGTATCTAAATAGTCCCCAAATAATACTAGGGTGGGAGAGATGAGCCTGCAAGTAGTACTGAGGACCCAAAAGCAGTACCCTTCTGTGCTGCTATGTCCACTCTGTAGAATTTGGTGAAAGTATGAAGGGAAGACCAGGTCGCTGACCTACAAAATCTCCTCAAGAGGAACTGCTCTTGCTTCCACCCAAAAGGGGCCACTCCTCTTGTTGAATGCACCTTCAATGAGATAGGCAACTGTTTGCCGGACCCAGTGTATGCAGAGGATATCACTCTACAAATCCATCTGGAGATGGTAGCTTTGGAAGCAGGTCTGCTTCATCTCAGCTGATGGTTAACAAAAAAAATGATCTGAGAGAAGAAACTCATTAGTCACCTCCGACATCCAAAACCTTTACGGCTGTGTCCTTTTTCTTGGCCCTGTGGGGTGAAATGCTTGCAGTCTAACCTCTTAGTTGACATGAAATGCTGAAACAACCTTCAGCAGAAAGGAGGGAACCGTCCACAAAGTCACTATCACTTCCATGATTCGGAGAAACTGTTCTCTGTACGACAGGGCCCGCAAATCTGAGACACTCTGAGAAGTAATTGTCACCAAGAAGACTGCTTTAACCGTCAGATCCATGAGGGAAGCTTCCTGTAAGGGCCCATATGGGGCTCTGTTGAGTCCCTGAAAGACTATATTAAGGTTCCAGGAATCTATGTCCAGGTGGGCCGCTAGTGAAGCTCTTTTCTCTCTGCTCCGGAAGCATGAGCCATGAGACGAACTGTAAGGGAGATAATTAAATTTGTTGATGACACAAAGTTGTTAAATCACAAGAGGATTGTGAAAAATTGCAGGAGGACCTTGTGAGACTGGAAGACTGGGTGTCAAAATGGCAGATGACATTTAATGTGAGCAAGTGCAAAGTGATGCATGTGGGAAAGAGGAACCCAAACTATAGCTATGTGATTCTGGGATTTGTTAGGAGTCACTGCCCAGGAAATGGATATAGGTGTCATTGTTGAGGATACGTTGAAATCATTAGCACATGTGCAGCGGCTGCTACGAAAGCAAACAGGGCTCAGTGCTTGGACCTGTGCTCTTCAACATCTTTATAAACGATCTGGACATTGGTATGACGAGTGAGGTGATTAAATTTGCGGACAATACGAAGTTATTCAGAGTAGTGAAGACATAGGGAGATTGCGAAGATCTGCAATGTGACATAATCAAGCTCGAGAAATAGGCATCGACATGGAAAATGAGGTTCAACGTGGATAAGTGTAAAGTGATACATGTTGGTAACAAAAATCTCATGCACGAATACAGGATGTCCGGGATGGTACTTGGAGAGACCTCCCAGGAAAGAGACTTGGGAGTTCTAATAGACAAGTCGATGAAGCCGTCCGTGCAATGCGTGGCGGCGGCAAAAAGAGCGAACAGATTGCCAAGAATGATTAAGAAGAGGATTATTAACAGATCAGAGAAGGTTATCATGCCGTTGTACCGGGCCATGGTGCACCCTCACCTGGAGTAATCCTATATAATAAAACGCTTGCTGCGCATGTGCACTCCTATTTGTGTGTTCCATGATCAGTAGGTCTATGGCCACAGGAGTGTGCATGCGCGCTTATACGTCACCAGCCGCCGATCGTCTCCACAAGCCGGGACCGCAGCCAGCCGCCGATCTCCGTTCCTCCAACGGAGGGGGGGAGGTCTCAGAGGAGAGGGATTGCGGCCGCTCAGCGCCCCCACCGAGGAACCCAGCAACTTTCCGCCCCGGCTCTTAAACTGACCCCGCTGCCCAGGACCCGAGTCCTTTGCCGCACCCCCCCTTCCCTTCCCGTGGGCCCGACTACAAACCTGGCGATTCAAGCAGCGTGTGCAGCAGTCTTCACACGCTGCTTCGGGCCCTTCTACTGCCCTGATTTGCTCTGCCGCATCTCTGATGATGTCATCAGGGACATGCCAGAGTAAATCAGGGCAGTAGAAGGACCCGAAGCAGCATGTGGAGACTGCTGCACACGCTGCTGGAATCACCAGGTTTGTAGTCGGGACCGCGGGAAGGGAAAGGGGGGTAGATGAAACGCTAATGCTGCTGCACAGGGAACTGGTGTGGGGGGAGGGAAATGTAGGGGGAGGGAATGCTGCTTTGGACAGACAGATAGAGGGAGGAAGGGAGACAGAAAGAAAAGAAGAAAGACACAGGGGTAGGTGCACAGGGAACTGGTGTGGGGGGAGGGAAATGGAGGGGAAGGGAATGCTGCTTTGGACAGACAGACAGAAAGAAAAGAAGAAAGACACAGGGGCAGGGAGATATACAGAAAGACAGACAGACAAAGAGGGCCAGGGACAGAGACAGACAGAAAGAAAGACAGCGGGAGTCGCGTCAGGAAGGGTGCAGGATGCGGCAGAGGAACTTTTCCAATGGGTGCAATTGGACAGCTGTCGGGGACCTCTGAGCAGGGGCAGAGCAAGGTAAGTGTATCATAGGGATAAGAAGGAGGAGGGGAAGAAAAAGGAATGGATGCCTACTGCTGGACAGGGGGAGAAGGAAAGAGGTGCTGATGGACAGGGGGGGTGAAGAAAAAGGAACGGAGGCCTAATGTTGGACAGGGGGAGAAGGAAAGAGGTGCTGCTGGACAGAAGGGAGGTAAAACAAAGGGAGAAGGGCTGCTGCAGCATAAGGAGAGCAGTGAAGGGGTGGTGGTGGACACAGGGGAGGTAAAAAGAAGGGAGAATGGACAGGGGGAGCAGGCAAGGGGTGGTAATGGATAGCTAAGGAAAAAGAAAGACAGAAAGAAAGAAAGCGGCTAAGGAGAGAGAGAGAAAGAAAGAAATAAAGACAGACACACACATATATTCTAGCTATAACGGGCTATAAGACTAGTAATAATAGTAACAGTTTATATACCGCAGGATCATGAAGTTCTATGCGGTTTACAATGATTAAAAGATGTTACAACTTGAGTGGAATAAACAGAATTAAGAGCTAGTGATAAAAAGGTATAGATTAAGTTATTTTGGAGTAAGAATTGTAAAGGTCAGCTGCCTAAATACTTCAGGAACAGATGTTTCCACTGGTCGCCATACATGAAGAAGGTCACGGTACAACTCGATAGGGTCCAGAGAAGAGCGACTAAAATGGTTAAGGGTTGGAGGAGTTGCCGTACAGTGAGAGATTGGAGAAACTGGGCCTCTTCTCCCTTGAAAATAGTAGACTGAGAGGGGACATGATCAAAACATTCAAAATACTGAAGGGAATAGACTTAGCAGATAAAGACAGATTGTTCACCCTCTCCAAGGTAGGGAGAATGAGAGGGCACTCTCTAAAGTTGAAAGGGGATCGATTCTGTACAAACGTAAGGAAGTTCTTCACCCGGAGAGTGGTAGTAAACTGGAAAACTCTTCCGGAGTCTGTTATAGGGGAAAACACCCTCCAGGGATTCAAGACAAAGTTGGACAAGTTCCTGCTAAATGTATGCAGGTGAGGCTGGACTTATTTAGAGCACTGGTCTTTGACCTGGGGGCCCCTGCGTGAACGGACTGCTGAGCACGATGTACCACTGATCTGACCCAGCAGCGGCAATTCTTATGTTCTTAGGAATTATCAGGAAAGGAATGGAAAACAAAGATGAAAATGCTATAATGCCCTTGTATTGCTCGATGGTACACCCACACCTCGAATACTATGTGCAGTTCTGGTCGTCATATTTCAAAAAAGTTATAACGGAATTAGAAAAGGTAGAGAGAAGGGCGACAAAAATAATAGAAGGTATGGCTAAAGTGGCTAGGGCTCTTCAGCTTGGAGAAGAGGCGGCTCAGGGGTGATATGATAGAGGTCTATAAAATAACGAGTTGAGTGGAAAGGGTAGATATGAATCGCTTGTTCACTCTTTCCAAAAATACTAGGACTAGAGTCCATGCGATGAAGCCAAGAAGTAGTAGATTTAAAACAAACCGGAGAAAATATTTCTTCACACAATGTGTAATTAAACTCTGGAATTTGTTGCCAGTGAATGTGGTGAAATCAGTTAGCTTAGCGGGGTTTAAAACAGGTTTGGATAATTTCCTAAAAGAGAAGTCCATAGGCCATTATTGAGATGGCTTGGGGAAATCCACTGCTTATTTCTAGGATAAACAGCATAGAATCTGTTTTACTACTTGGGATCTAAATAGGTGCTTGGGACCTGGCTTGGCTACTGTTGGAAACAGGATACTGAGCTTGATGAACCTTCAGTCTGCCCCAGTATAGCAATTCTTATGTTCTTATGGATGCCACTGCCATTCCTTTGCCAAGGCCCTCCTGTAGGAATGCCAGTACAGACAAGATGGTGGCACTGTCCAACTCTAGCTTTTCTTTATTGCATCAGTGCTGAAATGTTTCCCATGTCATCAGCTTTTTAGCTCTAAGTAGAGTAGCAATGACTATTTCTGAGTATCCTTTTTGGACTAGTGCTGCATGCTCAAGAGCTATACCATAAGACCAAAGCATCCTGGATCTTCTAACAATCGGCCCCTGTGAGAGTACCTTAAGTCTGGATGCACTTGTAGCTTGAGACCTTGCTTCTTTTGTAGTCAGATAAGATTCACATACCATGGGCGACTGGGCCAATCTGGTGCTACAAGAACCACTGTTACCAGGTGATGAAGTATTTGAACACAGGTGTCAAACTCAAGGCCTGCGGGCTGAATCCGACCCGCCTGGCCATTTTATGAGGCCTGCAGTGCGATGCGGTGTTTCACTGCCGCCCGGTGTTATCTTCTGGCTGGCTCCCTCAAGTTTCAAGTTTAAGTTTATTGATTTTTAATATACCAACCATCAGCGGGTATCTAGCCGGTTTACAATAATATGCTAAAATAGAAATAAAAGCAATACTTGTAAAAAGTAATGTTTATAGAAAGGGAGGGAAGTGTACATTGAAGACATAGACAAGACGAACTTGAAAGTGAGGATTAAAGAGGAGGAAGGGGGTAAAGTTACATTATTAAAGATAAAAATAGAAAAAAAAAAAGAGTTGAAAGGAAATGGAGGGAAAAAGGATAAAACAGTGGGAATGAGATCGCTTCTTAAAAGCGGTTGGTGGATTTGAAGATGAGAAGGTTTAAGTGCAGTTAAATGCATCTTGAAATAAGAACGTTTTTAAATTTGTCTTAAATTTATCGATTAGTTTTCCCTGACGAAGTTGAGATGGCAGAGCATTCCATAAAGTTGGGGCTACTACAGAGAAATTGGATTTCCTGGTATAGAAGAATTCCTTTATAGAGGGGATAGAAAGTAAGTTCTGGTCAGCTGATCTGAGAGTCCGTGAAGGGCGAAAAGGGAGGAGGAGCTTATCGAGAAAAGAGGGTTGATGGGAAAGTTTGATTTTGAAGACCAACATAACGGTTTTGTAGGTAATACGATGTGTAATGGGGAGCCAGTGAACTTCTTTCAGAAGAGGAGCGACATGATCGTATTTCCCGCCTCCTCACTGCCGCAGTGTGCATAACACCGTGGGCGGCGGCGGCTCCCACGCGCGTCCTGTGCCTGAACCGGAAGCCTCCTCTCTGACATCGCAACGTCAGAGGGAATGCTTATGGTTGAGGAGTGGGACGTGCGAAGAGCTGCTGCCCCCGGCTTTCTGCACACTGTGGCAGTGAGGAGGAGGGAGCCGGCCAGAAGGGCAGCAATGAAAACGCCACATCGCATCGGGCCACATAAAACGGCCAGGCAGGAGCCAGCCAGAAGGTATGAAACCCGCCGGAGGTAGGCACCTAGTTGAGGCACAGCATAGAGGGAGGGAAAAAACAAAGCTAGGGGTAATGATTTTATTTTCAATTTAGTGATTGAATTGTGTCAATTTTGAGAATTTACATCTGCTGTCTATATTTTGCACTGTTCAGGAAGAAATACATTTGTTTCTTTTTCTCTGGGGTTTGTACTTCATGCAGAATCTTGAAGTTTTGTCTGTATATATTAGTAATTTTAGTTTTTGGTCCCGTATTTGCATAGGGATTATCTGTGTTCTGGTAGGAATGAGTGTTGAGAAGTATACAATGTGCTTTGTGCAGTTTAACTTTATGGTTAACCATTATGTGTTGTTAATAAGATTATATTGTGTGTGTATATATGAAAAATGAATGGAAAAAAATAGTATTACAATTAGTACTATTATGGGGCGGGGTCTGGGGCAGAGATTGGGTGGGGTCTGGCCTGCGACTTAGCCTGTGTTTTGGATTTCGGCCCCTTAATGTGACTGAGTTTGACATCCTTGATCTAACAGATCACCAAGCCTATCATGGGCCAAGAGGGGAAACACATATAGTTGCCCAGTCTCTGGCCTGGTTGAACCAGGGTGTCTAGTCTTGCATTTCCAGGCTCATATCTGTGACTGAAGAACCGATCTGCCTTCTTGTTCTATGCAGTTGCCATGAGGCTGAACATCGGATGTCCGCATCTCCTCTCAATGGCCTGGAACACTTTCAGAGACAATGCCCACTCTCCTGAGTCTAATGTCTTTCTGCAAAGATGATCCCACTTGAACATCATCCACTTTGGCTATGTGCACTGCAGAGATTACCTGAAAGTGTATTTCTGCCCAGCAGAACAATGCCTTCACCTCCTGTTGGAGAGGAGTGCTCCTGGTGCATCCCTGCCTGTTGACCTAAGCTACTGCCATGGAATTGTCGGAGAAGACTGACTGCTTTGCCCACCAGGGAAGACCCCCAGAATGAGCAGTGCCATTTGAACTGCTCGGAGTCTAGAAACATAGAAAGATGACGGCAGATAAGGGCTACAGCCCATCTAGTCTGCCCACACCATTGACCCACCCTTATAATTCTACTGGCCCCCTTAACTCTACTGACCTGCTCTATTAAGTCAATATCCTAGCGACCCTATTCTTTGGTATGACCCTCGCAGTGATCCCACATAGGTATCCCATTTATTCTTGAAGTCTGTTGATAGACTTCTGTTGAGATGGAGTCCATTGGCCTTGAACAGGATGACTGATTCAGTGGGCCCCCCAGCCAAACAAGCTGGTATCCACTGTCCGGGTGACCCATGAATTGATTCAAAGTGAGATCTAGTTAGGTACTGTTGAAAACAGGATGCTTGGCTTGATGATCTGTCCCAGTATGGCAATTCTTATCCCTTTCACCAGAGACTGTGATAAGAGCCACCAACTCATGCTGCATTTGGCTGCTGCTGTCCAGATGATCAGAACTTACAGGGAGTCTCTTTGATGCGACTAATGAGACAGCAAGTTGTACTGGAGAGGCCACATATGTGCCTTTGACAAGGTCTATAACCGCCAGCACAAGCTGAGGCAGGGGCTCAGAGTCTTGTCAGGTTCTGATTTTGAAGCCTAGATTGACAGGCGTGTGCCACGAAGGAGGCTGCAACTGCAGCCTTAACCCCTAAAGCTAAAGCCTCAAACTGCCTCTGTAGGACCATATCCACTCTGCAGTCCTGCAGATTCTTTAAAACCACTCCTCCTTCACTTGGCAGGGAAGTGTGTTTAGTCACCTGGGCTACCAGCAAACATTTGGTGGAATTCCTGATCCATGGGATAGAGATAAGGCATGATTTTAGCCACTTTCAGGGAGCCATCAAGGGTCTCCCCTGGCTCTGTGACTAGGATCCTCATGTCCAGGTGCCACAGAAAAGACATGGGTTGAACCCAGACCCCATTAAGACAAGAACGCTGAACGGACTGGGTTTGTGGAGGGTCTATCTTCAGTTCTCTGAGGGACTCAGTACTGATCTCCAGTAAAGCAGAGGACAAAGTTGGTGAACAGAGGGATCCTCTCCCTGATCTATAGCCTGGTCCTCTGAATGGGAAGCTGTTTCTCCCATCAGGAAAGTTTCACTTTGAGATAGTAAAGGGATCTAATCGAACCCCTCATCCTCCGAATCCCTGCAAAATAGACTATCATAGTCCAGCACAGTCTCCACTTTCAGGAAGGAAGTGCTCTGAGTCTCCAATGAGGACTGCGTACTGGTATGCTCATCCTCAGACCTCACCAGCACATTTATGCCTTGGCATCAGCCTGCCAGAGGAGATTAATGACCTTTGGGGTAAAGGTCTGAGAGGACAAGTCTCCTTGTCCTTAGGGTGGAGAAAACATATTTTCTCAGGCTGCAAAGCATCTATGCTCTTATGGTGTACAGAGCTGCTTTCCTGGGGTTCCAGAAGGTTTTTCAGTCCCCCTGATGGGACCATCTGCTATTCTGCAACCCTAGAGGCCTGTTGGGGGGGAGGGGGACTAATCCCAGAAGCTCCCACCCCTCCATCCCTTGATGTGTGGCTTGTGGTGCAAGGGCATTCTTCATCCACCCATCCAGCGCAAATAAGGCATAATATAGGGGTATTAGGGTCTGTGAATTTAGAAAAAAAAAAAAAAAGGGAAATTCAAGATGTCAACTGCAAAAGCATTTTGGTGCCAAAAAATGATGTAAAATGCTTCATGGCTGACAAACAACAAAAAAAGGATTGGGGATTAAAGTCTGCTCCTCTCTAAAAAAGGCACAGCAATTCCTTCAGCTGAGTAAAAACTGCAAACAATTGGAACCCCCCTCAAAAAAAAAAATAAAAAATACACCACAAAATGATAAAGAAATAAAGGGAGCAGATGATCACACCACCTTCATGCTCACCTACAGAAGGAAGAACTGAAGGGGGCAGCAGAGGGGGGAGGGGGGGGGAGGAGGAGAAGGAGAAGCTGAAAAGCGTTGATCGATATCTTCTGCAGAATGCTCGTGAGCAGGCATGGACAACCCTACGGGTTCAGCATACCATCCCTATTGCATTGGAAATGACAAGTTTCAAGTTTATTGAAATTTTGATTTACACGCAATATCAAATATTTTCAATGCGTATAACAACAATAAAATTGGGGAACTAAATGAATCATTTAGACAATAGATATAAAACATGTTCATGAAAAGCATTCAGAAAAACACACTGAAAATAAAGTAATTGCTGGTGCATATAAGAACAAAGTTGACTGCAATAGGGAAGACACCCCCCGATGATGTGGCCACATGAGGAAGGACCTAGTGAAACTTGAAGAACGGTCCGGGATTTGGCAGCTAAAATTTAATGCTAAGAAATACCTATTATAAACTGCATAAATATATAGTATATTGTGGTATATCAAGTGTTAATAAATTTGGATTTCTTAAGGTACATTAAATGTCAAAAATTTAGATAAGTAGTTATCAGTAGAAAATGTCTTACACATTAAGATTAATATTTAAACTTCACCCTATACATTATAGGTAACCAGTGTGGGGATTGCAGTAGAGTTAAAACATGATCACAGAATCTTGCTCAGTTAGTGAGCACACTGCTGTACTCTGGACTAGCAAAAAACAAACTGCAGGCTGATATCTACAAGATGCAGGCAATGTTTATTATACCAAATATTTAAAGCTTTACTTTGACTGTTGTTGCGTCGCACACTCAGCTTCATAATCTAATTTACACAGGCGTTTGTTTTATACCTTTTTATTGTGGTTCATTTCATACCTTATCAACCATGGACCCCTGAAAAAAGCGTGTTCTCCGAAACATGGACCGTGTTGGGTCCCTTGGTTTGTAATAAGGTGGTATCATTAACTGCATTAAATATTTGGTATAATAAACATTGCCTGCATCTTGTACATATCAGCCTGCAGTTTGTTTTTTGCTTGTTGCTTGTTGTACTGCAGACTCTGTTGGATTTTTTGGTGTTGTGTACTCTGGACTAGCAACATTTGAAGGGATGAAAAAGGTAATGTATTATACAAAAGTGTTATAGTAATTTAATGTTTGAATGTTACATTTGGTTGGAAGAATTAATGGTTTCACCAAATTATTCTAACCCCCCCAAAAAATAAACCAACAACAACAAAAAAAAACACCCAAAACGAGCTAACCACAGAAAAATTCTACAGTTTGAAAGTTGAAAATGAAGTAGAACGTCCAGTACTTGTAATGATTTAAAAAGAGTCAAAATAGTGTCCTATCAATTGACAGAGAAAAGTACTGGTGTCTTTGCCTTCTTTGAGCCAAATGACTACTCTCAACAAGCAATTCTAACGTATGATATGCCTAGATAGTTAAGTTCTATGGGAAAACATTTTGGTTTCTAGATTGTACTTACATAAGAGTGTACCTATTCTGAAAATCAGATTTGGAAGATAATGAATACAATCAAACCTCGGTTTGCGAGTAATGTGGTTTGCGAATGTTTTGCAAGATGAACAAAACACTCTCGCAAATCTTGCCTTGCAAACCAAGCATTGACTCGATTTACGAGCCCCCACTCCTGAGAACCAGCATCGCCCCCCTACCTGCCCAAACTCTTACCTCGATCGGGCACCAATCCACAGGACGTGCCAGTGCCCAAAGAACCTGCTGCTTGCTGCTGATTCTGCTGGACCTTGAGCACTTTGGTTTACAAGCATGCTTCTGGAACGAATTATACTCGTAAACCAAGGTTCCACTGTACATCTGAAAAACATTATACATAAAGGAGATGCCCACATATAATGGGTTAGCCAAGAGGTCTCTACTTGGTTCTTCTAGCTTTCTCCCCTTCTTCAAATTAAATAGCAGTAAAGGTTAGGGCTTACCACTACAAGTCTTGTTGTCAGCATTCAAGGAATAGTGAGCAGGACATCCACAGACATAACCACTGACTGGTACTGCCAAACAGAGATGGGAGCACTGCCCATTGCTAGAAGCACACTCATTCCAGCCAGCCTGTCTGGAGGAATGGAAGACCAGAATATCCATAACAAAATCCAAATGGCCTTGGATGATGGTTCGGTTTTGACCACTAGTCTTATTGGCACGCTCAATGCTACGGCGGCTCCAGTCTGTCCAGTAAATGTAATCCTGATACTGTGTCAGGCCAAACGGGTGGGGCAAGTCATCGGCTATAACATCACGATCCAAGCCTTTAATAATAATAAAAAAAAGAGCCAAGGAAGAAATATGAAAGATGAGACTTTCATACAAGAATAAAAAATAATGTTGAACATGATCCATATTGCCCTAATGTATATAAGATTTCACTAACAAAATCAGTCACCACCTGCCATGTGATCAGATTCCCAGTTAGCTTCTAAGATACCATCTTAGAAGGAGCAGGTTTCTCTGGCTGTTTAGAGTACTTTTATAACTTCCAGGGACCCCACTGCTTTTTCTGTCTAGCTCAGACTCTCCCTCCCAAAACATTTGAGGCTCTGATTCTATGCTTCTGCCAACTCTACTCCTATTAGCAAAACTGAAAACTGCACCATAGTAAATCAAACAGCAGTGCTATGCAGCTTCAAAATATTTCAATGGTTTGCAGCTTTCACTATCTAGCTTGAGAAAAAAAATCCCAAAGATACGTGCTACAAACTGTTCAGGAGAATTAATTTTTTTGTGTGCTTATGTTAAGAAGAAAACAAAGGGTAGAAAAAAATAAATACAGTGGTACCTTGGATTTGGATTACAAGCATAATCCGTTCCAGGAGCATGCTCGTAATCCAAAATGCTCGTTTATCAAAGCGAGTTTCCCCATAGGAAATAATGGAAACTCGCTTTGATGCGTTCCCCCCCCCTCCCCGAGAACCGGCATTGCTCCCCTCGAAGGCCCCCCCCCTGCGATCAGGCACCCCCCCCCGACACGATTGGGCATCCCCCCCCGGCCGCTTCTTACCCTCATCTGGGCACTCTTGAAAATCGGCTTCCTCCTCTGCTGGGCCTTGAGCATGCTCAGATGCTCAAGGCCCAGCAGAAGAGAAGGCCGATTTTCAAGAGTGCCCAGATGAGGGTAAGAAGCGGCGGGGGTGCCCAATTGTGTCGGGGGGTCGGATCGTGGCGGGGGGGTGCCCAATCGTGTCGGGGGAGGGGTCGGATCGTGGCAGGGGTGCCCAATCGTGTCGGGGGAGTCGGATCGTGGCGGGGGGTGCCGGATCGCAGGGGTGGGGTGCTCGTAAATCGAGCCATGCTCGGTTTCCGAGGCACCGATTTTGCAAATGTTTTGCAAAACACTCGCAAACCGGTGCACTCGTAAACCGAGGTACCACTGTACAACCTACCAATCATGTAGGTCATGAGATAAAGTTTGTACTAGTAACTCAATATAGTAGTACACTTCCCCCTCCCCTTTCGCGGTTTCCCTACTCGCGATTTCACATAATCGTGATTTTTTTTGGGGGGTGGGGGAGGAAACCCCACCCCCATATTTTTGTCTTCCCCCCGGCATCCCGGTCTTACCTGGTGGTCTAGCTGGTTTACGAGGCAGGAGCGATCTTCCTAAGCTCCTGCCCCGTGCAGATAGCTATTAGGAAATGGCTATGGGGAGTTCCCGTAGTCTCTCCCTTCCTTACCCGAGCACAGCCAGTCAGCAGGAGACAGCCTCAAAAAAGGCTGCTCGTGGCCAGCCCTGGCAAGGCCTTTCCTCCGATGCGTTGGAAGTGATGAATCAGATAAAAGGCCTGTTTTGAGGCTCCCTCCTGCTGACCAGTTGCGCTTGGATAAGGAAGGAAGGGAGGAAGGAAGGAAGGCTTTGTGGCTAAGGACTACTGCTACGCTGATGCTTCAGGGTGGGAGGGAGGTTTGTAGCTGCTTTTGGGTTTGGAGGCTTGAGGGAGGGAGGATTTGTGGCTCAGGACGCTGCCGTTGGTGCCGCTGTGAATGGAGCAGGATTCACTGGACTGTTAAATTTGGATGACAAGAGGATTCATTACTTTGTTATTCTCCCTCCTGACAAGTTACCGAAACAGGGCCTGTTGAGCGGAGATGCAGTGCTGACCGGAATTTGTCTTCAGAGAACATTACGGCATGGAGAGTTCAGCTGTTTCAGCTAAGTACTGGTATTGATGTTGTATGATGATTCTTCTTACTAATTCCAATGAATCAAGACACAGTGTTGACATGAACTTGAATATATGAACTACAACATTCATTTTTAGTCTATGCAGTTTATTTTAACTACTGTTTGACTGATTGACTTCATAACGTTGTTTCTGGATCTTTTTTCCATCGTTGTTTTTCATCGATTGCCTATTCTTTTTCAATTGGAGATACAATGGTGTGCTGATATGAATTTTGATATGAAATTTTATAGGACTCTTTATATGAAATTTTGTAGGTTTCTTTGAAATTATTTCATGTTTTTTTGATTTTGAGGTTATTGAATTTTTGGGGTGGGTTTTCTTATATATATATCTTTATATTTTTCTTGTACCCACTATGGATGCACGTTTGCACTTTATATTTATTTATTAGAGTTTTTCCAAATAAAACACAAGAGTATCATGATGTACGGGGCAGGATTTATTTAGACCTTTGGTCCAGTGCTAGTCACTCATAAATACCTCCCCGGGGCTTTAGGTTACTCGCAGTGAAAATTGAGCCCGTACTGAGACCCTTTTACTCATCTATTTATTTAATTGTTGATGTTCATTCAATTCATTGAATTGAAGTGCAACTACTTTCCTGGTGTTGGTTTAGCAAGAAAAATTGTACCAATTCTTTTTCTATATAGACTATTCAGTTAGGCCATAAGTATTTAGGAAAATGGCTGTTTGGGCAAAACCTTGTTTTGGCAACTGTTTTTATGTTATAAACCTTATTGGTAAAAGTTGGTGGGGTGGGGTGGGGCAGGGCACATGGTGTTAGATTAAATTGGAATCTTGTATGCTCAGCCATGTAGGAAGAGAAAACTAATAAACAAGACTTGTGTAACAAATGATATTACATATTCCACCATTACCTTGTGGTTCAAGGCGGATTACATAAGAATTGTCATGAAATTAGGTAATACATAATGGGCAATTTGAACATTTTAGATTGATAAGGAGTAGATAGTATAGTAGGTGAAGCCTGGGATCTGGTCGTGTTAAACAGGTTTTATATATTTTTTGAAGAGTAGGATTTTTGTTTCTTTTTTGAAGGTCTTGTAGTCTTTAGTCGAAGACAGCAGTTTGGTGAGTTGTCTGTCTAGTTTTGCTGCTCTGGTGGCCATTAGGTTGTCATATATCCAGCAGGTAGCCACATTTCTGCTATTAGCTGAGCTGTATCCTAGCAGTATGGACAGGTATAAGTGGGCAGACTGAATGGCCAATTGGTCTTTTTTTTTCCAGCTATTATATTATCACTAAACTATAATGTTGAAAGCAAAAAATTTCCAGACCTACCATATGCCATACATAGGATCAGGTGCAAGTAAAGGAAATGTAGGTCTCACCTAGCATGTTTGAGGATTCTATAAGGTTGGTGTCCAAATCCGTCCAGTACAGCCTCCTTTCAACATAATCAATAGTAAGGCCATTCGCTCGCCCCACATTGGGTACCAATGTTATACGCCCACTTCCATCCATAGCAGCTCTATCAACCTTAGGCTTTCCACCCCACTCTGTCCAGTACATGTATCTACAGCAAGAAAAAAATAAGACAACATGCTTATATTTATGTGTACCAGCTAAAACACACTGTTGCCCTGCAAGTGTATGTGAGCTTACTATAATCCCTCTTTTATGAAGCTGCATTAGGCTTTTTTATTGCTGGCCGCAGTGGTATTAGCTCTGATGCTCTCAGGAATTCTATAAGCGTCAGCACTAATACTGCCGGGGCCAACAATAAAAAAGCCTAATGTGGCTTCGTAAAAGGATGCCTAAGTTCAGCTCTACAGTGATGCTGAACCTGGACACACACTGCCTGATATTCAGTGGTATTTAACTGGCTGGAAATGACTCCCGGCTGGCTAAATACCACTAAACTGGCTAACTCCCTCTTTTACAAAACTGTGATAACGGTTTTTAGTACAGGCCGGCGCACTGAATGCTCTGTGCTGCTCCTGACACTCAAAGTTCCTATGAGCATCAGGAGCAGCGCAGAGCATTCAGCATGCTGGCTTGTGCTAAAAAACGCTATCACAGTTTTATAAAAGGGGGGGGGGAGAGTTAGTTTTTAATTATGTACATTTTAATCGTAATCCACCATGAACTGTGGAATGTGCGGAATATAATTTTAAAAAACCCACAAAAACACCCCAAAAACAACTTCTGCATAAACTTAGAGGAGAAAGAAAGCTCCCCCATAAGTGGCGACAAACTGTTCTCTGGAGGCCACCATTTATTGCAAAAGGAGGAAAGCTTACTTTAAAATTATAGTCAGCCATTGTAAGGAAGAGATCCTACTTAACAGAGGATTAAATCTAGCAAACCATTTACAGTAGCAGCGCTTTAAAGAAAGGATCCCTCTTCAGAAGATACAGTAAACTACATGGTTGGAATTGGCCCTTTCACTCCAGAGACTATATAGTACACAAAACCTGCAACAGTGCATACAATGCTCAGTACAACCCTCAAAGATGCTAGGTGCTTAACCTTGCTGTCATCATCACAGCAGATTATGCATGCACCTGTTTTTGTAGTACATTGAACAGCGAGGACATCATTCTCACTCCAAGATAAATGCCACAGATCTGCTGCTTTAGTACTCTCTTCATGTAACCTCACTTGCCATCTGGCCTCCCTGAATCAGAATTCTAGGTTCTTGAAAGAAATATATAGGATGAGGAGTTGGCTATACAGGTTTGTTAGCCATGATGGGGACAGGTGCAGGCAAAGGCAACAAAAACTACAGTTTTTCTTTGTTGATTATGGTGGAAGAGGGATGTACACAAGTTTGCAGAATTTCAAATTGCTGGCTGGAAATACCAGAGAGACACTAGACTGTTTCTGTGCTCAACCAGCTCATTAAAGAAAACATCTCACCAAACTCCCAGTTAACCAGTATACACTTCTCCACTATTTCCTTTCCTAACTGACTAGGTGTACCAACAGGGCAAGACACTGTTCTCCCCAGAACCTTGTGAATAAGTATGCCACCTGGATACAGAAAGTTTTAAAAACTATAGAAGTACTTCCCTGCCCCCAGTTGACCTCTCCTTCACTCTGTCAAGCTGGTAAAGATTTCTGGAGAGAACACTGCATGTATGTTAATCTGAATTTGTCCAGTATTTTTAATATTTGATAAATTATTGTTTTTATTTACTTATTTTAATTGTTTCCTATAATTTTTTATAATGTATTTTGATAGACTGTATATCAAAAATAAATAAACTTGAAACTTGATTCTTATGCAACAGATTGTAATGTTACCAAAGAATCTGGCAGAGGAGGATGATGGGTTTTAGTTTCAGAAATCTTTAACAAATGAACAATGTGCAGGCTACATGAAGCAAGAGTAAATATGCAGAATTCAATAAGTAGACTCATTTTAGACTGTACCCTCTCTGCAATGCATCTTAACTATTCTTTCATGGACCCTTGGCCAACATTCCCAGTTGTTAAATGTACTTCTGCCCAGTATTCTTCCTGTTTTATATTGGTCTTTCCTCAGGATATGTCCCCAAAGCTTAGAAACATACTGTTCTATTATCTCTTCTGAAGAGATCACCTTCCCAGCTAACTTTTGTCTCATCTCTAACTTAGTTAGCCTCTTGAAGATTCTTTAAAAATAGTCTTCTCTCTGATTTCTGTTTTCTCAACAAATCTTTAGCTCTCTATCTAAGGTAGGCTGGTTTCTGTGCTGTCCGTAGTCTTGAGGCTCTTCTCACAGCTACCTTCAATGAAATAAGGACTGCCCAGAACCAAAGCAATTCAGAGCTTCTTGTTTCTCTTGGCTTCTCACTGGCTTTTGACTAATTGACCAATTCATTTTATTCTATTTAAAGAAACTTGGGTTCAATGACAATGTCCTTAACTGGTTCTCATATCTTGATAATAGTTCCTTTTCCAGTATCTTCACATCAATCTCTTTTGGTCATCTACTATAGCTCTTGAAGAAGTGCTCCTCACTCCTACCTTTTTCAATATCTTTCTAGAACAATTCCCTTTTTTAATTCAAGTCTAAAGCTGTAGTCTTGTATTTATGTAGATGAAATCCAGATCCTTTTCACTGTTGATCTCTCCTCCTGGAAATGTCTCCACCCTATATTTGCCCAGGGCCGGATTAATCAATAGGCCCAGTAGGCACGTGCCTAGGGCCCGAAACAGTGAGGGGGGCCCACTGAAGGAGTACGACTCACCTTGCCATCAATGGCAACGGGCCCCCCCTCCCGGAATCAACAGCAATGGGCCCCCCTCCCGTCATCAATGGCAACGGGCCCCCCCCTCCCGGCATCAATGGCAACGTGGCCGGATCTGTTACAGGAAGGTCCTGCGATGACTGCGTCTGCCGGTCCATCCCCCTTCGACATCACTCACTTGCTCCGGAAGAAGTGACGTCGGAGGGGGATGGACCGGCAGACGCAGTCATCGCGGGATGTTCCTGTAACAGATCCGGCCGCGTTGCCGTTGATGCCGGGAGTGGAGGCCCGTTGCCGCTGATACCAGGAGGGGGGGGGATCCATTACCGTTGCCGCGGGAGGGGGGGGCCTTGCCATCAGTTGTTATAATGCTGCTTTCGGGCAAAGGAGCTCAGAGGGCAGAGCCGGCAGCTGCAATGTTTGGAGGGAGAGAAAGGAGCATGGAAGGGTGGTGGAGGAAGAGAAAGGAGGCAGGGTGGTATGGAAGAGTTGTGAGAAGGATGGTATGGAAGGGTGGTGGAGGAAGAGAAAGGGGGCAGGGTGGTATGGAACGGTTGTGAGAAGGATGGTATGGAAGGGTGGTGGAGGAAGAGAAAGGGGGCGTGGTGGTATGGAAGGGTGGTGGAGGAAAGGGGCGGGGTGGTATGGAAGGGTGGTGGAGGGAGAGAAAGGGGGCTGATGCTGATGGAATTGTGTGCAGAGAATGGGAAGGATATTGGATGGAATTGGGTTGGAAGGAACGAAAGGGGGCTGATGCTGATGGAAGTGAGGGGAAGGGAGAGGAGAGAGTGATATGCTAGACTGTGGGAAAGAGAAGGGAAGAAGAGAGGAGAGAGATGCCAGACTTTTGGAGGAGAGAATGGAAGAAAATGGATGCCAGACCAATGAGGGTGAAGGGAAAGATGGAAGGGGGAGACATACAGTTTCTGGAAGCGGCACAGAAGGACAGAAGATGAAAGGAAGAGAGTGACAAGAAGATGAGGAGAGCAGAAACCAGACAAGACAAAGGTAGAAAAAAAATGTCTATTTATTTATTTTTTTTGCTTTAGGGGACATGCATCGCTGTTTCTGTGGTGTTGCATTGTATGCAGAGTCCAGCTTCTTGGTGGTTTTATTTAACCTTTGTCTAAGTATTTCTATTTTAGCCCCCTTTTATAAAACTGTAGAGCATTTTTTTAGCACGTGCCGTGGCTAAAAACCATACTACAGTTTTGTAAAAGGGGGAGAGGTTAGTTTGTGATTACATATTCCATACTAGGTGAAGGTGTTTTCTATGATCTGTTTGCATGAAAGACATGGTTTTTTGTTAGCGTTGACTAGCCTTGTTTGGTAAAATGCATCAGGCATGGTTCTTGGGAGCACCTTGAATTAACCTGATTTGAATCTCCTTATTTTCTGCCAATCTTCTTTTGTTTCATGTTGGATTCTTTGGTGGACTGCTTGCCTTGTTGTTTCATTGCAAGTTAACATACATGGAGTGGAACGTACTAGAGGAGTTATTGATTTGGTTGTTTATACATACATATGAGTTACAGTTGGTTGATGTAGAGTGAAGTAGTTGAGAGGCATTGTAAACTTGGCTATTAATATAGACATATTTCGGATAGTATTACTGCTTTACAAATATTTGAACACTTTTATATATGCATGGAAAGGGTTCAGAGTTAAAGTCCTGGGTAAGTAGGTGGGAAGGGAAGAAAGGGGGATTTGTTCAGAGATTTTGGGGGTTGCATAGAAGAAAAACTGTGCAATGGTATGCTAATCTTTGTTTGTTTTGAATTAAAAATAAAAAAAAGAAATACAAGTGGAAATAAAGAAGTAAATAAGAAAACAGATAAATGGGGACAGGACATGGGCAGGGAATAGGCAGGGTAGGGGCGGGGCATGGGCAGGGAGGCCCAGTGTACTCGTGTGCCTAAGGGCCCTCGAAGAATTAATTCTGCCCTGTATTTGCCTTCATGCAGTAGGGAAATAGCTGATGGACCATTATTTTTTCCTTAATGTCACCAGATGTGAAGCTGTTTATTTTCCTGGTCTCTCTTTGATCCCAGGCACTCCTTTACCCTTGCAAGAATCTGTTTAAACTCAGGAGGTGTTTTCAATTCATCCTTTCCCTTCAAACTCAGACAGGCAATGTTGTGAGATCTTCATTGTTTTGCCCTTCATTGAATCAGTCGATTAGTCCTTTTTCTCTCTATCAACTTAGTCTGGATTCCTGGCTTTCCTTTTTCTTCTCTCAGGCACCTCCATCTTATTCAGTCCACTGCAGTTAAACATCTCCTAGAGAGCCTACTGTTTTGCCAGCATCTCTCCTCCCTCTTTCCTAATATCTCTGACTCAGATTCAAGATCCTTACTCTTATTCACAAAGCCTCTCATTCAGATACACAACTTATTTTATTTAAATCCTATGTTTCTTTGCTTTCTCTCTGTTCATCCCATGTGTCTCTACTTGCTTTTCCACCATGCTCCAAACTCCTGAGGCTCTGCCTTTTCTTATCCGAGTCCTTCTCTCTGGAATTCCTTGCCCCTTTACATCTGCCAAAAACTCTCGTTTTCCAAATTTAAAAAAGACTATTAAGACTTGTCTCTTTTTAAGTGGCTTCCAGAGCTGTTTTTTTTTTTTTTTAATAATTCTTATCTCGTCTTATCTTTGGCTAGCTGATTGTTTTATTTGTGCTTTTGGGGTTTTTTTAACACTGTAAACCACCCTAATGTGCATTCTGGCCAAACTGCTGTACAACAAATATTTTTGAAAATAAATAAATATTGAACACCCACTTGGCACAACGGAATGTTATGTGATATAATCTTGTATATAAATAATAAAATAACAAAACAAAACTGGGCTTTACACTAGTTTGTATCTAACAATATTTCAGGGACATTCTAGAAACATTTGAAAATCTCATCAATGACAAACAAAAAAAGATGATAGGGGAGATAAATGGAAATTACCCTTCAGCAGGATCTAAAGCCAAAGCCCGTGGGCTGTCAAGATCCTTCCACACAAGAACCTGACGGTGCTGCCCATCCAGTTTAGATACTTCAATGCGATTTGTTCCTGTATCAGCCCAGTAAAGGTTCTTCCCGAGCCAGTCCACTGCCATACCTTCTGGGTAATCTAAGCCAAATTGAACTACATGCTCCAGAGAACTCCCATTCATAAATGCTCTGCTGATAGTCTGCAGGAACAAAGACACAAGAGACAATTGAGAAAGCACATTGCTTTAAGTTAAGGATTTATGTTTGGGTGTATTCTATTTTTTTTTTCATTCTAGAAAGTAAAACATAACAAAACACTCATAGCCAGGCCAGAAAAAAAATGAATACATAAAAAGCATACACACAAGACAGAATTATCCTAGACCAGGGGTGGGCAACTCCGGTCCTCGAGGGCCGGAATCCAGTTGGGTTTTCAGGATTTCCCCAATGAATATGCATGACATTTATTTGCATGCACTGCTTTCAAAGCATATTCATTGGGGAAATCTTGAAAACCCGACTGGATTCCGACCATCGAGGACTGGAGTTGCCCACCCTGTCCTAGACACGTCAGTCATCCACCAATTTACTATTTCTCTCTCAACAGCACTTGAACAGCAACCTAGCTGTTAGAGTACTAGGTTAAAAAGGGAAGCCCAGTTCAAATCCCACTGCCGCTTCTTGTGACCTTCAGCAAGTTTCAAGTTTATTAAAAAAAATTTTATACCGCTTATTCCAATTTCTAGGCGGTATACAGCAATAATAAAAAAGATATCTTTAAAAGAAACAAGACAAATTAGAGTTAAAATATTATACAAACCAATGTTGGATTAGTAGACATTTACAAAACCCGTATACTAACTGCACACAATTGGGGAAAAAGGACTGAACTACAATATTTGAAGTCACCTAACTCTCCATTGCATGTAAACTCTCCAGGTACAGGGAAAATATCAGGGATACCTGAATGTAACACACCTTGAGGTAACACTGAAAAGGTGCAAGTTAAATCTAAACAAAGATCTTTTTTATTCCCTTTTGTATTTTGTCTAGGCCTAAAAGCATTTCATTTTCAGGCACTGTACCTCTGGTTTGATTCAGAATGCAAGATCATCAAAGCAAAAGGGATGTGGCGAAAGAAAAAAAAAATGAGCTTGTTAGAGTACAAATTAGTATCTTGTCATAATAATAATAAAAAAAGATTTCAAAGAATGAAGACTCCTGTGATACTAATCGCTAAGGGGGAAATTGTATAAGAGGTGCCTAACTTACTACTACTACTATTTAACATTTCTATGAATTCCTATGAGCGTTGAAGCATTTAATTCCCTGGGCCACAGTAGAAACCTCTATTGTAGCTTAGTAAATTGGCTTAATTGTGAGCTTCAACAAGCTCATAACTGAAAAAAACAAAAATTAATTGGGCGATAGGTTCCTTTCTTCTTAAGCAAAATTTTACAAAAGATTGTTAACGCCAAAGTAGGCATGTTTAGGGGTAAACAAGGACTTAGGAACCACTAGACATGATTCTTTAAATGACTTAGGCACCTATAATATAGCCTACATAACAGGCGCCTAAGTTTTAAGTTAGGTGTGGTTCTTTAATAGGTGCCTAAGTGTGACTGACAAAAGATAAGCGGCTATCTTTTAAGACACCATTTATAGAATTGCTGATACAGGGTACATGGTTTATGAAAGATGAGTGTTAGTTCTACCCAGAGACCTTACTTGTAACATAGTAACATAGTAGATGACGGCAGATAAAGACCCAAATGGTCCATCCAGTCTGCCCAACCTGATTCACTTGCTCATCAAATCAACTCTATGGTTCTTACCTTCAGACTGATGTCTGTCCAGTAAATCCGATTGTCTGACATGTCAAAGTCTAAAGCAGATGCTTCTTTTACCCCCGTTAGTGGAATTGCCACATTGTTGTTGTTGGTTTCTAGGGAGATGCGCCGGATATCCGCTCTCCGAGAAAAAAGGAGGAATGCTTCTGGGACGATGCAGGTCTTCATGTCACTAATGAGTTCCAAGCCAATGGGACAGGCACAACGGGGACCTTGGGGTTTGTACAGGCACAAGTGGCTACATCCCCCATTGTTATCTGCACAGGGGTTTGTACCTACAATTTCAAAAAGACAGTTATAAATGCAAGAATGTTTACAATATTAATTTTTTTAAGAAAGCAGCAGTGTCAGGATAGGGGTTTCATAACTGGAGAGGATGACACTTGGACCATACAGATCGCAATAAACTGGATAAATCATTCACGGAAATGAGATCATGATACCTGCAGCATAATCAAATGGTAAGGAAAGATGATACGTAAGAAAATATGACAAAAAATTCTTTAGGGCAAGGTGTGACAAACTTCAGGTGCCAGGTCACCATGGCTTTACAAATTGCATCCTAGCACACAGGATTTTGTGCTCTTGAATTTGGTATTTTCTATTCTATATAACATTTATAGCTTGCTCTAATAGCCAATCAGACTCCAGGTGGATAACAATATTTTTAAAAGATACACTGAGAAGGTCGCTGCTAACCTTTTCATAAACTGACCTCACAACAACCTAATTGCTGTATATAATATAGGTTTATTAGCAATAGACAAAAGTCAGCTTACATGTAAGCAAAGCACAACCAATGGATAACATACATAGTGGCCATTATTGTTATGAATCCATCCTAAAGTATAAGGCAACCGGTATGCTATTTATATACTTTAGTAGCCTAGAGTATCACCTAGTTACAGATTACATACTCACTTTCTATTGGTTTGATACATATATCTACCTACTGATTGTATAGTCTGCATATTTATCTCGGAGCCATATTGAAGCATGATGTCACCTAGTGTCAAATCTGACTCTTGTCTATTTTCCTTGACAATGCATTCTTAATACTAAGTTCAATAATTTTTGAGAGTAGGCCCCCTCCTTCCTGAGTTTCATTGTCCTTCGTTAGTAATTCAGATAATTTTTGGCAGGACATTTTATTTTGGTTTGTCATCTTCTTGGACAGTCCTGAAATATCCAAGGCTGTGACAGTCAGCAAATATCTTCTAGCTACTGGGCCAAAGTTGAACCTTTTACATAGCATTCTTATTTCTTGCTGACAGGGAGAGATATGATTGTTCAGAAGTTTGAATTCAAAAGCACAATGTCTCTCTTAAAAATATAACTTTTGGGATCTTCACCTTCATTCTCATGACGGTTTTATTCCCTATATTCTTCCTCAACACCTAGGTGGATAAAAATATTTAAAAATACATCAAAGTTCTCAGCAAATTTACAACAAATCAATTAAAATAATGAGTTTTTAAAAATTTTCAAAAGACATAATATGAAGAACCTTTCCTTAATTCAGCAGGAAGATCATTCCAAAGTTGGTTCCTTCATATTCAAAAGATTTACTCATCAATAAGTATCTCGCCAGTAGACCGTACTATTTTTTTTTTACCCATAAAACCTTCTGGATTGCCAAAACAAACCAACTTGGTCTTCTGTTTATTCAGTCTTAAAAAATTAATAGCTGTCCAATTATCAACTAATGTTGAATTCTGAAGTCTAAAAGCCTCCTCAAAATTTTCTAAAGCTGGATTTAAAATAAAAATATCATCTGTATAAGATATTCCTAAACTAGTTAGCCATTCCCCCAAAGGGCTCATATACAAGTTAAAAAGTAAGGGCAAAATTGATAAGCCCTGTAGAACCCCACAATCTGCCAACCAAAAATCAGAATTTGAATTAGCTCTGGATAACTTTTTCTGGTTGCTTGAGAGTGCTATATTAGAAACCTTGTCTAACCTAGATCTCAATTCCCCCTCTCCCTCCCGAAGCACCAGCGTGACAGCAGTCCTGAGCCGCAAGCCCCCCTCCCTACCTCTAGTCCCGAAGCAGCAGAAGCAGGCAGCGGTCCTGAACTATAAACCCCTTTCCCTCCCTCTCCTGAAGTGGCAGCCAGTCACAGCAGGAGGCAGCACTCAAAACAGGTTGCTCATGGCCAGCCCCGCAGGGTCTTTTCCTCAGATGCATTTGCAGCTTTTTAGTCAAGAAATAATTTTTTTTTTTTAAAACCACAAACAATGCAACACCTTGCCACCCACTCCCACAGCATTCAAAACAGGGCTTCCTCATCTATCTACACCAAACCCAAATTTGAGCCACATTTTTTGACTACTCTTGTGATCTCAAATCTCATGAAATTTGAACCAGCACAACCAGCTTAGGAAAAGGGGCAAGTGCTTCATGCTTCTATAGTAGTCTGTGCTGTATTACAAATCTGATACAGTATTTTTAAACTGTCGAACAAAACAAGGGAGAAAAAGCTAAGAGCTGGAAAGGAAGAGAGAATAAGGGGAAAGAAATTTGCTAGTAAAAAGTGTGCAATCAGAAAATAGAGTAGGGTAATCAGCCTAGTTATTAAAGCACCAGGGTTCATATTAGAGAATGACATGGTGAAATGAAAAGTTGAAAGGGGACAGATTCAAAACGAATGCTAGGAAGTTCTTCTTTACCCAACGAGTGGTGGACTACTGGAATGCGCTTCCAGAGGGCGTAATAGGGCAGAGTACAGTACTGGGGTTTAAGAAAGGATTGGACAATTTCCTGCTGGAAAAGGGGATAGAAGGGTATAAATAGAGGATTACTGCACAGGTCCTGGACCTGTTGTGCCGCCGCGTGAGCGGACTTCTGGGCATGATGGACCTCAGGTCTGACCCAGGAGAGGCATTGCTTATGTTCTTATGTGACAAAATTCATCACCGTTCCCGTCCCCGCGGATAACCGCAGGAAACCATCTTCATGTCATTCTTTAAAGAGAGAGGGAAGAATCAGAGTATGAATGGCCACAACCACTGACCCACAAGCTTTGCTTTGAAGAATGCTGGTGTAGAAGGACTGAGGTTGAAATAGACATTAGAAAATGACATGGGATTATTTTCCGTAGTTATCTGCGGGGACGGGAACGGTGATGAATTTTGTCACCGTGTCATTCTCTAGTTCATATCCTGGCAATGCTCTTTGTGATATTAGACAAATCATTCAACCTCTCTTGGCTCAAGTATAAACTTAGAGGCCTATTTAATAAAGCAGTTAAGTTCTGTACTTAACATTTGTTAATTCAATTTTGGAGTAGAGAGGACTAGCCTTGTGGTTAAAATAGTAAGCTGAGAACCAGAAAAACCAGAGTTCAATTCCCAAAGACACTCCTCGACAACTTGTGATCTTGTGCAAGTCAATTCATCCTTCATTGCCAAAGGTACAAATTTTTATAAGAAAAATGGAGAAACCCCCCAAAAATCAGTTGAAAAGCCTACGGTGGGAATGACCAAAGCAGATGAACCAGGATGAATATAAACAAAGCCTTTTATTGAAAGCATTCAGGGGAAGATTCTCCAATGTTCTTGGTAAAATCCAACGGGCAGCTATCACGGTTGCTATTGTAACAATTTCAAAAAGACAAAGTCATACTCTATTCACTCTGCAACTTTCAGGTATACAAAAACTTGTGCGTGACCAGAAACACCACCTTTTATCCTCTGACCCAAAAAGAAAAAAAAAAAAAGTGGATCCCACTGCCTACAAATGCAAAGGCCGGCAGCTCTGGAAATATGAATTAAGCCAATCTATACTAACAATGTATAATTAGAAAAGTCTGAGTTGTAGCTTCAGAGACTTAAAGATGTTCCTTTTACGCAAGCTAAATTAATCTTTACTCAGAACTCACTGCCAAAGGTTTTAGGTGCTTGGCCAAAAGCCTCTATTTTTAACTACTACCAGGTTAACAGTTGTACTCACCAATGATCTGATGCACATTTGTAGCTTTCAGACCCATCAAATCTGGAAGCTGGTCTAAGATGACCTCCCGTTCAGCGGTGCGCTTGTGCACACGCTCAATGCTACGCCTCTGCCAGTCAGTCCAGTAAATAAAATCTCCTAGCAAAGTGAATCCAAAGATATGAGGCAACAAATCTTCTACCAATACTTTCCTCCCAGTTCCATTTATCATCATGACCTGTAAGCAAAAAGAGATGATTTATTCCTCATAGTGGACTTATTTTTTGCCTAAACATACATACAAAATAGGTAAGACGTGTCGACTATAAAGATTTAAGAATTATTGAAAAATTTTGCTTGGTAAGGGGGGGAACACTGCTTCTAATTCCTTTTAGTCTAATAGCTCAGGGGTGGGCAAACTACAGTCCATATGCCAAAATCAGCATGCCAATGAATTTTTTTCTAGTCTGCAGACTAATGCTATTTGTTAACTGATACTATTGTACAGTAACATGCGTTAATCTAGCTCTAACTCTTTGACCTCAAGTCTTCTCACTGCAGTTATGGTTTTCAATATGGCCGTTGATCCATAAGGGCTGCCACATTCCTATTCCAGCTCAATCAATCAAAAATCAGGGATAAAATCTAAATGCTATACAGGCTGAGGTACTTTAGTCCTAATTTTACATCCTATATCCTCCTCCTTTATTGAGACTGACCAATTGCAGCAATAGTCCTTAACCAAGAGACAATCAGGACTGTGGTATAATTCACCAGTACCTTAAATTTTTTGATCTGATCTAAAGCAGGGGTGTCCAACCATGTGGCCCCGTGAAGTATTTTGTGCAGCCCCGGTCGAGAGCGATGCAGTGTTTTCCTCTGCTGTCCCCGGGTGTTTACCGTCTTGCCTGCTCCCTCCTCTGTCTTGCTGCAGCGTTTGTGCGGCCCCAGAAACATTTTTTTTCGGCCAATGTGGCCCAGGGAAGCCAAAAAGTTGGACACCCCTGATCTAAAGTCTTAACAGTAGGAGCCAGAGCTGCACAATAGAAAAGCAGAGGATTTGGAGCTGAAGGTTTAATGTACCAACTCCACAGCCCTGACAATTCTCTCTGGAGCCAGTAATCATGGGCTTCCTTCCTCACTGTGATGGCTGTATTCGTAAATGCTGCCTGCACAGCATTCCAGATCTGGCTGAACTCAAGTTCCCTTAGGGCAGCACACTGACACTGTTGCTAAATCACAAATCTCAAAACAATTTTCACACGAGAGGGATTTAGCAAATGACGTGCTCTTCTAATGTATAAATGCCAGACTGCATGTTAAAATATAACCAGCAGATTTTCCAACTCCAGAGATCATGAATTTACAGTATACCATCTTTCTGGGAAAAATGCAGATGTTTTTCATAGTTTGTTTCTACTTAAACACCACTATAATAATGAACAACTTCTATACAAAGAAACCCAGTAGAAAAAAAGAACAGCTTTGAATGTGTTGGAGTGAGAGAGCACGTTTCTGGTCAAAAACACATTATGCAAGCATCCTAGAAGTATTGCTAAGCAAAGACCTGGGGTTAAGTGCATGTTATTTGAGCCCAAGGGGTCTTTCCTCCCCCACCACCCCAAGATTCTGAGAATCAACCTATATCAATCATATACAGCTCTCCTTTGTGCTATTAACCCCCCTCCCCCAACTCCCAAAAAAGATCCCGCAAAGCAGTGGCGTACCTAGGGTATGTGGAATCCGGGGCCAATCATTTTTTGACACCCCCCCATGTAAAAAAAATATTTTTTGTAATGACCATGAAACGGAATAAATGGTCAGAATAGAAACAGGCAGTGAAAATTTTTTTTTATTGAACCTCATATATTACATTACATTACAAGCAGCGCTGTTACAAACATATTCTGAAGGTCAATGCTAAGGTTAACAAAGTTTCCTTCCTTGGACCACAAACCACTGGAAGAGATCCCAAAACAACTACCCAGGAACAACACCCAAAGACCCACTCAGTGTGTGAACCAGTTGAGTGGAGTGGACTAACTGGGGGGTGGAAATGGGCCCGAAGTTTGCTCAACAGAATTTCCCAGACCACCTCTTCCTCTCAACACATTGACACGCTGCCACCACCACTAGGAACACCTCACCGGGTCGGCCAGCAATGCTTATAAACTTTATAAAACACATTATTATATTTTCTTATAAAGCACATATTTTAACTGAACTCTCTGACATCCTCAGCCTTTCCATTCACAAAAATAGAAGGAAGAAAAGTTCCCATATCCTGCTGTCTCATGTCCCCGGCCTATACTATATTTTTCTTCTGCAGACCCTTCAAAAGTCTGACCAAATCCTCGTTTCACTTGCATTATAAAGTACTGAAGATGCCATCTCTCCCCAATCCCAGGTCCTAAAGTCTACAACAGTATCACAAACTAGTGCTGCCAGATTCAGGAAAAAAATTTTGAATTCAGCCTATTGAATTGGTTTATCGATTCGATTTTCCTGCCCAAATTGGGTGTTTTTTTCAAACATCCTGGTGGGTTTATTTTATAGCTTTTTCACCCCCCTTTGGCTTCTCCTAACCACACTGGTGCTGTGGTGTAAATAAAATAAAGAAAAAAAAAGGACTTTTCCTCTCTCTGTTAAATCCTAGCTCAAGTTTGCGGTCTAACACCAGCTCTGTCAGGATACACATTTCAAATCTGACATATTGTAATCACAAAACAGAAAATAAAATTAGTTTTTCTACCTTTTGTTGTCTGGTTATTTTTCAAATCTTGTTGGTCCAAGGCTCTGGTTGTCTTCTGATAACTTGCTTGCCAGGGTCTCCTTCTTCTTTCTCCTTGCTAACCATCCATCTTTCATCTCTGTACTCCCCTTCCATTTCCCTTCCCTCCCCCGGATGTCTGGCATCTTTCCTTTTTTTCGTCTCCCTCCACAGATCCACCTTTTCTTAAATACCCTTTCATCCAGCATCTCTCCCTACCTTCCCCACCACCCCAGGGTCCACCATCTCTCCCTTTCTTTACCCAACTATCTCTATTCCCCCCCTCCACAACATCCCTTGTGTCCAACTTCTCTCCCTTTCTGTTCCTACCCTCCCTAAAACCCATGGTCCATCATCTCTCTCCCTCTCCTCTAGTTTCATACCCATTATTTCTTCCCACCCAAAGTCTGGCATATGCATGTCTCTTTGAACCCCTCCCCCTTCCCTCCTTGTACTTCTACACCAGGGCCCCCCTCCCCTGAAGGCCTGTCCCCCCCTTAAAGGTCTGCATCCCACCCCTGAAGGCATCTCCCCCCCCTTTAAGGCCTGCACCCCCCGAATGCCTGTCCCCCTCCTTGAAGACCTGCCTGCCTGTTCCCCTTGAAGGCCTGCACTCCCCTGAAGGCCTGTCCCTCCCCTGAAGGCATGTCCCTCTGAAGGCCTGTCTCCCCTCCTCCAAGGCCTGCCTGCCCGCCCCACCCTGAAGGCCTGCTGCCCCCCCCTTAAAGGTCTGCATCCCACCCCTGAAGGCCTGTCCCCCCTTTGAAGAGTGCACCCCCCCAAAGGCCTGCCTGTTCCCCTTGAAGGCCTGTCCTCCCTTGAAGGCATGTCCCCCTGAAGGCCTGTCTCCCCCCCCAAGGCCTGCCTGCCCACCCCACCCTGAAGGCCTGCTGCCCCCCCTTAAAGGCCTGCACCCCCCCCTCGAAAGCCTGCCTGTCCCCCCCCTTGAAGGCCTGCCCCCCTGAAGGCATGTCTCCCCCCACCCCAAGGCTGGCCTGCCTGCCTGCCCGCCCCACCCTGAAGGCCTGCTGCCCCCCCTCCGAAAACCGCTCAACCGCCCAGCTTCCCCGCACCATTTACCTGAAGCAGCCTGCAGCAAGATCGTGATCCAAGCGATCTTTGCGCTGCTTTGGCTCTGTTTCCTCCGCCGCATCCCACCCCTCCTCTGATGTCAGAAGAGGGGCGGGACTGCGGCGGAGGAAACAGCCGAAGCAGTGCAAAGATCGCTGGGATCGCGATCTTGATGCAGGCTGTTTCAGGTAAATGGTGCAGAGAGGCAGAGGGAGGAGGAATCCAGACGCGAGACGTCGGGGCTGGACCGGCCCTGGACGCGGGGGGAAGGGGAACCGGACCGGGAGCACCCCCTCAGGGCTTGCACCTGGGGCGGACCTCCCCTCCGCCCTCCCATTAGTACGCCACTGCCGCAAAGAAACAAGAGTAACAGATACTGTTGTCCTTATTATGTACTAACTGCAACCAGCATTGGGGATGATGAAAGACAAATCAAAACTCTATGCAGAATTTTTTTTAGAGTTTTGTGGATACTACTTGATTTGTTGACTTAAGAACATAAGAATAGACTTACTGACCAATGGTCCATCAAGCCCAGTAGTCTGTTCTCACGGTGGCCAATCCAGGTCACTAGTACCTGACCAAAACAGTGGCTTCCTCCATGTCTCTCTCAATAACAGACTATGGACTTTTTTTCCAAGAACTGTCCAAAGCTTTCTTTTTTTTTTTTTTTATAATTCTTTATTCATTTTTACAACAAGTGTAATTGGAATAACATTTAAACTCACAAACATCAGCTCCGCCCCCTTCCAGCCAGCTTGGATTGTTCTCCTCACAGCTCTTCAATCCTCATGGGTTCCTGACGAAGGGACACCTTGTCACTGAAACCGGGCTTGGTTGAACCCCTCCTGAAGAATATTCTCTTTGAACCAGTTATTTTCTGGACCTTGCTATTGGGAGGATTTTCTCCATTCTTCTATCCAAGCTAAGTCTGGGTTCATTTTTCTGGAGTTAGCTGGGGGTTCTAGAGTGGTATTTTGGCTTTAATAATTTTTTGTGTGATTTTGTGATTATTCACTGCACTATTTTTCACCAATTTTGGTTAGGCACACGTGAGATATCCAATGATGGTGTGCAGGTAGGGGCTTGATGCCTCTGCCTTACTGTGTTATGCGCTGGAGGTTTTCCTCCTTTCGCTAATCCTTCACACTGAGGATATCCTGTTTCACATTATAATTTTATTTATACATTTATTGAGGTGTGTTACCTTGTCCATACATCTTATTGCCATAATACCACTCTCAGAACCTGTTGACTTTACTGACTTTCAGTTTGTTTCTTTAGTAAGTTCCTCTGGTAGTCTTTTTTTGGAGTTTTTTTTTTTTGTTGTTTCGAAGGTTTGCTTAGGACATTAGAATTCTTGGGCTAGCTCTGAAAATAAGAATTTTAGCATGGCATACTGGGTATAGTGCTGAAATGTATTAATATATTTTATAACAGGCCTAGACAAATTTTCTTTGGATTTAGAAGTCAGCCCAAAAACCTAAGAACCAGCAGCTGAAATCTACCCTTGTATAGTCTCCAAAAAAGATGAAGAATAGAGGGAAAAGTTATTTTCCAAAGTCTACTCAACTTGTCTAGGGCCCAATGTAAAATCTGTTTTTCTGTTTATGTGCCTTTACAGAAAGAAGCACAATACAGACACTGATTGCACAGCTTCTAACAAAAGGTTCCACAAAATATTACTTGTGGGATATACAAAAATCAACATGCATGCAAATTAGTGCCATTTTAAAATCACAGCAGTAATCTGCAGCTCATTACAAAATGAGCCGTTATTAGCTCACAAATTGACAAGGGGGATTTAAAAAAAAAAAAAAAAAGCTCCTGGTGTTTAATTTCCACTCAGATTGTCAAATAAGGGGGAAAATGCCCTCAGTTGGCAAACTGACCCCACCTGGTGCATGCTAGGATGCTCCAGGCTATCTCATGTGCCACCAATTTTCAAGATAGCAGTACTAAAGATAGAAGCAATTACTCAGCTGCCTCTTGAAGGTATATTTGGGGGAGGGGGAGGGGGTATTGGTAGGGGGCTCCACTGGGCATCAGGAAACGGGGCCAATGCACAGGGCGAGTCAATCCTTCTATGCCACCTCAAGCTTGGCCATAATTTTCTCACATTGTGCTCCCTTAAAGATTTTCTGCATCAAGGCAGAATAGCTGATGGTTTATTTGACATTTATTTTAATGTGTACTAACTTCAACTGCACAAACTAAATTCTGCGATGAACCCATGTGTGTCATTCACTGGCTAATATCTTGTGCAGATAAGGACAGAGCTTGCAGGGATTGAGCAGGGGCAGAACTCATGGGGATGGACATAGATCCCATAGAGACGGAGACAAATTTGTCCCCATGCCATTCTCTAGGTGGGGCTAAGAAAGAGAGATGCTTTCAACATGGGAGGGTATAGAAGAGTGAGATTATAGCTGAGAAGGGGAGGAGAAAATTGTCAGTCACTGCAGGAGGGAGAGAAATGCTGGTTCTAAGGTGACAGCAAAAGCACACCAGAGGGGAATAATCAAATATAAATTAACAGTTCCCCCTCTCCATTTTGGTGAGAAAATTATCTCATCTTATACTCTGATATGCTTATATTTGAGTATATATGGTAACTCGAAGTTCAGCCTTTAGGTGTACAATAACTAGACCACCCTTGCTTCTATCTTTGCATCATCCAGTAGCTCTAACCAGTATAAAAGTCTGAGAAACCCAGGTCCTCTGCATAACACTGCAGAGCACTGCTGATCCATCAACAGCCTATGATGGATATTGATTTAATGATATCTATCTTCATTGTTTATGCTAGCTGCATGCATTTGCATTCATTTAACCAGCTGTAACCAATCAATGGCATTATAATATGCTATATCAACAAGGTATCTGATCTTATAAAACTAGAGACCTAGAAAGAGTAAGAATATTGGATTTTACACCATATAAATAACACTGGACAAAATATTTACACTAAGATGGAAGCTCTTTCTGGAACAATGCAAGTCTTAAAGTGAGCATTAGAAATAAATTTGAGACACAGATCATATGCCACATATCCTGGTTTAGAAACGAAGTTCATTATTGTCACAGTATTTGCAAAACAAACCCATCTGGAGACAATGCCCTTGAGAAAGTATTACTATATTGTAATAGTACACGCTGGGAATGTTTTAATTTTGTCAAACCTACATGTTTCTATGTTTCTTGGTTAAGTAGATGCTTGATCTCACATACTTTTAGGAAAACATTTTTAGTTATTACCATGTTCACATTTTATCTATTATGAAAATAACCTGCATTCCCCATACACCTCAAAAATCCTTTTGTAAACCAATGGCTTAATACTCGTATCCATGTGTGAAAGTCAATGCAGAAACACAATTTGATAAAATTATCCCTGCAATAACTATTTCCATTAGAAATCAGCACAGTTTCAAATGACTATGCACTCCCCCCTCATTCTATAACCTTGCGTGCATTCTTGAAATTAGCATACAAAACTACATGCGTAGGTTACACAAGTGTTATTTGTGTTTAATTGGCAAATTAGACACTAATTGCCACTAAATCAATAATTGCAGATAATTGGCGTTAATTGGTATTAACTGGCACTAATTTGTAGTTACATCAGTGCAACTGCATTTAGGGCTAGATTCACTAAACTGCCCGAATCGGAACAATCCATTTCTGATTCGGGCAGGTCCGACTGATTCACAAATCAGTCATATTCAAATGGGGGCGATCGGAGGAAGCAGGGATCGCAAATACGTGATCCCCACTCATGCGCAGACCCTGACAATGGTGGCAGGAGAAGCAGCCTCCTGTCATTGCTGTCAGGGCTCTGCCCAGATCTCTCCTGCCTGCTTGCCCCGACGCTGGCTTCCCAGACTCTCCTGCTCTCTGCTGCCATTCCCTGCAGTGCAGGCCCACTTTAAAACCATATGCTTGCACTGCGGGGAAGGGCAGCAGAGAGCAGGAGAGTCGGGGGAGGCAAAGAGAGTCGGGGCGAGCAGGCAGGAGAGATGTGGGCAGAGCAGGGTTACGATTTGGGGAAAGATCTGGGGAAGAACATCGGAGCAGCAGGCAGGAAAGATTTGGAGCAACAGAGAGCAGGGCTTTAAATGGAGCTGGAGAGTCGGAAAGCCGTTTTCGACTGGCCCCAGCAGTCACTTTTGGAGTTGATCGGCCAGCCCAGTCGTATTGGAAATTTTCTTTAGTGAATCGCGTTCCTGTCCACTTTGCATGCGTTTCTCCTCATTTGCATGCATGGATTCAAAGCAGATCACAGGAGAGGTTAGTGAATAGTGCAGGAGGGAAATCTGGTCGCAAACCGATCAGTACACGATAGGTTTGCTTTGTGAATCTAGCCCTTTGTTGAAATTGCAGAAGCTATAGCTAGAAAATGACATGGGGAAAAAAGTTGTCCCCGTCTCCACCCCGTCCCCACGAGCTCAGTCCCCATCCTGTCCTCACAAACCATCTGATCCCATTCACACAAGCCTCGAATAGTTTTATATTGAACTTATTTTATTATAGTATAAAAAGAAACAATATTCTGTACAACTGTCATCTTATAAATCGAAGTTCTGGCTGCCAAACTAGAGAAAGAGATCTTCAGCTGGCAGGGCTTTGTTTATAAATGTTTATCAACACAACTAATATACTACTTTATCCTAAAACAAAAAAAAAAGAAAATAAATAGAATTTTTTTTCCTACCTTTGTTGTCTGGTTTCTGCTTTTCTCATCTTCTCCTCATTCAATTCCTTCCATCCACTGTCTGCCTCCTCTCTGCCTCTTCCGTATGCAATGTTACTATGCCTCTCCCTTCCACCTCTCCCTCCACCCCCCCCATCTTCTTCTCTCTGCTCCCCTTATAGTCTGGCATCTCTGTCTTCTTCCCTTCCATCTTTCCTTCCCTCCCTCAGATGGTTTTTAGAATCTCTCCCCAATTCCTCCCCTCAGCTCTGGTATCTGTCTCCCCAATCCAGCATGTGTCTTTTTTTCCTTTATCCCCTCCTTCCATCCAGTTCCCTTCAGCGTCTTCTCCCCTCTCTCTCTTCCCCATTTCCCTTCAGCGTCTGTTCCTCTCCACCCCTCTCTCTCCACCCCCATTCAGCACCCTATGGGCAGTCCAGCAGCCCCCTTCCCTCCCACTCGCTGTGGTCCGAACATCTCCCTCCCTCCCCTTACTTTCGTTGGCAATTTTTTATATTCTCTGAACAAGCAGCCGGAGCCTTTAAGTCGCATGCGACTGCAGGAAAGTTCTCTGATGCAACTTCCTGTTTCCGGTTGCATCAGAGGAGAGCTTTCCGGCAGCTGCATGTGACTTGAAGATTCCGGCTGCTTGTTCAGAGAAAATAAAAAATCGTCAGTGAAGGGAAGGGAGGCCAATGCCCGGACGGCGGTGATCATTAGGAATGAAGGAGGGGGGCTGCTGCACTGTGCAATCGGAGACCGCACACATTCACTCCCTTAACTGCAAAGACCAGGCCATTCACCGCCCCACAAGGAGGGGGGGGGGGGAAGGGTGAATGGCTTTGTCCCCATACCCATGGCGACCACCTTTATTCTCCCACTGTTTTGGCGGGTAACAGCCACCGTGTCATTCTCTAGATATAGCACATAACTGCAACGGGCGGTGTAACTGTATACATGGAAGGGGGTACAGGTGGATCAGGGGTGTGCCCAGCACTTAATACACTCAGCTTCCAGAATTATGGCAGTTACATATGCAAATGCAACATTTAGTCATAGACATTTACACCAGTCACTGATATGGTGTAAGCAGCCACACCCAAGTAGCTCATAAATGCCAACTTATGCTGGTAATAGAGAATGAAACAGGTACATATTTGTCCCCTGTCCCTACAGGAACTCAATTTCCCCATCCCCATGAATTTTGTTGCTGTCTTTGTCACATTCCCATAAGCTCTGACTTAACTGCACAAGAATATAAAAACAGCCACTGCTGGGTCAGACCAGTGGTCTATAATGCCCAGCAGTCTGCTCATGCGGCGGCCCCTAGGTCAAAGACCAGTGCCCTAACTGAGACCAGCACTACCTGCGCAAGTTCCGGTTCAGCAGGAACTTGTCTAACTTTGTCTTGAATCCCTGGAGGGCGTTTGTCCCTATAACAGTCTTCGGAAGAGCATTCCAGTTTTCCACCACTCTTTGGGTGAAGAAGAACTTCCTTATGTTTGTACAGAATCTATCCCTTTTAACTTTACAGAACTGCCCTCTCATTCTCTCTACCTTGGAGAGGGTGAACAACCTGTCCTTATCTATTAAGTCTATTCCCTTCAATATCTTGAATGTTTCGATCGTGTCACCTCTCAATTTCCTCTTTTCAAGGGAGAAGAGGCCCAGTTTCTCTAATCTCTCACTGTACGGCAACTCCTCCAGTCCCTTGGCCATTTTAGTCGCTCTTCACTAGACCCTTTCGATTAGTACCATGTCCTTCTTCATGAACAGCAACCAGTGCTGAATGTAGGACTCCAGGTGAGGGCGTATCATGGTCCGGTACAGCGGCATGATAACCTTCTCCGATCTGTTCGTGATCCCCTTCTTAATCATTCCTAGCATTCTGTTTGCCCTTTTCGCTGTCGCCGCGTATTGCACGGACAGCTTCATTGACTTGTCGACCAGTACTCCCAAGTCTCTTTCCAAGTACTGCACCGGACATCCTGTAGTAGTGTGTAAGATTTTTATTACCGACATGCATCACCTTACACTTATCCACGTTAAATCTCATTTGCCATGTCGCAGCCCATTTCTAGAATGTGTTTATGCCACATTGCAGGTCTTTGTAATCCTCCTGCATCTTCACTACTCTGAATAGCTTTATATCGTCTGCAAATTTAATCACCTTATTTGTCGTACCAATTTCCAGGTCGTTTATAAATATGTTGAAGAGCACGGGTCTAAGCACCGAACCCTGCTGCACTCCACTCGTGACACTTTTCCAGTCCGAGTATTGTCCATTTACTCCCACTCTTTGTTTCCTACCCGCCAGCCAGTTTTTAATCCACGTATATTTCACCCTCAATTCCATGGCTCGCAATTTTTCAAAGTAGTCATTCATGCAGAACCTTGTTGAAGCCTTCTGAAAATCCAAATATACAATGTCGACCGGGTCACCCTTGTCTATCTGCCTGTTTACTTCCTCGAAGAAGTGCAGCAAGTTCGTCAAGCAAGATCTTCCTTTGCTGAAGCTGTGTTGGCTGGTCCTTATCAAATCGTGTCCGTCAAGATGATCAATGATACGGTCCTTTATTAGCGCCTCTACATCTTTGTGGGTACCGAGATCAGACTCGCCAGTCTGTAGTTTCCTGGATCTCCCCTTGAACCTTTCTTGAAGATCGGCGTAACATTTGCCACCTTCCAATCTTCTGGAATCCTTCCCGATTTGATCGACAGATTGGCTATTAGTTGAAGCAGTTCAGCTATAGCCCCTTTCAGTTCCTTGATTACCCTTGGATGGATGCTATCCGGTCCCGGGGATTTATTGTTTTTAAGCCTATCAATCTGCCTGCATACCTCTTCTAGACTGACCGTGAGCTCTGTCAGTTTCCTGTCTTTGTTTCCTGCATACAGCCTGTCGGCTTCCGGTATTGTGTATATCCTCTTTGGTAAATACATACGCAAAAAATGTGTTCAGTTTGTCGGCGATGGCTTTGTACTCCTTTAGCACTCCCTTTATTCCATGGTCATCTAACGGCCCCACCACTTCTTTCGCGGGTCGTTTACTCTTGATATATCGAAAGAACGGCTTGAAGGTTTTTGCCTCCTTGACTATTTTTTCCTCGTAGTCTCTTATGGCACCTGCTTTGATGTTGTTTGTGCTTTTTCCAGTTTTTGTCCGTTTTTGACCTTTTCCATTCCTTAAATGAAGTCTTCATGTCTTTGATCGCTTCCTTCATCGATACAGTGAGCCACACCAGTTCATTGTTCTTTTTCCTCTTCGATCCTTTGTTGATACGCAGTATATATAGATTTTGCGCCTCGGTGAATGTGTCCTTAAAAAGGGACCATGTTTGCTCTA
The DNA here is from genome assembly GCF_902459505.1 of Geotrypetes seraphini. Classification (NCBI taxonomy): domain Eukaryota; kingdom Metazoa; phylum Chordata; class Amphibia; order Gymnophiona; family Dermophiidae; genus Geotrypetes; species Geotrypetes seraphini. Next base: position 20,471,746 of record NC_047090.1, on the reverse strand, counting down.
GGGTTTTTACAGTGCTTATCCTCTTCTTAATCTTCTTCCGCACCATGAGTCTCATCCCTTCCTAATTCCCATTTCAGAAGTTCAGTGCTTTGGCTGTCGTTCTGGACCGATGTTTTGCCCCTGTGTCCAGGTTGAAGTGGATCATATTGTGATCACTGCTTCCCAGCATCACTTCTACTTCTACACCTTGCGCCAGTCCTCGTAGTCCATTTAGAGTAAGTCCAGAATCACATGTCCTCTCGTATTTTCCTTGACAAGTTGTTCCAGGAAGCAATCACCTACAGCAAGGGTGCCCAATAGGTCGATCGCGATCAACCGGTAGCTCGCCAAGGCAATGTGAGTCGATCATCCAGGACTCCCTTTGCCTTGGCGATCTATCGGGCCGATCAATCCTCCTCTCCCCAACGTCAATTCTGCCGTCGGAGAGGAAGTTCGGGCGAGCCAATCGCTGCCTGGCTGGGCGGAACTTCCTCTCTGACGGCAGAATTGACGTCGGGGAGAGGAAGATTGATCGGCCCGAAGCAAAGAGAGCATGGGGCGTCGTCGGCTTTGGGGCGTGTTTGTGGCCATTACTGGCGTTTGGGTCCTGTTCCCCGATGGCAGCGGCAGTGGCTTGGGGAAGGGCAGGGAGAAAGAAAGAAAGGGGGCAGGCAGGGAGATAGAAGGAAAGAAGAGAAACAGGAAAAAAAGAAAGGGGGTATGAAGAGAGAAAGAAAGAAAGGTCAGGGAGAGAGGAAGAAAAAGTTGGGGGAGGGAATGAGGTGTGGAGGAGAGGAAGCATACAGGCTGAAAGAAAGATTGGATGCACAGTCAGAAGAAGAAAGTGCAACCAGAGACTCATGAAATCACCAGACAAGGTAGGAAAGATGATTTTATTTTAAATTTAGTGATCAAAATGTGTCTGAATTTATATCTGCTGTCTATATTTTACAATATGGTCCCTTTTACTAAACCACATTAGTGGTATTTAGCGCAGGGAGCCTATGAGCGTCGAGAGCAGCGCTGGGCATTCAGCGCAGCTCCCTGTGCTAAAAAATGCTATTGTGGTTTAGTAAAAAGGGAGGGGGTGGGTATTTGTCTATTTTTGTATGGTTGTTACTGAGGTGACAGTGCATAGAGTCATCTGCTTTGACCTCTTTGAAAAAACCCCGGAATAGGAATGATAATTAACAATTCTATGCGTACAGTGTGCGTTGTGATTTTTTAAAATTTTATTGCTGGTAGATCATTTTGACTTGGTCGCGAGTCAAAAAAGTGTGGGCACCCCTGACCTACAGCATCCAGTATCTTGGTCTCCCTACCGCAGCCGGAGGTGCCTAGGTTCCTGTCTATCCCTGGATAATTGAAGTCACCCACGATAACTGCGTTGCCTCTCTTGCAGTTGCGTTTAATCTCGTTCATCATTTCTCCATCAATTTCTTCTGATTGCCCTAGGGGTCGGTAGTAGATGCCGATCTTCGTTTCCGTTCCATTTATTCCCGGAATTTTGACCCATAGAGACTCTACCTCAGGGGTGCCCAACACGTCGATCGCGATCGACCAGTAGCTCAGGAAGGCAACGCGAGTCGATCGCGGAGCCCAACCCGGGCTCCGTGATAAGACTCGTGTTGCCGTCCTGATCTACCGGGCCGATCAGCCTTCCTCTCCAGTGTTCTCTCTAGGGCCTTTTAGCTGAGCGGTCCGCCCAGCTGTCATCTGCTGCTGCCGCCGCTGCTGAACATTTAAAAAAAACAAAAAAAACCGGCTTGGAGATTTCAGCCCTTAGCGAACTTATGCTCCGTGGCTCTAACGTGTGCGTGCCGGCTTCCCTTCTCTTCCCTCCGAAACCGGAAGTTATGTCCGGGGGGGGGGGGGGAAGGGAAGCCGGCACACACATGTTGAGAGCCCTGAAGCAAGCGTTCGCTACGGGCTAAGGCGGGAGACATGTTAGTGAAGCATTTCCTCTTCTTGCTGCCGGGTCCTGCCCACTTTCTGTTTCTGCGAAGGCAGGACCCGGCAGCATTTCCCCCAACAGCTCCTTGCGATGCTGGTCGGCCGAAGCAGGGAGAGGTTGGGGCATCGGCGGCTTTTGGGCGTGTTATTGGCGTCGGCTTTCGGGCCTGTTATTGGTGGCGGTTTGGGTCCTGGTCCCCGATGGCAGTTTGGGTCCTGGTCCCCGATCGCAGTGGCAGTGTCTTGGGGGAGGGCAGGGAGAAAGAAAGAAAAAGGGCAGGCAGGGAGACAGACGGAAAGAAGAGAAACATAAAAAAAGGAAAGGGAGGCAGAGAGAAAGAAAGGGCAGGGAGAGAGGAAGGAAAAGTTGGGGGAGGGAATGAGGTGTGGAGGAGAGGAAGCATACAGGCTAAAAGGGAAGAAAGATTGGATGCACAGTCAGAAGAACAAAGTGCAACCAGAGACTCCATGAAATCACCAGATAAGGTAGGAAAAATGATTTTATTTTAAATTTAGTGATCAAAATGTGTCTGAATTTATATCTGCTGTCTATATTTTATACTAAGGTCCCCTTTTACTAAACCGCAAGAGGTTTTTAGTGCAGGGAGCCTATGAGCGTCGAAAGCAGCGCTGGGCATTCAGCGCAGCTCCCTGCACTAAAAACTGCTATGGTGGTTTAGTAAAAAGGGAGGGGGTATATTTGTCTATTTTTGTATGGTTGTGACTGAGGTGATAGTGCATAGAGTCATCTGCTTTGACCTCTTTGAAAAACCCTGGAATAGGAATGATAATTAACATTTTCTATGTGTACAGTTGCGTTGTGTTTTTTTTAAATTTTATTGTTGGTAGATCATTTTGACTTGGTCATTTTAAAAGTAGCTCGCAAGCCCAAAAAGTGTGGGCACCCCTGCTCTACCTTATTTTTCATTTCCGGTGTGTTCTCTCTGGTAGACTCAATTCTCTCTTTGACTTATAGGGCAATACCCCCACCTTTTTGACCCACCCTGTCTCTGCAGTATAGCTTGTATCCCGATAGTACAGTGTCCCAGACATTTTCCTCATTCCACCATGTTTCCGTGATGCCAATGATGTCAAGGTTATCTTTTTGTGCCAGAGCTTCCAATTCCCCCATCTTATTCCTTAGGCTACTTGTGTTCGTGTACATACACTTGAGTTTGTGGCCTGTTACTTTCTTGCATTTCCTTTCCTCTTGTGTCCCTGTCGATCCATCAGGATTTCTGTCTTGCCTATGATCCGGTGAGTCTTTCCTGCTATTTTCCTGCACGGTATCCTCTGGGTATACCGGTTCCCGAACCATCAACTCTCAGTCGACTAAGAACATAAGAACATAAGAACTGCCATCTCCGGATCAGACCCATGGTCCATCAAGTCCGGCGATCCGCACACGCGGAGGCCCAGTCAGGTATACACCTGATGTAGTTTTAGTCACCCATATCCCTCTATGCCTCTCATAAGGAGATGTGCATCTAATTTGCCTTTGAATCCCAGCACAGTGGATTCCTTGATAACCTCCTTTGGGAGAGCATTCCAGGCGTCTACCACTCGCTGTGTAAAACAGAACTTCCTGACATTTGTCCTGGACTTGTCCCCCCTTAGCTTCAAACCATGTCCTCTTGTCCGTGTCGTGTTGGACAATGTAAATAATTTATTTTCCTGCTCTATTTTATCGATGCCTTTCAGCATTTTGAACGTCTCGATCATGTCCCCTCGCAGCCTTCTCTTCTCAAGGGAGAACAGTCCTAGTTTCTTGAGTCGTTCCTCATATTCCAAGTTCTCCATACCTCTTATTAACTTCGTTGCTCGTCTCTGCACCCTCTCTAACAGTTTTATATCCTTCTTTAGGTTGGGAGACCAATGTTGGACACAGTATTCCAAGTGTGGTCTGACCATTGCTCTATAAAGCGGCATTATGACTTTCTCCGATCTACTCGTGATTCCTTTCTTTATCATGCCTAACATTCTGTTTGCTTTCTTTGCCGCTGCCGCGCATTGTGCCGACGGCTTCAGGGTCCTATCTATCAGTACACCCAGGTCCTTTTCTTGTTCGCTTTTACCCAGAGTTGCGCCTGACATTCTATACTCGTATTCCTTATTCTTACTACCTAAATGCATTACTTTGCATTTCTCCACGTTGAACTTCATCTGCCATTGATCTGCCCATTTCTCTAACTGATACAAGTCGCTCTGGAGTTCCTCGCTATCCTCCTGCGATCTGATTGCCCGGCATAGCTTTGTGTCGTCTGCAAACTTAATGATCTCACTGGATATTCCGTCTTCCAGGTCATTGATATAGATATTAAATAGGATCGGCCCAAGCACGGAGCCCTGGGGCACACCACTAGTCACTTTCTCCCAGTCTGAGAACTTTCCATTTATGCCCACTCTCTGCTTTCTGTTTTCCAACCATTTGCCTATCCACCTTTGTATATCTCCCTCTATTCCATGGCTTTGTAGTTTCCTGAGAAGCCTTTCATGTGGAACTTTGTCGAATGCTTTCTGGAAGTCGGCTTTCCCCTTCTTCCTAGTTTAAAAACTTCTCAATTTCTCTCTTAATGTTGCTTGTAAGTAGTAGAGAATGACACGGTGACAAAATTTATCACCGTTCCCATGGATAACCGTGGGAAACCATCTTCATATCATTCTTTAAGGAGCGAGGGAAGAATCAGAATATGAATGGCCATAACCACTGACCCTCAAGCTTTGCTTTGAAGAATGCTGATATAGAAGGACTGAGGTTGAAATAGACACTAAAAAATGACATGGGATTATTTACCGCGGTTATCCGCAGGGACGGGAACGGTGATGAATTTTGTCACCGCGTCATTCTCTAGTAAGTAGCCTCGTTTTGTCTCCGCTGAGGTGGAGTCCATCCTTCCTGAATAGCTTATTCTTCCCCCAGTACGTTGGTCAGTTAAGCACAAAGTGGAATCTTTCTTCCTCACACCAGCGCCTCAACTACGCGTTGACTGCTTGCAGCTCCATCTGCCTCTTCTTATCAGCCCTGGGTACCGGCAGGATCTCTGAGAATGCTACCCTCGGCGTTCTGGTTTTCAGCTTCCTTCCTAGCATCCGGAACTGGTTTTTCAGTACTTCCCTGCTGTAGTTCCTATTGCTCACGTTGTTTGTACCAACATGGATCACCACCGATGTATCGTCCTTTTCTATGCTGTCGATGATCCTGTCGCTGTGGCTCACTATGTCTTCTATCTTGGCTCCCGAACACTTATAATTTTAGTGTTTGAAGCTTGGGCTGTTGAGGACAGAGCTTGCAAGAATGGAGCAGGGACAGGAAAAGAACTCACTGGGATTGGACAGGAAAATGAGTTCCCGTGGGGACGGGGACAAATTTGTCCCAGTGTCATTCTCTAGCCGGTATATTATACATATAATTGCCAATACTGAATTTTCGTTTAGCGTGCGGAATCCTAACTTTAGGCAATCAGTGGCACATTTACCCCATATGATTACCCCACAACCAAATCCACGTACTGCAGTCTTTCTTCCTAATTATACTACTACTACCCAAAACAACTCATTTCTCACTCTCTTTGAAAATGACCAGATGTCTTTTTGGTAAGATCTTTTTGTAATACATTCTTGATAATTCATTTGTAATCCGCCTTGAACTGCACGGTAATAGCGGAATAGAAATCCCTACTGTAATGTAATGTAATTATTTCTAGAGTGCTATCAGACATGCACAGCACTGTCCATAGTCTCAAAGCAGACAGTCCCTGCTCATATGAGCTTACAATGTAACAATCAAGACAGACAAACAGGATGCCAATGTAGGAGTTACAGTTGGAGGGGATGAATAAACTTCTGGCTAGGGTGACTGGGCAGAGGGGAGTAGGATTATAAGTCGAAGGCTGTCTCAAAGAGGTGGGTTATCAGCCTACTTTTGAAAAAGGGAAGGGGCTTGGTAGATAGTCTCAGGTAGTTTATTCCAGGCATACTGGGCAGCGAGATAACAGAAACAAAGTCTCAGCTGCTTGACGTGTTTTGGTTAAATCTCACTAATTATGACTTCTAAAGTTTTACAATCTACAGGAGAAAATCATTGTTCTCTGATGCACAGTCTAGTTCACATCAGAATGTTGTAGGGGAAAATACCCTCCAGGGTTTCAAGACTAAGCTGGACAAGTTCCTGCTAAACTGGGACGTACGCAGGTGAGGCTGGACTCATTTAGAACACTGGTCTTTGACCTGGGGGCCGCTGCGTAAGCGGACTGCTGGGCAGGATGGACCACTGGTCTGACCCAGCAGCGGCAATTCTTATGTTCTTATGTAATTGGAAGTGGAGAAGGGTACAGATAAAAGCAATTTATCTGAGGAACGGAGTTCTTGGGGAGGTGTATAAGGAGAGAGAAGAGAGGAGATACACTGAGGAGCTGCAGAATTAACACACTTGTAGGTTAGTAATAGGAGTTTGATCTGTGTGCTCTTGCCTCTATGTTTTTCCAACAATCTCACCTGATTAAATGCTCCCCTCCCTCCTCCTCCACACTGGGACTGCAGATTTGGAAGTAAAAAATGTACCAACAGACTCTAGTTTAATAAAAATTACAATATAGATTTATCATTTTATATATATACTAGTCTTTAAGCCCGTTACATTAACGGGTGCTAGAATAGATGTGTCTGTCTGTCTGTCTTTTGTTTCTTTATCTCTCTCTCCTTGGCTGCTGTCTGTATCCTTCTGTCTCCCCCCCCCCGAGCAAAGCTGTCTGCCCCCAGCACACACCTCCCCCCCAAAGCAGCCCCCTTTCCGTCTCCCAATCTCTCCATGGACCCTTCTGTCTCCCCCAGCACACCCCTCCCCCCAAAGTAGCCCCCTTTCCCTCTCCTTGTCTCTCCATGGTCCCTTGTCTTCCCCCCCAGAGCAAAGCTGTTTACCCCAAGCACACCCCTCCCCCCAAAGCAGCCCCCTTTCCCTCTCCCTGTCTCTCCAGGGCCCCTTCTGTCTTCCCCAGCACACCTCCCTTCCAAAGCAGCCCCCTTTCCCTCTCCCTGTCTCTCCATGGCCCCTTCTGTCTTCCCCCCAGAGCAAAGCTGTCTGGCCCCAGCACACCTTCCCCCCACAGCAGCCCCCTTTCCCTCTCCCTATCCATGGCCCCTTCTGTTTCCCCCCAGCACACCCCTCCCCCCAAAGCAGCCCCCTTTCCCTTTCCCTCTCCCCCTGGCTCCCGGTATTGACCCCCTTCTTGCCCTCCCTCCATCCCGGCGTCTTCTGGCCTGCTCCTCTTCAAAGCAGCCTGCGATCGTGGTGGCCGGCTTTAGCGAACCTCGCAGGCTGCTCTCCAACTCGGTAGCACGTTCCCTCTGACGCAATCCCATGCGTCAGAGGGAGCGTGCTACTGAGGTTGGAGAGCGGCCTGCGAAGTTCTTTAAAGCCGGCCACGATTGCAGGCTGCTCTGAAGAGGAGGATCGGCAGCAGCGGCGAGTGAGGGCGGGAGGTGTGTTCCCTGCCTAGGACGCAGGCAGGGAGAGAACACAGTCGCGCGCCTTCAGCCACCACATGCACCTCCAACCCCTGCAAGCGCCCTGAGGTGTCAAATAGAATACTGCCACAGAAGCACACCTCACGGCGCCAGGAATCACGAATTTTCAAGAGCGCATGCGCGCTCTAGGGTTTTATTATTATAGATTAATTTAAAGCCTAATAGCAGTAGGAGTTGGAATATGAAGATTTGTTGTACTGACTCCACAACCCTACTCAAACACACATACACACAGGTTATTTGAAGTCATGGAACAATTAAACAGGGCTGGATAGAAACTGAGTGCATGGTCATTCAAGAGCCTAAATTCAACAGCATGAACCAGAGAGAGTGGAAACACAGCCAAGACCACCAGCAGTGGCTGGCATTTAAAACAGTTGCCAGGCTCCAGAGAAAGGGCAGCAAGTAAAGTAGGCGTGTGGGAATGGTTAGGAGAAATAAGGGGAAGCAGAAAAAGTTAAGAGAAAAATAAGCAAATTCAACACTAGGTCTAAAAAAAAAAAAAAAAAAAAAAAAAATCAGACTTGTGTCTCAAACTTCTGTAAAAAAAAAATTCTACCCCTCTTTGTCACCAATATTTATGGACTAAACATAACCTCAACTTAGTGTTTGGAAGGAATTTTTAAAAATATAAACCTAAAGGACTCTTAAGTTTTGTTTGTCTGCTGTAAATGATATGTACGTGGAATTCGGCAGGATGTGCTAAATTTTGTTTGCTCTTAACTTTGCATATGTTCACCATGACTGAATATGAAAGATGTTCCAGCCCATTTAAAAGCTTTGAATTCAAAGTTGGATTTAATTACACTTCTGTGATTTTTCTGAGTATAAGTATAATCTTACAATTTTAAGTATCTATTAAAATCTGTTTTAGTTTAATTTTCTTCTTACAGCAGCAACAAAAATATGCAAGCAGGAAAAACAGGATTTCTCAATCTCATTCGGCCAGATCCTAACTGGTTATTTTGTAAAAATTCCTCACTGAGTTTGCATATTTGTACAGCTACACAATGGTTGCAAATGTCTACCATTTCCAACTGAATTACTTTGCAATCACAATTGCCAACAAATCTTGAGAGTGGAGAAGGATATATTCTGATCATTTTATGTAGTACAGCAAAACTGCCCTCTTTTCCAGCCTCCCCAGATCCATGTTAATATAATCCAGTGTCTCCAGTGGTTTATGATGCCTTAACCACAGTGTGGTGTGGGGTTTCATATTGTGATTCAAAATCTAAATACTGCAAACCACAGTGAGAATAGAGTCTACAACAGGAAACATGTGGCTTAACCACAACCACCACCTTTACTGGGCTTAAAAGATGATGAGTTTCATGCAAAAAGAGTGGGTAGGTGGGTGATTTAAATATCTGTATTGCACATGCAGTTATACCACAAGAAATGTAAACCTTGTTACTGGGAAGCAAATAAGCATAAAGCACCATTTATCAAAGGTTAGTAATTCAGGGTCCATTTTATTCCTAGGGGTACTGCAGCCAATAACAAGTGATAACCATTAGTAAATGAGCCCCTCAATGCACAGCGGGTCGATTTCAGAATTGAAGTGACAAAACCAGGTATTGTGGAGCTATTATTCAACAGCAGAAAGGACAATTTACAAAAATTAAATACTTGAAAAGCATAAATAAAATCACCAAATATTAAATTTCTGGTTTCTTAACAACTCTATTCTTAGTTTTAATATACCTTCCAAAACTATGAAGTCTCATTCCCAATCCTTTCTGATTCATCTGGCTACCCTTGAATGAATAAAATGCAACAGTCTTCTAAAGCAGGGGGCTTTGAACCCAGTTTTTAAGAGAATGCATATCCAGTCTAGTTTTCAAGATAGCCACAATGAATATGCAAGAGACATACCTGCATACAAGAAGATAATGCATGCAAATTCTCTCTCATGCATTGCATATTTATTTGTGGGCTATCTTGAAAACCTGACTGGCTGAGTGTGTCCCAAGGATTGGGTAAGAATAACTGTTCCAGAAGAATATGTGGAAGCCAGTACACTAGGGGTGTCAAAGTCCCTCCTCGAGGGCCGCAATCCAGTCGGGTTTTCAGGATTTCCCCCAATGAATATGCATGAGATCTATTAGCATACAATGAAATTGTGCATGCAAATAGATCTCATGCATATTCATTGGGGAAATCCTGAAAACTCGACTGGATTGCGGCCCTCAAGGAGGGACTTTGACACCCCTGTAGTACACCAACAGAATTCAAGAAAGCAAGGAACAAGCACAGGGGATCTTTGCAGAGTCGGTGAGAACTAAGGAATGGTATCGAAGTTTAGTGACCGAATTTAGCCCCGACACAGCTACAGCAAAATGCTAGCTGGCCATCATCGGCTAAGGCGGGATTAAAGTGGAGCATTTTGTGAAGACAAGTTGAACAGTAGCGCATGCTATGAAGATAAGTAAAATTGCTTTTGCTTTAAGTGATTGTGTGAATTTGTTAGAGACTGCACGTTAAGTAGCACAAGTCAAGTTATCAGTTATGAAGTGATTACATTTTGTTTTGAAGGTTGAATTAATTGATGAAGGGGAAATTTTTCTGCCTTTGAGGTTTCTCCTAACCAGTAACCTGTCCACTTAAAAACCCAGATGTGACAGGTTGGAGTCTGAGGCTTTCCTCCCCTTTCAAACATTGGTTCTTTCTTTCTCCTGAAGTTTGTAAGGGTGTTGTAGAAGTTATTGTTACAAGCACAGGGGGATCCCAGGTCTCAATCATTTTGGGTTAAAGTTCTCCTCTGTTAACACGTTTCTGTGACATACATTTATTTAAAAGATTTATATCCTGCATATCCAAAAATCTATATGGTAAATGAAGACATAGAGGCTTCCACTAAGAAGTTGTCTGAACATGAAAAATCTTTTGCTTCCATTGTCAGACCAAAGCCAAAGTCAGCTTCTGCAAAACCTTCACGCCCTACTCCACGTTATACTCCAAGGGCAGCTCCTTACACTCGAGCTCCTTCCAATAAACCGCAGCAGCAGAAGCAACAGAAACCTCTGCCTTCTGCTGCACCTAAGGCTTCGCAATCTTTTTGACTGTCTAAAACAGAGAATAACCTCCATCGTTCTGCTTCTGTCCTTCTTCCCCCTCCCCCCTCCCCATAGGAGGTCATCTCTATCATTTGCATGGCCACCCCGGTCAATCAGAAGTCTGTTTTTATAAATGTGTACTTAACTTTTAGCTTTCAACAATGTCCCAAATAGAACATCATAGGACAATGGTAGAGAGAGACACAGAGTATCATATTAATTTTTCCCCATATTGATTTCCAAAAATTGAGTATCAAGGTACAATAAAATAACAAGTGATCCAGTGTCCCTACATCAAGATGACAGTGCCAGCATCTATTAGACTTTGAACTATCCAAATTTTGTAAACTAACTCGGATCTCAAAAATTCTATATAACAAAAAGAACCAAGTTTGTCTCTTAGATGCTGACGCTGTACATCTCATTTTCCAAGTCCAAAAACCTAAATCGGTTGTACTTCTAATACCACTATTTTTCTTTAGTGCAGAAATTTTTCTTCAAAATTAAATATAGTAGTTGATCTTTTTCACTGTCTATTATCCAATTCTATAGTGCTATTTGAGCATGCAGCATTGTACAAACACACTATCAATACTCAACAGAGATTACTGTATATACTCAAATATAAACTGATCCGAATATAGACAGAGGTATCCTTCCATCCGCCCAAAAGGAGGGAAAGGTTGATGAATACAAACTGAGGTTAGAAATTTGGGTTATCATGGTGAGCCAATCTATAAAAACTCCTCCCTATTAGTTATCTCATAAGTCATTAATCATAAAAAGATCTATGATGCATATATACCAAAGCTAACATTCATAACAAGGCCCCCATAAAGGAAAAAGCAACTACAAACAAAAAATTAAATTTAACTTCAAGTCGCCATATGCTGTATGAAGTGCAAACCAGAGAAAGAAACATAGAAACAGCACTCTACACTTTGGAAACCAAAAAAGAAAGCAGCACAAATTTACTGTAAAACTGCATTTTCTATTCATGAAAATAAAAATATTTTTCTACCTTTGTTTTATCTATTTTATTCATGCTTATCCTACTTTCTGCTTTCTTCTATCTTTTCAGAGTCTCCAGTCCATCTGTCACTTCTCTCCCTTCCTGTCTTAAGAACATAAGAAGTTGCCTCCGCTGAGGCAGACCAGAGGTCCATCTTGCCCAGCGGTCCGCTCCCGCGGCGGCCCATCAGGCCTATTGCCTGAACAGTGGTCCCAGACTAATTTTGTAACTTACCTCTAATCCTAACCCTAAACCTACCTCCACTCCTATCTGTACCCCTCAATCCTTTTGTCCTCCAGGTACCTATCCAAACCTTCTTTGAAGCCCTGTAGCGTGCTCCTGCTTATCACATCTTCCAGTAGCGCGTTCCATGTATCCACCACCCTCTGGGTGAAAAAGAACTTCCTGGCGTTTGTTCTAAACCTTTCCCCTTTCAATTTCTCCGAGTGCTCCCTTGTACTTGTGGGTCCCCATAATTTGAAAAATCTGTCCCTGTCTACTTTTTCTACGCCCTTCTTCTTTACTTCCTCTCCTACATCCATCTCTGACTTTAACCTTTTCCTTTCAGTTTACCTCCATTTATTTTTCTGCATCTCTATCTGCTTTAACTTACAGCTTTCTATCTCCCTCATCCTATTATTCTCCAGTTATTTTGCTAACTATCCCCTCCCTTTCAGCATCTTCTCTCTCCCCCCTTCTCTGTCAGCATCTCTTCTGTCTATTTCTCCAATGTCGGTCCAGAGGAAGGCTACTAAAATGGTGAGTGGTCTTCGTGATAAGGTGTATGGGGACAGACTTAAAGATCTCAATCTGTGTACTTTGGAGGAGAGGGGAGATATGATAGAGATGTTTAAATACCTATGTAATATAAATGTGCATGAGTCAGTCTCTTTCATTTGAAAAGAAACTCTGCAATGAGAGAGCATAGGATGAGCCTAAGAGGTGATAGGCTCCGGAGTAATCGAAGAAAATACTTTTTTACAGAAAGGGTGGTAGGTATGTGGAACAGTCTCCCAGAAGAGGTGGCGGAAACAGAGACTGTGTCTGAATTCAAGAGGGCCTGGGAAAGGCACGTGGGATCTCTCGGAGAGAGAGATTATGGTTACTGCAGATGGGCAGACTAGAAGGGCCATTTGGCCTTTATCTGCCGTCATGTTTCTATATCTAGAACCTTCTTTGTCTTCTTACTGCCTCCACCCTATGTCCAGAATCTCATCTTCTTATTCACCTCGTCTGTTTTACTTTCCTTCACCCTACAACCCATATGTCCAGCATTCTCCCATGTCCCTTTTTTCTTCCTTATCTAATCTAGAAGTTTTTTCTCCCCCCCTTCCTAAGCTAACCAGCCCACCATCTTCCCCCATCCCATTCCAGTACCTCTCCTCTGTTCCCTATCTTAATCAAACATCTTCCTTCTATTACCCAACTCCTTTCATAATTGCTATTTCTCCTCCACCCCCAAGCAAGCATCTACATCCTTTTATCCTTTGCCTCTTCCAGCACTCAGATGCCATCAACTCTGCCTTTGGCCCGGATCCCGCTAAACTGGACAGCAATAATAAAAACAGGGCTTCCTGTCAAGTGAAGGAGGTCCTTCTCCAGTGCATTTATGCTGCAGAGGTGTAAATATCTCCATTAGATCTCCCCTCTTCCACCTTTCTTCCAAGAACTTTTAAGTCAGTCCTCATATGTTTTATCATGAAGAACACAAGAACATTTTAGTAATTCCCCTCTTAACCAACTCCCATCCTGCTTATGGTCTTTTTTTTTTTTTTTTAGGTGTAGACTCCAGGACTGTATATAGGGCTAGATTCACTAAGAACACTGATCGTGTCCCAACCAGTTAGCGACCCAATTTTCCTGACCCGATTCACTAACCTATGTGCTGATCATCCTCTGATCCGCACATGCAAATGAGGAGAATTGGCATGTAAAGTAGGCAGGCAGCGATTCACTAACAAAAAACGAACACCAACTGGGGTGGGCTGATCAGATCAAGAAACAAGCGACTGCTGGGGATCAATCACTCATGTCCTTTCCGACTGCATCCTGCTCTCTGCCCCGACTCGCCACCCTGTCTCTGTCCTGACTCACCACCCTGCTTCTGCCCCAACTCTCCTTGCCTTCATCGCAATGCAAACCCATGGTTTTAACCCACGGGTTTAAAGCAGGTTAAAACCACGGGCTTGCGAAGTAAAATAAAGTTTTTAAAAAAGGTCACTGCTCTGTAAGCATGTGCAGACCATCTACATCTGGTCTGCGCATGCGTCGGGATCGCTGTTCAGCGATCTGTGCAGTCGGTTGGGGGCGTGATTCCAATTGTCCCCATTTGCATGAGGATGCGTTGTGAATCAACCCCCGGCCATGGATTGGACCCGGATCGGATCAGTAGGGGAGTGAATCTGCCCCATAGTACTCTAAATGCGGTTGTCAGAGAATTATACAGAGGCATTATTACCTCTATTTTCATGTTGGCCACACCTCTTCCTATGTAGACAAACATCTTTCTGGCTTTTACTGTTGCTTTTTCTCCTTGTTTGGCTAACTTAAGGTCAAACATGATTCACCTCTAGGTCTGCTCTTTCACAAACGGAAGGGTACTGTACTGCTCACGTGGGTTTTTGCAACTCAAATACATTCTAGACCAGGGGCAGGCAACTGGTATACACACAGGGCCGCTTGAATGTCAGCACTATCCCTGGTGGACTGCAGCATTACATAATGATTGAACCAGAAATGCAGAGACCTTCTGTGATAATGAGAGAAAATTATCTAAAAAATTAATGTAAACAAACTGCTAGAGTGGCTTTTCAGAAAATATAGTATTTAAAAATTGCCAAAACTCTGGTTAATGATGTTTTGAGCATTTACTTCTCATGGTCTTGTGGGCTGCATTCAGCCCACAGTCTGCAGGTTGCCTACCCATGTTCTAGGCCAGTGTATTGCAAACTGTGTGCCGTGGCACACTAGTGTGCTACTCAAGACTTCAGATGTGCATCGAGAAACCAGGAAGGAGGAGAGGCACCAGCACTGTTTGACTGCCTACAAGATGTGCCTCTCCTCCTCCTTGGCGTCTCTCCTCTTATTATTGCCTCTTCTTTGTCAGCACCCCCACACTAGCAGCTCAGGGTCCTGTCTAGAGGGCCTCTGCATGCGCTTGACATCACAGCGATGTCTGAACATTTCCGGGTGCCATCGAGCCACAGCCACCGGTTTAGTGTGCTGCAGCTCGTAAAGTTTGTGAGACACTGTTCTAGACCATTCTTCAAACTTCCCTGGATCCGTCCTCATTTTATTCAATCCATCCAAGGTGTCTAGCCTATTGCAAATTTTGGAATCATCCAAGAACAGGCTTTCCCAGCAGTTTCACTTACAAAAAAAAATGTTTAAAAATTAAAAAAAAAACCCCACCCAAACCAAGAAGCAATCCTTACAGCATACCACTGGTAATGCCCTTTTCCTCAGAGTGAACTCTATTTACCATTACCCTTTTGTTTGTCTTCAAGTTAACCAGTTTCTAACTTGGTCAGTCATTTTAGGGCCCACACCAAAGATGCTCAGTTTATACTGCCTTATAATCTTTAACATGTGTGGTATTTATTTATTTTAGTATTTATATACCACTTATAACTTAAGTGGTGTACATTCAGGTACTCAAGCATTTTCCCTATCTGTCCTAGCAGGCTCACACTCTAGCTAATGTATGTGGCGCAACGGGGGATTAAGTGACTTGCCCAGGGTCACAAGGAGCAGTGTGGGATTTGAACCCACAACCTCAGGGTGCTGAGGCTGTGACTAACCACTGCAAAGAAAAATGGGGAGACCCAATGATCCACAGTGAAAACAATCCACCGATGAAAACAAAAACAAAAAACTGTGGATACAGATGTTTTGGAGATAATTTATTATACACTGACATATAAAAACATAAAAAATACAGTGATAAAAATCCAGCTAGACCCTACACGTCCGTGTTTCGGTGAACACGCCTTCCTCAGGGGTCCAATGGTTTGCAAACTCACATATAAAGAATTGGACTGAAAACAGTCTATTGTCTTTAAACATGTGAGCAAAGAACACCGCAGACAAACTGAAGCAGCAAAAAAACCGCTATGTCTGCGGTGTTCTTTGCTCACCTGTTTAAAGACAATAGGCTGTTTTCAGTCCAATTCTTCATATGTGAGCTTGCAAACCATTGGATCCCTGAGGAAGGCATGATCGCCAAAACACAGACCGTGTAGGGTCCAGCTGGATTTTTATCACTGTATTTTTTATCATTGTACTTTTTAAATTGAATTTTCATGTTTTTATATGTCACTCTAACCACTGCACCACACTGCTTAACATCAAGATAGCCCTCTACCCATAACTCCTCCTATCCCTCAAGGAGGTGACTAAGTGCACTACAATAACCAACACCACAGTATATACTGTATGAACTATCCCCCATAGAACAGAAAATCATCAGTCACTGATGCCCAGTCTAATCCTCACCCATTTTTTTGAAAGGTTCCCATTCTATTTTGGCATAGGGTCCTCAATTTTTGACATCAAGCAATTTATCCTTCACCTTTGCTATGGTTGTTTTCAGGCCCCAGTCAAAACTAGCTAACTGGCTGTAACTCCGTGGGCTATCAATGGCTATTTTTCTTGCAGTAGTTTAGCTTCCTTCCGATCAGGAGGAGGATCCTTGACAGAAACTAGCATCTATCCATACATGTTTGTTGCTGCACTACAGAAAACAAATAAAACTAGAGATCCAGGGGGAGGGGGAGAGTAACAAATCGAAACTCTCACTACAAAACAATAAGCTCCTTGTTTTCTCAGAACATGTAGAGAAATTTAATTAAAATTCATTTCAACCAAATGAATCATAGATGTGTCAGTATAAATGCATACCAATAAATAACTTCAGATGATGCAGAAAGCTAAGGATAATTTTGCAAAATTAAAAGAAAATATATACGGTTTTGGCATTTAAAGCAATTTGATCGTATTTCCTACTTTTATAAATGTGTTAAAAATGCAAAAGTGAAAACACAGTAGTCCTGATTATCTGATCTTCTGTTATCCAATGTTCTGGATTTTTTGACAGCTGGTAATCTGGGCTCCACGCCTCCCTACCAAACAGGGATTAGACATCCCCCCCCTTTCTTTCTGAAGCCTGTCTAAGTGCCTTAAAACTGCTGCTAGAGGTGCAGCACCAATTTTACTATCATCCATAGGACCCACCTCAAATATAATAATCAAGACTCTCTGTAGTCTCAAAAGCACAGTTACTTACCGTAACAGGTGTTGTCCAAGGACAGCAGGCAGATATTCTCTAAATATGGGTGACGTCACCGAAGGAACCCCCTAGTGGACGTCTTCGCAAGCAGACTTGCTCGAAGACCTTCAGGCTTGTGATTGGCCCACGCATGCTTGCGTGCCCCTCCCGCCCTGCCTAGGGCATGTGTGTCCTCAGTTCAGATAGCAAGCAAAGAAGCCAACCACGGGGAGGTGGGTGGGTTGCGAGAATATCTGCCTGCTGTCCCTGGATAACACCTGTTACGGTAAGTAACTGTGCTTTATCCCAGGACAAGCAGGCAGCATATTCTCTACATGTGGGTGACCACCAAGCTAACCAGAAAGGGATGGAGGGAGAGTTGGCAATTTAGGAGAATAGATGTTGCAAAACCGACTACCCAAAGTGGCCATCGCGCCTGGAGAAAGCATCCAGACAGTAGTGAGAGGTGAACGTATGAACCGAGGACCAAGTGGCAGCCTTACAGATTTCTTCAATGGGAGTGGAGGGAAGGAAAGCAACAGACTCCGCCATCGCCCTGAACCTGTGGCCTGTGACTCGACCCAGCAGGGAGAGACCAGCCTGAGCGTAACAGAAAGAAATACAAGCGGCCAACCAGTTAGAAATGGTCCGCTTAGAGACAGAGCGACCCAAGCGATTAGGATCAAAGGAAAGGAACAGCTGGAGAACAGAACGATGAGGAGCACTGCGTTTCAAGTAGAAGGCCAGTGCACGCTTATAACCAAGAGAATGTAGAGCCACTTCCCCAGGATGAGAATGGGGCTTCGGGAAAAACACAGGAAGAACAATGGATTGGTTGATGTGAAAATCAGAAACAATCTTAGGCAAGAACTTAGGATGGGTATGGAGAACCACATTATCATGATGGAAGACAGTGAAAGGTGGGTCTGCTACCAAGGCTTGAAGCTCACTGACCCGACGGGCAGAAGTGAGAGCAATAAGAAACACATCTTTCCAAGTAAGATACTTCAAGTGAGCCCGCGCAAGCGGCTCGAACAGGGGTTTCATCAATTGAGCAAGGACCACGTTAAGATCCCAAACCACCGGAGGAGGTTTGAGGGGCAGATGAACATGGAAAAGTCCTTTCATGAAGCGGGAAACCACAGGATGAGCAGAGATAGGCTTCCCGTCAATCGGCTGATGAAAAGCAGCAATGGCACTAAGGTGGACTCGAACCGAAGAGGACTTGAGCCCAGCGCCAGACAAGTGCAACAGATAATCCAGTACAGCTGACAAGGAGGCAGACATCAGCTCCAGCTGCCGAGTAGCACATCAGGAAGAAAAGCGGGTCCACTTCTAATGGTAACATTGGCGAGTGAACTCCTTCCGAGATGCCTCCAGGACATCCAGCACAGGCTGGGAAAACTGGAACGAGGGCATTAAGTCTCGGGGAACCAAGCTCTTAAGTGCAGAGACTGGAGGTTGGGATGAAGCAGAGAACTCTGACTCTGTATAAGCAGAGAAGGAAAAATAGGCAGAGGAAGAGGCTCCCTGGAACTGAGTTGCAACAGAAGGGAGAACCAAGGTTGTTGGGGCCACCGAGGAGCTATCAGAATCATGGTGGTATGCGAAGACTTGAGCTTGATGAGAATCTTCAGAATCAGAGGGAATGGAGTGAACGCATACAGGAACTCGTCCGTCCAATCCAGAAGCAAGGCATCCTCCTAGATCCTGAGAGGAGTGTAAACCCTGGAGCAGAAGCGGGGCAACTTGTAATTGAGGGGGGATGCGAACAGATCGACGATCCGAGTCCCCCAACGAGCAAACACCTGACGCAGGGTCACGGAATGGAGGGACCACTCGTAAGGCTGCAGAAGATGACTCAACTTGTCTGCCAGACAGTTCCGCTGGCCCTGAATGTAGACAGCTCGAATGACTATGTTGTGGCGGATGGTCAAATTCCAGAGCCGCATCGCCTCCTGGCACAGGGACCTGGACCCCGTGATCCCTGTTTGTTGATATAATACATAGCGACCTGGTTGTCCGTTCGAACTAGCACCACCCGGTCATGAAGAAGATGACAAAAGGCTTTCAGAGCAAGGAAAATCGGCTGAAGCTCCAAAAGATTGATGTGACAAAGGCGGTCGGCACGGGACTAAAGACCCTGGGTGCACAGACCGTCCAGATGAGCCCCCCAAGCATAGGTCGACGAGTCCGTCAAGAGAACCTTTTGCGGAGGAGAAGCATGGAACAGAAAACCTCTGGAGATTGGAAGCGAGCATCCATCAACGGAGAGACCTCCTCAACAAAGGAGTCACGACAATGCGTCGGGAGAGAGAATCCCGATCTTGATTTCATTGGGACGCCAGAGTCCATTGAGGAACACAGAGGTGAAGTCTGGCAAAAGGAGTCATGTGAACCGTGGAGGCCATGTGACTTAGGAGAAACATCATGAGCCGAGCCGGCGCCGAGTGTAGATGGATCACCCTTCAGCACAAACGGATTAGGGCCTCCTGACGAGGGAGAGGCAAGAAGGAGCGGAGACGAACCGTGTCCAGGACCGCTCCGATGAACTCGAGAGACTGGGTTGGGCAGAGGTGAGACTTGGCTCTTTAGCCTGTCTATCTGCCTGAGGACATTCTCTTGGCTTACCTCTAGTTGGACCAGCTTATCATCCTGATCTCCATTTACGATCTCTTCGAGTTCAGGAATGTTGGTTGTGTCTTCCCTCGTGAAGACTGACGTGAAGAACTCATTTAACTTGTCAGCTATCTCTTTTTCCTCTTTTACCACTCCCTTTCTGTCTCCATCATCCAAGGGTCCCACTTCCTCCCTTGCTGGTTGCTTCCCCTTAACGTACCTGAAGAATGATTTGAAGTTTGTTGCTTCCCCTGCCAGTCTCTCTTCATATTCTCTTTTTGCTTTCCTAACCACTCGGTGACACTCCCTTTGGTGTTCTTTATGCTCATTTACGCACTTACGCCACCTTATCTCATCAGATGCTACTTAGTACATATGTTTTATTGTCATGTCTATATTGTAAATTATTTTCATGTCTATTGTAATTTATATAAATTATGCCATCTCTGTCCTGTCTCGATTATTATGGATGTACTTTGTAACCCGTTCTGGGCTCCTTTGGGAGGACGGACTAAAAAATTGAATAAATAAATAAATTTGCAGATGACGCTAAACTGTTCAAAGTTGTTAAAACACATGCAGATTGTGAAAAATTGCTTGTAGACCTTAGGAAATTGCACTGGGTGTCCAAGTGGTAGATGAAATTTAATGTGGACAAATGCAAAGTGATGCACATTGGGAAGAATAACCCAAATCAGTTACCGGATGCTAGGGTCCACCTTGGGGGTTAACACCCAAGAAAAGGATATGGGTGTCTTTATAGACAATACGATGAAACCTTCCGCCCAATAATAATAATAATAACTTTATTCTTCTATATCGCCACAATCTTGCGACTTCTAGGCATGTGTGGCGGTGGCCAAATAAGCAAACAAGATGCTAGGAATTATTAAAAAAGTAATGGTTAACAAGACTAAGAATGTTTTAATTAAGAACATAAGAAGTTGCCTCCGCTGAGGCAGACCAGAGGTCCATCTCGCCCAGCGGTCCGCTCCCGCGGCGGCCCATCAGGCCTATTGCCTGAGCAGTGGTCCCTGACTATTTCTATAACCTACCTCTACTCCTATCCCTATAACCTACCTCTACTCCTATCTGTACCCCTCAATCCCTTTGTCCTCTAGGAACCTATCCAAACCTTCTTTGAAGCCCTGTAATGTGCTCCTGCCTACCACAGCCTCCGGAAGCGCGTTCCATGTATCCACCACCCTCTAGGTGAAAAAGAACTTCCTAGCGTTTGTTCTAAACCTGTCCCCTTTCAATTTCTCCGAGTGCCCCCTTGTACTTGTGGTTCCTCATAATTTGAAAAATCTGTCCCTGTCTACTTTTTCTATGCCCTTCAGGATCTTGAAGGTTTCTATCATGTCTCCTCTAAGTCTCCGCTTCTCCAGGGAGAACAGCCCCAACTTTTTTAGTCTGTCAGTATATGAGAGATTTTCCATACTCTTTATCAGCTTAGTTGCTCTTTTCTGGACTCCCTCAAGTACTGGGGTCTGGTGCATGGCGGAGTTGTGGTTCTTCTGTACATGTTTACTGTTGCTGGGTGGGGGGTTCTGGGGTGATAATGTAAAATGTGGGACAAGTGTTAATTTTTGTATTGCTTTGCTACCTGTTTGGGTGCTGTCCTCAATAATAAAAACTTTTTTGAATAAAATATCAAATGCCAATGGTTGCATAGCTTCTCTTTCCCCACTCCTTGGGATCTTGCAGGTACTTGTGACCTGGGTTGGCTATTGTTGGAAACAGGATACTGGGCTCGATGGACCTTCGGTCTGTCCCAGTAATCACAACTTATATATAATGGCAACTTACCCTTCTGGCTTTGCAAACATGAGACTAAGATCCTGTGGAGATCTGTCTATCCATAATGATTTGCAGCATTAAAGCTATTGTTTTTGCCAACTTTAAATATACTTTACATGAAATCTCAAGAAATTCTGCTGCAAAACTGAAATGATTTTTCTATTTCCTCACCCCATATAACAGACTACTAAACAACTGGTGCAAAAACACTAGCAAAATTCAAATATATGAAGTGCAATGCTTAAGAGGCAAAGAAGTAGGTTCAAAATTCTGTTAAAAGCAGGCAAGAGCTTTATACCTGCAGAATCCACCTTCATAATCAAAATCAAGTTACAACAAAGGCAGTTGTATTCAGCTTGGCAGAATTTCAAACTGGTGAGCCTCTCATATTTCACTACTCTACTTTAAAAAAAGAAAAAAAAGGAAAGAAATTGAAGGAGGAAGATTAGGTTTCTGCAAGTCTGTTCCACTGCCAAGCAAAGGACTTCTTTTAAACAAAACAAAAAACCCTTTAGGGCCTTCAGGGGGGCAAAAAATATTATGGTACTGACAGGGTAGAGGAGGCTGTCCTTGAAGGAAAATACAGAACAGCAATTTCAGGATTATGGTATGAAATAAAGCATTCTCCACATGCCAAAATTTTTGGGCCCTTCTCATGCACAATAAAGGTCTGTCTCTGTGTAAGATTTCTGGTACAAAACAGGCATAAGGCTCGTTCAATTGTTTTATTGTCCAACAGTAGATTTTGGTTTTTTTTTTAAATATATTTTGCCTGCCAGTTTCCTCCTGCTCCTTCACGTTTCCAGCTCAACTGGAAAGAGGACTGATCTGGCTCTAGCTTTTTTTTTTTTTCTTTTTTTCTTAACTACCCTGGGAACTTTTACCTCTAATTTTTATCCTCTCCTAACTAGGTATGTGCAGCCTAAATCAATTTGCAAAAAATAAGTTCCTAGGTGTGAAAAATCTAAGCAAAAACTAATAAGATCAAATAAATCAGTAGAATGTCAACAAAATTAATAATCGATAATTTGACCCAAGTCAGCTATTGTGTTTTTTTATCATCTGCTAAATAAGAATTAAAAGTTGTTGTATAACCGCTGTGCTGGATATTAGGGATGTAGTGGAAGATGTGGTAACTCATTTAGGCTCCTTTTACAAAGCTGCTTTATGCTTTATAGCCAGCCACAGTGGTATTAGCTCCGACGCTTCTTATCTTTTATTCTTGAGCTCAACCACAGAACAAAAGATAAGAAGAACGGGAACAAGATAAAGAAAACATCTTGCTAGATAAATTCCTACTTTCTTCACTTTTGATTTTGTATTTGAGTTTATATTTCGTTAATGCTCACTGCACCAGTGGATAGAATATTTTGTTATTCTTGTAAAAGTATCAATATTAACCCGTTCAGTTGAATTTTTCCTTCTATGTTCCGATAACTGAGGGTTTCCATCCATTTCATTGTGTTATCGATGACATTCTACTGATTTATTAGGTCTTATTATTTTTGCTTTGATTTTTCATACTTAGGATCTTATTTTTTGCATTATATATTTTTCTTCAGAATACCTATGGATTATTAGTTGTGAAAGCCTAAATCAATTTAGCACATACTAAATTTAATGCATATTAAATAATTTGTGTATGTTAAAACACTATGGCGCACATTAATACATTTCTATCAAAACGAATGTGTGGAAAATGGGAGGGGGGGGGAGAGGGCAAATTAAACAAAACTAAACAAAAATTTTTTGCCTGTGCACATCCATAGCACCTACTATTTTTGTGTAGGACTTTTCTGTAGCCCCCCATTCCCCTTCTGGTTGAGGGCCCAAGCAACTGTTACTATTTCCTGACTCAAAGCAAAATAGGTTTCTTGGCATAGACAGACAACTGAATTCTGACAATGAGCTCTGTATTCTCTCATTTTATTTCTTATAGATACTTAGACCATTTGCACACATTACTTTTCATGTGGTATCCCTAATCTGTTTGCTCTACACACCAATCCTTACTTATTTCTCTACAGTTTCAACCAGTAGCTGGCATAGGCCAGACCAACTCAACCTGAATGTTGGAGATGTCTGAGTAGGTGGATACTCTCAACCCTGGGGCCAAGCTTGAGCCTAATGCTATAAGAATGATGCTGAATGAGAGCTTGCAAGAACTCTATTTCAGTCCCAACAGTGAGGAAAGTCCAGGTTAAAGTAGATTGCGAAACCTTTTTCAAAGCTCTCTCACAAATTTTGTAATTAAATGTTAAGCAATTTCTTCAGATAGGTATAAAAATGGAAGTGTTTGATCGCATACACTTGGAGCTGTGGGACGATGTGGCAATGCCATTAAACTAAACTAAACCTTGGGTTTATATACTGCACCATCTCCATGAATGCGGAGCTCGGCACGGTTTACAGGAAGAAAGATGAGAGAGGAACTACAGTGGAGAGATTAAAGAGTTAGGTGTAAAGGGGGAAGGTGAGAGGCCTAAGAGGGGGGAAGTGTTACAGTTTTGAGAATAACCAGGTTTTTAGGTGTTTGCGGAAGAGTTGGAGGGAGCTTGAGGTTCGGAGAGAGGCGGTGAGGTTATTCCAGATCTCAGTGATTCTAAAGGGGAGGGATGACCCAAGTTTGCCTACATGGGAAATACCTTTTATGGAAGGGAAGGATAGTTTAAAAATTTTGGAGGATCTGGAGGAAGTAGGGGTTGGGGAGTTCCAGGATAGAGGGATAACGGCAGGAAGGATGCCATGTAGGATCTTGTAGGCCAGACACGCACATTTGAAGTGGATCCTGGGGATTACTGGGAGCCAATGGAGCTTAGACAGGAGTGGTGAGACGTGATCAAATTTGCTTTTCGCAAAAACAAGCTTAGCTGCGGCGTTCTGAATCCGCTGAAGTCTGTGGAGGCTTTTCTTGGTTAGGCTGAGGTAGATAGAATTGCAATAATCCAATCTGGAGAGGATGATGGATTGTACTAGGACTGCGAAGTGTTTTTGGTGAAAATAGGGTCTGACTTTCCTTAGCATGTGAAGGCTGAAGAAGCATTTCTTCACCAGGGATTGGAGATGTTCGTTGAAGGATATTAACCCCTAAGCCTATATTTGGGTACATGGAGTAGCATCTACTACTTTTAAAACTGAGCGGGGAACCAGGTATGGATACTCTTTATCACCACTTTTATTTGTACATATTTTAGATCCCTTAATCAGAGAGATTGTAAGCAATTCCAATATGCAAAGAGAATGGGTGGCAGGTATAGAATTTAACATTTCTGCTTTTGCAAATGACTTTTGGTCCACTTAAGTCATCTCCGAAAATCACTACCAACACTTCTAGAGAGCATTCTGGAATATGTGGATTTTTCAGGCTTCAAACTGAACATTGTATAGAATTGGAAGCCTATTTTTTTTGTTTTCTATCCTGTTCTCCCTGCAAGTGGCGGGGCCGGCAGGATATTTATTATCTTTATTATGTTATTTCCCACGCCACACAAGAACTCTACTGTGCATGCTCAGGATCAGCCTTACATGGACGTCAATCGCAACAGCCAAAAGACTGCTGTATCCACGGTGTGAGCAGAAGGTCGAATTTCTTCCGAGGCCGTGCATGCATCTTCCCAATACTCACAATAGGTCTTGTATTGTATTTGCAAATATATATATATATATATATATATATATATATATATATTATATATATATATATATATATATTTATTTATTTATTTTAACAGAATTGGTTAGAAAGAGGAGGAGCGATTGTTCTGGAGAAAGGAGGAGTTTTTAACAAGAGACTCCAAACCTACAACTGTGTTTGTAAGAAAAATTAAATTTTATTACACAAAGACTCTCAAAAAAATATTCAATAAAATGCTTCTCATCAACTGTTTTTCTATTTTGTTTCCCAACAACTACTCAGGTAAGTATTTCTCTATTTCTTTACTTGTACTCTTTCAATGTATTTCCTTTTTTACACTTAATTTTTTGTTCTTTCCTTACAGGATTTCATTTTAACTTTCAGAAGGTAAGTATTCAATTTCTTATCGTGTCCCAAATAAAAATAATAATAGTGTGCACACTAGTAAAGTAAAAAGAACCTTTGTCTTCAGGCCCACTGCGCTAGAGCTCACCATCGACACTGGGAATGCTAGAATAATCTTTGGAACTTCCGATTAAAATCAGGAACTGGAACTAGAATCACTGGAACTTCCAATCAAAATCTGGAACTTGACTTTCTGTTAACAATTGCTTTGTTGTACCTACTGCCTAACTCAAAATAAGTCAATAAGGCAAAACCTTAACTTCCTCAGTGATGTATCCTTATGTTCTTCTTTGACTTTTTGTGTTTGCTAGCTGTTTCCAGAAAAATAAATTTAATTTAATTGATTCCTTAAATCAGGGCTGTCCAAGTCCGGTCCTCGAGATCTACTGGCAGGCCAGGTTTTCAGGATTTCTACAATGAACATGCTTGAGAGAGATTTGCATACCAAGAAGGCAGTGCATGCAAATCTCTCTCATGCATATTCACTGTGGATATCCTGAAAACCTGGCCTGCCAGTAAATCTCGAGGACCGGACTTGGGCAGTCCTGCCTTAACTTTTCCCAGTAACAAGTGTGCCACTCACTCTTTCTACTTGCATTCAGTCTCAAATTAATATAATCTGTGTCTTTAAGGGATCTTAAAAAAACCTGCTGCATTTAGAACTCTGCACAGCACTATTCAATGTTTTAGAATCTTCACCAGCAGAATTCTATTTTTTTCTGTGACTCATAAAAATCCCTTTTAAAAACCCAAATCAGAGGAATTCTTTCTAATCTCACCCATAAATACTCAAAAGTAATTATTTTCTCAAATTCCCTTTTAAAACCCAGCTAAAATAACTTTTCTTTAACTTAGTTATTTAAATTGTATTTCAATTAAATTGTATTTTAATTGATGGCCAAGTTAGTGGCACTGACCAGATAACTTTAAGATCACGTTCCTGAGCTGCTGGCGTTTTTGCTTCTTATCGATATGCTGCACAAACGGAAAGTGACTTGACTCCCTTACAATCATTTCGACAGCATCCGATAGAGCATTTTTTGCCCGCGATCTGCTCTCAAACGGGCAACGGAAGCCTCGCAGTGAGAGATGGTGAAAAAGATCCAATTGCACAGGGGCATGAGATCTTGCTGTTGCCCCCATCTTCAGTAGCACCTCCCTACCTGGCTGAAGTTGTCGCTGTGAAGGCAGGAACTCAGGCTGCTGGAGGTGGCTACTAAACCTGCTGAGGAGACAATAATGGCAGATGAGCTTCCACCAATGGAGACTAGCATGGGGGAATTGATTCAATTCAATACAAGCAGCTATATGGAGCCAAACTGTGCCAAAAATTTTCATTCGCGATTTTTTTTTTTTTGCCTACTTTGCTGACCTGTAGAAATGGAAGCACGTTCGCAAAAGATTTCAACCTTGGCACAGAAACATGCCCCAAGGTGTTGTACCAAACTGCAAAATTTCAGATTCCTAGGTAGTTTCCTTCTGCCGCAGTGTTTAAGCAAAGTTGGCGTTTTAGGCCACATGAGGCATGGGAGTGGATCGATTGCTTTTGTTCAACCACCCCTAACTCCCGACCAAATTGAGATAGATCCAAAAAAATTTTGCAGAGTTTCATTTGAGACCCTAGACAACACCTCTGTAAAATTTGGTTGAATTTCAAAGGGCTCAAGCCTGGGCGGTTTTCAGTATTGGTCCACTTGACATGGAATGACCCATTTGCAAGTCACCTGAATTTAGGTAATTAATCAGCTTTTCACCTGCTTGCTTCCCTGTCTCATGCTAAAAATAATGGATGGAAGCAGCCAATAAAAATGCTCCATTTTCCCGCTTTGCTTCAAAACTGCTCTCATTCACTTTTATAGATTTCATGCATGTGCCTAACTGGCACTCTCCTATGTGTTCCAGGGTCAATACACACTTTTGCTGCACATGCAGTACAAATAAGGGGCTTTTCCATTATACTGGGCTGTGCCCAGCCTTCTGGCGCACTCCCAACGCCTGCCAGACACCTCCCTATACTACTGCACCAAACGCGGCTATCAAAAGTATTTCGGACCCAGCGACCACCATGCTAGGGTCGGTTACCTTTCCAGCGCTATTCCGATCTTTCCCTGGCCTTTTAGTCCTTCTCTGGGCCTTGGTGAGTATTTGGCGCATTCCCGCGCCTGAGGCTTGCGGTCTAGTCTGGGGCACCTTATGTGGATGTGTGGCTGTCCGCGCATGCGCCAACGCTTCTCTTTGCGTTCCCAGGTGGCCGGCAATCAGCTGATTGCCACAGCACAGGGAACTTGACTGCCGCTTCTTCGGCCCTGCTTGTAAGGGCTCACAATGCCTTCTTCCAGCCTGGGCTGCCTGCAAAAACATGCGGCAGAGCCGCGATCACTCTCCATGCATCTGGGATCGCAGCAGGAATGGCGAAACAAACAGCTGCCAACCTCCAGGTGAGGAAAATAAATAATTTTTTTTAAAAAATTTCCAGTTTTAAAAAATGCCTAAATTTTTAAACTGGTTACATCCCCAACAAGCTCAGAACGGGTTACAGGTTAAATAATATATATAAATAATATAAAGTCAACATGGGTTACAGGTACACATACACAGAAGAAAACCACGTTTAACAGCTCAGAGTAGAATTTGAAAGGGTCAACCTGAATTGGGATTGCTTTTCCTATATATAGATAGAAAAGGGCTGTGATCAGAACTTTTTTCTGCATGTTGGCATTACATTTTTTTCCTGTTGGGCTTTATTTTGACTCAGATGCAATGCTGGTCTCTGGTGGGGAGCTGTAGAATGACGCATCTGAAGTAGAATTAAGCCGGGGGAGGAGGGTCTGTGAACGCAGCTGTGCTTGACTGTCCCATTTGTGAGGCTGGGACGAAATGTAGCGTGCTGGGAGAGAGGCCTAGACCTCAGAAGACGCATGCCTGGATCTAGTGGCTCTGCAGAAGAGGGATCTGCGGGGACCCTGACCCCCTCCCCCTTCCCGTGTCCCACCTTTCCAGTGTATCGCTCAGCTCTTGACAGGTCCGGCCCCATACACTTTCCACTCTCCAGACTTCAGCCACTTATAGCCTAAGACAGGGGTGCCCACACTTTTTTAGCTTGCAAGCTACTTTTAAAATGACCAAGTCAAAATGATCTACCAATAATACAATTTTTAAACACACAAAGCACACTGTACGCAGAGAAAATGTTAATAATCATTTATATTTGGATTTCTTTTTCAAAGAGGTCAAGGCAAATGACTTTAAAATATGCAATGTCACCTCAGTAACAACTATACAAAAATAGACAAATATATCCCCTCCCTCTTTACTAAATTGCGATTGCGGTTTTTTGCGCAGGGAGCTGCGCTGAAAGCCCCGCGCTGCTCTCGACGCTTTTAGGCTCCTTGCGCTAAAATTAGCTACTGCGGTTTAGTAACAAGGGGGCCATAGTGCAAAATATAGACAGCAGATATAAATTCTCAAAATGAACACATTTTGATCACTAAATTGAAAATAAAATCATTTTTCCTACCTTTGTTGTCTGGTGATTTCATGAGTCTCTGGTTACACTTTCTTCTTCTGACTGCATCCAATATTTCTTCCCTTCATTCTGCCTCCTGCATGCTTCATCTCCTCCAGACCTCATTCCATTCACCAACCATCATCTCTGTCCTTCCATGAGTCCAACTTTTTCTTCCTCTCTCCCTGCCCCCTCCCCTTTCTTTCTTTCTGCCTCCCTGCCCCCCTTTCTTACTTTATTTCTTTCTTTCTTTCTGTCTCCCTGCCTCCTATCTTACTTTATTTCTTTCTGTCTCTCTGCCTCCCTGTCTTTCTTCCCAAGCCACCGCCGGGGCTGTCGTCCGGGAACAGGCCCCTAAGCCACTGCCGATGTCTTGGAACAGGCACCCAAGCCACCACCGCTGATACCGTTGAGTTTTCCCTGTTTTCCGACGCTGCAACAGGTCATCAGCTTTCTCCCCGACGTCAATTCTGACATTGGAGAGGAAGTTCTGAGCCAGCCAGGCAGCGATTGGCTGGCCAGAACTTCCTCTCTGATGTCAGAATTGACATTGGGTGGGGGGGAGGGAGGCTGGCATGCCCAGCTCTTCTGTAGTCGCTGCTGGCCTGTTGTGGTGTCGGGGAACAGGGAGAAAGCAAAGGCAAGGCGAGTCGATCACGGAGCCCAGGATGGGCTCCGCAATCGACTCACGTTGCTTTTGTGATCTACTGGTCGATCACGATCGACCTTTTGGGCACCCCTGGCCTAAGAGATTTACATTTAGGTACTCAAGCATTTTTTCCTATCTATCCCAGTGGACTCACACACTATCTAATGTACCTGGAGCAATGAGGGATTAAGTGACTTGCCCAGGGACAACAGCAGCAGCATGGGATCTGAACCTACAACCTTAGGGTGCTGAGAATAAAGCTCTAACCACCGAACCACACACTGCGCCTAATCACTCTTGCATCCTGAGAGGTACATTTCTCCTTACCCTGGGCCTTGGAATCCTTTACTTATTTGGGAATCCAACTTCCCTCAGACCCGAGACATTTATATAAAAGTAACATTACCCATTTGTTCCACTCTATTAAACAGTTGGCAATTTGGAGCTCATTGCTACTCTCTTTGAGCAGCAGAATAAGCTTATTTCATAGAACCTTGTTTTCTAGATGGCTATATGTTTTGCAACACGTTCCCATGTGGATTCAGAGTACAAATATTTGGAAACTAAATTCAGCCTTAAATATTTTTTTGGAAGTGGCAAAAAAAAAAAAAAAAAAGGAAATTGATGATAAAAGGGAACTGGACAATGGGTGGGATGGGTATTCCCAATATGCAATTATATTCCTTTCTCTCCTCTCTTCTACCTTCCAAAGTATTTAGATCAATGCTGTCTTGTTAAAATGTTTATTTTATTTTTATTTTTCCTCTAACTCTACTTTTCACTTCTCTATTACCCTCCAGGTACTTTAGTTAGATTGTGAGCCTTCGGGACAGTAAGGGAATTTTTCAAGTACCTTTCTTATTTCTAATCTTAATGTATATTTTCTGTAAACCGCTTAGAACCTAACGGATGTAGCGGTATAAAAGAAATAAATTACATTACATTACATATTTAGCTTGCCTTTTACAGCTTATTAGGGAATGAATATCAGAACTTCATGATTACACTCCTTGGGAAATGGAAATGAAATTTTTTATTTTTACTTCCATCTCTTCCATTATATTTTGGGAACCCCACTGGATAAGATTCCTTAGATGTTAGGTGTCATATTACTAGAAATTTAGATTTCTCTCTGGTTGGTTTTTGGTTGGTAGGCATAGCATTGGATTTTACATTTGGCATCCCTGGTCCAGCAAAGTGGAACAGTGCAAACCTTTGCTAATCTCTTATAACATGAAGGAGTATCGGGGTGTGATATTTTTTGCATATATGCAAGTTTGTCACTATATAGAGCTCCTGCAATGCGAAAATCTATGGAAGTTTTTTACTCAAGATAAAGATCACTTACCATATATACTCAAATATAAACTGATCTGAATATAAACAGAGGCATCCTTTTTCTCCCCCACAAGGGAGGAAAAAAGGTTAACTCGAATATAAACTGAGGTTAAAAATTTGGGTTATCATGGTGAGCCAATCTATAAAGACTGCTCACCCTCCCCACCATTAGCCATCTCATAAAACAAAGATCTATGATGCATATATCCCAAAGCTAACATACTCACAACCAGGCCCCTACATAGGAAAACGCAACTACAATCAACCACAAACTTAAATAAAAGTAGACAAAAATCAAACAAACCTCAAGAAGCCATATACAGTTCAAGAGTTAAACAGTTACATGAACAAGATTAATGAATGGATGCAAAGTAAGGGGTTCATCTTGAATATAGGAAAAACAGAAATAATGATTGTTGGAGATGAGGATGAACATCTGTGGCTTAGAGAGATTTATCTGTATGAACACCTGATCATGATATGAAGAGATTAGGGTGTTTGCAGCTCGCGTATTTTGCTATGCGGAAATTCTCTCATTTGAAGAATGTGTTAACAAATTGAGATTTCAGACAAGTACTACAAACGATGGTATTATCAATGTTGGATTATTGTAATGGTATCTATTTAGGTATACCCTCTGTTCGTATCAAGGCATTACAAACTGTTCAGAACTCAAGTGGCTCGGATGCTGATGGGAGTGTCTCGCTATGAACACATCTCTCCTATCTTAAAAAAATTACATTGGTTACCAATTTAATTTCATATTCAATTTAAAATTTTGAAGGTTGGCTAACAGGGTATCTATGATATCTTGCCGGACTATTTGGCGAAGTGTCTGTTATTGTACAGACTATTAAGATCTGAGAACAGTTTTCTCCTTAATATGGGCATAAGAGATACAGCACGAACGAAAAAATCTTGTTTCCCCATTGCTGGACCTGCCTTATGGAACACTTTTGAGAGGCACTCAGATTCTGTGGAAATTTGTTACACTTTAGAAAACTGCTGAAGACCTATTTTTTTGCACAAGCATTTCTTTTGCTAGTTGCACTTAATTTCAGTTATGACAATGTTATCTTTTTCTGAGTATGTTAAGATGCCTACATTATGACAATTGTCTGTTATGTGGGTTTTTACGATATGTATGTGTTGAAGGCTGTGTATGTTAATTGTAAGCCGCTTTGGTTTAAAGCGGATTATAAATGTTTTAAATAAACACCAAAGAAAGAAACACTTTGGAATATAAAAAGAAAGTAGTGCAAATTTACAGTAAAACTGCATTTTCTGTTCATGAAATTAAAAATAAAATTATTTTTTTCTACCTTTGTTGTCTGGCCATTTTATTAATGTTTATCTCAGTTTCTGCTTTCTTCTGTCTTTTCTTAATTTTCTTTCCAGGGTCTGCAGTCTCGGCCTCTTCTCTCATTCCTGTCTTCACTTCCTCTCCTACATCCATCTGACTAACCTTTTCCTTTCAGTTTTCCTCCATTTATTTTTCTGCATCTGCTTACAGCTTTCCATCTCCCTCATCCTAACTTTTGCTAACTCTCCCCTCTCTCCAGCATCTTTTCTCTCTCTCTCTCTTTCCGTGGTTAACCATGGAGACAGGGATAAATTCTGTCACTGTGTCATTCTCTACTTTAGTCATGCAATATTCTGAAACTGGGTTTCAAATCCAGCCTACTTCTAAACTAGTTGTTTGCATGTAGATATTTACAGTGTAGGAATCTAATACCAAATGAAATGTCAGAAGAGATGGCAGCAAAGTGCTTTATATTTGCTACAAAAATTCATGCAAAACCCTTTTAACTAACAGCCATCCATTTCTGGAGGTTTATAAGCAGCAAAAGCCAAAGGAGCTGAACAACAGGGCTGCTGAGCCACTGTGTGTTTTTGCTTGCTGAAAGCTGCCAGTTTAACTGGGAACAAAAAAAGCTTCATGCCGAACATCCCACCCCGCCCCCTCTCCGGCTGCTCTCCATTAACCTCCCTGGATGCTTCATTCGCTTCCCAGGGGATTACAGAACAGAATGCCACAAAGCAGCTACCATGTTTGAAAAAAATAGTACCCAGTAGAAAAGAAAAGTCCTAAACACAAAACACCAAAACACAAACATTCCCTAAACCTGCAGGAAATTCTGTTGTGACAATGCAATTTCTTTATAATTCAGCCCACTAGCTAGTTTCTTCAAAAACACAAACCTAACACTTTGTTAGACTAGCCTCCTGTGTCATTTTTAGATTTGCTGTTTTTGTTTTTGCCTTGACGTACTTTCATATTACAAACAAATGACAAGTTTAAGTAGTACAATATGTGCATGTTCACTTGTTTAAAGGACCACACTTCTGCTATTTCTGTGACATTTATAGTTTTGCATGCATTAGATTAACGCTCATCTCGAGTCCTTAGAGTGCCAGCACAAAAGTATCCCAGTTCATTTATCTATGAATGGCTTTCAAAAACTCTGAACACTAGCCATAAGAGTGAGATCAAAATAAAACAGGATATCTGAGCTTTCTATTACAGAAATCTTATGTAAATTCTTTAAAAAAACAAAAAAACACAAATTAACCAATTATTTTAAACAGAGTAAGGAAAAAATAGATGATTAAGGTTTAAAATTATTTCATCGATATATCGGCTAAGGCTTTTGAAGAATTTATAGGAGATGTACAACATGGATTACTACTGAAGCACACATTCTACTCAGAGACCCTTACATGTACAAGGCCCTAAAAGAGGGTACTTAATTCACAATCCATACAACCAAAAATATGATTGATTTTCAAAATATGTTTGCATATATTTGTGCTAAGAAATAAAGATTAGGTTCTTACCCGGATAATAATCTTTCCTGTAAAAGGATGTAAAGATACTGAATAGCTGGGTAGTCACCCTCAAACCGTGTGTTTTTGCAGAAGGCATCAATCATTTCCTTTGGCTCTGCCTTCTTCCCTAGTGGGCTTTGCTGTAATCCCTCAGTTCCTACAAAAGCAACTGAATAGTACTAGATAACCAAAATATACAGAAAGGAGGGGAAAATGGGGAAACTCCCCAAATTTCAACTATTGTTCTGTTCTGTCAACAGGCACAATCACATGAATTTAAACATTCAAACTTAAAACAAGGTGGACCAAACAAGCCATCTACCTGAGTACAATCTGCACTAACAGTTAAGGATTTGTTACCCATACTTGTTAGGCTCCTGAACTGAAGAAGTCTCCTTGCTCTACAACACTGTTTGATAGGGAAATGAAAACATCCGTAAAACCATACCTGACTGAGGCAGACAGTCAACTCTTCTTGAATACCCCAAGCAGGTGAAGTAAACCAACAGAATCTCTACACCAGTCTACAGGGACAAGGTTCTAGAGGTAAGAACCTAATCTTTCTTTCCAGTGCAACTGGTGTAGAAGTCCTAAACAGCTAGGACATACCTAACCAGTTCTTAGTCTGGGCTGGGGTGGGACACCCGAGTCTGATGCCCAGCACTGAGGCCCCAAAAACTGTGTCCAGGTGAGCTGCCACATCCACCCTGTAAAACTACAAGAAAGGAAGAAAAGTAGACCATCTTGCCACCCTACAAATTTCCTCGGGCGGGATCACCCGAGATTCTATCCAGGAAGCTGCCACACTCCTAGTGAAGTGCACCTTTAGCAATATCAGGAATGGCTTTCCACTCCCGACGTATGCTGATGATATAGTCATGCAAATTCATCTGGAGATGGAAGCCTTAAAAACCGGCCTTCCCAGCCAGCTCAGATTCATCAAGACAGATGATTGGTTAGCCAGAACTTGGTCACTTTGAGATACTGTAGAAGGACTGCAAGATCTTATCCTTTTTCTTGGATCCTGTCAACCTGAATACGGACAGATGAACTTCCTGATTTATGTAGAAGGGTGAAACGACCTTAGGCAAAAAGGACGGTACTGCGCATATTGATACCCTCACTTCACTAAACCTGAGTAATGGCTCTCTACAGGACAAGGCCTGTAGCTCCGAGACTCTTCTCGCTGACACGATCGCCACTAGAAACACCATATTCACGTTAAGTTCTATGAGTGCACTCTCTGCATGGGCTCATATGGAGCTTGAGATAAGGCCCTCAGAATCAGGTTAAAATTTCATGTCTGAAAAGACAGTCTCACTGGTGGACGTAGCTGCAACGCTCCTTTGACAAACCTGGAAATATATGGGTGTGTTGCTAGGAAAACTTTATCCAACTGTGCCCTAAAGCATGGCTGAGTTGTTTTGCAGTGCTATAGATTTGGAGCAACGGCATGAACATTTTACTTTAGTCCACTTGTTATTTTAAAGACCATTTGATACCCAAAGACTCCTAAGACTCCTGATGCAGGCCGGATGGCCGAAACATGATCATGTCGAGTCGTTAAGTTGCTTTGGATGTTTGAATTGGTTTGGATGAATAAAGATCATTGGATTTATCAGATGAGTTGAAAGACACTTTTTTGTGCACCATTCTGATTTGACATTTCCACTTTGCTCTTGCTTATTTGATTTTGTGGAATTGGTTCCCCTGTTTTATTGTGTCTCAAATTAGGTCCAACACCCACTGGTACAAGCAAATCTCTGCCCATGCCTCGTGAAACTCCCGATAACCGTCACTCCAGATAGGGGGGAGTCTATCGACCTGGCATCATTGCTGTTTCTTGGAGGCTGTTGAAGGATGTAAGCTGGGGGATGGAGGGCGACTGGAACCGCCAAACCTCTGCCTGGACCCCTGATATGCTCTTTGTCCTGAGAACTCTCTTGAGTATTGGCAAAACCACCAAGAGCCCTGAGAACTATCCAGACCCTCTGATGGTCATGGGGCAAGGCCTTAGGATGACATTCCTATACACTGGCCACCAGATCGTCCAAACCCTCGCCAAAGAGCATTTGTCCCTTGAAAGGTAACCTATTCAATGTGGCTTTAGAGGAGGAATCACTCGCCCATTGCCTGATACAGAGCCTTCTAAAGGCAGAAATGGAATTTGTTGACATCTTGCTCATGATCCTAAAAATGTCCTACAGCACCTCTGCAGCATAATGAACCCCTGCTAACACCAAGTGAAGGACAGTGTCTCCCTCCAGCAGAGGAGAGCGATGTAATCTAGTATGACAAGCTTGAGCAACAAAGGATGTTGTTGCCGCTGTTTTCAGTCCCAATGCTAAGGCCTCAAATTTCCTTTGGAGGACAGAATCTAACCTGTGATCTTGCACAGGTTAACAACTACTCCCCATCACTGGGGAGGGAAGTCTGCTTAGTAATTTGTGGTACCAAGGAGTCCACCTTAGGAGTAACAAACAGCTGCTGAATCCGCCGCCATTGGGTACAGCTTTGACATGGCTTTATCCACCCTCAATGGCCCCATTGCTCCATCAGAACACTGTAACTTCTGGATGCAAAGGAACACATGTGGACTACGCCTTGGACCCACTCATCACGGAAGTCTGTGCAGCTGAAATCTGAGATGATTCTAATTTCAACTCCTGTAACAACTCAGCGACAATATCTAACAGACTCGCAGGCTTGAAAAGCCTACGCACTGTCGGGTCATCTCCTTGGTCCAGTACCACCACAGCCTACTGACCACTAGACTCCGTCTGGGCATCTGAACCTCTGAAAATGGAAGTTCGCTCTGGGAGCAGAGAGGTACTGAGTCTAAGTTCCCTTTGGCACAGTCTTGCTCAGACTGGACTTTCTGGTCTGCGATAGAACTCTGTCTTGCAGACTCTGCACTCCTGGAAGCCTCTCCCCTCCCCCCTATGGCACAGAACCAGCAGACTGCTTTTTATAAGTCAAATATGCATCATAGAGCAGACTGACAAAACCTGGTGTAAAACTCTGGACAGGAGGGCAAGATTCCTGTGTGTGGTCCGTCTGTCTCCCTGAGGGTCTAATGTCCTCTGTGTGGTGCTTTTTTGCCACAGACACAACTCAGCCCTTCTGGCTTCTGGAAAAGCTCTAGCGCACTTCCCCTCCCTTACCCTCCTCCCGAGTGACTGGGCTGTAATCCTAACACCCTAAAGGATCAGAGGAGACTGAGCTTGCAGCCCCCACCCTCCATCACGTGCACTGTGGCACTGGAACAAGGACGATCTTCAGCTGAACATCCAGCACAAATCTGGCATGAATCCAGTATATCAGAGCTTGAAGAGTCCATCTATGGCAGCGTCTCAAATTTATAGCCTGCAGTCCAATGGCAGCCCCCCAGGTACTATTTTGCGGCCTGCGTTCTGGCCGGCTCCCTTGCTGAAGTCATTCTTCAGTTCAAAGTCGCAGGCGACTCCTCGCGCCTGAGTCGGAAGCCTCTCTGAAGGCCGGCTCCCTTGCCGAAGTCATTTTTCAGTTCAAAACTGCCGTGGCTTCTCGCATCTGCATCAGAAAAGGAGCCATGACGGCGGTGGCTTGAACTGAAAAATGACTTCGGCAAGGGAGGCGGCCATAAACGAGGAAGAGAAATGCTGCTGCCGCTGCTGCACAGGGAAGGGGAGAAGAGAAGGGGGAAGAGAAATGCTGCTGCTGCACCCAATTGGGGAGAGAAAGGGAAGGAGGGAGCAGGAAGACAAGGGAAAGGAGAGGAACGAGAGATGCCAAGTCCATGGGAGGAAGGGAAAGGAAAGAAGGAGATACCAGACCAAGGAGGGGGAGGGAGAGATGCCAGGGCATGGGGGAGGGAAGGAGACAGATGCCAGACCAGGGGAAAGGAAGGAAGGAAGGAGAGAGAGAAAGGAAGGAGATGTCAGGCCATGGAAATAGATAGGGAAGGAGAGAGAGATAGGAAGGGAAGGTAAGACATGGAAAAGTAGATTTTGAGAAGAAAGCAGAAAAATGGAAAAATTGAATGTTAATGCCAAAGATGGATGGCAAGCAGAAAGTGAAGATGGAGAGAAAACAGTCAATGGACAAGAAGGCCCTGGAAACATAATTAAAAGCATAGAAAAATAAAGTCACCAGACAATTAAGGTAGGGAAAATTATTTTATTTTCAATATAGTGATTGAAATGTGTCAGTTTTGAGAAAGGAAAGATGTTAAACTAACTGTGAGGGCCGCAGAAAAAATAGGGTACTTGGAAGGCCCTCAAAGTATCTACAAATCCAAAATGTGGCCCTGAAAAGGGTTTGAGTTTGAGACCACTGATCTATGGTGTTTTCTTACAAAATCAAGGTATATTAAAGCAGATAGAGGCATTTTAATACAAGTTGGGAAATCTAAGAAGGCTGCCATGATAGCAATTTTAACACTAAAAACGGCCCGGGGGAGCTAAATGAAAAAAAAACAAAAAAATTCAGAAGTGGTTTTGAGAGGTGGAGGACCCCCAATCTGGCCCTAGGAACCCTCTAAAATGCACTTTTTAGGCCACCCCAATTTTCCCCATAGGCTGCAATAGTCAGTTACTGGGGAAGGAGGTGGAGCCGAAGAAAATGATTGATGCCTTCTGCAAAATCATGCGGTTTGAAGGCAACTGATCAGGACTTCTACAACAGTTGCACTGAAACACAATTTGCATTTTTGGACTACCATGAAAAACAGACAAGCTTGCTGCCCTTGAACACTAGAGTTGAGTCGTAGAAATTCACAATCTGTGAGCCAGTTTGACACCAGAGGTTCTCGACCCAGTCCCTGCGACACACACAGCCAGTCAGGTTTTCAGGATACCCATAATGATATGAATGAGGTAGATCTGCAAACAGTAGAGGTAGTACATAAAAATTCTCATGCATACTCACTTACTCATATCCTGAAAACTTGACTGATTAGGTGTGACCTGAAGATTGGTTGGGAACTCCAGGTTTGATATGTCGTGAGCTTAATATTAATAAAATGACCATTCTAGAATGTAAGCAAATTACACCTGCATTTATTTTGCCACATAATAACCATCATATAGGGCATGCTTTTGAACAAGAAACTCAAAAGCTAGTTTTTTGCTAGGTTCATGCCATCTTGAAAATATCTGGCCTGAACCCTTTAAAAACAAACCTCAATTTTATCCGTCTTTGCATCACCCCAATAAATTTTGCCTTCTGCGTAATCCAGTGCCAATCCATTCGGCCAACCAAGTGAGGTATTCACCAGCACAAGGCGATCAGAGCCATCTAAAGCAGCACGCTCTATCTTCGGAATCTCTCCCCAGTCAGTCCAGTACATGTACCTAGGAACAAACACAGGACTGTTTTAAAACTTATCAATATGGTGAAATTTAGTCTTACCATTAATTTTCTTCCTTAAGTCCCACTAGACTAGTCCAGATCCAATGGGTTATGACTGCCAACCAGAAGATGGGTGATAGAGCACCATGCAGGCAAAGCTCCACAGTAGAGAGTTGCGCAGGGACAGAAATCAA
Organism: Geotrypetes seraphini; assembly: GCF_902459505.1. Lineage (NCBI taxonomy): Eukaryota > Metazoa > Chordata > Amphibia > Gymnophiona > Dermophiidae > Geotrypetes > Geotrypetes seraphini. The sequence goes on along the minus strand of NC_047090.1, from coordinate 20,432,650 downwards.
ATCCATCCCCGCCCGAATCAAATCCATCTCCACCCATCCCTATAAACTTCAGAAGTAGTTATTTCATTTAATTATGCTACTAAATTAAAGGCTATGGTAGAGACCCATTTACAAATGAGCAAAGACACTATTAATTTGGAAATATTAATTGGGAAGAATGCATACTTTGTAAATGGGTTTCTACCAGAGCCTCTAATGTAAATATAAAAACTCAGCTGATAAGGACCCCCAAGCTGTCAGTTGAGGACCTCCTCTGTAGTTGGCCAGGGGGGTCCCTTTTGCCAAGCTTGTCAGGCAGCAGTAGCATCCCTTAGTCACAGATGCTGGAACCTCAATGGCTCATGGATGCTGCCAGCGACTGCTGTGCTTGGTGGAGGGGAGATCTGGGCGTCTCTAGAGGAGGTCCTCTGCTGGTGGTGCTTGGGGATCCCCACCAGCCATAGCAAGGGTCAGCAAGTACTTCAACAACGTAGAAATAAAATCAGAAATGCATTTCCTTTTCTTTTGAACACAACACAAAGACATCTGTTAAATACATTTCCCAAAGCTAGCATATTTTAGTCAATAAATTTAGTTTTTTACCTTTGTTGTCTAGAGACTTATTTTTCCATCAAGTTGATCCCAGTTTCTTTTTTCTGCTTTCCTGTTTTCTGCAAATTCTTCTGTTGCTGTCCATTGTTTCCTCCTACCATGGTCCAGCATTTATCCCTCTCTCATCCCCTGGAGCATGTGCAGCATCTTTTGCCCCTGCCCACTAGTCCCATGCCCAACATTTCTCCTTCTATCACCCCTCTCCAGCACCATACCACATCTCTCTCTCCATTCCCTTCATCACTATGTCCAGCATTCCTCCCTCTTGCATCCCTTTCAATCTGTCCCACTGTTCCCTTTCCACTACAACATTTCTCCCTCTCATCTTTTTATTCCCTATCATCTGTACCTCACACCCTCCCTATGACCAAAAATTCTCCTTTCATCCATTCTCCGTGTACATCATCTCTCTTTCCCTCTAACTGACAAACTCACGCCAATTCTCCCTTTCTATTTCCTCCCCCACCTCAGCATCTCTTTCCCTCCCAAGATTATATCATTCAACAAGTTATGGAAGTCAAAACTAGCTAACTAGCTTGCTATAAAAAGCAACAGGCCTTTAGACAGTTTCCCTTCCTTCCCTGCCCCCACTCCACAAACCCCCCCCCTCCCCCCCCCACACACACACACACACACACAACTCAAGCAGCCAATCTATCCTCTTTCCATTAATGTTGCTCCTCTCAAAGAAAGTGCTGACCAGGAATCTTTTCCCTGCCTTCTGTGTTCAAAAAAGCAAAAACGCACTCCCTCCCTCCCTCCTGTGTCCTTCCTGCATATCTCCTGTATCCTCTTCTCCTCTCCCCTGTCCCTCTCCTTCCTCTTCCCTCTCACCTCTCCTTAAGTCGACTTGAGCGACACACAAATAGAAGATTAGATTATAAGATTAGATTATTATGTCCAAAAAAAGCTACAAATTCCCCCCAAATAATTCAAGGTCCAACAACAATCACAAAGCTAGAAAATAGGAAATCAAGAGTAATATGCAGAAAATTGAGAACAGTAACCGAAATCAACAGTAGTACAAATCAGGGAGGGATTCTGGACTGAAAATAATCAGAAAGGAAATTAATAGGTAGGAGCCTAAAGTGCCTGGGCCAATCAGAGCTTTAGATTCCTCTCCGGCACGTCCCAGGATGTGCCAGGAAGGGGCAGGCCCACCATTTTGTAAGAGGTGGCCTGCCAGCCAGAGCAGGTAGGTGTCCCTCCAGCTGGACTTTGTCATTAAGGTAGGAAGGGGCAGGGGGAGGGGTGTCAGGAGCGAGTGTCAATTACTTGAGTTTGTAACGGTCTAGAGAAGGTGGAAGGAGTGATTATTGGCACAATGTCAGCTATCAGAGTTTAACGAACCGGCTCCCTGGGTGTATCATGTCTCCCCATTCTGTCTAAGTATCTGGAGTTTTTCTCAACACAGCTTTCTTTACTGCTAATAATTCCTCAGTTGTTAGATTATTGACTCTTTTCCTTGCACTTTATTCCTTCCTTACATTATTTCCTAGACGATTCTTCCTGTGCTCTCTTCTATATTCTCTGATAACAGCCCATCTTGACTATTGTAATATTTTCTCAGGACCCCTATCTTTGTCAAATAGCAGTATTTTGAGCTGTTTATCATCTTTTCAACTTTTGGCATGTGCTCATCATTTTGAGTGTGTTTCTCTTCTTCTTGCACAATACTACTGGCTTCCTTTTCAATTTTGCATTCAAAACTAACTACTGCTCATAAGATTCTTCATTTGGGTATCCCAGTTTATCTATCTTCTGCTATTACACCATATGTTCCTTCTCAAATGCTTTGTTCAGCCTTCAGTCGCGGATCAAGTCTTGGATTGGTTCCCTTCATTCCTTACCAACCGTTCATCCATGGTGAACTACAACGACACGAACTCTAAAGTTTATTCTTCAACTTACGGGATTCACCAAGGTTCTATCCTCTCCCCCTTACTGTTCAATATTTTCCTATCCCGCTTCTGAGCATATGCCAATCAATAAGCTTTACCACATTCACATATGCTGACGATATTCAACTTTTACACCCATTAAACCCGGAAAACATAGAGGAAATTAACGAAATCAATAATAAATTAGAGAAGATAAAAAACTGGCTTCATTCCAATAAGCTAGCATTAAATATCCAAAAAACAAAATCCCTGCTTTTCCCATGGAAAAAAGATATACATTTGATCACTTCATTTTCTCTTGACAATATCATCCTAGAGTGTGTGTCTTCCATAAAAATTTTAGGAGTTATCATTGATGACAAACTTTCTTTCCACGATCAGATAAGCAACATAGCCAAACTGTGCTTTTATAAACTATGCTTGATTCGTTCAATTTCAAAATTTCTTCTTACGCCCAAATCGATCAATATATTAATTCACTCTCTGGTTATGGCCAAACTTGACTACTGCAACTCCTTACTAATCAATATTACACAGAAAGAGAAAAGACGCCTTCAAATCATACAAAACACAGCGGCCAAACTCATTCACAATGGTAAAAAATACGATCATGTCACTCCCCTACTGATCAAATCCCATTGGCTCCCAATCAGCCATCTTATTACATTTAAAATATTACTCTTAACTTTCAAAACCTTAATTTTCAAAGAACCACAATTTATCAACCGATTGCTTATTCCTCATAACACTTGTCACTCTCTTCGTTCGACGACCAAAAAGCTCCTTACAGTCCCTTCACTAAAAATCATAGGCACTAGAAGGCATGATATGTTTTCTGTAATGGCTCCCCAATTGTGGAATGCCCTACCCCATTACATCAGAGAAGAAAAAGACCTCAGTCAATTTAAGAAACTTTTAAAAAGCCATCTTTTTAAAGACGCATTTAACATTTAACATTAAATTTTTAATATTTAACTTTTAACCCCCTTTTAGATACAAATATTAGGGCTCAAATTTCTTACCCTGACCTATTGTTTCATCCCTATTTTCTCTCTCTCCATAAGCCATAAACATGTAACTTTACCCCTTTATCCTCACGTTCCATGTACGTCTTAAAATTGTTTGTCCCAAGACTTGTGTTTGTTATTTATTCATTGTAACCCGCTTTTATGAAATTGTTAATCGCTTAGTAAACTGAATAAGCGATCCATCAAATATGAATAAAAACCTGAAACCTTTGCTAATCAACTGTACCTCTCCCCCTCTTTCTGCTGCCATCTTGAGGTTACAATACATTCTGTCTTTTTGCACTAGGCAATAAAAAATTCCTATTTATGCATACAATATGCTTAATCCATAATGAGGTCTGGCCTACAATGGTCATTAAAAATGAGATGCAAGGCTTCAATGGTTATTAACTAAACCCTAAAATACACAGGACAGCTCTACCTTCACTATATTCTAAGAACTGGGGAGTGTCAAAATCTTTAACCTTAGGTTATGCAACAGTAACAGAACACGAAAAAGTTTTCTTTTTTAAACATAATACATTATTATAGGTAAGGTAGTTTCAAGGCTCTGTAATGAAGTAGAGCAGTGGTTCCCAACCCTGTCATGGAGGACCACCAGGCCAATCGGGTTTTCAGGATAGCCCTAATGAATATGCATGGAGCAGATTTGCATACCTCTCACTTCCATTATATGCAAATCTCTCTCATGCATATTCATTAGGGCTAGCCTGAAAACCCGATTGGCCTGGTGGTCCTCCAGGACAGGGTTGGGAACCACTGGAGTAAAGCATACAACCACCGAGACATGGAAAGGAAACACACACAAATGTTTAGGGAAGGGGTGGGGAGGAGATGGACATTTCATGGCTAGGTACTTACCCAACAACAGGATCCAGTACTATGGCACGGGGTTCATCCAGGTCTTCGGAGATCAAAATTTTTCGCATTGTCCCATTGAGTCGTGTTACCTCAATGCGATCAGTTCCAGTGTCTGTCCAGTACAGGTTCCTTGCTATCCAGTCAACTGCAATGCCATCAGGGTGGGCAACCTGTGCTGTAACAATAAATTGGCTTCCAGACCCATCAATAAAAGAGCGACGAATAGCTCTCACTTCATCATCGGTCCAATAGATGTACCCTTCCACTGGATCATAATCAATGGCAATAGCATGGCGGATATCATCCAGCTGCAAAACGATGTCAGTAAAATCTGGTGTGTCCAAGGAAATGCGCCTCAGGTCCGTCCGGCGGGCAAGAAGCAGCAATTCAGTAGCACCTTTTGATAAAGACAGAATAGTTATTAAATAGATATGATCAATTATCTATAAGCATTAAGTGGTATTAAAATTGGCTGTAGCAAGTATAGTTTGTAATATTGAACATCTATTTTTAAATTGAAAAGTCCCTTAGTAGCAGAACTTTGTCCTACATTTTAAGCTAGAAATTTGCTTTAGAGTAGAATGCACTATGCATTTTAAATTATAGATAGTAACCTTTTCACATTATTCAAAAATACAGTATCTTTTAAAATCTAAAGTGAAACAATTTGATACTGCATGAAAACCTCCACCCCACTCCTCTACAACCAAAATTACATGTTGGGATTATTCCATTCCTATTCTAACATTCTGCTGCTGAACACTTGCTAACAAAATTGGGTTTGCATTTGTTCAGATAGCTTTTCTTGTGCACACGTAAGAATTAAACTGTATTAACTCTTCTGGATACAAATCATATTTCTAGCCCCATATCTCTCTCTCTGTTAGCGATTCCTTACTTTAAAAGGAATGCTGAAAGAAAATCCCATGGGAACAGTCAGCTGTAAAATTAGTTTTAAGTCTTCTTTTTTTTTTAAACAAACCAGGCTCCAGACTGACCATCAACCTTTTCCACTGGGGTTCTAACCCATCAAAGCCAATTATTTTGCTGGAGGCTATTTTCTACTGCACAAGTCTGCCTGTGTATAATCTTAGTAACCCCTCCCATGAACCTGTGTCAGGAACATTTGGATTTCAGATTTAATTTGCCTTTTCGAATCTGAATGCAAGGCAAGGTGCATTCAGATACAGTAATAGCATCATCTACTCAAGGTGGCTGGGGAAAGCAATGACAACCCATCCTAACAGTCTACTATGAAACTGTCACACAAGTGACAATGCCCATAGTTCATTTGCAACCTTGCTGTGAGATAATGGAGAGTGAATTAACTTTCTCAAAATCACAAGAGTATTAGCGGAAGGAGGAGGATTTGAACTCTGGCTTGCCTGGTTCTCAGCCCATTGCTTTTATTACTAGGCTATTTTTCCAAATGCTTTTTTTTTTTTCAAATTCTTTATTGATTTTCAAACTACAAATGTGCAGTAAATGATTCACATATTTGTACATTATATAATAAGTGCAACAGAACTTACAAATATTGCTACACAAAGAAGTTTCCCCCACCCTCCCAATTAAAAAAAAAAAAAAAAGTATCAAACCTTCAGGAAACTATTCATAAAATCCTTGGACCAATTCTAATACTTTCCGAATACTTAAAAATGACCACCACTTTAACACATCTAAAAAGTGCAGTCATTTGCCAATTTTACACTCTTCTAAAACCAGAAAAAGTCTACAAGGTGGTTTGACCAAACAATACAAGTTTGAATTTTACAAAACAGATTTCTTTGTATTCGGTCCACATAGATGCTTATCTATTCCAACAACTTTTAAAGACCTTTAACAAACACTTTTCTAGATGTGCAAGGTTCTTTGAGAAATTATCGGTTCTGTACTACCATATTTTCTAAGCTTATTGACAAACTCTTTGCTTCATTTCTCCAATATGCATCCTTATCATAGAAAGCAAATATTCCTTTCATAATTTTTGTATCACAGTCAGATTTGTGGAATGGATGCTGAGTATATGTTGATATCTGAAATTCTTGTGCAGAAGTTTGTGGATAGCAGATACCTCTTAGATATAGTAAAGAAACCAGTTAAATGTGCCCACTAGAACCCCTAGGGATGAACTCCTGCACCAGAGAGAAAACGTCCACTGAGGACTTTTGTGCAAAAGTATACTGCTTTGTCCGAAAAATTGAAGAAAACTATCAAACATTTATGTCTCCTTCATTTGAGAATACTAAAATTATTTTTTATTATGAAAAGAACTGCAATTCGGGCAATAAGTTAAGTCCTAGTGACATTAAGTGGAATTAGTCCTGCAAGCCATAGGAAATCTGGACATTCATCAATTTGCCAAATCATGGAGACCACTTTTTTCAACACACATGAACGGACAAATCTTGTGTGTTGCGATGCTTTACTTATTGTCAATCAATAAATGTTATTTATTACAGTGACTTTGTAGGATGCTTTATATTGGTCAATCTTTTACGATCTTTAAAAACGAAGAGCATGAGAGCATCAACACTATCAAGACACAGAAACTTGGAGACATTGGAACCACCTTTGAGGACATAATTTGAGGTTGAGGGGTGGTAGATTCAAAGGCAAAATTAGGAAATTCTACTTTACGGAGAGGGTGGTGGATGCCTGGAATGCGCTCCCGAGAGATGTGGTGGAGAGGAAAACGGTGACTGAGTTCAAAGAAGCGTGGGATGAACACAGAGGATCTAGAATCAGAAAATAATAGTAAAAATTGAACTAAGGCCAGTACTGGGCAAACTTGCTCGTCTGTGTCTGTATATGGCTGTTTGGGGGAGGATGGGCTGGGGAAGGCTTCAATGGCTGGGAGGGTGTAGATGGGATGTTTTTCTACTGCTTTTAGTGAGCAAGTTATAAAGAAAGATTAGGTTCTTACCTCGGTAATATTCTTTCTTGTAGATATGTCTAGTAGTCCTGAAAAGATAGGGTTCTGTATCTCAACTTGCAAGCTACTTGCAGAAAACTTTCAATCATGTTTTCAACTCTGCCTCCTTCTTAGCTGCCCATGCCCACTGGTTTGTACAAAAGCAATCAAGTAGCAATGTAATAAAAAAAAAAATAACTGGAAGGAGGAAAACTGGGAAAAATCCCAGACATTACAATTTTGTTCTGCTCTGTAATAAACATTATAACATCCAAACTTGTGTATCCTTCACTAACTATGTAGACAGCTTGTAGCTACTCATATGTCCTGCTATCAAGCAAGACTTAAACCAGACAGTATGGTCTTGAGGATTTTCCTATTCATTATCTTCTTTTTTCCTATCAGCTCTGAGAGACAGAATTCTTCAAATCCAGACAGATCCTTTGGCAGAAGGCAGGCATAACCCATTCATAGGGTAGGACCATTAGACACATCTACATGAAAGAAGATTACGGAGGCAAGAATCTAATCTTTCTTTTTAGTGCAATGTATCTAGTGGTCCAGAAAAGATTGGCACTTATCAAAGCAGTCCCCCTAGTTTAGGGCGGGCCTCTCTCCTCCAAGGCAGCACAGGGGCTACCAGACTGGAGGTGGGACTTCTCTACAACATCCCTTTAGGTCTCCTCTATGTACTTCTGTCTCCCGCCACCAGAACTTCAAGTTCCTTAAGTACACTTGGATGTACATCATCCAACCCCATCGCTTTGTCTACCTTTATTTTAGCTAGCTCCTCATGAACATAACCCTCTGAAAATTGATCAGGGTATACCACTCCTCCATCCCTGTCTTCTGTGGTCCCACTCCTGGCACTTCAGCCATAAACACAGAACAGAAATATTTGTTAAACTATTCAGCCTTTTTTTTTTATCAGCTTCTACATATTTTTCCCCTTCACCTTTGAGTCTCACAATGCCACTTTTGCACTTCTTCCTATCACTAATATAACATAACATATTATACTTATAGACCACATTACCAAAAAGTTTTACGCGGTTTACAAAAAATTATAAACATTAAACATAATCGTATATTTGAATGAGTCAGCTAGTCAGGTATTTGGAGAAAAGATAGGTTTTTAGCTGTTTTCTAAAATGTCTGTAAGAAACAGTTGTGAGTAACAATGATCAAAATTTTTTTTCATGAGAAGCTGCCTGAGATGCTAAAGAGTGATTTAGGAATTTCTTGCTTTTACAACCTTTTACAGAACGGAAATTGAACAGAGCATGAGTTTTTCTACTGAAATTTTTACGTAGCTATGGAAAAACTATTAGCCAGATAAAACCATATAAAACCTTGTAACAAAAACAGCCCAACTTGAACAATACTCAAGCTTCCACAGGCAACCAATGCAATTTTCAATAAAGTAACGTAACATGATCGTATTTCTTCAATTTGTAAATCAATCTAACTGCTGTGTTCTGTAGCAATGATAATCTCAAGAATTCCTTCTTAGTAACTGATAAATAAGCAATATTGCAATAGTCAAGGAAACTCAATAGTAATGACTGGACCAATAATTTAAAGACTGAAAATTCAAAATAGGGTCTAATTGTTCATAGTCTCCATAAAGTAAAATAACTTTTACGTACAACAGCATCTATCTGGGTTTTCGTAGTAAGATGTTTATATAATACGATTCCTAAAATTTTAATCGTTGGATGGATTGTATAAGATGTTGAAAGTATATTGATGGAAAGTTCATGAAAAATTTTGGTAGGAGATGCTACAAAGAACTTTGTTTTATCAGAATTAAGCTTAAGTTTGAATTGCTGCATCCAAAGATTCATCCTTTCCATTACAGTCTCAATTTGAGTAGTAACCTCCGACTCAGACCCAAGCATTACAGAATTCTGCCCCAAGGGATACAAACTTGAATTAGTCTGCCGTGAAAAAAAGCGAGGGGGCGGTCTGGCCATCCTAGTAAAAAACAACCTTACCATTACAGTCCTAGACAAACACTCCACCCCCCAATCAGACCTGCTGGCCTGCCAACTCTCCAGTAACTCACTCAAAGACACCCTAACTTGCATCCTGTGCTACATAGCTCCAGGAAAATGGAACGCCTCAAAACACGATCTTGAAGATTTCATCTTCCGGAATTCACTAACCTCTACCCACAACTTGCTCCTCGGCGACATAAATCTCCACCTAGAAGACAACTCCTCCCAACAAGCTGAAGGCATAATCTCATACCTCAATGCACTCTCCTACCAAATTCTGTATCCTCAACCCACACACGAAAAAGGACACCAACTCGATATTGCAGCTGACATGTCCCAACACCCCCACACACCTGACATTCATATCTCCAACGGGGCCTAGCACCCTTCCCTCTGGTCAGACCACCTCAAACTCACCTTCAACATCAACTGGACACAAAGCACAAGCAATCACGAAACTCACAAAACCGCCTTCAAAACCCGACCAAAAATCGACCCTTCTACATTCTGGACCACAGTAGACCCCTCAATCACCTCACTAGATCACAATGTATTCATTCACCAGTGGCGCTCCCTAAACGCAACAACCCTGAATGGACTTGCCCCAGAAAAGACAAAACACAAACTCTGCAGATCCTCAGATAAATGATTCGACACAGAACTTCTTCAACTAAAAAGACACTGCAGACAACTCGAAATAGTATGGCAAAAGAATAACCAAGAACTAAACAAAGTAGCTTGGAGAAACCTAATAAAACAATACAAGGTCAAACTTAAGGAAAAATGAAGAGCTTATTACTCCAAACTAATCGGCACAGAATCCATAGACACAAAGAAACTCTTCCAACTTGTGAAGAACCTCACCGACACTCAGCCATTCCTATCCACTCAAGGAACCCACCCTCCAACGGCCACCCAACTAGCGGGCCACTTCAAGAACAAGATCGCCTCCTTCAGAGCCTCCTTCAACAACTCACCGACCCTCCTAGACGAGATCATAATAAACCCTACAACAGATGAAGCCACTGCAGCTGACAGGCACTGGTCCAACTTTACAAAGGTGCAATGGTTGGACATGAACCGACTCTACAGAAAATATAGTTGAGCATCATGTGACCTGAATAATTGCCCCTCATATTTACTAACAAATGCCTCCCCCGTATTTAGAGCTTGCCTCTTACACTGGATCCAAACAACACTCACGGAAGGCCAATTCCCACAAGGCCTAGGAGAAATCATAATCACCCCAATACTGAAAGATCACAAAGGACCAATAGACACCCCCTCCAACTACCGACCCATCGCCTCAATTCCATTATATATTAAACTAATAGAAGGTCTGGTTGCCCAATACCTCACCAACTACCTTGAAGACCACAACCTACTCCACCCAACTCAATCAGGGTTCAGATCCAACCACAGCACCGAGACGCTGCTAGTTTCCCTTATAGATATAGCCCGACAGCACCTTAGCAAAGGAAGAAGGATGCTGATAATTCAACTCGACCTCTCTGCCGCATTTGACCTGGTTGATCACACCATACTTCTTCCGATATTAGAAGCTATAGGGATCTCAGGCGGAGTATACAACTGGTTCCAAGGATTCCTCAAAACAAGAACATACAGAGTAAAAGCAAAGGATCTCATATCGGAGTCCTGGACAAATCCCTGCGGAGTACCTCAAGGCTCCCCACTATCACCCATACTCTTCAATCTTTCCATTTCCTCCCTCGGCACCCTGTTAGACAAACTCGAAGTAATCTCATTCAGCTATGCAGACGATATTACCATACTCCTCCCTTTTGACTCACAAAACCCCACTACAACAGATAACCTGGTAAAAACTCTAGAAGCAGTGGAAAAATGGATGTCAGAACACAAACTGAAGCTCAACCCAGATAAGACTAAATTCCTACTGCTAGAACAGGACAAAACCCCTTCTACAAACAAACTAGAAATAAAAACCACCAAATACCCCATACAGCCCGCTCTCAAACTCCTTGGAGTAACATTAGACAGACGTTGCACTCTTCAATTGCAAATCAACAAAATCACACAAAAAGCATTCTTCACCATGCGCAACCTTCGCAAAATCAGAAAATTCTTTGACAAAGAACATTACAGACTCGTAGTCCAATCCCTAGTCCTAAGTCTAATGGACTATTGCAATATCCTCTACCTTCCTTGTCCCACCTACTTAATAAAACAACTACAGACCTTGCAAAACACTGCCCTCAGACTGATCTATTCCCTTGGAAAATTTGACCACATCACCAACGCCTTCCTAGATTCACACTGGCTTCCAATACAAGCCCGCATCCAATTCAAACTCTACTGCATATTATTCAAAACATTAAACGGAACGGCACCCACCTACCTAAACAACCGCCTAAACAGGAACCTCTCATCCAGACAGAGGAGAACCCAATCCCCTTTCTCCCACCCCCCTTTTAAAGGAACCAAGCGCAAAAAGATGTACGACAACCTACTAGCAACACATGCAGCTAAATTGGACCCCTCAATCACCAACTTACTGACAGCATCAACTGACATCAAAGCTTTCCGAAAAGAAATCAAAACCATACTATTTAAGAAATTCATCCAAATGTACTAACCTCTTTTTCTTTTCCCCTCTCTCCCCCTCCTAGTATCCTCCCTTCAAAATTGTTTCAGACCTAACGCTCTTAATTGTATTCATCTTCCTGGAAACGTCTAGCTATCTTCTTGATGTATTAGGCCCAATGTCTTTAATTGTATCCCTCATCCTGGAAATGTCCAGTTATCTTTTGATGTAATCCGCTTAGAACTGCATGGTACAGGCGGAATAGAAGTCATTAATGTAATGTAATGTAATCCGAGATAGAACCGAATTACAAGGTAAAACTATTGTGATGTCATCGGCATAACTGAACAGTCTTATATCCACATTGCTTAGGCACAAACCTAGTGATGAAAGGTAGACATTAAATAATGTAGGTGATAGTGGAGATCCTTGATCTAAAAATGTCTTGTCTCTCCATTTTACCGTGTCAGCTATTTTTTTTCTTCCATTTGCATCTTTGCTTTCCTGACTACACAACCAGTCTCTCAACTTTTCCAGCTATTTTTGCCTGTCGTCTTCTTTCTGTGATCTTTTGTAGTTTATGAAAGCTAACCTCTTATTCCTTACTTTCTCAGCTACTACTTTTGAGAACCAAAGTGGCCTTCTTTCCTCACAAAAAGGTTTGTCACTCTTACAATTACTCCTTTCAGTTTTGCCCACTGCATCTCCACTCCTTCTAGACGTACCCATCCAAACAATTCCTTGATGTAATCCCCCATCCGAACAAAGTTAGTTTTTTTTAAAGTATAGAACCTTTGCTTTTGAATGAGCCTTCTCTATACTCATCTTAATATTAAACCGTACCATGCAGTGATCACCCCACTGTAACATCAGAAACAATTTCCCCATTTGTAAGCATTAAGTCCAGTATGACTCCATCCTGTGTGGGTTCCATTACCAACTGCTGGAACAGTTCTCCTTGTAGAGAATCCAGGATCTCCCTACTTCTAGAAAACCCCACAATAGGGATAACCCCAAACAACATCTGGCATGTTAAAATCACCTATTAGTAAAACTTCCTTTTTTTAGATATATTCTGAATGTCTACTATTAAATCTCTATCCATTTCTTCTGTCTGAGATAGAGGCCTGTATATCACAGCAATGTAAATATATTCACCATCCCCTCTTTCCAAATTGATCTACAGTGTCTCTTCCTTGCCCTGCAGATCCTGCAAATGTGTGGCTTTAATATGATCTTTAACATATAACCCTAATCCCCCTCTTTTTCTTCCTACCCTGTCTTTCCTGAACAGATTATAGCCTGGTATAACTACATCCCAGGCATGATTCTCCATGAACCACATCTCCGTGATCGCTACTAAATCTAACTCAACTTCTTCTATCACATCTTCTAGATCCAGGATCTTGTTTCCCATACTTCGAGCATTAGTATATACTGCTTTCAAGACATTGCTCCCTTTTCTCATCCATGTAGAGGCATTCAATGATTTACTTACCTGAGGGCTTATACTCACCCGGGGGCTTTGATCACCCTGCTACACCATTTCTAGTTTAAAGCCCTATTTAGTAGATTAGCCAGCCTGTTGCCAAAGACATTTCTTCCCTTTTTTGATAGTTGCACACTACCCCTGCTCAGCAGCCCTTGGAAAATCATCCCATAGTCCAGGTACCAAAACGCTTTCAACAACATCCACCTAGCCATGCATTCATCTCCAGGAAGCGAGCTTCTCTGCCCTGGCCTTTACCCTCAACAGGGAGGATGGACGATAATACCACCTATGTATCTGACTGTTTTACCATCTCTCCCAGAGACACAAAGTCGCTTTTGATACGTTTGCGAAATGATCTTCAGCAGGAAGAAGGGATATTGATAGTCTAGGAAACCATTTTTGTGCATGTGCCCACATGTTATCTCTGCTGCCTACACAGTAATGGCATTGCTGAATTTTATGCTATGTTCTATTGCTCCAGCTTCATGTCTGATTTGTGTTTTCTCTTAAATGCTGTGTTTTACCTCTAGGGTGTAATATGGTACACACGCATAATACATGTCATTTTAGTAGTTATTCTTATATTTATTGTATTCTTATATTTTGTAATATTTTAAATTTATGTTTCAGCTATGTTATACATTAAGTACCATATTGCTTGATTTTATCTTTATGATTTGTGACTTTTATCCATTTTTATGTCTCAGTCATTTGTGTGGTGTTACATATAAATTTTTCTTCTCTATTTTTAAGGTTTATGTTAGAGAAGCAAAGAGGTTAAAAAGAGACATTGTAAAGTTAAATGTATTAAAACTTATGACAAAAATGTCTAGTCTTTGTAGATTGGCTTATAGTTATAACCCAAGTTTCTAACCTCGGTTTACATTCAAATCGGTTTATATTAGAGTATATATGGCAATTTTTTGAAGAATTTATCTCACTCTGTAATACTTAGGCCCCTTTTACAAAACCACGGTAGCAAGTATCGGCATGGTAAATGCAACGAAGCCATTCAATCTCAATGGAATTGTGGAATTTTCCATGCCGGGACTCACTACCGTGGCTTTGTAAAAGGGGCCCTTAGTGATTTATAGAAGGACTCACTCTTTCCTTGAGATTTTCTGTTTACTTCTGGAACACTTGAAGTTGCTGGCTGGTTCACATCTTAAGCCTATCCTAGTTCATCTTTTCAGTAGGTTAATAGAGCTGTGCAAGCAAACCTAGGTCCTAGAACAGTAGTATGATGAGCCTGCAAACCAATTCAATCTACCACATATGCTCACCGCACTGATGTTATAATGAAGAGCAGTTTATAAATAAAAAATAAACAAACTATAAAGTCAATCATAAAATTTGAGGGCAGTTTTGGGCCTAAAAATGGTGAAAATTGGTGTGACCCATGCATAAATCGAGCCACACACAGTTCTCCCTTCCTCACTCACAGCTCTCCCCAGCTAGAATATCCTTCACCCTGTCTCCATGTCCTCTCTGGTGCCTCCTCCCCAATACACAAACATGAGTGTAATTTTCTTAGTGCAACATGAATTTGTACCTTGGGATGGGATCCAAGGTATAGAGAGGCACCCCCACAGAACTACAGAATCAAAATTATTAAATCTATCAAAATTTACACTAGACTGACATTTAACACTAGCAGAACACATGAACTTAGTGGTACAAAAATGCTTTTTTACATTGTGGAAATTAAGAACCATAAAAATATATATATATTTTTTTTTAATCTTTATTCATTTTCAAATCTTACAACAAGTGTACAATATTTAATCAGAGAATTCTTACAAATCACTTGATATTCTTATATATTATTATCAAAAGCACAAAAAAGAAACCCTCCCTCACCATCCCTTCCATTAGGAATCATCCAATTAAAACACATATTATACATCCCAATCCCACACTAATCATATTCCTATATAATAAAAAGGTGTTTAAAGTGTCTAGTCATTAGAATATGTAATCAATGGCCCCCAACATATTACTGGAAATTGGAAGGATTATACTAAACTTACATTACAATTAGTAAAGGGGACTGGACCTGGGGAAGAGCTTAGGTGGGTCTAGGGTGGAGTTTAGGAGGTCTGTGGTTGGGGATACTCAGTTGATATTTGTTAGACTTCCCTGCTGGCACGCCCTACTGGCATTTCAGGGCCTGTCTGGAGGGCCTCTGCGCATGCGTGGAAGTCAGCGTGATAATGTCATGCATGCGCGTGATAATGTCACGCATGCGCGTGATGTCATCACATCGATGTCCACGCACTTCTGGGTGCCTCGAGCCATGGCCACTACCTTTAGTGTGCCCAGGTTCGAAAAAGTTTGAGACACACTGTTCTTGCATGTTTACCTAATAAGTATTCCAATTTTGTTACTTACAATTTTGTTACTTACAATAATACAAAAATAAAACTCACCATCTTTGCAGGTTTTTCCATTATCCAGAAGCTGCACTCCTGTCGGACAAGCACACTGATAAAAAGGATTCATTGGCGACATCAAACACAAATGTGAACAGCCACCATTATGATTACCACATGGGTTTGAGGCTGGAGAGCATAAAAAAACAACTCGATTAGTAAGCAGTAAAGAGATAGCAAAACTATAGAGTCACACCACACCTCAAGAGAGGCCAACCATCACAACAGAGACAACCATAACAGTGGAAACAGATGTAGTAGCAGAAAGGATCTTTCAAAACTGTAGAACTACAATCTGACTGCCCTCTAAAAGTTTGGACAAGTTTCAGCACTTAAGCCTATCAGGAGCTAGTTTATAACAAAGTTATAACACAAACAAACATAATCAAAACCTATACACCAGGAATTTTTTCAGCTGCCAATTTTGAAAGACCCAGAGGTGGACTAGGGTGGGAGGGGGAAGCAATATATTTCCTCCAAGTCGTCCCCCCCCCAGTGTTTAAAAATCTTAGGTTTCCTGTGCAGGGAAGCTCAAGCCCTACCAACTGAAGAGATCCACTGCTCCCTGTGCTGTTTTGGGTGGGGGGGGGAGGGGAGTTTGGGCAGTGAATCTCTTTGGCTGGTGAACTTTGGGCTTCCCATCAGCCATTCAAGGGTACTGTTATTTTGAAAGAATACTGAGCCCAAAGTTGGGGGGAGGGGAGTTTAACTACATGCTGAGTGAAGAAATATTTTCTCCAGTTTGTTTAAAATCTTGGCTATTTCTGGGCAAGAATCCAAAGCTCTTCCTGGTACTGTGCTTGGGTTCCAACTGCCGAAATCTCCATCAAAACTCACTCCAGCCCATCTACACCCTCCCAGCCATTGAAGCCCTCCCCAGCCCATCCTCCCCCAAACAGCCATATACAGACACAGACTGAGCAAGTTTGCCCAATACTGGTATTAGTTCAATATTTACTATTATTTTCTGATTCTAGATCCTCTGTGTTCATCCCACGCTTCTTTGAACTCAGTCACCGTTTTCCTCTCCACCACCTCTCTCGGGAGCGCATTCCAGGCATCCACCACCCTCTCCGTAAAGTAGAATTTCCTAACATTGCCCCTGAATCTACCACCCCTCAACCTCAAATTATGTCCTCTGGTTTTACCATTTTCATTTCTCTGGAAAAGATTTTGTTCTACGTTAATACCCTTCAAGTATTTGAACGTCTGAATCATATCTCCCCTGTCTCTCCTTTCCTCTAGGGTATACATATTCAGGGCTTCCAGTCTCTCCTCATACGTCTTCTGGCGCAAGCCTCCTATCATTTTCGTCGCCCTCCTCTGGACCGCCTCAAGTCTTCTTACGTCTTTCGCCAGATACGGTCTCCAAAACTGAACACAATACTCCAAGTGGGGCCTTACCAATGACCTGTACAGGGGCATCAACACCTTCTTCCTTCTACTGACTACGCCTCTCTTTATACAGCCCAGCATCCTTCTGGCAGCAGCCACTGCCTTGTCACACTATTTTTTCGCCTTTAGATATTCGGACACTATAACCCCAAGGTCTCTCTCCCTGTCCGTGCATATCAGCTTCTCTCCTCCCAGCATATACAGTTCCTTCCTATTATTAATCCCCAAATGCGTTACTCTGCATTTCTTTGCATTGAATTTTAGTTGCCAGGCATTAGACCGTTCCTCTAACTTTTGCAGATCCTTTTTCATATTTTCCACTCCCTCTTCGGGGTCTACTCTGTTACAAATCTTAGTATCATCTGCAAAAAGGAACACTTTTCCTTCTAACCCTTCAGCAATGTCACTCAAACATATTGAACAGGATTGGCCCCAGCACCGAACCCTGAGGGACTCCACTAGTCACCTTTCCTTCCTTCGAGCGACTTCCATTAACCACCACCCTCTGGCGTCTGTCCGACAGCCAGTTTCTGACCCAGTTCACCACTTTGGGTCCTAACTTCAGCCCTTCAAGTTTGTTCAACAGCCTCCTATGAGGAACTGTATCAAAGGCTTTGCTGAAATCCAAGTAAATTACATCTAGCATATGTCCTCAATCCAGCTCTCTAGTCACCCAATCAAAAAATTGAATCAGGTTCGTTTGGCACGATTTACCTTTTGTAAAGCCATGTTGCCTCGGATCCTGTAATCCATTAGATTCAAGGAAGTACACTATCCTTTCTTTCAGCAACACTTCCATTATTTTTCCAACAACTGAAGTGAGGCTCACCGGCCTGTAGTTTCCTGCTTCATCCCTGTGACCACTTTTATGAATAGGGACCACATCCGCTCTCCTCCAATCCCCAGGAATCACTACCGTCTCCAGAGATTTGTTGAACAAGTTTTTAATAGGACTCGCCAGAACCTCTCTGAGCTCCCTTAGTATCCTGGGATGGATCCCGTCTGGTCCCATCGCTTTGTCCACCTTCAGTTTTTCAAGTTGCTCATAAACACCCTTCTCCGTGAACGGCGCAGAATCTACTCCATTTTCTCGTGTAACTTTGCCAGACAATCTCGGTCCTTCTCCAGGATTTTCTTCTGTGAACACAGAGCAGAAATATTTGTTTAGCACATTTGCTTTCTCCTCATCACTCTCCACATATTGGTTCCCAGCATCTTTTAGCCTAGCAATTCCATTTTTTATCTTCCTCCTTTCACTAATATATCTGAAAAAATTTTTATCTCCCTTTTTTACATTTTTAGCCATTTGTTCTTCCGCCTGTGCCTTCGTCAAACGTATCTCTCCCTTGGCTTCTTTCAGTTTCACCCTGTAGTCCTTTCTGCTCTCCACTTCTTGGATTTTTTTTATATTTCATGAACGCCAACTCTTTCGCCTTTATTTTCTCAGTCACTAGGTTGGAGAACCATATCGGCTTCCTTTTTCTCTTGTTTTTATTGATTTTCTTCACATAAAGGTCCGTAGCCATTTTTATCGCTCCTTTCAGCTTAGACCACTGTCTTTCCACTTCTCTTATGTCCTCCCATCCTAACAGCTCTTTCTTCAGGTACTTTCCCATTGCATTAAAGTCCGTACGTTTGAAATCTAGGACTTTAAGTATTGTATGGCCGCTCTCCACTTTAGCCGTTATATCAAACCAAACCGTTTGATGATCGCTACTTCCCAGGTGAGCACCCACTCTAACATTAGAGATACTCTCTCCATTTGTGAGGACCAGATCCAATATCGCTTTTTCCCTTGTGGGTTCCGTCACCATTTGTCTGAGCAGAGAAGATGAATCGAGGAAGATGGAAAGCCAGGAGTCAAACCCAGTAAGAAAGACAGAAGGGGACTTTGTTGGGGGCACGATAAATGACTGCTAACTGGAGAGGTAGAGAAGTGAATAGACAGATGGAATGTTTATGTTTATTGGTATTTATAGACCACTATGCAATACATCATAGTGGTTTTACATAGTAGTAAACAAAAAAGAAAAACTCCATAATCAATAGGAAAGTAAAATACAAAGAAAATAATAATTTACAAAGTCAATTGTAATTAAAACAGAAAATAGAAAAAAAAATTATAAAACTTAAAATATAATTGTAAAAAAGCAGCAACTGCAAATCTGCAAATTCTTCAAAAAAAAGCAGCAACTGCAAATCTGCAAATTCTTCAAATGAAGAAAAACAGTGTGACTGGGGTGGGAGAAGAAGATGAAACCAGGAAGTAGTGGTCCAACACCACTTGCTCAACCAGTAGGGCACAGTGTATGGGTGAACTGGTAGCCTTCATGGGAGAGGAAATCAGCTGAAGTGGAGTCCACATGACTAAAACAACACTGGGAGCAGGATTTGGGAAGGTCTCTGTGTCAGTGGAATTTAATTAACATTAAAGGTCTTCCAGGGCTAATAGTGAATGCTGGGCTATTCTTCATAGGGCATACTTTATGCAAGCTCAGTTATATAAAGCAGGAAGAGTGGATATGTCAATTTACATGAAATGTCAATATCTTTTTTCATGCCTTTTTGGTAATGTTCCTCAATCCAAGGGTTTTGGAGCAGGGTTACTTGATATTTGACTGTTTTACTGACATGTGCACTTGGGGGCTCCCCAGAACAATGGCTGTTGAACAGATCTGGCTCTTTCAGGGTGACAGATAAGAATGGCCCTTTGTGTTTAGGAAATTATGTCTATTGGCACAAAAACGTATTTTAAAACCTTGGACACAGGAGTTTCCTCTAGCGTTTTGGCACTGGAAAATTAAATTAATTTATTGGTCAGCAGGGAGGCATGGGAAGATTGGGGTTCTCTTAAATGTAAGAAAGCTTTTCTGCAGATTTGGACTCCATACCTACAATCTTTGTCCCCGAGGGGGAAGGGGAGAGCCAAGCCTCCTTCTCAATTTCCTCGTCCCACTCCCGTTCGTTTTGTCACTGTCCCATTCCTGTAAGTTCCGCCTTAATTGCACAAGCCTTGAACACTTATGATTTTAAAGTGTTTGAGGCTTGTGCAGATGTGGATGGAGCTTGCAGGAATGGGGCAGAGACAGGAAAAGAACTCACCAGAAAGGGATGGGAAAATGAGTTCCCGCAGGGATGAGGAAAAATTTGTCCCCGTGTCATTCTCTACTTAGAATGTATAAGAGTTAAGTTTTCTGAGATGGACTGATTAGCTGCTTTCCTCACTGGTAGGGGGAGGGAGGGGAGAAATGGGATAGAGTGAGAGAGTTGAGTTGGGGAGGTGGCCGGGCAGATTATTTCTTGTTTACACCTTGTTACTTGCTTGGATGAGTATTATACAGTCAAACCTTGGATAGCAAGTAATGTGGTTTACAAGTGTTTTGTAAGACGAGCAAAACATTTTCTTAAATTTTAACTCAATAAACGAGCATTGTCTTGCAGTACAAGCACATATATGTGTGTCACGTCAAATACGCACAATATATGCACGTCGCATCATTGATCGCAGCTGAATGCAGTTCAAGCGCGCACAACATATGCACATCTCACGCCAAGCGTGGCTGAACATAATAAAAGCATCATGTCCAATTCACCCGCAGTGCAGTGATTGTTCGAAATGAGTGAGATCTTTCAATACAAGTACATACAGTACTGTATTTTCTATTAAAGTTTTTGGGATGTGGAACAAATCGTCCGAGTTTCCATTATTTCCTATGGGGAAATTCACTTTGATATACGAGTGCTTTGGATTACAAGCATGCTTCTGGAACAAATTATGCTCGCAAACCAAGGTACCAATGTATTGTAAAATAAAAAACAGACTGTCAATCACATCTCTTTGCCACACTCAACTCTAAGTGCCTCTACCTCCAATTTCTCTTTGCCCAGACTATGGCATACCACTTTCATGACATGGTTCATAAGATTAAACTTGCATTCTCCAGCAAGTCAAAGTTTCCCCACTTCATTCCTTTCCAGCTTTTTGTCCTTTCTGAAGATCAGAGGAAAAGATCATGCATCTGGTCTCCTTCAGGCTCTACCTATTCCTCTGATCCCATTCCAGCTTCTCAGTTCTCGCCACCCCCTCCTGTCATCACCTCTATTTGTCAAATCCTCAATCAATCACTTTCCATTGCAACTGTTCCTCCTACTTTCAAATATACTGTGATCACACCACTCTTCAAAAAATCAATCTCTTCATTGGATCCTGTCTGCCCTACTGTCCCTCCACCCAACTTTGACGTGCTATGCCCAGAAGCAATATTTTATAGAAGCTGCTATTCCTCCCAATTTTTCACTGCAAGGAGAATCAGCAGGATAGAAAGTACTATGCATCTCCTCTCCCTCTTTTTTTGTAGCTGCTATATTCATTTATACTTCCAGATAATAGTACCACAGGTCATGATTGCTGGAGAGTATAACTGAAAAGAACTGTTTGGGTAATATCCACATAATGAAGGAAACAAGTGCACCACTGTCTAAAATACCTGGCAACTTCCAGGGCTATTCTAAATGATAGCTTTCTCCACTAAGGCAAAATGTACATTCTTAGCAAAATGTAAAAGAAGAGAATGAAGATAAGAAGGGTAGGAAATTTTAAAAATAATAATAATAAAAATGATCTCAATTTAATCCTAGTCAAAACTCTATACCAAAAAAGGACAGTACAGTTAACATCTGAATTAACTAGGGGTACAGATTTAACACATTAATGTAATGAATGCATTAAATTTTTAACACCTGCTAAAATATTTAATCACAATTAACACGACAGGCAGAAGAATGGCTCTTCTGGACCTAGAAACAGGAAATTACATCAAGCTTTGATGTAGCTGCTCGTTTCTGGGTCTGGCAAAAGCCAGTCAGAGGCTTCCCCTCCTCTCTCCCTATTACTTCTACTACCTATCACTTATATAGCGCTGAAAGGCAAATACAGCACTGTACATCTTGACATTTATAGACGAAGAGCTTACAATCTAACTTGACAGAGGATAGGGGATGCAGACCCCAAGGTGAGAGGATTTAGGAGTCAAATGGTGGGCTTTTAAAAGGGCCTTGAACACTGCCAGAGACGGAACCCGCTGTAGGGATTCGGGTAGCTTGTTCCAAGCATACTGAGCAGCAAGGTAGAAAGGCGGAGTCTGGAGTTGGCAGCTGAAGAAAAGGGCACAGATAAGAGGGACTTACCAGCTGAACGAAGCTCACAGGGGAATCATAGGGGGAGATAAGTGAAGAGAGATAGTGAGGGGCAGCTGAGTGAGTGTATTTTTAGGTCAGTAAGAGGAGTTTGAATTGTATTCGGCAACAGATGGGAAGCCAATGAAGTGACTTTAGGAGAGGAGAACATGACTAAAGTGGTTCTTCTCTATGAAGTGTTTGGTTTCACCTTGTTCCATGAGCTGCATCATCAGCCTTGCATGGCCAGCCTGGAGTAGGGTCTTAGCATCTGCATATGATCAAGGCCAGCCAGCTGGCTGAAATCCTCTCCAAAACAGTAAAGTTAGTGGGGGTGGAAGCCAGCCAGCCAGCCTTGAGCATGTGCAGATGCTCACGGCCATGCAATGCCGATGATGCAGCTCCTAGAGTCACTACCCTGTGGTTACCTCAATGACAGTTTCTGCAGCTTTCTCCACCCCTGGGTCACCCCGCATGGAAGACTCACTCCAGGAAAGTCCCACTGCAGTTCTCTGCTTGCTCCACTCCTGCCAACGGGTGAGCCCTCCTTTTTTTTATTTTTTTTGGGGGGTTGAGGTGCTTGTTTATGGTGGGGGGGGGGGTTCTTCAGGGAGAGAAGGCAGATGTAGATAGTAGGGAAGGAGTGCATAGAGGAGAGGGTAGATATTGGATGGAATTTAAAGAGGGGCAGAGTGCAGGAAAGAAGGAGGCAGACATAGGGTGGGTGGGTGGATAGATAGAGAAACATGGCAGACACTGTTGCATATATAAGTGACTTTAATAGGGAAAGAACAAAGAAGAAAGATGGTGCTCAGAGGGGAGGAGGAAGAAGAGATGTTGAACCAGGGGGTAGAAGGAAAGAGAAAGGCTAGGCATTTTTTAATTGTTTTAATCATGTGATCACCCAAAGGGTAGTAGACACCTGGAATGTGCTTCCAGAGTACAATTTTGGGGTTCAAGAAGGAATTAGATAATTTCATGAAGGACAAGGGAATAGAGGATTACTATACAGGTCCTGGACCTGATGGGCTGCTGCATGAGCGGACTGCTGGGCGTGATGGACCTCTGGTCTGACCCAGCAGAGGCACTGCTTATGTTCAATCACCATTAAAATTTTTAATCCTCATGAAGCCCTAATATTAACATAAAAATTAAATCCTCCTGCAGCCCTAACATAAAAATGCAATCAATATCCTACAAATTGTTCTCAATTTGCACGCCACAAAACTCAGACTTACCATTAGGCTGCCTCTGCTGGTTAAAAGCATGGATGTCCATGGGAGAGAAGATGTTTGAATGAACTTCACGACGATCTTCCCCAGTATACTTATTACAAGCCAAGATAGAATGTGTATTCCAGTCTGTCCAATACAGAGTATCCTCAAACAAAGTTAAGGCAAAAGGATGCGGAAGTGATCCCTTAACCACAGCTTGCCTATTAAGATAAGATTTGAGAACATTAGAATATGAAGCTGCAAGGAGAGCTACCGGTATTTATTACTTCTGAACACTTTCCTGCCACTGGACATTCTTGTGAAAGGTACTAAATAGTGCTAGAAAACACTGCTCTGTGCTCTTAAAAGGAAGTACTAGACCTTTTTGTAGAAACACTAAGCAACTTAATGTATTCAAGGACTGAACTGGTCAGATGACTGTAGCAATGTTACAGAGCTGTCAAGTTGCCCACTTCTAGGAGGGAGACTTTTTGGCCAGTCCAGATTTTGAACTTATAACCCAAAGCAACATGGTACCTGTAATCCCTCAAAGTCAATGTTTTGGGTCCCATAATACATCCAGATGGAGTTGTGAGAAATCCAGAGGGACCTAAAACCTCCCTCTTGTAACTGGGTAATTTGGTAGCTCTGGTCTTGAAGTCATCGAAAGAAAGATAAAACCTGGTATCACATATTAAGGCCTACGATGCTGAGCCCCAAATCTCTTTGCTCTTTGACAACTGGTTGATGGGTAAGTGAGAATAGGACAACTGAACCTGCTCTTGTAAACTGGCTTCTCTCAAAATGGTGCAGAAAAACGAAATCTAAAAAGTTCTGGTTCAGACTGGATATACACATATAAGGCATGTGAAGATTAGTGGAATATAAAAAAGAATGTACATTTTGAAAATGGTAAACATCTGAAAATGTTGTCATCTAGCTTATTTACCATTCTAATGCAACTACTTTTTCCTCTTTCATAGTCTCAAATACTTTACCTTCTTCATAAGTTCTCTCTCAAGAACTAAGCCAAAAACATTTAATCTCTTTTTTCTAAAGTTACAGAACTAGCCTCCCTCATGCAACCACAAGCCATTCCCATCTCAAGGGTGATGGGGATAGCAAGAGGTTCCTTGGTCTTCCAGCTACTTTCAAGTTTCTCACTTAATCTCTGTGTTTTTCTTTCCCATCCCTGTCCTATTATCTTCTACCAGCTTCCCCTCCCAATACAACCAAGCCTCTGTGGTTACAGTAGCAGCGCAGGAATAGAACAAAGTGCTAATCGTCAAGATTGTGTCTTACATGTACAGTGCTTGAATGTTTCCATTATACTATCAACAAACATGGGAGTATACAAAATTAACACCTGTGTCTGGGTATATCACAATGGAATATATCACAGAGATCTGAAGTTATAATTATTCAAAAACATATAATCTAAAATAAAGTGCATAAAGTGCTCAGACCAAACCACCAATGTGCTCAAGGTTACAAGCATCAGTAGGTACGGGACCATCATTACACCTCATAAGTCCCGCACCGCCAAATTATATCATTTTACAGCAGCAAACAAAACATGCTATTTACTTATCTGGATAGTAGTATAAGCTAGATAATGCAAGCAGGCGGTGTTGAATTGCTGCTATCAAATGATCAACCCCGAATGTGATATGATTTAATGCTCGTTCCTGCCAGGGTTTGGGTTTTGTTGGTTTTTCTCCCTTAGTAGCTGCTAACAGTTCCCCTTCTGAAAAAGCTTAGCAAACCCCAGGTCGAGGGGTTAAAACTACTGGAAAAGCTTCACTTTTTCATTTAATCATATCACATTGGGGGTCGATCATTTGGTAGCAGCAATTCAACACCGCCTGCTTGCATTATCTAGCTTATACTATCTAGATAAGTAACAAAAGTGTTTTGTTTGCTGCTGTATACCGATATAATTTGGCGGTGTGGGACTTATGAGGTGCAATGATGGTCCCATAGCTACTGATGCTCGACCTTAAGTCTTGCAGGTTGCATACAAGATGTTATTAGGACCATAAAAGCCAGTGGGTGCAACACAAATTCCATATTGAGAAAGCTCCATCACTGTGTCCAGGGAGGAGTAACTGGTTTTGTGTTTGGCTCTCAATCAATTTGAGGCCCCCCTCAATCATTTTGAAATGTTGGTGCCTATGATTGGAACTGGATTTTGACTTTGGACCATTTCTTCAAAATACCTGCACTGGCAGATTATTTACTCAGCCCTTGTCTTCCATCTGTAAGTGAAGCCAAGGAATAACAGCTGGACACAAACTGGTGTTAAAACAAAATGTCATCATGGGGGAATACTCAAGATGGCTTGCAAGTCAAGGCTTTCCAAGTCATCGGCCGCAAGCCATTTTAAGAAAGATTAGGTTCTTACCTTGGTAATCTTCTTTCTTATAGAGGTGTCTAGTGGTTCTGAATGCTAGATATTGTATCTGAACCAGCAAGCTACTTGCTGAAACTGTCAATCATATTTTCCAACGCCTGCTCCTTCCCCCTCAGTTTGTACTAAAGCAATCAAGAAGCACTGTAATATAAGACATAATAGGAAGGAGGAAAACAGGGAAAAATCCCCAACACTACAATTTATTTAGGAAACAACAGTATAATATTCAAACTTGTGCAACCAGCACCAAATATATATACACACACACACACACACATATATATACACACACACATATATATATACATATATATATACATATATATATATACATATATATATACATATATATATACATATATATATACATATATATATACATATATATATACATATATATATACATATATATACATATACATATATACACATATACACATATACACATATACACATATACACATACACACATACACATACACACATATACACATACATACATATACATACATACATATACATACATACATATACATACATATACATACATATATATACATACATATATATACATACATATATATACATACATATATATACATACATATATATACACATATATATATACACATATATATATACACATATATATATACACATATATATATACACATATATATATACAACATATAAATACATATATAATATATATCATATATATATAATAACATATATATAATACATATATATATATACATATATATAATATACATATATATATATACATAATAATATATAATATATATATACATAATATATATATAATATATACATATATATATACATATATATATATACATATACACACACACTAGTGTTTAAGCCTGCTACATTAACGGGTGCTAGAATATAGCACGTGCTAGAAACTAGCACGTCCATCTTAGATAAAATTGCCCCTATACGAAAGAGCAAAAGCTGCTCAAACAAATACAAATTGTTTGACGTCAAACTCCTAACAATGAAACAATCAGTAAGACGATTAG
The DNA here is from genome assembly GCF_902459505.1 of Geotrypetes seraphini. Taxonomy (NCBI): domain Eukaryota; kingdom Metazoa; phylum Chordata; class Amphibia; order Gymnophiona; family Dermophiidae; genus Geotrypetes; species Geotrypetes seraphini. The sequence goes on along the minus strand of NC_047090.1, from coordinate 20,405,628 downwards.
AAAAGAATCTGCCTAAAAAGGGGAAAACTGTCAGACCGAAACATCTGGAGATCCAACATAAAACTCTACAAACAACAGATAAAAGAAAAACGTAAATCTTTTTACTCATCTAAAATTAACTCATCTAATATTAGCTCAAAAGGAGCCAACACAAAAGAACTGTTCAACATAGTTACAAATCTATTCGACACCACATGCCACACTCAACCCATGCATAATACCAAACTACCCTCAGCAAATGAACTAGTACAACATTTTGACTCAAAAATCAAAAACCTAAGAAATAACTACTCAACAATAGCTGCATATTAACATCAATCAATTGATATACCAAGAAATGAAATACCAGTGGACATGATCTGGAGTTCCTTCCACAACTCAGATTGGAATAACTACATCAAATTATATAACAAATACTCTAAATCGTGTCCTGGACTCATGTCCCCCAGAGATTATGAAAGCAGCTCCACTAGGATTTAAATTATCCCTATTGAATTATCTAACCAATAACCTAAACAATGGAAAATTCCTCACCAATAATGGTCATATTATAATAACCCCAATCCCCCAAAATTGTAAAGAATCAGCAACATCAATAACCAACTACAGACCAGTAGCATCTATTCCATTTATGGCAAAGATCATGGAAGGATTGGTACACACCCAACTAATGGAATATGTCAACCAATTCTCTCTTCTGCACGAAACTCAATCTGGTTTTAGGCCTCTATTTAGCACTGAAACAGTAATTGCGGCCATTCTGGACAATTTGCGTTACTTGTTCAGTAAGGGCCTCAACGCCCTAATCATGCAATTTGACATGAGTTCTGCCTTTGATTTGGTGGACCATGGAAAACTGTTACAATGCCTAGACACAATCGGAATCAGAGGAGAGGTACTGAACTGGTTTTGAGATTTCCTTATATCACACACCTACCAAGTCAGTTTTAATCACAATCTCTCAGACACATGGAGCAATCCATCTGGTGTGCCACAAGAATCACCGCTATCCCCTTTGCTCTTCAATGTTTACATGACCTCATTGGGTGCACAATTGTCCCAGCTGGGGATAAAACTATTTAGCTACGCTGACAACTTCACAATAATTATCTCATTCAAAAACTCTGTCTCAGAAGTCACCCAGAAGTACTAAATTGGATGAAGCAATGAATGTCTAAATTCAGACTAAACTAAACTCAGAGAAAACAAAATTTTTCATAACACCACCATACCCACTTGATACTAAAGCACCAATGTGCATCAATAACCTTAGTTATCCCATTCAACCCACTATGAAGATATTGGGAATAACACTGGACCAGAACCTAACCATGAAAGACCAGATAGACTCCTTGATCAGAAAAATCTCTCTCACCCTCTGGAAGCTTTGGTCCATCAGAGCTTACTTTGATGTCTCATCATTTCGAATTCTGGTACAATCCCTTATACTAAGCCAACTCGATTATTGTAACATCACCTACTTGGCACTCCCCCAGAAGTATATGCGGCGATTGCAACTAGTTCAAAATGCAGCGGTTAGAATACTTTGTGGACTGAAGAAGTTTGATCACGTGACACCTTCCTATCGACTTTTATACTGGCTGCCGAAAAAGGCACATGTGAAATTCAAGTTTGGTTGTTTTTGCTTCAAGGTACTTTATGGCTTAGCCCCTAAATACATAACTGACCTGTTCTCTTTTACAACCAACAGACACAAGCGAAGCTCACACCCGAACTTTGTTTCTCCACCGGTTAGAGGTTGTAAATTTAAAAGTCATCACCAACATCTCTTCGCACATCAAGCAGCATTATGGGGTAAAGACCTTGAACAACTGCTCGTGCCTTCTATCTATGGGGAATTCAGGAAACGCCTAAAAACACTTCTGTTCCTGAAATACTTAGGAAACCAACCTATACAATCTTAGCCCTCAACAAACGATCGCTAGAACTATCAATTACTAAGTCTGTACTTTGTTTATTCCATTCAATCTGTAACATTTCTAATCATTGTAAACTGCATAGAACTTCACGGTCCTGCGGTATATAAACTGTTATTATTATTATTATGTCTTTCTTTCTTTCTTTCTGTCTCTCTCCCTGCCCCCTTTGTCTGTCTGTCTTTCTGTCTCTCTCCCTGCCCCTGTGTCTTCCTTCCTTTCTTTATCCCTCCCTTCTGCTGTCTGTCTTTCTATCTGTCTCTCTCCCTGCCCCCTATGCAGCAGCAGCATTTCTCCCCCCCCCACTTCCCTGTGCAGCAGCCGCAGCAGCATTTCCTCCCCTTCATTTCCCTGTGAAGCAGCATTTCCCCCACCTCACTTCCATATGCAGCAGCATTTTCCTCCCCCCACTTCCCTGAGCAGCAGCCGCAGCAGCATTCCCTCCCCTCCATTTCCCTGTACAGCAGCATTTCCCTCCCCCACCCCACTTCCCTGTGCAGAAGCAGCATTTCCCTCTCCCTCCACTTCTCTGTGCAGCAGCAGCATTTCCCCCTACCCCCACCTTCTGGCCTGCTCCCTTAGTCCATTGCCACCCCCCTTTCCCGCGGTCTGGCCAGCTCCCTTAGTCCCTAGCCGGAGTTTATTTTTAAGTTTAAAGGTGCCGCCGCGGCTCCTCTCAAGATCCCCTCCTGCGTTGGAAGCCTTCTCTGACGCAGGTGCGGCTCGTGAGAGGAGCCACCGCGGCGGCTTTTAACTTAAAAATAAACTTCGGCTGGTAGGGCCATATTTCCTGGATGGAGGCATGCCACTTCGATGGCTTGAGGAGGTGGAGAGCAGGGAGGCCAGCGCTTTTCAATTTCTCTGTCGGCCACAAGCATAGCTAAGCGCGCATGCACACTCCTGCCGGCCACGGACCTACAGATCACGCAGGTAGGAGTGAGCATGCACGCTTAGCATTTTATTATAGTAGATATATAGATATATCTATATCTATATATCTATCTCATAGCTATTCACGTGACCTGCTAACAAGCAGAGACAAACCTGACTGTATGGTCATGATGATTTACCTTATACATCATCTTTCTTTCTTTTTTTCTTCTCAGCTCTTCTGACAGAAAATTCTTCCAAACCAGATTGATCCTCAGGCAGAAGATAGGCAAAGCACATACACAGGGCGTGGCTTCAGGAACACTAGACATCTACACTAAAGAAAATCGAGGTAAGAATCTAATCTTTCTTTCTAGTGTAAGGTGTCTAATGAGAAGAGGAGACAGAGGGGATACACCACTTAGAAGTTTGATTGTGCGGTATAAAAATTTTTTTTTTAATAAACTTGAATAATAATAATAAACTTGAAACACAAGACTGTCAATGAAGCCGTCCTCTCTTAAACCATTCTCTCCTCTGCTCTTGATACCCTTGCTTCTCCAATCTTACATCTTGTTAGGCATGCCAACCCCAATCTTGGCTTACCTCCGTACCTGCTACCTGTGCTCATCTGCCCATTATGCTGAACGTGTCTGGCTTAAATCCCATGCGCTTGCCAACTTCATACACTTCAAATTCATGCTGATATCATTCCAGTCTGCCCTCTCACAGGCCAAACAGGAATACTATATCCACTTAACCACTTCTCTTAGCTCCAATCCTCACCGTCTCTTTACCACACTAAACACCCTACTCAAAGCACCCTCACCGCATATCACCCCCCCCCCCCTTCAATTTCTCCCCAGATAATGGCAGAGTTCTTCTACAATAAGATTCATAAGATTCACCTGGAACTTTCAACCAGGCTGCTTCACCCTCCTCTCCCTCTATCTGCTCCTTCTACTAACCTCCCCTCAACAACTGCCACCCTCTCCTTTTTCTCTAAGATCACTGAGGAAATGTCTCATCTTCCAAACCCACTACCTGCTCCTCCGATCTGATTCCCACTCACTTACTCTGTGCTCTCTCGCCCTCTGTCAACCCTTCTGTCACATCCTCAACCTATAGCTCTCTACTGCCTGTCCCTGATGCCTTCAAACATGCCATTATCACACCCCTCCTCAAGAAACCCACAGTGGACCCCACGTGTCCCTCCAATTATTGTCCCATCTCCCTCCTCCCCTTCTTATCCAAGTTACTTGAACGTGTTCACCGCCGTTGCCTGGATTTCCTGTTATCTCATGCTATTCTGGATCCACTTCAGTCAGGCTTTTCTATTCCCTCAGAAACAAATGTAGACTAAAGACAGAATGAATGTCTTTACACTGTGAATTGAATAAATTATACATAAGAACCACATCATACATGTAAAGCTGTGAATGAAATGAATTATGAGTTAGAGCACATCATACATGAAAATAAAAAAGACAGACTTAGAACTCATAGGCACTTTAAAATACCAATTTAAAAATGAAGTCATAACAATAAAGAGCCCATGCAACAGGAATAAATTATGCATAAGAATCACATCATCCATAAAAATCAATAAAATTAATAAGAGCAGACTTAAGAGATAGCAGGAACATTTAGATACCAAAAAACGGACAGTCTTAACAGGGAAACCTCTGCAACCATTTTAAAGAGTTTGTGTAAATTTGACTTCCCCCAAAACCCCCTCCCCAAAAAAAAAAAAAAAAAAAAAACAGATATCCACAGTAGAGAGTTGCACGGGAACGGGGATGACGGGAATCCCGCGGGTTCCCCCTTTAGGTCGTGGGGATGCCCCCTCAGGTCACAGGGATCCCGTGGGGACGCCCCCTCATGTCATGGGGATCCCATGGGGACGCCCCTCAGGGTTGCGGGGATCCTGCGGGGTTTGAGGCAGCTCAAGCCAAGTGGCTCTCATCTTCTTTTTCTGCACTACTGCTAAAAAGAACTTACTGCGTGTGCACTAGGAAGAAGCCGATCCTCCTGCTAACTTGTTCTTGCCCACTCCCGCCTTGAAATGGTAATACAGTCTCTTGTTTTCTACAATGCGAGTATCCACCCACTGGTGCCCTATTGTGTCATTCCGTCCATTCAAACAGGAAAGGTACCGCCTCTTCCCTTAGAGAGGAACCAGATTGGCTGTCTGCCATTCCTTAAAGATGTAACTAGCTCACCTTAATAAGGTAGGTTGAGCCCTTGCTACTTAACTCCCCTTACTCGTTCGAACTGGTTAAGAGGGAGAAGGTGGGCGTGGATGGCGGCATCTTTAAATTGGTGGGACCCAAGGAATTAGTTGCCATAGTATATCCTGGTTAGAACTGATCAACAGTCAGCAGATTAGCGTGGTTTAAAAATACAAAAAAAAGGAGCAAACGGAGCTGGGAACAAAAGCATTGTTGAAGAGAAGTAATTGATCGTTTCTGCGTTGTATAGTGAACATGCTGTTCTTATGCTTGCTGCCTATTTTTAAATTAACTAGGTTCTGTAGATCAGACGGTAACTTCTGTTGCTGTATGGGTGTTCTGTGCCTTTTTATTTACTTTTTAAATCGTTAATACTTTTTGAAAGTTGTTAAAGACTAGTTACTTTTAGCTGGGGTTTTCGAGTGTTTATGTAGAAACTATGGTCTCTTAATATAGTACCTCTTTGTATTTCTATACTGGTCCTATTATCTCGGTTGTGAATGCTGAACCGTTTGTTGCTGTGCCTGAAAAAGAAACGTATTTAGTGCTTTCTTGTGTAGGTTACTGTCAAGCTAGCAGGAGAGGGAAACAAGTATACTAGTAAAGTCTCTGTTACCCGTTCCTATTGTTTCTGTTAAGAAAGAGGTACCATATTTAAAGGGCTGAGGGATGACCGCAGCACTATAGAATTATTGTGTGATTAGAATTGTGGTTTTTTCATATAAGAGTTAATAAGAAGCTAAATGAGGGTGAATAGCAGTGGAAATCTGAAAGAAAACAACTGAAGGACTAAATTTCATTCAACAGCTATGTTTAGAAAACTACCTCCAATAAGGAGTTACTCTACCCTCTTAAAATGTCTTTTATTATAGTACAGCATGCCATATGTGTGTCAGTGAGAGGGAAAGAGAGATGGTGTACACAGGGAATGGAAGAAAGTGGAGAATTCTTGGTCATAGGGAGGGAGTAAGGTACAGATGATAGGGAAGAGAAAGATAAGAGGGAGAAATGTGGAAAGGGGACAGATTGAAAGGGATGCAAGAGGGAGGAATGTTGGACATAGTGGTGAAGGAAATGGAGGGAGAGATGTGGCATGGTGCTGGAGAGGGGTGATAGAAGGAGAATTGTTGGGCATGGGGCTGGTGGGCAGGGGTGAAAGATGCTGCACATGGTCCAGGGGATGAGAGAGGGATAAATGCTAGACCATGGTAAGAGGAACCAATGGACAGCAACAGAAGAATTTACAAAAGACAGGAAAACACAAAAAAAAAACTGAGACCAACTTGATGGAAAAATAAGTCTCCAGACAACAAAGGTAAAAAACAGTATTGACTAAAATATGTTAGCATTAGGAAATGTATACAGTGTCTTCGTATTGTGTTCAAAAGAAAAGGAAATGCATTTCTGGTTTTATTTCTACAGTGTAGTTGAAGTACTTGCTGACCCCTGGCTGTGGCTGGTGGTGATCCCCAAGCACTGTGAGCAGAGGACCTCTTTTAGAGACAGCCAGAACTCCCTTCCACCAAGCGCAGCAGCTGCTGGCAGCATCCATAAGACACTGAGGTGCCAGCATCTGCTGCCTGCCAAGCTTAGCAAAAGGGAGCCCCGGCCACCTTCAGAGGAAGTCCTCAGCTGACATAGCTTAAGGGGTCCTCATAAGCTGAGTATTTATATTTTATATTTACATTAGAGGCTCTGGTAGAAACCCGTTTACAAAGTATGTATTCTTCACAATTAATATTTCTAAATTAATAAAGTCTCTTTGCTTATTTGTAAATGGGTCTCTACCAGAGCCTTTAATTCAGTAGCATAATTAAATGAAATAACTATTTCTGAAGTTTATAGGGATGGGCGGGGACGGGGGGGATTCCTCACGGGGACGGGTGGGGACGGGGGGGATTCCTCACGGGGACGGGTAGGGACGGGTTGGATTGGATTTTGGCGGGGACGGGTGGGATTTCTGTCCCCGCGCAACTCTCTAGTCCACAGGACTTGCAGGGAATATCTTGCTATTAAATTGTATACTGGTCAATTCACTGTAACCCATATACAAATGAAATACAGTACAGGGCTAGATTTAGAAACCACAAATTCTTACGGTCACATGATTATAACCTGCATTAACAGCAAAGCATAAGGTCAATGGTTATTTGATGATTCCTGGAACATCCAGAGAGTGGATTTATTCTTTTTTTTTATTGTTTTATATTTAAAAATTAGCCCTTTAACACACCACAAGTTTCTAGTGTTCTGCCTTTCATCATGCTTCTTAAATAGGCATTTCAATCTTGCCAACATAAAAAGTCAAAACAAAAATACTACCCAGGACTATAAACTAAATTTTATATCTTTTCATTCTGAACAACTCGGGGGTTTGCTCCTTTCCCCAGTGGTGCTCCAAGACCTGAACTCCCAGACTAGCTCTACCGAGGAGAACAACTTGGGATACCTAGCACTGAAACCATCACAGCAATCTCTAATTTAAAGGTCACTTTCTTTTTGTGAACAAAGAATAGATTAGAAACATGATGGCAGATACACCAAATGGCCCATCTAGTCTGCCCATCCACAGTAATCATTATCTCTTTCTCTCTCTGATAGAGCCCACGTGCCCATCCCAGGCCCTCTTGAATTCAGACACAGTCTCTGTTTCCACCACCTCTTACGGGAGACTGTTCCATGCATCTACCACCCTTTAGGTAAAAAAGTATTTCCTTAGATTACTCCGGAGCCTATCACCTCTTAACTTCATCCTATGCCCTCTCATTGCAGTTTCCTTTCAAATGAAAGAGACTTGACTCATGTGCTTTTATATTATGTAGGTATTTAAACAACTCTTATCATATCTCCCCTCTCCCACCTTTCCTCCAAAGTATACAGATTGAGATCTTTTGCACAGAGCTGCTACATTTCACTGCTGTGCAACCATTACATGCAGCATAAATTTTCCAGTTGGGGTGAAATGTTTATATTTAAAACAAAACCAAAAACAGCCAAACCCTTCTGTCCTCTGCATTCCTCAACCTGCTTGTTTCCATCAGTAAGTCATCAAATGCTTCCAACTTAACATAGCAGCACAAAAGGTGGCAATTTACTGCTGAGATTTTACAAGCGTCACTGAAATACTGTAAGCTCAGCAGACACTGCTGACACCACCTGTTCACCAGGCAGTGTGTAATACGTGAGTGAGCAAAAGTTATTCTTGATATACATATTTGATATACTGTTAGCACTGCAATACAGAGCAAAATGGTTTAAATTAAAAATTTTTAAAGAAAATAAACTTTAAAAAAAAAAAAAAACAACAAAAATCAGTAAAAGAAACTCGGCAGTATAAGCGTATCCAACAACTTACTAAAGTCAATACTGACAAACAAGCTCATTAGCACAAATATGCTTTAGGGCGCTAGTCTTTGACCAGAGGGCCGCTGCGTGAGCGGACTGCTGGGCAAGATGGACCACTGGTCTAACCCAGCAGCAGCAGTTCTTATGTTACACAAATCCTGTGTCTGTGTGTGTTTTCCTGCACAGTGAGTTATTCCTTTTCCTTCCATAAACCTCTGCTCTCCTCCACATTCTTCTCCCTCCCTACCCCCCCAAAAAAAAAAAATCATTCCCTTTTCCTTTCCATCTCTTAACCATTTTTCCCTGCTTGAGCCTCTTATTTTAAAAAGAAGTTACCATATGTTTATTTAAAAATAAAAAAAAATAGGTATATTCCTTTTTTAAGATTTGAGCTTGAACCAGACTATTATATAGTTCGCATTACACAGGTTAGTACCAGAGCAATGCAGAGAGCTCAGTATAAGGCTGCAGCAGTGGGATACAAGAATTGCACCCCCAAGCCCATAATAATCCACAGTGGTGACAAAATACATTGGTGATTCAACTGCTGCTGCCTCAAGACCATCTCATACTAGCAGGTGTCAGGGGTACATTACTGTATTCAGTCAGCTGCCTGAAGAAATTGCTTCTGGCATTGGGTTGTTTTTTTTTTAATCACACTATACCAAAAAGATTCAAGGTGATTTACATCCAGATTAGCCATAAAATCTACGTCACTTGTTTTAGTTTCAAATCCAGTTCTCCTCAGTTTTGCCCTTTTTCCATTTCTTGAATGAATTCTTCTTATCACCTATAGCTTTCTTCACTTCTTTAGTTATCCACGCTGGGTCTTTTGTTTTGCTCTTTTTGCACCCTTTTCTGAATCTGGGGATATATAGATTTTGCGCCTCGCTCACTATGTCCTTGAATAAAGACCAGGCTTGCTCTACAGTCTGCCATTTCTTTGAGCTGTTCCTAAGTTTCTTCCTTACCATTACCCTCATCGCTTCGTAGTTTCCTTTCTTGAAATTGAAAGTTGTCGCTGTGGTTCTCTTTCCCTTCGGTATTCCTACTTCAACTTTGAACTTGATCATATTGTGATCGCTGTTTCCCAACAGTCCCACTACTTCTACTTCCTTTGCAGGTCCTCTTAGCCCATTAAGGATTAGATCCAGAGTGGCATTCCCTCTTGTCAGTTCTCCATCAACCTGCTCCATGAAGCAGTCCTGTAAAGCCTCCAGGAATCCGATCTTCCTAGCGCATTTTGAGTCTCCAAGACTCCAGTCTATCCCAGGATAGTTGAAGTCTCCCATAATAATCGTGTTACCGCTTTTGCATTCTCGTTTCATCTCAGCTTCCATTTCTTCATCGGTAGCTTCGGTTTGCCTAGGTGGACGATGATAGTAATAATAATAATAATAATTTTATTTCTTATATACCGCTATACCCTAAGTTCAAAGCGGTTTACAATGAGAGTCGTGCCGAGAGAGAGTGCAGAGTTTACAGCAGGAGACAGGTGTTTACAACAAGGTACATATGTACCTTGTTGTAAGATACAAGCTTTGGGACCAGGAATCTGAGATACATTAACTTTGGAACAGGATATCTAAGATACACTGGAGTGAAACAGGGTAAATCTGAATGGGGCAGTTTGCAAGAAGATATGGCTATAAAAATACAACTGGTTGGGGTAGCTTGCAAGAATATACAGGCGATTAGAATACAGGAGTTAGCAATATGAGGCGAGGTGATTTGGGTCAAGTTACAGAACGAATGGTTCAGACCAAAGTACAAGAGATCAAAGCTGCTTACAGGAAGATAATTACAATAAGAGTAAGATACAGGATATTACAATGTGAGTGAGATAGTGGAAGATATTTACAATAAGATACAGGGTGTTACAATGTGAACAAGATACAGGAGATCAGCGCTGTTTGTAGGAGGATATTTACAATGAGAATGTGAGAGGCATTACAGCAATATACGTCGAAAGGGAAGGGAAGAAAGGTAGCGGATGGGCTTTCGGGGGGGGGGGGTTACCAATTGGTAGAAGAAAAACTAGATGGCGTTGAAGAGACGGGTCTTCAGTGATTTTCTGTAAGTCTGCGTATGATGCGGCCTCAAGAATTGGTTTTGCTAGCCATATGTTCAGTTTAGCTGCCTGGAATGATAGCATTCTGTCTAGGTACTTCTTGTAGTGACATGATTTCAGTGATGGGTAGATAGAGGTTTGCTCTGCGAGATGACTTATTCGGGCAGTTGGTGAAGAATTGGGAAGCTAGGTAAGTTGGTAGCATCCCGAAGATAGCTTTGAAGCTGATGCAGGCAAACTTGAATAGTATTCTGGATTCTACTGGCAGCCAGTGAAGTATTTGGAGATATGGAGTGATATGATCCCATTTTTTTAGTCCGAAGATGAGTCGGACTGCGGTGTTTTGGATTAATCTTAGCCTGTGAAGTGACTTTTTGTAAGCTCCCAGGAATATGATGTTGCAGTAGTCCAGAGTACTCAGGATGGAGGCTTGTACTACTAGTAGTCGAAAGGATGATTCGTCGAAGAATTTTTTGATGGTGCGGAATTTCCATAGAGTAGAGATACATGTTTTGAACATTAGATCTGTATGTTTTTCTAGTGTTAGATGTCTGTCAAGGGTAACCCTAGTATTTTTAAAGATTGAGCAATTTCGTAGTCTCTGCCGTTCACGTGAATCTTATTGTCTTTTATCTGCTCGTTGGGAGAAGCCAGGAAAAATTTAGTTTTTTCTGTGTTCAGTTTGAGTTTGAAGGCCTTCATCCAAAGTTCTATTTGGTTTAGGATATTGGATAGATTAATGAAATTCGGCGAAATATTGGATAGTGGAAGCACGATGGTGATATCGTCAGCGTAAACGTGGAAGGTGAGATTTAAGCTCTGTAGTAGGTGTCCCAATGAGATGAGGTAGATGTTGAAAAGGGTCAGTGACAGCGGGGAGCCCTGGGGAGGTCTGCAGTTGTTATTCCAGCTGAAGGAGAATTTTGTCATCTTTGAGTACTTGATAGGATCTGAGTACAGGCCCATCTTTATCTCGGGACCTTTTCTTTCCCAGTATTTTAATCTCATAGTGATTCCAATTTGTTGGTCGTCGCTGCATATATATATGTGGCATTCGGAAAAACTGAAAGGGGACAGATTCAAAACAAATGCTAGGAAGTTCTTCCTTTACCCAGCGTGTGCGTGGACACCTGGAATGCGCTTCCAGAGGACGTAATAGGGCAGAGTACGGTATTGGGGTTTAAGAAAGGATTGGACAATTTCATGCTGGAAAGGGGGATAGAAGGGTATAAATAGAGGATCACTGCACAGGTCCTGGACCTGTTGGGCTGCCGCGTGAGTGGGCTGCTGGGCACGATGGACCTCAGGTCTGACCCATCAGAGGCATTGCTTATGTTCTTATGTTCTTTCTGACCTGACCCTTCGCGATAGAGTTTGTATCCCGGCAGTGCTATGTCCCATTTGTTTTCTTCATTCTACCATGTTTCGGAGACCCCAATGATGTCTAGGTTCTCAGTTTTGGCCATGACTTTCAATTCCCCCATTTTGTTCCTTAGGCTCCTTGCATTAGTATATATGCAATTTAAGTCCTGGAATTTTTTGTCCTTCATTTCCTTTCCCTGTGCTTCGATCTTTATTTTCTTCTCCTGTGTTACAATCCTCTTATCTTCCTCTTCTGGATCAGTCAACTCCTGTTGTTTTGCCTGTTGTTTCTTCCCTGCCATTTTTCCCCACTTTAGTATCTTCACGGGATACCTTCTTCCGAATCGTCGACACTTGGTCAACTGTCGGCTTTCCCCTTCTTCTCTAGTTTATAGCCTGTTCTATTTCTCTCCTGACGTTGTTTGCTAGAAGTCTAATTCCCGCCGCGCTCAGGTGCAGTCCATCTCTCCTGAAGAGCTTGCTCTTGCCCCAAAACATTGTCCAGTTCCTCATGAAGTGGAACCCCTCTTCCTCACACCATCTCCTCATCCATGCATTTATTGATTGTAGTTCCGTCTGCCTCTTCACATCTGCCCTCGGTACTGGTAGGATCTCTGAAAATGCTATCTTCTGAGTCCTCATCTTCAACTTCATTCCCAGAATCTTGAACTGTTCTATCAGTGCACTTCTACTGTAGTCCCTCCTGCTGACATCATTTGTCCCGTTGTGAATCATTACTGTAGTTTCTTCCGTCTCTGCTCCTTCTAGGATCTTTCCAATTTTGTCAACAATGTCCCTTTGTTCTCGCTCCTGGGAAGCAGGTCACTAGACAATCCTATCTCCCACCTGCTATGTGGCTATCTACTTGCCTCAGTTTTTGCTCCGGTCGCAGGTCTATGTCCTCGGATGCTTCGCTGCTTCTTCTTCTATGTCCTCGATGTACTTCGCTGCTTCGCTGCTTCATCTTCTGGGCATTGACTAGACCTTTCCTCCCCTTCCTGCGGGATTCCTCTGTGAGTTTCTTCCTTGGAGTCATCTTCCACTTGTTCTCCCTTCCATGATGGTGTGTCTTCATCTTTCTTCTGTTGTTCGTGTTCTTCTACCCTCCTCATGTAGGCCTCCTCAATGAATTCCTCGAGTTCCCTGACTTCTTCCTCAATGTGTCTCCCTCTCATGAGTCCTCCGCTGTCCTGATTGAGTTCTTCTGTGATGTAAAGTCTCTTTCCAGTTCTTGTATCCTGTCCTTTCAGTTGCCCAACTTCCCTCTTCAAGCTTTTCAGCTCCTGACACCAACTGTATATATATGACTGCCTCCCGAGGGGAGGTAGTCATACATATGACAGCCTGTGCAGAACACTGTAAGTCAATCTTCTGGATTCCCTCTGCTTCCGCCTTTTTGGAGTACTCTCTCATTTCACTGGTTCCTTTTTGCTTGTGTGAGTGTGTGTGTTTTCTTCTGTGCCTGCTGCTTGCTACTTCCCTATTCCCCTAGTTATGTTTTTCCTGTATCCACTCCTAATTGCCACGTTTGTCTAGTGTTAACTAGTGCTGAGGTGTTCTGTGTTGATTGGTGTTCCTAACTTTAGGATAGCAGTTTGCGTGTGTCCTGCTGTTGTTACGTATGTATGTGCCCTCTGTGTCTGCTTTGTTTTTGCTTTTATGTACTTGTTTGGTTGGTTATTTAGCTGTTATTTCTTGGCTTCCTTACCTTGTTGCCCTTCCTTGGTGTCCTTGGGTGTGATGACTGCCCTTCTTGAGGCCCTTCGCAAAGGCGCTCTCGTGTCGTTTGTTCCTCCCTTTTTATGGGGGAGATCAGCTTCGGTGTGCTGCTGACGTCTGAGAGGTGGGCGGAGTTCTCTCGCCTCTGCTTCCTGCCTCTCTCTCCTCGCTCCCGACTCTCCCACTGCTCCTCTGTCTCCTGCCTGCCTCTCACTTCACTCTCCCTTTTGCTCAGCCTGTACTCAGAGTTAGTTTGTAATTCCAAATTAGACAGATGGATGAGGTATCAAGGATTGATGACTGACCAAGATTGATAGGGTTCACAGTTATACATGTCCACCATGAAAAGAATCTCTTCCATTTGAAATGGTAACTTCATTGAGTGGACAGTTTTCTGGAAGCTAGAAGTATTACTGGACAGTTTTCTGGAAGCTAGAAATATTACTGTAACATCAGCTGAAAGATGGAGAAGCTGTCAAAGCTAAAGTATGAGGGTTCAGATGGAGCAAGGAGCCCTTGTTCTGAGCGAGAAGAGTTGGAAACAGCATAAGTCTCCACAACAATTTGGATGAGAGCTCTAGTAGAAGTGGAAACCATACTGATAAGGCCAATGAGAAGCTATGAAACTCATAGTTCTGTGATTCTGATATTTTCTTTTTTTAATACATTTTTTGTAATTCTTTTGTAATCCGCCTTGTACCACAAGGCAATGACGGAATAGAAATCTCTAATGTAACGTAATAATTTGAGGAGAGTTTTCCCTATCAAGGGAAAAGTTAGAAAGGCATTCAGGAAGCCATTCCCCCAATGTAGAAAAAAAGCATCAGGAGCTACACAGTTGGAAGCTAAGTATCTGGAACAAAACCTTGGAAGTTTTTTTGATCTGGGGAAAACAAACAGATCTGTAGCATTCTCCATTCAAAAAAGACTGGTTGGAGAACAGACATGTTAAGAGACCATTCGTGAGGTTGAGGAATTCTATTCAACTTGTCTGTAAAAACATTCTGTTTGCCTGCTAGACAGAAAGCTGTAAGATATTTTTTGAGCTGCTGCCCAAGACCAAATCGTTGTGACCTCTTTACAGAGGGAGTAAGAGCCTGCTCCTCCCCATTTGTTCAGGTAGTACATAGCTACCTGATTGTCCATATGGATGAGGGCTACTTGGTAATGTAGATGATCCTAGAATGGTTGTTTTTTTTGTTTTTTTAAGAGTATTTCCTATGGCATATAACGTTGATATGAAAGCTGGCCTCTGAGACTATACAGGGTCCTTGGGTGTGAAGACCATATAGGTGAGCTCCCCATCCCACCATAGAGCAATCCATGAAAAGAACCTTCTGGTACTGAAGGGGTTGAAATAGCAGACCTTGAGTGAAGTTGAACGGGTTCAACCACTAATGAAAGGAATGACATAGGGTGCACATTACCCAAATGAGAGCAGAAAGAGATACTATAGCACTGGGGAATTCTGAGATAGAGATGCGCAAGATGGGTGACGTGGACTGTTGAGGACATGTGACTGAGAAGGCGGAGTATCTGACACAGAAATAGAGGTCTTATGAAATACCTTGTGAGAAAGACTGATTAGATTATTTGTTTACTGTTGTGGGAGAAAAGCACAGCCTTATACTGTGTCCAATTCAGCTCTTAAGAATTCCAAAGTCTGAGTAGGTTGTAGATGAGACTTCTGGTAATTGATTACTAGATCTATTAGCTTGAGGCAATGAATAGCTGAGTTGATCGCAATTTGGGCTAATTACTGTGATGATGCTTTGATCAACCAGTCATCTAGATAGGGGAAGACATGAAAACCACCCACCACTCCCCATTGTGAAGCACAGTTGCTATTCTTAAAAGGCACTTTGTGAAGACTTGAGTATCCGAGGATGAGCCAAAAGGAAGAACCCTGTACTAGAAGTGTCGGGTTCCTACATAAAAGCAGAGCTATCTCCTGTAAGCATGTGTATATATTCTTTGGGAGCAAAGCCAATCCTCGTCTTTCTGACCTGTGAAGTGCCACAGAGTTTGGCCTTGTTGCCCATCTTTAATAATCAGTAACTACTATATAAGAATTTGTAATCAGTGGCTATATATATGCTGATGGGTGGAATATCACCTCCGACTATCCTATAGAAATTCCTTAATGCAATCTCTACTTGGTTCTTGGGATCATCAGCCAGTTTTGAATATTTCTAAGACTACATCCTGCTGGATTACTGGCCTTTCTCAGCATCCATAATTACTGGATCTTCCGATAACGGCAGTAGATATCTTTATTTATTTAGGTCTCATTTGAGTCTCAACTTTCTTTTGTCAAACAGATGTCCCATCTTTACTATATGGGATTTTATTGCTGCATCACTTAAGATCTTTGAGACTTTTTTTTTTATGAGACTGCTTTACATACATTATTTCATGCACTGTTAATTTCCCAGATCCATTTCAGCAATGTGGTTCACGCTGGTACTTCACCTAATACGAAGTAGTTGCAGACACTGCAGAATGCAATATGGTTCTTGGGTAAAGCACGTAGATATGAATACATGACCATTTACATATGGATTTTCATTGGCTTCCTGTGCAACTTACAGTATAGCTTAAGTGGCTGGTACTTGTCTATAGAGCACATTACCAGATGTTTCCATCTTATCTGGCAGCTAGGACAATATTATACATGCCAGAAAAACTTAAGTCCCTATAGGCTCAATGGATTTTGATTCCTTCACTTTCTAGAGTGCACTGCAAGATTATCTGTTCTATTGCTTTCTTTTGGATGATCCCAGATGAATTCTCTGAAAAAAAGTTTAAGGTTTTGTTAAAAGCAATTTTTTTGTTGTTGTTGGCACAGGCATTTGGCCTACAGAGCTTAGTGGTATAAGCAAGGGATGGTGGTGGGGGGGACTTCTCTTGGTGTCTGGGGGACATTTAGTTTGTTTTGTTGGTCTGTGGTTGGTCTGAGCTTGAGTTCTAAGTCTTTTACTATCATTAATGGCACACTATTTACTTTATTTATAATGTTTTCTGTTTTTAGATGTATAATGTAGTGTAAACTGTTTTTAAAAGCTTAGCGGTATAGCAAATTTTAACAAATGAAACAATCAGCACTATGCTGCATGCCCACCATGACTGGGGAGGGGGGGGAGAAAAATGCATGTATGCAATAGGAGAGTAAGCTGGAATGTGTGGTGGGGAGGGAAGGAGCTGGGGCAGTATGTGCAGGTGGGAGAAAAAAAATACGACAGTTATACAGAGGGGTTCAGTTATTGGAGATAATTTGTAAGGATGCATGCCACAGGAAAGTTTATGAGGAGTGGTCCCTGGATGAGCTATAGGGGAAGGATTTCAGAGTGTTATGGGGATGTGCGCTGGCAGGCAGGGAGGCAAAGGCAGCAGAAAATGTTTTCAGTTGGAGGAACCAACAAACCTGCTAATACTATTTGGGCAGAATCTTTTTCTGCTATCTATGGAGGGAAGAATGAGAGCTATGGAGTTGTGTGCTGGGGAGAAAGCTGTGTATGTGTTGTAGTAAGGCTAAGAGCGTCACAACGGATGAACACCTCACTATTTTGGGTTCAATCACAGGATGGCAAAAGCCTTCAATGTCATTCACATCAAGATATGTGTATATCCACTTTTGGCTCTCTTCATAGCCTCCTGATACTGTATTGTATATTTAATTAATGTTGCTTGACTTTCTATCATACTTTTGAAAATAAATAAAGACTATACAACAGTAAAGGATTTTTTTTTTTACTTATCCTTTTAATGCAGTGTCTCTAGCATGCCAAGAGCGTGCAAAAGAGACAGGTACCAAGGCCAGGGACTGAGAAAGAGGGATGGAGGGCTTTCTGGGAGATAAAGAGAAAAAATTGTTGAGGGGGCGGCCACACTAGAAAGAGAGAAAAGAATACTGGGAAGAAGATCAAGCTAACTGAAGAATGAGAATGGCAAGGAGGGTTGGAACCTGAGCAAGGAAAAGTTGTGGCATCAGACTTTTATGACGGGGGAATTCTACATGAAAAGCTACAAATAAATGTTTTGTAGAATTTAAAACCGTTGAACATAATTTTAAAATGTTTTGCACACTGTTTCAAAAGAATTTCCCCAGGAGTATATGCTATAAAGCACAGTTACTTACCTTAACAGTTGTTATCCAGGGACAGCAGGCAGCTATTCTCACAAGTGGGTGACGTCATCCGACGGAGCCTCGATGCGGATGCCTCACAAGCAGACTTGCTTGAAGAAACTCGAAGTTTCGAGTTGCCCACACCGCACATGTGCGAGTGCCTTCCCGCCCAGCGCAGGGCGCGTCTCTTCAGTTCAAATAACTAGCAGAGAAGCCAACCCGGGGAGGAGGGTGGGATGTGAGAATAGCTGCCTGCTGTCCCTGGATAACAACTGTTACGGTAAGTAACTGTGCTTTATCCCAGGACAAGCAGGCAGGTATTCTCACAAGTGGGTGAACTCCAAGCTAACCAAAGTGGGATGGTGGGAGTGTTGGCAACTTTAGGAGAATAAATTTTGTAATACTCTCTGGCCAAAATGGCCATCCCGTCTGGAGAAAAGAATCCATACAATAGTGAGAAGTGAAGGTATGAACCGAGGACCAAGTAGCAGCTCTACAAATTTCCTCAATAGATGTAGATATGAGGAAAGCTACAGAAGCTGCCATTGCTCTGACTTATGGACTGTGACTTTACTGTGAAGGGGTAATCTAGCCTGGGCATAGCAGAAGGAGATACAAGCCGCCATCCAATTGGAAATGGTACGCTTAGAGATAGGACGTCCCAACTTGTTCGGATCAAAGGAGACAAAAAGTTGAGGAGCAGTTCTGTGTGGTTTGGTGCGTTCCAAATAGAAAGCCAAAAGCACGTTTACAGTCCAGAGTATGAAGAGCTGATTCTCCAGGATGAGAATAGGCTTTGGAGAAACAATGGATTAGTTGATATGAAATTCCGAGACTACTTTAGGAAGGAATTTTGGATGAGTGCAAAGAACCACCTTGTCATGATGGAATACAGTAAAAGGTGGATCCGCAACCAACGCTTGAAGCTCACTGACTCGTCGAGCAGAAGGAGGCCAATGAGAAACACCACCTTCCAAGTGAGATACTTCAGATGAGCTTTGTCAATTGGTTCAAATGGAGGTTTCATGAGCTGAGAAAGAACAATATTGAGGTCCCAAACCACAGGAGGCAGTTTGAGAGGAGGATTGACATTGAAAAGTTCTTTCATGAATCTGGCAACCACAGGATGAGCAGATAGGGGTTTCCCTTCAAGAGGCTGATGGAAAGCCGCAATTGCACTAAGATGGACTCGTATCGATGTAGACTTGAGGCCAGAATGAGAAAGGTGCAAAAGATAGTCCAAAACTGAAGATAAGGAGGAATGTTGAGGCTCCTGATGATGAGAAAAACACCAAGTAGAAAATCTAGTCCATTTTTGGTGATAGCATTGTCTAGTAGTAGACTTTCGTGAAGCTTCCAAAACATCCCTCACAGATTGAGAAAACTGTAGAGGAGCTACATTGAGAGGAACCAAGCTGTCAGGTGGAGAGATTGCAGGTTGGGATGAAGCTGAGATCCCTGATGCTGTGTAAGCAGAGAAGGAAAAACTGGTAGAAGGTATGGCTCCCTGCTGCTGAGTTGAAGAAGAAGGGAGTAACAGGGTTGTCTGGGCCACCGAGGAGCAATCGGAATCATGGTGGCACGGTCAGTCTTCAGCTTGACCAGCGTCTTTTGGATGAGAGGAAATGGAGGAAATGCATATAGAAAGAGATTTGTCCAGTCCAGAAGGAAACCATCCGTCTCGAGGCTATGAGGACTGTAGATCCTGAAGCAGAACTGAGTCAGTTTGAAGTTGTGGGGGGCTGCAAAGAGATCTATCTGAGGCGTTCCCCACTGAGAGAAGATGTGATGAAGGGGCTTGGAATGAAGAGTCCATTCATGAGGCTGAAGAAGACGACTCAAAGTTGTCTGCTAAAGCGTTGTCCGCCCCCTGAATGTAGACAGCTTTGAGGAAGGTGTCGTGGCAAATTGCCCAATCCCATACTTTCAGAGCTTCCTGACAGAGGGAGGCAGATCCCGTGCCTCCCTGTTTGTTGACGTAATACATGGCGACCTGATTGTCTGTGCAAATGAGGACTACACGATCGTGAAGAAGATGTTGAAAAGCAGTGAGCACTTTGAACATCGCCCTGAGTTCCAGGAGATTGATGTGACACCGACGATCTGTACTGGTCCAATAACCTTGGGTACGGAGACCATCCAGATGAGCCCCCCAAGCATAAGTTGAAGAATCGGTCGTGAGAACCTTCTGATGGGGGGGCATGTGAAAAAGTAAGCCTCTGGATAGATTGGAAGAGAGCATCCACCAGCGAAGAGACTGTGTCAGAGCAGGAGTGACCTGGATGTGTCGAGTCAGAGGGTCGGAAACCTGCGTCCATTGAGATGCCAGGGTCCACTGAGGAATGCGGAGGTGAAGTCTGGCAAAAGGAGTCACATGTACTGTAGAAGCCATGTGCCCCAGAACAATCATCATGTGTCTCGCCGAGATGGAGGGGCGAGAGGAGACATAATGACAAAGATGGAGAAGAGCTTCCAGACGTTGTTGAGGAAGGAACGCTCTGAGTTGGACAGTATCCAGAACAGCTCCGATGAATGGAAGAGTCTGAGCAGGCTTGAGATGGGATTTTGGAAAGTTGATTTCGAATCCCAGACTCTGCAGGAACCAGATAGTCGCTAGGATGACTCCTTGGGACGTGGAATCCTTGATGAGCCAGTCGTCCAGGTAGGGAAACACATGAAGACCATGGTTCCTGAGCGCAGCGGCCACCATTACCAGGCACTTGGTGAAGACTCTGGGTGACGAGGTCAGGCCGAAAGGGAGCACTCTGTATTGATAATGAAGATTTCCCACCCGAAATCTGAGGTATTGACGAGAGGCCGGATGGATGGGAATGTGTGTGCAGGCCTCCTTGAGATCCAGAGAGCATAACCAGTCGTTTTGCTCGAGGAGGGGATACAGACATGCTAGGGTCAACATGCGAAATTTTTCTCTGACCAGAAATTTGTTGAGCACTCTGAGATCCAAAATAGGACGCAGATCGCCCGTCTTCTTCGGAACAAGGAAGTACCGGGAGTAAAATCCCTTGTTCTGCTGAGCCAAAGGAACTGGCTCGATAGCTCGGAGCTGAAGCAACGCTTGAGCTTCCTGAAGAAGAAGGGCGGTCTGGGCAGAATTGGAAGGATACTCTCTTGGAGAATGTTCCGGAGGAACTTGATGGAACTGAAGAGAGTATCCCTCCCTGACGATGGAAAGGACCCAGAGGTCGGAGGTAACAGTCATCCATCGGTGGTAAAAATGA
Source organism: Geotrypetes seraphini (assembly GCF_902459505.1). Lineage (NCBI taxonomy): Eukaryota > Metazoa > Chordata > Amphibia > Gymnophiona > Dermophiidae > Geotrypetes > Geotrypetes seraphini. Next base: position 20,384,728 of record NC_047090.1, on the reverse strand, counting down.
TGGAGATGACCACCGATAGGGGGAAAAACGGGAAAAGGCAGAACGACTGAGGTTATGCTTTCTACTAGACAGTCAAAAAGGCTGAGGAGCCTTAGGTACAGCAGGTGGCTGAGGCTTCTGCTGTTTCTGAGGATGTGGCCTCTTGACAGGCTGTCGAACGGAAGGAGCCTGTTTAGGTGGAAAACGCCGTTGGTAAATTTGAGGAGGGCGTGCAGGTCGAGGAGGAGCCGGCTTTGGGCGGAGAATGGAGGCAAAAGACTTCTCGTGGTCCAAAAGCTTCTTGGTGGCTGCCTCTATAGACTCGTCAAAGAGGTCATTGCCAGCGCAAGGAACATTAGCCAGCCGGTCCTGCAGGTTAGGATCCATGTTGATGGTCCGGAGCCACGCCAGACGCCGCATGGTCACCGAGCAAGCAGTAGCTCGAGCAGACAGCTCAAAAGCATCATAGGAGGACTGAAGAAGTTGTAGCCGGAGTTGGGACAAGGATGCAAGGACTTCTTGGTATTCAAAATGCGCATGGGAATCCAGATAGGGCATGAACTTTGGAAGGATAGAGAGAAAGAACTCAAAGTAGGTGATGAAATGAAAATTATAGTTGAGGACTCTGGAGGTCATCATAGAGTTTTGGTAGATGCGACAACCAAATCTGTCCATCGTTTTGCCTTCCCTTCCTGGAGGAACAGTGGCATACACCTGAGAAGGGTGAGAACGTTTCAAAGAAGATTCAACCAGAAGGGATTGGTGAGACAATTGAGTGTTGTCAAACCCCTTATGATGTATCGTCCTGTATCTGGAATCCAATTTGCCTGGAACAGCTGGAATAGAATAAGGAGTTTCCAGACAGAGGACAAAGATTTGATCCAAAAGCTTGTGAAGAGGAAGCTTGAGGGATTCAGCCGGAGGTTGAGGGAGATGCATGGTCTCAAGATACTCCTTGGAAAACTTAGATCCAGTGTCAAGTTGAATATCTAAGTCAACTGCCATCTGACGCAGAAAAGATGAAAAAGACAGCTGATCTGCCAAAGCCTGGCCTCGAGAGGGACTGGAGGATATCGAGGCAGCTTGCTCCAGTGAAGAAGGAGATCTGGATGGGAAAAAAGAACCCACCGGGTCTTCGAGATCCAGAAGCGGAAGGGTCGATGCAGGCGGTGGGGAATATTGAAGAAAAGGCTGCTTCCGATGAGGCGAGGCATGCCTGGATGAATGCTTCGAAGAATGCCTCGATCTACGATGCGAGCTGTGCCTAGAAGCAGGCCTCGACAATCAAGGAGAGCGTGTCCCAGTCGAAGACCCCAGAGAATGGATAGGGCTTGAGGCTGTGAAATGAAGCAGAAGAGGCTGAGTGGAAGAACCTCGAGGCACTCGCAAAGACTCTGCTCCTTGCATCGAGTGTAAGGGTTTCAATGGAGGCATGGGCAAAGACTCTGCTTCTTGCGATGCATGCCGAGATGCCAGACCAGACACTAGCAGAGACTCTGCTCCCTGCAGAGAGTGTGCATGCGACTGAGACACAGGAGGCGGCTCGACCTCGCGGGAGATCTCCGAATGCCCAGGCTGGATTTGTGAGAGAAGCTTCGGCCCCATGGTAGTAAAGAGCTGAATGAATTGCTTCTCTAATAAGGTCTGGAATGATGCCGGCAAGGATGGATCCGCGTCTCCAACGGGAACACCTGCACGGGCTTCGTGCTCCCTCGAGGCAGTGTGAGAGTGCTTGGACTTAGAAGCCTTGGGCACTTTAAGCACCACCGGGGGAACGGGCTGCTGTGCTGAGGAGATGCGCCATGCGCTGGGCGGGAAGGCACTCGCGTATGCGCAGTGCGGGTGACTCAAAACTTCGAGTTTCTTCAAGCAAGTCTGCTTGTGAGGCGTCTGTATCGAGGCCCGTTGGATGACGTCACACACTTGTGAGAATACCTGCCTGCTTGTCCTGGGATAATATACCTTAGCTACCAGCTGTAATAAAGCGTGAAATAAGTTGAATTTAATGTAAGTTGAATGTAAAATGTTTATATTTGCAATAAAATCACTTAATGCAGGGGTGTCAATGTCCCTCCTCGAGGGCCGCAGTCCAGTCGGGTTTTCAGGATTTCCTCAATGAATATGCATGAAATCTATTTGCATTCACTGCTTTCATTGTATGCTAATAGATCTCATGTATATTCATTGGGGAAATCCTGAAAACCCTGAAAACCCAACTGGATTGCGGCCCTCGAGGAGGGACTTTGACACCCCTGACTTAATGACTGAACAGCTGATAATTATAACATTGCCTATCTGAATAAAAACTATGCTGCAAAACAAAATCCAATGAAAGTGTCTTTGGCCTCTGCTATTTGACTTCTGAAACGTTGGGTTTTGTTTCTCCAAGAGACAAAATAATGAACAAAACACAACAAAACATGAAATAAAGCATATCCCACAGATTTCACCCCATTTGATGTTAATTGAGCAAGACCAATATAATATACATTATTGTGCAACCAATTTGAAAAGAAAATTATGTAATCATTTTAATAAGGAACTGGACAAAATAGTTCTCAATATAATAGCATTTAGTGATCTACTTTACCAGGCAAGGAACCTTTGTTTCCAAGTGTTGTTTTATAGAGGAAACAAACATAAATGAACAAACCAGAAGTAAAATTATATCTTACCTGATAATTTTCTTTTCATTAGTTAATGTCGCTATACTGCATGAGCAGGTCTTATCCCTTCCTACCAGCAGGGCTGAACTCTGCCACTATCATTGGTATAGGCTGTGGTATCCCTTGGAAGATTTCAGTATGCATCTGCCCAAGCTGCAGAAGGCCCTTGTAATGCACCCATGCCCCATCAACCACTGCAGCAGCAATGATAATCAAGTGAGCATACCATGATGGGGTGGTACTCGCTATCCTGCATAAAACAGAGTATCATAGGAGACCCATACTGCTGCAACCCAATCACTCTCTTGCATATCAGAGGGAAAAATAACCACACACATTGAAAGGAAGCACAGAGCACACCTAGAACCCCGGACAAAGGTCTTTGAGGGTGGGACTACAGAATAGTTTCACTGACTAAAGAAAAGAAAAGCACCTGTTTAAAGACAATTTTTACTTTCTTTGCATCAGCATCTCTTTTCTGCAAAAAAACAGGATGTAGTGAAGCAGTCCTTCTAGGCAAGGGAAGACAAGCCCCCCTTTCTCTCAAACTGATGGCTCTGCCAAAATTTGAATAGGCTCTGGCCCACACATTCAATCTGTAGTGTTTGGGAAGGGAATGAAGCGACAACCAAGTTGCTGCCATACAAATGTCTTTAGGAGCCACTGCCCAGGTCGCAGCTTGCACCATAGTAGAGTGGGCCTTCAAACTGAGGCACCAGACAATTCTAGCTATTCACCAAAGGTGGTTAATAAATCTCACTCACTCAATAAAATTAAATTAAAGGCAGCTTCAATAGCTACCTTGATCCATCTCCCAATGGAAGCCTTGAAGACCACTTGGCCCTTCTAAGGGCTATAAAAAAAAAAAGCACAGAAATAATTGAGCACAGAGTTTCCATCCAGAAATGCTGGACCCTTAGACAAGCATTCAACTATGAGATCCAAGATGAGATGGAAGGTGCCTCCCTTTATTGGGACCACAAAAAAATGGAGTAGCGCAATAGACCATGCTCTGCCAGCAGAACAGGTTCCACTGCCCCCAAATCACAGAGGTGTTGAAAGGTGAGTGACATTCTGGTGCTTTAGAGGGGGAGGCCATAAAGTTGTATGGAATTGGACGGGCAAACTCCAATGCTTCCCCCTCACTCAACTACCTCCAAGACAAGTTTCATGTTTTATTTAATCTTAATATGCTGCACTATGTGATACATCTATGCGGTTTACATATCATCATCTATAGAAATTGGAAGAGAAGTAGGAGGTAGGGAAGCTAGAAAAGAGCAGAACCACAAAATTGACAGGTCAGGAAATGTAGAACAGATAGTCTGTGAAGTTGCGCAGGCTGCAATCCAGAGAGGATCTGGCAAGGACATACAAGGAGGACAGGTTTATTCAAAGGCATCTTTAAATAGAAATGTTTTAAGCGATGACAATCTATCTACTGAGGGTTCTAATATAAGTTGCATAGGGAGAGCATTCCATAAAGCTGGGCCAGTTTCTAAAAAAATACTGCTGCAGGTTAATTTGTATGTGATCTGTCTGGTGGTTGGTATGATAAGCAGGTTTTGTTGGGAGTGAGCGGAGAGTGTGAGATGGCAAGCAAAGAGTCAGGAGATGATCAATGTGTGTGGGGGCTACGAATTAAGATCGAATCATTTTATATGCTAGTATTAAGATTTTAGATGTCAATCTATTTGTCATGGGAAGCCAGCAGGCTGATTTTAGTAGGAGAACCAATGAAGGGCCCACTGCACCCCCACTGGGAAGGCCAAGCAGCAGAGGAACTGGTACACTAGGGACCCCGAAAAGACTCCTGTGTGGACTGGCTCTGACTCCCAGGCTGGGCTGCCAGACACTTAACAGGATGAAAAGCAACCTGCTCTTTTAGAGCACCCCTGAGAGGCAGAGGCCCACTGAGATCCCTTCCCCTTCAGAAAGCAGACAGGCCTTGCTGTGCCCCAATAGTCTATCACATGCTAGAGGTAAAGGGCACCACAACATATACCAGTGATTTCACTGGGAAGTTCACTCTTTTTTCTATCTCCACCTGCTAGTTGAAAGGGATAACAACTGTTTGTGCAGAATAGTGGCACAAATGCTAAGAAAAGTACATTTGTACCAGACATGTCAAATGGAAAAGTATTTGGTAGCTAGATATGCATAAACATTTTTAAATACATACACTATGACTACTATGTGGTGCCTCAAATCAAGTTTGTGCGAAGAATGTGAAAATATAATTTGGGAAATATTTCTTACCGATGTGATCCATCCAGGTTTGACTTATGAATAAAGCTCAGTTTTGCATCAGCCCAGTACAATTTCTGCTCTTCATAATCTAGTGTCAGTCCATTTGGCCAAAAAATGTCCGAGTCAATGATGACCAACCGACTCGAGCCATCCATCCCAGCTCTTTCAATCTTTGGCACTTCTCCCCAATCTGTCCAATACATGAATCTAGAACCAAAGGGGGGAAAGTAAGTGGAGAAAAAAAAAAAGGAAACGCAAGTCAGCAAAAAGGTTTTATGTGTGTGTGCAAGGATTTAGAAGTGCTTTGAATAGTATTGCTTTAAAGTTAAAATGAACAGTGTCTTGTAAAACTGTTTATATCCTGCTAATGTTCAACAATTAAAAAATAAATACAATACAATAAAGAACAGCAGAAAAAGAACTAGCCCATTTATGCTTCCCCCATGTCCACACAATATATCCTAGAAAACATCAACACCTGTAGGCTAATCATTCCATACTGAAAAAGTTTTATCTTCGTCCATTGTACTCCACCCAAATGGATAGCAGAGCATACAAGATCCCCTTTTTAGCCCACATCCAGTATCCCTTTAAACTGTGTATTATCTGAACTCCAGTTCTGGTTTTGCTTGAGGCTTTCGGTTTACCTGGGGCTCAACTGTGCTGTTATGTACAATTTGTTTTTATTAAAGGAACATAGCAAAACAATACAAAAAGAAAGTTACAGCACAGTCAACAGACTCCAAAACATACAGGAGGGACCCGAGTTCTTGTGGTCCAACCCCATTAAGTGCTAACAGAATATAGAACATTCCTTTACAAAATGCAAATACAGAAGGTATTCCCTCCCATCCTGTCCCCCAACACAATTATTCCTCAGCCACCCGGAGACAACCTGCCCTGTACAAAATCCAGATTAGAGATTCAGAGCATTCAGCACCAAACTTTGGGCTCTTTGTGGTAATGATTGAATATATGGTTCCCCAGCCACCAAAGTCTTTTTACATTTAGGAGTCAAACAAGCTTCTCAGGCCTCAAAAAGAAGTAGACAATGAAGATGATTCCGCTAGTGCCAGAATCCCAGTGACGTGTCCTGCAACCAATACTGCATTATAAATGTATGACCCACCATAAAAGCTTTCTGAAAGAACGTGGGTTGTCCCATCTCAAATATCCCACAACTAGCAACCTTTCCAAACAAAACTCTCTGAGAAGAGAGCACCGAAATGCTTCACAAGCCACCCAAATAATGTAATATCTGACCCCAAAATGATTTTATTGGAGAGCAATGCCAAAAAGTATATAAGAAAAGGAATTGGCTGCCTGAGTACATTTGGTATACACTGGTGAATCAGTCAAATCAGAATGAAAAGACTGTATCCGAGTGAAATATGCTCTATGTATGACTCTGTAAGTACTGTATATTCTCTCCTAAGAAATCCAGTAATGAGTTCAGGTTTATGCACTATAGCCTGGCTGATATCTGTGTCATGTATGGGGAATCCCTAACTCCTCACTCCAAGTACATACCAGTCCAGCATATGATCTTGGTCACAGGTGTCAACATAAGGCCCACGGGCTGAATCCAGCCCACCTGGCCGTTTTATGGGACCCACAGTAACTGTGTGCCAGTTTGAGGACAATGCAGCGTTTTCCACATTGCCACCCAGGGTGTTTTATCTTCTGGCCGGCTCCCTCCTCCTCACTGCTGCACTCATTTCTGTGCACAAAGATATGGGCGGCGGCTCCTCACACCCTCCGTGCCTCATCCAGAAGCCTAACCTCCAACGTTTTAATGTCAGAGAGAAAGCTTCCAGTTCAGGCCAGGAACAGGGCATTGATTTTTCTGTTCTTTTTTCTTCCAGGTGTAAGTACTTCTACACCCACATTATGGCTAGGAAACACTGTGTCACCAAAGCTGCTGATCAGGTTACAGCTTCTGTCTCTGTGCAGACAGAAAATGTTACCCAGGCAGAGAGAGTGGTTCCATGTGCCAGCTGTCTTAAAGAAAAAAAGGAAAAAAGGCAGGGAGAGAGACAGAAAGAAAGAAATAAAGACAGACATATATTCTAGCACCCGTTAATGTTACGGGCTTAAACACGAGTTGTACATTAGAGAATGACACGGTGACAAAATTCATCGCCATTCCCGTCCCCGCGGATAACCGCGGGAAACCATCTTCATGTCATTCTTTAAGGAGAGAGGAAAGAATCAGAGTATAATTGGGCACAACCACTGACCCGCAAGTTTTGCTTTGAAGAATGCTGGTGTAGAAGGACTGAGGTTGAAATAGACACTAGAAAATGATATGGGATTATTTCCCACGGTTATCCGCGGGGACGGGATGAATTTTTGTCACCGTGTCATTCTCTAATTTGCATGTCCAGGTGCTGTAGCCTTCACCCCTGTTCCTGAGAATTCTTTGGACATCTGAAAAAGCTTTTTTAGCAGGCTCTAGATTTCTACATGGGAACTTTTCTGAATAATATTCCTGGATCCAAACAATGCCAATGGAATTTTCCTTAGAATGGAAAGATATTCTGCAGGTTATTGGCTATTTAAAATTGCCTCTATATTTACTGCTGTTATAAGGCCTAAGATTCCACTTACTTGAAGACACTGGACTTTTCACAACAGACTCTCAGGGAAATGAAACACTGTTGGTTTTTGATTTTTCTTTTGGCTACCTAATTCTGCAGTTTTTGCAAGCTTCAGTAGGGATCTAAATCAAGTAGCTTTCTGAGAAATCTATAGTGCACAAGCCTCTAAAATTCAGTGGTCTCAAACTCACGGCCTGGGGGCCACATGCGGCCCCCCATATACTATATTGCTACATAGTCAGGTGTCATGTCGTGGAAGTGTTTAAATGCTAATACTAATTATTTGAAGATATTGTGGCGTTATTTTGGGAGCCAGTGGACCTGGATCAGTGCTGGGGAGAGAGATATAGTCAAAAAGGCCAAGATTTTTTTAGGAGTCACATTGCAGCATTTTGGACTCTTTGTAGACGGTTCTGCTTTTTGGCCAGTAGATCAGTGTAAAGACCATTGGAATAGTCCATGCGGGATAGAACAAAGGCATATAACAATTGGGTGAAGTCAAAATCAGTGAAGTAACGGTGGATGGGCTTTAGTTGCTGTAAATAAGGGATCTCACAGTCCCTCCTCGAGGGCCGCAATCCAGTCGGGTTTTCAGGATTTCCCCAATGAATATGCATTGAAAGCAGCATGCACATAGATGTCATGCATATTCATTGGGGAAATCTTGAAAACCCGATTGGATTGTGGCTCTCAAGGAGGGACTTTGAGACCCCTGCCGTAAATAGTAGAAGGAGGAGGATACTACATAAGAGAGTTTTACCAGCTCCTCTGAATAAGTCATATTCCATATGCTTTCCCACTTGTTACCGCTTATAAAGGTAGCTCAAAATCATAATTTTGTTATAAATTTCTAATGTCCTTTATATTTTAAAAATCTCTAACTAGCCTCCATGAGAAAAAAATGTAATGTAGCCCTTGCCACAAAATTGTTAGACACTCTTGCATAAGAGACACCTAGAGATCTACCGTATTTTTCGCTCCATAAGACGCACCTGACCGTAAGATGCACCCTAGATTTAGAGGAAGAAAACCCAAGAAAAAAATATTCTGAACCCAGCCCCCTAAAAAATAGACAAATATACTGCAGCAGACAGATTTTGATCACTAAATTGAAATCCTACCTTTTTTGTCTGGTGATTTTTGCTTGTTCTAGATCAGGGGTGCCCACACTTTTTGGGCTTGCGAGCTACTTTTAAAATGACCAAGTCAAAATGATCTACCAACAATAAATTTAAAAAAAAACACAAAGCACACTGTACGCATAGAAAATGTCAATTATCATTCCTATTCCAGGGTTTTTCAAAGAGGTCAAAGCAGATGACTCTATGCACTATCACCTCAGTAACAACCATACAAAAATAGACAAATATACCCCCCTCCCTTTTTACTAAACCACGATAACAGTTTTTAGCGCAGGGAGCTGCGCTGAATGCCCAGCACTGCTCTCGATGCTCATAGGCTCCCTACGCTAAAAAACTCTATTGCGGTTTAGTAAAAGGGGACCTTAGTGTAAAATATAGACAGCAGATATAAATTCAGACACATTTTGATCACTAAATTTAAAATAAAATCATTTTTCCTACCTTGTCTGGTGATTTCATGAGTCTCTGGTTGCACTTTCTTCTTCTGACTGTGCATCCAATCTTTCTTTCCTTCTTTTAGCCTGTATGCTTCCTCTCCTCCAGACCTCATTCCCTCCCCCAACTTTTCCTTCCTCTCTCCCTGCCCTTTCTTTCTCTCTGCCTCCCTTTCTTTTTTTTCTGTTTCTCTTCTTTCCTTCTGTCTCCCTGCCTGCCCTTTTTCTTTCTTTCTCCCTGCCCTCCCCCAAGCCACTGCCACTCCATCGGGGACCAGGACCCAAACTGCCATCGAGGACCAAGACCCAAACCGCCACCAATAACAGGCCCGAAAGCCAACGCCGCCCCAAGCTCTCCCTGCTTCAGCCGACCAGCATCGCGATCGACCTATTGGGGGAAATGCTGCCGGGTCCTACCTTCGCGGAAACAGAAAGTAGGCAGGACCCGGCAGCAAGAAGAGGAAATGTTTCATTAACCTGTCTCCCCGCCTTAGCCCGTAGCGAATGCTTGCTTCAGGGCTCTCAACATGTGCGTGCCGATGGGAATTGACATCGGAGCAAGGTCCTTCTCTTCCTTCCTGCAACAGCGAGCAAGTATGAGGGCGGCGAGGGGATGGTGGGGTGTCGACGTGCAGCAACAGAATGCCCGCGGAGGTGTATTCGCTCCATAAGATGCACCCCCTTTTTGGGGGTGGAAAAAGTGCATCTTATGGAGCGAAAAATACGGTATATACCTTTCATTTGATCAAGCTTGCATGGCAAATCAGCCTGCAGAATTAGCCATCTGAATATTGATCTTAGTTTTTGTTTTCATAACATTCTGATGGGAATACAGGATGCTGATAGAGTACCAGCAAGTCCACACTTGAGTAAGCTCCTTTGAGCAAATATAACCAGTAGCACAGTGCTTTGGGGGAGTGCATTAAAGATGTTCTAGCACTTGTTCAAGTACCCACTCCTTGGTGCCCTAGATAATTTCAGCATAGATCAGTGTATCGCAAACTGTGTGCCGCGATACCCCCACAAGGAGAAGCGGCACCAGCTGACTGCTTACAGGTCATGCCTCTATCACGGCGAGGGGCACATCCTATAGGCTGTCAGTTGGCGCAGACTCTCCTCCTTGCCAGCGCCTTTCCTCCTCTCCCTCACCAACAAAGGGACAGGTTTAGGGTCCAGCCAGAGAGCCTCTGCACATACACGGACATCGACATGATGATATCACGCATGCACGTGAGGTATTTGCGTCGATGTCCACACACTTCAGGGTGCTTTCCGGCCGCAGCACAGAGTTTAGTATGCCCCGGTGCCAAAAACTTTGCGGGACACTGGCCTAGATCATATAGCTGAGTCTACAGTATTTTTTTTAATCAGAGAAAAATCTTTGCATTTCTTATACTGTATAATTCTTGCTATATTTAATAAATGGACAATGCAAGCCAGCCTCTAAGCTTGGAAAAAAAGCACTGCACATATTACAGTGAAGAGGATTTAAGTCTAGGGCCTTTCTATCCATTTGGGATGTGGTAATGTTGTGAAAAAGTAAAGACAAGCTAGAATGGGAACATGGGAAGTTGGACCTTCACAGCCTTGTTAGTAAATAAGTGAGAACTGTAGATGTTTTTGTCCAAGGTTTCTCTTTTAGCCTTTACTCAAACATACAACTAAATAATCATTCAGAGGTGGTTGATAGGGGATGTTAGGCAGAGTTAATATCTAACATGGAGTGTTAACAGGTCTGTTTTAAATAGCAAAACTTTTGTTCAGTTGCCCTAAGACAAATAGTTTTTCACTATGGCTAAACAGCTGGTTGTATTTTTTTATTTTTTTTTACACACACAGACAAGTATAAATCCTTTTGTTCTGTCCAAAATAGTGAACTCTCTGCTGAAATGCATTTTGCACAAGGCATGTTCTTTGACCCTCAACTGTTCTGAGCGATCAAGGTTAATGTGCAAGTTCAAGGATTGGATGACCTGTCCACCTGCCCAAACAGACCTTAGACTTAGTAGGGATGGGCGGACCCGCTATTCCTAAGGCCTGATTGGTCCAGGCTTCTAGAGCCTGGGCCAATCAGACCTTAGGCTTCGGCGGGATGGGCCGGGAAGGGGCGGGCCCGCCTCATTTCGACGAGGCGTGCCTGCTTGCTCGACGTGCAAGACCCATCTGTAAGAACAGGTTTGGTGCAGTGGGGGTTGTTAGCGCCGGGGGGGGGGTGCGTCTTCAGGCAGGAGGGATTGGGCACCCTCCTGCCAGCGACCGATATTGTCGGGGGGGGGGGCGGTCGGTAGTGTCGGGGAGGGGGGTGCGTCTTCGGGCAGGAGGGTTTGGGCACCCTCCTGCCAGTGATCGGTCAGGGGGCCACGGCCCGCTATACTTATAGCGGCAGAGAGATCCCTTGCCGCAATAAGTGTAGCGGGCCGTGTCTAATCTAACCCGATTCTCTAACCCGCGTCTGTAACATGGACGCCGGTTACAGAATCGGGGCTTAGTTTAGGCCGATTCTGAATAGGACGCCTCTCCCGGGCGTCCTATACAGAATCAGGGCCTAGGTGTCTTGCGGGCCTCGCCTTCAATATAGGCGGCCTGCCTGGGGAGCATTTTTTTTTTAAAAACGTGCATCCCGATTGGCTGATTAGACAGCTGTAGGACGCCTACCGCTGCCTAAAATCGGGACGCACTTTTAGAGAATCTGGGCCTTAATGCTCAAGTCCTCTTTTAGATCCAAGATTTAGACATAGCGAATAATAAAGAAAACAAGAAAAAATAAAAATTTTTAGCAAGATGCTAAAAGACTATAGCACTGAAATTGAGAACTCATATTTATATATAGGGTTCAAGATATTCCTCCATCCAGACGAGACATTGTTACAAAAGTTGTCAGTTGAGATGGTTCAAAGAAAGCATACTTAACAAAGTGGTAGCGCACTATACATTTACATGGGTGTCTCAAATAAAAGGTAGCCCCCATAGATGTAACCCCAGGTTTCAAAAGAAGAAATTCCCGACGTCGCTTCTGTGTTTCCCTTGTAAAATTAGGAAACATCTGTACTTTACAACCAAGAAAAACTTTTTGTCTATTTTTAAAGTAAAGTCTTAATAACCATGTTTTATCTAGCGGAAGCGCCACGGTTATAATCAGAGTTGCTGGCAATGCTAAGTCCTTATCAGATGTCTCTAATAATTCTGAGATATTTAAAGTTCGTTTATCCAGTTCTTTTTGTTGTTCTGTGGAAACTTTCATCGGTAAATAATAAACACGTGAAAATGGTGGTAACATTTCCTCTGATACTTCTAATATTTCCATTAAATATCTCCTAAGCATTTCTCTAGGATTTACCATCTTGAGTTTAGGAAAGTTAATTAACCTTAAATTATTACTACGCAAATTGTTCTCAAGCATTTCAACTTTTCTTCTCAAGTTGGTATTGTCCTTGACCAAAGTCTCTTGAAGTTGTTTAGATACGGAAATTTCCTTTTCAATTTTCTGTATAGATGTTTTTGAATCAGTCAATTCTTCTCTCAAATCATTCAATTGTTTTGTTTGTTTTGTAATTTTACTTTCCAAATATTGAAATTTAGGAGTAGTGAACTCCGCAAAGCCAGCAATTAAATCCCATAAGGATTCTAAGGTTACCACTGCGGGCTTTACCAAGGAAATTGAAGTTTGTAAGACAGTAGAGTGCTCACCATTCTGTAAGTGTTCCTCAGGGTCTGCCTCCTGGATATCACCCCCAAATAAAGTTGGAATTTCCCCAGGTGTATTGGTTAGGGCTCCTTGGCTATGAGCCCCTACCTCCAAGCCTTCTCCCGGTTCCAATCTTGCCTCTGAGGGAGAAAACGCCATTGACTCCGGGGTTTCCCCGCCCCTGGGAGAGCTGGTGACCTGGGGTTCTAGGGGCGGCGTCCTTGCATCGGGGCTCAGCGTGACATCGTGCCCTAGAGGAAAAGCAACGGGTTTGCCTTCCTATGTCCTCAACAGGCCCCCATCCGACGCTCAGGAGACCTCCTGTATTCGCCTCAGGAGCTGTTCTATATTGCGAAGAGGGGGAACTTCGGAACGCCGCAAGGCAGCAGCAGCGTTCCGGCCTCTTCTCTTTGGCATGTTGTAAGTATCCACAAAGCCCGTGCAGGGCTCGATACACAGAAAAATTTTAGTTAGGACAAACCCGACGCGAGCAGCTCAGCGCGTCTAGCTTAAAGCCGCCATCTTGGATCCGGAATGCCTGAACTCCGAGAGGCAATTCTATAAAGTGTTGTCTAGATAAAGGCGCTATTAATTGGCAACTAAGTACCTATGTGCACTAGGCACTATAAGGTAGCGCCTAACTGCAAAGGGTTACTATGCGCCAACTTACCCCTGCCATTGACATGCAATATTGCAAATAAGGATGCGCCTACATCTGAGCATGTCAAAACCAACCTTACACTAATATTCTAACACAAAATCTTGACACCAAGATACCATTATAGAATTGGTGCCAAGCATGTAGGACTGGGGCATTCCATGCTACTGATCCAGGGCAAGCAGTGGCTTCCCCCATGTCTGTCTCAATAACAGACTTTTCCTCCAGGAAACTGTCCAAACCTTTCTTAAAACCAGCTACATTAACCACTCTTACACACAACATCTATTTTAATAAGGAACAGTTCAAAAAGACAAAGTGCCCACATCACCACCTATGCATATTAAGTACCAGATTTTACATAACTGGGCATCCAGGAAGAGCCAATTAAGGAGTCAAACAATGTTTTAAAATTTAATTTTGATGTGTTTTTAAAATGGAAAGATAAGTCCAATTCCCCTTCACTCACTTATACTAACCTATTCCAATGAGCAGCTAACCAACACCTGCTTTTGAGCAAGTATAAATGCTGAAACAAACAGGATAAAACCTAAAGCATTCATCTAATTTTGCAGTGGCAAACCCCCCACATTTTTCTTGCCTATCAAAAACAAGCCAATAACACACCCCCTTCGAAACTGTGCATGTTGCAGATCTGTATGGTCGTTGGCAGCTTTCTAAAACAGCGGATATTTCTACCCCCCCGAATAACGTTTAACCTAAAGCTAAGTACTTTAGTATTTATATTTGTATTCAACAATACCTTAAAAAGTTTAAATAAGAAGTATGGGCCCAATGACGAATGGGAGCATAAAGCCCCACACAATGAAATGATTTGAGTGTGTGGTGGCCCTCTGAGGACCCAAAGAGGTAATTATAAAAGCAATTTTTGAAAGAAGCACTGTTAGCAGTGGGATTACGTCCTATTGTGTTTGAGAGAATATATACGATTATCCTTCTTTCACATCTATTATCAACGTGCCTAGTGATTCATTTTATGATTAAAATGGCACAAGAAGATACTGAGTTCATAGGATATACGGATGAACAATTTAGGTCAATATTGACTAGACCAGCTTTATTGGATGATGTTGCAGAATCCCCAGGATCACCTTCATGGGAAGAATGGGAGCTCACTCAGAAGAGACTTATTAGAGCGGAGTTACATGGTAGCATGTTAATGCAGTACCTTAAAAAAGCGATGATCCCTCGAGGATTACGGATCCTTAAGGAACCCATGCTTATGGGTATGGACAAAAGTTTCATGGATAAATGGGTGGGGATACTCAATCGATGTTCCCGAGACCTAATGATACTATTGGTGGAAACAACTACGGGTATTGAACACGATTTAAAGGTTAAAATTGTGGATATTGAGAAAGAATTATTGATTAAGATGGAAAAGGAAGAATATGATAGCAAGCTTAAAGAATTTAACGATTCGTTACAGCAACTTAGAGAATCTATAAAACAGACAAAAATAAAAAAATGGAAGAGGGACGAGAGAGACTACATGGCAGGGAAGGTCTATAACTGGAGCAAGAGACAGAACCCAGTTCAAATCAGGAAGAAAGTGGCCTTTGAAGCTTCTACGGATGAATCGGAGGGAACCAGCGGTGAGTCGGGGGATTCTTCCACCGGACGGATGTCGGGGGACGAAGTTCATCAACCCCTGAGGACGCAGAACACCAGGTCCAGGAACAGAGGACGCGGTCAGGCGAGAGGCAGAGGAGCAAAAACCAAACCACCTCCCTAGTCACTAATCTCTCCCCCTCGACTGTATTAACATCTAGCCAAATGGAAGTCTTGCAACTCGGACTTAGTTATGTCATTCAGACAAAACCTGATTTTTTTCAATTAAAAATAGCGTTCCATAAGTTTATTAGAAAATTGAGTCTTAAAATATTCTTTCAATCCACAACAGAGACCTTTATAGATACAGACTCTTCAATTATAAAAAAGGAATCCAAATGGGTTCCTCCTGGAATAATGGACCCTATCCTAACCACTTTTAAAGATCTGGTGTTGGAAGGTATCACTAAATTTGAAAAATCATCAAAATCTTTGAAAAATCAATATAATTTATCCTATCAACAACACCTTGCGATTTGTCAACTTAGAGACATGGATCAGATTGTCATCACGAAAGCTGACAAGGGGGGCTCGATAGTTATTCAGGACATTCAATACTATCAAGCGGAAGCAGAACGACAACTTAATGATACGGTGGCATACAATAAGTTATCCGAAAATCCAACGGGTCCACTCATGAAAGATATTTTTACTTTCATTACCCAACATTATGAACTTGAGCATATAACTCTTAAAGAATATCAATTCCTGTTGGAAAAATATCCGAGAATCCCCTCCATTCGCTTCGTCCCCAAAATACATAAAAGTCTTGAAAATCCTCCTGGGAGGCCTATAGTCAACACCAGAAATGGTTTGCTTGAACCCCTTTCCAAATTTTTGGACGTTTTTCTCAGGGAAGAAGCTGCTAAAGTTGGCTCTTACCTTAAAGATTCTTCCCATTTATTAAGAATTCTTCAGGAAAGTATAGTTTCTGAAGGGGAAATCTTTTTGGCTACTCTTGATGTAGTATCACTCTACACAAAAATACCACAGGACGAGGCTTTATCGATTATTGAGGGGGTAATGAATAATAGAGTGAAACACCTTAGAATACCTAACTCCTTTCTGAACCAGTTAGCTAAGTGGGTCTTAAAACACAGTTTTTTCCAGTATAATGGTCTCTTTTTTCAACAGGTAGAGGGGGTGGCTATGGGGGCCACTTTGGCTCCCTCCATAGCCACCCTCTACATGGATAAATTTGAGGTAGAGTATATTTATCTCTCCGAATTTTTCAAATGTATTCCATTATGGAAACGCTATTTGGATGATATTTTCTTCTTATGGGAGGGTACAGAGACAAGCTTATTAGACTTCTTGGCTTGGATTAACACAATAAACCCAAATTTACAATTTGTTCCACACTATAGTTCTGATAAGATCGAATTTTTGGACATATCAATAAGCAGACAACATCTTAAATTTGAAACCACTTTATATAGAAAGGAGGTGGCGCGTAATACGCTACTGCATTTTGACAGCTATCACCCTTTTCATCTCAAGTTTAGTCTCCCCATTAGCCAATACCTAAGAGCTAGGAGAGTCTGCTCCACAATGTTGGAATTTAAAAAAGCAGCTAAAGATTTAGAGGGGAGGTTCCTTGAGCGGGGGTACCCCAAAAGATCAGTCAAACAGGCCTATTGTAGGGCCCGTTATGCACAAAGGGAATTGCTCCTCATGGATAATCCCAAGACACAGGAAGAGGGACGAATTGTTTGTGTCCTTCCTTATTCAAAAGCGTCAGGGATATTGATTTCGTACATTAAACAATACTGGCATATATTAAATCTCCATCAATGTTTTACGGAACTTCCCTTGTTTGCATATCGCAGAGGTAAAACCATTGGTCAGGCTTTGCGCAAATTCGACAACCATTATGATAATAAAAAAAGAGTATAAACATACCAGTTGCCATCAATGTCAATGGTGCGAATCTACGTTTGAAGGGTCTCAATAGAAAGACCCCCAATTAGGCAATATAATAAAATCTAAGTCAGACACCACCTGCAAAACTAAAAGGGTTATATACGTAATTGTGTGCCCATGTAACTTAGTATACGTGGGGCGCACTAAAAGAGCCATTAACATGCGGTTAAACGAGCATAAATCTCGTATTAACACTGGTACGATGCAAGCCCCCATAGTCCAACATTGGCTGGATAAAGGACATGATATTGAGCACATTAAATGGAGGATCATAGATCATATACCTGAGACAGATTTAGAAGGAGATTGGGAAGGAAGGCTGAACCATATTGAACAACGATGGATTTATCGCCTAAATACAGTGGTGCCAAGGGGTCTTAATAACGAGTTGGAATGGGCTTCCCTATTATGACGAGTGCCCCTGGGGGTTCTGTTCATCATCCACTACTTTATATAATATAGATATAATCGATTAGATTGACCTGAGTATGACGTCAGCCCTCAACGTCTTTACGGTTGAGACGCTGACGTCTGGCTCACGTATAAATCAGCTGACACTGAACAAGTCCGCCATTACGCTAGCGACGTGATGGTGGCAGTAAAATGATTACTAAACACAACGAACGGTAAGAGTTTGAACTTATATTCAACTGATTATAGGCTTTAGGGTTCATATGATACTTAGGCTTGTCTTTCTTTATCCATTTAGGGTGAGGGAGTCTTGATAAAGCCCTGAGTTGTAAGGGCGAAACATGTTGGCGGATATTTCTACCCCCCCGAATAACGTTTAACCTAAAGCTAAGTACTTTAGTATTTATATTTGTATTCAACAATACCTTAAAAAGTTTAAATAAGAAGTATGGGCCCAATGACGAATGGGAGCATAAAGCCCCACACAATGAAATGATTTGAGTGTGTGGTGGCCCTCTGAGGACCCAAAGAGGTAATTATAAAAGCAATTTTTGAAAGAAGCACTGTTAGCAGTGGGATTACGTCCTATTGTGTTTGAGAGAATACATTATATCAAGGCATAACTCAGAAAAAAATACGAAGGTTACAAATCATACAAAACACAGCAATAAAAATTATTACCAACTCCAAAAAATATGATCATGTCACACCATTTTTAAAAGAAGCACATTGGCTGCCGATCTCACACAGAACAACATATAAAATCGCGTTACTAACATTTAAAATTCAGAAAATATTCCAATATTCTTATATCGATATTTAATACCATATTCCCCAGCTAGATCCCTTAAATCAGCAGATCACTACTTCTTGACCATTCCATCATTGAAAATAATTGGCACTAGAAGAACTACAACTTTTTCTATCTTGGGACCCCAGCTTTGGAATAAACTTCCAATTTTTCTGCGCGCTGAAACCTCCTTAGAAAAATTTAAAAGCAAACTAAAAGGCTATCTTTATAAAGACGCATATGAATCTTAGGTCAGATAATCTTCTTTGATTTTTCTATTAAGCCTTTTTTTTTTTTTTTAAACATTTTTTCCAAACCAAGTTTCATTAAACAGAACAGCACATCTCATCAGTACTCACCATGGTCGAACACTGGACAACTCGGTTCAAACTGAAACTAAATCCAGAAAAGACTAAACTCTTCCTTGCAAGTCCCAACCACAAATTAACGGCCACCACCCTACAACTCAACAGTCTAACTTACCCTATTAATCCCACCATCAAAATCCTTGGAGTCATCCTAGACCAATGCCTGACCTTCGAAGATCACACCAATGCCCAGGTCAAAAAATGTTTTCATACCCTCTGGAAACTCCGCACCATCAAACACTACTTCACTTCCTCTCCTTCAGACTGCTGGTCTAATCCCTAATCTTAAGCACCCTGGATTACTGTAATAATGTATATTTGGGCTCCTACAAGAAAACCATCAAACGTCTAAGACTCATTCAAAACACTGCCGTCCGCCTAATCTATGGCCTCAAAAAATCAGACCACATCAGTACTTACTACAGAAAACTTCACTGGTTGCCACTAGAAGCGAGAATCATCTTCAAATTCATCTGCCTCTGCTTCAAAACCCTAACTGGCTTGTCACCGATATATCTCTCTCACCACTTTGCGTTCCAGGCACCACTCACACACGCAATGCCTATCTGTTTACCTATCCATCCCCAAAGGGATGCACCTACAAAAGATTCCTTAACAGAACTCTCTCATTCCAAGCTGGCAGATGGACAGATTGCCTGACTACCCTCATCTCATCTGCCCCATCTTACTCTTACTTCAGGAAATCCCTCAAATCTTACCTCTATGATAAATTTCTCGAACCCCTTCCCCCCAAAT
Source organism: Geotrypetes seraphini (assembly GCF_902459505.1). Lineage (NCBI taxonomy): Eukaryota > Metazoa > Chordata > Amphibia > Gymnophiona > Dermophiidae > Geotrypetes > Geotrypetes seraphini. The sequence continues at coordinate 20,365,434 of NC_047090.1, read as the reverse complement.
AACCAAACCCTACCACCTCTATCTTACTCTTTAATTCTCTCAAACAGTATTTTTACTGTATAAATATCACTGCTGTTGATGTACAGACTCCTGCACCGTAATTCTGCTTTGTCTTCCGCTGTATTAATACCTATGCTAAACTATGTACAGTCCCCTGCATTGTAACTTACTCTCAACTGCATAGTACATTCCCTTAATTGTACCATCGATGTATATATACAGTCTCTTACACTGTAAACCGCTCTGAACTGTTTGTGGTACTGCGGTATACAAAAATAAAGTTGTTGTTATTATTTAAAAAATTTTAATACCCTTCCTGATGTTGCTCTTTTCCCAAATGTTTTTATTTTCGTTTTTTTTCTTTTAAAACAAATGTAGTTTATCCTTATATTCCTTATGTATCTTTATTAACTATGGATAGGTTTGTATGTTTTTTTTGTCTCAAATGATTTTATTTGTTCCCCCTAATTTTTAATATTGTTATATGCATTGAAAATACTTGATATTGCGTTTAAATCAAAACTACAATAAACTTGAAACACAAAATTGAATTATTGTTCAACCATGGTCTCCTTGACAAATTTAAGAGTTTTTCTACTCATGTATGTGATTAAAAGCCTGGGTAAAAGCTCAGTCCTTGCATTGCAGACCTACAGTTACTCAGAAAGCACTGGAGGATGGGTCTAGAAGGCTGTAGGCAACAACAGTAAAAATTGGGAGGGTGAAGAAAAGAAGACACTTAACAGACCATCTGGAACAACAAAAGTAAGCATAAACTACAACCTTTGGTTTGCCCTCATCCCATTTAAAACCTACACATTAGACAATTCTTTTCAAACCCTTTGTTCAGAATTCCAGTTCAGATGTCAACATTTAGGGCCTGATTTACTAAGCTCCCTCTCCCCCCCCAGACATCAGGTCTTTAGATTACTAGCAGTTGTTTGCACATGGCTACTCTTCAAAGAAAATAAGGCATGTCACAAGCGTAGAGATTAAATGGAAACCAGAACTCTGCTATAAATCATCTTCAATCCAATTCCAAAAGCCAGTTTTTTGTTTTTCAGCCCAAAGGAGAAGTTGGTGAGTGGTAACAATTATACTGTAGAGAATATCATTAAGTGTTTTATATCATCATCAAACTTGTCACTTTCACTACAGCCTTGCATTACACCATCCATTTCATATATTCCACTCAACTACAATTCCTGTATTTAATACATTTTTGTTTCTTTTTGCAAAGGGGGGTGAGACTTGCATTGCCACATTATTCTCAGCCTTTTTCCACTTTCTTTTCTCCCTTAGCTCCTGCTCTTGTCCATTCCAGTTAAAAGTCTCATGATTACCATACAAAGAACTTAGTACCCTAGTTTTAAGACAACCAGCCAGGAGTAGGGGAGCAAACCATGGTTTCTGGGCTTCCAAAATTCCTGCCAGGATACTCCTTCCACCCAACTAATCCGACAGAGATATACTGGGATAAGGAGTTGCTGTGTTTTGCCTCTCTCCCTAGCCTTGGACACTTTGAAGTGTCCAAGAGGCACCTCTTTTATACACCCATATGCACTGAAGTTGCCACAGAATTTCATGCGAGTTTCTCATTCCTAACTCTACCTGCTACTTCTAGGTAAGCTTATGTTTTCAAAATCTGAAATTTCAATTCTGTGTATGTTCATATCATTACTGCAAAAATTTTCCAGCTTGTCTATGACAATGGTGAGAATTTTTGATAACAGGCTCTGAAACATAATATAATTACGTTGAACTATATTCACAAACTTGCAGCTCATGATGGAATTCCTGGAATGCACTAAAGGCTCAGACAAATACAAGGAGCAAATACCACCAGATATAGGAAAGAAAAATGACGATAGTAAATCAGAAACTAACACAATAAAGAGAGTAACGAATGAGACATTTCACTTTTTGTTAGTAATGTTTCTCGTGCTGTTAACCAAGTCTTATATTGGAATGCTGTAACAATACCTAAAACACATTAGCAGTGTAACCAAGTTCATTTCCTAAATGATGACCTCCTGATAGAAGAAGTACCATTCTTCGGTCAAGGGTATACCAGTGGCTGCACTCCCCTATTAGAAACTCCAAACAAGCTCTATAGCTATCATTACTATGCTTTTCTTGGGTTATTAAAATGAATGCATCCTCCTACTCCCCACCCCTTAAATTTCCACTCTAAATTCTTTGGGGCAAGAAGTCTCTTACATTTGAATTAGTTGCCTTGTATCATGTGAACATCAAGGTATTAACGTAGAACAAAATCTTTTCCATAGAAAGGAAAATGGTAAAACCAGAGGACATAATTTGAGGTTGAGGGGTGGTAGATTCAAGAGCAATGTTAGGAAATTATACTTCACGGAGAGGGTGGTGGATGCCTGGAATGCACTCCCAAGAGAGGTGGTGGAGTTCAAAGAAGCGTGGGATATACACAGAGGATCTAGAATCGGAAAATAATATTAAATATTGAACTAAGGCCACTACTGGGCAGACTTGCACGGTCTGTGTCTGTATATGGCTGTTTGGGGGGAGGATGGGCTGGGGAGTGCTTCAATGGCTGGGAGGGTGTAGATGGGCTGGAGTAGATTTTAATAGAGATTACGGCAGTTGGAACCCAAGCACAGTACTGGGTAGAGCTTTGGATTCTTGCCCAGAAATAGCTAAGAAAAAAATTTAAATTGAATCAGGTTGGGCAGACTGGATGGACCATTCGGGTCTTTATCTGCTATCATCTACTATGTTACTATGTAATCTGAGATGCGCAGATGATACTATCCTGCTGGCAGAGAGTGAGAAGTTGATCATGACTACCGATAACAAGAAAGTCTACAAAGATCAACAATGAAGAAATGGAAGCTATTGACTGCTTTTTCTCCTTAGGTCCCTCATTGATCAGAGTGGCGGTTCAGCAGCAGAAATCAAGCGTCAATTAGCACTGGGGCATGCAGTCATGGTGAGCATGGACCAATTATGTAAGTGCAAGGACATCTCAGTCACATCAAACAAAGACTGATCACTACCATTGTGTTCCCAATCGCAACATATGGCTGTGAAACATGGACATTCATGAAAGCAGATAGAAGAAAAAAAAAATTGACGCCTTTGAGCTGTGGTGCTGGAGAAGACTTCTACGAATCCTACAGACAGCTAAATCACCAACAAAGATGTTCCTGATCATATAAACCAAGAGTTGTCCCTGAAAGACAAGATTACCAGACAGAAACTGACCTATTTTGGACATGTAGTGAGGTCGAATTCACTAGAAAATAAGGTTCTACTCGGAATGGTCAGTGGTAAAAGGAAGCAGGGGAGACCAATGGCCCATTGCCTGAATACCATCAAGAATGACATGGGAATGATCATCAAGCAATTAAAAGAAGCTGTGGAAAACAGGGAAGCATGATGAGGACTGGCCTTCAGAGTATCCAAGGGTTGGACATGACTGAATGTATGGCAATAGTGGTAGTAATAAAAGTAAAAGTTTACCAAATGATTTTCCAGCCTGACCCATAGGTGTTCAAAATAAAAAAAAGACCCTCAAAGACCATGCACACATTAGAAAAGTGAACTGAAGAGAAAGACAGCAATATCTGATTGGTCATCAGGACAACCACCGTTCAAAATGGACTGAGCCTGAGAAATTAAGCATCTTTATGTTGTTAATTACCTCCAATTACAAAAGTTACAAACTATTATTCGCACCAACTCTCAACTCTGAAAAGGAAAACACTTTTTTGTGGGCATCAGAAGATGTCAGCAACAAACAGGATTTGAGGCAAGCAAAAAAGCAAAAAAAAAAAAAAAAAAAAAAAAAAAAAGGGCATCACTTTATTCCAGAGTTATTGTGGAACTACATTTTTTCCTTTCTGGAACTGAAAACAATTTCAACAACCGATTTGCAACAGAGCAGTAATGTCTGAAAGAACTTAACTGCCCAAAGATCTGTGGTGATGGCTTTAAAACCATATAAGGCTAAGCTTAGAAAAGGTTCATATCTAGGACACATGCTGTCTTTATACACATACCTCTACGAGGGTGTGCTGAAAAGTTTAAGGTGTAAAAAGGGAGAGAAAAAGGATCTCAGAAACCAGCTTGGTGGCAGGGAATAAACCTCAGCCAAGTCTGACAAGGTTCCACATTTCATTCAGCTGGTTTCACCAAAATTGCTGGCTTTCTCAAAAAGGTTGCTGCATAATTATTCAGCAGCATTCAGTCTCTGGGTTTCATGCTGATCCTTTTCCTCCCCCTTTGTACACCTTATGCTTTGAGTAGTGGGATCTTTTTGTTATTTTGGAGTTACTCCAGTGGGTTTCACTCACCATCTTTAGTGTATATCAGTGTGTGCTGAAAAGTTCTCAGCTCAACCAACTTCCTAAATTCTGAACACTATTTTGCCACTGTAGCTGAAAAGTGTTATTTTACTTTGCCAAGTGCCAATTTGAGAATCATGCTATGTTTTGACATCGTTTCAGATCATTAATTGAACCATGTCAACAAAAAGTGTGGAATTTTCAAGTGTGGAACTCTTGAGCCATCATGAAGTTCCTATTCCTCCAGAAGACTCCAAAGGAAATCCATGAATGTATAATGCAAACATTGAGTGACAAATGCCTATCATACTACACAGTGAAGAAGTGGTGTGGAGACTTGAGACTGAAGATGCAGCAAGGTCTGGGATGCGTCAAATGGTGTCTCCTCCTGAAACTGTTGACCATGTCCATGACCTAATTTTAGCAGATCAGCGAAAACAATTGCTGAGACAACATATATGTCCAGGGAACATGTTGGGATGTATAATCCATGAGCAGCTGGGTTTGCAGAAGCTGTCAGCCAAGTGGGTTCCCAAATGTTTCAATGTTGACAAGAAGCAACATTGAGTAGACATTTCCAAGTTGATTTTGCAGCATTTTCAGCAAACTGGTGCCAACTTTATACGATGACTAGTTACTGTTGATGAAAACAGTCCATGCATTGGTGTCACTCAGGTTTTCCAAGGCCAAGGAAATTCAAGACCCAAAAGGCAGCAAGAAAGGTCATGGCCACGGTGTTTTGGGATCAGGAAGGCATTCTAACAACTATCTTCCAAGGGGCCAAACAGTTAATGCAGAATACTAACTGTAACTTGTGCTGATTAAAGCAGACAGTGAAAGAAAAAAGGAGAGTGAAGTTGTAGAAAGGAGTTCTCTTTTAGCAAGACAATGCATCGGCTCACAAGGCTGGAGCAAGAACTAGCAAGTAGGGTGGATGGTCTATGCACTGAAACATCTATTTTTTGTTTCCAAACCTTACAAAGGGTTTGAAAGGGTGACAATTTTCAAGCGATTCAGAGGCGATTGCAATATTTCAGTGACCAGAGTATTTTTGGAAGGGTTACAGAAACTTCATATATGATGTGCCAAGTGTGCTGAACTTGGGGGTGAATATGCGGAATAATTTGTAAATTTCATGGCCACATATCATTCACTTCCTGATTGGGCTGAGAACTTTTCAGCACCCCCTTATAATCCATTAGCAAAAAGTATGTTGGCTCAGGTGGTTCTTAACCTGGGTTCAACCGAACCCCAGGGGTTCGGTGAGTCAGTCTTGCGGGTTCGGCGGAGGTCAAAACACACCTCCGACTCATATAGCGCTTCGGTCACTTTCAATCATCTCAGTTATTCAGTGATTTTGATCAAGACTGATCGTGTACTTGGTTTCTTGATCTATCAATCTGTAACTAACCCCTTATATACATCAATCAATTCCTGATCAACATTTGTGATTTAACTGATAGATGATTGAACGTGACCGAAGCGCTTATGATTCGTGATGATACGCCCTGTTTGTCCATAATTGGCTGCAGGTGATCACGCAACATCGCTTGGCCTATCTGTGCTGCAGGGGATTTGATGCGCACAGTAGTCGAATTGTAACTGTTAAGATAGGTATCACACGACGTACCATCACAATATTTTAATCCCTTACTAACTATGTCGAGCAAAATACGAAAGTGGTCGGACGAATATGTACAATATGGATTCACATGTATAACGGAACGTGATGGGAGTCAGCGTCCTAATTGCATGATTTGCAATGCCAAGCTGAGTAATTCTAATCTAGCTCCGGCAAAACTAAGGGAATAAAGAAGGGTTCGGTGAACACGCATATGAAACTGGTGGGGTTCAGTACCTCCAACAAGGTTAAGAACCACTGCTCTAGACCATAGGTATTAAGCTCATTTTGATGCTGTGCTACATTAAATAGGCCAATATATAGTGGTTGGTGTTTTTAAAAAGGTCAGACTAATGTATATTCAGAATTTGCATTTTAAATTAGTGAATTTTTTTGTAAGTCTTTATACTTTATTATTTCTACAACTGGTTAATTTGGCCCGCTTCCCAAAGCATCAACCTTGATACTTCCATTCCGCAATATCCTCTTTTCTGCTTTCTCCTTTTTCCCAGCACCCTGTCCCTCCTTAGCCTATACCTCTCATTCATCCTTCCCACCATGCTGAACAGAGAATGACACGGGACAAATTTGTCCCCATCCCATGGGAACTAGCGGTAAGAAACACCAAAAAAGTCTATGAGGAAAAGATAGCGCAAGAAGCCAAAAACTTCAAGCCCTTTTTCAGATATATAAAAGGAAAAAAACCAGCAAGAGAGGCAGTGGGCCCTCTTGACGACCAAGGAAGAAAAGGGTGCATTAAAGAAGATAAACAGATTGCTGATAGGTTAAATTCATTCTTTGCCTCTTGTCTTCACAAATGAGGACACTACAACAATACCAGAAACAGGGAGGATATTCAACGGAGGCATAGAGGAAAGTCTCGCAACAGTAAATGTGGAGTTGGACATGATATACTTTCAGATTGACAAACTAAAAAGTGACAAATCCTCTGGACTGGATGGAATTCACCCGAGAGTATTAAAGGAGCTTAAGGTAGAAATTGGAGAACTATTACAAACCATAGCTAACATGTCAATTAGAACCGGGCAAATACCAGATGATTAGAAGATAGCAAATGTCATCCCAATTTTCAAAAAAGGATCAAGAGGAGAACCAGGTAACTACAGACCTCCGAGTCTCACATCGGTTCCTGGGAAGATGGTTGAAGCACTAATTAAAGATATCATTGTGCAACACCTGGAAAATCACAACCTAATAAGAGATAGTCAACACGGCTTCAGGAAGGGGAAATCATGTTTGACAAATTTACTTCAATTCTTTGAGAAGGTGAATAAACAAATTGACAGTGGAGATCCAGTGGACATAATTTACTTGGGCTTCCAGAAAGTGTTTGACAAGGTCCCGCACGCAAGGCTTATGAGGACACTACTAAGTCATGGAATAGGAGGTGACATACACAGATGGATCAGCAAATGGCTTGAGAACAGAATGCAGAGGGTGAGCATAAATGGGAAATTCTCGGAATGGGAGAAGGTGACTAGCAGCGTGCCCCAGGGCTCGGTTCTTGGGCCCATCTTGTTCAATATTTTTATAAATGACCTGGAAGAGGAAACAACAAGCAATATAATCAAGTTTGCAGATGATACAAAACTATGTCGTGCGGTTGGCACTCAAAGGGACTGCAAGGATCTTCAGAAGGATCTGAACCAGCTGGAGAAGTGGGTGAAAAAATGGCAGATGAACTTTAACATAAACAAATGCAAGGTGATGCATCTGGGTAAGAAAAACAAGGAACATGAATATAGGATATTCGGTGTGACATTAGGCAAATGCGAACAAGAAAGGGACTTGGGGGTACTGATAGACAGGACCCTAAAGCCATCGGCTCAATGTGCAGCGGCGGCAAAGAAAGCAAACAGGATGCTGGGCATGATTAAGAAGGGGATCACGAGTAGATTGGAGGACGTCATAATGCCACTTTACAGAACAATGGTGAGACCACATCTGGAATATTGTGTCCAACACTGGTCTCCATACCTTAAGAACGATATAACTCTGCTGGAGAGGGTGCAAAGGCAAGCCACAAAACTAGTCAAAGGTATGGAGAATTTGAGCTACAAAGAACGCCTCGGAAAACTGGAAGTGTTCACCCTAGAAAAGAGAAGACTGCGAGGGGACATGATAGAAACTTTTAAAATATTAAAAGGATTTGACAAAATAGGCCAGGAAGCAGAACTACTGACTTTCTCAGATGTGACCCGGACAAGAGGTCATAGCCTGAAACTGAGTGGAAGCAGGCTCAGGACAAATGTCAGGAAGTTCTGTTTCGCACAGAGAGTGGTGGATGCTTGGAATGCTCTCCCGGAGGAGGTTGTGACGGAGACTACTGTTCTGGGTTTTAAGCGCAAGTTGGATGCACACCTCCTTGCAAATCATATCGAGGAATACGGGAAATCCGGGTCTTCAACAGGGAGCACCTAACTGGGCCTCCGTGTGTGTGGGTCGCCGGACTAGATGGGACCTAGATCTGATCCTGTGAAGGCGTTAAAAAGAAAAGAAAAAAAAAAGAAAATTCCATTTCCGTTCCAGTAAATTCTGTCCCTTCCCCATCCCTGCAAGCTCTGTCCTTATCTGCACAAGCCTCGAATACTTTAAAACCATAAGTTTTAGAGGGACAGGGATAGAACCCACAGGCACAGGATGGGAATGGAGATCGGTTTCGTGGAAACATGTCCCCGTGTCATTGTCTAATGCTTCTACTGCCATTCCACTGACAGTGTAAGCCCAATATTCTGCCACTTGCTACAACACATAAAAGTGCCTACTATCCTAATCTAGCATTGCCTTATGCCAGTAAAACAAGCTTGTCTAAAAAAAAAAAAATAAGTAAAATAAAAATAATTCAAGGTGGGGGGGAGAAAGAGCCAGAGAGAGCGCGACTTTCCTTCCTATATGCTGATCTTGTGTATCATCATGAAAGAAGTGTATTCCACCATGACCTCAAGATTTTAAAGCACTGGAAGCTCTGATAGTAGCAGGGATAAACTTTAGCACCTGAAGTCCAGATGAAGAGGCTCTCCTATGACATATAAACAAGCAATAATGGCATTAGCACTCACTATTATTTTATGACATCCCCTCCACTCAAAAGCAAACAGATGAATTGTAAATCATAATGGGATAGATTCAAGAGCAGTAAGACTCAGGTATGAAATATGCCAGTGCTAAGCACCAACTGCACACAAAACTGGCATTACAGTAATGCATTATTGTCATTACATTTAATGCATTTGTTCATAAATCAGCATGCCACGAAAGGCTGTTTATACATTATCATACATTTGGCAGCTGTGCACGTAAGAAGAAAACAATGCAACTGCAAGGCGTGTCCCTAACCTGACCATGTGAACACCTCCTTTATAGTTAATTGTGCACTATGGACCCCTTTTACAAAGCCGCAGTGGCAATTCCTGTGCGGCAAATGCAACACAGCCTGTTCAATTCCTGTGGGCTATGACACATTTGCCATGCCAGGATTCAGTACAGTAGCTTTGTAAAAGGAGTCCTAAAGCTTTAAGCCTGGATTCTCCAAAAGTCGCTGAAAGTTAGGTGCCAGCAGATGCCTAGATCGCGCCTGCCAGTGCCTAATAGAGAATGACACTGTGACAAAATTCATCACCGCTCCCGTCCCCGTGAATAACCGCGGGAAATAATCCCATGTCATTTTCTAGTGTCTATTTCAACCTCGGTCCTTCTACACCAGCATTCTTCAAAGCAAAGCTTGCGGGTCAGTGGTTGTGGCCATTCATACTCTGATTCTTATGTGAGCCAAGGATAATGAAGCCATTGTGACATCACTGATGTGATTGGCTCTTAGGCACTGGTGGAATGAGGCATTATGACATCACAATATCTGCTCTGGATACCAGAGACTGTCATTCTGTAGTGTCTGTTTCAACCTCAGTTCTTCTACACCAGCGTTCTTCAAAGCAAAGCTTGAGGGTCAGTGGTTGTGACCATTCATACTCCGATTCTTCCCTCTCTCCTTAAAGAATGACATGAAGATGGTTTCCCGCGGTTATCCGTGGGGACGGGAATGGTAATGAATTTTGTCACCGTGTCATTCTCTAGTGCCTAAGTTAAGTGTTTTAATTGGTTTTAAGTAGCATGATAATTGGTCACGCTATTAAAAACCAATTAAGAATTCATTTTTTAAAAAGGCATCATTGGGCGCTCTCCAGGAGTGGCACCTGGGTCCAAGTCGCCTAGCAGCACCTAGTGACATCGAAGCCCAGAAGTGAGCATGTTTAGGGATGGCACTGGACTTCAGTGGCACTATGCACCGCTGGTCATGATTCTGCAAGGACCCTAGGTGCAGGAAATGTAGGCCTGTAAAACCCTAGCTTACATTTCCAGCGTCTAGGTATTCTGAAAGCGGTGCCTGTCCATGCAGCAGGTGTCAGTTTTCTAAGCGCCATTTACAGAATAAACTCCTAAGTAGAGAATGACACAGGGACAAATTTTTCCCCATTCCCGTGGTAACTCATTTTCCTGTCCCATCAAGTTCTTTGCCTCTCCCTGTCCTATTCCTGCAAGCTCTATACTCCACTTTAAAATCATAAGTGTTCAAGGCTTGTGGGTGACGGGACAAAAACACGCGAGACTTCAGCGTGCCAACATTGCAGCACAGACAATTTGGCGCAAAACCCCAGCACGCCGCCTAAAAAGTTACTTTTAAAGAGTTCCGACGAGGGGTGGGGGGGAACCCCCACTATACTTCATACTCTTCGCGCTGCCTTTGGGAGGGGTGTGGGGGGTGCAACTTCCCACATTAGAGAAAACTTAACTTTTTCCAAAAAAAGGGGAAAAATTAAGTTTGCTCTACAATGGAGGGTTCCAACACCCCCCCAACGGCAGTGCAAAGAGTATGAAGTAAACTGGGGGGTTCCCCCCCCCCACACCCTGCGTTGGAGCTCTTTAAAAGTAACTTTTTAGGCGGCGCGCTAGGGTCTTGCGCCGAATTGTCTGCACTGCAATGTTGGCACACACGAATGACTATGAACCAGGCTTGTGTGGTTAAGGCAGAGCTTAAAGTAGTGGTCTCAAACTTGCAGCCCACGGGCCACATGCGGCCTCCCCAGGTACTATTTTGCAGCCTGGAGTCTGGACGCGATGATAGAGTGTCGGCTCTCTTGCTGCGATCGCTTCACCGCTCAAGCTGTGGGCGGCGATGGCAGCTCCTCACGCTATCCGCACCTGCGTCAGAGAGAAGGCTTCCAACACAGGCACGGGGAGCTGCCACCCATGGCTTTGAGCTGAGAATCAACTTCAGCAGGGGAGCTGACACTCGATCATCATGTCCAGGGAAGGGAAGGGAGAGAGGGGGAAGAGAAATGCCGCTGCTGCTGCACAGGGAAGGGGGAAAAGAAATGCCACTGCTGCTGCTGCACAGGGAAGGGAATATAGTGATTGAAATGTTAGTTTTAAGAAAGGAAAGATGTTAAATTTTAACTATGAGGACCACAGAAGGGATGGTTGATGTCTTGTTGAAGAGATGACTGCTTTGCATGAGGTGGGGCTCTTTGTAGTTTATAAATCTTTCCTTTAACAGCTAAGGTAGGGATTTGTAAACTATGGAGAGTTTTGCCTCATGCAAGGTTGTCATTTCTTTGGTAGGACATTGACTATTTTTCCTGCGGCCCTCCAAGTACCTACAAATCCAAAATGTGGCCCTTTAAAGAGTTTGATACCACTGGATTAAAGGAACGGAGCAGGACAGGAATAGTAATAAAACTCACAGGAACGGAGGGAAATTGAGTTCCTGCAGGGACAGGGACAAATTTGTCCCAGTGTCATTCTCTACTCCTAAGTTCATAGAATAACACCTAAGTGTTACACATGTAACTACAAATTAATGCTAATTAACACCAATTAATACTATTTAGGGGCTATTATTGGTAGTTAAATTACATGCCTAAATTTGTGCATCCAAATCTAGGTGGGGGGCGTCCTCCTCTAGAAAAGATCTCATCTCTAGAAAATGAGCCTTAGGGTAGGTCATATGAAAAAAATGCCATTTCTGAAGTAAGCTTTTTTTTCCACTGAGTGCTGGGCAGCTGTTTTCTACCACCTTAAGCTCAATAAAACTGGATTGATTACGCTCTCTACATTTAGGGTTTAAATTTGCCCCAGTGGCTTCTTTCTGTTTGAGTTTCCAGCTTGATTGGAAGCAGTTTCATCTCTGAGCTACGGTGCCATCTATACAGGAGGTGTTCCATTATTTTCTTTCTAGCTTGCTCATGTCAGTCATGGCTGTGAACCATCCCCAGCTGGAGGCCACACTCCAGACTTCCAAGTCTGGCTGCTAGTTATTATCATTGCAAGATGGCTTTTCCGCTTTCTTCCCCACCCCACCATGTCAAGCTACAGAGTAGAGTTGGCCCAGAAACTGAACCCAGGTTCTCTGCTACTACCAGAGCAGCTCATGCATTTTGAGTTCTCTATTTTGCTGGATCTGTGGAAACTGCTTGTTTTTTGAATGGGAATTTCCCCAGAGATAGCTAAAGGATTACAGATGTCTAGGATGAGACATTTGGGTATTCACTGTTCAAGCCAGCACTAGTTCCTCTGATAGGCTGAGGAGTACTTCATGTTAACAGCCATCAGTGCAAACAGAAACCATTTATAGTCATGGTTGAGCATTTTTAATTGTGCAAAGAAGTCATTAAATTTTCACTGAAGAAAAAAAGTTTTAGCAACAACAAAATGTAACATATAATAACATAGTAAATGATGACAGATAAAGACCTGAATAGTCCATCTAGTCTGCCCTGCTCCATAAATTAATCATTTAAATTTAAATGGTCCTTTTTCTTAGATATTTCTGGGCCAGAAACCCAGAGCCCTGCCCAATAGTGTGCTTAGGTTCTATCTACTGGAGTCTCCGTCAAAGCTCACTCCAGTCCATCTGAACCATCGCAACCATCGAAGCCCTCCCCAGCCCATCCTCAACTGAATGACCATATACGGGACACAGACCGTGCAAGTCTACCCTCTTGAGACATTGAAATGTTTCGTCATTGATCATGTGCCACCGATGATCAGAGAGCAACAATGGATATACTGCTTGGATACAGAGGAATCCAATGGTTTGAATTAGAGGTCTGCACGGGAACGGGGATCGCAGGAATCCCGCGGGTTCCCCCCCTGGCCCACGGGACTCCCACGGGGACACCCCCCTGGCCCACGGGACTCCCACGGGGATGAAAACAGGCCTACCTAAATTCTGGCAATGCAGGCATGCAGCTTAAGTACAAGACAAGTCTGGCGTCGCGGCGGAAACAGCCATGCTGAGCAGTGAGCTCAGCACGTACACAGCTGAAAGCCTTGCTTGCTGATTGGTCCAGCGGCACGGCGGGGCAGGATCAGCAAGCAAGGCTCTCAGCTGTGTACGTGCTAAGCTCACTGCTCAGCATGGCTGTTTCCCGCTGCGACGCTGGACACACAGGCCCTAATTTGCCTCTAATAGATGCCTTTTTTCAACATAAGGTTCCTGTTTTAAAATTATCCCCCACAAAAGTAACTTTTCAAAGTGATTTTTAAATGGAGCAAAACATGTTTTTTACTTGTGAATCTGTTGTCTGAAAAGCGTGTGTGACACTTTCTGGTATTTTTCCTGTGAAAATTTAGTACAAACGGCAGAGAACTTGAAAAGTTTCCTGTTTTGTTTAAAAAAAAAAACCACACCAAAAAACCCCACTTACTCTCTTTATCTCTGCTTATCTCCCAACCCCCTCATCAGTGGTCTCTTCAGAGGGTAGGAGTGATCCATAGTAGTGCTGCCCGATTCAGGGAAAAAAATTTTCAATTCGATTCACTTCCTGCCCAATTGGGCATATTTTAAACAGACTGGTATTATGTAGCCTCTTTTCTCACCCCACCCCCCTTTGCCCTTTCCAACCCCACACCAGTGCCGTGGTGTTAGGTCCTAGCTCACGCTCGCTAACTAGAGGTCATCGTGCAGGCTCACCACTCTGCCTCTGCCGGCAAAAGCAGTCTGTCCCATTCTAGGGGGAGAAAACCTAGGAGAAGATCTGGCTGCACCACAATACTGGCTTCTAGAAAGCACAATGGACTAGGGGGGGGGGGGTCTAGCAGTGTGTGGCACCATTTGGACCCATTTGGACCTTGCACAGCCATTCTGATGCTGACCTAAAGTCCCTTTCCATTCAGCATCTGCCCCTCCCCCTCTTTCCATCCAGCTTCTGCCCAGCATCTGATCTATCTCCTCTCTTCCTTCTTTCTGCCCCCTTTTGTCATCCCATCCATCATCCACCCTTCTTTCTCCCCCTTCCATCCAGCATCTGCCCATCTTTCCCCCTTTCAGCCCAGCATCTGCTTCATTTCTTTTTCTCCCCCTTCTATTCAGTGTCTGCCCCATCTTTCTCTTTCCTCCCTTCCATCCGTATCCTCCCCCTCTCCTCCTTTCCATTCAATGTCTTCCTCCCCTCTCCTTTTCTTTACATCCATCATCTGTCTTTTTCTCTCTCCCCAGGCATTCCAGCTTGTCTTATCTTTCCCCTTTTATCCAGTGTGTCTGATCCCTCCCCCCCTTTCTATCTACAGTATGTCTCCTCTCACCTCTTATATCCAGTATCTACCCCCTCCCACCTGACACCTCAGCCACCGCCAGACTGATGCAAAGCCTTCCCTCCGATGTCAGCTCTGACTTCGGGGGAAGACTTCTGGGTCGACTACATATGCTGCAGGCTGCCTCCAACCCCTGCTGTTATCTATTCTGGACTCGAAGTGGTGGAAGGGAGTGCATTTTTGGACACAGAAGTCATGAACTGGGGAGAGAGGAAGGGATGCTGAGGTGGGGGAGGGAATAGAAAGGGAGAATTGGGTGTGGGTGTGTCAATGAGCGGGAAAGAGAGATGGTTGTGTACACACGGCAAATGGAAGAAAGAGGAGAATTTTTGGTCGTAGGGAGGGAGGTACAGAATATGATAAGGAAGAAAAAGATGAGTGAGAAATGTGGCAAGGGAACAATTGGACAGATTGAAAGGGATGCAAGAGGAAGGAATGTTGGACAGTGGTGAAGGGAATGGAGGGAGAGATGTGTCATGGTGCTGGAGAGGAGTGATAGGAGAAATGTTGGGCATGGGGCTGGTGGGCAGGCACGAAAGATGAGAAAGAGATAAATGCTGGACCATGGTAGGGGGAACCAATGGAAGAATTTACAGAAGATGGGAAAGCGGAAAAAAGAAACTGGGACCAACTTTATGGAAAAATAAGTCTCCAGATAACAAAGGTAAAAAACGGAATTTATTGACTAAAATATATTAGCTTTGAGAAATGTATATGGCAGATGTCTTTGTTTTGTGTTCAAAAAGAAAAGGAAATGCATTTCTGGTTTTATTTCTACAGTGTTGAAGTACTTGCTGACCCTTGCTGTGACTGGTGGGGATCCCCAAGCACCGCCAGCAGAGGACCTCCTCTAGAGATGGCAAGAACTCCCCTCCACCAAGCACAGCAGTCGCTGGCAGCATCCATGAGCCACTGAGGTGCCAGCATCTGTGACTCAGGGACGCTACTGCTGCCTGCCAATCTTGGCAAAGGAAGTCCTCAGCTGACAGCTTGTGGGTTCTTCGCATCAGCTGAGTATTAATATTTTATATTTACATTAGAGGTTCTGGTAGAAACCCATTTACAAAATATGTATTCTTCCCAATTAATATTTCCAAATTACTAAAGTTTGCTTGAAAAGCTGTCCGCGCCGGGGCTCCGTAGATGACGTCACCCATGTGTGAGAATATCATGCCTGCTTGTCCTGGGATAATTCAGTAGCATAATTAAATAAAATAACTATTTCTGAAGTTTATAGGGAAGGGTGGGGGGCGGAGGGGATTCCTGTCCCCGTGCAACTCTCTAGTTTGAATCTCAAGATTGAATGGCGTCTCTTTTTTAAATTACATCCTGACGTAGATCCCAGTAAGATATAGAGGATGCATGCACTAGTAAACTATGTGAACTGTTCAAGCTAGTGACATCACCTTTTTTGACGTCACTGCAGCTTTTAAAAAACTCAGGCTGGTCTGCCACTGCGGCCATCTTTGCTGCTGTAACTGAGCATTGATGTATCGTGCCGACCCGCAGTAAGTTTAAGTTGTACCTGGATTCAACAGCAAGTTGAGACTTTTACTGAGTTTAACTTCTTGATTTCTTATAGAAGAACAGACTATATCTTCCCATCCCCCCCGACACAGCGAATAGCGAAACACTGATTACCATCGTCGGAGGAGGAAGATTTTCATAGCCCTGCACATACTAACAAGCCATTAGTCTGCAGTTGAAGAGAGCAGCACTTAAGATAAGTCTGTAAACGTCCGATATGAACTATGTGTGCAGAGCTTTTCATTAAGATAAGTTTAAATGAAATCTCAATACGTTTTTTGAAGATTGCAAGAGATATTAAGTGTTTAAATAAGGAGGTTTTTTTACAAGCTGGTGAGGTACTTACCCTTTCTAGTCTCCCAGCAAAATCTACTCTGGCTGGAGACGGGGATCTGGAGGCATTTTCCTCCTTGTAATACAATTTACTCTGGTGCATAATTATATACAGTGGAACCTTGATTTACGAGCATAATTCGTTCCAGAAACATGCTCGTAAACCAAATTACTTGTATATCAAAGCGAGTTTCCTCATAGGAAGTAAGGGAAACTCGCTTGATACGTTCCCTCCCACCCCCACCCCCCAAGAACCGGCATTGCTCCCCCCCTACTCACGAATGCCCCCCCTCCCCACGCGAACTGGCACCGCCCGCCCAAACAGCATTCAGCCTTACCCCATCTGGCACCAGCACGCAGCCCACAGGACATGCCGGTGCAAGAAGTTCCTACCTCTTGCCTGGGCCTTGAGCATCTGCGCATGCTCAAAGCCTTTTGGTTCTCACTCAGGAACTTCTTTCACCGGCACGTCCTGTGGGCTGCGTGCCAGATGGGATAAGGCTGAATGCTGTTTGGAGGGGGTGGGGGGTGTTGCTCGCAATCGAGTCAATGCTCAGTTTGCGAGAATGTTTTGCTCGTCTTGCAAATCACGTTACTCACAAACCGAGGTTTGACTGTATATTTTTTTGTGTGTCTCAATCATTAGAACAGAATAGAGTTATTATTTTTTTTGACATATAGAATTCAACCTTTTCTCTTGCATTTTTTTTTTTTTATAGAACTGAACCCAGTTCCCCAGGTTCTCAGACCATTGCACTAATCATAAGGCTACTCCTCCACTAACTACTTTAGATTCAGATGGTTGTAAAAATCATTAAATGAATGAAAAAGGAAAAAAAAAAAAATAAAACAAAAGTCTTACTAGCTGAGGTGCTCCAGCTCAGTTAACTGGTGCTGCTGAAGTGCTATATCAGGAAAGAGCTAAAATGCACTCGACCAAAAAGGAAACTCAAAAATAAGACCAAACGAAGCAGTAATAAATGAAATACGTATATTTTCAGTGATTAAGATTAGTGCTGCCCGATTCGAATCGGTTCACCGATTCACTTTGTGTGAATCGATTCGAATCTATTTAAAACAACAAAAAAATCGGCTTCCCGATTCGGCTGACCCTCCCCCCTCGCCCCCTAAAGCAGAAGCGGCAGCGCTGCTCTTGTTGGCCGGCCGCTGCCGCACCTGCTATAGAGGGGGAGGGTCAGTCACAAAGTGCTGCTGTCCAGTTCCCCCCCCCTTGGCATCTGGCTTCCCCGCACCCGTTTACCTTTGAAGAGTAGCCTGCACAGAAGATTGCAGCGGTAGCGATGTCTGCAAACAACTTTGGAGCTGTTTCCTCTGCCGCGGTCCAACCCCTCCTCTGACGTCATAGGAGGGGCGGGACCGTGGCAGAGGACACAGCTCCGAAGCTGTTTGCAGATTATCGCTAATGCCGCGATCTTCTGTGCAGGCTACTCTTCAAAGGTAAATGGGTGCGGGAAGGCCAGGGGGGAAGCCGGACACCAGTGGGAGGCCAGGGGAACTCGCAGGCCTTCCAGGGGAGGGGGGGCCCTGGTGTAGAAGTACACGGAGGGAGGGAGGGGGGGTTCAAAGAGACGTGCATATGCTGGACTTTGGGGGGAAGAAATAATGGGTCTAAAAATAGAGGAGAAGAAGAGAGATGATGGACAATGGGATTTAGGGAGGGAAGGAACAGAAAGGGAGAGAAGTTAGACACAAGGGATGGTGTGGAGGGGGGATAGAGATACTGGATAGGAGGGTAGTTGAGAAAAGAAAGGGAGAGATGGTGGACCCTGGGATAGTGGGGAAGGAGGGAGAGATACTGGATGAAAAGGTAGTTAAGAAAAGGTGGATCTGTGGAGGGAGACGAAAAAAAGGAAAGATGCCAGGGGACAGAGACGGCAGGTGGATGGTTAGCACGGAGAAAGAAGAAAGAAGGAGACCCTGGCAAGCAAGTTATCAGAAGACAACCAGAGCCTGGGACCAACAAGATTTGTATAATGACCAGACAACAAAAGGTAGGAAAAATAATTTTATTTTCTGTTTTGTGATTACAATTTGTCAGATTTGAAATGTGTATCCTGCCAGAGCTGTTAGACCGCAAACGTGAGCTAGGATTTAACAGAGAGAGGAAAAGTCTTTTTTGTTTGTTTATTTTGTTTACACCACAGCGTCAGTGTGGTTAGGAGAAGGCAAAGAGGGTGAAGAGGCTGTAAAATAAACCCACCAGGATGTTTGAAAAAAACACCCAATTGGGAAGGAAAATTGAATCGAATAACCAATTCAAAAGGCTGAATCGAATCAAAAATTTTTTTCCTGAATCGGGCAGCACTAATTCAGAGTACTACCACTTTAAGACTCTAACCCCCTCCTCCCTCCCCCACACACATACTTTTAAAGAATGAACTCTAAGGGCTAGATTCACAAAGCAAACCAATCGTGTACCGATCGGTTTGCGACCCCTTTACGAGCAAATTTCCCTCCAGCCTGATTCACTTACTTCTGCGATCCGCCTGGAATCCGTGCATGCAAATGAGGTGAAACACATGCATAGTAGGTAGGGACGCGATTCACAACACAATCAATCCGATCCAACTGGACTAGCCAATCAACTGAAGAAGCGACTGCTGGGGACCAGTCAAAAATGTCTTTCTGACTGGAAGCCCTGCTCTCTGCCCTGCTCTGCAATCTCTCCTGCCCACTCATCCCGAATGCCGCCCTGCTCTGCCCCGATCTTCCCCACAAATGCCGCCCTGCAAGCCCATGTTTTAAAAGCAGGTTAAAACCACAGGCTCACAGGATTAAAAACAAATAAAAAGTTAAGTTTTTTTTTTTGTTTTTTTTTTTTTAAAAGGGTAGCGTCTGACAGGCATGCGTAGACCAGCACAACAGCGATCCATACAGGCAGATGGGGTGTTCCTCTGATCGCCCCCATCTGCATATTTTTCTTTCCTGAATTTGTCGAACCTGCTCAGATCTGGGCCTAAAACACAAGAGCATACAGTTGCCAAACAGCAGGGAGAAAAATGTGTTGGTTCTTTCAGGAACACACAGCATTTTAAGGTCACAAATTGACAAAATCACATCCAATTTCTCCAACTGCTTACTTTACAAGAAAAAAAAAAAATCTGTTATCTTCCAGAAAACAGTAGCCACCATACATTGAAACTTAAAGAGTTAAGCAAACAGCAAGGCACCCTTTTAATGAAAGATATCTTGCACTCAAACTACATTAAATAAATCCATTGCACTCAGATTACAGCACCATCCTGTGGGCAGCTGTCCCATCATATTGCAAGACCTATTCTGTCCCCCTATGTCAGCTGCAGCTGGCGGCTGTAAATAAACCACTGGCAAGAGAGGGGAGGAAGAAGGGGTGTTTAATTACTCCTGTCTGGGTACTCCCTGGATGTCCTTTACTTTTTTCGTTTAAAAGCAAGGAGGCCGGGGGGGGGGGAGGGAAGAGAGAACAGACACCCAAGATGTTTTAAATATAAGTATAGCTCACATCAATTGCTACTTCAAAAGAGACAACATTGAGAAGAACTAATCCTCTAGCAGATGAACATTCTTACTGGCTGAAAATTGCCCCCTAAAATAGGTTTCTCCAAATAATTCTATTACTTCCTCAAAATATGGCACTTGGAAGATCTTTTACCCATCAAATGCTAACATATTAACTAAAATTTCAGATGACAAATAGCTCATATCTTTATAAGTTTTTCTATCATTCTGCACCTATAACAGAAGCGGCCCTCAAGAAACAAGGTTTTGCAAGGGTGGATGGGTAGAGTTCTACAAAAGATTCTTTCAGTTCTGTCATTCAAGCAAAGCAGTAACCATGATGAGGGTGGAAAATAGACTGCCCAGAGCTGTTAGCAGCAATGCATAAGGACAAGACAGGCTAGTGCTGTACCAAGAGTGTGCATGGGCCATAAGAAGGCTTAGAGTGGATGCTTAGCCTTCAGGGCACCATAATAGTGTTGGTATGATCAACATGAATACTGATGGCTTTAAGAGCTGGTTATTAGAGTGAAGGATAAATGCACACCCAACATTTTCAACAAAACTATCAGTGTCAGCTGAATTTTACTTGGGAATCAGACTCCAAAAAAAGTTTAATGCTTTAGCCAAAATATGAGGAGAAATGCCAAACTTTGTTCTGGGATTGCGTTTTCATTTTCTGCTAGAATTAGTTTGCATTCTGAATACTCAGCCATTTCTGATCCAAGCATGAGATACTCTCTACTTTAAATAGATTTTGTAGACTGAAATATGTATATGAAAGATTCCTTAACAGACCATCACCTAATGGCTGAAGCCTTGACAACCGACACTACTGCTCACAAGTTGCAAACTCAGCAGTCACTGTATGTGCTACTAATTTATTTATTTATTCCCTCAGGGGAGCTTACAACGGTTTACGTGAATTTATTCAGGCAAGCGAGCATTTTTTCCTGTCTGTCCTGGCAGACTCACAATCTATTTAATGTATCTGGGGCACTGGGAGGATTAAGTGACTTGCCCAGGGTCACGAGGAGTAGCGTGGGTTTGAATCTACAACCTCAGGGTGCTGAGACTATAGCTTTAACCACTGTGCCACATTCTCCTCGCAATAGTGAATTCAGGGTGAATATAAGTGATCTTTTCTTTAATTCACATCAGTCCTCAAGAATACTATTTGCAAGCTTGCAAACCAATCATGGCAGTTGACTGACTGCAATTCTACTTGCAGCTCTCTGCTGACAGGAAGTGTGGGGGGAGAGGAAAACTACTGTCTGGAACAGAACTGACAGCACAGCTAGGTTGAGCAAAAGTAGGAGTCAAGGCACTGCTGTGGAGACTATCGCCTGCCTCTTAACCCTTTCAGGACCAAGGGACATATTTGTCCCATAACTTTAAAATCCTATAAATTTTGATTGGGATAGTCTACAGTTCTAAATTTGATATGTACGGATTCCATATGATACTGCCTTTATGTAAACAAACTGGTTCCAACATTCATTCATTAGCGTCGTTGCTAGATTGACGAGAAGATTCACTTGCCACACTGTCCATAAGCCAGAAGTGTGATTTTTTTAAATAAAAATAATGATATTTCACAAAAAAAATCAATTTTTTGGCATCTGCAAGCCCTTTTTACCATAAAAATGTCGTCAAAACCACAAAAATTGGCCTACGATCCTTATGGTCCTGAAAGGGTTAAAAAAGAAAGCTGTAAATAGGAGAGCAGGACCCTGCATACATTTGCGGGAGTCTCGATCAGCTATGGGAGAAACACATAACATGGAAGAATATTCTGTAAAAAAGACTGAATTACATTTCTTTCAAAGGTATTTCATGGGCAACAATCTAATCTCTCTCATGTTTCTTTGCTCTCATTCATTGTGCTCTCTATCCCAGCCACTCCAGACACTATGCCTAGGTGGTATGTGTATTGTTGACTACCATTAGGCTTACAGGAAGTTTTCTCTGAGGTTTACTCAGAACTGCTCCTTCTTGGAGCAGGAATGGGAGACAGGTGCAAGCACACTAACATCAACTGCCTGCCTTCCTTCTCTATCTCAGCCAGCCAACAGCCAAATGCCTGAATCCTCTTCACCTCAGTTCAGGAATACAGAGTTCTAGGGCTAGATCTTTGGCCCGTTTTAATGGGGTTGCAAAAGGAAGTGACTGTTTTGTTGACACACAATAGGGTTCATTTTCAAAGCATTACTATGGTAATCTGTGTGTCTAAGTGCTTTGAAAATGAGCATCATTATCTTACTGGAATTTAGCTGTGGTTGCAGCATGACAAATTGTCATGGGGTCTCAAGTTTATGCACCATTATTTGATTTTGAGCATGCATGCCCTACAGTCAACTTCAGATTGCTACCTCTTGGACAAAAACAATCGTGTGAATTCACTTATACAGTGCCTCACATAATCCCATGATACAGAAAATCATATAGGCAAAAAGAACCTATTTACAATTGCTTCATAATTACTATAAACATTCTCAAAGCAGCACAATTGGAACCTTTTTGCCATGGTTGTAAAGTGAGAATTTTATCATCATCTCTGGCTAAAAAATGGAAAACCTAAATACTTCTATACCACCTGCACAACCACTACTCTCCTTCCCAGAGTCTCAGTACATCACTCCATGTTATTAGAAATGAAAAACAGACAGGAAGACATACAAAAAAAGCAAGGACGCAGCTTGAAAAAAATAAATAAAGTTACCCTAAACCAACTCTAAACTGCTCAAAAAAGAAATATTAATTTGTCTGATGCAATTCCCCTGAACACAAGGATGTGAGAAACTTTATAAGCAATGGAACCTTTTTTTATTGGGGGTGTTTTAAATTTTGTAACATTCAGAGGGCCAAAACATGCACATGCACACTCATGCTCTTTTAGAGAATCACACACATGCATTCTCTGAGAATACTCGGTCTCTCTCTCTCTCATGTATGCTCCCCTAGCCTTCACCCAGTCTCTTTCATTCAGTTCCCTGAGCCTTTAACCCAGTATCTCTCTTGTATACCCCCCCCCAAGCATGTAGTTTTGTTCAGCATCTGTTCTGCTTTAGTCTACAACCAGTGGTTAAAAATTTAAAAAATAAATAAATAAATTTAAAAAAAAAAAGTAAATGAAGTGAAGCTCAAGTTGTGCCATGACAGATGTTTCATTAAAGAAATCAGTTTAGCCCAGGTTTGTCCAACCTCTGTCTTTTACATGCCCCATCCCCATCTCTCTCTCTTATGTTGTGCACCCCCCCCCCCTCAGCCTTCACCCTGCCTCTTTCCCCTCACCTGGATCCAGTAGCAGAAGCTCAGCAGGAATCCTTGAAACCATGGGACCAACCCAAATTTCTAGCACTACACAGCTCAAGCTCGCAGATGGTCAAGTCACAGTGAGGAAAACAGGAATCCTGCTGAGCTTCTGAGGGCCAGGTAAATGCTCTTGGCAGGCTGAGTTTTGGCCTGCGTAGGTTGGATAAGTCTGGTATAAGGGATCAGCAACGTGAGGATAACCATGTCCAGCAAGCATGAAGCAATGTGAGCCAGATTCTGCAACTGGTGCCAATATTGGCAGGCACTGGCACCGGTTGCAGAATCATGATCATGTGTAAACATGTAAGCCAGGGTTTTACTGGCCTACATTACATGACATTTGTGTCCACAGGGGCTCCCTACCAGCATCAATGGCCACTTCCAGCACAAGTCATGCCGGTAGGCGCCTCTGTAGATATGACATCGGCGGCCTGTTCTATAGGCACCTACATTTTTTTAAAATTAGTTTTAAATGATGCAGTTTATTACCACATTGTTTATTGCCAATTAAGTTATGCACCGTAAGAAGCCTACTGCCACCTAACTTTCAGCATCCCTACAAAAATCAGGGCCTTTGTGCCTTTCTTGCCAACGCCTCCAAAAAAGTTCAGAGATTTTTGAATTACGTAACAACTAGCTGTGTCCTAAAATACACAAAAGCAAAACCATTTAAATCTCTTTAGCAAAGTCCTGAGTAGTAAGGTTCAATGGTAACACTTTCTGAAGTGTGAAACTGCATCAGCTTTCATCTTTTAAAGACTGGAATCACCCGACAAGGAACTTTAGAAAACAAATGCAAACAAGTGAGACAGAAAATAAGTTTACCCTCTTCGAGGATCCAAGGCGATGGCTCTAGGTTGATCCAGTTCTTGCCAAAACAACACCTTCCTCAGAGATCCATCAAGATTAGAAACTTCAATCCGATTAATTTCAGAATCTGTCCAGTATAGTTTTTCCCCCAGCCAGTCACAAGCCAGCCCATCAGGCGACACAAGGCCTGAAACAACCACATTCTGCAAACTCCCCGTTTTGTTGAATTCTATCCTTTTAATGGCTTCTTCACTAACATCGCTCCAGTATATTAAGCCCTGTACAAACACATAGTCCACAGCAGCGGCATCCTCCAAACCACTGACAACAACCGTGGCATTTCCTTTCCCACCAGCCGCATCCACCAACTGAAGGTCACGTCGATTGGCATACAGCAAGAGAGGTGATGCTGGGAGAGGGGGGGGGGAGGAAAAAAAAAAGAGAGAGACAAGTTACAATTTTCCATGTATCAAGCCATTACAGATAAGGCAGATCTGATTCCTGAGCCAACTACTTGTTATCCAAGTATAAAATAGTGTTTTAGAGTCAACACATTTCCTGCACCTTGGAGCTTATAGTCTAGTCAATGCAGATGCAAAGTTGAGTTGAAAGAGAGGCCGTAATTGGGAGAACTAAATTAGGGAGGGGTTAACTGAAGTATAAGCCTCAGTTATGACTACAAGAATTTCATATTACCAATAAATTGTGATATTACACACCCCAACCATATCCCACAGGCATCAGTGCTAAAAAAAAAAAAAAAAAAAAAAGATATAGAAGAGCATTTCCAGATGGCGGCTTCTGCTCTTTTACAGTAAGTACCTCGTTTCTGACATAAGGCCTCTAAACCCTTTTAAACATAGGATGTATTACTTGCTGAAATCAATTTTTTTTTTTTTGGGGGGGGGCAAATCCCACCTTTGGGTGTACAAATACTAGAATAAAATGTAGGAGCCCACCCTAAGCTCTAAAGCAAGACTTCTCAAGTCAGTCTGGTTGTCAGGAAATCAACAATGAAAATTCATGAGACAGATTTGCATACAATGGAGGACTACTAGACTAGCTTGAGAAAACTGTTCTAAAAAAAATATATATATATATATATATACTCAAGTGTATGAGTCATATGAGACTTAACACACAATCTCAAAGTAGCATTCCTGACCAGCTCCACTAAAATAAAAATTAAAAAGTGCTAGTGTATTCCAATAAAAGTTAAGACATTCTACTGTACTAGTATTTTAGCCCATTACATTAATGGGCGCTAGAATATAAGTCTGTTTGTCTTTATTTCTGTCTCTCTCTCCCTCCCGCTGTCTTTCTTTCTGTCTGTCTCTGTCCCCCTTGTCTGTCTTTCTGTGTATCTCCCTGCCCTTGTGTCTTTCTTCTTTTCTCTCCCACCACTCCCCTTTCCCTTCCCGTGGTCTGTCTGGCTCCCTTAGTCCCTTCCCGCCCCCCTACCCCCCTTCCCTTCCCGCGGTCCCGACTATGAACCTGGCGATTCCAGCAGCATGTGCAGCAGTCTTCACACGCTGCTTCGGGTCCTTCTACTGCCCTGATTTACTCTGGCACGTCCCTGATGACATCATCAGAGACGCAGCAGAGCAAATCAGGGCAGTAGAAGGGCCCGAAGCAGTGTGAAGACTTCTGCACACGCTGCTGGAATCGCCAGGTTCGTAGTCGGGACCATGGGAAGGTGAGGGGGGGGGGCGGCAAAGGACTCAGGTCCCAGGCGGCGGTGTCAACGCATGAGTCGGAGTGGAAAGTTGCTGGGCTCCTTGGGTCTGTCGCGGAGGCCGGGCTGGCTCCATTTCTCGGTTCGTCCCGGGGAGGGGGGGGGGCAGGAGGCGCACTTTGTGCCCCAACCCTTCCAAGGGTGCGCGTGTGAGTAGCCGGGAGGGCTAGGCGGTGACAGGGGCTGCGGCGGCCATCTCCGAGTGACACCAACTCTCTCTTCTCCTTTTCTGTCACTCCCAGATCGCTGCCCCGCGCCCTCTGACGACTATAGTACACTTATTTTTCCCCTCTGTGGCTGCCTCTAAATGTCCCGCCGCCAAATGTGCCTGTCGCATCTCTAGCGCACCTTTGGATACGTAGTAAGCACACATGTGCACTCTTGCCGGCACATCCTGACAGATCAGATCTCAGGTAACATGCGGTGAGAGTGCGCATGCGCGCTTAGCGTTTTATTATTATAGATAATGTCTAACCACAGCTTTAATTGCCTTTTTTATTTTGGGGGCAAAATCATCTAAAAAATAATTATATAAACAGAATATAAAATTAAGATTAAAGAAGTCAATGAGAACAAACAAAAACTACTAGAAAGGGGTGAAATTATTCAATGAAAAGGTTATAAACCAAGAGCTTTGCAATTATATTTAGGAACACAAGTGTAAGATATTAGAAGGCAGCAGTGAGATGGAACATCAGAATTTTCCCTTCCACTCAATTAAAGCAAACCTTGAGTTCTGAATAGGTTTTAATAGCAGTATCAATACATATTTATCCATATCTAGCCTGTATATTGGATAGACGTGTTAAATATAGGGAAATGACCCATCTGTTAATTGTTAAAATCTGCTCAAACTGGTAAACAGGTGCCCAAAAGCTAGAAGACAGAGCTTTAAAGATGTACAGTAAAAACAGTGTATGACTAATAAAGCACAGTTACTTACCGTAACAGGTGTTATCCAGGGACAGCAGGCAGATATTCTCTACATGTGGGTGGCGTCATCCACAGAGCCCCGATGCGGACAGCTTTTCAAGCAAACTTGATTGAAGATCTCAAAGTTTGCTAGTGCTGCACCGCGCAAGTGTGTGCCTTCCCGCTCCACTAGAGGGCACATCTCCTCAATGTCGTCCTCAGTTCAGATAGCTAGCAAAGAAGCCAACCAGGGGAGGTGGGTGGGTTGTGAGAATATCTGCCTGCTGTCCCTGGATAACACCTGTTACGGTAGGTAACTGTGCTTTATCCCAGGACAAGCAGGCAGCATATTCTCTACATGTGGGTGACCTCCAAGCTAACCAAGATGGGACGGTGGGAGAGTTGGCAACTTAAGAAAACAGATTACGCAAAACCGACTGGCCGAACAGGCCGTCGCGTCTGGAAAAAGTATCCAGACAGAAGCGAGAGGTGAATGTATGAACCGAGGACCAAGTGGTGGCCTTGCAGATCTCCTCAATAACATAGAAACATAGAAATAGACGGCAGATAAGAGCCACGGCCCATCCAGTCTGCCCACCCTAATGACCCTCCCCTACCTTTACCTTGTGAATAGATCCCACGTGTTGATCCCATTTGGCCTTAAAATCAGGCACGCAGCTGGCCTCAATCACCTGAAGTGGAAGACTATTCCAGCGATCAACTACCCTTTCAGTAAAAAAGAACTTCCTGGTGTCACCTCGCAGTTTCCCGCCTCTGATTTTCCACGGATACCCTCTTGTTGCCGTGGGACCCTTGAAAAAGAAGATATCTTCCTCTGTCTTGACGCGGCCCGTGAGATATTTGAACGTCTCAATCATGTCTCCCCTCTCTCTGCGCTCCTCGAGTGAGTATAGCTGTAATTTTTCTAACCGTTCCTCATACGGGAGATCCTTGAGTCCCGAGACCATCCGAGTGGCCATTCTCTGGACTGACTCCATCCTCAGCACGTCCTTGCAATAATGCGGCCTCCAAAATTGCACACAGTACTCCAGGTGGGGCCTCACCATGGATCTATACAATGGCATAATGACCTCCGGCTTACGGCTGACGAAACCCCTGCGTATGCAACCCATGATTTGTCTTGCCTTAGATGAAGCTTTCTCCACTTGATTGGCAGCCTTCATGTCCTCACTGACGATCACCCCTAAGTCTCGCTCTGCTACCGTTCTTGTTAGGATCTCACCATTAAGGGTATAAGTCCTGCATGGATTTTGGCTACCCAAGTGCATAACTTTGCATTTTTTGGCATTGAAACTGAGTTGCCAGGTCCTAGAATTTCGGTGACCACTTACCTCAGCCTCAAAAAAGAATTGACAATTTAGTTCGTCAGGTTGGTTGTATGTGCCCGTACCCTCCCCCAACTTACCTAGTTTAAAGCCCTGTGAAGTAGGCGGGCTAGACAGTGTCCAAGGACTTTCTTCCCTCTTCTGGTCAGGTGCAACCCGTCTTGTCCCTGTAGTCCTTGCAATGCTTCTCCATGGTGTAGGAACCCGAAGTTCACCTCCTTGCACCATCCCTGCAGCCAGTCGTTGGCTCTCTGAATGCGATCCTCCCTGGCACTGCCCTTGCCCCTTACTGGGAGGATCGAGGAGAACACCACCTGCGCATCCATCCTCCTCAGCTTCTCACCCAGGGCCCTGAAGTCTTCAGGTATGTTGTTCGGGGTGCTCCTGGCGGTGTCGTTGGTCCCGACGTGGATGAGTATCATGGGGAAGTTGTCTCGGGGCTTGATGAGTCTGTCAAGGCAAGCAGTTACATCCCGGATCCTGGCCCCTGGCAAACAGCAGACCTCTCTTGATTGCAGGTCTGGTCTGCAAATTGGACCTTCGGTGCCCCTCAGCAGTGAATCCCCGATGACCACCACTCTGCGCTTCTTAGGGGTAGGCCGTTCTGATGATTCCGGAGTCTGCTGAAAATCTTCCTTTTCTTCGTTCTCAGGACCTTCCTGTAGCAGCTGATATCTGTTACTCAGGGCGATCTGTGGTGTCGATGTAGAGCTGCCCTGTAAGTGAGAGAAAGAGACAGAATTAGGTCCCCTGCGTTTTCTTGTGGAGGAAGTCACCAGCTGCCAGGAGTCAGCGTCTCCGGCCACTTCCTGCATTCCGGCAGTTGGTCTCAAGTTGTCAGGTTTGGATGCTTTGGGTGTTCCCAGGGTGGTCTTGTCAGGTTCCTGCACAGCGATTTGAGACAGCTCCTGGATGACACCATCGATGAAGGTCTCATCGTCTCGGATGCTCCTTAAGCGCTGAACCTCCTCTCTCAGGCTCCTCAGCTCTAGCAAAAGGTTTATGTCCGGCTGATCCATTACTTCCGTCTGTGTTGAGACTGTAAACGTCTTTGAGGGGATGGCCTCGGTCTGTACAGATACCTCTGCCCTCTGACCTGGTTCCCCTTCCATCTGCTCTAGGACCATAGCCATCCCCTGGGTACTTTCAGTGACTGCGCTGCCTGTTTTGATTGAAGTCTTGTTGCTTCTAGTTCTACCTGCCATTAAAAAGGTGGTTTTTTTTTTTGTTTGTTTTTTTAAGTTAAAATATTTGTTAGGATGGGGGCTATTAGGTTTCTGACAAGTGTTTAGGTTGGGGGGATAGGGGTAGTCAGTTAGATCTGGTATGAGGGATAGAGAATTTAATTAATAGTTAGTTAATTGTCAGTTAAGTTAAGGTTGCCTGTTTGTTAGTGTGCTAGAGTGGTCTGATAAAATGTGTCTGCCTGTGAAGGTGGCTTGGGAATAGAAGGATTGGTGAGGTCTGCCTGTTTAGTGGTAAAGTTTTAGTAGCTTGTTAGTTAGATGTAAAGCTGAAGTTGACAGTTAAAGACTTAGTAGAAGTTGAAGAAAGGGTGGAAGTCAGTTAGTTGATTAGCTAGTTGTACAAGATGAGAGACCGGCTAGAGTTGATAGCCCTTTCTTGTGCCCTTCTTGAGGCCCTTCGCAAAGGCGCTCTCGCTAAGGCGAGCACCTTTGCCACTCGCCTTTGCCGCGTGCCGAACGGCCACGCGCTGTTGGCACGTCCCCTTTTATGGGGGGAGATCGGGTGTGATGTCGGTGGTGGGTGTGGCTACCACCCGCCTCTTACCCTCTCTGTGTCCCGACTGCCTCTTTCTAACTCCTCCGATGGCAGTGCTCCTCTGTCCGCTTTGTTCACTGCCCCTCGGACCGCTTCTCCTGCCTTCTCTGCTCCTCTCCGCTCCCCTTAACTCCTCCTCCGATTCTCCCTTCGCTCCTCCGCTCCTGCTTTTAGTCCTCCCGCCCTCACTGCTATGTCAGCCTGCAATAGGAATCAAGGAAACAAGCACACTCTCACCCTTGCAGTTCCTCCGATCTGCTCCACCACGTGCTTGCAACCCCCCTAGGCTGTTCTAGCGCTGAGAATCCTTCGTAGGCACGTCCCCTTTTATGGGGGGAGATCGGGTGTGACGTCGGTGGTGGGCGTGGCTACCACCCGCCTCTTCCCCTCTCCGTGTCCCGACTGCCTCTTTCTAACTCCTCCGATGGCAGTGATCCTCTGTCCGCTTTGTTCACTGCCCCTCGGACCGCTTCTCCTGCCTTCTCTGCTCCTCTCCGCTCCCCTTAACTCCTCCTCCGATTCTCCCTTCGCTCCTGCTTTTAGTCCTCCCGCCCTCACTGCTATGTCAGCCTGCAATAGGAATCAAGGAAACAAGCACACACTCACCCTTGCAGTTCCTCCGATCTGCTCCACCACGTGCTTGCAACCCCCCTAGGCTGTTCTAGCGCTGGAACTGAGGAAAGCGACAGATGCCGCCATTGCTTGGACTTTATGCCCCGTGACCTGAACCTGCAGTGGGAGATCAGCCTGAGCGTAGCAGAAGGAAATACAAGCAGCTAACCAGTTAGACAAGATGCGCTTGGAAACAGGACGCCCCAACCGATTCGGATCGAAAGCAATTAAAAGTTGAGGAGCCGTCCGATGAGATTGGGTGCATTGGAGGTAAAAAGCCAATGCTCTCTTACAGTCAAGAGTGTGAAGCGCCACCTCCCCAGGATGAGAGTGGGGCTTAGGAAAAAAACACTGGAAGAACAATGGACTGGTTTAGGTGGAAATCCGAAACCATCTTAGGCATGAACTTAGGATGAGTACGAAGGACAACCTTGTCATGATGAAAAACAGTAAAAGGCGGGTCCGCAACCAGAGCCTGCAGCTCACTGACTCTGCAAGCAGATGTGAAGGCAATCAGAACACCACCTTCCAAGTGAGAGACTTCAGATGAGCCTTATCAATAGGTTCAAATGGAGGTTTCATCAATTGAGCCAGAACCACATTAAGATCCCAATCACCGGGGGAGGCTTGAGCGGAGGATGAACATTGAAGAGGCCCTTCATAAATCGGGAAACCACCGGATGGACAGAGAGCAGTTTTCCATTAAGCGGCTGATGAAAGGCAGCAATCGCACTAAGGTGGACTCGAATAGATGTCGATTTGAGACCAGACCGAGACAAGTGCAACAGATAATCCAGCACGGAAGACAAGGAAGCCGACAGTAGCTCCAAACGATGCTCAGCACACCACACAGCATATCTAGTCCATTTCTGGGAGTAGCATTGTCGAGTAAAACTCTTCCTCGAGAATATCCCTCACCGACTGAGAAAAACCAAAGGAGGGCGTCAGGTGGAAAGGAACCAAGCAGTTAAGTGTAGAGACTGCAGATTGATATGCAGCAGCGACCCTCGACCCTGAGACAGCAGAGAAGGAAATACAGGCAGAAGTAGAGGCTCTCTGACACTGAGTTGGAGGAGAAGGGAGAACCACGGCTGCCGGGGCCACCGAGGAGCGATCAAAATCATGGCGGCATGAGTCGACTTGAGCTGCACGAGAGTCTTCAGAATCAGAGGAATGGGAGGGAACGCGTAAAGGAACCTGCCCATCCAATCTAGAAGGAAAGCATCCGCCTCGAGACGATCTGAGGAGTAAATCCGGGAGCAGAAGCGAGGCAACTTGTGGTTAAGTGGTGAGGCGAACAGATCTATCTGCGGTGTCCCCCATCGAGCAAACACCTGACGCAGAGTCGAGGAATGGAGCGACCATTCGTGCAGATAGAGAAGGCGACTCAATTTGTCCGCCAGGCAATTTTGCTCACCTTGGATGTAGACCGCTCGAAGGAAGATGTTGTGGCGCATTGCCCACTCCCAGAGCTGAAGAGCCTCCCGGCAAAGAGACAGGGAACCCGTACCCCCCTGCTTGTTCACATAATACATCGCCACCTGGTTGTCCGTGCGTACCAGGACCACGCAATCCCGAAGCAAATGCCGAAGGGCAACCAGCACCTTGAAAATGGCCCGAAGTTCCAGCAGGTTGATGTGGCAACGACGGTCAGCATTCGACCAAAGACCTGAGTCCGGAGGCTGTCGAGGTGAGCCCCCCAGGAGGAGTCCATTGTTAGGATCTTCTGCAGCGGAGGCGTGAGGAAGCGAAAACCTCTGGAAAGATTGGAAGAGAGCATCCACCAATGGAGTGAACGCCGCAAGGAGGGAAGTCACCGCAATGTGCTGAGAAGCGGGATCCCGGTCCTGTCTCCACTGGGACGCCAAGGTCCACTGAGGCACCCGGAGGTGAAGTCTGGCAAAAGGAGTCACGTGAACGGTAGAGGTCATGTGTCTCAACAGGATCATCATCTGCTTGGCCGAGGCCGTGGCTTGAAGGGAGACCTGCCGGCAAAGGTGGATGAGGGCGGCCTGCCGAGGTTGAGGCAGAAACGAGCGGAGGCGAACCGTATCTAGAATCGCCCCAATGAACTGTAGAGACTGAGAGGGGCACAACTGGGACTTGGGGAAGTTGATCTCGAAGCCCAGACGCTGAAGAAACGTAATAGTCCGAAGGATCGCTGAAATAACCTCCCTCCGGGATGGTACTTTGATAAGCCAGTCGTCGAGATATGGGAATATCTGAAGACCCTGCGACCGCAGGGCCGCTGCCACCACCACGAGGCACTTCGTGAAGACTCGTGGGGAGGAAGCGAGCCCGAACGGGAGGACTCGATACTGCAGGTGAAGGTCTCCTACCTGAAAGCGAAGGAACCTGCGAGAGGCCGGGATGCAAGTGTAGGCCTCTTTCAGGTCCAGGGAACACAACCAGCCCACTCGTCCATCAGGGGATACAATGTGGGAAGAGAGAGCATACAGAACTTCTCCCTGACCAGGAACTTGTTCAGCACCCGGAGGTCCAGGTCCCCGGTCTTTTTGGGGACCAGGAAGTACCGGGAGTAGAATCCGGCGCCCCGCTGACACAAAAGGATCTCCTCCACAACCCGGAGGCGAAGGAGGGCATGAGCCTCCTGGAGAAGAAGGGGGAAGTAGCGCACTGTTGGAAGGACACTCTCTTGGGGGTAGGTTTGGAGGAGGCATCCGAAAGTGCAGGGAATACCCCTCCCTGATGACCAAGAGGACCCAGTTGTCCGAAGTGATCAGTTCCCAGCGGCGATAAAAGGCAATGAGGCGGCCCCCTATAGGCAGGGGAGAAAGTTAGAGGACGGAGGGGGCTGGCCCACTCCAACAGGGACAGTCAAAAAGACGGCGCAGGTTTAGCCGCCGCAGGGGTCCAAGGCTTCTGAGGAGCTCTTTGCTGCTGCGGACGCTGAGGAGGCGGCCTGGAAAAAACCGGCATGGACTTCTGGGGTAACGCCGGGGAGGCAACTTGTACGACTTAGGAGAAGCGGGCTTCACCTTGGGTCTGACCAAGGAGGCAAAGGAGCGCTCATGCTCCGAGAGGCGTTTGGTGGCTGCCTCGATGGAGTCATCAAAGAGTTCGTTGCCCAAACATGGGAGATTCGCCAGCCGGTCCTGCAGATTCGGGTCCATGTCAACTATGCGGAGCCAGGCTAAGCGGCGCATAGCTACTGCAAAGGCGGAAACCCTCGAGGAGAGTTCAAAGGCATCATACATCGCCTGAAACATATAAAGCCGAATCTGCGACAGCGTATCCAGGAGCCGGTGAAATTCCGGCCGGCGATAAACAGGAAAATCTTCCTGAAAAAAGGGCATGGATTTGATGCTCTGTTTCAGATAAGATGTAAAAGTAAAACTGTAGTTGACCTATCCACTTGCGGCCCTACCATGGCTTCCCCCTGATATTATTCGGGCTCTGCAGAAGGGGGCTTCATATGGGATGGTGTATACTTTACAGACTTGGAGCCTGGTTCGACTGGCTTGGTTCCCACACCAGTGTTATTTTTACGCAACTACCATCAGATTTGCCCCTGGGTTTCTGCCAGCCAGGGATTCGGGAATCTTACAACGCTGGGAAGCGGAGGGTCTCAGTGTGCTGGGTCAATTGGTATTGGGTGGTGATGTGGTCCCCTTTGCTGCATTGCAGGCTTTGTATGACCTCCCAGCCACGGACTTCTTTGCATATACTCAGCTTCGGGACTTTTTGAAAAAAAGGCGATTCCCGAATGGGAAGAGGCGGATTCTGCCTTCCTTCAGGTCTTCCGGTTAGGATCTGGGGTGGCCGTTATTTCACGTTTATATAGAGCCCTTTTGTATACACAATCTCAGACTCGAACCTATGAGCATAAATGGGAAGTACTGTTGGGTAAAGACCTTTGATTTTCAGCAATGGGGACGCCTTTATAATTCTTTACTTCGGGTCTCTTTAGCATCCTCCCTGGTAGAACAGGGATACAAGATGTTATTTGAATGGTATCTCATGCCTGAGAAGCTGTACTGTCTCTATAATTATGGAGATGGGTGCTGCTAGCGTAATTGAGGGGGGCTGGG
Organism: Geotrypetes seraphini; assembly: GCF_902459505.1. Taxonomy (NCBI): domain Eukaryota; kingdom Metazoa; phylum Chordata; class Amphibia; order Gymnophiona; family Dermophiidae; genus Geotrypetes; species Geotrypetes seraphini. The sequence goes on along the minus strand of NC_047090.1, from coordinate 20,330,959 downwards.
TTCTTTTGGGCATATTTGGTGGGACTGTCCTAAGGTGGTGCCTTTTTGGCGGATGGTTCACCGCTTGGTGTCCGACGTTCTCCATTTACTCGTATTCTTTCATATGGAAGTGTTCTTACTTAATTACTCTGTGGGGGATCTTGCTGGTGAACATGCCCACTTTGTGGCCCTGGTTGCTACGGCAGCCAGACTTTGTGTGGCCATTTTTTTTGGAAACAAGCCTCTTTGCCTACCCGTTCTGATCTTCTGCTTAAAGTAGATCAGATCTACTTGATGTCCAAATTGACTGCTTTGAACAATGACACCTGTGGTTCCTTTTCTTGTATTTGGCATCGTTACGGCTCCTGGAGTGGCCTTACTTGAGCCTTGGATGTGTTCTGCTTTACTCCTGGACTTTTCTGTTCCTCTTTTCCTTTTTGTACTGTGCTCTGTCACTCGGTTGGGGTGGGGGATGTTGATTTGTTAGGGGTTGTTTATTGGCTGTTGGAATTCTGCCTGTGTATTGTTGTTGCCCTTGTTGAATAAAGATGTTTATTTAAAAAAAAAAAAAAGTAAAATTGTAGTTCAGAACTCTGTTCTCCATCATCGAATTTTGGTACAGGCACCTGCCAAACTTGTCCATAGTCCGGCCTTCCCGGTCCGGGAGGACAGCCGCGTAGACCTTGGAAGGATTAGACTTCTTCAAGGAAAACTCCACCACCAAGGACTGGTGGGAGAGCCGAGCCTTTTCAAACCCTTTACAGGGTACCGTCCAGTACCTGGACTCCATCTTGGATGGAATAGCCGCAATAGAGTGAGGCGTCTCCAAATTCTGGAAGAAAGTCTGCTGCAAAACGAGGTTCAAGGGGAGACAGAGGGATTCCTTCAGTGGGTAAGGAACCTTCATCTCCTTCAAATATTCCTGGGAATATCTGGATCCGGACTGGAGGTCCAGTTGCAGCGCTTTGCCCATGTCCATCACGAACCTGGTGAAGGAGGACGGCTTGCCCGCAGAATGTCCCCAAGGAGTGAAGCCAAGTAGGACTTTGCAGCAGCAGAGAACGAGGGGGAAGCATCCCTCGAGTACTGTGCTGGCAGGTCAGTGTCTACAAGCAGGGACGTCGAGGAGGGCCCACTAATAGAATGAGGGGGGAGTCTATGACTGCCCGCGCTTATAGAGCCTGGAAATCGAGGATTCAGGGTTCCGAGGAACGGAGACCCGGGGAGCCCGCCTCGGCGAGCCCCAGGAAGAAGAGTCCTGTCGACTCGGCAGGGAGGCTGGTGTCTTCGATCTCGAAGCCCCTCGGTGCGGAGACCGAGACGGCATGGGAGAACGGTGAAGACGAGGGTCAGACAGTACTAGGTCCGAGGGCTTGATGGACCCCATAGTGCGAGGACCCGGGGACCTACCCCGCCTCAGGGGAGAATCCCTGGGCCGTTTGGCTGACCACTGCCTCGAGGAAGAAGTACGCTTAGGCTGGCGCTTCGACCAAGGTCGGGCGGCGGGAGAAGTCCACCTCGAGCGTGTAGGCAAGGAGGCACTCGAGGACGGCGCAACACTCAGGCTGGTCAATGACGAGCGAGGTCGAGGCCGGGACAAGCTGAGCCAAAGCAGAGGAGATCTGCGAGGTTAAGATAGCCTTAAGCATATCCTCGAACATGGGCACCAAGACCAAAGGATTTGGACAAACAGGTGCAGCAGTGCACTCCAACGAGGGCGACCTCGATGTAGAGTATTCCCGTAATGTGGAGGCACACTTAGGAGGAGGTCTCGTCGAGTTCGGCAGGACTATACTCACTGCCTGGTTGGCAAGAAACTCCGAGGACAGCTTCTTCGGTAGCTGAGCTGAACCTGAAGGAGGAAGAGGAGACTTACCCGAGGCCGAGGTGTCGAGGCCTTCGAAGTTGAGGGAGACTTGCTTGGGGCCAAGGTCTTCGAGGCTGACATCGAAACAGAGGTCAAGGTCTTATACAGATGGGTCCATGTTGAAGAGTTCCACAATCTTGGCCCGCCATCGACGAAGAGCCTGAGGCTGAAGGGTGGCAGAACGAGGGCAAGAGTCCATAGGATGGTCAACACGCATGCAAAGGATACACCAACGGTACGGGTCTGTGATGGAGACCACCCGACCGCACTGCGTGCACTTCTTCAACCCGGTAAGAGGCCAGGACATAAGGCAGGAAGGAAATCCACGGCCACTGCGAGGCCGGGAGGCCAAGGAAAAAACCTGGGTTCCCTGGTCGCGAACAAGAGTAGGCAAAACACAAAATTTATTTATTTTTATTTTTTTTGGGAAGATCGGTCGAAGAAAATCAAGACGCGGGGCATAGCGACTTCCGATAAAATAATAAAAGAAGCCGCGGTGCAAGAAAGGCACTTAGGATTGCAGAGAAGAGAGACAGGACTTTCTGGCTCCGCGGAAAACTAAGAACTGAGGACCACGTTGAGGAGACGTGCCCTCTAGTGGAGCGGGAATGCACACGCATGCGCGGTGCAGCACTAGCAAACTTTGAGATCTTCAATCAAGTTTGCTTGAAAAGCTGTCCACATCGGGGCTCCGTGGATGATGTCACCCACATGTAGAGAATATGCTGCCTGCTTGTCCTGGGATAACTAAAAGGCAGTTCAAATTTTAGTAAAGCAACAAACACTGCTGGAATCTATTTTGACTTAACATTGTTAACATAGTAAATGAATGTAGATAAACCCCCTCATCCAGCCTTAGTAATATGTTCCTTTTTTTTTTTTTCAGATCAAAACATGGCTTGCCTGCAGATTATACCTTTTAACTCACATACTTAGGGTAATGTTAAATCTATAGCAGGGGTACCCACAGTTTTTGGGCTTGCGAGCTACTTTTAAAATGACCAAGTCAAAATGATCTACCAATAATAAAAATAAATTTAAAAAACCCACAAACCAAACACAAAACACACTGTACACAGAGAAAATATTAATTATCATTTATATTCCAGGTTTTTTTCAAAGAGGCCAAGGTAGATGACTTTATGCAATGTCACCTCAGTAACTATACAAAAATAGACAAATATACCCCCTCCCTTTTTACTAAACTGCCACAGCAGTTTTTAGCGCAGGGAGCTGCGCTGAATGCCCCACGCTGCTCTCAACTCTCATAAGGTCCCTGCGCTAAAAACCACTACAGTTTAGTAAAAAGGGGGCCATAGTGCAAAATATAGACAGCAGATATAAATTCTCAAAACGGACACATTTTAATCACTAAATTGAAAATAAAATCGTTTTCCCTATCTTTGTTGTCTGGTGATTTCATGAGTCTCTGGTTGCACTTTCTTTTTCTGATTGTACATCCAATATTTCTTCCCTTCTTTCAGCCTCCTGTATGTTTCCTCTCCTCCAGACCTCATTTCCACCCTCAACTTTTTCTTCCTCTCTCCCTGCCCCCCTTCCTTTCTGTCTGTCTTTCTCTCTCCATACACCATTTCTTTGTCTCCCTGTCCCCCCTTTCCGCCTTTCAGTCTCCCTGCATGTCCCTTTCTTTGTCTTTCTTTCTCCCTGCCTCCCCCAAACCGCCACCGCCATCGGGGAACAGGCCCCCAAGCCACCGCCGCAGAGTTCTGAGCTCTCCCTGCTTCCCAACACGGTAAACAGAACGCAGAAGCACCAGGCCGACCAGCCTTCCACCCTGACATCAATTCTGATGTCAGAGAGGAAGTTCCGGGCCAGCCAGACAGTGATTGGCTGGCTCGGAACTTCCTCTCTGACATCAGAATTGACGTCGGGAGGGGGTTAGAATGGTCGGCCTGGTGCTTCTGTGTCCCGTTTACTGCGTCGGGAAGCAGGTAGAACGCGAAGGTAAAGCGAATATCACGGAGCATTGCCTTCGCGATCTACTGGTTGATCTTTTGGGCACCCCTGGTCTACAGTATTGAGCTAGCCAGATTCTTAACTCTGGGAGTAGAGAATGACACAGGGATAAAGTTTGTCCCCGCAGACTCTGTCCTCATTTGCACAAGCCTCAAACACTTATGATTTATATTTAAATTTTTATTAAAGTATAAAAGAGACAATATTCTGTACAACTGTTTATAAATCACTAATAGAATCTTCCATTTCGATCTGGTTTTGGTACAACCTTCCCAAAGATTCGGTTACCTATGTTTTTAGATCATCTGGAAAGGAACTGGATTGTCTTTCAGGCACGGGTGTCAAAGAGAACCTAAACTGTGTAGTGAATAGGAAAATAAGTGCCTATTAAATGTTAGAAATGTTCCTTGATGCCAGCAATTATGAATGAATCTGTTGCAGTAATAGTACGATTCTTCAGCAGCTGGGCACATGATGGAAAGACATTGCAGATGGCAGACAAGACACAAACGATGTCATTTTAACAGTAGTTCACTGAAATTCAAAATCAGCTTCTGCAGTTTTTTTAATCATTGAATTCAGTTGCCAATTGTCTAAGATGTGTTAATATTGACTCTAGACTCAAGTTTTTAGAAAATGACACCGGAACAAAGTTTGTCCTAATGGGCTCTGTCCCCACCCCCATCCCCATGTCATTCTCTACTTTGGAGAGCAATAGTCCACCCTGTGACCTTAGAACTAAGGAATCTAACTACAGGACCATGCTAGACCAACAGCACAGACTAACACTAGCCCAAGAAGTGAGAGCTACCTTTATTCCATCAATAATTGAATTTCCAGCATTAAACAGAGTTAAGTCTTTCAAGGCTTTAATGCAATTCTCTGCTCAGGAGAGTACCAACTAATGCCTTCATTAACATAGGATCTGCATGGAAGTACACTAATTTTAATATATGTTATAGAAGATTAAAATTCTTATTAAATCCAAGTTTATTCATATCTTGCTATCCCACACCGAGGATAAAAACTTTCTGGGTTGCTTGCAATCTAAAATCAGGTAAACTAAAATTCACATACAACATACATGCAAGGAGAACTACAATTAAAGAACAGAGGGCAGTGTTCTCCCTAGGGCCTTTCAGCTGGGCGGTCCGCCCGGGTAATTAGATGACCGCTCAGCTAAATTCTGCTGCCTCCGTTGCTGCTCAACATTAAGAAAAAAAAAAAAAAAAAAAGCCGGCTTGATGATTTCACCTTAGCCCGTAGCGAACTTATGTTCCGGGGCTTTAACATGTGTGTGCCGGCTTCCCTTCTCTTCCCTCCGAAACCAGAAGTTATGTCCGGGGGGGGGGAGGGATGAGAAGGGAAGCCGGCACGCACATGTTAGATCCCCGAAGCATAAATTCGCTACGGGCTAAGGCGGGAGACAGGTCAGTGAAGCTTTCCATTTGCTCTTTTTGCTGTCGGGTCCTGCCTACTTTCAGTTTCCGCGAAGGCAGGACCCGGCAGAATTTCCCCCAATCAATTGTGATCTTGGGCCGATCAGCCTTCTTCTCCGACGGCAGAATTTACATCGGGGAGAAGAATGCTGGTCGGCCCGAAGTAGGGAGAGCTTGGGGGGGGGGCGGCGGCCAGCGGCTTTGGGGCCTGTTCCCCGATGGCAGTGACTTGGAGGAGGGCAAGGAGAAAGAAAGTAAGAGGGCAGGAAGAGAAACAGAAAAAAAAGAAAGGGGGCATGAAGAGAGAGAGAAAGAAAGAAAGGGCAGGAAGAGAGGAAGAAAAAGTTGGGGGGAGGGGAATGAGGTCAGGAGGAGAGGAAGCATACAGGCTGAAAGAAGGGAAGAAAGATTGGATGCACAGTCAGAAGAAGAAAGTGCAACCAGAGACTCATGAAATCACCAGACAATAAGGTAGGAAAAATGATTTTATTTTAAATTTACTGATCAAAATGTGTCTGAATTTATATCTGCTGTCTATATTTTACACTATGGTCCCCTTTTACTAAACAGCAATAGCGGTTTTTAGCGCAGGGAGCCTATGAGCGTCAAAAGCAGCGCTGGACATTCAGCGCAGCTCCCTGCGCTAAAAACTGCTATCGTGGTTTAGTAAAAAGGGAGGGGGTATATTTGTCTATTTTTGTATGGTTGTTAGTGAGGTGACAGTGCATAGAGTCATCTGCTTTGACCTCTTTGAGAAAACCACAGAATAGGAATGATTATTAACATTTTCTCTGCGTACAGTGTGCTTTGTGGTTTTTTTAAAAAAATTTATTATTGGTAGATCATTTTGACTTGGTCATTTTAAAAGTAGCTCGCAAGCCCAAAAAATAGCCATTGGTAGACTTCAGAGGGTGGTGGTTAACGGTACCCTCTCTAAAACATCAGAAGTGACAAGTGGAGTACCGCAGGGTTCAGTCTTGGGCCCGCTCCTTTTCAACTTATTCATAGGGGACCCGACAGGGGCTTCAAGGTAAAATAACACTATTCGCTGACAACGCCAAACTATGTAACATAGTGAGCGGCTCCGATTTACACGATAGTATGACGCAGGACCTGTTTTTGTTGGAACGTTGGTCATCTACCTGGCAGCTGGGCTTCAACGCCAAGAAATGCAAGGTATCCATATTCAAGTTTCATCACGGTGCTCTGGTTTTGGCTCCAGTGTTTGTCACTTCCGTTCACCAGGTCTGGCTATCCGTTACCATCTAATATTTTAAAGACTCACTCGTTATAATTAGTGGTGATCCACATGTCTCTTCATAATGGACATGTCCGATTTTAGCATTTGGATCTTAGTACTATGGGTTTGGTCTTTTCTGGTTTCCTTTCTATAGTCTGCTTTTCGTCTAGAGTCTTTTGAGTTTAGAATTATATTTTATGACGTATTTTTGTGGTTATAATTGTATGACATGTCTAAAATCGGTCAAGTTATCCATTCTTTCTATTATTTTTTGTCCCCTCATATAGTGGCAGACCGCCCCAGGTGCCAGTCCTAGGGGGGGTACACAGCCAGCTGGATCCAGAACCTTCCAAGCTGCTCTAAATGGCACCTGCACCTCAGCACGGCTGCCGTACTTAGTCTGAAGCAGAGTCGGCAGCTGCACTGAAGTGCAGAAGGTCCCACAATGACTGCATTTGCTGCCTCTGCCTCCGGAAGACATGACGTCGGAAGGGGAGGACCGGAAGCTGCAGTCATTGAGGAACCTTACTGCAATTCCCTGTGTCTGACGGCCCACCCCCTGCAATGTCACTTACATCTTACAGAGGCAGAGGCAACAGAAGCAGTCATCATGGGACCTTGCTGGTTTGAAGGGAGAGAGAGGAGTTTAGAAGGGTGGTGGAGGGAGAAAAAGGAGGTCAGGGTGGTATGGAAGGGTGGTGGAGGGAGAGAAAGGGGGCAGATGCTGATGGAATTGGTGTGCACGGAAAGGAGAGAGAGACATAAGGGGGAAGGATACTGGATGGAATTGGGTTGGAGGGAAAGAAAGGGGGCAGATGATGAAGGAAGTGGGGGGAAGGGAGAGGAGAGAGTGAAATGCCAGACCATGGGGGTGTGGGAGAGGGAAGGGAAGAAGAGGAGAGAGATGCCAGACCATTGAAGGAGGGAAGGGAAGAAGATGGATGCCAGAATAATAGGGGTGAAGGGAGAGATGGAAGGGGAATACAAGGAGAGAAGATGCCATATAGAAGGGGCAGAGAAAGGGTATACAGTGGATGAAAGGAAGAGAGTGTCAAGACTATGAGGAAAGCAGAAACCAGAGAAGACAATGTAGAAAAAAATTATATTTATTTATTTTTTTGCTTTAGGGGAGATGCATCGCTGTTTCTGTGGTGTTGCATTGTATGCAGAGTCCAGCTTCTTGGTAGTTCAATTTAACCTTTGTCTACGTTTTTCTATTTTATCCCCCCTTTTACAAAACTGTAGAGCTTTTTTTTTTAGCACTGGCCATGATGGTAATTTCTCAGAATTCTATGAGAGTCTGAACTGTTACCACCAGGGCTAAAAACCACATTACAGATTTGTAAAAGGGAGAGGGGTTAGTTTGTGATTACATATTCCATACTAGGCGAAGGTGTGTTCGAAAGACATGGTTTTCAGTTAGGATTGACTGTGCAGGATTGATCTGTACTAGTCTGGCTTGTTTAGTTTTACAATGGGTGTATTGATGTACTGCTCACTGCAATATGTAAGATGCTGCCTTTTCCTAGGTACACTCTTGTGTGATATGTGGATCGTTACTAAAAATCATGTTTTTCATACAGATGGGGGGGTGTCAAAAAATGATGGGCCTCAGGTGTCACATATGCTAGGTACACCACTGCCTTCATAGTTTATATCTAATCCACAAGCCTGCTTTTAGGACCTACAGGGTATGTATCCCTCTGATTCATGACAATTTCACTTCTCATGTTATCTTATCCATTCTTTTTAATTATACAACTGCCCAGATAAGCATCATTCTTTGACGTGATTGGACCTTGAAAACTAAGGGCATCAGTGTTCTCCCCAGAAATTTTTTCCAGCCATGAAAAGCATTTTCTGCATTTAGTGTGCCACAAAAAACATTTGCTCCATTTAGTGTGCTGGAGTTAAAAAAGTTTGAGAGATGCTGCTCTATACCATTTGAAAGAGAGCAAATATCTAATTATTCACTTCTAGAATTGGATACTTCTTAAATTTAATATATATATTATGGAACAAGTGTTAAACCTTAAGAAAGGCAGTCATATTGAGCATTGGAAAATAACTAATAATAATTAACTAATACAAATAGTACACATTTAGGGCTCCTTTTACTAAGCTGCGATAGCGGTTTTACCGCACGCTTAGCTCGCGCAGAATTGCCGCACATGCTAGACACCAACACCAACATTGAGCTGGCGTTAGTTCTAGCCGTGTAGCGTGGCAATTCTGCACGCGCTAAAAATGCTATTGCAGCTTAGTAAAAGGAGTCCTTAATTTTCCCCACCACCAAATTTCCCTGTCCCGCCCCACCCGGCTACTTTTTCATGCCACCCGGCTGGAAAAAATTTCTGGGGAGAACACTGGAGGGGAAGGTAAGCACATTAGATTAAAATTCTTTGTGTCAGGCAGAAAATTCGGAGTGAAGTAGAACGGGTACAAGTGAATTGTTTTTCACTCCATCAAAAATTACAAACACTAGGGTACACTCTATGAAATTGCAGGGAAATACTTTTAAAACCAATAGGAGGAAATATTTTTTCACTAAGAATTAAGCTCTGGAATGCAATGCCAGAGGTTGTGGTAAAAGCGGATAGCGTAGCTGGTTTTAAGAAAGGTTTGGACAAATTCCTGAGGAAAAGTCCATAATCTTATTAAGACATGAGGGAAGCCTCTGCTTGCCCTGAATCGGTAGCATGGAACGTTGCTACTCTTTGGGTTTTGGCCAGGTACTAGTGACCTGGATTGGCCACCGTGAGAACGGGCTACTGGATTTGATGGACCATTGGTCTGACCCAGTAAGGCTAGTCTTATGTACAAACACTATTTGTTATGATAAGCATCTGAAAAAAGAAATGTTTTTTAAATCAACTTTGAACTTGTCAATTGTTCTCAACAATTGAAGAGCTAAAGGTATAGAATTCAAAGTTGTGGGCCTTTTACGTGGAAAATAGCAGTTCTAATATGTTCATGAATGATTTCTCGATATAATGGAACTATAAAGCAGTTTTGATTTTATGATCTAAGAGTTCTTGACAGTCAGTGTATATAGATTAAAAAAAAAAAAAAGTGGAGACTCACCAGTCATTAATACTTTAAAAAACAATAAGTATTTTATAAGTAATACGGTGAATAGGCAACCAGTGAGTTGCTTTCAAAAATGGAGTACACTTCCCCTTCCCTATTCATGGTTTCGGGGTTCACGATTATCCGTGATTTTTTTTGGGGGAAAAAAAAAAAGCATAGATTAGGACCTTCCCGCCTCCCTACATGACTAAAAATTCAGCATTTTACAGATTACTCCTTACCTGGTGGTTTAGCGGGCTTTCGGGGCAGGAGCGAACTTCCTACACTCCTGCCCCGTGTAGATCGCCAATAGGAAATGGCTGCCGTAAGCTCCCGTCGTAGTCTCGAGAGACTACAGAAACTCATGGCAGTCATTTCCTATTGGAGATCTGCACGGGGCTGGAGCATAAGAAGTTCGCTCCTGCCCCGAAAGCCAACTTGACCACCAGGTAAGGCCAGGAAGCCGGGAGGGAGGCGGGGGTGGGTCAGAGCCAGACGAGAAGTTATTTGCGGTTTTTCACACTTCGTGGTCCGGCTCTGTGCCTATCCCCCGCGAATATTGAGGGAGAAGTATAATATGATCAAATTTATGAATATTATAGATTAATCAGACATTTTGAAGTCTGAATACCTTTTTGACGAACCCCTGCATAGAGCATTACAATAGTTCAATTGCTGGATCACTGAGTGAACCAACATATTTAAGGGCTCCTAATACTAAGGTGCGCTAGCGGTTTTAGTGCGCGCTACAATACCACACACGCTAAACACTAACGCCTCCATAGAGCTGGCGTTAGTATTTTTTGTTTAGTGCATGGTTAGCACGCGCTAAAAACGCTAGCGCACCTTAGTAAAAGGAGCCCTAAGTTTCAAGTTTATTAGGTGTTTATATACCACCTGTCCAGGTTTATCTAAGCGGTTTATCCCTATATTTAGAGCGTCTGGAAAAAGCAAAGAACAAACAGATCTAATTAATCGTAATTTTAAAAGGATCTTTTTACCACCTCTGAAATTTGTGACTGATAGGATAATTTAGAATCCAGTAATACCCCGAGGATCTTAGTAGATGAAACCAAAGAGATTGGAGTATTATTTAATTGAATTTGTAGTAGCAACTTATGATCTTAAGGAATAAAAATTATAGATGTTGATTTGTCTGGGTTAAGTTATGCACCCAAAAACATGGGCAGAAACATGTATGAAAATGTGTATTCAGTCTTGCACACTTTTCCACACTGGACTCTTAACGTTCCTCTTACTTTTTACTGATCTGTCTGATAAAAATATAAAACTGAACTCTGGACCCCCCCCCCCCCCCCCACCGGTGCTTCTCTTATCCTCGTATGCATTTACACTCAGCTAATCTCTCTCGCACATGCTCACATTCCCTTGCACCCCCACCTGCTATTTCCCAGTTCAGGCAACACACACTTTGTGCAACTGGCCTGGAAAGGTTGGAGGAGGCGGCAGCCAGCTAGCTCCTCCCTGGCCTGCTAGAGGCTCACTCTTCATCAGCTGGTCAGCACTCAGCAGTGCTTTAAGAAAGTACATGGGTTTCAAGTGCTAGCAGAAAATAAAATTAAACACAGACAATAGATTGGCCCTTCTGGCCACAAATTACTGAAATGTATTACAATCTGTACTATTACAGCAAAGCTGCATAAGATTTTAGCAAACTCCAAAAATTAATTTTTAAAAAGCACAAACATTCCAGTTCCACTCCAAATAGCTGACAATTCATTTTGTTCCTACTAGTATGAAAACAAATGTCAGTTGTTTGGATTCTTTTGGTTAAATAAAGATATAAAAATTACTTAAAATGCTTTTGCACATCTTCTTGATACATCACCATTAACGTTACACAGGTAAAATTCATGACTATATAAGTTGGGAACCATATATATTACTAAGGGGTCCTTTTACTAAGGCGCGCTAGCTGTTTTAAGCGCATGCTAAACATTACCCCATCAATTATAGTCTAAGGACACCTTAGCGTTTAGCATGTGCTCTAAAAAGGCTAGCGCGCCTTAATAAAAGGACCCCTAAGTGACCTCGCAAAACTACCTGGTGCATAACACAAATCATGGCTGAAAACCAGGGTTTTTCTCATTCTGTGTTCAGAAAAATAAAAAAAAAAGTACAGTAATTCAATAACAGTAATTCAAGTACAGTAATTCAACAACAGTAAACCAAGCAATACACTACTACACTGCATCTCAATAATGAAAAGGAATTATTAATTCTGAAATATCAATTTTGCAGAGATGGAAAAGGGAATGAGGCCAGCTGAAAACTAAAAGTTATACTTTGCAACTCCGCAATATGGAAAGCAGATGGGCTACATCTGCCAAGTTCGAAAGCAGCTTCTCTTCTTTAATTTTCTTTCAACTCACTCTCCATTAAATGCACTATTCTGACAACCTGTATCCCGAGACTCAGATTTCCTATGTCCAAAATTACTCTGGCGGGTGAAAACCTTTGTGGAACGGCTTACAGATCGTTAGAAAACCAAAAGTTCTCTACATCAACCAATTTCTAATGCTTCCTAGACAACAAATGCTCTAAAACTCTAGCTCTTTTTCTGATCAGTTTACCATTCCTATTAATCTAGGGACATGATCTTTACAGAATGGGGAAACCTATTTCTGACTTCTTGCTTGGTGGCACAGAGTTACAGCGCTCAGATGCAGACCATTTTAAAGCAAGCCTCTCACATTTTGGAAACAGTGATTTCGTTTCTTGGAAGCTTTGAGAGCCGAAGCGCATCCTGCAAACTGCACAAGAAACCCAGCGCTCGCAAACAAAGAAAAGTTTCACTCCGCGGCCCCGAAAGCTCCCGACTCCAGCAAAGGCAACAACAGGCGAGCAAAAAAAAAAAAAGATTTAGCTAGACAGTAAACAAGCATTTCAAGGCTGGGATTTGAAAGGGAAAAAAAAAAAAATGTATCCCTTAAAGCTCCCATCCCTTTGGTCTGCATTTCCTGATATCCACGTTCAAAAAGAAAGGTTGAGTTCCTTCCATCGGGAGGGCAACAAAGTAAAGCTGCCCAAGGCCTTCAGCGCGCAACCGAGCCCCAGGCACGGAGAATCCCTAATATGGCCCCCCCGCCACCTCTCACCTTGCAGCAGGCAGGACAGGCTGCACACCAGCAGGCTCCTCAGCACGGCGCCCATGGCTCGTTTCCTTCAGCGGCCCCGGCAGGGCATGTCGCTCCTTTCGCTCTAGGGCTTTTTTTTTTTTTTTTCCTTTTTAGAAGGTCGGTGGACTCCTCGCGGCTGCGAACACGAACAGCTGTTTGTGTCCCCCGAACTCCTCCATGGCTACTGCTGCGACGGCGCTTTATCCGCGCCTCGGCTCCCATCCACCGCCCACCCCTCCGCCTCCCTCACGTTCTCCTTCCAGCCATGGCGCACGAAGACCAACAGGGAGGGGAGGGGGGGGGAGGGAGGGAGAAGGTGGCCTGAGCGTGCCCAGAACGTCACCCTTTGCCTCGCCGTATACCCCTGCGCCCGGCCTATTCCCGCAGACACGATCGGACGCCTCTTCCCAGCTCCGAGGCTGCGCGTTCACGCAACAACGTGCGACAGGGTCGGCGCGAGCGGAGGGAGGGAGGCACTCTGCATTCCAGAGGGACTATTTTCTTTTCGGTTCCCTCCTCCACCCGAGCTGGGAGCTGAGCTCCGGGACTTCTTTCACGGCCTGGCGGTGTTCGACGTAATTCCCAATCTCCGCCCTGGCTGGAAGCGTCCTCTGGCGGGGAGAAGGAAGGAGGAGGGTTATCCAAACCTCTGCTAACATTAGTCTGATTTTATGGCACCATTTAATTGAGCACAAAGCTGGCCCGATGTGGCAAACAATTGCAAGGAGGAGGGGGGGGGGAGTCCTACGTCGTAATTAAATGAGAATTGGTGGATTTATTTAAATTTTTTGGGGGAAAGTAAGGTTTTGTTTCGTTTTTCTTTCCTGTTTGGGGTTTTTTAAATAATCAAATGAGAGGGATAGCTTTTCTTCTAAAAGTCAAGACTCTGTAAAGTGAATCTGTAAAGTGACTACAGAAAATGTATGATTTAAGATTGTTGGTGCCAAAAAAGATGAATAATGAACAGGATGTAGGTAGGATTAAAGAAAATCCGGATCCTAATATTTTAGTGAAGTTATAATAAAATATACAGTGAAAGAGCCAGATAAAATAATTAGTGTTAATATATACAAAGTAAAGTCTACTAAGTGCCTGTATAATTCTTAGGAGGATAACTTGATGTGGTTAGAGAAATACTGGATTCTAAGTCAAAATGTAATGTGACGTTTGAAAAATAATAAGTAGAATAGATATTATTCATGAACAGAACTAGTTCCTGGAATCAATCATAAGAAAAGGATCAGATCCAAACAGTTCTTAAAAAATAGCTGCTAATTTTTGGATGTGTGCCTGGATTTAGCAAGATTTTGTTTTTCTCCAGGATCTGACTGCTTTTGTACAAGAATATGTACTGCATATTAAAAAACATACACAAATACACAGCTGTAACCATGGTTTTAACCTTAAATTATCTTTTTCTAAGTCCACTCCATTGTTAATCCTACGACCATCCCCTGACTTTTTCAGGAGTGCAGCTGGTTTGTTTCTGATCAGCTAGACGAGTCTGTATCTTGAGGCTGGAACATAGTGTATACAGAAAAGGAGGGGGAGACTTTGGGAGGGATAGTATAATTGAGGGTTGTTTAGACTCATTTCTTGTTGATGGTTTGTTTGGAATGTCATTGCAGCACTTTATACGGTGATGTACTGTGTATTGCAATTATGTTGAAGCTAAATAAAAATACTTGAATTCTCTTTTCTAGAGACTATCAAAACCTGTCAGTGTTTTGAGAAATAATTCTCTTCCAATTTAACTTTTGAGAACTTGGTAACATAAAATTTTAAAGGAAATGTATATAGAATTCTGTCAGTCAGGGCTGCTTGATTTATGATTTCAAAGAGGTTTTTGCCGGAGTCCTTGAAACTAAAGATGGTTCTTTGAAACAAAATCTGTAGGATATTCTGTAATTTTTTATTTTTTCTTACCTTACCTCTTCTTGCCATGTGGGCTACAAAAACTCCTCTTACTATGAGTGCATTTGCCTGTATTTTATGGCAAACAGTTTAGTGTTTTAATATCCGACATGAAATAAATATTGGACACATTTAATGTTATGTTCATTGATTTTACCCTATTTATATATGCACAATTGATATTTTAGAAAATATATGATAACTGGTTATGTATTCCAGCACTCCCCCCCCCCCCTTTATGAAGCCACATTAGGGTTTTTTTTATCACTGGCCATGGCAGTAAAAGCTCCAACACTCATAGGAATTCTATGAGCGTTGAAACTTTTACCACCGTGGTCAGAAATAAAACACCCTAACTCGGCTTCATAAAAGGGGGGGTGGTTATAATCTAATCTGGGATTTGTGAATCACTCTATGCCTATAAAGGTTCAAGGCAATTTACAGAAATTGAAGCCTGTGCAGTCATGGGAGGCTTACAGAAGGCCTCGTTACAGCAATTTACCATCACAGAAGAGCAGATTCAAGGGAGAAACTTTCCTATTAACCCCACTATAAAAATCCTGAGTGACCTTAGAACAACAACTGACATTCGACGCCCACACCAATATCTTAGTAAAAAAATGCTTCTGCCTATTATGGAAATTACATACGATAAAACCATATTTCGATTTCGCATCGTTCAGACTGTTAGTACAACCACTAATCCTAAGCTTGCTGGACTACTGCAACATCATTTACCTAGGATCCTACAAAAAAACCTACCAAAAGATTGAGAACAATCCAAAACATAGCCATGCTACTGATTTTCAACCTGAAAATCCGACCACATCACTCCATATTTTAAAAAAACTGCACTGGCTACCAATCGAGGTCAGAATAATTTTCAAATTCGGTTGCCTATACTTCAAAACACTATTCAGTACTTCACCCTCCCACCTTCTGAAACACTTTTCGCCAAAACAATCTCCACCTCTCATGCAGAACACTATTATTCACCTTTCCAAATCCCAAAGGATGACTATTCAAAAGATTCCTCAACAAGACACTTTCTTCCAAGCAGGAAGATCACTGAAAACCCAACTGACAAATTCGTTTAAACTTCCTCAAACAATTCCCTCTATGTCTACTTGCATGCTCCTGCCTTCTGATATATATGGTTCAATGCTGGCGTTAGTGTCTAGCGCGGCCAGCGGTTTAGAACACGCTAATACGCGCATTAAACCGCTAACACGGCTTTGTAAAAGGAGCCGTTAGTATTTAGAGTCATGTGTTTTATTTTGGTGGTGAAATACTGGTTTTTTGTTTCAGCTAGGTGGAATTTCTAGATATTGATTGCAGTGATTGATTCTTCCATTGTCGTTCAAGTGATTGCTTTTCTGTTTTTAGAGCATCCAAGTACCAGGGTAAAGGTTTTGTGGTTCATAATGTGTGATATCGCTGGGGAACAGTGGAGTTGAGTGTTTGGATTATGATGCTGTTCCAGTGGTTGATCATTTCATTGGGGTGTTCAGAGTTTTATGTTAGGTGGGTAAGTAACGACTATGGGCCAAAATTGAGTGGGGTCTATTTTGCTTCTGGAGAGAGTTAGTTTTCTGGGGGTATTGTGGAATGAGCTTCCCATGTAGAGGTTGATGAAGAAGGAAAGCAAGTAGTGATCTAACCAAGGAACTGGTGACCATTTGAGCATGGAAGTAATATGATGAGGGTTGGTAGCTATGAAGTCTAGTGTGTGCTTTTTATTGTGTGTAAGGCTCAGTTAAGAACATAAGAAGTTGCCTCCGCTGAGGCAGACCAGAGGTTGGCTTAGGATGAGATGACAATATTGTATAAAGTTATTGAAGTCTTTAGTCACAGAACTGTATCAGTCTTGTGAATCGGCAGGTGAGGCTTGAGATGATTTCTTTCAGTTTACTGGGTAGTGACCATTGACCTATTGGTCTGAGGTAAATAGAGCTGGAGATAATGTTTGTTTTGTCCTATAGTAGTAGATGAGTCAAGCAGTGTCAGCTGTGTGGGTGGCTTGTGTTCTTTGCTTGAGTCTCCTGTGTGGAGTTCATTGGGGGGGGGGGATTGTGTTGTACTGCATACATTGTGTGCTGTGTTGACTGGATAACCCTAATAGGAGGGTTAATAATAGGTAAAGCCAGTTCATTTTACTTACAGTTGAGGTGAGGCAGTCCGGTGATATTGGAATATTGACTAATGACAATTAAATATATGAGTACAATTGCTAATTAATGCAAATGAGTGTTGATTGAGACCAATAAAAGCCAATTATTGGTTGTTCATGCCAATTACAATATCACTGGTTACTGATTTCATATCGTAGTTGATTTAAAATTTTAATGTCAACATCAAGCCTTTCATATAATTGAACCCAGTTACCTAAACTCTTTAACTATTCCTTATGTTCCATCACAAGTGCTTAGGTCCTTACAAGACAATAGATTAGTTCTGTTATCAACCAACTTCCTAATAATATTTGTCTTGAACTGAATTTTAAAGCTTTCAAGACACTATTAAAGACCTGGTGCAAATGACTTTTTCCAATCTGCCTTTGGGTCTGATATTCCTCAAAATGAGCATATTTATTAAGAAGATGTTAATGTATTTTTTATGGAGTTTTTTTTTTTTCCTCCTCTTGTATGATTGCAAAGGTCTTTCCTATATGTCATAGCATTCCTTTCTTACCTCTCTTGAATATATGTTTTAATTGTTAGCTGCAGAGAACTGTTGTAAGCTTCTGCGGGATATTACATTTTAATAAACATATTCAGTAAATGGCACCCAAATTTGGACATTAAAAAATCCATGTGGAGCATTATTCTATAAGCAGTGCTCCGAGTTGTATTACATTTATGGAATAGTATAGTGCTTAAAGCCAATTTCAGTGCCAAACTTTGGGCACAAGGATTTGCATCAATTGAAACCTGGTGTAAATACTGGTGCATAAGTTAGGCACAGATCCATGGTATTCAGTAATACTGGACACATCTTTAGTGAATGCCCCTAAACCACCCATGCCTCTCCCATGGACACACCCCCTTTAGCAGGGCAGGATTTACCAATAGGCCAAGTAGGTACATGCCTAGGGCCCGAAATAATAATTATTTTATTTTTATATAGTTTATAGTTTATTTAGTTTTTGATTAAACGCTTTTTCGTTTCTTCAAAGTGTTGTACAGAATATAAAATAACAGTTCAACAAAAAAATGTAACAATTAAAACAAACTTTCTATAAACTACGAGACTGACAACAATACGTACTAGGTTATTATAGACTAACAAGCAATCAACACAAGTGGGAAAGGGGGGGAGAAATACAATTGATAAAGTAAATGAGAGAAACATTTAAGGTTAACACAAAAGGAAATGGGAAAGTAGATGTAGGTTAAAGAACAGATATAGATTAATCTCTAAAATACAATAATTCAGTTAAAAGCATCTTTAAAAAGAAAGCATTTTAAGTTACTTTTAAAAATTTTTACGTTTTTTTCCATTTTTAAGTAAAGCGGAAGAACATTCCAGATTGTAGGGGCTGTAACAGAAAAAGTGGAGGTGCGGCGTGTGCCAATAATTTTTAGAGAAGGAATATTAAGATTAAATTGAGATATAGATCTTAAAGACCTCGGTGGGTCGTATGGAATCAATAATCTATCTATGAAAGCTGGGGTATTAGTCTGCATAGTTTTGAATGTCAGAAGGGCGATTTTATATGTTACCCTATGTGAGACCGGCAACCAGTGGGCATTTTGAAGCAGAGGGGTAACATGATCATATTTCTTTGCTTCCAAGATTATCTTAATGGCCGTGTTTTGAATAAGCTGCAAACGTTTTAAGTCCTTATGGTAGATTCCTTTTAAAAGTGAGTTACAGTAGTCTAATTTTGATATAACGAGTGAATGGATCAGAACGTTGAGGGAACTAATATCAAGAAGAGGGGCCAATGATCGAATCATTCTTAATTTATAGAAACAGTTTTTAACTAATGCGCTTATTTGTGATCGAAATGTTAACTTATTATCTATAAGGACACCTAAAATTTTTGTAGTTGTAACTGTTGAAAGTGGAATGTTTTCGATGATGATTGGAGAAATTAATTGTGCTCCCTCTTTTCCAGGGAATAGGAGAGTATTAGTTTTTGAAATACTTAATGATAGCTTATTTATGTTTAACCAGTCGTGAACTGTACTTAATTTATGATTAATTGCCTGAATCTCAGATTGATTAGTTGGATCAATGGGGTGCAATATTTGGAGATCATCGGTGTAAGCATACACCGTAAACCCTATTGATTGACAGAGAGTCAGAAGAGGGGGGGCCCGATGGAGGGCATCAACATTGTTATTTCCAAACGGTGATGGGCCCCTCCAGCATTGATTGGCAATGTAGGCCCTCCCGATCAGCAACGCGGGCCCCACCCCATCAACGGAAAGTAAGACAAGCAAACAACGTGGGTAAGAAAGGCAACGGGAACTGTAATTGTGCAAGCGGTGCTGCTTGCCCAAAGCTTCCCTCTGATGCAGCTTCCTGTTTCCACCTGGGTGCATGGTGGGGTGAGGCGGGGCAGGGGGCCCAGTGTACTTGTGTGCCTAGGGGCCCTCGACAAATTAATCCTGCCCTGCCCTTTAGAGTTGCACACTGTAAGATTTACACATGGATATTTACAGAATAGCGCTTAGCGAGATGTATGTACAAATCCAAATTGTTACCAAATAATGGCAATAACTGTCTACAAGAACCATTTCAAATAGAAGTATTTATATGCGATGATTTGGTGGTGAGATTTATTTCTGGGGGAGTTCCCTTAGGAGGTCTCCAGGTCTCTGAGCATATATAACATTTATATTTTTGATATAAAAGATATTATTAATATATGTAGATTTATATATGGGACTATACTGTAGGTGCGTTTTGGTATTTTGTTCACATTTTCCCATTATTTTCGGCAATAACTGATTTTTAGCACCCAATTATAGACGCTGAGTTTATTAGCCAATTTAGTTGTGCGTGTAAATTTATGCACCATTTATAAAATCTGAAGATAAGCGTAAAGTTGGGTATGCATATTGTGACAAATCTAGCTCTCTTCCTAGTTTTGGCACAGATTTAGGGAAGAAGAGCAGGAGACCCTGAGGCAGGAGAGTTGTTCAGGTTGGCTCCACGGTTTACTGAAAGCGCTGACTTCACTCAGGCTAGCTCAGGAGGTTAAGAAACTACAGCTCCCAGAAGGCCAGCCTCAGCACAGGAAGTTGTCACTGAGGCAAGCTCAGCTGCAGAAAGTTTTCTCTCCCTTCCCCCCTCTTCAGAGCAGGGAGGGGCGAGTTGATTGGGGTTAAAAATGAGCAGGTGAGACAGAGTGGGAAGCCCGAGAGCCCAGGAGGGCACACTGCTCCTCCACGGAGGTGTGGGGAACTTAGCCCTAATTGTGAAGATGTCTGAGGTGCTGGAGATTGAAGCAGAGGAACAAGTCCAAAGCTATGAACCCATGGACATTGGAGTTAGAGAGCTGCACGGGAACGGAGATGACGGGAATCCCGTGGGATCCGCGGGGATCCCGCGGGTTCCCCCTTTGGGTCACGGGGATCCCTTGGGGATGCCCCCTAGGGTCACGGGGATTCCGTGGGGACGCCCCCTAGGGTCGCGGGGATCCCGTGGGGACGCCTCCGAGGGCCACGGGGTTCCTGCCGCGAGGGTAGTCTCCTCCTCCTTACCTGCCCTGTCGCAGCACACAGCCGAACGGAAGTCTTCCCAATGTCAGCGCTGACGTCGGAGGGAGGGCTTAAGCAAAGCCCTCCCTTCCTCCGACGTCAGCGCTGACATCAGGAAGACTTCTGGTCGGCTGTGTGCGGCAAGGCAGGTAGGAAGAAGGCAATGGCGTACGAAAGAGGGGGGAGGGGGCGGTCCACCCGAGGAATGTGCACAGCCGGTCAGGTCCCCCGATCGACCGACAACAGGCCCGGCCAACAAACCTCCCTGCCCTGTAGCCGCGAATCTAAATTACCTCTTACAGCAACTTCACTATTTCAGCTGCTGTAAGAAGGTAATTTAGATTCGCGGCTACAGGACAGGGAGATTTGTCCGACCGGGCCTGTTCTGTTGTCGGTCGGGTGGGGAAGCGCCACAAAGGTAAGGGGCAGGGAGGGAGGAAAGGTGGAGTGGAGAAGAAAAGACGCTTAAGGGGGGAGAAGGCCGCTGAAAGCACTGGGGAAGACAAAGGGGTGGAGAAGGACGCTGAAAGGACATGGGGAAAACGGGAGGGGGGGGGAAGGAACCTGAAAGCACATGGGGAAGACAGAGGGGGGAGAAGGACCCTGAAAGCACTGGGGAAGACAAAGGGGTGGAGAAGGCCACTGAAAGGACATGGGGAAAACAGGGGGGGAGAAGGCCGCTGAAAGGACATGGGGAAGACAGAGGGGGGAGAAGGCTGCTGAAAGGACATGGGGAAGAAAGAGGGGGGAGAAGGCCGCTGAAAGGACATGGGGAAGACAGAGGGGGGAGAAGGATGCTGTCTGACAGGACATGGGGAAGATGGGGGGAGAAGGACACTGAAAGGAAATGGAGAAGAGGGAATGGGGAGAAGATGCTGGCAGGGAAGAAGACAGAGGTGCCAGACTATGAGGGGAGTGGAGGGAAAAAGATGGATGCCAGACCAATTTGGGAGGGGGGAGAAAGGGAGAGGCACAGTAACAGAGCAAATGGAAGACACAGAGAGAAGAGAGACAGTGGATGGAAGGAATTGAATGAGAACATGAAGAAAGCAGAAACCAGGCAACAAAGGTAGGAAAAAAATTATTATTTTTTTTTTTTTGCTTCAGGATAAAGTAGTATATTAGTTGTGTTGATAAAAATTTATAAACATTAGAGGCTCTGGTAGAAACCCGTTTGCAAAGTATGTATTCTTCCCAATTAATATTTCCAAATTTATAAAGTCTTTTTGCTTATTTTTAAATGGGTTTCTACCAGAGCCTTTAATTCAGTAGCATAATTAAATGAAATAACTATTTCTGTAGTTTATAGGGACGGGCGGGGGTGTAGGGGATTCCTCGCGGGGACGTAGGGGATTCCTCGCGGGGACGGGCGGGGACGGAGGGGATTCCTCGCGGGGACAGGTGGGGACGGAGGGATTCCTCGCGGGGATGGGTGGGGACGGGTGGGAGTCCTCACGGGGACGGGTGGGACTTTGGCGGGGACGGGTGGGATTTCTGTCCCCGCGCAACTCTCTAATACAGACAAGACATAAATGATGTCATTTTATAGTAGTTCATTTAAATTCAAAAGCAGCTTCTGTAGTTTTATATAATCATTGAATTCCATTGCCAGTTGTCTAAGATGTGTTAAGTTTTTACATATTGATTCTAGCATTTTATAGATGCTGTTCCATCTAGTTGGAACAGCCTGTTGAAGGCTAGTCCCGAGCTTTCAGAGAATGACATGAGGATACAGTTTTTCCTCATTTCCAGGGGCTCTGTCCTTGTCCCCAACCTTGTCTCTATGGGCTTGTCCCTGTCTCCGCCCCGCAAGCTCTGTTACTGTCCCTGCCCCACGATTAACTGTAGGTACCAATCTCCATGTCATTCTCTACTTGGAACATACCCACCCACAATGAATATGCATGGGATAGATTTGCATACAATGAAGGTAGTGCATGCAAATTTATCTCATGCATACTCATTGTGGGCATCCTGAAAATCAGAACTGGCTAGACATGTCCCGAGGACTGGATTGAGAACCCTCTCTGGTACCAGTCTGCCATGTTTCATGCTCCCACTTCACTTCCAGTTTCAGTTTCAGGCATTCACCTGTATCAATCTCCAGCTCTGATTTCTGTCGTGAATCCCTGATCCATCATCCAGTTCCAGTTCTAGTTCTACTTCTGTGCACTGACAAACACAGACTGACATGGGACACTTTCAGTTGGCAGTAGATGTGACTGACAGCAGTGCCAAATCATGTACAAAATGTTTTACTCTCACACAGCAGAACAAAAAAGTCAACATGGTAATGTCACTTTTACTGGAAGGTTTGACTAAGCAAATGCAGACTTGGAATTTCATCATATAGCAATTAACACAGGTCAACAAACAAGGTGAAGGCAGTTGCTTGCATACAGATCTTCATTCAACAAAGCCAAAAGGAACATGTTTCTGATCCAATTTATGAATAGGCCCTGCTAAATTGATTGTATGGAATGTTGCTAGTATTTGGGATTTTCCCATGTACTTGTGACCTGGATTGGCCACCATGAAGACAAGATACTGGGTTAGATGGACCTTTGGTCTGATCCACTAAGGCAATTCTTATGTTCAGAGTTACTCAATAATTTCTAAAGAAATTCATTGGGAAATCCCAGGGTCTAAGTGGATTTTGAAATGAAGGCTAATTTGTTGATTGATATGGCCATCAACATTCTAAATATCTTGAGTGCTACACTGTCTTTTTCTTGTGATGTATCCATCACCAAATGCTGATAGACTTCAGGGTGAATTGAACTCAGGATGTGTATCTTCAACAGCCCAACTAAAACAAATAAATTGTGTGTTGAATTCCTGTCCAATGTAGCTAGTAAAAGTGCTTAAGGATTCCAGGGGGGCAGTCCTTCACGGGGTGGGACAGGCCTTGGGGGGATGCAGGCCTTTAAGGGGGGGGTGCACGGTACAGACCTTTAAGGGGGGACAGGTCTTCAAAGAGGGGACAGGCCAGGGATGGTGGCATAGGCCTTCAGAGAGGACAGGCAGGTCTTCAAGGGGGGACAGGCCTTCAGGGATGGGGGTGCAGGCCTTCAGGCTGGAGGTGCAGGCCTTCAGGGGGGGACAGACCTCAGAGGAGGGGGGCCCTGGTGTAGAAGTACACGGAGGGAGGGAAGGGGGTTCAAAGAGATGTGCATATGCCGGACTTTGGGAGAGAAGAAATAATGGGTCTAAAAATAGAGGAGAGGGAGAGAGATGATGGACAATGGGATTTAAGAGGGAAGGAACAGAAAGGGAGAGAAGTTGGACACAAGGGATGGTGTGGAGGGGGGATAGAGATACTGGATAGGAGGGTAGTTGGGAAAAGAAAGGGAGAGATGGTGGACCCTGGGGTGGTGGGGAAGGAGGGAGAGATGCTGGATGAAAGGGTAGTTAAGAAAAGGTGGATATGTGGATGGAGATGAAAAAAAAGAAAGATGCCAGACCTCCGGAGGAGGGAAGGGAAACGGAAGGGGAGGACAGAAATGGCAGATGGATGGTTAGAACAGAGAAAGAAGAAGACCCTGGCAAGCAAGTTATCAGAAGACAACCAGAGCCTGGGACCAACAAGATTTGAATAATGACCAGACAACAAAAGGTAGAAAAACTAATTTTATTTTCCATTTTGTAATTACAATATGTCAGATTTGAAACATGTATCCTGCCAGAGCTGGTGTTAGACCGCAAACGTGGGCTAGGATTTAAGAGAGAGAGGAAAAGTCTTTTTTGTTTGTTGATTTTGTTTACACCACAGCGCCAGTGTGGTTAGGAGAAGGCAAAGGGGGTGAAGAGGCTATAAAATAAACCCACCAGGATGTTTGAAAAAACACCCAATTGGGCAGGAAAATCGAATCGAAAAACCAATTCAGTAGGCTGAATCAAAGAGAATCAAAATTTTTTTCCTGAATCAGGCAGCACTAAGTATCACCTTATATTAGGAATGTGTATTTTGTTTTAAAATTAATGGTAAAATGTGACAAATGATGACATTTTTGGTTCATGTACCTTTAAAGAAATCAGTTGGCAGTTGAATTAGCCAAAATCCTTGTGTGTGCCATTCATTTTCAGCAACAGCACCATCCATGGGTCCAGACACAGTAGAGCTAGCTTGTGAAGATATTAAGAAGCAAAAATCATTTCACCAGTCATGTTGACATTTTTTGACAAGCAACAAAATCAACCTATCTGCCTCAGTTCTCCTAAATCTCATGGCTGATAATGGCAGCAGTGCAGCAGGAAAGTGAAAACAAACACTAGCAGTCCAGTACCAGATCACGTCTATGCTCCTGCATTGAATTTCCAGGTTTACAGAGCTGAAGAAACCGTAGCTGGTTAAGTGCAGTAATCAGCACTTAACAGGCTATGGTAAAGCATACAAAGATTGGACTATTTTTGTATCTTAACCAGTTAAGCTGACACCGCTCGCAGAATGCCCCAAAATAGCTGGTTTCAATTTGGGTGCTAACTAGCTGGTTATGTGTCACTGAATATAATTGGTTACCCCTGAACAAGTGATTTATTTAAAAATTATTTTAGCTTGCTTAAATCTCATGCGGTTCACAAAATACATACATAACTATCAGATGACAGTTTACATTCATAGAAGTTCTTTTAAAAAAAAAAAAAAAAAAAAGCCTCTACAAATAAAGTTGTCTTCAAGACCTTCTTAAATTTCTGTAAATCAGCCGAAGAGATCCTGTCAAATTGTTCCATAACACTACTCCTGCCACTGACCAGGAGCCATTTCTGTCTGGTTAAATCACTGTGATCAATCCCTAAATGTCATATCTTCTTTTTTTCATCTTTCTTCCAAAGTATACATATTGCGGTCTTTAAGTCTGTCCCCATATGCTTTAAAAAAAAAGACCACTGGTATTTTAGAGCCTCCCTCTGGACCAACTTCCTTATTCCTTATTTGATATAGTGCCATCTGAGCAGTTCACAATCTAACAATCTAATCAGGTACTCTTCATCCTGTTTATATCCTTTTGAAGGACCAACAAGATTTGACTAATGACCAGACAACAAAAGGTAGAAAAACTAATTTTATTTTCCATTTTGTGATTACAATATGTCAGATTTGAAACGCGTATCCTGCCAGAGCTGGTGTTAGACTGCAAACGTGAGCTAGGATTTAAGAGAGAGAGGAAAAGTCTTTTTTGTTTGTTGATTTTGTTTACACCACAGCTCCAGTGTGGTTAGGAGAAGGCAAAGGGGGTGAAGAGGCTATAAAATAAACCCACCAGGATGTTTGAAAAAAAACACCCAATTGGGCAGGAAAATCGAATCGAAAAACCAATTCAATAGGCTGAATCAAATCGAATCGAATTGGGCAGCACTACTGCTTACTCTAGGAATAAGCAGTGGATTTCCCCAAGCCCAAAACGGTTTACAAATAGTTGACTTATGGATGTCTCTTTTTGTAAACTGCCTAGGGTTAGGTGGTGTATACATTTTTAAAATAAATAAATCATAACTCTGACTGCTTGACCCTGTCATTCCCAACTCGGAAAGATATAAAGTAAAAGATGTCTCTTATCAAGCAGCATTATGGGGCAACGATCTGAAACAACTACTTACGCTTGCCAATTCATATAGGGATTTTAGGAGACAAATGAAAACATACTTGTTCTTAAAGTACATAGGTAACTGATTCACAGAATATCTCTCTCAATACCAGACCTCCAGATCTGCTAAACAATATTCAATTTGTAACATATAAACAATATTCAATTTGTAACATATAATCATTGTAAACCGCATAGAACTTCACGGTCCTGCGGTATATAAACCGTTATTATTATTATTATTATTCATAGCAAATCATTTAACTATCAAATTGCAAAAGTTTGGAACTCACTTCTTTTTTTTTTTTTTAGTTCAAATTTTCACTTCTCATTGAAATTTGTGCAACTACAGTACTGTATATGCACAGTTTCGCAAAGGCCTGAAATATTGTTTCCATGAAATCTTTGTTGGGGGCCTAAGGAAACTCAGACTCTATAAATAATATTTACTCTACAGAATGACTATGTTAGTAGTAGCTTGGGATTTAGATGTCTTATCTTATCTTATAAGGTTAAGTAGCATGTATAACTCGATGGAGCATTGTGACAGGGTGGAGTTCCTGTCACTGACCAGCAGAGAGAACTTGAGCAGTAGAAAGAAGGAGTTAATTTGCATAACATCCTGTAAAGGCTGCTGGGAGCTGTCCACTCATCCTGAGGGAACAGCGATGCTGAAAAGGATAGGTCCAGAGCAGAGAGCTGGGCAAATCAAGAAGCTCCTTTGGGAGCCAGGCAACCCTCAAAGGCTGTCATTTACAATATTACTAAGCTGTTAGCTGCTAATTCATGCCTAATTCAGCTTAAAATAATATACAGTGGGATGTGTTCAGGAGTCCTGTCGTCACTTCCAAATTAATGCAAGCTAATAAATTCAGTACTTTCTCTGTTTTTTTTTTTTGTAGGGGGTGTGTCAGGGAGTGGAGAATGGGAATTTCTATGTTAAATAGCACACTTTCACGCAGTTTATATTTACTGGATTCCAATAGATTGGTCCTTCATTTCCCAATGATGGCTCATTATGAATTTATGAAATACTAAAAAAAAATGTGGAGATAAATTTGTGCTCAACCTAAAAAAGCGAACACAAAATAAATTCATGGCATGCATTTTAAAATTACGAGGAAAAAGACCTCAAAAGAATTCATGCAGTGCCTATGTGTTGAAGAAACATCTTGCGGGTAATACTGTATATCATAGGTCCAAGTGCAGACTATCTTTATCTTTTTATTGTATTTTGCTTATTACTTCATGCACCCATGGCAGCCACAATGAATAAAGAACTAGCACTTATCTTCTTCCCGACGGTGGCCTTAACTGTTTCACAACAAAAGCTTCATCAGGGGAGTGCTTTCTCGTCAATCACCAATACGTGTTTCCAAATTGTCATTAAGCAGCGGTGCCATTATGCTGATTAGAAGAAAGTTGTGAAGCCGCTTCTGCCCCTGAAGAAGGACCAAAATGGGACATTTTGTCAGACAGTTTTTGACTCACAGTACATTGAGCTAAGCATAGCCTGCTTTACAAAGCCACGCTAGCGTTTTTAGCACCGGCCACGGCGGTAAGATCTCTGAGGCTCATAGGAATTCTCCCCCTCCTTTACAAAGCCACGCTAGCATTTTTAGCGCCGGGCACTGCAGTAACAGCTCTGACGCTCATAGAATTCCTATGAGCGTCTGAGCTGTTAACCGGTGTGGCTGGTGCTAAAAATGTTAGTGCAGCTTTCTAAAGGAGGGATAAGTTTTTACTTTCATTTTGTTATTTTTGTATTGATTCTTGGATTTTGAATTTACTTTGATTTGTGATTTTTCTCAGTTGTTTTTGGTCGGCAGCATGGACTATTTATTAATGCGATAATTGAGTGGACCAATTCTAGACATTATACTGTATATGCACACAGATTTTTTAATGTAAACTAAACTAAACTAAACCTTAGGTTTTTATACCGCGCCATCTCCATGGTCGTGGAGCTCGGCACGGTTTACAGGGATTGTAATAAGAAAGGAACTCCAGGGAAAGGGTTAGATGAAGATCGGAGGGAAGAAGAATGTTAGAGAGCTAGGATGTCAGAGAGGAGGGAGAAGTTAGATTTTAGAGAAAAGCCAGGTTTTCAGATGTTTGCGGAAGGGTTGGAGAGCACTCAGGTTCCGAAGGGGGGAGGTGAGGTTATTCCAGAGCTCGGTGAATCTGAAGAGGAGGGAAGTCCCCAGTTTTCCTGGGTGGGAAATGCCTTTTAGTGAGGGGAAGGATAGTTTCGATTTTTGGGTAGGTCTGGAGGTACTAAGATTCGAGGAATTCCAGGAAAGTGGAATTAATGGAGGAAGGATGCCGTGGAGGATCTTGAAGGTTAGGCTGATGCATTTGAAGTGGACTCTGGAAGTTATCGGAAGCCAGTGAAGCTTGGAAAGGAGTGGAGAGACGTGATCGAATTTACTTTTAGCAAAGATAAGCTTGGCCGCGGCATTTTGGATCCGCTGGAGTCTGTGGAGGTTTTTCTTCGTTAGGCATATGAAGATGGAATTGCAATAGTCAAGTCTGGAGAGGATGATGGATTGGACGAGAACGGCAAAATGTTTTTGATGGAAACAGGATCTTACTGACCTCAGCATGTGAAGGCTGAAATAGCATTTTTTTTACCAGGGAGTTGAGGTGGTCGTTGAAGGACAAAGTAGAATCAATGATGACGCCCAGGACCTTGCTGGAGAATTCGAGCTGCAGAGAGGAGCCAGAAGGCAGTGGGATTGAGGGGGGTAGCTGAGCTAATTTTGGGCCAAGCCAAAGTAGTTTCGTCTTGGATTCATTCAATTTCATTTTAAAGATATAAGAGAGAAATTTGAGAATGCAGATAATGAAAAAAACTCCCCCCCCCCCCCTCTTTTACAAAACTGCAAAAGCGGGTTTTTAGTGCAGGCCGGCGTGCTGAATGCTCTGTGCTGCTCCTGACATAGAGTTCCTATGAGCGTCAGGAGCAGCACAGAGCATGCAGTGCGCCAGCCTGCATTATAAACTGCTTTCGTGGTTTTGTAAAAAAAAAAAAAAAAGGAGGGGAGGGTTAGAGAGAAATCATGATGTATGAAGCGGACTCATTATGTACCAAGACTAAGGCCCTCTTTTACAAAGGCGCGCTAAGCGTTTTAGTGCAAATTGAGCGGGCGCTGAGTCAACGCATGTACTAACTGCTAATGCTTCCATAACATGCACACATTAGCATTTAGCACTTGTTTATTAACACGTGATAATTAGCACACGCTAAAAAGCATAGCACACCTTTGTAAAAGAGGGGGGTAAGGGTATTTGATTTGAGACACCGTTGAGGGAGAAACTGCAGTCCCCCATTACTGAATTCTCTCAGAAATAAGCCACCCAAGCAGCAAAACTAGACAACCAAATCGCCAAGCTACTGATAACAATCCCAGACTACAAGATGTTCACAAAAGAAATAAAGACTATACTTTTCAAGAAATCCCTGAAAAAGTCTTAACTCCTTGAGTACCTTCCATCTTCCCATCTTCCTCCTGTCTCCCCGAATATACCTGATCTACTCTCTACTTTCTCTGGAAATGACCAGAGATCTTCTTTTGTAACCCACTTTCTATAACTCTTTTGTAATCCGCCTTGAACCGCAAGGTAATGGCGGAATAGAAATCTCTAATGTAATGTAATTTAATTTAAGAGTGTCTTATTTGGGGTTGTTCCACACAGAGAAATTATGACTTCTGTGTCAGTTCTTGTTATAGTGTTATATATATTTTACTAGCAGCAGTTTTGGTTTTCTTTATTGCATCATTATGCATCTATTCATTCTGCAGCTTCTTTTTTCTTTTCCCTTTCTCTTTGGAATAATCTCCCGCCATACCTTTGTACTGAATTGACTTTCCCTAAATTTAAAACTCTGTTAAAAGCTTATTTTTTTTCAATGGGCATTTAACACCACCCTGCCTTGAACTGTTCCCTTCTTTATATGGAGCTAGTGGCTGGCGGGGGCCAGTTGTTTGCAGTGTAGCACTCCCTTACCTTGCCTGAAAGGTCTTTATCTTATGTCATCTACTATGTTACTATGATGTTGACTGCATCCATGCTTTTGACTATTTACCCTACACTGTAACTAAGTGGGGGGGGGGGGGGCTATCAGTGTGGGCTACCATTAAGATGTGCTATTTTATTGTTTACCCCAGTTATTATTATTTTATTGATATACCACCTGTACCAGTTAAGGATTTAGGTGGTTTACATACTACAGCAAATAAATCATAAAAGGAAAGGAACTCCAAGAATTAAAAGGAAAGAAATACCACACATCCAGACACATACACACACTTCTCTAAAAGCAGCGTTATCTGCCTGGTGAATCCAAGCCACCCTCCAACATCACTTGGTCAACTAGATGGTAAAGAGAAAAAAAAACCCAAGTCTTTAACAAGAATAAAATTGAATAAATTGATCTGTGGATTTCTTTGGAAAGAAGATTGTTCTTGTCGTCCTCTTAATACGGTGGTTTTATAAATTGATAAGGGAGGTCTAGGCATGTTACCCCTGCGACGTTTTGTAGAGGTTTGTCATATGCGTCATATCCATAATTGGTTTCTGTCCACATCTTATTTTTCATGGACTAAAGTAGAAATACAATTTTGGAAACCATATCATTTTAGTTACCTCCTTCATACTTCTTCTGTAGTGGCTGCTGTTCTGGAGAACCCGTATTATTATTATTATTATTTTTTTTTTATTGCTCCATTAAGATTCACATGGAGACAGGTTTGTGGTCAGATGGATCTGGACTTTCATGCTACTCCTTTGCTACCTATTTGTGGCAATGGGTCTTTTCATCCTGTTATGACATCAATTAGATTTCAAATGGTAAGGAGAGGACTTATTTTTTATTTGTATGAGCTCCTTAATGATGATGGTACTTTACCGGTCTTCTCTCAGTTGCGTACTACTTATGACTGGATTAATTTAGATATATTTTCTTATATGCAACTCAAACATTATGTGAATTCTTTGCCAACTTCCAATTTACTTATTAAGGTATATGAAAAGGATTAGGTCCCAATTCCCGCCCCATACTTTCTCTGTATCTGTCATTTGGAAGCCAGGTACCCGGGGACACATCTTAAAAACCAGAAACCATCTTTCAAACATGTCCGCTTTATTGTGAGCTTTACATCCCTTTTATATTATTCTAAATGAATCCAAGCTTCGGATGTTTTTGTGCGTTTCCACGTCTTAAAGGAGTCCTTCTTTTCATTTATGGCTTCCTTCACCTCTTTGGTAAGCCACGCCGGCTCTCTTTTGCCTTTGGTTTTCTTTACTTTGGACATCCGCGGAATGTAGAGGCTTTGTGCTTCCGTGATAGTATTTTTCAGTAGGGACCATGCCTGTTCCACTGTTATGACTTTGCCCATCTTTTTCTTGATCCGTTTTTTCACCATGGCTCTCATGCTGTCGTATCTTCCCTTTTTAAAGTTTAAAGTCGTGGTTGAGGTTTTGGTACCTTTCCCTTTCCCGACATCAAGTTTGAAGTTGATCATGTTGTGATCGCTCGTCCCCAGCGGGACCGTGACTTCTACTTCCTTTGCCGGACCCATAATGCCATTTAGGACCAAGTCCAAGGTGACGTTTCCTTTCGTCGGCTCTCCTACCATCTGTTCCAGGAAGCATGGGTAGAAGACTGACTTAGTGGCAGACTTCAAAGGGTGATGGTAAACGGTATTCCCTCAAAAACGTTGAAAGTGACCAGTGGAGTGCCATTGGGCTTGGTCTTGGGCCCGATGCTATTTAATATTTTTGTAAGGGATCTGACTCAGGGACTTCGAGGCAAAATTACATTATTTGCCGATGACGCTAAACTATGCAATGTTGTGGGCAAGGCAACAGAACCTGACAGCGCAACCAGGCCCAACACTATGGAACAGGACCTACTTTTACTGGAACAATGGTCCAGTATTTGGCAACTAAACTTTAATGCCAAAAAATGTAAGGTAATGCATCTTGGAAGCATAAATCCATGCAGAACATACACCTTGAACGGTGAAAACTTAACAAGAACTGTTGCAGAAAGGGACTTGGGAGTAATCATCCGGGAAAATATGAAAGCTGCCAATCAGGTAGAGAAAACTTCAGCAAAGGCTAGACAAATGCTGGGTTGCATCAGAAGGAGCTTTATCAGCTGAAAGCCTGAAGTCATACTGCCGTTATACAGATCCATAGTGAGACCTCACCTGGAGTACTGTGTCCAGTTTTGGAGGCCACATTATCAAAAGGATGTGAAGAGAATGGAGTCGATCCAGAGAATGGCCACACGGATAGTCTCAGGACTTAAAGATCTCCCATATGAAGAACATCTGAGCAGACTGCGCTTATATTCTCTCGAGGAGCGCAGAGATAGGGGGGACATGATAGAAACATTCAAATACATCACGGGCCACATTGAAGTGGAGGAAGAAATCTTTTTTCTTAAGGGTCCCACGGCAACAAGAGGGCATCCGCTAAAACTCAAGGGGGGAAGATTTCATGGTGACACCAGGAAATACTTCTTCACCGAAAGGGTGATTGATCGATGGAATGGTCTTCCATGCCAGGTGGTCAAGGCCAGTAGTGTGCTTGACTTCAAGAGACGATGGGACAAACAGATGGGGTTGCTACAGAGTTATGCTTAAAAAATGGATTCTCAAGGGAGGGAGGGTTCTTGAGTGGGCAGACTTGTTGGGCCACCGGCCCTTTAATGCCCTTTTCTGCTGTCATACTCTATGTTTCTATGATTAATGTAGAATACTAAATGGTATTTTAACTGTTATAGCTTATTTTGGTTATTTGATTTGAAGCATCTAATTCCTTGTAGACTTAAGGGTTTTCCAAAAAGAGCCATACTTTCAGGTTTGAAGGTCATTCTTTCTCTTTGGATTAAACCATTATAGCCTACTTATAGGGCCTCTTCTATCAAATTGCGCTAGCAGTTTGTAGCGTGGTGAGCCGCGCTGAAAGGCCCACACTGCTCCTGACTAGGTCCTCCTCTCTATGGTTCATTAGCCCACCCCTGAATACTTAAGCCACCTCTGTGCAGCTCTACTAGGCTTTTCTATGCCAGGTGCTGATGTTCCAGAGGTAGGTATGCATGTTTTTATTCTTAATTTTGTGGGGATGTGACGGGGTCAATGAACATGGGGGGTCTTTACTTTGCTTCTGCGGTAGTTATCTGGTCACTTTGGATACCTTTTGGGCACTTATACCTCTCTTTACATCATCTAACTCACAACGTATAAGTTCCATCTAGGCCAATGTATTGCAAACTGTGTGCCACGGCACACCAGTGTACCTCCTGAGATTTCAGGTATCCATGCCTGCTCACTGCCTACTAGACATACTTCTCGTGGCAGGAAATATTTTATGAATTTAAAAACAAAAACAAAATAAACCACCTTTTGCTTTTATTCTTTCCTTTTCTATTTTTAAATGGAGCTCTTTTCTTATTGAATGTGAAATATATATTGTAAACCGTTTGGATTCTTTTTAAGCTGTTATGCGGTATATAAAGTTTTTAATAAACATAAACATATAGTCAGCCGTCGCAGATGACTCTCCTCCTGGCCGGTGTCTTTCCTCCTCTCCCCGTACCTCCGGATCCCTCCACTGAAGCGGGTCACAGCCAGATGGGCCTCCGCGCATGTGCAGACATCAACATGATGACATCATGTGTGCGTGTGACATTGCATCGACGTCTGTGCACTTCCGGGTGTCTTCCGGTCAGCCGCTGGATGGAAAGTTTGTGAGACACTGATCTAAGCAGTCTGTCAAACATTCAATTATCCCTGCAGGATGACTAAGTGTAGGTCTTCCCAAATCCCACCCTAAACCATTCCTCCAGAAATGCCCATTTCAGATCTGGGGACACAGCAAGATTCAGTGGCCTAAAAAGTCCCTGGATATGTCTAAAAAGCCATTTCGATTATCGGCACTTGGATGACCTGTCTTTTAGATTGTCTGATTTGGGCGGGTTTAGATTGTAACAACTTCTTTTCAAACGTACTAACATATAAATTAGCAAAGTCAGTGGTGACCATTACCCCCATCGCAGTTCTCTAAACCTGTAAAAAAATACTGATCTTGAAACAGAAAGAAATTTTTTTGTTTGGGTTTTAGTCAGGTACTAGTGTCTTGGATTGGCCACTGTGAGAACGGGCTACTGGGCTTGATGGACCATTGGTCTGACCCAGTAAGGCTAATTCTTATGTTTTTATACCCTTACACTCATAAAGAAGGCACAGTCCTCATTTCTAACCCCCCCTCCAAATAAATACAGTGATTCCAGAGGAAATGAAAAATGCCTATACCTTGGTGTGATATACAGACCTCCCAGGCAACAAGAGGACAAAGACATGGAATTAATCGAGGACATAGAGACCATCACACTGCGCGGGGACACAGTAATGCTAGGAGACTTCAACATGCCAGATGCAGATCGGAACACACTCTCCGTGACTACGGGTAGCAGCAAAAGAATATTAACCTCCATAAAGGGTGCACGTCTCAAGCAATTGGTATTGGAGCCCACCAGGGACCAGGCGATACTAGACCTAGTACTCACCAACGGAGATAGCGTCACGGAAGTCTCAGTAGGTGACACACTGGCCTCCAGCGACCATAATATGGTATGGCTCAACCTCAAGAAAGGTTTCCCTAAGACAAACACAGCAACAAGGGTTCTCAACTTTAGAGGCACAGACTTCAGCCGCATGGGAAATTTTGTCCATCAGGAGCTACATAAACAAGCAAAATCTGACAATGTGGAGGATATGTGGTCGTCTCTGAAGTCCATCCTACACGAAGCAACAAACCGATATATAAGGACAATAAGTAAACACAGGAGAAACAAAAGACCCCAATGGTTCAATAAAGAAATTTCAGACCTAGTTAAACAGAAAAATGACGCATTTATCACCTACAAACACTTAGGAAAACTGGGGGCGCAAAAGGACTATCTAGACAGATCTAAAGCTGTCAAAAAAGCAGTCAGAGAGGCCAAACTCCGAGGAAGAGCTAGCACGGAAAATTAAGAAAGGGGATAAATCTTTCTTTAGCTATATTAGTGACAGGAAAAGAAACAAAGATGGGATAGAACGCCTGAAGCAATTGGACGGCAACTTTGCGGAATCAGATTCGGCCAAGGCAGAACTACTAAACGAATACTTCTGTTCAGTCTTCACCCGTGAAGCGCCGGGAGCTGGTCCACAGCTACAGACGGGAGATAATCAGAAAGACCCGTTTCAAGATTTCGAATTTACGCCCAGTAGCGTCTACAACGAACTATCAAGACTCAAAGTAAACAAAGCCATGGGTCTGGACAACCTACACCCCAGGGTGCTCAGGGAGTTAAGTGAAGTTCTGACAGAACCATTATCTGTTCTTTTCAATCTTTCCCTACGCACAGGAAGGGTCCCCTTGGACTGGAAAACCGCCGACGTAATCCCACTCCACAAAAAGGGCTGCAAGACAGAGACAGCAAACTACAGACCAGTGAGTCTCACGTCTATAGTGTGTAAACTCATGGAAACACTGATCAATGGAATCTTGACACAATCTTAGATGAAGAAAACCTACGTGATCCACACCAACACGGGTTCACCCAGGGTAGATCCTGCCAATCTAATCTGATTAGCTTTTTTGACTGGGTTACTAGACAACTGGATGCCGGAGAGTCACTGGACGTGGTATATTTGGACTTCAGTAAAGCATTCGATAGCGTCCCTCACCGAAGGTTATTGAACAAGCTGAAATCGATAGGATTAGGAGACACTCTAACTACATGGGTTGGGGATTGGCTGAGCGGTAGACTTCAGAGGGTGGTGGTGAACGGTACCCCATCCGAAGCGTCGGACGTGATCAGTGGAGTGCCGCAGGGCTCAGTCCTGGGCCTGATTCTATTTAACTTATTCATAAGAGATATGACGCAAGGACTTAAAGGAAGGGTATCACTGTTCGCCAACGACGCCAAACTTTGCAACATAGTAGGCAAAAGCTTATTACCTGATTATATGACACACTACCTACTGCTGCTGGAAAGATGGTCAACTACTTGGCAGCTAGGCTTCAATGCTAAAAAATGCAAGATAATGCACCTGGGTAAGAGAAACCCGCGTAGAACTTATGTACTAAATGGTGAGACCTTGGTTAGGACCACGGCGGAATGCGATCTAGGGGTGATCATTAGTGAGGACATGAAGGCTGCCAGTCAAGTGGAGAAGGCTTCCTCCAGGGCAAGACAAATGATGGGATGTATCCGCAGAGGTTTTATCAGCAGGAGACCTGAAGTCATGATGCCGTTATACAGATCCATGGTGAGGCCTCACTTGGAATACTGTGTTCAGTTTTGGAGACCACACTACCGAAAGGACGTGCTGAGGATCGAGTCGGTTCAGCGAACAGCCACCAGGATGGTCTTGGGGCTCAAGGATCTCACGTATGAAGAAAGACTAAAAAAATTGCGGCTGTACTCACTTGAGGAAAGAAGAGAACGGGGAGACATGGTTGAAACGTATAAGTACATCACGAGACGTATCGAGTCGGAAGATGATATCTTCTGGCTCATGGGACCCTCGACCACCAGAGGGCATCCGCTGAAAATCAGGGGAGGGAAGTTTCATGGCAACTCCAGGAAGTACTTCTTCACTGAAAGAGTAGTGGATCATTGGAACAGACTCCCACAGCAGGTGATTGAGGCCAGCAGCATGACGGATTTTAAGAGAAAATGGGATACTCACGTGAGATCTTTAAGGGAGTGAATTCAGGGGGGGGGATACTTGGAATGGGCAGACTTGGTGGACTATAGCCCTTTTCTGCCGCTTTTTTTCTATGTTTCTAGCTCTTTTTTCACACACACATATCCGCCCCATTACACCTTAGTTCCGTCCCCACCCCCCACTGCTTGTTCGTCAGACAGGAAGGCATCTCCGCACATGTGAGGATGCGAGGCAATGCCCCCTCCCGACGTGATTTCAGAACCCAAAGTATCGTCCGGACCCCTGTTTTTTAAAAAAAATTTTGAACCCATTGCTTTAAACTTTGTTAACCGCCTTGATTTGATAATTGTTAAGAAAAGCAGTAGATCAGATTTAGTAACTATAACTGTAACCCTACACATGCAACTATCTTGCCACATAGCTCACATCCTAGAAAATCTCCAACTTCATAAATTTACCTTAGTAAATTTCAAGCTGCACATAAAAAGCATCCCATAGCCCTGCGCAAGGTACCTCTATAATCACAGTGATTCTGCCCTGCCACTTATTCAGAAGACCCCCATACATTCCCCATCAGTTCCCACCATCAGCCATAATCTCTCCATCCACTTACTCATTTACACCCTCACTTTTCTCACATACCACCTCTCTCTCACTAACTCACAGAGTTACCCATTTAGCATTGTAACACCTTCGTGCAGTTCTTATTGCATTCACTCTACCAGCCCTTGTGCAAAGGACAGTGCATGCACTCCACCAGCCTAACATCCCTTGTTCAGAGTGTAGTGCACACACTCCATCAATTTAACATCCCTCCTGCAACACTTACCCCCCCCCCCCCCTATTCTAGGAAACCACGTTAGCGTTTTTTAGCGTGGGCCATTCAGCGCAGCTCTCTGCTAAAACTGCTAGCGCAGTTTTGTAAACGAGGAGGCTAGTGTGTGCATTCTTCAACTTATTCTTTGTTTTTCTTCCTGGTCAGTATTTTCATCTGTGCCAAACCAATTTCATATATGTCAACTGTACAAACTTTGCTGTTCTGGAATTCGTTTTGTTACTGAACTATTAAATGTCCACAAAATCAATGTTTAGAAGAGAATTAATCTTTCTTTTTTAAACCAGTTTCATATGATAGAGCATATACCACATTCTATTAGAGCTAACAGAGCCAGAAATATTTTGGCAAGCAGTATAGAAAGTGCCCTCAAATATGGAGGGCTGAGCCAGGCCAAAGTTGTAGTGGCAGTGGCAAAAGCAAAATGTCCTCTCTTCTCTGCCTCTCTCTTGCTTTTTCATTAGGGCAGGAAGGCTTAGGGAGCAAGGTTCTCGCCCCCGTGGTAACCATGACCCCTGCAAGCAGCCACAGAGCCTCTGATAAGCCTGAACTGCAAATATTGATGATGATGAAATATCACATTAATTCCTGGAACAACAAGATATCTCTTATTGGAAAAACAGAATATAGATTTCTACACAGAAACAAGCTCACCTCCAAAACACAGGTAGTACCTCACCAGATACAGAAGAAGCCATCACAAAATAAAAACAGAAATGCACAGACTAAAACTAACCTTGAAACATCAAGAAGTCGATGCAACACTGAAGAAATAGAACATTATTTTTCTTTCTGTATCCACGATCTCTGCTCCCCTCTCCCCCAACTAAGTAGCATCCTGAAGATCCCTATCTTCTCCTGCCCAGTAACATTTCCACAGTCTCCATTCCCTACCTACCACCACTGGGAATGCTCCTGGGTAAGAAAGCAATGGGAATCTTGGGAATGCTACAGCACATTCTTGCACCCTAGTCTTAAGACCTTGTAATACCAAGGCACAAAAGGGTTAGACAAGAGGATATGCCAGTAGTAGATTGCTGGACCTCAGAAAAATGCCTGCCAGAGAACAGATCAAATTTCTCCTCAGAGACCTTTAGTATTGTTTGTTAAAGTTTGGTGGTTAGCATCTGGCTTCCATTAACTTTAATGTGCATGCATCATAAGCAGCAGTCTGTTAGCAAAATATGATTTTCCAGAGGATTTTCGGAGGAAGCTGCACATAGGGTTACCATATGGCTCCAAAAAAAGGAGGATGGATTTAGACATCCGGGTTTTACTTCCGTTGCTTTCAATGGAAGTAAAGCCCAGATGTCTCTATCTGTCCTCCTTACTTCCATTGCTTTCAGTAGAAGTAAAACCTGGTTGGCTCAATCTGTCCTCTTTTTCTGGAGCCATATGGTAACCATACACATTACATACTGTCAGTAATATGAAAAGTCGGTTTAGTATAAGCGTGTTGAATCTATTAGAGACAGGAAATCTGGGTCTTTGGACTACTCGTACTGTATATGCTATTCAATCTGAGTTTTTAACAACTTCATTAATATAGGTATGAGGAAATCTATAGGACATTGCTACTTATCCTTAAAAATACTCCCTCACAATGTCAGAGATACCTTAGAACCCATAGTACTACCGATGGGAGAAGTGACAAAGAAGGGGTGGGGCCAGGAGGGCATGCAGACCTGCGATGTAGAGAATGACATGGGAACAAATTTGTCTCCGTCCCCGAAGGAACTCAAATTCTCTGTCCTGTTCCTGTGAGTTTTGTTGTCGTTGTTGCTGTCCCTGCCCCATTCC
This sequence comes from Geotrypetes seraphini, assembly GCF_902459505.1. NCBI lineage: Eukaryota > Metazoa > Chordata > Amphibia > Gymnophiona > Dermophiidae > Geotrypetes > Geotrypetes seraphini. The sequence goes on along the minus strand of NC_047090.1, from coordinate 20,291,670 downwards.
TGTAAGCTCTGCCTTAACCACACAAGCCTCAAACACTTATGATTTTAAAGTGCTTGAGGCTTGTGCAGATGAGGATGGAGCTTAGGCATTGGTGGAATGAGGCATTATGACATCACAATCTGAGCTCTAGAATGTTGCTACTTATGATTTTAAAGTGCTTGAGCCTTGTGCAGATGAGGATGGAGCAGGGACAAGAAAAGAACTTGTGGGGATGAGACAGGAAAATGAGTTCCTGCGGGAATGGGGAAAAATTTGTCCCCATGTCATTTTCTACTGCGAAGTCTCCTTCTTTCAGCAGGAGATTCCCACTTTCAAAGGTCCTCTCCTGCCGATGGGCTGGGATCTCCAACTGAGGGTCAGATTCTCAAAACTTGCTAGTAAAATCCAGTGAATCGATGTAGTAACCTTAGTGGGAATGATTTTTATTTTACGGACAATTCTCAGCATAATAGCATGCAAATTATATGCAGGCTATTTGTGTGGAGAAACACTGGTAAACAGCGGGAGAAACTGTGCCTGGCAGTGGCACTTGCTCAGAAGAGCAATCGCTAAGCACAGCTTCTCCCTTCTGTCAAAGCTGCTCTCTCTGCCCTGATCAACTGAGCCACAGGTCTCCCCGAGTCCTGCTGGCTCAACTGACTGGCAGTTCAAACAACAGAGGGAAATGGTCCCCCCTCCCGCTGACACCCCCATATCTGCTGCCCCCCCCCAGTGGCGTACCTAGGGTATGTGGCACCCGGGGCCCATCATTTTTTGACACCCCCCCATCTATATGAAAAATATGACTTTTAGTAACAATCCACATATTGCACAACAAGAGTGTACCTAGGAAAAGGCAGCATCTTAAACACTCCAGTGAGCACTAGAACACCAACACATACATTGTAAAACTAAACAAGCCAGATCCCGCACAGTCAATTGATCCTGCACAGTCAATTGATCCTGCAGTCAATGCCAACTGAAAACTATGTTCTTTTCATACACATAGAACATAGATACACCCTCGCCCAACATGGAATAATCACAAACTAAAAATAGAAATATGTAGACAAAAGTTAAACTGAACCGCCAAGAAACCAGACCCTGGATACAATGCAACACAACAAAAACAGTAACACATGTCCTCTAATACAGTGCAAAATATAAAGACAGTAGATGTAAATTTGAAAAAACTGATACATAACAATCACCACTTTACAAATTAACAAATAAAAATAAAACAAATAATGAGAAATAAAAAAATACCATTTTATTGAACTAATCCCTGTGTTAGGCCTATGGCCAGAGGGTAACTGAAACTCAGCATACTACGTGACAGGTCTCCTCAAGTCTGCTCCTCTGTTATCATCTGCTATAGTGACCTCAGTGACCTGGGTGCTGCCAAAACAAAGAACAAAAGGACAGTAAAACCAGGCGGAAAGCTGGTTTCTGCAACAAGCCTGCTTATCTGCTATCCTGACCTTAGTGACCTCAGTGACTTGGGTGCTGCCAAAACAAAGAACAAAAGGACAGTAAAACCAGGCGGAAAGCTGGTTTCTGCAACAAGCCTGCTTATCTGCTATCCTGATCTTAGTGACCTCAGTGACTTGGGTGCTGCCAAAACAAAGAACAAAAGGACAGTAAAACCAGGCGGAAAGCTGGTTTCTGCAACAAGCCTGCTTATCTGCTATCCTGACCTCAGTGACCTCAGTGACCTGGGTGTTGCGTGCTTGAGTCGTAGTGAAGGAAGCTGGTTACTGCAGAATCAGCTTGGATAACTATGAACTCAGCAGTTTTCACCCTATATAAGAACGGGACTTTGCCCCTAACATTAGAATCCATCTCGTTGCAACCAAGGGACAGTCCCGTGTCCACCCACCTATCAATTGCAGGGATTCCCGATTGTGAAGGATGGTGCTGCCTGGGATCACGGTGAAGTTATTCTATTTTTATATTCATCTATATATATAAGTATAATAAAGGGTTATTGTTTATGCTTTTATATTGTCTTTGTGCTTTTCTGAGTGTCACTGATCATCCCATCTGACAGAAATAAGTGGCGGAACACCCTGTAAACTCGGTCCCCATCCCCGCAAACCACCTGATTCCATCCACACAAGCTTTGAATTGTTTATATTAAAGTATAAAAAGAAACAATATTCTGTACAATTGTCAATTTATAAATCAGCGTCTTCTCCTCACTCTCTCTTCCCCATTTACCTTCAGCGTCCTCAGCCCACTCTCTCTCCACTTTCTTTCAGTGCATGCACATAAAAACAAGCAATTTCATTCTATTCATTCATAGAAATTAAAGTCTAAATAATGCCAGTCACATAACAAAACATGATTTTACAAAAATAATTCCCTGCACAGTCAAGCCTGCAAGGATTACTAGATGTCTTTCAGCAGCTCCCCTCCCTCCCTCCCCCTTACCTTTGTGGCCAAGTCAAAATGATCTACCAACAATAAAATTTTAAAAATACAAAGGACGCTGTACACAGAGAAAATGTTAATTATCATTTATATTCCACGGGTTTTCAAAGAGGTCAAGGCAGATGACTTTATGCATTGTCACCTCAGTAACAACTATACAAAAATAGACAAATATTCCCCCTCCCTTTTTGCTAAACCGCGATAGCGGTTTTTAGCGCAGGGAGCTGCGCTGAATGCCCCACGCTGCTCTTGACGCTCATAGGCTCCCTGTGCTAAAAAACACTATTGTGGTTTAGTAAAAGGGGGCCATAGTGCAAAATATAGACAGCATATATAAATTCAGACACATTTTGATCACTAAATTTAAAATAAAATCATTTTTCCTACCTTGTCTGGTGATTTCATGAGTCTCTGGTTGCACTTTCTTCTTCTGACTGTGCATCCAATCTTTCTGCCCTTCTTTCAGCCTGTATGCTTCCTCTCCTCCTGACCTCATTCCCCTCCTCCCAACTTTTTCTTCCTCTCTTCATGCCCTTTCTTTCTTTCTTTCTTCATGCCCCCTTTCTTTTTTTCTGTTTCTCTTCCTGCCCTCTTACTTTCTTTCTCCTTGCCCTCCCCCAAGCCACTGCCAGTGTCACTGCCATCGGGGAACAGGCCCCAAAGCCGCCGGCCGCCGCCCCACCCAAGCTCTCCCTACTTCGGGCCGACCAGCATTCCTCTCCCCGATGTCAATTCTGCCGTCGGAGAAGAAGGCTGATCGGCCCAAGATCACAATCGATTGGGGGAAATGCTGCCGGGTCCTACCTTCGCGGAAACTGAAAGTAGGCAGGACCCGGCAGCAAGAAGAGCAAATGGAAAGCTTCACTGACCTGTCTCCCGCCTTAGCCCGTAGCGAATTTATGCTTCGGGGATCTAACATGTGCGTGCCAGCTTCCCTTCTCTTCCCTCCCCCCCCGGACATAACTTCCGGTTTCGGAGGGAAGAGAAGGGAAGCCAGCACACACACGTTAAAGCCCCGGAGTATAAGTTGCTATGGGCTAAGGTGAAATCTTCAAGCTGGCTTTATTTATTTATTTTTTTATGTTGAGCAGCAGAATTTAGCTGTGCGGTCATCTAAATTACCCGGGAGGACCGCCCAGCTGAAAGACCCTAGGGCAGGGTGCCCACACTTTTTTGACTTGCGAGCTACTTTTAAAATGACAAAGTCAAAATGATCTACCAACAATAAAATTTAAAAAAAACACAACGCACACTGTACGCATAGAATTGTTAATTATCATTCCTATTCCGGGGTTTTTTCAAAGAGGTCAAAGTAGATGACTCTATGCACTGTCACCTCAGTAACAACCATACAAAAATAGACAAATACCCACCCCTCTCCCTTTTTACTAAACCACAATAGCAGTTTTTAGCGCAGGGAGCTGCGCTGAATGCCCAGCGCTGCTCTCGACGCTCATAGGCTCCCTGCGCTAAAAACCACTATTGCGGATTAGTAAAAGGGGACCATATTGTAAAATATAGACAGCAGATATAAATTCAGACACATTTTGATCACTAAATTTAAAATAAAATAATTTTTCCTACCTTGTCTGGTGATTTCATGAGTCTCTGGTTGCACTTTCTTCTTCTGACTGTGCATCCAATCTTTCTTTCAGCCTGTATGCTTCCTCTCCTCCACACCTCATTCCCTACCCCAACTTTTTCTTTCTCTCTCCCTGACCTTTCTTTCTTTCTCTCTTCATGCCCCCTTTTTTTTCTGTTTCTCTTCTTTCCTTCTGTCTCCCTACCTGCCCCCTTTCTTTCTTTCTTCCTGCCCTTCCCCAAGCCACTGCCACTGCCGCTGCCATCGGGGAACAGGACCCAAACCGCCACCAATGGATAACAGGCCCCAAAGCTGCTGCCTCCGCCACCGCCCCATGCTCTCCCTGCTTCGAGCCGACCAGCATTCCTCTCCCCAATGTCAATTCTGCCGTCGGAGAGGAAGTTCCGCCCAGTCAGGCAGCGATTAGCTGGCCCGAACTTCCTCTCCGACGGCAGAATTGACGTCGGGGAGAGGAAGACTGATCGGCCCGATAGATCGCCAAGGCAAAGTGAGTCCTGGGTGATCGACTCACTTTGCCTTGGCGAGCTACCCGTCGATCGTGATCGAACTATTGGGCACCCCTGCCCTAGGGAGAACACTCAGCTCTCTCCTGTGCACCCCGTTGGGGCGTGCACCCGGGGCGGACCTCCCCCCCCCAGGTATGCTACTGCCCCCCACACCCTGTACAAGATCGGCAGGATGGATGCCAACTCCCTCCCTCTGTCACTTGAGCCCTTGCCCTCCCTCGACACCCCGCCATCCAGAAATCCAGTAGAGAAAATATACTGTACATTTTTGAAACCACAAGACATCCATCTTTTCTTTTTTGAAAATGCCCTGTCTAGACGTTTTGGCCATTTTTGAATATGAACACGTCCAAATGAAAAACGTACAAAAACAAGCATTTGGGGCATCCAAGCAGTCAGCATTCTTAGCAAACTGCTCACACAAACAGCTGAGCAGAGCAGAGAGGCACTCTTGGGGGAACTGTAATGAATGTCCCAGGTACACATATCACTATAATTTGCTTATATTTCAAGATGATCCCTCCAAAACCCACCTAAAACTTTCTTTACACATCTGTACACCACAACAATAGCCCTTATGTCTGCAGATGAAGGTACTGTAGGGTTTGGTACTGCAGGTGTAGGTACTGTAGGGTTTGGGTGGGTTTTGGAGGGCTCACAATATAAGCTATCCATTGGCGTACCTCAAGGCTCTGTCCTGGGACCTCTTCTTTTCTCCATCTACACTTCTTTCCTTGGAGCTCTAATCTCCTCCCTTTGTTTCCAGTACCATTTCTATTATGACTCCCAAATCTACCTCTCTAAGCCCAAAATATCTATGGCAATCCAGGCCCGAGTCTTGGCCTGCCTGTCTAACATTGCTACATGGATGTCTTGCTGCCATCTAAAGTTAAACATAGCCAAGATGGAACTCCTTATCTTTCCTCCTAAACCTGTCTCCTCTCCCTACATTCTCTATACCTAGGACTTTTTAATGTGATGTTCACTGCAACACCCCTTAGAATGCCCCTCTGATATGCTGAGCTGCATCTGTGTGGCCATCTGAAGTTGTAATACAGGCTGGAATATATTATTTCTTTCAAATCTTTGGGTGGTGGGAGACAGTGGCGTATCAAGGGGGGAGGTCGCAGACCGCCACGGGTGTACGCCTAGCAGGTACCGGAACCTCCCTCACTGCTCTACAACGGGACCTGCACCTCAGCATGGATGCTGTACTTATTCCAGAGCAGAGTCAGCAGCCACGCTGAAGTGCAGGAAGGTACCACGATGATTGCGTCTGCCGCCTCTGCTCCAGAAGACATAAGTGACATCAGAGGGGGTGGACCGGCAGATGCAGTCATCGCAGAACCTTGCCGCAAGTCCTTGCGTCTGCCGGTCCACCCCATCTGACGTTACATCTTTCGGAGCAGATGCAGCAGATGCAGTCATCGCGAGACCTTGCTGGTTTGGAAGAAGAGAGAAAGGAGCATAGAAGGGTGGTGGAGTGAAAGAAAGGGGGCAGGGTGGTAGGGAAGGGTGGTAGAGGGAGAGAAAGGGTGTAGATGCTGACGGAATTAGTATGCAGGGAAAAGGGAGAGAAACATAAGGGAGAAGGATACTGGATGGAATTGGGTTGGAGGGAAAAAAAGGGGGCAGATGCTGATGGAAGGGGGGGGGAAGGGAGAGGAGAGAGTGAAATGCCAGACCATGGGGGTGTGGGAGAGGGAAGGGAAGAAGATGAATGCCAGACCAATGGGGATGAAAGGAGAGATGGAAGGAGGAGGCATACAGTTTCTGGAAGGGGCATAGAAGGAGAAAAGATGCCATATGGAAGGGGCAGAGAAAGGGTAGACAGTGGATGAAATGAAGAGAGTGACAAGAAGATGATTATATCCTTGCAGAATGTCCAATTCCCAAGTCTGCCCAAGACACGCCTCTAACATGCCCCCTTAAGATTTAGATGCACTGGAGACAAAACGATCAGAAAGACATCTAGAAAGTTAGTTTTGAAAATGGCCACTCAGACATTTTGACTAGTAAGATATCTAAGTTCACCTTGGAAATTCTTAGACTCCTATGTTAGATCTGTTTCATAGACACTCCTGTCCTTCTCTCTTTCTCTTTCTCTCCTTCTCTTTCTTTTATCTTTTCTCTCCTTCTTTCTTTCTTTCTGTTTTCTTATAAACAGTCCAAGTACTTTGGATCTCTTAGAAGGTTTCAAACCCAATTACAATTGATTGTAGTTACTGCTGTGTTACACTAAGTGTTATTAGTTTCGAGATCCCGGTGTCGTACATGTATCTGAATGCATTTTTGGACTGTATCTTTTCATAAAGCTTAATAAAAATATTGAACTGTAAACAACATTGGGCTATTATAACATATGAAAGGAAATACAAGAAGCAGGGAAAGGCGGTGTAAGTACAGAGAAAGCCTAGAGGGAAATGGAAGTATCTAGAAGTACAAGAAGAAGGAGAACGTGGAGTTACTACCTAGAAGTAGAGGAAAAGGCACAGTAAAGGGGGAAAAGAAAATTTCTGTTTGTTATTATAAACTATGGGCTCCTTTTGCGAGGGTGCACTAGCGGTTTTAGCACGTGCTAACCCCATGCTGCACGGAAAATACTAACGCCAGCTCTATGGAGGCGTTAGCATCTAGTGTGCATGCTAGGACCGCTGGCGCACTTTCGTAAAAGGAGCCCTATGTGGCATGTATGAGAATATTTTGTAAAACAGTTGGGGAAGGGATGTCATATTTCACTTTGTTCTCCCTCTGACTCCAATTCTCTGAGTTCATCAGCCTTCTCCAAGTAGGAGGAGAAATACCAGTTCATGAAGTCTATAGTAAAGAAATGGGTTTTGATATATGTTTTTGTTTATTAAAATTTGGTATCTCGGAATTTACAGCAGATCAACGCAGCTTACAAAACAGAATAAAATTTGATAAAACAAAAAAAAAAAAAAAGATATCTAAGTTCCGGTTTATACTGTCTTTTTGATGTCTTTTTTCAAAATGAGCCTCATAAACTTTTTTGATGTGAGTTTTATTTCAATGTATTTTCAAATATAACTGCAATCTAAAATCCTAAAGAAGTAGTTAAGTATTAGAAATGTCACTAAATTTGAATTCATCTTTTCCAATATATTGTGTTGTAGATCTGAGTTTGTTATATCCATTTTTAGCCCATTCTCCTTCCCATGAAAACTTCTTTCTTTCACACCCCACAGAGCGCAACAATCATCTCTCTTCCTTACACAGAATGCAATACACTTCTCCCTCCATATTCACGGGGGGTTAGGGACAGAGCTGGCCCGCGAATACAGAGAAATTGCGAATAACTGTTTCAATGTACTTGCCCAGACTCTGCTCAGCTTTGCACTCTTCGCCACCCACCTCAGTGATCCATGCCACGCTTTCTCTTTTTCTCATCTCAGTGGCGCCTGCCAGAAGCTGTTTAAAAATCTGAGGACTGTTTCTAATTCCCCCTTGTGCCGTGAAAGGGGAGAAAGGAAGGCAGGGGGAGGGAGGAAGCTTTGCTGTTTTTCATGCGCGCCTCAACCCTGTTCCAGGAGAAACCTGCCTCACCGCGCGCAAGCTGCACTCTGGGAGCCAGCAGGGCTGGGGAGCTGACACGGGCTCTTTGGACGTAGCCAATCAGAGACGGAGAGCCAGGGCCGGAAGGGGCGTGATAACACCGATTGGCAACCACACTAGCCAATAAGATGTCAACACTCTGGGACTAACTCCGTGACAGGAAGGAAGAGGGAGGGATGAAAGGCTTGTCCTATTGAGAGAGTGGAAAACTTGACTGACTGCACGAGTGCCCTATCAAGATGCAAGAGGGTTTCCCTCCCCCTCCTACACTGAAAAAGAGGCGACTGGAGAAACCTGTCCATCAAGCGGGTTACCACGATGAAGGGTGTGGTGCCAGGGACAGCTGCCGGCCAATTAGAAGAGGTACTTGACAATCGGAGCTTTCTGCAAGACAAAGGCAAGAGGAACAGCATGCCATCTGACAGGCAGACCAGAGAAAAGTAAGTTTATTGCTGTGGGCGCAGGACCAGGGCAGGGGAAAGCCATCAAAACAAAAACCGGGGGAAAGCCATCAAAATAAAAACCACAAATAATTGAAATCGCAAATGTAGAAACTGCAAATACGGAGGGAGAAGTGTACTTCTCTATTGAGATCCAAATTCTTTGCCTTTCAGCAAATAACCTCACCTTTAACAGTGCCCGTTTTATACAGTGTGTGTTTCACTGCTTTTTTTTTTCTGCGCCTGTGAGCTCATGTGGGAGCTAAATGCACCTGAGAGGAGAAATAATGGGGTTATTGCTTTAAGGTTTCAAACCTGTACTAACCTTTGCTATGTTTTACCAGATTTTCCAAAGTTTTCAGGTATCAGAACTTTTAAATATGTACATTCTTGCCTATATCTTAAAAAAGGAAATGCAATATGTATTATAATACAATCTGATAAAATAAATAGTTGCATTATTTTAATATAATATAATTACAGCAGTCTATTTTAGGCACAATTCTCAAAATAGCAAGAGCGCCTGTTGCTGAAAGCTAATCTATCTGTCAGCAGAGGGTTGTTGTCATAGAAAACCTGGGAAGAGCAGAATTGAGGAGGAAGCCATCAGTGTCAGAAGTGCTGGATGGTTGGGTTGGATGGAAGAGTGGAAAGCTTGTAGAAGTGATGATGTAAGGAGCTGTGGGGTGATGGAGAGAGCAGGCCTTGCCACCCAGAGTGGTGGAATTGGCTAATTGAATATACCATTGTATGACAAATGATTTACATTTAGTCAATAGATTATTGTGCTATACAAGCACTTCTGGTTTATAATGTCAGAAAGATTTTCTAGGACTGCATTTTTAAGGATTATTATACATCTCAGTCCTGCAACGTTGACAGGAGATGAAAACTTAATTAATCACATGAACAGAACAACAGCCTAGGTCCTCTGTAGAATGTTGCTCCACCAAAGCTTGGTAGGAAGCCATGTAGAAAAAAGAGCAGGTAATTAATTTGAAATCTGAGAGCAACATAACTATGCAAGATGCTTGAGCACCTCCCAGTCTCAGCATGATGGCAGAAGATGCTCACCACAGCTATTGTTTCATCAATGATATGCTAATTAGTGTTTGTCTTGGACTATATAAGACAGCGTTACTCAACCTGTGGCTTGGCAAGAGATGAATAGACAAAACATGCAGGGTTGGATTTATCAAAGGATTTTCCCAAAGGCAAAAAAGTGAGGCAGAAACACTCAGATAAACCAAACATGGCACATCAACTGTCCATCCAAGGCTGATGAAGAAACATCTCAGATGTGACTATTCCACTACAGCAGTTTTGAAACACAAAGAAGCTTTAACTTCAGTTCAACAGTGGTTCTCGACCTGGTCCTCCAGACACACCTAGCCAGTCAAGTTTCAGGATATCCATAATAAATATAGAAACATAGAAACATGACGTCAGATAAAGGTCAAATGGCCCATCTAGTCTGCCCATCCACAGTAACCATTATCTCTTTCTCACTCTGAGAGATCCCACACGCTTATGCCATGAGAGCAGTGGCTTAGTGAGGGTTGAAGGGGCTCGTGTGGTGGCACCCCCCCCCTCGCGCCCTCCTTTCTGCCTCCATGCTCCTTCTGTGCCCCCACCACCACCACACTTGCACCTTCCCTTCCCACCCCTGCATATTATTTTCTGAAGCTGCCAGAGAGAGTAGAATGAGGAAGAGAATATTTTGTTCAACATTTATATGACTACTTTGCAATCTTTGAAACTATTTCCAATCAAAACAATTTATAATTATGCAGATGATATTTTTATTTTGTTGGAAGTCGAACCTTCTCTGAATAGTTTGAAATCAGACATTAATTCCTGCATCTTAAGAATCCAAGATTGGGCATTTTCAGTGTGCATGAAATTAAAATTATTATGGTTTGGGCCAAAAATTGAGCAGTTGCCTAGCTCAATTTTGTTAGCCTCTGGTGACTCACTGAAAATTGATTTTTCATCTAGAATTCTGGGTTTTGTTCTGGATTCTTCACTCTCATTATCTAATTAAATTAATCATGTTACTAAAGCATGCTTTTTCAGTTTAAAGATGCTTAGAAGAGTATGTCATCTTTTTTTTCAGCAACATTTTGCCATTTTGGTTCAGGCCATTATTTTATTTCAGCTGGAGTATGGCAACTCGTTTTGCGCTTGTTTAAGTAAAAGTAATTTGAGGAGGCTACAACTTATCCAAAATACGGCAGCTAAACTGATATATGGTAAACATAAATATGGTCATGTCACTTCTTTACTGAGATCCCTTCACTGGCTTCCTGTTTACTGGAGGATCCAATTTACATGTGCAACTGTAATTTTCAAAATCCTTTATGGTATTTTTTTCTCCTTTGGTTCCTGTCTCATTTAGTTCACAAGAAATCTTCCACTGTTAAAGGATTAACAACTATGGCCAATTTTTGTCGATCATTTTCTTTTTTATTTGTAAAAGTTTGGAATGAACTTCCTTCTATAATTAGAGTTCTATCTTATCTGTCCACTTTATGTAAAGTATTGAAGACATATTTATTTCATAAATTTACTAATGATCCTTCTTTTTCAAATAATCAATCATAAAAGATAAAATTCTGGCCTAAAAGATATGATTCTGTTCTAATCTCCTGTATAATTGTATTAATATTTTGTTAACCGTGTCGAGCCCTCCTGTTAGGATGAATCGGTATAAAAAATCAAAGATTAGATTAGATATGATTGGAGAGTGAAAGGTTTGTGTCAAGAAGTATTCCTAAGCTGCGTGCTTGGTCTTTTGCAGTTAGGGTAGTGGCCTCCCAGAGAAGAGAGGAACGGGTGTAGGTGCAGTGCTCTTTGCGGATCCAAAGGAGTTCCGCTATGAAAGTATATAGTTGCAGTTTGTTAGTGGACATCCAGTTTTTGATTTCCATGAGACAGATATGAAGTTTCGTGATCTGAGAGTTGCAGCTCTTTCCTAGTAGCAAGTATAGTTGGATGTCATTGGTGAAGGAGTGGATCTGTATTTGGTGTTTGTGGGCTATATCTAGGACAGTGCTTATGTAGAGGTTGACTAGGAGAGGTGATAGGAGAGCTCCCTGTGGCACCCTGTATTTGATTGGTTTTGATTTTGAAGAATAGTATCCAGCCGTACACTTTGGGTTCTGTTGCTCAAGAAGGAAATGAACCAGTGCAATGCAACATCTCAGATGCCAAATTCAGTGAGTTGCATAATGAAAAGGGGATGGTCATTGGTGTCGAAGGCTGCACTGAGATCTAGAAGTACCAGTAGGACGTCGTTTCCCTTCTTCATGAGCTTCAAGGAGTCATCTATGATGTCAAGAAGGGTGGTTTCAGTGCTACGAAATTTCCTGAATCCCAACTGGTAGATGGATAGGGCTTCCTGCTTGTTGATGAAGGAGGAATGAAGGAGAGAAGTTGGTTAAGCATAGTTGTTTTTTTTCCAGGACCTTAGATATAAAGGGTAGGTTGGAGACAGGCCTAAAGCTACTGGGCATGCCAGGATCGAGTGTGAGTTATTTTTTAAAATTAGTCTGACAATAGCTGATTTCCAGTTTATAGGCACTAAGCCTGATGGTAAGGAGGTGTTGACAAGAGCTTAAAAAGGTGTCTTCTGCAGCAACTAGGAAGTTTGACGAGCAGGGATCTAGGATGGAGCTGGAAGCGTTAATGGAGTTTACTATCTTGGAGAGGTCATCATATGAGAGAGTTTCAAAGTGGTTTAGGGTTTCAGATGTAGATTTGAGTATCTTGTTTAGGTTGTGAGGAATTGGTGTTTGTTGTATGATAGAGTCCAGGTGAGATAGTATTTTGTCGGCAAAGAAATTGGAGAGTGTTTCACTGTCGAGGTCAGTTGGTTGACTTCTTGTGATGTTGTGAATATCTTTTTTATTAGTATATAAAAGGTTTTTTTTAAATTTGTTGGAGGTTCTTAGTACTGTTTCCCCCCCCCCCCAATAAGACAGTATCTTATATTAATTTTGCATACAAAAAACACACTAGGGCTTATTTTCAGGGGATGTCTTATTTTTTTTCATGTAAAATGATCATCTCTTCCTTCCTCTCCTCCACCCCAATCCTCTTTCCTCTCACCCATCTCCTTGTGTCTTCCCTCTGCAGAATCTTTCTATCCCTCCCATCCCCCCCACGCAGCAGAACCACGCCGACCCTCCCACTGTGAAACGGACATATTTCCCTCCAAAAAGCAGCGTCGGCAGCATTTTAAACAGGCTGCATCATGGCCTTCTCCTACCGGGGCCTTCCCTGTGCCATGTCGCTGATGTAGCAGAGGGGTAGGACTCGACAGGAGAAGACTTTGAATCAACCTGTTTAGAGTGCTGCCGACACTGCTGTTTGGAGGGAAGTATGTCGGTCTTGTGGTGGGAGGGTCGGCGGGGTTCGAATGGGAAGGAGAGATGGAAAAGATGCTGCAAAGGGGGATGAGGAGGGGGGAGGAACATGGGGACATTCGGTAGGGGTTTTGGGGGCAATCTAACTAGGGCTTATTTTTGGGGTAGGGCTTAAAACCTACCTCGAAAATCATGCAAGGGCTTATTTTTGGGGTAGGTCTTATTGTCGGGAAAACACAGAAGTTGTTGGGAGTAATATACCTTTTTGGCATTGAGAGCACCACCTGACAACTGGATAAGTACCTTGGCAACTACTCCATTTTGTTAAACGTAATGGCACCTTGATTTTTAGTGGATATAGTAAGGGACCCTTTTATTAAGCTGCTTTAGATGCTAATGTGGACTTAATACAGCAAAAATGTCCTAATATGGGATGCAGTAAAATGTTCTGTGTTAGATAATACTCGGACTGGAAGAGCGTCACCAGTGGGGTGCCACAGGGCTCAGTGCTTGGACCCGTGCTCTTCAACATCTTTATAAACGATCTGGACATTGGTACGACGAGTAAGGTGATTAAATTTGCGGACAATACGAAGTTATTCAGAGTAATAAAGATGCAGGGGGATTGCAAAGATCTGCAACGTGACATAATCAGGCTTGAGGAATGGGCATCAACATGGCAGATGAGGTTCAACGTGGATAAGTTAAAGTGATGCATGTAGGTAATAAAAATCTTATGCACGAATACAGGATGTCCAGGGCGGTACTTGGAGAGACCTCCCAGGAAAGAGACTTGAGAATTATGATTGACAAGTTGATGAAGCCGTCCGCGCAGTGTGCGGCAGCGGTGAAAAGGGCGAACAGAATGCTAGGAATGATAAAAAGGGGATCATGAACAGATCGGAGAGGGTTATCATGCTGCTGTACTGGGCCATGGTGCACCCTCACCTGCAGTACTGCGTCCACCACTGGTCGCCGCACATGAAGAAGGACATAAGGACATAAGTAGTGCCTCTGCTGGGTCAGACCAGAGGTCCATCACGCACAGCAGTCCGCTCGCGTGGCAGCCCATCAGGTCAAGAACCTTCATAGTAATTCTCTATCAGTACCCCTCAATCCCCTTTTCCTTCAGGAAATCATCCAATCCTCTATCTATACCCTTCAATCCCCTTATCCTTCAGAAATTCATCCAAACCCTTCTTGAAACCGTGTAGCGTACTCTGTCATATCACACTTTCTGGAAACGCATTCCAGGTGTCCACCATCCTCTGGGTGAAGAAGAACTTCCTAATATTGGTTCTGAATCTGTCCCCTCTTAACTTTTCCGAATGCACCCTCAGTCTTGTATTTTTCAAAATTTTGAAAAATCTGTCCCTCTCCACTTTCTCCATGCCCTTCATGATCTTGTAAGTCTCTATCATGTCCCCTCCAAGGAAAAGAGGCCCAGTTTCTCCAATCTTTCGGCATATGTTAGGTTTTCCTTACCCTTTATCAGTCATGTTGCTCTCCTCTGAACCCTCTCGAGTATCGCCATATCCTTCTTAAGGTACGGCGACCAGAATTGGACGCAGTACTCCAGATGCGGGCACACCATTGCCCGATATAGCTGCAGGATAACTTCTGCCGTTCTGGTTGTAATACCCTTTTTGATTATACCTAGCATTCTGTTCGCCTTTTTGAGACCGCTGCGCACTGCGCCGATGGCTTCATTGATCTGTCTAAGATGGTTAAGGGGCTGGAGGAGTTGCCATACAGCGAAAGATTAGAGAAACTGGGCCTCTTCTCCCTCGAACAGAGGAGATTGAGAGGGGACATGATTGAAACATTCAAGGTACTGAAGGGAATAGACTTAGTAGATAAGGGCAGGTTGTTCACCTTCTCCAAGGTAGGGAGAACGAGAGGGCACTCTCCATAATTGAAATGGGATAGATTCCGTACGAACATAAGGAAGTTCTTCTTCACCCAGAGAGTGGTTGGAAACTGGAATGCTCTTCTGGAGTCTGTCATGGGGAAAACACCCTCCAAGGATTCAAGACAAAGTTATACAAGTTCCTGCTGAACTAGAACATACGCAGGTAGGGCTAGTCTCAGTTAGGGTGCTGGTCTATGACCAGAGGGCCGCCGCATGAGCGGACTGCTGGGCACGATGGACCATGGGTCTGACCCAGCAGCGACAATTCTTATGTTCTTATATGCCTTATGCTTGTGCTAAACACAGGGTAAATATTTTTTGGTATTTTTGAGGAGCATGTCAAAGATGGAGAGGGGGTGTTCCTGCACTAACTAGTTAGTACACATAGGTAGCGCAGGAACCCTTAACACCTACAAAATAGGTGCTGGTAAGTGCACTCATAGTAATTTTAAAAAACGGCTGCACACTAATGGCAACATTAGTACACGGTCATTAATGCAGAAAATATTACCCCCCTCCCTCCCTCACACACATTTTTACAGCTGCGGTAAACAAGACCTTAGTGTTCAGGAAAGGCCCATACAAGGGAACACACTAAGGATGATTTTTACCACAGCTTAGTGAAAGAAGCCCTAAGTGACTGCAGAAAAAGACCTTCCAGCCATTCTGCTATTCTGTCCATACTGCTAACTGACATCCACACAGTGTGACCACCTGCAAGATTTCTCCTTATCCAGGGCAATCTTTTTTTTTTACCTATTACTTTGTAGAGAAAGTGGGGAACACTGTCAGAAAGTCTGGGACTTGAACTAGTGGCGTAGCCATGGGGGGAGGGCGGGGGCTTTGGGGATCTAGGCTCCCTCACTTTGGGCTCAGGTCCCCTCCAGAATTGCAGCACCTCTTTAAATGGCTGGCGGGGATGCCAAAACCCTGCCAGCCAATTCCCGAGCTGCTCCCTCCTCTTGGCACCGATTCTTGAATGTGTGAGAATTCCTTCTGGCAGCTAGAGGCATGCCACCAACCTCTACATTCAAAAATCAATGGCAGAAGGAGGGGAGCAGCTTGGAACTTGATGGCAGGGCTTCAGCATCCTCGCCGGCCAAGGTACATTTAGTGCCCATGGTGGGAGGGAAGAAATGCAGAGGTTGGTGGTGCACCTCCAGCATGTGTGAGAATTCCTGCTGACAGCTAGAGTCATGCCGCCAACCTTTACATTAAAAAATCAGGGGAGCGACTCTGAACTTGCTGGCAGGGCTTCAGCATCCTCGCCAGCCAATGTATGTGGGGGGGGGGGGGAAGAAATGCATTGACACCTCTCCGCCTACCCCTGGACATCCGTAAAGTGGCAAGGCTGGCTATGCCTGTGCTTTGAACTAGTATTAGAAAAAAGATTAATAATAATATACCGCCATACCACAAACAGTTCTAAGCAGTTTACAAGGACAGCGACTTTACAGAGAACTTTCAAAATTACATTGGCATGCTAAATTTAGTCAGGTTTATCTGGAAGTGTTTTGGAAGTACATAAGGTTGAAGTGGGATCAGAGAAATTTGTCAAAGAGATGTTTTTATTGACTTTCTAAACGTTTGGTATGAAAGTCCATTTGAGATGAAGTTGGGTAAAGATTTACTCCATTTGCCTGCTTGGAATGATAGTGTTCTATCGTGGTATCTCTTGTAGGTGCAGCCCTTTAGGGATGGAAAAGCGAACAAGTAGGTAACATAAGAACATAAGCAGTGCCTCTGCTGGGTCAGACCAGAGGTCCATCATGCCCAGCAATCCGCTCACACGGCGGCCCATCAGATCCAGAACCTGTATATATCCCTCTATCTATACCCTTCTATTCCCTTTCCTTCAGAAAATTGTCCAATCCCTTCTTGAACTCCAATACCGTACCCTGTCCTATCACGCCCTCTGGAAGCGCATTCCAGGTGTCCACCACCTGTTGGGTGAAGAAGAACTTCCTAGCATTGGTTCTGAATCTGTCCCCTTTTAATTTTTCCGAATGCCCTCTCGTTCTTATAGTTTTCAAAAGTTTGAAGAATCTGTCCCTCTCCACTTTTTCTATGCCCTTCATGATCTTGTAAGTCTCTATCATATCCTCTCTGAGTCTCCGCTTCTCCAGGGAAAAGAACCCCAGTTTCTCCAGTCTTTCAGTGTATGAAAGGTTTTCCATACCTTTTATCAAACGTGTCACTCTTTTCTGAACCCTCTCAAGTATCACCATATCCTTCTTTAGATACAGCAACCAATATTGGACGCAGTACTCCAGATGTGGGTGCACCATCACCCGATACAACGGCAGGATAACTTCTTTTGTTCTGGTTGTAATACCCTTCTTGATTATACCTAGCATTCTATTTGCTTTCTTAGCGGCCGCTGCACACTGTGCAGACAGCTTCATTGTCTTGTCCACTATTACCCCCAAGTCCCTTTCTTGGGTACTCTCACACAATAACAGCCATCCCATCGTGTAGCTGTACCTCAGGTTTCTGTTTCCTACGTGCAAGACTTTACATTTCTCTACGTTGAACTTCATCTGCCATCTCGTCGCCCATTCCTCTAGTTTGTTCAGGTTCCTTTGTAAATCTTTGCAGTCCTCTTTAGTCCTAGCCCCATTAAATAGTTTGGTGTCATCTGCAAATTTTATTACTTCGCACTTCGTCCCTGTTTCTAGATCATTTATAAATACATTGAATAGCAGTGGTCCAAGCACCGATCCCTGCGGAACACCACTCGTGACCCTCCTCCAGTCTGAGTAGTGGCCCTTCACTCCTACCCTCTGCTTCCTACCCGCCAACCAATTCCCGATCCATCTGTATACATCTCCCTCCACCCCATGGTTCTTCAGTTTCCGAAGTAGGCGTTCATGGGATACCTTGTCAAAGGCTTTTTGGAAGTTTAAGTATACGATGTTTATGGGGTCCCCTTTGTCCATCCGTTTGTTAATTCCTTCAAAGAAGTGCAATAAGTTTGTCAGGCACGATCTTCCCTTGCAGAGGCCATGTTGGCTTGTTATCATAAGTTTATTCCTTTGTAGATGCTCCTCGATGCTATCTTTTATCAGCGCTTCCGCCATTTTCCCCGGAACTGAGGTCCGACTTACCGGTCTGTAGTTCCCCAGGTTACCTCTCAATCCCTTTTTAAAGATGGGCATAACATTGGCTATCTTCCAATCCTCCGGGATCACGCCTGTTTTCAGGGATAGATTACAGACTTGCTGTAGTAGTTCCACTATTTCCTCCTTTAGTTCCTTCAGTACCCTAGGATGGATTCTGTCCGGGCCCGGTGATTTGTCAGTTTTCAATTTTTCTATCTGCCTGTGTATGTTGTCAAGGCTTACTTCCATGGATGTTAATTTTTCTGCTTGGTCTCCTTTGAAGATTCGTTCGGGTTCCGGTATGTTGGATGTGTCCTCTTTTGTAAATACTGACGAAAAGAACATGTTTAGACTTCCTGCCACTTCTTTCTTCTCCTTCACCACTCCCTTCCTATCTCCGTCATCCAGCGGTCCTACCTCCTCCCTCGCTGGCTGCTTCCCCTTAATATATCTGAAGAATGATTTGAAATTACGTGCTTCCCTGGCTAGCCTCTCTTCATATTCTCTTTTTGCTCTTCTAACCACGCAGTTACATTCTTTTCGATACTTCCTGTGTTCTTTCAAGTTCTCCTCTGTTTTGCCCTTTTTCCATTTCTTGTATGAATTCTTTTTATCACCTATTGCTTTCTTCACTTCTTTTGAATAGAGACCAAGCTTGCTCTACAGTATGCCATTTCTTTGAGCTGTTCCTAAGTTTCTTCCTTACATTTACCCTCATCGCTTCTTAATTTCCTTTCTTGAAGTTAAAAGTTGTCGCTGTGGTTCTCTTTCCCTTCGGTATTCCTACTTCAACTTTGAACTTGATCATATTGGTGAGACAAATAGGATGGAGATGAACCTGTCATGGTTTTGAAGCAAACTTAAAAATGACCCTTGCTTCCACAGGTAGCCAGTGTAGTTTTTTGTAATATGGGCTTACATGGTCTGATTTCTTGAGGCCATAAATGAGACGGACTGCAGCATTTTGGATGACTCTCAGTCATTTGATGGTTTTCTTGAGAGATCCCAAGTATATAATATTGCAGTAGTCTAAGGTACTTAAGATCAGGGATTGAACCAGAAGTCGAAAGGAAAAGAAATCAAAGTATTGTTTAATGGTGCGAAGTTTCCATACAGTGAGAAAGTATTTTTTTGACCTGAGCATTAGTGTGATCTTCAAACGTCAGACTTCGGTCCAGGGTGACGGCAAGGATTTTGGTTGTGGGATTAATTGGATAGTCTGATCTATTTAGTCTCAAGGAGGTGTTCACGATCTTGTTATAGGGACTTGCCAAGAAGATCTTGGTTTTTTCGGGATTCAGTTTTAGTTAAGCAGTAGAGTCACAGGAAGGGAAAAGAAGTCTTGAAAAGGGATGTGGGAAGTGTGCCATAGTGGTTAGAGTTACAGTCTCAGCATGCTGAGGCTGTGGGTTCAAACCCCACATTGTTCCTTGTGACCCTGGGCAAGTCACTTAATCCTCTACTGCCCCAGGTACATTAGATAAACTGTAAGCCTACCAGGAAAACCTGGACATGTACTCTTTTTAGAGGACTGTCCAAGTGCCCGGACAGACTTTCCAAAACCTGGCAGTTTGTCCAGGTTTTGGAAAGCCCTGGTGAGCTTCGGCTGCATCTGGAGGGCCTCTGAGCATGTGCAGATGGCGTCACACAAATCCGCACATGCTCCAGGCCCTCTAGACGCGGCCGGAGCGCATTGGGGAAGAAGAGAGGAGGCTTTGTGGAGGCGGAACTGGAGGAGGAACAGGGTGGGGCTGGAGGAAGAACTAGGCAGGGCTGGGGTGGGGCCAAGTGTCCAGGGTTTTGTGGCCCAAAATCTGGTATCCCTAACCAGGAAAGATAGGGAAAATGCATGAGTACCTGATTTGTAATCTGTTCTGAGCTTCGTTGGGAGAATGGGTTAAAAAAAAAAATCAAATAAGTAAATGTACTTGTTATAAAACAAAGTTGATGAAACAAAATTTATGATTAAACCAAGGTGGTGATTATTTTGGCATAACAGTAGAAGGGGTTTTAGCAATCTTTGCAGGATATTTGCAATGTATGTTGCAATGTTTGTCTTTAAAGTAAACTTGTGTCTGGTCAAGTTTATAGTAGATAATAACTGCAGAGAAAGACCAAAACAACCCGCTCCATCTAATACGTTCAGTGCGGTGGTCAGAGTTCTAACTGTGACTCTGTAGATTACCCTTTCTCCCCCCATCACCCTCACTGCATAGTTTAAGCGGTGGGAGACTGCCTCGAGAGATTTTCAAATGTCATGGAATTTGTTTCCATAAGGGTATTAAGCGCTTGTACCATGAATGATACTCTATAGATTCACTCAATGTGTTTACAATGAAACAAGGGCTTTCTTTGGCCATCCTACTGGTCAGGAATTTTTCTATTTCTACTGCTGTCTTCATCACGGTTCACTTCGTGTTTGCACTCTCACCGGGGCGGGGGGGGGGGGGTTGGGGTTTGGGTGTGGGGGGGTAGGTGTGTCTGGTAGTACAGTTTGTGTGGTGACTGGGTGTCTTGTGAGCGTCTGTTGTGAGGACTGGTGTGCTTGATGGACGGTTTGGGTGTTGTTGCCTGTGGGGAATATTCACAAAAATTTATGGCTGAGGGTCCAGACGGGCTTCTCATCGTTGTGGGTTCTGGGAAGGGGTTTTTGTGTTCCTAGCTTTGGCCTCTTGCTGCGCTTTGCCTTGTGTTTGTTGGCTGTGTTCAGTTGGGAGAGGCGGGTTCATGCTTGTTGCTGATGTTCCTCTTCTCTTCTGTGACACTGTGACATTGTGTATGTTTATGCTCTGCTTGTGGTCGCTTGTCCGGACCTTTTGCCATTTTCAATAAATATATTTTGAAAAAAACAAGTCTGCAATATGATAATATCCACCAAAAAGGACTTGTGCAAATAGAAGTTTATAGTTTCTCACAGCACCCTCAGATACCTGAACTGTTAGATCATTGACGTTTTCTGATAACAGTATAGACAGGCAGGAGATATCATTCATAGGGTTCTGTGGTCGTGATAAATAAATATAAAGTGCAAATATTTCGTGCACCTAATTCTAATCATATACAGTGCTCGATAGTCGGTAAAAATATTAAAGACAGCACTTATCTTGGAATGCTGTCTAAGCCCAACGGGACCCGTTTCGCCGAGACTTCGGCTTCTTCAGAAGGACATGGCGATACTAGAGGGAGTACAGAGAAGAGCGACTAAACTGATAAAGGGAATGGAAAATCTCCCATATACTGACAGATTGAAGCAGTTGGGACTTTTCTCCCTGGAAAAGCGGAGACTTAGAGGAGACATGATAGAAACCTTCAAGATCCTGAAAGGCATAGAAAAAGTAGACAGGGACAGATTTTTCAAATTAAGGGGCACCACAAGTACAAGGGGGCACTCGGAGAAACTGAAAGGGGACAGGTTTAGAACAAACGCTAGGAAGTTCTTCTTCACTCAGAGGGTGGTGGATACATGGAATGCGCTTCCAGAGGCGGTGGTAGACAGGAACACATTAAATGGTTTCAAAGAAGGTTTGGATAGATTCCTGGAAAAAAAAGGGATTGAAGGATACAGATAGATCTCAGGCAATGGGCTTGATGGGCCACCGCGGGAGCGGACCGCTGAGCAGGATGGACCTCTGGTCTGCCTCAGCGGAGGCAACTTCTTATGTTCTTATGTTCTTATGTTCAGGGGTCGTGGCTTTTAATGGACAGCTCTGTTCTCTATATTTAGTATCTGAGGGTACTGTGAGAAACTATAAACTTCTATTTGGTTGACTCTATATATTCAGTCATTTCAAGACAGCTGTTGCAGACTGTTTATTAGAGACTGGTTGCCAGGTATAGCTTAGATTCATAAGCTTAGGGCTCCTTTTACAAAGGTGCGCTAGCGTTTTTAGTGTGCACAAACCACGTGCTAAACAAAAAATACTAACGCAAGTTCTCTGAAGGTGTTAGTGTTTAGCGCACACGTTAAGCGCGCACTAAAACCGCTAGCGCACCTTAGTAAAAGGAGCCCTTAGTGTCCATCCGTGTAACTTTGGGTGCCCCTTTCCCCACCAACGAAAAATCAGGTCTGGCTATACCACTGCTTGTAATGCCTCCAAATCATTACATTACATTACATTACATTACATTACATTAGTGATTTCTATTCCACTTGTGCCTTGCGGTTCTAAGCGGATTACAAGTTAGAAGACTGGACATTTCCAGTAGCATTGCAGTACATATAATCAAGAATGCGTTAAGTTACAATTGTTGTTCTGGACTTTTCCAGGATAAATTGGTAGTAGATAGTAGATAGTGATAGGTTGTTTAGACGAATAGAGATAATATTGTCCGGATTCTGTTGTTTAGACGAGTAGAGATAATACTGTCCGGATTCGGGTGTTGCTGGTGGTGGTGTTTGGGTAGTCATGAGAGCATTTTCTAATACTTTTCTGAGGTTATGATGATGGGAAGTGTTTTTTGAAGAGATGAGTTTTGATTTCTTTTCGGAATGCTTTAATGTCTATTGATTTGGTCAGTAGATTGGTGATGGTAGTATCGATCTTTGCTGCCTGTGTCGCTAAAAGGCTGTCATATAGTTTCTTTCGTCGTGTTCCTTTGAGAGGGGGGTGAGTGAATAGGCTATGGGTTCTCCTTAATCTGTGTGAGAGGTTACGGTGTAGTCTGTTGTTTAGGTAGCTGGGTGCTGTTCCATGTATTACTTTGTATAGTAGACAGTAGAATTTGAACTGGGATCTTGCTTTTATTGGTAGCCAGTGTGAGTCTAAGTATGCTTTGGTGATGTGGTCATATTTGCCTAGTGAGTAGATGATTCTGAGGGCTGTGTTCTGAACTGTCTGTAATTGTTTTATCATGTAATTTGGGCATGATAGGTATAGGCTGTTACAGTAATCTACAATACTCAGTACTAGGGATTGTACTAATATCTTGTATTGATCTTTGTTGAAGAATTTTCTTATTTTTCTTAGGTTACGTATTGTGAAGAATGCTCTTTGGATGATTTTGTGGATTTGAGACTGCATTGTGCAATTTCTGTCTAGTAGGATTCCCAGGATTTTGAGTGTGCTTTGCATTGGGTACTTGATTGTATTTACTTCTAGTTCTGTGAGAGATGGTTTTTTTTTCCCTTTCCAGTAGTAGGAATTTAGTTTTTTTCCGAGTTCAGTTTTAGTTTATGACTTGACATCCATTTTTCTACCGTTTCCATTATCATTTTCAGGTGGTTTGTGGATAAGGGGTCTTGAATATTAAAGGGGAGGAGGATAGTTATATCATCTGCGTAGCTGAATGATACTGTGTTTAGGGCGTCTAGGGTTATGCCTAGGGATGCTATGAAGAGGTTAAATAATATGGGTGATAATGGTGATCCTTGTGGTACTCCACATGGGTTTGACCATGGGTCGGATATGTGCTCTTTTGATTTGACTTTGTATGTTCGTGTTTTGAGGAAGCTTTGGAACCATTTGTGAACATTACCTGAGATTCCTATTGCGTCTAATATCTGGAGTAGTGTGTGATGGTCAACTAGGTCGAATGCCGCAGAAAGATCGAGTTGAATGAGAAGCAGCTTGTTTCCTTTGCTGAGGTGTTGTCGGGCAATGTCTAATAGTGATACCAGTAGAGTTTCTGTGCTATGGTTGGATCTGAATCCAGATTGTGATGGATGTAGTATGTGATGGTCTTCAAGGTAGTTGGAGAGGTGTTATGCGACAAGGCCTTCTGTTATTTTAATGTATAGAGGGATTGAAGCGATTGGTCTATAGTTTGCAGGATTATCTATAGGACCTTTGGGATCTTTTAGGATAGGTGTAATTATGATTTCTCCTAATTCCGGTGGGAAATGACCTTCACTTAGTGTTGTTTGAAGCCATAGTGTGAGGCTAGCTTTAAATTTGGTGGAAGCTGTTGCTAGTAAGTATGAGGGACAGTTGTTCAAGTCACATGAGGATTTGCTGTATTTTTTGTAAAGCCTGTTCAAGTCTGACCATTGTATCTTTGGGAAATCACCCAAATCTTCACTGAGAGGCCCTTTTACTAAAGATGTACTAAGTGCCACATGGCCCATAGGTATAACATATAATATGCAGCATTTAGCACCATATGTATTGAAAACGGAAACAGTGAAACTGATTAATAAATAGTACTTTTAAATACATTACATCAAAACCTATTACTCTTAAACATGTTTCACTTTTTTCATTTTTGATACATATTTTTATCGCAGGCTACATTGTATATTCAATGTTCCATACTTTGCTCAACTTTCTGTTTCCCTGAAAATAAGCCTTCGTCACTAGCAGCAGCAGCGTACCCCCCCCCCCCCCATGCCGACCCATCTCTCCCTCTCATCTGAACCGCAAGACAGAAATAAATGTACCTTATAACAAACCGACAACGTCGGCAGCAATCTAAACAGGCTGCTTTGCAGCCTGGGCCGTTCCTCTGCCACATCACTGATGATATCATCATCATCATCATCATTAAAGACATGGTTTTCTGTTAGGATTGACGGTGTAGGATTGATCTGTGCTGGTCTGGCTTGTTTAGTTTTACAGTGGGTGTATTGATGTTGTACTGCTCACTGCAGTATGTAAGATGCTGCCTTTTCCTAGGTACTCATGTGTGACGTGTGGCTTGTTACTAAAAATCATGTTTTTCATACAGATGGGGGGGGGTGTAACATATGCTAGGTACGCCACTGCTTTTTATTAAGGTGCGCATTTAGCGTGCGCTAAATCGGTTAGCATTCCTTAATAAAAGGATCTCTAAGTATCTTCATAAAATTTGGCCCGCGACTTATCCTATGTTTTAGATGTCGACCCCTTATCTGATTGAGTTTGACACCCCTGGCCTACCTCTCACTGCAAAAGGCACCTCCTGTAGATAGTTGGCACTGGCGCCTCTCCTCCTCACCGGCATCTCATGGCACACTAGTGTATAGTGTATGGCAGCACACAGTTTGCAATGTACTGTTTTAAAGATAAAATCCTTAACTCCTAGCAGCAGATTCTACATAAAGAAAAGTGGTAAGCAGAAGGAATTTAAATCAAATCATAATTCTAAACTTTTAACACTTTGGGGGTAAAAATAGCCTCAGTCGTCCTCTCTCGTGCTGCTGGTGTCATATGCTTTTTGTTATACTGTAGTAATGCTTACCCTTCAGAGCTATCCTTTTTGTTATATGTTGCCCATGAAGTCTTGTTACATTTGCAAATATACTTGTGTGGCCAGAGGAATATCATTTTTCTTGTCAAATTAGCCATGTGTGTGGAAAAAGTATGCACATTTAGTTAATGGAAGGATGCCTAGTGTAAATATACCCATCTGGTCAGGATGAAAAAGCATGACACATATTCTGTGTCCTCCAGCTCTTTTTCAGTGAGTTAAGAAAGCTGCTTATTATTAAAGGAGAAAGTCTTGCGCCTAAATGTCAGGATAATTCTATCCTTAATCATGGAAGAATATTGTTCCACTAAGCCCAGACCATTTTTCCCCCTCAGGACCATAAGGATCGTAGGCCAATTTTTGTGGTTTTGACGACATTTTTATGGTAAAAAGGGCTTGCAGATGCCAAAAAATTGATTTTTTTTTGTGAAATATCATTATTTTTTTTTAAAAAAATCACACTTCTGGCTTACGGACAGTGTGGCAAGTGAATCTTCTCGTCAATCTGGCAACGACGCTAATGAATGAATGTCGGAACCAGTTTGTTTACATAAAGGCAGTATCATATGGAATCCGTACATATCAAATTTAGAACTGTAGACTATCCCAATCAAAATTTATAGGATTTTAAAAGTTAGGGGACAAATATGTCCCTTGGTCCTGAAAGGGTTAAAGAATTGTCCAGTTCTACAAATTTTAAAGCAAACCATGAACTGAAGCCAACTCCTCCACCCCCAACCCCACGGACAAATTAGTAAGCAAAAGGGCCTCCAACTTGTAGATACAAAGCACAAATAAACCCAAAAAACTTGAGGAGAAAACCATAAAACAAAGGAAATAAATCTATTAAAAAAGGTTTAAGAATAGAATATATTCTTACATAATGTTAAGTCACCGTGAGCTGCTACTTAAAGAGGTATGAACAAAATCCAAATCAATAACTAACTAACCCCTCCCCCTCCCTCATTTACTAAGCCGCGGTAGAGGTTTCTACTGCGGCCCAAAGCGCTAAATGCTCCAATACTCATATAATTCCTATGAGTATCAGAGCAGCGTCAGAGCATTTAGCACTCCAGGCCGTGGTATGAACTAGACAATGACATGGGAACTAATTTTTCCCCATCCCCACGGGAACTCATATTCCTCTCCCATCCCGGCGAGCTCTTTTCCTATCCCTGCCCCATTCCGGCAAGCTCTGTCCTCATCTGCACAAGCCTTGAACACTTGAAAATCCTAAGTAGCAACATTCTAGAGCTCAGATTGTGATGTCATAATGCCTCATTCCACCAATGACTAAGCTCCGTCCTCATCTGCACAAGCCTTGAACACTTGAAAATCCTAAGTAGCAACATTCTAGAGCTCAGATTGTGATGTCATAATGCCTCATTCCACCAATGCCTAAGCTCCGTCCTCATCTGCACAAGCCTTGAACACTTGAAAATCATAAGTAGCAACATTCTAGAGCTCAGATTGTGATGTCATAATGCCTCATTCCACCAATGACTAAGCTCCGTCCTCATCTGCACAAGCCTTGAACACTTGAAAATCATAAGTAGCAACATTCTAGAGCTCAGATTGTGATGTCATAATGCCTCATTTCACCAATGCCTAAGCTCCGTCCTCATCTGCACAAGCCTCGAACACTTGAAAATCATAAGTAGCAACATTCTAGAGCTCAGATTGTGATGTCATAATGCCTCATTCCACCAATGACTAAGCTCCGTCCTCATCTGCACAAGCCTTGAACACTTGAAAATCATAAGTAGCAACATTCTAGAGCTCAGATTGTGATGTCATAATGCCTCATTTCACCAATGCCTAAGCTCCGTCCTCATCTGCACAAGCCTCAAACATTTTAAAATCATAAGTATTTGAGGCTTATGCAGTTAAGGTAGAGCTTACAGGAATGGGTCAGGGACAGCGACAAAACTTTTGGGGGGACGGGATGGTGACAAATTTGTCCCTGTGTCACTCTTTAGTATTAACCTCTACTGCAGCTTAGTAAAGGGGGGTGTTAAATAATTTACATAAAACTTGACCATCTAACCAATTCAAACCATACTTAAAAAAAACCCAAACAGGTACCATGAGGGGAGGGTGATTCTATAGAGGTTTTTCATATATATTATTGTGTAACCTCATACATAGAAAGTACATACATGGCAAGTGTACGCCTACTTATTTGGTCAACACATAGGCATTCCCAGGGCCACAGTTTGGGCAGAACAGAGGTGCAGTTGTGATGTATGTGTTGTGGTAGAATTCTGATAATAGTATCTTTTTCTAGTAAATTTTGGTAGTATCAGAGTCTTCAGGGCTTCCTTAAATGCTGTGCACTTCTTCTAACTGCTCGAGACGGGGGTCTTCAAATTTCTTAACTGTTTAATGACTCTAGTATTTACCACTACTACTATTTATTGTTTCTGCCATCTTTCTCCCCTCCAATCCATCCAGAATTTCGCTGCATGACTCATATTCTGTGAGAGCCGCTATACTCACGTTACTCCTCTCCTAAAGTCACTCCTCTCCTAAAGTCTTTGCATCCATTTCCAAATTCAATTCAAGTGCCTCTTACTGTCCTACAAATGTATTCACTCAGCTGACCCTCATTATCTCTCTTCACTTCTCTCCTCCTATGTTCCCCCCCCACTCCCTGTGAGCTCTGCTCAATGGGTAAATCCCTCCTATCTGTGCCCTTCTCTTCCAACGCCAATTTCAGACTCCATCCTTTCTATCTTGCTGTGCCGTATACCTGGAACAAACTGCCTGAATCCCTAAAACAGGCTCCGTCTCTGGCAGTGTTCAAGTCCAAGTTAAAAGCCCTCAGACCCAAAACCCGTGACTGGTGATAACACCAAACTGGGGTTCATTGGGGGGACCATCATCATTTTTCACTGTCCCCTTACCATCCAATAAAATTTGCGTGAAAAAATAAAAATAATAAAATAAAAACACTTATCTGTATCGGATGGTGTGATCTCTATAATGATCCTCAGCGGTGAATAAATTAACTCGTGCTCATAGTGAACTAAAAACAACCACTATTACTCCTCCATAATGCGTCCTTGTCCCCCCCGACGATGATGGTCCCCCAATGAACCCCAGTTTGGTGTTATCACCAGTCACGGGTTTTGGGTCTGAGGTTTTCACAATTCTTAATTAAATATAATATTATTGCATTTTGAGCTGTGATTATAGAAGGCATTTGATTAATTTGAGTATCACAGTGTAGTAATTAATATCTCTCCATATTAAAGTGACCAAGTTAAAAGCCCACCTCTTTGAGACGGCTTTCAACTCCTAACTTTTCTCACTTTGGGTTCTGCATCCCCAACCCTCTGTCATGTTTGTCGATGTTTGTTAGATTGTAAGCTCTTCCGAGCAGGGACTGTCTATGTAATGTCAAAATGTACAGCATTGCATACACCCTCGGCACAATGGAAGTGTTAAACAGTAGCAGAAGTAGTAATTTGTGCAGTGCTACCAGAAGCACATACATGACTCAAAAGTAAGCATATTTTTGACAGACAAGTGTCTCCTGTATCCTCACAGCAGTGCAACCATATACATACCACCACCAAGTCTATTAGGCTGTTACTGGAACCCAAACCAGAACCATCAGTGCAGTCCAGTTTCTATAAACATTATCCCATTCTTGATTCTCTGCCAGACAGTTCACATTCTTTGTTCTAAAGACTTCTGTAGGCAATGAAGACATGGCTAACTCTGCAATCCAATCTAGATTTTCTGACAACCCAATCCAGCATTTGCTGTTACAGCGTTTCTCCATTAGACTAAGGAAAGGCTTGTAGTTCCAACCAACTTCTGATAAGCTTCTTATCCCACAATGCCCGACACGCCTACTGAGGTCAGCAGATCAGAACCTTTTGTTAATCCCTTCCATAAAAGATTTCTTCTACACTAGAAAAATAAACTTCGCAGTAGTAGCTCCAACTCTGTGGAATGCTCTGCCACAGCAACTCCGATTCGAACATCAACTTGATAAATTCAAGATAAGCCTGAAGACTTTCTTATTCAGCGACGCCTTCTCCTGTATTTAGAGACCCTTTATTTTATTTATTTTTTATTTTTTTCTTTATCTTTATTTCTCTATCTTCTCATTCTTTTCTAATTTTTTTTTTCTCTTTCCTTATTCAGCAAACCGCTTTTATAAAGTGATCCCGCCCCACACGTTTTACCCTCTCCCCTCTCTCTCCTTTCTTCTTTTAACATGTAACTTTCCCCTCCCATTTCCCTTTTTCCCTCACTTTCATGTCTGTCCTGTTTATGTCCTTGATGTGCACCTTTATTATTTTCTAATTATTTACTTATTATTTATCTTTTTAAATTTTTATTGTAAACCGGCCAGATACTTGCTGATGGTCGGTATATTAAAACTCAATAAACTTGAAACTTGAAACTTCATTAGCCCAACTGAAACCACAAGTGCTACCAACCACCCCTTGGCTTTTAGTCAAGTTGCTTAGCTTCCAGCATGTTTCTCACAGCAAGAGAAGGAAAAATAGACTTTACAGTTCTGCACACTCCTCTTTATCATAAAGGGTGAGTTTTTTTCTGTACCTCTGTCTACATACCATATTCTTCTCTTCTGTTTGTATGAAAGTTGTCTTCCTCAAGCTGGGGTAAATCTCTTTCCCCTGGGCTGCAGACAGAACCAACCCCCTAGGCAAAAAGCCTCTTCTTTTGCTTGGACCTTTGCACTTATGAGCCCACCTACATCTCTTTCAGCTCCGCCAACTACCATACTCCTCCTAGGCTCACCCTATGGGCTTTTGGCAGATGTAGGCCCTCCATATGTTCAGAGTCTCCTCCTGTAATTCCCTATTCTTAAAGGGGGGGACTGACTACTGGGATCTGACTCTGTTAAGCATAGGGCAGCCCAACATTAGTCAGCAAGCTCTAGGAGGGCAGCAAAGTCCAGCTGCTGTCAAAACCAAAACAATAGATCCCGAAAGCCTATTTTCATATAGCCTTTTTAGCTGGGTGAATATCTTTTAGAGATTGCCCTTATTACTCTTTCCAAATATACTAGGAATAGGGGGCATATATTGAAGCTCCTAAGTAGTAGATGTAAAACAAATAGGAGAACATATTTCTTCACTCAATGTGTAATTAAACTCTGGAATTCGTTGCCAGAGAGAATGTGATGAAAGCAGTTAGTTTAGTAGGGTGTGGCAGTCCAGTTCGGGTTTTCCTGGAACCCTTTGCACATTTACCCAAACATTCACAGTACAGTACAGTATAACCACTTTAGAAGGTGCAACAAAAGCTTTTGTGTACAGCTCTGAGTCTTGTTTCTTCACAGGCTCAGAGTTCAAAGTAAATTCTTAATTCAGCACAAGGTCATCAATATTTTCACAGACTTAGACTCTTATAAACATATGATTTATCAAGTCCAACTATTATGTTATTCAGGCTTTGTCATGCTCCAAAACACTATTCCATACAGTTTATTCAGCATAAGGTGATTTACCTTAGCCAACCAATCAGCATTCCACTCAACAACTGTCTCACCATGAGTCCTCCCTAAGGAAGTCCCTGATTGGCTGAGCTGCCACGGGCCCCTCCCAATGGAGGAGCCCGAGGCCCCGCAGCCAATCAGTGCCTTAGGCCCCTCCCCATGCATCAGATGATGCATCGGGGCGTGGCCTAAGGCCAGTATCGCAGTGGAGGCTGGAGCAGGAGGACTTTGTGCTTCCTCCTGCTCAAGAAGACGATCACAGGAGGCCTCAAGAGCAGGAGGGACTGGGCACCCCTCCTGCTTCCAACAAGTCTAAAGGTACGGGGAGGGGGGTGGGCTTGCCCAGTTCGGTCAACCAGACGGCCTGCTACAGGGAGGGAGGTGGGCCGGGCTGGGCCCAACCAGGTGGCGTTTAAGATGACAGGAGGGAGTTGGCTTCCCTCCTGCCTTGTGTTAGCAGGGCATCGGGCATGAGTGGGGGGGGGGGGGCATCAGTGCATGGGGCATTTTTTTAGGGGTTTGGGGAGGGAGGCGGCACTTCGGGTATGGGCTTTTTTTATTTTTATTTTTTAACCGAGCAGTTATTTTGCGTGTGTAATACATGCAAAATATCTGCACGATTAAAAAAATAATAATAATAAAAAAGCTAACAGAAGCCCTGACAGCAGTGACAGGAGGCTCCAGGCTCTCTAGCGATCCGTGCTGTGGGTGGGGGGGCGTGTCAATGATTGTCCCCATTTGCATGCAGGCCTTTTGTGAATTTGTCGGCCTGCAAGCAGTCGGGAATGGATCGGAGACACAATAGGAGCTTAGTGAATCCGGGCCTAAGTAGTGGCAGTAAATCCTAGAGTATAAATCACTACTGACACAAAAGAAGAAGCAGTACTACTCTAAACAGATCAACACAGAAGATTTTTCTCAATATTAGATAACCTAACCAACATGAACAAGATTAAAAAATGGCACCAACCCCTCTATTTCAACAGTCTCATAATTAGTTAACTATGTTAAAACAAAGATTCAATCCACATGAGACCAACTACCCCCCATCAGTCCAGCTAACCCACTGTAACAAACCACCTATGGAAATACCAGCAGTCAGATCTTGGAATGATTTTTAAGAGATTGTATTCAAAGACACAAAACAGCTTCTCCTAAAATACTCCAAAGCATACTGCAGCCTCAACACCTTACCTGATCAAAGCAGCCACCCCAACAACCATAGGAATAATAATCCAATGGTTCAACTATCACCTAAAAACTGGCCTTTTCCCTAAATCCAGAGAAGGAATTATCTTAATGCCCATTCCCAAGAACACAGTCCATCTGATGTGACCAATTATCAGCCAGTAGCTTCCATCCCCCTATTTATTAAAATGATGGAAGGATATGTCACCGAACAAGTTGAGTGCTACTTACAATGCTTCAATATCCTTTACCCTTCACAATTGGAATTCAGGAAAAATCACAGCACTGAGATAGTGGTCGCAGCTCTAGTAACATACAACAAAGAACTAGTAAGCAAGGGTCACAGCACAATCATAATCCAATTTGACCTAAGCAGTGCATTTGACCTAGTAGATTTCGATCAAATGTCCAAGATCTTCAGTGATTTCAGATTTAGCAGCCCATTCCTCTCCTGTTTCCAAGGCTTCCTAACCAATCGGCACTATGCTGTACGTAAGGATGGTGTACTTTTTGACAACTGCCATCTTTCCAGCAGGGTCCCCCAAGAAGCCCACTCTCACCATCAGTGTTCAACCTTCTAATGCAATCCTTGGGAGCCAACCTAGATCTCATATGAATAAAACATTTCACCTATGCAGACAACATAACGAACATTTTACCTGTAACAGCTGTATTAGCCATCTCATCACTGTCAAAAAATGTGTCCACATCATAGAAAACTGGACCTCAAACCACTGCCTCAAATTAAATAAGAACAAAACCAACTGACTCATGCTATACTCCAAGGATTACAGTAGATGACACAGACTTTCCATTCTGAATCTTAGGAGTAGAAATTGATAACCACCTATCCATGAAGAGCCATGTACAATTAATAATAAAACAATCTTTCCTTTTGATGAGGAATCTAAGATCCATCAGAAAATATTTCGAAACAGAGGGTTTCCAAATTTTAGTGCAATTCCTAATCTTATCTCGACTAGATTACTGTAATGTAACACTAGTTCTTCGCTCTAAAACAATGCTATCACGTCTACAACTAGTTCAAAATGCAGCAGCAAGACTCATATATGGACTACAATGTACTCTCCAGAAATTTTTTCCAGCTGGGTGGGGCGGGACGTGGAAATTTAGTGGTGGGGAAAATTAAGGGCTTTTACTAAGCTGCAATAGCGTTTTTAGAGCGTGCAGAATTGCTGCGCTACATGGCTAGAACTAAAGACAGCTCAATGCTGGCGTTAGCGTCTAGCACGTGCGGCAATTCTGTGCGAGCTAAGCGTGCGGTAAAACCGCTATCGCAGGTTAGTAAAAAGAGCCCTAAATGTGTACTATTTGTATTAGTTAATTATTATTAGTTATTTTCCAATGCTCAATATGGCAGCCTTTCTTAAGGTTTGACACTTGTTCCATAATATTTATATTAAATTTAAGAAGTATCCAATTCTAGAAGTGAATAATTAGATATTTGCCCTCTTTCAAATGGTATAGAGCAGCGTCTCTCAAACTTTTTTAACTCCGGCACACTAAACGGAGCAAATGTTTTTTGTGGCACACTAAATGCAGAAAATGTTTTTCATGGCTGGAAAAAATTTCTGGGGAGAACACTGTTGCCGTTAGTTTTCAAGGTCTAATCACGTCAAAGAATGATGCTTATCTGGGCAGTTGTATAATAAAAAGAATAGATAAGATAACATGAGAAGTGAAATTGTCATGAATCAGAGGGATACATACCCTGTAGGTCCTAAAAGCAGGCTTGTGGATTAGATATAAACTATGAAGGCAGTGGTGTACCTAGCATATGTGACACCCGAGGCCCATCATTTTTTGACACCCCCCCCCATCTGTATGAAAAACATGATTTTTAGTAACAATCCACACATCACACAAGAGTGTACCTAGGAAAAGGCAGCATCTTACATACTGCAGTGAGCAGTACATCAATACACCCATTGTAAAACTAAACAAGCCAGACTAGTACAGATCAATCCTACACAGTCAATCCTAACTGAAAACCATGTCTTTCGAACACACAGAACACAGAAAACACCTTCGCCTAGTATGGAATATGTAATCACAAACTAACCCCTCTCCCTTTTACAAAACTGTAATGTGGTTTTTAGCTATGGTGGTAATAGCTCAGACTCTCATAGAATTCTGAGCAATTACCACCACGGCCAGTGCTAAACGCTCTACAGTTTTGTAAAAGGGGGGATAAAATAGAAAAACGTAGACAAAGGTTAAATTGAACCACCAAGAAGCTGGACTCTGCATACATGCAACACCACAGAAACAGCGATGCATCTCCCCTAAAGCAAAAAAAATAAATAGATAGAATTTTTTTCTACATTGTCTTCTGTGGTTTCTGCTTTCCTCATAGTCTTGTCACTCTCTTCCTTTCATCCACTGTCTACCCTCTCTCTGCCCCTTCTATATGGCATCTTCTCTCCTTGTATTCCCCTTCCATCTCTCCCTTCACCCCTATTATTCTGGCATTCATCTTCTTCCCTTCCCTCCTCCATTGGCTGGCATCTCTCTCCTCTTCTTCCCTTCCCTCTCCCACACCCCCATGGTCTGGCATTTCACTCTCTCCTCTCCCTTCCCCCCACTTCCTTCAGCATCTGCCCCTTTCTTTCCCTTCAACCCAATTCCATCCAGTATCCTTCCCCCTTATGTCTCTCTCTCCTTTCACTGCACACCAATTCCATCAGCATCTGCCCCCTTTCTCTCCCTCCACCATCCTTCCATACCACCCTGACCCCCTTTTTCTCCCTCCACCACCCTTCTATGCTCCTTTCTCCCTCCAAACCAGCAAGGTCCCATGATGACTGCTTCTGTTGCCTGTGCTTCTGAAAGATGTAAGTGACATTGGAGGGGGTGGGCCGGCAGACGTAGGGAGTTGCAACAAGGTTCCGCAATGACTGCAGCTGATGGTCCACCCCTTCCGACGTCACTTATGTCTTCCGGAGGCAGAGGCAGCAAATGCAGTCATCGTGGAACCTTCCTGCACTTCAGTGCAGCTGACGACTCTGCTTCAGAATAAGTACGGCAGCCGTGCTGAGGTGCAGGTGCCATTTAGAGCAGCTTGGAAGGTTCTGGATCCAGCCGGCTGTGTACCCCCCTAGGGCTGGCACCCGGGGCGGTCTGCCACTGTATGAGGGGACAAAAAATAATTAAAAAATGGATAACTTGACCGATTTAGACATGTCATACAATTATAACCACAAAAATATGTCATAAAATGTAATTCTAAACTCAAAAGACTCCAGACGAAAAGCAGACTATAGAAAGGAAACCAGAAAAGACCAAACTCATAGTACTAAGATCCAAATGCTAAAACTGGACATGTCCATTATGAAAAGACATGTGGATCACCGCTAATTATAACGAGTGAGTCTTTAAAATATGAGACGGTAACGGATAGGCAGACCTAGTGGATGGAAGTGACAAATACTGGAGCCAAAACCAGAGCACCGTGATGAAACTTGAATGGAAATATGGATACCTATTTATACTTTTGAGTAAAATTGCGATGTGAACATGTCATAGAAAAGAATAAATAATGTGTAAACTAAAAACTAAGAACAACATATTGTAACACCAATCTCAGAATTAATGAAATAACATGCTAAAAGAACTTAACCCCCCCCCAAAAAAATAGGGCATATACATACTTAAAATGATGGCTGGTTACAAACAGTATGCCTAGACTATATAGACCTAAACAGGGCAAAAGTTAACGTATGGGAAATGAACAGCTGATAATACAGAGTGTATCTTGAAAACATAAGCCGATAGTAGCTCAAAGACAAGCCGACCGGGTAGATGAAAAGTGAAATGAGCTTCTATTAAAACCAAAGAATAAAGCCACAGCACTCGGGAAAGTAAAAAAGGGAGAGTAAAATGGACTTACCCAAAAGGTCTCTGCACTGATGAGATAAACTCGTACGCAGAATAAATGTGAACACGCGACAGTTGGGCTATGATATTTGATCCATTGAAAGAGGTGCCAAAAAAGTGTCGGCAGTGGATTGAATGCACACTGATAGGGGAAGGGCATCGGGCTGGTAAAAATGGCTGCTTTAATAAATAAATGAAAATACTGGTGAAAAACTAAATAAAAAACCAAAACCATGATAAAATGCCGAACCTGACTGCAAGTGGTAGTGAAAGTAGCATAAGGCACCCGCAGTACTGTTAGTGCCAGAGTGCTTAGAATAAAGAACCGTGCTGTATATGAGGAGAAAAAAGAAAGAATGAGGCGATAAGATGTAAAGTGCTGGCCCCTCACTGCACCACTAGATAAAACTAAGGAGCGATGTTCTAGATCAGGGGTGCCCACACTTTTTGGGCTTGCGAGCTACTTTTAAAATGACCAAGTCAAAATGATCTACCAACAATAAAATTTTAAAAAAACACAAAGCACACTGTATGCATAGAAAATGTTAATTATCATTCCTATTCCAGGGTTTTTTCAAAGAGGTCACCTCAGTAACAACCATACAAAAATAGACAAATATACCCCCTCCCTTTTTACTAAACCACAATAGCAGTTTTTAGCGCAGGGAGCTGCGCTGAATGCCCAGCGCTGCTCTCGACACTCATAGGCTCCCTGTGCTAAAAACCACTATTGCAGTTTAGTAAAAGGGGACCATAGTGTAAAATATAGACAGCAGATATAAATTCAGACAAATTTTGATCACTAAATTGAAAATAAAATCATTTTTCCTACCTTTGTTGTCTGGTGATTTCATGAGTCTCTGGTTGCACTTTCTTCTTCTGACTGTGCATCCAATCTTTCTTCCCTTCTTTCAGCCTGTATGCTTCCTCTCCTCCAGACCTCATTCCCTCCCCCAACATTTTCTTCCTCTCTCCCTGCCCTTTCTTTCTTTCTCTCTTCATGTCCCCTTTCTTTTTTTCTGTTTCTCTTCTTTCCTTCTGTCTCCCTGCCTGCCCTCTTTCTTTCTTTCTCCCTGCCCTCCCCCAAGCCACTGCCAATGCCGCTGCCATCAGGGAACAAGCCCCCCAAGCCACCGCCATTGGATAACAGGCCCCAAAGCCGCTGCCGCTGCCGCCGCCCCAAGCTCTCCCTGCTTCCCTGTTTCGGGCCAACCAGCATTCCTCTCCCCGACTTCAATTCTGCCATCGGAGAAGAAGCTCCGGCCCAGCCAGGCAACGATTGGCTGGCAGAACTTCCTCTCCGACGGCAGAATTGACGTCGGGGAGAGAGGAAGGCTGATCGGCCCAAGATCGCGATCGACCTATTGGGAGAAATGCTGCCGGGTCCTGCCTTCACGGAAACAGAAAGTAGGCAGGACCCGGCAGCAGAAGAGCAAATTGTAAGCTTCACTGACCTGTCTCCCGCCTTAGCCCATAGCGAACGCATGCTTCAGGGCTCTAACATGTGCTTGCCGGCTTCCCTTCTCCCCCCCCCGGACATATCTTCCGGTTTCGGAGGGAAGAGAAGGGAAGCTGGCACACACACGTTAGAGCCCCGGAGCATAAGTTCGCTACGGGCTAAGGCCTGAAATCTCCAAGCCGGTTGTTTTTTTTGGGTTTTTTTAAATGTTGAGCGGAGGCGGCAGCAGCAGAATTTAGCCAGGTGGTCATCTAAATTGCCTGGGCGGACCGCCCGGCTAAAAGGCCCTAGAGAGAACACTGGGACAATGGAAATCGGAACACCTACAGCCCTACTATATGAAACTACATTGGCTGCCCATAACCTCAAGGATCAAGTTTAAATTAGGCATCATTGCCTTTAAGATCTTGACAAGGAATGCCCCCGACTACCTAACAGAGCTGGCCAACCTACTTCAGGGTGCCTCCAACAGATATTTCATCAGAAATCTTTTCCACTTAAAATTCCCAGCATACAACAATATAAAATCTACCAAGCAAATTACCTTATCCATCCAATATCAATTAGCAAAATGCTGGAACCAACTACCACTTACACTACGACCTTATGACCACTATCTCAGGTTCAGAAAACTTTTAAAAGCATTTCTTTACCAAGACAGGGAGCCAACCCTGAAGTAGCTGTAATGGTAATTATAAAAGTCTATTTCTAAAATGTCCAGTGCAAGGCCTTAGCTTACATCTGCATCCCTGACTGACCATTATATCGGACCACCGGACCAAAAACCCACCATACTTCGATGACATACAAACGTACAAAGCAATTTTACCATATGTTAGGCTATTTCCATACGGAAAATAATGTAATTTAAACCACCATAGAAACATAGAAACATAGAAAGATGACGGCAGAAAAGGGCTATAGCCCATCAAGTCTGCCCACTCTACTGACCCACCCCATTAAGTCTGAGTACTAATGACCTAGTTCCTTAACTCGACCCTCGTAAGGATCCTACTAGGGCATCCCATTTATTCTTAAAGTCAATAACGCTGGTGGCCTTGATCACCTGCTCTGGAAGCTTGTTCCAGTGATCTACAACCCTTTCTGTGAAGAAATACTTCCTTATGTCACTATCGAATTTCCCTCCTCTGAGTTTGAATGGATGCCCCCATAGGCTATGTCTTTTCGGAAAATGCTGCAATTTTAAAACACCCTATGTCCACTAAGTCTATATTTCCAATTCTGTATATTATGACTATACTGTAAAAGCTGAAATTTATACCTCTATGTATACCAAGTTTGCTTTTCCCACCAAAGGAGGATAGGCTAAATAAATAGATAAATAACAATGAGCCAAAGAGGACCTACTTAAACTTTTAACTATGAATTTGTAACTATGATAGGGAAAATGCTTGAAGTACCTGTACATGAATATAAAATGTTAGGTGTGACACTGGGCAAGACCGAACAAGAAAGGGACCTGGGGGTACTGATAGACAGGACCCTGAAGCCGTTGGCTCAATGCGCAGCGGCAGCAAAGAAAGCAAATAGGATGTTGGGCATGATAAAGAAGGGAATCACAAGTAGATCGGCGGACATCATAATGCCGCTTTACAGAGCAATGGTCAGACCACACTTGGAGTACTGTGTTCAACACTGGTCTCTCTACCTAAAGAAGGATATAACCCTACTGGAGAGGGTGCAAAGGCGAGCCACGAAGCTAGTTAAAGGTATTGAGAATTTGAGCTACAAAGAACGCCTCGGAAAACTGGGATTGTTCACCCTCGAGAAGAGAAGACTGCGAGGAGACATGATAGAGACTTTTAAAATACTAAAAGGATTTGACAAAATAGAGCAAGAAACATCGTTATTCACATTGTCAAATGTGACTCGGACAAGAGGTCATGGACTGAAACTGAGGGGCACCAGGCCCAGGACAAATATTAGGAAGGTCTGTTTCGCACAACGAGTAGTGGACACTTGGAACGCTCTCCCTGAGGAGGTCGTGATGGAGACCAGCATTCTGGGATTCAAAAGCAAGTTGGATGCACACCTTCTTGCAAATCACATTGGGGGATACGAGTAAACAAGGTTTCTCAGCAGGGAACACCTGGCTTGGCCTCCGCGGGTGCGGGTCGCCGGACTGGATAGACCTAGAGTCTGATCCGGCAAAGCCATTTCTTATGTTCTTATGTATATAAACCGCTTTGAGTGTCGTTGTAAAACTACAAAAAGGCAGTATACAAATCCCGAGTCCCAATTGTATTAATAACTGTACTAGCAACTCTATTGAATATTGGTGTCAAACTTCCTGGGTAACTGTCCCAATCTCTTGTAATGTAATCTGACCTTAAACTGAATAGGTAAAGGCAGAATAGAAAACCTGATTTATATAACATAACATTTATAAAATCACTCCAGGTGCCAAAATGTAAGAATGCAGGGGGTGTCTGAAGACATACACGACTTTCCAAAATTGTGTTAGAACAATTGAGGAATTATTTCAACATATTTGCTAATGGGAGAAAGGTTGGGTGAGCACCTACCATGTGAATTCATAGAGAACATAGAGCCTTTGGTGCTCATAAGGACCAGTGTTCAAGAGATATAATTGTTTGCATGAGTTTTTATTTAAGGAACAAATTTTGGCTCTCAAGCGAAAGGACAAGGGGCCTAGTGATTGACTCTACAAAAACAATGGGTGTTCCAAGGGGTCATAAGAATATAAGAATAGCCTTACTGGGTCAGACCAATGGTCCATCAAGCCCAGTAGCCCGTTCTTAGGGTGGCCAATCAAGGTCCCTAGTACCTGGCCAAAACCCAGCGACCACTGTCCACCGCAGCATCCATACAAGCCTTAGTACTGCAATATTTAGCTTATTCCTTCCTTATAAATCAAAGTTCTGGCTGCAAAACTAGAGAAAGAGATGTTCAGCTGGCAGGGTTTTGTGTATAAATTTTTATCAACACAACTAATATACTACTTTATCCTAAAGAAATAAAATAAAATAAATTTTTTTTCTACCTTTGTTGCCTAGTTTCTGCTTTCATCATCTTCTCCTCATTCATTTCCTTCCATCCACTGTCTGCCTTCTCTGTCTCTTCCATATGCTCTGTTCCTATGACTCTCCCTTACATCTCTACCTCCACCCCCACCCCCCAATTGGTCTGGCACCCATCTTCTTCCCTCCTCTCCCCCATAGTCTGGAATCTCTCTCTTCCCCATTTCTCTTCAGTGTCTGTTCCTCTCCACCCCATCTTCCCCAGTTCCCTTCAGCATCTGTTCCTCCCCAATGGTGTCTTTAAATGACTATAACATGTTTTAATACACAAAGTTTCTGATATGCTGTGATAGTTCATCGTTGCTAAGTGTTTTCCTGCTGATTTTCATTTGTACTCAATTGTCTGGTGCATCTCATTGCAGCATTGATGGATTCCAGTTGCCCTGATATATTTTTTCCATAGTGGTAATGACCTGGTGAAACCTTTTGCCATGTTTGTCACTGACTGCACCAAGATTTGCGGGGAAGAAGTCCAAGTGTGAATGTACAAAGTGCACCTTCAGTGACATGTTGCACTTCATGGTTTTGTATGCTCTAAGAAGTTTATCCACCAGTTGAATATAGTTTGGAGCTCTGTAACTGCCAAGAAAATTCTCAACATCCTTGAATGCTTTCCAGGCAATTTTCTCTGACCTAACAGATCTTCAAATTTTCTCGTTATTGATGACGTGTCTGATCTGTGGTCCGACAAAAATACGTTCCTTAATATTGGCGTCAGTTTTTAATTATTAATTGTATTATTAATTGCATTAGCCTGAAAGTATAACAAGAAATTGTAAAAATGTACTTTTTTGTTAAAACGGTTCGTGATACGTAATTTTAAATGTGATTTTTTGTGAACAACAGCCAAAAATCTGTAAGATACACTCAAAAGTGTTGAAGCAAAAACTTTGTTGTCAGTTAAGGCTCAGGGGCATACTGTATTGGGGGCAATTTTAATTTTGTGCTGCACTCAAGATAGGATAAAACTCCTATTAAGCTAAGGGGGGAATAGGTCTGAGGCTCCTAAGCAATTTTCAAACTTGGTAAAGGATCTGGGATTACTTGATGTGTGGTGTACTAAGTATCTCCGAAGCAAAGATTTCTCCTATTATTCAGCTGTGCATGACAGTTATGCTCGGACTAGACTTGCTTCTGAGGGACAACTTCTGGGTTCGCCCCAAGGCTGATTCGAGGATGGAGCCTCAGACTTCGTTGGACAATTCATCTGTTTGGTGTGACTTCAAGTTTGCTAGCATTAGGGAAGGCTGGGTGTTCTGGAAGCTTAATGACAGTCTCTTGTTAGATAGGAGAGATCTGAAGAAGAAGGGTTGCCTTTGAAAGCTAATCAAACAATGCACTAAGTTAGTCCAATAAGAAAGGTATTAACTTGATTCCTTTTGTTTTAGTTCTATTATTACCTGCTAGATTTTGGAAAGATGTTTACCTTTTTCTACCATAAGATGGTACCAGGGGTTTAAATATGTACTTATCTTCACTTTTCATGGAACATCTGACAGCTCTTCAAAAATTAAAGACTCCTGGCACTTTGCTGTGGTCCAGAGTACAGTCTCATATTGACCAGAGGGTTTAGAGCAGCGGTCTCAAACTCAAATCCTTTGCAGGGCCACATTTTGGATTTGTAGGTACTTGGAGGGCTGCAGAAAAAAAATAGTTAATGTCTTATTAAAGAAATGGCAACTTGAGGTAAGTACCTACAAATCCAAAATGTGGATTATCTGAAATTATCAGGAGCAATTGCTTCTTATAATTTCAGCTATACACAGCTGAAAGCAGTGCAACATGCAGAAAGTAAAAAACTATCAAAGTATCAACTGCAAGAGACAAAATTTTGGACCAACTATTTTGAGGTCCTCAATATTATAAAGAACGATTCTTTATGGAAAACTTGTACCTGAAGTGTCCAGCGGTCGCGTCCGCAACCACCTTTAGCACTCACCTCCTCCAGCACCTGACACATGCACAAGCTGCACTGCCTCTGGAACGTTGCCCGCTTCACTGCTGTAATCTCTTACAAGAGCTTTCCTGACATGATATTTGGCCTAGATACAATAGCCCACCTTTTCCAAAATCTAACAACCCACTCTCTCCCGTGGTCAGACCATGTACTCATCAACTTTTTCCTTCACTCACCTATAGATCATGCTTCAATTCCCCATCACACTTACAACTTCAGAGACTATTCTAAAATTACCACCTCCTCAATTCAAAACTCTTTCAATCTTGAATGAATTCGCGCTTCTAGAATCTGAAGAACAATCAGCTGTCTGGAATGATAAAACAAACTCACCCCCCGACACTTCCGATCACCGGCATGAGAGTGCCCAACCCTTCCTGCTGGAGGACACCCCTCCCTTCGGACACCACCATGCTAACGCCCCTCCCCCCGTACTAACACCCACCGATGGCCACCCCTAACCTCCCCCCCAACTAACCTCTAATTGTTGGCTGGCCAGACGGGTCTTGCTACAGTCCAGCCGGCAGCCCGCCTCGTCGAAATGAGGTGGGCCTGCCCCTTCCAGGCTCATCCCTGCTAAGCCTAAGGCCTGATTGGCCCAGGCATCTAGAGCCTGGGCCAATCAGGCCTTAGGCTTAGTGGGGATGGGTGGACCCGATAAGCCTAAGGCCTGATTGGTTCAGGCTCTAGAAGCGGGTCCGCCCATCCCCACTAAGCCTAAGTCCTGATTGGCCCAGGATCCTAGAGCCTGGGCCAATCAGGCCTTAGGCTTAATGGGGATGGGCCGGTTTGAATGGACCCAGATTTAATCTGGATGGGCCTGGCACACCCCCAACCCGTACTGGAAATTAGCTAATGTCGTTCCTCTGCATAAAAGGGTTGCAGGGCAGAGGCTGCGAATTATAGACCGGTGAGTCTCACATCAATAGTGTGCAAACTCATGGAAACACTAATTAAAAGCAAATTGGACACGATCTTGAATGAAGGGAATCTTCGGGATCCCAGTCAGCATGGATTCACCAAGGGTAGGTCTTGCCAATCCAATCTCATCAGCTTCTTTGACTGGGTAACAAGAAAGTTGGACTTGGGAGAGTCTTTGGACGTCGTGTACCTGGACTTCAGGAAAGCATTTGACAGTGTCCCACACCGCAGGCTGCTAAGCAAGATGGAATCGATGGGGTTAGGAGAGACACTAACTGCATGGGTCAATGATTGGCTGAGTGGCAGACTTCAGAGGGTGGTGGTTAATGGTACCCTCTCTAAAACATCGGAGGTGACCAGTGGAGTGCCGCAGGGCTCGGTCCTGGGTCCACTCCTTTTCAACATATTCATAGGGGATCTGACTCAAGGGCTTCAAGGTAAAATAACACTATTCGCCGATGACGCCAAACTATGTAATATAGTAAGTGAATGCAGTTTACAGAATTATATGGCGCAGGACCTGCTTACATTGGAAAGTTGGTCCTCAACCTGGCAGCTAGGCTTCAATGCTAAGAAATGTAAGGTCATGCACCTCGGAAGCGGAAATCCATGCAGGACGTACTTCTTGAACGGAGAAACTTTAACTAGGACTTCAGCAGAACGAGATTTAGGAGTAATCATCAGTGCAGACATGAAAACTGCCAATCAAGTAGAGAAGGCTTCATCTAAGGCAAGGCAGATATTGGGTTGTATCAATAGAAGTTTCGTCAGCCGAAAGCCTGAAGTCATAATGCCGTTGTACAGGGCCATGGTGAGACCTCATCTGGAGTACTGTGTGCAATTCTGGAGGCCACATTACAGTAAAGATGTGCGCAGAATTGAATCGGTTCAACGGACGGCCACCAGGATGATCTCGGGGCTCAAGGGTCTCTCGTACGAAGAGAGACTGAACAAATTGCAGCTCTACACTCTTGAGGAACGTAGGAAGAGGGGAGACATGATCAAAACATTTAAGTACCTCACGGGATGTGTCGAAGTGGAAGATGATATTTTCTTTCTCAAGGGACCCTCGGCCACAAGAGGGCACCCGCTCAAACTCAGGGGCGGAAAATTTCATGGCAACACCAGAAAGTATTTCTTCACAGAGAGAGTGGTTGATCATTGGAACAAGCTTCCAGTGCAGGTGATCGAGGCAGACAGCGTGCCAGACTTTAAGAATAAATGGGATACCCATGTAGGATCCCTACGAGGGTCAAGATAAGGAAATTGGGTCATTACGGCATAGACAGGGGGAGGGTAAGCAGAGTGGGCAGACTTGATGGGCTGTAGCCCTTTTCTGCCGTCATCTTCTATGTTTCTATATATATATATTTTTAACCTGCCCCTCAGCCCATCCATATCTCCCTCACTCTTCCTTTCCATCCCCTCTACCCCTACTCACATAGAAACATCATGGCAGATAAAGGCCAAATGGCCCATCCAGTCTGCCCATCCGCAGCATCCACTATCTCCTCCTCTCCCTAAGAGATTCCATGTGCCACTTCTTCATTGGTCTCCTGTCCTCCTCTGCCCCAAATCAGCATCTGCTTCTCCGGGAGAAAATGGCCTGGCAGTTGCCTATCTGTCTTTGAAACACCTATCCCTCCCAGTCTCCCTCAGAGCCATTGCTGATGGCGATTCTTATAGGCAACCTGCACCGGTCCTGCAGACTTACCTCTACCGTGTTCACACCGGTGAAGAAACAGGAAATTATGTCATCAAGTATGGAACA
This sequence comes from Geotrypetes seraphini, assembly GCF_902459505.1. Classification (NCBI taxonomy): domain Eukaryota; kingdom Metazoa; phylum Chordata; class Amphibia; order Gymnophiona; family Dermophiidae; genus Geotrypetes; species Geotrypetes seraphini. Next base: position 20,246,855 of record NC_047090.1, on the reverse strand, counting down.
CAATAGAAGGAATCCTACAGGGCTGGTGTGGGTTGCCTATAAGAATCACCATCGGCCACCAGTGCCGCCAGCAGCACTAACCTTTACCAGCCGAGCAGGCATCTCCCGCAGCCACCCAGCAGCCCGTGCCGATGGAGGGGTCCTTGGAGGCTCAATAAAGAACAGCGGAAGCCGCGGCAGTGGAGCCGCCAGTGCCACCAGCAGCACTAACCTTTACCAGCCAAGCAGGCATCCCCCGCAGCCACCCAGCAGCCCGCACCGACGGAGGGGTCCTTGGAACAACAGGAGCCGCGGTACGCTTTATATTGTTTACGATCTCATCAAGTCTAAATCTGGTCTTGCACAAGCAAATCAGCAATGCACACAGACTTGTGCATTCAACTTTGGTCCCACTATATGGAACCAGGCAATAAGTGCTTAACACAGGAATTTAGAAAACACTATCAATGCAGGAATTAGCACATGCTCGCAGCACAGGCCTTTGATAAGAGCTAGTGAAGACTAATTCTCATATTAATTTCTTAAAGTGGAATGGAGTAGGGATTGGGGGGGAGGGGAATGAAAGAGAATTACACAACTTATATTCCACCAGAATTGCCACACTCACATTACCCCTCTCCTGAAGTCACTTCAGTGATTCCCCATCCATTTCCGAATACAGTTCAAGCTCCTTTTACTGGCTTACAAGTGCATTCTTACAGATCTGCTAAGCTATCATATCACAGGGCAGTCAGAGACACCTGCCTGGAAACTACTATAGCTCAATAAGTAAAAGCCCTATGCTCCTCTTCCAGAGGTCATAAATTCAAAATCCCAAACAGCTCCCCAGCACATATTTTAATTGTGGCATTCTACCTTGTAGGTGCACCTTGATGATCTCACAAAGAGGTCACCATTGTGCAGCTGCAAACCTCCATTTACAATGAAGTAGAAGCCATGCTAAGGTCTGTAATCTGGGTTTTTTTGTCTGTTCTTAAGCTTGTGCAAATGAAAATATGTATGCAATCTATATATTTTTGTCATGTGCTTTCTTTGCTTTCAAGAATGAGCTATTGAAGCACTGTTTAGTCAGAAAAAAACCCGTATCTTTTTAGCAAGAAAACTAAAGTTATGTTTTTCATGTGCTGTGCTTCAGTTAATGGATCTTTTCCTCTAATTAGCAAATAGCATTGCTATTTGTCCGCAAAAATAGGTTTTGCATGCAATATATCTGTTTTGATGTGCCCCGTTTATGTGGTGCCATATTAAATGTATTTTGAGCTTAACAAAGCAAAAATAAAAACCCAGAGAGCTATTTAGCAGATAGCATTAAGGGCATCCAAACTGTGCCTAAGTTCCGGAAGAACGTCCAAAGAGTGCCTATGTTCCATCCATAGAACTCAGATCTATCTGAAGACCAAACTAAGCTCAAAAGTAGACCTGGTTTGCATTCATCTACAATATAGGCATGATATGGACGCTCTAGGTTGCTCAGTTTTATGTAAATGAATCAAGGGATGCCCAAATTGGTCATTGCCCAAATCATGCCCATTCCATGCCCATGCCTATTGAGTTAGGCACGAGTTTTAAACACAGGCATCCATGAAATTGTGACTGCGTCTACAAAGTGGCTTCTATGTCCTTTGGACGCCTAAGTACCAATTATCGCTTAAGACCCTTGTTCATTAACTACTTAGATTGGTTGCCTAAAGCATGCCTAACATTTGCTATGACTTAGGCGTCCTTTATAGAATTAGGGCCTCAGTGTTTTGAAGCTGCTCTGATGCTCATAGGCATTCTATGAGCATCGGAGCAGCACTGAAAGCATTTAGCACTCTGTGCCATAGTAGAAACATCTACGACGGCTTAGTAAAAGAGGGGGTAAGAGGCCCTTTTACTAAGACTTATGGCTAAAATTAGCGCAGCAGGCATCTACTGCTGATTTTGGCCCACAGCAATTTAGAAATTACCACGTGTCAAAAAAAGTGTGACTCGTAGGTGTGTCTGCCCAGAGGTAGGTTTCCGCCCACATGTGCTACATTAACAGTGAATCTAATAAGCCTTACTGCCTGCCTTTTTGCATGCAGTAGAGGCTCCTGCACTAACCCAGCAGTAAAAAGTACAACATGCCTTTACTGCAGCATGCCAGTGCATTATGGGTACACACATCCACAACACGCCCCTTCCTCTGTCCATCTCTACCCACAGCTGCAGTAAGCCTTACCGCCTGAATTGCCATACAATAAATCTTTTTTTACAACAGCGGCAAGTGCGGCACACCTGCAGTATTGTTTGCCACATGTCAATACCCTACTGTGCTTTAGTAAAAGAGTCCCTAAGTTTACTCAGTTTGGAATCAATCTGGAATGTTCTGCAAAAAAGGTAAATTTTAAAATATCAATGTTCTGGTCACAAAAGCAAGGTCTGAGATGAATGATAGCCATTTTCTATGCTTTTGTGACTTAGGCAGTTAAGAAAGAATAGCTATTACCCAGGAACCAAAAAGAAAATAAAAACTTTTGCTATAATATTATAAAGCCACTGCTGCCATCTTGTGGCACTTGTTTTCAAGATTCCTGTCAATGCAAAAACATCAGGTGCAGATTCTCAAAACTTTAACGCCATTGCTAAAATGTTTTCCAATACATACATTTTAGCAGCGGATTATCAAAACGGATTATCTCTATCTTTAGCGACATTTCTAGCAGTCTCCGACACTGAAATGCAAATGGGCTCTTCAACATTGAAATGAGCACTCTGGTAGATTCTTTATAAATGCCGAGCCGTTTTCTAAAAGCGGCGTCAGCTTTTGGCAGCAAAAATAAGTGACTGGTCCAGGGGTGCTGGTACAGTGACTGCATTGTTTTAAACCCTGGCAAGGCAGTGTCAGAGAGTGCTAGAAAAGTGGTGGCGACACCCACCCTCCAGCAGCGAGAGAGATGCCCAGTCTCTTCCTCTGCCATACAACACCCCCCTGCCTCCGATACCCCCCTTACCTCCATGTAGATGTCTGACCAGAGGGATGTGGACTCCCTCCAGCCAGCTGGCCCGCCGCTTCAAAATGGGCCTTCTACTCCCTGATGTATCCTGGGATGTACCTGGGAGGGGCCTGAGGCTCTGATTGGCCCAAGTTGTTTAAGGCCCCTCCCATTGGAGGTGCCTTACACAACATGGGCCAATCAGAGCCTCAGGCCCCTCCCCAGATGCACCAGGAAAGGGCCTAAAGCTCTGATTGGCCAGTACGCCTAAGGCCCCTCCTATGGAGCATCCGGACCAATCAGAGACTTAGGCCCCTTTCCAGAGCCTAAGGATGTATAAGGTTGTATAAGGCCCCTCCCAATATGTAACAGGGAGGGGAAGGCCCATTTTGAAGTGGCGGGACAGCTGGCTGGAGGGAATCCGCGTCCCTCCGGTCTGACATCTACATGGTGGTAAGGGCTTTGGAGGCAGGGGTGCGTCGGAGGCAGTGGGGGTATTGTATGGAAGCAGGAGAGAGTGGGTATCTCTCCTGCTGCTGGTGGAGGAGGGTCGCTTGGCGGCAGAAGTGGGCATCTCTCCCACTGCAAGGGGGGTTCCTGCCGCTGCGGGGGAGGTGTGTTTGTGGCGGGAGCGAGTGGACATCTCTCCCACTGCAGGAGGGTATTTACAGTGGGAGAGAATCAGCATCTCTCCCGCTGCAGCGGGTGGGGGGGGGGGGGGGGGGGTTGTTGGTTGGCAGCTGGAGAGATTGAACATCTCTCCTGCTGTTTTTGTGGGGAGGAGGGTTGAGTTTTTTCTGTGCATGTGCCCATCGCTATCAGCAGCGATGGGCACATGCAAATTAGTGAGTCTTCGCTACTCTCTGCCAACCTCATTTACATGAGCATTTTTTGGAGAATGACTCGCTTTTTTAAATTCACTATCAGAACGGCTGCGGTAGCAGACTGTTGCTTTATAACGTGGTGTTTTGAGAATTTAGGCCTTAGAAAGCTGAGAATCAGCTGCAAATCTGTGATCTGTGGCATTCCTCTGATCTCATTACACAGGTCAATACATCATTTTCATCAGAGTTAATGTTGGGTGCGTTTTATATTTTTCATGCTGATTTCAAATCTGTGTTTATTTCTTCACTAGCACGCCACATTTTTGTGATGAGGCTCATTATATATAATTATAAATGTTAATTGGGCGATATATCATGCATTTATAGGATAAACATATAAGGAGGGTTAACGACAATTGTATTTTTATGCTACAGACATTATTTATGGTGATTAATATCAGTCTTTATAATGCCAAGATATTGTACTAATCATTCAAATAGTTTCTGTTATGTCTGTGGTTCATTCACGACAAAAGCACATCGCCCAATTACCATAGATCTGAAGAAGATATACAAATTGTACTTTGGCTGTCCACTGGGTGACCAGGATAAGTCTTGGGCAACACATATCATCTGTACCAGTTGTTCCAATGGATTTTATGACTGGCTCAATCAATGAAAGGCAAGTGATGTCATTTGCAATCCTAATGATATGAAGGGAACTGCGAGACCATATTATAGATTGCTACTTTTGCCTTGTAAACACAAGTGGATTCTCAGATATAACTAAGCACAAAATTATATATCCTACTCTGGATTCTGCTAGTAGGCATCATGATTCCTCATGATGACTCACTACCTGACCCTGTACCTTCATAAGATGGACTTGCTTCTGTTGAACATGATGAGGAATGTGATGATGATGCAGCAGGTGGTCATAATCCAGAATTATCTGATCCTGATATGAATGATGAAGATTCAGAACCAGAGACCTTTACACAAGCTGAGCTCAATGATCTTATTCGTGATCTAAATCTTTCAAAAGAAAAAGCAGAACTTCTTGCTTCAAGGCTTATGCAAAAGCACTTGCTTGCAAAAGATACTAATATAACTCATTACAGAAAAAGGAATCATAACTTAATATTCTTCACTGTAAATGGCTTATTGTGCTTTTGTCATGACATCAACGGGCTCTTCAACAGTTTGTCAGAAGTGCATTGTCCAGATCAATGGCGTCTCTTCATTGATTCTTCAAAGAGAAGCTTGAAGGCAGTGTTACTGCACAATGGAAATTCCAAACCAAGTATACCAGTTGCCCATTCTGCTCATCTAAAGGAGTCTTTTGAGAATATGAAGAATTTACTAAAAGCAATCAGTTATAAAACACAGCAGTGGAACATCTGTGGTGATCTGAAGGTCATTGGCATGCTAATGGGAATGCAAGGAGGATTCACTAAATACTGCTGTTTCCTGTGCTTGTGGGATAGCAGATCTACAGCTGAACATTATGTAAAGCGTGTCTGGCAACTGAGGGATCTCTATAACCCAGTCAATTCAAATCTAAACTAAAAACATTCTTGTACCAGGATGCTTTTGTACAATAACTGTCCTAATGACTAAACAATTCTCTTCCATTTCCCCCCCTACCTACTGATTTTTTCTTTTCTGTGTTCTTTTCTCCAAAGATTGTATTTCTTGCCCATCTCCCATATGTTTGGAGTACGTCTGTAGTCAAGTTATTTGTTGTACTAACAAATCCCTAGTATTGTCCTGCACTGTTATTTTTAATCTGGTTTTATGGTATCTTTTCTGTGTATTATCTTTTATTACTAGTGTGAAATTTATGCCATTGGTGGATCCTCATAAAATATTTCTTCCACCTCTTCTTATCAAGCTGGGGTTGATGAAGAACCTGATAAAGGTCATTGGTAAAACAAACTCGTCAGGTTTTCAATATCTTGTTAAGAAATTTCCAAAAATCAGCACTGCAAAACTGAAGGAAGGGGTATTTATAGGGCCACAGATCAAGTCCATTATGCAGGATGAAGATTTTAAGCAATCACTCTCAGCAGCTGAACTTGAAGCGTGGGAGGCATTCAAGTGGTTAGTGGAAAACTTTCTGGGCAACCATAAGTCTCCTTCATATAAGGAAGGAGTTCAGAATCTCCTTGACTCATATCAGAAACTTGGCTGTCGCATGTAATTAAAAATACACTTTTTGCACTCACATCTTGACTTTTTCCGGAAAATCTTGGTATGGTGAGTGACGAGCAAGGAGAACGTTTTTACCAGGACATTCAGTTAATGGCGCGTCGCTACCAAGGTTTCTGGAATGAGAGTATGATGGCTGACTACTGTTGTCCCATGACAATCCAGACACAACTCACAAAAATAAATCAAAATATAAGCATTTTTGAAGAAATATCGGTTGCTAAGTGACATAGTCCAGTATAATTATTCTATGCTGTGTGCTTATTTGACTTTGGATCAAAGATACTGCAATATTTCTTTAAGTTGATGCTGCAATTCTTAAAACCCTATATGCTAAAACGCTATAAACTAATATTAGTTATAAGTTTAAAAGTTTACATGACTGAAAAAAACTAATAACAGATCTGAAATCAGCGTGAAAAACTGATTTAGAAAAATGTGCTGTGTTGTCAGATGATTCTGACAAACTTTTTTTGTTGCCTTGTGTAATATATAACTGTGCTTGAAACTGGGTTGGGAGGGTTCAGTACTGCAAACAGGTCATTCTTTGCTTTCTTTAGAGTAGAGGCAAGGGAAGAAGTGAAAAGAATCAATAAAGGAAGCACAGCCTAATGGTACTGCAGGCGCTGGAGTAACCAGGTTGTTACTAGCAGACTCTAATTCTTCAGAAACAAAGAACACAACATGTTTTTGATAGAGATAAGTTTTTAATGACTTTCTAAATTGTCTAAAGCAGTGATTCCCAACCCTGTCCTGGAGGAACACCAGGCCAATCGGGTTTTCAGGCTAGCCCTAATGAATATGCATGAGAGAGATTTGCATATGATGGAAGTGATAGGCATGCAAATTTGCTTCATGCATATTCATTAGGGCTAGCCTGAAAACCCGATTGGCCTGGTGTTCCTCCAGGACAGGGTTGGGAACCACTGGTCTAAAGTCTTGTGTTGCTCTTAAATTCTGTGTAATTCTTTGGTGCTTGAAAACCCACTACAGACAGAGTATTATGTTTTGCTCCATAGCACTAATGCTGATAAGATTTACCATACAGTCTGGTTAATGTAGTGCTTTTATGATATTTAGACCTCAGGGTTCTGTAACAGACCAACCCAACTTATAATTACACTGATATTTTGGAGGCAGCCCTTAAAAGAATGCCCCACTAATCAATGCTTTAATTTGCATAGATTCCTACTTAACTACTGGACCTAGATATCACAACCATAGTCATGAGTTGAGATGTTCATTTGTGTTTACTCTTAGAAACATTAGTGTTGAGTGACTACTGATAAATCCTCAATTCGGTCCTGGAGTACCCCCTTGCCAGTCAGGTTTTCAAGATATCTACAATGAATATGCATGAAAGAAATTTGCATATAATGGAGACAATGTATGTAAATCAAGTTTATGCAAACTCAATGTGGACATCCTGAACACCTGACTGGCAAGGGGGTACTTCAGGACTGAGTTGAGAAACACTGCTCTAGAAGATGTCTTCTTATGTCTGGAAGTATTTTGGTTAGTTAGTATACACTTCTCCCTCTGAATCTGCAGTTTCAGCAACTGTGGATTCGGTTATTCGCGATTTTTGTTTTTGATCTGTTTTCATTCAAGAGATACAATCTAAATGCATGGAAATCTCATCAAGGACGACATGTCAATCACATAACAGGGCTTTTATGTCTTTTATATGAGTTATTTAGTATTTAGTTCATTTCATAAGTTTTATATAATGATTTGTATGTTAGGTTTTTCTTTATTTCTGTGTCATGCAACTGAGCAGTTTCAGAAGGATTTAGATTGGTCCAACATGTTTAGTGAGCCCTGTTATGTGATTGCCATGTCTCTCTTTTCTATTTATCATTTTACAATGCAGTAATTCTCGTTAGGTGTTTATGCCCGTTCTTTAGGGGGTCCCTTTAAATTCCATATTCCTGATGAAATTTAGCTATGTTTTCTGATGTAGTCATGTTGGTGTTTGGGAGTGGCCATGCCGGAGGCATAATTACATTGTCATATGGTAGCAACGTCCTTACACTTTATAGCGAGCCCACACCAAGAAACAACGCGGAAGACTTTGTTCTCTTTAAAAATTTCTTTTGAGCGCTAGGCCAGTTGAATCCGGTACGTTATTTCGGTCCTCTTGGCTGAAAAATTATTTTATAGTCTTTTCCTCTTGATTTAATTTGGTCTTTCATATACTCTTTTTCTTTAGTAAGCCACATTGTTTGTTCGCTACCTATGATTTAGATTTTTCCACTAGCATACACATTGGATATTCGTGCTTAGTTTCACAAGTATTAGGTAAGTAGGAGGGAAGGCTCTAGTTTATTTATTTAAGCTGTGCCGTTATTGAAGCAATGAAAGTTTGGGATATGTTTTAGGTATCAGATTAGTTTCCTGCATAGATGTTTAGTTTCAAATATTTAGTTTTATTATATACAAGCTCTTTACTGGCAATGAGTTTATCAACATGCGAATTAGGAGGTTGTTCTTTGTATCACAAGTTTTCCCACTTTTTAGTATGGAATTGTAAATATCACAGGGGCCTTTTAAAACGTATTGTTACCTTTATCTTCTGTATTAGTGATGTAGGTATGTTTATGATAATCTTTTATTTACAATAGGATAGATAAGCACAACACTTATTACAATTAATGGTATGCTATGACACATTTTGTTTATAGAGAGGAAGCTTATGTTCATTATCCCCCGAGGAAGACCTGGTGAGGGTTGAAACGCCCAATAAAGGAGAGGGCGTTGGGAGTTGTTCCACATCAGCATTGATGGTGGCAGAATCCACCTAATGCTAAAGCTAAATGTTGCCTTTCCTTTAGAGCTGGAACTTGAATATCATTAATTATATCTATAAGATCTCCTAGGAAGATGAATTTCATGGGTTTTACATTCTTTCTTATATTTATTAAGTTTTAATGGAAGATGAATTTAGGGTATTAAAATGAATTAAAAGATCAAAATTTAAAAATGAATCGATAAATTAATCTACACAGTATTATTTAAATAAGGTCTATTGATAAAAAATAATAATAGAGTTTAATTAGTAATTAATTAGTTCGGTAGGAGGTGGTGGACATAAATGATTATACAAAACTAGTCTTTAAGCCTGTTATATTAACAGGTGCTAGAATATATGTCTATCTTTCTTTCTATCTCTCTCCCAACCCCTGTCTTTTTTTTTCTGTCTCTCTCCCTCCGGCTGTCTTTCTTTCTGTCTGTCTCACTCCCTGGCCCCCTTTGGCTGTCTGTCTCTCTCCCTGCCCCTGTGTCTTTCTTCCTATCTCCCTCCCTACTTCCCTGTGCAGAAGCTGAAGCAGCATTACCTCCCCCTCCATTTCCCTGTGTAGCAGCATTTTCCCCTCCCCCCTACTTCCCTGTGCAAAAGCCGAAGCAGCATTCCCTCCCCCTCCGTTTCCCTGTTCAGCAGCATTTTTTCCCCTCCCCCACTTCCCTGTGCAGTAGCCACAGCATTCCCTCCCCCTCCGTTTCCCTGTTCAGCAGCATTTTTCCCCTCCCCCCACTTCCCTGTGCAGTAGCCACAGCATTCCCTCCCCCTCCATTTCCCTGTTCAGCAGCATTTTTTCCCCTCCCCCACTTCCCTGTGCAGTAGCCACAGCATTCCCTCCCCCTCCGTTTCCCTGTTCAGCAGCATTTTTTCCCCTCCCCCCACTTCCCTGTGCAGTAGCCACAGCATTCCCTCCCCCTCCGTTTCCCTGTTCAGCAGCATTTTTTCCCCTCCCCCCACTTCCCTGTGCAGTAGCCACAGCATTCCCTCCCCCTCCATTTCCCTGTTCAGCAGCATTTTTTCCCCTCCCCCCACTTCCCTGTGCAGTAGCCACAGCATTCCCTCCCCCTCCATTTCCCTTTCAGCAGCATTTTTCCCCTCCCCCTACTTCCCTGTGCAGCAGCCACAGCATTCCCTCCCCCTCCATTTCCCTGTGCAGCAGCAGGATTTCTCCATCCCCCTAATCTTCCCATGGTTTGGCCGACTCCCTTGCCGGAGTTATTTTTCAGTTTAAAGGTGCCGCGGCGGCTCCTCTAACGATCCCCGCCTGCATCGGAAGTCTTCTCTGAAGCAGGTGCGGCTTGTGACAGGAGCCGCGGCGGCACCTGTAAACTGAAAAATAACTCCGGTAAGGGATCCGGCCAACTGGCAGTTCAATTTGGAGCTTTGGTCTGCCCTGCTCCCTGCATGCCTTGCCGTATTGTATTTTTTAGTTGAAAGACGCGTCGTCGTCTTGTATATTAGATACAAGACAGGAACTTGGAATGATATACATCATAAGAGATTCCAAAGACTGACGTCTGTATAATTGATGATATGTTCACCACTACTTCACTCTAATACTCAATAAGGAAATTAGCTGATATTGTTTTTGAAGCAGATGTATTAACATATAACATTTATCATCTAATTTATTTGTTACAACTTTGAAAAAAGGTAGACTTATGTCTGGACTATAGGGAGCATGAGGTAACACCTCCCAGCCATATTCACGTAGTTTTTCAATGAGTGGAGAGCTTGATTTTCCCCACGACCAAAAAAATTTTGATGAGCTCAATTAAAAGACAAATGATGATTTTTGCTTATGATCATGAAGGCATCATCATCACATACAAAGTTCCATGTGGAAGAAGTGTCACAGAAGTGTATTATTGTGATTTTTTTCAAAAAATGCACAAAACCTGACCTCAGTTGCTCTTGGCTGGGTCACTCATTCTTCACGACAACATTCGTCCGCATATAAGGTATGTCATCATTGAAAAACTAAGCGAATACGGCTGGGAGGTGTTACCTTCCTACCGACTTCTGCATTGGCTGCCGATGGAGACACATGTGAAGTTTAAGTTTGGATGTTTTTGCTTTAAGATACTATTCGGTTTAGCCCCTAAATATATAACTTACCTTTTCTCTTTCTCAACCAACAGCCATAAGAGAAGCTCACACTTGAATTTTGTTTCTCCACCGGTTAGAGCAGGGGTAGGGAACACCGGTCCTCGAGAGCCGTATTACAGTCGGGTTTTCAGGATTTCCCCAATGAATATGTAGTGAATGCAAATAGATCTCATGCATATTCATTGGGGAAATCCTGAAAACCCGACTGGAATACAGCTCTCGAGGACCGGAGTTCCCTACCCCTGGGTTAGAGGATGTAAATTTAAAAGACTGATGTCAACATCTTTTCTCACATAAGGCAGCATTATGTGGTAAAGATCTGGAACAATCTTGACCTGTCCGGCCTTCTAACAAAGGTTAGGGGGCCTGAGTGGGGGTATCCTTTGGGGATGGGTCTGGGTAGGCTACCTTTGGGAGGGTAGGGGTGTCTGGCAGGAGGGACTGGGCATGCCTCCTACTGCAATCGTTGCCAGGAGTGGGGAACGGTTCCACGATTCTCTAACCAGCGCTTATGACAGACGCCAGTTAGAAAATCATGCCCCCCAGTACCTTAGTTTGAAACAATTTTATTGATGATAAAAATCACATATAGCATATCCAAATCATCAAAGTTTTCAATATACCAAACAATAACCAGTACCGAACACAACCCTCCCCTTGCAGCCCACCTCAAACCCAACCCCTCCCCCCCCCCCGGAATATCCAGTCCCGCCCTCCCTACAGTCTAGACCAGGGGTAGGGAACTCCAGTCCTCGAGAGCAGTATTCCAGTCGGGTTTTCAGGATTTCCCCAATGAATATGCATGAGATCTATTTGCATGCACTGCTTTCAATGCATATTCATTGGGGAAATCCTGAAAACCCAACTGGAATACGGCTCTCGAGGACTGGAGTTTCCTACCCCTGGTCTAGACCCATCCCATTACCTTTTTTAAAATCATCCCCGTGCCCTGACCAGTACCTTTTTAAATCATTCTCCTATACACCTCCAGTACTTTTAGATCACCCCCGTACCTGGTGGTCCAGCATGTATCTCTCCCTTGCTAGCGGCACACAGGTCAGGAGCGTGGATGTCAGCCATGAGCTTTCCGTGCTCCCGCCTGGTCCCGCGCCATTTTCTAAATGGCTGCCGTCAGTTTTTGAGAGTCCCATGAGAACTGATGCCAGCTGTTCAGAAAGCAGTGGGAGCACGGAAAGCTTGCTCCTGACATCCGTACTCCAGACCTGTGCGCTGCTAGTGAGGGAGGGATACATGCTGGACCACCAGGTACCACAATGGCAGGTGGGTGTTTTTAGAGGTGCGGCGGGGTATCTTATAATGGTGGTGGGGGGGGGGGGGTAAAATTTGTACCTTTGCTCCATAAGGCACACCGAGATTTCCACCCACTTTTGGGTGGAAAAAAGTGCATCTTATAGAGCGAAAAATATTGCATTGTTACATGCATTTTAAAAGAAGCACCACTTTTATTTTTAATCCTTTACTATGATTATATTTATTTACATACTTGGTTTTGTTTTTGTGTTTGTATGTAGATAGCACAACTCCTGAAGTAGGCAGGGTACCGCTGAAATATGGATCTGAGCTTTTCACTGCATGATTTTCAATAACTATTATGATTGTCATCTGCTTCTGAGACTTTGTTTTATGTTTTGGAAGTTCTTTCTTGCTCCTGCTCTCTGCTGTTGTAGCCTCCCTGTTTCCAAACTATCTAGTGTAGATAAGCACACAAACCATCCCATCCCAGTGCTGGCAGGTGTCCTGCTTAGGTGGTGGAGAATTCTTTACCCATTTTTTCTTTTTAAATATACATCATGTCACATTGTAAGAGCTGTAGTCCTGTGTTTTTCATTTTAAATCAGAACTACCGCTAATATAGTGTAACAGGAGGGCTGTCAAAAAACCAAGACAGGTATCAAGAAGCCTCCAGTGAAAGACATACTCAACTTATTTTCTCACAGATCAAAACAGAATTCCTTCTTATGTTGCCCGATTAGTATGCCTGAATACATAAAAGTAAACAATACCTTACAATGAGAACATCCTAGTCCAATAAAAAGAATCCGGATATCACCTGACATGTTTTTGTTTGCTGTTCTCTCGTTAATCTGCTATACACTGCTTCAGAAGTATCATTTTCTCCATGTGTAGCATGATTTTTTAATATGTATAAATGAAAATTATGGGAGACAAAAATTCTCAGACCTAGAGCAAAGAAGAACTACAAAAGCAACCACAGGGGAAACAAAGTTAGAAAAGATAGTTTTCTCCAAATTAGTAAGGCCCAATTTGTCATTCCTAACATGCAGACTGTATAAAAAATATTTCTAAGGAACAAATTGTCTCCAGGATGGGCAGGGTTCAGGAGTGCTTGCTGGTATATCAGTTAAATTCAGGGATTCTCAACACAGTCCTTATGACATACTAAGCAAGTCAGGCGGGGGTGGGGAGTGGACCGCCCTGGGCCCTGGCTTAGTGAGGACACTGGTGCCTCTCTGTTCCCCAACACGCTCTCCCTTCCCCCCAACTCTTTAAAATCTTTGCTAGCACAAGCAACTATTCTGCCTATTGCTCATGCTAGTCTGATTCTCTCCAAAATCACTTCCAGGTCACGGGGTCAGGAAGTGGCATCAGAGGGAAAGCCAGTGTGAGCAGCAGGCTGGAGAAGCTGCTCATGCTGGTGAAGATTTAAAAAGGTATGGGGATAGGAAGGGAGGGCACAAGGGAGGCATGTGGAGTAGAAGGAGAAGGAGGGGTGGAGATGAGGGTACAACTGCTCAGACACCTCCTACCTTTGCTACACCACTGAAGTCAGATTTTTACAATGCCCACAATGAATATGCAACTCTGTTGAATGTCCACGTCAGTCAAACTGTCCATTGTAACTTCCTGGGTTGACCCAACCTCTTGTAATGCAATTGGACTTTGAACTGAATAGGTAAAAGCAGAATAGAAAACCTGAGTAACATAGCTTAACAGCTACTAAATTTATATACATTGCTGTGCATGTAGGCAAATCTATCTTATGCATATTCATTGTGGGTATCCCAAAAACCTAACTGACTGGGATACCCACAATGAATATGCATAAGATAAAAGTCTGCTACAATGCATTTACATTTATTTATAATGCTGCTGTCCTCAAACCCTTTTAATGATGTCTGGTCACCACTGAAATAATTATTCTATGAAGAAGAGGTGTCGAACCTTGGCCCTCCAATCAGTTTTTCCATAATGAAGATACATGAGATCTATTTGCACATAATGCAAACAGTGCATGCAAATAGATCTCATATATATTCATTGGGGAAATCCTGAAAACCTAACTTGTTTACAGCTTCACAGAGCAAGGTTGGATACCCCTCCCTACCTTAGAGGCTTTTTCTAAAAAAAATTTAAAATTTGAAAAAAAAATTGTTTTCTCAATGCTCACAATTACAGGGTTGGTTATATAATTAACATTTCACATAACACCATTCAAACACGTAAGATGCCCTACTTTAAATGAATAATACTCTGTACCTCTTTTGTATTTGAACAGCCAAAAAAAAAAAAAAAGAAGAAAACCCTTTATTTTTGTTCTTTCCATTTGTTCTTTGGACTTTAGGGTGGTAATATTTGTTGTGGTGACAAGTAGTCAGGAAGAACTATCTACAAGTCTAATGATAACACCCATTACCTATACCCCCCCCAATATATATATATATACACAAAAAGTTTATCAGTTTTTTGGCACTAAAAAACACTTTCACTCCAAAGTTAATCCTGATCCCATCTCCATTTTTAGGTATCAACATACATGCCATTGATCAGGTAGTCCAATCTAGAATAATGTCTTCTCTGAAGGGATTCTAAGGCTGATCTACCCACCAGCACCATGATCAGTAACAAAAATGCCACCCCAAAACACAAAGCTGCTACAAGTCCACTCTTGTCACTAGGCTGAGAAATGGCACCGTATCCAACGCCTTTATTGTTGACAAGTTGATTTTCTTTGGAATTTATCAATTCATTATGTTGATTTACAGACTTCCATGAACCAGTTGAATTAATATTAGCTAAAGGAATAGATGCAGAGACAGTTTTTGTTGATTTCATAGCAGTGGTAGGTAGGTTTGTGCTTGGTCTTAGAGAGCCGGTTTGTATTTTTTTTGGCACAGGGTAGTTTGAAGCAGGATAAGTTGTAGAAACAGTCCTTGTTGTAAGCTGAATTGTTGGAGTAACAGCTGAAGAACTAGTCGAAGTTAGTTCTGTTGTAATAGAGGTGGTGATGGTAATTGGTTGAGTGGCAGTTAGAGTAGTGGTAGCCTTTGTTGTATCAGGTATGGTGGAGGGTCGAATAGTAGTGATCTTAGGAGTGGCTGTGATGGAGAAAGTTGTGGCTTGAGGGGTGGAGGTTGTGGCTTGAGTGGTGGTAGTGATGGTGGATGTAGTTGTAGCCTGAGGGGTGGGGGTTGTGGCTTGAGGGGTGGGGGTGGTAGTAGTGATGATAGATGTTGTAGCCTGACTAGTGGTAGTTGTTGCTTGATTTGTAGTATTAAGTAGGGTTATGGGTGGAATGCTGGAGTTGGTGGGCTGAACAGCAACTGGAGCTTTAGTTGGTGAGACTGAAACTTTCTTTATTTGAAATGACTCTGTTATATCAGAGTTGTTTTGATGTCTCTCATGTTCTTCAACTTCATTTGGAGAAATGTTTTTCTTATGTGAACTCTCTATCTTCTCTAACTGCTTGTCCATAGTTTCTGCCAGGTCAAGAATCTGAGCACTGATAGATTTTTGTAAATTATTAGAATTGTAGTTGCCCGCTGTGTTTTTTGAAGCAGAAGAATTTATTTGTGAAGAGGATGAATTTTCATGTAAGCGCAGATCTGCTTCCAAACGTCCACCTGAAAAAGTTAGAATTAAATAGTTTTAAATGATTTTCCTTACACAAATATAAATACTTAAGAAGTAGGACTACAATTTGGATCAAAAAGATTAATGCCAGCACTGCTTGTCACATTGAGGAGTAAAGAGCAGAACAAGACTATAACTAAAGAAAGGACCAGTCTACCTTAAATGATATACATATATACCTTCATAAGATCAAACCAAGTGTCCAAGTCGGGTGTAGAATAGAGAATGATCCTATAATGAATGGAAAAATGCAGGAGTGAGCTGGTCACCTTTATTTTACTTAGAACTGTATTATACTAAAATACTAATAATTTATTATTGGGGACAAAAAGACCTCAGGCGCCCACAGCTACTTCTTGTTAGAACTTGTCTTGACAAGTTAGCTGAAAGCGAGCTATCACTGGTCTAAAAACCCCCTTTTTCTATTTTATATTTAGTACTTAATACTTTCCTTTTTCAATAAATTATTTTTTCTTTTTAGTGTTCATCAAAGAAAAAAAAAAAGTCTAAAAAGTGGCCCAAATGGGTACTTGGACGATCAAAAACCAAAGCTGGTTTTAGACGTATCTAAAACCAGCTTAGGCCATTCCCCTGCCTCTAAACGCATAGAGCGAAAAGAGGCATTTTTAGAGGAGGGGAAAGGGCGGGAGGTGGGCCAACCTAGACATAGGCATACAACAGGTATAACCAAAAGTTTAGGCAGGTTGCTTAGTCGGCACTTATACATTTTGACTTAGACCAAATCAAAATAAGTATAAGTGGTGAAAAAGGGGCCGCTGAGCTGATGGCAGCTGCCGCGATCAGCTCAGTGGCTCGGCAACCTACCCACCCCTCACCGCAACCATCGCGGCAGGAGAGATGGCTCATCTCCCCTGTCGCGATGGCGATCACCCCTCTACCCGAACTGCCGCGACCTGCAGCAGGAGAAATGCCCAATCTCTCCTGCCATGGTTTGTGGCAATTCAAGTAGAGGGGTGATCGCCATCGCGGCAGGAGAGATAGCCAATCACGTGTTTAGCATTTAGATCCATCATGTTTTTAGCGTTTTCCTGCGTTTTTAACGGACTTTTTATGTCGAAATCGGCACATGCTGTGGCCATCTTGGATTGTCTTTAAAGTTTTTAAAACTATATTTTTTGGACTTAAAAGCTTTGTTTTTGCTCCAAACTTCACAGATGGCCACCTCAGGACAGGATGCCATTGATTCATGCCGTAAATCCGGTGGATGGCTTGTGGTTGCGCAGCCGTGTATTCTGTGCGCCGCAGCCCGTCAGGGGCGTATCTGGTGTGTGGATTCAGCACTTTCCTCCTCTGGAGAGGACTTGCTTTCCTCCATTGCCACCACAGTTGCGATTCCAGCGTCCGGGACACCGCAATTGCGCGAGGAGGGCATTTTCGCATAAACGCAGGTGCAGTTCCGGGAAAGTCTTATCGATCTTCAGACAATTTCAAATCTGAGTCCCGCTGATCGGCTCAGGCCGCTGAGGACTATTTTCCGCCGGACATTGTGGATATGTTGTCTCAGGCCTTCATGAGAAAGTGGGCTATGCCTGTATCTCCCTTTCAGACTGCGTTGCGGCAGTCTGTACAGCCTTTGGATTCCTGCATGTCAATCTGATCCTTGCTGGTATGCTTGAACATCAGCAGCAACTTCCCGCTATTGCATCACTTTCTAAGCCGTTGCTGTCGTACGCAATTCGGCGGGTTCTGTTGCGTGACTAGCCTAGCGGATCCAGGGATTCCCAGAACGCTTATTCTCACGATGTGGGAGAGTATCAGATGGTGTGCAGGCTAAGTCCAGTTGCTTTCCTAATTTTATCTCTGAATCCCTGCGGACATTGGGACTTGATTCCGACTGCAGTTCAGGCAGAGGGTTCGATCATGTGTTCCATGTGCCCGTTTTCCGCTGCATTTCCGGATCATGAGGACTCAGTAGAAATGCTCTTGGAGGTTGGGGGGCCCTTGAGGGTCCCCTGAAGTACACTAGGGCCATGGATAAATTGTATCCCATGGCTTCTGCATTTTCCATGCACCTAGTCCCGCCATGGGTGGATTCGGCAGTGGCTTAGGTCCCCAAACGTACCTCCTTGCCCTCGGATGGAGGGGTGGTCCTGCCAGATGTCTAGGTCCATAAGCTGGCTATTGTCTTGAAGTGCCCTTTTGATTCTGCTGCGACAGGAGTGCAAGCTGCAGCGGCCGCTTCCTTTGTGGCCCGGGCATGTCATACTAAACCTCTGTCATATTTTCGCTACGCTGGGAGCTTATTCAGTTTCTGCTAGGAGATTGTTATGACTTCTCCAGTGGTCAGGGGATTCTTCATTTAAGGCTGCTCTGAGCATGCTGCCATTCAAAGGGTCGCTCTTATTTAGCCAGGGTTTGGATGACCTTATGGCAAGTGTGCAGGACTGTTAGCCTCAGGTGCTTCCTGGCCCTGGTTCTCGTCCGCCCAGGGGGCCAGGATGGCTGAATTTTCGTCATTTCAGGAGTACCTCGCATGGAAGGATTCAACAAGGAATGAAACATGGGGGGAAAACTACAAAAAAATGCTTATATAAAGAAAAGAAAAAAGCTAAATAATTTCCAAACGTGTAATGCATACCTCAAGTGGATTCAGAGCAACAGACCAATAGCAAGAAGAGCAGGCAATTCAATTTTTTCACCACTAGAAGGTAGCAGCAATAATGGATTTGGACAGAGAATTGTGTCTGTTATTCTGTGCTGTTATGATTGAGTTGCTTGCTAGCTATGCTTATTGATTGTTAAAGAGAACAAAATCAGTATGGAGCTCAGTGTTCTAGACTGAGACAGAATGAGCTGCACAGGCACTCTGCAAACTCATTCAGATAATTAAATCATAAAGCTTTAGGATTATTGTTTGTATGAGAGGAAGGGATTGTATATGGTATGGATGGATAGACTGAAAGGCCATAACATAGTCTTTATCTGCTTTCAGTTTTCTCTGCTCCTTCTAAATAAATGGAAGGTTGGAAATTGTATGCAACACGCTGATTAAATGGTTTCTGTTAAAACTTTAAATTCACGAGAGCCACGGCGCCCTGGGAATGGTTGCAAGTCTGAAGTCCCTCACAATTCTGCAAGCTGGGCCTTCAGATGCGTGGACTATACTCTATTGCAGTGTATCACAAACTGTGTGCCACAGCAAACTACTGTGCCTTTTGAGATTTTAAGTGTGCCACGGCTCACTGGGCAGGAAGAGAGGCTCCTGCGCCTGTGTCGTATCTGCTGGGACTCCTGTCTTCCTTGTCTCCACACCCCCGGGCCAGCAGCGGAAGCTCTGTGTGCTTTTAACTTTGGCACACAGCTGCTGCTAGCAGTAGTTTACCCCCTGTTTCATCAGGCAGCCTTGGGGGCCTTTGTTAGGCCGGCACGCTTCGATGATGCGATGCGGGCCGGCCTAGCAAAGGCCCCGAGGCTGCCT
Organism: Geotrypetes seraphini; assembly: GCF_902459505.1. NCBI lineage: Eukaryota > Metazoa > Chordata > Amphibia > Gymnophiona > Dermophiidae > Geotrypetes > Geotrypetes seraphini. Next base: position 20,227,619 of record NC_047090.1, on the reverse strand, counting down.
AATGAAACCGGGGGTAAACTACTTCTAGTGGCAGCTGTGTTCCAAAGTTAAAAGCACACAAAGCTGCTGCTAGGCTAGGCAGGAGAGGTATTGCTGGACAGGGAAGGGAGAAGAGGTACTGCTGAACATGGGGAGCAGGGAAGGGGGAAGTGGTACTTCTGGATAGGGGGGAAGAGGGTTAGGGAGAAAGGGGAATGCTGGACAGGAGGAGGAGGGAAGGGGTACTGCTGGACAGGGGGGAGGTAAAAGGAAGGGATAAGAGGTGCTGCTGGACCTGGCAGAAAGGGAGGGAAAGGAAAGGTGCTACACACTGGAGTTGAGGGTGAGATGGTGCATGGGGAGAGAGCATGTTGGGTTGGGGAGTGGGAAGGAGGGATGCCACACAAGGGAATGGGCAAGGACAGAGAGAGAAAGCGTGAAGGCAGAAAGTGTTGGACTCATGGAGAGGGCGAGATGGATGGTGAGAACAGAAAGGAGAGAAGGAGAAATGTTACACTCTGGGGAAGGGGGAGAGGGCAGAGAGTGAAAAGTTGGACTCATGAAGGGAGAGAGAGAGAGAGAGAGAGATGTTGGATGGGGGAGGGAAGGAGTACCAGAGGAGAAGGATGCAGGAGGAAGAGAGAAAAAAAAATGTTGAACTGGTAGAAAGGAGGGAGAAATGTTGGACTGGGAGGGGGGGGTCAGAAAGGAGAAAGGAGGAATGGGAGGGAGATGGACTACAGGGGGCAGAAAGGAGGAAGGGAAAGAGAAATGTTACACTGAGGGGAGGAGAGATGACTAAAGGAAAGGAGAGATACCAGACCAGGGAATGGAAGGGAAGGAGGGGAGTCTGGTAGTGCTATAGAAATAATAATAGTAGTGGTAGTAAAGAGAGATGCCAGATTATGGGAAGGAGAGGAGAGAGATGCCAGACTGGGAAGGGGGGAAAGGAAAGAGAGAGACATCAGACCACTAGGGGGGGAAGGAGGGAAGGAGAGAGATGTCAGACCATGGAAGTAGGAAGGGAAGGAGAGAGAGATAGGAAGGGAAGGTAAGACATGGAAAAATAGATTTTGAGAAGAAAGCAGAAAAATGGAAATATTAAATGTTAAGTTAATGCCAAAGATGAATGAAAGACAGAAATTGAAGACAGAGAAAAACAGTCAATGGATAAGAAGGCCCTGGAAACATAGTTAAAAGCACAGAAAAATAAAGTCACCAGACAACAAAGGTAGGGAAAATGATTTTATTTTCAATATAGTAATTGAAATGTGTCAGTTTTGAGAATTTATATCTGCTGTTTATATTGTGTATATATGAAAAATGAATGGAAAAAAATTGCATTACAATTAGTAAAGGGGGTGGGATATGGAGAAGAGCTTGGGTGGGTCTAGGGTAGAGTTTCTGAGGTCTGTGGTTGGTCTATTTGTTAGACTTCCCTGCTGGCACGCCCTACTGGCATTTCAGGGCCTGTCTGAAGGGCCTCTGTACATGCATGGATGTCAGTGTGATGTCACAGCGACGTCCGCGCTGGGTGCCTCGAGCCGTGGCCACTACCTTTAATGTGCCCCAGCTCGAGAAAGTTTGAGAGACACTACTCTACTGCATGCAGAAGGTCACGTTTGGAAAACTTGGAATGGATGATTCATGCTCTTTACACGTGAAGCAACATGATCAGCCAAGAGTCAAAGTTCATTACATAACAAGGATAACGAAAATTGCTAAAGGGTGAGCTGTAATGGTAATATCTGTAAAGATACAGAAAGAGCACAGCTAGAAAGAAAAAAGGATAAGATAAAAACTATAATATCCCATATGACAGGGCTTGCTCAGCAGCTCAATAACATTGTTGCAGGCTCTATGAGAAACCCTAGTTCAAATCCTGTACCATGGATCAGTCTGGAAAGTTGCATAGGCAGCACTTACAGCAGAGGGAAGGAAGCTCCGGTCCTCGAGAGCCGTATTCCAATCGTGTTTTCAGGATTTCCCCAATGAATATGCATGAGATCTATTTGCATGCATTGCTTTCAATGCATATTCATTGGAGAAATCCTGAAAACCCGATTGGAATACGGCTTTCGAGGACCGGAGTTCCCTACCCCTGACTTACAGCCTCTAAGGTGGAGAAGCAGTTCTGGTCACCAACCAAAGGTGACACCTGGAGCCAGGAAGAGTTCTGGTGCAAGAATTCTGGCCACAGGAATATTGAAGCAATGACCAGACTAGAAACAGTTAAAAGAAGTAGGAGAGAGATCTGTTAAAAACAGGGGACAAAATACAAGAGTAGATGAGGAGGTTTTATGGCGGCAGGATCCTGGATCTGCTCCCACATAAGCTGAAAGGAGCAGATGCCAACTTTGTAGAGTAATGCCACATATGACACTATTCGTTGAGTGTAATGAAGTTGTCTATACCACAACTCATTCAATAAAGAAAGCTTCAAGAATGGAGCAGTTGTCAGATCAAAAAGAAAATCACTAAGGACAGTTAAGAAGTATACAAACACTCAGTCTGTACACATACTCAGTCTGTACATGGTATACAAATATACTGTAACATAACATGGTATATGAGAATACAAAACAGGACCAAAACACATCACCTGATGCACCAGCATGACTGGCAAACAACAAGGTGGCAAGCTTTCATATAGATGAGCCACCACAGAAACACCTTCAACAAACAAGCAAGACAAATTCTCAAACAGGGAGCATACCACCCACCATGCTAACTTCCACAGTGTGGGCTCCTCCAGCTACTGTTGTCCCCTCATCTCCACATACTGGTGCTTTAAGCAGTGGGGAAAAAGGGTGCTGTACTTCAAATCTTGGATCAGAGAAAAATGCATGTAGGTCAGGAGTATAATGCATGTATTACTACTGCCGTATCTACCCGAAAATAAGACCTAACCAGAAAATAAGCCTTAGCATGATTTTTCAAGATAAAAACAGAAACATGATGGCAGTTAAAGGCCAAATAGCCCATCTAGTCTGCCCATCCACAGTAACCATGATCTCTTTCTCTCTTTAAGAGATCCTACCTACATGCCTATCTCAAGCTTTCTTGAAATCAGACACAGTAATATAAGCCCTAACCCCAAAATAAGTCCCAAGATTGACTTCTGAAGCCCCCCCCTGAATGTCCGTGGCAGGAGGAGTGCCCAATTCCTCGTACCGCAACGGCGAATCCCCCCTCCTATGAGGCATCTGGGCAAATCAGAGTATTAGGCCCTTCACAATGCATCCGGGGAGGGGCCTGAGACTCTGATTGGCCCAGGTTGTATAAAGCCTCTCCCATGGAAGGAGCCTTATACAACCTGTGCCAATCAGAGTGTCAGGCTCCTCCCCAGTGCATCCCAAGATGCACTGGGGAGGGGAATTCCCATTTAGATGATGCAGGCAGCTTGCAGGAGTGGGTCTGCATCCCTCTTCAACTTTGCAGTAAGAAGGAGGGGGGTGGTGGAGATGGAAGCAGGCAGGGGTCACTTGCCAGCAGGGGAGAGTGGGCTTCTCTCCCTCTGCTGGGGCATTTGTTGGTTGTGTTTTGGGGTTGTTGTTTTTTTAATGCATTTTTTTCTTGCAACATAGATTTGGTCTTAATAAATCACAAAGTTTTAAATGGTTGCAACTGAAGAAGGCTATTCAGGTGGGGTTCCCTGAATGGAAAAATCTTAATAACCAGTATAGTCTGGAGTTCCTATGCTTTCAGGCGGACTTCCTGGGACACCAGGCCGCATGGTGGTATAAATTAATATCTGGATATATGAATAAAAAACCAAAGACTGGTCTCAGAGACATTTGGAGCATTGAGATCAAGCATCAAATTTCTGCATCTCAATGGCCACGTATTTGGTCTTGGAGAATGAGATGTACAGTGTCCGCATCTATGAGGCAAACTTGGTTCTTTTTGATACATAAAGCTTTTTGGACCCCAGTTCGTTTACAAAAGTTAGATAGCTCTAAGTCTAATAGATGCTGGCACTGTAATCTGGAAGCATGGGACATTGGATCATTTAATATTTTATTGTCCCTGTATTATGACCTTTTGGAAATCAATTTGGTCTCAAATAAATTGTCTATTAGAAAACCATGTAGCACTATCATATGATACTATTCTGTTCGGTATGTCAAAGAGAACAAAAAGTCAAATTTCATCAAGCAATAACAAACTTTTATTGAATATGACAGGAGTCGCCATGCAACATATTACCAATAATTGGAAAAATTATACTAATCTTGGTTATTCATTTTGGTGGAATTCGTTATGTCACATTTATAAGATGGAAAGAGTAATTGCTTTGCAGAAAGGGAATTATAATAATTTTATAAAGATCTGGAGGCCATTGGCAAATTATTGTAATGAGTAGACATCATTTTCCATTGATAGTATATTTATACATAGGGGGGAGGGGGTTGCTCTGAAATTTTATTAAATAATTAAGATTATAATATTTATATGTTATGTTTGATTGAAATAATTGAGGAAGGGTGGGCGGGAAGGGAATACCTTTTATGTATTTATGATGATAATAGAAAGAATTTCAAGTGTTCTGTAAAAGTTTTTAATGATGTAATGTTGTGCACTTGTTATAAGATTTAAAATGAATAAAGAATTAAAAAAAAGCATTTTTTCTGTACATGCAAATTTAGCGAATCTTCAGCTGCTATCCACCGACCTTATTTGCATCCGAATGTTTTTGAAAATGTCTTACTTTTTTAGATTCGCTATCAAAATGACTGCGTTAGCAGACCGTCGCTTTTTAACAAAGGTTTTTGAAAATCCTGCCATCAGAGAGGTTCTAGCAGCTCCATTATTTCATCTTTTCAATGCTTCTTTAGAGTGGCATGGTCCCGGAGGACTGGAGAAGGGCAGATGTGGTCTCTCTGCACAAGAGTGGAAGTAAGGAGGAGGTTGGGAATAACAGGGCAGTTAGTCTGACCTCAGTAGTGAGTAGACTAATGGATATACTTCTTAAGTGGAGGATAGTGAGATTTCTAGATCTGAATGGACTGCAGGACCTGAGGCAAATCTTGTCAGACAAATCTAATTGATTTCTTTGACTGGGTGACCAAACAGTTGGATATGGGAGGGGCGCTAGATATGGTGTACTTGGATTTTAGAAAAGCCTTTGCCATGGTGCCACATAGGCAGATGATAAATAAACTGAGTGCCCTTGATATGGGCCCTAAAGTGACGGACTGGATTAAAAACTGGTTAAATCAAGTTCAAGTTTCAAGTTTATTAGGATTTGATATACCGCTTATCAAGATTATCTAAGCGGTTTTTACAATCAGGTACTCAAGCATTTTCCCTATCTGTCCCGGTGAGCTCACAATCTATCTAACGTACCTGGGGCTATGGAGGACTGAGTGACTTGCCCAGGGTCACAAGGAGCAGCGCGGGGTTTGAACCCACAACCCCAGGGTGCTGAGGCTGTAGATCCAACCACTGCGCCACAGAAAAGGATGTCGTATCATTATTCCATGCTTATGTTTATACTACCATTTTGCCCAACATCAATGTTAACACTCACTGGTCTATAATTTCCCATATCATCTCTGGGGACATTTTTCAAAAATTGTATTTATATTAGCCACTCTGCTGGATTTTAAAGATAAATCACAAATTACTAAGTTTGTTTTTCAATTCTATCAGTACTCTGGGATATATACCATCCAATCCAGGCAGTTTGCTAGTCTTCAATTTGTCAAATTGCCCTAGTACATCTTCCAGTTTTAGAGATGTGTTTCAGTTTCTCTGATTCATCAGCATTGAATATCATTTCTGGAAAGAAAATTAAGTCTAGGCTGAAATAAAAGTCCTAGCTGTCCACCCACAAGCTCCCAGCTAAAGCTAAGTAACTAAACAGTTAACATGCAGTGAAAATTGCTATATTAGTAGCGACTAATGAGTGAAAATAAAAGATAAAGAGTAAAGTAAATAGATTAAAAAGAAGAAAACAAAAGTAAGAACATAAAGAGTTCTCAAAAGACAAATGATAGCTCACAAAGATTCATCTAACATCCGACACCAGTGAGCACTTAAAACCTTTTTCCCTTTGGCTACTAATTTTGAGTATAGGATTAGCGAGTAAACACAATCATTTGGATTTCCATACATTGATGCGTTTTTATGGTCTTCATTGACACATAATAGTAGGATTTTCTATACTGATATCTCTTCCACATCTTTCTTGGTAATGACCCAAGCAAAGAATTCATTTAATATCGCCACTATGGTCTTGTCTTCCCCGAGTGCCCCTTTTACCCCTTTGTCATCTAGCAGTCCAACTGATTCTTTTACCAGCTTCTTGCTTTAATATAACTTAAAAAGATTTTACTAGCCCCCTCTTCTACTAAACCTAGCGGTTTTAGCACAGGAAGCTGTGCTGAATGGCCCGCGCTGCTCCCGACACTCAGAGTTCTTATAAGTGTCGGGAGCAGCGCGGGTCATTCAGCGCGGCTTCCAGTGTTAAAACCGCTAGCGCGGTTTAGTAGAAGAGGCCCTATGTGTTTTTGCCTCCAACGCAATCTTCTTTTTAAGGTCTTTCTCTTTTGTCCTTATTAGTACCTTGCATTTAACTTGTCATTCCTTATGCTGTTTCCTATTATTTTCAGTCTGATCCTTTTTCCACTTTCTGAAGGATTTTCTTTTAGCTGAATTTCAAGATAAGTTGATTCAGCCCTGGTTCTATCCTACTGCATGGATGGCTCGCTAACTCCAGGACATTACATGCATTAAAACAAAATTAGGACAGCATCAAAATTTCCTGGAAAACAAAGATTCTCCAGCTCTGAAGATACTAAGGTTTTACAAAGCATTTATTGCATGTAAAAGCAGGTTTTATACACCTGAAACTGAATGGTGCTATATATGCATAAAAAAGGGGCATACAGTAACCGCTGCCTATTTTTACATGATATACATAGAGGCATTCTCAAGGGGCATTATTTGGCAGAGTTGCCGTGTACAAACAGGCAGAAATTTGCTTGTTACTGGACTTGCCTCTGTGCCTTTATAAAATAATAAGGCTTAATGTTAATTGCTGTTAATACTGCGATTAACACAATTATTAATTATGATTGCAGCCCACTTTCTACCTGTTTGCCTTCTTCTCTAAATGGTCCGGCATCTCTTCCCCACTGCAGCTCGATACCGCCCCCTCACCCAGCTTAACATTAAGCCAGTCTTTGGCCATGCAGCCAGTAGCAGCCCTTCTGAAAGGCTGCCTGCAATCTGCACCAGGTCTTTCCCTCTGATCTGGCCTGCCTCATTCTTATCTAACTTCTGTTTTCAGACTAGGTGGGGTCAGGTTGAGTCAGAGGGAAAGGACCCAGTGCATCAAGCTGTGGGGGGAGGAGATGCCAGACTGTGTGGAAGAGAGGATTAAGCAAGCTGACCTGGGAGAGAGGGGGAGAGAGAGAATTAGACCTTGGGGGGGGGGGCAGGAGAAAGGAAGATATTGGTGAAACTCTTTCCCTTTGTCTCATGCCCCCTCCAAAAGCTGCAATACCTGTTCAATGGCTGGTGGGGTACACCTCCAGCCACTGACACTTGCACTCTCCAAGCATGCTTAGTTTGTGTACCCATGGAGATACCGCACTAACTTTTTTGGCCTTGAGGCAGTACAAAGAGGTAGCTTTGGCAATGGATTTATTTGATTGGCTGGACTTCAGCAACCCCACCAGCAAAAGGTATGAGGAGGGAGAGGAAATGTGTGTGCCCCAGTTCCCTCCTGTGCTCCCCTCTTCCATGAATTGCTGAAGAATGCAGTTCTTGTTGCTAGGAACAAACACTGGTGTAGCACAGGAGAAACAAGGCTAATTTTGGCTGGGTCTGTAGAGAAGCAACACAGTAATGCCAAGAAAGATAAGTTGGTAGAGGGGCTCATCTTCATAGCACTTAGGCACACAAAGTACCATAGAAATCTATGGTACTTTGTGTGTTTAAGGCTTTGAAAATGAGCCACAGAATGTTTTAACTTTCACAGAATTTAAATAGAAGCATAAAGTAATGCAGATAAATAAAAAGAGCAACATTAGATTGATGACAATGCCAGCGAGTTATAAGGCAGAGAACCTCATATGAAATGAATCGCTACCAAGGTCTGAATATGTTTGTATAAAAACATTACTAAAGAATCGCTACCAAGTCTGAATATGTTTGTACAAAAACGTTACTAGCATGAAAAGATTCGATTGATGTTGTGACAAGCGCTGGTTTTATAGTACTGCAGGATTTAATACCTATACTTAATAAAATAATTGGGCTACATTGTTCTTCCCAGAAATTTTTTCCAGCCGGGTGGCATGAAAAAGTAGCCGGTTGGGGTGGGATGGGGAAATTTGGTGGTGGGGAAAATGAAAAGATTCTTTACTAAGGCTTGCTAGCCATTTTAACACACGCTAAACGCTAACGTGTCTATTATAGTTTATGGATAGAAACATAGAAATAGACGGCAGATAAGGGCCACGGCCCATCTAGTCTGCCCACCCTAATGACCCTCCCCTACTTAACTCTGTGAAGAGATCCCACGTGATGATCCCATTTCTTCTTAAAATCAGGCACGCTGCTTGCCTCGATCACCTGAAGTGGAAGATTATTCCAGCGATCAACCACTCTTTCGGTGAAAAAGTATTTCCTGGTGTCACCGTGCAATTTCCCGCCCCTGATTTTCCATGGATGTCCTCTTGTTGTCGTTGGACCTTTAAGAAGGAAGATATCTTCTTCTACCTCGATAAGGCCCGTGAGCTATTTGAACGTCTCGATCATGTCTCCCCTCTCTCTGCGTTCCTCGAGTGAGTATAGCCGCAACTTATCCAGCCGTTCCTCGTATGGGAGGTCCTTGAGTCCAGAGACCATCCGGGTGGCCATTCGCTGGACCGACTCCAGTCTCAGCACATCTTTGCGGTAATGAGACCTCCAGAATTGTACACAGTATTCCAGATGGGGTCTCACCATGGATCTATACAATGGCATAATGATTTCAGGCTTATGATTGACGAAACCCCTACGTATACACCCTATGATCTGTCTAGCCTTAGATGAAGCCTGCTCCACTTGATTGGCAGTCTTCATGTCTTCACTGATGATTACCCCTAAGTCCCGTTCTGCTACAGTCCTTGCTAGGATCTTGCCATTAAGGGTGTAAGTCTTGCATGGATTTTGGCTGCCAAGGTGCATGACTGCATTTTTTGACATTGAAACTCAGTTGCCAGGTCCTAGACCAGTGCTCCAATAGGAGTAGGTTGTGTATCATATTGTCCATCGTGCTCTTGCCTACTATATTACATAGTTTGGCGTCATCGGCGAATAACGTTATTTTACCTCGAAGCCCCTCAGCCAAGTCCCTTATAAAGATGTTAAACAGGATCGGGCCCAAGACCGAGCCCTGCGGCACTCCACTGATCACCTCCGTCGTTTCGGAGGGGGTGCCGTTCACCACCACCCTCTGAAGCCTACCTCCAAGCCAGTCTCCAACCCATTTTGTCAATGTGTCACCTAATCCTATAGAACTCAATTTGCTCAACAACCTGCAGTGTGGTACACTATCGAATGCTTTGCTGAAGTCCAAGTATACGATGTCCATGGACTCTCCAACATCGAGCTTCCCCGTCACCCAGTCAAAGAAGCTGATCAGGTTGGATTGGCAGGATCTCCAATCTTGGTAAATCCATGTTGACGGGGATCCCGTAGATTCTCCATGTCCAGGATCATGTCCAATTGGCATTTGATTAGAGTTTCCATTAGTTTGCTCACTATTGATGTGAGGCTCACTGGACTGTAGTTCGCAGCCTCAATCCTGCAACCTTTTTTGTGGAATGGAATGACGTTAGCCGTTTTCCAGTCCAACGGGACTCTACCTGTACTAAGGGAGAGATTGAAGAGCGCGGATAATGGTTCCGCCAGGACGTCCCTTAACTCCCTGAGCACCCTGGGGTGTAGGTTGTCTGGCCCCATTGCTTTGTTAACCTTGAGGTTAGACAGTTCACAGTAGACACTGCTTGCCGTAAACGTGAAATTACTAAACGGGTCTACTGATACATCCTTTTTCTGTAGCTGAGGGCCGGATCCTCGCGGGTGAAGACCGAACAGAAGTATTCGTTTAACAATTTAGCTTTTTCCGAGTCAGCTTCCACATAGTTCCCCCGTCTGGTTTCCTAAGGCGTACTATCCCGCCTGTGTTTCGGTTTCTGTCGCTAATATACCTGAAGAAGGATTTATTGCCCTTCTTGATGTTCTTTGCTAAAGTTTCCTCCATTCGGAATTCGGCCTCTCTAACTGCTGTTTTGATGGCTCTTGCCTTGGCCAAATAGTCTTCTCTAGAGTCCTGAGTCCCTGATTGTTTGTAAGAGATGAACGCTCTTTTCTTCTCTTTTATGAGGTTCGAGATCTCCGCAGAGAACCATTGTGGCTTATTGTTCCTGCGCCATTTACTCACTGATTTTATATAGCGGTTGGTTGCCTCCTGAATGGTAGCTTTCAGAGTTGACCACAGTTCTTCTACGTTATCTGTTACTGCTCGGTTTTATAGTGCCTGATGGATGAAATTCCCCATGCCTTCGAAGTTGGTGTCCTTGAAGCTAAGGACCTTGGTCAATGTGTTAGTTTTGGCGAAACCCTTCCTGAGATTGAACCATACCATGTTGTGGTCGCTGGAGGTCAACGTGTCGCCCACTGAGACCTCTGTAACACTTTCGCCATTGGTAAGTATCAGGTCCAGTATTGCCTGCTCCCTTGTTGGCTCCAATACCAGTTGCCTCAGTTTAGCTCCCTTCATAGAGTTCAATAGTCTCCTGCTGCTGCTGGATGCAGAGGAAAGTGTGTTTCAATCCACATCCGGCATATTGAAGTCACCTAACAGCACTGTATCCCCACGTAAGGTGATATTCTCTATGTCGCCGATTAATTCCATATCCTAGTCATCTTGTTGCCTTGGGGGTCTGTATATTACGCCAAGACACAGGCATTTGTCATTCCCCCTGGCTAAATTTACCCAAAGGGATTCCCCTGTGTACATGATACCTGTGATTCTGGTGACTTTAATATCATCCTTAGTGTATACTGCTACCCCTCCTCCCATTCTGCCCTCCCTGTCTTGGTGAAGTAAGTTGTAACCTGGTATGACCATGTCCCATCCGTGGGAGTCTGTGAGCCAGGTTTCAGATATCGCCACCACATCTAGGTCAGCGTTCCTCATTTCAGTCTCTAATTCCAAGATCTTGTTGCCCAAACTGTGGGCGTTGACGTACATAGCCCTCCATGTAGTATGTTTGCTATGTCTCTCAGGGGCTGTTCCCGCTTGAGCTACATGGACCCTTGTAGTACTAATTGTAGTTTGTGTACTTTCCCTAGACCCAGAGTTACAATGTGTACCTACTCTAGATTCGGAAATGTGTGTAACCTGTGGGGGAATAACCGCTTGAGCTACTTTAATTCTTTTAGTACAGTTTGCAATGTGTGTACGTACCCTCCCTAAACCCAGAATTACAATGTGAACCTACCCCATACTGAGAAATGCGTGTACTCGCCCCAGGCCCAGTACACGCATTTCTGAGTATGAGGTAGGTTCACATTGTAATTCTGGGTCTAGGGAGGGTACACACATTGCAAACTGTACTAAAAGAATTAAAGTAGCTCAAGCGTTTAGTGTGTGCTAAAACAGCTAGCATGCCTTAGTAAAAAGATCACTAAATGTGAACTATTTTTATTAGTTAATTGTTATTAATTATTTTCCAATGCTCAATATGACTTTCGTTTTTAAGGTTTGATACTTAGGCAGTGTTCCAGTAGCATTTAAGCCACCCTTGAAAAAAAGTAATGCAGATCCTCTTATTCCGAATAACTACTGGCCAGTATCAAACCTTCCATTATTTATTTTCCTATTCAGACACGTACTAATACTTAAAAATAAAAGCAACAGGGTTGGATTGGATTTATTGCATTTGATATACAGTTTGAATATAGGTATTAAGCAGTTTAACTATACTAAATATAAGTACTGAGCTACTCTCTACCCGGAACAGGCTTACAATCTAAGTAAACATACAAGAGAAGACATTACTAACATTACAGCGATATATAATAAAAGAAAGTACCCCATGGAAAGTAAAGAACATTGAAGGCAAAGGAAAAAAAAAAATTTAGATCCAAGAAAATGAGTATTATAGTTATATTATAAGGAAAGACAGAATAGTTTAACAATCTAAATTTATAAATAAAAATAACAGGAAAACAAAAAAGATTAAAAATTAAACTAAACTCTAGACCAGGGGTGACCAATAAGTCAAACAGTAGATCAGGAAGGCAACATGAGTCGATCACAGAGCCCATCCCGGGCTCCGTGATAGACTCGTGTTGCTGTCCCAATCTACCGGGCCAATCAGCCTTCCTCTCCCCAACGTCCCCCACCGCTGCCCCAAGCTCTCCCTGCAGAAGCGTTGGACCGACCAGCATTCCTCTCCCAGACGTCAATTCTGACGTCAGAGGGAAAGTTCTGGGCCAGCTAATCGCTGCCTGGCTGGCTGGGAACTTCCTCTCCGACATCAGAATTGACTTCGGGGAGGCGGAATGCTGGTCAGCGCGATGGTAGACTCAAATGAGGGAAGGAGGAAAACAGGAAGAGGTGGAAGAGGGGGTAGAAAGGGGACAATGAGAGATGGATTTGGAGGATCATAGAGGGAGCAAGAGAGGGAGAAATGGACATGGAGAAAGGCAGAGGGGGGTCAGGGTCAGATGGTACAAGGGGTGAAAGTGAGGGAGAAATGGATGTGGAGAAGGTAAAATGGGGAGAGGGAGAGATGGATTTGGTGTAGAGGGCAAAACAGGTTAGGGGAAAAAGATTCAAGGGAAGAAGGGGGAGGGAGAGATGGATGACTCAGGGAGAGCAGAGAAGGGAGAGGAAAGATAGACAAGGAAAGGATATGGATTAGGGCCAGAAGAGGGAGGGAGGAGTTATGTCAGATTTGGGAGGAGGGAGTGGAAGGACAGAAAGATGTTGGACTTGTGGGAGGAAGAGAGAAAGACAGAGAGGAAGGAAATGAAGGCAGAGTAAGCGATAAGGAGGGGAATGCTAGAAATGGTGGATCAATGTGAGAGAATTGTCAAGATGAGTGATCAGAATAATGATTATATGAGGGTAGAAATGTGGTAATGGGAAGCAGAGAAAAGGGGATGAGAAATGTGAAAGCTAGGGGATTAGAGAAGGAGATAGAAAGTTGATTAGATAAAAAGTGAAAAAGAATAAAGCAATGTTCCCTCAAAGCTGTGTGGCCGCACACCTTTTGGAAGCTGCACAGCCAGCACACCAGTACTCTGCTGCTGCTTGTGGCTTTGTGAAGAAAGAAGTGCAGCTGGAAAGGAGAAGGCCTACTTGCATGTCTTAAGAGCTGGCCAGAACACAGAACACACCCTTGGGAGGTGGGCACGAACTTGGGACAGAGAAGGGAGGGAGAGAGACACGTTGGGACATGGGAGGGAGGTAGAGGGGGTGCATTGAGACACAGAAGGAAGGGAGCATGAACTTGGGACAAAGGAAGGAAGGAGGGTGGGAGCATGAACTTGGGACACAGAATGGAGAGAGGGACATGTTGGGACACAGAAGGAAGAGAGGGGATACAAACTTAAGACAAAGTCTATAAGGAAGGAGGGAGGGGCACAAACTTGGGATACAGAAGGAAGGGAGGGATACAGAAGGAAGGGAGGGAAGGGGCGTGAACTTGGGACATAGGATGGAAGGATAGAAGGAAAGAGATGCTGAGGTGGAGGAGGGAATAGAAAGGGAAAATTGTTAAGCATGGGTGTGAGGGAAAGAGATGGTGTACATGGGGAAAGGAAGAAAGAGAAGAATTTTGGGCATAGGAAGATAATTGTTGGACATGTTGGTGGGAGAGAAGTAAGGCAGAGAGAGATGAGGGAGAAATGTTGGATGTGGTGGTGGAGAGGGAACAGTGGGACAGATGCAAGAGGGAAGAATGTTGGACCTGGTGGTGGAGGGAATGGAGGAAGAGATATCGCATGGTTCTGGAGAGAGGTAATAGAAGGAGAAATGTTGGGCATGGGGCTGGTGGGCAGGGGCAAAAGATGCTGCACACAGTCCGGGGGGGATGAGAGAGGGAGAAATGTTGGATGTGGCAGTAGGAGTTGGAGCGATATACCCTGGATCCCTCTATCTTTCTTTCCTCACTCCCTTTGCAGCAAGGGAAGGAATGAGAGAGATGGTGGACTTTGCACATGGGGGTGGAGGAGAGAGGAAGAAATGCTGTGCAAGGTGGGGAGAGGTAAAAGAGTGTGCTTTGTGTGTAGTTTAATTCTGTGGTTACCATTATGTGTTATTAATAAGATTATATTGTGAGTATGTGAAAAATGAATGGAAGAAATGGCATTTACAATTAGTACTATTATTAGTACTAGTGTTTAAGCCCGTTACATTAACGGGTGCTAGTAAAGCCTCTTTCCCTCACATGTCCCCTATTTTTAGCCCCAGCTCCAGCTCCAAACCCATTTTTACCCCCCCAGCCCCCTTCTCCCATCTTTTCCCTTTCAGCCCCAGCCCTTTTCTCACCAGCAGCATTTCCCTCCCCACTCCACTTCCTTGTGCAGTAGCAGCAGAAGCATACCCTCCCCCTCCATTTTCCTGTGCAGCAGCAGCATTTCCCTCCCTCAACCCACTTCTCTGTGCAGCAGCACCTCTTCCGTGCTCCCCCTGTCCCTCTTCCCTGCTCCCCCGGTCTAGAAGCACCTCTTCCCTGCTCCCCCGGTCCCTCTTCCCTGCTCCTCCTGTTCAGCAGCACCTCTTCCGTACTCCCCCTGCCCCTCTTCCCTGCTCCCCTGTCCCTCTTCCTTGCTCCCAAGGTCCAGCAGCACTTCTTCCCTGCTTCCCTGGCCCAGCAGCACCTTTTCCCTGCTCCCCTGGCCCAGCAGCACCTCTTCCCTGCTCCCCCTCACTGCCTTCCAGACTTTGTCCCACCCACACCCTACAAAGCCAGCTTGCCTGCCTGCCTGCCATCCCCCTGTGTAGTAGAACTCTCTCCCCCCCCAGCAGCACCTCTTCCCTGCTCCCACGGTCCAGCAGCACCTCTTCCCTGCTCCCCCTCACTGCCTTCCATATTTTGTCCCTCCCGCACCCTCCAAAGCCAACCTGCCTGCCAGCTATCCCCCTATGCAGAACCCTCTCCCCCCGCCACTATCGCCGCCGTGCAGCCGACCCCACTGACCCTCCCACCGCGAGACAACCGTCAAACCTCCCGGTTCCAGCAGCAGCCGCATCACACTAAAGACGCTACTTCGCGGCCTTCCCATGCTCTGATTTCTTCTGCTGCATCTCTGATGACGTCATCAGAAACGTCGGCAGAGGAAATCATAGCATGGGAAGGCCGCGAAGCAGCGTCTTTAGTGTGATGTGGCTGCTGCTGGAGATATGTGCGTCTCACAGTGGGAGGGTCAATGGGGGTTCTTGTGCGTTGGGAAAGGGTGCACGGGGGGGGCGATGAAGGCGGCAAACTTATAGTGAGGGAGGGAGGGAATAGAAGCGCACATGCGTACTCTTGCCGGCGGGGCCCTACAGCTCACGTAAAATGGAACCACGCAGGTAACAGTACGCTTGCGGCTTAGGGTTTTATTATATTAGATGGCAACTTGGTCTGGGGTGGAGCCTGGGCAGTGCTTTTGGGCCCCCCCAAACAAAAAAGCATTCCACTGAATATGGATGTTGGACCTAGTGTGGGAGGAGAGATAGTAGACCTGCTGGGAGGAAGGGGGACGAATGACCACATCCCAGAAATTTTGGCATAATTTTGCATTTTCAATTAAAAAAATCCTTATCTCCAAGATGCAAACCGAGCTATTTTCTCTATTTACGTTTTTGCATACAGGCCCCTTATATTAGCTTTTTCACTCCTTTATAGTCATATGACACATGTTCACCATTTTTAAAGTTTTCTCTCTCTCTTTTTTTTTGCACTCAGCATCTTGAACGTCTCTGTTTACTGAGTAGACATACAAATTTTGGTTAGAAATGATTCACAATTACTATCCTACCAAGAGCTAAACAAACTTTAAATAACTTTACAGTAACTTCAAATCCTGGGGGGAAAAAATACCACAGTACTACTGTACCTGCATAGTTTTTTTTCCAGTGACAAATTGCTAAATATAAAATAATATCAAAACATATCCACAAATGAATTTTGGCCCTTTGTCAACTAGTAATCAGTCATATCAATCATGGAGTTATGTCACTCACACCCCTAAAACGTACAAGTCCAGACCAGTCCACCTGACTTCTACTACCGGCAACCCCCTCGCACAATGACGTCACGTACTCGAGCTCCCGGAAAGATTCCTGGTTCGCTATGAGGTAGGTGTGGCCTGGCAGGATGTCGTCCATTGGTGCACTTGGGGTGGCCCTCGCACGGCATGAAGATCCGCAGCACCGACCCCTGCGGCACGGGCACATACCTAGTCAACTCTGACAGGAGGGTGTCAAAAGTGGGCACATGCTTGCCATTGATCACCAATTTCCTGCCAACGAAGAAAGGGTCCCCGTTAAGGTAGACGACCACCGATCTGGCCGGGATTAACTGCGTCAGGTAGCCATTGTATATTTCATCCTGCGATAACCTGGACATGATGATGATTCGGAGAACGGAAGAGGAGGAATCGGTGATGAACTGGTATCAAACAGATGGTGACCACGCTTTAAGCAGCGAGGTTGCGAAGGACAGTGTGGAAGAGAGTAAGAGGTCCGATTTGTTCAGTGTCCTGTCCTGCACCATAGGCATCCTGCGCTGCGGTGAAGTTTCCAAGCGAGCGAAGGGGAAGCTTTCCTTGCGCCATGACTTTTTTGCCTCATTAGGCATAGGTCAGCGACGGAGGGAAGCTTACAACTTGCTTCGGGCCTTCCTCGTTGCCGGGTCCTGCCTTCGCGGAAACAGAAAGTAGGCAGGATCCGGCAGCGAGGAAGGCCCGAAGCAAGTTGTAAGCTTCTATCTGTCGTTGACCAGTATCCTGCCTTAGCCCGTAGCGAACTCATGCTTCGGGGCTCTAAGGTGTGCGTGCCGGCTTCCCTTCTCTTCTCCACCCCCCCCCCCCCGACGTAACTTCCGGTTTCAGAGAGAAGAGAAGGGAAGCCAGCACGCACACCTTAGAGCCCCAAAGCATGAGTTCGCATCTCCAATCCAGTGAGAGATGGTTTTTTGGGGGGATTTTTTTTATGTTGAGCGGCGGCAGCAGCAGGATTCCCAATAGATGACAGCCGGGCGGTCATCTAAATTAGCTGGGCGGAGCGCCCGGCTAAAAGGCCCTGGGGAGAACACTGGACTATAAAATATTGATATCTTTCTAAAATAAGCATTTTTTAAAAGAAACTTTTATAGGTGCTCTGTTACAAAGTTACACCCTAAACGCCAGCAGCTGCTTTACCTTTAACAATCTTGTAGCTCACCAGGCCGATAGATGATTTCAAGGGACAGGCCTCCTTCGTGGGACAATAGAACAGATAACAGTTTGGAAGGTTTATTGCCTTTTGAGTATCAAATGTCATGAAGTTACAATTCTTGTTCTCTGAAATAAAGCCAGACAGTAAAGCATAAGAATCAAATTAGTGCTCATTTTCAAAACAGATGGATGCCTCAAAATGCCTTAAAAAAAGTCCAAATCCCAATTTTGGCAAGTCAAAATGTGGATGTTTCACATTGCAGTTCATCCAAAAAAATAAGGGGGCATGTTAAGGGCAGGACTAGGGAGGGCCCAAGGATATTTTTTATATAGATCTATTTGTCACATCCAAATTACAAAAAGTTGGTCCAAATGAGCAGCTGACCACTAGAGGGATTAAGACATGACCCTTCCTTAATCTTCCAGTAGTTGCTGTCTCCTGGCTCTAAAACAGTTTATTCTCCAGTCCTCTCTAAGATGGACTATTGTAACTCCTTGTTTTCAGACTTAAAACATCTTCTATGTAAGCTCCAGGTATTATGGCCATTCTGAATAAAGCAATAATATAACCCAAAGCTTCTCTTACTAGTTTTGATGAATGTGCTATGCTCAACTTAATGGGTCTACATAAGAGCTTATTGCTAATTTCCCGCTTCATGGCTTCATATATACGTAGGTGCTTATTTTTCACTGTTGCACCTATGATTATGTATCATTTCTTCAGCATGTTCTCCTTAGGTAATTTCTTATGTTAAAATTTCAATAAAAAAGATTTTAAAAATGAAAATAAATATGAGCATCATCACTATTACAAAATAAGGACATCTGTAGTGACTCTTTTCACATAATGTACAGTAGAATCTCAGTTTTCTGGTACCTATAGGGATTGGTAGATGCCGGATAACTGTAGTTTCTGGTTATTTGAGAGTTAATGTAAAAATTATCTCCCTTCCCACCTTACACTAACATCACCCCATCCCCACTTGTAGGTCCATCATCTTCTTCCCTTCTTTCTTGGTCACTTTCTCTTCCACCTTCTCTACCCTCACTTCCTCCTTTACCCAAAGCAGTAGAGCTGGTCCCGACAACCCTCTCTCTCCCTCCGTTCCCAAAGCAGCAGAGCCAATCCTGACAACCCCCTTCCCTCCCTCACCTGATGCTGTAGAGGCATCCGGTGAGCAGAAGCACCAGTAAACAGGAAGTTTCTAGCAAGCCCTGGCAGGGCCTTTCCTCTGCCACTACATCGTCGGGTAAGTGAGGGAGGAGGGAGGGAGATTGGTGGCTGCCGTGATGCTTCAGGAGCTGGAGGGAGGGAGGGGAAGTTATTAGGTCAGGAGTACCACTTTGGACATTGTCTTAGGAGCACAGGAGACAATCTTTTTTTTGCCAGTTAGTTGAGAGTGCTGGTTAATTGAATGCCAGTTAGCTGAGATTCTACTGTACTCAGCTTTGTGACTAGCTTAGATCTTCATCGGTCCTAATTACTATCCCCCCCCTTTTACTAAGCTGCCGTAGAGGTTTTTACCACAGCCCGGAGCACTAAATTCTCCAACGCTCATAGAATTCCTATGAGCATCAGAGCAGAGTCGGAGCATTCTGTAAACTGCGCCTAACTTTAGGTGTGGTTTAGGCGTTCGATTTAAGAGTTTTAACAAGCGTTAATTGGAACTTAGATGGAGTTAGGTGTCAGGTAGGCGTTGTCAGGAGATAGATGCTAGGTAGACACAAGATTTTGGAAAAATCATGCCCAAGTATGTAGAAGAGGGTGTAACGTGGGCGTGGTTAAGGATAGGCACCAGATAGACACTAGTTGGGTGGCAGACTGCATCTAAACATTGTGGAAATTGTAGGCGAATGAAAAGCTGGTCTAAATGTGGTTTCTGCTTGGCTGAACTCGGGTTTCTATGTGCAGAACATAGATGTGCTTTGGGCCTCCGAAATGATATTTTCTACATAGACTTCAGGAATCATTTTTTCCCTCTTTTTCCCATCCTAATAGATTTAATAAGCCACCATATCAATAGAGCACATCAATCAATATAAACATATTGCATGGAAAACATAGTACTTTTCTGCCCAAATAGTAATATGATTTACTTGTTACACCACCTTTGGCTTTTCTGCTTAAAAAGAACTCCCTTTTTTCTCACCAAACAGTGCTGCAATCAGCTTTCTTCAGAGCCAAGAAAGAACATGAAAAAGATATCATTACTGCACACATTACTTCATTTCTCAGCGCTTAAAAATAGAAAAAACAGATACAGACCTTAACATGCATTTTCCTTCCTTGAAAATGGAGGTGTGCAACTGCACAAAGCTGACCTCATTGTGAATGGGATGGGTGGGGGAGGGGTCTTTTTTATATGCATTTGACAATAATTGTTAGAATGTCAAGTGATTTGTACGAATTATTTGATTGAATTTTGTACACTTGATGCAAGAGTTAAAACTGAATAAAGAATTTAAAAAAAAGATGCAGCTTCAAGGTAGAATGCCACAATTAAAAGATGCACTAGGTGTTGAACTCACAACCTCTGTATGATCAGCACAGGATTTTAACACATTGAGTTACATCAGCTTCTACTCAAGTGGATCTCACTGCCCTATCATATCATAGTTGACTGACCTGCCTATTTATCATATGCTTAGGAATGATATCACAGTCACCACAAAGAAAGCATTTGTGGCTCACCACCTTGTCCATCTTTTCAAGCTCACTGGTTCAAATCCCACCTTCACTAATTTTAACAACTTCCTAACAGCTTCCTATTAGCTATCATAAGAGGGTCTAGATCAGGGGTGTCAAAGTCCCTCCTCGAGGGCCGTAATCCAGTCGGGTTTTCAGGATTTCCCCAATGAATATGCATTGAAAGCAGTGCATGCACATAGATCTCATGGATTCCGGCCCTCGAGGACCGACTTTGACACCTGTGGTCTAGATGGTGGACTTTGCTGTTTTTATCAGCACATTTCCCTTTCCAGGCAAATTTATTTTCACCTTCCCATGGCTAGGACATCCTAAGCTGTTATGGGAGGAAACTTTTCCTCTGACAGAGTAAAGCCATTTATGGCTCACCAAGTTAAAGCGCCTTGTTGCATCTTGTCTATCCTCTCCAGTTCACCGGTTCAAATCCCACCCTCACCTTCACTCATTTTAACAGCATACTAACAGCTCTCATAAGTGGTGGACTTTGCTGTTTTTCATCAGCATTCTGCAGTTTTCAGGCACAGATGCATCAGATACATTCATCTGCTCTCAGCTACAAGCCATTGTGGTTGGAATGTATTTCTTTTTATGCAATATCCGCACAGGGCAACAGGTATGAGTTTACTAAAACTTCAGAGGGCTTGGACATATATTGAAGGATGGTACATGTTTTTGAGATGTACCCTAGAGACATTCCTGTTGGTATATTCAGCTTGGCTGGTTGTGGTTTCATGCTTCAGGAGTGTGTGTTGGGATGGAGGAGGGGGTTTAGGATGCGAGAGAACATGCTACTGAGAATTGCTGCAGATCATTTTAAAGATCAACTCAAATATGTTTAAGCAAAGGAATGGCTGACGAGTTTGAAGGTTTTCTGGTAGAAAAATGAATATCAAATATTTGCTAACCGCACTCAAGACTTGAACCCCTGACGTATGGAAGATAAAAGGCACAGAGCTATAAAGGGAACTTTGTTTAGAATTTGGCAACAGAGCCTCTACAGATTAAGCAGATGACAAATGGCTTCTTGTCAAAGCTTTGAGAAGTGAAGGAAATGATTAAAAGTCAGTGCAGCTGTGTTTGGCCATACCACACACAAAGCATGCCAAATCAGATTTGAAAGTTTTCTGGTGGGAAGTCCTAACGGTGCCTATGACGTCAGATGCTACTTAGGTGTGCTTAGTAAAAGAAGGTCCACCAGAGCAACATTTTCTCTTTTAGGACTCCTATTCTGTGTTACTGCTTATGCTGATTTCTGAGACTTTACTTTTCTTGATTATCTTTTAACATTTTCATTCCTATATCTGCCACAACTCTCTCCATTTCACAGGACCATTAGCAGCTATAGTACTATGCAATTTTGATGTCTTTCTAACCTTTTTCATCTTTCCAGGTGACTATGCTGCACCTATGCAAGGAACTCCTTGCTACCAGCTCAGATAACAAATCCAGGTGAGAATGATATATTGCTAGCTACTTAGGTGTCTTTATTAGATAAAAGCTCAGGCAGAACTGATTTCTTCTTTTGGACTCCCATTCTGTGTTATTGCTTATGATGACTTTTTGTCCCCCCGATATCTGCCACAGCTCTCTCCATTCCATTCCACAGGGTCATTAGCAGGTCTGAGAATTAGTGATGATAAAAACTGGTTCCAGGAGTGTTGGCTGAAAAAAAAAACCCATGCTGTTTGAAACTCTGGTGCCAGCAAAATGTATATGCAAGTTACATGAATATGTGGAACCTATAGCAGTGCTATTCCTCATAGAACTAAAGGTAAATATTTTTAGAGTCATAATTGTTAGGCATCCTTATTATAAAAAGAGAACAGTGTTTGTGCTTCTGTTCATTCTAGCTGTTATTCTGAGACTGTGGTGTGACATATTCTCCCAAGACTTCTGCTTTTTATTTTTGCCACAGATGTCTAACATTTTCCTCCTTTTCTCCTGATTTCAGGTTCCCAGAGTGTCTAATGACTCCCCTTGTGTTTCCCAGAGGCCAGAGCAGGTCTGTTCAAACTGGGTTCAGCACACCAGCTTGCACCTGGCCAAAGCTCAAATACTAAAACAGAAAGAATAGGTGAGAATGATGTACTACAACTTTTGTTTGCCCTTGTGATGAATTATATATATTTTCACAATACTAACATGTTTCACACTTTTTTTCCTTCAGACGGGTGTAGTTATTGATGATTTTCTGAGAGAACAGTCAATTGGTGAGTTTTAGGCTCTTTTACAAAGGTGCGCTAAATGAACTCATGCGCTGTTAACGCGTGCATAGGATAACATGCACACGTTAAGATTTACCACGCGCTTAAAGTGGTGCCATTTAGGGTGCCGTTAGCGTGTATTAAATGTTAACGCTTGCATATTGCCCTATGGATGCGTTAGCAGGTAGCGCATGCATTGATTTAGTGCACCTTTGTAAAAGAGAGCCTAAAACTCACCAATAAACTCTTAATTTGTCTCAATCCATTTTCCTTTTTCTACAGCTTGCCTTCTCCTACCAGGAGCAGATTAAGGACCTTAAACAATTCTACCACAGCAACAACTTGGACCTAGGAGTGGCTTACTCTGCATACCTGTCATCCATCTCATCGAACTGCAATTGCCTGATATTACACTTGCATGCTGCTTTCCTATACTGCAATAAAAATCTTAAACCATTTTTCACCTTTTTCCTTAATAAGTACCACTTCAGCTACTTTGTCACATTGACCTTTGTCTTATCTAGTGTTCCATGAGGCCCAGGCTGCAAAGGAGAGAAGTGGGGAGGCCCTTAGGGGGTGGCAAACAGGGTAGCTGGCATGTCTCCTGCCTCACAGCCTGCAACCAGCTTAATATTTGAGAAAATGAGATTATATGAGAGCTGGAAAAGATGAATAAGGTGCAACGAGGTGCCTTAACTTGGTGAGCCAGAAATGGCTTCTTTCAGTCAGGGGAGAAGTTTCCTACCCTGACAGCTTAAGATATACTTAACTGTAGCCATTTTGGCGTGCTTCGGGCGCTCTGCTATGGAGCCACAAGCATGCCGTAGCTACTGCCGTAACGAAGCCTAAAAGGAACAGTATAATCAAACCTGAATTGCTATGATTTTATGGCTTATTGTGAAGGTTGGGGTGTGAGCCTGGTCTGGGTTCGACTCCCTCATGTACTTCAGCTGACACAATACTCATTTTAATAAAAATTACAAGCTACAGACCAATCAAATCTAATTTTGATCTCAAACAGCACATTAACAATACTAGAAGCAATCTATTTCAAAAGTGGAGTTTGCATTTGATAAAAACAGCAGTATTTGACTCCATGTCACATTTATTGAACTGTACTTGAGATTCTGGCTTTTGGGACAATGAAAGCAGTGCTTTAAGCCATTGAGCTACTAGTCTTTTGTCTCAGCTAACTGTGATATGTAAGCTATGATATGACAGGGGAATCAGAAAAACTGGAGTGGAAGGTGGTGTAGCTCAGTGAGTAAAAGCTCTGTGCTAATCTTGCAGAGGTTGTGAGTTCAACTCCCAGCCCGTCTTTTACTTGTGGCATTCTACCTTGCAGGTGCACCTTGATGATCTCACAATGAGGTCACCATTATGCAGCTGCACACCTCCCTTTGCAATGAACTAGAAGCTACATTCAGGTCTGTTCTATGTGTTATTCTGTTTTTAAGCTTGGCAAAATGAAGTTATCAGCTTTCTTTTTGCTTTGAAGAATGAGCTAATTGTAGCAATGTTTAATGAGAAAGAGTGTTATTTAGAGCAAGGAACCTAAAGCTGTGATTTTCATGTGCTGCAATTAGCTAATAACATTGCTTCTGTAGGCAATTTTAAATTCAATATGCTTCTATGGATGTGTTCTGTTTATGTGATGCCTGAATAACAAAATAAAAATCCCTGAACTGTATTTAAAAGATTACTTTGGAAATGTCTAAAAACATCTCTCAAATATAACATCTATGGGATGCCCAGAGAAAGCTCATTGGATGACCTAGGCTGCCTAAATAGCATGCATCTTGCTAAAGCCTTTCTGGAGCTTAAACCACATCTATCTAAAGCAGGAGGAGAGGACACTGCTGTGCTTATCCACGTGGGAACCAACGATGTAAGCGGATGGAAATATGACAGGGAAGAAATGAAGGGCCAGCTCCGCTTGCTCGGAAGAAAACTGAAAGTCAGGGAGGTGAAGGTGGCCTTCTCCGAGATCCTCCCAGTACTGAGAGCGAATGAGAAGAGGCAAGAGGAACTGCGAGCGATCAATGCCTGGAATCGGTGGCAAGTCGGCTTGGGGGAAGGCAGGCAGGCTTCGGGGGGAGCAAGGAAGGCCATTACTGGACCCACAGCAGCACAGCATTTCTTCTGCTGCCATCAGACTGCTGCACGATTTGAAAAAAAAAAAGAGAGAGAGAGATCAAGTGTATGCAGCCTGAGAGGAGAGCTGAGGGGAAGGAGGCAAGGCATGAAAAAGTACTGAATGAAGGATGGGAATGAAAAAGGAGACAGGGAGAGAAATATAGGGTTGGAAAGAGGATAAAGAGTATTTGGAGAGAGGGATGGAGTGAGCAGAGAAAAAGGTCTGGTGGGAGAAAGGGAAAGAAAGAGAACAGTGAAGAGGAGAAGCAAGAAGGGGAAAAGAAGTAAATAAGAAAATGGGTACATGAGGGCATGGTGGGATAGCTTGGGCAGGGGGGTGTAGGCCTACAAGAGGGATCAGACCTTCAGGGATGGTGGCACAGGCCTTCAGGGGGGGCCTGGTATAGAATTACACGGAGGGAGGGAGGGGAAGAAATAATGGGTCTAAAAACAGAGGAGAGGGAGAGAGATGATGGACAATGGGATTTAGGGAGGGAAGGAACAGAAAGGGAGCGAAGTTGAACATAAGGGATGGTGTGGAGGGGGTTAGAGATACTAGATAGGAGTGTAATTGGGAAAAGAAAGGGAGAGATGGTGGACCCTGGGATGGTGGGGAAGGAGGGAGAGATGCTGGATGAAATAGTTGAGAAAAGGTGGATCTGTGAATGGAGACGAAAAAAAGGAAAGATGCCAGACCTCCGGGGGAGGGAAGGGAAACGGAAGGGGAGGACAGAGATGGCAGATGGATGGTTAGCACGGAGAAAGAAGAAAGAAGGAGACCCTGGCAAGCAAGTTATCAGAAGACAACCAGAGCCTGGGACCGACAAGATGTGAATAATGACCAGACAACAAAAGGTAGAAAAACTAATTTTATTTTCTGTTTTGTTATGACAATGTCATATTTGAAACGTTTATCCTACCAGAGCTGGTGATAGACTGCAAACGTGAGCTAGGATTTAACAGAGAAAGAAAAAGTCTTTTTTGTTTTTTTTATTTTGTTTACACCACAGCGCCAGTGTGGTTAGGAGAAGGCAAAGGGGGTGAAGAGGCTATAAATTAAACCCACCAGGATGTTTGGAAAATCAAATTGAATCGAAAAATCGATTCAATGGGCTGAATTGAATCGAAATTTTTTTTCCTGAATCGAGCAGCACTACTCCACACACTCAATTAAAAAACTGCCTTTCACATGTATGAAAATTTATCTTAGGCAGCATTCATGGGGATACCCTGAAAAAGATAGTTGCATATCAGTGGCTGGTTTCAGTGAGTTTAAAATTTGACTGCAAGGGGTTGTGTACTTTGCTCTATATGCCTTGTGTTGGCTTTCTTTGGAATATCAACTTAGATTTAAGATGTATTTTATTTTTAAGGCAATTCATGGCATTGGACTAGGTGAGTGAAACCTGGTTAT
Source organism: Geotrypetes seraphini (assembly GCF_902459505.1). Lineage (NCBI taxonomy): Eukaryota > Metazoa > Chordata > Amphibia > Gymnophiona > Dermophiidae > Geotrypetes > Geotrypetes seraphini. Next base: position 20,201,743 of record NC_047090.1, on the reverse strand, counting down.
AGCTTAACATCACAGGCACTGTTCACATAAGGTTCATCTTTCTAACAGATCCTTTCAGGTTTAATGGCGGGACTCTAACTTCTCACTCCCTTCCTTGTGGAGTACTTACTACTACTACTATTACTTTTTATCACTTATATTACACTGAAAGGCGTACACAGCACCGATCATTTTGACATTTAAAAGATGGTCCCTGATCAGAAGAGCTTGTAATCTAACTTGGACAGACAGACATAACATAAAGGATTGGGGATGCAGAACCCAAGGTGAGAGGAGTTAGGAGTTGAAAGCACTCACGAGCAGGTGGGCCTTGAACACTGCCAGAGACAGAGCATGCCATAGGGATTCGGGCAGCTTGTTCCAAGCATACAGCAAGGTATAAAGGATGGACTGGAATTGGCAGAGGAAGAGAAGTGCACTGATAGGAGAGACTTACCAATCGAATGATGCTTGCGGCAAAGAACATAGGAGGAGATTCTCTCTCTTCACTTGTGAGGGGCAGCTGAGTGAGTGCATTTGTAGGTCAGTAAGAGGAGTTTGAATTGTATTCGGAAATGAATGGGAAGCAAATGAAGTGACTTTAGGAGAATGTTAATATGAGTGTAGCGGCTCTTCTGAAAAATGAGTTGTAAAGCTGAATTCTGGACAGATTGGAGGGGTGTGAGATGCCTAAGCAGAAGGCCTGAGAGTAGCGAGTTGCAGTCATTTAAATGCAAGGTGATGAGAGCGTGGATAAGGGTTTTGGTAATATGTTCAGAATGGAAGGGAAATATTTTGGTAATATTATAGAGGAAGAAGCAGCAGGTTTTAACGATATGTTGTATCTGGGAGGTGAAGGAGAGAGAGGAGTCAAAGATGACCTCGAGATTACACGCAGACAAAATAGGAAGGATGAGTGTGTTGTCCGCAGAGACAGAGAATGAGACAGATCAAGAAGGATGAGGATAGAGTAGAGGCCTTTGGATCTGGCCAAGAACTTGTGGTCTATTCTCTTTAATATCTTACTCCACGTACACTTCTCATTCAATCATTAAAATTTCTTCATCAATGCTGAGAATATCCAAGCTGCTCTCTGTCATCAATTCAAAAATTCTATTTTTGTTTCTGATCTCTGTCTACTAAACTGGATGATAATATAACATTTGTAAACCACATTACCATTCATTTAACAAAGTAAAAAAACTACTATAAACAGTAGAATATAGATTCAATCTTCCAAAAATTTCCTAAATAAGTAGGTCTTTAACAATTTCCTGAAGTTTTGATATGATATAGATATAAAAAATAATTGACGAAAATCGGCATCCCAAGTGGCTGCTTGAAATGACAGTAATTCATTATGATATATTTTATAGTGGTAACCTTTGGGCGATGGAAAAATAAAAAAGCACAGCTATTTAAGTAGAATGTCTATGATGAGAAAAAATGAATTGATTTACTAAATAGGCTGGAGCCATACCAGATATTATTTTGTAACATAAGCAGCTAAACTTAAACTTCACTCTAGTCTCCCATAGGGAGCCAGTGCAACTCCCTATAGTAGGGAGTTATATGGTCCAATTTTTTCAGTTTAAAAATCAGACGGATTGCTGTGTTCTGTAATACTCGGAGTCGAACCAGATTTTTTTGGTTACCAGCCAGATGAACAATACTGCAATAGCCAGAGTACTCAGGACAAAGGACTGAACTAATAACCTAAATGATTTGTCATCAAATATGATCTGAGAGTTTCCAAAGCATGAAGAAACATTTTTTTACCAATGCATCAGCTTTCAACACCTAGGATTTTGATTGTAGATACAATGGGATATGTGATTCCATTTAGGGTTATACTGACTGGCTAACAAACAAAAAATTTTAAATTAATTCAACAAAACTACTGCTATACTATCTTCTACCAACAATTTGCCTATTCTTAAAAATATACCTACAATCTCTAAGGAAATCCTATTTCTTTGCGAGATTCTGTCAAACTTCTGGGAGTCACCTATAATAATATTCTTAATTATTATATAATGCACCTGTCTCCAGCCTTATGAAGACATCCTTTCATACCTTACAACTACATTCCATACAGCTCTAAGATGTTTATTCTCTAGTCCTTCAAACAGCTTCTCAGCTAAATTGATTGCAATTAGTCCAGAATACCATTGTAAAGCTTAGAGGACCTTTTACTAAGGCACGCTAAATATTAGCGTGCGCTAAAAGCTAATGCATCCATAGAATAAGAACATAAGAATTGCCGCTGATGGGTCAGACCAGTGGTCCATCACGCCCAGCAGTCCGCTCATGCAGCGGCCCTCTGGTCAAAGACCAGCGCCCTAACCGAGACTAGCCCTAACAGTGCACGCTTTTGTTCAGCAGGAACTTGTCTAACTTTGTCTTCAATCCCTGGAGGGTGTTTACCCTATAACAGCCTCTGGAAGAGCGTTCCAGCTTTCTAACACTCTCTGGGTGAAGAAGAACTTCCTTACGTTTGTACGGAATCTATCCCCTTTCAACTTTAGAGAGTGCCCTCTCGTTCTCCCTACCTTGGAGAGGGTGAACAACCTGTCCTTATCTACTAAGTCTATCCCCTTCAGTACCTTGAATGTTTCGATCATGTCCCCTCTCAATCTCCTCTGTTCGAAGGAGAAGAGGCCCAGTTTCTCTAATCTTTCGCTGTACGGCAGCTCCTCCAACCCCTTAACCATCTTAGTCGCTCTTCTCTGGACCCTTTCGAGTAGTACTGTGTCCTTCTTCATGTACAGCGACCAGTACTGGACGCAGTACTCCAGGTGAGGGCGCACCATGGCCCAGTACAGTGGCATGATAATTTTCTCTGATCTGTTCATGATCCTCTTCTTTATCATTCCTAGCATTCTGTTTGCCCTTTTTGCTGCCGCCACACATTGCATGGACGGCTTCATCCCTTTCCTGGGAGGTCTCTCCAAGTACCACCCCGGACATCCTGTATTCGTGAATGAGATTTTTGTTACCCACATGCATCACTTTACACTTATCCACGTTGAACCTCATCTGCCATGTCAATGCCCATTCCTCGAGCCTGATTATGTCACATTGCAGATCTTCGCAAACCCCCTGCATCTTCACTACTCTGAATAACTTCGTATTCTCTGCAAATTTAATCACCTCGCTCGTCGTACCTATGTCCAGATTGTTTATAAAGATGTTAAAGAGCACGGGTCCAAGCACCGAGCCCTGCGGCACTCCATTGGTGACCCTCTTCCAGTCCGAGTATTGTCCATTTACCCCCATTCTCTGTTTCCTATGCTCCAGCCAGATTTTAATCCATGTGAGTATTTCCCCCTCAATTCCATGGCTCGCAATTTTCTGAAGTAGTCGTTCATGCGGAATCTTGTCGAATGCCTTCTGAAAATCCAGATATACAATGTCGACCGGATCGCCCTTGTCTATCTGTCTGTTTACTCCCTCAAAGAAGTACAGCAAGTTCGTCAAACACGATCTGCCTTTGCTAAAACCGTGCTGATTGGTCCTCATTAGCCCGTGTCCGTCAAGGTGATCAATGATGCTGTCCTTTATCAGTGACTCTACCATCTTTCCCGGTACCGAGGTCAGACTCACAGGTCTGTAGTTTCCCGGATCTCCCCTTGAACCTTTCTTAAAAATCGGTGTAACATTTGCCTACCTTCCAGTCTTCCGGAATCTTTCCCGATTTGATTGACAGATTGGCTATTAGTTGAAGTAGTTCAGCTATGGTCCCTTTCAGTTCCTTCATGACCCTTGGATGGATGCCATCCGGTCCCGGGGATTTATCGCTCTTAAGCCTATCAATCTGTCTACACATCTCTAGACTGACCGTCAATCCTGTCAGCTTTCCGTCTTTGTTTCCTGCATATAGCCTGAAGGGTTCCGTATTCTGTGTACATCTTCTTCGGTAACTACAGAGGCAAAAAATGTGTTCAGTTTGTCGGCAATTGCTGGTCCTCTTTTAGCGCTCCCTTTATTCCATGGTCATCCAACGGTCCCACCACTTCCTTCGCGGGTCGTTTTCCCTTAATATATCAAAAGAACGGCTTGAAATTCTTTGCCTCCTTAGCTATTTTTTTCCTCGTAGTCTCTTTTGGCCCCTTTTGGCAGCTGCGTTGATGTTGTTTGTGCTTGTTCCAGTTTTCGTTCGTTTTTGACATTTTTCATTCCTTAAATGAAGTTTTCTTGTCTCTGATCACTTCCTTCACTTCTACAGTGAGACACGCTGGTTCTTTGTTCTTTTTCCTCTTGGATCCCTTGTTGATATGCGGTATATATAGATTTTTCGCCTCGTTGACTGTGTCCTTAAAAAGGAACCAAGCTTGCTCTAGCGTTTTTACAATGCTTATCCTCTTCTTAATCTTCTTCCCTACCATGAGTCTCATCCTTTCGTAATTCCCTTTTCGGAAATTCAGTGCCGTGGCTGTCGTTTTGGACCGATGGATGCATTAGTGCATGCTAAAACGGCTAGCGCACCTTAGTAAAAGGACCCCTTAGTGTGGGTAAGAAAATATTTGACCAAGTTACCCCTTTATTTTATAGTGAACACTAGCTACCTATTTCATACCAAATTCCTTTTAAGATTCTCATACTGGCTCACCAAGTTCTATCTAAGGGTATTCTATCATTCCTTAGTACTGTTATCATTTCCTACATAGGATCCCACCCACACCTTATGGTCAGCCCAATAATATCTTCTTATTCCTTTCTATCGGGTAGTCAGATTTGAGTCAAACTGTAGCTCCTGCTTCAAAGTAGTTGTTCCATTGCTTTGGGATCAACTTTCCCTAGTTTAGGTTCAAGCCCTCTCACAAGACTTTTAAACAAAAACTGAAAGCTGTAGGGTGGCCAATGTGATGCTGATTTTTAAAGAGGGCTCCAGAGGTGATTTGGAAAATTATAGACTAGTGAGTTTGATATCGATGCTGGGCAAAATAGGAGAGACTATTAGAAAGAATAAAATGACAAAACATATATATATAAGCATTGATTAATGAGAGAAAGTCAACATGGACTTATGGGAAATCTTGCCTCGCCAATCTACTGCATTTCTTTAAAGGGGTGAATGAACATATGGATAAAAGCGAGCTGGCTGGTTGATATTGTGTATTTGGATTTTCAAAAGACATTTCATAAACTACCTCATGAAAGACTTCTGGGGAAATTAGAAAGTCACATGGTTAGGAAGTAATATTCTATTATGGATTAAAAACTAGATGAAAGACAAAAAATTTTTTGGGGGGGAATAGTTGTGCATTAATGTTTATAAGTTTAATGTGCATTTTGTGTAATATTATGTATATTGAAATTGTTTGCACAATGGTAGTTTGGAAATGTAATAGATTTTAAAAAAAGAAAACAGAGAGTAGGTTTATATGGTCAATATTCTTAATGGAGAAGGGTAAATAGTGGGGTTTCCAAGGGGTCTGTGCTGGACTGCTGCTTTTTAGCATATTTATCAATGATCAAGAGATGGGAATAACTAGTGAGATAATTACATTTGCTGCCGACACAAAGTTGTTCAAAGTTGTTAAATCGCAAGAGGACTGTGAAAAATTGCAAAGAGGACTTTGGGAGACTGGGCATCAAAATGGCAGATGATATTTAATGTGAGCATGTTTAAAATGATGCATGTGAGAAAGAGGAACCTGAAATATAGATATGTGGTGCAGGGTTCCACGTTAGGAGTCACTGTTCAGGAATAGGATCTAAGTGTTATTGTTGAGGATACATTGAAATCCTCAGCTCAATGTATGCAAGCAAACTGAATGTTAGGAATTATCAGGAAAGGAATGGAAAAACAAAAATGAAAATGTTATAATGCCCTTGTATTGCTCTTATGGTATGGCCGCACCTTGAATACTGTGTGCAATTCTAGACGCCGTATCTCAAAAAAGATATACCAGAATTAGAAAAGGTACAGAGAAAGGTGACAAAAATGATAAAAAGGATGGGACAACTTCCCTTTGAGGAAAGGCTAATGCGGCTAAGGCTCTTCAGCTTAGAGAAGAGACGGCTCAGGGGTGATATGACAGAGGTCTATAAAATACTGAGTGGAGTGGAACCGTAGATGTGAATCGCTTGTTTACTCTTTCTAAAAATACTAGGGCTAGGGGACATGCAATGAAGCTACTAAGTAGTAGATTTAAAATAAACTGGAGAAAATATTTCTTCACACAACGTGTAATTAAACTCTGGAATTTGTTGCCAGAGAATGTGGCGAAATCAGTTAGCTTAGCAGGATTTATAAAAGGTTTGGATAATTTCCTAAAAGAGAAGTCCATGGGCCATTATTGAGATGGCTTGGGGAAATCCACTGCATATTTCTAGGATAAAGCAGCATAAAATCTGTTTCACTACTTGGAATCTTGCTAGGTATTTGGAACCTTGGTCAGACACTATTGGAAACAGCATACTAGCTTGATGGACCTTTGGTCTGTCCTAGCATGGCTGTACTTATGTTCTTATTTTACAAAGACATTTTCCCCAGATTAAAGAGTCTGTCTGTACCTTATCCTAATCAAAGGTCATCATCCTAATCCAAGGTCTTGACTCTACTCCCCATCCTTCCCTTCCTTTTATACCCTAATTCCTTCATCATCACATATGATTTTTACCAATGTAACTTACGCCTCCTAATGCATCTTTCTTGGTGCATCCCCTTTCAAATGGCTTTTCTGTATGTAGCTTGTTTTGTTGGGGAGGATGGGATATATAACAAATTTAAAAATAAAAAATATATAAATTTTCCACTTAGATACACATTAATGAATGGCAGTATATCAAATAAAATGAACTATGAATTATAGGTTAGTGAAGACGTGTGTTCATTTCCTGCAGCTATTTCAATTATGTGGAGTTTGCTACCAGCTGAAATTAGAAGTTGAATTTGCCTTTCAGGAAATTTATATGTTATATTATGGGGAGCAACAAATAATTTTGTTTTTAACTTTATGGGAGTTAATCTATAAGAAGAGACACCCAATGTAGTAGCACACCGTTTCAAAACAGCCATGTGTTAACAGAGCTAGCCACAACTAACCCAAAGTTTGACTTTTACCTGATATATTTCCATGAGAGCAGCACAAATTAAGGCAAGCTTCTTCAGTTGATGCATGGACTGGCTCAACGTTCATTACTCCTTTTGAAAGAGCACTTGTTATATTGATGATTAAATCTGACAGCTTCTCTGTAGAGCATTGTTGACTGGTACAGAGTATAGGGCTCATGTATAACACCAGAAGCAGCACAGAGCTACAACGCCAGTTTGTCTGGGAGTCCATGTTTTCTCTAGATTTTGTCATTTTCAGAAGGTGAAAGTGGGGAAATGTCCTGTAACCTTTGCAGAACGCAGGATCATCTTATGTCAAAGACAAATGAGCTCTGGACTTATTTCTGAAGCAAAACAAAAAGATGGAATGCCATAGGAAAGAGTCATCATAATTTTTGGTTTAACATTTTTCACTAAAATTGTTGCATTAATAAAATAAAAGTGCAAACTGATCATATTTACTCATATAGCATGCTCAATGTACAGAATACTGCTAAATCTTAAATAGACTCCAAGGCTGAAGCTCTCCTTTACTTGTTTAAACCTCATGTTCAATATCATGCTGCATGAAAAATCATGTACTATATTAATATTTTAAGATACCCTGGTGAAGAGCTCTGTCCATTTTAGAGGGTTAAGCCACAAATAAAATTTTCTATGGGGACTTATGGCACCACACTTCCTAGTGTAACAAACTCGTGTCAGAAAATTGCCTACCATTTGGCTGTCTGGTCTAACCATTCCTCTCAGCTGCGCACACAACCTTGATGAGAAAAAGGGGAAGAATCTGCAAAGGTAAAGGAAAACATGTAGGCAGGTTAACACTGTTATAATAGAAACAAAATACTTGTGGAGAGTTGATGTCCAAGATGAAGGCTTTATTTAAACAAATATATAATCCACATAAAAATGTCTAGGGCCTGAACCACTGGAAACATATGGACTCAACACGGTCCGTGTTTCGACACTATTGTCTTCCTAAGGGGTCCCTGTAGGTCCTATAAGCAGGCTTGTGGATTAAATACTAAAATTCATTCCCGCTTTTGAGTACATCTCATCATTTGCTTTTAGTACTTAATCCACAAGCCTGCTCATAGGACCTACAGGGACCCCCGAGGAAGATAATAGTGTCAAAATATGGTCCATATGTTTCCAGTGGTTCAGGCCCTAGAAATTTTTATTTGGATTATTTATTTGTTTAAATAAAGCCTTCATCTTGGACATCAAACTCTCCACAAGTTTTTTTGTTTCTGTTGGTTTTCCTTTTGTGGAGGAATTAAGGTCAACTCTCTTGCTTTGTTGATAACACTGTTACAATAACATACAAATGAAACAATGTAACAAAAACTAATCCTGAATTTTGCTTTGTTGTCATTAGAAAAGTAAAACATTGTATATTTCAACTAGGCATTATTCTAAAAGAATACAATTAATATTGAAAAGTAGGCATAGCAAAGTAGTGTTACAAGAAGCAGTAAGCTGAAGTCTGAATGAAACAAAATTCCAGTTTTACATGGTGACATCATAAAAAAGCTGAAAAACAAAAACAAAGGTTAAGATTGTTTTTTCTACTCTACAGGATATTAACTTCAAAATTGTTGAAACAGATGTGACACTGGAATTGATCTTCACAAAGGCTTCTCTTCTACTGTCTCCTCTTCTTGGGCACAGTGCACTAAACATGCAAAGGCACCAGGGTACATGTTGCATAGGGCACAATTCACCTTGTATACTGGTGCTAAAAACTGTTTCAGGACCAGAAGCATGTTCAGAACTCATGGATCAACATTTCCTGTCTGCTAATCTTGCGTGTATGAGATCAGCAGACAGAAAGCACTGGCATGCCAGTTTACAAACCCCCCCCCCCAAAAAAAAAAACACAAAACAACCCACGCATCATGCTTCTGGTGCTGGCAGAGACAGTAAATAGCAGTTGACAAATTGCAGGACAGACCTTTGCGGTTCAGTTTAACTCAGGGGTGTCAAAGTCCCTCCTTGAGGACCGCAATCCAGTCGGGTTTAAAGGATTTCTCCAATGAATATGCATGAGATCTATTAGCATACAATGAAAGCAGTGCATGCAAATAGATCTCATGCATATTCATTGGGGAAATCCTGAAAGCCCGACTGGATTGCGGTCCTCAAGGAGGGACTTTGACACCCCTGGTTTAACCGAAAGAGGCATATGGGGAAAATTATAGTGGCTCGATGAGAGAAGAGAAGGGAGGTGCTACAGAACAGAGACATGACAGCATACAAAGGAATGCGGGCAAAGAGGAAAACGTTTGATCTTGGCGTAAGAGGAAAGAAGAAGCAGGAGTCATATGGTGAAGGGAGACAACTGGGAACACACAAAGGTAAGAGTAGGAAGGAGGCATGAAATGGATAAGGTATTGTAAAATTATGTCCTACCTGTTAATTTTCTTTCCTTTAGAAGCAGCAGATGAATCCAGAGACAAGTGAGCTATATCCCACTTGGCTCTGGATTCATCTGCTGCTTTGCTAAGGAATGTAAAATTATGTCCTACCTGTTAATTTTCTTTCCTTTAGAAGCAGCAGATGAATCCAGAGCCAAGTGGGATATAGCTCACTTGTCTCTGGATTCATCTGCTGCTTTGCTAAGGAAAAAGGGAGTTAAAGAAATGGGAAGGGTAGGAGACAGCTTAAAAGGATGTGGGGGTTGTCCTCCCTCCCTTTCCCCATAAAAAAGAGAGAAGATAATGGTGCTTGCACTATTATCTTCTCTTATAGAGCAGAAACAACGACTCACCACCCCCTCACGTAGAAAAAGTTACTACACATCCGCACACGCCCCTGTAGTAAGTGTGTCTCACCCGGGCCCTGACTCCGCCAACTTTTCGGCAGCTCTTCTCCGCGCTGCCCCAGAGACACCCGCACTCTGACCCTGCCAGCTCACTGAATAGACAGAGCGGGTTGCCAAGCGACTCTACTTTTTTTTTTTTTTAAGCTTCCTGTCACTAGACGCCGCTTCCTCCACTCTCCAGCAACTACCGAAGTAAAGGAATGTGAGGCGAGCTCTCTTCCGCGCATGCGCACCCCCCCATTGCTACGTCACAGCTCGTAAAGCAAAAGTCGCCAGTACTGCGCATGCTTGCGGGACTTCGGCCGTGGCGAACGGGGCATACTGGGAAAAATGCGAAGATGTTTTAGGGGTGTTGGGTGGTGGACGTGTTCTTCTCTTACCTCCTCCGGCTAACGCAGCATGGCGTGTCTATAAAATCGGTCACTGTGACCCTGTGCTTATGCTGGATAGAGATTTTGCCACGCAGGCTGCCAGAACTCTGCGTTGTGGCGCGAAAGGCAAAGAGCGCTACAGTATAGAGGGCAGAAAGATGTTTGGGCGGGGTGTAAGTAGATTAAGGTGGTGTGATTAAGCAGGTTTAGTGATGGGTTTCCGCAGGTCTCGGGCAGTTTTTTAGGCCAGTTTCAAAGGAACTTGCCCAGTCACATTTCTCTGGTCCTTTTGCACTGCAGCTCAGATTTTTAAAGGGAAGCTCTACTTATGATACTGTCTCCACCAGTAACACTTTAGACGCATCACAGACATGCACATGCTGTCATTTTGTTAACATACTTTCCTCACTCTCTCAAGACACCTACACACACATACTCTCTCCTGAAGCTTCTGCTACGTGTGCTGTCAGTGTCCCCTACCTCCTGCAACCAGCTCTTTCTACTATCATATAAAGTTTTGCATGCTCTGTACTACAAAATAGACCTCTCAAATTTTCCCCAACCCAACCCAACATTACTACCGTTGCTCAACACCCCCCCCCCCATACTTCCTCTCTCCTCCCCAAACTCCCGCAACTCAGTTCTACTTCCTGTAAGCAGAGCAGTCCTATTGGTTAGATCCTATCACAAGCTCAGTGATTAGAGTTGCTTTTCAGTGCTCCACCCTCACCACCTTCCCATTGGTTGGATCCTACCACAGTCCCTGCTCTGGAAAGGGGAGTATTGGAGAACTACGAAGGGCTAATCTTTGAAAAATACCCAGACGCTTTAGCCATCCTCCTGGCTCTCAAACTTGAAAGTATAAAAAAAGTCTGTAGAACCTGAAAAAATAAAGATAGTTGGCAATCCCCGGCTTCTGACTCCCGAGCACATCTGATAAGAGTCCCCTAAATCTTTGGATCCTATGTATATGCCTAGTTTGCTTATGCTTCAATTCAGCTCTGTTGCTCTGTTTTTGGAGTTCATCTAACAGTTTCTGGCTTTTTAACATAAAAAGCCAGAATGTAGGTTTCTGTGCACTTTTAAGCTTTTTGGACTGGTTTAGCGGAGAGTATCAGAAAAGTTTCTTGGGCCCGACCTGGAGCTTATGCACTAGTGAAGAGGCAGAAAAAGACCGAGACTGTTTACAGTAACATGGGAGCAGAACAAAGTGCAGAAGCTGATCAGAAGCAGAATGATTTGAACATCTCAGGTGAGTCAGGATAGGTGTAAGAAATTGTGCTTGTCTGGTTAAGTTAGAAAAATAACTCAGAAATCATCTATCAATGCATTAGGTGGGTTGGTACTCTGTAATTACAATGTAGAGCAATGACAATGATATTAAATCTTGACCCTGATACCTATAGCTTAGAAGAATTAGGTTTCCCAGATCTCAGCAAACTACGGGTTGCTTTTGACAACTGTTTTGATTCCCACAACTTTCCTGGGGGGATCCTAGGCAGTCTGGTTTTCAAAATATCCAAAACGAATATACATGAAATTGATTTACATACACTGCCTCCTTGGTGTGCAAATCTGTCTCATTGTAGATATCCTGAAGACCTGACTGGCTGAGGTTCCCCCAGGACAAGTTTGGGAATCACTGAGCTAAGGGCTCAGCTGGGACATGTAAGCATAGGTTTGAAACCCTGCAGGTTGCTTTAAATATTCAAAGAAGGATCTGTCACTTGCCAAACTGCTAAAAGCTGTTGATGTTCCTGCTGTACACTGTTGTTACAAAGGGAGCTTAGGTGTGAAGATTGATTGGAGCCATGCACATTCTTGGACCATGAAGACAGACAGACCCTTGAGCTGTCATGTCAGTTGAAAGAATTCCATGTTTTCTGCTTAGAGTGGTTAGCAATTGGTGGGATATATTTAGAAAGAATTTCATGTTTCCTGTTGACATGAAGGGTGTAATCAAGTGTACAAGTGGGTGATACTTCACATAAAAGATTGAAAAACCTTTAAAAAATCCACAAGACAAGGATTCAATAAAGCAAGGTAAAGTGATGACTTGTGTACCTCACTCATAAAAGACCTGGCAAAATGTATATATGCAAATGTGTATCGGAAAAATCAACTGCAACCTGCACCAACCCAGGCTTTTTACAGGCTGAAACGTGAATCCATGTTAGGTTCTTCATTTATAATAAAGTCCTCTGGCAAATCACTCCTAGCCTAAAAGTAATTTGCCAGAGGACTTTATTATAAATGAAGACCCTAACATGGATCAATGTTTCAGCCTGTAAAAAGCCTTCATCAAACTGGGTCGGTGCAGGTTGCAGTTGATTTTTCCGATGCACATTTGCATATATACATTTGGCCAGGTCTTTTATGAGTGAGGTACACAAGTATGATCCAGTATTGCATCCTTTTTTTTTTTGTTTGTTTGGTACTTGAGTTTTGATTTGTATTGTAAATGGTTTGGATGGCTAAAACCCTTGGGTAGTATATCAATTTTTAATAAAAACTTGAAACTTGTTGAACAGATGTGAAAACAAATCTATCCCATATTTTTCAAGACTTTACTCTTGGTTGTTTTCAAATGTTGGTTTTCATTATTCCTCCCCCCAAAAAATGTAGGGAAGACTTGTGGGAACTGTTTCCAACCCCTCTGTGCTATTGCTATGTTTTTGACTAGATGGAAAGAGGGACAGATGGTTTGAATGGAACAATATCCAAATATTCTGCTGTATTGCAAAGAATAAATTAAAATCAAGTGACATTGTAACATAGTAACATAGTAAATGACGGCAGATAAAGACCCAAATGGTCCATCCAGTCTGCCCAACCTGATTCAATTTAAATTTTTTAAATTTTTCTTCTTAGCTATTTCTGGGCAAGAATCCAAAGCTTTACCCTGTACTGTGCTTGGGTTCCAACTGCTGAAATTTCTGTTAAGACTTACTCCAGCCCATCTACACCCTCCCAGCCATTGAAGCCCTCCCCAGCCCATCTTCCACCAAACGGCCATATACAGACACAGACCATGCAAGTCTGCCCAGTACTGGCCTTAGTTCAATAATTAATCTTATTTTCTGATTCTAGATCCTTGGTGTTCATCCCACGCTCCTTTGAACTCAGTCACAGTTTTACTCTCCACCACCTCTCTCGGGAGCGCATTCCAGGCATCCACCACCCTCTCCGTAAAGTAGAATTTCCTAACATTGCCTTTGAATCTACCACCCCTCAACCTCAAATTATGTCCTCTGGTTTTACCATTTTCCTTTCTCTGAAAAAGATTTTGTTCTACGTTAATACCCTTCAAGTATTTGAACGTCTGAATCATATCTCCCCTGTCTCTCCTTTCCTCTAGGGTATACATATTCAGGGCTTCCCGTCTCTCCTCATACGTCTTCTGGCACAAGCCTCCTATCATTTTCATCGCCCTCCTCTGGACCGCCTCAAGTCTTCTTACGTCCTTCACCAGATACGGTTTCCAAAATTGAACACAATACTCCAAGTGGGGCCTTACCAATGACCTGTATAGGGACATCAACACCTTCTTCCTTCTACTGACTACGCCTCTCTTTATACAGCTCAGCATCCTTCTGGCAGCAGCCACTGCCTTGTCACACTGTTTTTTCACCTTTAGATCTTCGAACACTATCACCCCAAGGTCCCTCTCCCCGTCCGTGCATATCAGCTTCTCTCCTCCCAGCATATACGGTTCCTTCCTATTATTAATCCCCAAATGCATTACTCTGCATTTCTTTGCATTGAATTTTAGTTGCCAGGCATTAGACCATTCCTCTAACTTTTGCAGATCCTTTTTCATATTTTCCACTCCCTCTTCGGTGTCTACTCTGTTACAAATCTTGGTATCATCTGCAAAAAGGCACACTTTTCCTTCTAACCCTTCAGCAATATCACTCACAAACATATTGAATAGGATTGGCCCCAGCACTGATCCCTGAGGGACTCCACTACTCACCTTTCCTTCCTTCGAGCGACTTCCATTAACCACCACCCTCTGGCGTCTGTCCGACAGCCAGTTTCTGACCCAGTTCACCACTTTGGGTCCTAACTTCAGCCCTTCAAGTTTGTTCAACAGCTTCCTATGAGGAACTGTATCGAAGGCTTTGCTGAAATCCAAGTAAATTACATCTAGCATATGTCCTCGATCCAGCTCTCTAGTCATCCAATCAAAAAATTCAATCAGGTTCATTTGGCACGATTTACCTTTTGTAAAGCCATGTTGCCTCGGATCCTGTAACCCATTAGATTCAAGGAAGTACACTATCCTTTCTTTCAGCAAAACTTCCATTATTTTTCCAACAACTGAAGTGAGGCTCACCGGCCTGTAGTTTCCTGCTTCATCCCTGTGACCACTTTTATAAATAGGGACCACATCCGCTCTCCTCCAATCCCCAGGAATCACTCCCGTCTCCAGAGATTTGTTGAACAAGTCTTTAATAGGACTCGCCAGAACCTCTCTGAGCTCCCTTAGTATCCTGGGATGGATCCCGTCTGGTCCCATCGCTTTGTCCACCTTCAGTTTTTCAAGTTGCTCATAAAAACCCTCCTCCGTGAACGGCGCAGAATCTACTCCATTTTCTCATGTAACTTTGCTAGACAATCTCGGTCCTTCTTCAGGATTTTCTTCTGTGAACACAGAACAGAAGTATTTGTTTAGCACATTCGCTTTCTCCTCTTCACTTTCCACATATTGGTTCCCAGCATCTTTTAGCCTAGCAATTCCATTTTTCATTTTCCTCCTTTCACTAATATATCTGAAAAAATTTTTATCTCCCTTTTTTACATTTTTAGCCATTTGTTCTTCCGCCTGTGCCTTCGCCAAACGTATCTCTCTCTTGGCTTCTTTCCGTTTCACCCTGTAGTCCTTTCTGCTCTCCTCTTCTTGGGTTTTTTTATATTTCATGAACGCCAACTCTTTCGCCTTTATTTTCTCAGCCACTAGGTTGGAGAACCATATCGGCTTCCTTTTTCTCTTGTTTTTATTGATTTTCTTCACATAAAGGTCCGTATCCATTTTTATCGCTCCTTTCAGCTTAGACCACTGTCTTTCCACTTCTCTTATGTCCTCCCATCCTAACAGCTCTTTCTTCAGGTACTTTCCCATTGCATTAAAGTCCATACGTTTGAAATCTAGGACTTTAAGTATTGTGCGGCCGCTCTCCACTTTAGCCGTTATATCAAACCAAACCGTTTGATGATCGCTACTTCCCAGGTGAGCACCCACTCGAACATTAGAGATACTCTCTCCATTTGTGAGGACCAGATCCAATATCGCTTTTTCCCTTATGGGTTCCGTCACCATTTGTCTGAGCAGAGCCTCTTGAAAGGCATCCACAATCTCCCTACTTCTTTCTGATTCCGCAGAAGGAACATTCCAGTCCGCATCCGGCAGGTTGAAATCTCCCAACAGCAGAACCTCCTCTTTCCTTCCAAACTTTTGGATATCCACAATCAGATCCTTATCAATTTGCTGCGATTGAGTCGGAGGTCTGTAGACTACACCCACGTAGATAGAAGTTCCATCTTCTCTTTTCAGAGCAATCCATATCGCTTCTTCCTCTCCCCAGGTCCCTTGCATTTCGGTCGCTTGGATATTGATCTTTACATAGAGAGCTACTCCTCCACCTTTATGACCATCTCTGTCCTTCCTAAAAAGATTATATCCCGGTATGTTTGTATCCCATCCATGTGATTCACTGAACCATGTCTCTGTGATAGCAACAATATCTAGATCTGCCTCTAACATCAGGGCTTGCAGATCATGAACTTTGTTGCTTAGACTGCGAGCATTTGTGGTCATCGCTTTCCAGCTATTTTTCAGCGATAATCTCCTTTTTCGTATGGATTTTTGTGTCGTTTCACTTTCCGTTGCAATACTAAGAAATGAGTTGCTGATATTGCTTATGTTGCAGCCTTTACTACTATCACATCTTTTCTTTTGCTGGGGGTGGTCTCTATAATTGTTCTTCGTACATACACCACCCCCACCTTCTAGTTTAAATGCCTAGAAAAATATTGTCTAAATTTCTCTGCAAGGTTTCTTTTTCCTGCTGTAGTAATATGTAGCCCATCAGTGCAATATAGCTTCTTGTCCTTCCATGTATTTCCCCCATCCTCTTATGTACCTGAAGCCTTCTTGATGACACCAGGCTTTGAGCCATCTATTAAAGTCCTCTGTGTTTTTCACTCTTTGTTCTCGCTTTCCATATGCAGGCAGTATTTCAGAAAAAGCTAAAGTGTTTACAAAAGGTTTCACGCCCTCACCAAGCTCCCGAAAAGCTTTCTGTGCTGCAAGTGTGGAGTTGTTGGCCAGGTCATTTATTCCCAGATGGATAACAACATCAGTGTTAAAATCCTTAGTTTCTTCCTTAATTATAGTCTGTATTTGCCCGGAACTCCTGGTAGCTGAGGATCCTGGAAGACATTTCACTATTTTGGTCTCCTCGCCTTGTGTTCCAAGGTTAATGCCTCTGATGATGGAATCCCCCAACAGTAATAGTTTTCTGTTTTTGACCTTTTTATTTGTACTTAGGGTGCGCTTGTTCTCTTGAGTTACCTTCATTGGTTCCAGTCCCACCTCCCTTCTGTTTTCTTGAGTATCGCAGTGCACTAGTGGAGCGAAGGGATTCTGTAGAGGTAATATTTATGAAGGTGGATGTTTCTGTGTTACATGTCGCAGTCTTCCTGAGCCTACTGTGACCCATTCCTGGGCTGTTTTATTCTTTGAGGTAGAGGTGGTAAATTGGTATGATTTTGTGGAGTGATGAAAGCTGCTTTAATTGTATTCAATTCCTGTTTAAGTTTGCAGAGCTCCTCCTTAATACTAGCAAGTTGAAGACAGATGGGGCAAGCCTTAAGCCTCCAAATAGTATGTCTTGGAATTAAAGCACCACAGTGATTGCATAGAATAAAGGTCATCTTGATTGGTTGTGAAGTGACTTGATTTGAGTAGTCCTGATTATTTGGGTCTCTATATATGGTGGGACTATAAGTCTTACCCTTATTCCTGTGATAATATATCAAATTATTAGATATCACTTTCAGCTGATTTTCAGAGGATGGGTTTTTCAGTTTAATCACAAGGTTCTACTGCACTTTGGCAACAATTATTAGTTGGCAGTATATATACCAACCATTAAGAAAGCTATGGCTTGGTAACTAAATACATTAAGTTGACACATGGCAGCCCCTCTGGATAGCTGCCTTAAACTGAGTTCAGTTTTTAGTGAAGTGTTTAATCATTGATAGTGGCGTCCTTAGCTGCTGTTATTGTAGCGATCCATTGCTGTATTGGGCTTCCCCTTTTGCATTGATCTTCAACCTTGCCAGCACAATGTTTTTCTCTCATAATCTTTTTCTTTGCCTAATGTGTCCAAAGTATGAAGTTTGAAGTCTTTTAATTTTTATGCAGTATTATCCCAGGACAAGCAGGTAGCATATTCTCACATATGGGGTGATGCCAGTCATAGATCCCATCACAGACCATCTAAAATGCACTTTAAGAAATTAAGACTGCCCATACCATGCATGCGTGAGTGCCTTCTTACCCACTGCCAGCTTTTGGGACCATCAATTCTTTGTTTTCAGAAGCCATATTTTGGTTTTATCTTCACACACCTTCCTTAGACGTGTATTGTATATGTTTTTAACATGCACCTTTTACCTGCGTGTATTTTCTGCATATATTAATTGTGTATGTTCTATGCCTTCCCATATTATTTCTCTTTAATACTTAAATTTATTTCATTTACCAGTATTATTGAATAGAGTGCTGTTCCCTGTTATGCTTTTGCCTACTAGCACTCCTCTCTGTCGGCGGTTTTTCTCTTGGGGTTGTTGACCTCTCGATAATTTTTAGATTTAGAAATGGTATTGAGGATGGACAACTTCGACCTGAGGCTCCTCTTTGCTTCCCAGGGCCATCGACTTTAACCTCCAGCTCAACTTCAGTTACTTTGGTGCTACTGCCATTGGGGGAACCGCGTAAAAAAGCTAAGAAGTACAAGCACTGTTCCCCCTCCAGTGCTGTTGCAACACGAGCAACTTCACCATCGAAAAGACAACAGATGGATACTTCTACACATGTGCGTTATGTACCAACTATCATACATGTGCAAGTTCCAGTATCACAATGAGCACATTTGTGCCACCTTGCTGCCTACCACACAAGCACTATCTTCACAGCAGCAAGTGCATTCTGTGCCGCCAATTGCACAGGCGCTCCTGTTCCAGCAACAGGTGCCATATATACAGCCGGGCTACTGCAGTTGCACGCTGTGCTAAACCCTGTCAATATGCCTTGACTGAGTTTGAGCAAGGTTAGCGAGATACTGCAGACCACCTGCATTAGGTATGCTTAATAAAGATGTCGATGACACACACCTATCAACTGTGTCTATAGCCACATTGTCATCATTGGGGGGGGGGGAGGAGAAGAGCGTATCATCTGACTTGACATTCCTCTAGACAGCTTTCCCGACAGCCACGTCGATGCTCCTCCCTAGGTCACAGCTCCACTCCTAGAAATCATAGTGCAACCAGATGACCTTCTAGATCTCCCCTCATTACTCTCCACTGTTTCAGGTCTGTGGGACAATATGGTGATGACTATGATTCTGACTTGTCTCTTCATGTTTCTAGCAGATCTGAGTTTGATGATGATTTCTCTGATGACAGTCTTCCAGATTCAGCTTCACTACCTGACAAGACTTTGCCCCCTGTCAGTCTGGTTTTCTCCAAGTTTATCAGACAAATGGGGCATGATCTCCCATTAAAAATGGAGTCTGAAACAGAACCTACTGCAGAATTCAGAGAGGCACTTGACTACAAGGAGTTGCCCAAGCACTGCCTGAAGGTTCCTCTCTACCACCTCATGAAGGAGGTCCTGCTCAAGAACTGGGAATGTCCCCTTCGTGTACCATTGCTCCAAAGTGGTTAGATTCTCTTTACAAGCTTCAATCTGCTCTTGGGTTTGGCAAACCACAGCTACCTGAGCAAGGGATATCGACGCCTTTTTGAAAGCTTCGGTTTGAAAATAATAACACATGCAAAATGACACCAGCGCAAGGTTTTCAAAATTATAATTAAGATTTATTGAATTATTGTTTCTATTTTTCCATTATGAGATCAAAAGACTCAAGCATAATTGCTTAACAGTTGCGCTAATGGGAGATCATTATAGATGCCAAATGCTGGCCTTCTCATAACGGTCTCGTCTTCATATCTCATTTCATTCTATTATATAACTTTTGGCTCAGTGACATCATCAAGTTTAACAACCAATAACATTTCACCAAAGAGGTGGTCTTAAAAGTTGGACAAAATTCCTCCACGTTTAAAAGTTAGACAGAGTTTTAGAACAGTACATTTGATTTCTGAATTAACATTATAACATTATTCAAGAGAATCTACAATTATTAACATGGTGCTGAAAAGTTCTAAGCCTTGGAGGAAAAGAAAAGAATCTGACAGGTCAAATGATATAGCCTTAGCCTACAGGAGGAGGAGGAGGGGCCGGCCTCCCCCTCTCCTCCTAAGCTGACAGTCTCACACACAAAAAGCAGGAGTAGTCTCTGACCTAATCACTCCCAGATGTTGGTTTAGGATTTCTTTAGGTTGCAAATATATATTATGTTTTTCAAACCCTATGCTTTTGTTCAACACAGCCACACAAATCACTCCAGCACTTGCTTGGCCAAGCCTTCCAAACATAATTTGCATTCAAACCTATATTTAATTCAGTTTGGGACACGTTATCCTTCTTTACCAGTCTAAAGCAAGCACATGTGGTATTAATTAACACCATGGCTGCTGGGAGCGGGAAAACTCAGAGAGGACAAAGAAGACAGAAAACTAGTCACTGGCACAAGATGGTGTCCAAAGACAGGACAGATATAGTACAAACAGAGAACCCAAAATGGATTCCATGTAATCATGATTTCCACCATGATTTGGCTCAACAGCAAAGTACATAAACAGATATTATTATGCTTTCCCTTATATTAATTTGTGGTGTGTTTTTTTTCTGGCCTTAGCTACATATTATTCAGATTTTTATTCACCCGTTTTTCCGTACGCTTCTATTTGGGCGTGGTCCTTAACTGACACAGATGTTTGTATCTAACTAGAATTACCCAGAATCATACGAAAAACAGGTGCTTTTGTAGAAAAACTCCACAAAAAATACTGCACTTATCATGTTCTGACATCCATTTCCATTACCGTCCCATAACCATCACCCCCTGCTGGCCATGAGCCACTACTCCTCACTACCACACCAATTGCTAGTAGTGGAATCCTTCTTGAAGAAAGCACACAGCCCCAGAACCTATGCTAGTGCTCCCCTGGGCAGAGAAGGCAGTACACTAGATAAGCTTGGTTGCAGAGTCTTCCAGGGCTCCATGCTCATGAGCAAAATACTAAATCACACATTTTATATGTCCTTTTACATGAAATCCCTTGTCCAGAGTATGTCCACTTATGACAAGTGTATACCCTCTAAACATCTCTCAGCTTATCGGCATCTCAAGCATGACCTAGAAACCAGAAAATATATGATGCCTTCAATGTTGCGTCTCGCACCTAAGCAGTGTCCATTGCTATGCACAGGCAGGCTTGGCTCAGAATCTCTGATCTGGATGCCAGTATTCAAGACCGTCTTTCCAACATACCGGTGAGGACTTGTTTGTAGATGAGGCAACTCAAAAGACATACTGAGTGTATGACCATTTTCTCCTCCTCAAAAGCTTAACAATCTCAGCAGCCTAAGCAATTTTCAACTTCCTACAGGTGTTTCTTCATACCATTCCAGAAATAAATACAGTACACCTCCTGTGTCTAAGTGAAATCTACCCAAAGACAACTGAGGCAACAGAAAACTGTGCCTACTCAACTGAAGCAGCAGCAGTCATTTTGACTCCCTTCTAGAGAACTTAGCTGGTGTATCTCAGCCTTCACCTCACACTCTCCCAATAGGAGGCACGCTCGTCCATTACCAGCAGTGCTTGACCCTCATACCATAAGATCATTGGGCCCTTTAAGTGGTGAGTCGGAGCTATGTCCTTCATCTGCGGAAGAAACCACCAAACCTCCATCTAGAGAGTGTTCTTTCAACTCCCATTAGAGAGCCCTTCTTCACTATGAACTCTCAATCCTCCAGCTCAATGCAGTAGAAAAAAACAGCAACATTACGCTGGTCCACAGCCCTGACGCAGCCTGAGGGCGAAATGGACAGCTAGCTTAACATTGGCGAAGGGACTAGCAGAGACAGCAGGAAAGATTGAGTAACAACGACTTTCACTGCCTATTTTCAACAAACCCTGCCCAGGATCTAAAAGTTAAGTCCCTGTTTTAAGAACTATAAGTTTAAGAACTACAAGTATTTTTGATTAACAGGGCAGGAGGGAAGCATGAGCCAGTGAGGTTAATTCCCTTTCTAGTGTGATTGCAAAACACATACAACACACTGGGATCTGAGGCTCAGCCCCTTTGATAGTAACTAAAAAGGATTTAAGTTCAGGAGCTATTCATAGTGGATTTACACCTCTGGATAACTTGGACTAAGAAAATTGAAATGACATTTGAGAAGGGTATTTTTTGAAATGAAGATATAGGGTTTCACATACAGATAGTTTATATGTACCTTAATAATTATTCAAATGTAACGAGTGGCTGTGAGTGACTGTATGGGATCCCATGAGTGATTATGTGTGTAAATGTATGTTCAAACATGAGAGTTGGTTTTGAAAACATATTTTATATATTTTAAACCTAAAGAAATCCTGAAAAGTACCACATCTGTAGTTTAACCTATCTGACCTTTCAGCTAGCCTACCATAGAAACTCTCTTCAGTCTGTAGCTGTAAAGGGAGGGCACTTTTGGCACTTAGGAATGTGGTTCAGTGAAACTTGAAGCTGTTAGTTTTCCAAGCATGGGTTCTGCAAACACAGAAAGGCTGTCAGATTTAAACTTTGTGTTGCGCATTCAGAAATTGATGTAAACAAAAATATGAGTTGTAAAACTTTTCTTTGAGCTGGTTAACTATGTTAAAAGGAATTTTCTTTGTTCAAACCTAAGGACAGCCTCTGTTGGCTGATTGGTCGATAAGGAGTGATGTCATACTGGTCAGTGTGAAGGTATAAAGGAACGCACCAGTATAGACTCTTTGAGACCATGTAGTGTTTCAGGAGAGGTGCAGTTTTCACGCCTGAAGGGTCTCCATTACATATATGCCTGCTTATCCTGGGATAAAGCACAGTTACTTTCCTGTAACAGGTATTATCCAGGGACAGCAGACAGATAGATATTCTCACAACCTGCCCTCCTCACCTTCTTGGCTTCTTAGCTTTGTTACTGAACTGGTGGTCCTGCGAGCTGGCAGCAGGCAGGAAAGTACCTGTGCATGCGCGGTGCGGGCATTCTTTTAATTTCTTAAGGTGACAGTGCATTCTGTCCCTGAATAACACCTGTTATAGGTAATTAACTGTGCTTTCTTCTCCAGCACCATAATTCAGACATCAATTTTCTACCTGTCATGTTTCTTTACTTTCATAACGTATGACTATTGAAAATACCATGTCTTGGACAAGTGAAATCCTTTTTTTTTTTTTTTTTTTTTTAAACTTAAACTATATGCATGCAGTTTGAAAGGTGCTTATTCCTCCTTTGCCTGTGACAGTGGACAGTGCGGTGGTTCTTTGCATTATGTTGCATTGTTCAGAAGTGTTTCTTCAGTTGTATTAAGTTTAAATTTTTATTTTTAAAGTTTCCCCTTCTCCAGCCAAGCAGCGAGCCAAAATGGATGACATAGTTGTGGTGGCCCAGGGAACCCAGACCCTGCGAAATGTGAGCACAGACCCCGAGGTCATCAAACTACAGGAGATTCCAACTTTCCAGCCACTCTTAAAAGGTGGGAAGCCTCTTAACTTTCCATTTTTTTAATTTTTTTTTATTTATTAACTCTCCAGCCTGGCATGGGCTAGAGATTGTGAAGTGGATGTGTAGAAAATCTCTTGAATAGTCCTTTTGTAATGTTGTTATACTGAAAGAAAATTGAAAGACAAAAAGTATTTATCATAATCCAATAAAAAAGGTAACAACATACAGTATTTCTTCACTAGATTAGGGAACCTATTAGCTCTTTACTAAGGTCAGAACAGAATGATCCAAAGATGGTAGTTTGCTAAAGAAAAGGGGTTGGGAACAGATTTGCCTCTATTTCATGCATTCAGGTAGACTAATGTGGTGCACACAGTTTTCTCCTAGTATTCCTCTGTCATTTGCTAGTCCTAAGATTGTAAAATGCTAAGTACCACAAAAGAGTCCAACAGGAAGAAGGCCCACAAACGAAGTCCAAGCAGAGAAAGCAGTGGGACAGGACAAAAAGCTTTCCACCAGAGCCAGCTGGATAAAATCAGTGATCTTTTATTTCAGTTCAAAAAAGCATGTAGTGAAAGTAGACCCGACACAGCACTGTATTTCGGTGTAGCAGTCCACCTGCATCAGGGGTCACTGTGAGCTTAACATTACTGAAACTGACATAATTTCTTGAAAAAGGTAAAAGCATCAATCCCAAAAAAGGGGACAAATGGAAGATGACAAGCCTGTGTGCACATGTAAAGCTGCTAAACAGATAATGGGGAGATCCAATAGTTTTGTAGTGGAAGGAAACGTGACCTCCTTGTGGTATCATAAGACTACCTCTGGGGATTCTATTTTGACAGACAGTATCAAGAGCAACTGGAGATCGCTCCTGCCTTGAGGCCACTATATCATGAGAGTACACAGGTAAGGGCATGGGAGTGGGATAGGGGAGGGGAAATTAAGCAGGTTGGAGGCTTCATCGGGGGAGGGGGGGATTATGATTCAGAAGAGGCTTGATTGTAAGGAGGTGGGGATGTGCTTGAAGGAAGAGAGAGAGAAGCTCACACAACCCTCATTCTCCGCTTGGGAGCATCAGGCCACAGCTGCAAGGTGACTCTCAAGCAGCATTATTCTTTTAACACAGGATTTAGCAACCTGTGGTACTGAGATGACACAGGTTGTTGAATCCCACAGTAAATTAAGGTATGGTAAAAGATCACCTTTAACTGCACCAGGTACGTTAGATAGATTGTGAGCCCACCGGGACAGAGAGGGAAAAATGCTTGAGTACCTGATTGTAAAAACCGCTTAGATAACCTTGATAGGCGGTATATAAAATCCTAATAAACTTGAAACACCTTGATAAACAGCCCCTCACCCCCCCTAAGTAAAACTGGCTTACTCTCTTGTTTTAGATTTTTCAGGGATGCTGGCATTTCCTTCTAAGCTGACATGAGTAAACTTTTTTGTCATGAGCAAAGGACTGAGTTGACAAGAACGACATTTTCCATAACATTACTTTGTGAGCACTTCTTACAGATATAAAAACACCGACACACAAACACTCACAAGGAGGTTGAAATGAGCCTTTCCATATTTGTTCACCTATACTTTATAGCTACTCTGAATTTTACTCAGATACTAGGGACCAGATTCTCAAAACTTAATGTGCCCTTAACACGGTCGTTAAAACGGTTCCAGCCGGTTTAGCATGCCAGTATTTTACCAGCTGATTATCAAACGGTCTTTTCGAAGCTTCCTAGCAGTCTCTGACTCTGCAATGCAAATGTAGTACAACAAAGTCATTAATATTAAAATGGAAGTAAAATGGGTTCATCAATAGTTAAAGGAGCACTCCAGGTGATTCTCTGTTGTCGCCAGGTGATTCCTTAAGCTTGTTGTGCCATATCTGTGGCCCACATTTTCTGACAAGGTCTGAGCTGTCATAGCCTTACTTTCTGGTCAGTGCCTGAGTGCTGATTGGCTCAGACACTGACAGGAAAGTAAGGCTTGACAACTCAGATCCGCCTTCCCCCCTCCCCCGGAAATGAAAAAAAACACAAAAAAACCAAATTGAAGGATGGCAGGAGGGATGTCTTCTGCTACTGGTGATTCTTACCCCCCCCCGACAACCCCCTCCCTCCCAGCAGGAGGGATATCCTCTCCCTCCTGCTGGCTGGGTCCCCTGCCCCCTTGACATCTTTACACCCCCTGTACCTTTCTGACACTGACCGGCTGGAGGGATTCCTACTCCTTCCAGCTGGCAGGTCTACCTCTTCAAATGGGTGGGTATTCCCCTTCCCGGTGCATCCTGAGATGCACTGGGGAGGGACCCAAGGTGCTTATTGGCCTAGGCGCTTAAGGCCCCTCCTATGGGAGGCCTAAGTTGGGTTCTTGGGGGGGGGGGAGGGAATCACCAGCGGTGGAAGGGAATGGGTATCCCTCCTGATGGGGAGTTTTTTGAAGGGAAGGGGTGGGAATCAGTGGCAGTGGGAGGGAGTGGGCATTCCTCCTTCCGGGTTTTGGTTTCCAGTGGGGGGGAGAGGTGAGAATCACAGGTGGCAGGAGGGAATAGGCATCCCTCCTGCAGATTTTTTTTTTTTAATGGGGACAGATATTGTGCATGTGTAACATATGCACAACATTTGTGCTCATTAAAAAAAATAAATAAATAAAATTCTTCCTGCCCTGAATAGCTGAGTGGCAAGAGGCTGCTTCACGGCTTCCCATGCCGCTCAGCTGTTAGGTCTTCCCCTGCCAGTTCTGCACATGTGTGCAATCACTTTTACAATGACTGATTGGATGGGGTTATGGCAGACCTCCACAAAACTCATTTGCATGCAAAATTGTTTTAGTATTGATCGCTGTTTTCAAACTGGAAAATTTATCAGTGCCACAGCTATCCACAGGATTTTAACAGTGATTTTAGAGCATCTGGCCCTTTATCCTCTCCTTCCCCTTCCAGCATGTGCCTTTTTCTTTATCCCTTCCTTCTATCCAGTGTCTGTCCTTTCTCCTCCCCACTTCTTTCCAGTCTCTCTGTCGCTCTCTCGCACCTTCCCACTACTGCTGCTGCTGCTTTCCTGAACCCGAGGCAGCAAACTGAAATCTAGCCATTGTGGGACCTCCCTGCAGCTGCTGGCTCTACTCTAGAGAATGACACGGGACAAATTTGACCCTGCAAGAACTCAATTTATCCCAGGACAAGCAGGCAGCCTATTCTCACATATGAGTGACGTCATCCATGGAGCCCGGATGCAGGCAGCCTTGCAAGTAGACTTGTTTGAAGAAACTCAGAAGTTTTGAGTCAGCCGCACCGCGCATGCGTGAGTGCTTTCTCGCCCAGCACAGGGCAAGTCTCCTCAGTTCTCAGTTTTCTGCGGAGCAGAGAAGTCCGTCTTTGACGCTCTGCGCTGAACTTAGTTCACTTCGTGCCTTCTAGTTTCAAGTTTATTGATTTTTAATATACCGACCATCAGTATCTAGCCGGTTTACAATAAAATGCTAAAATAGAGATAAAAATGATACTTAAAAGTAATGTCTATGAAGAGAAAGGGAAGTGAACATTGAAGACATTGACAAGACAAACTTGAAAGTGATGATTAAAAGGGAGGAGTGGGGTAAAGTTACATTGTTGGAGATAAGAAGAGAAAGAAAAAAAAAAAAAGGAAGGGGGTTTAAAGGAAATGGAAAGAAAGGGAAAAATCATTAGGGATAGGATCACTTCTTGAAAGCGGTTGGTTGATTAGATATTCAAGAGTAATTGAATGCGTCTTGGAATAAAAACATTTTTAGGTTAGTCTTAAATTTATAGATTAATTTTTCATGATGGAGATGAGATGGTAGAGCATTCCATAGGGTTGGGGCTACCACTGAAAAATTTGATTTCCTAGTATAGAAAAATTCCTTTATAGAAGGGATGGAGAGTAAGTTCTGGTCAGCTGATCTGAGAGTTTGTGAAGGGCGCAAGAGAATAAGGAACTTATCGAGGAAAGAAGGTTGATGGGAAAGTTTAATTTTAAAGACCAACAAGATAGTTTTGTAGGTAATGCGATGTGTGATGGGAAGCCAGTGGGCTTCTTTCAGAAGAGGAGTGACATGATCGTATTTCCCTAATTTGTATATAAGTTTTATTGCCGTGTTCTGAATTAGCTGTAGACGTTGCAATTCTTTTTGAGTAATTCCATTAAAAAAAAGAATTGCAATAGTCAAGATGAGAGATAACTAAGGAGTGAATAAGGGTCGTGATTGCTTCCGTGTCTAGAATAGATGTAAGGGAACATATGAGTCGAAGCTTGTAAAAACAAGTTTTTACCACAGAGCTAATTTGGTCATGAAATGTTAGGTCTTTATCTATAATTACCCCAAGTAATTTTATTTTTGTTTCTATTTTTACGGGGTAGGATTTAATGAATATCTTTCCTATTATTGTTTCGTTGTTTTTGGTTGGAAAGAGTAGACCACATGATTTATCGAGGTTAAGAGCGAGTTTATTAGCATGAAGCCAGTCACTTATCTTGTCTAGTTTATTGTTAATTTCTTGAATTTCTGAGATATTTGAAGTATCAACGGGGTGGAGTAATTGAATATCATCAGCGTAAGCGAAGATTGTGAAACCAATTGACTGTGCTAGAGTGAGGAGAGGGGACATGAAGATGTTGAATAGCAAGGGAGAAAGAATGGAACCCTGTGGGACGCCGTACGTTTGAGCGACTGGTGGTGAGGTTTCCTCCTTTGAGTGAACTTTAAAGCTGCGGTTGTTGAAATATGAGGTGAACCATAAGAGAGCCGATCCTGTAAGGCCGCAGTCTTTGAGTCTCTCATCGCAGCTCGTGTTTTATTTTACTTATTACCCTGTTGCTGTGCTTTTCTTTTGGTCATTGTTAAAAAAAAAAAAAAAAAAAGTTCAATTTTTTTGTCAACTGACTGGCGGGGCCTGTTGCACACCCTCAGTCTGCGGGCTTCGACTTTGTGGCGGCTATCTTTCCTTCTATGTCCCAGCCGGTCACGGGCTTCAAGAAGTGTAGCCAGTGCCAGCGTGCGATCTCTCTCACTGATCCACACTGCTGGTGCTTTCAGTGTCTGGGGCCTGACCATTGCCCGGAGTTGTGCGTTAGCTGTGCTACCCTTCAACCTCGAGCCCTCAAACAGCATCGAATTCAAGTAGAAAAGATTTTTGGTATCGAAACCTCTGCTACACCCTTGACCTCCGATTCGGTCAGGCCTGCTACGGGGGGGTGTCCTGCCTCCACGACTTCGACCTCGACTCTCATCAGACCTTCCTCGTTTGGAACGTCCTTAACCTCGAGTAAATCTGCCAAGTCTTCTCCTGAGCTTCCCCTCAGGACAGATACCTCAACAGACAGTTCCAGCGGTGGTCCTCAAGCTACCCAAACATCATTCCTCTAAATCGAAGCATTCTTCCTCTTCATCCGCGGAGCTTTTAGCCTCAGCAAGTGGTCTAGTTTCAGATTCGGATCCACAATTGCAGGCTACCATCCAGACCATTTTAGAGCAGGAATTGGTTCAGTTACTGACCAAATATAGTCCTGCCTCGACTCTGCTTTCTGCAGTCCAGCCTGGGCACTCAGCAGTCTCACAAGAGGTCGAGTCCTTGCCTGTGCCTCGAGCTGAATCCACACACTCTAAGCAAGGAGTCCAGTCTTTGCGAGTGTCTGGTCTGGAATCTTCACACTCTATGGAAGGAGTCGAGTCTTTGTGAGTGTCTCGTCTGGAATCTTCACACTCCATACAAGGAGCTGAGTCTTTGGGAGTGCTTTGAGATACCTCGATCCAGACCACAGAGTCTATGGAACTTCGATCTACAGCTTCCAGCCCAATATCCTTACATAAGGCATTGCCTGTTTCGAGGCATAGGGCGAAGTCTCCTTGACCTCGCACAAGACTTGCTTCCAGGCAGCACTCTCATCGCTGGTCAAGGCCTTCATCGAGGCGCAGGTCCTCCTCCAGAGAGAAGCTTCCTCATCCAGGCCTTCTAGCTCTTTGAGGCCTCCAATTCTGCAATCCAGGACACCAATAGCAGAACCTGAGGACTCCGCTTCTCCCAGTGCCTTGTCCCAGTCTGCTTATTCCTTCTCTCAAGATCATTAATACTAGACGACAATTTATTTTTTCCATTACGGCCCCTCAAGTCTGGAACTCTCTTCCAATCTATTTGAGAGAAGAACACAATCTTGATAAATTTAAGACTAATTTAAAAACATTTCTTTTCAAAGATGCTTTTGAATGATAATTCTCACCCTTGGATTTATTAATTATGATGATTTTGATTAATGAATTTTATATCCCCTACCTTGTGTTTTTTCCCTGACTATTCTTTTTGTAATACTTTGTAGTTCAAATCCCTTTTTCCCTTTTTTCTTGTTTGTGAAGTTTGTGAATAGTCTGGTTTGATTTTAAGTCTATGTTAAATATTGTATTACTCTTTAATATTGTAATTTTTAATGTTTATTATTTATGTTCATCGCTTTGAAGTATGACCAAGCGATTAATCAAAAACACTAATAAACTTGAAACTTATTCGCTGGGATATCAATACTCCAGGGAGGCTTCGCCTTCATTTTCCACTCGAGGCGCCTCGAGGTCATCGAGACCCTCTCGAGGCCATCCTCTTGCGGATCAATTGTCCTTTTCCTCCTTCCTCCGTCAAATGGCTGAGGACCTGGATCTTAAATTGGACTCTGGTTCTAAGTACTCTAAGGAGTATTTTAGAGGAAATGAGTATGTCTCTTAACAGGCTTATTTCTCAAGCTTTCAAATGAAACCTGGAGACTCCTTATGCCATCCCTTCTGTTCCAGGCAAGTTGGAATTGAGGTATAGAACTGTACATTGCAAGGGCTTTGAGAACTCAAAACTATTTCATCAGTCCCTTCTTGTGGAATCTTCCTTAAAGAGGAGTCATCCTTCCAGAGTCTATGTTGCTGTACCTCCTGGCAGAGAGGGCAGGACCATGGACAAGTTTGGCCATCGTCTTTATCAAAATTTGATGATGGCCTCCAGGGTTTTCAATTATAATTTTATCTTTACTACTTATTTCAAGTATTTTATTGATATACTTCCTGGGTTTTCTAAAGACCTTGGTCAACACAGGCTTTTAGAATTCCAGCAAGTCATTAGCAAGTCATTAGCAAGTCATTAGCAAGTCATTAGCACAACTCAGTTTACACCTTGTTCAGTCATCTTATGATGCTTTTGAACTTTCCTCGAGGGTCACTTCTTTTTCAATAGCGATGTGCCGCCTTGCCTGGCTTTGCACCATTGATATGGATCCCAACATTCAGGATCGTCTGGCCAGTATTCCTTGTGAAGGCAGTGACCTCTTTGATGAATCGATAGAGGCCGCCACCATGAAGTTGTCTGAGCATGAGAAATCTTTTGCTTTCATTGTCAGACCAAAGCCTAAGCCAGCTCCTTCCAAGCCTTCTCGACCTCTTCCATCCTATCAGAGGTGTTATCCTCTGAGGGCAGCTCCTTACACTCGAGCACCTCCCAAGAAACCACAACAGCAGAAGCAACAGAAACCTCAGCCTTCTGCTGCACCAAAGTCTTCTCAGCCTTTTTGACTATCATCTACTAATAATCTACACCCCAGAGTACTTCGGGAATTGAGAGATGTCCTAGCAGAACCGTTAGCTGAGCTTTTTAATCTTTCCCTAAGCAAGGGAAAAGTTCCCTTGGACTGGAAAACTGCCAACGTTATTCCGCTCCATATAAAGGGATGCAGGTCAGAGGCCGAAAATTACAGACCAGTGAGTCTCACATCAATAGTATGGAAACTTATGGAAACATTGATCAAAATCAGATTGGACACGTTTTTAGATGACAAAAGACTAAGGGATCCCCACCAGCATGGCTTTACTAAGGTAAAGTCTTGTCAATCCAATCTGATAAACTTTTTTGACTGGGTGACAAAAAAACTGGAAAAGGGTGAGTCCCTGAATATCGTGTATTTAGACTTCAGTAAAGCTTTTGATAGTGTCCCACACAGGAGGTTATTGAACAAGATGAACACGATGGGCCTTGGAGAAACACTAACAGCATGGGTAGAAGACTAGCTTAGCGGCAGACTTCAAAGGGTGATGGTAAACGGTACTCCCTCAAAAACGTTGGAAGCCCGATACTATTCAATATCTTTGTAAGAGATCTGCCTCAGGGACTTCGAGGCAAAATTACATTATTCGCCAACGTTGTGGGCAGTGCAGCAGAACCTAATGGTGCAACCATGCCTGACACCATGGAACAGGACCTACTTTTACTAGAACAATGGTCCAGTACTTGGCAACTGAATTTTAATGCCAAAAAATGTAAGGTAATGCACCTTCGTAACGTAAATCCATGCAGAACGTACACCCTGAATGGTGAAAACCTAACGAGAACTGCAGCAGAACGGGACTTGGGAGTAATCATCCAGGATGATATGAAAGTTGCCAATCAGGTGGAGAAAGCGTCAGCAAAGGCCAAACAAATGGTGGGATGCATTAGAAGAAGCTTTATCAGCCGAAAGCCTGAAGTTATACTGCCGTTATACAGATCCATGGTGAGACCTCACCTGGAGTACTGTGTTCAGTTTTGGAGGCCACATTATCAAAAGGATGTGAAGAAAATGGAGTCAGTTCAGTGAATGGCCACTAGGATGGTCTCAGGACTCAAAGATCTCCCATATGAAGAACGTCTGAACAGGCTACGCTTATATTCTTTTGAAGAGCGCAGAGAAAGGGGGGACATGATAGAAACATTCAAATACATCACGAGCCGCATTGAGGTGAAGGAAGAAATCTATTATCTTATGGGTCCCACGGCGACAAGAGGGCACCCTCTAAAACTCAGGGTGGGAAGATTTCATGGGGACACCAGGAAATACTTCTTCACCGAAAGGGTAATTGATTGATGGAATGGTCTTCCGCGTCAGGTAGTTGAGGCCAGTACCAAGCTCGACTTCAAGGGACGATGGGACTGTCTGGTGGGGGTCACTCCAGAGGAATGCTTAAAAGATAGATTCTCGAGGAGGGAGGAATCTTGAGTGGGCAGACTTGTTGGGCCGTCGGCCCTTTTCTGCTGTCATACTCTGTTTCTATGACCTTTTGTAGGCAGATTTGTGGAACCCTATGAGGAAAGATACTAATAATTTGGAACATGGACTGGGTAGGCTTTTATGATCTGATCCTGCAAATGACAAAACAAGATCGTTTCGATAAGCTGGAGTAAGCTTTGACTTCAACTCCAGAACTTAGAACCTAATGATAGTACCAGTCAGACTTCTATGGTCTATGTCCCAGAAGTACCGGTCAGACTTCTACGGTCTATGTCCCAAAAATAAAAAAAAATAAAATAAAAAATACACAATTAACCGTGAATGTATAATTTGTGTGGCTGTTGGTCAGCCTAGATGGAATGCTCAGGTCTTTATCTGCTATTGTTTACCATGGGACTCATACTCAAAACAATAAAACTCGGAAAAATTGAAGGGAGACAGATTCAGAACAAACGTTAGGAAGTTCTTCTTCACTCAGAGGGTGGTGGACACCTGGAATGCGTTTCCAGAGGAGGTGGTAGAGCAGAGTACGATTTTGGGCTTCAAAATGGGCTTGGACAAGTTCCTGAAAGAAAAGGGGATTGAAGGGTACAATTAGAGGGTTACTATACAATGCAAAATGCTTTAGAGTAATAGATCGCTTACAGGTCATTGACCTGGGGGGCTGCCGCGGGAGCGGACTGCTGGGTGTGATGAACCTATGGTCTGACTCGGCAGAGGTGATGATTATGTTAATACATCCAAAAACCAGCCTAAGTCAGTTCTTGGACGACCTAAAAGACAGGTCATCCAAGTGCCAATAATCGAAACAGGTTTTTGGACATATCCAGAGACTTTTTAGGCCTCTGAATCCTACTGTGCACCCAGAACTCAAAGGGGCAGATTTGGAGGAGTGGGAGGTGGGCAGAATTTGGGCCGACCTAGACTTAGTTGTCCTGCAGCAATCAAAAGTTTTACGAGGCTGCCTGGACGGAACTTATACCTTGTGACTTAGACAAAATTAAAACATGTATAAATGCCAGACTGGGTTGCTGCTTAGCTGATTGTGGCAAGGAATCTCGGTGCTGTGATCAGTTTAGCAGCCGCGGCTGGGAACACGGCCCCCCCTCCCCCCCGAATGTCCACGGTAGGAGGAGTGTCCAATTCCTCCTGCCGCCATCCTCCAAGACATCTCCTGACAGAAGGGATGCCCAGTCCCTCCTGCCGGACACCCCCCCCTTGCAAAAATCCTCGGCAGGAGGGATGCCCATTGCTGGGAGGGGTCTTTACGGTGGGGAGGGTACCTCCTGATGACAATCTTTGTGGTGGGGGGCGCAGTCCGGCAGGAGGAACTGGGCATCGCTCCTGCTGCTGATCTTTATGTGGGGAGGGGAATGGGTTCCCCGATTCTCTAACTGGTGCTTATGACAGATGCCGGTTAGAGAATCATGGTGTTAAGCAAAGGATTGGCCCCTTCCATGTCTAAAAGGTCTTGTTTTGGGCGTTTGGGATTTGGACAAATTTTTGGTAGAGAATACGGTTTAAAGATAGACGTAGTGGTGGTTTGTGCGATTAAATGCTTGGACATACAGGTAGGTCGTTTTTGAAAAGAAACCAATTTTGGACATACTTTTCAAGAATGGACATTTTCCTGCTGCTGACTTTGGGCAACTAGCAAAATTGCTGAGGCTTCAGAGAGGTGCTGTGGGTTTTTTTTTTGTGTGTGTGTGTGTGATGCTGTTATATTGTACAGTGTGGCATGATATGGGAGTACACTGGCAACAATGGCTTTAGTAAAATTGGCCACCCTCAAAGTATGGTTTTTCACTTTATTTTACTTGAAGTACCGTATTTTCGCGGATATAACGCGCGCGTTATACGCGATTTTACCTACCGCGCATACCCCTCGCGCGTTATAAGCCTGAGCGCGGTATAGAAAAGTTTTTAAACATAGTTCCCACCCCGCCCGACGCCCGATTCACCCCCCCAGCAGGACCGCTCGCACCCCCACCCCGAACGACCGCTCGCACGCGCTCCCACCCGCACCCGCATCCACGATCGGAGCAAGAGGGGGCCCAAGCCCTCTTGCCCGGCCGACTCCCCGACGTCCGATACATCCCCCCCCCCCGAAGGACCGCCGACTTCCCGACAATATCGGGCCAGGAGGGAGCCCAAACCCTCCTGGCCACGGCGACCCCCTACCCCCACCCCGCACTACATTACGGGCAGGAGGGATCCCAGGCCCTCCTGCCCTCGACGCAAACCCCCCTCCCTCCAACGACCGCCCCCCCCCAAGAACCTCCGACCGCCCCCCCAGCCGACCCGCGACCCCCCTGGCCGACCCCCACGACCCCCCCACCCCCCTTCCCCGTACCTTTGGAAGTTGGCCGGACAGACGGGAGCCAAACCCGCCTGTCCGGCAGGCAGCCAACGAAGGAATGAGGCCGGATTGGCCCATCCGTCCTAAAGCTCCGCCTACTGGTGGGGCCTAAGGTGCGTGGGCCAATCAGAATAGGCCCTGGAGCCTTAGGTCCCACCTGGGGGCGCGGCCTGAGACACATGGTCGGGTTTGGCCCATGTGCCTCAGGCCGCGCCCCCAGGTGGGACCTAAGGCTCCAGGGCCTATTCTGATTGGCCCACGCGCCTTAGGCCCCACCAGTAGGCGGAGCTTTAGGACGGATGGGCCAATCCGGCCTCATTCCTTCGTTGGCTGCCTGCCGGACAGGCGGGTTTGGCTCCCGTCTGTCCGGCCAACTTCCAAAGGTACGGGGAAGGGGGGTGGGGGGGTCGTGGGGGTCGGCCAGGGGGGTCGCGGGTCGGCTGGGGGACGGGCGGAGGTTCTTGGGGGGGGCGGTCGTTGGGGGGGAGGGGGGTTTGCGTCGAGGGCAGGAGGGCCTGGGATCCCTCCTGCCCGTAATGTAGTGCGGGGTGGGGTTAGGGGGTCGCCGTGGCCAGGAGGGTTTGGGCTCCCTCCTGGCCCGATATTGTTGGGGAGTCGGCGGTCCTTCGGGGTGAGGGTGCGAGTGGTCCTGCCGGGGGGGGGATGTATCGGACGTCGGGGGGGGCATCAGGCTTTCAGGATGGGGACAGACCTTCAAGGGGGGACAGGACTTCAAGGGGGGACAGTGCACGGAAGTCAGGGGGGGTGAACGGAGAGTCGGGACAGCGCACGGAAAGTCAGGGCGGGCGAAAGGAGCGTCGGGCATCATGCGCGTTATATGCCTGAGCGCGGTATAGAAAAGTTTTGGTACATATCATCGTGATTTCTGCGCGCTATACCCCTGTGCGCGTTTTACACAGGTGCGCGTTATATCCGCGAAAATACGGTATATAATAGATGACCCAAATTTTATATTATTTGGGCAAATTAAATGAGATCTTAGATGGCTTATGTCGGCTGTGGGAGAATCCTTGAAAAAGCAATTTTGTGAAACATGTCAGATTAAAATCTTCCCAGACCGTAGACAAGGGCACTTTAAAGATAAGTTCAAGATATTTATTTATCAAATATTTAAAGCACTAACCATTAGGTGGAAATATATTATATTTAAAAGAAAAACTGTCTAAAAATAATATATTTAAGGATCTATGATGATAAGGCACATAAAGCTAAACCACAATGAGATATTTTGAGTGGTGACGGATCTGTGAGAGGATTCACTGATCAGCGTTCGATACTGCCAGTGAAAACATCATGATAAAGATTGGGAAGCAAGATGGCGGCAGTGACGGATCTGTGAGAGGACGCTCTGATCAACATTTGATACCGCCAGTGAAAACAGCATGGTAAAGGGAAGCAGGGTTCAGTCCCAGGCAACCTGGCTTCCCCCCCCCCCTCTATGGTATCGTTTCAGCTGGAGAGTTTCCTCTTACCAGCTGGTGTTAAAAAAGATCTCCAGGGTAGTAACAGGCAGTTAACAGGAGATTTCGTATGCAGCATGGTTGTTACCACACTGAGCTCCAAGGTTTCCAAGAGTCCACTTCAACCCGGAAGTGAAGCAAAGAAGCAGATGAGGAGCTCTATTGCGGATACCGGTGAAGTTGCCGACTATAGCCCTACTTCTGGGACATTGCTTGTTTCTTCACCCACCGTGGTGGGACAGCCAGCTGGGTAAATCTGTGCTGAAGCAACAGGGGGATGGCCTGAGGAGGTTTCTCTGAGGTCTCAACCTGATGCAACTATTGCCAAAGAAGCTGAAATTAATAGCTCTACCAGGTTGAAGAAGAGACCTGAAAGGATAACCCTAGAAGAGGTATGGGAAGATGTTAATACTCTGGAGGTGAAATTGACTGAGCGATTGGATAGTGTGTTGCAACTGCCTGAAGTGGTACAGTCTCACATTAAATAGTCTGGGGACTTTGTTATCAAGGCTGACTCCCAAGTTCAGGAATTGGGAAGATCCACTGAGGGGATACATACGACTCAATTAACTTTGGTAAAGGACAATTTGAATATTCATCAGGGAATTGAAAGACTGGACAATTATGAACGCAGGTTGAATTTAAGATTTTTGAATTTCCCACAATCTTCACTATTACTATCTATTGAAATGCTTAAGAAATATTTGAGAGAAGTTCTACAAATTCCAGCTGAGTCTATGCCACCAATAACTAAAGCCTATTATATTAACTTGGGTAGTCCACTGAAAAAAACAGTAGCAGGCCAGACCTAGGGGATCTTACTTGGCTTATTGGAGAGTTCTAATAAGGTTTTGAACAAAGCATACCTTATTGCCACATTTGCATTAGAGTATGACAGGGAATTGGATTCTCCGAATGTATTTCCATTTTAAGGATGTAAAATTTATGGGTAATTCTGTTTTGGTATTTCCTGATCTTTGTAGGTCCACTCAGCAGAGAAGAAAGGCTTTTTAGCTCTTAAATCACAGGACTTTTTTTTCCTGCAATTTCTGTGTAAATGTATTATTAAAATAGAGGAGAAAACTTTTGTATGCTTTAATCCTGAACATTTAAGAAATTTTTGGGTAGCAAGGCAGCCTCCAGTTCCAATAGCAGTCTCTGCTCCTTCTAATGTGAAAAGTGTGGAAATTAATTAGATACTTAATACTTAATCCGTCATTTAAAATCAAGCTTTTTATGCATAAGTATTTTCCTTTTGTTCCCTGTTATTTTCTATATCTTGCCCTCAGCTCCTTGAAATAATTGCTTCTTTAATGGGGTTTAGATAGAGAGACATATTATTGTTAATTAGTTTAAAAGTTTTCTTATTATCTTTTTCATTGTACTCTATTTTCTTTGACAAGATTATGCTTATAAAATTTGGAAATTTGAATAAATAAAATATATTAAAAAAAAAGTGTAATGAATGTGTGAAAGAACTAGAGATTTGAGCTTCCCATATATTATATGGAATACTTGAAATAATATAAAATTTGGGCGATTTAGTAAAATGGAACATGTTTGTTTATTTCCAATAGTAGAAGGTCCCTTCAATTTCCAACCCTGCTCAGAGATAATTGTATTTTTATTTTTGTTATAACTTCTGACTCTGTGCATATAACTCAATCTGCCAGAAATTATCTATCAGGAAAGTTCTCGGATGCAGGGACCATTTTTCAGATATAACTAAGCTCGGAATCTCAAGTTTTTCCCAAATCTAGTGCAATAGGCACATAGTTCTTGAATGGATGGATAGTCAATTCCTTCTCGAGAGATCTTGTATAGAGATCCTCATTAGCATTCTTTTGTTCTGCCTCCCTCACTCTAGGCTGTCTTGCAATTCCTTAGTTTGTCTCTCTACACACGAGATGATAGGAGCCTATCTCTTCTGCTCCTATTTATTTTTCCTTTAAGTTTAGGTTTTTTCTATCTGATCATGAGGCGGATATCTTTGACTGTAGGAAAGCTCAGACTCTGAGGGCAGAAGTCTGTAGCCAAGGGGCAGCCTGCTTTACTTGGTCGGCCTGCACTAACAGCTTGGGAACTCAGGGGTCATTCCCTAAGGAGCAAAGGTCACATCAGGTTCTGTGCACAGTGGGCTTGAGTCAGGCTGAGAGGCTCCATGGCAGTTTTTCACCAGGATCGGAGCCAACTGTGATTTCTCCTCCCCGACCGCTTGCGGGGGTTCTGGTTGGGGTTGGGGTCTCTGGCCAGTCATTGAGTCAGCGAAGCAGTAAGAAGAAGCAAGCAGTTCAGTTTCCAAGCTTGTTTGAGAAAGTTCTCCCAGATAGTTGGCTGTAGAGTCAGCCCAGGAAGCTCTCAGCACAAGCATTGCACAGTGAGTACAACGATGCTAGCCTATGAGACAAAATCAGGGGACTCTTTAAAAATTATTTTTTTGAGGGTTCTGGGGCTAAAGCTAGGGTCTCTACCCCTAAAATTCAAATATTCAAATCCTAGAGTAAAAGACCACCCCTTTAAGAATGCATTTATATTGTAAACCCCTCACTCTAAGCACCCTGAGAAACTCCCTAAGCTCCTACTTGTCCTGTTGTCTGTTAATTTAGATTGTAAATTATACTGCGCAGGGAACGCCTCTTAAATAATGTTGTTGTACAGTGTTGCGTATGTCTATCTGAACTATAAAAATGTTAAATAATAATAGTGTAATTCTTCTTTCACAATTTTTTTGACCCCTTATTTAGCTCCCATAGGCCATTTTTGGTGCTAATATCGCTGCTGTGCCAGCCATCTTGGATTTTTCCAATTTTAAAATAAAAGCCTGTATCTGCCTGAAAATACCTCAGTTTGGTTCAGAATCACGCCTCTACTTAAGGCCCATTGGCTTCCTATAGAACACAGAATAGCATACAAAATCCTCATATTAACATTTAAAATCTGGTCTGTCAATTCCCCCGATTTCTTGAATAGAATGTTGATTCCACATGCTCCCCAAAGAATCTTCCGCTACATTTCTCAAAATCTTCTCGCCATACCTTCCCTGAGACATATTAACACAATGCGCCCCTTACATTTTTTCGATTACCGCCCCTTAAGTACAAAGTACAGTCCTTGTGGAACGCCGCTCCAAACCACTTAAGGGTAGACATGTCTGTTTCAGACTAAGTCCAAATTAAAAACCTACCTGTTCAAGGATGCTTACAACATTTAACTGTCCTGTTGAGGACGCAATCTTTTTGAATCTGATTTATCTGCTACCAGTTCTCCTTCCTAATGTTCGTTCCACTTGTACTTTCTTTATAAACAATGTAGTTCTACTGTATCAGTTTATTTGTCCTATTAAGTCCTCATACGACAAACCTCCACTGTACTTTGTACTTTTAAATATGTGTACTTTTAATATTGGTTGTACACCGCCTTGAATTTTGATTTGGCGGTATAAAAAGATTTTAATAAACTTGAAACTTGATCCCTTATGGCTCGAGTTCCAGATCAAAAATCCTGGCTAGAGCCAGGAAAGAGTGAGTGCATCCCTGGCGAAGTGTTGTCGCACACCTGCCACAAAATCCCAGAAAGGGACATGGGAGGACCCACAAAGGATCTCAGGGAGTCCTGGCAGGATTTTGCTCCAGCATTTATTGATATGATGTATAAAGCCTTCTTGCCGTGCTCGGGCTGTTTAAGCCTTAAATGTTTTAGGAGATAATTACGGAGTTTCTCCAGAAATTAAAGGCAGAGACCCTTCAAATATGAGCTACACAGTGCTTGCTTATGAGCAGCACTAAGGCTCAGACCTTGTGCCTTTTTTCTCATCAGGACATTACTAAAATGTTAACAGACCATTGGGAGGTTCTAGAAGGGCCCCTTTGGGTGGCCAGGTCAATAGCAAAGCTTTATCCAATGGATGTGGAGTTTAACCAGCTTTCTATTCCACCAAAGGTGAATTCCTTAATGGCATAGGTAACCAAACATACTTCCCTCCTCAGTGAAGGGGAAGTGATGTTTATTATTTATTTATTTAAAAAAATTTCTATACTGTTTAAAACCTAAATGGTTTACATAGTGTTGAAAGATATCCAGGACCGCAGGTTGGATTTTGTTCACAAGAAACAATTTGAGGCCACTGTGGGGTTAAAGGCAGTGACATCTTAGGTTGCTTGCTCTTGCCATTTCAAGTTGTGCCGTGATCTGGAGGCAGATGCTGGCAGGGATCACCGGTTTCTTATCTCAGGAGTTGATTAGGTGGCAGATGCTCTCTACAATCTATTCAGGGTATTGAGTAAAGTTTCTGCTTATGCCATTTCCGCCCATAAAATGCTGTGAATCAGACAGTGGGTGGGAGATTCATCCTCAAAGGCAATGCTGAGCAAGTTACCTTTAAAGGACAATTTTCTTTGGGAAAGGGCTGGATGATTTCATGGCCAGCGTGCAGGATCGCAAACCTAAGTCTTTACCAGACAGCAGACCGAGATCCTCTAGGGGGTAGGTTAAGGAAATTTTTGCAGCTCTAGGCATTTTCACCAGTATTTGGCAGGACCTTCGATCTAAAGATCATTTAAGTGCTTGAGACAGAAATTTGGAGATTTCAGGATTCTGCCCCACAGCTGCGTCCAAGAAGCAGTTATGATGTCAAGGCAGAAGCTGGACCTCCAAGGATCGGAGGGAGGTTAATTGCCTATTGGGAGGCATGGTGAGGATCACTTTAGACTGCTGGGTATTGGAGATTTTTCAGGAGGGGTATAAACTCAAGTTCTTTTGTCCTCTCCAGGACCTGTTTTCCTTCAGAGAAACCAGAGAAAGTGCTCAGGATCTGGGCATCAGCAGCCAACAAGAAGACTGCTTGGTTTTTCAGTTGAAAGATACAAGCCAGGAAGCAATGGCTTGGATGCCCTGGTGAAACCATGGCCAAAAGCAGGGCTTCTATATGTCTTCCCTCCATGGCCCATAAAAGACAGAGTCCAGAGATGAATAAGATCACACCTAGGACTGGTAGTTCTGGTCGCACTAGACTGGCTGAAGCATCCATATTACGCAGATCTTGTCCGTCTTCAGAGAGATCGGAATCTGTGGCTACCATGCCACCTGGGGTTGCTCACGCAGGGCGTAATCACCCTGGAGAATCTGGAGTGATTTGGACTTGCAGCATGGCTCTTGAGCATGCAACTTTAGGTTCTTGTCATAGGTCCTGCTGGTTGTGAAGTGGAATTTGAAGAAGAGTTGAATATCTGCTCTGAGGTGTTGACATGGAGTGTATGAAGCATGATGCAAGTGGTCTGCTCGGTAACAAGGGAAGAAAACACATGGACTTTTGGATTTTTAAAATACATGTGTAGTCCTGGCCAGAGAAAGTACCTGCAGCAAAACCAGGTTCAGACCTCTGTGGGCACCTTTTTCAAGGGCAGCAATCAAAGCAAAACAACCTGAGTAAAATTCACCCTTGGAATTTGCAGCATTGTGAATAGATTAATTATTGCTCTTATATAAAACTGAATCCTGTATAATAATAAAATGAGGGACAAGATGGCAACTAAGTAGGAGGTGTGAGCGTGAGCTCTCTTATCGGCGTATTAAAGATTTCCTTTGAAAAGGTTTAATACTTACTTTTTCATGCCTAAGAGGAGAGACAGACAGAGGAGTTTCCCTCTGCCTCTGCCGGCAACATCAAAACCGCGACAAACTGTAATAACAGCTTTTACAGTTCCCTCGGCGTTAGGCGTTTCCGCTGCTGGATCCCAGGAGTGATTCAGCTTGGAGAGTGAGGTTTCACTTAGCCCATTGGGACCTGACCCCCTCCCCCGTTCCTGGAGGATTGCTAAAGGAGGACTGAAGTTTTGAGGGGCCTCGGGTCAGACCGAGTACTTTGGAGTCTACAGGGCAAGTAACCCAGGAAGGACATAACATAACATAACATTGTGCTTATTAACTGCGTAACCAGAAGTTCAACGTGGTTTACAAAAAGTTATAAAAGTAAACATGTTACATAGAATAAGATAATTCATTAAGCAGTTAAATATTTAGAAAAAAGATGGGTCTTCAATTGCTTTCTGAAGTGTCCATAAGAATGGGTAGTAAGCAATAATATTCGGAATTCATTGTCATGGAAAGCTGCCTGATATGCCAAAGTATGATTGAGAAATTTTTTACTCTGCAGCCCTGGACGGATGGAAAATTAAACAAAGGATGAGTTCTTCTACTGTGTCTCTATGATGCTAAAGTGAATCTATTGTCTAAGTAAGAAGGGGCAGTACCATAAACAGCCTTATAATAGAAACATCCCAAATTAAACAACACCCGGGCTTCCATTGGCAGCCAATGCAATTCACAGTAAAAGGGTGTAACATGATCAAATTTCTTCAGGCCATAAATCATTCTGTCCGCTGTATTCTGTATTATTGTAAGTCTTGCTAGTTCTTTCATGGTGACTGTCAGGTCAAGGTGTTGGCAGAATAGAAATCACTAATGTAATGTAATAATATTACAGTAATCGAGAAGATTCAATAGTAACGATTGAACCAATAATTTAAAAGCAGTAAATTCAAAATAAGATCTAATTGTTCGTAATTTCCATAGCGTGAAGTGGCATTTACGTACTACAGCATCTATCTGAGCATGCATTGTAAGATGCTGGTCTAAAATAACTCCCAAGATTTTAATCGTTGGATGAATTATATTCTGAGCTGAATTTATACTAATAGAAGGTTCAAAAGAAATACTACTAGTGGTCGCCATAAAGAACTTTGTTTTGCCAGTGTTTAGTTTAAGTTTAAATTTTTTCATCTAGGAATCCATCTGTTTCATTACGATTTCGACTTTAGTGGTAATCTGGGATAGGGCTGAAGTAAAAGGTATGACAATAGTAATGTCATCAGCGTAACTAAATAGTTCTACATCCAGGTTGATCAAACATGAACCCAATGATGAAAGATAGACGTTGAATAGTGTAGGTGAAAGAGGAGAGCCCTGAGGGACACCACATGGGTTATTCCAGATTGAAGAGAGGTGGGTCCTAAAC
Source organism: Geotrypetes seraphini (assembly GCF_902459505.1). Lineage (NCBI taxonomy): Eukaryota > Metazoa > Chordata > Amphibia > Gymnophiona > Dermophiidae > Geotrypetes > Geotrypetes seraphini. The sequence continues at coordinate 20,158,718 of NC_047090.1, read as the reverse complement.
CTAACGGTACAATCTGGACTCCTGAAAACCCTTAAACCAGGAGAAAACATTTCCATGAAGGCCCAGCATATCCAAACAAATTAATAGGGTAGAATGAAAAGCACTGCTAAGATCAAATTGGAGTACTAGTGCACTTTTGCCTTTACTTAGAAGGCTTGTTAAATAGTCCAGTAGTGCAGCTATCACCGTTTCAGTGCTAAAATAGGATCTAAATCCTGATTGTGAGTCATGGAGTAAAGAGTGTTGTTCAAGATGTTTAGTTAATTGAATATGAACCAGACCTTCCATGATTTTAACAAAAAAGGGTATAGATGCTATTGGTCTGTAATTAGTAGGCAGAGAAATAGATTCCTTAGTATTTTTAATTATCAGGGTAATTTATTATATTACCAGCATCTGAAGGAAATTTTCCTATATCCAAGGAGTCAGTAATCCATTCAGAGAAGGTGAAGTCTTCATGGCTTCCGGATCATCTCAACCAGACAGAGAGGATGCACTGGAAGTGGATGGAGCTGAACTCGGAAGAGGCACGAATCAGCGTAGGAAGCCACAAGCTGAACAAGATTTCTGCCGGTTACTGGAGTTCAAGCCACTCGCTAAACTACCAGTGGTGACAATGGACTCACTATGGTTTGCAATTGACAACCTTCAATCTGTATGTATAAACTTTATTGCACCTTTGACTCAAGTATTAACTAAGTTAAAGCATTTAGATATTTTGGTACAGAATCATCAGGAGAAGATAAGAGAAATTCAACAGACTGATCAAGAGACTAGAAACACTATTAAACAGCAAGCATTGGATAAAGCTTTTCTCCTCCGGAAAATAGAAAATTTGGAGAATCAAAATAGGTCTTTAAATCTGAGAATTTTGAATTTTCTGGTGGCTAAGTATAAATCCGCTAGAGACCTTTAGAGATTTCTTGTTATCTACTTTGAAAATTTTGGACACAAATATTCCAAGTACTCAAAAAGTTTATTACCGTAATAAAACATTAAAAGAGACAAATGGTGTTCTCAGCAGGATTTATCTGCAGTATTGGAGACATCTGAGGTTGAAACAATAGGGAGAGCTACATTGATAGTTTCATTTGTTTTTCATCAAGACAAAGAATAAATTCTAAGATTGTATTATACTATGAAACAAGTATCCTATCTTGGTGAAAAAATTTATATATTTCCAGATGTCTCTAAGTGGATTCAAATAAGAAGGAAAGAATTTCTTGCTTATCATGAAAAGGTTGTTTCTTTAGGGGCTACATTTCAACTAAGATTTCCTTATAAGTGTTTTATTCTGTACCAAGATACCAAATATATTTTCTATGAGCCAGAACAGCTGTATTTTTTTTCTTGAAGGGAAGGGGTTGTCTGTTGCACCCTAAGTTAGCCCATTGTTAATTGTGTCGGTACATTATTAGTAGTTGAAGGCTTTATTTCCTTGAAATATGATAATGACTTCTTTGTTTGTTAGATTTCATTCTTCTCTCTCTCTCCTAACTTGAGGACTATATATAATTGAGAATTGTTTCCTTTGATTTAAATTTAAAATCCAACTGTTAAATGGGTTGGGATTATGTTTTTTGTTTCCAGAATTTCTGTAAAGCATTATTGCTTGTATCATTAAAAATTAAATAATAATAAATTGAAATATTTTAGGGGTTTCCCCCTTATTTTATATTTCATTCTATCTTCATTCATTGCAGTGACAGACCTTCCTTGGAATCATGTCCCAGAGTTCTGTCTGGAACTCTGCAAGCATTAGCCCTAATATGGACACTAGATGACACTGTTGGGCAATGATTAAGATCTCTTGTCCCCTGGAAGCTGTCTTTACCTCCTAGCCAATTCTGCTGATGACCTGTGCATGAAATCAAGCCCAGTTCCTTCTCTACATGGCAATGTAGAGCATAGCCCCCATGGTAAAGCATAGCCCCCACGGGTAACATAGTTCTAAAAATTAAACATGGACTAATATTTCTCTTCAAGAGAAAAGGCTAAAGGGAGCTGATAGTGAAGGGAGTGATGACAAAATGAGCTAACCATCTGCCTTTGGAGGAAAAATAAAAAAATGTATAAAACAAATCGCAAAATGAGTTGAAATGCTGGTATATGCGCACAGGAAGTAATCAAATGAATATGAAAGTGTCCATTGGCCAGTAATAGCAAAGACTTTTTTCATCAAATGGCCTGCAGTGTGATGTGGTCCACAGGACCAGATACTGATCACCAATGAAGTCTAGATCAAGTAGCGCCTGTCACAGCAGAAAAAAATAAAGACTTCGAAATCAAAGAATGAATTGCTAACCAGTAACCCCTTCAGTGTGCGTTCAGTTTTTAGTAGTATATATTGTGTGTGAAGGAAGGGAGAGAGAGAAACACTAAAAAGGTACAGAAGATGTGGAAGGGGAACCAAGGAACTAGGTGGCATGAGGGTGAGTGTGGGTAGGGTCATATGTCCTTTTTTTTTTTTGTTTGTTTTCACAAATATGGTAACCCTTTGTAAGTGAAACATCAAAGCATTTCAGTGGAAGCCATTCAGGAAGCCGCCTAGTGCCGAGCAGCAGTACCAGAGTGCGCTCCTGCTCAGCAGCTGAAGCTGGAACTCGTGGCAGCAAACGACTGGGTTAGCAATGGAGCAGGAGCGCGAAAAGCTTGCTCCTGCCTGCTACACCTCTGGACCATCGGGGAATCTAGCAGCAGAGGAGGTATGATGGACAGGGCAGGGAGGGGGGACAGGGTGCAGAGCCTGGCAGCCTGGCGGAGGTCTGCAATAAGTCTGGGAGGGGGAGGGTGGGCGCTGGCCTGAATATAAAGCAGGACCACTCCAAATAGTATAAGGAGTAATTGTGCAAAATTACTTGTGTTAGATCTGTAAGAATTAAAAAATATCTCCACAAGTTCTATAAATAAACAGTTAATAAATATAAAAATATAAAGCACATGTGCTTTTAAAGTGCTCAGTCACCAACCAAAAAGTGCAGTTGTACCAATGAACGTACATGTGCTGGTTGTATTGAGGGACCATCATTGCACAAAAGTGTCCCTTATTCTGCCTTCCATTTCAATAAGTAACATAAATATAAGAATATATTTAAAAAGTATATAAAAATCACTTATCTGATGAATGTAAAGTGAAGCGAAGGCAGATCAAAACCACAACACAATGCTATGATCTCTTCAAAACATTCTTAAACGCTCTTATTAAACGCTGTGTTCTTGTAGAAATGGCCTCCCTTCGACATGAGTTTCGCAACAGTGTCGTCAGGAAGGGGGCACTACAAACAAAATGAAGAAAAAAGTGTGAAGAAAAAATCTAGATAAAAACGTGAACAGTATCTCAAAACTCTTACTTTCTGGTTAAAAAACAATAATATCATTGAAATTTTATTAAAATATTATAACCTTAAAGAGTATCAAATAATTGTATCTACTCAATAAAAACTATAAAGTTCGTATTAAGCCTTATCAGTAAACTTACTTGTACAGCCAAAAGAACCCAGGAAACCTCAACAGGGAAAATAAATGCAGAGCAGGAAAGCGCCACTGACAACTCTAATTTATAAGTGCTGTAGATAGAAGAACGTCACTAACTGACGTTAGCCAATTAGGAACCTTAAAGAAAGGGCACTTCTGACACCCGCCCACTCTCTTTGTAGTGCCCCCTTCCTGACGACACTGTTGCGAAACTCGAGTCGAAGGGAGGCCATTTCTACAAGAACACGGGGTTTAATAAGAGCGTTTAAGAATGTATTGAAGAGATCATAGCGTTGCATTGTGGTTTTGATCTGCCTTCGCGTCACTTTACATACATCAGATAAGTGATATTTTTATATATATTCTTATATTTATGTTACTTATTGAAATGGAAGGCAGAATAAGGGACACTTCTGTGAAATGATGATCCCTCAATACAACCAGCGCATGTACGTTCATTGGTACAACTGCACTTTTTGATTGGTGACTGAGCACTTTAAAAGCACATGTTGCACTTTATATTAATATTTTTATATTTATTAACTGTTTATTTATAGAACTTGTAGAGATTTTTTATAAACCAGGATCCCCATTTTTAGGCCAATTTTATGGCCCAAAAATCCCGGTTTATATATGATTATATACGGTACTCAAGCAAAGCACATGAAAAAAATATATATATTGCATACTAAAGCTTCTATTTTTTAGGCTAAAGAGGACTTCAGGTTGATATTAAGCTGAAAATATTTAATAATGCATTACTCAAGCAAAGCACATCCTATATAATAAAACCCTAGAGCGCGCAAGCGCTCTTGAAAAATCGTGATCCCTGGCGCCGTGTTTTCTGATCCGTGGCCGCTTTCCATTTTAGAACGCGGCCAGGGATCACTCTGGCCACTCCCCTCCTCACTCACCAACCGGAAACAAACACCTCACCTCCCGCCCTCGCTCACCGCTGTTGCTGCCGCTGCCGCTGATCCTTCTCTTTAGGGCAGCCTGCGATCGTGGCCGGCTTTGGCGGGCCTCGCGGGCCGCTTTCCGGCCTCGGTGGCACTTTTCCTCTGACGCACGGGATCGCATCGGGAGGGAGCGTGCTTCCGGGTTGGGGAGCAGCCTGTGAGGTTCGCTGGGGCCGGCCACCACAATCGCGGCCTGGAGCAGGCCAGAAGACGCTGGGATGCAGGAAGGGTAAGCAGGGGAATCAATACAGGGTGCCAAAGGGAGAGGGAAAGGGGACTGCTTTGGGGGGAGGGGTGTGCTGAGGGGAGACAGAAGGGGCCATGGAAAGACAGGGAGAGGGAAAGGGGGCTGCTTTGGGGGAGGGGTGTGCTGGGGGATACAGAAGGGGTCATGGAGAGATAGGGAAAGGGGGCTGCTTTGGGGGGAAGTGTGCTGGGGACAGACAGTTTTGCACTGGGGGGAAGACAGAAGGGGCCATGGAGAGACAGTTAGGGAGAGGGAAAAGGGGCTGCTTTTGGGGGTAGGGGTGTGCTTAGGGCAAACAGCTTTGCTCTGGGGGGGAAGACAGAAGAGGGCCATGGAGAGACAGTTAGGGAGAGGGAAAGGGGGCTGCTTTGGGGGGAGGGGTGTGTTGGAGGCAGACAATTTTGCTTGGGGGGGAGACAGAAGGACACAGACAGCGGCCAAGGAGAGAGAGATAAAGAAACACAGACAGACAGACACACATATATTCTAGCACCCGTTAATGTAACGGGCTTAACAACTAGTAATATATATATATATTGCATACTAAACATTTCCAAAAGGTTAAGAACGTAAAAGGAAATATAGTACTCCCCCCGTTATTCGGAACCCCCACGAATCTTGAAAAACCGTGAATACGGTTTTTAGTGAGGGAGACTGAAGAGGGCAGCCGGAGAGGCAGGAGAGAGCAGCCGGAGCGCCGGCAAGTGAAGAAAATCACTCACGGTATGCTCTGACTGCCTCTTCCTACACTAAAGTTGGGCCTCACCAATCAGGAGCTGCTTTGACACGCAGCTCCTGATTGGTAAGGCCCGACTTTAGTGCAGGAAGAGTCAGTCGGAGCATACCGCGAGTGATTTCCTTCACTCAACGGCGCTCCGGCAGCTCTCTCCTGCTGTCCTCTCCAGTCTCCCCCACTAAAAACTGTCTATAATCTGTATGGTGAAGTGGCATCCACTGGAGAAAAAAATACTTTAAACGTCATCATCACAGAGCCCTGCCGGGTCATTCGCAATCGGAAAATACCACGAATGACCGGGACCGCAAATCGCCAACCGCGAATGACTGGGGGAGAACTGTACACTACTCATACAATGGCTGCAGTAGTTCACAACAAGTGGACGTGTCTGATGTACAATCATGAGATCATTGTGACATCATCAATTCGCAGCTAGATGGCAGAATGCCACTAAAAAATAGGAATATGTGCAGGGATATCTGACCATACTTGGGATTTGAACCCATGGCCTTTGGAAGATGGAAGCAGTGTCTTTAACCACTGAGCCACAGCTGCTTTCTTTTATGCATGAGTTCCTTCCATATGAGATGATACCTTAGGACAGGGGTGTCAAAGTCCCTCCTCGAAGGCCGCATTCCAGTTGGGTTTTCAGGATTTCCCCAATGAATATGCATGAGATCTATTAGCATACCATGAATGGAGTGCATGCAAATAGATCTCATGCATATTCATTGGGGAAATCCTGAAAACCCAGCCTTAGGACATCATAAACCATCTCGGGATAAAAATAAGTTTCCCTCTGGGCCCTGCAACTGTAAATGGCAAAGTCCACAATCCATACTCTCTTATGAGAGTAAATAAGAAGCTGTGAAGGTACTGGAGAGGGGGTGTGTGTATGGATTTGAACTCATGACCTTTGGAAGATGGAAGCAGTGCCTTTAACCACTGAGCTACAGGACCTTTTGTTTAGGCAGAGGTTCCTATTATTTTGTAGTGACATTCTGCCATCTAGGTGCATATTGATGATATCACAATGATGTCAAGATTGTGAATCAGACACGTCCACATGTCCATTTCTGTGTTTTTTTTAAGTATCTTCTCCGGGAAATCTCTTTGTCTTAATTTAGTCATCAAATTATGCACTTGATCTTTAAAGTCAGCTTTACTAATTGAACATTACAAATACCACAATTGTTCCATTTGCATCAAAAATTACAAAGAATAGGGGACACTTGAAGTTACAGGGAAATACTTTTAAAACCAATAGGAGGAAAACTTTTTTCACTCAGAGAATAGTTAAGCTCTGGAACTCATTGCCAGAGGCTGTGGTAAGAGCAGATAGCGTAGCTGGTTTTAAGAAAGTTTTGGACAATTTCCTGGAGGAAAAGTCCATAGTCTGTTATTGAGAAAGACGTGGGGGAAGCCACTGCTTGCCCTGAATTGGTAGCATGGAATGTTGCTACTTCTTGGGATTTGGCAGGTACTAGGGACCTGGATTGAACACATGAGAACAGGTTACTGGGCTTGATGGACCATTGGTCTGGCCCAGTAAGGCTATTCTTATGGTCTTATATTGCAAAGCTGCAATGAGAGGTCGCAGCAGCCATGTCCTGAGGCAGCTGCAAGGGGCGAGAATAAGTGGGCTTCAGTCCTGCTCTAATTTCCCCCTCTGAACAATTGGAGATTGCAGGTAGGCCCAGGTGGGGTGAACCTATCCTGCATGGGGGAGGAAGTGGGAAGATAGCTTGGAAGATGGGGTGGGAGGGAGGCTTGGTGTTCCTGAGGAAGGGCGATTAACACCAGAGAGGTGGGGGGGGGGGGGGTCAGATGGCTTTGTACCTTTGATTAATTATGCAGGCCCTGTCCAATATTGAGCTGTGTAGCTAAGTGCCTGAATTAAGGACAGCTTTTGAGCTGGCCCAGAGCCAACATTCATTTGGGTACTGCTCCATTTATTCTAATTGCCCCTCCACTCTTTCTTCCAGATTTGTGCATGCATGCGCACGTGCGCACGCACATATCGCAAAAACAAGGGGAATTATTAGCGGAATATTTTATGCGCTTTGCTTCCTGGCCCTCTCTAACATGAAATGGAAAATGCATCTTTTACTAAGATAATTATAGACAAAAGATGCCCATTGTACCAGCACCATGACATTAGTTAAACTGCCCTAAGTCTACCTTCGATCTGAAATGGTGGAAGTGGAAATGTCTCTGCCAAAGCTATATTCAAATCACAACACCCTGGCTATTTAAATCTAATCTCTTGACCTGAGAAGGTATATACAAAACAGGACAGAACACCATTTACATTTTGTAATCCTTTATCTGCAGTATTAGGTACCAGGAAAAAGAACATTTTAATTATTAACTATATCAGCTGCTTTGCTTAACAGAAAATGCATGCCTGTATGTTTGCAGAGTGCTAATCATTCATGCATTGTGTCCCTTCTATAAATCCCCAGCACCCTTGGCCTTATTCATTTTATGTAGAAAGGAAAATAGACTGCAAAGATAATGCTTTAGTAGTACCATGGTTACAGGGGTCAGCTATGGTAATGGGTAGGGATTTTTTTGCAGCCTTGGTATCCTGATGTTCTCTTGAGCAGTTGCTAGCACTCCAGTGTTGTTGTCCTTTTTGTTGCTTCAGTTGCAAGAAAGATCACACCACGTTTGGAGATTGTAGCAATAGAGGGCAAAAGTGAAAGCATTCAACATCAACAGATTTATAATATATAGTGGAATTAGAAAAGGTGCAGAGAAGGGCGACAAAAATGATAAAAGGTTTGGGCGACTTCCCTATAAGGAGAGGTTAATGCGGCTAGGACTCTTCAGCTTGGAGAAAAGTTGGCTCAGGGGTGATATGATAGAGGTCTATAAAATACTGAGTGGAGTAGAAAGAGTAGATGTAAATTGCTTGTTCACTCTTTCCCAAAATACTAGGACTAGGGGGCATGCGAAAAAGCTACTAAGTAGTAGATTTAAAACAAACCGTAGAAAATATTTCTTCACACAATGTGTAATTAAATTCTGGAATTCATTGCTGGAGAATGTGGTGAAATCAGTTAGCTTAGCGGGGTTTAAAAAAGGTTTGTATAATTTCCTAAACGAGAAGTCCATAGGCCATAGAGATGGCTTGGGAAAATCCATTGCTTATTCCTAGGATAAGCAGCATAAAATCTGTTTGCTACTTGGGACCTGGGTTGGCCACTTTTGGAAACAGGATACTGGGCTTGATGGATTTTCAGTCTGTCCCAGTACAGCAATTCTTATGTTCTTAGAATTTATAATAACAGGTTATGAAAGGTACTGCATGTTGAAATCTATCAGTCAGGGGCCGACGTTGCCATACTGATATATACTTGCAGAATTCTGTTTATGCAAAGTGAAGCTCCAACATCATGTAACTTTCTTTATCATTCAGCTAGACCAGTGTTCTTCAATGCAAGGGCTGAGGTCCATTGGCGGTCCCCAGAGACCATTGTCTTTCTATTTTTTTTTTTGTCCTGCTAATCTGCCTCTCCACACAGGCTCAGGACAGAAAAGGGAAGTAGATGGGGGGGGGGGGGGGGAGGAGAAGCTGCATTCTTGAAGAACAAGACATTTTTCAGACAAAAGAGAATGCATTTGGAAATTCTCATGACTTTGAGGATACCCTCCAATGAAGTTTGAAAGTGGGCTGGTGGGGATTGATGTCATTGACACACACAGCTCAGCAGTGTCATGGCTCCATATGGGATGATATTTGGCAGCTCTCTTTCAGCTCATTAGAATCCAAAGTGGCCCTGGCTTAAACATTAATGAAGACCACTGAGTGAGACCAATGGGTTGTATCCCTCTATTGCAGGGATCTCAAAGTCCCTCCTTGAGGGCCGCAATCCAGTCGGGTTTTCACGATTTCCCCAATGGATATGCATTGAAAGCAGTGCATGCACATAGATCTCATGCATATTCATTGGGGAAATCCTGAAAACCCGACTGGATTGCAGCCCTCAAGGAGGGACTTTGAGACCCCTGCTCTACTGGCAAATGAAGGTAGAGAACTGAAGTCTTCCAACGATATCACCAACGATATCACTGGTGCATCCTGGAATTCTCCACGATACAAATCCCAAAGCAGCAGAATTTGAAAGCTAGATTTCATCATCTGAGGCATTTAACATGGGAAACATTTCAGTGCTTGACATGCTATAGATCAGGACTGCTCAAGTCCGGTCCTCGAAATCTACTGACAGGCCAGGTTTTCAGGATATCCACGATGAATATGCATGAGAGAGATTTGCCTGCACTGCCTTCTTGGTATGCAAATATCTCTCATGCATGTTCATTGTGGACATGGTTGGAGGGTAGAAAACAAAGGGTAGGAGTGAAGGGTCACTACTCCGACTGGAGGAAGGTCACGAGTGGTGTCCCGCAGGGCTCGGTGCTCGGGCCGATGCTATTTAATTTTATAAATGATCTAGAAACAGGGACGAAGTGTGAGATAATAAAATTTGCGGATGACACCAAACTATTTAATGGAGCTCGGACTAAAGAGGACTGCGAAGAATTGCAGAGAGACTTGAATAAACTAGAAGAATGGGCGACGAGATGGCAGATGAAGTTCAACGTTGAGAAATGTAAGGTATTACATGTGGGGAGCAGAAACTCGAGATACGACTATACAATGGGAAGGATGTTATTGAATAAGAGTACCCAGGAAAGGGACTTGGGGGTAATGGTGGACATGACAATGAAGCCGATGACACAGTGTGCAGCGGCCGCTAAGAGAGCAAATAGAATGCTTGGTATAATCAAAAAGGGTATTACAGCCAGAACGAAAGAAGTTATCCTGCCGTTGTATCGGGCAATGGTGCGCCCACATTTGGAGTACTGCGTCCAATATTGGTCGCCGTACCTAAAGAAGGCTATGGCGTTAGTCGAGAGGGTTCAGAGGAGAGCGACACGTCTGATAAAAGGTATGGAAAACCTGTCATACGCTGAAAGATTGGAGAAGAGGAGACTTAGAGGGGATATGATAGAGACTTATAAGATAGGACAGATAGGGAAAATGCTTGAGTACCTGATTGTAAAAACCGCTTAGATAATCTTGATAAGCGGTATATCAAATCCTAATAAACTTAATAACTTAACTTAATAACTTAATAAGATCATGAAGGGCATAGAGAGAGTTGAGAGGGACAGATTCTTCAAACTTTCAAAAAATAAAAGAACAAGAGGCCACTCGGAAAAGTTGTTAGGGGACAGATTCAAAACAAATACTAGGAAGTTCTTTTTTACCCAACGTGTGGTGGACACCTGGAATGCGCTTCCAGAGGATGTTATAGGACAGAGTACGGTACTGGGGTTTAAGAAGGGATTGGACAATTTCCTACTGGAAAAGGGGATAGAGGGGTATAGATAGAGGATTACTGCACAGGTCCTGGACCTGTTGGGCCACCGCGTGAGCGGACTGCTGGGCAAGATGGACCTCGGGTCTGACCCAGCAGAGGCATTTCTTATGTTCTTATGTTCTTATGACATCCTGAAAACCTGGCCTGCCAGTAGATCTCGAGGACTGGACTTGGTCTTTCCAATCCATCCCAGACCGCCCTTCTTCTTCAGGAAGCTCAAGCTCTGCTTCATCTCTGTGCCATCAAGGAAGTTCCTTTGGAACAGCAGAGCCAGGGATTTTACTCCTGTTACTTCCTAGTTCCGAAGAAGATGGGCAATCTGCGACCCATACTGGATCTCGGGGTTCTCAACAAATTTTTAGTCGAAGAAAAATTTTGCATGTTGTCCCTGGTATCTCTCTATCCCCTTTTAGAACAGAATGATTAGGTATGTTCTCTAGATCCTCAAGGAAGCATACACTCACATCCCCATTCATCCGACCTCCCATCAGTACCTCAGATTCCGGGTGGGAAATCTGCATTTTCAATACAGAGTGCCACCCTTCGACCTGGCATCATCTCCACGAGTGTTCACCAAGTACCTAGTGGTGGTGGCAGCAGCTCTGTGGAACCATGGTCTTCAGGTGTTCCCCTACCTGGACGACTGGCTCATCAAAAATTCAACATCTCAGGGGGTTATTGTAGCGACCCAATGGACTACTTGGTTCCTACAAAGCTTTGGATTCGAAATCAACTTTCCCAAATCCCACCTTCAGCCCTCTCAGAATCTACAGTTCGTCGGAGCTGTTCTGGACACTATCAAACTCAGAGCATTCCTTCCTCAACAACGTCCGGATGCTCTTCTTCAGCTCTGCCACACAGTGTCTTCCCTTTCTTCACTCTCAGCGAGATAGATGATGGTAAAACTAGGTCACATGGCCTCGACAGTTCACGTGACTCCTTTTGCCAGACTTCACCTCAGAATTCCTCAGTGGACCCTGGCATCTCAGTGGACGCAGCCTTGCGAACCACTCTCTCGACACATTACAGTCACTCCTTCGTTGAGACAGTCTCTCTTCTGGTGGATGCTCTCTTCCAATCTGTCGAGGTTTACTGTTTCAGACACCCCCTCATCAGAAGGTCCTCATGACAAATTCCTCAACCTAAGCTTGGAGTCTCACCTCAACGGTTTCCGTACTCAAGACCATTGGTCCAGCAGGGATCGTCAGTGTCGTATCAATCTGTTGGAACTCAGAGCGATTTTCAGTGCTCTCAAAGCTTTTCAACATCTTCACGACCAGGTAGTCCTCATTCGGATGGACAACCAAGTCGCCATGTACTATGTCTACAAGCAGGGAGGAACGGGATCTCTCCCTCTTTGCCAAGAAGCTCTGAAGGCTTGGAATTGGGCAATTCTTCAGAACACCTTCCTCAAAGCTGTCTACATTCAGTGAGAGAAAAACTGTCTGGCGGACAAGTTGAGTCATCTTCTGCAACCTCACGAATGGACACTCTATTCCTCGCCTCTTCATCACATTTTTTCTCAGTGGGGAACTCCTCAGATAGACATCTTTGAATCTCCCCACAACCACAAACTGCCTCAGTTCTGCTCCAGGATATACTCTCCTCATTGCCTAGAAGCAGATGCTTTTCTGCTGGAATGGACGAATCTCTTCCTGTATGCATTTCCTCCATTCCCTTTTATTCTCAAGACTCTTGTCAAGCTCAAGACCGATCATGCCACCATGATTCTGATAGCTTCTCGGTGGCCCAGGCAACCTTGGTACTCCCTTCTACTTTAACTCAGCAGCAGGGAGCCATACCTTCTACCAGTTTTTCCGTCTCTGCTTACACAAAGTCAAGGATCTCTTCTTCATCCCAACCTGCAGTCTCTACACCTGACAGCTTGGTTCCTCTCAACATAACTCCTCTTCAGTTTTCTCAACCTGTTCAAGACATTTTTGAGGCTTCCACAAAGCCTGCCACTCAACAATGCTACCACCAGAAATGGACTAGATTTTCTACGTGGTGCATCTCTTAGAACAAGAAGCCTTGACATACCTCCTTGTCTTCCGTCTTTGATTATCTTTTGCACTTATCTACCTCTGGCCTCAAGTATACATCTATTCAAGTCCATCTCAATGCAATTGCTGCTTTTCATCAGCCTATTGAAGGGAAACACTTGTCTGCTCATCCTGTGGTTTTCAGATATATGAAAGGACTTTTCAATGTCAAACCTCCTCTCAAACTGCCTCCAGTGGTTTGGGATCTCAATGTTGTTCTTGCTCAATTGATGAAGCCTCCATTTGAACCAATGTCTACGGCTCATCTCAAATATCTTACTTGGAAAGTAGTGTTTCTTATTGCCCTCACATCTGCTCGAAGAGTCGGTGAGCTGCAAGCTTTAGTTGCTGCTCCAACTTTAACAGTTTTCCATCATAACAAGGTGGTCCTCCGTACTCACCCTAAATTCTTACCTAAAGTGGTTTCAGAATTTCATCTCAATCAATCCATTGTACTTCAAGTGTTTTTTCCAAGGCCTCATTCTCATCCTGGAGAATTAGCTCTTCACACCCTGGACTATAAGTGTGCTTTGGCCTTCTACTTAGAATGCACCAAACCACACAGACCTGCTCCTCAACTTTTTGTCTCCTTCGATCCAAACAAGTTGGGACATCCAATTTCTAAGTGTACCATCTCCAATTAGATGGCTGCTTGTGTCTCTTTCTGCTATGCTTAGGCTGGACTGCATCTACAGAGTCGAGTCACAGCCCACAAAGTCAGAGCCATGGTGGCCTCAGTAGCTTTCCTCAGATTGAGGAAATTTTCAAAACTGCCACCTGGTCCTCGGTTCATACTTTCACCTCTCATTATTGTCTGGATGTTTTCTCCAGACGAGATGGCCATTTTGGCCAGAGAGTATTATAAAATTTATTCTCCTAAGTTGCCAACGCTCCCACCATCCCATTCTGGTTAGCTTAGAGGTCACCCATATGTGAGAATAGGCTGCCTGCTTGTCCTGGGATAAAGCACAGTTACTTACTGTAACAGGTGTTATCCAGGGACAGCAGGCAGCTATTCTTACAACCCACCCACATCCCCTGGTTGGCTTCTCTGCTAGCTATCTGAACTGAGGACACACGCCCTGTGCTGGACGGGAAGGCACTCGCGCATGAGCAGTGTGGCAGACTCGAAACTTCTGAGTTTCTTCAAGCGAGGCTGTCCGCATCCGGGCTCTGTGGATGGCGTCACCCATAGTGAGAATAGCTGCCTGCTGTCCCTGGATAACACCTGTTATGGTAAGTAACTGTGCTTTCCAGCCCCCCCACCAGCCTAACTCTCCCCAGTTCTTTCCCCACTTTGTCTTGAACCCCTCACAAGTTTGATTTGCCCGTTCCCTTTCTCTCAGCGTTATACCCTAGCTTGCTTTTTACCTTCTGCTCTCCCGAGAATGTCTGCCTTCCCACCTCTCTTCTGTACCAACCTTCTGCTCCCTACCCCAGCTATCTCTCTCTCCTCTGCCCTCCCATTTTGCCACATCATAGCTCTCTCTGTTCCACACCCAGTCCCTTACCCCTCCTAAACCATCTCCAGGTTTCTTCCTCTCAGTTCTCAACCCCAGGCTTGACCGCTCTGTACCTTGGCAAGACCACCTCACTCCAGCAACCTCTTTCTCTGCTTTCCTCATTTCTTGTTTCTTTCTTAACTAATGACCCTGATAATTATAAGAACATAAAAATTGGGACAGCCCAAAGGTCCGTCAAGCCCAGTATCCTGTTTCCAAAAGTGGCTAAACCAGGTCCCAAGTACCTAGCTAGATCCCAAGTAGTAAAACACATTTTATGCTGCTTATTCCTGGGATAAGTGGATTTCCCAAGTGGATAAGTGAATTTCCCTGGGATAAGTGAATTTCCCAAGACTAAAGGTCCATCAAGCCCAGTATCCTGTTTCCAAAAGTGGCTAACCCAGATCCCAAGTACCTAGCTGGATTCCAAGTAGTAAAACACATTTTATGATGTTTATTCCTGGTATGGAGGATTTCTCAAGCCATCTCAATAATGGTCTACGAACTTCTCTTTTAGTAAATTATCAAAGCCTTTTTTAAACCCTTCTAAGCTAACTGATTTCAACATATTCTCCGGCAATGAATTAAAGAGTTTAATTACACATGTGAAGAAGTATTTTCTCCTGTTTGTTTTAAATCTACTACTTAGTAGCTTCATTACATGCATCGCATTGGTCACCCTTAAATCTTTTGATACTATGCTGGATTTTAAAGAAAAATTACAAATTACTAACAACAGCTCTGTAAGTTCATTTTTCAATTCTATAAGCACTCTGGGATGTATACCATCTGGTCCAGGTGGTTTGCTTCTATTCAGTTTGTCAAATTGACCCATTACATCATCCAGTGTTACAGAGATTTGTATGAGTTTATCTGATTCATTAGAATTGAATACCATTTCTGGCACCGGTAAATCACCCACGTCTTCCTTAGTGAAGACTGAAGTAAAGAATTCATTTAATCTCTCTGCTATGGCCTTCCCTTCCCTGAGAGCCCCTTTTATCCCTTGATCTTCTAGCGGTTCAACTGATTCCTTTCCCGGCCTCTTGTTTTTAATATATCTAAAAAAAATTTACTGTGTGATTTTACTTCGCCTTCCTTATTAGCGCCTTGCATTTGACTTGACATACCTTGTGTTTTCATTATGACTTAGAACTGTTGCTTCTACTGCTGTAACTGTCTTCACCAGGCCACACGGCTCTTCCCATTAGGCCATTGTGTGCCAGCACTCATAGCTACAAACTTAATCTGGGGCTATGTGAGCCAGCTCCCACGATTAACATTGTCTTCCTGGGTCCACGCAACTCTGTTTTGGGCTTTTGCTTGCCAGTACTCTTGACTGTAGCCTCTACCTCAAGATCAGCATAAGTCACTGCCACAGCTTTCTTTCCTTAGGTTTGCATAACTGTAGCCTTTTCCTTTTGCACAGGAAGGCTGGCTGCTAATTACAGAATAGAAGACTTCTTGGAAGAAGCTGGATCAAAGCACTTAGAAATTCAACTGTTCCATTTGTTCAGGAAGATCTCATCAAGGCCATCATTAATGAATTTTATTGCAATCTTCAATAAAGAACTATAGACCTACTGAATATAGACTGACTGAAGAGCAGAAGTCTCAATAGTAGTTTATGGGCTTTTCCTCCAGGACAGTGGTGTACCTAGCATATGTGACACCCGGGGCCCATCATTTTTTGACACCCCCCCATCTGTACGAAAAACATGATTTTTAGTAACAATCCACATGTCACACATGAGTACCTAGGAAAAGGCAGCATCTTACATACTGCAGTGAGCAGTACAACATCAATACACCCATTGTAAAACTAAACAAGCCAGACTAATACAGATCAATCCTACACCATCAATCCTAACAGAAAACCATGTCTTTCGAACACACAGAACACAGAAAACACCTTTGCCTAGTATGGAATATGTCATCACAAATTAACCCCTCCCCCTTTTACAAAACTAGTGTGGATTTTAGCCACGGTGGTAACAGCTCTGACGCTCATAGAATTCTGAGCATCAGAGCTGCTACCACCACGGCTGGCGCTAAAACACGCTCCACAGTTTTGTAAAAGGGGGGATAAAATAGAAATACATAGACAAAGGTTAAATTGAACCAGCAAGAAGCTGGACTCTGCATACAATGCAACACCACAGAAACAGTGACACATGTCTCCTAAAGCAATAAATAAATAGAAAATTTTTGTTCTACCTTTGCCTTCTCTGGTTTCTGCTTTCCTCATCTTCTTGTTACTCTCTTCCTTCCATCCACTGTCTCTCTGCCCCTATATGGCATCTTCTCTCCTTCTATGCCCCTTCCAGAAACTGTATGCCTCCCCCTTTCATCTCTCCTTTCACCCCCATTGGTCTGGCATCTCTCTCCTCTCCCTCCCGCTCCCCCACCTCTCTTCTGCAATCCCTTTCTTCCCTCATTTTCCTTTTCAATTTATTTTCTGCATCCATCTAGATTACGTTCTTACTACCCTCTCATCAATTTACTTTTTTACTGTCTACTTACAGCTCACCACCTCTTTCCCTCACCCCCTCCAGTATTTCCCTAACTCAATCCTTTTCCCCCCATCATGTGCCCTCCTTTTATTTATATCCCCTTCTTCCATCATGTGCCCTCTTTCTCTACCCCTTCTATCTAGCTAAAGAAGCACTGCCTGGGCTTTGCAGTCCCCAGTTATGTCTCTAGCAGGATATATATTTCAAATCTGATATATTCTAATGACAAAATAGAAATAAAATGATTTTTTCTACATTTTGTTGTCTCTGGTTTCTGCTTTTATCTTCTTTTCACTCTTTTCCTTCCAGTGTCTGCCCTGTCTCATCAATCCAGCATCTGCCCAGTCCATCCACTGTCTGCCCCTTCCAGAAACTGTCTGTCTCCCCCTGCCATCTCTCCTCTAGACCCCCCACTTTGGTCTGGCATCCATCATCTTCCCTCTGTTTCCTCATGGTCTGACATCTTTCTCCTTTCATCTATCTTTCCTTCTCACTGTGGTTTTTAGCATCTCTCTCTTCTCATTTCCTCCACTCAAATCTAATATCTCTGTTTCTTTCTCTGGCCTTCCTTCTTTATTTTCTGCCTCTTCTTTCTTACTCTGCAGTCCTCAGTTTCCCTCTTTTCACTGTGTCTACCCACAGCATGCCTCTCCTTTCCTTCACCCCTCCACTATCTCACTAACTCTATCTTCTTCCCCCATCCAGCATATGTCCTTTTTCTTTAACCCTCTTTCCATCCAATATGTGTTCTCTTTCTCCACTTCCATTCAGCATTTGCTCTCCCTTGTCCCCACTTCCATCATCTGCCCTCTTCTCTCTCCCCACTCCCATCATCTGCCCTCTTCTCTCTCCCCACTTCCATCATCTGCCCTCTTCTCTCTCCCCACTTCCATCATCTGCCCTCTTCTCTCTCCCCTTTCTCCCCACTTCCATCATCTGCTCTCTTCTCTCTCCCCCCTTCTCTCCACTTCCATCATCTGCCCTCTTCTCTCTCCCCCCTTCTCTCCACTTCCATCATCTGCTCTCTTCTCTCTCTCCCCTTCTCTCCACTTCCATCATCTGCCCTCTTCTCTCTCCCCCTTCTCCCCACTTCCATCATCTGCCCCCTTCTCTCAATCTCTCCATCCACCACAGGCCCATCTCTCTCCCTTCCTCTCACCTTTCCGATTTTGGCAACAAGATCGGCAATGCCCCGCCCCCGCGATGACATTTAAGATCGGCAATGGGCCTCCCTCTACCCCTGGCATCAGCAGAACTTCAGTTCGGCAACGTGGTGCTGAGTCCAAAGCTTCCCTCTGACTCAGCTTCCTGTTTCCGCTCAGGCAGTTCAGTCAGAGGGAAGCTTTTGATTGAGCACCGGGTTGCCGATCTGAAGTTCCTGTTGATGCCGGGGGTAGAAGGAGACCCATTGCCAATCTTAAGTGTCATCATGGGGGAGGGGGCGTGTTGCCGATCATGAATTGCGTCACGGGGGGGCCGCCAATGCCGCTCATCGCTGTTGCAGCCCAGATGCTGCCGATGGCCCCAATACGATATTGCCGGCCCTACGCAGACCAGCACTAGATGACTCGGACTTGGCCGGCTGTGCACCACCCCCTAAGGCGTGCACTCGGAGTGGACTGCCCCTCCCCGCCGCTCCCTTCTTACGCCACTGCTCCAGGAACTTGTCCAAACCATTTTTAAAGCCAGCTTCATTAACCACTCTTACCACATCGTTTGACAACGTATTCCAGAGCTTACTATTCTCTGAGTAAAATAATTATTTCCTCCTATTGGTTTTAAAAGTATTACTCTGTAATTTCATCGAGTGTCCCCTAGTCTTTGTAAATCTTGATGCAGTAAAAATACGATCCACCTGCATCCATTCTACATCACTCAGGATTTTGTGGACTTCGATAATATCCCCCTTCAGCCATCTCTTTTCCAAGCTGAAGAGCCCTAACCTCTTTAGTCTTTCCCCATACGAAAGGAGTTCCATCCCCTTTATCATCTTGGTCGCTCTTCTTTGAACCTTTTCTAGTGCCGCTATATCTGTCTTGAGATGAGGCCAGAACTGAACGCAATATTCAAGGTGAGGTCACACCATTGAGTGATACAGAGGCATTATAACATTCTTAGTCTTGTTTACCATCCCTTTTCTAATAATTCCTAGCATCTTATTTGCTGCTAATATTTGGGGTTTTTTCGCCAGAGTCTTGTGACTTGGATTGGCCTCTGTGAAGACAGGATACTGGGCTAGATGGACCATTGGTCTGATCTAGTAAGGCAAAAGCAGAATTCTACGTGGCAGGGGAATTCTCCATTGTGTAGTTATACAGTATTCTCCTAGGAGTAAACACTGAAGAGACTTTGGTTCTCCTCCTTCCCTTCCTTCTGAGACACTGTGCATAAACACTGAATTTTGACAAAGTACCCTTCTGTTTGTTTATGTGCTAAGAGCGTGTTTTGACAGGAATAACTTTAGTGCTGTAGTCTGCTGTGATATCACATGTTAACTATGCTGCTTTTTTTTTAAGACAAAACAAATACAGTCCTATTTGTAGCACAACACTTTCTTTTTTTGGTAGTTTGAAAGCATCTTCAGTGGCAAATAACTCAGTACAGGCCAACAACATTGTTCTAAAACAAATGAATGTACATACAAACCCAGCCAGCTAATTGAACAGCCTCATCTTGCAAGTCTATTTTCATAACATTACCTCTCCCCCCCACCCCAATCCCTCACACACTCTTCCCGCAGGACATTTTGAACACGCATGAGAAATCTTGCAGATTTCTCTCCTTTTTCCCTTTCCTCCCTCCTCCCCAAACTAGAGCCTGACAGTGCACCTCCTCAAACCTCTCCTTATCTATCACGTCCAGTCCATAGTAGCATAATTATTTTATGCAAAAGAGAGTGTTCTATGAAGAAAAGTAGACACTTGTTTTTACAAACATTAGTGTAACAGGTCAAAAATGTGCAATGGAGGAGTAGCTGAATGGAGAAGTGCGGTGGCCTGAGAACCTGGGGAACCGTCTATTGCACCAGGCACAAAATAAGTACCTGTATATAATAAGTAAACTGCCTTGATTGTTACCACAGAAAGGTGGCATATTAAATCCTACAACACTATAACTAACCAAAATAGGATGAAGAGATCTAGCTATACGTCATAACCAACAAAAATATATGATCTCACAAAACGGTCCAAGAAATTTTTTATTTTTCAGTTGGGGAGGAAAAGATCTCAGCAGCCCTACAGGGAATCCAATTTTGATAAATAAGTCTGCGTAACATGGGTTCCATTGTCTTTCATTGATCAAAAACCTCTCTTTTTATCAGATTCTTAATGTGATCCTATTAAGAGGTCTATAGATCACTATTGCTTTTTACTTTTTTGTTTAAATTGAATGGTGACAAGTGGTGCACACAAAACACACAATTCAGGGTGCCATTTATTGTAATTATGTTGTGCAAACATCTCCCGCTGCTCGGTGAACCTGAATGCAGTTCACCAAATCCCCGAAGGGACCCATTTCACCATTTGCATAGGCTTTTACAAGGGTCAAAAAATTCTTGCAGGTGATGTCTAGAAAAATGAAACAACTGTGTAAAAGTGTGCTCACACTACACAATCAACAATTCACAATGTTTAAAACTACCATATTTTTTTGCTCCATAAGACGCACCTGACCATAAGACGCACCCTAAATTTAGAGGAGGAAAACAAGAAATAAAACATTCTGAACCAAATTCTCCCTGCCAGGCTCTGCACCCTGTCCCCCCCCCCCCCTCCCTGCCAGGCTCTGCACCCTGTCCCTCCTCTGGTGGTCTAGTTGTAGGCTGGGACAAGGCACAGGGTGGCAGGGAAAGGGCACAGATGTCAGGGCAGATGACTTTTTTAAATATGCAATGTCACCTCAGTAACAACTATAGAAAAATAGACAAATATAGGGCAAAATATAGACAGCAGATATAAATTCTCCGAACTGACACATTTTGATTACTAAATTGCAAATAAAATCATTTTTCCTACCTTTGTTGTCTGGTGATTTCTTTCTTTCTTTCCTTCCTTCCTTCCATCCTCAGCCCCAACAATTGTCCCTTCCTCCCTCCCTTCTATGTTCCCCTCTCTGCCTTCCAGCCTGTCCTCTTCCGCCCCCCCCCCCCCCCCAAGCCTGCCCGCCTGCCTGCTGGTTTTAATTGCCTCCCGCTGCTGCCACTGTGAGAACACGTCCACAAAGCAGCAGCGGCAGGGGGGGAGTCCTGTCTAAAGCACCAAGAGCGCAGCACCAAGAATGAGGGATTAGCAGGGACCCAGTGGCGCTTCACTCCCTACAGTGTCTTTTCATGAAGAAACAAATTGCTGGGAAGGGCCAGGTGGGTGCAGTAATTGCACTCTGCCAGCCCAGAAGCCTTACCCTCGACATCAATTCTGACATCGGAGAGAAGGTCTGGACCAGCCATTGGCCAGCCAGGACCTTCAGTCCGACGTCAGAATTGACGTCGGGGGTAAGACTTCTGGGCCGGCGGCGTGCAATCACTGCATCCACCTTGCCTTTCCCTTTCTTTTTTTATGGTGACCAGGAGCAGCGGCAGGAGCCCTTCCTCTATTTGCAGGAGCCACCATTAGCAGCAGCGGTGGCGGCAAGAGGCGGGTGCCGATCTAAATAAGGTAATGGGGGGTTGGGTATTCGCTCCATAGGGCACACTCTTTTTTTCACCCACTTTTTTGGGGGAAAAATGGGCGTTTTATGGAGCGAAAAATACGGTAATCTTGAACTTACTTGTTGTGGAATCCCAAGACATAACGCCAGTGTGCACATTCCGTCAATGAAGGTTCTGTTCTTAAAAAGACGCCATTCAGGTTCACCGGCAATTAACACCTCTTAATTGGATTGTCTGTAGGGTTGCTGAGATCTTTTCTTCTCTGACTGGAAAAAACTTTTCTTGGACTGTTTTGTGAGATCATATATTTTTGTTATATATCAAATCCTATTCCATGCCATTTGAGATATGATTACTTCTACCAGATATAGAGTTGGTATAGAAGCTCAGCCCTGGATCGTTAAAGAACAAGTGAACATCACAGACTTTTCCCATATGAACACCCAACTGCCATCAAATATTGGGGCATACTTACAGAATAGCGTGCAGCCAGAAAATAGTCATGTATGCACGTGTCATATCACGGATGTGCATGATTTGAAAATCAGCATTTATATGCGTTCTTGCAGCCTAAATCTAGGTGGCTTCCTGTAGAATTATTCCATAATGGGCAAGCTTGCACACTCTGCTCTACTCCCACTTCTTGGATGCACTAGCCTGCATCGCTGGCAGAAAATAATTTTCCCTAATTGATAACAAAGAGACATAAGAACATAAGCAGTGCCTCCGCCGGGTCAGACCATAGGTCCATCCTGCCCAGCAGTCCGCTCCCGCGGCGGCCCCAAACAGGTCACGACCTGTCTGAATCACCAGAAGGGGCCCCTTTCCACCTTGGTTTCTCATTAAAGTCCTGTCTTCCCATCAAAGTCCTCACCCTCTGGTCTTGCCCATGCACGACCTGGTTGGCTTTCTATACTTATTACCTGGTTAGCTTTCTATACTTGTGTTACATCCCAGCTCCTCCCTCAGTATCCCACGATCCCTTTATCCCTCAGGAATCCATCCAATCCCTGTTTGAATCCATGTACCGTACTCTGCCTGATCACTTCCTCCGGTAGCGCATTCCAAGTGTTCACGACCCTTTGGGTGAAGAAAAACTTCCTTGCATTTGTTTTGAACCTATCTCCCTTCAGTTTCTCCGAATGCCCCCTCGTACTTGTTGTCCCCTTCAGTCTGAAGAATCTGTCCCTATCCACCCTCTCTATGCCCCTCATGATCTTGAAGGTCTCTATCATATCTCCCCCTGAGCCTCCTTTTTTCCAGAGAGAAGAGCCCCAGCCTATCCAACCTCTCGGCGTATGGGCAGTGTTCCAGCCCTTTTACCAGTTTCGTTGCTCTCCTTTGGACTCTCTCAAGTACCGCCATGTCCTTCTTGAGGTGCGGCGACCAATACTGAACGCAGTATTCCAGATGTGGACGCACCATCGCTCGATACAATGGCATGATGACTTCCCGCGTCCTGGTTGTTATGCCCCTCTTTATGATGCCCAGCATCCTGTTGGCTTTTTTTGAGGCTGCTGCGCACTGTGCAGGACTCGATTCTGTAAATACCGTTGAAAAATTGGCACTGATTTAAAAAAAAAACAAAAAAACAACAAACCCAAAACGCACTAAGTGCTATCCTATAAATGGCACTTCAACGTTAGGCACCTTTTTTAGAAAAGCACATAGCGCCGTGATCCACACCTAACTTTACCCACAAGGATTTACACCAAGTAAACCCTGGTATAAATCCTCGCAAATTAGACACGGATCCCCCTTATTCTATAACAGTGCACATAAATTCCAGGAACGCCCCTGACACTCCCATGGCCATGCCCCCTCTTTTGGAACCACATGGAAAATTTATGCGCAGATACCAGTGCCTAAAAATAGGCACATCAGTGGACCTGCAACAAAGAGAGAACCATTTAAAACTCGGCATAATGTACAGGTATGTTCTTCAACATTAACAAAGGCAATTGCCTTGTACCATTCCATTATATATGCATATGCACATACAACAATTACCATAGGATGTCTGAGCGTGCCTCACGCTAAGCCCTTTTTTGCTGCAGTAAGCATGCATTGGTGCTTACCATAGCTTATTAAAAGGACCTCTTAGTCGGATCTGGAGCTCTAGCTCTCCTCCTTTTGGGTACAGAAGTTCATTTTAAAAACGTGTACTTAGGGCGCGAGGCCCCGCTGAAGAAGGAAACGGCGATGTGGGGAGGCGACGGCGAAGAATCAGCTAGGCTAAAAATTTATTCTGAAGAGGAGGAACTCATCTTACTTCTACCTCTCCCCAGCACAATCAAGCCATGCCAAGTTAAAGAGCCAAGGAGATGTTGATGGGGTGGCTCCTGAACATATTCCCCTTTTGAGGACTGGTGATTGAGTAATGCCCAGATATTATCTGCCATGAAATAAGTTCTACCTACCTCTCTACCTGACTACAAGAGAAGAACTGAACTGAGAAGTTTTGATTACACGCACAAGAGGAATGATGGTGTGATAAAGCACCAAATAGCAAAAGCTACTCCATTTTGTCCAGTGTGGAGTGTGATGATTAATCAAGTTCATGAAATCTGAGAGGCCTCAACTGTCTTCACAAGGAGCTTGCTTCTACTATCAGTTTGAAGTGTGACCATGGCAAAGTCTAAGAACCATACTATTCATAATCAATCCCGCAAATGGCACAGAAATGGCATCAAGAAACCGAGATCCCAGAGATACGAGTCTCTTAAGGGGGTTGATCCCAAATTTCTGAGGAATATGCGTTTTGCCAAGAAACACAACAAGAAGGGGTTGAAGAAAATGCAAGCAAACATGGCAAAGCAGGCCAAATCGTAGATCAACAGCGCTAGGATTGGCTCACGCTAGACTTACATTCGCCTGGCTTCTGTGTCCAGCTAAGTCATTTTGTATAAATAAAATGTGAAGTCATTGAGTCCAAAAAAAAAAACAAACAAACCTGTACTTAGAATTAAATATGGTGAGATAATGGCCCTTGGTTTCTAATAGGTGAGTCTGATACCATGCACTTGCTTTCACATTTTGGGGCAGTTGGTAATTGTTTTTTTTTTTTAGTTCAATAAATTTTATTCAGTATTTTAAAAAATACAAGGAGCAATTCAAATACATAAAAGTAGTATAACATTTTGCATTAATATACAGTTAATTATAAAGGCCCATATTATTAAGAAAAGCTCAGAGTTGTTTTTGGATTTGTTTGTGGTGATGTATGACAATAGAAAGTGAAATAGGACAAAGTAAAAATTGAAAGAGAGAGGAAAAAAGAAGAGAGAAAGAAAAAAAAATATATATATATATAATTTTTAAAGAGAGGAGAAGACAGGAGTGTCTACATAGTAGAATGTACATATGAATCTAAAATGACCAGGGTGATTTTTTGTTTTTCCAATTCATGGATTTATGGAGTGAAATTTTATTTTCATATGCATATGATTCAAATCTGTGGTACATACATAGAGAGTTCCACCAAAAAGTATAATCTAATAACGAAGATGATTTCCAATTTTTCAGAATATGCATGAGAGCAGTCACAAACATGGTATCAATAAGTTTAGGAGGACAATTTGATTGCGCGAAACAGGGGTGTTGAGATCGAAGGATTATAATGTCCATAGAAATCTCTTCTGAGCAGTTGGTGATAGATTGTATGGTATTCCAGATTTTGGACCAAAAAGAACGGACCAGAGTACAATGGAAGAACATATGATCAAGAGTTCCTTCCTCTTTCAAACAGTTCCAGCAGATAGAATCTTGTTTTAATTTGGCTTTCCACATACGAAATGGGGTCCATATTGCATTCCACATTACAAAGAGCATTGACTGTGAAACTCTAGAAGATAAAAGTGGGCGATTTGTTGAAGACCAAAAGAGTTCCCAGTCAATGTCAGAAAGTGGAATGGTTATTATATTATCCCAGTGTTTCATAGCATGATATGAGAAAGTGAAGGATTGGTCTCTTAGAATATTATAAAAAAAAGATATAGCTTTCCCTTTTGATAAAGACCGTAAAGACCAATGGTAAATAGTATTTTTAGAAGATATGAAGTCATATTGTATCTGTACAGAAGACAGTATTTCACTGAGTATGATCCATTGTGAATAAGCAGAGGATGTTAGTAGGTATGTGGAGCAAAGTATATCAAAAGGGATTAGTTTATTAAGAGTATATAATTGATGAACAAACCATATACCTGTCCGTTGCCACCGTTTCCATGAAAGGGATTTGCCTTGGTTTTGGATATTGGGATTGTTCCAAAGGGACATGAATGGGCTAACACTAATTGAGATATCAGCTATTTTATCTAAATGATGGAGAGCATGCTGCGTTGAATTCAAAAGAGAGTATTTTCTCAAATGTCTGGGTATTGGTATCGTTAATAGGCAAGAGATGTGTAAAGGTTTGCATAGAAAACATTCCATTTCATACCAATTAGGAGGGTCTTGAGAGAAGGAGTCATTGACCCAGTAAGCTCCATATTTAGTTAATGAAGCAATATAGTAGTGGTAGAAATCTGGAAAGTTAAGACCACTGTTAATTTTAGAGGCCTTCAGCTTGGCTAGAGCAATTCGGGGTTTTTTCTTGTTCCATATAAATTCAGATAGCTTCTTATTTAGCCAATGGAAAAATGATTTCTGGCATAAAAGAGGAAGCATTGAGAGGATGTAATTAATTTGAGGTGCTAGGGTCATTTTGATGGATGATATTCTACCCCACCAAGACAAATAAAGTGGAGACCACCTAGATGTAGTGTTAAGAACTAAATTTTTGATTTTGGATATATTAAGATCTTGAGCAAAGACTGGATCTTTGTGTATTAAAATCCCTAAATATTTCACAGCTTCATTTGACCATGTGAATGGAAAATTAGCCAAGTCTGATTGAAGAATGTTATTGTTCAGAGGAAAGATTTCTGATGTCTCCCAGTTTACAGAATATCCTGAGAAGCTAGAATATTGTTTGATGATATGTATAAGATGAGGGAGAGAAGATTGAGGGTTCCTTAGAAAAATTAATACATCATCAGCATATGCTGCTAGTTTGAAGTCTCGATCAGGGGAGGGAATACCATTAATTAGCGGGCATTGTCGAATAGCAGAGAGAAGAGGCTCCAACACTAAATTGAACAATAGTGGTGAGAGAGGACAGCCCTGTCTAGTGCCTCTGTGAAGGGGAAATTTATTGGATAAAGAGTTATTAATTAGAATACGAGCATTAGGACTATAATATAATGTTTTTATCCATTTCGTGAAAAATGATCCAAAGTTATACCATTTTAGGACACTGAAAAGAAAAGACCACTCCACTCGATCAAAGGCTTTTTCAGCGTCTATAGCTAGGCCTATTATTGGGTCTGTCAATGTTTTAGCATGTGCATTCACGTGGTGAAAAAGTCGTAGGTTATCTCCTATATATCTTTGTTTAATAAATCCCGTTTGGTCTTTGTGTATAAGATGTGGAATCACTTTGGTGAGTCTTAATGCAAGTAACTTTGCCATTATTTTATAATCTAAGTTAAGGAGAGAGATGGGACGGAAGTTTTTGACCAAGGTAGCGTCTCTGTCAGGTTTAGGGATTACAACGATGGTGGCTTCTGTGAAATTAAATTGTTTATCTGGAGAGGAGTGGAGGAAATCATAGTATGTAAGGAGATGAGGAGCTAAGATGTTTCGAAATAGTTTATAAAATTCGTTAGTAAAACCATCCGGACCTGGGGCTTTTCCAGTCGGTAGGGAAGATATAGCAGTTTCTATTTCTGTTATGGTTATCGGAGAATCTAGTTCCAATTTAACAGGCTCCGATATGGTCGGGTGAGATAAGGAGGAAAGAAAAGAGTCTATATCTGATTCAGGAGCCACAACTTCAGACTTATATAATGAAGTATAAAAATTTTCAAATTGAGAAGAAATTGAAGATCTGGTTTTGACTAATTGTCCTAATGAATTTTGGATAGATGTGATATGTAATCTTTTGGATTTAATTTTAAGGTATCTGGCCAGTGGACGACCCATAAGATTATCTCCCATATAATGACCAGAATTGGAAATGAAGATATCTCGTCTGGCTGTGCATGAAACTAAAGTATTATATTCATATTTAAGTTTTTGGATATGATGGAGAATAGTTGGGTCATGTAAGTGATTAGACATATGTTGTATTTCTAATGTTTTAATAGCGTTTTCTAATTCTTTTTCTTTTTTCATGGACTGTTTTTTTTTCCAAGAGGCAATTTTTATCAATTCACCTCTAAGGGTTGCTTTATAAGCTTCCCAGATTATGGAAGGACAAACTTCAGGATCTTTAGAGTTATTTTCGAAGAATTCTAATGTAAATGAGTTGATTTTTTTCAACAGTTTCTTCATCCAAGAGTAAGGCGTTGTTTAGTCTCCAAGAAGGAGATTCATTACGTGGAGCCGAAATAGAAATATATAAAGAAATGGCAGCATGGTCCGTAAGGGAGATTGGATGTATACTAGTATTAGTAAGGTCATGAATGAGAGAGGAGGATATAAGAAAGAAATCAATTCTCGAGTATGTATTATGCGGTGGTGAAAAATGTGAATATTCTCTACCTTTCGGGTGAAGTAGTCGCCAAGGATCTACAAGGGAGAAAGCATCTTTTAGGGCCTGTAGAGCTGTGAAAGACTTGGTCTTGGATGGTTTACAGGAAGAAGATCTGTCAATATATAAGTCTTGGATTTGGTTAAAATCTCCACCCAATATCAGAGAACAAGAACTGAATTCAATTAGTGCTAGTTGAATGTCTCTAAAAAAATCCGGGTGATCTTTAACCGGGCCATAAATATTGAGAAGAACAAAGTCTATTGAGTGCAACGCAGCATGTACCAGACACCATCTTCCCTCTGTGTCTGTTTTAATTGAATGAATAATGGGAGAGAGTTTATCTTTAAGAAAGATTGAAACACCATTTTTCTTTTGATAAGTCGCAGGGGAGTATATATGAGCAGAGTATCCCTTTAGTTGAAATTTCGTGGCGGCAGCAGATGGGAGGTGGGTTTCTTGTAATAAAATTATGTCTGGATGTTTATTGGACACATAATTGGATATCTTTTTTCTTTTAATGGGATGATTCAGGCCATTCACATTAAAGGAAAAGACATGTAGGTCAGCCATAATATATGATTTGCGTTAGAGAGATATGCAGTATATCACTTTTGTCGAGAGAAGATATCTGATATATTAGTGAGATAAGGTAGACACTCCTGTCTAATAAGAAAAGTAGAAAAGACATTAAAATAAGAAAGAAGAAGATAGTAATGACCTCATAATATGTGGTCAGAAGATAGATAAACCAAACTATCATGTACATATTAAAATATTTTAAGGATGCTTCTATGAGCATATAAGAATGACGCATGTGAAGCATCTAACATCTAACAAGATCCACACCTAATCAGTAATATAAATGTAAAGATTAGTGTGCTTAATTTAGCAGGTTATATAAAATTTGTATTTCATTACATAACATAACATGTTAAGATAAGAGCTTATTGGCTCAGATTAAAATATTAAATTTGGAATTGATTTGATCAAACAGATACCTCAAAGTAAAATATATGGCTGATAATATTAGCCCGTTGGGGTAGTATTTGTCTCAGGTATAGAGTCTATAAATAGTTGTGCGGTTGCTTTGTCTGTGAATGAGTGTGATTTCCCTTCTCTCCATATGCGTAAAGTCGCTGGATACACTAGTGCAAACTTCACTCCTCGATGATGCAGTGTAGAACATAGTGGCACCATCGTCTTGCGAAGGGTGGATACATGTAGGGAGTAGTCGTTGAACAAAAGTAATCTTTGACCTTCATATTCAAGTCGACCATATTTTCGAAAGGCTTGTATGATAAGATCTTTATCTTTCCAGTTGATATATCTAGCAATAACTGCTCTCGGGCGGTTGTTATTCTCTGTACGTTGGCTCAAGCGGTGTGCCCGCTCGCATGGAAAACCAGAGTCAGGGGTCACTAGGCCAAGTTGTTTTGGGAGCCAAAGTTGAAAAAAATAGTATAGATCCTGATCAGTACGGAGATCAGGTAGCCCCACTACTCGTAGATTGTTGCGGCGTTGACGATTCTCCTGGTCGTCCAAACGTGTTGTCAGTGTTGCTATTTGATTTTGCAATGCTGTTACTTTTTCACGATCTTGCAAAGTTGCATCTTCATTATCAGACACCCTTTGCTCCACTGCTGTAATACGTCCAGCGTGTGATTCAAAACGATCATTAATACAGTCTACAGCCAGTTGTAATTTAAGAAATTTTTCTTCCAGGGCCTCGGTGACCATTTTTGAGATTTCTTGGGCCCAATCTCCCCATTGTGTCAAGGTTATAGATGGAGTCGGTGACGTCGCCATTTTAAGTTCTGAGCAGGATAATTTATGTTTAGGTGTTTTTGCCGGTCTTACCGGCATTTCTATTTGATGCACACTTTTAAATTGCTACGTATTTAAATGTAATGAAAATAAAATTGCAAAAGCACAGATTATATTAAATCAGGTGTGTAAGAGGAGCCGTTAAGCCATCCGTGCGTTTTTCGTGGCGATCAGGTCATGGACTTGAAATCACCTTCCTCTTCGGCGGTTCACAGTGGGCGGTGCCGAAGTGGCTGTTAGGGGGCGGGGCAAACCGCCGATTTCAGGCTCCTCCGGTGCAGTGAAGGGGGACGCCTCGATCTCCCTTCCCCTTCACTGTGCTGGATTTTGAAGAGGGGTCCTGTATTTAGAGCCCTCAAGAGGGCTGCAAAGGCAGACTTGTGCCGAAGTGGCTGTTGGGGGCGGGGCAAACCGCCGATCTCGGGCTCCTCCGGTGCAGTGAAGGGGGACGCCTCGATCTCCCTTCCCCTTCACTGTGCTGGATTTTGAAGAGGGGTCCTGTATTCAGAGCCCTCAAGAGGGCTGCAAAGGCAGACTTGTGCCGAAGTGGCTGTTGGGGGCGGGGCAAACCGCCGATCTCGGGCTCCTCCGGTGCAGTGAAGGGGGACGCCTCGATCTCCCTTCCCCTTCACTGTGCTGGATTTTGAAGAGGGGTCCTGTATTCAGAGCCCTCAAGAGGGCTGCAAAGGCAGACTTGTGCCGAAGTGGCTCCAGTTGGTAATTGTTAATGGAAGAATTTCAGCTACTTTTAAGAAATGTGTTATCCTATTCTGCTAATAAATGAAAACATGAAACCAGGGCACACTGTCCTTCCTTTTGATGGATGTTTTCCTTTCAATGCAGTGTGCATTGTATAGTACAAAGTTTGCTTTTTGATGCTATAACCCCAAATAACAAACCAGACTTTCTTTTCCATGCTGGATTGGTGTATGATCCAAACTGATTGTTCAGCAATGCTTGCTTCTGTTCCCACACTGATAGCCAAATGCAGTTAAACTCATAAGCCAGAACCCTTTCAACATGAAATGTTCTGATGGACTGAGACGTTTCAGTCAAAATGTGAAAGGAATCGCAAGGTTTCATCTTCCGAGGTAATTCATTCCTGTTTGCCTCGTGTCATTTGCCCTGTTCAAAGTGATATTAATTCTTGACTTTGTAGAAAGGAAAAGGTGCTGTTATTAGAAGTGTACTATCAAATGCCTTTAGCTAATTAAACTCCAAAGGATTTCTTCTGAATGACCTATATAAAATTAATAACTTTCACAGTATGTTTGTACTTAGATAAAACTAAATGTCTGCCTGGTGGAAATCTCTTTCAACGTACTAATATTATTAAGCAGACAGGAATGTTTAGCCTGTGTGATTTGCCAGATGACTGAATTTTCCAAGAAAAGAAGAGGCTTGTTGTGCTGTATAAGATGATGATAATAAATTATTTTCTTGTTTTATGGTAAAGCAGGCACACTTTTTTCTGTTTATAATAAAAACGTCAAAGTTGGTCTGTCATATTACATATTACCATAAATTGGCAGAAAGGGCAAGGAGTTGGTTTGCTGTACTTTGCTTTCTCAAGATCACTTCCTGACTCCATTAGGCTTTTAGACCAGCTGCAATAAATTCCTGAAAACTTTGTTGTTCTCGCAATTTTTAAATGGTTTAACTATAGCCTCAACGAAATGATAATATTATAGTTCTTTTTCTTATGCTTTTCTTATGTACTTTAGTTTTTAATTAGTTCTTCCTTCTCCTATGTTTTCTGCTATGTACTCTAGTCTTTAATTATATGTGAACCGAGTCGAGCTCCACTGGGAGATGACCCGGTATATAAACCAAAGATTAGATTAGATCACCAAAGAACTTCAAACTTTGTCTGACCCTCATAAGTGTTTGTATAGAAAAGGAATGGAGAAACTGCAGTTTTTATGGCATTAGCAAGAGTAAAATAGTGAAGTACTACATCCAGTTTATTCCTTACTCTGCTCCTAAATATATATTTCAACTTTCAGTTGTATAAACATTAGTACCTGCAGAGTATTGAACTATATTAGTTAGTCAGTTTTGTTGTTTTCTTTCTTTGGTTTTCTACCATTCTGGATAGATGACTGTACAACATTCCGTTCCCATTCTGATTTCTTTTCTCCAATCTCTCCATTCTGTTTTGTTCTATTCTATTCTGTTTCTTTCATACTCAGGTAGATAAACTATTGAACACCCCTCGTAAGAAAATAGCAAGCATGTTGAAACAAGTTTGTGCATGTTGTGACATGTCTCAAGGTTATTCAAGCAAAGTTGTGCCTCAGTGCAAGTCTAACATTCTAAGAGACAGGATGTCAGGAGAGTCTTTGTGCTAATCAAGTAAGAAACTGCTAGATTTGGAGCATCGTTCAGTCAATCAAAACTTATCTCTTTGATAAATTTTTCTGACTCCATTTCTGCCTTGATGTAGTTTTAAAACATTTCCAGGAAAAATTTGATTAAACTTAGCATGCTACTATAATTTTGAAAGTTTTTTGTAATATCGCTGTTTGTATATGGTCTCTTCCTCTGTAAACCACTCTGAACTATTTATGGTATTGCAGTATATAAAAATAAAGTTATTATTATTATTATTGATAAAATTTCTCATAAAAGAAGGGAAAAAGCCAAAAGAGATCCATGAATGCATGACTGCAGTCTGCCCCATCATTCTACAAAGTAAAATTTTGGAGCAAGCAGTTTAAGTGAGGTAGAGAGTCCATTAAGAACATAAGAATTGCCGCTGCTGGGTAAGACCAGTGGTCCTTCGTGCCCAGCATTCCGATCCCGCGGAGGCCCCTAGGTCAAAGACCAGTGCCCCAACCGATACCAGCCCTACCTGCGTATGCTGCAGTTCAGTTAAGATGACTCTCACACTGGTCTGTGGAAGAAACCTTCACAGAAATGTGCAAGAAAGTCAAGGATTTAATTTTGTCAGACAGAAAGATTAAGGCTTCCTAAATAGCTGAAGAAATAAGCATCTCTGTAGGTATAGTTTGGAAAAGAATTCATGAAAAGTTGGGTATGTCCAAGGTTAGTGCAAGATGGGTTCCAAGAATGCTGACACTATGTCAGAAGGTCACGAGACTTCAGTGCTGCCAGGAGAACTTGGAGATGTTCTGTGAAGATCAAGCAGACTTTTTTGTTTGATAACTGGAGATGAGACTTCGGTCTATTATAGAGATCCTGAGCCCAAAATGGAATCAATGCAGTGGAAGCACAAGTCATTCCCCACCCCAAAAAAAGTTCAAATCTGCAGGCAAAGTCATGGCAACTGTCTTCTGGGATGATGAAGGACTTTTGTTTCTGGAGTTCATGCCGCACGAGAGAGTTAACACCAACACAATGATCGCTTTGTGGGAGTCAATCAAGGAGAAAAGACAAGGAAAAATCACAGCAGGCATGCTGCTTCTTCATAACAATGCACTAGTGTACATGTCATGACAATCACAGGCTGCCGTCCGAGAATGTGGGTATCATCAGCTGAACCACCCACACTACAGTTCTGACCTGGCTTCTACAGATTGCGCATGATTCGCTCACTCTCTACTGCTCTCGATCCCCAGTCCACAAACATTCTAATCCATTCACTTGTTATTTCTTGCCTAGACTATTGTAATGCTCCATTCAAAGGAATAAGCAAAAAAGAAAACAGAAGGTTACAAATCGTTCAAAATACCGCGATTAAAATAATTTTCCATGAAAAAGTATGATCACGTTTCTCCACTAATGATTAAAGCTCATTGGCTTCCAATAGAGCACAAAATCACTTATAAAATCTTGCTATCGATAGTCAAAACCCGTTTTAGTAACCTCCCAGAATTCATTAGCAGACTCCTTATTCCTTAAACCTAAATGTTTAGGAGCTCTTTAGGAAAGATTTTAGAACCACTGATCTAATTAGCATCTTAAATAGCTGGACAGTATTTTCACCTGGTCAACAATAAGAGTATGAGATGGGGAATAAAAAGCATGGAGCAGCAGTTACAACCTTAGCCTCCTTACTGGGCAGAATATCAGATATCTGCTATTTATCCCAATAAATAAATGCCTGCAATTTATTTTGTATCAATCTAACATTAAAATAAGAGACATTCAAAAATATTCTCTTTACATACTAGGGAGAATGGTCTCCCAGAGAGCTATTTAAGCTCTTATTCCATTGGAAAGTATTTGAAAGTTCATTGTAGGAAGATTAGTGCCTTAAATTAGTAACAGTGTTGATGTGAGATTTAGTCTTAATGTATTATTAGCATAATAGTCATTAACAGATTTTCCCTTAAACACCACGATATTCCATGAAGTGTAATAATCCTGGCAAAATTATAAGGAATAAACATTTTAAACTAAAAGTGAATTTAAAACCAAACAATTGTATTTTAATTTATTATTTATCATTTTACACAAATTTATCAAGCATAGTATCTTGTACAGTATGATTGTAATTAGGAACAAAAAAGAAAAAGAAAATAATTTTATAAAAGGGAGAAGTATAACATACTCCCCTTACGATATTAAGCAATCAATAGTCCTCAATTTACTATCTGTGATCCAAGACTTACAGAGAGTGATACTAATAATTAAAAAAGAAATTGTTTAAGAAGTAAATCAAAAGTGATTGAAGTTACAGGGAGTATTAATCATAAGTCAGTTATTACTTCAGTTGTTCCACCTTTCTCAAGACATTTCAAAGCTACAAAATGTCGGATCAAAGAAAACATATTTATCTGAACCATAAAGAACAATACATTTACAGGGAAACCTAAGAAAAATCTTCCCCCCACTGAAATTACACCTGGTTTCAATAACAAAAACTGCCTTCTCCGTTTTTGGGTCTCTTTGGTGACGTCTGGAAAGATCTGTATTTTCTGTCCCAGAAACTCTTTGGTTCTATTTTTAAAGAACATCTTCATAATCCAGTTCTTATCTGGTGCCAGTGCAACAGTCGCCAATAATGTTGCTGGTCTGGCCAGGTCTTTTGTAGAAGTTTCTAATAAAATGGAGATACCTAATTGTGGTTCCTGCTGTCCTTGGTTAACCAGTTGTTGCTCCTTATTTCTAATAGGCAAATAGTATGCTTGTGTAAAAGGTGGAATTAGTTCCTCGGAAACTGAGAAAACTTCTAGGAAATATTTCTTTAACATTTCCCTAGGGGACATAGAGAAAACCCTCAAGTGGGAAATTTAGGAACCTCAAATTATTGGCTCAGAGACACAACCCTTCTGCTAGTCCACTATCAAAATACTAGGAGTAACCCCAGACCGAAAGATGACCATGGAAAGCCAAATTGCTATAGTGGTTCGAAAAGGTTTTACAGCACTCTGAAAACTATGATCAATCCACTCCTACTTCAACACCCTTCCCTTCCAAATCCTATGCCAAGCTCTAATCCTCGTTTATCAAAAAATCTTTCAATGCAGAAAGAAAAAATGCTTTCTCATATATGAAACACTCTACTCCAATAAAAATTAATCAAATAAGTAATTAAATAATATATTTAAGTATAGGTACCGGGGGTCCTCAGTTTTCACAACTCTACACAGGAAACCCCTGTACAAGAAAGTTGTTAATTTTCATTTACCCAAACGGGTAACTTGCTGTTACACATCCCTGGACCTCACGGTACACTGTGTGTGCAAAATCAAATTTGATTATGTGACAATTAAAAAATATATTCCTCAATATCTATCAAACGTCCAATAAATATATCCAAGCAGTAATGTTTGAATGTACTTATATACTTGAAGTCCAAAACAGTTGGTAATCCTATATAATAAAACCCTAGCCGCGCATGCGCACTTACCTGTGTGCTTCCGTGATCAGTAGGACTGTGGCCAGCAGGAGTGCGTATGTGGCGGCCAGACAAAGTGGAAAAACACAGCACAGCCGGCGACTCCCCCCTCCTGCCCTCACTCACCGCCAAAACCACCACCGCCAAAGCCTCCTCCTTCTCGCCGCCTCACCTGCGTTTAAATTAAGAGAAAAGCGCTGCACCGTACTAACGCTGGCCTCGCCGTCTTCTGTCCACTGTAGCCCGCCCTCTCTGACTACTTCCTGTTTCTGCTAGGGTTGGCTGCAGTGGCTAGAAGATGCCAAAGCCAGCGTTAGCGCGGTGCATCGCTTTTCTCTCAATTTAAACGCGGCGGCTGGGAAGGGGGCGGTGGGAAATGCTGCTGCTGCACAGGAAAGGCCGGGAAATGCTGCTGCTGCTACTTCACAGGGAAGTGTGTATGTGTGTGTGGGGGGGAAATGCTTCTGCACAGGGAAGGGTGGGAAATGCTGCTGCTGCACAGGGAAGTGTGTGGGGGTTAAATGCTGCTTCTGCACAGGGAAGGCCGGGAAATGCTGCTGCTGCTGCACAGGGTTGTGTGTTTGTTTGTGTGGGGGGGAATGCTGCTGCTGCACAGGGAAAGGTGGGAGGGAAATGCTGCTGCTGCTGCACAGGGAAGTGGAGGGGACGGAGAGGGAAAGGGGGCCTGGGAGCAATCTTGGTTTGCTTTGGGAGAGGGGAGACAGAAGGGGGCATGGAGAGACAGAAAGACAGGCGGGCAGGCAGCGCATTAGAACGAAAGACAGACACACAGAAAGACAGAAGGCAGGGAGAGAGACGGAAAGAAAGAAAGACAGACAGGGTGCCAGAGAGAGAACCAGAAAGAAAGAAAGGAAAGACAGCGGGAGGGAGAAAGAAAGGAAGAAGACAGGGGCAGGGAGAGACACAGAAAGAAAGACAGACAGACATATATTCTAGCACCCGTTAATGTAACGGGCTTAAACACTAGTAAAATATAATTAGCTTTGAGTTAGCCCAGTTCAAGCGTGCTATGCAGAAAATTGCTCAACAGAGCTCTGTTTCGGAGGATACCCCTACATCATCGGGAGCAAGCGCACTGCTAGGATCAAGAAGGTATCTGCATGAAAAGGATATAGATCTCGAAATGGTGCTGCGGTTTAACTTCTGTTAACCGCATTGAACTTCACGGTGTATCACGGTATACAATTAAGATTATGTTAAGGTAAAAATACTCATAATGTGCACAGTACAGTTGACAATAACAGATAACAGCTTAATTTGTAAACCATCTTGTCCTGCTTGTTTAAACTGGGTATTAAACATTAAAAATGAATACAGTCAAACCTCGGTTTACAAGTGCACCGGTTTGCGAGTGTTTTGTAAGACGAGCAAAACATTCGCAAAATCGGCACCTCGGAAACCGAGTTTGACTCGATTTACGAGCGCCATCCCCCCCCCCTCCCCCCCCGAGCACCGAAACGAAATCCCTTCCTCCGATTGGGCACCAGCACCAACGCATAGGACATGCTGGTGCCGGTGCCCGAAGATCCTCCCTCTTCTGGGCTGGGTAGTGCGTCAAAGGAGATCCTCCCTGTTGCCTGTGCTGGACTGGACTGGGCTTTGAGCATGCTCAAAGCCTTCTGATCTCGCTCTCTCCGAGATTCTCAGATTCAGAATCTTTGACGTACCGTCCAGCCCAGAAGAGGGAGGATCTTCGGGCACTGGCACCGGCATGTCCTATGCGTTGGTTCTGGTGCCGGTGCCCAATCAGAGTAAGGGATTTCGTTTCAGTGCTCGGGGGGGGGGGGATGTGAGCGGGGGGGAGGATGCCGGTTTGCAGAGGGGGATGCCGGATTGTGGGAGGGGGGTATGGAGCAGCATCAGTAGCCTCAAAGGGGGGGGGGGGGCCAGCGGAGCAGCGCCGGTAGCCTCGGGGGGGGGGGGGGACGGACGAGGTGGAACTGATCAAAGCAAGTTTCCTTTACTTCCTATAGGGAAACTCGCTTTGGTATACGAGCAATTTGGTTTACGAGCATACTTCTGGAACGAATTATGCTCGTAAACCAAGGTTCCACTGTTCTAATATTGATTC
The DNA here is from genome assembly GCF_902459505.1 of Geotrypetes seraphini. Lineage (NCBI taxonomy): Eukaryota > Metazoa > Chordata > Amphibia > Gymnophiona > Dermophiidae > Geotrypetes > Geotrypetes seraphini. The sequence goes on along the minus strand of NC_047090.1, from coordinate 20,120,905 downwards.
TACAACATTTCAAAGAATATAATATAAAAACTCACTTTATTTTGACTTGTCAATAAGAGCAAATTTCATAAATGAGACACCTGAGTAGCACACTTAAGAGAATGCTTGCAGTTACTAAGGAGCTCATTTTAAAAAAAGACAAACATCCAAAAAGGGGCTGCTAGGGTAGAGGTGGGGCCTAGTTGTTAGAGCAGCTGCCTCCACACCCTATGAATTCAATTCCCACTGCAGCTCTCTGTGAATCTGGGCAAGTCACTTAACACTTCATTGTCCCAGATACAAAATAAGTACCTGCCTAAATTATGTGAACCGCTTTGACGAGATGAGGAGTGGCCTAGTGGTAGAGCTGCTGCTTCAGCACCCTGAGGTTGTGGGATCGAATCCCAGCACTACTCCTTGTGAACCTGGGCAAGTCACCCAATCCTCCATTGCCCACTGCTTTGAATGTGTAACTACAAAAAGGTGGTATATCAGTCCAATTTCCTTTCCTTTTACCTGCCATATTCCCTTCTTGCCCTGGAAGACTATAGAGGCCCCTTTCTGTTATAGAGCCAATGTATCCTTTCAGAGGGGGCAGAGTAGGAGGTTGATTATTGACATGATAGGGTGGAAAATCAGGATGGGGAGCAGGAGAATGCAGAGACTATGACTCACTGGACAGCATCATCCATGTGAGGGGGTTCCCCTTCATGCTCACTGTTTCTGGACAGCTTTCAAAGCTTACAGTATAGTGTATACTGTAATATGTGGCAGCTTCTTATTTTAGGCCTATTCTTTCTTTTTAACATTTTTGTAAGCGATATTGCTGAAGGGCTAATTTGTAAGATTTGCTTCTTTGAAGATGAAGTGTAAACACCCCTTTTGGTATGGAAAACATAAGGAAGGACCTAATAAAGCTTGAAGAATGGTCTGAAATTTGACAGCTAAGATTTAATGCTAAAAAATGCAAGGTCATGCATTTGGGTTGCAGAAACCTGAGGGAATGGTACAGTTTAGGGGGTGAAGAACTTTTTTTGTGCATGAAAGAGGCCAAAAGGGGACTTAGACTTTTTTTTAAATTATGCCCCTCCACATTTTAAGCAATAAGCATTAAAAAAAACTTTTTTGAGGAATACTAGTTCTCCAGTGTCTTATGATGGAGTTTGCTTTATGATGGGATATTACATTGTATATGAAGCTACTTAACAAATCATCCCTTGCCCTGTGAATCTGCAGACTGTACATCTACCAGTGTGATAGTCATTAATTACAATGCATTCTTCAGGCTGTGTGTGCTGCACCAGACAACAGCTGAGTGAGAAGAGAGAGCGTGAGCACATGGATGTGGAGGTGGTGCTGCCGCCGCCAGCAGCTTTTAACCTTTATCTGTTTACATCTTTATTTGGATTTTGCTCAAGGTGAATTACATTCAGATACAGTAAGTATTTTCCTGTCCCAAGGGGAGGGCACAATCTAATTTTGTACCTGAGTCAGTGGAGAGTTAAGTGACATTTTACTCTACTACTACCGCATAGAATCAAGTAAAAATTAACGAGTCCTTTGCAAGATAGGTTAGTATGTTGCTTTTCTTATTGTCAAGGATTTATATTGTTTACATGGAGTAATAAATATGTTGCCTCCATCATGCCGCCTCCTCCCACATTGCCTTCCCTCAGCCTGTTTGTGTGGAAAAATACGAGGGTCGGCTCTTGCCAAGTGTGACCTCAGTTCATTCTTATTTGGTGAAGTCCTACATCATCTTGCTTTCATAAACATTTGTTCAGTTTCTAAGTGTTAAAGGAGATATGCTTCTACCAAAAGTGTGTTGTTTAATCAGTTGTCAGAACATAGCCTTTGGGGATTTTTTTTCTTGTTCTTTCATTTCTGCACTGAATAATACTTTTTATCCCAGGACAAGCAGGCAGGTATTCTCACTAGTGGGTGATGTCATCCGACAGAGCCCCGATGCGGACGTCTCACAAGCATACTTGCTTGAAGAAACTTCAGAAGTTTCGAGATGCACGCACCGCGCATGCGCGAGTGCCTTCCCGCCCGATGGTCCGGGCGTGTCTCCTCAGTTCTTTTCTTTCCGTGGAGCTGAGAAGTTTGCTTCAACTCTCTGCGCTGAGTGAACCCGTGTTCTTGCCTTCTAGTACCGCGGTTTTGAGTTATTTTTCTCTTAATCGTGTGTTTTACTCTTTCGTTTGTTATTTAAAAAAAAAAAATAATAATAATTTTTCCGGAAATTCGACCAGGTCGGCCGCGTGGCTCAGGCCGTGCTCCTTCGATCTAGCGGCGGAGCTTTTTTGGCCTATGTCCCGGCTGATTACCGGTTTTAAAAAGTGCATCAAGTGCCAGCGCGCGATTTTGCTGACGGACCCGTATTGACGCTGTCTGCAGTGTCTTGGTCCGGAACATCTTCCGAAATCGTGCCGGCCTTGTTCCACTCTAACAGCACGTGCGTTTAAGCGTCGTTGTTTCCTGTGGGAGTCGATGTTCAAGATGGAAGCTGCTAAAGAACCTTCCACTTCGACTTCAACCAGCGCTTCGCCTGTTCCTCCGAAGTCGTCTTCTGCTCCTGCTGCATTGGGTCTCTTGAAGCCGGCCTCCTTCGTCCCGGCTTCGACTCTGCCTCCTGCTCTGGTGCCTCCTTTGGTCTCCTCAGATCAGGTACCTCCGCCGACCATTCCCCCGGTGGTTATTAAAGTGCCGAAAGCTTCTAAGGCTAAGCACTCGACCACTCGGGACCGCGAAGACCGTTCAGGAGGTCCCACTTCGAGTGCGGCTCCCCCCTTGTCGCCTTCGCTGCGGTCCATCATGGAGGCTCAATTCATTGATATCATGACTACCATGGGGCCCAAGTGGCTTGCTACAATCCAGGCTGGGCAGGCAGTTCCTCCTCGGGGGGGCGAGCCGCCCCCTTCTCCTCCCCCTTGCCGCTCACTCTCGCTGCTGGGGGATGAGGAGCGGCGCTTAGCCACCAGTTCATCGAGGCGGGCATCGTTTAGTGACATGCCGCCTCTGGAACCCATCCCCGTTCAGAGCGAAAAAGTTTGGGATGTGCCTTCAGGGGGGTCGAAGCCCTGGGCGTTCTCAGGAGGAATTCTTCCGCAGTCCCTTCCATGCCAGACCCTCTCTCGACCCGTGGACTGCGGCTCGGGAGGCGGCAGCCCATCCGCCTCTTCGTTCTACGGCCTCCAGCCCCATCTGTTCCTTGGAGGCCTCTGGGGAACCATCGAAACATCGCCGATCCAGATCCCCTTCGAGACACAGGGAGGGTCATCGGTCCAGACATTCTTCGAGGCATTCCTCTAGACATTCTACAGTCTCGCCTCAGAAGAAGCTTCCTCATGTGGGGTATTCGTCTTCGGATGTCTCCCCTCCTCTGGGCCCGGAATACAAGGAAGCCTACGGCTTTTACTCTCCTTGCCGATCTCAAGCCTCCTTGGATCCGGAGGCGTCGACGTCCTACAGTCCGTCCCACAGGCCTGTGTTGGCGGACCAGTTGTCTTTTTCATCCTTTCTGTGGCAGATGGCGGATGATCTCGACATCACCTTGGACTCGGGTTCCCGATACTCCAAGGAATACCTGGATACCATGCATCTGCCTCATCCTCCTGCCGAGTCTCTTCGCCTGCCTCTCCACAAGCTCCTCGATCAAACCTTCATGCGATGTTTTGAAACACCGTATTCTATTCCTGCCATTCCTGGCAAACTGGATGCCAGGTACCGCACAGTGCATCATAAGGGGTTTGAGGGCTCCCAACTCTCCCATCAGTCACTGTTGGTCGAGTCCTCCCTCAAGCGTTCTCATCCGTCCCAGGTGTATGCCTCGGTGCCGCCGGGCAGAGAGGGCCAGACCGTGGATAAGTTCAGGCAGCGCATCTACCAGAACGCGATGATGGCTTCCCGAGTTCTCAATTACAACTTTCATTTTGCCACTTATTTGCAGTTCTTCCTGCCTGTGCTTTGGAAGTTTACACCTTACATCGAATCTCAAGCTCGTTTTGAATTCAAGGAGGTCGTCGCCTCGCTGTCCCAGCTGCGCCTTCAACTGATGCAATCCTCCTATGATGCCTTCGAGCTCTCGGCACGGGCTGCCGCCTGTTCCTTAGCCATGCGTCGCTTGGCCTGGCTTCGAACCATTGACATGGACCCGAATCTCCAGGACAGACTAGCCAACGTCCCCTGTGCGGTGACGGATTTGTTTGATGAATCTATTGAGACCGTGACGAAGAAGCTGTCGGATCATGAAAAATCTTTCCAGTCCATCCTTCGTCCCAAGCCTAAACCTGCTCAGGCTCGACCTTCTCGACCGCCCTTGATATATCAGCGGCGTTACACTCCCAGGCAGGCTCCTCCTGCGAGGCAACCAGCGAAGAGACAGCACCTGCAGAAGTCTCAACAAAAACCTCAGCCTTCTGCTGTTCCCAAGGCTCCTCAGCCTTTTTGACTCTCTTGTCAGGAGCATAACCAATGCCGTTCTGCTGTCCCATGTTTTTCCAATTGGGGGTTGCCTCCATCATTTTTACCATCGATGGATGGCTATAACCACCGACCATCATCAAGGAAGGATATTCTCTTCAGTTCCATTGGGTCCCCCCCGGACCATCCTCCAAGAGAGTATCCTTCCAACTTGACCCAGACCGCCCTTTTTCTTCAGGAAGCTCAGGCTTTGCTCCAGCTCCGGGCCGTCGAGCCGGTCCCTGTGGACCAACACAACCGGGGGTTTTACTCCCGGTAGAAACATAAAAACATAGAAAAAAGCAGTAGAAAAGGGCTATAGCCCACCAAGTCTGCCCATTCCAAGTATCCCCTCCCCTGAATTTACTCCCTTAAAGATCCCACGTGAGTATCCCATTCTCTCTTAAAATCTGTCACGCTGCTGGCCTTTATCAACTGGAGTGGGAGTCTGTTCCAATGATCCATTACTCTTTTGGTGAAGAAGTACTTCCTGGAGTCGCCATGAAACTTCCCTCCCCTGATTTTCAGCGGATGTCCTCTGGTGGTCGAGGGTCCCATGAGCCAGAAGATATCATCTTCTGACTCGATGCGTCCCGTGATGTACTTATATGTTTCAATCCTATTTCCCCGTTCTCTTCTTTCCTCAAGTGAGTACAGCCGTAATTTTTTAAATCTTTTTTCATACATGAGATCCTTGAGCCCCAAGACCATCCTGGTGGCCGTTCGCTGAACCGACTCGATCCTCAGCACGTCCTTTCGGTAGTGTGGTCTTCAAAACCGAACACAGTACTCCAAGTGAGGCCTCACCATGGCTCTGTACAACAGCATCATAACTTCAGGTCTCCTGCTGACGAAACCTCTGCGGATACACCCCATCATTTGTCTTGCCCTGGAGGAAGCCTTCTCCACTTGATTGGCAACCTTCATGTCCTCACTAATGATCACCCCTAGGTCGCGTTCCGCCGTGGTCCTAACCAAGGTCTCACCATTTAGTACATAAGTTCTATGCGGGTTTCTCTTACCCAGGTGCATTATCTTGCATTTTTTAGCATTGAAGCCTAGCTGCCAAGTAGTTGACCATTGTTCCAGCAACAGTAGGTCGTGTGTCATATTATCAGGTAATAAGCTTTTGCCTACTATGTTGCAAAGTTTGGCGTTGTCGGCGAACAGTGATACCCTTCCTCTAAGTCCTTGCGTCATATCTCTTATGAATAAGTTAAATAGAAATCGGGCCCAGGACCGAGCCCTGCGGCACTCCACTGATCACGTACTTCCTTGTTCCGAAGAAGACAGGTGACCTGCGTCCTATTCTGGACCTCAGGGTGCTCAACAAGTTCCTGGTCAAGGAGAGATTTCGCATGCTCACCCTAGCTTCTCTCTACCCCCTCCTCGAGCAGAACGACTGGTTATGCTTTCTGGATCTAAAAGAGGCCTACACTCACATTCCCATTCATCCGGCCTCTCGCAAATTCCTCAGATTTCGGGTGGGACATCTGCATCTGCAGTATCGAGTGCTTCCCTTCGGCCTGTCCTCGTCTCCCAGAGTCTTCACAAAGTGTCTGGTGGTGGTGGCCGCTGCACTCCAGAACAATGGTCTTCAGGTGTTTCCCTACCTCGATGACTGGCTCATCAAAGCCGCCTCGGCTCCAGGGGTCATCTTGGTGACCCAAAGGACTATTTGGTTCCTGCAGAGTCTGGGGTTCGAGATCAACTTCCCAAAATCTCATCTGCAACCGACCCAGTCTCTTCCCTTCATCGGGGCGGTTCTCGATACTGTTCAACTCAGAGCATTCCTTCCTCCTCAGCGCCTGGATGCTCTGCTTCATCTCTGCCAGTCAATGTCTTCTCGCCAGTCCATCTCAGCGAGACACATGATAGTTCTCCTGGGCCACATGGCCTCTACGGTTCATGTGACTCCTTTTGCCAGACTTCACCTCAAAATTCCTCAGTGGACCCTGGCTTTTCAATGGACACAGGTGTCGGATCTTTTGACTCGTGACATCCTGGTCACTCCTGCTCTGCAGCAGTCTCTACAATGGTGGATGATCTCTTCAAATCTATCCAGAGGTTTGCTGTTTCATACTCCTCTCCACCAGAAGGTTCTCACGACTGATTCCTCGACCTATGCATGGGGGGCTCATCTGGACGGTCTTCGCACTCAAGGCTTCTGGACCAGTGCGGACCGGCTGTGCCATATCAATCATCTGGAACTCAGGGCGATTTTCAATTCTTTTCAAGCTTTTCAACATCTGTTTCATGACCTGGTGGTCCTCATTCGCACGGACAATCAGGTCGCCATGTATTATGTCAACAAGCAGGGGGGCACGGGATCGGCCTCCCTCTGCCAGGAAGCTCTCAGAGTCTGGGATTGGGCGATTCACCACAACACCTTCCTCAAAGCTGTCTATATTCAGGGGGCGGACAGTGCATTGGCGGACAACTTGAGTCGTCTCCTCCAGCCTCACGAATGGACTCTCCATTCCAAGCCCCTTCATCAGATCTTCTCTCAGTGGAGGACGCCTCTGATAGACCTCTTTGCAGCTCCCCACAACTTCAAACTGCTTCAATTCTGCTCCAGGATCTACACTCCTCATCGCCTCGAGGCAGATGCCTTTCTTCTGGACTGGAGGAATCTCTTTCTATAGGCGTTTCCTCCGTTTCCTCTCATTCAAAAGACTCTGGTCAAGCTGAAGTCAGACCATGCCACCATGATTCTGATAGCTCCTCGGTGGCCCAGACAGCCTTGGTACTCCCTTCTACTTCAACTCAGCAGCAGGGAGCCTTTCCTTCTTCCAGTGTTTCCTTCACTGCTTACTCAGCATCAAGGATCTCTGCTCCATCCCAACCTGCAGTCTCTCCACCTGACAGCTTGGTTCCTCTCGACGTAACTTCCCTCCAGTTTTCCAAAGCAGTGAGGAATGTGTTGGAGGCTTCCAGGAAGCCTGCTACTCGACAATGCTACTCCCAAAAATGGACTAGATTTTCTACCTGGTATGTTTCAAATCGTAAGGAGCCTCACCGAGCCTCCCTATCTTCTGTGTTGGACTATCTTCTGCACCTATCTAATTCTGGACTCAAGTCTACATCGATACGAGTCCATCTGAGTGCAATTGCGGCTTTCCATCGGCCTCTGTAAGGGAAACCTTTCTCTGCTCATCCTGTGGTTGCCAGATTTATGAAAGGACTTTTCCATGTCAATCCTCCTCTCAAACCTCCTCCAGTGGATTGGGATCTCAACGTTGTCCTTTCTCAACTTATGAAACCTCCTTTCGAGCCTCTCAACAAGGCTCCGCTGAAGTTTCTCACTTGGAAAGTGGTTTTTCTTGTTGCCCTCACTTCTGCCCGCAGAGTCAGTGAGCTTCAGGCCTTAGTGGCGGATCCACCTTTCACAGTATTCCATCATGACAAGGTGGTCCTTCGCACTCATCCGAAATTCCTGCCTAAAGTGTCTCTGAATTTCATCTCAACCAATCCATAGTTCTTCCTGTGTTTTTTCCAAAGCCTCATTCTCATCCTGGAGAATCAGCTCTTCACACTTTAGACTGTAAACGTGCTTTGGCTTTCTACCTGGATCGCACCAAACCATACAGAACTGCTCCTCAACTTTTCGTCTCTTTTGATCCGAACAAGTTGGGACGCCCTGTCTCGAAGCGTACTATCTCCAACTGGATGGCGGCTTGCATCTCTTTCTGCTATGCCCAGGCTGGATTACCCCTTCACAATAAAGTCACAGCCCATAAGGTCAGAGCAATGGCGGCCTCTGTAGCTTTCCTCAGATCGACACCGATTGAGGAGATTTGTAAGGCTGCCACTTGGTCCTCGGTTCATACCTTCACCTCTCACTATTGTCTGGATACTTTCTCCAGACAGGATGGACAGTTTGGCCAAACAGTATTACAAAATTTATTCTCCTAAGTTGCCAACTCTCCCACCATCCCATTGAGGTTAGCTTGGAGGTCACCCACTAGTGAGAATACCTGCCTGCTTGTCCTGGGATAAAGTAATGTTACTTACCGTAACAGTTGTTATCCAGGGACAGCAGGCAGCTATTCTCACGTCCCACTCACCTCCCCTGGGTTGGCTTCTCTGCTAGCTACCTGAACTGAGGAGACACGCCCGGTGCATCGGGCGAGAAGGCACTCGCGCATGCGCGGTGCGGGCATCTCGAAACTTCTGAAGTTTCTTCAAACAAGTATGCTTGTGAGACGACCGCATCGGGGCTCTGTCAGATGACATCACCCACTAGTGAGAATAGCTGCCTGCTGTCCCTGGATAACAACTGTTACGGTAAGTAACATTGCTATACCAGCTAATAGAAAGTTGCACAGTTATCTGAAAGATGAAAGAAAAGTGATATAATGCATCACAGCTCATTTAAGAGGTATCATGAAGAATATATAACACTGTTTAAATGTTAAGAGTGAAAAGAGGCAACAAACACAATTTGTTAACACAGTTGCCCTGAATTTGCTCTCCCGGTGATTTCAAAATGGCGTCTGTATTTAAACAGGATGCCGACATAGTAGCTAACCATTTAGCTACCAATTAGCTAACCAATTAGCTACCATGTCAGTGTCCTGTTTAAATACAGACACCATTTTGAAATCACCGGGAGAGCAAATAAAGGGCAGCTGTGTTAACAAGTAAGTTGTGTTTGTTGCCTCTTTTCACTCTTTACATTTAAACAGTATTATATATTCTTCATGATACCTCTTAAATGAGCTGTGATGCATTATATCACTTTTCTTTCATCTTTCAGATAACTGTGCAACTTTCTATTAGCTGGTATTGGTTTTTACCACTTTGCAGCACTTCCCCTGAAGAAGCCAGATTGTGTGAAAGGTTTTGGCCTCCTTTGGGATCTAAAGATAAGTGCTTGTTAAATTCTGCTCTGTGTAGCACATTATTTCCAGCTTTATTTATAGAACTATTCTGTTTGGTTGCCAGCTCTCTGTTCCCTTATCAATGATGTGAGAAAATGAAATGAAATGTTATTTATTATAAATTATTTACTAAAAATTACATACATAAGCACATAAGCATCGCCTCTGCTGAGTCAGACCGTAGGTCCATCGTGCCCAGCAGTCCACTCCCGCGGCGGAATTCCTTGACCGATCCCTAGCATTCCAAGCGGGCAAATGGAACAAATGCCTCTCTACTCTCATCTCCAATTCCTCCCACTATCAAACATTCAGGAAGTTAACTAAAACCTACCTCTTTGACAAATTCCTCTGATTTATCCTCCCTCCTCCTCCCATCTCTTCTGACCTCTCCCCCCTAGACCCTTACCGCCTCATATAACACCACCATCTGTAACGCCGCTGTATCGAACTTATTGCAAATGTAACTACTCTGAACATATAACCTAGCTGCCAAAATAACTTCACCGTATATTTATTGTCTAGAATGTAAAGGTAGCTTGACTGAATATGTATCGTCTAAAATGTAAATGTAACATCAACGAAATTGTAACTTCGCTATAAATGTACAGTCTCTTCATCTGTTAACCGCATAGAACTTCCATGGTAATGCGGTATACAAGTATAAAGTTATTATTATTATTATTATAGTATCCCTCTAATTGTACCCTTCCTTTTCCTTCAGGAACTCGTCCAATCCCTTTTTGAAACCCAATAACGTACTCTGCTCTACCACCTCCTCTGGAAGCGCATTCCAGGTGTCCACCACCCTCTGAGTGAAGAAGAACTTCCTAGCATTTGTTCTGAATCTGTTTCCCTTCAATTTTTTATAAATTAATATAAAAAGCAAAAAAAATTTTCTCTATGAAAATTTTTTAATCAAAAAAGGAGGTTTTGACCTGTGATAGTACTCCAAACCCCAAACTGGTGTCTTCTTATTGATTGGACTCCTGGGGTTCTTTGAGGTCTTTTCTCCTCCTTTTTGGATATTTATGTGCATCACATGCTAAAGTGGTATAACAAATCAGTAAAGAATAAATAGGATGCCAACAAGTTAATCTGATTGGCTTCTAGTACCCCGTTGGTATGACAGTTCTCCCTAACCCCCCCCCCCCCCCCTTTTTACTAAACTGTGCTAGTGTTTTTGCACTGGCCGTGGCAGTAACAGCTCCAACTCTCATAGGAATTCTATGAACATCAGAGTTGTTACCGCTGTGGCCGATGATAAAAACCACGCTACAGTTTTGTAAAAGGGGAGGGGGAGGGAGCAGTAAAATCTACTGTTTTCCAATATAATAATTTTATTGTAGACATTTAACAAAGGCAAGATCTCTCTAATGTGTAGCAATTGCTGAACCCTGCGTCTCGCTAGTCTCTGTTCTGCGCTAGAGTTTGTGTGATATGCTAGAACTTGTATGTCTGGAATTTTCCTTGAGCTGTGAAAGAATATCAATGCCATTCAGTCCCTTCTACCCACATGCAACTCCTACATATGAGCCTTTTTATACAATGCAAAAGGCTAAATCGGTCTTGGCTATTTCAATGTCCTCTTGGTTCAGAGCCCAAGGATACTTATGAACAGAGAATTGATCTCATCCCCCCACGTTTCTTAAACATAAATACAAGGGAAAAACAGAAGTGTTAAAAATAGAACCATCAGAGGCCAAAGGGCGCTAGTGTAAAGAGTGGGACTTCTTTCTGTCATTCTAGTTTAGAATTGCAGAAACAGACCCAAACCAAGCTCAGAAGTTGCAGGAAAAAGTTTGATTTTATAAAGTCTTTTCATGTGTATCTGGCCCATTAAAATTCCAACCAGGGTAAAAGTATGCTCAATGCATATGCTGCCAGTAGGTATGTACAGGAGTGCAGCATGAGGAGAGTTCATAAATATGCATGTAGATTATAAAATACGTTAATTTACATGCATGCTTAATCTAGGAGCAGGTGTAAATGTTCTTGCCTGCAATGTGATGCAATTTCTGCTACTTATGCTTGAATTAAATATATAAACTGCTTTGATTGTACCATAGAAAAGCAGTATATAAATAATCTACCCCCCACTTTTACAAAACCGCAACAGCGGTTTTTAGCGTAGGCCGGCGTGCTGAATACTCTGCGCTGCTCCCGACAGTCATAGAGTTCCTATGAGCCTGATAGCAGCACAAAGTAGAGAATGACACGGGAACAAATTTTTCCCCATCCCTGCGGGAACTCATTTCCCGTCCTGTCCCCCGTGAGTTCTTTTCCTGTTCCTGACCGATTCCTGCAAGCTCCGTCCTCATCTGCACAAGCCTCAAGCATTTTGAAATCATAAGTGTTCGAGACTTGTGCGGTTAAGGCAGAGCTTACAGGAATGGGATAGGGACGACGGCAAAACTCATGGGGAAGGGACAAGGAAATTGAGTTCCTGTGGGGACGGGGACAAATTTGTCCCCGTGTCATTCTCTAATGCAGAGCATTCAGAGCGCTGGCCTGCACTAAAAATTGCTATCGTGGTTTTGTCAAAGGGGAGAGGGGGCTAAGAAATAAAAATAAATATTTTATAAATCCCAAAATAAACACTGAGATATCATAAAGAGCAATATCTTAATACACTCCCTTATAATATCCAGACTCGATTATTGTAACTCACTCTTCATGAACATCACCCAGAAGGATCAAAGACGATTACAAATAATACAAAATATCGCCATCAAAATAATCCACCATGGGAAAAAATACGATCACGTAACTCCCTATCTCATAGAATCTCATTGGCTGCCCATCAACCAACGTACAACATATAAAATAGCATTACTGGTATTTAAAACACTAGATACTAATGAGCCACAGTTTATAGATCGGCTCCTAATCCCTCATACTTCAAAACGTTCACTTCGGTCCAATACTCAAGGTCTATTAATGGTCCCCTCATTGAAAATAATAGGAACTAGACGCCATGACATCTTCTCAGTTATGGCACCTCTTATCTGGAATACCCTCCCCCTATATATCAGAAACATCAAAGATCTTAACTTATTTAAAATTAATCTAAAAACATATCTCTTCAAATCCTCATTTAACCTTTAGAATAACTTTTCTGCGTACATCTAAACAATTAATACGTCCTCACACATTTTCCCCAACCTAATCGTTTGGTCCTACCCATATCATACCCCTTTCTTCCCTTGAGGAAACAACAATTTGTAACTTTTATTCCCTAATGTCCTCTCCTAATGTTTCTTAGTTCGTCTGTATTGTCAATCTGTCATAGCCCTTTGAAAATTGTTAATGTAAAATAACTTGTTTTACTGTTTTATACTACTATCCTTTTTATTATGTAATTCGCTTAGATTTAATAGGCGAACCATCAAATTTTATTAAACTTGAAACTTGAAACTTGATCAGAAATCTTCTTGCAAAAAATCTCTTTGAAAAATTTTTTTTGTGTGAATATTACAAGTTGCAAAAACCAAAATAGTAACATAGTAAATTGCAGCAGGTAAAGACTTGAATGGTCCAATAGATACATTGCAATTCTATGATTAAGTTCAATTGTCTTTGTTCATTTATATTTCTGGGTTATTGACCATATAAGTCTGCCCAGTAATGTGCTTAGATTCCAACTACTGGATATATTTTTAAAATAAAATTTTAGAAAATATTTTCACGGGAAAAGACAATCATCAGAAACAATGTCATTGCTTCAGTTTGTGGCAAAATGCAGCTTAGCATTGAGGGGTCCTTTTGCTAAGGTGCTCTAACATATTCAGGGTGAACCAATGATTAGAATGCACTAAGGCCCCAATTCATTAAAGTCAGCGATCGCCGCTAAACCTGCTAACCGACCTGATTCACAAAACATCCCACCACGTGTTTCTCCACTCAATCGCCCATTTTCCGATCTGGCCATGCAAATTTGTAAAACCCCCATGCAAAATAGCCAAGTGATTGATTCACTAACATTTGCTTGGCTATTTTGCATCAAGTTTTACAATCCTAAAACCTGACTGCTGTTTGTTTTTGTTTTTATTTTTTTTTATTTTTTCTTGGCACAAATATTTTGCATGTATTACACAAGCAAAATATCTGCCCAATATAAAAAAAAATGAAAAGCCCTCCCCCAACGATCTTTGACAAAGCCCCTTCCCTCCCTCCCTGAACAAAAAAAAATGGCAGGAGGGGTGCCCACTCGCTCCTGCCAGCAGACTCCCCTTGCTGAACTTTATCTGTCGATTTTATTTTTCTGGTCTTTGTGTTCCATCTGTGCTCTTAACTCTGCCTCCTTATGCATTTGCTGTTTCTTTCCTTTCCTTCACTTTTTGCACTACATCCTTCTTTGGCACTGATTTTCATATTCAGTTTTCTTCCATTTTTCTGCCTCCATCTCAAAGCTATCTTTTCAACTGTTCCCCTTCCCTCCGTCCATGTGCACCATCTCTTCCTTCCTTTTCCACTTCCCTGCATCCATGTGCCCCCATCTGTTCCCCTTCATGCCATCCATGTGCCACCATCTCCTTCCTCTTGCTGCCCGCGGCCTCCCCTGCACCGTTCCTTTGCTGCGGTCCACCCAAGTGGAAACAGGAAGTTGCTTCACAAAGAGGGGGGGTGGACCACAGCAATCACACTTAGTCCTGATGCTCTGGAAGCCAGTGCCAAAGCTCTGTGCTGGGCTGAAGGGCCTTGAGTGTCTGCGTATGCTCAAGGCTTGCTGGACTCCGTTCGAGAACCCTGCAGAGGGTGGGAACCAGCAGGTGCAAATGCTTAAGGCCCTTCAGCCCAACACAGAGTGTTGGTGTCGGCTTCTGGAGCATCGGGGCTGTAAGTGTGATGTCGGTCTGGAGCAGGGGGGAGCGGGTAGTGGAGGATGGGAGTGCCGGTCATTGGGGGGAGGAGCAGATAGCAATAGTCATCAGAGGGGATAGCAGTGCTGGTCATCGGGAGGAGGGGGAGATAGCAGTGCCAGTCATGGGAAGGGAGTGGAGGAGAAAGCAATACTGGGCATCTGGAGGGGTGGAAAATGGCATTGTTGGACATCAGGTGGGGAGGGGTGTTAAAAAAAAGCACCATCATCCAAAGGAAGCTCGAATATAAACCAAGTACCCCATTTTTGGGCCCAAAAATCTTGGTTTATATTCAAGTATATATGGTACTGACACTTATTTTTTGGCATTAAAGGTTCCTGCATTATCTATGCATTAACCAGTTAGCATGCAGTAATGTAGATGTGCTGACTGGTTAGCATAGGATTGCCCACTGTCTGCTTCTGATGCACCCCTTCAAAATAAAAACAAAAAAATAAATAGCAAGCAATTAGTATGTACACATCCCAGAAACAACACGGTGCAAATTAGCACATCATACATTAGGCTTTTTGTGCTGCATTAGGCACATGTTAGCACCTAACCCAGCTTAGTAAAAGAATCCCTTTCATAGCTGAAATACCATTATCAGACTTCTTATTGTGTGTCATGTGGTTTAATATAACTGAAATTCAAAAAATATTCAAACAAATGTTCAAGTGTCTAAATTCAGTTTTACTGGTAGAACCCATTAAAGTCCCTGCGTATATTGTCAATTATCTGAATTCAATCACAGTTAATTTTATGACTTGGGGTACCCAAATAGTTCAAATCATGGAGCACAACACTCTAGGAACATCTATACTTTCAAGTTCCAAAAGCCTCCAGTTTACTAACAAGACCTTGTTTTATCACCATCCTCAGGAACTAGCCCTGGAAACTTTGTCACAGCATCTATACAAACAATGGCAAGCTTTTACAATCAGGGCATGCTATTTGCCTAGGTGCCCATAGGAATAGAATGGGTGACTCGGCATTTAGGCCCAAATTCTTTCCATTAGAACTACAATCTCAAATCTTAGGAGTAGAAATTGATAACCACCTATCCATGAAGAGCTGCATACTCAATTTTTCCTTGTGATGAGAAAGCTAAGATCCATTGAAAAATACTTCAAAACAGAGGCTTTCCGAATTTTAGTGCAATTCCTAATCTTATCTCAACTAGACTACTGTAATGTAACACTAGTTCTTTGCTCTAAAACATTGCTATCTTGTTTACAACTAGTTCAAACTGCAGCAGTAAGACTCATGGAAATCGGAACACCTACAGCCCTACTAATATGAAACTACATTGGCTGCCCATAACTTCAAGGATCAAGTTTAAATTAGGCATCACTGCCTTTAAGATCCTGACAGGGAATTCCCCCAACTACCTAACATAGTTGGCCACTCTCCTCCAGGGTGCCTCCAACAGATATTCCACCAGAAATCTTTTCCACTTAAAATTCACAGCAAGCAACAATATAAAGTCTACCAGGCAAATTACCTTATCCAACCAATATCAATTAGCAAAATGCTGGAACCAACTACTACTTACACTACGATCTTGTGATTACTATCTCCTTCTCCACTTCCCTCCATCCATTTGCCCCATCTCTTTCTCTTCCCTCCATCCATGTGCCCCATCTCTTCCCCTTCCCTCCATCCATGTGTCCCATCTCTTTTGAAGAGCCTGAGTAAGGCATACAGCTGCAGAGGTCATAGATGGATTTATAGCCCTCATATAGACTTTTTCTCCCTGATAATGCACAGTGAACTCAGCTGGAGTCAGAGAACAAATACAAGCTGAGACTTTGGAGCTGATCTGAATGGATTTTAAAAATATGATTTTCATGATTTGGGGATGAGTGAATATTGGTGTGGACTTGAATTGGATTGCTACATCATATCACTGGAAGAACTACTGTATATACTTGAATATAAACCGGGATTTTGGGGCCAAAAAATTGGCCCCAAAATGGGGGTCCCAGTTTATATTCAGGCCAACGCTCCCTCCCAGAATTTTTTAGTCCACCGTCTCCTCCACCCTGCCCTATCATACCTCTGCCGATCCCTGGTGGAAGTGCAGCGGGTCTTCTGCCAATCCCTGGTGGAGGTGCAGCGGGCAGGAAAAAGCTTTCCAAACTCCTCCCACGCTGCTAACTGGCTACGCGGATCCAGTTTCTTCAGCTGAGCGGCACGAGCAGCAGCGCGATTTGGCGCTGCTGCTCGGCACTGAGCGGCTTCCTTACTGGCTCCTGCGAAGACGGGAAACTGAGTGGATTGATGGTCAGTCTAGAAGTGGTATGCAGTCAGATTGATAGGCTTAAAAATGATAAATCCCCAGGACTGGATGGCATCCATCCGAGGGTAATCAAGGAACTGAAAAGGGTTATAGCTGAACTGCTTCAACTAATAGCTAATCTGTCGATCAAATTGGGAAGGATTCCAGAAGACTGGAAACTGGCGAATGTTACGCCGATCTTCAAGAAAGGTTCGAGGGGAGATCCTAGAAACTACAGACCGGTGAGTCTGGCCTCGGTACCGGGAAAGATGGTAGAGGTGTTGATAAAGGACCATATCATTAATCACCCGGACGGATACAATCTGATGAGGACCAGCCAGCACGACTTCAGCAAAGGAAGATCTTGCTTGATGAACTTGCTGTACTTCTTCAAGGGAGTAAACAGGCAGATATACAAGGGTAACCCGGTCGACATTGTATATCTGGATTTTCAGAAGGCGTTCGACAAGGTCCCGCATGAACGACTACTTAAAAAAATTGCGAGCCATGGAATTGAGGATGAAGTACTCGCATGGATTAAAAACAGGTTGGTGGATAGGAAACAGAGAATGGGGGTAAATGGACAATACTCGGACTGGAAAAGCATCATGAGTGCTTGGACCCATGTTCTTCAACATATTTATAAACGACCTGGAAACTGGTATGACAAGCGAGGTGATAAAATTTGCGGACAATACAAAGTTATTCAGAGTATTGAAGACACATAAGGATTGCGAAGACTTGCAATGTGACATAAACATTCTTGAGAAATGGGCCGTAACATGGCAAATGAGGTTTAACATGGATAAGTGTAAGGTGATGCATGTCGGTTACAAAAATCTTATTCACGAATATAGGATGTCCGGTGCCAGAGAGACCCCCCAGGAAAGAGACTTGGGAGTACTGGTCGACAAGTCGTTGAAGCCATACACTCACTAAGTGGCAGTGGTGAAAATGACGAACAGAATGCTAGGAATGATTAAGAAGGGGATCACAAACAGATCGGAGAGGGTTATCATGCCGCTGTACCAGACCATGGTACGTCCTGACCTGGAATACTGCGTCCAGCACTGGTCGCCGTACATGAAGAAGGACATAGTACTACTCGAAAGGGTCCATAGAAGAGCGCCTAAAATGGTTAAGGGGCTGGAGGAGATGCCATACAGTGAGAGGTTAGAGAAACTGGGCCTCTTCTCCCTTGAAAAGAGGAGACTGAGAGGGGACATGATCAAAACATTCAAGATAATGAAGGGAATAGACTTAGTAGATAAAGACAGGTTGTTCACCCTTTCCAAGGTAGGGATAACGAGAGGGCACTCTCTAAAGTTAAATGGGGATAGATTCCATACAAACATAAGGAAGTTTTTCTTCACCCAGAGAGTGGTGGAAAACTGGAACGCTCTTCCGGAGGCTGTTATAGTCCAACTCTGTTTTAAAAGTTTTTTCTTGTGTTTTGCAAATTGTTTTGCTTCTTTCCCCATATGTGCTGGTAAATTCTTACTCATTTCATTTTTTGGAAGGCTTGTTCATGGAAGGCCTAGTAGCTCTGAATGCATAATCTGTTTCTGTAAGACTGATTTCTTTTTTGGTTCTTGGGCTATATAGCTTGCTAAACACTGATTCTTATCGATTATCTTGTGGGCATGAAGGAGTTTTCTTGTTTTTATATCCTGTATAGTGTGGAGAATCTACCATTACCCTTGCTTATCTGTAGATATTTTGATGTTGTCAATCTCTCACCTTTAACAAGCTCTGAATTCGATAGGAACAAAACAGCCATAGCATGTGTAATATTCTCTTTTTCTTTAAAGAAATTATATGCAAGCTAAAGCAATACAGTAATTTCTCAAATAATGTATGGAGTCTAAATACATTGTATGGAAAACTGTATTCTTTGCTGAAAAATCTTAGCATGTTTTAATGAAAGATGAATGTAGATGAATTGGTGACCTGCATGAAATCATTTAATAATTCCATAGTAATCAGTGTCCAGGGGTTTTGGTTGATGCTTTTCATTACTTAAAAAGTATATAGCTAATGCTGCAGGGATGTTTGCTAATGGAAGACTTCAATAAGAATGCAGTACCACAAAATGGCACTTGATGGCAGTAAGACTACAAACATTTGGAACATTAGTTTTAGCTTGGCAATTTGAGTTTTGCAATCATTCTTTAATATAACATTACTACTATTGCCTCTGTTAAGCCACACATAGGGAAAACATGTGGGGAAAGCATGTAAAGCATAGAATTCTTTCCAACCATTCAACTTATGTATGTGAGAGCACATATATTCACTGCTGTTTGTATTTGTATTGTCGGTATGTCTAATTTATGGTTGTGTGTATGCATATATATTTCTGTATTGTATGTTTACCTGTTTGTGTGTGTGTATATTTTTATTGTTTGGTGGGGTATGCTCATGGGCGCAAATATGTATTGTGTGGGGTTAGTTGAGAGTGAGGAGGTAGTTTTGTAGAGATAATTGTGAGGTGTGTGATTAGTTTTGTGAGTGGATACAGTTTGTGGGGTGGTAGGGTAGTTGTGGAGAGTAGCTTTTGGATATGTGACTGTTTTGGGATGGTACAGCAGTTACAAGGTAGTTTTGGGGAGTAGGAACACTACTAGTTGAGGTTGGGGCAGTTTGGGGATGGTAAGTAATTTTTTTAGTGTGCAGTTTCAGGGGTATTTTAGAGGAGGGAATAATTTTTTAGGGGTGGTAGATCAGTTGGATCTATCTCATGCATATTCATTATGGGTATCCTGAAACGCAGACAGACTGGGTGGACTGGCTGAAAACCCCTAGACCAGGGGTGCCCACACCTTTTTGGCTTGCGAGCTACTTTTAAAATGACCAAGTCAAAATGATCTACCAACAATAAAATTTAAAAAAAATCACAAAGCACACTGTACACAAAGAAAATGTTAATTTTCATTTATATTCCGGGGGTTTTCAAAGAGGTCAAGGCAGATGACTCTATGCAATGTCACCTCAGTAACAACTATACAAAAATAGACAAATATACCCCCCTCCCTATTTACTAAACCGCAGCGTAGGGAGCTGTGCTGAATGCCCCGTGCTGCTCTCGACGCTCATAGGCTCCCTGCGCTAAAAACCGCTATTGCGGTATAGTAAAAGGGGGCCATAGTGCAAAATATATACAGCAGATAAAAATTCTCAAAACAGCCACATTTTGATCACTAAATTGAAAATAAAATCATTTTTCCCACCTTTGTTGTCTGGTGATTTCATGAGTCTCTGGTTGCACTTTCTTCTTCTGAATGTGCATCCAATATTTCTTTCCTTCTTACAGCTTCCTGTATGCTTCCTCTCCTCCAGACCTCATTCTCTCCCCCAACGTTTTCTTCCTCTCTCCCTGCCCCTCCCCTTTCTTTCTTTCTCCCTTCCCCCCTTCTTTCTTTCTGTCTTCCTGTCCCCCCTTTCTTTCTTTGTTTCCCTTATTTCTTTCTGTCTTCCTGCCCCCAAGCCACTGCTGCCCCAAGCTCTCCCTCTTCCCGACGCGGAAGCGTCGGGACGACCAGCATTCCTCGCCTCAACATCAATACTGACATCGGAGAGGAAGTTCCTGGCCAGCCAGGCAGCGATTGGCTGGCCCAGAACTTCTTCTCCGACGTCAGAATTGACATCGGGGAGAAGAAGGCTGATCGACCCAAAGCTTCTGCATCGGGATGCAGGTAGAACGCGAAGGCAACACGAGTCTATCATGGAGCCCGGGATGAGCTCCGTGATCGACTCGCATTCCCTTCATGATCTACTGGTCGATCGCGATCGATCTTTTGGGCACCCCTGCCCTAAGACTAACAACATGAAGTCCCGAATGTGGACAGTATTTTGTAGATGTTATCAGTCATCAAAAGATCATTCTACAAGCTTAAACTCATCCATACCTGACCATATTGTTTCTTATACCCCACAAATGTCAACTGGGAATCATTGTGGCTTACATAAGATTAATAAGGTTAGCAACATAGACATTATGAATCATAGCATCTATTCTGTTCGCAATATCCTAGAACAATCAGCTTTAAATGTTCTGATTCACTCATTAATTATCAGCAGTCTAGACTACTGTAACTCCACTTTATAGAGGCATTAGAGTAAAAGGTCAAAGATGGCTTCAAATTATACAAAACACTGCTATAAAATTGATTATTGGTCACAAAAAATGTGATCATGTTACACCCCTCCCCCCACCCACACACACACACACTATTAAAATCAGTGCACTGGCTTCCTCTCTCACATTGTATCACATATAAAATCCTGTTACTGGTGTTTAAGATATGGTCTGCTGAATCCCCACTTTACCTTTTGACACTTTGGGCTCCTTTTACTAAGGTGCGCTAGCGGTTTTAGCATGCGCTAAACGCTAACACCTCCATAGAGCTTGCGTTAGTATTTTTCATTTAGCGCGTGGTTTGTGCGCACTAATCTTTTGTGTGCGCTAAAAACGCTAGCGCACATTAGTAAAAGGAGCCCTATATTGTCCTTCGTGCACACTTTGATCAACAAATCAAAATATTCTTGTTATTCCAAGTTTCTGTGAAATCATTTCACCCACCACCCAAGATACTATTTTCTCTGTTAAGGACAAAGAACTATGAAATTGTCTACCACCACATTTAAGACTACAGACTTTCCTTGATAAATCTTTTTTTTTTTTTAAATTCTTTATTAATTTTACAAACATCAAAAGTGCAAAACACAAATATGTATCCATATAATAAGTCAATAAAAGCACATTCATCGTACAAATATACATGAACAACCATTTTTCCCACCCACCCAATGATTAATCAATAAAAACAGAGATTCTTTCAATAACCTTCCCCTATTTAAAATAGTAATGTCATCTCACCCTGGATGTATATACTCAAAGGGCTAAAATTAGGATAGAAATAGAAATAACCTTCCCCCTCCTACCCTTCCCTGGATGTGTATGAAAATAAACAAAAATTAAATTATAAACAAAGGACAACTATAGTGAAGTAACAAAAGATGTCAATGGGCCCCAAACCATCTTAAATAAATTGTTATGCCCCAAAATGTCAGCATTCATTTTCTTATACCTATAACTGGAGCATAAATTTGTCCACCAGAAAGGAAAATTCAGGCAATCGTAATTTTTCCAGTTACGGGTTATCATCTGCATGGCTATCCCTGTCATAATTAGGAAAAGACGGCATTTATATCGGTCCATGGGGAGCTTAATATGTAATAGTGTTCCATATATGACTACCTCATATGTCAGTGGAATTGATTCTTCCAATATGTTATTAATCTTTCCCTATATTGACTTCCAAAAGTTGAGTATCAAAGGACAATAGAACAGATGATCCAGTGTCTCAATGTCTAGATGACAGTATCAGCATCTATTAGATTTAGAACTGTCTAACTTTTGCAACCTAACCGGGGTCCAAAAAGATCTATGTAACAAGAAACACCATGTTTGTCTCATAGATGCCGACACTGTACATCTCATCCTCCAAGTCCAAATTTGTGGCCATAGAGACGCAGAAATATACTGCTTTATCTCAATGCTCCAAATGTCTCTAAGACTAGATTTTGGGTTTTTATTCAATAATTTAGATATTAATTTGTACCACCGGGCAGCCTGATGTCCTAAAAAATCTGTCTGGAAGGATAGGACCTGCAAGCTATAATGATTTTTTAGATTTTGCCAATCAGGGAACCCCTTCTGAATGGCTTGCTTCAACTGCAACCACTTATAATTTTGAGACTTAGCAATACCAAATGTTTGTTGCAGTCGTGAAAAATCAAGCATTTTCCCATCTGATGTAACATCATCTAGTGCTGTGTTTTTCAACCTTTTTACACCTATGGACCGGCAGAAATAAAATAATTATTCTGTGGACTGGCATCGCTCCGTGGACAGGCGGTTAAAGAACACCGGGCTAAGTTGTGGGCCAGACCCGCCCATCTCTACCCAATCTCCACCCCAGACCCTGCCCCCATAATAGTACTAATTGCATGCACCTTGCCTCATCTGGAAGCCTTCCCGCTGACATTGCAACGTCAGAGAGAAGGCTTCCGGTTCAGGGGCACGATGTCCGTAGGAGCCACTGCCCTTGGCTTTGTGCACTAAATCAGTTAGGAAGAGGGAGCTGGATCGAAGATAACGCCGCATCGATCGCACGGTGGACCGGTGGTTGAACACTGTTTTGGGCCTGATGCATGTGCTGGCCCTGTGGACCGGCAGGAAATTTCTGTGGACCAGCACTGGTCCATGGACCGGTGGTTGAAGAACACTGATCTAGTGTACGTATGCCTGCCTGTATCCATTGCTTCCAGAAGATCCAAGACTTGCCAATTTGAATATTGGAGTTTAGCCATAAGGATTGATAAGTGGATTTCTCTACTGGAATATCTGTTAATAAATTTCAAAGTTTTCCAGGTGTCAAATAAAATACTATTGTCCTTAACATATCAGGGTAACTTGGTACTCAACACATGAAACAATCGTAATGGGGACATAATTTGCCACTCTAAATACAACCAATAAGGAAGATTTTCCATGAGCTCAGGGAGGATCCAATACATACCCTGACACAGTATTTAGGCCTGATGGTACCTATAAAAATTGGGAAAATTTACCCCACCCACCGCAATTGGTTTTTCTAAAGATACTAAAGCAATTTGAGCAGTTTTACCTAGCCAAATAAATTTAGTAATTAACTGGCAACATACCCATTTGGTAGCAAACCACAGGCAAAATCATCATTTTAACCGTCTGGACTCTCCCCCACCAAGACAGATGTAATGGGTTCCAATGCTCACACATTTCTGAGACCTTTAGCAATAAGTCAAGGAGTATTTTCATAACCGCAGTATACCTGTCAGGTGCACAAAACCAGCTAGCCGACTCTCTCAGCAGGCACTTACAGCCACATGAGTGGTCCCTGCACCCAGAAATATTCTCCATCATCACAAACAAATTCGGAGTACCACAAATAGATCTGTTCTCATCCCCAGACAATATGAAATGTTGCCTGTTCTGTTCAAAGATTCCAACAAATCAAAGCCTATCCAGTGATGCATTCACTCTGAATTGGTCATATCATCTCCATTATGTATTCCCTCCACTTCCACTCATGCAGAAGGTACTAGTAAAAATTTATCAAGACCAGCCGAAGTGTACTCTGATAGCATCTTATTGGCCACGTCTGAACTGGTTTTCAACCATACTCCGCCTAAAAATAGAATCACCAATCCGTCTACTACTCTCCCAAAATGCAGGGACAACGTTACACCCAAATTTACGCTCCATTTCTTTGATGGCATGGAAGCTGAACCTTATGCCAATTTAAATCTTACAGCAGAGGTAGAGGAGGCCAGAAAAATGGTCACTCGAAGAACATATGGATATAAGTGGCAACAATTTTCAGCATGGTATTCAAAATCAAGTACCTACTCCATCTTTCAAGCTCTGGATTAACAGTTGCATCATAAGGGCACATTTAAGTGCTATATCTTCTTTACACAACCTTTTTTCTGGTCATCCTATTTCACATAACCCTTTATCAACTAGATTCCTAAAAGGGCTTCTAAGAAATCCATCAGCTATGAATTTTTCCGAAGCAAGGTGGTATTCAGGACACATCCAAAATGTTTTCCTAAGGTGGTTACATCATTTCACATCAACCAGCCAGTTGTGTTACCAACTTTTTTTGAAGAGGCATCAATACCTCACATTTTAGATAGGAACATAAGAATTGCCGCTGCTGGGTCAGACCAGTGGTCCATCGTGCCCAGCAGTCTGCTCACGCGGTGGCCCTCTGGTCAAAGACCAGTGCCCTAACTGAGACTAGCCCTACCTGCGTATGTTCTGGTTCAGCAGGAACTTGTCTAACTTTGTCTTGAATCCCTGGAGGGTGTTTTCCCCTATGACAGACTCCGGAAGAGCATTCCAGTTTTCTACCACTCTCTGGGTGAAGAAGAACTTCCTTACGTTTGTATGGAATCTATAACCTTTCAGTTTTAGAGAGTGCCCTCTCGTTCTTCCTACCTTGGAGAAGTGAACAACCTGTCCTTATCTACTAAGTATATTCCCTTCAGTACCTTGAATGTTTCAATCATGTTCCCTCTCAATCTCCTCTGCTCGAGGGAGAAGAGGCCCAGTTTCTCTAATCTTTCACTGTACGGCAAATCCTCTAGCCCCTTAACCAACTTAGTTGCTCTTCTCTGAACCCTTTCAAGTAGTACCGTGTCCTTCTTCATTGTGGCAATATTCTATGAGCATATTTATGTAGAACATCAACCACAAATCGTCTGTCTCAACTATTTCTGTCTTTTGGTGTAAACACATTAGGTAAACCAGTTTCGAAGAGAACCATGTCAAACTGGTTGGCAGACTGTATATCGTATTGCTATATGAATAATTCTTCTGCATTAACTTCTAAAATAACAGCTCATAGACTAAGATCGAAAGATGTTTCACTTGTGTACTTAAAAAATGTTTCAATAATTGATATTTGTAGAGCAGCTACATGGAGCAATCCATGCACGTTTGTTAAGCATTATTGTTTGGATCAATCTTTTCAGGTTGATTATTTGTCAGTTGTTGATGTTAGAATGCACAGTTCTTAGGATGCATTTATTGTTACAAATAAAATTGTTTGAAATTCTGCTAACCTCCTCCTCATTATCTGTAAATCTAGTAAATGTGGAATGGTAGTTTCAGGATCCCTCAAATGAAGCAAATACCTTATGCAGATACCTTATATTCCTGACCTGCATAAGGAATACCTTGAATTTCCTTTGCCTGTTGAATAGTCAATAGCAAGAGTTCCAGAACAATATCAAACAGGAAAGGAGATAATGGGACACCCTTGTCTAACTCCCCTCTCCATTCGAAAACGTTCTGAAAAAGTATTATTAATATATAATCTGGCAAAAGGGGAACTATACAAGGTTTGGATCATTTGAATAATACCGGAACCTATACCAAACCAATCCATTGCTTGATACATAAAGGTCCATTCCACATGATCAAAGGCCTTCTCTGCATCCAATGACACAGAGAAGGCCGGATCTTCCATGGTTTTTGTTAAATTTAGCATGTGAAAAGCCAATCTGGTATTATTTGAAGAATGTCTTTGAGCAACAAAACCCGTTTGGTGCATACCAATAACATAAGGAGAGCTTTGGCCAAGCGCAATGCCAATAACTTAGCCAACAATTTCCCATCTACATTGATCAAAGAAATAGGCCTGTAATTTGAAGCCAACATGGGATCTTTATTTAGTTAGAGATTCTGCCATAGTACCTGAAATGCAACCTTTAGTTAGTTGAGTCTAATATAAATTTAAAAGATGAGGTAATAGGGTAATTTGGAATGATTTAAAAAACTCTACAGTGAAACCATCACCACCTGGAGCGGATCCAACTCTAAGGAACTTCAACGCTGCTTGTACTTCTTTCAGTGATATAGGCGCCTCAAGATTCCTTTTATATGCTCGGGAATTTTTGGTCCCTTGATCAACTTTAAAAACTCTAAACCAGGGGTGTCCAACCTGCGGCCCAGTGAAGTATTTTGTGTGGCCCCAGTTGAGGGCGATGCAGTGTTTTCCTTTGCTGCCTCTGGGTGTATACCGTCTTGCCGGCTCCCTCCTGTGTCTTACTGCAGCGTTTGCACGTTTGTGCAGCCCCTGAAACATTTTTTTCGGCCAATGCAGCCCAGTGAAGCCAAAAGGTTGGACACCCCTCCTCTAAACCCTCTAATTCTTTATTTGAATAAGGCTCAGAAGAATATAAAGCTTTATAAATGTTCAAAAATTGTTTTAAAATATTTCCAATTTGAGAATGAGTTTCACCCTTCTCATCTTTAATCACCACAATTTTTACTTTTCTTTTTTTTAGCTTTAAGGTAATTAGCTAAAAATCTTCCTGCTTTATTCGAGTTTCCATAATACAAAGCGTGTTGGGAAAACAAATCTCTCCTTGCTAATTATGAAGAGATCTCATTATATCCTATATAATAAAACGCTAGCCGCGCATGCGCACTCAGACCTGCGTGATCTGTAATCCCTGATCCATAGGTCCATGGCCAGAGTGCGTATGCGGCGGCCAGATTGGGAAAGCACAGCACAGCCGGCGACTACCCCCTCCCGCCCTCACTCACTGCCAAAACCACCACCTCCTCCTCCTCGCTGGCTCACCCGCGTTTAAATGGAGAGAAAAGCGCTGCACCGCTGTTTTCCTTCTGATTTGGTTTCCTTGCTGACTCGGACTGCTGCTTCTTCACGTCATCACCAGTGTTGCTGTCACTATCACTGTCCTGCCCTTTTTCCATCTGTTCTCCGGAACTGCCACACGTGCCATAAACTGCCACAGGCTCCACCACTGTACGCATCGCAGAAGCAGCATTGAGAGAAAAGCGCTGCACCGCGCTACCGCTGGCTTCGGTGTCTTCTATCCACTGCGGCCAACCCTAGCGGAAACAGGAAGTAGTCAGAGAGGGCGGGCCGCAGTGGACAGAAGATGGCAAAGCCAGCAGTAGCGTGGTGCAGCGCTTTTCTCTCAATGCTGCTTCTGCGATGCGTACAGTGGTGGAGCCTGTGGCAGTTTATGGCGCGTGTGGCAGTTCCGGAGAACAGATGGAAAAAGGGCAGGACAGTGATAGTGACAGCAACACTGGTGATGACGTGAAGAAGCAGCAGCCCGAGTCAGCAAGGAAACCAAATCAGAAGGAAAACAAAGCCCGTGCTGAGGGGGCCACTTCAGAAAACAAACAAAAACAGCATGACTGAGAAGGACAAAGCTGAGAAGAACGTTGAGAAGCTAACAGGAGAGGAAGCTACGAATGAGACAGAGAGGAAGGAGCCCTGTGCAGATGTTTCTGCCCCAGTGAATGGCGAATTTGCAGCCCAGCAGAATGAGAGTGGTGAAGACAAGAACCGGGAAGAAGACCACAGTTTGGGTAGTGTAAAGCAAGAGGTGCCGACTGAATATACACAGAATGACACACACATTGATGCTAAGATGGAAAAGTTAGGCAGTGACAGAGAGAGAGACAGATAGAAAGAAAGACAGAAAGCTGCCAAGGAGAGAGAAAAAGAAAGAAAGACAGACAGACAGATGGCCAAGGAGAGATAGAGAAAGAAAGACAGAAGGCGACCAAGAATAGAGAAAGAAAGAAAGAAAGACAGACAGACAGACACATCTATTCTAGCACCCGTTAATGTAATGGGCTTAAAAACTAGTTTATATATATTCTTTTTAATTTATCTGTTTATTCATTTGAAAATAATATCAAGCATTACACTTGTTAAGGAAATACGAAGAAAAGACTTTTTTACAAAGAAAAATAATAACAAGTAAGTAACAATACAACTTCTTCTTAGACCCCCAAATAAAACCATGGGGGGGGGGGGGAAAAGTCCACCTAAAGGGACTTTTAATTTAAACAACAAGAAACAATAACAAAAAAAAACTTTAACTGATATATTCCTCTCATATTATAACACCCATTTGTCCCTGATGATCATTTTCATGTCTAGAAAGCTCCTAAGATGTTCTGGAACAAAAAAAGTATATTTCGTCCCCAAGTATTTAATGAGACATTTACAAGGGTAAATCAATTGGAAAGTGGCTCCAAGATCTTTCACTTCTTGCCTCATTACTAAAAACAATTTTCTCCTTTCTTGTGTCTCTTTATTAACATCAGGATGAATCCAAATTTGCTGTCCCATAAAAGGAGCTTGAGCTTTACGAAAATAAAGCTTTAATACAGCATTAAGATCTTGCTGAAATACAAATGAAATGAGCAAGGTAGCTCTTTCCTCAATTTTTGTAGTAGATGTTTACAGGATTTCTCAGATATTTCCTAATTCAAGTGGTTGAGGTAAAGATCCTTGATTTACTGCTGGTGTTTCGCTCCTTAATTTCTTAATAGGACCAGGTAAATAATAAATCTTAAGGGAGGAATACATTCAGGAGCAAAACCCAGAATTTGAACCAGATAGTTCTTAAACAATTCAACAGAAGAAATTTCTACCATCCTTGGGAAATTTAATAGTCTCAAGTTCAATCCTCTATTATAATTCTCTAGTTGCTCTATTTTCTTGTGTAGTAAAATTTTGTCCTTAATTGAGCATTAACTTCTTTAAGAGCATTTATTTCTTCATTAATAGCTTGAAACTTATATTCATTTTCATTTTCTCAATTGTTTTTGCTAAAGAGTCTACCTTTTTCACTAAGGAAGATGTTTCCTTCACTGTTTTTTGTAGCATTCCGTCCATCCTCTGGATTGCTTTCCAAACATCTAGCAGGGTCACCTCCGAGGGGGTCGAGAGAATCAAAAGACTGTCTTCCACCAAAGGTTGCATTTTATTCCCCGAGACTCCTTCCTCCGTCTTGCTTCCCTCATTGGAGATAACTCCCGCAGCCACTTTGGCATTGGGGCTTCTCTCCTGCACAGACGGGTCGGTCGCAGGACACGGAGGTACTACCGGGTCAGGAGGCGAGAGAGAGACTTCTGGCTCTGGAGAGGTGCCCATGTCCTGGGACGCCAACTCAAGCGAGCCTCGCGTTCCACCCTGGAGAGGAGTTCTAGCAGTAAAATCCAACAGGGTCGTAGAGGCGTAGAAGTTCCGGTCGGTGAGGGAACAGACCGAACTAAGCCCTTCCTAAGGGCTAAGTATGCAGCATTTCATTGAGAAAAAAAGGTCAGAGATTCGCCAGCAACACGCTAGTCATGCCGCCATCTTGGACCACCCCTCCCTTATATTTTGCTTTTAAGAGGGCCTGTAAAGTAATTTGTTCCCATTTCATAGCCAATTTTGACTCCAAATCCTTAATATTTTGTTCCAAATTAAAAAATTCCCTTTTAAGTTGTTTCCTAACATGTGCCGAATATATGATTTGCCCCCTTATGGTAGCTTTGAAAGCATCCCACAATGTTTCTAAGAAGATCTCCTCTGAGGCATTGATTTAGAAATATTCATTTATTTTTAATTGAAATTCTTCAAGAAAGTTTGAGTCAGCAAGCAATGTATTATTAAATCTCCACACAGGTCTACCACAATCTTGTTCAGCAGACTTAAATTCAATCCAAACTCCACCATGGTCTGACAAAATAATAGGATCAATGGTGGCTTTTGTTACCTGCTGTACTAATTGATCGGAAATAAAAACATAATCTATTCATGAGAATGGTTTATGAACATGGGAGCAAAAAGAGAATTCCCGAACATCAAAATGAAGGATCTGCCATATATCTTTCAATTCACAGGATTGTACCAGGTTATCTAACCCTAATGACTTTAATATTTTACTGGGTTCTTTGTCAAGCAATGGATCCATAACAGCATTAAAGTCCCCCGCCACTACTACCTTAGAAGCAGCTAGTGGTAGTATCAACTGCTGAAGAGTTTTGAAAAATTCAGCTTGATTTGAATTAGGGGCATATATGTTGAAGAGCACCAGTGTATCTTTCTCTAAGCTCATATCCACATGAATCCACCTGCCTGAGGGATTCGCAGAAATCAGATCAAATGCAGCTGAACATTTCCTATGGACCAAGAGAGCCACCCCAGCCTTCTTACCTACTACTGGAGCGAAAAAACAATATTTAACCTACCCCCCTTCCAATTTCCTTGATTCCATAGTGGATAAGTGTGTTTCCTGGATATAATAGATATCCGCATCCTGTTGTTTTAGAAAGTTAAGTGGTTTTTTTCTCTTAATTGGATGATTAAGGCCATTGACATTCAACGAGAATATTTTTAATTCCATTGTAAGTGATAATACCATTCAGCCTAATATTTCCTTGATTTTCCTTTAAACACATAAATAGATATAATTTCCTCTCACATCCAGGATCCCAAACTAAATCCCTTCTCCCACCCCCCTTAAACCCTCCTTTAAAATACCTCGTAAACTTGGGAGTGTGCATCACGACTAGCAACTACCAACTCCCCCAGGCAATAAACCCAACACTGAATCTTTCTTATTCAGCATCACTTAAAAATAAAGCAATAAGAACTACAGAATAATTATTACTTCAAAATATAATTCGTTAACTTTCCCTCCTATCTTATATATATCAAACCTATCATCCTCTCATTCACACATATCATATCATGTCTATATTTTGTAAACATGAAACCCCCTCTAACTACTATATACTATAATCTACAACTATTACACTCTTAGTTTCTTATACAGGAAAATATCCTAACACATTCTTCCCCTCCCCTCTTCCTTCATCATTTATCCCCCCCCCTATTATTATCCAATTACCCTTTATGCCACAAGAAGTCCTGGTGCCTCATCCTTAAACAACCATTTAACTAATTCACTCAATTCTCACTCAAAGCCAATACCCAAACCCCTCAGCTTTCAGTTTTACGGCTTTTAATTCCTATTCTTAATTAGGAAATAAATAATCTATTGCATAAATCATGTCCTACTATAGACCAACAATATATAAAATAATTGTTTTACTATGTGTTCTAATCCACAACTCTAGCCCAGATTATTTTCCAATGAGGTAACCTTTTCTCCCATTCTTCTGAGTTGACTCGGTGATACACTAGCTGGTAGGCAGAGTAATGCGTTGTCTTTCACTTTAAGAACAGCATGCTCAGGAAGATCTTTCCCTTCCACTTTTGCCTTCTTTTTTGTCCGCAAACTTATATTCTTCAACTGTTGGATATCCAACGGCTTTGCGCTGGAAGCCAGTAAACAGGCACTTTTCCCTCCTCCGAGCGGCTGCAGAAACATTAATCTGATCCAGGATAAAGTGCCGTTTTTTTTTTAATGAACAGCAATCTCAGTGAATTTGCCAACACACTGTGCGGCTCTCTTAAGTGTATTCAGTTTTCTAGTTACAGCCTTCTGCTCCTTGAATCCAGCCATCATTATTTTGTCCGGGCTGGGGTTTTAAAAAACAGCCGCCGACTAACGCGCCAGTGGGGGAAGGATCTCCTGCAATGCCCCTTCTTGTCTTAATATAAATTAAGTACTCTGAAATTTGAAGGTGGCTTACCCCACAACAGTCAGCAGCAATCCTTCTAGAGCCCCGTAGCCTAGATCCAAAACTTTCAGGGCTTAAAGACTAGAAGTGGGAAATACTATTACCATTAATCCTGCTCCACTATGTAGTTCCATGAAATGTACGCTCACTTCAGAAAATTAAATACCCTCCACCTGAGTCATTAAGAGAGAATTACTGCACTGAGAGTAAAGGCATCAGCGGCAAACTTCTATTAGAATATCCACCCCCATTCTCCTGACACCATGGCATCTTCCGGAGATTGATAACTCCCTCATCCAATCCAGTACTGATCTTTATATCAAATTAGGAGTGTTGAAAACCAGCATCAGGGCTAGGAATCTATAATAGAACATTACTTCTTTTCTTTTTCTTTTCTTTTTTTAACGTCTCCAAATGTGTATTTCAATATACAAATTGTGTAAACATTTGAATGGTAAAATCATAGAAAAATCGAAAGAAATAAGTCACAACCCTCTCACCAAAAAAGAAAAAAAAATCCTTATTAGACCGACAATAAGCCCCCCCAAGAAAACATGCTCAAAGACTAATGACATCTCTTCTGCCCATTGGTCAATGTTACTCCTGTAACTTTCCAGGTTCCTCGTAATTGACAGTCTTATTTAAGAGAATTGACTCTCATCACCGCTGGATAAAAGAGCCCATACTTTGCTCCTATCTGCCAAAGATAAATCTAAAACCTATCTTAAGTCCTTTCTTTTCAAAGATGCATTTACTTAGATTACTCATTGACAATAGCATGGTTGAACCAAGACACAGATACCCTTCCTTATGTTCTACACCCCCCCCCCCTCTTTACTATAAGAATTTTTGGAGTTCTTTCCTTTTTTCCATCACTCATGTCGTTGATTATAACCACTCCTGCCTTCCCTTTTTATTTAGACATATTGTAAGCTGCTTAGATATACAGTACTTTGATATGCAGGATAACAAATCCTGAG
Source organism: Geotrypetes seraphini (assembly GCF_902459505.1). Lineage (NCBI taxonomy): Eukaryota > Metazoa > Chordata > Amphibia > Gymnophiona > Dermophiidae > Geotrypetes > Geotrypetes seraphini. The sequence goes on along the minus strand of NC_047090.1, from coordinate 20,088,440 downwards.
AAACCTTGAAGTCATCATTATTATATCTTTACTGCAACTTGGAGCAATAACCTTTCCCCTGAAATAGAAAACAAATGCACGTTATTTTATGAAGTTGAATAGAATATATTCCCTTGTTCTTATTGACAAGTTGTTTTGTATTCTTTGCTTGTTTTAAATATTTAGATTACCTATTCCCCCTTTTTTATGGTTTTCAAATGTTTTAAGTGATTGCATATTTTAATTTCATTAAGTATGTTTGTTTATTATGCATATAAATCTTTGTCCAAAATGTATGTTTATTTACTTATGTAGGTAACATTCAATGTATCTTGATTTTTTAATGTGTTCATCAACATGTTTTAATATTTTTTGATGTAATGTTCTTTATTATTTAATTATGGTTTTATATTTATTGATATAATATTTATTTATTGATAAAAATATTTATTGATAAATAAATATATTTTTATTTATTGATACAGACCAATGGTCTATCAAGCCCAGTAACCCATTCTCACGGTGGCCAATCCAGGTTACTAGTACCTGGCCAAAACCCAAGGAGAAGCAATATTCCATACTACCAATCCAGGGCGAGCAGTGGCTTCCCCCATGTCTTTCTCAATAACAGACAATGGGGTTTTCGTTCAGGAAATTGTCCAAACCTTTCTTAATACCAGCTACGCTATCCGCTCTTACCATAACCTCTGGCAATGCATTCCGGAGCTTAACTGTTCTCTGAGTGAAAAAATATTCCTCCTTTTTGTTTTAACTTTATCGAGTGTCCCCTAGTCTTTGTAATGTTTGACGGAGCAAAAATCAATCCACTTGTACCTGTTCTACTCCATTCAGGATTTTTAAGACTTCAATCATATCTCCCCTCAGCCGTCTCTTTTCCAAGCTGAAGAGCCCTAACCTTTTTAGTCGTTCCTTATACGAAAGTAGTCCCATCCCCTTTTATCACCTTGGTTGCTCTTCTTTGAACCTTTTCTAGTGTCACTATATCTTTCTTGTGATAAAGAGTCCAGAATTGAATGCAATACTCCAGCTGAGGTTGCACCATGGAGTGATATAGAGGCATTATAACATTCTTAGTCTTGTTAACTTCCCTTTTTAAATAATTTCTAGCATCTTGTTTGCTCTTTTGGCCATTGCGGCACATTGGGCAGAAGGTTTCATTGTATTGTCTACAATGCCACCCAGATCCTTTTCTTGGGCACTAACCCCCAAGGTGGACCCTAGCATCTGGTAACTGTGATTTGGGTTATTCTTCCCAATGTGCATCACTTTGCATTTGTCCACATTAAATTTCTTCTTCCACTTGGATACCCAGTCTTCTAATTTCCTAAGGTCTGCCTGCAATTTTTTGCAATCTGCATGCGTTTTAACAACTTTGAACAATTTAGTGTCATCTGCAAATTTAATCACTTCACTCATTAAAGCAGGGGTGTCCAACCTGCGGCCCGAGGGCCACATGTGGCCCCGTGAAGTATTTTGTGCAGCCCCGGTCGAGGGCGATGCAGTGTTTTCTTCTGCTGCCCCTGGGTGTTTACCATCTTGCCAGCTCCCTCCTCTGTCTTGCTGCAGCGTTTGCGCATTTGTGCGGCCCCAGAAACATTTTTTCCGGCCAATGTGGCCCAGGGAAGCCAAAAGGTTGGACACCCCTGCATTAAAGTTTCCTTTCATTGTTTCTGTTTCATTGTGGTTTGGTTTAGTGTGTATTAATATATGAAATAATGCATATTATTTTGTGCTTATCATGCCTTATTTTGTTTTAGTTCATGGCCTAAATAAATGGTGTCCATTAAAATGAAACTTAGGAAAATACAAACACACGTCCTTACAAGCTAGCTATCCTTTTGTTATTTCTATCCCCTCACCTGCTGCTAACTAACCACCAAGACTCAGACCTGTTTTTGTCATCTTTTTATAGGTCTTTTAAGTGGGCAGACTTCACCCACCAGCACAAAACTAGAGAAACTGGACACCCAGCAAGTGCTGCAGCTATGCCTTCGATATCAGGACCACCTGCACCAGTGTGCAGAGGCTGTAGCATTCGATCAGAACGCCTTGGTCAAACGAATCAAAGAGGTCTGTATGCACCTTCTCAGGGAAGAACATCAGAATAAATTAACCCTTTAATTGGCATATGGTGAAACGGCTGCTTCAAGTAACTTGATGTTGAACGAGAGCAACAGTGCCAAATAACATGCATTTGGAAATGCAGATCTCCCATAAGAGCTTCTGAGCAACAATGCCAAATAAAGGGTTAAATGATTTACTGGTTGGCAGATCTGCTTGAGTGTCTTTGTGCCTATACTCTGGAATAGTCTCTGCTTAGACATCCCCACCTTGAGTTGTGATTTTTGAAATTTAAGTCTGCTTAAAAAGCATGGAGGGGCATAATCGAAAGGGACGTCCAAGTCCGTTTTTGTCTATGTCACAAGTCGTCCAAAGTAAAAAAACAGCCTAGGACACATTTTCGAAAAATATGTCCAAAATTTTTTTCTTTCGAAAATCGTCTAACTATACGTCCTGCTGATCTGATCGTCCAAGTCGCTAAATTGTCCATCTTTATACCACATTTTCATCAAAATTTTCATCCAAGTCAAAAACGCCTATAACAAGTCCTGTTGGATGTGGGAGGGGTCTGCAAAGTGATGGACTGAACACCCAGACATGCCAGCTAAATAGTGGGGTACCTTACAGGGCACTGCTGTGAACTTCACAAAAAGGGTGCCATGTCTTCTCCTTACTACAGCTCCCTTATAGGTCACAGTGAGCCACCCAGACCACCTCCAGAATCCCCTAGTCCAGGGGTGTCAAAGTCCCTCCTCGAGGGCCGGAATCCAGTCGGGTTTTCTGGATTTCCCCAATGAATATACATTGAAAGCAGTGCATGCAAATAGATCTCATGCAGATTCATTGGGGAAATCCTGAAAACCCGACTGGATTCTGGCCCTCGAGGACCGACTTTGACACCTGTGCCCTAGACCCACTTATCTACCACCCTAATAGCCCTTATGGCTGCAGGAGCCACTTATATGCCAGTACAAAAGGGTTTTGGGAGTGTATAGGGGAATGCACATGTTTAAGTATCAATGCAGTGATTACAGGGGCTTTTGGGTATGGGTCCTCCTCTCTATGGGTCCTTAACCCACCCCCAAGACGACTTAAGCCGCCTCTGTACTGTACGACTAGGCTTTCCTATGCCAGGCTGCCAGGTGATGATGGTCTGGAGGCTGAATTTTAAAGGTGTGATTAATATTTTTATGGGGGTGGGGGGGGGTCGGTGATCACTGGGGTATTGTGTGGGGGTCTGTTTTATGTGTTTGCAATGCTTATCTGGTGACTTTAGGTGGTTTTTTGTGATTTAGACCATGTTTTACATTGGCCAACTCACAATGTCCAAGTTCCGCTTTGGTTATACATGCTGTATGACTAAGTCTATGCCGGCCCACGTCCCGCCCAACTCCCACCCTCGACACTCCTCCTGAAATGCCCCGTTTAGCTTTGGTCATTCAGCGGCACTAGGTAGGCCTAGGTCGTTTAGAAATACGTCCAAAACCCGTTTTTATTATTAGCACTTGGACGAATTTGGAAAATGTTCATCCAAGTGCCGACTTAGGCCGGTCTTTGGACGTTTTTCTCTTTCGATTATGAGCCCCATACTATTTTAACTTAGCTTTTCAGTACATATAAAAAAGTACTTTCTATTTATTGATATGGAAATCTGCTGCTGCTGGAACACACAGAAATTCTATCAAATGTGTCTTAGATTAGTGTTTCCCAAGTCATTCCTGGAATACCCCCTTGCCAGTCAGGTTTTCAGGGTATCCACAATGAATATGCATAGAAAGATTTGCATACATTGGAGGCGGTGTATGTAAATCAAATCTAATGCATATTCATTGTGGATATCCTGAAAACCTCTTCGAGGGATGAATCGGTATATAAAACTAAAGACTGGATTGGACTTAGGAAACACTCTCTTAAATAATAAATTTTTAGCTGTCTATGATTGCTATACATACGGGCAATATAAATTTAATTGTGTAGCCTAGGCCTCATTTTTGTGTGTCTCTGTAAGAACATAAGAAGTTGCCTTCACTGAGGCAGACCAGAGGTCCATCTCGCCCAGCGGTCCGCTCCCGCGGCGGCCCATCAGGCCTATTGCCTGGTCAGTGGTCCCTGACTATTCCTATAACTTGCCTCTTACTCCTATCCCTATAACCTACCTCTACTCCTATCTGTACCCCTCAATCCCTTTGTCCTCTAGGAACCTATCCAAACCTTCTTTGAAGCCCTGCAACTTTCTCCTGCCTATCACAGCCACCGGAAGCGCGTTCCATGTATCCAACACCCTGGGTGAAAAAGAACTTCCTAGCGTTTGTTCTAAACCTGTCCCCTTTCAATTTCTCCGAGTGCCCCCTTGTACTTGTGGTTCCCCATAATTTGAAAAATCTGTCCCTGTCTACTTTTTCTATGCCCTTCATGATCTTGAAGGTTTCTATCATGTCTCCTCTAAGTCTCCGCTTCTCCAGGGAGAACAGCCCCAGCTCTTTCAGCCTGTCAGTATATGAGAGGTTTCCCATACCCTTTATTAGCTTGGTTGCTCTTCTCTGGACTCCCTCAAGTACTGCCATGTCCTTCTTGAGGTACGGCGACCAGTACTGGACACAGTATTCCAGATGCGGGCGCACCATTGCACATTACAGTGGCAGGATGACTTCCTTCGTCCTGGTCGTGATATCCTTCTTAATGATGCCCAACATTTTGTTTGCTTTCCTTGAGGCTGTGGCGCACTGCGCCGACGCCTTCAATGTTGTGTCTACCATCACTCCCAGGTCTCTTTCAAGGTTACTTACCCCTAGCGGTGATCCCCCCATTTTGTAAGTGAACATCGGGTTCTTTTTCCCTACATGCATGACCTTGCATTTCCCTATGTTGAAGCTCATTTGCCACTTTTTGGCCCATTCTTCCAGCGTCGTCAGATCCTTTTGGAGATCTTCGCAGTCTTCTGTGGTTTTAACCCTGCTGTATAGCTTGGTGTCATCCGCAAGTTTAATGACCTCACATTTTGTTCCCGCCTCCAGGTCGTTAATAAATATATTGAACAGGAGCGGTCCCAGCACCGACCCCTGCGGAACTCCGCTCGTGACCCATTGCCAGTTTGAGTAATGGCCCTTTACTCCAACCCTCTGTTTCCTGTCTGCCAGCCAGTTTTTGATCCATCGGTGGACCTCCCCTTGCACCCCGTGGTTCCATAGCTTCTTAAGCAGTCTTTCGTGTGGTACCTTGTCGAAGGCTTTTTGGAAGTCAAGGTAAATGATGTCTATGGATTCCTCTTTATCCACCTGGCTGTTTACCCCCTCAAAGAAGTACAATAAGTTTGTGAGGCATGACCTACCCTTGCAGAAGCCATGCTGACTCGACTTTAGCTGTCCATTGTTTTCGATGTGCTCACAGATGCTGTCCTTAATCAGCGCTTCCATCATCTTTCCCGGGACTGAGGTTAAGCTCACCGGCCTGTAGTTTCCTGGGTCACCCCTTGAACCCTTCTTGAAGATGGGCGTAACATTTGCTATTTTCCAGTCCTCAGGAATCTCTCCAGTTTTTAAGGATAGGTTGCATATTTGTCGAAGTAGCTCTGCTATTTCGTTCCTTAGTTCCTTGAGTACCCTTGGGTGAATGCCATCCGGACCTGGCGATTTGTTGCTCTTTAGCCTGTCTATCTGCCTGAGGACATCCACTTGGCTCATTTCTAGTTGGACCAATTTATCATCCTGATCTCCATTTACAATCTCTTCGGGTTCTGGAATATTGGTTTTGTCCTCCTTCGTGAAGACTGATGTGAAGAACTCATTTAACTTGTCAGCTATCTCTTTTTCCTCTTTTACCACTCCCATTCTGTCTCCATTATCCAAGGGTCCCACTTCCTCCCTTGCCAGTTGCTTCCCCTAACGTACCTGAAGAATGATTTGAAGTTTGTTGCTTCCCCCGCCAGTCTCTCTTCATATTCTCTTTTTGCTTTTCTAACCACTCGGTGACTCTCCCTCTGGTGTTCTTTGTGCTCCTTATGGTTGTCATTTGTTTGGTCCTTTTTCCACTTTTTGAACGATGCTTTCTTGTCACTTATCGCCTTTTTCACTGCATTTGTCATCCACACTGGATTTTTTGTTCTATTTTTTTTTGCACCCTTTCCTGAACTTGGGGATGCACAGGTTCTGTGCTTCGTGCACCATGCCCTTGAGTAGGGTCCAGGCTTTTTCTACGGACTCCATCTTCCTTGTGTTGCCATTGAGTTTCTTTCCCACCATTTTCCTCATGGCATCATAATTCCCTTTTTTGAAGTTGAGTGTCGTCGTTGTGGTTCTTTTCACCTTTGATGATCCAATTTCTAGCCTGCAATGGATCGTGTTGTGATCGCTGTTTCCTAGTGGAGCTAGTACCGCCACCTCTTTTGCGGGTCCCCCTAGTCCGTTGAAGATTAGGTCAAGAGTGGCATCTCCCCGTGTTGGTTCCGTGACCAGCTGTTCCATGAAACAGTCTTTCGTGGCCTCCAGGAATTTGGTCTCCCTCGTGCAGTTTGAGTGCCCAATACTCCAGTCTATCCCAGGGGAGTTGAAGTCCCCCATCACCACCACACTTCCGCTCTTGCATTCCTGCCTCAGTTCAGCCTCCAGGTCCTGGTCGATTTCTTCCGGTTGTCCTGGTGGGCGATAGTACAGTCCCAATTTTGTGTCTGCTCCAGTTCCTCCTGGTAGCTTAACCCATAGTGATTCCAAGCCATCCACCCTTACTGTTGTTTCCATCCTGGTTGAGGGTATGGAGTCTTTTACATATAGCGCTATTCCTCCACTCTTTTTGTGTGTCCTGTCCCTCCTGTAGAGTTTGTACCCTGGTATGGCCACATCCCATTTATTGTCATCAGTCCACCACGTTTCTGTGACTCCAATTATGTCTAGGTCCTTCTTGCCGGCTATGACTTCCAGCTCTCCCATTTTGGCCCTTAGGCTCCTAGCATTGGTGTATAGGCAATATAAGTCCCGGTTGTTTGCCTTCCCTGCTGGTTTTTCTCGTGGGTGCTCCTGGCGACCCCCTCCTGGGTTGCTAGTCCCCGAGCCTCGTCTCGGTCATCCTCCTCCTGCGGTGTGTCTGTTTCATCCTCAGCCTGTTTCCCCTTTTTTGGTTGCCCCTCTTGCTCCGGTTGTTCTCCGTTAATCCTGATTGCCCGTTCCATTTGTGCCCTGGGCCCCTGCATTGCGTCCTTGGGTCCTTTTTCCAAAAATTCCCACTCAGTCCCGAGCCCTCTTTTACAATGGTTGTCTTTTTCTCCCCTTGTTTGTAATTTAGCTATACATTTGTAAACTGCTCTAATAAATGTATTTAACTAGTGGTATAACAAATAAAGATGATACTTGATACATAAGACCATAAGAATAGCCATACTGGGTCAGACCAATGGTCCATATAACCCAGTATCCTGTTTCCAATCTGCCACAAGTACCTGGAAGAAACCTACCATATTTTTTGCTTCATAAGACACATCTGACCATAAGACATACCCTAGATTTAGAGGAGGAAAACAAGAAAAAAAATATTCTTCATACTTAAGTTACCCTCATCACAACCTCACCAGAACTACTTTCTTCTAAGGCAGTGGTTCTCAAACCTGTCCTAGGGAACCCCCAGCCAGTCAGGTTTCCAAGATATCCCAAATGAATATGCATGAGAGAGATTACATTACATTACATTAGGGATTTCTATTCCGCCATTACCTTGCGGTTCAAGGCGGATTACAAAAGGTTAATTTAAAAAAGACAGAATTACAATGATTAGCTAGAGAGGTAAGTTGTAGATCTTAAGAGCATTTAGAGGTCGTGTTGTTATTGCTGTTTCAGGAATTTCTTGAAAAGTGTGGTTTTTATTTCTTTTCTGAATGTCCTATAGTCTGGGGTGGTCATCAGAAGGTTGGAGATCTGGTTGTCCAGTCTTGCGGCTTGAGTGGCTAGGAGGCCGTCGTGTAGTTTTGTTCTTTTTACTTCTTTGATTGGGGGGGGTATGAATGGTGAGTGCATTTTTCTGTGTCTGGTACTGGGTGCTTGGATGAGGCGATTGTTCAGGTATGATGGGCTGTCTCCGTGTAGGGTTTTAAATAATATGCAGTAAAATTTGAAGTGGATTCTTTCTTGGATTGGGAGCCAGTGTGAGTTGATGAAGGCTTCAGTGATGTGGTCATGTTTTTTCAATGAGTAGATGAGTCTCAAAGCTGTATTTTGGATTGTTTGGAGTTGTCTTATCGTAGTTGCAGGACATGGAAGGGAAGAGTATGTTACAGTAGTCCAATATACCTAGTATTAGGGATTGTACTATAAGTTGGAATTGTGTTCTTTCAAAGAATTTTCGGACTTGTCTCAGGTTTCTCATGATTGCGAATGATTTTTGAATTGTTTTATTTATTTGTGGTTGCATTGTGCAGCATCTGTCTATGGTCATGCCTAGTAGTTTTATGGTGGTTTGGATGGGATATTTGGTTGCGTTTATGTCTAGGTTGGTTGTGGTTTGGATTTTGTCATTTTCTAGGAGGAGACAGGCATGCAAATAGATCTCATGCATATTCATTAGAAATATCTTGGAAACCCGACTGGCTGGGGGTCCCCTAGGACAGGGTTGAGAACCACTGCTCTAAGGAATCTTCTTGAGGTCTCATCCAATTAAACAGATGTAATAGTACATAGCCACACTGAAATCTTGGTGAGTTTAACTGTGAACTTAACATTGTACAACACACGTCCCTGCATTGTGCCCACAGACACATGTATATGCTGCAGAGTCAGCAATTGATAAAATAAAGGATAACCTTATCTTTAATGCACAGCTTGTTACACACAACCCACGCACCCATTCTCTCTCTCCCTGTTGAAACATTTTATTAAATTTAATATAGCACACAAAAATCCTGCAAACAAGTAACAAATACATCACAACCCCCCCAACAATCCCCTTCCCCCCACCCATACAGTACACAGGCCCAGAGATCTACCATAGAAACCCCCCCCCCCCAACAATGACAGCCAGACTAGCTCAACATTCAGGGGTAACATCCTCCCCCACAACTAACCAACCAAAACACCCAAAAGAATAAACCCATCCTGCGACCCATCCCTAACTCAGAAGAGACCACCGAACCCATCATTCTCTTTCTTAATAGGAAAAATATCCCGGGAAGCAGAAACAGCAGAGGGGTTGTGTATGAGTGCGCTCCGGTACCTGCTCAGCTCCCTGGAAGCAGATCTTACACATGGAGGTCGGGCTGATGTGGTCGCTGCTGCAGACAGAGCCCAAGTCGGCTTTGGGGGCTCTGGCGTTGGTGTGCTGCTTTGGCTGGGGAATGCTGCTGCCCCTGTCGCCGGCTTCATCAGCTGCAGGTGCCGGTGGTTCTTTGTCCTTGGGCTCCACCTCCTCCCCAAGCAGGGGAACAGCCATGGTCCCAGGTCGCTGCCCTGGAAATTCTTAATAGAGGCCAGCAGTTGCGTATTCGGCGGTGCCTGTGCTCTCCTCCGAGCTCATCGTGGATGGAGAGTGAGGTCAACTGCGAGAGCTCAGCGTCATCATCCCAGCCTCCTCACCCCAACAGTTGCGTCTGCGGCAGTGCCTGTGCTCTCCTCCAAGCTCATCGTGGATGGAGAGCGAGGTCAGCTGCGAGGGCTCAGTGCCACTATCCCGGCCTCCTCACTTCGACTGTTGCGTCTGTGCTCTCCTCCGAGCTCATGCGGTGGAGGGTGAAGTCAGCTTCAAGGGCTCAGCACTACCATCCCAACCTCCTCACCCCGCCCTCACGCATTCACCCAGACACCAGCAGAGCCACAGTGCATGAGGTCAGTGTCCAGGGACCTGAGAGGGTGTAATTCTCTCTGCGGCTGGGTATATTCGCTCCATAAGACGCACCCTTATTTCCACCCACTTTTTTGGGGGAAAAAAGTACATCATATGGAGTGAAAAATACGGTAGTTAGTAGCAACATCCTATGCTACCAATCCCAAGGCAAGCAGTGGCTTTTCCCCATGTCTGTCTAAATCTCTGACTATGGACGTTTCCTCCAGGAACTTGTCCAAACCTTTTTAAACCCAGATAAACCCCACTAACCACTGTTACCACATCTTCTAGCAACGAGTTCCAGAACTTAACTATTGTTTGAGTAAAAAATTACAGTATTTCTTCCTACTTGTTTTAAAAGTACTGTATAGCAGGATCTAGTTACAGATTCATTGTATTGGTTAGGTGCAGATGAATCTAGGCCTGATAATTGAGCCAGCCTGAATTAACCAGCAGTTTAAAGGACGCAGATTTGTCATTATTGGCTAAGACTCTGTGTGGTCTTTCTCCCAAATATATAATTGAGCTTTTCTCTTTTGCAACCAACAAACACAGGAGAAATTTGCATTTGAATTTTGTTTTTCCACCTGTTAGGGGCTGCAAATTTAAAAAACATCATGAATATCTTCTGTCATATCAAGCAGCATTAGGGGGTAAGGATCTGGAACATCTGATTATGCTATCTGATTCCTATGTGGAATTTAGGAGACATTTAAAGATATATTTGTTCCTGAAACATTTAAGCAACTAATTGGTATGGATATTGTAATGAACTATCTAAATCATTATAGTATTATTTCTAATTATTTGGTTATCTAATTTCTTCTCTTAATTGTAATCTTTTTAATTTTTTGTAAACCGCATAGAACTTTACGGCCCAGCGGTATATAAATTGATGATTATTATTATTATTACCCTTTCATTGTTTGGCATATCTCAATTTCAGGTCTGATAATGCACAAGGCATCATAATATTTCCAGATGACTTAGATTTAGATCTTATAAATCTAGATCTCCCTTTCACTGATAAATTTACAGCATTCTTTTTGCTTTAGACCAGTGTCTCTCGAGCTGTGTGCTACGGCACAGTGGTGTGCCCCAGAGAGATTCCGGATGTACAATGAAATATTCCTGAATTATACTTTATTTTTAAATATTTCCTTCATAAGTATAAGCTAGAATAGATGGCATGCACTGTCAATGTTATGAGCGTCTGTCTATGTGCATACAAATACAACCGCCCAGGCAAGCATCATTCTTTGACATGATTGGTCCTTGAAAACTAACGGAAAGAAATTTTATTTTTATTTTTTATGCAGTAGTTATCCTAACTTGAGGAACAAAGCAATCAAGGCTTTGTTACTGTTTGGATCTTCTTATCTTTGTGAACTTGAATTTTCATCTCTGACAAATTAAATTTAAAAAAAAAAAGAGAATAACTGCAGTTGGTGGATGATGAAATGCGTGTTTGCTTGTTGATTATCGAGCCATGTTTTGAGTTAATTTACACTCAAAAACAAATACATTCATCACATTGATTAGCAATTCTAATCTATCTACGTTAGTTTCACCGTTGTTACAATTGCCCGTATATAGCTTAAAGAACTTTAAATAAATAACTCTCAAATTTAAATTTTTGTTGGTTTCACAATTTTATAATTTCAATTATAATGTGCCACGAAAAACATTTGCTGCGTTTAGTGTGCCGGAGCTAAAAAAGTTTGAGACACGCTGATTTAGATCAAATATTATTGAGACTGTAGTATGATCTGTGATTAGTTTCTGAGTTGAAATCCATAGTATTGTAATTGGATTTTTGTTAAAGTGCTAGATAAATCTTGACACAACGACAAATGACTTGAACAGTTGTATCATGAATAGCACGTTTTATGAACCATCATCGTTTAATCAGTATTTGAAATACTGTCCATTCAGAAATCCATTCTGAGAGGTGTGTAGATTACACTTAAGTTAAAAAGTAGAGGAAAAGAAATGACATTGTGAACAGTAAAGGGGAAAAAGAGAAGAAGTGAAGTGTACCCTACCAAGAGATGGTCAAAAGTGAAGACAGCCAATATAACATAACATTTGTATACTGCAATACCTTGCAGATCTATGCGGTTTAACAAATTTAAGATAAAGATGAACATCAGCGAGCTACAAAAGTTAATCTTCACAAGAACTTCACATATAGATATAGAAATTAAAAAAAAAAAATGTCTTTAAGCCTTCCATAAATTTTGGAAAGGAACGCTCCAGTTGAAGATGTAGAAGTGGTGCATTCTAAAAAGAGGGTCCCATAATGGAGAAAATTCTAGTAATTGTGATGTCAAGACATATCACACGGAAACTAGGAACTGAGAGCAGATTCTGCTGGGACAAAAAAAACATAGCAACCTTGAGAGAGTATGATATAAGCAAATGAGATAAATGTTGCACAGCGCCAAAATGATGTACTTTTGTATAGCAAGGTTAAAACTTTAAATGTGATTCTATATGAAATGGGTAGTAGCCAGTGTTCCACGAGGAGCATGGGAACCACGTGATCATATTTTTGGAGATTTATAAAGAAGTTTTAAAGCAGCATTCTGTACAATCTGAAGTCTTTTGATTTTGGAGACATGTACACTTGCAATAATCAAGATGTGATGTCTGTAGTGAACCGATCAATATGCATAAGTGTGCATCGCTACACACACATACATGCTCTTAAATCCTATTTAATTAATTGATTTTAAAAATATGCAAGTTTCTTAAGTGACCTCTTTGAACTGTCTGTAATCTAATCTTCCATTTGTGTGTCGCTCATACCTATTCAGGCTCTAGGCGACTTACAGAGAGGGTTAAAGGGGCAGGGGAAACTTGTTTGAGGGGAAGGAAAGGAGGGGACCGGGAAAGGCTCTGTTGACAGGTAGGAGTACTCTGATGCATCCAGAATATGATGAGATTAGATTCAATTCAAGGAGAGATGTGTTTGATTCAGCGGTCGTATAAGAGGGCTTTCAGCTTCTTCCGGAATGACGTGTGGTTAGTATCTTTTCTGATCATTTCTGGTAGAGAGAAAAGGAGAAAGAACTTTAAAACATATCTTTTTGCTTCTTTGCTGCGTGCTGATGTTTCCCCCCCCCCCCCCCCCCCCCCCCCAATTTTTGGTTTTTTCACATATTGTTTTAATAAATTCTATGGCCCAGGTTCTATAAAAAAAAAATGCCTAAAGTTAGGGGCTTAGATAAGCCATACTAGACACCTAACTTAATTATTTTAAAAACTTTATCAGCACCAATAACAAACAATTAGCACCTCATAATTGGTTTAATTAAAATTAATTGGGCAGTAGGTGCCTAACTCAGCAGGTAACTATTCTAAGGCACCTACTAGAAAGTGGGCCTGACTATGGGCGTGTTTTGCATATAAGCACTTGTTTTGGACTTAGGCATCGGTAGGCGACATTTAGACCACAAACCCCTGGCATAAATAGGGTGCACCTATTCCTATAATGTATATGACACATTGAAATCCATTATCTGTTAACAACATTTTATGTTGAGGGATCTGCTCACTAGGGATGTACATTTATTAGTTGGCATTCAGGTCATTAGTGTGCACTAGATTGCTTTAACATCTGTTAAGTCAATTAGGCCCTGATTCTATAAACAGCACCTAAAACATAGGTTCCAAGGAATGTGGCGCATTGTGAATGTCCATCTTAAGTTAGGCGCAGTTTATGAAATCGCTTCTAATAGTACCTAAAGTGGACTTAGGCACCGGTATGCTTCTGAACCTTAGTCATACCCTATTTTTTTTTTTTTTCCCAAAACAGTTTATTGAACGACAAAGTACAAACAAACAGAGCAGCTGATACAGCATTTTCATTATACAGAGCATAAAACAACAAACCACCAAAACAGGCGGAGACCATTAGAGTCCGGGTTGGGTTCTTAGGCCCAGACTCAGCCAAGCCCCATCCTACAGTAAAATCCCCCCCTCACGCCACCCTCCCCCACCCCCATCCCACCTTTAAACCACTGGCAACACGGGTACCACTGGCTTCCGCAACCGGTTGAGTACTTGGCTTTTAATCAAAGGGGGTAAAGTATCCAAATAAGGCACCCAAATGGACAAGAAAGATCTTACTACGAGGACAAGAAAACTGAGCTGACAGGGATTCCCAGACCATTAGAAGATGGAATTTGTTGCACCAATACCAAATGGTGGGTGGGGAGTCCTGAAGCCAATGATTTAGGATACATTTCTTACCCACTATATAGCCCTTGCAGATAAGTAAAGAATCACCGGCAGAGAGCCCACCCAGATAACCCTTAGCCAAAAAGAGGACTCCCTCAACCTGAGAAGGAAGGGCATAGCCCACCAGGGTCTGAAAATAACAACGAACCTTAGTCGCACCCTATTATGCCAGGGGTGCCTATTGATCCTCTAGCTCTGTTTCATACAATCTATCATAGGCCAAAAAAATCTTCACCATACATTGTTCAAACCAGCAGACAAATATAGCAATCACAAACAGCGCTTTTAGACTGAAAACTGTTAATGTTGCACAAAGATAAACTGCTGGTACTACAAAAGAGCAATAACAGCAACTTAAATTGAATAATGATAAAACTAAATTATGTTTGTTAAATCATCCTAATATGAATTGTGAAACTAAAGTATTAGCCATAAATAAGATGGATTTTCCACTGACTAAAGTAATAAGAATATTAGGAATTCATTTTGATCACAACCTTTCACTATTACCTCAGGTCAACTTGTTAATAATAAAAGGTATTTTGGTCTTTTCTGGAAACTTAGAAGGATTAGAAAGTACTTATCAGTTCCGCCTATTAGTACAATCTTTAGTTTTGTCTCAACTGGACTATTGCAATGTCACCTTTTTAGACTGACCTAAATTTATAATTTAAAAAAAAACTCCAAACGCTACAGAATACTGCCTTTAGATTAATCTTCAGATTGAAGAAATGCGATAAGATTACACCTTATTTACATGAATTACACTGGCTACCTATAGAAGGGAGAATACTGTATAAATTCTATTGTATTGTATTTAAAATCCAGTTTGGAGAAACTCCTGATTATATGCCACATCTCACTAAATTTTCTAATAATCCATCTTTGAACCTAAGAAACATTACATTACATTAGTGACTTTTATTCCGCCATTACCTTGCAGTTCAAGGCGGATTACATAAGAGGGTATCTGGATATTTCCAGAAGAGTTACAGAGTTGAACGGGTTACTTCGGGGGACTGAAGTGCTTCCTGCGGTGTTAGTTTGTTTTGATGGATTTCTTGAATAGCAGGGTTTTTATTTTTTTCTGAAAGTTTTGTAGTCTGGTGTCATGGTCAGTAGATTGGATAGTTGGCGGTCTAGTTTCGCTGCCTGCATGGCCAGTAGGCCATCATACATTTTTTTGCGTTTGACGCCTCTGATTGGAGGGGTGCATGAATGGTGTCTGGGTTCTCCTTTGCCTGGTTGTGATAGTTCGGATAAGGCGGTTGTTCATATAAGCTGGGCTGTCTCCATTCATGGCTTTAAATAGTAGACAGTAAAATCTGAATAGTATTCTTGCTTGTATTGGGAGCCAGTGTGAATCGAGGTATGCAGTGATATGGTCGTATTTCTTCAGCGAATAGATCAGTCTCAAGGCTGTGTTTTGTACTGTTTGTAGTTGTTTTATCATGACTGTGGGGCAGGGGAGATAGAGGATGTTGCAGTAGTCTAGAAGTCCTAGGACTAAGAATTGGACCATGAGCTGGAATTGTTAAGTTTCGCATGACCGCAAATGATTTCTATATTGTTTTGTTGATTTGTGGTTGCATGGTACAGCCTCTGTCTATCATCACTCCCAGCAGTCTTAGGGTGGGTTGAATGGGGTATGTGATTGAGTTTATAACTAAGTTTGTTATGGTTGGAGTTTTGTTTTTTTCGAGAAGTATAAATTTTGTTTTGTCTGGGTTCAGTTTTAGTTTGTGTTCTTTCATCCATGTAGCTACTGTTTCTAATGTTCTATGTAGTGTGTTTGTAATGGAGGGTGTTGGTTGATCAAAAGGAAGGAGGATGGTGATGTCGTCTGCATAGCTATAAGAAGTTAAGCCTAATTTGTCTAGGCAGGTGCTGAGGGATGCAATGTAGAGATTGAAGAGGGTTGGGGATAAAGGCGACCCTTGGGGTACGCTGCAGGGGTTGGACCATGGTTCTGATTTTTCTTTGTTTGTCTTAAAATCCTGGATTGTAGGAATCCTTGAAACCATGTGTGCACCTTTCCTGTGATTTCTATTGTTTCTAGTAATTGTAGTAGACTGTCATGGTCTACCAGGTCAAATGCTGCAGTGTTTTTTTTGCCTGTGCTGAGGTTGTATTTGCCTGTGCTGAGTGTTTTTTTGCCTGTGTTGAGGTGTTGTCTAGCTGTGTCCAGGAGGGAACCTTGTAGTATCTCTGTGCTGTAGTTGGTTCTGAAATCAGATTGTGTAGGATGGAGTAAGTTGTGGTTTTCTAGGTAGTTGGTGAGGTGTTTGGCTACAAGGCCTTCCATTAGCTTGACATATAATGGTATTGAGGCTATGGGTCTGTAGTTGGATGGTAGATTTGTTGCTACTTTTGGGTCTTTTATGATGGGGTGATGATGATTTCGCTGAGGTCTTGTGGGAAAACGCCATCTGTGAGCAGGGATTGTATCCATTGTATGAGGAGAGTGTAGAATTTTGAGCTGGAGGCTTTTATCAGGTATGGAGGGCAATGGTTGAGGTCGCAGGCCGCGTGGCTGTATTTTTTTGTAGAGTCTGTTTAGGTCGGACTATTGTATTGTGGTGAAGTCGGACCAGGTTCTGTCTGCTGCAGCTGATTCTTTTTCTGGGGGAGGGCATTGTGATCTTATCAAGCTGGGTTGGGGTTCCTGCGAAGGTTGTCCTGGCTGTTGTAATTTTGTTTCTAAAGTATTCAGCTAGAAGGGTGGCTGAAGGGGGTGGAGTGTCATTATTGGCCAGGTAGGGTTTAGTGTCTGTGAGTTCTTTTAGCAATTGGAATAGTTTTTTTGTGTCTTGAACTTCTATGCCAATTTGGTTGGTGTAGTGCAGTGTTCTTCAACCTTTTTACACCTATGGACCGGCAGAAATAAAATAATTATTTCGTGGACCGGCAAACTAATAAGACTGAAATTTTTTAAAACCCCATTGCCGCCCTGTCCCCGCGAGCTCGGTCCCGTTAACCATCTGATCCCATCCGCACAAGCCTCAAATAGTTATGATTTTATATTGAACATACTTTATTAAAGTATAAAAAGAAACAATATTCTGTACAATTGTCATTTTATAAATATAAATAATACAGGGCAAGGATCAACAAAGCCCCCGTCTCCCCTCCCCTTCACATATATCCCCTCTACTATCAAGAAAACTGAATAAGCCAAATTATTACAGAATGCTACACAAATATCATGCTAACAGAATACCGCAGTCACACATGGCAGGAATGGTGTTAGGGGGAGTGCAACTGCCTCCTGGTCAGAGAGAGCCCTAAGCCAGCTGGAAGCTAAAGATGCACTGCCTGGGCTTTGTACTCCCCAGTTATGTCTAACATCAGCTCTAGCAGGATACATATTTTAAATCTGATATATTCTAATCACAAGATAGAAATAAAATTATTTTTTTCTACCTTTTATCATCTCTGGTTTCTGCTTTCATCGTCTTTTCACTCTCTTCCATCCAGCGTCTGCCCTCTGTCTCTTCAATCCAGCATCTGCCTCTTCCATCCACTGTCTGCCCTCTACCCCTCCCCCTCCCATATGGTATCTGCGTTTTTTCTATACCCCTCTCTCCTACACCAGATCTAGCATCTTTGTCCCTCTTTCCTTATTTTTCATCTGACCACCCTTCCCAGCATCAATCTCTCTCTACCTTGTCATTCCTCTGTCTCTCCCCTTTCCCTCATCTGATCTCTCCATTCCATCCTGACTCCTTCCCTTCCTCTAATCTCCCTGCCAGCTGTTTCCTTCCAATGTTCCTCCTCCCCTGTCCAGCAGTACCTTCTCCCTTTCTTCCTCCCCTTATCCAACAGTAACTCTCTTCCCTTCCCTTTCTCCCCTGTCAGCAGTATCCCCTTCCCCTCCCTTGTCCAGGAATACCCCTTCTCCCTTTCCTCCTCCCCTTATCCAACAGTAATTCTCATCCCTTCCCTTTCCCTTCTCCCTGTCAGCAGTAGCCCCTTCCCCTCCCTTGTCCAAGAGTACCCCTTCTCCCTTTCCTCCTGTTATCCAACAGTAATTCTCGTCCCTTCCCTTTCCCTTCTCCCCTGTCAGCAGTATCCCCTTCCCCTCCCTTGTCCAGGAGTACCCCTTCTCCCATTCCTCCTCCCTTTATCCAACAGTAATTCTTGTCCTTTCCCTTTCCCTTCTCCCCTGTCAGCAGCAGCCCCTTCCCCTTCCTTGTCCAGGAGTACCCCTTCTCCCTTCCCTCCTTCCCTCTCCAGCAAATGTTTCCTCTATGTAGGCTAGCGGCAGATCTGTATGCTTTTAACTTTGGCACACAGCTGCCCCTAAGCAGTATTTTAGCGCGGTTTCATGATGCAGCCTCGGGGCCTTTGGTAGGCCGGCCCACTTCGATGATGCGATGTGGGCCGGCTTACCAAAGGCCCCGAGGCTGCCTCATGAAACCGCACTAAAATACTGCCTAGGGGCAGCTGTGTGCCGAAGTTAAAAGCACACAGAGCTGCCGCTGCTTTTCTGGGGGTACGGAGACAGGAGTCGGTGGTGGCAGGCAGGAGTGCCGGCATAGCGACGGCAACAGGAAGTTGCACGTCAGCTGATGCCAGCACCTTTTGCTGCGGCGGAATCCTGAATCCTTCGCAGACCGGCAAGATTTGAATGTTTTGATCATATCCCCTCTCAATCTCCTCTGTTCGAGGGAGAAGAGGTCTGACCAGAGGGATCTGGACCAATTTCCATTTGAGGTGTGAATCACTGGTAGAATAGGCTGTTGGGTCATGAAGGCTGCAATGTCGAGTTGTTGGCCTTTCTCATGTGTGGTTTATGAGTCTAAGATCTTGTAAGTTAAGGCTTCAAGGTAAGATCGTAGGTTTTCTAATTGTTTAGAACAGGGGTGCCCACACTTTTTGGGCTTGCGAGCTACTTTTAAAATGACCAAGTCAAAATGATCTACCAACAATAAAATTTTAAAAAAACAAAACGCACACTGTACGCATAGAAAATGTTAATTATCATTCCTATTCCAGGGTTTTTCAAAGAGGTCAAAGCAGATGACTCTATGCACTATCACCTCAGTAACAACCATACAAAAATAGACAAATATACCCCCCTCCCTTTTTACTAAACCACGATAGCAGTTTTTAGAGCGCAGGGAGCTGCGCTGAATGCCCAGCACTGCTCTCGACGCTCATAGGCTCCCTGCGCTAAAAAAACTCTATTGCGGTTTAGTAAAAGGGGACCTTAGTGTAAAATATAGACAGCAGATATAAATTGAGACACATTCGATCACTAAATTTAAAATAAAATCATTTTTCCTACCTTGTCTGGTGATTTCATGAGTCTCTGGTTGCACTTTCTTCTTCTGACTGTGCATCCAGTCTTTCTTCCCTTCTTTCAGCCTGTATGCTTCCTCTCCTCCACACCTCATTCCCTCCCCCAACTTTTTCTTCCTCTCCCCTGCCCTTTCTTTCTCTCTGCCTCCCTTTCTTTTTTTTCTGTTTCTCTTCTTTCCTTCTGTCTCCCTGCCTGCCCTTTTTCTTTCTTTCTTTCTCCCTGCCCTCCCCCAAGACACTGCCACTGCCATCGGGGACCCAAACTGCCATCGGGGACCAGGACCCAAACCGCCACCAATAACAGGCCCGAAAGCCGACGCCGCCCCAACCTCTCCCTGCTTCGGCCGACCAGCATCGCGAGGAACTGTTGGGGGAAATGCTGCCGGGTCCTGCCTTCGCGGAAACAGAAAGTAGGCAGGACCCGGCAGCAAGAAGAGGAAATGCTTCACTAACATGTCTCCCGCCTTAGCCCGTAGCGAACGCTTGCTTCAGGGCTCTCAACATGTGCGTGCAGGCTTCCCTTCTCTCCCCCTCCCCCTCCCCGGGCATAACTTCCGGTTTCGGAGGGAAGAGAAGAGAAGCCTGCACGCACACGTTAGAGCCCGGAGCATAAGTTCGCTAGGGGCTGAAATCTCCAAGCCGGTTTTTTTGGGGTTTTTTTTAATGTTCAGCAGCGGCAGATGGGAGAACACTGGAGAGGAAGGCTGATCGGCCCGTAGATCAGGACGGCAACACGAGTGCGATCGACTCGAGTTGCCTTCCTGAGCTACTGGTCGATCGCGATCGACGCGTTGGGCACCCCTGGTTTAGAAGATTGGTCTTCGAGATGGAGGTTTAGATCTCCTAGGATTAGGTTGTATATTGCTGTTAGTGAGTTTTGGTATATAAAGTCTTCAAATTCTGGTCTTGCTGTGTTCCAGGTCCCTGGTGTTATGTAACAGAGCATGCAGGTTATGTATCCTTTTAGTGTGGTGCATGATAGTTGGCAAGCTAGTAGGTCCATTAGGAACATTAGATACAATAGAAGTTTTAACTCCACCTGGGCATATCAAGCAGCAAAGCTATAGAAAGCATTATCAACTAATATTAACGAGCAATCTAATTTAAAATGTTTCAAAAAAGACCTAAAGACCTATCTTTTTCAAGAATTTGTTATGAATGATTCCTAAATATTGTAATACTTTGATTTTAATTTGTATCATCATAATTACTCATGTAAACTGCTGTGAACTTCATGGAGGTATTGGCAGTATACAAATAAAGATTGTATTGTATTACTCATGCTTTGAATTGTTATGCTGCATAATCTGCCAGCAAAGCTTGTAATAACTTGAAATAACTTTAATTTGCTTATCTTGAGAAAACACTGTCCAACCTATCATGAATAGTCATATGCTTCTAACTTATTCAAAACTACCTTCTCAATTAACTTTCCCAACCATTGGCAATGGTTATCTTATCTGTTTATACTGGTTTGCTCATTTTTATTTGCATGTTCTAGAATTTTTGCACATGCATTTGCCATATGATTGTGTTTTATGTTTGAGTTGTTTGATATATAAAGTGCATATTTATGGTGTGTATATACCAGTGGTCTAACTCGCAGCCTGGGAGCCACATGCGGCCTACCAGGTACTATTCTGAGGCCCTCGGTATGTTTATCATAATCACAAAAGTAAAATAAAACAGTTTCTTGATCATACGTCTCTTCAGCTATAAATTACAATATTATTATTAAGACTTAGCCAAAAGGAAAGATTTATAAACTATAAAGAGTTTTACCTCATGCAAAATTGTCATTTCTTTAATTAGACATTAACTATTTTTTCTGAGGCCCTCCAAATACCTCCAAATCCAAAATGTGGCCCTGCAAAGGGTTTGAGTTTGAGACCACTGGTATATACCCTGATTGTTGTAATTTTCTGGGTCTCACTGCATCTGGGTAGATAGAACCGACGTTTGAGCCATCATGCTGTGGATTTCTTCTGGATGATGGCTGAATCCCTGGTTCTACCTATCCTGATGCAGTGAGACCCAGAACACTGCATCAATCATGATGCCAGCTGCAAAAGCACAAGAGAACGTGTATATATATACTCTGCCAAAAACAAGCCATTTGGGATTGTTAGAATAGAATCTTTCAAAATGAATATAATTGAACTAGAAAATCTAGTTAATCAAGAATGTCACAGTGTTTGTTAGCAGTGTCAGTGAAGGTGAGCTACAATCATTGGAACCAGCTATGGGTGCTTGAGCACCCCCAATATTGAGCAAACTCCTTGATTGTGTCTAGGGAAGGGTAATTTCTACTGGGTTTAGCATCCCCCCAATCATTTTGAAAAGTTGGTTCATAAGGTTTCAGTAGTACAATTAAGGTACAAAGAATGGAAACCTGGGGATGTGGCCCCTGCAGTGGCGTCGTAAGGGAGGAGCAGGGGGGTGGACCGCCCTGGGCACCGTCTCTGTGGGGGGCACCGGCACCTCTCTGCTCCCCCATGCCACGCTCACGCCCTCCTTTCCCCACCCACCATACCTCTTTAAAATTTTCACCAGAGCGAGCAACTACTCTAGCCTTTGAAATCGCTTCCAGATCGCCAGGCCAGGAAGTAATGTCAGAGGGAAAGCCAGCATGAGCAGCAGGCAGAGAAGCTTCTCACGCTGGACAAGATGTAGAGGGGTGGAAAGTGATGGCGCAAGTGTGGGGGGGGGGGCGCTTCCCACCCTTGCTAAGCCACTGGGGCCCCTGATATTCGTGTGCAAGTCTCTGTAAGTAGGCAGGGAACAGTAAATAGGATATTACATATACTGAATGTTAGTGGTAGTTTACTGCTGTAACTAAATATTTCCTTTAAAGTACGTAAGCTCTATAAATAAAACCTGCCAAAATCTAATTACATGTCTCACCCTGCCCAGCACTCCCACTCTAAGCATAATTCAAGCTAATTAACGGAGGAGCTGCTGCCTGATTGATTAGATGGCACATGCACTCACAAGAGCCGCTGTGCGCAGAGGAACAAGAGGCTAGCAGTGGCTTTTTTAGTGCTTTCTCTTAGGGGCTTTTTAAATTCAGTCCAACGTGGTCAAAGAATTTGTAGTGCTTTTGAATGTCAATGCTTTCCGTATCCCAAGACTCTAATTTAAGCCTGCATGATCGTGTATGAGATGAAGGGGGTCACTGGGAGGTGCTTGCGCCCACACACCTTAGGGTGCTTATTCTTTGTCCTGCCACGCACTATGCAGCAGGAGATTTCAGTTGTGAAAATGTAGGGGTGCGAAAGGGCAGGATCGAGAAATACTGAAGAAGCTGTGCATCTATCAGCATTTCCTCCTTTTTATTCTTCCGGCATACATTTCACCACTTTCTCACATGCTTTTAAAAGCTGATGTGAGCCAGATGTAGATATCCCAGTGGTTGTATTTGATCTTGAATTGTATATTGGGTTCCTTGTGACCCTGGGCAAGTCACTTAATGCTCCATTGCCCTGGTGCAAAACCTTAGATTGTGAGCCAGCTAGAGTCGGAGAAAGTACCTGCATATAATAAACGTCAACCTCTTTGCTTGTACCACAGAAAGATGATTTATCAAAACCCTTAGTGATTTAATAACCCTTAATGGATCAGTGTCAGTTGGTAGCCCCATGGCTTCTCTGTGACGGCAAGTTAGAATAGCCCACATTATTTGCAGGGCATACAGGTGGTTTTAGTCTACCCATATTCCCTCAAATTCTATAAAGTCCACCTAAATTTAGGCACCTACATCAGTACGCCAAGAACATAATTGATTTAAAGGCTTAATTGGTGCCGATAATTGACACCTCATAATTGTCATTAATTGGACTTAATTGAATATTAAGGGGCAAATTCTATAAACGGCGTCCAGATTGTAGGTAGTGATAGGCGCCCTACCACTGTCTAACCAGCCAATTGGGACACACGTTTTCTTAAAAAAAACCCAAGGCAGACCACCTGCACTGTAGGCATCTGTCGTGGGTGCAGGAAGACGCATCGGTTCACTTAAGCTCATCCAAGGCTGGGCATGGGCATGGTTTCACTCAGAAGTGGCCTTGAGTAGGTGTCTGCCTATGGCTGCAATAGATGCCTGAAATGTAGGCCAGTAAATGCTGACCTACATTTCAAATAGACGCAGCTGTGAGCTGATCATGGCAAAGAAATCTCCCTGCCGCAATCACCTGAGCGGCTTTGGCAGGGAAACCCTTCACCATGACGTTGGCTGGCAAAAGGGATGTCTACTCCCTCCTGCCGCCAACCCCCAGAACTCCCCCCAACCAGCCTTCTCCACCTGTAGCACCCCCACAACTCCCATACCTTTTAAGATGAAAGTCCATCCTCTGGCCAGTAGGCCCACCAAAATGGTTGGCCTTCCCCTTCCCAGTGCATTCTGGGATGCACTGGGGAGGGGGTCTAAGGCTCTGATTAGCCCATATGCCTAAGGCCCCCTCCCAAAGGAGGGTCCTTAGGCACCTGGATCAATAGGAGTCTGAGGCCTCCTTCCCAGTGCATCCCAGAATGCAGTGGGAGTGGCCTTAGGCATTAGGGCCAATGAGAGCCTTAAACCCCTCCCCTGTGCAACCCAGAATGCACTGTGAAGGGAAGGCCCACCATTTTGGTGGGCCTACTGGCCAGAGGATGGACTTTCATCTTGGAGTGATGGGCCTACCAGCTGGAAGATGTATGCAACCCTCTGGCTGGACTTTAATATTAAATGGTACGGGGGGGGGGGGGTGGAAGCTAGGGGTGCCGAGGCAGGTCTTCCAGTTAGGAGGGTACCAGGGGGGTCTACAGGTGGTGGGGGGGCACTGGAGGGACGGTGTTGGGTGAGGGAGAGTTCCAGGGGGGTGACAGCAAGAGGGAGTGGGCATCCCTCCTGCAGTGGACATTCTCAGGGATGTTCGGGGGTGGCGGCGGGAGAGAATGGGCATACCCGCTGCTGGCTGACTTCACAGGGGGGTTTTGGGGGGTTCCCTGCCACGGCCGCTCGACTGATCACGGCAGGGAGATTTCCTTGCCGCGATCAGCTGATGGAAACGGATCAGTCACAATTCTCTAACTGGCACCTGTGACATAGGCGCTGGTTAGAGATTTTGCAGGGTTAGGCATGTGTCCAGTAGGGCAAACGCAATTCTGTATAGGATGCCACTTTGCAATTCTCAGCCGCTTCTAAGGTGGCTGCTGAGACCGACGTCCCATACAAAATTTCCCCCTAAGTGCCTAACTTTAAAAAATGCAATTCTGTAATGAACAGGCGCTTAGTCCAAAGTCCATAGTTAAAAGTGGGTATGGTTAGGGGCAGATCACGGTTGTATTTTCGAGTTAAGCACCTGATTTTGATTTAGGGGCTGGCATTTAGGCCAAGAAACCTCTGGCATAAATATGGTGCGCCTAAATGTTAGGATGCCTAGTGACACCTAAGGTTGCTTGGCAGCCTAAGTGTGATTCTATATAGTGCACCTAGCTGTTGCAGAAACACGCTTGGTACTGCATTAGTTTGTGCTGATTTTTTAGGTGACATTTATAGAATCGGAAATGCCACCAGCCACTCAAATGCATATCATAGTGGTTGGATTTATACATTAATTCCTCACCGGGTCAATCCAACTATTTTTTAAATTTTTTATATTGATGATTTTCAAAAAGTGCATCAGTGCATAGATAAAACTTTTTATAAATATAAAGCTAATACTTAGCTTAGCTTAGGTGGTCCATTCTAAGGGATCCTGTCACCGACATGTTTCACCCTGCTCGGGTTTCATCAGGGTTCTAATCCCTCAGTTAGAGTTGGTTTCCCACAACGCGACCACTCCCAAGATTTAGAGTGGGAAACCAACTCTAACTGAGGGATTACAACCCTGATGAAACCCGAGCAGGGTGAAACATGTCGGTGACAGGATCCCTTAGAATGGACCACCTAAGCTAAGCTAAGTATTAGCTTTATATTTATAAAATGGAAACGGGCTGATGAGGACCAGTCAGCACGGTTTTAGCAAAATCCCAAATGGGTCCTGAATTACCAGAACTCAAACCAGATATACATGTGCGATAGTGGAAGGTTTGACTAGGGGGGTGAATGATGTCATGCACTAGAGAGAGGTATAGCGATATATATATATATTTTTAATGGTTTTGCATTCTCAACTGGGTTTTTTAAAAAATTTATAAAGAAAATCACCACACCAGGGTTTCTGATAGTTACTGCTGGCACTTGGTCATGGCTTCCTGAGAGCCAATGCAGGACTGAAAGTGTGACAGGTGACCCCATGCGATACGGTGGCAGTGGCAACTCCCCCCCCCCCCCCCAAACGGGTCGGCACCTCTGTGCCTTCCTCCCCAAATCCACTCTTGTCCTGTATCTATATTACATGAAGGAGCCTTAGCCACACCACAGAGAAGAAGAATTAGAGGCCTACTCCAGGCCTACTTCTTTCTGCTAAGTCCCTCCTTGATGTAACTTCTGGTTTTACATAACCAGAAGTTCTGTTGCGGACACACAAGGCAAGACAAATAGCTAAGGTGACCTGAGGTGCTCAGCTTATTTATTATATACTTGACACATATGTATTTCGGCCACAATGGCCTGCTTGAGGAGTCTGAATCTTGGACTTCATAAAAGAAATTAAATAATGTCACCTATATTAATAGCCTTCTTACTATTCTTTATCAAGTCAATATATGGAGGAGAGTATGGCACAGTAGTTAGAACTACAGCCTCAGCACCCTAGGGTTGTGTTCAAACCCTGTGTTGCTCCCTGTGACCCTGGGCAAGTCACTTAATCCTCCACTGCCCCAGGTACATTGGACAGATTGTGAACCCACCAGGACAGATAGGGAAAATGCTTGAAGTACGCGTGAGCGGACTGCCGGGCATGATGGACCTCTGGTCTGACCCAGCAGAGGCACTGCTTATGTTCTTATGTTCTTATTTGTATGTAAATGCTTTGAGTTTGATTGTAATACTACAGAAAGGTGGTATACAAGTCCCTTTCCCTTAATATATCGGCTACTGATATTGCATAAAACAGTGGCTAATACATTGACTTGATAAAGAAAATATACTTTTTCATTTATATCTTATTTCAAGAACAATAGTAAGAAGGCTAGGTGACATTATTTAATTTATTTTATAAGTCCAAGATTCAGACTTCTGAAGCAGGCCATTGTGGCCGAAACACGTACATGTCGAGTCTTGATCAATGTAATAAATAAATTGAGAATCTCAGGTTGCCTTTGCTGTTTTTCTTGCCTTTCTACCTTGGGAAGGCAGTATCTCCTATTTCATTGCAGCATTCCAGGAATCTATACTTGAGCTGTTGATTCCCATTTCCTGCAAACTGCAAAAGTATATGCCTTTAAGAACTTGGGAACTCCTCCATTTTCGGAAGTCACACGGACACGGGGTCACAGCCTGAAGCTGAGTGGCAGCAGGTTCAGGACAAGCGTCAGGAAGTTCTGTTTCTCACAGCGAGTGGTTGGAGCTTGGAATGCTCTCCCGGAGGAGGTTGTGGCGGAGACTACTGTTCTTGGTTTCAAGCGCAAGTTGGATGCACATCTTCTTGAAAACCATATTGAGGGATACGGGAAATCCGGGTTTCCCAAAAGGTGTACTTAAATGGGCCACCGCGTGCGCGGATCGCCGGACAAGATGGACTTCGGTCTGATCTGGTGAAGGCATTTCTTATGTTCTTATGTTCTCCCCTTCTGCAGTGGAGCACAGAACCCCCTTCAGTTATTCCTTAGAGTGAACTTAGAAGGTGTGTTTTGCTCTGCTCTTTTTTTTTTCTTTAGTCATCTTTTTGTACTGACCAATCACTCGAGACTGGGCAGGCCAGCTTCAATGCAACCATTGCCAGATGGATCCATATGGCAATTTCTTCTTCTTACATTTCCGCCAGGAAATAGCCACCTCTTTCCCTGGCAGTGCATTCCACTAGAGGTGTATCGACATGGCGGAATCTCAAGCCACTTTGCCTGATGAAATGTGCAGAGTTGCTACTTGGTTTACTCGTCACACTTTTACAAAGTTCTACAGAGTGGATGTGGCAGCTCGAGAGGATGCCGCATTTGGGTCCTCTATACTGCAGGCAGGTCCTGAGATGTATGATACTGCTTTAGTATGTCAGCTCAAGTATGGATTCCTGTTTATCTGCAACAGAATGACCAATTAGGTTTTTACTTTGGTAATCTGGGTTCTGTTAAGATACACAGGAGTCCATACTACCCTCCCTGTGTGGACTTGTTTTAATTTGCCCAATTTCTGACTCAGACATTACCAGTGTCGTCTCGTGACCTCTGCTGTTATACCTAAAATAAAGAAAAGGAGTGTTTTAAGTATCAGGAGTTTTCCTTTCTCTCTCCTCCTAGGAAGGTCCCATAGCTCCTGCTTGTTACCCTTAGGAGGTTGGATCAGTTACTCATGCGAGTGTTTGTTGTTCTGTGTTTGCTTGTTAAACGTTCATTGTTCCCCGTTTCTCTCCTTCTCTTTTCTTATGTTTCAGTGGAGTTCGATTGCTTTGTTACCAACTGAGGGGGATGCTATGCAGAAAGGGAGGAGTTCTCAAGTTCTTAAAGACATATCCTTTAATTAACAGCTCAAGTATGGACTCCTGTGTATCCTAACAGAACCCAGATTACTGAGGTAAGAACCTAATCTGTCATTACATCAAAAAGGGACTTAGCAGAAGGAAGGCCCCGGAGCAGATCTCTGATTCTTCGTCTCTGTGGCATGGCTGAGGCTCCTTCAGGTAAAATAGACACAGGGCGAAAGGGGAGTTGGGGAAGAAGGCACAGAGATGTTGACCCAGGCGCAGGAGCAAGGCTTTTTACTGCTTCCACAGGGCAGTAAAAAGCCTTGCTCCCATTCCTGAGATAAACCAGGCATAATTTTTCCTGTTCCCATGGTTTGCTACATTCTTTAATAGAGAGCTGAAATCAAGGACTATCCTACGTAGAACATGCCAGCAAGGAATTTCAGAGAAGAGTCAAGTCCAGGCCTGCAAGATATATGGCACTATAAAAGAAAAGTGACAATCACTAGAAAAAAAAGAAATCAAGAGTGGAGGAGGAGGAAGTGATTAGAGCATCAGACTGACAACCAGAAGCAGGGAAGCAAAGGTTCAATTCCTGCTGCTGCTCCTTGTAATTTTGAAAAAGTCACTTGACCAGTATTCCTCTGGTACAGCCTTAGGGTCCCTTTTACTAAAATTTAGCACACACTAATAGATATTAGCATGCACTAAATGCCACATGTCCTATTGTTATATCTATGGGCCACATCGCACTTAGTGCATGTTAATGCTGAATTTGTTTAGAGAAAAACATGATTACCATTTAAAATTGTAGTAAGGGATTGTTTTTAACAAATAAACTAGTTTATTAAATATATATTTAGCTTTATAAAGTACTAGTGTTTAAGCCCGTTACATTAATGGGTGCTAGAGTAGATGTCTGTCTGTCTGGGGTTTTTTTTCTTTGTCTCTCTCTCCTTGCACGCTGCCTGTCTGTCTGTCATTTTTTTCTGTCTGTGTCTCTCCCTATGTCCTTAGTGCCTTCAGAGCCTCCTTCCTATGTCCTTAGTGCCCAAAGTACCTCCTTCCTGTGTCCATAATGCCCCCAGTGCCTCCTTCCCATATCCTTAGTGCCCCCAGTGCCTCCGTACTATGTCCTTAGTGCCCCAGTGCCTGCGTACTGTGTCCTTAGTGCCCCAGTGCCAGCGTACTGTATCCTTAATGCCCCCAGTGCCTCCTTCCTGTGACCTTAGTGCCCCCAGTGCCTCTGTCCTGCTTAGTGCCCTCAGTGCATCCTATGTCCTTAGTGCCCCTTTCTATGTCCTTAGTGCCCCCAGTGCCTCCTTCCTATGTCCCTATCATTATCTTCCAGACTTTGTCCCACCCCCACCCCCCGATGCCAGGCTGCCTGCCTGCCTCCCATCCCCCTGAGCAGCATGTTTCCATTTAACCCCCCCACCCCCCGATGCCAGCCTGCCTCCCATCCCCCTGAGCAGCATGTTTCCATTTAAACCCCCTCCCGATGCCAGCCTGCCTGCCTCCCATCCCCCTGAGCAGCATGTTTCCATTTAACCCCCCCACCCCCCGATGCCAGCCTGCCTGCCTCCTTCCAATCCCCCTGAGCAGCATGTTTCCATTTAAACACACACACACACACACCCCCGGCGCCGACCCTACCCGGCACACCCGAAACCCCCCGTTTACCCTCCCAGCCGACCCTCTCACCACAGCAGCGTCCGAGGCACAGTAAACACGCTGCTTCGTGGTCTTCTACTGCCCTAATTTCCTCTGCCATGTCTCTGATGATGTCATCAGGGATGCGGCAGATGAAATCAGGCCAGTAGAAGGATGCGAAGCAGCGTGTTTACTGTGCTTTGGACGCTGCTGGAGCCGGGAGGTTTGTGTTCATCTCGCGGTGGGAGGGTCAGCTGGGAGGGTCAACGGGGGTTTTGGGTGTGCCGGGTAGGGTCGGCGCCGGGGGGGAGTTGCGGCGTGTTACCTGCCGCCAGTTGTTAGAATAGAACAACAACGCGTGCATGCGTACTCTTACCTGCCACAGACCTACAGATCAAGGATCAGGGAACACGGCGGTAAAAGTGCGCATGCGCGCTTAGCATTTTATTATAGTAGATTAGTTTCTCATAGATATAATTATATATTAAAATTTTAACTATGTATAGTTAAACTCTGGATTTTGTTGCCAGAGAATATGGTGAAAGCAGTTAGCTTAGCAGGGTTTCAAAAAGGTTTGGACAATTTCCTAAAATAAAAGCCATTATTGAGCTGGACTTGAGAAAATCCACTACTTATTCCTAGGATAAGCAGCATTAAATCTTATTCTCATTTTGTCAGGTACTTGTGACCTGGGTTGGCCACTATTGGAAACAGGATACTGGACTTGATGGATCTGCATTCTGTTCCAGTAAGGCAACTCTTATGTTCGTGTTAGTAAAATTTTTAGTGTAAGCTAAAAGGGCCCCTTAGATTTCAGATTGGATTCAAATCCAAGCTAAAAGCTCACTTTTTTGAAACTGCTTTTAACTCTTAGTTCACTCACCATCAGTTACCTCTGCCCACCATATCATTCCCTCTGCTAGAAATACCCCAAACCTGAGATGTCCTGTCTGTCCAAATTAGATTGTAAGCTCTTCATAGAAGGGACCATCTTTCGAATGTTAAATGTACAGCGCTGTGTACACCTTTCAGCAGTATAGAAATGATAAATAGTAATTAGACTGCAAGCCTTCTGGGCACAAGGACATACCTATTGTATCTGAATATAATTTGCCTTGAGCTATTGGTGAAAAGGTATGAGCTAAATATAAATAAATAATATTATTAACCAAGGAAAGAATGTCCGCATGAATCACGTCCATAAAAGGTTTCCAAATGAGTGTAACATGAGCATAATTCTCCTTTATTAAGAAGGAAAGCTTTGTCAACATAAATGTTCTAGGTATTTTGAAACCAAAAAGGATTAGGATTAGAGGGGGATTTCCAACAGTATGCAAATGGCTTATTAATTATATGACTCTATTAACTTTAGGTCTTTGTTCATCTGGTTTGTGTACTAATAACAAAATAGCAGTTATTACTTGTATAATTCTATATATCCCATGACATGATTTTTATCCCTACAATCCAATAAACCAGATTTAAACAGTTGTTGATCAATAGATTTTGTACCCATTTTCCTGAATATTGGCACTCAATATGTTATGCTTTTTACTGTGTTACACAGGTTAGTCCAGTCCTCTTTGGTGTAACAAGTACTCAAATAAGAACATAAGAATTGCAGCTGCTGGGTCAGACAAGTGGTCCATCGTGCCCTATTTGAGTCTAGCCTTACCTGCGTACGTTCTGGTTCAGCAAGAACTTATCTAACATTACATTACATTACATTACAGATTTCTATTCTGCCATTACCTTTCGGTTCAAAGCGGATTACAAAAAGAGTTATGGAAGAAGGGTTACAATGTTAGATCAGAGAAGGTTTCCAAGAGAGGGAAAAGTAGGATCTGGGGTTAGGGAGGGGATGGTAAGAGGGGGGTTAAGCTTTATCATGGTATTAAGCTTTATTAAGGGATTTCTTGAAGAGTATAGTTTTTATTTCCTTTCTGAACATCTTGTAGTCTGGGGTTGTTGTCAATAGGTTGGAGACTTGGTTGTCTATCTTCACTGCCTGAATGGCCAGTAGTCCGTTGTATAGTTTTTTCCTTTTTACTTCTTTGATTGGGGGGTAAGTGAATGGGGTGTGTGTTTTTCTATGCCTGGTAGAGGTGGTTTGGATGAGGCGGTCGTTTAGGTAGGTTGGGCTGTCTCCATTTATAGTTTTAAATAGTATACAGTAGAATTTAAATTGTATTCTTTCCTGGATTGGAAGCCAATGAGAATTGATGAATGCCTCAGTAATGTGATCATGTTTTTTCAATGAATAGACGAGTCTCAGAGCTGTATTCTGAATTGTCTGTAGTTGTTTAATCATTATTGCGGGGCAGGGGAGGTAGAGGATGTTGCAATAGTCTAGGATACTTAGGATTAGAGATTGTATTAGGAGCTGAAATTGTGTTTTTTCGAAGAATTTTCGGACTTGTCTAAGGTTTCTCATAACTGCGAAAGATTTCTGTATTGTTTTGTTAATTTGTGGTTGCATGGTGCAGCCTTTGTCAATAGTCATACCTAGAAGTTTTAGGGTGGTTTGCAAAGGGTAGTTGATAGAGTTGATTTCTTTTTTTTTTAAGTTCAATAAGTTTTTATTTAGGCTTTTACAAACACATAAGTGAGAAAGAAAATACATGAGATTAACAACAAAGCATTGTAACAATACTTAGATTAATACATAACAAATCCAGGGGTCAATGCCATACTTCAGATGATCAATAGTATGCAGGGTTAGTGTACCCAGGAAAGGGGGAAAAGTAAAAGGGAGAAATAAACAGATCAGAAAATCTAAAATTGATATAGTGCTGTGATGCCTGTATACAGTCAGGAGATGAGCACATACCACAATAATGTACCATAATCATTAAAAAAATGAAGAATAGGTGAATTATGAGTAGCGATAGCTAACATCTAAGCATGTCAAGGGGTAGATTGAAAGAGATACCATCAAGCACTACAAGAGCATGTTTGAATTATGGAAGGGCAATTCAGCATACTGCAATAAAGGACCCCAGTGCCTTTTAAATTTATGTAATAAGCCTAATCTTTCCGCTGTTATTTTCTCATATTTAACTGTTAAACATGTGGTATTCCACCAGGCGTCATAGCTCACTTGGTCCAGGTTTTTCCAGTTAGATAGAATGACCTTGACTGCTATTAGGAGGAGCATGTGGATGAGACAGTCCTCATCTTTACATATAGTACTAGAGGCATTGACGCTACCCAGTATGATGGAGTTATATGAGAGAGGAATGGACGTATGAAGAATGTTGTTAATGTCTGATACGACACTAGCCCAGAAGCTTTGTAACAATGGACAATCAAAAAGCATATGCTTGAGTGTGCCCTGGGACGAGTTGCAGGACCAGCATTTATCTGATTCCTCTTTTTTAAAACGAGACAATCGGCTGGGAGTCCAAAAAGCCCTGTGAGTCAGGAATAGAGAAGTCTGGAGGAAGGACGCCGATTTACAAATGTTATGAGTACGAGACCATAAGTATTCCCAATGTTTTTCCTCTAATGGCATCTGCAGGTCTAATGACCATTTATGTTCCGTCTCAAGGGGATGTTGGATTTTCTGAGTTCTCGCATATTTATACCATCTTGAAGCTTCTTTTTTGTGAATAGGAAATAGCTCACAGAGCGAAAGCAGTGGCGGAGTAATATTGAGAAGGGGCTTGTGTTTAAGCTGTGACGCTATAGCGTGTTTGAGCTGTATCCAGCGATAATACTGGGCACTAGATAGACCAAAAGTGGCATGTAATTGTTCAAAAGATTTCCACTCTTCACCATCCCATAACTGGGAAATTTGGTGAATTCCTGCTATCTGCCACAGCTTCCAATCCACAACATTTTTATCAATACGAATTGAATTGTTGCGCCAAATATTAGCAGAAATTGTATCTATCTAGTTGTGATTAAGCGATGATTCTAACCTTTTAACAACTTGAATCATGGATAATAATATGTGGTCTCGCACAATAGGAGATGCAGGCGGTATCATAAAAGGAAGATGTTGCAAGCTGTAGGGGTAATATCTTGCTCGCTCAAATTCAAGCCAACGATTGTTTGGAGTTGTAGCGATGTCCGGAAGCAACCATCTAACAATTTGACGAGATAAGAAGGCATGGTGATAATCCAAAAGGTCGGGGAAGTTCACACCCCCACTATATCTTCCTTGTTTCAGTTTGTGGAGAGCAATTCTGGGCGTGTTATTATTCCACAAGTACTTGGATAATAACGATTCCAATTTTTTATAAACTGACAATGGCATTAGAGTAGGAAGCATAGTCAGAGTATACAGTATTTTAGGAGTCAGCACCATTTTGATCGACGCTAGGCGTCCCCACCAAGAAAGGTTTAGAGGATTCCATTTAAGAATTTGAGACTTAATAGAGTTTAGTAGATGAGACGAACAGTTTTCAATGGTGGTGTCCAGTGAATTGCCAAACGGGATACCCAAATAAGTCAACGTAGAGTCGGCCCATCGAAAGCCATTATGAGAGATTAAGTGTCGATGAACATGAGAGTTTAAGGGCATAAGCTCCGTTTTACTATTATTGAGTTTATATCCGGAAATAGAGGAGAAGTCAGCAATGAGTGAAATCAATGCAGGAATGGAGTCAGGTGATAGATACAGGAGAACATCATCCGCATATGCGGAGAACTTTACTTCAGAGTCACCGCAGCAAACCCCACGGATACTATCATTATTCCTGATGGATTGTAAGAAAGGCTCCAATGCTAAGTTAAAAAGCAGGGGTGAAAGGGGGCACCCTTGTCTCGTACCTCTTGTAGGTTTAAATTGGGGAGATGTGTAACCATTAATACGCACATTTGTTGTGGGAGCAGAGTAAAGAACTTTGATCATTTGTATGGAGGATTCGTCAAAACCAAACCACTTAAGAGTCTTGAAAAGGTAATCCCATTCCACTCTATCAAACGCCTTTTCTGCGTCTAACGCTAAAGCAAGCAAGGGAGTTTTTTGTAAATTGGCATGAAGTATGATATTTGTAAACATTCGTGAATTATCACTGGAGAGTCTATTCAACATAAATCCGTTTTGGTCAATTCCGATTAATTTAGGAAGAAAGGTCTGCATGCGAGTTGCCATTATTTTTGCGTAGATTTTTGCGTCAACATTAATTAGGGCTAACGGCCGATAATTTGCCACATGAAGATGATCCTTGCCTGGTTTGGGCAGTACGATTATGCTTGCTTCAGTGAATGATCCTCTCACATCGCCTGTACGTATAAAGTAATCAAAGAGGTGAACTAGATGTGGTGCAAGTTCCTGCTGAAATGCCTCATAAAATTCTGATGTGAAACCATCGGGGCCAGGTGCTTTCCTTTTAGCCATGTGATGTAAAACCAATCCAATGTCTGACTCTGTTATATTCGTAGATAGGACCACGTTGTCCTCAGGTGTAAGGGTAGGATGAGGGTCGTTTGTTAATATCTTTGAAGAGTCCGGGTTGGAGATTTCTGAAGTATATAGTTTTTCATAAAATTGACTGAATGATTGTGAGATCAAGTGAGGATCTGCAGTGATGGACCCGTCAACTCCAGTGATAGCAGATATAGTTAAACGTTCTTCCTGTATTTTCAAATATTGAGCCAAGGCTCTGCCAGCTTTGTTTGAAGTACAATAATAATTCGCCCTTTGCATAAATAAGGCATTGCCTGCCCTTTTGCTGAGTAACAAGTTGTAGCTTAGCCTCTCATGGTGTAACAGCTGTAAAGTTTTCATGTCTGATGGGTTGGTTTGGTGACTCCTTTCTAGTTCCTTAATAGATTTTTCATGATCTAATAGTTGCTTGGTGAGCATTTTAGATTGACGAGCCTGATATGATATAATGGTGCCTCTGAGTGTAGCTTTGAAAGCGTCCCATAAGGTTGGCCAACTAACATCACTAGGCGTGTTAAATGTGAAGTATTCAGAAATCGCCGTTTTAGTAAGTTTCTTGAATTCTTCGTCCACTAATAAAGCATTATTAAACCGCCAAGACTTCCCTTTTTTGGAAAGGGAGCCTTCATCAAAGGTCAGTTCAATGGCAGCATGGTCAGAGACTGAAATCTCATGAATATGAGCATGTGAGACCGAATTCAAAAGATTGTTACTGAGTAAAAAGTAGTCCAGTCTCGAGTACGAATTGTGAAGAGCTGAGTAAAAAGTATATTGTCTATCTTCTCCATTCATGAGCCGCCATACATCAATCAGTTTCAGTTGTGTAATCAGGTTATGAAGACAGTGCCAAGACCTGGTGGGCTTATGTGAGGCAGTAGATTTTCTGTCAATTAACGGGTCAAGAATCAGGTTAAAGTCACCAGTCAATATAAGATGATGTGATTTATCTTCAAGGATCGAGGCTAAGAGATTGTCAAAAAATTCTGGTGAATCTTGATTGGGTGCGTATATGTTTAACAGGGATATCTCTTTCTGATGAATGAGGAGCTTAACGAGAATCCAACGCCCTTCAGTATCTGTAGTGTGTGACAATATCTTAATGTGGTCACATTTTCTAATCAATAATGCCGTTCCATTCTTTTTATGAATGGCAGGTGAGGCTATGATGGGTAGTGACCAGTTGGTTTTCAATTTAGCCGATTCTAGCATAGTTAAATGAGTTTCTTGAAAACATACAATATCTGGTGATTTTTTAGTGACATAGTCTAAAATTTTTTTACGCTTGATAGGGTTGTTAAACCCCTTGACATTTAAGGACAATATTTTTACCATACTATGACATAAAGATGATAGATTATAAATTCAACATTGTTAATGAAAATATCAACAAAAGAGCAGTGTGGTATGTTGCACCAAGTATGACAGAATATCAGTGAAGAGAGATACAGACATACAAAAAAGCAGCCACGTCCTGAGAAGGACAAGTGGCAGCTATACACTATGGGAAGAGGGAGCATAAGGGAGGTGCAATCAGCGCACTGACAATGTATTTATGATAACCTCGTAGAGCATAACCGATAAGACCAGTGTTGGTAAGGTGGTGAGCATCAAAGGAAAAATGAGTATGACTGTTTTGAAGACTATATAAATAATCATACAAATAATCATACAAATGAGTAACATAAGAAAGATAACCATAGTAATATGCAATGAGAACCACAAACTTTCATGCAATTGTAACAAGGAGTACAATGAAAGATATTGTTAACATAACTTTTAGAATCCAATAGAGCAGTAAGTGGTGGAGCCATACCATTAGTGATGTCATAAAAGATCCCAGAATGTAACATTACAAGGATGAACAAGACTAAGATGCTTTCGAGGAGACATAACACAGCATGTGAGGGAGTAGGTATCAAACAAGAATAATGCAGACTACTGATGCTGTGGAGAGCTTAACACTGATTGGTCACATCAAATTCTACACATGGGAGCACATCCGTGCCAAACAGAAATATATCAAATGAAAACAATAATTACCTTAGCATAATTAGGGGTATGAGGGCAATATGAAATCAAATCAAATAGAGCAGTGTATAAATTATACAACTAATCAAAAATTGATATTATTAAAGTATATCATGAAGTCATGGTGAAATGTTAGTGCGAATCGAAAAGGAGAAGCAGTACATGGATAATGCCAACAAATTGTAATGTTATCGTTAAAGACTTAAAGTGGTTAGGTTAAGAAAAGGATAAAATAAGTATCTAATGCAAGAATTAATAATGCAATTCTAAAATTCATATAAAAGATGGGTTCAGAAGTTAATATCACTGTCATACTTAATATATGTTAAATATGATGAAAATTACTAACAATGCATAAATTATACAGGAAAAAATAATTCATGTATAAACAGTACTAAATATCAAAAGGAGATTACCCAAACGAGAAGATCATGCAAACCCTGGGAATTCATGTGACAGATTAGAGTACATAATAATTCATAAAATGCTTAATACTGTAATCAGACTATAGTAAAATAAGTAATTCATTAGTGGGGACAAGATCTAATATATTAAAGATTAGATACAGCAACAACTTAATTGTTAATGTCAATTGATGATGAGTACATTGTTAAAAGAGGATAATAATAACTTAGAGCTTCGTAGAGGGGAAGTAGTAGTGACAAAAGAGAATCTGGTGAAATTTCTCATGGAAGAGCACAATAATTCATAGAGAGTACTGCATACAACATAAAATCTATAAAGGAGATTAAGCAGTCCCAGAAAATTCATGTGACAGATTAATATTCATTTATAATTCATAGCATGCTTGATAAGGTAGTCTCGCTATGGTTAACCACATAAGTCAAAGGTAGGGACAGGATCAAATATATTAGATATTAAATAAATTAACAATTGAAACGTTAAAGTCAATTGACGATGAGTGCAATGTTAAAGGAGAACAATAATAAGTTATAGCTTCGGGAGAAGAAATAGAAATAACGGAATAAAAGAATCTAGTGAAATTTCATAGGGAAGAGCACAGTGAATCATAAAGAAAAATTCATACGACACAAAATCTATAAAGTAGTGTAAGCAGACCCAGAAAATACATGTGACAGAATAAAATTCATTAATAATTCATAGAATGCTTGATAAGGTAGTCTCGCTATGGTGAACAACGTGAATCAATGGTAAGGACAGAGTCAATTATATTAAAAATAGGATAAAACAACAATTAAATTGTTAGTGACAATTGATGGCAAGTGCAATGTTAAAGGAGAATAATAATAAATTAGAGCACCAATGAAAGTAAATAGTAGTAGCATAAATGAGACGGGTGATATTTCATAGGGGAGAGCACAGTGAATCGTGAAGAGCAATACAGAGTAATACATACAACATAGAAAACATGAAGAAGTTTAAGCAGCCCCAAGAAAAACATGCGACAGGCTAAAATTCATTGATATTTCATATGATGCAGAGAGTAGATAATCATGCGGTATGAAAGGCAGTAAATTAACGGTAATATAAAGTTCCTGTAAGCTACGAATTGATTATTATAAGAAAAAGAGTGACAGTGGCAAGCAAAATTAATTCATGGCAATAAAGAAGAAAGAGAGGTAATGAGGAAAGAGAAAGCATAAAGGGCATTATGTGGGATGCATAATTATAAATCATAGAATAAATGCAATGATGTGCAACAACATAATAGTTCGCGCTGTGAGAATGAATAATTAATGAGGCATCGAATTATGTAAGGGAGACGTTGGGTAAAGATAATAACATCAGAGTAAGCATTAAACTAAAATAATGAAAAATAAGGTGAAAAACAAAGGAAACAGTCAGATTGATGATATCAAGTGTAGAATGTTAAGGAACCTTCCGTAGTTAAATTTGATATTGAGAAGGCAACGTCCACGTGGTTGAGAAAACATGGCTGCCATGGTGTGCTAGACTCCCTTCGTTTTGACCAAAAGACTCCATCGACGAACTCGGTAAGTTTAAGTAGATTAAACTCTGTCAATAGATGTTGGATTAAGCTCCTCCAGGAAATCCGATAACAGCTGTGGGTCGGTAAAGTTTTTGGTCTGATTATTAATCGTGACCTGCATCGTGGCTGGGAAAAGCAAGCCAAATTGAGCCTTGAGATCTCTGAGCCTCGGGCGATAGGCTAGTAACTGCTTTCTCCGTTGCGCCGCATTTTTGGTGAGATCCGGAACGAAGAGAACCGTGTGGGTGTCAAGTTTAAGCGGCGATTTCAACTTAGCACGTTGCATAACTTCCGAGAGTTGAGTGTAGCGTAGAAACTTGACGATGATGGCTCTTGGGTACCTGGCGTTCGCTGGACGGAACGAGGGAACCCTATGTGCTCGTTCCAGTTCAAATTCTCTTGTGAATTGCAGCTCTAGAATGTCGGGTATCAGCTTTTCCATGAATGATAAGATATCCGTTCCTTCTTTTCCTTCTGGGATCCCAAGCACACGTAGATTATTTCTACGAGAGCGGAGCTGAAGATCCTCGAGATCTTTTTCAAGTTGAGGAACTTTTTTCATTTGAGCTTGCATGCTTTTAATAGCAGCCTGCGATGATGTTTGTGCGGCTTCAACATTATCTAGTCTGGATGACAATTGAGATAAGTCCTGTTTCATCTCGTTGAGATCTTGTTTTATTTCAGTAGTGTCCTCTTTCGTTTCATGGACTATTTCTTTTATAGCCCGTAGTTCGGTGAGGAGCGCATGGTTGGATTCAGGATCAGATTTATCCTCCGTTGTTTTTTGAGGGGAAGTAGGCTCAGGTTTGTGGCGTTTGCCTACCTTTGATGCAGCCATCAGTAAAGGCAAAGTGAAGGGATAAAGAAAGTAAAAATCCACCAAGGATATCTTCGATTTTATTTCGATATTTGTCTTAGATTGTCAGAGCTCACTGACTACGCCGCCATTTCCTATCGCGCCCTCTAGCGCCCCCCGATAGAGTTGATTTCTAAGTTGGTTATGGTTGGGATTTTGTTATTTTCTAGGAGGATGAATTTAGTTTTGTCTGGGTTGAGTTTCAGTTTGTGGTTTTCCATCCAAGTCGTAACTGCAGCTAGAGTTCTGTGTAGTGTATCTGACATTAAGAGCATTGGTTGGTCGAAAGGAATGAGGATGGTGATGTCATCAGCATAGCTATAAGAGGATAAACCTTGTTTGTTCAGGTAAACGCCAAGAGAGGCCGTATATAGGTTGAAGAGAATAGGGGACAGTGGGGACCCTTGTGGAACACCGCAGGGGTTGGACCAAGGTTTGGATTTTTCTTTGTCTGATTTTACTTTTTATGTTCTGGATTTTAAGAAACCTTCAAACCATGAGTATACTTTATCTGAGATGCCTATTGAGTCCAAGATTTGCAGTAGGATGTTATGGTCTACCAGGTCAAATGCCGCCGTCAGGTCCAACTGTATGAGCAGCATTTTTTTTCCAATGCTGAGGTGTTATCTTGCTGTGTCGATAAGGGAACCTAGTAGTATCTCTGTGCTGAAGTTAGTTCTAAAGCCGGATTGTGTGGGATGGAGTAAGTTATGGTCCTCGAGATAGTTGGTGAGGAATTTGGCTACTAATCCTTCTGTTAGTTTGATATATAGATGTATTGAGACTATTGGTTTGTAGTTGGATGAGAGGTCTGTTGGTCCTTTTGGGTCTTTTAAGATTGGGGTGATGATGATTTCGCTGAGGTCATTCGGGAAAATGCCATCTGTGAGCATGGTTTGTATCCAGTGTAGGAGTAAGGTACGGAACTTAGTGCTCGCTGATGACAGGAGATATGGCGGGCAGTGGTTGAGTTCACATGATGCGTGGCTGTACTTATTGTAGAGTTTGTTGAATTCGGTCCAATGTATCTTAGGGAATTGGGACCAAGATCTGTCTGCAGCACAAGATTCATTTTCTGTGGGGAGTATTGTGACTTCGAGTAGGTGGGTTGGGTTACTAATGAGAGTAGCTCTGGTGTTTGTAATTTTATTCTTGAAGTGTTCAGCTAGGAGGGAGGCTGAAGGGGAGGAGTTATTGTTAGTGGTCAAATAGGGTATGGTGTTAGTTAGATCTTTTAATATTTGGA
This sequence comes from Geotrypetes seraphini, assembly GCF_902459505.1. NCBI lineage: Eukaryota > Metazoa > Chordata > Amphibia > Gymnophiona > Dermophiidae > Geotrypetes > Geotrypetes seraphini. The sequence continues at coordinate 20,047,343 of NC_047090.1, read as the reverse complement.
ATAGTTTTTTGGTGTCTTGGGTTTCCGTGTCTATTAGGTTGGTGTAATGTTTTTTTTCTCTTTTCTTTTAATAGAAGTTTGTATTGTTTGTTAATTTTTTCCAGGCGGTTTTCGTGTGATCTTGGTTGGTTTTTCTCCATTTTCTTTCCAGACGTCTACATTGTCTCTTGAGTAGGAGTAATTCTTCGTCGAACCATTGGTCTGATCGTCTGCATGTTCTGGTTTTGGTTCGAAGTGGGGCTTGTTCATCAAGGATGTTGTTGCTCAAATAGCCCCAGTGTGAAATGAAGTCTTTGGGGTTATCTTCTTGGATTGTTTCATCTACTTTTGACCAGAAAATGGCTCGATGCGTTTGCGTGATGTGTAGGTTACTATTTTGGATATTGGTTTGGATTTGTTTTTGGTCCAGATGATGTTGAAGGTGTAAGTGTAGTGGTCTGACCAGAGGGATGGGGACCAGGTTCCATTAGACGTTTGAATTTCTGAAGTAGATGTTTGATGGGTCATGAAGGCTGCAATGTCCAGTTGGTGTCCTTTCTCAAGAGTAGTTTGTGGGTTTAAAATTTGGAAGGATAGGGCATTGAGGAAAGAAAGTAGATTGTCTACTGGCTTGGATGAATGGTCTTCAAGATGAAGGTTTAGGTCTCCTAGGATAAGATTGTGTGCTGCTGTAAGTGAGTTTTGGTATATGAAGTTTTCAAATTCGGATCTAACCATGGCCCAGTTTCCCGGTGTTATATAACAGAGCATGCAGTTTAGTGAGTTTTTCAGTGCGATGGAAGAGATTTGACATGCTAAAAGGTCCATGTAAGGGGTGGAAGTTTTTTTCAATATGTTTAAGGTTAGGGAGTCTTTGAGTAAGATCACTAATCCACCTCCTCTTTTTTTCTCTCTGCAGGTCACTGTAATTTTGTATCCTTGAGGGCAGACTTCTGTAATTCTTGGGTCTGTGTCCGATGTTAGCCAGGTTTCTGTGAGGAAGAGGCAGTCTAGGTTTTCGTTTTTTATCCAGGTTTTTATAAGTTCTGTTTTTGGACCTAGGGCTCTGACGTTTAAGTAGGCACAGTTAAGGGTGGTGGTTTCTGTTTGGTGGTTGTGAATCGTTTTAGGGTAGATGAGTGAATTTGGGTTATGGTGCGGTTTGGTCTTGGATTGTGTTGCTCTTCTTCCCCATGCTGGTGTTATGGGGTGTTGAACGCTTGTTTGGTGGTTGGAGTTTCTGTCTATTGGAACTCTCCTGTTAGGGTGAAGGGTTTTGATTGCAATTGAGCTAGTGGGAATGTTGGGTAGGTTGTTTGCTTCTACCTTACAGCTGGATATGAGAAGTATTATTAATAGGATAATCTGGGTGTTTGTTTGTGGAATTAGCTTCATTATGGAGGTGGGGCTGCTGGTAGAGGCAGTGTAGTTTCCAGTGGTTAGGTTGTTGGCTGTGTTTAGTGTCTGGGTAGGAGAGTGGGTTGTGGAGGGAGGTGTTGAGGACCGGCGAGAAGGTAAAAGAAACTAAAACCGGCAAAATATAACTTAAACTATTGGGGAGATCCTGCTGAGCCTTCCAACTGGCTCAGCGGTGCACCGTCGGGAGGGGAGGGGGCGGAGTTCGCTCCCACGCCCAGAGTGTGCCTTACTCTGCTCCCGCTCTGCCCCGAGTGCTCCCGGTCCGTGGAGGCAGGTGTTGAGGTCCGTCGAGAGGTAAAAGAAACTGAAACCGGCAAAAGCAAACTTTTAAACTGTTGGGGAGATCCCGCTGAGCCTTCCAACTGGCTCAGCGGTGCACCTTTTCTTGAATCCCTGAAGGGTGCTTTCCCCTATAACAGCCTCTGGAAGAGCGTTCCAAATATCTACCATTCTCTGGGTGAAGAAGAACTTCCTTACGTTTTAACTTTAGCGAGTCCCCTCTTGTTCTCTTAACATTGGAGAGGATGAACAATTTCTCTTTCTCTACTAAGTTTATTCCCTTCAGTATCTTGAATGTTTCGATCATGTTCCCTCTCAGACTCCTCTTTTCAAGGGAGAATAGGCCCAGTTAGAAAATACAGGCATTTTTTGGCATTTTGAGGGTTGGTTTTTTGTTTTTTAAGGCTGTGTGTCACTTGAGAATCTGAAAATACATATCTAATACGTAATAAACAGCAAGAGCAATGCTGATGAGTGTACATGTAAAGAGCAACTTTGGACATGTATATTCCATTTTTTATTTTTTTAGTATTTATATAATGTACCACTTTTTGACACCTATGGACCGACAGAAATAAAATAATTATTTTGTGGACCAGCACCGGTCCGCAGTCCAGAAGTTGAAGAATACTGGGCTAAGTTGTGCCCATCTCCACTCAATCTCCACCCCAGACCCCAAGAGGGAAATGGCTGAGCAACGCTTATTCTATCTTCTTCGCCATTTCCCTGAAGCAGCGGGGTGTTGAGTCTATCCCGCGAAACTAAGGTCTGGTCAGATGATAGTTAGAAGCAACGACGTGGATTTGATAGTGGGCTACTCGAGCTAAGGATGCATTATAATTGTAAAAGAATGCATTATAATTAATTTCTTTCTCTTCATATGAACTATTTTTAAAAGAACTTTATTTTTGCAAATGAATTTCTTTCTTTCCATATGAACTAATTTTAAATGAACTCACTTTTTTTGCTTGAACTTTTTTCAAATGAACGATTGAAGAAACGTTTGAAACATTGATAAGAAAGCCATTGATTTAGTGAATTCAAGATTGTCTCAAAACATATGGTCCTTTAAGAGAAAAAAAGGGATCAGTATAAGTTTGATATTTTTAGTGTATTTATTGTATTTATAATACTGTATTTATAACACTGAAGCACTTTCACTGAGCACTTTAGGGGTTAGAGAAATATGTACGATATATGAATTGATGAAAATACAGTGGAACCTTGGTTTACGAGCATAATTCGTTCCAGAAGCATGCTCGTAAACCAAAATACTCATATATCAAAGCGAGTTTCCCCATAGGAAATAATGGAAACTCGCTTTGATACATTCCCACCCCACCCCCCGAGGCCAGCGGCGCTGCTCCCCCCTTCCCCCCCGTGCGAACCAGCACCTCCCGCCCGAACAACTTGAACTTACCCCTCATCCCGCATCTGACACCGGCACGCAGCCCACATGACGTGCCGGTGCCGCTTGAAGATCTTCCAGCCTCTACCGGGCCTTGAGCATGCATCTACGCATGCTCAAGGCCTTCTAATTCTCCCTCTTGCCGAGAATCTTGGCGAGAGGGAGAATTAGAAGGCCTTGAGCATGCGTAGATTAAAAGTCAACAGTTAAATTACTAAATTCAATTATTTAAGAAGTGTATTTAATTAAAAGTTGGAATATAGAAGTAATGTCCATTTTTGATATTGTGCAAATGGTTCTCAATAGTTTCATATTTTGTGGTCTAACTTGTAACCATCTCATTGTAAACTTGTATTTGTTTTATTCATTTTGATGTTTTTGTATGGTAATACAAAACTATTTTCTTTTAAATCCACATATCAATGTGCTACCTGATAGATAGCAACCAGCACCCCCGTTTGCTTAGATTTATTAAAGGGGGGAGGGGTGGCATATCAAAGCATCATACTATATAAGAGTTGCTTGTTTAATTGCCACCTGACACTGGTCCCTTAATCTTTTTGCTGATATTGTTCCCAATTTTGATACTATAGCTATGTAGTACTGTTATCTCTACCCAGTGAGTTCCTCCATTTTGTTGCTCTTGTGTCATGCTTACATTAGGTGATACCTGACTTGGGAACTGGCTAGTGTAGGTCTTCTGTAGGAGATTATTAATATGACACACTAGGGGTGGGTTTGGATTATTTTGTATTTATCTGCGTGTCTTTTGGTCTCTCAATAGATGGATCTCTCTGTGGAAATGCTCTACGGCTTCATGCAGGAGCGCCAGAAACGCTATGCCAAATATGCTGAACACATACAAAAGGTAAATGAAATGTCTGTCATCCTACGCCGCATCCAGATGGGTATCGACCAGACTGTGCCACTAATGGAAAAGCTGAATGCCATGCTGCCCGAGAATGAGAAGCTGGAGCCCTTCTGTATGACTCCTGAACGAGAGCCCAGTACTTAATCCCTCCAGGGGTCTGCACTGTCTTCACCAGGTGGAGATGCTGGGGGAGAGCTGAGCTTTTAATGAGATGGGCAGCTCTGTTAGACATCCCATCAAGGGCTTCGGTACCAAATATAGGATGTTGAGCTGCACTACTAGACTGAATTGTGAGGGAAAATGTTCTCCTTGTCTGTCTTTAATTAATAAAATAAAGTAATGTTATTTCATGCACTGAGGTGGCACATTAACAGATTGGGATAATATTATTGCAATGGCTCATATACAGCGATTTTTTTTTCTCAGGTATGCCAAACCGAACCGCCAAGAAACCTCTCAGCTCAGTGAAAAGGTCACATTGAGATGTGGTTACAGCTCAGTTGTATTTTCACAAGTGGTTGTTGTCTTTTAAAATCTCCCCCCCATGCCAAAGTGTGATGTGAACACAAAAAGAAAACTTGACCTACTGTACAAAATGGTTAATGTTTTGCAGTCAAACAAAAGAGGAAAATAACTAAATATTCAAACAAGAATGCACGTGAATATGATGAAGGTGAAAACAGCTTTTAGCTGAGTTTCAAAGACTGGTAGAGATGGGGCCAATTGTATCTCACTGGATTGATCCTAGTGTGATATGCAAGGTGACAGCGAGTCAGGTACATATCAGAAAGGTAGAGGATGGTCAGGGTTGGAGTGAAGAGAGGAAGGTCTCAATACAAGGAACTCGGAGATTACAAATCATTTGTTAACACCTTCAGCCTCCCAGCATTTTTTTCTCCTCTTCATTTATGGAGCCAAAGGACCTGGGAGAAGGATAGCGATGCACCACTTATGGCAGGAGCTTTGAGTGAGCAAATAAATATGGGAATGGTGAACTCCCTAAGCCAATAGTTTTTAATCCTATTCTGAGAAACTGTCTGGATTGGTTCAGAGGATAACTGTAACAAATGCCCATGAAACCAGTGAATATAAGCTTTGTCAAATGCTGGTGAGCCTAATTTGCATTTTTTGATAGGTGGCCTTAAGGTCACATGACCCATGTGTCAGCCAGTCAGAATTGAGGATCCATCTAAGCCCTCCTGCCTTTCCCCTGTGCCATTGCCAGGTCTTAGCTTCTCTCTAAACCTTACTACTTTTGGTAATGTCACAGGAAGTGGTCATGGCCACGCCCCTTTTCCATGATAGTGTTACCTATGATATCACTTCCAGTTTTTACTACATGCTGCCATCTTGGATAAATGAAGACACTTCTCTTAAAATGCATTATTTCCTTTTTACAATTTGTGGCATCAGGCAGATTCTTGCAAAAATGTGTATTTAGCCAGGCTTTTGTTTAAGCCCTCTTCCCCACAACACACCACCTGTACATTCTGTGCTATTTTAAACAGCATGGTGTTTATGTAAAGAGAGAGAAAATTGATTATATGAGGTTTTTTTTTTTTTTTTTGGGCTCAGAGTGCCCAGGTAGACTGGGGAAGAGGGCTTAAATAAAAGCCAGGCTAAAAACATATTTGCAAATATTTGTTCAATGCTACAGATTGTAAAGAAAAACCATTTCAGGGCTGGGAAAAATAAAAGGAACTCCCCAACTGTGGATGCTCCTCCACAGTTCCTTACAACTTTGGTGTTGTTGATCCAAGATGGTGGCAAGTAGTGAAAACCAGAAGTGGGAACGCTGGAGCATGAGTGGATCCTGAAGTCTGATTGGCTGATGCATAGCCACATGATGAAGTGGATGTGGCCACCTGGCAAAATATGCAAATTAGCTTTGTCAAATGCTGGTGAAACCTAACTACTTGCATATATTGAGTATCTTTTTTTTTGTATGAATCAGCTTATTTTTATTTATGTATTTAAAACATTTGCATTCCGCGTTTAGCTAAAGCAGCTCACAATTCTTTTTTTTTTTAATTCTTTATTCATTTTCAAACTTACAATAAGTGTGACAATATATCCAAACAAATTAACAATAAATATATCACTTAATAATCATCAATGGTACAAATGATATGCTCTTTTCTCCCACCCTTCCCTATCATATAATCAATACCTTAAACAATAAGTAACAATAAAATTAACCCCCCTCACAATTGAACATGTAAATTTAAGGGAAAAATTGTCCTCTAATCAGTATAATACTTTGTTAATGGCTCCCACACATCTTGAAATTTCCTGAAACATCCTTGCTGTATTGCAATAAATCTCTCCATTTTATAAATATGACATAAGGAACTCCACCAAAAATTATAATTTAATCTACTCCAATTTTTCCAATTATACGTAATTTGTTGAATGGCAACCCCAGTCATTATAAGTAATAATTTGTTATTATTTGTAGCAATCTGACTTTTTGCTCTCATTGCCATACCACAGTATCATATGATAATGCCACTGGGTTGTCTAATAAACAATTAATTTGGTCCCAAATTGATTTCCAAAAATTCATAATAAATGGACAGTAGAATAATAAATGATCTAAAGTCCCTGCTTTGAGATGATAGTGCCAACATCTATTAGACTTAGAGCTATCCAATTTTTGTAACCGAACAGGGGTCCATAATGCTCCAAGTTTGTCTCATAGAAGCCGACACTGTACATCTCATCCTCCAAGTCCAAATTTGTGGCCATTGAGACACAGTAATTTGATACTTAATCTCAATGCTCCAAATGTCTCTCAGACCAGTGTTTGGTTTCTTTTTAAAAAATCCAGTCAGTAATTTATACCACTGGGCAGCCTGGTGACCCAAGAAGTCCACCTGAAAGGATAAAAACTCCATACTATATTGATTATTAAGGTTTTTCCAGTCAGGGAACTCCGCCTGAAAGGCATGCTTCAGTTGCAACCATCTAAAACTTTCTGATTTATTAAGGCCATATTTATGTTGCAACTGTGAAAATTTAAGCATTTTACCATTAGAGATAACATCTTCTAATAAACGTATTCCTACTATCATTCAATGCTTCCAGGCAAGCCTTTCTCCGCCAATTTGAATCTTGGAGTTCAGTCATATAGATTGATTTGTAGATTTGTGAATTGGATTAGTTGTTAAATTACTTACATAATGTAATGTTTTCCATGTATCAGCTAATATTCTATTATCTTTACTGTAACTAGGCAATTTGATACTGAGCACATGGCAAAGGCGTAATGGACAAAATAAAACAGGGGAAACAAAACCACAAACTCAAAAGCACAGAAACAAAGTGGAATTGTCCCAATCAGAATGGTGCACACCATTCTGATTGGGACAATTCCACTTTGTTTCTGTGCAAAAGCGTAACGGAGACATGAGTTGCCATTCTAACCACAACCAATCTGGAGTTTTTCCATGAGCTCTGGGAGGACCCAATACATACCCTGGTGCAAAATATAAGCTTGATGGTACCTATAAAAATTGGGAAAATTTACCCCTCCCTCTGAAATTGGCCTTTGTAAAGATACCAAAGCCACTCTTGGAGTTTTACCCAGCCAAATAAATTTTATAAGATTGCTATTTAACTTTTTATAAAAGGACCCTTGAAAATAAACCGGCAACATACCCATCTGATAACAAACCACAGGCAAAATCATCATCTTGATAGTTTGTACTCTCCTCCACCACGAAAGATGTAAAGGATTCCATTGCTCACACATTTCTGTTACCTTCTGTAATAAAGATTTTTCATTTATTTTCATTGTTTCTTCCAGCGTATTTTTAATCCAAATGCCTAAATACTTTAATCCATCCTCTTTCCAGAAAAAGGGAAATGAATCAAACAAACCTTTTGTACAGTGAACATTAAGTGGAAGAATTTCTGATTTACTCCAGTTTATCTTGTATCTGGAAAATTTTCCAAATTTCTCAATCAATTCAAGTAAACAAGGAATGGTTGTCTCAGGATTTCTCAAATAGAGCAATATGTCATCCGCATAAGCAGAGACCTTATATTCCCGATCTTTACGTGGAATACCCTGTATCTCCTTCGCTTGCTGAATAGCTAATAACAAGGGTTCCAATACAATATCAAAAAGCAGAGGAGCTAAGGGACAACATTGTCTAACCCCCCCTTTGCAACCTAAAATCTTCTGAAAAATTATTATTAATATACAGTTTAACAACAGGGGAGCTATACAAAGTTTGAACCATTTGTATAAATCCTGAACCTATACCAAACCATTCCAACGCTTGATACATGAAGGTCCATTCAACTCGATCAAAGTCCTTCTCTGCATCCAGGGATACAGAAAAAGCCGGATCATTTAAGGCTTTTGACAAATTCAACATATGCAAGGCAAGCCTAGTGTTGTTAGAAGAATGTCTTTGAGCAACGAATCTTGTTTGGTCCATTCCAATGACAAAAGGGAGAGCTTTAGCCAAATGTATAGCCAATGTTTTAGCTAAAATTTTTCCATCTACATTAATTAAGGAAATAGGCCTGTAGTTTGAAACCAGTGTGGGATCTTTATTTGGCTTTGGCAAAACTATAGTTAAAGATTCTGCCATGGTACCTGTAATACAACCTTTAGTTAGTTGAGTCTGGTATAGATTTAACAAATATGGTAATAGGGTAATTTGGAATGATTTATAAAACTCTACTGTAAAACCATCTCCAACTGGAGCGGATCCAACTCTAAGGGGCTTCAATGCTGTTTGCAATTCATTTATTAATATTGGCTTTTCTAAACTTTCTTTTATATGCTCAGGAATTTTTGGTCCCTTAATTAATTTTAAAAATTCTAATCCATCCTTTTCTTTATCTAAATAAGGCTTGGAAGAATACAGATCTTTATAAAAATTTAAAAATTGTTTTAGAATAGGACCAATTTGAGAATAAGTATTCCTTTTATCATCTTTTACCGCCACTACTTTTGTTTTTCATTTTTTTGCATTTAAATAATTTGCCAATAATCTTCCCGTTTTATTTGAATTTCCATAATACAATGCCTGTTGAGAAAATAAATCTTTTCTTATCAATTTAGAAGAAATCTCATTATATTTCCCTTTAGCTTTCAAGAGATCCTGTAATGTAGAATATTCCCATTTATCAATTAATTTTGATTCCAATATCTTTATATCTTGTTCTAACCTGGAAAATTGATTTTTAATTTGTTTTTTAATATATGCCGAAAATGAAATAAGTAAGACAAGCAAACAACATGGGTAAGAAAGGCAACGGGAACTGTAATTTTGCAAGCGGTGCTGCTTGCCCAAAGCTTCCCTCTGATGCAGCTTCTTGTTTCTGCCTGGCCGCATGGTGGGGAGGCGGGGCAGGGGGCCCAGTGTACCTAGGGGCCCTCGACGAATTAATCCTGTTCTGGCGGCGGCGGCAAAAAGAGCAAACAGAATGCTAGGAATGATTAAGAAGGGGATCACAAACAGATCAGAGAAAGTTATCATGCCACTGTACTGGGCCATGGTACCTGGAATACTGCATCCAGCACTGGTCGCCATATATGAAGGACAAAGTACTACTCGAAAGGGTCCAGAGATGAGCGACTAAAATGGTTAAGGGGCTGGAGGAGTTGCTGTACAGTGAGAAACTGGGCCTCTTCACCCTTGAAAAGAGGAGACTGAGAGGGGACATGATCGAAACATTCAAGATAATGAATGGAATAGACTTGGTAGATAAAGACAGATTGTTCATCCTCTCCAAGGTAGAGAGAACAAGAAGGCATTCTCTAAAGTTAAAAGGGGATAGATTCCGTACAAATGTAAGGAAGTTCTTCACCCAGAGTGGTAGAAATCTGGAACGCTCTTCCGGAGTCTGTTATAGGGAAAAACACCTCCAGGGATTCAAGACAAAGTTGGACAAGTTCCTTCTGAACCAGAACGTATGCAGGTAAGGCTAGACTCAGGGTATTGGTCTTTGACCTAAGCGCCGCTGCAGGAGCGGACTGCTGGGCATGATGGACCACTGGTCTGACCCAGCAGCGGCAATTCTTATGTTCTTTTGTGTTTGCAGGGTTGGTTAAGAATCATTGTGTTAAAGGTCAGTGGGGAAATTGTGTGCAATCATAAGGCTACTTTCTTTCATTTAGCAATTTCCTATGGATTAGTGAGACTCAGGGAGGGGAGGAATTCATTTAGATCGCCCAAATTTAGGCACCAGGATGATCCACCTTAGTTTACTGCACATTTCGGCCCTGATTCTACATAGTGCGTCCCGATTTTAGGCAGCTGTAGGCGTCCTACAGCTGTCTAATCAGCCAATCGGGATGCACGTTTTTTTTAAAAAAATGCTCCCCAGGCAGGCTTTCTATATTGAAGGTGAGGCCCGCAAGACACCTAAGCTCGCCTAAGGGCCTTAGGCAGGCCTTAGGCGAACCTAGGCGGCCCTACGCTTCTCCCTAGTAGAGGAAGAGACGCTTACAATGTAGGCCAACGAAATGCTGGTCTACATTGTAAGTAGACGCGGCCGCTATACGTATTGCGGCAAGGGATCTCTCTGCTGCTATAAGTATACCGACCGCGCCCCCCCCCCCCCCCCGGCACTACCGATCGCTGGCAGGAGGGTGCCCAATCCTTCCTGCCAGAAGTTGCCCCCCCCCCGACACTACCGACCGCCCCCCCCCGACACTACCGATCGCTGGCAGGAGGGTGCCCAATCCCTCCTGCCAGAAGATGCCCCCCCCGACACTACCGACCGCCCCCCCCCGACACTACCGATCGCTGGCAGGAGGGTGCCCAATCCCTCCTGCCGGAAGACGCACCCCCTCCGCACCCCCCCCTCGCGCTAACAGCCCTCAAACCTCCCCCCAATGAAACTAACCTTTCCTTGTTGGCCAGACGGGACTTGCCCATCTAGCCGGCAGGCCCATCTCCTCGAAATGAGGCGGGCTTGCCCCTTCCCGGCCCATCCTTCCGAAGCCTAAGGCCTGATTGGCCCAGGCTCTAGAAGCCTGGACCAATCAGGCCTTAGGCATAGCGGGTCCGCCCATTCCCACTTAATCTAAGGTCTGATTGGCCCAGGCTCTAAGGCGCCTGGGCCAATCAGGCCTTAGACTTAGTGGGGATGGGCGGACCCACTATGCCTAAGGCCTGATTGGTCCAGGCTTCTAGAGCCTGGGCCAATCAGGCCTTAGGCTTCGGAAGGATGGGCCGGGAAGGGGCGGGCCCGCCTCATTTCGACAAGACGGGCCTACCGGCTGGACGGGCAAGTCCCGTCTGGCCAACAAGGAAAGGTTAGTTTGGTTGGGGGGAGGTTTGAGAGCTGTTAGCACGTGGGGTGGGGGGTGCGGAGGGGGTGCGTCTTCCGGCAGGAGGGATTGGGCACCCTCCTGCCAGCGATCGGTAGTGTCGGGGGGGGGCGGTCGGTAGTGTCAGGGGGGCATCTTCTGGCAGGAGGGATTGGGCACCCTCCTGCCAGCGATCGGTAGTGTCGGGGGGGGGGGCGGTCGGTAGTGTCAGGAGGGCATCTTCTGGCAGGAGGGATTGGGCACCCTCCTGCCAGCGATCGGTAGTGTCGGGGGGGGGTGGCGGCTGGTATACTTATAGCAGCAGAGAGATCCCTTGCCGCAATAAGTATAGCGGCCGCGTCTACTTACAATGTAGACCAGCATTTTGTTGGCCTACATTGTAAGCGTCTCTTCCTCTACTAGGGAGATGCGTAGGGCCGCCTAGGTTCATCTAAGGCCCTTAGGCGAGCTTAGGTGTCTTGCGGGCCTTGCCTTCAATATAGGCGGCCTGCCTGGGGAGCATTTTTTTTAAAAAACGTGCATCCCGATTGGCTGATTAGACAGCTGTAGGACGCCTACAGCTGCCTAAAATCGGGACGCACTATGTAGAATCAGGGCCTTCATGCCTAACTTTGAACAGGAGCTTTTATGCCTACTAAAGGTTATTGTAATTTTTTTATTATTATTTGGTTCTTTTATATCCCAAGCAAAAACCAAAACGAAAACTGCAGACCATGTACAGGATACAGACACTGTTTATTTCAACTTTAGTAAACATTAAATATACAACCTTATTACCAACCAAGGGACCCGACACGGTCTGTGTTTCGGACAACACGCCTTCTTCAAGAGTCCATGGTGGATAAGGTATTGGAGCAAACAGCAATAAAACGCAACAAACTAATCAAGTGCCTCTGTGAGTCCGATGCTTGATGCAAAGTGTGTTGCATCAAGCATCGGACTCACAGAGGCACTTGATCCTGTACATGGTCTGCAGTTTTCGTTTTGGTTTTTGCTTGCTGCTTGGTTCACTGCAGGTTTCTTTGGATTTTTTTCTGTCATTTTATATCCCATCCATCCCAACGAGCTCAGAATAGATTACAGGTTGACATATATAATGCATAGACATAAGGTTATAATTTACAAATGTACATTACAGTTAGAACCTCTTAGGTTGATATATATGGAGAGTCGAGTTTAGCATACCATTTGGTCATTCTTAGGTGTTTTCTAAGTTTGCATAGATAAAGTCATCTGTATACAAACTCTTTCTTGGAATTGGAGTGAGATAAAAGCTTATAAACTCCAGTGGCCAGGCCACATAAATTTAACCGCTGACCAATGTGGGCTGAATATCATTCAGAAGTAAAACCCAGATATCTAACTATGTGAGGTTGCTAATCCACCCAATGGTCTTTCCATGACTTCACCTGGCTCGTGCCTTAGTAATGGCTTTAGGTGCGCAAATGCAGGTATTCTATATAGCAGTGATTCCCAACCCTGTCCTGGAGGAACACCAGGCCAATCGGGTTTTCAGGCTAGCCCTAATGAATATGCATGAGAGAGATTTGCATATGATGGAAGTGATAGGCATGCAAATTTGCTTCATGCATATTCATTAGGGCTAGCCTGAAAACCCAATTGGCCTGGTGTTCCTCCAGGACAGGGTTGGGAACCACTGCTATATAGCACTGGACCTAAATGTTGAGAATGTGCTGACTAGTTCTGGCCCTGGCCCTTCTCTAGGCTGTACTCCCTTTGGAGATGTACACACTATGAAAATTAGATGTGCATTTTCTAGAACAGGACATAGTGTAGATCTGTGAGTAGCTTCTAATGACCAATTTCTGATCTGTGTGCAAAATTGATTGTCTATAGCAGGGGTGTCAAAGTCCCTCCTTGAGGGCCTCAATCCAGTCGGGTTTTCAGAATTTCCTCTATGAATATGCATGAGATCTATTAGCATACAATGAAAGCAGTGCATGCAAATAGATATCATGCATATTCATTGGGGAAATCCTGAAAACCCGACTGGATTGCGGCCCTCGAGGAGGGACTTTGACACCCCTGGTCTACAAAGTTCCCCGATTGTGTCACCAGCAGGGCCTTTACTGATGGTACATAAGACAGTGAATTGGTGACCAGCAACATATGAATTGCTGCTATAATTGGATAAGGAATACGTCAGCAGCAGTACATTTAGCAATGCCTCGATGACTATATTTTGAACATGCCTAAGTTTGCATTCTGAAATCAGTGTTGGTTATGTCGTAATTAATTGAACCCCTCCTGGCCAGCAATTGTACTCGCATGCCTGTGTTGTGTGGAAAGGAAATCTAAAATCTAACTTCCTTTACTATGGAGGGCCTAAATGTTTTGTCACTCTCCAGCAATGGATAAAGAAATTCTCTTGGGTGTACTTAACAGTCAAGGAAATGCCCTTGAAGTAAAATGTTTATGACCCTTCTTGCTCTTTTTCCTGCTTGCTCTTGAAGCAAATGATAACGCGTCTCTAGCCGAGAGTCAGCTGCAGCTCTTGCAGTTTTGTAATAATAATAATAACTTTATTCTTATATACCGCCAAAGCCATACTAGTTCAAGGTGGTTTACAGGAAGAGGTACTGGACAATCTGTGAGGTATACAAATCATCAGAAATACATAAGCAGAAAAAAATTAAAAACAATAAAACAGGTTACAAATCGATCAAACAACTGTGTTTTTACTAATTTTCTAAAAGAATAATAAGATGAAACACATGTAATGAAATTACCCAACCAGTCATTCATTTTGCCTGCCTGAAAAGCAAGAGTTCTATCCAGAAATCTTTTAAAACGACAGGCTTTTACTGTCGGGTAAGCAAACAAATGAATTCTGCATGTGGACTTGTTAGAATGGTCTAGGACAGTGTGCCGCGAGATGTTGCCTGGTGTGCCGCAGGGCCGCCGGGCCCGGAGCTGACAGGGGGCCCGAGGTAGGGGCGCCAGTAGCTCGCCAAGGCAAAGTGAGTCGATCACCCAGGACTCACTTTGTCTTGGCGATCTAATCTATCGAGCCGATAAGTCTTCTTCTCCCCGACGTCAATTCTGCAGTCGGAGAGGAAGTTCGGGCCAGCCAATCGCTGCCTGGCTGGGCGGAACTTCCTCTCCGATTGTAGAATTGACGTCAGGGAGAGCATGCGTCGGCGTCGGCTTTGGGGCCTGTTATCCATTGGTGGGTCCTGTTCCCCGATGGCAGCGGCAGTGGCAGTGGCTTGGGGAACGACAGGGAGAAAGAAAGAAAGGGGGCAGGCAGGGAAACAGAAGGAAAGAAGAGAAACAGAAAAAAAGAAAGAAAGGTCAGGGAGAGAGGAAGAAAAAGTTGGGGGAGGGAATGAGGTGTGGAGGAGAGAAAGCATACAGGCTGATAGAAGGGAAGAAAGATTGGATGCACAGTCAGAAGAAGAAAGTGCAACCAGAAATCACCAGACAAGGTAGGAAAAATGATTTTATTTTAAATTTAGCAAAGTGGAGGCAGTATTACCACAGTTTTCAAAGGAATTTGCCCAAATAACTTAATAGTTAACTGGGTAAATTCCCAGAGATGAAAACTTCCCTTCACTTACTATGCACAGTTCTGAATTTATATCTGCTGTCTATATTTTACAATATGGTCACCTTTTACTAAACCGCAATAGCGTTTTTTAGCGCAGGGAGCCTATGAGCGTCAAGAGCAGCGCTGGGCATTCAGCGCAGCTCCCTGCGCTAAAAACTGCTATTGTGGTTTAATAAAAAGGATGGAGGGTATATTTGTCTATTTTTGTATGCTATAAAAACCAAATACAGAGAGAGACTGAGAGCTGTTGACGAAGAGCTACGTGTGTGTCTTTCTTCGATTCCAGCCAGAATATCAGCTTTGTGTTCAGCCAAACAGGCCCAGGTTTCGCACTGAATAAAGTATTTTATAATTTTTATAATTTTTATTTCGTAATAAAGTAATTATAAAATACTTTCTTTGTGTTTATTTGATTCCTATTCAAGAGAATTACTTTATATATAGTCAATATAGGCAGAGAGTTAAATTTTTTAACATTTTCTAATGGTGGTGTGCCTCGTGATTTTTTTCATGAAACAAGTGTGCCTTTGCCCAAAAAAGGTTGAAAAACACTGGTCTAGGAGAAAGTGAGAAACCAGGTAGCCTGGCGACATACCAAATATTGATTTAAAACATACAGGCTAATTTGAACAGAACTCTTGCCTCCATCGGCAAGCAATGTAATCTTTGATAATAAGGACTAATATGCTCCCATTTTTTCAAACCAAAGATCAACCGAATTGCTGAGTTTTGAATAACTCGAAGTCTTTTAAGAGTTTTCTTGTAAGTTCCCAAGTAAATTATATTACAATAGTCAAGAATACTTAATACAGATGACTGAACTAACAAGTGAAACGATACTGATTACCTATCTCAAAAAGTATTTAATACATATAAGATAAATATACTGAATTTTTATTAAATAACACAAATCTTAACACTATATTATATGTTTCAAGCTTATTAGAAATTTGATGAATCGCTTATTCATAATTTACTAAGCGAATTACAGTAAAATGCAAAGTAAACATACAACATACAATTTAAAAATTTAGCTAAAAAAAAGGGGTTGGACGAACAGACAAGACTGAATACTAAGGGAGTAAAGAGGTAAAGTTACAAAATTAATAATTTTGAAGAAAGAAAAGAACTGTAGAGGGAAAAAACATAAGGATATGTAAACATAAATGAATCCATATTGCTCTTTCAGTTACTAAAATCTGTATTATCCCACAATACAGTGGAAGAAAACCTGGAGCTTGTACTAAGTCCATTCACAAGCCTTTTCTGATGAAAATAAAGCTGTTCCACATCTGTGTGCATTATTTCATTTCTCCAGTATTCTCCAATGTTCCAACAAGCATATATTGATTCTGTTTGTATCCTGTCTGAGGGGAGAGTGGGCTTGTGAACCTGTGCAGTTGCTAATCTGTAATGAAATGAAGCAGTAAAGAAGTTTGAAAACCTGTTTCAGCTCCTGAAGACGCCATAATAGCGAAACGTGGTGCTACGTCGGGCTGGCTGGACACGATCTGAATTGGAATAACAGCTTTGTCTAAGAATCAATATATGCTTGTTGGAACATTGGAGAATACTGGAGAAATGAAATAATACACACAGAACAGCTTTATTTTCGTCAGAAAAGGCTTGTGAATGGACTGAGTATAAGCTCCAGGTTTTCTTCCACTGTATTGTGGGATAATACAGATTTTGTGGACTATATATATATTTATGCTTAGCTCCTGAGAGCTGTGCTCCTTTAGTTGGGTGAGAATCAATTGCAACTGATTTGTTGTCCTTTATTTCTACTTTTCCTGGAAGTAAAATATACTGCTCTAGCAAAACCTACAGTTTTCTTAAGGTGTGCCTCAACTCTTGCTTCTCCTTCCCAAATCAGCTTTACTCTTTCCCTCTATGCTTGGCCTGTTTGGTTCTGTGCTTATTTCTATGCCTTTGGCTTTTGCCTCACTTCATCCACGATTGTGCAAGTGCTGCTGACACTAGGTAGCTTAAACTTTGTAAAACAGAGCCAGGGATGTACATAAAGACCCACTTTGAGCTTTGATCATGTTCATGAAATCACAATTTCTTTGTTGAAGAACAATGACCAAACAGTAGCACTTAAGCTGTTCCCACACAGTTTTTGCCTATCTGGGATGAGCCTTAGTAGCAAAAAGACTCACAAATTGCCTTTATGATCTCTGGATCTCATGCAATATGATGGTTTATATGTGGTTATTCCTAGAGGCATAGCAGAACCACAGGGCAACATTAAATATAGTATCATAATGGGTGATTTCAATTACCACTATATCGAATTGGAGGATTGCTATTTTCTGTGAACATAAGAATTGGCGTTGTTGGGTCAGACCAGTGGTCCATCTTGCCCAGCAGTCCACTCACACGGTGGCCCTCAGGTCAAAGACCAGTGCTCTAAATGAGTCCAGCCTCACCTGCGTACGTTTCTGTTTAGCAAGAACTTGTCCGCCCCGGATATCCTGTATTCGTGCATGAGAGTTTTCTTACCGACATGCATCACTTTACACTTATCCACTTTGAACCTCATTTGCCTAGTCAATGCCCATTTCTCGAGCTTGATTATGTTACATTGCAGATCTTCGCAATCCCCCTGTGTCTTCACTACTCTGAATAACTTCATATCGTCCGCAAATTTAATCACCTCACTTATCGTACCAATGTCCAGATCATTTATAAAGATGTTGAAGAGCACAGGTCCGAGCACCGAGCCCTGTGGCACCCAACTGGTGATGCTCTTCCAGTCCGAGTATTGACCATTTAGCCCCACTCTCTGTTTCCTATGCTCCAACCAGTTTTTAATCCACATGAGTATTTCACCCTCGATTCCATGGCTCGCAAATTTAGTCGTTCATGTGGAACCTTGTTGAACGCCTTCTGAAAATCTAGATATACAGTGTCTACCGGGTAGCCCTTGTCTATCTGCCTGTTTACTCCCTCAAAGAAGTACAGCAAGTTCGTCAAACAAGATCTGCCTTTGCTGAAACTGTGCTGGCTGGTCCTCATCAGACCATCAAGGTGATCAATGATGCGGTCCTTTATCAGCGACTCTACCATCTTTCCCGATACCGAAGTCAGACTCACTGGTCTGTAGTTTCCTGCATCTCCCCTCGAACCTTTTTTGAAGATCAGCGTAACATTCGCCACCTTCCGGTCTTCCAGAATCTTTCCCAATTTGATCAACAGATTGGCTATTAGTTGAAGCAGTTCAGCTATAGTCCCTTTCAGTTCCTTGATGACCCTCGGATGGATACCATCTGGTCCCGGGGATTTATCTTAAGGCTATTAATCTGACTGCATACCTCTTTTAGACTGACCGTCAACCCTGTCAGTTTCCCGTCTTCGTTTTGAGCATATAGCCTGATGGGTTCCGGTATACTGTGTATATCCTCTTCAGTAAATATAGATGCAAAAAAATGTGTTCAGTTTGTCGGTGATTGCTTTGTCCTTTTTAGCACTTCTTTTATTTATTAATTAATTAATTAATTAATTAATTTATTTATTTATTTATTTATTTATCATTCAACGGTCCCACCGCTTCCTTCGCGTGTCGTTTCCCCTTAATATATCGAAAGAATGGCTTGAAGTTTTTTGCCTGCTTGGCTATTTTTCCTCGTAGTCTCTTTTGGCCCCTTTTACCGCCTTATGGCACCTGCGTTGTTGTTGTTTGTGCTTATTCCAGTTTTTATCCGTTCTTGACCTTTTCCATTCCTTAAATGAAGTTTTCTTGTCTCTGATCACTTCCTTCACTTCTACAGTGAGCCACGCCAGTTCCTTGTTCTTTTTCCTCTTGGATCTCTTGTTGATACACGGTATATATAGATTTTGTGCCTCGGTATATATAGATTTTGTGCCAAGCTTACTCTAGCGTTTTTACAGTTCTTATTCTCTTTTTAATCTTCTTCCCCACCATGAGTCTCATCCCTTCGTAATTCTATTTTCGGAAGTTCAGTGCCGTGGCCGTCATCACAGCAATTGGACCAATCTTTCACCCCTGCATCCAGGTTGAAGCGGATCATGTTGTGATCGCTATTTCCCAGCGTCCCTTCTACTCCTACACCTTGTGCCGGTCCTCACAGTCCATTTAGAATTAAATCCAGAATTGCATTTCCTCTTGTATTTTCCTTGACAAGTTGTTCCAGGAAGCAATCGCCTACAGCATCCAGGAACTTGGTCTCCCTAGCGCAGCCAGAGGCGCCTAGGTTCCAGTCTATCCCCGGATAGTTGAAATCCCACCCCAGCCCTGAAGGCGTTGCTTCCCTTGCAGTTGCATTTAATCTCGTCCATCATTTCTCCATCAATTTCTTTGGACTGACCTGGGGGTCGGTAGTAGATGCCGATTTTCATTTCCAGTCCATTTGTTCCCGGAATTTTGACCCATAGAGACTCTAACTTATCCGTCTGTTGTGGCGTGTTCTCTCCAGTAGATTCGTTCCCTCTTTGGCATATATGGCAATGCCCCCACCTTTTTGAGCCACTCTATCTCTGCGGTATAGTTTGTATCCATGTAGCACAGTGTTCCAGATATTTTCCTCAGTCCACCATGTTTCCATGATTCCGATGATGTCCACGTTAGCTTTTTGTGCCATAGCTTCTAATTCACCCATCTTATTCCTTAGGCTCCTTGCATTCATGTACATACATTTGAGTTTGCAGCCTGTTCCTTTCTTGCATTTCCTCCCTCTTATGTCCCTTTCGATCTGTCTTGCCTTTGATCCAGTGAGTCTTCCCCTCTATCTTCCTGGACTGTGTACAGGTTCCCGAACCATCGACTCTCCGGTTGACTGTCGGCTTTCCCCTTCTTCCTAGTTTAAAAACTTCTCAACTTCTCTCTTGATGTTGCTTGCAAGTAGCCTCATTCCATCTCTGCTGAGGTGGAGTCTGTCATTCCTGAATAGCATGCTCTTCCCCCAGAACGTTGTCCAGTTGCGCACGAAGTGAAATCCTTCTTCCTCACACCAGCACCGCATCCACGTGTTTACTGTTTGCAGCTCCATCTGTCTCTTCTCGTTGGCCCTGGGTACCGGCAGGATCTCCGAGAATGCTATCCTCTGCATTCTGGTCTTCAGCTTCCTTCCTGGTCCTTCAGTACTTCCCTGTTGTAGTTCCTGTTGCTCACGTTGTTCGTCCCCACATGGATAACCACCGCCGTATCTTCTTCTTCCACACTGTCGATGATCCTGTCGATGCGGCTCACTGTCTTCTACCTTGGCTCCCGGTAGGCAGGTCACCAGCCGATCCTGTCTTCCTCCTGCTATGTGGCTGTCGACTTGTCTGATGATGGAATCCCCCATGACGATTACTATCCCCGATGACGATTGCTGTGATTTCAATTACCTCAACATTGATTAGAAAAATGTTACATCAGGGAGTGCTAGGGAGGAAATATTCTTAGACAGCTTCATGGAGCAACTGATACAGGAACCGACAAGAGGGGGAGCTTATTTAGATTTGGTCCATAGTGGTATGTAGGGCATACTATGGAAGGTAACTGTTGGGTCCACTGGGAAACGGTGATTATAATGTGATCAAATATGAGCTAATATCTGAAGTGACGTCACTAAAGAAATCTACTGCAATGGCACTTAATTTTCAAAAGGGCAACTATGATACAGTAAGTAAAATGGTTAAAAAGAAACGAAAAAGATCGGTGGCAAAGGTTAGGACTTTAAATTAGGTTATTTTAAAATACCATCTTGAAAGCCATGCAATTCCAGTTGGCCCAGTTGTCTAAAGCCCCTCATATGGGTGGGCCTTAGATGCCTGGGACAATCAGGCCCTAGGCCTCTCCACGGTACATCCCACAATGCACCGGGAAGGGGCAGGCCAGCCATTCCGAGGACTCGTCCGTCCGGCCAATGTTAAGGCTAGTGGGGGGGTTTCTGGAGTGGTGGTGTTGGGGGTCTAGGGTGGTGGGGGGGTTTGGGAGGTGTTCACGGGGGGAGCCATCTTCAGCAGGAGGGCTTGGAATCCCTCCTGCCGATATTTGGGGGGTTTGTGGAGGGGGCTGCGTCTTCAACAGGTGGGCTTGGGCTCCCTCCTGCCAGTATTTGTAGGGGGGTATTTGAGGGGTTTGTGGGGCAGCTGCGTCTTCGGCAGGAGGGCTTAGACTCCCTCCTGCCTGTATTCATGGGAGGGGGTTTGAGGGGGGGCTGCATCTTTGGCTGGAGGGCCTGGGCTTTCTCCTGCCAGTATAGTCAGGGGGTGGGGGTTCAGGGGGTTTGGGAGGGGGGCTGCATCTTTGGCAGGAGGGCCTGGGATCCCTCTTTCCAGTAATGTTGGGGGTTCAGGGTTGCCGGCAGGAGGGCTTGGGATCCCTCCTGCTGGAATTGTTGAGGGTTCTGGGTGCCGGCAGGAGGGCTTGGGATCCCGCCTGCCAGTTCATTGCTGTTCAGGGGGAGGGGGATCGCAATCACAGCAGGAGAGATTAAACATCTCTCTACTGCTGTGATCATTGCAGGGGGGGGAAGTTGCTGGGGCTGCTGAGCTGATCACGGCAGCCGTCCCTATTCAAAACTTGTACCTGTTTTGACTTGGTCTAAGTCAAAACTAGTGCTGCCCGATTCATGATTCAAATCGATTCACTGATTTATTCGGGTGAATCGGTTCGAATTGATTCAAAAACTAAAAAAATCAGCCTCCCGATTCGGCACTGACCGTCCCCCCTCTCCCCCTAAAGCTAGATCGGCAGCGCTGCCTCTTGCTGGCTGGCCGCTGCCGCTCCTGCTTTAGAGGGCTAGTGGGGAGTGTCAGTCGGGAAGTGCTTCTGTCCGGCTTCCCCCCTGGTCTCCCGGCGTCAATTTACCTCATTTCAGCAGCCTACATAAGATCGCTAATGCTAGCAATCTTTGCAAGCTGCCATCGGGCCTTCTGAGCTGCCTTCTCTCTGCGGCAGTCCCGCCCCTCCTCTGATGTCAGAGGAGGGGCGGGAACACTGCAGAGAGAAGGCAGCTCAGAAGACCGATGGCAGCTTGCAAAGATCGCTAGCATTAGCGATCTTATGCAGGCTGCTGAAATTAGGTAAATTGATGCAGGGAGGCCAGGGGGAACATGCAGGCCTTCCGGGGGGGGGGGGGGGTGCAGTCCTTTGCAGGGGTTGTAAAGGCCTTCAGGGGAAACAGGCAGGCCTTCAGGGCAGACAAGCCTTGGGTGCAGGCCTTCAGGGAAGACAGGCAGGCCTTCGGGGGGGGGGGGGACAGGCAAGCCTTGGGTGCAGGCCTTCAGGGGGGACAGGCAGGCCTTGGGTGCAGGCCTTCAGGGGGGTCAGGTAGGCCTTGGGTACAGACCTTCAGGGGGGACAGGCAGGCCTTCGGGGGGACAGGCAGGTCTTGGGTGCAGGCCTTCAGGGGTGGGGTGCAGGCCTTCAGGGGGGATAGGCAGGCCTTGGGTGCAGGCCTTCAGGGGGATAGGCAGGCCTTGAGTGCAGACCTTCAGGAGGACAGGCAGGCTTTCAGGGGGGACAGGCAGGCAGGCCTTGGGTGCAGGCCTTCAGGAGGGACAGGCAGGCCTTGGATGCAGGCCTTCAGGGGGGATAGGCAGGCCTTGGATGCAGGCCTTCAGGGGGGACAGGCTGGCCTTCAGGGGTGGGGTGCAGACCTTCAGGGGGGGACAGACCTTCAGGGGAATGGGCCTTGGTGTAGAAGTACACAGAGGGAGAGAAGGGGGGTTCAAAGAGATGTGCATATGCCAGACTTTGGGGAAAAGAAATAATGGGTCTAAAAATAGAGGAGAGGGAGAGAGATGATGGGCAATGGGATTTAGGGAGGGAAGGAACAGAAAGGGAGAGAAGTTGGACACAAGGGTGGTGTGGAGGGGGGATAGAGATAATGGATAGGAGGGTAGTTGGGAAAAGAAAGGGAGAGATGGTGGACCCTGGGTGGTGGGGAAGGAGGGAGAGATGATGGATGAAAGGGTAGTTGAGAAAAGGTGGATCTGTGGATGGAGACGAAAAAAGGAAAGATGCCAGATCTCCGGGAGAGGGAAGGGAAACGGAAGGGGAGCTCAGAGATGGCAGATGGATGGTTAGCATGGAGAAAGAAGAAAGAAGGAGACCCTGGCAAGCAAGTTATCAGAAGACAACCAGAGCCTGGGACCAACAAGATTTGAATAATGACCAGACAACAAAAGGTAGAAAAAATAATTTTATTTTCCATTTTGTGATTATAATATGTCAGATTTGAAACGTGTATCCTGCCATAGCTGGTGTTAGACAGCAAGCGTGAATTAGGACCTAAAAGAGAGAGGAAAAGTCTTTTTTGTTTGTTTACACCAAAGCGCCAGTGTGGTTAGGAGAAGGCAAAGGGGGTGAAGAGTTTATAAAATAAACCCACCAGGATGTTTTTAAAAAAAAAACACCCAATTGGGCAGGAAAATCGAATCAAATCGAAAAATCGATTCAATAGGCTGAATCGAATCAAAATTTTTTTTCTTGAATCGGGCAGCACTAGTCAAAATGTACAAGTTTCGACTGGGCAATCTGGTTAAACTTTTGGTTATACTTGCAGTACGACTAAGTCTAGGTCAGCCCACCTCCCGCTCTTTCCCTCCTCTAAAAATGCCTCTTTTTGCTTTAGGCGTTCAGAGGCAGGGTAAAGGCCTAAGCTGGTTTTAGATACTTCTAAAACTAGCTTTGATTATTAGTTCTTTGATGATCTGTCTTTTTGATTGTCCAAGTACTGATTTAGGCCACTTTTTGAATGTTTTTTTTGTAAAAATTATGAGCCCCTTAGGCTATAAGAGATATATAAATACTTAGAATAAATAAAATGATGTGGAGGAACTGAAAGAAATCTCAGTGAACCTGGAAGATGCACTATCTAAGCTGTTAGTGATCTATAACCTGTCGCTAAAATTGTCTGTAGTAACTGAAGATTGGAGGGTGGCCAGTGTTACGCCAATTTTTTAAAAGGGTTCCAGGGGAGATCCGAGAAATTACAGACTGGTAAGCCTAACTTCAGTGCCGGGCAAAATAGCGGAAACAATTACAAAAAATAAAATTGTGGAACATGTAGGCAAACATGATTTAATTGGACAGAGTCGGCATAGGTTCATCCAAGGGAGGTCTACCTCACAAATTTGCTTGACTTCTTTGAAAGTGTGAATAAACATGTGGATAAAGGTGAGCCGATTTATGTAGTGTACCTAGATTTTCAGAAAGTTTTTAACAAAGTTCCTCATGAGAAAATTAAAGTCAAGGGATAGGAGACAGTGTTCAGTTGTGGATTAGGAATTGGTTATCGGTCAGAAAACATAGTGCAGGTAAAAATTTACTCAACGGAGAAGGGTAAATAGTGGTGTGCCACAGGGATCTGTGCTGGGACCAGTGCTATTTATTGATCTGTTCTGTGACTGGTGCTATTTATCTTATTTATAAGTGATCTGGAAATTGGAATGAGTGAGGTGATTAAAAAAAACACATGCCGACTGTGAAAAATTTCAGGCAAACCTTAGAAAATTGGAAGACTGGGCATCCAAATGACAGATGAAATTTAATGTGGATAGATGCAAAGTGATGCAAATCATAGTTACTAGATGCTAGAGTCCGCCTCAGGAGTCATTGCCCAAGAAAAAGATCTGAATGTCATTGTAGACAATACACTGAAACCTTCTGTCCAATGTGTAATGACAGCCAAAAAAAGCAAACAGGATGCTATGAATTATTAGAAAAGGGATAATGCCTCAATCTACTCCATGGTGGGACTTCTGGTCACCTTATCTCTAAAAAGATATAGCAGAACTAGAAAAGGTTAAAAGCAGAGCGCCCAAGATGATAAAGGGGATGGTACTCATCTCATATAAAGAGGTTAGGGCTCTTCAGCTTGGAAAAGAGATGGCTGAGGGGAGCTATGATTGAAGTCTATAAAATCCTGAGTGGAGTAGAATGGGTACAAATGGATCAATATTTTACTCCATCAAAAATTATTGAAGACTAGGGGACACTCAATGAAATTACTGGAAGATGCTTTTAAAACTAGTAGGAGGATAGAGAATAGTTAAACTTTGGAACGGGTTGCAAGAGGATGTGATAATAGCGGTTAACATAGATGGTGTTAAAAAACTGTTTGGCCAAGTTCATGGAGGGAAAGTCCATAGTTTGCTATTGAGTCAGATATGGGGGAAGACCCTGAATTGGTAGCATGGAATGTTGCTACTATTTAGGATTTTGCTAGGTGCTTGTGACGATTGGCCACCATGAAGACGGGTTACTGGGCTAGAAGGACCATTGGTCTACTACTACCGAAAGGGTGGTTGATCGCTGGAATAATCTTCCACAACAGGTAATTGAGGCCAGCAGCGTGCCAGATTTTAAGAAAAGATGGGATTGGCATGTGGGATCTCTTCATGGAGGTAGTTAGGGGGTGGGCCATTAGTGTGGGCAGACTAGATGGGCCGTGGCCCTTTTCTGCCGTCATGTTCTATGTTTCTATGTTACTATTATTAATTACGGTATTTCTATAGCGCTGCCAGATGTACACAGCGCTGTACAGAGTCGCAAAGAAGATAGTCCCTGCTTGAAAGAGCTTACAATCTAAACAGACAGACAAGACACACAAACAGACAAACAGGATGTCATGAATACAGTTAAGGGGAACAGTTAATCAGCTGGCTGGGTTGGTGGGCAGAGGAGTAGGGTTATGGATTGAAGGATATATCAAAAAGCAGGATTTTTAGTCTGCTTTTAAACAAGGGAAGGGACTTGATGGACAAACTCGGGTAAATTTATTCCAGGCATAGGGGACAACAAGATGAAAGGAACGAAGTCTGACCGAGGTCTGACCCATTAAGGCTATTCTTATATTCTAAAAATTCAGCAGATAGTCTATTATTATAACTAATGGATCTGCTTTAAGCAGTTATCAGAAGACAGGGACAGGCATGTGGGATGCTATGGATGGGCCATTTGGCCTTTATCTGCTGTCATGTTTCTATGACAGCATGATTCATGATCCTAAAATAAAGCTGTAACCCTGTCCACTCAAATTTCTTGTTGTGTGAGTGTTGGTATAAGAAATAAGTCTAAAGGCTGCATGCGCACAGGAATAGATAGGTGGGGGATTCAGATTATCATGTGTGAGTAAGTGGCCATCCTTCTGCTCTAGCAATGGGTCCACGTTCCATTTCTCTCACTTCTCACCCGTTGCCTCCGGCATGTTGTCAGCTGCTCTGTCTCCAGTGACACTTTGTATATCGTGGCCCTGTGCGGTGGCAAGACAAATGCACGCCGACATTTCAGCGCAATGACAATTGCGTGAATAACAATTGCGTGCAGTGACAACTGAGCACAGGACAAGTACGCGAATGACATTGCACACAGCGAGCGACAACACATTCGCGCATGCGTAGGAAATTCAACCAACAAAATCACATGCACGATGTCCACGCATGACCACGTAGGACGTGAGGAACATCACTGTCATACCATTGGCTCACGTGACTGCATTTTGTAAGTGCATTTTTATCACTATGGTTACCTAGGCTCTTTGTGCTGAGAATATGAGTCACATGAGTGTATTTTCGTTACTATGGTTATCTTGGCTCCTTTTATATGTGCTGAGAACAGCACGCCCTTCTTTCGCTGCCTGACTGTGTCTGTTACAGGTATAGGTCTGGTTAAGTGTTTTCTCGCTAGAACTTTGTCTGCAACATGCATTTGTCTTGCGCGCAATTGTCTTGCACTATAAAGACCTGTGCGCATTTGTCTTGCGCTCATTTGTCTGCGCGCATATGTCTGCGCGCAAATGACTATGAACCCCCCTGTGCTGGTCCTGTGTGTTAAACATTGGCATCACCACCAAATCTGAAACCCAGAACAGCTGAAAGCTTGAATCCTCCAAATCTCCAAGACTATGCCTGCCATTGTTTTTAACCTGTGTCACAGACCAGCATCTGGATTCCAAGTTACAAGCACTTAATTTTCTATACTGTGTATAATATACAGTATTGCAATCTGGTGAAAAAGTAAACTTAGACCGTCAACCCAAACAAGTGGGTTCCTTATTATATATTTATAAATAAAAAGCTTTGTAAGGAATTCCAGAAGCTTTATGAAAAACATAGCCAGTGCTTTATTATTCCAACAATATCCACAATTTTTCCAGCAGGGGTGAACCCCCCCCCCCCCCCAGATAAAAGAGACCCTTTTACAAAGCCATGCTATAAAAGTGGGCTGTACTAGTTTTAGTGTGTGGATATCCTGCTCGCTGTGGCCTCTTTTTAGTGTGGCTCTAAAATGGCTTCAATTGGAGGGGGGGGGGGGTTCTATTAATGGCAATCTGCTAATTCCAAAATTAGCATTATTGCCACCTGTTTTGCAGACAATAAGGACAGGATTAGCACGGGAGCCCTAATCCTATGCTACACTGTCTTCCATTGAGTTTGAAATTATTCCTGGCCTGAGCTCACCCCATAGCCACAAATTTTAAGCAGCGGTAAGGAGACATTAATGTCATAACAATTTGGCTTCCTTTAAGAACTGAGCATGCATGTCTTGGCATTTTTCTGGAAACTGCCATATTGTCCCAGGAAGTGAGGTGGGAGGTGATGACATTTGTCTTATGACATTTGTCTGCTCCCTGAAGAAGCCTGTGGAGGGTGAAACCAGTTGGAGTAAAGGATTGTTATGATAGTTTGGAGGATGTTGATATATATATATATATATATAGTTGTTTTTTTTTTTAAGTGTATGAGATTTTTCATTTTGGGGCCCTTTCACTAAACTGCGCTAATTAGAAGGCCACTTTTTAGCGCAGCTCTGAAATGGCTGCACTTTGACCACATGTTAATTTTGAAATTAGTGTTTGACCATTAGTGCCTGAACCCTTACCATCACCTCTTTGTAGGCGGTAAGGGCCCCCACACTAATCCTGCACCAATTGGTCAACATATGCCAATGCCCATGTGCAGATTACTGCAGAGCACGCCTACTTTCTGCCCAAACACACCCCTGTGCTAATAAATATATGTTTTAGCGCATGGGTAGCATAGGCCAAACTTACAGCTAGCATGTGGCTCCTGAGTGTGGCCCACTAGCACCATTTCTAATCAGCAATAAGTACACTAGTGCTTACCATCGCTTAGTAAAATGGTCCTTTTATTTATTTATTTTTTATTATGGGAATTCACTCCTGCTGGAGAGACTGTGGATATCGGATTAATAATGCATTGTCTATATTTTTCATAAAGCTTGTTGGGAGTCCCTTACAAAGATTTTTTCATAAATATGTAATAACGATACCACTTGTTATAGACATAGCTAAGCAAGGCTGCTAAATTGCAAAATCCAATGAAAGCTGATGCCTATAAGATTAGCCTTTTTCCATTTCAGACTAAATCTATTTCACCCCACTTTATACTCAGGGCAAGCTTCTCAAAACTTTAATGTCGCTCAACTGCTTTCTGGCGGTTTAGCCTGAACACGTTTTAGCGGCGGATTATCAAAACGGATTATCTCTGTCTTTAGCGAGGTTTCTAGCAGTGGCATGCAAATGTGCTCTTTAACATTGAAATGAGCCCTCAAGTGGATTCTTAAAAATCGCTGAGGCATTTTCAAAGGGTAGCATCGGCTTCTTGGTGACAAAAAGCAATGACTGGTCCGGGGGGGGGGGGGGTGGTAGGCGGCGTTACAGTGCCAGCATTTGTGTTTTGACTATGGCTAATGAAAGAAAAAATGTGCATCTATATATTTTTAGCGGAGGGTAGTAAAATCACGCTTCTTTTGAGTTTTGGGGAGAGACAGGCATGTTTCATGCGCGCTTGTTAAAAGCCAACGTTTCTTCTTGAGCGCACATATGATACCCTTGTCTTGTGTGTTTCTGGTTGTGGGTCTTGATTGAATTTTACATTAACAACAAATTATAAGATTTACCTGAATTATAGTAGTTTTATGGGGAGAAAGGCATGTTTTATGCGTGATTGAAAAAAGTCGTCATTGCTTCTCCCCTCCTCTCCCTTCCATTCATCCACAGGAGAGTGCGTTTTTGTTTGTTTGCTTGTTTATGGCGTTTTTCTGCACATGCAAATATAGGAAATCTTCGCTGCTGTCTGCTGATCTTATTTGCATGCGTGATTTTTTAAGAATGTCTCGGATTTTTAAATTTGGTATCAAAACGGCTGCGGTCGCTTTTAAACACGGGTTTTTGAAAATCCGGGCCTGAGTCATTTAGTATGAGTTCATCTTCTCACACCAAAGAACCTCGCCCTGACTGTAAAGGTGTCAGTCATAGTAACATAGTAACATAGTAGATGACGGCAGATAAAGACCCGAATGGTCCATCCAGTCTGCCCAACCTGATTCAATTTTAATTTTTTAATTTTTTCTTCTTAGCTA
This sequence comes from Geotrypetes seraphini, assembly GCF_902459505.1. Classification (NCBI taxonomy): domain Eukaryota; kingdom Metazoa; phylum Chordata; class Amphibia; order Gymnophiona; family Dermophiidae; genus Geotrypetes; species Geotrypetes seraphini. Next base: position 20,018,178 of record NC_047090.1, on the reverse strand, counting down.
TTTCTGGGCAAGAATCCAAAGCTTTACCCTGTACTGTGCTTGGGTTCCAACCGCCGACAGTCCTAGACAAAAATAAAGACTGAAGCACTTTGCTGGTCTTATCTCTATGTAAATGAGGTGAAGAGGGGGAGTTTTTTTGACTGTTAATTATAGCTAGCCCCTCTCCTTTCCTAGACCTAGTGTTTTGAAGTAAAAGTATTTTCCCCTTCCCTGCCTGTGCAGTGGAAGGCAGGCTCAGATGCTGATGTAGCCTGGTGCAGGTGACATGAAGAACATGAAAGACCTTAATTCCTACTGTAATTCTCTTTCTTCCTTCATGTGGAAGAGCTCTATAATCTGTCAGTCTATTAACTGCAAGGCTATAATTATACTTTGTCTTTAAGCAGCAGATAGTCATGTTAAAAATGAAAAGCTGTGTAAGATGAAGATGCAGAACTGTGGAATTAAGTGTATTTTCCTCATACCTTCAGCAGCTGAAAATTCCTTCCATTGTGCTTTTCAAAAAGAGGATTATATTCTGACTATTAATAAACTGTTGACTTGGCCACAAGAAGTGTTTTCAACAAGATTATTTCATGTTAGTGGCATAAGAGTTACACAATTATATTTAACACCAAAGGGTAATTCAGTGACCGGCAGATGGCATGACATTGCCTTAAGCATGAAAAGAAACTCTTTATCCTTTCACAAAAGCTCTTCGCCTTACCTGAGAGGAGTTATAAATGGCAACTGCTAGACACACAACATGAAAAACTTTACATTGTAATTTGGGCCTTTCCAGGGTTCTCAGCCCCTGCTGAGCATCCTGTGTCACTCTTTGGTACTTTGACCCCTGTACAGTACTGGAATGTTATAAATGGTAAATTATGATTATTTGTTAATGTAACAGAAGGTGAAACTGCTTAGAAAACATACTGTGTCAGACCAATGGTTCATCTAGCCCAGTATCCTATTACATTACATTACATTCCTGATTTCTATTCCGCCTCAACCTTGCAGTTCTGGGCGGATTACAAAAGAGACAACTGGACATTTCCAGGATAATTACAGAGAGAATTCTGGTCATTTCCAGGAGAAGTTACAAGAATAATGGAGCTGTATAATTCAAGAGCTACAAGATGCTGTACAAATAGGAAATAGTGCAGATCCAGTATATATACCGTTAGGGAAGCAGTTGACATGCTTGAGGCTAAAGAGAAGGGAACTGGTGGAGGGGGGAGTTGCGTTGAGGGGGGTCCGTTTGGGGTTAAGCCATCTGTATAAATTTTTTGAATAGGTGGGTTTTGATTTCTTTGCGAAAATATTTGTAGTCGTTTGTTGTTATCAGCAGGTTGGAGATAATGTGGTCCAGTTTCGCTGCAAGCGTCGCCAGCAGACTGTCAAATATCTTCTTGCGCTGGGTGCCTTTGAGTGGGGGGTAGGTAAAAGGGGCCTTAGGGGTCTATTAACAACAGTGGCCAATCCAGGTCACAAGTACCTGGCAGAAACCCAAATAGTAGCAAAAAATCTATGCTACCAATCCCAGGGCAAACAGTCTCAATAGCAGACTATGAACTTTTTCTTCCAGGAACTTGTCAAATATATTTTTTATACCCAGATAAACTAACTGCTGTTACCACACCCTCCACCGAGTTCAAGAGCATAACTATTCTGTGAGTGAAAAAAATATTTCTTCCTATTTGTTTTAAAGCAGGGATCTCAAAGTCCCTCCTTGAGGGCAGCAATCCAGTCGGGTTTTCAAGATTCCCCCAATGAATATGCATGAGATCTATGTGCATGCACTGCTTTCAATGCGTATTCCTTGGGGAAATCCTGAAAACCCGACTGGATTGCGGCCCTCATGGAGGGACTTTGAGATCCCTGTTTTAAAGGTATTTTTCATGTAGCTTCATCAAGTGTCCCCTAATCTTCATAATTTTTGAAAGAATAAAAAATCAGTTCATTATTACCCATTATACACCCCACGTTTCTGCTAGTGATGCTTCCTGAGCCATTTTCTGGATGCCTCAAAACAAGTTTAGTTTTCCGATTGATCAGAAGGTACAAATAACTCTTTGACCAAGCTGCATGACTCATTGAAAGTTAACTACTGCTGATTTGAAAACTATACAGGGCTGGGGGAAGAGGATGGGGTTCTGGTACCATATTTGAGAATCTCAGCTGTGCATGAACTGGTTTTGCAGGCTTTGTCATTCCTTTCGCACAGAATTCTTTGATTTGTAAACAGCATAGAGAGTGCAAAGGATCTTGTTTTCAGATGTGTCCAAAGTTAAGTGCTTTATAGCTGTTCCCTAGGTCTTAGCTGCAGCACTGTGTCCTGCCAAGACTTGAGGCTGCAGTCAGATAGGCCTATCATGCTGCAGAAATGATCCACTCAAGTTCCAGAAAAGGAGCCAGTACTGCAGTGACTTCTACTGACCAAACAGCAGCACTGAGGGTTGGTCTAGGTCTAGGACAGTGTTTCTCAGCTTCTTCAAGCCAAGTACCCCCTAAATCTTAACAAATATCAACTGAGTATCCCTGCCCAAGCTCTGCCCCAGACCCCACCCCATAATGTATTAATTGTAATGTAATTGTTTCCATTCATTTTTCAAATACAATATAATCTTATTAACAATACATAATGGTAACCACAAAATAAAAAAACAAAACACACTATGCAGAGAAAATGTTAATTATCATTTATATTTGGGGGGGGGGGGGTTCACAGATGTCAAGGCAGATGACTTTAAAATATGCAATGTCACCTCAGGAACAGCTACAAAAACAAAAATAGACAAATATAGTGGAAAATATAGATACCAGATATAATAAATTCTCAAAACCGACACATTTTGATACTAAATTGAAAATAAAATCATTTTCCCTACCTTTGCTGTCTGGTGATTTTATTAGTCTATGGTTGCACTTCCTTCTGACTGTACATCCAACATTTCTTTCCTTCTGCCTCCTACACGCTTCCTCTCCTCCAGACCTCATTCTTTTCCCCATCCAACATCTCTCTCTATGTCCCTCCATAAGTCCAACTTTTCTTCCTCTTTCTTTTACCTCCATTGCCAACATGTCTCCCTCTCTCTCTTACTGTCCATCTGTCTTTCTCTCATTCCCTCACTCACTGCAAAGGGAGTGGGGAAAGAGAGAGAGATCCAGGGTGCATCTCCCCCACCCCCTCTACTGCCACATCCAATATTTCTCCCTCATCCCTAGGATCATGTGTAGCATCTTTCACCACTGCCTACCAGCCCCCATGCCAAACATGTCTCCTTCTGTCACATCTCTCCAGCACATGCCACATCTCTCTTTCCATGTCCTCCATTACTACTGTATATCCAACATTCCTCCCCCTTGCATCCCTTTCAATCTGTCCCACTGTGCCCTCTCCATGACTATATCCAACATTTCTCCCTCTCATCCTCTTCCCAATGCATCTCTACCTCTCTCTCTGTGCCCAACAATTTTCCTCTTTCTTCTTTTTTCCTAGTACACCATCTTTTTCCCTCTTATTCACACACTCATGCCCAACAATTCTCCCTTTCTATTCCTTCTCTTCCTTCTGTGTCCCAAGTTCATGTCCCTTCTTTCCTCCATCCACATGTATCTTTTCTCCTCTTCCTTTTCCCTTCCAGCCATGTGCATCTCCTCTTTCTATTTCCTTCCATTCCACTTTATCCATGTGCACCTCCTTCCTCTCTCTTCCTCTTCATCCATGTGCATATTTTCCCTTTCTCTTCAGTTCCCCTTCCCTCCTCCATCCATGTGCATTTCCTCCTTTCTTCCCTTCCTCTCCATACCATAAGACGAATATCCCTTCTCCTCCATCCATGTCCAGCATTTCTCCACACCCATCCATCCAGCCTTACCAACTCCATTTTTCCACATCCCTCAGTCCAACATCATTCCTTGTCTTCTCCCCCCCCCCCCCCCCCTCCGGCAAGTCCAGCATTTCTCCTCTTCTAGCCTTCCTCCTATCCCCTACCACCTACTGACCTGGAATCTGGAGTCCACACAGGACCCAGCACTGGTGCTAACTTAAATGAAGAGCCTTCATGTCCATGCGCTCAGGAAGACCCTGTCGGCTCCACTCACAAAGACAAGTTTGCATCAGAGGGACAATACCAACAGGGTCTCATGGGTGGATAGACTCGAAGGCTCTGCGAGAGTTAAGCTAGCACCCGTGCCTTGCCTTGTATAGAATTTGAACTCCCTGACTGGCAGCAGGAGGGTGGCAGAAGACGGAGGGCTCTTCAACACTGGAGTTAGCTTGGTTAGCTGGAGTTGCTCAGACTAGTGCTGCCCAATTCACGATTTGAATCAATTCACCGATTCATTTCGGGTGAATTGGTTCGAATCGATTCAAAACAAAAAAAAAAAAATTGGCCTCCCGATTTGGCAACTGACCCTTCCCCCTCTTCCCCTAAAGAAGGATCGGCAGCGCTGCCTGTTGCTGGCTGGCCGCTGTCGCTCCTGCTTTAGAGGGCGAGTGGGGAGTGTCAGGCGGGAAGTGCTTGTGTCCGGCTTACCCCCTGGCCTCCCAGCATCAATTTACCTAATTTCAACTGTTTGGTATTCTGCTTTGTGCTTCTTGAGCCGTTTTCTAACCATAGTTCTCATGCTGTCGTAATTCCCTTTTTTGAAGTTAAAGGTCGTGGCTCTAGTCTTGACTGGTTTCCCCTTTCCAATGCCAATGGTAAAATTGATCATATTGTGATCACTCGTCCCTAGCGGGGCCGTAACCTCCACATCTGCTGTCCTTCCAGTAATGCCATTTATGACCAAGTCCAGGATTGCATTGCCTCTTGTCGGTTCTCCTACCATTTGTTCAAGGAAGCAATCTCCTATCGTTTCCAGGAATTTTATCTCCCTTCCGCAGTTTGACGTTCCCAATTTCCAGAGAGGGAGAGAGATGATGGACAATGGGATTTAGGGAAGGAAGGAACAGAAAGGGAGAGAAGTTGGACACAAGGGATGGTGTGTAGGAGGGAATAGAGATACTGGATAGGAGGGTAGTTGGGAAAAGAAAGGGAGAGATGGTGGACCCTAGAGTGGGGAAGGAGGGAGAGATGCTGGATGAAAGGGTAGTTGAGAAAAGGTGGATCTGTGGATGGAGATGAAAAAAGGAAAGATGCCAGACCTCTGGGAGAGGGAAGGGAAACGGAAGGGGAAGGCAGAGATGGCAGATGGATGGTTAGCATGGAGAAAGAAGAAAGAAGGAGATCCTGGCAAGCAAGTTATCAGAAGACAACCAGAGGCTCGGACCAACAAGATTTGAATAATGACCAGACAACAAAAGGTAGAAAAAATAATTTTATTTTCCGTTTTGTGATTACAATATGTCAGATTTGAAACATGTATCCTGCCAGAGCTGGTGTTAGACCGCAAATGTGAGCTAGGATTTAAGAGAGAGAGAAAATGCCTTTTTTGTTTGTTTATTTTGTTTACACCACAGTGCCAGTGTGGTTAGGAGAAGGCAAAGGGGGTGAAGAGGCGATAAAATAAACCCACCAGGATATTTTTTAAAAACACCCAATTGGGCAGGAAAATTGAATCGGATCAAAAAATCAATTCAATAGGTTGAATCGAATTGAAATTTTTTTTCCTGACTCGGGCAGCACTAGCCCAGACTATGGGGCCACCCCGGCTGACCTAGAAGGCTTCCCTCTGATGTCAGCTCTGACATCGGAGGAAAATCTTCTAGGTCAGCTTTGGCGGAGGGGGAGCATGCCACTGGAAGAAGGGGGCAGGAGACCTACACCACGTACCCTTACCATGTGTTGAGAAACAGTTGTCTAAGACAAAGCATTCCTCCAGCTCTCAGGCTAGCATGTGAGTTAGTATTTAGTCTAGTGAGGGGGAAAATGAGAATTAAAACACAGCAACATTAACTTTAGGACTAGAAGCTGTGACAGCTCAGACATAATATTCCTCCCTTTCTCACCTCTTCCTCATGTATTTTACATCTTGTTGTTTCACTGACATGCATTTTCAAGATCTTGTACTGCTTACAACAACTTGGAAAATGATTTTAGCTGCCTCAGGTAAACCAAGTGTAGAGTGGAAAGTGGTGTGATATAACTGAACAGAATGTGTTTTTTAACATGTATATTTTCCAGGTTCTCATCTAGAAGATGAAGTCAGGAGCTGGGACTCGTGACAGGAGGGGAACCAAAATTGCTAGCTGGGGTGATGGACAATTAGTTACATTACTCTCATATACTAGTTTGTAGTCATAATTTTATGCAGAGCACAAGTGTCCTCCTATATCATTTCTTAAATAATAGAATGTAAATATCTTGAGGAGATTTAGAAAACATATGAACAGATTTTTTGTGTTAATCTGTGATAATTTGCTGCCAAATCATTGACCTGCAACCTTTCTGCTCCATTTCCACTATTATAGCTGGAGTAAAAGATAGAGGCCATCACTGGTCCTACACTGACATTTTTTATCAAAATTTTCCATGGGCTTATAGTTGTAATGATGCACTCTAGAATGTATGTTGGTGGGGGAGATCATGACCTTACAGACAAGTGGTAGTCCATATCCTCTTATTTTAAAAAAAAATTTATTTAAATCTGAGTGAATTAACATCTTATTTTATCATAATTAAAAGGCTGCAATAAAGGACAGGTTTTCATACACTGGCATTTATTATACAAGAGGCTGCTGAAAAGTTCTCAGCCCAATCAAGAAGAGAATGATATTGAACCATAAAACTTACAAGTTATTCCACTCTTTTCTAGACATTTTTCATTTCAATGAAACAACTGCATCTAGTAAATGAGAAAAAGTATAGGGAAACTGAGCCGTTGTGACATCATTGATGAGGTTGGCTCTTAGGCATTGGTGGAATGAGGCATTATGACATCACAATGAGGGGTCGCTGAAAAGTTCTCAGCCCAACCAAGAAGAGAATGATATGGAGCCATGTACAAGTTATTCCACACTTTTCTTGACACTTTTCATTTTATTTCATATCATTGTATCTTTTTTCCTCCACATCATTCTTGGTTGGGCTCAATTTTCAGTGGCCCCTCGTACCTCCCCTGCTTTGGGTTTGTTTGTCCATAGCATAGCAAGTAGAGAATGACATGGGGACTGTTTACTGCGCTAAACCGCAGGTCACCACAGTAAATCCGCAGGAATGGAGACATGTGCAATTGGTTTACCGCAGGAATGGGGACAAGACCTTTTACCATCCCGTGGGAGCGGTGAAAAGTCTCATTCCTGTGGTAAAAAAAATTGCGCCCATGTCAGACTCGGCATCTTCTCCCCAGCTCCTCTTGTGCCTATTTTACCTTCAGGAGCCAGCCATGCCACGATGAAGACAGAAGGAACCCAAAACCAAAGCCTGAGACCAATGTGATTTGAAGAATAAAATTACCAGACAACAAAAAGAAAAAAACCCTGTATTTTACATTTTGTGATTAGAATATTTCAAATTTGAAATATGTATCCTTCTAGAGCTGGCATTAGACATAACTGGGGACCGCAAAGTCCAGGCTGTGCTTCTTTAGCTTCCAGCTGGCTTAGGGCTCTCTCTATGACCAGGGGGCAGTTGTCCTAGTTGCACTCCCCTAACATTATTCTTGCCATGTGTGAATAAATTATTCTGTTAGCTTGATTTTTCAATGTAGCATTCTGTAGTAATTTGGTTTGTTCAGTTTTCACAATAGTGAAGGGGATATTTGTGAAAGGGAGGGGAGATGGGTTTTGTTGAACCTTGCTCTATTTTATTTGTGTTTATAAAATGACATTTGTCAGAGGAGAAGCTTCCGCCCACACACAAGCGACTGCAGGGCGGCAAAGGCAGGCTTCGCCGGCATCAGTTTCTTTGTAAAGCGCCACGAAGATAAGGGGGAGGGAGGGAGATAGATTTGGCCGGAGGGAGGGAAGGGACCGCGCGCCTTCCCTCGCTTAAGTTTCTTTATGCCGCGAAGGTTAGGGGGAGGGAGGGAGATTCTCGGGCTTCTGAAGGGCGGTGAGGTGGCGAGAGGGAAGGGTGGATGCTGCGGGGATGGGGCAGTGAAGGGGACGGATGGGACAGTGGTTTCGGGAACAGGGCGGTGAAGGGGATGGTGGTACAGTGACGGGGACAGATTTTTTTCCCTGTGTCGTTCTCTAATAGCAAGAAAGCATAGCATAGCAAGAAAGCCATGGGCATGTTTACAAAAGCTAGTTCTGTTTTCAGAGTCTGTCTAAATCAGTGGTTCCCAACCCTGTCCTGGAGCACCACCAGCCAGTCCAGGTTTTAAGATATCCCTAATACAGAGATTTGCATATAATGGAGGTGAAGGGCATGCAAATATGCCCCATGCATATTCATTAGGGTATCCTGAAGATCTGATTGGCTGGTGTTCCTCCAGGACAGGGTTGGGAACCACTGGTCTAAATAATGTACAACCAAGAGCAAGAGATGGTGGCTCAACTACCTCTGTCTGCTAAATACATGTTCAATTTAGTTCCAAATCTGTGCCTTATGGGGTAAATTCTATATATGGTGTTGAGAAATTGGCACCAAAAAATGCATACTAAGCGCTACTTCAGAAACTGTGCTCTAAGTGAGGTGAAGTATATAAAATACACTTAGTGCCAGGATCTGTGGCAAAATTTTAGGAGTGGGAATTTACACCAACTGAAACCTGGTGCAATTTTCCATGCCTATCTTAGGCGCAGATCAGGCGTACTCTGTAACAGTGCATGAAAATCATTGGGATGCCCATACCTTTCCCATGGCCACACCCCCTTTTCAGATCCACACATGTGCCTCTTTATAGAATACACCTAAAAAGATACACGTGTAAATTCTAATACTTGCCAATTAGTGCTGATAAGTCCAGTTATCGGTGCTGATTAGCTTGTTATTTAATTACATTGCATGTGCAAATTGGGCAAATGCAACTCAAAAGTGCCATATATAGAACCTGCCAAGAGAATTCATAAATAATTATATAAATAATCTGTAAATAAATAAATATGTGCTCAGTGACGTGAACATACATGAATGCAGCTGGAAAGCTGAAAAGATGTTCAACCTTTTACATCATAGCACAAGCCCTTCCTGCCTCCAAAATGGTGTATTAGAAACATGACAGCTGGTTTTAAGAAAGGTTTGGACAAGTTCCTGGAGGAAAAGTCCATAGTTTGTTATTGAAAAAGCCACTACTTGCCCGGGATCAGCACTTGTGTTCTTATGATAAAGGTCAAATGGCCCACCCAGTCTGCCCATCTGCAGCATCCACTATCTCCTCCTGTCTTCCACATGTCTGTCCCATGCTTTCTTGAATTCAGACATACGGTAGTTTTTGTCTCTACCACCTCTACTAGGAGACTATTCCATGCATCTACCACCCTTTCTGTTAAAAAGTACTTACTTAAATTACTCCTGAGCCTATCAGCTCTTAAGAACAACTTCATCTTATGCCCTCTCATTCTTGTGCTTCCTTTCAAATGAAAGAGACTCACTTCATGTGCATTAATGCCACTTAGATATTTAAACATCTCTATCATATCTCCCCTCTCTCTCCTTTCTTCCAAAGTATAAATATTGATAGTGTTACCAGTCATCTGGATTTCCCCGGACATGTCCTCCTTTTGAGGACATGTCCGGGGAGCTGGACGGCTTTTCAAAACTTGGCGCTTTGTCCAGGTTTTGAAAAACTTCTGGCAACGAGCAACGTCGGGACGGCATTTGCGCATGCATGGATGCAACGTGATGATGTCACATGTATGTACAAGACATCATTGCATCACACCAGTGCATGTGCAAATGCCATCCGATGTTGCTCGTGCAGGTTGAGGGGGCAGGGTATAGGGCAGGCCTGGGGACAGGGCTATGGGTCCGGATTTGCTGTAAGGAAAATCTGATAACCCTACATATTGAGATCTTTAAGTCTGTCCCCATGCATCTTATGACTAAGACCACTGACCATTTTAGTAGCTTTCCTCAGGACCGACTCCATTCTGTTTATATCTTCTTGAAGGTGCATTCTCCAGAATTATACACAATATTCTAAATGAGGTCTCACCAGTTTTATACAGGGGCATCAATATCTCCTTTTTCCTGCTAGCCATACCTCTCCCTATGCACCCTAGCATCCTTCTAGCTGTCGCCATTGCCTTTTCAACCTGTTTGGCCACCTGATCATACTATCACAACCAAGACCCGTTCCTCTTTCATGCACAGAAATTCTTCACCACCTAAACTGTACCATTCCTTTGGGATTTTGCAGCTCAAATGCATGGCCTTGCATTTCTTAGTATTAAATTTTAGCTGCCAAATTTCAGACCTTCTTATGCTTCGCTAGGTCCTTCCTCATGTTGTTCACACCATAAGGGGTGTCTACTCTATTGCAGATTTTGGTATCATCCGCCAAGTGGCTACAAAAATGTTAAAAAGAACAGAACCTTGAGGCACACCACTGGTAATATCCCTTTCCTCAGTGTGAGCTCCACTGACCACTACCCTCTGTCACCTCCCACTCAACCAGTTCCTGACCCAGTCCATCACTTTGGGGCCCATACCAAGGACACTCAGTTTATTTATTAGACGCCTGTGAGGAACATTATTAAAGGCTTTGCTAAAATTTAAATACACCACATCTATCCAATTCTCTGGTCACACAGTCAAAGAAATTGAGCAGATTTGTCTGACAAGACCTGACTCTAGTGAATCCATTTTGCCTTGGGTCCTTTAATCCACTGGATTCCAGAAACGTTACTATTCTCTGTTTTAAAAGTGTTTTCATTACAGTAATTTACTTACTACAGAAATCTGACTTACCGGCCTGTAGTTCCCAACTTCTTCCTTACTTCCACTTTTGTGGAGAGGGACTACATCTGCCCTTTTCCAGTCCTCCGGTTCCACTCCTGATTCTAGAGAAGCATTAAGAAGGTCAGCCAGTGGAACCGCCAGAACTGCCTTAAATTCTTTCAGTACCCTCAGATGTACACCATCCAGCCCCATCGATTTGTCCACCTTTAGTTGAGCTAGCTCCTCATGAACACAATCCTCTGAAAATCAACTAGGGTCTACCACACCTTCATCTCTATTTGCTTTTGTCTTCTGTGTTCCCGCTCCCTGCGCTTCAGTTGTGAACACAGAACAGAAATATTTGTTAAGCAAGTCAGTCTTATCTTTATCAGCTTCTACGTATTTCTCCTATACCCTTTTGAGTCTCACAATGCCACTTTTGCATTTCTTTCTATCCCTAATATATCTAAAAAAAATGTCTTGCCCCCCTCCTATTTTACCATGTCTGCTATTTTTTCTTCCATTTGCATCTTTGCTTTCCTGACTACTCGACCAGTCTCTACCGAAAAGATGTGTTGAGAATTGAGTCGGTTCAGCGAATGGCTACCAGGATGGTTTTGGGGCTCAGGGATCTCACGTATGAAGAAAGGTTAAAAAAACTGCGGATGTACTCACTGGAGGAGCGAAGAGAGAGAGGGGACATGATTGAGACCTTTAAGTATATTACTGGGCGTATAGAGGTGAAAGATGATATCTTCAGTCTTACAGGGCCCTCGGTAACCAGAGGACACTCGCTGAAAATCAGGGGAGGGAAATTTCAGGGTGATGCTAGGAAGTACTTCTTCACCGAAAGGGTGGTCGATCATTGGAACGAGCTGCCTCAGCGGGTGATTGAGGCCAGCAGCGTGTTAGATTTCAAGAGAAAATGGGATATTCATGTGGGATCTCTAGGAGAGTAAGAATCAGGGAGTGGGTCATTGGTATGGGCAGACTCGATGGGCTATGGCTCTTTTCTGCCGTCAATTTCTATGTTTCTATGTATTAACTTTTTCAGATATTTTTGCCTGTCTTCCTCTTTCTGCGATCTTTTATAGTTAATGAAAGGTAATCTCTTTTTCCTTACCTTCTCAGCTACTATTTTTGGGAACCAAAGTGGCCTTCTTTTCTTCTTAATTTATTTTGAAATTACTATATCAGGGACGTGGCACAGGAAATTAGGCCAGTAGAAGAGCCGAAGCAGCATGTTTACTGTGCCTGGGACGCAGCTGGAGCTGCGAGGTTTGTCGGCCGTGTAGCGGTGGGAGGGTCGGCTGGGAGGGTCAACGGGGGTTTCTGGTGTGACGGGTAGGGTCGGCGGGGGTGGGGGGTGAAAACATGCTGCTCAGGGGGATGGGAGGCAGGCAGGCAGACTGGCATCGGGGGGGGGGGGGTAATGGAAACCCATTAGATTCAAGAAGTACATTATCCTTTCTTTCAGCAACACTTCCATTATTTTTCCAACAACCGAAGTGAGGCTCACGTTTAGTTTTAAATGATATAGAAATTTTTTAAATAAATAAATTTAAATGTGGGAGAACCAGAAGTGGTTTGTTGGAAGGAGTGCTGAAGAATTATGTCCTGAATCTGTAAGTGTATAGGGGGTGAATTTACCTGTAAAAAATAGAAATGACAGTATTGGGGGTTGTATTGGATTCAGGTTTAAACATGAAAAGGCGGATAAGACCATAAAAGCATGTTTTAGTTAACTTTATATGTTCATATGACTGAAACCAGTGATTTCTCATTTTGATTTTAGGACTATTGTGCAAAGGATGGTTTTATTAATTACTGCAACGCCCTTTACCTTGGAATTTCTAAAACGAGATGTACAGCGTTGCAGCTAGTGCAGAATACTGCAGCTCGATTGGTTGTGATTGTTGAAAGAACAACCTATATTATGCCAGTATTAAATAAATTTCATTGGTTGCTGGTTGTAGCTCGAGTCCAATATAGAATGCCAGGCCCTGCTAGTGGAAGCTTGAAGCTTTTTTAGGTTCAAAACAACCTTCAAAACCTAGTTCTTCAGCCTTGTGCTTGGAAAAAGAGGGATAAGTAGTCAGACTTTGGATGACTGAAATAGTTCACTCTCCTCATACCTCTTATGGATTTGTTTTTATTTATAGTTTTTGTAACTGGGGGGTTTCTATATATTGTAAACCACATTGATATGTCCGTGTAAGCGGTATATCACATTTAAATAAACTAAACTGCTTCAAGACCATACTCCAAATACCTTGGCTTAGATGTGATGGTCATACTGTGGGAATGCACAAAACGAACCCATTTGGAGACATTGCCCTCGAGATAAATTATTACTCAGGTAACCCCAGCTCTCTGTACGCAGCAATAGAGAGGCAGACATTGTGCTCTGTACTGAACCAGTGACTCAAGGCCCTCCATCCCACACCAACTCAGGTTGTGACAGAGGCCATTGCTCCCAAAATGGCCTCATGTGTCATCTGCAGAGTTCAAGCTGGCAGTATGGAAGACAAGCATCTTCTATTGGCACGACAGCTGAATTTTCAGATCATCACAATGTATATGCAATCAGATGGCTGAACATGTTGAAAACCACCATGGGGATGATTCTGGAGGACCTTTCCGGACTAGCACAAAACCGATTTCATTTTAGATTCGTAATTCATCAAGGCGCTAGGAGTCAAGCATGGACATCAAGGCGCTAGGAGTCAAGCACCAACAACAACATATGCATATTTATTTGCACTGGGAATCCAATATACAGTATCCTGTCAACATGGATTCACTAGGGGCTTCTTTGACTGGGTGACAGGAAAGCTAGACTCGGGAGAGTCTCTGGACATAGTGTACTTGGATTTCAGTAAAGCGTTTGACAGTGTCCCACACCGTAGACTATTAAACAAGATGAAATCGATGGGGTTAGGTGAGAAACTAACGGCATGGGTCAATGATTGGCTGAGTGGAAGACTTCAGAGGGTGGTGGTCAATGGCACCCTCTCTGAGACATCGGAGGTGACTAGCAGAGTGCCGCAGGGCTCAGTCCTGGGACCATCCCTTTTTAACATATTCATAAGGGACTTGACCCGAGGGCTTCAGGGAAACGTAGCGCTGTTTGCCGACGACGCCAAACTGTGTAATATAGTAGGTGAAAGCGATCTCACGGATGGTATGGCGCAGGATCTGATCAAGTTGGAAAACTGGTCCTCAACATGGCAGCTGGGCTTCAACGCAAAGAAGTGTAAGGTGATGCATCTCGGCAGCAGAAATTCATGCAGAACGTACACCTTGAATGGAGAAACACTAGCTACGACCTCAGAAGAACGGGACTTGGGAGTAATCATCAGTGCAGACATGAAGGCTGCCAAACAAGTAGAGAAGGCCTCATCCAAGGCAAGGCGGATGATGGGATGTATCAATAGAAGCTTCGTCAGCCGTAAACCTGAAGTCATAATGCCACTGTACCATGGTAAGACCTCATCTGGAGTACTGTGTGCAATTCTGGAGGCCACATTACCGTAAAGATGTACTTCGAGCTGAGTTAGTCCAGTGAATGGCCACTAGGATGGTCTCCGGACTCAAGGGTCTCTCATACGAGGAAAGACTGGGCAAGTTGCAGCTCTACTCTCTAGAGGAGCGCAGGGAGAGGGGTGACATGATTGAGATGTTTAAGTACGTCACAGGTCGTGTCGAGGTGGAAAACGACATATTCTTTCCTAAGGGACCTTCAGTCACAAGGGGGCACCCGCTCAGAGGAGGGAGATTTAGTGGTGACACCAGGAAGTATTTCTTTACAGAAAGGGTGGTGGATCACTGGAACAAACTACCGGTGCAGGTGATCAAGGCCACTAGTGTGCTCGACTTTAAGAATAAATGGAACATCCAGTGGGATCTCTACGTGGGTCGAGCAGCACTCTGACTTAATGGGGTGGGACAGTAGAGTGGGCAGACTTGATGGGCTATAGCCCTTTTCTGCCGTCATCTTTCTATGTTTCTATACATTTTCATTAGAACTTCTGGTTCAGGTTAGGTGTTGCTTTTCTGTTCTGTGTGTAAATGCATTTCTAGTTCTTTGTAAAGCTCAGATCCTACAGATGATCATGCTGCTTATTCAAGCTGTACTAAACCTGATTCATTTTATTGGGCGTAGTGTAATTAATTGAAATTTATCAAGAGTATTATGGAAAATAGTTCTTTAGGGTAATGACAGTTCAAATAAAAAGCATTGGTGCTTAAATCATACTACCAAATATATATAATTGAAGCTGACGCTCTAAGAAACCTGGAGGATGTGCAGTGAATCACTAAGCAATGACTAGTTCAGCAGTTATAGCATAATTAGTGTTGTGATTCAGCATGAAAACTCAAATGGCTTAGCAGCAGTGCTGCATACAGGCATGCTAGTTCCCCTCATCCTTACTCTAGCTTAGGTATTTGTAGCAAAAATCATGTAGAATGTGATAGGTGTCCACAAGGAGTCTCTCTTCTACATTAGGAGGCTACAAACATTACCATAAGGCAAGTCCAGCAGGTTGAACTGAAAATCAGAGATTCAAATCCATTCTCTAGCACAGAGTTTCTCAACTTCTTCAATCCAACTACCCCCTAAGTCTAACAAATATCAACTGAGTACTCCTGCCCAAGCTCCACCATAGACCTGCCCAGGCTCTGCCCCAGACATGCACAAACTCTGCCCTAGACTCCACCCCATAATAACAGTACTAATTGTAATGCAATTTCTTCCATCCATTTTTCATATACACACAATATAATCTTATTAATACATAATGGTAACACAAAATTTTTTAAAAAACACAAAGCACACTGTACGCAGAGAAAAGCTTAATTATCATTTATATTGGGGGGGGGGGGTTTCCAAAGAGGTCAAGGCAGATGACTTTAAAATATGCAATGTCACCTCAATAACATCTATAGAAAAACAGAAAAATATAGTGCAAAATCTAGACAGCAGATATAAATTCTCAAAAGTGACACATTTTGATCACTAAATTGAAAATAAAATCATTTTCCTACCTTTGTTGTCTGGTGATTTCATGAGTCTCTGGTTGCACTTCCTTCTGACTGTGCATCCAATATTTCTTTATTTCTTTCTACTTCCTGCATGCTTCCTCTCCTCCGGACCTTATGCCCTTCCCCAACCAACATCTCTCTCTGTCCCTCCAAGAGTCCAAC
The DNA here is from genome assembly GCF_902459505.1 of Geotrypetes seraphini. NCBI lineage: Eukaryota > Metazoa > Chordata > Amphibia > Gymnophiona > Dermophiidae > Geotrypetes > Geotrypetes seraphini. The sequence goes on along the minus strand of NC_047090.1, from coordinate 20,002,219 downwards.
ATTTCTCCTTCTCTCATCCCCAGGATCATGTGCAGAATTTTTCACCACTGCCCACCAGCCCTATGTCCATTTCTCCTTTTATCATCCCTCTCCAGTACCTAAATTTAGGTGTCTGTAGGCACCCTGCCGATGCCTACGTAATTGAAAAATGCAGTCAGAAACAGAAGGGTTGAAGTGTCTACCGATGTCTAAATAAAAGGCAACTGAAATGGCTGCTGGAATTGTGCTAGATAGCTGCTTTAGGCTGCAGAATGCCACAGTATGCATGGCCAATGCCGGAAGTGGCATTAGGCAGGCTAAAGTGGTTACCCAGCCGCGAATCACGCTAAGATAGGCAGCTGAAATATAAGCCTGGAAAATTCTGGCCCCTCCCATTCAGATGAAGGCGGGCCTGTTAGATGAACGGAGTGAGAACCCGTCCATCCATACATCAAAAAAAGGTTAGGGGGGGTTGGGGGGAGTTGAGGGAGTCCAGAGGTGGTGGAGGGGGTTAAAGGGGTGGGCTGGGTGGTCTGGCAGGAGGGATTGGGCATCCCTCCTGCCGGTGAAGATTGTTTGGGTTCGAGGGGGGGAGTTCCAGCAAAATAGATTGGGCATCTTTCCTGCCGTGATGTGTCAGGGGGTTGGGGGTTGCGGCGGGTGGTGGCATTTCTTACTCTTTTTGAAAATGACCAATTTTTTTTTTTTTTGGGTAAGTTCTTGTTGTAATACATCTTGGATAATTCTTTTGTAATCCGCCTTGAACTGCAAGGTAATGGCGGAATAGAAATCCCTAATGTAATGTAATGTTCTCCTATCTACATTAGTGAGCCATCAATGATAACAAGAACCTCTTACTACACCCGTCTGAGCTAAGCATGCAAATAAGACATTGTAAGAAATGGCATCATTTTAATGAGCTTGATGTTGGCCTTTGACCATAAAAGCATATAATTTATTTATTATTCTATACTGTTCTCCCAGGGGAGCTCAGGACAGTTTACATGAATTTATTCAGGTACTCAAGCATTTTCCCCTGTCTTTCCTGGTGGACTCACAGTCTATTTAATGTACCTGAGGCAATAGGGAGATTAAGTGACTTGCTCAGTGTCACAAGGAGCAGTGTGGGTTTGAACCCACAACCTCAGGCTGCTGAGGCTGTAACTTAAACCACTGTGCCACACTCTCCCCTAAGAAATATTCTGCCTAGAATTGCAAAACAATTTCCACTGAGCCTGTAATTAGCCTGTAATTGTTAATTCTAGTGCCTCCATATAAGAACATAAGAATTGCCGCTGCTGGGTCAGACCAGTGGTCCATCATGCCAGGCAATCCGCTCCTGCGGCGGCCCTTAGGTCAAAGACCAGTGCCCTGAATCTAGCCTCACCTGTATATGTTCTGGTTTAGCAGGAACTTGTCTAACTTTGTCTTGAATCCCTGGAGGGTGTTTTCCCCTATAACAGCCTCCGGAAGAGCGTTCCAGTTTTCCACCACTCTCTGGGTAAAGAAGTTTTTCCTTACGTTTGTATGGAATCTATCCTCTTTTAACTTTAGACAGTGCCCTCTCATTCTCTCTACCTTGGAGAGGTTGAACAACCTGTCTTTATCTACTACGTCTATTCCCTTCATTATCTTGAATGTTTGATGATGTCCCCTCTAAGTCTCCTCTTTTCAAGGGAGAAGAGGCCCAGTTTCTCTAATCTCTCAATATACGACAACTCCTCCAGCCCCTTAACCATTTTGGTCGCTCTTCTCTGGACCCTTTCGAGTAGTACTGTGGCCTTCTTCAAGTACGGCAACCAGTGCTGGACGCAGTATTCCAGATGGGGGCGTACCATGGCCCAGCGGCATGATAACTTTCTCCGATCTGTTTGTGATCCCCTTCTTAATCATTCTTAGCATTCTGTTTGCCCTTTTCACAGCCGCCGCACATTGCGCAGAAGGTTTCATCGACTTGTCGACCAGTACTCCCAAGTCTCTTTGCTTGGGGGTCTCTCCGAGCACTGCACCAGACATCCTGTACTCGCGTATAAGATTTTTGTTACCAACATGAATAACCTTACACTTATACACGTTAAACCTCATTTGCCATGTTGCGGCCCATTTCTCGAGCATGTTTATGTCACGTTGCAGGTCTTCGCAATCCTTCTGTGTCTTCACTACTCTGAATAACTTTGTATCGTCTGCAAATTTAATCACCTCACTCGTCGTACCAATTTCCAGGTCATTTATAAATATGTTGAAGAGCACGGGTCCAAGCACCGAATCTTGCGGCACTCCACTCGTGACACTTTTCCAGTCCGAGTATTGTCCATTTACTCCCACTCTCTGTTTCCTATCCACCAACCAGTTTTTAATCCATGTGAGTATCTTCGATTCCATAGCTCGCAATTTTTCGAAGTAGTCATTCATGCGGGACCTTGTCGAACGCCTTCTGAAAATGTCGACCAGGTCACCCTTGTCTATCTATGAAAATGGTTTGATTTGTTTAGAAATTTGAAATCTAGCATTACTTTGAAACAACATATCAATTCCCTTTTTATTTGCTCCTGCTGAATAACGAACAATGGCTTCTCCATATAAAAATAAATCTACTCTTTAACAGATGTGTTTCAGACTCTTTGAAAATTATGTGCTTTGCAGATCTTGATAAAGCAACAGCATATCCCAGGGCTATAAAGCTCATCTTATGCTTAGATAATAATACAGAAGAAAATCCTATTAAAAAAAAATTATTTCACTTCTTCTGAAGAAGTTGATGTTAGAATAGAGGCAGACCTCACTCACAGAACATCCAAGGAAGCATTGGACAAAAATGTGAGCTCTGAGCGAGAGGAAGGAATTGTAGTATTTACTAGTTGGCATGGATGAGCAGATTGGATAGGACCTCTGATAATATGTTGGCCCTGAACGTAACTAAATCTTCAGTAATGTTTTTCCCATGGAAAAATGACCTTTTTTCATCGCAAATACTCTTAGATAACTCCCCACTCCAAATAGTAACAACAACGAAAATACTAGAAGTGTTACTAGATCAAGAACTTTCTTTTCATGATCAGATTAGTTCAGTAGTTAAAAACTGTTTCTATAAGTTACGTCTTATCAGATCTTTATCAAAAGTCTTAAAACCAGAAGCTCTTAACATTCTCATTCACTCTTTAGTCATTTCTAGACTTGATTATTGCAACACATTGTGTCATGGTATAACCCAGAAAGAAATAAGAAGACTACAAATTATACAAAATACAGCAATAAAAATTATTACTGACTCAAAAAAAAAAAATGATCATGTCACATCTCTTCTACAAAAAGCACACTGGTTACCAATCTCGCATAGAATAATTTATAAAATCGCACTGATAACTTTTAAAATCTGACAAACTAACACACCAATATTTCTAGATCGTTTTCGGATACCATATTCTCCAGTTAGGACACTTAGATCAACAGAACAGCATTTGCTGACTATCTCTTCTTTAAAAGTAATAGGTACTAGGAGATCTACCATTTTTTCAGTTACAGCACCCCAGCTTTGGAACAATTTACCAATTTACTTACGTGGTGAATCCTCACTAGAAAAATTTAAAAGCTCATTAAAAAGTCACTTGTACAAGGACGCATTTGAGACATAGAAAGGATAATTCATTTATCATTAATGCTTATGCTCTGATTTCTAATTTTAATCAGACCTTATGTTTAGGTCACAATTTCCCTTACCCTCTCCTCTAGGCTTAGCCATGTTTTCAAAATTATTCTTTGTTACCCTCCAGATGTTTTTTTTTCCCCTAAATGTATCTTTATCTTCTTTAAAGGATGTAGTTCATCCTTCTCTCCTTTTGTATCGGTAATTATTTGTACGTTACACTGTACGTTTATTTATATAAAACTGTGGGTGGGTTTTGTCTCCTAAATTTTAAATTATTATACGCATTGAAGTATTTGACATTGCGTGTACAACAAACTTTTAATAAACTTGATATAACTTCCTGCTCTTATGTCATCCCCAAACTAACCCCCTTATCTGTAATCACAATGCCAGATTCAGTTTCTATCACTGCTTGTCCATATCTTATGTATTTATGTAATGCCTAGTTTACAATCGGGTACACAAGCATTTTCTCTTTCTGTCCCAGTGGGCTCAAAATCTATCTAATGTACCTGGGACAATGAAGGATTGAGTGACTTGCCCAGGGTCACAAGGAGCAGCGTGGGATTTGAACCCACAACCTCAGGGTGCCAAGGCTGTAGCTCCTTCCTCCTTATATAGTTATAGTTTATTATTTATACTCCGCCTTTATCCAAGGTGGAGCACAATAAGAACATACATAATAAAACAAGCAAAAACACACATAAAAATGACAGGAATTCCCAGAATTCCAAAGCAAGTCAGTCAGCTCTGAAGTCACCAGAAAGAAATAAAAGCATCTAGTCTAGGCAAAAGCCGTACAGTGCAAATAGTTGCAAAGCTGTTGCTTAAATAAAGACAAATGTGTGCTTTAATCAACTTTGAAGGCAAATTATTCCATTCATGTGAGATGCAGGAGACAGTTGGCAGGTTGAAGAACTAGCACTCAATGCTTTAATTTCCAGAGGTGCTCACTTGGTAGAGAAATACTGGGTGTTGATTTTGAATCTAACAGATGGTCTAGGGAAGAGTTAAGCAAATTAGGAAATTGTCAGCAGCTGATTAATCATAGAAGTCTGTGTAAGTGTAGCATCTCACACTCGCACTTCGTTTCTCCCCCGGTTAGAGGATGCAAACTAAAAAAACACCATGAGCATCTTCTCTCACATCAGGCTGCTCTATGGGGTGAAGACCTAGAACAATTCCTATTGCCCACCACTTATGAGGTATTCAGGAAACGCCTCAAAACTCACCTATTCCTGAAATACCTAGACAGCTGACCCACTTCCCTCCTTCCCCTCTCTTGCCCTTTCTCCCCATTGTTCCCACATCCCTTAAGTTAACTCAACTTGTACGTCAACTCAACTTGTACTCCACTAATCTTCTGTAAACCGCATAGAACTTAACGGTATTGCGGTATATAAACTGTTATTATTATTATTATTATACTCATACAAGTTGGTCTCATGTCAGAAAGTACCCAGTATGGTAATTGCTTATAAGCATATAATGAGCTCAGCCATGGATGAAAAGCAGTAATCAGTGGACAGAGATGCGTAATCTTCTAAAAAGCATGAAAACAAAACTGGAAATAATTAAGTGATCCAAATCAAGAATGACAGTGAACTCGCTAGGGAATTGGAAATTCCAAAATGAATGTTGTGACCATGGCAAAAGAAAGCTAAGAAATCAACAACCAGTAAAAGGCGCAGTTCCCACACAAATTAACAGTGATAATTCTGCTGCTTCTTGGCCTTATCATACAGATCGAGAAATTGTTTGATTGTGGAATCAGAAGTAATGCTGCATATTAGTGGATTTAGTAACTATTCAGGAAAAAGAAGTCTTCCCCAAAAACCGTAGTGCGGTTTCTAGCACCGGCCGCAGTGGTAACAGCGCTGACAGTCATAGAATTCCTATTCTAACAGCAGCTGTTACTGCTGTGGCTGGTGCTACAGGTTTTGTAAAAAAAAAAAAAAAGGGGGGGGGGAGAGGGGGTTATGCTGTGTGAAAGAACAAGGGGAGAGAGTTTTATAGCCAAATCATTCAGAACAAGTAGCGACTAGTTGATGTAGTTTAAGCCTGGACCAATTTGCATACCATCAGGATCTCAGGTAAAGTTGCTTGTGCAGATGAGGCAGTAACAGGGCTCACCCAAGGGTATCAGATGCTCTAAGTCAGGGTTTCTCAACCTGCGATATGTGTACCCCCTAGGAACTCGGGACATAGGAAGGAGGGATGGATGAAGGGAGGAAGGGGGCACTAACTTGGGGCATAGAAAATAGCAAATTGGAAGGGTTTGGCAAGAAAAAAGTCTATCTGCCCCCTTATGCCAATTTTTGGACATGCTTCTTTTTTTGAAAATGTGTCCCAGAGTTAGCTACTAGGTAGGGTTGCATATACTGTACACACGAGCATTATACAAACAGAATAAATAGTAGGTGGAATTATATAATCGTTTTATTTGTGCTGATCCTGAGTGAAGGAGGCTTGCCATTGTCCACTAATAGTCATGCCAAAATTTGTGTATCAAATTATCTTAAACAACCACAAAAAAGGACTGGAGGGGAAAATACAATGCAAAAACACAAAATTCACTCCAATGCAAAAGCCCTGCAAAAGCCAAAGAAGCTAGCTTTCTACTTAAGTGAAAGAAAAGCCTCAAATGGAGCGGTGTACCCACACTCTTCCACCCAAGCATCATAGGCAAAAAACTTTCACACAAGTTTAAAGTTAGAAGGTGGGAGCACAAAAATAGTCAAACAGCTATTATTACCCCTCTTCTTGTTCTTCCCTTTTATGTTTTTTTCTTCTCTTCTATCAAAAATTGTAACTATTCCCCCTCTTAACCACACATGTCTTGTTAGTCTTACCCACAAAATTATTTTAAAGTTATGTCTACACTCAGTTTGTTAAGTTTGTTAAATTTTAACTAACAACAAATTTGTTTTTATGTCAACATTAACATTTTATTTGTTTAATTTTATTAATTTATGTTATTACTATTGTACATCGCCTAGGAATTTAAATAGGCGATTCATCAAGAATAAATAAACTTGAACTTGAACTTGGTAAACCCCCATCCCCCCACTGATCATAAACACATGGCCAATCCTAGTAGAGCAGCAGGTGCAAATTCCTTGGGCAGCCTGGTGGGTGCTATAGTCATCCATAGAGATGGGGGACTCAGGCCCATATTCCACTCTAACCACTACACTTATGGTAGAATCTGAGCCTTCCAAAATTCATCCAAATCCCACTGTACCTAGATGTAGGTGCACTTGAAGGTTTTACCATACAGCATAAGGGGGTTATGGTGAAATGTGCACCTGGAACCTTTTATGAAAAGTTCACTACAGTATCCCTTCTCTTGAATGTAAACCGCCTAGAAGTCGCAAGATTGTGGCGGTATAGAAGAATAAATTTATTATTATTATTAAGGTGCACCACTGCTCTGCCGAGATGTCTGTATAGCCAGTCTACTAAAAATGCTGACCCCTCCTACATCCCAATGGCTTGTTCTGTGCGTTTTTCAGTTGGATGTGATTTTTTTTTTTTCAAAAATGGTCCAAAAAGATAAAGTAGAGAGCACAAACACCCATTTTCAAAAAAGCAAGGTAGGCATTTTGCAGTTTTGAAAACGGTCATGTTTGTTACTGGATTTTTGTGCATCTTCCACAAAACATCTAAACTCGGATTTAGATGTCATCTTAAAATGGCTACTGCACTGGTTCTGAAAACTGGGATAGACAACAATGAATAGGCACGAGAGACTTTCATACAATGAAAAATCTCTCTTAGCTGAGGTCCCCAAGGACCTCAATTGGGCACCAGTGATTTAGTGTTTCAAGTCACATCAAAACTATGTTTATATATTCCAGATTTGGAATACATGAGTCATGTTAGAACATAGAGGAAGGAACAGTGGCCACAGATGAAATATTGCTTCCTAATGTCATTTTCTCTTGACTAGCCAATATTATCTTTTTTTTATAAATACAATTATGAGTTGGTTTGCTTTCAGAAACTTTAAAAAAAATAAATTTGATGGCAGCTCCAGATTGAAGCAGGACTTTTGGGTGCCTTTACACATTGGCACCAGACTCTTGGGCACACAAATAACAGCATCTAAAAGTCTAAAAGTCCTTTATTTTATTTTAGGTATTTATATACCGCCTACCAAAGTTAACTAAGCAGTTTACAATCAGGTAATGAATTTCCTGTCTAATTACTTCTCTTTCTTCTTCCCCTCTTGAAGTCAGTCAATTTGTACCTTTGCTTAATCTTTTGTAAACCGCATAGAACTTCACGGTATTGCGGTATATAAGCTGTTATTATTACAGTATTACAGTATTACTCAAGCATTTTCCCTATCTGTCCAGGTGGGCTCACAATCTTTCTAACATAAGAACATAAGCATCGCCTCTACTGAGTCAGACCACAGGTCCATCATGCCCAGCAGTCCGCTCCCGCGGCGGCCCCCCCAGGTCAAATGACCTGTAAGTCATCTATTACTCTAAAGCATTCCGTATTTGTACCCCTCAATCCCCTTTTCCTTCAGGAACCTGTCCAGTCCCATTTTGAATCCCACAATCCCCCTTTGTTCTACCACTTCCTCTGGAAGCGCATTCCAGGTGTCCACCACCCTCTGAGTGAAGAAGAACTTCCTGCCATTTGTTCTGAATCTATCTCCCTTCAACTTTTCCGAGTGCCCTCTAGTTTTTGTTTCCCCGGCCAGTCTGAAGAATCTAAAACCTTCAGCCGCAGAAGGCCAGCCCGCGGGAAGGGAAGGGGGAGGGGCCGAACGGAGCAGGGCAGCTCACGGTAAGAGAAGGGAATGGGGGTAGGGGAAAATGCTTCTACTGCTTCAGCAGGGACCTGGTGGCGAAGGGAAATACCGCGGCTGCTTCTGCAAAGGAAAGTGGGGGGGGGGGGAGAGAAGGGAATAGGGGGTGGGTGGGGGAAAATGCTGCTACTACTTCACAGGGATCTGGAGGGGAAGGGAAATATCACTGCTGCTTCTGCAAAGGAAAGTGTGTGTCTGCTCTGTACCGATCTCCAGTAGAAGGTGCTCTTACTATACAGAGGGGGCCCTTGTACTAAAGCCACAGCACAAGTGACCTTAGCACAAAAGCCACTTGTACCATGGCTGGAAAATGGCACATTTTCCCATTTTCTAAATTAATAGTCGAGCGTTCATTTTGCCATTAGCACATGGCCATTATAAAAACTTACTACCCATGAACCCCTAAGGCAACTTATTTTGTAGGCAGCAAGAGCTGCCGTGCTGCTACCCCTGTGCTAATCAATTAGCACACTTCAATTCCTCACATGCTGATTAGCTCTGTCATGCCCCCTTTAAGGAAAATAGAAAATATTTTTTTTAGCATGGCGTACACACACAGAGAGGCAGATTTACTGTGGGATGCCAGTGCTGGTCCCACAGTAAGTGCACACTAGTGCTTACTGCAGTTTTAGCAAAATAACCCGAGTTAGGCTCTCAAAGCAGAAGGGACACAAAGTTAGAGAATGACACAGGATGTGAAGCCCTCAAAGCTAGAGAATGACACAGGGACAAATTTGTCCCCGTGGGATCTCACTATCCCTGTCCTATTCCTGTATGCTCTGCCTTAACTGCACAAGCCTCGAACACATGATTTTAAAGTGTTTGAGGCTTGTGCAGATGTGGACAGAGCTTAGGCATTGGTGGAATGAGGCATTATGACATCACAATCTGAGCTCTAGAATGTTGCTACTTAGGATTATAAAGTGTTTGAGGCTTGTGCAAATGAGGACGGAGCTTAGGCATTGGTGGAATGAGGCATTATGACATCACAATCTGAGCTCTAGAATGTTGCTACTTAGGATTATAAAGTGTTTGAGGCTTGTGCAGATGAGGACGGAGCTTAGGCACTGGTGGAATGAGGCATTGTGACATCACAATCTGAGCTCTAGAATGTTGCTACTTATGATTTTAAAGTGTTTGAGGCTTGTGCAGATGAGGACAGAGCTTAGGCATTGGTGGAATGAGGCATTGTGACATCACAATCTGAGCTCTAGAATGTTGCTACTTAGGATTATAAAGTGTTTGAGGCTTGTGCAGATGAGGACGGAGCTTAGGCATTGGTGGAATAAGGCATTATGACATCACAATCTGAGCTCTGAAATGTTGCTACTTAGGATTATAAAGTGTTTGAGGCTTGTGCAAATGAGGACGGAGCTTAGGCATTGGTGGAATGAGGCATTATGACATCACAATCTGAGCTCTAGAATGTTGCTACTTAGGATTATAAAGTGTTTGAGGCTTGTGCAGATGAGGACGGAGCTTAGGCACTGGTGGAATGAGGCATTGTGACATCACAATCTGAGCTCTAGAATGTTGCTACTTATGATTTTAAAGTGTTTGAGGCTTGTGCAGATGAGGACAGAGCTTAGGCACTGGTGGAATGAGGCATTGTGACATCACAATCTGAGCTCTAGAATGTTGCTACTTATGATTTTAAAGTGTTTGAGGCTTGTGCAGATGAGGACAGAGCTTAGGCATTGGTGGAATGAGGCATTGTGACATCACAATCTGAGCTCTAGAATGTTGCTACTTAGGATTTTAAAGTGTTTGAGGCTTGTGCAGATGAGGACAGAGCTTAGGCATTGGTGGAATGAGGCATTATGACATCACAATCTGAGCTCTAGAATGTTGCTACTTAGGATTATAAAGTGTTTGAGGCTTGTGCAGATGAGGACGGAGCTTAGGCATTGGTGGAATAAGGCATTATGACATCACAATCTGAGCTCTGAAATGTTGCTACTTAGGATTATAAAGTGTTTGAGGCTTGTGCAAATGAGGACGGAGCTTAGGCATTGGTGGAATGAGGCATTATGACATCACAATCTGAGCTCTAGAATGTTGCTACTTAGGATTATAAAGTGTTTGAGGCTTGTGCAGATGAGGACGGAGCTTAGGCACTGGTGGAATGAGGCATTGTGACATCACAATCTGAGCTCTAGAATGTTGCTACTTATGATTTTAAAGTGTTTGAGGCTTGTGCAGATGAGGACAGAGCTTAGGCATTGGTGGAATGAGGCATTGTGACATCACAATCTGAGCTCTAGAATGTTGCTACTTAGGATTTTAAAGTGTTTGAGGCTTGTGCAGATGAGGACAGAGCTTAGGCATTGGTGGAATGAGGCATTATGACATCACAATCTGAGCTCTAGAATGTTGCTACTTAGGATTATAAAGTGTTTGAGGCTTGTGCAGATGAGGACGGAGCTTAGGCATTGGTGGAATAAGGCATTATGACATCACAATCTGAGCTCTGAAATGTTGCTACTTAGGATTATAAAGTGTTTGAGGCTTGTGCAGATGAGGACGGAGCTTAGGCATTGGTGGAATAAGGCATTATGACATCACAATCTGAGCTCTAGAATGTTGCTACTTAGGATTATAAAGTGTTTGAGGCTTGTGCAGATGAGGACAGAGCTTGCAGGAATGGGGCAGGGACAAGAACAGAGCTCATGGGGATGGGACAGTGATAAAGAGATCCTGTGGGGACAAGGAAAATGTGTCCCCATGTCATTCTCTAATTTCTGTGCTGCCTCAGGTGGTGCCTATGAGGAGAAACAGGCCACTATAGGGGGGGTCCCCCAATTGGGAAGTGGGGTCCGGTTATCCTCAGCTGCGCCCACCTGTTCTCTCTCACAAGCACCTCCTCAGGCAGTGATTTCTCTTATGTTCCAAGGATCTGACTCTGTACAACCTGGTCACCAGAGTATGGGCTGAGTGCATCCAAAAGTCATGCCCCCTCCCTCTCCCTAGACTACTGCCATCCTTTTAATTTGCTAGCGTTCCCTCCCTGTTCTCTAGCATAGGTTTTCAGGATCTAATTAAAATGCTTGAGAGAAATTTGTATGCAATGGAAATAGTAATAATAATAATAATAACAGCTTATATACCGCAATACCGTGAAGTTCTATGCAGCATGCAGATCTATTAGGCACATTCATTGGGGGTGACCTGACAATCAAACACATTGGGAGCCCTCGAGGACTGGGAGTAAAGACTTGGGGATTGACTTACCAAAGGAAAAGTTGCAAAATAACATCTTAGCTTGGTTTATTAATCTCAAAAGATGTGCTTGGAAAAAGACTTCTGTATTGTGAGGTTTTGCACACGTGGATCTAAAGACATAATTAAATACATGCTCATTTTTAATTTGCTATCATTGATCATGCCTAATCTGCCAATATTCAAATGCCAGTTTCATTCATCCCAATTAAATCTAGTATAGTGTACAGACTGAACACTTTGTAGCATCTGGTGTGGAAGCAAGACATGAGTGTAAAATGTGGGACTGATTCTTGTGTATTAAGCATTCAGCCGACTGTAGTTCTTCCTTTCTTTCCAAAACTCAACTTCCACCCAAGTATTTTGTAATTCAAAGGTTGTATGCAATATAGCTCACCCTTCTTATTTCTCTCTCCTTTATTTCCTTTGATAAAATATTATGAAACTAGTGTTTAAGCCCGTTACATTAACGGGTGCTAGAATATATGCCTGTCTGTCTTTCTTTCTTTATGTCTCTCTCCCTGCTCCTGTCTCTTTCTTCCTTTCTTTCTGTCTCTCTCCCTCCTGCAATTTTTCTCTCTCTCCCCCTGGCACCCTTTGTCTGTCTGTCTTTCTTTCTATCTCTCTCTGGTCCCCTGTCTGTCTTTATTTCTGTCTGTCTCTCTCCCTAGCCTCCTTTGTCTGTCTGTATTTCTTTCTGTCTCTCTCCCTCCCCCCCCCCCCCACTTTCCTTTGCAGAAGCAGCAGTGATATTTCCCTTCCCCTCCAGATCCCTGTGAAGTAGTAGCAGCATTTTCCCCCACCCACCCCCTATTCCCTTCTCTCCCCCCCCCCCCCCCACTTTCCTTTGCAGAAGCAGCCGCGGTATTTCCCTTCGCCACCAGGTCCCTGCTGAAGCAGTAGAAGCATTTTCCCCTACCCCCATTCCCTTCTCTTACCGTGAGCTGCCCTGCTCCGTTCGGCCCCTCCCCCTTCCCTTCCCGCGGGCTGGCCTTCTGCGGCTGAAGGTTTTAGATTCTTCAGACTGGCCGGGGAAACAAAAACTAGAGGGCACTCGGAAAAGTTGAAGGGAGATAGATTCAGAACAAATGGCAGGAAGTTCTTCTTCACTCAGAGGGTGGTGGACACCTGGAATGCGCTTCCAGAGGAAGTGGTAGAACAAAGGGGGATTGTGGGATTCAAAATAGGACTGGACAGGTTCCTGAAGGAAAAGGGGATTGAGGGGTACAAATACGGAATGCTTTAGAGTAATAGATGACTTACAGGTCATTTGACCTGGGGGGGCCGCCGCGGGAGCGGACTGCTGGGCATGATGGACCTGTGGTCTGACTCAGTAGAGGCGATGCTTATGTTCTTATGTTAGAAAGATTGTGAGCCCACCTGGACAGATAGGGAAAATGCTTGAGTACCTGATTGTAAACTGCTTAGTTAACTTTGGTAGGCGGTATATAAATACCTAAAATAAAATAAAATAAATCTAGCCCCGTATCCCATCTTCACAGTAGCCAATCCAGATCACTAGTACTTGGCAAAAACCCAAATAGTAGCAACATTCCACGCTACTGATCCAGAGCTCCATATCTGTCTCAATAGCAGACTGTGGACTTTTCCACCAGGAAATTATCCAAACCTTTCATAATCCCAGCTATCATATCCTCTGGTAACGTGTTCCAGAGCTTAACTATTCTAGGAGTTAAAAAAATATTTCCTCCCATTCGTTTTAAAAGTACATTGAGTGTCCCTCTAGTCTTTGTCATTTTTGATGGAGTAAAAAGAAAAAAAAAACAACAAAAATCAATCCACTTGTAGCTGTTCTACACCACTCAGGATTTTGTAGGCTTTAATCATATTTCCCCCCTCAACCGTCTCTTTTCCAAGCTGAAGAGTCTAACCTCTTTAATTGTTCCTACTATATCTTTTTTGAGTTAAGGTGACCACAACTGGATGCAATATTCAAGGTAAGGTCACACTATGGAGTGATACAGAGGCATTATAACATTCTTAGTCTTGTTTACTAAGTTTTCTAATACATAATTCCTAGCATCATTTGCTTTTTTGACTGCCACCGCACATTGGGCAGGATAGGAGAACAAACCAGGAGCTGTTAACGAAGCTGATACAAGTTCCCCTCTCCTGAAGAAGCAGATGTTAGTGAAACGCAAGTCAGAAAGGAGACTTCTTTATCATATCTTCAGGGTTGTATAGATCTTATTCACGATCACATTCATTGAGGCTGTTTCAGCAGTAGACTAATCGATATTTTCCCGCCACCACATATCCAGATAAGTTATTTTTCTTTATACACAAGACGTAGCACAATCTTTTCAATAACAGCCCCGCAAACCTGGAACAACCTCCCACTATACCTAAGACAAGAAAAAAACCTGTCAAAATTTAAGTCTGAACTAAAAAGTTTTCTATTTATAGATGCTTTTAACGACTAAATCCCTCATATTCTTAATTTAATCATTAGGCTAAATGTCTTCGTCCCCCCTTCCTAATGTTTTTCCCTTGAATTTAATGTTTTTAATAGCGATTGTAACCATTAAATAATTTTCCTTCTGTTTCATTATAGTTTGTAGTAATTACCTCTAAAATGTATTGTAATTTGTATACATAAGTTTATTATTTTTTAATTTAATTATTGTATGTACGTTACCAAAAACTCTTATTTACTTGTACATCGCCTTGAATTCTGAATAGGCGATAAATCAAAATATTTAATAAACTTGGAAACTAATTGCTTGGACTGTTGGCGGCAGGACGAGCAGCTGCTATGATGGTTCTACTGAATAACCTCATTTGTCCACATTATTTGGACACTTCAATGATTGTGGGGCTGAGCACTGCTATATATTATTTAATCACTTTATAGAATCAAGTCAACTGTGATTTAGGATAGAGTTTATATGAAGTACATCACAGGTATTTTATATTTATTCCATTTTTTGAGAAGTTTACTAAGGTGCGTTAGCTATTTTAATGCGCGGTAAACGCTAACACGTCCATAAAATATAATGGATGTGTTAGCATTTAGCGGGCACTAAAATGGCTAGTGTGCCTTAGTAAAAGGACCCCTTAGTTGAATTTATATAAACAGATGGGAACCAAATTAACATCATGACTTTAATTTTCTAAGGAGCCTCTTATAATGAACTTTGTCAAAAGCCTTCTGAAAATCTAGATACAGTGGTACCTCGGTTTACGAGTGCACCGGTTTGCGAGTGTTTTGTAAGACGAGCAAAACATTCGCAAACTTGGTGCCTCGTAAACCAAGCTTGCCTCGCTGTACGAGCGCCCCCCCCCCCCGCAATCCGGCATCCCCCCCGCTTGCGTTGCCCTCCCCCCTCTACCGCAATCCTACTCCCCCCCCCCGAGCAGTCAATGACACCCTTTACCCGACTTGGCACCACTGCCGGTGCCCAAAGATCCTCCCTCTTCTGGCGCGGCCTGGGCTGGGCGGTGCATCGGAGATCCTCCTTCTTCTGATCTGGGCTGGACTGCCTTTGAGCATTTGCGCATGCTCAAAGCCTTCTGGTCTCGCTCTCTCCGAGATTGAGAGCGAGACTAGAAGGCTTTGAGCATGCGCAAATGCTCAAAGCCAGTCCAGCCCAGCCAAGACCAGAAGAAGGAGGATCTCCGACGCACCGCCCAGCCGCGCCAGAAGAGGGAGGATCTTCGGGCACCGGCACTGGTGTCAAATCGGGTAAAGGGTGTCATTGACTGCTCGGGAGGGGGGAAGTAGGATCGCAGTGGAGGGGGGACACGCGAGGGGGGGGATGCCGGATCGCTGGGGGGGGGGGGTTGGAACAGCGTCAGATTCCTCAAGGGGGGGGGGAGAATGGAGCAGCGCCGGTAACCTTGGGGGGGGGAGGAGGTGGAACCAATCAAAGCAGTTTCCCTTACTTCCTATGGGGAAACTTGCTTTGATATACGAGCAATTTGGTTTACGAGCATGCTTCTGGAACAAATTATGCTCGTAAACCAAGGTTCCACTGTATATCAATCAGCTCACCTTTATCCACATTTGTTCACACCTTCCAAAGAAGTCAAGCAAATGTTGGTACCATGAAGTAAACTTGTGGCTCATTTGATACATTAAGGGGGAATTCATCAAAGGGCAGTACTGATCAGTATGCGCTAAATGCTCAAGATGCCCATAGTAATATAATGGGTATCTTTAGTGTTTAGCCTTTGCTAACATAGTACCCTTTGATGAATTCTCCCCTAAATACAATGTTAGAATTCAAAAAAACACATACTAGAGGAAGAGAAATAAAAAAAAAAAAAAATGGGCATCACACATTCTAAATAAACAAGTACCATTTCTGATTTTATTTCATCTTATTAAACATACAATAATGGGCATAACACATGGCAAGAAAACACATTTCTAAACCATTTACACAGCCCGCCATCCACCAGATTACATTCTTTTCAAATGATCAGACATGCACAAACCTTAAAATATCCTTCTCTAAGATACTTCCCAGCACTCATGTGCTTGCAGGCGGCTACAGAATCTGAAACAGAGATGCCACATTGGCTTTTCACCTGCCTTTCCTTGCTCCCCTCCATGGCCACCAGAATTAAACAGCTCTGTATGGATTCTAGTAGTTTGCTTATTTCAGCTTCTGCAGCCCACTTCTTTCAAATGGTCACAATGCAATTTAATGTGGCAAGATGGTAGATCCTCCAATGCAAAAGCAAAGATAACAGAAGTTTGAAAAAGGGCATTTTTACAGCTGTAGTAACAATGGCCTTAGTGCATGGGAAAGACCCAAATAAGCGTGCATTAAGACCTATTTTTACTAAAAAGAATGCCTTAAATACCTCAGGTGAAATGTTTGTCATCTCTTCCTTATGATACTGTGGTCAGCTAAACTTTCCTTTTAAAACTTTTGCCAGTAATGTACAAAAGATATAATTTTACACTGGTTGCCATCCTTGGGAAGGAATGTCTAATTTTTTTGCATTAATGGCCATTCATTAATGTTAGTATTACACAAAAAAACCTTAATCTGTAAATCATGAATAAAGTCCATTTCTTTATAGGAAAATTAATTTATACATGATTTACAGATTGGGTTTATTTGTGTGTAATACTGATTCCCCCCTTCTGTACCCTATAGTAGTGGGTTAGTTGTTTGTTTGTTTTTTGCCATGCACTGTTGTCATTAGCACATAGCAATTTTATCAAATTACTGTGTGAGCACTTACCGCCACTCATTTGGTAGGAGGTAAAGGCTCATGGGTTGTCTGTGTGCTAACCAGTTAGCATATGGTAATATAGACGAACTAAAGAAGGGCATAACAACCAGAACACGGGAAGTCATCATGCCATTGTATCGAGCGATGGTGCGTCCACATCTGGAATACTGCGTTCAGTATTGGTCGCCGCACCTCAAGAAGGACATGGCGGTACTTGAGAGAGTCCAAAGGAGAGCAACGAAACTGGTAAAAGGGCTGGAACACTGCCCATACGCCGAGAGGTTGGATAGGCTGGGGCTCTTCTCTCTGGAAAAGAGGAGGCTCAGGGGAGATATGATAGAGACCTTCAAGATCATGAGGGGCATAGAGAGGGTGGATAGGGACAGATTCTTCAGACTGAAGGGGACAGCAAATACGAGGGGGCATTCGGAGAAACTGAAGGGAGATAGGTTCAAAACAAACGCAAGGAAGTTTTTTTTCACCCAAAGGGTCGTGGACACTTGGAATGCGCTACCGGAGGAAGTGATCAGGCAGAGTACGGTACAGGGATTCAAACAGGGATTGGATGGATTCCTGAAGGATAAAGGGATCATGGGATACTGAGGGAGGAGCTGGGATGTAACACAAGTATAGAAAGCTAACCAGGTAATGAGTATAGAAACCAAACCAGGTCGTGCATGTGCAAGACCGGAGGGTTAGGACCTCGATAGGAAGACAGGACTTAAATGAGAAACCAAGGTGGCCAGGGAGCCCCTTCTGGTGATTCAGACAGTTCGTGACCTGTTTGGGCCACCACGGGAGCGGACTGCTGGGCGGGATGGACCTGTGGTCTGACCCGGCAGAGGCACTGCTTATGTTCTTATGTTAGTGTAGAACATCCCCTCTCTGCCCCACACTTGAGCGCATCCTGCAGCACTCCATTTTTTTGCTGCTTTAAGCTCACGTTAGCACCTCATGCAGCTTAGTAAAAGAGCTCCTCAGTCAATATTGAAGCTATGAGTGTACTTGTAATGTTCAATAACCGGCTCTTGAATTATTAGCATTTTGCTCACTCATCAGTTCCAGCAAACAACAAATACGAATGAAAGTGAGGCAATATAAACCATCTATAACTTTAATATAAGCTTTTCTATTAGGTCATCAGATGCGCCTTCCGCATTTTGATCACTTTTAACCAATGGAAATATATGCACAACTTAGGCAATGATTTCACATGTTTCATTGTTATTTAGTAGGCCTCATTGACCCAGTTTTACTTATGCATTTTATTCATGCGATTTGTTTGTATGCTTTATTCATTTTATTTAAATACTAAAAAATTTCAAAAGTTTCCAGTTTTAAATATGCTTAAAAAGCACTTATTTGTGCACTCTGTTCTACTGTGTCGACTGGGGACTGTTTTTACCCATGTTTTTTGCCCAATGGCAATTCCAAGGTTGTCCCCTTGAAACCTTGAAACAGCCATTAGGCAAAACATGTCGGGTGAAAACAATCCCCAGCTGACATCGTAGAATAGCGTGCACAGATAAGTACTTTTTAAGCATATTTAAAACTGGAAACTTTTGAAATTATTTAGTATTTAAATAAAATGCATAAATAAAATGTATGAATAAAGCATATAAACAAAGCATATACACAAAGGCCCTGATTCTCCAAAGTGCATCCCGATTTTAGGCAGCTGTAGGCATCCTACAGCTGTCTAATCCGCCAATCGGGATGCACGTTTTAAAAAAAAAAAAATGCTCCCCAGGCAAGCCTGAAGGCGCCTCCGGGAGCCTAGGGAGACCCGCAAGATGCCTAAGCTCGTCTAAGGGCCTTAGGCGGGCCTTAGGCTGAACCTAGGCGGCCCTACGCGTCTCCCTAGTAGAGGAGAAGCTTAAAATGTAGGCCAGCAAAATGCTGTCCTACATTGTAAGTAGATGCGGCCGCTATACTTATCGCGGCAAGGGATCTCTCTGCCGCTATAAGTATAGCGGGCCGCGGCCCCCTGACCAGGAGGGTGCCCAAACTCTCTGCCCGAAGACGCACCCCCCCCAACACTACCGACCCCCCCCCCCGACATTACTGATCCCCCCCCCCGACAATATCGATAGCTGGCAGGAGGGTGCCCAATCCCTCCTGCCCGAAGACGCACCCCCCCCCCCCGGCGCTAACAACCCCCAAACCTCCACTCCACCAAACCTGTTCTTAGATGGGTCTTGCACGTCTTGAGCCGGCAGGCACGCCTCGTCGAAATGAAGCGGGCCCGCCCCTTCCCGGCCCATCCCGCCGAAGCCTAAGGCCTGATTGGCCCAGGCTCTAGAAGCCTGGACCAATCAGGCCTTAGGCATAGCGGGTCCGCCCATCCCCACTTAATCTAAGGCCTGATTGGCCAAACAGACCTTAGACTTAATCTAAGGCCTGATTGGCCAATCAGACCTTAGACTTAGGGGGGATGGGCGGACCCGCTATGCCCAAGGCCTGATTGGTCCAGGCTTCTAGAGCCTGGGCCAATCAGGCCTTAGGCTTCGGCGGGATGGGCCGGAAGGGGCGGGCCCACTTCATTTCGACGAGGCGTGCCTGCCGGCTCAAGACGTGCAAGACCCATCTAAGAACAGGTTTGGTGGAGTGGAGGTTTGGGGGTTGTTAGCGCCGGGGGGGGGTGCGTCTTCGGGCAGGAGGGATTGGACACCCTTCTGCCAGCGAAAGATATTGTCGGGGGGGAGATCGGTAATGTCGGGGGGGGGGGGCGGTCGGTAGTGTCGGGGGGGGCGGTCGGTAGTGTGTGTGGGGGAGTGCGTCTTCGGGCAGAGGGTTTGGGCACCCTCCTGGTCAGGGGGCTGCGGCCCGCTATACTTATAGCGGCAGAGAGATCCCTTGCCGCGATAAGTGTAGCGGGCCGTGTCTAATCTAACCCGTTTCTCTAACCCGCGTCTGTAACATGGACGCCGGTTACAGAATCGGGGTTTAGTATAGGCCGATTCTGAATAGGACACCTCTCCCGAGGGTCCTATACAGAATCAGGGCCTAGGTGTCTTGCGGGCCTCGCCTTCAATATAGGCGGCCTGCCTGGGGAGCATTTTTTTAAAAAAACGTGCATCCCGATTGGCTGATTAGACAGCTGTAGGACGCCTACAGCTGCCTAAAATCGGGACGCACTTTTAGAGAATCAGGCCCAAAAAGCTCATAAAATTGGATTAGTGCTAAGTAACGATTAAACTTGTGAAATCATTGCCTAAGTGGTGTACATATTTCTGTTGGTTAAAAGTGATCAAAATATGGAAGGCGCATCTGATGACCTAATAGAAGAGCTTATATTGAAGTTATAGATGGTTTATATTGCCTCACTTTTATTCATATTTCTTGCATACTTGTATTGTGGCACCTTTGGGTCCTACGAGCAAACCTGTCCTTCCTCTGCCTGCCTTACAAACATACATGCAATCACACAGTATAAATACCAGTCCAGATACTGCTCTGTCTCAGGGTGTTTTTCCATAAACTGTCAAATCAAGTTATGCAAACTTTACCACTTTCTCTCAATTCTAATTTAAACAATCTACAAACAGGATTTTAACTTACATCCTAGCCAAAACAAGAAATAAAAAAAAAACAAAAAACAAAACAACCAATAACCTATGTCTCCCCATCATAAAACCTGAGATTTGAGTCATCAATTAGCTACTCTTACAATAAAAAAAAGAAGCCTCGCGGTTGAATTAGAACTAAAAGGACTTAAAAATATTTTCTGATTCAACACTTTTCAGCTATTTATATGCATCCATTTTTTTATTGATTTTTTTAAAGCAGCCTGTGCTTCTAAATAGATAATTTCAGCAGTACAGTGACAGCCTCATAGCTGACACAGCAGCCTGGCTGTGCTCAGCAGAAGACAGGATCACAAGAAAACCGATGGCTGCTGTTTGCTTGTGATGGCCTGAGATATGTATTTCTTTCTTTTTTCTTAAATTATATTACTTGTTTTTTAATTAACTACACTTTTCAAAGTATAAAACACCGATAATCAGATTGGCCAAAGCCAAGGATATGAAGGGAGAATGAATTACAGAAAAAAAGTTGCTTCTACCTTCATTAATACAATTCAATAAAACAAATCTGATCCATAAGCTTAACATATACTAACTTCCCTGCTCAGAGGGTAAACAATTAATGGATAGATTGCTAAAAATCACACACTCCAAAACACTGAAGACCATACTTTTCAAATTAATGCAATATCATTTCACTCTCCTTTACCCTTTTTGTGCTAAATTGATAAAGTGCTGCTTGTTCTTACACACGCATTTTGATCTTGGTTTTTAGTACAGCCACAGAAATACCTTTGCATATTTTTCTGCAGAGAGCTTTCCCACTGGGGGCTTAATCTTTTGTCCTGCTTATATGTCTTGGCCCCACAAGTTGGTAATGACCTCAAGGGATGTGATGTAGGAGAAAATAAAGGTAAATATGGGAAAAGGCCAGGAGGAACAGCATTCAGTATTTCTTCTAACAGCTTGCTCTTTCAGCTTTGTCTGCCCTTACGTATTGCAGTATTAAACATAGTATACAGTGCAAGAATATCTGATTTCATAAAATGTGAAATCCAATTCTTTCCCAAATTCCTTCATATCTGGCATACTTAAGACATGTGCACACACACACAAACAACAATTGAGCCCTATAGGGTGGTAACTAATGCTCTGCACTGCTAAGCCAACCTGAACTTAGGATTTTGTTTCTTGGAGCACTGCTGAGGCAGCATTTTAAAGGCTAATATCAAAGCTGTGAACAGCTTTGCAAATGCAATGTTAAAAAATGGAAAATCCCAAGTTTAATAATGAATAATTTTGTATGGACACTATTTTTTAAATTGTTATCTGCCTAGTATCTATTGTGAGAATAGTGTGGAATATAAATAAATAAGAATAGAATACTAAAGTTGAGTGTGCAAATCTGTGCATATTCTGATTTGCTTGCACAACTTAGTTAATAAGCCAATCTGCACGGATAATTGCCAATTAACAAGCAATTATTGGCACTAAAGCACAGTTACTTGTAACAGGTGTTATCCGAAGACAGCAGGCAGATAGTCTCACATGTGGGCATCCATGGAGCCTTGTAAGGACATTGCAAAAGTGTACTGTTATTTTAAAAGCCTGAAAAGTCTCAAGACTGCCCATACTGCGCACACACCGGTGCCTTCCTGCCAGACATCAGCTCATGGGACCATCAGTTCAGTAAAAAAGCTAAGAAGCCAACTAGAGCTCAGATAACAACTGTTACAGGCAAGTAACTATGCTCTATCCTAGAACAGAACAAGAAGCATATTCTCACCTGTGGGACTCCCTAGCTGCCAGGATCATGATTGTGAGCCTGGTTAGATCAAAAGGGTTGAAGTTGGCATCTAAATGGAAAATAAATTCTGTAGAACTGCTTGGCCGAACCGACTATCCTTTCTTGGCTGAACTGACTAGCCCTTCTGGAATGATTGTCCAAGCAATAGTGGGATGTGAATGTATGAATTGAGGACCAGGTGGCTACTTTACAGAAGAAAGGAGACCTTCTGGTAGATATGAATCAGACTGTCAAGTCTCTGCTATGGTAGAAAGGCACAAAGTTTGAGTAGTGTCTAGAAGTGCCTCAATGAACTCTGGATTTTGAGAAGTCTGTAGATGGGATTTCTGATAATTGATTGCAAATCCTAGAAGTTCTAACAACTTAATTGTTGTATTCATGGCATGATGAGCTTGATGAGGTTTTGGGGCTTTGATCAACTAGTCATCTAGATTAGGGAACACATGGAAAGCACAAGAGCAAAGGGTTGCAGCCACTACGACTAAGCATTTCATGAATACTCTGGGTGCAGAAGCCAGTCCAAATGGTTATACTTTGTACTGGAAGTGGTGTGTTCCCACTCGAAAGTGAAGATATTTCCAATGGGCAGGAAGGATGGGAATATGTGTGTAGGTTTCTTTGAGATCTAGAGAGCAGAGCCAGTCATTCTTCTCTAACAGAGGTAAAAGGGTTCCCAGGGAGAGCATTCAATTTTTTTCCTTCACTAAGTATTTGTTGAGCGCACAGAGGTCCAGAATTGGATGGAGACCTCTGGTCTTTTTTGGTACAAGGAAATACCTTGAGTAGAACCCTCAGCCTCTCTCCTGCAGAGGCACTTGTTCAATGGCACTGAGCTGGTGGAGGGCTGAGAGATCCTGGTTAAGGAGGGTGATCTGATGGGAGGTGAAAGAAGGCATTCTTGGAGGATGGTTTGAAGGTCTTTTATGTAGACGAAGGGCATAACTATCTCACTACTTGGAGGACCCAACATTGGTAGAAGTGAGTGAGAGTTTGAGGAATAGGCTGTATGATGCTGGCTAGGTTCTCTTGGATGAAGTCAAAAAGACTGCTGAGATTTTTGTTGAGTTTGGGTCTGGGATTTCTGTGGCTTTTGTTGTCTTGGGTGTCTCTATGGAGAAGCTGTAGAAGACAGATGGTGGTACATACCTGTGTTTGGGAAAACAAGAAAATTTAGGATTATAAAAACGATTGGAAGGTTGAGGTTTCAAAGACTTTGAAGATGATAATATAGCCATCATGTCATCATGCTTCTTTATTTTTTGGTTGGATTCTTCAATCTTATCCCCAAATAATTCATCTCCCAGACATGGTATATTGGCTAAACGCTGTTGAACATTAGCATCTAGGTCAGACACCCGTAGCCATGCTTATCTTCTCATAGCAATGGAAACTGCTGATGCTTGTGAGGTGACATCAAAGACAGAGTGTACCATGCATTTTCTTGTATCTAAAAGATTATTGGACAGATGTTGAAAAGTATTCAGTTGGTCCTCAGGAATATATTGCTCATGTGATAACTTTGAACCAGAGACTTCATGTAAAATGTCATGTAAAAATTATAACAGGATTCTACTGGCCAACATAGTACTGTATTTTGAAAAACATACACCCTTATTTATCTAGGGTTCTACCCTCTTTGCCAGGAGGAGTGCTGGCCTTCTTCAGTGCTGATTCTACGAGAAGAGACTGGTGCTATAGTTGGGCAGGATTGGACGCTATACAAAGTGTCCAACTTGGGGCCAATGGAACTAGAAGGGGTGCTTCCCAGTTCTTAAACATACCATCCTTCATTAAATTGTGGAAAGGAAGTTTTAAACAACGTTTTAGTGGCTCTTTGTAGTCTACAGCATCAAAGAGTTCTGCTCTAGGCTCAGACTCTGACTCCGATTCTGTCTTTATTGGCAGAGATTGTCCCATCTGCCTAATGAATTATGTGAAGGAGAGACTCTCAGGAAGTGACCTTCTGTGAGGAGGAGGTAAAGATGAATCTAATGGAATTCTATAAGATTCTTCAGCAGAGAGGTCAGGAGTCAGAACAGGAATGGCGAGATAAAGTTGAGTCTTAGTCCTCGATATGTTGTCTTAGTGATGAGCTTGTCGAGAATGACATCGAGTTGAGTGTCAAGGCATGCGTTGAGGTGAGTGTTCATGAGAGTATCAAGTATGATGTCAAGGAGAACATCGAGAGTCACTGAGATGTTCTGTAATGTCTATCTGATGAGTGTCTGGATTGAGATGAGGAACTGTGATGCCTCGATGATGCAGCTCTCCTGGACCTAGAGCGCCAGTGACAGAGTGCGAGATCTAGCTTTGGATGATACCTCTGAGCATTGCTTGGACTGGGTTGGCACTAGATATTTAGCACTGGATGCATTGTGGCAGGTACTTGCACCGCATGGGACTGTAACATACCAGTCAACTCCCTCTGAATCAACTCTCATATTTGGTCCTGTAAGGATGGCACTGGTACCTTGGTAGTCATTGGTACAGATAGTGCAGGATACATCAGATGCCAAGGCTTTGATCTTGATGACAAGGCCTCAAAGGTGACAACACTTGAAGAGATGGTGATTTTGCTTTGGTGCATTGATGCTTGGAATGTGCTGATTATGTAGACGCTTGGGAGGATGGCAAAATATGCTTGGATGGGGAGGAGCGTTTATGCTTCTGATTCCCCCGATGGAGGCAACACCGATGATGCAGATGTTGAACGAGATGTCGATGCCTGAGCTGATAACCCTTAAGTAACTTCTTCAGTTTAGAGCAGAACAGGCAAGA
The DNA here is from genome assembly GCF_902459505.1 of Geotrypetes seraphini. Classification (NCBI taxonomy): domain Eukaryota; kingdom Metazoa; phylum Chordata; class Amphibia; order Gymnophiona; family Dermophiidae; genus Geotrypetes; species Geotrypetes seraphini. The sequence goes on along the minus strand of NC_047090.1, from coordinate 19,977,227 downwards.
ATCAGGCCAGTGTTGAGGAACTAGGCACTGGATACACCAGTTGTGTGGGTCAGTAACCGAAATGGTCCTGTTGCACCGAGTGCACTGCTTGCAGCTACTGGAAGCCTTGGACTGAGGGGAAACCGCTGATGCAAAATCAAAGGACTTAATTGTCTGGGTAGGTCGAGTAGATTTAATATTGAAAAAAGGGTCAATGCTCCTGGCTTGAAAACAGGCTGAGGTGTGTCCAAAGGCCCCAAATAAAAAATAAAAATAAAAAAATCGGTAAAAATTTGAAAAGATTTACCAAAATCAAGGAAAAAGAAAATGAAATAAGATACAAAATGAATGGGATAGCACTACAAGGAAGAATTTGAAACGCTGGAAAAAATACAGCTTCTTAGCTCCACAGAAAAGTGAGAAATGATGGTCCCATGAGCCAACACTGAGCAGGAAGGCACCAGCGTATCCATGGTATGGACGGTCTTGAGACTTTTCAGTCTTTTACAGTATACTTTTGCACTGTCCATACAGGCTCTGTGGATGATGTTACCCATATGTCAGAATATGGCGCCTGTTTGTCCTAGAATGATTAGAATTTATGCGCACAACTTTTTAAGCGTATTCTATGAAGTGGTGCGCATAAATTCTAGTTTGTGGATCTCAAAAGCTAATATGTGCCAAGTGCTAGATTCAATAAATGGTACCCTAAGTTAGGCTCTGTGTGGAGCACCTTTTACAGAATGCTAGTTTAGTCTACATTTTTTGACCCTAAGTGTGGGCATGAGCACTTACACCTGCCAAACGCTTGTGTAAATGCTGGCGTTCGACTCATGGAAGTTAAGTGCACAAATTAGGTATTTTATAACATCACAACTAATTTCTGGGAATGCCCTGACCCAGCCATGCCCCTCCCATTGCCACACCCCCTTTGGAGCTGCATGCTATGAAATTTAAGCACACAAAGGGCTAGATTCACGAACCTGCCCGATCTGTGTCCGATCCAGGCAGGTCCGATGGATTCTGCAACTTCCAATATGCAGATGGGGGCGATCGGAGGAACGCCCCCATCTGCCGGCACAGATCGCTGGTGTGCGATCCCGACGCATGCGCAGACCATGGTTTGCGCATGCCCGTCCGAGCTGTGACTTTTCTTTTTTTCTTAACTTTTTACTTTTTTTAGCACAGTGAGCCCGTGGATTTAACCCGCTTTAAACTCGTGAGTTAAAACCATGGGCTCGCAATGTGGGGAAGGGCAGGAGAGATTCGGGGTGGCAGGCATGAGAGATCCGGGGACGAGCAGGTCGGTGATTCGGGAGAGAGCAGGGCGGAGATTCGGGGCAGAACAGGCAGGAGAGATCGGGGAAGAGCAGGGTAGTGATTCGGGGCAGAGCAGGCAGGGGAGATTGGGGAAGAGCATTGGAGCGGCAGGCAGGAAAGATTTGGGGCAGCAGAGAGCAGGGCTTCAATGGAGCTGGAGAGTCAGAAAGACGTTTGCGTCTGGTCCCCAGCAGTTGCTTCTTGTGTTGATCGGCCAGCCCAGTTGGTTTTAAAAATTTTGTTGGTGAATCGCGTCCCTGTCTGCTTTGCATGTGTTTCCCCTCATTTGCATGCATGGATTGGAAGCGGATCGCAGAAGAGGTTAGTGAATTGGGCCAGAGAGAAATCTGCTCGCAAAGGGGTCGCAAACCGATCGGTACATGATCGGTTTGTTTTGTGAATCTAGCTCAAAGGGTGTAGTGCAGATCTAATATTACAATATTGCAAAGTGCTTGTTAATTGATATAATTGACTAATATAGCACCTAATTGACTAATTAGTTTACATGTAGATCTGGATCCATGACCTATGCAGAATTCAGGGGCAAGTGTGTGCATAAGATATAGAATAACATCACTTATGTGGATTAGAGATGCCAAAACTGGCAGTAATGTGGGTTAAGTGCAAGGCTATATTCTATAACATATGCACCAAAGTTCCTTAGCATGCACCTACAAGGGGTGGGGATGGGGAGTATATATGTGGGAGGCCACGGACATGTTTCCAAGTAACATGCAACTTATAGAATACTATCAGTTGCATGTGTTACATGGTGCACTTAGATGCACCAACCTACACCAGTTATTGGCCATCTTAAGTAGGCGTACCTATATTATGACAGGCCAACACACCTTTGTGCCAGTAATCTAACAGCTTAGGCATTCCCTGAAGCCATTACAGAATTGCCATTACGCAGTCCCATTGTAGCCATCTTGGTGCCAAGTTATAGAATTGCCTTACTTTTAAATTTTAAATATATGAAATTTTGCATTTGCAGAGTTGTTCATAAAACTGGTGGAAAAGTCATGGGGGGAGGGGGTTATCAACGTACAGTAAAAAGTGAGCTTTTACCACACCTCAGTTTACCATGGAAGATACCAATCTATGTATCAATGTGCTACAGGTTGCTGACTCCTGTGGTAAAGGACTAATGCTGCCAGCAAGCCACCTTGCATATATTTGTTCATCAACCTGGGAGCATCAAGTCACCACGTTGTGAGCCACATCTTAAAAGAGGCCATGATACTGATCATCCAGCACCCACACTCTCCCCTGATCACAAGCCCTCCGCAGACAGCAATAGCACACACATCCCCCATCAAACCTAGAGCTACCAGATTTCATGGAGCCAAAAAACGGACACGTGGCCCCGCCCCAGGCCCATTCCACCCCACTCCTCCCCAAACCTCTTCTCCTCTCTTTCCTCGAACTTAGGGCCGCAACTGGAAGGCCTCCGAGCATGTGCGAATGTGACGTGATGCCATTGCGTCATATCCGCGCATGCTCAGAGGCATTCCATATGCAGCCGCAAGCTCAGTGCTCTTCAAAAACCCAAGCAGCTGTTTTTTCCATCCAGTCACCCAAACAGTCCTCCAAAAAGAGGACATGTCCTGGTTTTCCCAGATGTCTATCCCACACCCACATGCCTATCACACCCACACCCATGGTGACTTAGTTATCAATATGGTCATTTACCGGTAAGTCTCATTAGTATCCTCATTTAACAGGTGTTAAGAGGTAAATAATGCAACTTAAGCGCCCTAATGTAACTTGATAACTACCTCCCCTTAATGATATAAGCTGACAAATCATGCAAATCAGCTTATTATCCATTCTGAATAAGTGAAATTATGAAATAAACATACATAGGGATGTAGTTTCATACATAAACAAAATGCAAACATTTTAGATAGAGCACAGAAATTGGGATCGAGATGTCCAGGTCAGGCGGGCACCATTCTAGTAATATTTTAGAAAAGAATATGCCATTATGCCATATGCCTCTTCTAAAATACAAGCAGGAATGCACATGCATGCACTGGTTATATTCAGCAGGAGCAACCATTTAACATATATAAACATCAGTGGTAACTCATCAACATACATGTCTAAGTGTCGGCATGTACATGCACAAATTGATATTTCAGAACAGGTGTTTAAGTGTCAACATAGATGTTTGTGTGCACCATTTTGGAAGCCTGAAGACCTAAAAGCTCCTAATTTAGTAGAGAGGTCACAATCATTTGGCAGTAAAACAAATTTTGGGGAGGTAGGTAGGGGTGTGTGTGTGGGGGGCTACCTCCCCTAATCTCTCCTGTTCAGTGCTGCTCAAACATTTTTACAAAAATAACATATGTACCCAGAAGCAGTGCAATTGTCAAACATTTGCTAAGCGCTTATTTATAGAATCACGCCTAGCAACACCTAAGCAGACTTAAGCACTGGTAGGCACTGAAAACTTTAGGTGCACTCCCATTTGTGCCAGGGGTTTCCTGGCCTAAATGAGTGTACCTGTTAGGCACCTACCACTGCCTAAGTCAAGCCACGCCCAAACTGCACCCCTAACACTGCCTACTTTCTAGTAGGTGCCTTGGAGTAGACGCCTACCTTGAAGTGGTAGGCACCTACCAGCTAATTAAAAAAAAAAAAAAATTTAATAGTTTTCAATGATGTTTTTCAATTAACTGTGCCAATTAAGCCTAACTGAACAATTAAGTTAAGTGCTAGGCTCCGTTTACAGAATCTGGGCCAGAGTACTGCTATGAGACTAATAATGTACTGCCAACTTCATAGGAAGAACTCAGTTAATCTGCTTTCATAAAATAATTTAATAGGGGTCTCCTAAAAGCTTTCAATATTCCTTTCTAGCACATCATTGTGGAGGACCTTAACTACACCAAGGGAGAAAATAAAGGCTCTATCTCGGTGGTCTCAAACTCTTTGCAGAGCCACATTTTGGATTCATAGGCACTTGGAGGGCCTCAGAACAAAAATAGTTAATGTCTCATTAAAGAAATGACAATTTTGCATGAGGTAAAACTCTTTCCAGTTTATAAATCTTTCCTTTTGGCTAAGTCTTAATAATAATATAGTCATATTAGACTAATATATTAGCTAATATAGTCATATTAGCTAAAGAGACATAGGATCGAGAAACTGTTTTATTTTACTTTTGCGATTATGATAAACATACCGAGCGCCTCAAAATGGTACCTGGCGGGCCGCATGTGGCCCCTGGGCCGTGAGTTTGAGACCACTGCTCTAACTCCTCTCTTCCCTGTAAACTGGAAACTGCATATGAAGGATATTGTATGTTAATCAGATGCAGAGGATTTAATATAGTACTACTCATTCTACAAAACGGATGAATACAAATTTCTAATGACCAAAAATGTTCTGCTGCAGTTCTATTTCAACAGCAAGTTGTTGTAGCAGTTTTTATAGTCTGGACATTCTCCCTCATAGTAACATAGTAGATGATGGCAGATAAAGACCCGAATTGCCCATGCTAAAGTTTCAGAAATTATAGGAAAATATAAAACAAAATTCTAAGGACATGATGTTAATTCTTGAGGGAGTGTGTGATGCAATGGTTAGAGTTACAGCCTTGGCACCCTGAGGCTGTGGGTTCAAATCCTGCACTGCTCCGGCCAAGTCACTTAATCCCCATTGCCTCAGGTACATTAGAAAGAGCGGGAGCCCTCCAGGACAGTTAGGGAATAATGTTTGAGTACCTGAATAATTTGTAATCCGCCTAGAATTGTAGGATACACAAAATATAAATTATTAAATTAAAATTTTTAAAAAAAAATTACAGAATTTCTAGTAACAGTGTGAAGAAGAAAATGACATAGCTCCCGAAAAGGCAAAAAACAAGAGCAATAATCAATAATTAAATAACTGAAACCAGAATATCACTATGAGGTGTAAGGAGCAGAACATGTTAAAAAGCTTCCAAGTAGCTTTTTGGTCAATTAAGCCTGGCCTAGCTTAGGGAACAACCTAAAAGTTCTCACTCCTTGAGCAGGCAACATTTTAAGACTCTAGTACATAGTAGTTTATCGGTTTTTACTAGAAGGCAAACCAGGCATATCTGAACAGATCCATAATTATCCTTATACAAGTAAATAACTTAGAATGATTCAAACAGCTATGCATTGAGAGTTTCACAATGTTGTCTACCACTCAACCAGATGAGGTCTGATGTATCATGCCAATTTCACTTATAGTCATCATGATTTCTAGTCTTCTCTCAACTATGGACAGGGGAGACAGAGAGGGATAGGTATGGACTGCACAGCTTTATAAAGCCTCTGTCATAAGGCAGAGGCCTATGGTCTTCCATTTTTCCTCAGCCAAGGTGGTAAGGAAGAAAACAAAATGTCATGCTTCAGGGTTCAGGTAGGGAGGAAGAACCTAGTAGATCTGCACAAAGGATCCATTCCTAGCGCAAAAATTAAAATGATAATTGTGGACTAGGCCTGTGTTGTTTTTAAAAAAAAAGCAAACAAAGCAAAAAGACAATGCTCCTTCTTGTATGAAAGCTGAAATCTTGTGCGTAGACAGCTTCATTCAGACTTGATAAGAGTGGACTAGCTGACTACCTAATCACATTGGCTGTTGAGAAAAAAAACAAACCAACTGTAGCCATAAAAGCACTACCTTTATGTTTTGAGGTACTGTTTTATATTTTGCTCTAACCAGTTCTGGCAACTCACCTAAACCTGTCCTTTCAATCAACAGTTTATTATTTACAATACCAAGAGATTTTGTCTTCAGGATCCCACCAGTATGTGTCATTGTGGGGGCAATTGTTTTATAAATTCACTGTCGAACTAAGTGTTCTTCCCACCTCTCCCTTAGGCACTGGCTCAGTCTCAGGGTGAAGGTGCAGTGAAGAATCATGCGATGACTGGTCTGGTGAAGTAATACATCTAAAATTGCATTAAGAAACTGTGTGCTCTGGCATCTAGAAACTTTCCTTCACACCAGCTGAGAATAATGTAAAGTGATGTGCAATGTTATCGCATAGAATTGCTTCATCTAGTAAGGAGAGTATTTGTGAAATATGTTCTTCCACCTGGAGGGTGAAAAGCAACTTTTGTCTCCCCAGTGCAGCTACTACAGTACAAAATACTGTTGACCAATCTCCATTAATTTTCCAATGAAATCATGTTAGCAAAAAGTATCAGAATCATTATTTCAGATTTACTGGGAAGTGTTCTTAAAAACAGGAACAGCGCTTCATTTCTTAAGCTCCGTTCATTTTAATATTTCTCAGGATACTTCAATGATTTCCATACTTCCAGAAAAGCTGGACTGACTACCCACTTTGCCCAGTTCCTCTCGAGACCTTCCTTCTGACATGCTCTCTCCAAATTCCATTTGGCAGCTTCTTCGCTTAAACTGCTTTTCAAAAGAACTTTCTTCATGCCAGCTGCGCCTGGAATCACCTCTGTCACTAGCCTTCTGTCTCCTGCGCACAGCGCAAGTCAAGTCACAACCAGTAGGCAGCTGACTACAGCTGTAAGCAGAGTAAGTGGCATTACTTCCATAAACGGCTGATGCAGAATAGAAATTTGAGGAATCGGTGGTGAAGTACCAGCCATTTGTCAGGGAGGCAGCTGATGTTTGAGGAGCTAAAATGTCCGAGTGCCAGCCCTTCAAGCCCATACCTGCAGTAGACTTAGCCAAATGCTGCTGGCTGGAGGAAAGCCCAAATACAAAGTTGGTTTTATAGTTATCTTCCATACTTCCACTCCGATGAAGTGGGTATAACAATGGCCTCTGCGTTGGGTTGCTGCTTCTTCCCATGTGCTGCCGACTGCTTTTCTTATCTGTTTGACAAGAACTTAGAGGCTTCTCAGGAGCACTTGCTTCCTCTTTATCAGGACTGGGTTCTGGTGACTGCTCTGAAACTTCCTGAACTGGGGAGAACTGACATAACTTATTACTGTTCTCTACAGCAGTGGTAGACTTATAGAACTCAAAATTGTCCTCTGAGGAAGTTAAACCTGTCACATAATGGTTGCTTGTAGAATAAGGTATAGATTTGATATCCAAAGAAAAAGAGCGTTTAAGCCTACTGTTGTCTTCTAGCCTTTCACCTGAGGACATATGGAGTCCATTGAAGTCTTGGAGTAACTGAGACTCTTCAAGAGATGTTGGATGGGTTGTGAATGGGAGGCCTACAGAGAACACAGACTTCTGCTCTATAGTCTCAGAGGTAGAGTTCGCACAAAGCAAATTTATAGATGAGCTACTGCTTTGCCTGCACTCTGGGACAGTCCCATGTTCACTAGCTTTTTCTAAGTGAAGAAGTTTCAGCTTGCTGATTGGCACAGTTTGCCCTGCCTGGGTCTTGATTCTCTTTTCAAAATCCAGAAGCTGGCCCAGAAAATTGAAGTTGGGAGAGATGGTTGGTCTTTTTTCTTTCACAAATCTGTTTAAAAAAAAAACAACCCAAAAAGCAACTTAAATAGATATAGAAATGAAACATAAAACTTCTCATGCAGTAAAGTTTCTAAACACATGCATTAAGAATGACAGTTTCCTTAATATATGCACTTCATATCACTAAATCATTGAATCATCTAAGGTGAAACTGTTAGTTCACCCTTTCTCCCTTGTATCCAAAGGAAAGTGTAACGTTTGTTTTCAGACCCTCAGAGACGCCACCAGAAGATCACATTATCATATCCTCTGGCTTTATGCACCTGATCCTCATCGGGTCAATATATAGTGTGTGTCCATCTCAAATTTTTATCTATTTTTGACTTTTTTTAATTTTAGTTCATTCTAAAACAATAAATAGTCTTTTAACAGACTCAGATTAGGTGGTCATATCGTGGATAAAGAATTGGTACTAAAAAGGGATAGTAGCCCTGAAGAAACCCCCTCTACGGGTGAAACATGTTGGCTCTTTAATCCCTTGCTAACCAACAACCACCAGTGAAGCTAAGTATTTAATCTACATAACAATATTCTTTAAAACTATTTATTGTTTTAGAATGAACTAAAATTAAAAAAAGTCAAAAATAGATAAAAATTAGAGATGGATACACACTATATATTGACCAGATGAGGATCAGGTGCGTAAAGCCAGAGGATATGATAATGTGATCTTCTGGTGGCGTCTCTGAGGGTCTGAAAACAAACGTTACACTTTCCTTTGGATACAAGGGAGAAAGGGTGAACTAACAGTTTCACCTTAGATGATTCAGTGATATTTCCTTGTAAAAATAACAGATTTGTATACTAGCCAGATATATCAAAAAACTTCATATCACTAAAGCACTCAACTTCATTTTAAAAGAGAAGATAAAGGCACCCTGTGACAAAATGTAAGTTTTTTGTTGTTTTTTTTTTGGGGGGGGAGTTTGGGGGGAGGAGGGATGGCTTGAGGGGAATTAATTAAAAATGATAATTTTGCCTTTGCAGTTTCTAATTACTCATTTGGGAACTAGTTAAAATGAAAGCTTGCCTTCACTGAGATACATACTTTAAGCTAGAGAATGACACGGGGACAAATTTTTCCCTTTCCCTGCAGGAACTCATTTTCCCATCCTGTCGAGTTGTTTTCCTGTCCCTGCCCCGCTCCTACAAGCTCTATCCTCATCTGTACAAGCTTCAAACACTTTAAAATCAAAAGTGTTCGAGGCGTTTAAGGCAGAGCTTACAGGAATGGGGCAGGGACAAGGACAAAACTCGCAGGGACGGAACAGGAAAATGGAGTTTCTGCAGGGATGGGAAAAAATTTGTCCCCATGTCATTCTCTACTATGAGCCTCTAGTCACAACTACTTTTGTTCATATTTTTAAACTCTAAATTTGTCACAGTCAGTCATCATAGAAAATCTATGTGTCACAGATCATGGTTCCCTTCAGAATCTAGCAGGTATGCACCCAGTCTGACCAGCAAGGGTGGGTTGCTGAATGATAGCTGGGACTTCTTTCCTTCCTTTCCAAGAGCTTAGGATATTGGTTTTGCAGCATCCCCATCCTTGGCCAGCTTAAGGAGCAGAATCTGGCTTCGGAAAAAGCTCAAATTTCTTTTCTTTTTTTTTAATTTTGGAAAAAGCTCAAATTTGATAGCAGCCTGCAGCTCTACCACTAAACCACTGGGCCTAAAAAACTATTTACATCTCTTACACGTCTGCAGGATCTCAGTAACTAAAGCAAGGTTCAATCCATCACATTGTGGGGCTCCTAAAAATCTAACATATAATTATCTTGAATGACTATTTTATCAGTGAAGTAATTTAAACTAGGCTCTGCAGTCATACTTACAGTATGAAGGCCCTGATTCTATAAATGGCATATAACTGCTAGGCACTGTTGAGCAGAATTGGCAATCATATACTAGGTGCCTTTTATAGAACCACACCTAGCGGCAGTCAGACACCTGTAGGCGTTGAATCTTTAGATGAACTGCCATTTTGGTGGGAGTCTCTGTGTCACGTCTTTATAATAGAACGTATTATGGCTATACAACAGGGGCATTATAAGAAGTTTCTGGATATTTGGGAGCCATTGACAAAATTTTGCAAAGAGTGATTGTTGAATTTGGCCCTTGATCATGTACGTCCAGGGTGGGTAGGTGGGGGGGCTGGAAAATATTTTTAATTTTTAATTTGAGTGCAATTTTTGAATATGAAGATGGGGAGGTGAAATATGTATTTGTCATGGATTACAATTTTGATTGAATTTAGGTGCTATTATAGTGTAATATGATTGTATAATATTGTTGCACTTATTTTTGGCTTCAAAATGAATAAAGATATAAAAAATAAAATAAAAGATGAACTGCCATTTAGGCCAGGGTTTTCTTGGCCTAAATGAGGGCACATAGAACAAATTATGCCCCTCCGAATCTGACCCTAACCACACCTTCTAGCTGATAGCTATCTACCTGAAAGTGGTAAGCACCTACAGAGTTGGGCACCTACCAGCTAATTCATTTTTTAATTGGCTTTTTTAAAAATAACAATTAGGCCAATTAAGAAAATTAAGTTAGGTGCCTAGATTGCCTAAGTACACTGATCTAGGTGCCTAACTTCAGGTGTCGTTTATAGAATCTGGGCCAAAATGTGAATGCATACTGTGGGCCTTCTGCTCGCAGGCTCGACTAAATACTTAAATCGCCAGTCTTACAGTTTTCCAGAACTGTCTCCTTAGCAATCCTATTTTCCCTAATTTATAAGTTTTATCATGCAATCACATGTAAGGCTTTTAAACTCCCTGAGTAATGCTTTTTACCTTATTGGTTTCATCTACAGACTACTGGCTCCTCAGTTAAATTTCAGGTAGGGTTCCACTCTAGACTAAATGAAGCTCTTCCTACCCCTTTGCCTTTTTTTTCAGGTTCCTGGCTCCTCCTCTCTCCTCCCACTGACTCGTTAGTTCTCCTCCATCGTACAAATTTTTTTTCCTTTGTTTCCCCTGACTACCACGAACTTGTATTGGAAGTCCCCTCCTCCATCTCTCTTTTTTTCTTAATGGTATGTATACTATAACAATAATTAACACTGTGTATTAGGGATGTGGTATATATAAAATCACTACAACTAATACTACACAGTACGAATGTGCCTACAAATTTTTTGTTGTTGTTGTTGTATATTTGACATCCCTCCCTCTAAAATTTTACTTAATTTCTGGTTAATTTCACACACATTTTAATAAAACATTTTTTTTAAACATACATTAATCAACATAATATATGTCAATTTGTAGGCTAAGGTACATTAATGATTTAGCAAGCTGCAGTGGTGAGTGCTGTGTGCCAAATGCACTGAAGCCCATTCAATCCCATTTACTGCTTCGGCCCAAGCTATTTGGCTTGATAAAAGACACCTGCACTCTAATCAATGCCTAACTTTGGAATCTGCGTGCAACTTTTTTTAAAAAAATTGGCTTAATTGGCATGGTAATTGACCACGCCAGCTTTCGGTCAATCAAAAAAAATTAAATTACCAATTAAGAGTTTTGCATGGAACTCTTAAGGCGCCTAGCGACACCTAAGTCAAGGCACATAACGATGCCTATCTGAAAAGTAAGCATGGTTAGGGGTGGAGAATAGGTATGGTAAACTTAGGTGCCGGTATATTAGGCCAGATAAAATCTGACATAAATGTACCGGCATCTACCTCTACAGTGCTTAGGCCGCTTAGGCGCTGGCGTGTTTCTATAAGCAGTGCCTAGCAGTTGACTGACAACCATGTGGAGCAGCACCTACAACGTAGGCACGCTTAAGCGCTTGTTTATAGAGTCTGGCCCTTAGTGCATACTAAATTTAAGGGGCCCTTTTAATAAGCTGCACTAATAAGTAGCCAAGTGCTAATTTCCCAATTAGAACATGGCCATTACTGCCACCTATTTTGTAGGCAAGAACTCCTGTGCTAAATTGGTCAGCGCACAGAGATTTACCTGCACTAACTGATTAGCATAGGGCATGCCTACTCTCTGCCTCCAAATGTGTGTCCCCCCCCCCCCGGCACCAAAAAATACAATTTATTTTTTAGCTCTTGGGTAGTGTCTTTATAACTTGCAGTAAGCACGCATTCATTTTTACCACAGCTTAGTAAAATGACCCCCAAATGCGTACTAATGTACGTACATGGGCATAGCCATCGGGGTGTACGGGGGTGCAGTTCCATCCCCCTCTAACCATCCAAAAATGAATGCAATGCTAAATGCTTACAGTCAGCCCCATCAGGGTCTTTCCTCTGCCACATCACTTCTGACGTGGCAGAGGAAAAGCTCTGGTGAGGCTGGTCAAAATCAGCCTGTTTAAAGCATTTCTTCTGCTGGCCAGCTGCCGTTGCTGTTTTGGGAGGGCCCGTGGGTAAGAAATACCAGTTCCACATGGGGAGGGGGGTTGACTGGAAGCGAGACTCTCACAGGGGAGGGAGTTGTTGGGTCAGGAGCAAGATGGCAGGGAGATGCCATGGGAGGTTGGGGGGTCAGAAAGAGAGATGACAAACCCACAGAAAGTGCAGGGGAGGGAGAGGGGGGAAGGGAAGGGGACAGATAGTGAACCGCAATTGGGGGGGGGGGGGCAGGAGACAGAGATGGATGCTGGACTCATAAGAAAGTGACCCAGACTAGAAAGGAGGTTGGGAGGGGAGGAAGAGATGCAAGTGAGAGAAGTGGTGGGGTAGGTGTGAGGAGACATGGATGCTTCTATGCTCTGAAAACTTATATAAAAATTAGTGCTTTCAGCTTCCAATATTCAATTTCAGTCTTCCCGTCAGTCAGTCTAAAATCAACTTTGTGAAATGACTTACAGCAGTTTAGTGTAATTACTAGATTTTTGGCATTGTAAGTGAAACGATGGATATAAGGAAATTTTTTGGAGGTAAGTTTTTAAATCTTGTTGTCTGTAACATCATTTTTAGATAGCTTTGAAACATATTAGATTTTATTTAGGCCTAATTGAAATGAACAAAGTGAATTTCTATCAGTTAACTGGATTCAATTGAATAATTAATTTTGTTATTTTATAATTCAGCAATGAAGAGGAAGATCGTTTGCACCCCCTGGCTCAAATCCTGGCTACGCCCATGTGTATGTATATCCCTAATAAAAATGCTTTTATTTCTCCCAATAAATCATAAGAAATACAGTTTTTACAGTCAATATTTAATCAACTGGTTATTATGGGGTTCTCTCTCCTGCCGTATTCTCAATATGACTAACTCTAGATCAGTCACTCTCAGACCTGCCCCAACATACCCCATGGCCAGTCTGGTATTCAGGATATCCACACTGAAGATGCACATGAGGTCTGCCTGCAATGTAGTTAGTACATACAAATCTCTCTCATGCATTTTCATTGTGGATATCTTGAAATCCAGAATGGCTAAAGCAGGGCTGCCCAAGTCCGGTCCTCGAGATCTACTGGCAGGCCAGGTTTTCAGGATATCCACAATGAATATGCATGAGAGAGATTTGCATACCAAGAAGGCAATGCAGGCAAATCTTTCTCATGCATATTCATTGTGGATGTCCTGAAAACCTGGTCTGCCAGTAGATCTCGAGGACCGGACTTGGGCAGTCCTGGGCTAGAGGATACTCTGGGACTGACTTGAAAAACACTGTTTTACATAAGATCCATAAAAGTAATTAGCTTCCTCAGTCTCACAAGTCTTCAAAATTTAAGAGGACACCGGTAAACACAAGCTACTGCCTTGCCTGTAGGCTTCATCTAAGGACATATCCATTCTCTTCATGATATAGGCGATGGCGATAGTGGCAGATCGAGAAATTCCAGCAAGACAGTGAACTAACACACGTCCATTGGAGGCTTTTGCTTTCTCTGCATAAGAATGAATGATATAATCACTATCAAAAAGCTCACCAGTTTCAAACATCATTATAGCATCCACAGCCACTATTAAATATCACCCGGACTAACATCCTCCCTCCCCTCCCCCCCCCAAAAAAGCAAAATACACCCCAATTTGTGGCCAGCTTGACTATTCAGTGATGTTGTAGCCTAGATTATCACTGAGCTAAAAACCAAAGAGATGCAGGAGGAATCTGAAAGGACTAAAAGAGTTTTAAAATAAGGAGGCAATTGCTTCTTAGGAAGAAATTTATCAAGATGTGGTAAAAGATTGCCTTTTACCACCACCTGATTCACTGCCAGATTTAGCAATATGCAGGATCTCACTACTGCAGGTTGCTCAATCCAATTTTAATGCACATCAGCCTTATTCCTATGGGAGGACTAGGTCGTATAACCATGGTCCAATGCTTCTGGGCCAGCAGGACAGTGTTCCGCCCAAGGCCCTGCTCACTACCACCTCCCAGGATTCTAGACCCCCTTAACTGGCTACCTTTTGAATGCATTAGTGATCTGTGGACTGAGGGGGGGGGGGGGGGGAGGGCTGCATGCAGGAGCGAGGTCAAGTCTCTCCTGCCCAGTCCAGCACCTTCAGTAAAATGCAAAATTACCATTAGGGGCACAATTTTACTGAGGGCGCTAGACTGGGCAGGATAAACTGGGCCTTGTTGCTGCCCTAAGACTCCCCCTGTACCATTAATGCATTCAACTGTAGTCCAAATGGGAGCAGGCCTTCAAAATAGAGGGGGACCTGGAAATCTTGTGGGGAGGGAGGGGTGGATGGACCCTGCTTTGCCAGCCCCAGCAAAAAGCTGATGTGAATTTAGGGCTCTACACTGCATGTCATATTAGGGCATTTGCATAGTAAGGAGATGCAAAACATGCATTTGCATGTTTTGGATTTCTGGGAGGAGGGGGGGGGTTAAAAGAATTTTTAATATATTTTACAAGACAACTCTTGAATAGCAAAGATAGAAATGATTAATACATTTCTTTAAGGGACCAGTTACATATTTAAAGCAAAATGGATATAAAGGAAAAAAATAAAAGATTTATCCTTCAAGTCAGAGTAGAAAATATGTGGAAATTATTTATACAAATCTGTCTCAAGTCTTCTAAAAAGAGGAGAAAACAAGGCACAATTCCTGAACAAAAAATATTAGCAAGTATACTTTAAAATGGAAGTAACCAAAAGTTATAATTTATTGATGTTTTGGATTTCATTACTGTGTAACTTACAGGTACTTAAATATTGCTACAGTATTTTTAGTCAAGAGGCCTTAGGACTGATGTGAAATCAATTTTTATTGAACAGAGAAATAAAACACAGCAAAAGGTACAGATCTAGCCAAGAATATACAACAACTCCCCCAACTCTCAACCCCCCATTCTCAAACCCCCCAGCCAAATGCAGCCATCAAAAGTAAGGAACAAGACCAAAACTCAGCAAAATAGGCAGAAAATCTACCTTGTGTCATTGGAGAGGCCCAGCCGATAAAGTCCAAAACACCTTGCAAACAAAGCCCTGTACTCTGATGAGCCCTGAGAAGAAAGGGCAGGGCCTCCCGCCTTAGGACTGATTAAGTCGCATTAAGGGCCAAATAACATGACTTAAGGCTAACTCAATTTGATGAATTCCCCCTTAATATTAAGCTCTCCTCTGTGACTGCCTTCTATATCCATTCTACATTTAATATCTGGAAAAGTTCTGTTCATAAAAAGACAAATAGGCTCAATATTCCTATATAAATTAGTCAACTGGAGTCAAACCAAGATTTCTTTTAAAAAATCAAACAAGAAACCCCCAACACCTTTGCCTTTACAATGCTTCCAGAACATGTTATCCCTTTGCTATTTACAATATAAATATTGTCTCTATGCTAATGACATCCAATTCTTGATTAAAGTTAAACATAACATTGATGAAACACTTTCAGAATTAAAATCACAGCTGAACTTGATAGAACTCATACATGAAGCTCAATGTTGCCAAAACCTGTATTCTGCTTTTATCTAATCTCCCTTCTCCTGATATCCCCAAATCCCTTAAGATCAGCAGTTTCAATATTGCAATAGTAGATAAAATGAGTAATCTTCGAGTCATTCTAGATTCCAGTCTATCCATGAATCACCATATCTCGAGAGCTGTCTCTATGATTTTCCATAGGTTAAGGATTGCTAGTCATTTGCTTGAGGTCTTCTTCTTTTCTAACTTTCGCTCAATAGTTCAGGCCTTCGTTTATCCCTGCTTTGACTACTGTTACAGTAATAGCCTTTTAGTAGGAACTTCCAAAAGACATTTGAGAGCCCTGCAAGTTGCTCAGAATGCTTCTGCTAGAATCTTCTCTAATGCAGGTAAATTTGCACATAATTATCCTGGCTCTAATCGACTCCACTGCCTTCTAATTGAACAGAGAATTGTTTTCAAGCTTCTCTACCTGACTTTCAAAGCTCGTCATAACTTGGCCCCCCACCTATTTCCTCTTTGTTGCAGCATGAGCAGCCTACCAGGGCACTACATTCCTCTGAAGATCTTCTGGAAGTTCCTTCCTTTTGATTAGTCTGCCTGGAAACTTACAGAAGGTCTCTCTTCAGTGTTGTGGGACCAAAATTTGGAAAGCTTTGCCTTCTACTCTCCATACTTTGTCCAGCTTTGGTTCTTTTAAGAAGAAGCTTAAAACCATTTTCCTCCGTTCCTATGGGGTCTTCATGAATGTATCCTCCTAAACATAGCCCAAGCCCTCCTGGCCCCGCTGATCCAATCGGGGCAAGAAGGAGCCCAAGCCTTCTTACCCCGCTAGTTGCAACCCTCCCCGATGAAGATTGGGGCAAGAGAGAGCCCAAACTTGCCCCACCAGCTGCGACCCTCCCTGACGAAGACCGGGGCAAGAGGGAGCTCAAGCCCTCTTGCCCCGCCAGCCACGACCCTCCCCGACGAAGATCTGAGCAGGAGAGAGCCCAACCCCTCCTGCCCAGGTGAACCCCCTACCCCCCACCCCCACTAAGATACGGGCAGGAGGGATCACAGGCCCTCCTGCCCTCGACACCCCCCCACAATCGACACCCCTGCTGACCCCTCAACCCCCCCACCTCCAATCCCCCTCCCCATACCTGTAAAAGATGTCCAGACCCAAGCCCGGCCGGCCGGCAGGACAGCCATTCCACGAATGGCTGGCCTTAGGGCCTGATTGGCTCAGGCGCCTCAAACCCGGCCCATGTGTCTAAGGCCCCGCCCACAGGAGGGGCCTAAGGCCACTGGGCTGATTCCGGTTGGCACAGGTGCCTCAGGCCCCACCTGTGGGCGGGGTTTGAGGCACCTAAGGCCAATAAGGTCCTAAGGCCAGCCATTCGTGGGATGGCTGGCCTGCCAGATGGACGGGTTTGGGACCCGTCCATCCGGACATCTTTTACAGGTACGGGAAGGGGGATTGGGGGTGGGGGGGTCGGCGGGGAGCAATCGTGGGAGGGGGGTGCATCGCGGGAATGAGGGCCTGGGATCCCTCCTGTCCGTATCTTAGTGGGGGTGGGGAGGTAGGGGGTTTGCCTGGGCAAGAGGGCTTGGGCTTCCTCTTGCCCCGATCTTCGTCAAGGAAGGTCGCGGCTGGCGGGGCAAGAGGGCTTGGGCTCCCTCTTGCCCCGGTAGGATTGGCGGGGCCAGGGGGGCTTGGGCTCTCTCCTGCCCGGATCGAGTCGCGGGGGAGGACTGATCGCTGCAGGAGAGATGGCTTATCTCTCCTGCTGTGATGGTGATCACCCACTCCCCTCCGAACTGCGGCACTTCGGGGTGAGGATCGCCGGCAGGGGAGATGCCCTTCTGCGATGCTCACCCCGAAATACTGCGGTTCGGAGGGGGATGGGCGATCACCATAGCGGCAGGAGAGATTAGCCATCTCTCCTGCAGCGATGGTTGCAGTAGGCTGTAGGCAGGTTGCTGGGGCCGCTGAGCTGCAGCGATCAGCTCAGCGGGCTCTTTTTCCTGTTTTGACTTGGTCTAAGTCAAAACGTATAAGTGCCGAATAGACAACCTGCCTAAACTTTTGGTTATACCTGCTGTACGCCTATGTCTAAGTCGGCCCACCTCCTGCCCTTTCCCCTCCTCTAAAAACGCCTCTTTTCGCTCTATGCGTTTAGAGGCAGGGGACAGGCCTAAGCTGGTTTTAGATACATCTAAAACCAGCTTTGATTATGGGTACTTGGATGATCAGGCTTTTTGATCGTCCAAGTACCCATTTAGGCCACTTTTTAGATGGTTTTTTTTTTGTTTTTTTTTAAATTATGAGCCCCATAGAGTTTCATGAAGAAATTAATTTTTCATTGTTGAAAAAACATTTCTAGAATGTTCCCTTTTATTTATCTGCTTTTGGGATGCTCCAAACCTGAAGGCTGAGAAATACAAAAGGGTCCTTTTTACTAAGCTGCATTAACCCCCCTCCTTTACAAAGCGGTGCTAGCGTTTTTAGCACCGGCCGCTGTGTTAACAGCTCTGATGCTCATAGAATTCCTATGAGCGCCCAAGCTGTTACCGCCACGGCCGGCGCTAAAAACGCTAGCGTGGTTTTGTAAAGGAGGGTGATAAGTGCTAACACATGCCTAACACAGTTTAAAATGGAATACCACAGGATGCACTCGGACATCCTATGGTAATTTCCAAATGTGAGCACGCTAACTATGCACTAAAAATATTTCTATTTTTTGGAGGGGACGTAGCAGGGGCAAAGTGGCATTCTTGTGCTGACCAGTTAGTTAATTTACATTACCATATGCTAACTGGTTAGTGCATGGATATCGCGTGTGCCCTTACCAACTACTACATGGGTAGTGGTACGTACTCACATGGTAATTTCCAAAAACGGGTTCTTGCTAATGACAACATTAGCATATAGCCAGTAATACAAAAAAAAAAAAAATTGGCTATTTTACAGCTGTGGTAAAAATAGTGTGCAGGAAAGACCCATGTAATGATGCACTATAAGGCCATTTTCTACCACATTCTTTGTAAAAAGGCCCCAAAGATAAATATGCCTGGGCTGGCAACAAAACAAAAAAATAAGCATAAAGAGAAACCGCCCCCCAAAACAGTTTACCTATGAAATCTACAGATTTATCCAGCCAAGGCAGAATTTTCTCACAGAAACTGTCATTTACAGGCACTCTCAAGAAATGAGACTCTGGGATGAAGTCAGGCTTTGGACAAGTGTTGCTGGCATTCAAAACATAGGCAATATCGTTCTGCTGTATCAGCTCCTGTAGGAGGAAAGTGAGAAAAGGAAGGATAAAGAAAGCTAATGTGTTGTGCACAACATGCTAACAGGATATGAAATGCAGAAATATCTTGTGCATAAGTTCAGCCATTCTGCTGCATCGGGAGATCATGAAAAACTGCAAAAATAAGACCACAGACCTGATACATTATTGTTCCTCGACGACAAACAGTCCGTGTAAATTCTCCAAGTGAAAGACACTAAAGTATGTCCAATAACTTATTTGGAGACATGGCTCCCGAAAGATACTAAGGATGTGTGCTCATTAATGCGCATTCGGTTGCATGCTCTATCAAATTTAGCACACACTACAGTAATTTAAAATCTATAAACGAATGGGCATTAAGTCGATTAGTGCATTTTGATTACCGGTACTTGCTATCAACTCAAAGCCGACTCTTGAGCTTTTCTCCAGGATATCCTGTCCAATTGTGGGCAGAGGCTCTTTAACGAAGCGTTTTTTGATACATGTTAAAAGTGTGTGAAACGAACCAAATAAAAAACACTTGAAAAATGGGAAAAATCCAGGGAAACCCCCCCCCCCCCTTTTATGAAGTCTCATTAGGCTTTTTTATCACTGGCCACAGCGGTAAAAGCTCCGATGCTCACAGAATTCCTATGAGCGTTGGAGCTAATACCACTGGGGTCAGCGAGAAAAAAAGCCTAACACGGCTTCATAAAAGGGAGCCTACATTTTTTTTTGTGCAGCAGACAAGACAGCAAACTGCTGCCTTGAGAAGCAAATGACCCAGCATTGTGCAGCAGATGAGACAGCAGACTGCTGTCCTGTGTCACCCGAGCCGAGAGAATTCATGTCACACTACACATAAACAAGAGAATGCTGCTATATGCTGCACAGGGGAGAAGAGAATGGTGCCCTATGGAGCAATAATGAGACAAGTGAATGCAACCATAGGCAGCACCTGAGAGCATGCTGACCTGTCATACCATATAGAATGGCACATATGTTCTGTGTAAATTGCCCTGAGCAGAAAAACCCTGAAAGCCTTCATAGCCCAGTACCTAAAAGATGGAAGTGGCAACATTGCGCAGCCTGCCCACTGCGTCATTCCTGCAGCAGAAGGTAAAAACAGTCATGAGAAACAGACCTATAAGGCAGCCTGCCATTCTCAGATTTAAAACAAACTAGAGAAATATTTCTTTACACAATGTGTAATTAAACTCTGGAATTAATTGCCAGAGAATATGGTGAAATCAGTTAGCTTAGCAGGGATTAAAAAAGGCTTGGACAATTTCCTAAAAGAGAAGTCCACAGTAGAGAATGATATGGGGACAAATTTGTCCGTGTCTCCGCAAGTTTTGTTCCTGTCCCATTCCTATAAACTCTGCCTTAACCGCACAAGCCTCCAAAACACTTATGATTTTAAAGTGTTTGAGGCTTGTGCAGATGAAGACAGAGCTTGCAGGAATGGGGCAGGGACAGGAAAAGAACTCGCTGGGATGGAATGGGAAAATGAGTTCCCGTGGGGATGGGAAAAATTTGTCCTCATATCATTCTCTAGTCCATAGGCCATTATTGAGATGGCTTGGGGAAATCCACTGCTTATTGCTAAGATAAGAAGCATAAAATCTGTTTTACCACCTGGGATTTAGCCTGGTACTTGGGACCTGGGTTGGCCACTGTTGGAAACAGGATACTGGGCTTGATGGACCTCAGTCTGTCCCAGTATGGCAATTCTTATATGAGCCAAGTATAGGACAATCAAGCCATTGTGACATCATTGATGAGAGTGACTCTTAGGCATCGGTGGAATGAGGCATTATGACATCACAATCTCAGCTCCAGAATGTTTATACTCTTTGGGTTTCTGACAGGTACTTGGGACCTGAGTTGGCCACTGTTGGAAACAGGATACTGGGCTTGATGGACCTCAGTCTGTCCCAGTAGGACAATCAAGCCATTGTGACATCATTGATGAGGGTGACTCTTAGGCATCGGTGGAATGAGGCATTATGACATCACAATCTCAGCTCCAGAATGTTTATACTCTTTGGGTTTCTGACAGGTACTTGGGACCTGAGTTGGCCACTGTTGGAAACAGGATGCTGGACTTGATGGATTTTCGGTTTGTCCCAGTATGGCAATTCTTATGTTCTCAGAAAAGAGGATGTTATCCCCCTACCGAGAAGCGCTGCAAAGCAATAACAGTACACAAACCAAAAGCAGGGAACCATATCTTTTTTAAAAAATTACTATTACTTTTATTTAAGAAAACCTGAGGACTGAAATGCAACTTCCATGTCCCTCAAGATAACAGTCCACCATACTGTTCTTACCAGAGCTCAAAGGAAAAAAATGGAGACAGACAATGCTCAAGTAGGAAACTACTAGGGCTGTTAGGTGCGAACCACACAACAATGGAGGGAAAGAAAAAAAAAAACAGTACTTCCATAAGTGGCATAAGTGAAAAAGAGCCGCCATGCTGCTACCATAACAAATTCATGTGCAGAGTCCTCCAGCAGAAGAATAAGGAGCTAAACAGTGCAAAATAAACACCGTTAGAATCTCCATGGAGTAATGGCCCAGCATGTCCTGGTTCCCCTTGATCACACCCTTAAGGCTGCTGGGTCTATGAGGCGGCAGCAACAAAATGAAGACTGAAAGTTGCAGAAAACCAAAGTGCCATAAATAAACTTTGAGTGTGCATAATAAAAGATCACTTAGGAAAACTGGTATGAAAGAGTGTCAACAAATTTAAGTTGAATACTTGCTGGTTGAAGAGCCCACATCATGAAGCCTGTTCTTCCCTTTACTTTGCCTCAATTCACTCCTTATGGGGAGATCCAGGGAAGGAGCATAGCTGGGGGAGGGGGTAGCACCCAGCACCCCCGGGTTTCACCCTGGCTCAGCCTGGAACTTCAGAATGAAAAAGGAACAAATCTATCCAGAAGTAACCTCCCTGCTCAACCGATACCAATGAGAAAACTGGACGAGCACCAAGGTTGTGCTACATGACCCAACTACCATCCAATTGGAGACATAGAAAAATACAGAACAGTCCCAGGCTTCATGATACCCCTTACATGGTGAATTACTTAGAACTATTTTTCTCCATCTCCATCCACTGGTAGATGGATACAACCCATTCAAGTGATATGATGAAAAGGAATGGGGGCAAAAGAGAACAAGAATACAGGACAGGTTAAGACAATTTGTCAAAAAGAAAGCATCAGTGTATGGGGAGATAGGGGAAAATGTCCTCAATGGAAGAAGATCCAGTCAAAGAGGAGGCCCACATCTCTCTCCTGGTGCTTAAAAAGGACAAAGCAGTGGGAAGCTTTGAACCAAGCAGAGAGTTTACCATTTTAACCAGGTCTCTGTCAGGCAGACATGAAAAAACCCTGAACACCCACATCCCTATTAAGTTGTGAACCATCATGAACCTTTTTTTTCAAATTTTGCAATCTCAAGAGGGAGAAGGACCCAGACCTTTCCAAGTACCCCCACTTGTGGTTTCACTGAACCTTTGATTCCTCCCTGCCATCCAAGCTCATCTAGTCACCAGTTCTCCAGCTGGTCCAGGAGCCAGCCTCACCAGACTAGATCAGAATCATTGCATAGTATGCTTATCACCATCTGTTGAAGGCACAGAAATACTGGTGAGCTGGAGCTGCACAGTGCCCTTTATAAGGCAGAGTTCACAAGTGAGTAGTCTATCTCCATCTGCTGGTTGACAGGCACAACCCATTGGTTCTGGACTGGTCTGGTGTGGACAATAAAGGACAGTTGTTTTAATGTGTCAAGCACTGTAAATACTGTTTTGTTTTTTCACCTAACAAACAGGGTAGAGCAATTGTCTTTGAATGCTACAGGAAAAGTGTATTTAAAAATGTCCAAATAAAAAAACTTATAAAAACATAAAAATTGAAGATTAAAAACACAAAAAATATGTGTTCGATAGAAGAATGCATAGACCACAGACAACTAGCTGCTCAGAGAGATGGTTATATATTCCAGACAATATGCAATATATATAAATCCACAGGAAAAGACACACTACTGTAAAGTATATCTCATTCACACACTATATCAATTACTCTTTGTATTCAATAGGTAGTCGAGTCTCCAACAA
Organism: Geotrypetes seraphini; assembly: GCF_902459505.1. Lineage (NCBI taxonomy): Eukaryota > Metazoa > Chordata > Amphibia > Gymnophiona > Dermophiidae > Geotrypetes > Geotrypetes seraphini. Next base: position 19,954,225 of record NC_047090.1, on the reverse strand, counting down.
ATTTTTAAAAATGGACCTCAAAATCCAGCGAATACACACTCCAAAGAAGCTAAGCTCTTTATAAAGAGTTATGTTCTAATCATTGGTCCTCTCCCAGAAAAACACCAGAGAGAAAAAAACCTCCTATTTACAGGAGAAAAAGTTCACTGGTTCAAAAACTGGGATTATATAAACACTCGTACTTGTCTCTCAGCACAAACAATTGTACAGTAGTATGGATATGGCAAGAGGTTATTCTCCTGATGCAGCAATCTGCAAAAAAAGGACTTGCAAGAACTCTTGTTGAGAATTTGGATCTAATATAGTTTGAATTTAACATCTTGGTGATCACTGGTATTGGGAAATTTATGGATTACAAAACATCGCCATCCTGGAAGCAGGGGACCATGCATGGCAATATGAGTGGATAATAAGAAGCCTGCTCTTGAGTTAAGTACTGACCTTAAATATCGATAACCTTTTGTTTTACAATTGTTTGTGCTAAAGACAAGTACAAGTTTCTTTGCTTCTTCACCTAATGTGGCATTTCAGAACTTATAGTTTAAAATTGGGAATTTAAAAGTTTTAATGTAAAAAATAAATTATCAATAAACAAGTATTTAATAGTGACAAAGGATAATATAAAAAGAAAGGCATATGAGACCAATAATAATTCACAGGTGGTTGTTCTGACAGGACTTGTTCCAAAGACAGACGGCCGTGAACACTTGAGGTCTTTTAGCCTTCAAAAAAAGTATATAAAAATCAGTATTTATAGATAAGAAGTTTTTGAAAAGAATTCCTTCTTATGTTCGTCACAACAGGAGGGTTATTGGATTTCAGAATATCTAACATAGCTACAATAGTTGTGTACACTCCTGAATTTCTCCTATTTTTTGAGTAATGCTATTATCTCTGTGTCATATCTACAGCACATATAGGGCTGGATTCTGCAAATGGTATTTACTTTGGTGGCCGTCTAAAAAAATGCCGCCGATCGCATGTCAATCACACTACAATGTCATTTGTAGAACTGCGCCTACTGTTAAACATATGCGCTGGTAATGTAGACCACGGTTTTGAAGGCCTTCATTTCTGGTGCCTATGCTTGAGGTGAATCATATCTATAGAGGCGTCCATTGTCATTTCTGGTATAAACCATGCCTACTTTGACCATAGGCGCCTCTGTAGACATGATTACGGCGTTCTTTTTTGGAGGTGCCTATGGGCGCCTACATTTTTTAAAAATAGCATTTTTTTTCAAAATAGATTTTATTACTATTATGATATAAATTACAAACTTACCAATTAACTGTACAAATCATGGTAATATATACATATGATTATGTAATAATATACATTAAGTAATACATAGCAGAGTCAGTACACACATTATCAGCAGAAGAAATATTTATGAACATAAAAGAGTACACTCAATGTTGACCCAACAAAAGGTAATCATTATATGTATTGAGCAATATGTTCTATATTACTGTATGTCAATGGTCCAAAAAGCAGTAATTTTGGACAGGGCTCCAGATTTTAAGAAACGTGCCAGTGGATTGATGTTTTCTTGCAATTGCACCTTCAAATTTGGCAGTGATGCATACAGTGTTCCACCAGACCGTGAATTCTACTTTGGATAAATTCTTCCAGGAGTGCAGATTGTTCTTAATAGCCAAAAATAATAATATATTGAGGAAGCAAGAGTTTGGTTCTGAGAGAGGTTGCGCAAGGCCCTGTTGACCAAGGACAATAATTTTAAGATGTAACGGTTTGTGGATATGGGTGTGATGATATGCCAAACCTTGTCCCAGTAGACTGTGAGATGAGTGCATTGAAATATCATTGGCATTTTAACTGGTTTTAAACAACATGGTAAATTACTGCAGTGATTTAACACCAATTAAAACAATTAAGATCGATGGTGAAAGGCGTCTACCTAACTTACAGCATCATTTAGAGAATTTGGACCATAATGCATATCATTGAATGCGTGTATAGTATGCATTTTTCTTCAGCACAGGAAAATAAGAGGTGCTTTGACTACTTGAGATGTTTTCAGACTTACAAATATATAATAAAAAGAAATGCTAAACTAAAAACTTCCACATAAAATCTACGTAGATAGATTAGAAATCACAAAATAGTGCAACACACCTTAAAGACATATGTATGGCAATTGATGGTAGACTGGTTCACACATTACCCAATGTCATTCCAAAGCAAGTTATAGAATTCAATAGCCCCAATGAGTTACCTAAACAGTACTCTGTAAAAACTGGAAAACTGTAAACATGATGCTCTTTATTTTTAGCTTAAGCTTTTAACATCACTCTTGATATAATAGTCCTTCATATTTCGAGCCAAAACATATAATTTCTTAATTGCACCTATTTAAACTGCTCACCTTGTTGAGGACATCTCTCTGGCAGCCCAAATATAGATGAGGCAGAATTCGGGTTGGCCCCATATTTGAGACAGGAAGGCAAGGCTGAGAAATACATGTGGGAACAACAGCAGCTTTTCCTTCACAAAGGCCAGGAAAACAGCCCGAGAATTCAGCAAAGCCACCTAAGAAGGAAGGAAAAATCTCTCTATTACACAAATCATCAATTAAGCCTAGCTGCTACAGCAGTTGAATAAAAGTCTCTCTTTATTGTCTTTCACTATACACACAACTCCATTCAGCACAGTTACTTACGGTAACAGTTATTATCCAGGGACAGCAGGCAGCTATTCTCAACATATGGGTGACGTCATCCACGGAGCCCGGATGCGGACAGCCTCGCAAGCAGACTTGCATGTAGAAACGTAGAAGTTTCAAGTCAGCCGCATCGCGCATGCGCGAGTGCCTTCCCGCCCAGCACAGGGTGAGTCTCCTCAGTTCAGATAGCTAGCAGAGAAGCAAACCAGGGGAGGTGGGTGGGTTGTAAGAATAGCTGCCTGCTGTCCCTGAATAACAACTGTTACGGTAAGTAACAGTGCTTTATCCCAGGACAAGCAGGCAGACTATTCTCAACATATGGTTGACCTCCAAGCTAACCAGAATGGGATGGTGGGAGCGTTGGCAACTTAGGAGAATAAATTGTGTAATATTCTCTGGCCAAAATGACCATCGTGTCTGGAGAAAAATCCAGACAATAGTGAGAGGTGAAAGTATGAACCGAGGACCAGGTAGCAGCTTTGCAAATTTCCTCAATAGGAGGGGATCTGAGGAAAGCTACTGAAGCTGCCATGACTCTGACTTAGTGGGCTGTGACTCGACTCTGTAGATGTAGTCCAGCCTGGGCATAGCAGAAAGAGATATAAGCAGCCATCCAATTGGAGATGCTACACTTAGAGATTGGATGTCCCAACTTGTTTGGAGCGAAGGAGACAAAAAGTTGAGGAGCAGTTCTGTGCGGTTTGGTGCGTTCCAAGTAGAAGGCCAAAGCACGCTTACAGTCCAGAGTATGAAGAGCTGATTCTCCAGGATGAGAATGAGGTCTTGGAAAAAACACTGAAGTACAATAGATTGATTGAGATGAAATTCTGAAATCACTTTAGGTAAGAATTTAGAATGAGTAAAGAGGATCACCTTGTCATGATGGAAGACTGTGAAAGGTGGATCAGCAACTAATGCTGGCAGCTCACTGACTCTTCGAGCAGATGTGAGGGCAATGAAAACAACCAGTTTCCAAGTAAGATACTTAAGATGAGCCGTAGACATTGGTTCAAATGGAGGCTTCATCGATTGAGCAAGAACATTGAGATCCCAAACCACTGGAGGCGGTTTGAGAGGAGATTTGACATTGAAAAGTCCTTTCATAAATCTGGAAACCACCGGATGAGCAGAAAGGGGTTTCCCTTCAAGAGGCTGATGGAAAGCAGCAATTGCACTGAGATGGACTCGGATCGATGTAGACTTGAGGCCAGAGGTGGAATAGTGCAAAAGATAATCTAGAACAGAAAATAAGGAGGAATCAGAATTCACTGTTCCCTCTAAGCTGAGCAGGAGTCCTCCACCCACAGTCTCACCAATAGAGGGTGCTGTTTTACTGTCACATTTTTCAATTGTGAGGGACATGCAAGTTCTGCAGGACTCCAGGGAACATACCTGTCCTTAGCGACTGAAAATATTCCACCCCCTAGTGGTAGCAATGCAGCTGGAGGACACCTGCTCAGCTTAGAGGGAACAGTTTTAAAATTTTGAGGCTCCTTATCATGAGAGGCACCACATAGAAAATCTAGTCCATTTTTGCTGGTAGCATTGTCTAGGGGAAGGCTTTCTAGAAGTCTCTAAAATGTCTCTTACAGGTTGAGAAAACCGAAGAGGAGTTATGTTGAGAGGTACCAAGCTGTCAGGTGTAGAGACTGCAGGTTGGGATGAAATAGAGATTCCTGACTCTGTATAAGCAGAGACGGAAAAACTGGTAGAGGGTATGGCTCTCTGCTGCTGAGTTTAAGTAGAAAGGAGTACTAAGGTTGTCTCGGCCACCGAGGAACTATCAGAATCATGGTGGCATGATCGTTCTTCAACTTGACAAGAGTCTTGAGAATGAGAGGGAATGGAGGGAATGCATATAGAAAAAGATTCTTCCATTCAAGTAGAAAAGCATCTGCCTCAAGGCGATGAGGAGATGGAAAGAGATCTATCTGAGGTGTTCCCCACTGTGAAAAAATGTGATAATGAAGTGAGGAATTGAGTGTCCATTCGTGAGGTTGCAGAAGACAACTCAATTTGCCAAACATTTTTTCACCCCTTGGATGTAGACAGCTTTCAGGAAGGTGTTAGAAACGTGGAGGGGTATAATCAAAAAAACCGTCTAAGCCCCTTTTTGGCCTAAGGCCTTAAACGTGGAAAGCAGAAGCAGGGAAAGTGTCCATTACCAAAACAAACGTCCTTGTTTTGATTATGGCCTGCCTCTACCTTCAGCTATTTAAACGCCCAGCCAACCACTATGTCTACAAATACACTCCCACGACGTCTACACTTATACCCCATAATGAACCAAAAAAACGCATAAGCCTAAAACGTCCAACACAAGGGCTTTTAGGCGAAGGAGGAGCCAGTCCTTCGCCTAAAAGCTGGATTCTGTAACCGGTGTCTGTCACAAACAACACCGGTTACAGAATCCCCCCCCCCACACACACACAACATCGGGGCAGGAAGGAACCCAAGCCCTCTTGCCCCGGCGAACGTGCCCTCCCCCGCCGAGTACGATTGGGCCAGGAGGGAGCCCAAGCCCTCCTGGCCCTGGCAACCCCCCTCCGACTCTATCTGGCCAGGAGGGAGCCCAAGCCCTCCTGGCCCCGGCGACCCCCCCTCCAACTCTATCTGGCCAGGAGGGAGCCCAAGCCCTCTTGGCCCCGGCAACCCCCTACCCCCCACTACAATACGGGCAGGAGGGATTCCAGGCACAACCCTCCTCCCCCCATGACCACCCCCCCCCGCTGACCCGCGACCCCCCCGGCCGACCCCACGACCCCCCATCCCCACTCCCCTTCTCCGTACCTGAAATCGTTGGCCGGACAGACGGGTGCCAAGCCCGCCCGTCCGGCAGGCCAGCCGGCTCCAGAATGGGGCCAGATTGGCCCAGGCGGCTGAAACCCCGCCCACAGGTGGGGCCTGAGGTGCCTGGGCCAATCAGATTAGGCCCGGGAGCCTGCCCGTATTGTAGTGGGGGGTGGGGGGTAGGGGGTCGCCGGGGCCAGGAGGGCTTGGGCTCCCTCCTAGCCAGCTCGTACTCGGCGGGGGGGGGGGTCGCCGGGGCAAGAGGGCTTGGGCTCCCTCTTGCCCCGATATTGTGTGTGTGTGGGGGGGTGAAGCATCGTGGCAGGAGAGATGCCTCATCTCCCCTACCGCGATGCCATCACTCCTCTACCCGAGCTGCTGCGACCCTCAGCAGGAGAGATAGGGCATCTCTCCTGCTGCGGGTCACGGTAGTTCAGGTAGTGAAGTGATGGCATCGCGGTAGGGGAGATGAGGCATCTCTCCTGCCGCGATGCTTGCGGTGGAGGGGTAGGCAGGCTGCTGGGGCCGCTGAGCTGATCGCTGCAGCCATGAGCAGCTCAGCGGTCCCTTTTTCGGCACTTAGACCTGGTTTGACTTCGTCTAAGTCAAAAAGGTATAAGTGCCGACTAGGCAACCTGCCTACTGTTTTGGTTATACCTGTTGTATGCCTAGGTGTAGGTCGGCCCACCTCCCGCCCACCGCCCGCCTTTTCCCCTCCTCTAAACACGCCTCTTTTCTCTCTGTGCGTTTAGAGGCAGGGGAAAGGCCTAAGCTGTTTTTAGATACATCTAAAAACTAGCTTTGGTTATGGGTACTTGGACGATCAGGCTTTTTGATCGTCCAAGTAGCCATTTAGGACACTTTTTAGACGTTTTATTTTTTTTGATTATGAACCCCATAGAGTATGATGGCAGAAATGGGCCGGCGGCCCAACAAGTCTGCCCACTCCAGATCCCTCCCTCCCTCCCTAAAGCCTACCCTCTTAAACAATATGAACCCTCCTCTCTGGGGTATCCATCTTTAGGCATAACTCTGTGGTACCCCCACCTGTTTGTCCCATCGACTCTTGAAGTCGAGCACACTACTGGCCTCGACTACCTGGCGTGGAAGATCATTCCATCGATCAATCACCCGTTCAGTGAAGAAGTATTTCCTGGTGTCACCATGAAATCTTCCCCCCTTAAGTTTTAGCGGATGTCCTCTTGTCGCCATGGGACCCTTTAGAAAAAAGATTTCTTCCTCCACATCAATGCGACCCGTGATGTATTTGAATGTTTCTATTATGTTCCCCCTTTCTCTAAGCTCCTCGAGAGAATATAAGCGCAGTCTGGTCAGACGTTCTCCATATGGGATGTCTTTAAGTCCTGAGACCATTCTAGTGGCCATTCTCTGGATCGACTCAATTCTCTTCACATCCTTTTGATAATGTGGCCTCCAAAATTGGACACAGTACTCCAGGTGAGGTCTCAATATGGCTCTGTATAACAGTAGCATGATTTCAGGCTTTCGGCTGATGAAGTTTCTTCTGATGCAACCCAGCATTTGTCTAGCCTTTGCTGAAGCTTTCTCCATCTGATTGACAGCTTTCATATCTTCCCAGATGAGAACTCCCATGTCTCTTTCTGCCGTAGTTTTAGTTAAGTTTTCACCGTTCAAGGTGTATGTTCTACATGGATTTCCGCTGCCAAGGTGCAATATCTTACATTTTTTGACTTTAAAGTTTAATTCTTGTACCTCAAGGGAACTTACTTATCCAAAGTGATATTGTTAATAAACACTTTCACTAGATCACCTTGCTTCTTTATAAGAAACAATGTCACTATCAATCAACAAGTAACTGAAGTTGTTTAGTGAACACTCAGACCCACAGCTGAGGTCCCAGTGAAAAAATCATGGAGCAGCTGTTTTGAGAGACCATCATCGTTGTTCACAGTCTCACCCACCATACAACGGCTAAATAACATCAAATAAAATAAAGTAAAACAAAACCAACTTAGCTTTGAATGGTGTGGGTAATCAATATAACTGCTCCGGGCTCCTCCTTTATTCATAAAACTGCATGCATTGCACATATACTGCCGACCCCCCAACCTAGGTTTCACCAACTGGCTTCTTCAGGAGGGGTACTACAAATACAAAGCAACCAACATTAACACCAAACCCTTCAGTTACCACTACTATCTCAATCTTCTCAGTAATTACAGTTACCTACAACAAACATTCACTCTCCGACTTACCGGTGTGTTGTGAAGCTTCAGCTCGAGGCACAGGCAGGAACTCGACCTCGCGGGAGACTGTTGATTGCCCAGGCTGGATGACAAGAGGCAGCGTCGAGGCAGAACCATATTTGCTCAGTAACTGAACAAATTGCTGCTCCAACATGGTCTGGAGAGAAGCCTGCAAAGGTGGATCCGCGTCTGAAACTGGACCACTTGCTGAGGCCAAAGGCTCCAAGGTGGCAGTGGAGATGTGCTTGGACTTGGGAGGTCTTGGAAAGCTTGAGGACCACCGCAGGAACCTTCTTCTTAGGTATCTGACCTGAGGGGATCTCAGGGGAAGATAAAGCAGGTGCACTCGAGGCTAAAGACGATCCAAACGAGGATGGTCTGATGGGGCTTAAGGTCGGAGTCGTGGAAGCAGGAGGAAGATGGGACCGAGACAGCACTCGAGGTCGAGGATGTCAGCAAAGAGTCCATGCTGAAGAGTTTTTCCACTAAAACTGACAACGTTTAAGGGCTCGAGGCTGAAGAGTAGCACAGAGCTCGCACGACTTCGGATTATGGTCAGGCCCAAGGCATTTGAGGTACCAGCGGTGTGGGTCCGTGAGAGAAATCGCACACTGGCACTGGCTACACTGCTTGAAGCTCGTGACTGGCCAGGACATAGGAGAGAAATTAGCTGCTGCGAAGTTGATGCCCGCAGGCTGCAGCCTGGCCCGCCAGTCAGGCAATGAAGAAAAAATCAAAATAAATCTTTTTTTTTTTTTGAAAAGGAAAATAAAGAAAGTAACACAGCAATTCGCAACTAAAAAGAACACAAACCACGGTGAGAGAAAGCACGAAGCAAACAAAGTTCAGCACAGAGTGTCAAAGTACAGACTTCTCGGCTCCACGGAAAACTGAGATGAGGAGACTCACCCTGTGCTGAGCGGGAAGGCACTCGCGCATGCGCGATACGGCTGACTCAAAACTTCTACGTTTCTAATGTAAATCATATTTATTAAATTTCAAATACAAACAAAATAGTAAAAAAATAATTTCAAATAAAGAAGAAAACCAAAATTTACAGCGTTAATATATAATAAACATTATCACTAAAAGCAAATATACCCAATTCCCTCCCCTTTTCCCCCATTTTAGAACTGTAATTAAATATTAAATAATACGCGACTGCGAGTGTGTGGTTTTAATATATCTACATAAGATTGCCAAATAGTAAAAAATTGTCTTCCCTGTCTACTGTCCCATTCTGATACTCGCATACTTTCCATTGTTAAAATGTGTAACATTCTAGAATGCTAATGACTATATATTGATCTTAAAGGTCCAATCCAAAGATAAAGATAACTTCTAAGTTTCTACAAGCAAGTTTGCTTGCGAGGCTGTCTGCATCCTGGCTCCGTGGATGACGTTACCCATATGTTGAGAATAGGCTGCCTGCTTGTCCTGGGATAATACCATTTACCACTGCCCTTCCGCCCTCTCCCACCAAAAGGAGAAAAATAATTACAGCTGCAGTTGTCTCATTTTCACAGTTGCTGTTACTATCTGCCAAGTCTAGTCTGCAATCCAGAACTTAATTTGTTTCATATGCCCACAACAAGCTTGGAACGAACTTGGAATGTCTTCATTTTTCTTTCAGAACCTCCTCTTTCTACAGAATTCATTGTTTTAAAACTCCCTCTAATTCTTTGCAAATGCTGTCAGGATAAAAATGCCCTAACCACATAATTCTTGATTGTCCTCCATTCTTAAAAGTGGCCTAATCACATAATTCTTTATGCATTGCTTCTCATTCAGCCAAATTTTGCTAATTAGTGCTAGGTCTGACACATTAAAGGATGTGGTTATCCCTAGATCATTACTCTATATGTTGTTTTTATGACTTCACATTTAGAGAAGATATTGGAAGATCTCGATTCAATTACAAATGAATGTGGCAAACATACATATTTTTTTAATTATTCAGTCTTTATTAAACACTCTGGAACATGTGCAATATTAATATATGAAAATTTATAACTGCATGAACAGGATCTATTTGTAAGAGAACCACTACCTGAGTATGGTTTCCTTAAATAGGAGTCACCTTCCAAACATAGGGGAAATTTTAAAACAGAACACCTATGTGCATTCATAAATTAGTCTCCTACAATGGCCCCTAGTAGTGCAAACATTTATACCTGTTCTAAAAGGTGTAAATGTGTGTATACTCAATGCATGTGCATGCATATTTTATAACGTTATTCTATTCTGGAACCCTTCTCTAAGCATGTTGATTGTTTCCTTAGGTATGAGACTGTTAAAATGCTATCGTACCTCAGGGATTCATCCCACTTTCTTCAGATTCTGCGATAACATGAAGATACTATAGAAAGAGTATGGCTGGTTACTATTAATGTAACAGCCTTATACACTAGTACCGTATTTTCACATAGATAACGCGCACCCGTGTAAAACGCGCACACGGGTATAGCGCGCAAAAAACACATTTTTATGTACATAAATTTTTATATACCGCGCACACCCGTATACCGCACATGCTGCCCGACTCTCCTTTCGCCCGCCCCGACTCTCCTTTCCTCCTTGAAGTCCTGTTCCTACCCTGAAAGCCTGATGCCCCCCCCGACGTCCGATTCACCCCCCGCAGGACCGCTCGCACCCCCACCCCGAAGGACCGCTCGCACGCACCCGCAACCCCACCCCGAAGGAGCGCTCGCACTCCCACCCCGAAGGACTGCTCGCACCCCCACCCGAAGAACCGCTCGCACTCCCACAGCCTCACCCCCCTCCCCCATGGAGAAGCTGTCTACCTTGTTTCCGGATGCCAGAGAGCCCAGCTGTTTCCTCTGCCGGCGGTCCCGCCCCTTCTCTGAGCCCTGCTGTGCTGCTTTTTCTTCCGGCGGTCCCGCCCTTTCTCTGACATCAGAGAAAGGGCGGGACCGCCTGAAGAGGAAGCAGCGCAGTACAGGGCTCTGAGAAGGGGCAGGACCGCCGGCAGAGGAAGCAGCTGGGCTGGCATCCGGAAACAAGGTAGACAGCTTCTCCATGGGGGAGGGGGGGAGGCTGTGGGGGTGCGAGCGGTCCTTCGGGTAGGGGTGCGAGCGGTCCTTCGGGGTGGGAGTGCGAGCGCTCCTTCCGGGTGATGAATCGGGCGTCGGGGGGGAAACTATGTAAAAAAATTTTTGTATAACGCGCAAGGGTATGCGCGGTTTGTAAAAACACGCGCGTTATATGCGAGAAAATACGGTATTCCCCAACAGAAGGCATTGGATATAATAATGGAGACACCACAAAAAAGACCTGACCTCTAGAGGGTTCCTACAGAATTTTTGATTCAGCTAGTAAAATGGGTGATTTGGGAAAATTATTTTGAATATCAAGGGGTATGGTATCAACAAATTCAAGGGGTAGCAACGGGGGCTATGCTGGCTCCCTCAGCTGCAACGCTTTATGTGAATAAGTTTGAAGAACAATTTATTTACCCCGCTATCCAATTTAAAAATATAGAGTTAAGGGTTAGATTTTTGGATGACATTTTCTTTTTGTGGAGAGGTATAAGGGAGGAATTAGATTTGTTGATGGAATGGATGATTGGACTTGACCCCCATTTGCAGTTTGCCGTGAAGTGTCATCAACAGCATATTGAATTTTTGGATATTTGGATACAGAAAATGCCTGTTGGTTTTTCCACCACATTGTTTAGGAAAGAAGTTATATGAAATACTTTGCTACATTATGGAAGTTTCCACCCTTACAAATTAAGATATAATCTCCCAATGTCTCTGTCACATTTGTTCAACGGAGGAGGAATTTAGGATACAATCAGTTTCTCTGGAGAGAAGATTCTTACTGCGGTGAGAAAGGCATTTTTAAGGGCCCGTTTTGCACAATGTTGAACTGATGTTGACACAAACAGATCAAGATTTTGAACAACTGACATGCGTACTACCGTTCAAATAATGCAAACCCATTGGCCAGATTTACAACTTCACTAGACTCTGAGAAGTTTCCCTAGAATAGCTTATACTAGAGGGAGAACGATAGGCCAAATGTTTGATTTTCAAAAATTTGGGGTAAGGAGAAAAACCCATGGTAAAGGTTCTCATAAACAATGTTATATATGCCAATGGTGCTCTCTCACTATAGAGGGTGAATCATGGAAAGTCTCAGGTAGAGATTAAACTCTCTTCTCAAACAAATGCACGGATTAATCAAAGACAGCATCAATGAGCATATAGAAAGAAATAATCTGATGAGAACCAGCCAGCATGGTTTCTGTAAAGGAAGATCCTGCCAAACGAACCTAATGCACTTTTTCGAGGGGATAAATGAACAATTGGACAAAGGTGATCCCATAGACATCATATATCTGGACTTCCAAAAAGCCTTTGACAAGGTACCCCATGAGCGCCTGCTAAGGAAACTGTGGAACCATGTGGTGGAAGGGGACGTGCACAGATGGATCTGTAATTGGCTGGCGGACAGGAAGCAGAGGGTAGGAGTAAAAGGACACTACTCTGACTGGGAAGCAGTCACGAGCGGTGTCCCGCAGGGGTCAGTGCTGGGACCACTGCTGTTCAATATATTCATTAATGACCTGGAAGAGGAGGATGAAGTGCGAAGTTATAAAATTTGCAGATGACACAAAACTCTCCAGTAGGGTTAGAACTGTTGAAGAATGTAAAGAACTACAAAGGGACCTGAACAAACTGAGTGAATGGGCAAATAAATGGCAAATATGCTTCAATGTAGAGAAATGCAAAGTCTTGCACATAGGGAAAGGAAATCCGATGTACAACTACAAGATGGGGGGGATGGTATTGGGGAAAAGCAACCTAGAAAGGGACTTGGGGGTTTTAGTGGACCAATCAATGAAGTCGGGAGCACAATGCGCAGCGGCCTCACAGAAGGCGAACAGAATGTTGGGCATTATCAAAAAAGTAATCACTACCAGAACCAAAGAAGTTATCCTGTCGCTATATCGGGCGATGGCACGCCCGCATCTGGAATACTGCGTTCAATACTGGTCACCGTACCTTAAGAAGGATATGGCGACACTCAAGCGGGTCCAGAGAAGAGCAACAAAAATGATAAAGGGCATGGAAGACCTTTCATATGCTGAGAGTCTGGAGAAACTGGGGCTCTTTTCCCTGGAAAAACGGAGACTTAGAGGGGACATAATAGAAACTTAAAAGATCATAAAGGGTATAGAGAAGGTAGAGAGGGGCAGATTCTTTAGACTGGCAGGGGAAACAAAAACAAGAGGGCACTCAAGAAAATTGAAGGGAGGCAGATTCAGAACAAATGCTAGGAAGTTCTTCTTCACTCAGAGGGTGGTGGATACCTGGAATGCGCTTCCGGAGGAGGTGGTAGAGCAGAGTATGATTTTGGGTTTCAAAAAGGGATTGGACAAGTTCCTGAACGAAAAGGGGATTGAGGGGTATAGTTAGTTAGAGGAGTACTATATAGGATAAAATGTCTTAAGTAAAGGATCACTGACCTGGGGGGCCGCCGCGAGAGCGGACTGCTGGGCACGATGAACCTATGGTCTGACTCGGCAGAGGCGATGCTTATGTTCTTATGATTGTAATAGCAAGAATGTTATCTACGCTATTGTCTGCCCCTGTGCTTTAATATATATTGGATGGACAAGTAGATCCGTGAAACTTAGGCTGACAGAGCATAAGTCCCGGATTGCTACAGAGTCTTTACAAGCTCCGTTGGTCCAGCATTGGATAAATAAGAATCATACATTGGGGGACTTACAATGGAGTATTATAGATCAAATTTTAGGGAGGGAGGGTGGTAATGATGAATGGTTTTTAAATTATCTTGAGCAAAAATGGATTTATAAAATTAATTCTGTAGTGCACGGTGGTTTGAATTTAGTTTTAGAATGGGCTTCTCTATTTTGATCTGGATTTCTGGTAATAATGACATCAAGGGTCAGCTGATTTGAAGGGAGTATAAAGAGGCAGAGAAAAAAGCCGCCATCTTGACCAGTGTTCCCTCTAAGCGGGCGGGTGTTGTGAGCAAACTTTTTTCACCGTGAGCCAAAAATATCGGGCGCCAGCAAGTTATGAGCCAACTCGCCCGATTCTCCTCTCGCCGCCCTGCCATCTGCCGTACGCCTCTTCCGATCGTGCGCTGTGACGAGAAACGTGTGCGCTGCGATGTAATATTTTGTGCGCCAGCGCACGCCAGCGCAGCTTAGCGGGAACACTGGTTCAAATGGTTTTATTTATTTCCCCAAATTTATTTTTGTTATACGCATTGAAAATATTTGATATTGCGTTTAAATCAAAATCTCAATAAACTTGAAACGAGTGCCCGTGAGATTGTGGGAGGGTTAAATACTCAAAACTTAGAAGTTTTTGCTACGCCAGCTTTCTGGTATCTTTACATACAGTGGCGTACCTAGCATATGTAACATCCGGGGCCCATCATTTTTTGGCACCCCCCCCCCCATCTGTAAGAAAAACATGATTTTTAGTAACAAACCACACGTCACACATGAGTACCTAGGAAAAGGCAGCATCTTACATATTGCAGTGAGCAGTACATCAATACACCCATTGTAAAACTAAACAAGCCAGACCAGCACAGATCAATCCTACACCGTCAATCCTAACAGAAAACCATGTCTTTCGAACACACAGAACACAGAAAACACCTTCGCCTAGTAAGGAATATGTAATCACAAACTAACCCCTCCCTCTTTTACAAAACTGTAGTGTGGATTTTAGCTACGGAGGTAACAGCTCTGATGCTCATAAAATTCTGAGCATCAGAGCTGCTACCACCAAGGCTGGTGCTAAAAACGCTTCACAGTTTTGTAAAAGGGGGGATAAAATAAAAATACATAGACAAAGGTTAAATTGAACCAGCAAGAAGCTGGACTCTGCATACAATGCTTCACAGAAACAGTGACACATGTCTCCTAAAGCAATAAATAAATAGAAATTTTTTTCTACCTTTGTCTTCTGTGGTTTCTCCTTTCCTCATCTTCTTGTAACTCTCTTCCTTCCATTCACTGTCTGCCGTCTCTCTTCCCCTATATGGCATCTTCTCTCCTTCTATGCCCCTTCCAGAAACTGTATGCCTCCCCCTTCCATCTCTCCTTTCACCCCATTGGTCTGGCATCTCTCTCCTCCCTTCCCTCTCCCACACCTCTCCTCATAGTCTGGTATCTCCCCTTCCCTGATTCTCTGGCATCTCTCTCCTTTCCTTTTCTTCCATCTTTCGCTCCCCCTCCATGCTCTCACATCTCCCCCTTCCTTTTCCCTTAGACTGGCATACCTTCCTCCTATGCTCCAAGCCCTGGCATCTCCTTTAATTCCCTCCCTCATCTTCCTTCTCCCTCCAGCTGGGTACCGCAACACTCTTCCCTGCAGCTCTGCACTTCCCCACAATTGCCATGCTTCGGTTCCTCTTCTTCCTTCCTTCCTCCCCCCCCCCCCCCCGCGGGACCCTGCGGCACCATCAACTCTTACTCCCTCTAATGTCGGCCCTGCAGCTCCAGACTTCCTCGCACCTTCTCCCCTCCCCCTTTGGATCGCTATTATTTTAAATGTTATAGCCGCGGAGCTGTATCCATCAGTGGAGATGTCTAACCTCGGCCTGCCCCGGAACTCTTACTGCAACAGTGACTTCCTGTTCCTGCCTAGACGGGCGGCTGCTGCAGTAAGAGTTCCGGGGCAGGCCGAGGTTAGACATCTCCACTGATGGATACAGCTCCGCGGCTATAACATTTAAAATAATAGCGATCCAAAGGGGGAGGGGAGAAGGTGCGAGGAAGTCTGGAGCTGCAGGGCCGACATTAGAGGGAGTAAGAGTTGATGGTGCCGCAGGGTCCCGCGGGGGGGGGGGGGAGGAAGGAAGGAAGAAGAGGAACCGAAGCATGGCAATTGTGGGGAAGTGCAATCCCCCCAGTGCGTCCCCTTACCTTACCGACGCGTGTGTGCGCTGTGAAGAGAAACTTTGCGCTGCGATGTAATATTTTGTGCGTGAGCGCAGGCCAACGCAGCTTAGCGGGAACACTGATCTTGACACATTGTAAATGAATGGTCGGGTGATGATGGAGTAATTGTGGTGAGTGCTAGGATAATTTTTAACATATTTAAATATTTAATCTAATATGTTTTTTACTTTTCTAGGAAAACGATCCTTGATAAAGCACTGAATACGTGAAACATGTTGGATCCGAGTTTCCCCGATCATAAAAACTGAGATAACTCATAAGCCTTTAGTACATATATAAAAGTATATGACTAGTAGTACTTTAAGGCACTTTTTAAGCACTTTGAAACTATTGCACTTTAAAAACTGCACTTTAAATATTGAAATCCGATTAGGATAAAAAAGTGGGCCAGTGAGGAGACAAGTCAAGCTTATTGCTATGATATATATTTGAGCGATGAGTGGTGTTTCTGAGGTCCGAAGCTTCAGTAAAGTTATGAAATTTATAGCTATTAAGAGTGGTTGAATCATATATTACAACATATAATATATGCATACATTGCAACTCCCACTAACTACACAACCTATAAATGCCATGGATGGTGGATGTATAAGTAGATAGCATTTTGTTGGGATATATATTATGTATAAAGGCATACCAAAATGTGCTATTATCAGAGTGTAAAATCTGCTTTAGGCACACAAAATGCTTTACATTCTGGGGATCAGTCTATGAGCCTATTTTATAATGGTAGTGCTGTTTCTACCTCTGTTTGCAGCACTGGCTTTGGAAAGTTGGCATGGGTGATCAGGGCCGCCATCAGAAATTTCTGGGCCCCTTACTGAGCAATCCTATTGGGCCCCCCCCGACCCTCCCCTTCTTCCATGGGCCGAATACACACATACTATTCTCTGTCGCCGCATTCTTTGACCAAAAGATTTGTAAGCCTGCAACCACGTCAAGGTAGACTCTTTCAGCAGGGCCCTAACCTAACCTAAACTAAACTAATCTATACCTATCTATTCTAAACTAACATATGTCTAATACTGAACTAATAACAAACTAACAAACATCTGCATAATAAATAACTAATAAATAATAGTGCTAGTAGCTATAATTCACTTTTGAATGTAAAATCTCAGTTAAGGATTTCTTTTGACCTTTGTAGGCCAGAAGTAGATCACAATTGCACAATATTTTTTGTAACAAGTATTAAATGTGTTTTTATAAATACTGTAAGCTTAATAAATATATCAGAAAAAACTACACATCTGAGCGCATATCTGAACATACACATCTGTATGATCCCATCCTCCTCAGCTTGCCTATAGCTGCATCATGCATGTTAAAAATGTACGATATGTTGATATGTGCACCTTCATTCCTTCCCATCCATCCTCCTCAGCCTGTCCTTACACATCCACAGCTGCATGTTAATGATGATGTATATGTTATGATGATAAATAAGTGCATATGAGCACATCATTAACATGCAGCTATAGATGAATATATAATTATGAGTGTGCACCTCTTCCTTCCCATCCTCCTCAGCATGTCACATACAGCATGTTACATTACACAGACTTTGTGTAATGTAACATGCTGTATGTGACGTGCTAAGGAGGATGGGAAGGAAGAGGTGCACACTCATAACATCATTATATATTCATGAATCAATCTGATAATCGTCACCACCAGGCTGTGTGTGTTATGAGATGGAGGAAAAAAGGTGCATGGGATGGAGGAAGAAAGGTGCATGTTTAAATTGCGTGGGGACAGAAATCCCACCCGTCCCCGTGAGGACTCCCCTCCGTCCCCACCCGTCCCCGCGAGGAATCCCCTCCGTCCCCACCCATCCCTATAAACTACAGAAATAGTTATTTCATTTAATTATGCTACTGAATTAAAGGCTCTGGTAGAAACCCATTTAAAAATAAGCAAAAAGACTTTATTAATTTGGAAATATTAATTGGGAAGAATACATACTTTGTAAACGGGTTTCTACCAGAGCCTCTAATGTTTATTTTTTATCAACACAACTAATATACTACTTTATCCTGAAGCAAAAAAAAAAAAAATAATAATTTTTTTCCTACCTTTGTTGCCTGGTTTCTGCTTTCCTCATGTTCTCATTTAATTCCTTCCATCCACTGTCTCTCTTCTTTTTGCGTCTTCCATTTGCTCTGTTACTGTGCCTCCACCTTTCTCCCCCCTCCCAAATTGGTCTGGCACCCATCTTCTTCCCTCCGCTCTCCCCATAGTCTGGCATCTCTGTCTTCTTCCCTGCCAGTGTCTTCTCCCCACTCTCTCTTCCCCATTTCCTTTCAGTGCCCTTCTCCCCCCCATCTTCCCCATGTCCTGTCAGCATCCTTCTCCCCCCTCTGTCTTCCACATTTGCTTTCAGTGTCCTTCTCCCCCCCTGTCTTCCCCATGTCCTTTCAGCATCCTTCTCCTCCTCTGTCTTCCCCATGTCCTTTCAGGGTCCTTCTCCCCCCCTCTGTCTTCCCCATGTGCTTTCAGCGTCCTTCTCCCCCATGTCCTTTCAGTGTCCTTCTCCACCCCTTTGTCTTCCCCAGTGTTTTCAGCGGCTTTCTCCCCCCTCAGTTTTACCCATTTCCCTTAAGCATCTTTTCTTTTCCACTCCACCTTTCCTCCCTTTCTCCCTCCCTGCCCCTTACCTTTGTGGCGCTTCCCCACCCGACCGACAACAGAACAGGCCCGGTCGGACAAACCTCCCTGCCCTGTAGCCGCAAATCTAAATTACCTTCTTACAGCAGCTGGAGTATTGAAGCTGCTGTAAGAAGGTAATTTAGATTCGCTGCTACAGGACAGGGAGGTTTGTCGGCCGGGCCTGTTGTCGGTCGGTTGGGGGAAGCGCCACAAGGCTAAGGGGACCTGACCGGCTGTGCACACTCCCCACCATGGCTGCACCGGGCGGACCGCCCCCCCCCCCCTTCAGTACACGACTGCCTTTTCCCTAACTGCCCTGCCGCAAGCAGCCGACCGGAAGTCTTCCCGATGTCAGCGCTGATGTCGGAGGAAGGGAGGGCTTTGCTTAAGCCCTCCCTCCGACGTCAGCGCTGACATCGGGAAAACTTCCGTTCGGCTGTGTGCTGCGGCAGGGCAGGTAAGGAGAAGGAGAGGAGACTATGCTTGCGACCCTGGGGGAGCCCGGGCCCCCTGTCAGCTCCGGGCCCCTGAATGCAGGACTGGTAGTACTGCCCTGATGGCGGCCCTATGGGTGATGCTGCTGGACCACCGCATGAATGGTGGTTGGTGAGTAGCACTCATTTATCTAATCTTATACTTCTATCCCTCCTTTTCAGCCCCATAGTGATGTAAAAACATACAGAAATACAAATATAATTTCTTAAATATAAGCTCAACATTTTAAAAGGCAAGTAATACAAAATAATGCCCTCCAAAAGTTAGGCTCTAGACATGCTCTTCTCCCTTAAATTGCTAATATACTGTATTGCGGTACTTGAGAGAGTCCAAAGGAGAGCAACGAAACTGGTAAGAGGGCTGGAACACTGCCCATACGCCGAGAGGTTGGACAGGCTGGGGCTCTTCTCTCTGTGAAAAAGGAGGCTCAGGGGTGATATGATAGAGACCTTCAAGATCATGAGAGGCATAGAGAGGGTGGATAGGGACAGATTCTTCAGGCTGAAGGGGACAACAGGTACGAGGGGGCATTCGGAGAAACTGAAGGGAGATAGGTTCAAAACGAATGCAAGGAAGTTTTTCTTCACCCAAAGGGTCGTGGACACTTGGAATGCGCTACCGGAGGAAGTGATCGGGCAGAGTACGGTACAGGGATTCAAACAGAGACTGGACAGATTCCTGGGGGATAAAGGGATCGTGGGATACTGAGAAAGTATAGAAACCCAACCAGGTCGTGCATGTGCAAGACCGGAGGGCTAGGACTTCGATGGGAAGATAGGACTCATCAGGAAACCAAGGTGGCATGGGGGCCCCTTCTGGTGATTTAGACAGGTCATGACCTGTTTGGGCCGCCGCGGGAGCGGACTGCTGGGCGAGATGGACCTATGGTCTGACCCGGCGGAGGCACTGCTTATGTTCTTATGTATTTGAATAGTATCTTTATTTGTTTCAATTAGCCTTCCTCAATTAACATTCTTAAGCAAAGAGACTTCCGTGCCCCTGGTGACATGGTGGTCTGCTGAAATTTTTTTTTGTTTCTGTCTCTGTTTTTCACCACCCTTTTAACTTGCAAAGGAGTTCCAATTTCTCTCTTTTAATGTTCTGATTGTATGCAATGCTTCTGTCGTTTTTTGTACTGTAAACCTCATTGCTGTTTATACATGAAATGGTATCTACGAGGAAGTGGGTGGTAGAGTGATGAGTACTTCCTCACTGAGGGCGCAGTTTAGCTGCCTAACAGCAGCGTGCACTAAATTGCCACAGCTGGTCCTGAGTCAGAGGGAAGGAAGCGTAAATGAAAGTGTAGAACCGGTGAAGCCCCAAAGCAAGGGGCTTCTCAGGGTGAGACCCTGAGGTAAGGCAAATGGTCTCTGGAAGGAGAGGTCCTGAGGATAAGGATCCTTCCAATGTGTCTTGTTGGCTGCAGTATCTGGGGAAGGTTTGTGGAAGTGGAGTGGCCTTCAGTAGACATTGCTACCCTGAGTGTGTGTGTGAAGAAAAGGTTCTATAAAGGTAGGAGAAGTTCCCTGGAACCTAAGTTAAGAGCTTTTGAGAAGTGACTGCTTAACCTGCAAGAGCTGTGTCTGGGACAAGCTACAGGGGGGGGCCCTGATTCATGAGGGAAAAGCAGTACAGAGTGAAGTGTGAAATCTGTCAGGGACAAAGTACAAAGAGTTGAGAGACTTTATTGAGAGTCAGTGGCGTAGCAAGAGTGAGAGATGCCCAAGGTGGTGGTGCCCCTCCCCGCCCTCTTCTTCACCCCCATCCCCGTTCGCCGTGTGCATGTGCCTCTTCCCTTCCCCCCCGTACCTGTTTAACATTCCCGGCACAAGCAGCAATACCAACCTGCTGCTCGTACCAGTGTCAGCTCTTCCTCCATCATCACTTCCTAGACGCAGGTCCAGGAAGTGACACCAGAGGAAGAGCTGATGCTGGCGTGAGTAGCAAGTTGGGGTGCTGCTTGCACCGCGAACGTTAAAGAGGCACGAGGGAAGGAAAGGAGCATGCGCGTGTGGTGGTGGGGGGGGGAAGGAGGACAGGTGCTGGCGCCCCCACCAAGATGGCGCCCAGGGTGGACCCCCCCCTTACTACGTCACTGAGAGTGTAGAATATGTGAAGAAACAAGCCTGTTTATTTTCCTTTTGTGCATAAATAAAGCCTTTTCTTGTGACCTTTTCACTAACCACTGTGTATTTTATGAGGAGTCCAGTCCTTCTGTTCACTCATTTAATCACTTAGATATATAAGAACATAAGAAGTGCCTCTGCTGGGTCAGACCAGAGGTCCATCGTGCCCAGCAGTCCGCTCGTGCGGCGGCCCAACAGGTCCAGGATCTGTGTGGTAGTCCTCTATCTATACCCCTCTTTCCCCTTTTCCTTCAGAAAATTGTCCAATCCCTTCTTGAACCCTAATACCGTACTCTGTCCCATTACACCCTCTGGAAGCTCATTCCAGGTGTCCACCACCCGCTGGGTGAAGAAAAATTTCCTAGCATTGGTTTTGAATCTTAAATAGATGGAGTTACAGTAGTCTAGTATGAAGCAAAATAAACCATCATGTCATAAAGCATGTTTTACATGCAGAAAATAATGTACTCAAATGTGTGAACAGTGCGAGTCCAAATATCGAGAGAGAGAATGAAATAAAAGCTTTGTTAATTAAATAGGAATTTGACTCTATAAACCTCAGATTTATACAGATATTACAGGCAGAGAATGTATTTGTCTGCATTTGTGCATGTTCATCTCAGCTGTGGAGTGTAAGAGTAGCACAATAGCTAGCACAATAGGCTCAGAACCAGGGGAACCGAGTTTGAATTCCACTGTGGCTGCATGTGACCTTGGGTAAGTCACTTAGGGGCCCTTTTACTAAGGCGCGCTAGCTGTTTTAGCACGCGCTAAATGCTAATGTGTCCATTAAATTCTATGGATGCATTTAGCGCAGATTAAAACGGCTAGCGCGCCTTAGTAAAAGGACCTCTTAATTCTGTATTGCTCCAAGTACCGAATTTAAGATTGTGAGCTCACATGGGAGAGCAAAATTAGAGTACCTGGTTGCAGCTAGCACAGATATATAATTTTCTGTTCCACTGCAAAAACTGTTCTGGAGAATTGTATTTAACAAACTCTCTATGTGAGCACATCTATATTATAGCTTTTTTTTTTTTTTCTGAAAGCTCATTATCTAGGAAAGAGACTCATTGTCCCTAGGCCATATTCCATTATTTTGTGAAAAAAAACCCCAATATAATCTGGAATTTTTGCAGCACAAAGATATGAGCCAGCACCTTTGCCCCATCATGCCTTGCTCAGAGCTATTCATATGGAGAAGCAATAATGGAAGATCAGCAGCAGTGCGCCTCTCTTGCTCCCAGCATTTCTGGCAGTAGTGGTATGCTCAGCGGAAAAGATGCCAATAGACCACAATTTTCTGAAAATGAGACGGTGGGTGTTGTGAAAAATATACAAACAGTAATTCATTCATGAATCCATAGGAGCTAACATTTCAAAATAATTGGGGGTGTTCAACTCACTACAAATTATCAAGTCCATATAAAGGAAATTAAAGCATGGTGTGTTGTGAACACAACTGACCAGGGTATCCTTAAATGAAAGGCACAGCAGGTGGTGCCACACAGGGAGGACTTGTGGGTAAAAGAAATGCTATGGGTCGCACTGCAAGTCTGACCAGTCTCTCTTCCTTCCCAACCCCAATTCATCGCTTACTCCCATAGCATATATACCATACTCATCCTATGCCTTCCAGAGTCTAGCTATACAACCCATATTCACCCTCTCCCAGCCAGTCCTCAATAGTCCCTCTTCCCTAACAAACCTGTGCACACCATATACATTTTTTCTTAGACCATCTCTATGTCTTTCTCAGTCTCTCCCTGCCTTAATGGCTTCTTCCTCCTCTCATCTTCTTATTCTGCTTTTCCCCCCCTTCAATACATTTGACTTTTATTTTAGGGTAGGATGCTTAATATCAACCCCCCACCCCCACCCCATACCTACTCCAACCCTCCATTCTATACTTCTCTGCTCTCTACTTCCTCCTGATTTGACCTGCCTTACCCCTTACTAATTCCTTCCCCCATTGCGTTCCCTCTCACTCTACCTTGGTCAGTGCCCCTCCCCTGAAAGCTAGGCACATCCAACACTCATACTTCCTAAGCAGATTCATTGTATATTTCAGAATTTTTATTCCTATCCTTCCTGGCAAGAAACATATTTCTACTCACCCTTCCCAGAGCCCCAAACACCATTCATATCTAGAACTCACAGATTGAAATAGAATAGCCGTTCCATATTGAGAAGGGCCCTATGAGTTGCACAATCACCTGCATGCACCAACCTTGGAAACTCAGCAATCAGTTGCTCCAAACACCCTAGGGCAGGACTGTCCAATTCCGGTCCTCGAGATCTACTGGCAGGCCAGGTTTTCAGGATATCCACAATGAATATGCTTGAGAGAGATTTACCTGCACTGCCTTCTTGGTATGCAAATCTCTCTCATGCATATTCATTGTGGATATCCTGAAAACCTGGCCTGCCAGTAGATCTCGAGGGCCAGAATTGGGCAGCCCTGCCCTAGGGTCACATTTAAAAACCTATAGATAAAGGCCAAACGGCTCAAGCAGTCTGCCCATCCATAGCATCTACTATTTCTTTCCCCAAGAGATCCCACATGCCTGTCCCACACTTTCTTGAATTCAGATACAGTCTTTGTCTCCACCACCTCTACCGGGAGACTACTCCACACATCTACCACCCTTTCTGTAAAAAAGTATTTCCTTAGATTACTCCTGAGCCTATCACTTCTTAACTTCATCTTATGCCCACTCATTTCGGAGCTTTTTTTCAGTTGAAAAAAGATTTGTCTCGTGCATTTATGCCATGTAGGTATTTAAACATCTCTACCATATGCTTGTTGCAGATTTCTGGGTCTCGCTGTGTCTTGGATGCAGCAAGACCCGGAAACCTTTAACAAGCACAATGCCAGCTGTGGAAACTCTGAGAGAACATCTCTATTATATCTCCCCTGTCCCTCCTTTACTCCAAAGTATACATATTGAGATCTTTAAGTCTATTCCCAGAATGTTGGGTATTATTAAGAAGGGTATTACGACCAGAACGAGAGAAGTCATCCTGCTGTTGTATCGGGCAATGGTGCACCCGCACCTGGAGTACTGTGTTCAGTATTGGTCACCGTACCTTAAGAAGGATATGTCAATACTTGAGAGGGTCCAGAGGAGAGCGACACGAATGATTAAGGGCATGGAAAACCTTTCATACACTGAAAGATTGGAGAGATTGGGGCTCTTCTCCCTGGAAAAGCGGAGACTCAGAGGAGACATGATAGAGACCTAGAGATCATGAAGGGCATAGAGAGAGTAGAGAGGGACAGATTTTTCAAACTTTCAAAACATAAAAGAACAAGAGGGCATTTGGAAAAGTTGGAAGGAGACAGATTCAAAACGAATGCTAGGAAGTTTTTCTTTACCCAGCGTGTGGTGGACACCTGGAATGCGCTTCCAGAGGACGTAATAGGACAGAGTACGGTGCTGGAGTTCAAGAAAGGATTGGACAATAAAAATAGAAAAACATCACCATGGCCTCCAGCGCCACCACTCCTCACAATTGGGAATCCCTTTCGATTGATAGATGGGTGGGACTCAGGACTCCCCCATAGTTCCTTCACTAGCCTCAGGCTATATATATATATTGTGACAGGGAAACTCCTGTCACTGGTTTAAAACCTGCTTTAAACCCTGCCACCAAATCAAATGTGCCTATTCCTAAGCCAAGGAAGCTGCCCATTAAGTCTTTTCCCAGTGCTAGGATCAGGCAGGAAGGACAGAATGGAGAAGAGGTGGCAGAGAAGGGCAGAATACCTGTTCTAGGGCACTATAATCCCTTTTATAACTCAGTGGGCAATTCTCTAGCTAAACCTCTGGTGAGGAGAGCTGTCCCAGTAAGGGTTAAGGAAAGGGGTGAAGCTGACAGGCAGAACTGACCTAGAGCAGGAGTGAAAGCCAGCCTGCAGAATAAATCAAGGACAGCTGAGAACCCCCACAAGCAATCAGGAACTTGGAGGGAAGGGCATGCCTCCCAGAGCAGGGAATGGAAGGCTAAGAAACTCCCTGACACACAGCACTGGCAGATTAACCAAACCTTGCTTTCTAATCAGAAGCTAAGTGAAAGGAGCAGGGCTTTCCAAAGGCTGCTTCAGAGGATAGCCTGTATCCAGCCTCAGAGAGCGAGGAATCTCTCATGGAGGTAGAGGGAAGTATCTCTGAGAGAAATAACATGGACTGCAGTCCTGAAGCCTTAGACTATAGGTCTGAATGCAGCATGAATCTGCAAGGTACTGTGTGGGGCAGGGAAATGAAAGTTTGTGCTTTAACAATGGTCTAACGTATTTAAAAGAAACAGTTCTGTCCTTAGGAAGGACTGTATAATGATTGAGTGTTGGAGGTGTGAATGTGAGGTTTGGCTAGTAGCAGAAATTAAACCAGAATCCCTGTATGCAAGCCAAGCATAGTGAGTGGGGGATGAGTAATGCTAACTAACCTTGAAGGGAGAAGTAAAGCCTGGAGTGGATTCAGTGACCTGACATTGCAAAACCCTGATAGTGGGAACTTTGGGAGGGGAATCTTAGACCATTAAAACAATGGGTGGATGGCTCTCAGCCCCTGCCTCAAAATAAAGCGGGTGGTGGGGGTATATAGAACTCAGGAGGTCAGGTGGGGAAAACTTCCTGAAGCAACCAAAGGTGTAATACAATAGTTGTTCCAAGTCCAAGGAGGGGACAGCTGAACTTTGATTTGGGGTTCTTGAAACCCAAAGGCTGCCCAGAACTGTGAAAGCCTGGCAGCAGCACTAGAGAAAGAGAAATCCTGTTTAAAAGGAAATAAGTTTTGTTTTATTTTCCTCTCTCCTGAAAGAAGCAGGGACTTGCTATAAAAGAGAAGTTTTGTTTATAATAAATTTTTTCTAAGCCTCATCAGCTGGTGGGGCTGCCTTAGAACCAGTGCCTTTGAACTGGGTACTAAAACTTAGAACTGGCAATTATTTGTGGAGTTTTTTTTTTCTGCTGTGTTTATCCCAGAGTGGCCCTCGAAAGAGCTCTAATACTTGAGCCTGTGGCGGGATATATATTCTGGGATGGGATGACAGTATATATAAATTAGTGGCCACTGAGAAGTCTGTAGAAGCAGGATTATATGAATCCTGGACTTTTGGAAGTGGGGATCCACATGAATTATGTGCCTCCTTACAAAAGGTGAAAATCTCAAAAGGAAGAGAGTGAGAAGGGATTTCTAGACAAGGATGGATGATTTTATCAGCATGGAGGAAGTTGCATGAAGCTATACATGAGTTACAATTGAAATTAGGAGAGCTGGAAAATAAAAAATGTAAACAACAGAATGCCATTACATTGCTACAATGTCAGAATAAATTGGTAATGGATAAGATGGACACCTATCAAAATGTAGCAGAAAAGGCAGCTGTGCGATGCGCACGATATAAATACAGGGAATGGAGGGGGAAAGTGAGTGCCAGAAAAGTTAGAACCTTACTTTCCCATCAGATGATTGGGATCCAGACAAATGGGATGGGGATATTTGGGATTCAAATTTTAATACCAATGAGGAGGATATATGTGTTGAAGGAGAGCAGGCAGAAAGTTTAGAAGCAAAGCCTGTGAGGAGACGAAGATTACAGGGAAATCTGCAGACAGGAGAAAATCTGACTAGAAATGATGTTATGGAGGACTTTACTCAACAGGAAGTCATAGATATTATGGCACGCTTTACACAGTGGCCAGGATAACCACTAATACAATGGGTAATTCGGGTGCAGGAACTGGGTGCAGCAGGGATTATGTTGGATGCCACAGATGCTCCCAAATTTGTTCAAATTAGTCAAAAAGCAGCAGTACAAGATGCATTACGGGAGGATCCCGATCCTACAAATTACAACCAATGGTCTTTATTAGAGGTAATTGGTAAGGGTGTCATGAGGCGATATCCACTTGAATCTGATTGGCCCTCAAATGATAAAATTTGGTATACATTAAAAGATGCACAAAGGAGAATTAAGGAGGAGGTTATGAAGGTAGCCTTAGTAATAGGTCACGCTGACACATATAAGAACATAAGAAATGGCTTCGCCGGATCAGACTCTAGGTCCATCCAGTCCGGCGACCCGCACCCGCGGAGGCCAAGCTAGGTGTTCTCTGCTGAGAAACCTTTTACAGTATCCATGAGAAATAAAATTATCAGGTATGCTGCACCGGCATATAAACAGGTAATTATGACTTTGTTGATCAATCAAACAGACAGGACTATTTTGGAAGTCTTGGACGCGGTCCGACAGTTAGGAGATCTGGGGGACTGGGGACCTCAAAATACTTTTGATAAAAAGAGTGAAGGAGAACCCAATTCAAATAGGGCTAATCGGGTGCCTCGGAGGGATATGTTTTTGGCCTTATTAAAAGATGGGGTAAAAAGGAAGAAATAAATGGGAAAGATACAGGGACGTTAATTAAATGGGCAAAAGGATGCAGAGAGGTGACAGAGAAAGTTAAACAGAAGATTGTAAACTTCCCTTCTCCCCAAAGTAAAAAACAAACTCAGGCCTTTATTAGCCTTTTTGGATTCTGGAGGCAACATATTTCACATCTGGCGAGACATATGGTGTAGACTGGACAATAAAAGAGTAGAAATATTGCTAAGTGACCTATATAATGTATAAAGTTTTGTTAGATAGCATAAGGAAGTTGTACTCCAAGTGATTTTGAAAATGTGTCTTTTACCTCAAAACCTAACATTGTGAACCACTGTACCTTCACTTAAACCTCTCTTGTATTTTTTATAGATTAAAGTGTTCCTGCTTGCATTCTCTTATGATTATGTGACAGAGCCCAGAAATGGAAGAAGATAGAAAGGAGACCGGCAAAACTATAGAGCAATTAACTTAAGGGTTTTTTTTCTCTCTCTCTTTCTTTTAGAAGCGTGGAGGGGCATAATCAAAAAAAGCGTCTAAGTCCCCTTTTGGCCTAAGTCCCTAAACGTTCAAGCCCTCTTGCCCCGTTGAAGCCGCGACCTCCCCGACTCGATTGGGCCAGGAGGGAGCCAACCCCTCCTGGCCCAGGCGACCCCCCCCTACACCCCGACACGTTCGTGCCAGGAGGGAGCCCAACCCCTCTTGGCCCAGGCGACCCCCCTACACCCCGACACGTTCGGACCAGGAGGGAGCCCAACCCCTCCTGGCCCAGGCGACCCCCCTACACATTCGGGCCAGGAGGGATCCCAGGCCCTCCTTCCCTCGACGAACCCCCCTTCCCCCAACGTCCGCCCCCCCCAGAACCCCCGATCGGCCCCCCCAGCCGACTCGCAACCCCCCCCAGCAGCACCTCTCCTTCTCCCTCTCCAGGGTTTTCCAGGCCTACATTTCCGGCGCCTACCTTTGGTGTGAATTGCACCTCCATAGGTGCTTTACAGAACCTAACACCACTTCCAATGGCATTAGGCAGAGGTGTGATTTCAGTGCTGATTTTTTTGGCCCTTGTAGGCACCTTGAAAATCTGTGAAAAGCATAGTTTAAATGGCATTTTTAATTGAGCTTGGGCGCCTACCAGTGCATAAAAAAATAGTGTCGTTTAGAGAATCCAGGCCATAATGTAGTTGATTAATCATTACGTAAGATAAGTCTTCTGAATTTCTATTATATGAAACTACACAGAAATAATATACAGTGGTGCCTCGCATAACGAACGCCTCGCACAGCGAACGCTGCACACAACGAACTTCATGTCTTGATTCATACAACGAACTTCGTTTCACACAACGAAGTCGCCCGAGCTTCCACGATCGCTGCCGATGTATTGAATCCTTCCGCGCAGGCACTGCAGGCAGTCATTAGTCACTGCGCTTAACGCGTTTCACATAACGAACTTTTCGCATAACAAACTTGCTCCTGGAATGAATTAAGTTCGTTGTGTGAGGCACCACTGTATAAAACATTTAAATGTATCCCTCCCTTCTGATTCAGGGTTTGGACTGACTTACCTGATAATAGGTGTACAGAGCAGAATCTCTTCTCCAGCTTTCCCAGCAGCACAGCAAGAAAACACTCAGAGGATAGTGAGGAAACATCCTGAGAACTCTGATCATATACCACCACCTGCTGCAGTTCACAGTCAATCTCCACCTGAAAAATATAGCAACCAGAAACAGTGAACTAAGAAATAGCTGGCCAGCACTAGGGAACTCACTTCCATTTTATTTAAGAGAAGAGAATTTCATCACTAACCCAGTCCCCCTCACCCCCCTTTTACAAAACCATAGCACAGTTTTTAGTGCCGGCCACTGCGGTAACAGCTCTGACGCTCATTGAATTTCTATGAGTGTCGGAGCTGTTCCAGCCACAGCTGGTGCTAAAAATCACATTACAGTTTTGTAAAATTGTGTGAGTGGGGGGTAATTTTAATAGATATTTTTAACAAGTGCACAGGCTATTTGGGTGAGGATGGCAGATAGACAGGCATAATTTGTGTTATATTTTGTGTCATATTTATTTTTGTTATATTAATTATAATAAAAAAAAACTATTGATGTCTTATTTATACTTTCTATTGATTTTTTTCTGATTTTTAAATTGATATGCAATATATTTTATAATTGTATTGTATATTGGTTGTAAACTGCTTTAGTAATTTTCTTTCAAAAGCAAGTCAAGCAAATAAACCAAACTGATTTCATGTTATCGACACCTCTTGTGACTTATAGCAATGATCTGATACAACTGAATACCATGAAAAGTGTGTTAAACTCACACATAAAATCACTAAAAAAAATATGTTGGGGTATCACTGGTCAACAAGCATTTTGCTACTGGAGTTCTGTCACCTATACCTTAACAAGGGCCACGTGCTGACTCTAAATATGAAAACAGTTTTCATCTATCACATCCTGTTTGTAAGTTATGCATCAGTTTGTGATTATATTGTTTTCGTCAATAATGCTACCATGAAGCATCGATATTTTACTGTTTCTCTAACATAATATTGCATTTTAGGACAGCTCATCGATCACATATACCAGTAATTTGAAAGTTTATACTAAAAAGTGATTCTGCTGCTTTTACCACCTGTGAATTTTCATATTTTGTTTGTTTTTGACTAAGATGTTATAATTATTAAGAACAGAAGAGGTTGTGATAACCATCCTAATAATTTCTGTTATGTTTGCGGACAATTTACTGTCCAGCAGATTTCAAAGTGCTTACAAGCATTATTTTTGGCTGTACAGTTGGCGAACAAGATAAAGCGGTGGCACCTTATGCTTGCTACACTGTCTGCTATTCTGGATTAACACAGTGGCTGAATGGGAAACGGAAGATGCCTTTCGCAGTACCCATGCTGTGGCGTGAACCAACAAATCGTCACTCAGACTGTTATTTTTGCATGACCAAAATTGCTGGATTCACAAAGAAGCATAAATCAAAAATTGTGTATCCTGATTGCCTGTCAGCAATTAAACTTGTTCCTCATGACTCGGAGAATCCAGTTCCAATTCCTTCTTCCACATCTTCAACGAAACTGGTAAGAGGGCTGGAACACTGCCCATACGCCGAGAGGTTGGATAGGCTGGGGCTCTTCTCTCTGGAAAAGAGGAGGCTCAGGGGAGATATGATAGAGACCTTCAAGATCATGAGGGGCATAGAGAGGGTGGATAGGGACAGATTCTTCAGGCTGAAGGGGTCAACAGGCACGAGAGGGCATTCGGAGAAACTGAAGGGAGATAGGTTCAGAACAAATGCAAGGAAGTTTTTTTTCACCCAAAGGGTCGTGGACACTTGGAATGCGCTACCAGAGGAAGTGATAAGGCAGAGTACGGTACAAGGGTTCAAACAGGGATTGGACGGATTCCTGAGGGATAGGGGGATCGTGGGATACTGAGAGAGGTTCTGGGATGTAACACAGGTATAGAAAGCTAACCAGGAAATAAGTATAGAAATCCAACCAGGTCGTGGATGTGCAAGACCGGAGGGTTAGGACTTCAATGGGAAGATAGGACTCAATGGGAAACCAAGGTGGCAAGGGGGCCCCTTCTGGTGACTCAGACAGGCCGTGACCTGTTCGGGCCGCCGCGGGAGCGGACTGCTGGGCGGGATGGACCTATGGTCTGACCCGGCGGAGGCACTGCTTATGTTCTTATGTTCTTATCTGCAGCACAATATGACGAAAGTTGAGATGAAGAGTGCCTCTGCTGCTGCGGAGGAGTTGTATGAACCTGAAGTGGGTAAATATATTCTATGGGGCTCATAATCGAAAGTGAAAAACGTCCAAAAAAAACGGCTTAAGTTGGCACTTGGATGAACATTGTCAAACTACGTCCAAGTGCCAATAATAAAACCGGGTTTTAGACGTATTTAAAAATGACCTAGGCCTTCACAGTGCCGCTGAAATACCAGAGCTAAACGGGGCATTTCAGGAGGAGTGTCGAGGGTGGGACGTGGGCCAGCTTAGACTTAGTCATACTGCATGTATAACCGAACGTTTTATAACACAACATAGACGAAACTTGGACGTTGTGACTTAGACCATTTAAAACATGATCTAAGTCACAAAAAACAACCTAAAGTGACCAGATAAGCACTGCAAACACGTAGTGCAGATTATCGACCACCCCATCTCCATAAAAATCGTAATCACAACTTTTAAATTCTGCCTCCAGAACATCAGCACCTGGCAGCCTGACATAGGAAAGCCTAGTCACGCTGCACAGAGGCATCTTAAGTGGTCTGGGGGGTGGGTTAGGGACCCATGGAGAGGAGGACCCATGCCCATAAGCCACTGTAATGACTGCATTGATGGTGAAACATGTGTACTCCCCTAAAAAAAACCAAACCTTTTTGTACTGCTCTATAAGTGGCTCCTGCAGCCATAAGGGCTATTGGGGTGGTAGATAGGTGGGTCTAGGACAGTGGTCTCAAACTCAAACCCTTTGCAGGGCCACATTTTGGATTTGTAGGTACTTGGAGGTAGAGAGTTGTGAGGGGACAGAAATCCCACCTGTCCCCGCCAAAGTCCCACCCGTCCCCGTGAGGAATCCCACCCGTCCCCGCGAAGAATCCCTCCGTCCCCACCTGTCCCCGTGCGTCCCCACCCGTCCCTATAAACTACAGAAATAGTTATTTCATTTAATTATGCTATTGAATTAAAGGCTCTGGTAGAAACCCATTTACAAATAAGCAAAAAGACTTTATTAATTTGGAAATATTAATTGGGAGGAATACATACTTTGTAAACGGGTTTCTATCAAAGCCTCTAATGTTTATACATTTTTATCAACACAACTAATATACTACTTTATCCTAAAGCGGGAAAAAAAAAAAAAAAAGAAATAGAATTTTTTCCTGTACGGTATGGACACTGCCTAAAGATTTAAAGTGGCAGTGCACTTGGCAGTGTCCTTTTCTGGGTTCAATAAGAGACATCACCCTCATGTGAGAATACTATGCCTGCTTGTCCTTAGAGAAATAAAATTCTAAAATCAAAACCTGGCAGGTTGCATAGATAGCAAGAATGCAGCAGTCTCACTTTGTGAATTTTGATTGTTATTTCAAAGTAAATCACAATGCTTTCTCTTATGACTCATTTTCATGGCCCATAGACTGGAAAACCTTGTAATACAGCATTTAGTGCAGCAACCTAAGTGTTGAAATTACTTGGCACAAGGCCAAAGTACTATCAAAAAGAGGCAATGGGATTTCTAACTGGTGATTTTTAGAAGCAGATTATACAAACATCTAAGATGATAAAGAGAAAATAGATCTATTTTAGAGGAACCTGAAGGACTGCTTCACCTCAGGGTTTCTTTTAACCTAGTCTTCCTATATTAGCTATCGTGTTAGAAATATTACACATACTTTATGAGCCAATCAAATTCTATTGCTTGTGATTTGCTATTTCATTGCAAACATAGCTGCTCCCTGTATACTTTGGAGGAAAGGCAGGAGAGGGGAGACATGATAGAGACGTTTAAATACCTACATAATATAAATGTGCATGAGTCGAGTCTCTTTCATTTGAAAGGAAACTCTGCAATGAGAGGGCATAGGATGAAGTTTAGAGGTGATAGGCTCCGGAGTAATCTGAGGAAATACTTTTTTACGGAAAAGGTGGTAGATGAATGGAACAGTCTCCCAGAAGAAGTGGTAGAAACAGAGACTGTGTCTGAATTCAAGAGGGCCTGGGATAGGCACATGGGATCTCTCAGAGAGAGAAAGAACTAATGGTTACTGTGGATGGGCAGACTAGATGGGCCATTTGGCCTTTATCTACCGTCATGTTTTTATCTGCAAGGTAACAAAAGTATAAATGACTGACAAGTAATATTTCTATTTGATATGAAATGTGTGTTATTTGCCATATAGACTTTGAAATACAGTAAATATATACCTTCATTTAGAGGTGGAATTGAGAGTTGAGACTTGTCATGCAAACTAGAGAATGACAGAGAAACAAATTTGTCCCCGTCCCTGCAGGAACTCAGTTTCTCCGTTTGCCTTACCCCACAAGCCTCAAACACTTATGATTTTAAAGTGTTTGAGGCCTGTGCAGATGAGGACGGAGCTTGCAGGAATGGGGCAGGGGCAGGGACAGGAAAAGAACTCATGGGGACGGGACAGGAAAATGAGTTTCCGCGGGGATGGGGAAAAATTTGTCCCCATGTCATTCTCTAATGCAAACTACAGTTCAGACTCCTGATCTCTTGACGACAGTGGGAGACATGGCAGGGCTCCATTCACAGCATACTCTCCCGAGCTGAGCAGAGGAGTGGCCTAATGTTTAGTGCAGTGGCCTGAGAATCAGGGGAAACCAGGTACGATTCCAACTGCAGCTCCTTGCATCTCTGGGCCAGTCACTTAACCCTCCATTTCCTGCATAAGTACCTGCATATAATATGTAAACTGCTTTGATTGTAACCACAGAAAAGACAGTCTATTAAATACCATCCCCTATCCCCTTTAATGCCAGACAGTGGTGAGCATGAGTTGTGCCATGTTTCATAGCAGTGGCATAGTGCTGGGGGGAAGGGGCGGTCTGCTCTGGGTGCGGTTTTGGTAGGGGTGCTGGTGCCAGCACCCGTCCTCCTCTCTGCCTCCATACTCCTTTCCGACCCCCCCCCCCCCCCGCATGCACACCTTCTTTCCCCTCGTACCTCTTTAATTTTCCCTGCACAAGCAGCATTATGAACTTGCTGTCCGCATCGGTGTCGCCTCTCTGTCACCACTTCCAGGCCCCTTGCCTAGGAAGTGACATCAGAGAGATAGCCGACATGATATGTGTTGTTACTCCCGCCTGGAAAATTAAAAAAAGTATGGGGGAAGAGAAGTGAAAGGGGGTGCGCATATGAGGGAGGTCGTGTCAGGAAGGAGTATGGGACGGAGAAGAGGGTGGAGGAGGGATGTCACCGCCCTAGGCACCATTCACCTTCGCTACACTACTGTTTCAGGGTGACCAGGCACCAGCATTCTGCACTAGCAAAACCTTGGCAGGATGAGCTTCTGCAGATGTAAGAATTCTCCTAAAAACTTGACTTCTTATTAACATATTTTTGCATAAAAAATGAATTTGCTCAAATGGATGTTAAAAACAAAAATAAAAGCCTGAAATGTAGCAGTATTACAAATACACACACAACTTAGCTTACCTTCTGTTTTGCTGAATGCTGGATGAGTTCTGTTATCAATACTTTATCCTGCTGTAGCCTTCTCTTCATCAGTTTGGAGCAATTGATGTTGATGGCATCCAGCACATGAGCTGTATTGAATTCCACAAAGGGTCGACTGTCAATCAGCAGCACTTTCTCTGTGGCACCCTCCAGCAAGGCCACCAACTTCTCAGCAGCCATAAGCCGAGTCCTTGGCATCTCAGCCATTAGAGCAGTAGACCTATACTGCCACCACCACCACCACACCACTTCCTCCTCCCCTCCTGAATTTATGACAATGATGTAATCGTTCTCTGCTCAAAGGCTTAGCTCCTCCATTGTATTGTAAATGTATGAGGTCATGCTGGTGGTGACTGGCAAAAGAAAAAAGGTGAAATCCATTTTTCCCCTTCTTCCTCTGAAAAGAGCCCTCAGAGTGAATGTCTTTCTTCCTCCTTCCCCCTGCTGCTGATGTGTTGCTGCAAAAACCTCAGTCCACAAAGAAAAAGCCTTACTTCTGATTCATCTGGGAGGCGACTGGAGGACCCATTTCCTAACCTCAAACAAAAGACGCTTCCATGGCATTACCTCATCCTTTACCTTTGCTCCTCTCCCTCTCCAAGAGATTCAAACTCAATTAAGAGCCTATATGATAAAACAGGAGGAAAAGGAGACAGTTAAAGAAAAATATATTTTTGTTCTTACAATAGATTTTTTTTTACATTTTCTGATACTTTATTTTCATTATAGGTAGAGGTACGTACATCTA
Source organism: Geotrypetes seraphini (assembly GCF_902459505.1). NCBI lineage: Eukaryota > Metazoa > Chordata > Amphibia > Gymnophiona > Dermophiidae > Geotrypetes > Geotrypetes seraphini. Next base: position 19,918,903 of record NC_047090.1, on the reverse strand, counting down.
ATCAGATACATGCTTGTAAAATGTACGTGCATCATATATAACATGCCTGCCTTTCCAGTGACAGTGATGTTTGTGGTTAGAATGATTTGTAATTAGAATGGGGTATGTTGGATGGGCCACATTTTATTAATTGTAACTACTTTGACATTACGAAATGTAAGGGAGTATTGAAAGTACTGAAAAACAAAACAAAATCTACATACACTCACTGATGCATACATACCGGTAAATAGCTTAACAAAGGAAAAGCATATTTACCAAACATTCCTAAGAGTACCTGAACACTATTCAGTGTATTATAAACCGCTTTGGGTGAATCTCGTCATGCAAAAGACAGTTAATAAATTCCACTAAATAAATATGTGCCAAATGCTACAAAACAATTAACCAACATGAAGACCATCTAAAATAGGCTCCTATAACTTAAAAACTTCACCTAACAAATATAAATAAAGTCACAGTGATTTGTATAGCAAGTACATAAGATGATGGTTAATTCATGTATTATCTGAGACAACTGTGCTCCATATGAGGACAAAAAAACATAAATTTAACTTTCATATGAAACCTGAACACAACCTCTAAGACCACCTCCCCCCCCCCCTCTGTGGTGTCCATCAGGATAGTTAGGCCTGGGTTTGCCACTGAGGGAGTCTGTTCAGGCTTAGAGAGGATGGATAGCTATGGCTAATCAAAGACCATTTTGTACTCTCCTTGCCCCATGAGTAGGACAATTTTATAAAGGCATTTTGATGGGTAAAATAGCATTTAAGTGCAGAAATGGCTTTATAAAATTGCTCTTCTAACAAGCAAGCAAATCACTGTATGTATATACTTTACCCTTTAGAGGCATTTTTTAGGGAGGTTAATAGCTTTTCGTTTATACACACATCAGGGCTCAATTTCAAAGCACTTAAACACACAGAAACCTACGGAACTTTGTGTGTCTAAGTGCTTTGAAAATGAGCCCCGTAGCATCTCAATACAACCATACTATTATCACTAGGTAGGTGATCTCTTATGAAGCCATATCCTTTTTGTCCATTTCTTGTACGTATTTAAGCTTTGAAAACAAACTTAGAAAACAAGATCAAACGTCCACATCAGTATAGTTTGGATACAAGCATGACTTGAACTAAGGGCAGACACAAAATTAGAATCTACAAGAGTTATCTTCACTTGCTCCTCATGTGCTGGCAATGTTCACTATCAAGGTAATATATGGTTTGTAGTTTATTAATTTATATTCTGCTTACATCTATGTGTATGTTTTCATGTATGATCCACTATCAGAAAGCTGCACACAAAAACTAAAAAAAGCCAATAAAAGAAAAATACTAATATGCATTTTATAGAAAGTTGTACACACTAAGTGGTACTTTTACCAAGCTGCAGGAAAAATTGGCCTTAGCGTACCACTATACAGGTGTCTCCTGCAACTGGAAAATGGCCAATTTTCTATTTTCTCAATTAATAGCTGTGCACTTGCAAGTGTTGCCATTAGCATATGGTCATTAACAAAAAAATTAGCACGAGATCACTTACTGCCACCTATTTTGTAGGCAGCAAGAAATCACACACTAATCCTTCGCTAATCAGTAATCTTCCCCCTATTTTACTAACGCATAGGGTGGGTTTTAGCACCGGCAGAGGCGGTAACTGCTCCGATGCTTGTAGGAATTCTGTGAGCATCGGAGCAGTTACCGCCACTGCTGGTGCTACCGTGTTTCCCCAATGGTAAGACACTGTCTTATTTTTTTTGGAAGGCCAAAATATGCTCTAGGGCTTATTTTCGGGGGGATGCCTTATTTACCCTTTCATGTCCCCTCTGTATCTCTATCCTTTCTCTCTCTCTTCTGCTCCCTCACCCACGAGTCCTGCATCTGGCCCTCTCCCTTCTACCTGCACCTGGCAACACCCCCCTGCTCCGCGGCTCTCTTCAGCAACTTGTCAGCAGCGGTGATCAAGACAAGCTACCGACATCGAGGCCTTCCCTCTACGAGTCCCGCCTTTGTGGAAAAAGGAAGTTGAAACAAGCGGGACTCGCAGAGGGTAGGCCCCGACGTCAGAAGCTTGTGTCGATCGCTGCTGCTGAGTTGCCGAAGAGAGCCGCGGAGCAGGGGATGTGGCCGGAAGCAGGTAGAAGGGAGAGGGAGATAGGAAGGCTGTAGATCTCCGGAGCATGACACCGACCCCGGCCAGGATGATTTCTTTTTCAAGCGTGCATCTTACAAGTCCGGCGTCGCGGCGGGAAATAGCCATGCTGAGCAGTGAGCTCAGCACTACACAGATGAAAGCTTTGCTTGCTGATTGGTCCGGCGGCCATGCCGCCGGACCAATCAGCAAGCAAGGCTTTCATCTGTGTACGTGCTGAGCTCACTGCTCAGCATGGCTATTTCCCGCCGCGACGCCAGACTTGTAAGATGCACGCCTGCGTGACACTCTACCGGAGCCACGGCAAAGGTGGAAAAGAGCCGCATGCGGCTCTGGAGCCGCGGGTTGCCGACCCCCGTGGTAGACGGAGGGACCACACGGAGTCACCCACCGTACCACCCGATTAGGGTAAGCGCAGGTATCGGTGGGTGGCTTATTTGCGGGGGGGGGGGGGTGCCTTATTTTACAATTTTTTCTAAAAAGGGGGGGCTGTCTTATTTGATGGCCCTGCCTTATCATCGGGGAAACACGGTAAAACGCGCGTTATGCGTTAGTAAAAGAGGGGGTTGTTTATTTTCATGTATTTGACATACCACCCTTTGCATTAGCACATGGTAATGCAGATGCACTTTACTAACTGATTAGAACAGAAATGCCCACTCTGCGCTCCCCGACATGCTCCCTCCATGGAAAAAATAAAAAGTCTTTTGCACAAAGTTTATGTGGATGATTTATTGTACCTTTGGAACTTTGACATTTTTTTTTCAAATAAAGTCCATTTAAGGAGCATTGTCATTCCACAGAGTTTCTTTTGGTTTCTTCTGGATTTTCTTCTCTGTGGATACTTTGGGGTCAATCCTCTTTGGTTTCCATATGTCAGTGCCTAACACAGCTTAATAAAAGGGGCCTTAAGAGAAAAAGGTGACTCACTTTATTCTTGTTTTAATAAGCAGGGAGGGCAGATAAGTTTACTACACGAGTGACTAATATTATTAATGGTTATAAACCACTTTATTTATTTATTTATTTCATTTTCTATCCCATTCTCCCCAAAGAGCTCAGAATAGTTAGTTACAGTACAAGTTTTTTTGATTCAAGTTTTTATCCTAAATCTTCATCAGCTGCTCCCCCCTCTTCTTCCTCCAGTTCCAGAAGGTACTGCTGCTGGTGGATGATTGCCAGCTTCCCTCCCACTTTCTATTCCTTAACAGTTCCGTGACATCACTGAAGTCGCTTTCTCTTTCATAGGGTCCAGAGCAGTTTACAATGAAATATTGAATTACAGTAATATAGTCGAAGCGCAAAACAAATAATACCGTACACCAGGAAAAAGTAAAAACAACTCCAGGTCAAATACTGTATGAGATAAATTCACTAAACTGTATGTCATGTGCTAAATGCTATGAAGCACGTGCTAACCATTAGCATAATTTACTCAAAGGAGCCCTAAGTCTTTATTCATAATATGCTGCCACAGTTAGTTTTTGATGCATTCAGGATGGTTGAAAATTGATTATCATTTAAAAAAAAACAACAACCCAGTTATTGATGCATATCTAACAGCCAGTGTGGTTAGAAAATGAGGTGAAGAAAGCTATTAGAGCTAAAAAAGAATCCTTCAGAAAGTGGAAGAAGGATCTGACTGAAAATAATTGTAAACACAAGGAATGTCAAGTCAAATGCAAGGCGCTAATAAGGAAGGTGAAGAAAGATCTTGAAAAGAAGATTGCACTGGAACCAAAAACACATATTAAAAACAAGAAGCCGGGAAGAGAATTAGTTGGACTGTAAGACGACCGATGGATAAAAAGGGCTCTTAGGGAAGACAAGGCCATAGAAAAGTGATTAAATGAATTCTTTGCCTTAGCCTTCACAGAGGAAGATGTGGGGGAGCTACCAGTGCCAGAAATGGTACAAGAGTGCAAGTATAACAGTGGATCAGGAGGAGTGGTGCCTTTTTGTAAGCTGTTGGGTGAGGGCAACGCAATAAAAGTTGGAATAGTCCAAGAACTGTGGCTGCACCAGTGGCGTATCAAGGGGGGGGGGGGGGGGCGGTCCACCCCGGGTGCACGCTCCAAGGGGGTGCACAGCCGGCCAGATCCTCCTGTGCTGCTACAAACCGCACTTCAGCGCGGCTGCCCTACTTAGAGCAGAGTCGGCAGCCGCGCTGAAGTGAAGAAGGTCCCGCGATGACTGGGAAAAGGTCAGTGACATCGGGGGGGGGGGGAGGGGGACTGGCAGCCGCAGTCATCGCGGGATCTTGCCGCAACTAACTGCGTCTGCCGGCCCAGCCCCCTCCGACATCACTTACCTCTTCCATCGGAGCAGAAGCAGTCATCGCGGGACCTTTGGAATGGAGAAAGAAAGGCGGTCAGGGTGGCATGAAAGGGTATGGAGGGTGACAAAGGGAGGTCAGGGTGCTATGGAAAAACTGGTGAAGAGTGACAAAAGGGGATCAGGGTGCTATGAAAACACGGTAAAGGGTGACAAAGGGGGGTCAGGGTGCTATGGAGACACGGTAAAGGGTGACAAAGGGGGGTCAGGGTGATATGGAATGACGCTGAAAGGTAACAAAGGGGGTCAGGGTGCTATGGAAATGGTCAAGGGTGACAAAGGGGGGGTCAGGGTACTCTGGAAGCATGGTAAAGGGTGACAAAGGAGGGTCAGGGTGCTATGGGAACATGGTGAAGGGTGACAAAGGGGGGTCAGGGTGCTATGGAATCACGCTGAAGGGTGACAAAGGAGGGTCAGGGTGCTATGGAAACATGGTGAAGGGTGACAAAGGGGGGTCAGGGTGCTATGGAATCACGCTGAAGGGTGACAAAGAGGGGTCAGGGTGCTATGGAATCACGCTGAAGGGTGACAAAGGGGGGTCAGGGTGATATGGAATCAAGCTGAAGGGTGACAAAGGGGGTCAGGGTGCTATGAAAACACGGTAAAGGGTGACAAAGGGGGGGTCAGGGTGCTATGGAAACACGGTAAAGGGTGACAAAGGGGGGTCAGGGTGCTATGGAAACACGCTGAAGGGTGACAAAGGGGGGTCAGGGTGATATGGAATCACGCTGAAAGATGACAAAGGGGGTCCGGGTGCTATGGAAACATGGTGAAGGGTGACAAAGGGGGGTCAGGGTGCTATGGAAACATGGTGAAGGGTGACAAAGGGGGGTCAGGGTGCTATGGAATCACGCTGAAGGGTGACAAAGAGGGGTCAGGGTGCTATGGAATCACGCTGAAGGGTGACAAAGGGGGGTCAGGGTGATATGGAATCAAGCTGAAGGGTGACAAAGGGGGTCAGGGTGCTATGAAAACACGGTAAAGGGTGACAAAAGGGGGGTCAGGGTGCTATGGAAACACGGTAAAGGGTGACAAAGGGGGGTCAGGGTGCTATGGAAACACGCTGAAGGGTGACAAAGGGGGGTCAGGGTGATATGGAATCACGCTGAAAGATGACAAAGGGGGTCCGGGTGCTATGGAAACATGGTGAAGGGTGACAAAGGGGGGTCAGGGTGCTATGGAAACATGGTAAAGGGTGACAAAGGGGGGTCAGGGTGCTATGGAAGCATGGTAAAGAGTGTCAAAGGAGGGTCAGGGTGCTATGGAAACATGGTGAAGGGTGACAAAGGGGGGTCAGGGTGCTATGGAATCACGCTGAAGGGTGACAAAGGGGGGTCAGGGTGCTATGGAATCACGCTGAAGGGTGACAAAGGGGGTCAGGGTGCTATGGAATCACGCTGAAGGGTGACAAAGGGGGGTCAGAGTGATATGGAATCACGTTGAAGGGTGACAAAGGGGGTCAGGGTGGTATGGATGCGTGGTGGAGGGAGAGAAAGGGGCAGATGCTGAAGGAATTGCACGGAAAGAGACATAAGGGGGAACGATACTGCATGGAATTGGGTTGTAGGGAGCGAAAGGGGGCAGATGCTGATGGAAGTGGGGGGAAAGAGAGAGAAGGGGCAGATGATGGAACTGGGGAGAGAGAAGAAGGCAGATGATGGAAGGAGGGGGGAAAGAGAGAGAAGGGGCAGATGATGGAAGTGAGGAGAGAGAAGAGGGTAGATGATGGAAGGAGGGGATAAATAAAAGGAGGGCACATGATGGGGGGAAAAGGATTGAGTTAGGGAAATACTGGAGGGGGTGAGGGAAAGAGGTGGTGAGCTATAGGTAGACAGTAAAAAAGGAAATTGATGAGAGGGTAGTAAGTACGTAATTTAGATGGATGCAGAAAATAAATTGAAAAGGAAAATGAGGGAAGAAAGGGTTTGCAGAAGAGAGGTGTGGGAGAGGGAAGGAGAGGAGAGAGATGCCAGACCAATGGGGGTGAAAGGAGAGATGGAAGGGGGAGGCATACAGTTTATGGAAGGGGCATTGAAGGAGAGAAGATGCCATATAGGGGAAGAGAGACGGCAGACAGTGGATGGTAGGTAGGAAGAGAGTTACAAGAAGATGAGGAAAGCAGAAACCACAGAAGACAAAGGTAGAAAAAAATTTTCTATTTATTTATTGCTTTAGGAGACATGTGTCACTGTTTCTGTGGAGCATTGTATGCAGAATCCAGCTTCTTGCTGGTTCAATTTAACCTTTGTCTATGTATTTCTATTTTATCCCCCCTTTTACAAAACTGTGGAGCGTTTTTTAGCGCCAGCCGTGGTGGTAGCAGCTCTGATGCTCAGAATTCTATGAGCGTCAGAGCTGTTACCACTGGCTAAAATCCACACTACAGTTTTGTAAAAGGGGGAGGGGTTAGTTTGTGATTACATATTCCATACTAGGAGAAGGTGTTTTCTGTGTTGTGTATTCGAAAGACATGGTTTTCTGTTAGGATTGATGGTGTAGGATTGATCTGTACTAGTCTGGCTTGTTTAGTTTTACAATGGGTGTATTGATGCTGTACTGTTCACTGCATATGTAAGATGCTGCCTTTTCCTAGGTACTTATGTGTGACTTGTGGATTGTTACTAAAAATCATGTTTTTTGTACAGATGGGGGGGTGCCAAAAAAATGATGGGCCCTGGGTGTCACATATGCTAGGTACGCCACTGGGCTGCACACCAGGAATACAGCTCAGTTATAATATTTGCATCTACATGATTCTGTGATTAAGCATAAGTAGGAATCTCTCTTTCACCCACATTATTTAATGTTTACCTCTCATCATTAGGATCGTGCCTAAGTAACATGGATATTGTAATGTTCAGTTATTCTGACAATATAACTATCATCTTACTTTTTACCTCAACTTTGTCTCAGATTACAACCAAAATTGAAATTATAATTAAACAGATGACTATTTGGATGCAACAATTCAAACTTAAACTAAATTCTGACAAAACAAAGCTTTTTGTGGCGTATCCTAGTAAAATTCTTTCTGAACCCTCCATTAGTATAAATTCAACTTTATATACAATCCATCCAACAATTAAAACATTAGGAGTTGTTTTAGATCTGCACCTTACTATGAAGACTGAGATAGATGCAGTATTACATAAAAGTTATTTTACCTTGTGGAGGCTACAAACAATCAAATCTTATTTTGAATTTTCTGCCTTCCGATTATTAGTACAATCACTACTATTATTAATACTAGTAATAATCACTTGATTATTGTAACATTGTCTATTTGACAATCACTAAGAAAGAACTAGCGAGACTGACACTAATACAGAATACAGCGGTCAGGCTGATTTACGGCCTGAAGAAATATGACCATGTCACACCTTATTACTGTGAGTTACATTGGCTGCCCATGGAGGCTTGGGTACTGTTCAAGTTGGGTTGCTTCTGTTATAAGGTCTTATATGGAACAGCTCCCTCTCTACCCCAGTTGACACCCCTCTGCTCCGGCATTCCCCCTGCGAACCGGCATCCCCCCCCCCCCGCTTGCGTCACCCCCCCCTCACGATCCTACATCCCCCCCAGCACCGCAAATACAACTCTTACCCGATTGGGCACCGGCACCGGCACCAGCACCAATGCACAGCATGTGCCAGTGCCAGTGCCCGAAGATCCTCCCTCGTTGGTTTGGGCTGGGCTGGGCTGGGCCGGGCGGTGTGAGAGAGATCCTCCTTCTTCCTCTGCCGGGCTGGACTAGGCTTTGAGCATTTGCGCATGCTCAAAGCCGGAGAGAGCGAGACCAGAAGGCTTTGAGCATGCGCAAATGCTCAAAGCCTAGTCCAGCCCGGCAGAGGAAGAAGGAGGATCTCTCTCGCACCGCCCTGCCCAGCCCAGCCCAGCCCAAACCAACGAGGGAGGATCTTCGGGCACTGGCACTGGCACATGCTGTGCATTGGTGCTGGTGCCGGTGCCCAATCGGGTAAGAGTTGTATTTGCGGTGCTGTGGGGGATGTAGGATCGCGGGGGAGGGGGGTGATGCGTGCGGGGGGGGGATGCCTGTTCGCAGTGGGAATGCCGGATCCGATTATCTCGGATCAGAGGGGGAGGGGGGGGGTGACGCGAGCAGGGGGGAGGATGCCGGTTCGGAGTAGGCGGGAGGAGGTTTTAGTATGTGCGGTATACGCGTGTGCGTGCTATATTAACATTTTATTACATAAATTTGTGTTCCCCGCGCGCTATACTCGTGTGCGCGTTTTACACGGGTGCGCGTTATCTACGTGAAAATACGGTAATGCAAGTCTCATACGTCAGATATCGGTTACATCAAGCCCTTTTGTTGCTTCTTTTGTAAACAAATCTTTAACTGAAGGAAAACTACCTCAGGCATGTAAGGGAGTCCACTGTAACTCCAGTATTAAAGAAAAAGGGATTGGATGTTGAGGAGTTGAAAAATTTTCACCCTATCTCTGTGGTTCCATTTTTAGGAAATGTAATTGAGAAGGTTGTGTTGAATCAATTAAATGAGTACATATTACAAAAAAAATTGCCTTGATGAGTTCCAATTTGGATTCATACATGCACACAGTGTTGAATTGTTCATGATTTCAGTATTGGAATTTTTGAGGGAAGGGTTAGATCTGGGGTGCCCAAAAGGTCGATCATAAAAGCAACGCGAGTTGATCGCGTGATAGACTCGCGTTGCCTTTGCATTCTATCTGCTTCCCAACGCCATAAAGAGGATGCAGAAGCGCCGGGCCGACCAGCCTTCCCCATCTGACATCAATTCTGACGTCAGAGAGGAAGTTCCAGGCCAGCCAATCGCTGCCTGGCTGGCCCGGAACTTCCTCTATGATGTTAGAATAGACGTCGTGTGTGGAAGACTGATCGGCCCGGCGCTTCTGCATCCTCTTTATGGCGTCGGGAAGCAGGGAGAGCTCAGAATTCTGTGGCAGTGGCTTGGGGGCCTGTTCCATGATGGCGGTGGCTTGGGGGAGAGCAGGGAGAAAGAAAGACAAAGAAAAAAAGGGGGCAGGCAGGGAGACAGAAAGAAAGACAGACAGAAAGAAAGAAAGGGGGGGTGAGCATAGATAATTGGACGCCAGCGCACTCATAAAGCTGCAGTTGCCAATTAAGCTGCTAGCTTTCACTCAAGGTGTGAAAAAATAACAAAAACATGGAAATGACGCATAACGCAAGGTTTACCAAAATAATTATTTATTGCTTTTATTTTTCCATCATGGAACTCAAAAGGCTAGTTGAGTTAGCGGGAGGTCGTTATAGTTGCCAAAATGCTGGCCTTCTGATAACGATCTCAGCTCGATAATGCATTGCTTCCCAATATATACCTTCAGTCCAGTTTGACATCATTGGCTGTCAGCCAATCCACTAAGAGAAGCTGTCCTGAAATTTGGACAAAGAACTTTTCTTTAACATGGAATAAAAGTTCCAGAAATCATATTTTTTGTTTACATTCATTTCTGAATATACATATACATTTTATTACATATCCAATATTCTTTTTGTTCTTTTAAAAAAATATATTAAGAGAACCTGCATTTGTTAAAAAGTGCTGAGAAATTTTCGGCTCTCCCTGTCAGCACAGTCAAGGAGAAGGAGGGGCTGTTTCCCCCTCTCCCTGAAACCTGACAGCTTCATGTTACACCTACACAGTCCTAAGTGTGGGCTACCAATGCCCCCTTTCCTATGCTGGAAACTGGTACAGCAGTTTCTGACTCTAATTATTTCCAGATTTTTCCTTAGTGTTCCTTATATAAAACATTTCACTTTAAGTACCCCTTCTTTTACAGATCATTCATATCACCACATATCTCACATTCGGGGGTCCCAAACATTCATAGTTTCACACATTATATGTCATTCAGTTTGGGATACGTAATCTAATATGCTCTTCCTAACCAGCCTAAGGCACATCTGGTATCAATTAGAACCACGAGACTAAAAGCGGGAAAAACCTGAACAAAGACTAGGGATATAGGCTGAACACAAAATGGAGTAAAGCCAAGCAGAAGACACAGAAAAACAGAGTTGGAGTTCATGTATATCCTGATTTCCTCTAGCAAAGTACATAATGAAAACAGTTGGGAAAACATGATTATTTTGACGTTAGCCCCTGACGTCAGTGCTGGGGCTGCGTATAAATCAGCTGATTTAGAGCATAACCGCCATTACGGTTCCGACGCAATGGTGGAGAGAGCTGTATGAATGGTGAGTGTAAATATTCTATTATTGAGGGGGTTGAAGTATGATAAGTTGGAGTATATGCTGAGTTAAGTTATTTATGAATACTTGGGTATATTTTATATTTATATTTATTCAGGGAGAGGAAGTCTTGATAAAGCCCTTGGAACTAACCGGGCGAAACATGTTGACGACATCTGTTCCCTCCCGACTAGCGTCGAATATATTGAGCTAAGTATTCTTAGCATATATCTAAATAATATTTATAAAAAGTTTCACTCAGAAAGATTTATAAGATTGTTTATCGGGTCCGATGAGGATTTGGAGCATAAAGCCACATACAATGAAATGGTTTGAGTATGTGGTGGCCTGCTGAGGACTTGTAAGTACTGCTGAATTAGACAGAATTAAGTCTGGCAAAACTGTAAGATAACTTCTTGCTGGTTCTATATTGGTATATGAGTATAGTCTTCATTCGAAATTTACATTAATAGTGCCTATTGTTTCATTATACATTGAAAAGCGCCATTGTAGTATTTCCCAGATTCATGTCCACATGTATCCACCTTCCTGAAGGATCAGCAGCAATTAACTTGAACGTAGCATTACATCTTTTATTTACCAATATTGCAACACCTGCTTTTTTCTTTACAGCTGGGGCATAAAAGTAATGTTTTATCCAATTTGCTTTTAGTTTTTGATACTCTAAGGCTGATAAATGAGTCTCTTGGATATAGCATAAATCTATATTTTGTTGTTTTAAAAAAAAAAGTGTTTATTTCTCTTATATCCCTATCCAAATTGTCAGAATTATTTATTTCTATCTGATCAATATTCATTATACCAATATACATCTCATTTCACTTTTAACTATGGGGTTCATAATAAAAAAAAACATCTAAAAAGTGTCCTAAATGTCTACTTGGACGATCAAAAAGCCTGATCGTCCAAGTACCCATAATCAAAGCTGGTTTAAAACCAGCTTAGGCCTTTCCCCTGCCACTAAACGCACAGAAAGAAAAGAGGTGTTTTTAGAGGCGGGGAAAGGGCGGGTGGTGGGAGGGAGGTGAGCCGACCTACACCTAGGCGTGTAGCAGGTATAACCAAAACCTTAGGCAGGTTGCCTAGTCGGCACTAATACGCTTTTGACTTAGACGAAGTCAAAACAGGTCTAAGTGCCAAAAAAGGGGCCACAGAGCTGATGGTGGCTGCTGCGATCAGCTCAGCGGCCCCAGCAACCTGCCTACCCCCTACAGCAATGATCGCGGCAGGAGAGATGCCTCATCTTCCCTACCGCGATGCCATTATTTCTCTACCCGAACTGCTGTGATCCACGGCAGGAGAGATGTCCTATCTCTCCTGCCGCGGGTCGTGGCAGTTTGGGTAGAGAGTGATGGCATCGCGGTAGGGGAGATGAGGCATCTCTCCTGCCACGATACATCACCCCTCCACACACAACATCGGGGCAAGAGGGAGCCCAAGCCCTCTTGCCCCGTCGACTCCCCGACAGCATCGGGGCAAGAGGGAGCTCAAGCCCTTTTGCCCCGCCGACTCCCCGACAGCATCGGGGCAAGAGGGAGCCCAAGCCCTCTTGCCCCAAGGCACCCGCGGCACTCCCCGGTTACGATCAGGCCAGGAAGGAGCCCAAACCTGGCCCTCCTGGCCTCTCGCCCCCTACCCCTCTACACGATCGGGCATGAGGGAGCCCAAATCCTCCTGCCCAGGCGGACCCCCTACCCCCCACCCCCACTACAATACAGGCAGGAAGGATCCCAGGCCCTCCTGCCCTCGACACAACCCCCCAATGACCGCCCCCAAACCCCCGATCGGCCCCCCCGCTGACCCACAACCCCCCACGGACCCCATGACCCTCCCACCTCCAATCCCACCCCCCATACCTGTAAAATGTTGGCAGGACAGGTGCCAAACCCGTCCGTCTGCCAGGCCAGCCGGCTGCAGAATGGGGCCGGATTGGCCCAGGCATCTGAAACCCCGCCCACAGGTAAGGTCTAAGGTGCCTGGGCCAACCAGAAAAGGCCCGGGAGTTTTAGGCCCCTCCTGTGGGCGGGGCCTTAGGCACTTGTGCCGGGTTGTATATTAATAATAATTTTTTGAAATGTTTTGATCTAAAGAGGGGAGTTAGACAAGGATATCTGTTGTCTCCTTTATTGTTTGATATTGTATTGGAACCTCTATTGTTAGCTATACAACAATCAAAGGAGATTCAGGGTATTCCATTTTCAGGTCGGGAATATAAAGTTTCTGCATATGCGGATGATATTTTGCTTCATTTGAGGAATCCGGAATCTACCATTCCACATTTATTGGAATTGATAAATAAATTTGGGAAAATATCAGAATATAAAATAAATTGGGATAAATCAGAGATTCTTCCACTAAATATTCATTGTCAAAAAGGATTATTTGATTTATTTGCTTTCGTATGGAAGGATAAAGGCATTAAATATTTAGGAATTTGGATTCAAGATACAATAGAAGAAACGATGAAGGTAAATGAAAAAAAATTATTGATGAAATTTACAGAGATGTGTGAGCAATGGAACCCTTTGCATTTGGGGGAGAGTTCAGACTGTTAAAATTATGATTTTGCCTGTGGTTTGTTATCAAATGAGTATGTTACCAATTTATTTTCAGGGATCTTTTTATAAGAAATTAAATAGTATTCTAACAAAATTTATTTGGCTTGGAAAATCTGCAAGAATTGCTATGGTATCTTTACAAAAACCAATTGCGGAGGGTGGGGTAAATTTTCCCAATTTTTATAGGTACCATCAAGCCAATATTATGCGTCAAGGCATGTACTGGATCCTTCCTGAGCTCATGGAAAAATTTCCAGATTGGTTGACATTAGAATGGCAACTCATGTTTCCGATGAGATTAAGTCATTTCCTTAGTATCAAAATGCCTAGATTATATAAAGATCACAGAATATTAGTTGATACCTGGAAAACATTAAGATATGTTAATGATTTAACACCTATTTCAATACTTAAATCAACATATCAAACACTATGGATAAACTCCATGATTAAAATTGGCGGATTTCAAATCATCTGGAAAGATTGGATAAAGGCAGGTACTTTAGATGATGTTATTTCTACTGGTAAATTGCTTGATTATTCACAACTGCAATGCAAATATGATCTTAATAAATCACAAAATTATAAATGGTTGCAATTGAAGCAAGCCATTCAGGCAGGGTTCCCTGAATGGAAAAATCTTAGTGATAAGCACAGCTTGCCTTTCAGGTGGACTTCCTGGGTCACCAGGCTGCACAGTGGTACAAAATGATATCTGGATTTATGAATAAAAAACTAAAAACTGGCCTTCGGGATATTTGGAGCATTGAGATTAAGCATCAAATTAATGCGTCTCAGTGGCCACGAATTTGGTCTTGGAGGATGAGATGTACAGTGTCTGCATCTATGAGACAAACTTGGTTTTTTCTGTTGCATAGAGCATTCTGGACCCCGGTGCGTTTACAAAAATTAGATAGCTCTAAGTCTAATAGATGTTGGTACTGTCATCTTGAAGCTGGTACATTGGATCATTTGTTGTTTTTTTTGTCCTCTAATAAATAACTTTTGGAAATCTATTTGGAGTCAAATTAATAATTTACTTGAAAACCTTGTAGCGCTTTCATATGATATGATACTATTTGGCACATCAATGAGGAAAAAGAGTCAAATATCCTCTAAAAACAATAAATTATTACTTATAATGACAGAAGTTGCCATTCAACAAATTACAAAAAACTGGAAAAATTATGATAGATTGAATTATAACTTCTGGTGGAATTCATTATGCCATATTTTTAAAATGGAGAAAATATTAGCTATTCAACAAGGGCGCTATAATAAATTTATTGATGTATGGGAGCCATTAACAAACTATTGTAAGGATTGATTATATTTATTCCCCTTTTATTCATTGAGGTATAGGGTGGGAGGAGGGTGGGTTTAACTTCAAATTATCTATATTATTATATTATATCTAAATTATTATATTATAATGTTATAATGAAGAGAGGGTGGGAGGGAGGAATTATATTACGATTTCAATATATGTGTGATCAAAAAGTGATATTAAAGTGTATATGATTGTATTGAATTAAAAAATACTTGTTGAGAGTATAAAAATGAATAAAGATATTTTAAAAAAACCAAAGTGTTTTCTTCCTTTTTATTGGATGGTTTAGGCCATTAACATTTAGAGAGAATAATTTAAGCTCCATTAAGATATTTACTTACTGAATACTTGAACCACATCAAATATTTTGTTTTATTATATTTAAAATTTTTCTGTATATATCCATTTTCCCTTAATTTACTTTGTGTAAAACCCCTAAAAATAAGAACCCTAAATCCCTTCCCACCCATACCCCCTCCCTTTCTATATTGCGACAACTTGAAGACATAAACTCAGACTGGCCCCCATATCCCTCCCCCTTACATCTACTTTATTTCTTTTATACTTTAAAAGAAATCATATTTAAAAGATTTATTTTCCTCTCTCTTTTTCCTTTTATTTTATTTTTTTTAAAAAAACCAAAACCTGTCTTTCTAACATTTTGTATGAATTCATTTCCACAGACCAATATATAAATAAATGTTTCTCTATGTTCATTACATCAAATCAATTGTCTAAGATATAAGCATTCTCTTTATAAAATTCCCTAATTAGTACTTAAAATAATTTAAAACATAAGTACAGTTACCACTGAAAAAAGAATGTCATTTAACCTATTATAAAATAATAATTTTTAATCTTATATAAATTAGAAATCTGTTACCTCTTATTTTTAAATAAAATCTCTATTAGCTGCAAATCACGAACTGTGTTAACTTTATCCAATCCCAAGATATTATGAATCAGGAATTATATAAATTTCATCAATTTATTTGACTTGCCAGCCTAAACTTCAAGAAACTATTCTCTATGCTTAAGATCATATTCCTCTCACTAAAGGTTCTCATATTATCCACAACCATCATCTTTCCCCTCAATGAAATGTTGCCAGCTTTCAAGTTTGGAACTGAAACCCTCCAGATTTAAAAACGTGAAAATCATAGATACCAAAACTTTGTTTTCTGATCAACTCACACATTATGCCACAACTATATTAAGTCAATCTTAGCCAAATAGAAATCTATCCATATCTGCCTGAGACGATGAGTTGATCAACAGATGCCTTTTCCCTTGTAGAAAATATGAACTACTCAGTCATGGATCTCTGTTTGAATGGTAGCGTTCACACTACTACTGACAGAGGGAAAGTGAACACAGAACTTCCTGAAGAAAAACGAAGGACCCTCCACTCGCCCCGGAAGTTATATCACTGAACCATCTTTGACTTCCATTCCCAATTTTATTTCTATGTTAGATATCCATTCAGATGTCATATCACAAACGTAAACATCCAGAGCCTCCCCCTTTGTAACTCAAGCCTCTCAGGCCCTCCTTTGAAACAGTCATCCGGAAATGGAGATCACTGCAGCGGTGGATTTATTCCATGCCACACAGCTGAGCCAATAAGTAGGGAGCGCCAGGGATCCCATACAAGCACAGGATGTCAATCAGATTTTCAATCAAACTGTTCGGCAGTGACGTACATCCTAGCGGTGGATTCATGGAGGAGGTAGCCCGGGGAATCCACTAATCAAGCAGTCACATCAACTCACGTCCCATGCAGCTTTCTATCATCGAACTCTCAACATTACTTTGTTAGTAAAATTCCATCTTCCGGTTCTCCTGACGTCAGGTATAATTTTGAATACATTAGCTACATCATCTGAATTTTCTTCAAGAGCAGAATCTTCCTTTATTTTGAATTAAAAACTGTTCCAATAGTTCCAATTCAGTTAGGAATCAGTTGTGGCATCCATTTTATTATCACATAAAATTAATATTTAAATGTTTAGTTATATCTATATTTTTCATATCAAAGTAATAAAAGAAATCTATATGAAGTAGTTTTTCCTCTAAATTAAATATTCTTTATCTCATGAGTGTTTCTTTGAGGAATTCGAGTTTTTCTGGATCTGCAAATTGATGAACTTTATCTTTATATGTAATTCTCATCAAAGCAGGATAGTACAATCCATATTTGACACCAATATCTCTTAACGGTTGTCTCAGTTATAAAAATTGTTTCCTTAGCTGGACTGTCTCTTTGGCAAGATCTGGGACAAATATCAGTTTAGAATCTTTATAGGCTGGATTTTTAATTTCTTTTGCTGCTTGTAAAATTTCAAGAACCTGCTGAAATCTTAGTAATCTTAAAATTACTGGTCTAGGTCTTTCTTGAACTTGAGATTTTTTCCACCAATTCTGTGCACTCTCTCTATCTCTAATGGCATTTTAAATTTAATAGATATAATTTTTGGTATTGCTTCTTCTAAGAAGGCTAATATGTTTCTCCCTTCAGCTCCTTCTTTTAAACCAAAAATTCTTAAATTCGGTCTTCTAGATCTATTCGCCATATCTATCATTTTTCCCTTCATTTCTTATATTATATTGTGATTTTCTTTATGATCCTGTTGTATTTTTTCAATCTTTTCCATTCTATTTTCAATTTTATCCATTCTATTACTTACTATATCCAATTTATTATTCATAAGATTCATCTCCTTACTAAACTCAATTATATTTAAATTGATGTTTCTAATTCCTTCCATTACCTCAATTATATCTAAGGCATCCAGTGGCAGAGGTGTCCCACTCGGAGTCTGCGGATCTTCTTTCAGTCTTTTAACTTTTCCTGTTGATTTTGCAGGTACTTCCATGTTCTTCTGCTTATTAGAAGCCATTGTTAAAATTTTTGTCTTGAAATTTGAGAAATTATAACTTTAGTGTCCAAAAATGATGTTTAGAGGAGGGAGCTTAACTGTTAACCAGCCATTCACCAGGTCCTCAAGTTCTGGAATCATCGTTTCAACTAATCTTAATTTTATACTCAGAACAAACCTGGCATCAAAAGCTAATCACTTAGGACTAGATTCACTAAGCAAACCGATTGTGTACTGATCGGTTTGCGACCCGATTTTCCTCGGACCCAATTCACTAACCTCTGTTCTGATCCGATTCCAATCCGTGCATGTAAATGAGGGGAAATGGCTTGCAAAGTAGGAAGGGCCACAAATTCACTAACAAAAAGCAGGCACACCGACGGGGCTGGCTGATCCAAAAACAAGCGACTGCTGAGGACCAGTCGCTTGTGCAAAAACCCTGCTCTCAGCTCCGATTCTCCTGCCTTTTGCCACCCCTATACTCTCCTGCTCTGCCTCCCTTCCCTGCAGTGCGAGACCGTGGTTTTAACCCGCTTTAAACCCGTGGGTTAAAACCACAGGCTCGCAAGTAAAAAAAAAAAAAAGCATGGACTGCAAACACATGTGTAGACCATCTACAGGCAAAGTCTGCGCATGCGTCAGAATCGCTACCCAGCAATCCATGTTGTCGGATGGGAGCGTGCCTCCGATCACCCCCATTCGCATGAAGATGGTTGGTGAATCGGTCGGCCTGCCTCCAATCGCCCACAGATCGGAAGGTTAGTGAATCTAGCTCTTAATCAGAATTCCATCATCCCAAGCCATTAATTGGGGACTTTTCTCAAAAAGTTTCAAATTTCATAAGATCAAAATATAAAACAAAATGAACTAAACAGAGTATCTTGAAAAAACCAACATTTATAGGGAAACTAGAGCCTAGAATTCCAATTGCCACCATTCAGTCTTATAAATTCAGAATTTTTTCCCTCTTATCTGAATGCCTCTGTACACCTTACTTAAGACATATATTTTATTCAAGACATTTTTGTCTACACAGAAGCATTTTAAAGTCCATTTCAAGAACAAAGGAGGCCAGCAAGACGCCCCTAAACTCCACATTTACAATAACTCAAAGAACATTGTTTAGAGCCGAACTTTTGTGAGTTATGTGAACAATCTCCCTTCCATCTTGTCCAGACTGTTGTCCCAACACACCTTGGCCATGGAAAATCAATCAGCAGCTAAGTTAACACGTGTTTAAATAGTCATGAGTACTAGGGAGGTCCATTGTGATCCATGCTGATATTTCCTCATTGCACTGGCAGCCAAGCAGCATGACATGCTAAAGAACTCAGCACTCATTCATGACAGTAAAATACTGGGATGCCTCTCTATAGAAAGAGCTCGTTAAAAGTTGCCGCACTTTTCTTTTCAAGTGAAAACTGCCCACCAGGTCATATGATGCAACTCCACTGGAAACAGCAGAAAAGTAGATTCATTCCATGCAATTTATGCTAGGTGTTTATTTTATTTCCAAGGTTACGCTCCAAAAATGCAATAAATGTAGCTAACAGCTTAAGAAATTGTTTACACAACAGGAAGCTATGTTTTATTAGTAAAATTTACGGATCTTCTCATTTAAGAGCATGTTGCATTAGATTGTATAACATTTCATCTCTAAAAAGCACAATGAACATTAATAGACCCATCATTAATCATAGACTTAATCGCCCAAGTCTTTGTTTTGAAATTCTTTACAGGCAATAAAAGGAAATGCATGAAAATAATTTGTCAAAGCCAGAATAAATTACAAACTTCCTCACATGTAAATGAATCCAATTGTTTCAAACAGTGTGTGTGGGATATAATCTGATAGGGTATATATGAACCAAATTACGTACTTTGGCTCCTTTGGAAACATGGTTTCAGGGTAATAAGTGGGAAAACTACTTTAAAAAATTAAGACTTTTTATGTTATGGATGTATATAATGTGGAGGGGCATTTTTAATATCATGTCTAAATCCGATTTTGGAAAAATGTCCAAAAATCTAGTAGAGTAAACAACCATTTTCAAAACAGGAAAATGTATTTTTGTTTTGAAAATGACCATTTTCTAGATGTGTTTATTCACAGTTTGTATCTTTTAGAACCATTTTTGAAAAAACAAATAACCATGTCCAAATAAAAAAATGCACAAAAACCAGCCATTGAGATGTAGGATTCCAGCATTCTTAACAGATTGTCCACACAGACATCCCAGAAGAGCAGTAGGGCATTGTAGTGAAATTCATATAAGATCCAAGGTACATATCTTACATTGTAAGGTGAGTCCTCCAAAACTCACACATACCCTACTATACCCAACTATATACCACCCCAATAACCCTGAAGGTGTCACCTATGTGTCAGTACTGTAGTCCACTGCACCAACCACTAGGCTGTATGTATTTCATTCACATCTTTGGGTAGTGGAAGTCAATGACAACTGGGGGAGTAAGGAGACCATGCCTTCATGCCTCCAGTGTTTAGTTTGGCCACCTTTAAGGCACTTATTTGTTATTAAAATAGATCTAGCTTCAAATATCCATTATTGCAGAAAAATGACCAAATCATAAGAACATAAGAATAGCCTTACTGGGTCAGACCAATGGTCCATCAAGCTCAGTAGGTTGTTCTCACGGTGGCCAATCCAGGTCACTAGTACCTGGCCAAAACCCAAAGTGTAGCAATATTCCATGCTACCAATACAGGGCAAGCAGTGCCTTCCCCCATGTCTTTCTCAATAACAGACTATGGACTTTTCCTCCAGGAACTTGTCCAAACCTTTCTTAAAACCAGTTACACTAACCACTCTTACCACCTCCTATGGCAACGCGTTCCAGGGCTTAAGTGAAAAAAAGATTTCCTCCTATTGGTTTTAAAAGTATTTCCGTGTAACTTCATCGAGTGTTCCCTAATCTTTGAAATTTTTGACGGAGCGAAAATCGATTCACTTGTACCCGTTTTACTCCACTCAGGATTTTGTAGACTTCAATCATATCTTCCCTCAGCCATCTCTTTTCCAAGCTGAAGAGCCCTAACTGTTTTAGTCTTTCCTCATATGAGAGGAATTCCATCCCCTTTACCATATTGGTCGCTCTTCTTTGAACCTTTTCTAGCGCAACTATATCTTTCTTGAGATAAGGAGACCAGAACTGAACACAATACTCCAAATGAGGTCGCACCATGGACCGATACAGGGGAATTATGACATTCTTAGTCTTGTTAACCATCCATTTTTTAATAATTTCCTGCATCCTGTTTGCTTTTTTGGCCGCTCTACAATGATACCCAGATCCTTTTCCAAGCCCCAAGGTGGACCCTAGCATCCGGTAACTGTGATTCAGGTTATTCTTCCCAATGTGCATCATTTTGCATTTGTCCACATTAAATTTCATCTGCCACTTGGACGCCCAGTCTTCCAATTTCCTAAGGTCTGCCTGCAATTTTTCACAATCTGCATGCGTTTTAACAACTTTGAACAGTTTAGTGTCATCTGCAAATTTAATCACCTCAATCATCGTTCCAACTTCCAGATCATTTATACATAAGTTAAATAGCACCGGTCCCAGTACAGACCACTGTGGCACTACACTGTTTACTCTCCTCCATTGAGAAAAATGACCATTTAACCCTACCCTCTGTTTTCTGTCCAATAACCAATTCCTAATCCACAACTGAACTTTGTCACCTATCCCATGACTCTTTAATTTTCTCAGGAGCCTCTCTTGAGGAACTTTATCAAAAACTTTCTGAAAATCTAGATACACTATATTAACCAGCTTACCGTTATCCACGTTTATTCACATCTTCAAAGAAGTCAAGGAAATTTGTGAGGCAAAATCTCCCTTGGCTGAACCCATGCTGACTCCGTCTCATTAAATCATGTTTGTCTAAGTGTTCCACAATTTTATTTTTTTTTAATCGTTTCTACCATTTTGCCCAGCACCGAAGTGAGGCTTACTGGTCTGTAATTTCTCGAATCTCACCTGGAGTCCTTTCTAAAAATTGGCGTAACATTGGCCACCCTCCAATCTTTAGGAACTACAGACGATTTTAGCAACAGGTTTCAGATCACTAACAGCAGGTCAGCAATTTCATGTTTGAGTTCTTTTAGTACCCTGGGATGTATACCATCCGGTCCTGGCATTTTATCACTTTTTAACTTGTCGATATGGCTTAGTACATCTTCCAGATTCACCGAGATTTCTTTCAGTTCCTCCGCATCATTACCCTTGAAAACCATTTCCAGTTCAGGTAGATCTCTTACATCTTCTTCTGTAAAGACCGAAGCAAAGAATTCATTCAGTCTTTCCGCTATGGCCTATCCTCCCTGAGCACCCCTTTCGCTCCTTGGTCATCCAATGGTCCCACAGAGTCCCTCACAGGTTTTCTGCTTCTGATGTACCTAAAAAAATTGCTATGAGTTTTTGCCTCTTTTGCAATTTTCTCTTCATATTCTTTCTTAGCTGTCTTTATTCATGCTTTGCATCTAACTTGCCAGTGCTTGTGTTTCTTCTTATTTTCTTCATTCGGATCCTTTTTCCATTCCATTCTTTAATCCATTTCTATCCTAATCCCACCCAAAACATGCCTCCAACACACCTTGAGATTTAGAAGCACTGCAGATAGACCACGTAGAAAACTGTCTAAAAACTGTTTTGAAAATGACAATTTTGATGTTATAGCAAAAAAGAAGAACAAACTGTGGAATACAATGATTTTGATTAGGCTTCTATTATGACGAGTCAGACAAAAGTACAAATTCAAAATGAAATAATCTCCACTTCATGAATAACTGACGGGTAGTGTGATACGGACCGTACACGGTCCGTGTTTCAGCAAAAAGCCTTTTCTAGGGTCAGGGGGGTAAAATGTGAAGCATGAGATTAAATGTAAAAATGTGATGGTGAACTAAAAAAATGTGATAATGGTGCAAAGTGGAAGTAAATTAAGTGAATCGAAGAAGATCCTGTGAAGAAGTGCGTGAGGGAACAGATACGGAAAAAACGTGAGGGGCACAGAGGCTTAGAGAGAAGCCCAATGACCAAAGCTAAAAACATACTGATTGAAAATGATGGAGGCGATGATATGGGAGACATTCAAAATACAAACACAATGGGCTCCTTTTACAAAGCCGGACTAGGGCCTTAATGCGCGGTATAGCGCGCACTAAATTCAGTTGAGCAGGCAGTAGATTTTCAGCTAGTGCACGCTATAGCACGCGCTAATCCGGTGCTTGCGCTAAAACTGCTAGCACGGCTTTGTAAAAGGAACCCAATATGTGTAGGTGACATCTAAAAGAGCGAACACAACCAGTGTAGACTCACAACATGTGTGAGTGACATCTAAAAAAGAGGGATACATACCAGGCCAGTAGTCACTCAATGGCATTAAAATATATAAAACCTACAAAAGGTCAAAAATCATTAGATTATGAAACTAAAGCATAAGGCTGATTCATAAAGCAAAAGAAGATCTAGTCTAATAAGTTAGACTGAAAAATTTAACTAATACATCAGAGGAGCCTGAGGGATGAATAAGGTGGCATAAAAATACATACCCATGGCATACCCTAGTATATAAAAGTAAAAACAATGAATACATTTACATAAAATCCATAGGAACAAAACCTAACATTTTGTATATATACAGAGAAGTAAAAGCCTGGGATGTGGCATGAAATACATAAAATATGACTTGGGAGCAAACAAAACATTCTAATGCCACTTTATGCCATTTTTTGGAAGTTTTTCTCCTTTGAAAATGAGCCCCTAGATGTCACATGTTTAGAATTACTTTCACTCACGGCAAAGAATAGAGTAAAATGTTGTGCTCTTTAATTGCATTCGTATGGTAAGAACATGGTAACATCCACAAAGTCAGGAAAACAAGCTGAAGGTCTTAAGGCAATTTTTATTAATTCTACCAAAATTTTACTGCTCAATCTTTCAAGCATTGCAAATGTATTTAGGTGATGTTAACTGAAGCCATTTCCTCCGGTATGGATCACTAAAATAGTGAAGGAAGCGATAGGCATTAAGAAAAATTCATTCAGGAAATGGAAAAAGGACAAAACTGAGGAGAACTGGAAAGAGCACAGGAAGTATCAAAAATAATGTTACCGTGTGGTTGGAAAAGGAAGCACGAAATTTCAAACCGTTCTTTAGATATGTTAAAGGGAAGCAGCCGGCTAGGGAGGAGGTGGGACTGCTGGACGACGGAGACAGGAAGGGAGTAGTGAAGGAGGAGAAAGAAGTTGCGGAAAGACTTAACATGTTCTTTTTGTCACAACTAACATACCTGAACCTGAGCAATTCTTCAATGGAAATCAAGCAGAAAAATTAACATCCATGGAAGTGAGCCTTGAAGATGTGCGCAGGCAGATAGAAAAACTAAAAACTGACAAATCCCCGGGTCCGGACGGAATCCATCCAAGGGTTCTGAAAGAATTAAAGGAGGAGATAGCAGAACTACTGCAGAAAATTTGCAACCTATCCCTGAAAACAGGAGTGATTCCGGAGGATTGGAAGATAGCCAACGTCACGCCCATCTTTAAAAAGGGATCAAGAGGTGACCTGGGAAACTACAGTCCGGTGAGTCTCACCTCGGTTCTGGGGAAAATGGCGGAAGCACTGATAAAAGAAAACATTGATGAACATTTGGAAAGAAACGAACTTCTGAAAACAAGCCAACATGGTTTCTGCAGGGGGAGATCGTGCCTAACTAACTTATTGCACTTCTTCGAAGGAATTAACAAACAGATGGACAGAGGAGACCCCACTCTAAAAGATGTGCTAACCAAATGGGAAAAAAATAATCCTAGCAAAACCCACCCAATAATTTTTATGGATCAATATAGATTTGCCGGGTGGTCAGTAGAAATTATCCCCACTCACAACTGCTTCAATCAGCCAGTATCCACAGCTGATACCATTTGGTCACATCTTTACACTATATACCTGGATTTCCAAAAAGCCTTTGACAAGGTGCCTCACGAGCGTCTACTCCGGAAACTGAAGAATCATGGGGTGGACGGAGACGTACATAGATGGATCAGAAACTGGTTGGCGGGTAGCAAACAGAGGGTAGGGGTGAAGGGCCACTACTCGGACTGGAGGAGGGTCACGAGTGGTGTTCCGCAGAGCTTGATGCACGGGCCGCTGCTATTTAATATATTCATAAATGATCTAGAAACAGGGACGAAGTGTGGGATAATAAAATTTGCGGATGACACCAAACTATTTAGTGGAGCTCGGACTAAAGAGGACTGCGAAGAATTGCAAAGGGACTTGAGCAAACTAGGGGAATGGGCAAAGAGATGGCAGATGAAGTTCAACGTTGAGAAATGTAAAGTATTGCATCTGGGAAGCAGAAACCCGAGGTACAACTATACAATGGGAGGGATGTTAGTGAACGAAAGTACCCAAGAAAGGGACTTGGGGGTAATGGTGGACATGACAATGAAGCTGATGGCACAGTGCGCAGCGGCCGCTATGAGAGCGAATAGAATGCTAGGTATAATCAAGAAGGGTATTACATCCAGGACAAAAGAAGTTATCCTGCCGCTGTATCGGGCGATGGTGCGCCCGCATCTGGAATACTGCGTCCAATATTGGTCGCCGTACCTTAAGGAGGATATGGCGTTACTCGAGAGGGTTCAGAGGAGAGCGACATGTCTGATAAAAGGGATAGAAAACCTTTCATACGCTGAGAGATTGGAGAAACTGGGTCTCTTTTCCCTGGAGAAGAGGAGACTTAGAGGGGATATGATAGAGACTTATAAGATCATGGGGGGCATAGAGAGAGTAGAGAGGGACAGATTCTTCAAACTTTCAAAAAAATATAAGAACAAGAGGGCATTCGGAAAAACTGAAAGGGGACATGTTCAAAACAAATGCTAGGAAGTTCTTCTTTACCCAGCATGTGGTGGACACCTGGAATGCGCTTCCAGAGGACGTAATAGGGCAGAGTATGGTATTGGGGTTTAAGAAAGGATTGGACAATTTCCTGCTGGAAAGGGGGATAGAAGGGTATAATTAGAGGATCACTGCACAGGTCCTGGACCTGTTGGGCCACCGCATGAGCGGGCTGCTGGGCACGATGGACCTCAGGTCTGACCCAGCAGAGGCATTGCTTATGTTCTTATGTTAATGGTCTTGTACCTGCATATACATAATATCTGGGTTTCTATTTCTGCAAAGAACGGGTCATAGACGCCATGGTAGAACTGTGGTTGCTAGTCCTTAACATCTAATAGCTTTGTAGAAAATAAATAAGGTAAAGGGAGAGCCGTCAAGTTTCATGTCCATGATGGTTAAGCAACTGGAACCACTGGACTGATGAGACTGTTTCCACAATTATACCTCCTCCACTGCCATCTGACTATAAAATTTTCCATATGACAGATGAACAGAGAGAGAGACACACACACACTGAGAGAGAGGCTATAAATAGAAGATGGTATGGTTAGGATGAGAGGAAGAGAATACAAGAAAAGATTTCTCCCACCCCACCTTCTAAAAATAAAAAGTATCTATTGACCCATACAGGTACCACAATTATCTAATGGTTTTAAGAAACAGTTAAGTCCACTTCACTTCTCAAAATAAAATCACCAGCGATCATATAAAATAGTAAATGTAATATAGAAACATAGATACAGGCCAAATGGCCATCTAGTCTGCACATCTGCAGCATCTACTATCTCCTCCTTTCCCTTAGAGATCCTACATGCCTATCCTACACTTTCTTGAATTCAGGACAGTCTGTCTCCACCACCTTCAAACATTAATATGTAAAAGAAATTGGAAGGACACTGGTTTATGTACCCTGGGCCAAATTGCTTCCCTGATGGAAATCTGATTTTTGGTAGAGGCCCATACAACTGCATCCCAGTTATACATTTGGGACAGGATAAAATGATCCCATATGTACTCATTTAGCATCATTTATCAGAAAGCTGACAGGCTTTTGGCTGAAGGTGTAATTGAGCTTAGGCAATCCTATTTTCCTCAGTG
Organism: Geotrypetes seraphini; assembly: GCF_902459505.1. Lineage (NCBI taxonomy): Eukaryota > Metazoa > Chordata > Amphibia > Gymnophiona > Dermophiidae > Geotrypetes > Geotrypetes seraphini. The sequence goes on along the minus strand of NC_047090.1, from coordinate 19,892,372 downwards.
TTGGCTACAAACTACACAATATTGAAAAATAGTTAATCAGACCTAGCATTTAATTACAATGTACTGAGGTACATGGGAGAGGCAGATTATCTGCGATGCAAGCACAGTAGAACAAACAGCAGACTAGACAATGTAATATATAAAGAACTTTAATCAAACCAGAACATATGTCTCATTTGTCCACATTTTACCCAAGGGCTGTGTCAAAGGCAAGGACTGTAAGAGTGCCACGGGAACGCATGGCGTTTTTACCCTTTGACATTTTTTGGATGTCCACACCAGTGGTTTATAGTGTTTCTGGGAAGGCACACTAATTTATTGAATTTTAACATAAAAACGGTTCCTTGGAAGCAAAATCAGGATGTTTTGGAGTTGTGAAATGCTGTGAATGGCTTTACAAAAAAAGATACAGCTGTTATCTGATATTAGTAATTTCATAAATGAGGATGTTTAATATGCAGATCTTGGTTTTTTGAAGTTATTTTGGTAGAGATGACATGTGACCCCCCTTTAGCAACCATATTAACTTCCTGGCTAGAACAGTAGGTTGATTTATTGGAGATACTGGAAATTTGCTGCTGGATTGTAAGTAAACTTATGTTGAAATAATTTCTATTTAATTCTCATAAGAAAGCTTTTTTGGTACCACTTAAGTTACTGATTAATATATGTATTTATCTTTTTTAGGCAACAATTGCTTCATTACTCTAAAGAGAAGAGTGTATTATGGTTAAAACCTCTCTGGGTATGCATCTCTGATTAAAGACTATATCCATAAGTTGTTAGCACTTTATAAGTAATACTAGTCTTATAGTCCGTTACATTAACGGGTGCTAGAATATATGTGTGTCTGTCTTTATTTCTTTCTCTCTCTCTCCTTAGCTGCTTTCTGTATTTCTGTCTGTCTTTCTTTATCCTTGGCTGTCCACCATCACCCCTTGGCTGCTTCCCCTGTCCATTCTCCCTTCCTTTTACCTCCCGTGTGTCCACCACCACCCCTTCACTGCTCTCCTTATCCAGCAGCAGCCCTTCTCCCTTTGTTTTACCTACCCCCTGTCCAGCAGCACCTCTTTCCTTTGCCCCCTGTCCAGCAATAGGCCTCCCTTCCTTTTTTTCCCTTCCCCCCCCCCCCGGTTCATCAGCACCTCTTTCCTGCTCCCCCTCGGGTGCTATAATATGTCTGTCTGTCTTTCTTTCTTTGTTTCTGTGTCTCGCCCTGCCCCTGTCTCTTTCTTCCATTTCACATATTATACAGTCCAAAATAAGGTCAGAGCACCTCTTGGCCACCTCTGCCTATCTTAATTATTTATTTAATTTCACTACCAAAATATTTAAACTGCTTTAAATCTGTCTCCCCCCCAAAGCAAACTCCCCTGCCCGCCAGCACACCCCTCCCCCCCAAGCAAAGCAAATTCGCTCCCTGACCCCCTATCCCTCTCTCCCCTTCCCTGTGCAGCAGCAGCATCCCCTCCCCCTCCACTTCCCTGTGCAGTACGCAGGGCCGGTTCTGAACGTTGGATGCCATGGGCGGTGCTCGGGGCTTTCCTCTTTGTTGGCTTGCTGGTCCTCGGAGCGGCATGCAGGGCTACTGGCGTAGCGGGGGATCCCCCGTTTTTGCAGCGTCGGATCCAGTGCTTCGGTCAGCCGTCTAAGCCCTGTGTTCATCATCGACCTGGAGGAGCCGATCGGGGTTGGGCTCCCGTGCACGATTCCAAGGTCGGCTGTATGGGAGTTTAGAGATATGTGACTCAGCACAACCCTCCCACCAAAACGCTCCTGTTCAAAGCGGCCTGCTTAGGTTCGTGGCCGGCTATAGCGAACCTCGCAGGCCGCTCTCTGCATATGGTAGCATGTTCCCTCTGATGCGATCTCGTCAGACGGAACGTGCTCCATGTGGAGAGTGGTTTGCGAGGTTCGCTACAGCCGGCTGCGAACCTCAGCAGGCCGTTTCAAACAGGAGCGGCAGCGGTTGGAGCGGGAGGGGGGAGTCGTCGACGTGTTCCCTACCGGACACTGCCGCTGCCAGTGCTGCTCCACACCGCCTTCATCCTGCTGTGGCAGCCTCCCCCTCCCCCGGAGCGACTCCGACCTCTACCGGGCCCTCCAGTAGCTCACACTCCCACTCCCAAAGCAGCGGCGCGAGGTGGAGAGCAGGGAGGCTGTGGTGACGTAAAACACGCGCATGCGCACTCGTGTTTCCGCGACGGATCAGGGAGCACGACTTTTGAGTGTGCATGCACGGCCTAGCATTTTATTATATTAGATTGTTTGGTCTTAGAAAAGCTGCTTTGTAATGCTGCTGACCTTTTTCAGACTGTCTCTGTTATGTGGAACTAGAGAGAAGTGTATTTTATGGTTATACCTCTCTAGCCCTCCCTTTTACAAAACTGCGAAGAGGTTTTTAGCACTGGCCCTTGTGCTGAATGCTCTGCATTGCGCTGATGGTCATAGAGTTCCTATGAGCGTCAGAGCAGCGCAGAGTATTCAGCATGGCGGCCGGCACTAAAAACCTTCTTGTGCGGTTTTGTAAAAAGAGGGGTAGGTATGTAGTCCTAATTAAGTTTAGTAACACCTTCAGCGATTCTGTCACATTCTGCCCACCACTTTTTGAGTAGGTATGATTATGAGGAACTGTTGAGCACATCTGTCATTTACTCTGAAAGTTTTAATTTATTTATTTAAAACATTTATAATCCGCTTTTCTCCAAAGCAACTCACAGTTTAACATACATAATTTTAGACTCATGCATTTTAACAGAACCACATACAAGCAGATGAAAATTAGGAATCAGAATTACTAATCATCCTATATAATAAAAGGTTAGCGGCGCATGCGCTTTAAAAAAAGCGTGATTACTGCCGCCGTGGTGTGTGATCCGTGGCCGTGTTCCATTTTAGAACCCGGCCAATGATCACTTTGGCCACTCCCCCTCCTCCCACCCTCACTCACCCTGGAAGCCAGGCAAGCTCTCTTCCTGCCCGCATCCTCGGCGGGGAACACATCTCGGCCCTCACTCACCGCCGCCGCCACTGCTGCTGATCCTCCTGTAAAGAGCAGCCTGCGATGGTGGCCAGCTTTAGCGAACCTTGCAGGCCGCTCTCCAACTCGGTAGCACGTTCCCTCTGACGCGATCCACAGTTTTTGTATCCACAGTTTTTGTTTTCATCGGTGGATTGTTTTCACTGTGGATCATTGGGTCTCCCCATTTTTCTTTGTTGTGCTGAGTAACATTTGTCATGAAATAGTTGGACGCTGTAAAGGCCTGTGCAACAGCTTAGGAACATGAAAAGCATTAGAAATAAAGTTACTCTCTCCTACAATAAGAGGATAATTTCTGCTAGGTTGCCTTGCTCTGCCACCCAACACTGCTCCAATCCCAAATCTCCTGCTAGTACCACTAGTAATGAATTATATAGCGCTACCAGATGCATGCAGTGCTGCACAGATGCACAAAGAAGCGTGAAATATGCAATTCTATATAGCCTCACCATTCATGGGCCCTGGGAGAGAGGAAGAGATACCCCTGAACAGAGGACTCTCCTACCTCTGATTGCACTCTGTGGTGCTCTGCCGTCTGCCGACACAGTCCAGAAAGAAGCAGTAGCTGGGAGCAGGGAACAGTACCGAGTCTCCCTCGAAAATGCCCTCAGGCAGATCAGAATGGGCCACACTGAATAAGAATGTGCTGCGTCTTAAAATTCCAACTCGTGAGAACCAAAGAACCCACCGAGCCTGACTGCAGCAGTAACATCAAAGCCTTCCCTATTGTTTACAACACAGGTGACTCCGATGCTAGAGATTCTGCAGTACACTGTAATTAATGCTGCGCCAGAGAAGAAGAAGAGCGCAAATGCAATGGCACTATTGTTTGTAAATAACACCCGTGCGCAGCTCCTGCACGCGGGCAAGGCCCAGGTTTGCCGATTCCATGCCAATGTAGCCACGGAGCTGTCAAAACACACTTCCCCCAAGTGCAATTTCCTCTAAGACACCCCGTCACGAATGAAGAGCTGGGCCGCGCTGGCAACTGCGCGGGAAAAGGCAGCTTTATCAGTCGTGGAGAGACATTTCACCCCTTAGCTTTAGTTCAATGGCCCGCATGGAAGTTCAATGGTGTTCAGCGCTTCCTACAGCGCGAACACTTTTGCATTGCCTCTGCTGCCATGCCTACAACATAAACTCGCGCAGCCTACACAAAGTACCTCATGTAAGAGAGATAAAGCGGCAGACAGCATAAATAGTGAAAATTGAAATGTCTCTCACATACACAAACCGGCAAACACAATGAATACAGTTAAAACTGAAAGTGTTCTCACCCACACTGAGAGTAAAGTTGTCTAAACCAGCAGAAACAAGAAACAAAGTAAAACTAAAATTCTTCTTACTTGAACTGATAGGAAAATTGACAAGACTGGTAGTTGTAGACTGTAGACTGTCAGAAAAGCACAATCCAGCTATAGCAACATTGTTCTCTCTCTCTGTCTTTTTTTTTTTTTTTTTTTAAATTGGGAAAGAAGAAAAAATTGAGAGAATTATCAATACCCCTCAATCCACTGGAGGGGAGGGTGGAGCAGGGACCTGGGAGGGGGGCCCAGGTGTAACTCCCAAAGTCGGCACCGTTCAGCCATATACCCATCTCACTGAAGAGCACTCTCAACAGGAGAAAATTAATTGTCCAGTCACAGCAAGAATTCAGGAGATAGTTGAATAGCAACCGTCCGTCTGCTGGAGATAGAGCATACTGAAGATACAGGAGGTGTGCCAGCTAATAGGACCACCTGTTAATCAGTTTCTCTATCTCTACCTGCTGGTAGTTGTGTGCTATCCCCACTAGTCTCTAGATTCATCTGCTGCTGTTGCTATGGAACTCACTAATCTCCACAAATGATATAATAGAAGATCTATCATCGCAGACAATCTAGCACATTAGTTTCAAGAAAAAAAATCAAAATTGTGAGGACAACATTCACACTAGACCCAGTAGAAAACATAGATCATCACCCAACCACAAACAACGAGGATGGGGGAATCCCAGCTAACAGATGCTGGTTAAAATTCACAGCAGTTAGCACACAAGAAATCTCAAACAGATTGAAGAGAATATCCAGGAAGCACTGCAACTTGGATAAATGTATAGCCAGCCTACTAACTCATACCCCCCCCCTGTAATCAGATGGCTGGACAAATTGAAAACAACCATGGGGATAATGCTGGAGGACCTTACCAAACCAGCACAAAACAGATTTCTATTTAGATATGTAATTCATCAAATTGCAAGGACTCGAGCATGAGTCGATGGCACCTAACAACATATTTATTTTTATTCAATTTTCCATACAATTCTCAGAAGGGAGCTCAGAATGGTTTAAATTAATTTATTCATAAGATCATAAGATTTTCCGCTGCTTGGTCAGACAAGTGCTCAATCGTGCCCAGCAGTCCGCTCACGCGGCGGCCTTTAGGTCAAAGACCAGTGCCCTATTTGAGTCTAGCCTTAACTGCGTGTGTTCTGTTCCAGCAGGAACTTATCCAACCTTTTCTTGAATCCCTGAAAGCTGCTATCCCCTCTGAAAGAGCGTTCCAGATTTCTATCACTCTCTGGGTGAAGAAGAACTTCCTTACGTTTGTACGGAATCTATTCCCTTTTAACTTTAGCAAGTGCCCTCTCGTTCTCTTCACCTTGGAGAGGGTGAATAATCTCTCTTTCTCTACTAAGTCAATTCCCTTCAATATCTTGAATATTTCGATCATGTCCCCTCTCAGTCTCCTCTTTTCAAGGGAGAAGAGACCCAATTTCTCTAGCCTCTCATTGTACGGCAACTCCTCCAGTCCCTTAACCATTTTTGTCGCTCATCTCTGGACCCTTTCGAATAGTACTATGTCCTTTTTCATGTACGGCGACCAGTGCTGGACGCAGTATTCCAGGTGGGGGTGTACCATGGCCCGGTACAACAGCATGATAACCTTTTCAGATCTGTTTGTGATCCCTTTCTTAATCATTCCTAGCATTCTGTTTGCCCTTTTCACTGCCACCATGCATTGAGCGGACAGTTTCATTGACTTGTCTCCAAGTACTCCCAAGTCTCTTTCCTGGGGGGCTCTCTCCGAGTATAGCACCGGACATCCTGTATTTATGCATATTATTTTTGTTACCGACATGCATCACCTTGCACTTATCCACATTGAACTTCATTTGCCATTTCATGGCCCATTCCTCAAGTGCGTTTACGTCTCGTTGTAGGTCTTCGCAATCCTTATGTGTCCTCACTATTCTGAATAACTTTGTATTGTCCGCAAATTTAATCACCTAACTCGTCATGCCAATTTCTATGCTGTTTTTAAATATGTTGAAAAGCACAGGCCCGAGCACCGAACCCTGCGGCACTCTACTTGTGATGCTTTTCCAGTCCAAGTATTGTCCATTTACCCCCACTCTCTGTTTCCTATCCACCAACCAGATTATCACCCTCAATTCCATGGCTCGCAATTTTTCAAAGTAGACATTCATGCGGGACGTTGTCGAAAGCCTTCTGAAAATCTAGATATATGATGTCGACTGGGTCACCTTTGTCTATCTGCCTATTTACTCCCTCAAAGAAGTGCAGTAAGTTTGTCCAGCAAGATCTTCCTTTGCTGAAGCCATGCTGGCTGGTCCTCATCTGTTTGTGTCCGTCAAGGTGATCGATTGATGTGGTCCTTTATCAGCGCTTCTACAATCTTTCCTGGTACCGAAGTCAGACTCACTGGTCTGTAGTTTCCCAGATCTCCCCTCGAACCTTTCTTGAAGATTGGTGTTACATTCGCCACTTTCCAGTCTTCCAGAATCTTTCCTGGCTATTAGTTGAAGCAATTCAGCTATAACCCCTTTCAGTTCCTTGAATACCCTTGGGTGGATGCCGTCGGGTCCCAGGGATTTATCATTTTTAAGCCTATCAGTCTGTCTGCATACCTCTTCTAGACTGACCGTTGACCCTGTCAGTTTCCAATCTTCACTTCCTGTGTATAGCCTGTTGGCTTCTGGTATATTGGATATATCCTCTTTGGTAAATACAGATGCAAAAAATGTGTTCAGTTTGTCGGCGATGTCTTTGTCCTCCATTAGTACGCCCTTTATCCATGGTCCTCTAATGGCCCCACTGCTTCCTTCACAGGTTGTTTTCCCTTAATATATTGAAAGAATGGCTCTTTGGCTATTTTTTCCTCGTAGTCCCTTTTGGCTCCTCTTACCCCTTATGGCACTTTCTTTGATGTTGTTTGTGCTTTCGCTACAGTGAGCCACGCCGGTTCCTTGTTTTTTTTCCTCTTGGAACCCTTGTTGATACATGGTATATATAGATTTTGCACCTCGGTGACTGTGTCCTTAAAAAGGGACCATGCTTGCTCTATCGCATTTATCCTCTTCCTAATCTTCTTCCTCACCATGACTCTTATCTCTTCGTGGTTCCCTTTTCGGAAGTTCAGAGCCGTGGCAGTCGTTCTGGACTGATGTTTTGCTCCTGTGTCCAGGTTGAAGCGGATCACATTGTAATCACTGTTTCCCAGCATCCCTTCTACTTCTATACCTTGTGCCAGTCCTCGTGGTCCATTTAGAATTAAGTCCAGAATTGCATTTCCTCTCGTATTTTCCTTGACAAGTTGTTCCAGGAAGCAATCGCCTACAGCATCCAGGAACTTGGTCTCCCTACTGCAGCTGGAGTTGTCTAGGTTCCAATCTATCCCCGGATAATTAAAGTCACCCATGATAACTTGGTTTCCCCCCTTGCATTCGTGTTTAATCTCATCCGTCATTTCTCCATCTGTCTCTTCAGACTGCCCTGGAGGTCGGTAGTAGATGCCGATTTTTTATATCCATTCCAATTGTTCTCGGTATTTTGGCCCATAGAGACTCTACCTTATTGTTCATTTCTGGTGTGTTCTCTCTGGTAGACTCAATTCCTTCTTTAATGTATAGGGCAATACCCCGACCTTTTTGTCCTACTCTGTCTGTCCGGTATAGCTTGTATCCCGGTAGCACAGTGTTCCAGACATTGTACTCGTTCCACCATGTTTCCGTGATGCCAATGCTGTCTAGGTTATCTTTTTGTGCCATAGCTTCCAATTCCCCCATTTTATTCCTTAGGCTCCTTGCGTTTGTGTACATACACTTAAGTTTCCGGCATGTTATTTATTACATTTCCTTCCCCCTTCTGTCTCCCTCGCTCCGTCCCTTTTGATCTGTTGGAATTTCTGTCTTGCCTATGATCCGGTGAGTCTTCCCTGCAATCCTCTGAACACATTTATTGCATCTGTATTTACCGAGGATATACACAGCAAACCAGAACCCATCAGGCTATATGCTGGAAAAGAAGATAGGAAACTGACATGGTTGACGGTCAGTCTAGAAGAAGTATGCAAGCAGATTGATAGGCTTAAGAGCGACAAATCCCCAGCACCGGATGGCATCCATCTAAGGGTCATCAAGGAACTGAAAGTGACTATAGCTGAACTGCTTCAGCTAATAGCCAACCTGTCGATCAAATCAGAAAAGATTCCGGAAGACTGGAAGGTGGCAAATTTTACGCCAATCATCAAAAAAAATTTGAGGGGAGATCCAGGAAACTACAAACCGGTGAATCTGACCTCGGTACCGGGAAAGATGGTAGAGGTGCTGATATAGGACCGCATCATTGATCACCTTGACGGACACGATGTGATGAGGACCAGTCAGCACGGTTTCAGTAAAGGCACATCTTGCCTGACGAACTTGCTGCACTTCTTCGAGGGAGTAAACAGGCAGATAGACAAGGGTGACCCGGTTGACACTGTATATCTGGATTTTCAGAAGGCGTTCGACAAAGTTCCACATGAACGACTACTTCGGAAAATTGCATGCCATGGAATCGAGTGTGAAATACGTGGATTAAAAACTGGCTGGAACATAGGAAACAGAGAGTGGGGGTAAATGGACAATTCTCAGACTGGAAGAGCGTCACCAGTGGGGTGCCGCAGGATTCAGTGCTTGGACCTGTGCTCTTCAACATCTTTATAAACAATCTGGACATTAGTACGACGAGCGAGGTGATTAAATTTACGGACCATACGAAGTTATACAGTGTAGTGAAGACACAGGGGGATTGCAAAGATCTGCAAATTGAAATAATCAAGCTCGAGAAATGGGCATCGACATGGCAAATGAGGTTCAATGTGGATAAGTTCAAAGTGATGCATGTCGGGAAATCTCATGCACGAATACAGGATGTCCGGGGCGGTACTTGGAGAGACCCCCCAGGAAAGGGAGTTGGGAGTTCTGATCGACAAGTCCATGAAGCCATCTGCACAATGTGCTACGGCGGCGAAAAGGGCGAACAGAATGCTAGGAATGATCAAGAAGGGGATCACGAACAGATCCGAGAAGGTTATTATGCCGCTGTACCGGGCCATGGTGTGCCCTCACCTGGAGTACTGCGTCCAGCATGGTCTCCGTACATGAAGAAGGATACGGTACTACTCGAAAGGGTCCATTGAAGGGTGACTAAAATGGTTAAGGGGCTGGAGGAGTTGCCGTACAGCGAGAGATTAGAGAAACTGGGCCTCTTCTCCCTTGAAAACAGGAGACTGCTAGGGGACATGATCGAAACATTCAAAATACTGTAGGGAATAGACTTAGTAGAGAAAGACAGACTGTTCACCCTCTCCAAGGTAGGGAAAATGAGAGGACACTCTCTAAATTTGAAAAGGGATAGATTCCGTACAAATGTAAGGAAATTCTTCTTCACCCAGAGAGTGGTAGAAAACTGGAACTATCTTCCGGAGGCTATTATAGGGGAAAACACCCTCCAGGGTTCAAGACAAAGTTGGACAAGTTCCTGCTAAACTGGTGAGACTGGACTCATTTGGAGCACTGGTTTTGACCTTGGGGCTGCTGCGTGAGTGGATTGCTGGACAGGATGGACCATTGGTCTGACCCAGCAGCGGCAATTCTTATGTTCTTATGTTCTTGCAAGGTATCCTCTTGCAATCCTCTTGCACGGTATCCCAAACTATCGACTCTTGGTCGACTGTCGGCTTTCCCCTTCTTCTTAGTTTAAAAACTTCTCAATTTCTCGCTTGATGTTGCTTGCAAGTAGCCTCATTCCATCTCCACTAAGGTGGAGTCCACCCTTCCTGTATAGCTTGCTCTTCCCTCAAAATGTTGTCCATGAAGTGGAATTCTTCTTCCTCACACCAGCGTCGCATCCATCTGTCCTGGCGGGTTCACATTCTGGGGCAATGGGGGGGATTAAGCAACTTGCCTAGGGCCACAAGGAGCAGTGTAGTTTGAACCTACAACCTCAGAGTGCTGAGGCTGTAGCTTTAACCACTGCACCGCACTCTCCCATCAAGAACTATAAGATCATGAAGGATATAAATTGTTTAAATAAAATAAATAAGCAAGTATTGTTCTGTTTTGTATCAGACAGCAGCCATTTGACATTTGATGTTCATTTGCAAAAACTATCAAAGATACTATTCCATCAACATTTTAAGGAAAGGGGAAATTATTCCAAAAAGGATGAACTCTATCATAACCAGTCTATTAGACACAGTTTGGGCACTAACTTCCATTGCGTTGGAAAGAATGAAAAGTATTTATTCAAGTTCCTGAAGAAAAGTTCATAAAGCATACCATATTAGCCATATACTGTATACTTGAGAGAGCCACTGCTTAATCTTGGGTATGACCAAGGAGCAATGAATCTTCTCTTGGGATCCTGCCAAGCTCACTGTTGGAGACAGAATACGGGGCGAGATTAACCTGTGGTCTGACCCAGTAGTTTGAGCCAATATAAGAATAAAAGAAAAGATACCAATAAATGAGCATCCTTATAGCATGATATACAGTGCAAAAGGTATTATATTTTTAGCAGGAGGCAGATTCTCCATTTACCAGGGTTGGGAGGTTGAAAAGCAGAATGTTAACCTCCTGTGTTTTACAAGTCCTGCTCTCATCAAAAAAGCAAAAGTAAGGGAGTACTACTGGAGGGTTTCAACTAATCACTCAGACTTTACAGTCAATATTGCCAAAAAGGCTGAGAAATTATTATTTTTTTAAATCCAAAACAGACAAACTCTGAATATCCATGAGATGTACATGCATACTACCTAGCATTCATTAGGGATATCCTAAATATTTGACTTGCATATTCTAGCTGAATAATTGACTCATAGATGTCCAAATTCATTCCTCAAAGATTGCAGACAAACCCCCCCCCCCCAGTCTAGGTATTCAGCAAACAGGATCTGGATAGTGACTAGTGCTAAATATCTGGGTAGACAGCAGCATTCTTCAGCCTACTATATATAGGTAGCTATTAGGTTATGGATTGAACATTGCTGCTAACTAGATAACTCCATTGCTCTATCTATAGACTGCTCTGGCACTTTTCAGACAGCACTGGACCAGACTGCAATGATTTCCAGCAGCACTATCTGCTGAAAAATCAATGGCTGGCTCTGAGATTAGAATTAAGGGGGGTGGAAGATTATTTTGGGGCAAGGATAATTATTTCTGTAAAAAGTTTTAAAATCAGTTGTGTTTTTTAATCAGTATCTGAACTTTGAGTTTGTTTCTAATATCCACTGCTTCAAGTCCACCTCAAGCAAAGTGAAGGCAATGTCTTATATGTTAATATTGTTAACAGACATATTTGGAGGGGGGGGGGATACAAGGTGAGATAAAACTATACGACAGCCTTCTAGCGACACAGGCAGCAAAAATTGACCCCACAATCACCAAACTAATGATCAATACAACAGACATCAAAGTGTTTCGAAAAGAAATCAAAACATTTCTATTCAGAAAACACGTCATTACCAACTAATATCCTCCCTTTATGCACAAGCTCTCCCTCGATAGAATAACACATTAATTCAATTCTTAGAACCTTTCCTATCATACATACTCTGATTCCTATATAAACATTTTCCACACTATCCAATAAATTTCTTACTTCATTATTAGGTAACTTCCAATCTGTAAACCGTATATACTGATAATCTCCACTATATTCTGTTATCACTTGATTCCCTTGATATGTAATTCTCAAAATTGAATCCTCTACCACACCATGTAATGTACACGAATCACTGTTATGTAATATATCTAGATAATCTATATTACGCAATTCTTTTGGTAATTCCTATAATTTGTATTCCGCCTTGAACAATATATAATGTATAATGTATTCGAAATTAATTTTCCTATGAACTGTTTTCCTACCTTCTTCTACTCTATGTTTATAACCTAACTAATTTATTTTTTTCAAGTACTTTAGCAAGAATGTGAGCCTTTGGGACAGTCAGGGAACTCTAAGTACTTTATCTTCATCTTAATTAATCTTACTTATTGCATTTCTTCTGTTTATACTGTAAACCGCTTAGAACCTCACGGTACAGCGGTATATAAGAAATAAATTATTATTATTATAAAAGATACCACAGGTTGCTGAATTCCGTCCTATAGGAATAACGCTGTTTGTGAACCACCTCGCAATTAGCATCATTCCTGTGACCCAGGAGCATTGGGCTATGCAAAGCTATTGTTGGTTCAATAAAATAACCTCTGGGGGGATAAAACTGGACTGGCAATTTCTAGCTAGAACAACATGTCCTCTTGTAAAGTAATCCTATCAAACAAGCCCTGGATGTCACAGGAGATATATACATATATCTGTAAGCAAATAACTGGCAGGAAGAATACAATTTTATAACTGTATCCTTTTTAAAAAAAATTGTGAAAAGAGGTGAAATAACCTTTAGTGTATGATAGATCCTAAATCCTCATGATCCACTGCTTCAAGTCCACCTCAAGCAAAGTGAAGGCAATGTCTTATATGTTAATATTGTTAACAGACATATTTGTAGTAGCCTCTCCTGGCACAAAAGTCAGGCTTAGTGTGGTTTCCATTAAAGTTTGACTCTGGTCTCCCCTTGGATATCCTTCAAGAATGCTGTATATACTTGAAGTACCTCTGAGAGCATTAAAAACAAGGGAATGTTAGAATACCGCAGGTAGGAGGATAAGTATAACCTAACATTTCAAAAAATGTTCCAAAGACCAGGAACACTTTATGAATGACAGCCATGGGATCCAGCATATCGTTTATGTTCAGGCAGAAGTGTGTGCAAAAATATCCCAGCGATGCTGCAACAGAAACTGGCATTCCCTGAAAAATTTCAGATGCTTGTGGATTCCACCTTCCACATAAATATGAGCAAATAACTAAGGGGTCCTTTAATTAAGCTACAGTAAAATGTGGTCTCAGAGTGCCCCTGCATAGATTTTTCCTACTAGTAAAGGCCTCTTAAGCCAAATAGTGCGGGCAGGCTCACTACCGTGGATTGGTAAAAGAGGCCCTAAAGCCCAGATTTTCTAAAAGATGCTTAAAGTCAGATCGGTAGTTATGGGCCCAATTCTATAAATGGCGCCTAGGTTAGGCACCCTAACCACAGACTCCTAGAACCACCTAATTTACCTCCCCCCCCCCCCCTTTTTATGGAGCCATGCTAGCATATTTTATCGCCGGACGCATCCCTATGAGCATCGGAAATTTTAATACCGTGGCCGGCGATAAAAAAACGCTAATGTGGCTTCATAAAGGGTAGGGAGTTAGTTCTGGGCAGTACTAAATTGTTTCTAATTGGTTGAAATGGCATGGTAATTGACCAAGCAATTATAAAACTGACTAAAAAAAACCCCATTATTTTAATTATCAATTTAGGTTGCACATAGATATCCGCATGGCACCTAGCGACGTCTACATCAAGGCACCCTCCAATGTCTTATGACACCTACCTGAAAGTAGGTGTTGTTAAGCACAGAGAATAGATGTGGTTGACTTAGGCATCACTAGGAATTGTAGTTAGGTGCTGGTAAATTAGGCCAGGTTTACAATTCTATAAAGGATGCCTAGTGGTTGATTAACAAGTTAAAGTGCCACTAGGTGCAGTACTGGCAACACTTATCTTAAATAAGAACATAAGAATTGTTGCTGCTGGGTCAGACCAGTGGTCCATCGTGCCCAGCAGTCCGCTCACGCGGCGGCCCCCAGGTCAAAGACCAGTGCTCTAAATGAGCCCAGCCTCACCTGCGTACGTTCCAGTTTATCAGGAACTTGTCCAACATTGTCTTGAATCCCTGGAGGGTGTTTTCCCCTATAACAGACTCCAGAAGAGCGTTTCAGTTTTCTACCACTCTCTGGGTAAAGAAGAACTTCCTTACATTTGTACGGAATCTATCCCCTTTCAACTTTAGAGAGTGCCCTCTCGTTCTCCCTACCTTGGAGAGGGTGAACAATCTGTCTTTATCTGCTAAGTCTATTCCCTTCAGTATTTTGAATGTTTCGATCATGTCCCCTCTCAGTCTCCTCTTTTCAAGGCAGAAGAGGCCCGGTTTCTTCAATCTCTCACTATACGGGAACTCCTCCAGCCCCTTAACCATTTTGGTCACTCTTCTCTGGACCCTTTCGAGTAGTACCGTGTCCTTCTTCATGTACCACAACCAGACACAGGAGAACCCAGACACCATTCACATACCTTCCAATCAGAGGCATCAAACGGAAAAAAACTGTACGATGGCCTTCTAGCCACACAGGCAGCAAAACTAGACCACCAACTCTCTAATATACTAATCGCGACCCCAGACTACAAAACTTTCAGAAAAGAAATAAAAACCTTGCTATTCAATAAATCCATGAAGACTAACACCAAATGAAACATTTCAATCCTCTTGAAGCAACCCGCTCTACTCTGTAACACCTCAGGACATGTCCAGAAATCCTCTTCTGTAATCCGCCTTGAACCGCAGAGATTGATGACAACCATTTAAGATAAGTGCTGCTAATACTGGATATATTATGGTCTTTTTGACCGTGTTGTTATAGTTATTAAGACCCTGAGAAAATAAGTAATTTATATTAGCACTTTTGACACAGATAAGTTAAGATTTTGAAAGGAGGAAGGGTGATGTATACATGATTAGAACCTGCAATCCCAGGATGGGGAACTGGAATAACGTTACATAGAAACATAGAAGATGACGGCAGAAAAGGGCTACAGCCCATCAAGTCTGCCCACTCTGCTTACCCACTCCCTATCTATACCCTAATGACCCAATTTTATTATCTTGACCCTCGTAGGGATCTCACATGGGTATCCCATTTATTCTTAAAGTCTGGCACGATCTGCCTCGATCACCTGCACTGGAAGCTTGCTCCAATGATCAACCACTCTCTCTGTGAAGAAATACTTTCTGGTGTCGCCATGAAATTTTCCGCCCCTGAGTTTGAGCGGGTGCCCTCTTGTGGCCGAGGGTCCCTTGAGAAAGAAAATATCATCTTCCACTTCGACACGTCCCGTGAGGTACTTAAATGTTTCTATCATGTCTCCCCTCTCCTTACGTTCCTCAAGAGTGTAGAGCTGCAATTTGTTCAGTCTCTCTTCGTACGAGAGACCCTTGAGCCCCGAGATCATCCTGGTGGCCGTCCGTTGAACCGATTCAATTCTGCGCACATCTTTACTGTAATGTGGCCTCCAGAATTGCACACAGTACTCCAGATGAGGTCTCACCATGGCCCTGTACAATGTTATGTTATAAGAGATCCTATGATCTAACAGGTTAACTATGATATACCCACCTTGCTAGTTTATTGAGTATTATTATCTTAGAGTTTCTTTTAAAGTCAAGTGGAGTTCATTCTCTTTTTAATTATCATGAGAAAGGGATGAAGTCAATTATGGTTATGGTATGTTTGTCCCTAATACTATGTTGAGCGATTGTTGAATAGGGACAAAGGAATAGAGAAACCCTTTTCTGATACCTGTGTCCCATAGTATGCCATTTTAAGCCACATTAGCATCTAATGCAGCTTAGTATAAGGGTCAAGAATCCTGAACTTTTCTATGCCATGGCCACTTCTTCCAAAACATACCTAAGACTAACATTATTTCCTTGAAAAATATTCCCACTTTAAAGAAAGTCAATTACCTAAACAAAACAAAAGCCAGTATCTCAAGAAAAAATGCGTTTGGTGCAGAATAAAGACAAGGACAGAGCACAAAATCATATCTGCAACAAAGAATACACAGTGGTACCTTGGTTTATGAGTGCACTGGTTTGCGAGTGTTTTGCAAGATGAGCAAAGCATTTGCAAAATCGGCGCCTCGGAAACCGAGCACGCCTCAATTTGCGAGCGCCCCCCCCCCCCCCCCGCGAACCGGCACCTTCCCCCCTCGATCCGGCAACCCCCCTCCGCCATCGGGCACTCCCCCGCCACAACCTGAAGTCCCCCAGAGCCCTCTTCTTACTTTAATGTAGCACCGGCATGTCGGCCTCCTCTTCTGTGCTGGCCTTGAGCATGTGCGCATGCTCAAGGCCTGCGAGTTCACGTTCTCTCCGAGAACTTTTCCCCTAAGGCACATGTGAAAACTAATCAGGAAATATTTCATATTATGGGCTAGATTCTATAAATCATGCCCAGAAATGGGCACCAGAAAAGATTGGCACTATGTGTAATTCTATAAAGGGCATTACACCCTTTATGCAATCATGCTTAGGGGCAATTCCCACACCCAACTTTGAGTGCCAAACTTACACCTACTCAAAATGGATAACTGTTTTTCTGGTTAACTGAGAGTGTGTTAGAAACCTTGTCTAACATACTCTCTCTCTTTTTTTTTTTTTTAAATCTTTATTGACTTTCAAACGTTAATAGTGCAATACAATTAAGTTAAACATAAACACTACACAAAACGCACTTTAAATAAATAAACAAATAATTCAGAAAACAATAATTTTCTCCCCCTCCCCCCATAACTAATACAAGAAGAAGTACATATTTAATTTCAGTAATATAGATAATTTAGTTCAATAAACCAGAATACATTCCCCTCCCCCCCAACCTGGATGTGTAAGGAAATCTAATAAAAGGAAAGGTACATGACAGTTATTGTGACTCAATAAATGCAGTCAATGGACTCCACACTATTTTAAATGCGTTACTATATCCCAAACATTCCGCGTTCATTCTTTCATACTTGTAACTGGAACATATGTTTGCCCACCAGAAAGTGTAATTCAGTCGATCATAACTCTTCCAGTTACGTTTAATCATCTGGATGGCTATTCCCGTCATTATCAAGAAAAGCCGGCTTTTATGTCGATCCAAAGAAGGTTTAATATGTAATAGAGTACCACAAATTATGGCTTCATAAGTCATTGGTATCAATGACCCAAGTACAACATTGATTTGACCCCAAATTGACTTCCAAAAATTAAGTATCAATGGACAATAATACAACAGATGATCCAAAGTCCCTATATCAATATAACAATGCCAGGATCTATTAGACTTAGGTCTATCTTTTGTAAACGAACTGGGGGACCAAAAAATCCTATGTAACAAGAAAAAACAAGTTTGTCTCATAGATGCTGACGCTGTACATTTTAACCTCCAAGTCCAAATTCGTGGCCATCGAGATGCAGAAATATACTGTTTTATTTCGATGCTCCAAATGTCTCTAACACACTCTCAATTCCTCCCCTTCCTCCCGCCCCGAAGCACCAGCACGACAGCGGTGCTGAGCCGCAAAGCCCTCCTCCCTCCCTCAAGCCCCTAAGTGGCAGAAGCAGGTGGAAGTCCTGAGCTGTGAATTCCCTTGCTCCCTCTCTCTCTCTCTCTCTTCCAAAGTGCAGCAGGAGGCAGGAGGCAGCTTCAAAACAGACCTGCTCGTGGCCAGCACCAGCAGAGCCTTTCTTCTGACACGTCACTTCCAACACATCAGAGGAAAGGGCCCAGCCAGAGCTAAGGGTGCCTCTTGCTGACCTGCTGCGCTCGAGTAAGGAAGGGAGAGAAGGAGGGAGCGGAGGGAGGGTTGGTTGTGGCTCTGGACCACAGCCTGCTTCTGCCATTTTGGGGCTTGAGGGAGGGAGGGAGGATTTGCGGCTCAGGACGCTGGTGCTGGTGCTTCAGGTGACTTTTTTTCCCCCACCGGCGATTTTTGTGCTGGTTGTGTGAATCCTGAAGGTATCTAAAGACCATGTGGCCTATGTTTCTGTGTTTAATTTATATTGTGCCAATATTATGAATATCACATCTTTACTATATTAATATGTTCTTCCATGCTATTATGGTTTCATTTGTATTATACTAATATTTATCATAATTCTGTTATATGTATTGTTTTACAATGTGTTGTTAAAGTGTTTAATATGTTATCTATTACTAGGAAAAATGCTTGAACTACCAATTTTAAGTTTCATTAAAAATTTGATAAAACACTTATAACATATTTCTAAGCGATTTACAATAATAAAAATAGGCATCTGGAGACATATAAGAGACAGATATAATTAAAAGAAGAACAAAATAAGGGCAAAATATCAGGGAGGGAATAAGAACTGCCTGAAATAAGGCTGTACATGAGCATAGCAGAGCAGAGATAGTGTTGCACAAAGTGTAACTGTTTGTTTGTTTTTAATTTATTTATTCAAAAGCATCTATGTAAAGGAAGCTTTTAAGGGAGTCTAAATTTCTCTAATATTGTTTCTTATATAAGATGGGATGGGATGGTCCCCTATCCTCTTTTTTAGGCTTAGCCATATTTTTAAAACATTCTTCATCACCCTCCTGAAGTTGTTTTTTCCCTAAATGTACTCTTACTTTCTTCAAAGATTGTAGTTCACCCCTCTTCCCTTTTGTATCGCTAATTACTTGTGTACATACATTGTTTGTTTATTTGTATAAATTGTTTTATTTTTGTCTTCTAATTTTAAATTGTCATATGCATTGAAGTATTACAATTGTTATGCTATTACCAAAATTGTAAGTTTTATGATAAACTATATACTGCCTTGAGTAAATCTTTTCATAAAAGGTCATTAATAAATCCCAATAAATAAAATCACCTTTACCTTCTCTGTTCTAGGTCAGAGACCACACAGATACAGCCACAGGCCACATTTTTGTGAGATCCTTAGGAGACTTTTTGTTGAATTGAAAAATTGATAACAAGCACAGTGCTGAGATATCTGTGTTTTATTCATCAATTTGTGTGACCCCTAATATAGGCATTTTATGGTGAAACCCAGCCATGTTTAGTCATTTCATAATAAAAGAACCTTGGCAATATATTCAGGTATTTACCTTTCTCTTGGCTACCTCTGTTCTTCTAGTGCTGCAAATGTACATGGAGGTATTTTTTTTTTTCCAGGTCAGAGACAGCACCGATACAGATAGAGACACATGAGCAAAGGGGCTGGAAAGAATTCTATGAGCTATGATCAATTTGCTTTACCCAGCTGCGTATGTCTGTATTACTGTGCTTCATTCTTTTGAGAAACTCCAAATCAATCCTTTATATTTCAAGTAAGACAGATTTACCAGTAGCTGATTTCCGTAAAAAAACATACTGGTACATTCATTTGAAGACATTAGCAAATGACTAGGGAATTATCTATTGCCAGATGTAAAAAGGCACCTTTTGAGATATCTCACCATTTACACAAGGTTGATATTTATCATTTAACCAATATGTCACAGTTAAATCAATTTAAAGTAGAGAAGAAAAAATAAATAAATAAATATAATTTTTAAACAAAATGTTTAAAACCCAGGCTTATGAATGAATTTTGTACAAATAGGTCACAAAATTTTTATACTTTATTCCGGAAGCAAAAGCTATACTAGAATAAATCCAAAAGCACTCTTTCCTTTGCTTTGATTTAAACCAGATACTTACCAGACTAACTGAAAAGGCAGCATGCAAGAGTCACATTCTTGTGCTCTTTGTCCAGAGTTCAAACCTCAATAATAAAAACACATTCACTTTAGCTCGTCCTGTCAGGAATCTCAGTCAAGTGATAAAGTCATCCAAATTGCCCAAATTCCCTGATTCAGAGCCAATTTCAATTGTGTTTTTTCAATTAAAATGTTCTCCCAAGGCATCTATTTGGCGGCAGAAACCCATGTTTTCATTCAAGAAGTCTCTCAAAAAAAACCAAAACTGCTTAGACATCTCACCTCTGATACTTGAGAAGGTGCACATGATGTCACGCAGTAAAGCTTGCAGCATCAACTCTATGTTAATAACTCATCGTTCTGAACTAGAAGGGGTAAAGGGGACACCAGGGACAACATACAAAATTTTTCTTTGACTAAAAATTTGTTGAGAGCCCTGAGATCCAGAATGGGTCACAGATCGCCTGTCTTCTTCGGAACTAGGAAGTAATGGGAGTACAACTCCTTGCCCTGCTGCTCCAGAGGAACGTCTTTGATGGCACATAGATGAAGCTTGAGCTTCCTGAAGAAGAAGGGATGGATTGGAAGGATACTCTCTTGGAGGCAGCTCTGGAGGAACCTGAGTGAAATGAAGAGAGTATCCTTCCCTGATTATTGATAGCACCCAGAGATCAGATGTAATGGTCTCCCATTGATGGTATAAATGATGGAGATGATCATCTATGGGGGGAAGGGAGGACAGAGGCAGAACGGTGGAGGTTACGCTCTGTTTCAAACAGTCAAAAAGGTTGCGCAGCCTTAGGTGTTGCTTCTGCTGCTGGTGTTTCTTGGGAGGTGCTCGAGTGTAAGGAGCTGCCCTTGGAGTATAACGCCTCTGGAAAACTGGAGTAGGTTTTGCTGGAGCTGGCTTTGGCTTTGGTCTGACAATGGAAGCAAAAGACTTTTCATGTTCAGACAATTTTTTAGTGGCAGTCCCTATTGATTCATCAAAGAGGTCATTGCCCTCACAAGGAATGTTAGCCAGATGGTCCTGAAGATTAGGATCCATGTCAATGGTGCAAAACCAGGCCAAGCGGCATATGGCTACAGAGAAAGCAGTGGCTGTATCAGACAGTTCAAAGGCATCATAAGATGACTGGAGAAGATGCAATCTGAGTTATGACAGAATAGCAGTGACTTCTTGGAACTCGAAATGCCTATGTTGATCCAGGTTCTGGAGAAAGCCTGGAAGAATATCAATGAGGAACTTGAGATAAGTAACAAAGATAAAATTGTAGTTGAGGACTTTAGAGGAGATCATAGCATTTTGATAAAGACGACGTCCAAACTTGTCCATGGTCTTACCCTCTCTTCCAGGAGGAACTGTAGCAGAGACCCTGGAAGGATGGGTTATTTTCAAAGTGGACTCCACAAGGAGGGATTTGAGATAACTGTGAATTCTCAAACCCTTTGCAATGTAGAGTTCTATACCTCGAGTCCAACTTGCCTGGAACAGCAGATATAGCATAAGGAGTCTCCAGACATCATTTGAAAGTTTGAGACAAAAGCTTATGAAGAGGAAGCTTAAGTGACTCTGCAGGAGGTTGAGGCAGATGCATGACCTCGAGATACTCCTTAAAGTATTTAGAACCAGCATCTAATTGAATTTCCAGGCCATCAGCCATCTGACGAAGGAAGGAAGAGAAGGAGAGCTGATCCACCAGGGTCTTGCCTCGAGAGGGACTCGATGACCTCGAGGTGCCTCGAGTGGAGAACGAAGGTAAAGCCTCTCTGGAGAAGTGGCAATCCACAGAATATGGAGACTTGGACCACTTGCTGAGGCTAAAGGCTCCAAGGTGGCAGTGAAGATATGCTTTGACTTGGAGGTCTTAGAGAGCTTAAGGACCACTGCTGGAACCTTCTGCTTAGGTATCTGATCTGAGGGGATCTCAGGGGAAGATAAAGCAGGTGTACTCGAGGCTAAAGACGATCCAAACGAGCACGGTCTGATGAGACTCAAAGTCAGAGTCGTGGAAGCAGGAGGATCCTTGGTGGAAGGTGGGACTGAGGCAGCACTCGAGGTTGAGGGTGTCACTGAAAAGTCCATCCTGAAGAGTTTCTCCACTAAAACCTGACAATGTTTAAGGGCTCAAGGTTGAAGAGTAGCACAGCGCTCGCACGATTTAAGACTATGATCAGGCCCGAGGCACTTGAGGCACCAGCGGTGTGGGTCCGTGAGAGAAATCGCACGCTGGCACTGGCTACACTTTTTGAAGTCCGTTACTGGCCAGGACATAGGAGGTAGATAGCCGCTGCGAAGTTGAAGCCCGCAGGCTGCCACCAAGCAGCCTGCCCCGCCAGTCAGTCAACGAAGAAAAATAAAATAATTTTTTTTTTTTTTTAAATGTAAAAGAAAATAAGTAACACAGCAATTCACGACTAAAAAGAACACAAACGAAGTTCAGTGCAGAACGTCAAAGTACAGACTTCTCGGCTCTGCGGAAAACTGAGAACTGAGGAGACTCGCCCTGTGCTGGGCAGGAAGGCACTCACGCATGTGCAGTGCGGCTGACTCGAAACTTCTGAAGTTTCTACAAGCAAGTATGCTTGCGAGGCTGTCCGCATCAGGGCTCTGTGGATGACGTCATCCATCTTTGAGAATGCCTGCTTATCCTGGGATAAGTACTGTTTCATGCAGAGATCTGGAGGAGTGGGAGGGGGTTAGTGACCACTGGGAGAGTGCGCTGGGGGGCCATATTTTTATCCCTCCAGTGGTCATCTGGTCAGTTTGGGTAGTTTTTTTTGCCCTTATTCATTTTAAAAACAGGTCTTGTCCAAATTGTGCCCTGGATGTTTTATAAAATGTGTGATTATCATTGTGAAATGTTCAAGTGCAAAGCCAGAAAGATGCCAGAAAGTTGTTCTGAAAATGCCTACTTGGATCTTTTGACTAGCAAGACATCCAAGTGCTGGTTTATGCCATCTTTTGGACGTCTATCTTTTTTCAAAATGAGTTCCGAAGTGAGTTACAAAATAGAGAGATACACAAGAATGGGAACTGCTGGATTCCTGCATTCCTTCCAAGGGGAAGGAAGAAGGTGCAATGAGATTCCTCCAGGAGTATAATCAGAATTTCTGGTGACTTCGGTATGAGGCTTGGAACATATGGAAAGAGGCGGTTAGAGTGCCAAAATGAGGCTTGGAATGACCAGAGAGGCAGCCAGAACACCAGACTGAGGTTTAGAACACTCATAGGTTGAACAGTGAATACCATCCAAAAGGGAGGAAACAGAGGGCTGAGATCAAGTAAATAATAGTGTTGATTTCTGTAGGTTAGATTCCATTGGGAATGGGTGTAAATTTGTCCCCGTGCAACTCTCTATTACAAAATGACAAAAATGTGAACTATCACTCTCACAAAAATCCTTAATATTACTTACTACTGTGACTACTTAAACATTTTCACAGTAGTCCTTCTGGAGACAGAGACAGCAAGCTATTCATAGACCATCACCTTTCGTGCTTTAAATAAAATCTGATGTCTCAAGCTGGAGTGTTGGGTTATTTTGGTGGCATAGCATTTGCAATGCAATTAATCTTGTTGCTGCCATTTAAAAAGATCTAGCATTTGGTATTTATAAACAGAGAGAAAAGGCAACCTGTTATGGAGCAGTTGCAGCTCAGTCATATTTAGCCAATGAGCCCCTCCTGTCACGATGAATGATGAACTGTGGAAGTATATTTAACAAAGAATTTTTTTTAAAACCATATTTTGCCACCTGTCAGTCAAATCTCTCCACAATGCCTAGAAAGTCCAAAGTCCACAGCTGGCTACTTGAAGAGAAGTGTTCTCTGAAGGTGAAGTTTTAAAATCAGTACCTTCTACTCACAGATGAAATTGCAGGAGCTATACATCTCCAAAGAAATATTTCATTGTAATCAAACTTAAAAATATACTTAAATGTTTTTGTTCCCAGTCTTCAAAAACACCAAAGATCACCCAGAGTGGTAAAATATTTAGGAGGTAGTTACCAACATGAGTTAAGGGAATAAATATATGATTTTTGTACCTTATGCATGTTAAATGGGGAAAACAATGGATATTAGTATCATTCAAGACAGGTTGCTTAATAATGAGAAGCAACACATGAAAAATTTCAGAATATTGCATCACTAACAAATGGTCCAATGCTCCCGTATGAAATCTCAAAAGGAGCTGGACACAACAAATAGTGCTCTCTTCTTCCCCTGATGACCCTTCCCTAAAGCCTCTCTCCCTGGGCTAGGAGGTGTCAGGAGTGACCTCCATTTTCTCCTGCTTTTTCCAGCTCTGGGTTCAATCTGGGATCAGTGCCCCCTAGCAGAAATCTCACTATATTACCACTAGAAGTCAAGTCATCTTATAAAGAGCCTTTTGCCTTATATGGCATCTTGACTCCCTAAGCTACCACTAGCAGGGGCAGGAGCAACTGTGAATTGTTCCTGTCCTTAAAGAGTCATGGGATAGGAGGCAGTGTTCAATTGTGGATTAAGAATTAGTTATTGGACAGAAAACAAAGGGTAGGGTTAACTGGCCAATTTTCGCAATGGAGGAAGGTAAATAGTGGTGTGCCACAGGGATCTGAACTGGGACTGATAATATTTAACTTATTTATAAATGATCTGGAAATTGGAACTATGAGCAAGGTGACTAGATTTGCAGATGACACTAAACTGTTCAAAGCTGTTAAAATGCATGTGGACTGTGAAAAACTGCAGGAAGACCTTAGGAAATTGGAAGACTGGGTGTCCAAATGGCAGATGAAATTTAGGGCTCCTTTTACTAAGGTGCGCTAGCATTTTTAGCGCACGCAGATTAGCGTGTGCTAACCCCATGCTACGCGGCTAGAACTAACGGCAGCTTAATGCTGGCGTTAGCGTCTAGTGCTCGGGGCATTGTAGCGCGCACTGTTCCACGTGTTAATGCCCTAACGCAGCTTAGTAAAAGGAGCCCTTAATATGGACACGTAAAGTGATGCACATTAGGAAGAATAATCCAAAACATAGTTACTGGATGCTAGGGTCCACCTTGGGGTCAGCGCTCAAGAAAAAGATCTGGGTGTCATTGTGGACTACACTGAAACCTTCCACCCAATGTACAGCAGAGGCCAAAAAAAGCAAAGAATTGTAAGAAAGGGGAATTATAAGAAAAGGGATGGTAAACAAGACTAAGAACGTTATAATGCCTCTGTATCGCTCAATGGTGCAATCGCTCTGTATTGCTTAATGGTGCAACCTCACCTTGGTATTGTATTCAGTTCTGTGTGGTTAAGGCAGAGCTTGCAGGAATGAGACAGGGATATTGAGATCTAGTGATGAAGGAGGTGGTAAAAAGCTGGAGTGGATTCCTTCTGCATGGCTCGTGAGCATGGGAAGAATACCCACTCCAATTGCACTAGAATTCAGTTTAGTCACCCCCATACAGAGCACTTAGCACCATTTCTATAGAAAATGGTATACTGGCACCAAGATTCCATTGTAGAATACTAGCATATGTTGGCATTGGAATATTTAGTAATATTTAGGTGTGCCTTCTTAAGTCACATCAATGTCAGGCATAAGCCTAACTACACCAAATGATGCATGTAGTTTATACTATTCTATAAACTATTCATGTAATTAGGAATCATGACCTGCCCATGCTCCACCCCCTTGCAATTAGGTACCTATCAATCAACGATGTATCTATAAGACTCTAGGTGCCAGCTTATAGAGTTACCCCACACACATCATCAAGACACAGATAGTAACAACCTGGCTAGAGGAAAAAATCAAAAGGACCAATTTATACCAATTCATTTTATCTTTAAATATCAAGGCTCATTTCCTCACAGGGATTGTAATGCCAATGACAGGTCTAATACTTGAGTAAAGTATGTAGTGTGGTAGTCGTGTTAGTCTACTTTTAAAGATCATAGATATAAATTAAACAAAACAGAAAAGAAAATAAGATTATATCTTTTTAAAAATTGGATTTAATTTACATGAGTTGCCATACTGGGACAGATTAAATGTCCATCAAGCCCAGTATCCTGCATCCAACAGTGGCCAACCCAGATCACAAGTACCTGGCAAGTCCCAAAGAAAAATTTTATTTTTTTTTAGATACATTTAATATATTATTTTAAATGATCTTTTCGAAGGCAATATCTTCTTCAGATCAGAAATGAGCAAATGTTAACAAATACCAGGATGCCCAATCCCTCCTGCCACAAACTCTGACCAAGAGAGAAAGAGCTAAAAACTTGCCCGCATCTAGCCTAGCCACAGCTGTCAGCCGGCCAGGACTAAACAAGGTACACTAAACATAGAAACATAGAAGATGACGGCAGAAAAGGGCTACAGCCCATCAAGTATGCCCACTCTGCTTACCCACCCCCTGTCTATGCCCTAATGACCCAATTTCTTTATCTTGACTCTCGTAGGGATCCCACATGGGTATCCCATTTATTCTTAAAGTCTGGCATGCTGTCTGCCTCGATCACCTGCACTGGAAGCTTGTTCCAATGATCAACCACTCTCTCTGTGAAGAAATACTTTCTGGTGTCGCCATGAAATTTTCCGCCCCTGAGTTTGAGCAGGTGCCCTCTTGTGGCCAAGGGTCCCTTGAGAAAGAAAATATCATCTTCCACTTCGACACGTCCCGTGAGGTACTTAAATGTTTCGATCATGTCTCCCCTCTCCCTACGTTCCTCGAGAGTGTAGAGCTGCAATTTGTTCAGTCTCTCTTCGTACGAGAGACCCTTGAGCCCCGAGATCATCCTGGTGGCCGTCCGCTGAACCAATTCAATTCTGCGCACATCTTTACTGTAATGTGGCCTCCAGAATTGCACACAGTACTCCAGATGAGGTCTCACCATGGCCCTGTACAACGGCATTATGACTTCAGGCTTTCGGCTGACGAAACTTCTATTGATACAACCCAATATCTGCCTTGCCTTAGATGAAGCCTTCTCCACTTGATTGGCAGTTTTCATGTCTGCACTGATGATTACTCCTAAATCTCGTTCTACTGAAGTCCTAGTTAAAGTTTCTCCATTCAAGAAGTACGTCCTGCATGGATTTCCGCTTCCGAGGTTCATGACCTTACATTTCTTAGCATTGAAGCCTAGCTGCCAGGTTGAGGACCAACTTTCCAATGTAAGCAGGTCCTGCACCATATAATTCTGTAAACTGCATCCACTTACTATATTACATAGTTTGGCGTCATCGGCGAATAGTGTTATTTTACCTTGAAGCCCTTGAGTCAGATCCCCTATGAATATGTTGAAAAGGAGTGGACCCAGGACCGAGCCCTGCGGCACTCCACTGGTCACCTCCGATGTTTTAGAGAGGGTACCATTAACCACCACCCTCTGAAGTCTGCCACTCAACCAATCATTGACCCATGCAGTTAGTGTCTCTCCTAACCCCATCGATTCCATCTTGCTTTGGTATTTGTTTGCAGTGTGGGACACTGTCAAAAGCTTTAGGCTGTAAGCAAACTGGCATCCTGGCCAAGGCCAACCCCCCCACCCATGCAGCGGCGACTGAGGCCGGCCTGTCAGTGGCAGAAAAGGCAGCACTACCAGAGGTGGCGTCCCTCCTCCGAGAAGAGAAAGACTGACAGCAGCAGTGACGGTAGCTGCAGCAGCCACGATTGCTCCCCTCCCCCAAGCCACGGCGGGAGGAAAGGGTCTCGACTGACCACCCTCAGGGCCTCCTACCGTCCTCTGCTGCCCAACCTAGCTGCAACCAGTGGACTCCGGCAAAGCACAGCCGCCAGGACACCACACTCACCCATTCTGTCCTGGTCAACCTGGACCGGCGCAGGGAGCAGAAGGCAGCCTCGTTAACCCCCTCCCATGTCACTAACAGTTCTTCAGGGGGGAGTGTTGCTCCGTACAGCCAACATCCCGCAGCTCAACTGAGGTCCAAGCCACAGGAACATTTCTCTACAGAGGCCTAAGCCACAGGAATATTACTTAACCGAGGCCTAAGCCAGTTCTTACCTGAGGCCTAAGCCACAGGAATCTTTCTCTTTTCTGATTCAGGAAACTGAAGCCGGTAGCTGCCAAGCCTGGCTCGAAATCCACCATAGAATCCAGGAGCTGTGAGGAACCCCTGTAGTCCAGAAGGCACCACGTCCAATAGGGTAAGGGACCTGGGGGGGCCCAGGTGTTACCCTGAAGAACTAGGAGGGCCCAGGTGTACCTCAAAAGCTGGCACTGTTCAGCCAGAACACCCCTCCTTCCAAACATCCAGGCCTGGAGCTGAAATCCACAAGCAGAAGCCAGGAGCTGTGAGGAACACATCCATGCAGCCTGCTGGAGATAAGAGTATGTTGGTTGGCCAGGAGGCTGTGCATCCAAGATATACCTGAGGACAACTCAGTGCTCTCTATCTCTACCTGTTGGTTGATGGATGTAATCCCACTAGTCTCTGGATTCATCTGCTTTTGATGACAAGGAATATTCTTTACTTTCCTTGGGGTACTTTCTTTTCCTCCCTCTTATTATATATCTCCATAATGTTAGTGATGTCTTCTCTTGTATGCTTAATTAGATTGTGAGCCCGTTATGGGACAGAGAAAGTAGCTCAATGCCTATACTTAATATTGTAAGCTGCTTAATACCTATGTTCAAGCGATATATCAAATGCAATAAATCCAATCCAATTCAATCCAGAACAAAAAAACAGACAAGAACAGAAATCAGTTAGCACACCTTAATAAAAGAACCCCAAAGTGAGGCAGATTGCAAACAGTTTTCAGAATATTGTGTTCATGAGAAACTAGCTAAAAGTAGAAAAATCAATAGGGCAATATTCAAGAATACCAGGGAACTTACAAAAGTTTTGGCAGCTTCCTTCTGATCTTTTCATTGCTTCCTTAGAGTTAGGAATAATTCCAAAAGGACAGGAGATGGGCAGATGCCATTCCTATTCATAAAAGTGGATTGAAGAAGGAAGCTGAAGACTACAGGCTGGTTATTCTTACCTCAGTGGTACATCAATTAATGAAATTGCTGCTAAAACAGAGCCAAAAAAGGCACTGGCCCAGGGCACTGAAGCTTCATGGGTTTAATAAAGTACAAAATATTTATCTACATTACTCCTTACAGAAAGGTGCTGGGTTCTTGAAACAATTTTCCAGTAGAGGTGATAGAGTCTACTACTACTAAGACACAGGTAATATCTGAATTTGAAAGTATTAACTAGCACAAAGGATTTGGGTATTTGTTTTGGACAAGCAGATTGAATTGGACATATGAAGGGGCTTTTTTTAAAACCCTGTTCATAATGTCCAGAAAAAAGCCAAACCATCTCATAATCAATCAGGAAAAACATCTAGATTTCCTGTGCACAGAAAACATCCAAAATTCCTCAGCAATATGTCCACTTTTTTATGTCATTCAAACTAGGGACATGAATGTGCATCATTTTCAAAAATATGGAAACATAAAATAAAACATGACTGCAGAACAAAAGAATAGTCTAGTGGTTAGTGCAATGGACTATATACCAAGCGATACAAGTTCAAACCCCACTATAAGACTTCTTTGTAAATGTGATCCTTCCAGGACCTGAAAAATGATTACACCTAGATCTTTTTCCTGGGCAGTGACTCCTAACATGAAACCCTGTATCACATAGTTACAGTTTGGGTTCCTCTTTCCCACATGCATAACTTTGTATTGGCTCACATTAAACATCATCTGTCTTTTTGATGCCTAATATTCCAGTCTCACAAGGTCCTCTTGCAATTTCTCACAATCCTCTTGTGACTTAACTTTGAACAACTTTATGTCATCAGCAAATTTAATTATCTCACTAGTTATTCCCATCTCTAGATCATTGATAAATATGTTTAAAAGCAACAGTCCCAGAACAGACCCCTGGGGAACCCCACTATTTACCCTTCTTCATTGAGAATATTGACCATTTAACTCTACTCTCCTTTTTCTTTTAACCAGTTCTTCATCCGTAATAAGATATTATCTCAGTGGCGTACCAAGGGAGGTGGGGGGGGCAGTCTGCCCCGGGTGCATGCCCCAAGGAAGTGCACAGTCGGCCACCCTCCCTATTCTGCCGCTGCTGCCTTTCCTTAACCAGCAGCAGCGGCAGTAAACAGGGGTGTCCGCGGGTGCTCACTGGCGTTGCTCAGCTTCTGCCTGGCTCCCCTGCTGAAAGCCGCGGGCATCCGCTCTCGCACGATCCACAGCTACATCGGAAGCGTTCTCTCTGACATCGT
Source organism: Geotrypetes seraphini (assembly GCF_902459505.1). Lineage (NCBI taxonomy): Eukaryota > Metazoa > Chordata > Amphibia > Gymnophiona > Dermophiidae > Geotrypetes > Geotrypetes seraphini. The sequence continues at coordinate 19,862,368 of NC_047090.1, read as the reverse complement.
GCAGGCTTCCGACGCAGCCGTGGATCGGTGAGGTGTAGACGCCCGCAGCTTTCAGCAGGGGAACCTGCCAGACATACTGGGCAGGGAAGGGGGGAGGATAGAAATACTGCACAGGCAGGGGGGGGGAGAAATGCTGCAAAGACAAGGGGGGAGAAATGCTGCAAAGGCAAGGGGGGAGACATGCTGTTGCTGCTGCACAGGGAAGGGGGAGGGTAGAAATACAGCACAGGGAAGGGGGGAGAGAAATGCTGCTGCTGCTGCTGCACCCAATTGGGGAGAGAGAGGAAAGGAGGGAGAAGGAAGACAAGGGAGAGGAACCAGAGATGCCAAGTCCATGGGAGGGAGGGAAAGGAAAAAAGGAAAGGAGATACCAGACCATGGAGGAGAGGAAGAGATGCCATGGCATGAGGGAAGGGAAGGAGATACAGATACTACACCATGATGTGGAGTGGGAAGGAAGGAAGGAAAGGAGAAGAGAAAGATAGAGATGGCAAAGCATAGGGGAGGGGTGGAGACAGAAAAATAGAGGGGGGTGACGCTGAAATGAATCATGTGCAAAGGAGAGAAGGGGCCCCAGATATACAGTTTATTGAAGGGACATAGAAAGAGGGAAGATGCCATATGGAAGAGAGAAAGAGTGTGGGCAGTAGATGGAAGGGGTAGAGAGAGAGGACAGAAGCTGGGTGGAAGGGGCAAAGAGAGGGCAGATGTTGCATGGAAGGGAGAGAGGACAAACGCTGTATAGAAAGAAGAGAGCAAAGAGAGGATGATTAAAGCAGAAACAACAAAAGGTAGAAAGATTTTTTTGTTGTTTTACTTAGAATCAAGTAGTATTGTAACTGTATTGCTAAATGTTTATAAATAGGAAATGGAAATAAGGCAATTTTTTGGACTAAACTCCTTTGCTCAGGATAGGATACCATAACAGCAGTATACTGTACTGTTCTGAAGAAAGATTTGGCCTCTGAAAGCTAATTGAAAAATGGATTAGTCCAATAAAATGGTATTTTCTTATTTCTCATTATTTGTTTTATTTTTATTTGTTAATTTGTAAAGTGGTGATTGTTATGTATCAGTTTTTTCAAATTTACATCTAGGGCCTGATTCTCCAAAGTGCGACCCGATTTTAGGCGGCTGTAGGCGTCTAATCAGCCAATCGGGATGCACGTTTTTTAAAAAAAATGTATGTGTTCTGTCATTTTGTTCTTTATAATAGTCTCTGCCATTGTGCCTGGCACCAACATCTGACTCACTGGTCTATAATTTCCTGGATCACCACTGGAACCTTTTTTTCCCATTTGTCTCTCTTCCCCCTCTCCCCACCAAACAGGAGTTGCTTCTTCTTCCGGACTTCCTCGAGTGCCTCCCACACTCACCCATAGGCCTACCTGGACTTATTTTATAATCCCTGATGGTGTAACTGGAGCAGGAACAATTCCTAATTACTTCTGCCCACTCAGGTTCAACTCTCAAAATGGCTACCATGACTGTAGCATTGCTCCTGCGCTGACTACATCACCAGGGATTTGCAAGGTAGTCCTGGGAGAGGGGGGCTACTCTGTATTCTTTATTTTCTACTGTGATTGCAAATAATGCTGTTATGATATTGCACAATTTACCAAAATAAACTAGAGGTCTCCAAATGCTTTTTGATACAGAAATTAAGTCTATAAATTTGGGGCGATAAGCTCCTTAGGAATTACCCTATTTTTCGCTACATAAGACACACCTGACCATAAGATGCACCCACCTGTAGAGGAGGAAAAACCAAGAAAAAAATTCTGAACCAAATGGTGTGCCCTGTACCCTGACCCCCTCTGGTGGTCTAGTAGTAGGCTGGGACAGGGTACAGGGAATGTCTAATGGTGGGCACATCTAATAGTAGGCAAGTCTAGTGGCAGCCAGCCAGCCAGCTCCCAGCCCCAGCCAGTGCCAAGCCAGACAACCCACCCCCAAGCCAGTCAGCCCCAGCCAACCCCAAGCCAGCCAGCCATCCCCAAGGCAACCAGCCAACCCACCCCAAGCCAGCCAACCAGCCAACCCACACCAGCCAGCCAGCCAGGCACCCCCTGGTACCTTTTATTTTTTGCCATCCCGGCAGTCCAGCGCACTTTCTGCGCTCCTGTCTTGGTTCCACTGCTTTCTTCTGGCAGCAACAATGGCACAGCGGTGCACGAGGCAGGTGCATGCTTTTTGCGTGCCTGCTTGATCATGCACTGCACTCCGAATGGCTGCCTGTCAGTTCTTGTCCCACGAGAACTGACAGGCAGCCATTCGGAGTGCAGTGAGGGACTAAGCAGGCACGCAAAAAGAGCACGCCTGCCTCATTCACCGCTGTGCCGCTGACGTTGCTGGAAGAGAGCCATGAAACCGAGGCAGGAGCGTGGAAAACGCGCTGGACCACCGGGATGGCAAAAAAGGTACGGGTTTTGTTTGGGGGGATTTTTACATTCGCTCCTTATGACGCACCCTTATTTCCACCCCCTTTTTGGGGGTGGAAAAAGCAATGTTACTTACCGTAACAGTTGTTATCCAGGGACAGCAGGCAGCTATTCTCACTAATGGGTGACGTGATCCAACGGAGCCCCAATGCGGACGCCTCACAAGCAGTCTTGCTTGAAGAAACTCGAAATTTCGAGTCACCCGCACCGCGCATGCGTGAGTGCCTTCCCGCCTAGCGCAGGTCGCGTCTCCTAAGTTCAGATAGCTAGCAGAGAAGCCAATCCAGGGGAGGCGGGTGGGACGTGAGAATAGCTGCCTGCTGTCCCTGGATAACAATTGTTACGGTAAGTAACATTGCTTTATCCCAGGACAAGCAGGCAGGTATTCTCACTAATGGATGACCTCAAAGCTAACCACAATGGGATGGAGGGAAAGTTGGCAATTTAGGAGAATAAATTTTGCAATGCTGTTTGTCCAAACTATCCATCCCGTCTGGAGAAAGAATCCAGACAATAATGAGAAGTGAAGGTATGAACCGAGGACCAAGTATCAGCCTTACAAATCTCTCAATCGGTGTCAATCTGAGGAAAGCTACAGAGGCTGCCATTGCTCTGACCTTATGGGCTGTGACTTTACTGTGAAGGGGTAATCCAGCTTGGGCATAGCAGAAAGAGATACAAGCCGCCATCCAGTTGGAGATGGTACGCTTAGAGATAGGACGTCCCAACTTGTTCGGATCAAAGGAGATGAAAAGTTGAGGAGCAGTTCTGTGTGGCTTGGTGTGTTCCAGATAGAAAGCCAAAGCACGTTTGCAGTCCAGAGTATGAAGGGCTGATTCTCCAGAATGAGAATGAAGCTTTGGAAAAAACACCGGGAATACAATGGATTGGTTGAGATGAAACTCCGAGACTACTTTAGGAAGGAATTTCAGATGAGTACGAAGAGCCACCTTGTCATGATGGAACAATGTAAAAGGCGGATCCGCAACCCGGGCCTGAAGCTCACTGACTCGCTGAGCAGAAGTGAGGCCAATGAGAAACACCACTTTCCAAGTGAGATACTTCAGAAGAGCCTTGTCAATAGGTTCAAATGGAAGTTTCATAAGCTGAGAAAGAACAATATTGAGGTCCCAAACCACTGGGGGTGGTTTGAGAGGAGGATTGACATGGAAAAGTCCTTTCATGAATCTGGAAACTACAGGATGAGCAGAGAGAGATTTCCCTTGAAGCGGCTGATGGAAAGCAGCAATTGCACTAAGATGGACTTGTATTGATGTAGACTTGAGGCCAGAATGAGACAGGTGCAGAAGACAAGGAGGAATGTTGAGGCTCCTTATGATGAGAAAACCACCAAGCAGAAAATCTAGTCCATTTTTGTTGGCATAGACCTGGGAGGGATGAGACCGCTTCAATGAGGACTCCACCAAGAGGGATTGATGGGAGATTTGGGCACCATCAAACCCCTTATGGTGAACCATGCGGTACCTGGCATCCAATTTACCGGGCACCGCAGGGATGGAGTAGGGCGTCTCAAGACAGCGAACAAAGGTCTGATCCAGCAGCTTATGAAGAGGAAGCTTGAGGGACTCAGCAGGTGGTTGAGGGAGATACATCGTCACCAGATACTCTTTGGAAAATTTGGACCCAGTGTCCAGTTGAATGTCCAAATCCGCTGCCATCTATCGAGGAAAAGAGGAGAAAGACAGTTGGTCAGCCAGAGCAGGGCCTCGAGAAGGACTCGAGGACATTGAGGCCTCTGGATCCAATGAGGACAGGGATCGAGATGGGGAAAAAGATCCCATCATGTCCTTGAGCTCCGGCAGAGGAAGAGGCAAAATAGCCAGTGGTGAATACTCGAGGAAAGGCTGCTTCCGATGAGGCGAGGCATGCCTGGATGAGTGCCTCGAAGAATGTCTCGATCGATGATGAAAGCTGTGTCTGGAAGTAGGCCTCGATGCTCGAGGTGAGTGAGTCTTCACCGAGGTTCCCAGCGAGTGGATGGGGCTGGAAGTGGTGGATCGAAGCAGAGGTGGCTGGCTGGAAGCACCTCGAGGCACCCGCAAAGACTCGAGTCCTTGCATCGAGTGAATCGGTTCCAGTGGAGGCATGGGCAAAGACTCTGCTCCTTGCGATGCATGCATCGATGCCAGACCAGACACTCGCAGAGACTCTGCTCCCTGTAGAGAGTGTGTGTATCGCTGAGGCACTGGACGCGGCTCGACCTTGCAGGAGGCCTCTGTGTGCCCAGGCTGGATTTGAGAGAGAAGCTTCGGCCCCATGGTGGTAAAGAGCTCGATGATTTGCTGGTCTGGAACAAAGCCGGCAAGGAGGGATCCGCATCAGCAATGGGACCACCTGCATGGGCTTTGCGCTCCCTTGAGGCAGTGTGAGAGTGCTTGGGCTTAGAAACCTGGGGAACTTTAAGCACCACCGGAGGAATAGGCTGCTGCGCTACCTGACCTGAGGAGACAGAGGAAGGCATCGCAGCCTGCGTCGAAGACGGAGCCGGTACAAACGAAGCAGGTTTGATGAGGCTCAGAGCAGAAGACGTGAAAGCCTGGGAAGCCTCAGGTGAGGCAGCTGGGGAAGCACCCTTCGATGACGACAGCTCTATTGAAGACTCCATAGTGAACAACTGGTCCCACAAGAAGCAATGACGCTTGAAGGCACGGGCTATAAGTGTTGAACAAGGCCGGCACGATTTCGGAAGGTGTTGAGGCCCGAGACACCGAAGACAGCGTCGATGAGGGTCCGTCTGCAAAATCGCACGCTGGCACTTGATACACTTTTTAAAACCGGTAATAGGCCGGGTGTGAGAAACCCAGGTCCATTTCGGGTCTTACCCACAATAAACCCGGATCCGTTCCTGGTTTTGTCCCAGTGAGCAGGAATATGCACAAGCCACCTAGGTGCAGGAGAGCGGATCAGGTGACTGACCAATTAATTAATCAAGCTGACTCTAGCTCTGACTGGGAAATGGAAATAACAGAAACAGGGCAAGATAAGTGTGAAAGTTTCACTCTAGGCAAACCTCATCCTGACACTGTTAAATACCTCAGGAAATTTGAACAGCCAGTTAAAACCAGGGCTAGAAAGTATCCCGTTTGTGAAAGCAGGAAGCAAGTCAGTGGGTGGAAAACCCTTCCCCCACAGTCTCAGAGCCTGCTGGGAACAGAGAGGGGGAGGCAGCCAAGGGAAGCCAGACCCACGAGGCACTCGGGAGAGGAATACCCAGGAGGGTATGAAGCTGGAGAGAGTCAGACTCTCTCAGACTGGCCCATGCTAGAAGCAGATGATGCAGCTCATATCAGGGAGCCTTGGGAGCAGCCAGAGGAGGAAGCAATGGACACCCAGGCAAGCCAGGCAAGCATTGAAACTCAGCCATTGCCTATGGAAATATAGTGAGTTTAAACCTAGATGTTTTCTCATGCTGTTCATTCCTTTGTGCTGCTAGGGATCTGAAAGTTTAGAAACTTCAGTTTTAAAACTCTCCCTGAAAACTTAAATGCAGAATTATATAACGTGGTATGAGTGTTTGTACTTCCTGGCTGATTGCCAAGCTGAGCCAGCACGTTGTTTTCTCTCAGCTGTGGCTAATCCCAAGTGCACTATTGCAGAGAAGGGAAACGTACATGTGCTATTGAAGACTTGTGATATATCAATGATTTTTGGAACATACAAATGAACTGTTTGGATAAAAGGATATTGATTTAAAACACTGTTGCTCTGGTGAAGAGAACTGAGACCCATAAGCTTGCAAGCCCAGAAGCAGGGACTGCTGTTAATTACAGTGTTATTCAAGTTTTGTTTTTGGAACCTTTATGAGTTTGATTTCATGTGCTATGACGGCATACTGCACTGCAAGGCTGATGCCTGAATGTTTTTGAATTATATTATCATTACTGAAATAAAGCTATTTTTGGTTTTTCACATTCTGACTGAAACCTGTATTCCTTGCATGCATGCCTAAAAGTAAGACCTGGAGGATCCCTTAGTAGCAAGGGACACGTGGGACTGGAGTTTTGGTCATTTTCTTGGGGCTTGCAACATCGGCAAGAACCCGGGGTGTGACACCGGGACATAGGCCAGAAAACCTCCGCCGCAAGATCGAAGCCGCAGGGCTGCGGCCACGTGGCCTGCCCGGTCGAACAGATGGAAGAAATTTAAAAAAAAAAAAAAAAACAATAAAGAACGACAAAAATCAGCGATTAAGTGAAAAATAACCCAAAACCGTGGACATTAGAAGGCACAAGTGAAAAAACTTCACGCAGAGAGTCGAAGACGGATTTCTCGGCTCCGCGGGAAAATAAGAACTGAGGAGACGCACCCTGCGCTGGGCGGGAAGGCACTCACGCATGCACGGTGCGGGCGACTCAAAACTTCGAGTTTCTTCAAGCAAGACTGCTTGTGAGGCGTCCGCATCGGCACTCCGTTGGATCACGTCACCCATTAGTGAGAATACCTGCCTGCTTGTCCTGGGATAAAGTGCATGTTATGGAGTGAAAAATAAGGTAGCCTCTGTGGAGTTATGATGCCAGCTGGTCACTGAAGTGTGGTGCAAAGGTCAGCTACTGTAAAAGCATTGCAGCTTTTAGTTTCAGTTTTCATTAGCTGTAGTCTGGTGTGTGGAAGTTATTTGCTTGGAGATAAAATATGGTCTTTCATTATTCAAATTATATTCTGGCTTGGATATGGTGGAATACAGAGTGATACAGACTGTAAACTATGACAACCCATGGTAGTAGCCCTCACTGGTTCACATTCGCACAACCAAACTTGAGTTTTTTTTGTTTCAGTTTTGGCTGAAACCAGGTGATCAGTTTTGGTTGCAAGTTTTTAGACAGTTTTGGCCGAACCTGAAAAGCATATTCAGTCAGCCACTAGCTTGCATTCTCACTACTTGCATTCTCACTACTTGCATTCTCACAAGTAAGACATATGCCCTGTTTTTGGCTTCAGCATATAAATAAGCATACTTTTTTTTTTTTTTTTAAAGTTTTGAACAGATTACAACCTCCAGATTCTGAACCTCCCTGCATTATCTTATCTTTCGGTGCACATGACTTTCACAAACACAAACAAATAGGATTCTGCTGCCTTAAAGACAATTGTGACTTCTGGGCAACCTTAATGAGATGCTTGCTAAACAAGAGTTTAATGCAAACCTTTAATGGACTGGGATCGTGTTAATTTGTGCCAGTTGCTGGAATAATTCCAGTCTGTCTGGTTAGAGAAACAATATCCATCCAAAACCATTACAATCCCAAACTGGGCCCATCTGGAATGGAAAATATTTTTCTGTATTAAGCAGAGTTGGGCATGCTAAAATTCTCAGAGACTTTTGTTTCAGATCACTTTCTCCCATAAAATAACATAAAACAGAAGTCCTGGCAAGGCAAATGCATTTGTTTTTGGTTCACAGAAGCAGTTCCAGCACTTTTGAGATATACTTTTAAGCAAAAGCACTTTAGCTCAACTCTTTTAACACAATCTATTCATAGCGCTGCAATGGGTTTTTTTTTCAAGCACACACAGAACTAGAAAAAATAATCTTAAAACATTTGCCAACATATCTAGTTTCAAGGGGGGGGGCCCTAGTTTAAAAAGTTAAAGAGCAAGGTGAGCAGTTATTTATACATCACACAACTATTTCTCACTATACCCCAAACTAAAATATACATGGCGACTTGGGAAACACTGGGAACATAAGGTTACTACTTAGAAAGCAACAACTGTTATGGGAAATGTAGCCTGAAAGGAGAACCTTAATATCATAATCATGAAGTCACAAGATCCAGACCGAATAAGAACTTAAAAGGGAAAAAATAAAAAAGGCAGCTCAATATTGGTTTTGGTTTAAAGGAAGAAGCTTTATGAGTAATTATACAATTAGGCCTGGATTCTGAAAGCAGCGCCATGAATCGGCAAATGCCTGATAAAATAGCACCAGTCACATAAGAACATAAGAATTTGCCGCTGCTGGGTCAGACCAGTGGTCCATCGCGCCCAGCAGTCTCACGCAGCGGCCCCCAGGTCAAAGACCAGTGCCCTAAGCGAGACTAGCCCTGCCTGCGTTCGTTCTGGTTCAGCAGGAACATGTTCAACCTTGTCTTGAATCCCTGGAGGGTGTTTTCCCCTATAACAGATTCCGGAAGAGCATTCCAGTTCTCTACCACTCTCTGGGTGAAGAAGAACTTCCTTATGTTTGTACGGAATCTATCCCCTTTTAATTTTAGAGAGTGCCCTCTTGTTTTCTCTACCTTGGAGAGGGTGAACAACCTGTCTTTATCTACCAAGTCTATTCCCTTCATTATCTTGAATGTTTTGATCATGTCCCCTCTCAGTCTCCTCTTTTCAAGGGAGAATAGGCCCAGCATCTCTAATCTCTCACTGAACGATAACTCCTCCAACCCCTTAACCATTTTAGTCGCTCTTCTCTGGACCCTTTCGAGTAGTACCATGTCCTTCTTCATGTACGGCGACCAGTACAAGATGCTGTATTCCAGGTGAGAGCGTATCATGGTCCAGTATAGCGGCATGATAACCTTCTCCGATCTGTTCGTGATCCCCTTCTTAATCATTCCCAGCATTCTGTTTGCCCTTTTCGCCGCTGCCGCGCATTGCGCAGATGGCTTCATCGACTTGTCGACCAGTACTCCAAAGTCTCTTTCCTGGGGGGTCTCTCCAAGTACTGCCCCGGACATCTTGTATTTGTGTATGGGATTTTTGATACTGACATGCATACCTTACACTTATCCACATTGAACCTCATTTGCAATGTTGCTGCCCATTTCTCGAGCATGGTTATGTCGCGTTGCAGATCTTCACAATCCCCTTGCGTCTTCACTACTCTGAATAACTTTATATCATCTGCAAAATTAATCACCTCACTCGTACCCATTTCCAGATCATTTATGAATATGTTGAAGAGCACGGGTCCAAGCAGCGAGCCCTGCGGCATCCCACTGGTGACGTTCTTCCAGTCTGAGGATTGTCCATTTACCCCCACTCTCTATTTCCTATCCGCTAGCCAGTTTTTAATTCATATGAGTATTTCACCCTCTATTCTATGGCTCTCAATTTTCCAAAATAGTCGTTCATGCGGAACCTTGTCGAACGCCTTCTAAAAATCCAGATATACAATGTTAACCGGGTCACCCTTGTCTACCTGCCTGTCTACTCCCTCGAAGAAGTGCAGCAAGTTCATCAAGCAAGATCGTCTTTTGCTGAAGTCGTGCTGACTGGTCCTCAACAGATTATGTCCATCAAGGTGATCAATGATGCGGTCTTTTATTAGCACCTCTGCCATCTTTCCCGGTACTTAGGTCAGACTCACCAGTGTGTAGTTTCCCGGATCTCCCCTCGAACCTTTTTTGAAGATTGGCATAACATTCTCCACCTTCCAGTCCTCCGGAATCTTTCCCGATTTGATCGACAAGTTGGCTATTAGTTGAAGTAGTTCAGTTATAGTCCCTTTCAGTTCCTTGATGACCCTCGAATGGATGCCCGAGGATTTGTTGCTCTTAAGCCTATCAATCTGCCTGCATACTTCTTCTAGACTAACCGTCAATCTTGTCAGTTTCCCGTCTTCGCCTCCAGGGTATAGCCTGTCGGGTTCTGGTATGTTGTGTATATCCTCTTCGGTAAATACAGACATAAAAAATGTGTTCAGTTTATCGGCAATTGCTTTGTAATCCTTTAGGACAAAACAATCGCCGATAAACTATCACTTCGATTATGGTGCCACTTTCAGAATCGCGGCCTGTGTCAAAGATAGGCCTGGAAATGTAGGCCAGGGTTTTACAGGCATGCATTCAACCTAGAATCATGCTTAGCGATGCCAAACATCAACCCTGCCCATAGCCATGCCTCCTTTGTTATTTGGTGCCGCTAAGCATCTGAATAGATGCGATTCCGGCACCGTATTTTGTAGGCGTCTCGTGGCACCTACTTTTTTTTCTTTTAATTTGATTTTAATTGTTTTTTAATGGTGCAGTCAATTACCATGCCATAAATTAGGAAGAGGATAAGCACTGTACATATGCTAGAGCAAGGAGGGGGTACTAAAGGAGGACAAAGCCATCGCTGACAAACTGAACACATTTTTTGCGTCTGTATTTACCAAAGAGGATAAATCCAATATACCTAAGGCCGACAGGCTATACAGAGGAAATGAAGATGGGAAGCTCGACGGTCAATCTAGAAGAGGTATGCAGATAGATTGATAGGCTTAAACACGATAAATCCCTGGGACTGGACGGCATTCACCTGAGAGTAATCAAGGAACTGAAAGGGGTTATAGCTGAATTGCTCCAACTAATAGCCAATCTGTCAATCAAATCAGGAAAGATTCCAGAAGACTGGAAATTGGCGAATGTTACACCGATCTTCAAGAAAGGTTCAAGGGGAGATCCGGGAAACTACAGACCAGTGAGTCTGACTTCGGTACCGGGAAAGATGGTAGAGACACTGATAAAGGACCACATCATCAATCACCTTGACGGACACAAACTGATGAGGACCAGCCAGCACAGCTTCAGCAAAGGAAGATTTTGCTTGACAAACTTACTGCACTTCTTCGAAGGAGTAAATGGGCTGATAGACAAAGGTGACCTGGTTGACATCGAATATCTACATAGCCACGGAATCGAGGGTGATATACTCATGTGAGTTAACAACTGGTTGGCGAATAGGAATCAGAAAGTGGGTGTGAATGAACAATACTTGGACTGGAAAAGTGTCACGAGTGGAGTGTGGCAGGGTTCGGTGCTTGGGCCTGTGCTCTTCAACATATTTATAAACGACCTAGAACTTGGCACAAAGAATGAGGTGATTAAATTTGTGGACGATACAAAGTTATTCAGAGTAGTGAGGACACAGAAGGATTGCAAAGACCTACAAAGAGTCATAAATACACTCGAGGAATGGGCCGCGAAATGGAAAATGAGGTTCAACGTCGATAAGTGCAAGGTGATGCATGTCGGTACCAAAAATCATATGCACGAATACAGGATATCTGGAGCTATACTCGGAGAGAGCCCCCAGGAAAGAGACTTGGGAGTACTTGGAGACAAGTCAATGAAACCGTCCGCGCAATGTGCGGCAGCGACAAAAAGGGCTAACAGATTGCTAGGAATGATTAAGAAGGGGATCACAAACAGATCTGAAAAGGTTATCATGCCTTTATACCGGGCCATGGTACGCCCCCACCTGGAATACTGCATCCAACAGTGGTCACCATATATGAAAATGGACATAGTACTACTCGAAAGGGTCCAGAGAAGAGGAACAAAAATAGTTAAGGGACTGGAGGAGTTGCCGTACAATGAGAGGCTAGAGAAACTGGGCCTCTTCTCCCTTGAGAAGAGAAGACTGAGAGGGGACATGATCGAAACTAGAGAATGACACGGGGAAAAAATCTGTCCCCATCACTGCCCCGTCACTGGCCCACCGCCCCGTCACCGCCATTCCCTTCACCGCCCCGTCACCGCCATCCCCTTCACCGCCCCGTCACCATCACTGCCATCCCATTCACCGCCCCGTCACCGTCCCCATAGCATCCATATAAGCCTTAGTACTGCAATATTTAGCTTATTCCTTTCTTATAAATCAAAGTTCTGGCTGCTGAACTAGAGAAAGAGATGTTCAGCTGCAGGGCTTTGTTTATAAATTTTTATCAACACAACTAATATACTACTTTATCCTAAAGCAAAAAATAAATAAATAAATAAATAGAATTTTTTTTTCTACCTTTGTTGTCTGGTTTCTGCTTTCCACATCTTCTCATTCAATTCCTTCCATCCACTGTATGTCTTCTCTCTGCGTCTTCCATTTGCTGTGCCTCTCCCTTCAACCCCCCCCCCCAATTGGTCTAACACCCATCATCTTCCCTCCGCTCCCCCATAGTCTGGCATTTGTCTTCTTCCCTTCTAGCGTCTTCTCCCCACTCTGTCTTCCATATTTCCCTTCATGGTCTGTTCCTCTCTACCCTCTTTCAATGTCTGTTCTATTCCTTTCTACCACCTCCCTCCTTCACCATCTGTTCCTTTCTATCACCCTTCAGCTCCTCTTGCGTGGCTTATCTATCTACCTCCCTCCCTCTTATTTTCGTGGCAAGTTACAATGGACCCTGCGAGCTCGGTCCCTGTCCCATCCCCACAAGCCATCTTGCTTCTGTGTTCCTATTTTCCCCATTTCTAATATCTCCCCTGTGTCCATATACCATCCCAATGGCATGTCCCCTTTATGTCTCTGTCCCTATGCCCCATGCACATAATTTCCCCTCTTTCTGTTACCTTCCTGTGTCCAGATTTCCCTTATCTTCCTCTTCCATACCAGTGTGTCTCTTCTTTTCAACTCCATCTAGCTTCTCTCCCTCTTTCTTCCCCCCCCCCCCTGCTTCCAGCATCTAGCTCACCTGCCTGTCCTCCCCTTTCTTTCCTGCTGTGGGTTTCTTTCTTTCCCTCTTCATCTCCTTGGCCCAGAAACTTTTTCCCTTTTACTCCCTCCTTCCTAGTGTGAGCCGGGAACTCGTGCAATCGCGCGGTTCAGCAGCCCCCACCTCCCCGATCGCAGCGTTTAGCCAGCTCCCTCCCTCCACCTCACCTTATATGCCGAGTTTGTGGGGGCTGCTGGACCACGCGATTCTTGATGCCTCACTGCGGAGACAAGACCATTCACCGCTCCACCTTGTCCCCGTCTCCGCAGCGACTACTATTTTTCTTTCCACGTTTCGGCAGGTTACCCATGCCTAGCCGCGGGTAACAACCACCGTGTCATTCTCTAATCGAAACATTAAAGATATTGAAAGGAATTGACTTAGTAGAGAAAAAGAGACTGTTTACCCTCTCCAAGATGAAGAGAACGAGAGGGCACTCGCTAAAGTTAGAAGGGAAAAGATTCTGTACAAATGTAAGGAAGTTTTTTTTCACCCAGAGAGTGGTAGAAACCTGGAATGCTCTTCCGGAGGCTGTTATAGGGGAAAACACCCTTCAGGGATTCAAGACAAGGTTGGATAAGTTCCTACTGGATCAAAACATACACAAGTAAGACTAGACTCTAAATAGGGCACTGGTCTTTGACCTAAGGGCCGCCGCGTGAGCAGACTGCTGGGCATGATGGACCACTGGTCTGACCCAGCAGCAGCAATTCTTATGTTCTTATGCTGGTAGAGCACCTACCATACCTTCCTAATGCTGCTGCTTTTAGAATCCAGCCTGGATTGGACCTTTAAGACCAACACATAGTCATTGGCGTTCTAGAATGTTACACATTTTAACAATGGAAAGTATGCAATTATCAGAATGGGACACTAGACAGGGAAGACAAATTTTTACTATTTGGCAACCTTATGTACATACATTAACACCACACACTCGCAGTCACATATTATTTAATATGTAATTACAGTTCTAAAATGGGGGAAAGGGGAGGGAATTGGGTATATTTGCTTTTAGTGATAATGTTTATTATATATTAACTCTGTAAATGTTGGTTTTATTCTTGTATTTGAAATGATTTTTTTTTTTTTACTATTTTGTTTGTATTTGAAATTTAATAAATATGATTTACATTAGAATCCAGCCTGAATGTATAGATGAACTTACATCGATTAAGACATCTGGCTTCAAACTAGCTTAGTAAGTCATATGTTATTTCAGGCACCAATGTTCTCTCCACCCAGTTCCGAAGCACCCCTCACAACTAAAACTACAAGGAGGTCACTAGTGCGGGAGCAATTCTCTTGCACTGCCTGTGGTCTCCTCTGCACAATTTGTTTGCTGCGGTCTCCCCAAGAGGAAACAGGAAGTTGCTTCAAAAGATGGGGTGGGGTGGACCATGGCAAAGGAACAGTACAGAGGAGGCCATGGCAGCTCTGGAGAATCGAAGAACAGTGGCTTAGGCACTTTTGCTCCCCCCTGCCCCAGACCAACATTACACTTACAGTTCTGGGACTCAGGAAGCCGACGCCAACGCTCTGTGCTGATGTATAGCCTTGAGTGTCTGTACATGCTGAAGGCCTACTGGACTCCCTTTGAGAATCCCGGAGAGGGTGTGACTTGTTCCCATCCAGATAATAATTCATTGATATAATCCCCCATCTGAACAAAGTTAGAATTTTAAAGTTCAGAATCTTCACTTTCGAATGAGCCTTTTCTACACCTGTCTTAATATTAAGCCACACCATGGAATGATCACTGGATGCCAAATGATTACCCACTATAACAACATCAGAAACACTTTCTCCATTTGTAAGTACTAAGTCCAATATGGTCCCATCCTGCATGGGTTCCATTACAACTGCTGGAACAATTCTCCTTGTAGAGAATCCAAGATCTCCCTACTTCTAGGAGATCCTGCAATAGGGATACCCCAGTCAACATCTAGCATATTAAAATCTCATATTAGTAGTATTTCACCTTTTACAGCTATATTTTGAATGTCTTCTATTAAATCTCTACTTCTTCCATCTGTGAAGGAGGTATGTATAATCACATCAGTATAAATATGTTTTCCATCCCCTCTTTCAAGTTTGACCCACAGTGCCTCTTCCTTACCCTGCAGATCCTACAATTGTATGGCTTTAATATAATCTTTAACATATAATGCCACTCCTCCTCCTGTTCTTCCTAACCTGTCTTACCTGAAAAGATTATAGCCAGGTATAACTATATCCTAGTCATGGCTCTCCGTGAACTACATCTCTATGATTGTCACTAAATCCAACTCGGCCTCTTCCATTACAGCCTCTAGAGATCAAGAACCTTGGTTTTCCATACTTCAAGCATTAGTATATACCACTTTCCAGACACTGCCCCTTTTTCTCATTTGTGTAAAGGTATTTAGTGATTTACTTACCAGGGGACTTTGATCACCTTGCCCTGATAATTCTAGTTTAAAGCCCTCTTCATCAGGTTAGCTGTCTGCTGCTGAAGGTAATCCTTCCCTTATCTGACAGATGCACACCATCCCTGCTCAGCAGCCCTCAATATGTGAAAGATGGCAACATGACACATCAGACCTCTATTACTGGCATCACTCTTGAATTATATACAAAAATCAATAAAGCAATTGAATAAGAGAGGAATCAAGTTAGTACAGAGATGAGCATATTTAGACAAGATTAAATGTAGGTGGTTCAGAGTTTTTTTTCGCATCAGAATAGTGCAGTGCGTTTCCCTGGAGGCCTTACATTCCACTTGGCTGTCTATAAGTCTATAAGCCGGGCCCACAAAAACAAGAGGGCATTCAGAAAAATTGAAAGGAGACAGATTCAAAACGAACGCTAGGAAATTCTTCTTCACTCAGAGGGTAGTGGACATCTGGAATACGCTCCCAGAGGAGGTGATAGGGCAGAGTACAATATTGGGCTTCAAAAAGGGATTGGATGACTTCCTGAAGGATAAGGGGATTGAAGGGTATAGGTACAGGTATTAAATGAATAGGGGATGAAAGACTTAGGTAAGGTCCAATGACAGGTCACGGACCTGGGGGGCCGCCGCGGGTGCGGATTGCTGGACACGATGGACCCCTGGTCTGACCCGGCAGAGGCAATGCTTATGTGCTTAAGTCTGTATGCACAAGTGTTAAACCAGCATAGGGTGCTTTAAGACCCTCTGATATTTTGAAAATGAGTAGGGCAGAATCCAAACAACTCAGGCTCTCTATGCAGTCATAAGTTTTATTTTGTGGAGCAACAATCACCCACTTGGAAGACCTTGACTAATCAGTACAGCAATTACTAGTAGTTATTGCTCCCTCGGAATTATCACTTCCCTTCTTTGATGTCTTCTCAGTAGTGTTGGGCAAAGGGCTGGTGACTCTTCAGCATAAGGCAGTTTATACCTGCAAAGCTTGCAGACGTGCTAAAACTGAATTTAGCCAGCTGTCTTTAGCTGAAAGTATCAGATGGATCTATGTTACTTACACAGACGAAGACATTTGAGAACTCATTCAGTTGCAAAGCTGAAGTCAAGCCAGTGATTCCTGTTCAGAGATTTACTGGAAAATCTCACACCAAGAGCTCCAGCCTATTCTCTGTAACTTTCTGCTCCTTAAGGTAATGAATCATCTTTTGAGGGACAGTATTTCCACATGGGTTATGTTTTTGCACATATTATGACAGTAATAAACCTAACTCCTAAGCCAGGGTATGTGGAGTATGATCTCCTCTTTCATATTTAATGTTAATGTTCACTGTAGTACATGTACTTGCATTGTTCCAAAGATAGCTTCTTTCTGGAGTTCATAAGATGTTACATATATGGCCTCTTCAGGAAAAAGTAGAGCTCCTTTCTGCAAAGGCCGCCTTCTCTTTCCTCATGGTGAAAAGCAAAAAAAGGCTTATTCAAATCCTAGGGGTGGGAGAGGGGAGAGAGCAGGCGGCAAGTAGAAAGCCAGCTCCCAGCAGTTTGAGTTGTTTGGGGAGCTGCATTTTTCATAACTCAGCAAAAGCAAATGTAGTGTATTACAAGATACAAGTACAGTACATATCCACAAATACATAAGACAGGTGCTAGGGTGGTCACACTTGCTAAGGCCAAAAAAACAAATCACAAACTAGTTCATTAAGAAATGCATGGGGGTCCCTCCTTTCTCCATTTCTGCATTTATTGCTTCTTTTTAAACTCATTATATTTTTTTTTTTGAGGGGGGGGGGCAGGGGGATTGTTGGAGAGGAGTGTTAGAAGTGGGAACTCCTATTAACTGAGTTCAATGTCTTTTCACCCCTGGCCTGTGGGCAGTAGCGTACCAAAGCAGGAAGGTGGGGATGGCCTACACCAGGTGCAGGGTTGGGGGTGCTGGAGCAAAAATTAGGCTGCAGTGCGCTGGCCCCTGCCTTCTCTGTGGAATTAACCTCCTGTTTCTGGTCAGGGATTGGCAAAGTCGACAGCTATTCACATGTGGACCTTCTGTGTGGAAGACTGCTAATGTCTCACCAATTTTGAAGAGTTCATCTGCTGATAAGTCCTTACTGGAAAGTTTTCGTCCAATTTCTAATCTTTGCATAGTCTCAAAAATTGTTGGGAAAGTAATCTTTAATCAGCTTTCAGAGCACGTAAATAAACTTTTTATTTTGCATCCCTGGCAAACTGGATTCCGAACACATCACAGTATTGTCTCGGATTGACTATTTTAATTCAATATATTGTGGTATTTTTTTCTGTTAGTTTGCATCGACTTCAAACATTACAAAATTCTGCAGCAAGATTTCTTTGTAAGGCTAAATTCTATGATCATGTTACTCCATTATTAATTTGGTTGCATTGGCTTCAAGTACAGTATATGTGTATTTTTAAAATACTCTGTCTTACCTTTAAAGTTTTACATACAGGTCAAACACTATATTTAGCTTCTATTACTATTCTCTTGATTCCAACAGATTAGTTTTACCATCACCTAGATTGGCTCATTACGAATCTACATCTACATTACATTACATTACATTAGTGACTTCAATTCCGCCTATACCTTGTAGTTCAAGGCGGATTACAAAAGAGCTGACTGGACATTTCCAATGACGTTACAATAGTTTTTTGGGGGTTTTTTGGTTACAAAAGAAGTAAGAAAGCTGGATAAATTCCGGAAGAACTAGCAATTGGATAGTAAGATGACTGTACATTTCTAGGTAATATAACAAATAGGTTACAGTTAGGTTACAATTAAGATTACATTAGTTGTAGTGACGGCCCTTCTTGAGGCGCTCTCGCTAAGGCGAGCACCTTTGCCGCTCACCTTCACCGCGCGCCAAATGGCTGCGCGCCGTTGGCAACTCCCCTTTTAAGGGGGAGTTCGGATGATGACTCTCCGATGTGGTGGGGGTGGGCGGAGCTTACTCTCGCCGCTGCCCCTGGCTTCCTGCTCCTCTTTGTCTCCTCTCTCGGCTCCTTTCTTGCTTTTACTGTCCTCCTTCTGTCTCCCCCTTCTGCCTGCTCGCTCTTGCTAGTTCCTCCTAGCTCTTTCTATCTCTGCACCGCGTGCGCCCTGGCTCCTCCCATTTTTAGTAGTAGTTAGTTATGAGATTTTTAATAAATTTAAGGAAAGTTAAGGAAATTTTATAAAATATTAAAACATTAAAATATTAATATACTAAAACTTGATGAATTGTTTAAGAGTTAGGTTAGATTAAATAAGAAGATATTAATAAGAAAGTAATTAATTTATTAATAAAGTAATGAAGTAATAGAATTGATAAATAATGGTAGGAAGGACGGGTTCAAGCCTATGATGTCATCAGGAGAAAAATTTTTTTTCTTCTCTTGGAAGAATTTCCAGTATGAGATAAATTGCTCCGCTTTCTGAGGCTTGTTCCTGTCAGTATCACTTGTTTTAAGAAAGTGCTACAATTTAAGTTGTTCTTTGAATGGTTCTGTCTTTTTATACTTAACTATTTGATTAACCATTTAGTTCTATAGATTGATTGTTGTAGCCATGGCTCCGAGTGTGGCTAATTTGTACATAACCTATTTTGAAAAAGAACATCTCTACAATTCGGACTGGTTCCGTTACATTAAAATTTGCTTACGGTACACTGATGATGTTTTTCTAATTTGGACACACACTGAAGATTCTTTAACTCAATTCCTGCAGTTGATCAATACCTTGGACTTGAATCTTAAATTTTCCATTACTTTTGACAACTACAAGATATCATTTTTAGATGTCATGGTCATTAAGCAACCTCTGGATTTGGTAACTACAATTTTTAGGAAAGAAGTAGACACTAACAACTACTTAAGATTTAACAGCAGCTGGAGCCTAACTAAGATGGCGACCTGAAGAACTCGGAGGAACGCCGTCGGGTCTGTGGATTAAAAATGGTTAAACGAAAGTCCAAGACCCGGGTTTTCCCTTCGGAGCCCGGGTCTGGAGGAAATTTACCTGGCCCGATGGATTTTTTCGTCGAGCGACGCCCGGGTGGAGAGCCGGAGGAGAGAGCCTTGGCTGGAGGCGCGAGTTTGACGGTGAACTCGGGAACCTCCTTTGAGGCAGTCAGCTTCTCCCCGGAGGAGCGCAGCACGCCAGTGCAGCCACGCCCATGTTCGTCGCCGAGTGCGACGGGAGAGGCAAGTGAGGCGGCAGACTCGGAGGACAGTGAAGTGGGAGAAGACCAAGACCAGGATGTCCAGAACGTCCTGACCGCCGGAGGAATACAACGGCCACAGCGTGAGTTTGCAAGTTTGCTAGGGGACCAGCAGAGTCAATCTCCAGAACAGCAAATTTCAGGTACTGTGAAAATTAAACCATTTGCAATAGTACCCTTGAAAAAACCAGCGGTGATAGATCTAAATTCAATATGGGAAGCTATTTCCGAATTGCAGACCTCACTGGGAACACAGATGCAAAACTTAACTTCTTATTGCTCTGGGATATTACTGGACACAAAAAAATTACACCAAAGAGTTGATAAAATGGAGGTAGATATCCTTCAATATAGACAAAATTTAGACACTTTGACTGTGCAAAATCAGCTATTAATGAAAGATAATGGGAATTTAAACTTGAAATGCTGGAGAACGCGTCAAGAAATAAAAATTTGAGGTTAATTAATTTTCCTAAATTGCAATTGGTTTCACCACTTGACCTGTTCAAAAAGTATCTCACTGAAGTTTTGAAAATACCACAAACATCTTACCCACCAGTGGTTAGAATTTATTATCTTCCAATTGGAAAGAAGAAAATAGCTGAAGAACAACAGGATCCTGTGGAAGGAACTTTGGACGTACTAGATTTGACTAATATTTTAGAAAGATCAGATTCTGAACAGATGACTGTGGCTACGCTTTTTGTTCAACTAACATTGGAATCTGATAGGGATTGGTTGTTGAAAATGTTTTTCAAATTTAAAGATATAGAATTTATGAAGAATAAAATTAGAATGTATCCAGATGTATCTAGAGTAACCCAGAAAAAGAGGAAGCAATTCCTAATTCTCCGACCCCAGGTGTTAAAATTGGGGGCAACGTTTGTACTTAGATTTCCATGTAAATGTATAGTTAATTTCCAGGGAACTAGATATGTGTTTTTTGAATCTTCACAATTGTCAAGATTTATTTCAGCTAAAGAGGTTTCTACTGCTGTTAACCCTAGCAACTTGCAACTAATGAAGCTTCTTAAAGGGTAGGGACCTAGGTGTGATTCAGGTCTACTCATTGTTTACCCAAGAATGTATAGAGAATTATAATTATACCGATTTTTCTTAAGCTCACTCCTCAATATTGTGGACTAAATAACAGTACAATTGAAAATGTTATTTAATGATTTAATTATATTTTACTTTTAGCTAATTTGAAATGTAACTGTTAAAATGTTGATTTTTGTTGATTATGAAAATGAAAATTAATAAATATTAAAATGATAAAAAAGATTTAACAGCTGTCATCCTACATGGCTGAAGGAATCTTTACCCATCAGCCAGTTTCTTCGGATCAAAGATTTTAAGAAGCAAGCCAATATTATGTACAACCGCTACATACAGCGTGGATATTCCCACACTGTATTGAATAGAGCGTACTTGCGGGCTTTATATGCCAACAGAGATCTCCTCCTTCAAAGTAATACAAGAGAGGAAGAAGATAAAGTGGTTTGTGCCCTCAATTTTTTAGATCAAACCCGTCATTGCCAGCAGTATAAAACGTCACTGGCATATACTGAAACTATCTCCTGCCTTCTCCCTGCATTGTTTATTCTAGACCACGTAACATTGCAGATTATCTCATATTATTCCACCTTTACTTCTATACCTCATGTTACTAGAGCTGAAGGACTACACTCTCCTTGTGGCAGATGTGAAATATGCAGTTCTTCCTTAACTTGCTCTCAGTGGACGAATCCAGGGACTTCTGTTACATATATTTTACAAGCTCACACGAACTGTAGATCCAGTTGGGTTATCTACGTGATCATTTACCTGGGATGTACCACACGCCAGATACGTACCCGACTTACGGAATACAAAGCCTCATTCATACAGGACTTCCTACAGCTCCTCTTGTTTCACATTGTCAACAATTTCTTTTTTTAATTATTTATTTATAACTTCAAATAAAATTCACAAGAATACATCTTGCTGCATAAAACACAGAGAAGGAAAATTATTCAAAAAAGAAATCTCTTATAATATAACCAAATCTTAATCCCCTTTCTTAGACCACAATAACAGTCCCTGATGCCACTGCAACCAACATTTCCCGCCTTCCCCGATTACCAGTTTTTCACTTTTACTTGTTTCTCTGACAGATGCAGATGATGACAAAGCTATGGACTGACAGGACCGCTGTGAGGCATTAAGCATCTGCGTATGTCTGCAATATTTGAGATAACAGGTAAAGCACTGGATACACCAGGTAACAGGTAATGGTAACACCATTTATGTGGATCAGTTAAGGCAGGGGTGTCCAATGTCGGTCCTCGAGGGCCGCAATCCAGTCGGGTTTTCAGGATTTCCCCAATGAATATGCATGAGATCTATTAGCATACAATGAAAGCAGTGCATGCAAATAGACCTTATGTATATTCATTGGGGAAATCCCTTTCTCCCATCCCCCTGTGAAGAAGCACCCCACTGACTGAGACCTGACATACCTCCAGGCCTCCCAAAGCAGCAGCAGAGTGGAAGTGGCTGGCCCTGAAGAGGCAGTGCTGTAAATAGGCTGCATGTGGCCTGCCCTACAAGGGCTTCCCTCTGCCGTGTCATCAGTGATGCAACAGAAGGAAGGACCCAGTGGGGCAGGCCGCAAGCAGCCCGTTCAGGGTGCTGTCTCTGCTGACTGGCTGCTGCTGCTGGTTTAGGAGGCCCGGTGGTATGTCATGTCTCACTGGGAGGGGGTTGTTGGTCACTGAATCAGTGACTGATTTTTTCAAACAACGAATCGATTTGAACCAATTCACTGAAGTGAATCGGGCAGTACTAGAAACGTTGGTTTCTACCTGACAAGACGCAGCGAGTCCCGGAAACCTGCAAAAAGCACAATGTCAGCTGCAGAAATCCTGAGAGAACATGTAACCTAGCTCCATGGGGAGAACATCTTTATACTGAGGAGTGTGTGGCTCAGTGGTTGGATCTACAGCCTCAGCACCCTGGGGTTGTGGGTTCAAACCCCGTGCTGCTCCTTGTGACCCTGGGCAAGTCACGTAATCCTCCATAGCCCCAGGTACGTTAGATAGATTGTGAGCCCATCGGGACAGAGAGGGAAAATGCTTGAGTACCTGATTGTAAAAACCGCTTAGATAACCTTGATAGGCGGTATATAAAAATCCTAATATACCCACCAGAGACTTTGCCATTCTATGGAAAAAGAGAGCAACAGACTTTCACAAAAAAATTCAAATTTCTGACCAACTGACTTTCCCGCCAAAATTCAAATTGGTGGACTGCCCTGTTCCCAATCAGGTCAGTGAACCCCACTATTTACAAAATCAAACTGCAGACTTCAGAGCATACCCTGAGGAAATCCACAGCATGGTGGATGAAGCGTCGGTTTCCACCTGACAAGACGCAGCAAAACCCGGAAACCTGCAACAAGAACTAGTAAATACACTCAGTAAGTCTGTTTCTTGATTTCAATTCCTTGCAAACACTTCTGCATGCCTTTGTAATCTCTCATGTGGACTGTATACTGTGGGATTTCAGTTTCTATTCTTCACCGCCTGTATGATTGGTCTGTGCTCTCCTGTTTTGAAGCTGGCATTCTTTTCCATAACCTTAAGTTTGTTTCATTTTTATTATAAGCCACCCTAACCCGTTTACATAAATGGTGGGATATCAAATTACTATAAACATAAACAAAACACACAGACACCTACTTGACCATCACACATAGGCAATCTGTTATAGCACCATCTTTATGTGCATTTTGCAATATGAAGCCAAAGTTATGACAGCTTGCTTGTCACAGTACAGTCAGCAAGAAGCATAGCACCAGAAGCAGGGCAAAAAAAGATTAAGAACCAAGGAGTAAATGAACCTCACAGAAATGAGTGAGCCAGGCAAGGTCATTCAAATAGAGACAATTTCCCAGGTGATTTCAAATAAAGGCTGATAGTGCTGTTATCTAATACAAGGCTGGTTTCACTTGAACTGGAAGCCCCAGAAGTGCAGGTAGAAACTGCAGGCCAAAAATACAAAAGAAAATTCAAGTTGGATGCATTCCTGGAAGTTAATGATATTATTGATCACCAAGATTTACTGACATTCTGATGGAATGGCACTGATCCAGAAATTTGCTCCAATTACATTATTGAAAAATCTGGAATTGCTTACCCAGGACAAATAACCTCTTTAATATCTACCTCTTGTGGTTGACTTCCTGTTATCCCTCAGTACAAATAATTTGCCAATGGAGGTAATCTGAGTATTGCTGAATTTCATGAATTAGATTCTTCTTCCAATCAAAATAGCACCTAACAGTTTAATTGAAAGGACTTACTCATATGTATAGATAAACAGAGTGCACCACCACAACAATTAAGATGTATTTATTTATTGTGTTTTTAACTAGAAGTGACAACATAGAAAAAACTGTGTTCTGGTAGTCAACTAATCAGTCAGTCATAACATAATAATAATAATAATAGGAACAACTTTATTTGTAGACCGCAAATACCTCGCAGTTCAATGCGGTTAACAACAAGAGGAAAACTGTACAAGACATAATAATAATGCAACAAATTAACATTAATAATGTAATCATTGCGATAAAATTAGCATATCATTGTAGAGATTTAACAAACAAATAAGTTTTCAATGATATATAAATCAATTTTCATTAGCAGTACTTGAGAGACTCCAGTGCCATGACGACAAGGTCACAGCTGTTTACAGCAAATGGGAAGTACAATATAACATACAAATAAAAAATAAAGCCCTTAAGAAAGAGTTTAAAAAGGGCACTTCCCCTACCATCCTCCTTCCCCAGACTAAAGGTCTAACAAAGAGTTTGCAAACTCTCTTGTTGCAGAAACTTGAAACTCTTCTATATTCATTTACTGTATAGTAGTAACATTTTGAGTTTACAAAATCATCCAAAATGCCAATTTGAAAAGAACTTTAAAGTTAAGTTTTCAAAATGTTATTTATGTCTTGTATGCATATATAATATCACATCATACCATATGCTATGAGTTTCTTGGTGGGTAGAGTAGATGGACCTTATAAGTCTATCTGCTGTCATGTCTGTATTCTAATTGAGAATTCTTGATTTACAAACTCTGCCTTAGTTAACACTATAGCCAGTAAAGTCTAAACTAGTGCTGCCTGATTCGCGATTCGAATCGATTCACCGATTCGCTTCGGGTGAATCGATTCAAATTGATTTGTTTTTGTAAAAAATCGAACTCACCAATTCGTCGGGCCCCTTGCTAGAGACCCATTTGGGCTTTCCCTCTGCCATCAGAATCCTTCCATCTAATGTAACTATCGGTTTTGCAAAACCGGAAGTTACATCAGATGCAAGGACTCCAGTGGCAGAGGGAAAGCCGAGTGGACCTCTGCATGCAGAACGGCGGCAACAAGGTGATTCTTAATTGGTTGGTTGGCAGCAGATGCCTGCACCTCATCTTCCCACATGCACACTCATGCTTCCCCCGGAGCCCAGCAAACGCCCCTGATCCGCCACCTGCATGCACTGCTCTTGCTGCTGCTGCTCAGAGGCGCGTGCCTACTCTCCTGGGTCCTGCCAGCGGCTGGCCTTTCATCGGCCACTTGATGGCCAGAGCCCCGCGCACCTGCGACGCTGGGTGATGTGGTGGCACACGGGGGCTCCCGAGGAGCGGTGCGAGCGCATTGGAAGTGCTGCAGTGCAGAGACGCTTTTCACTCGGCTTTTGCAAGGCCACATCTTCTGCAGCTCACAGGAAAAGTGTCTGCTGTGCAAAGCGCCCGGAGCTCTTGGTAGGTGCCACAATGCATGAGTGTTGCCCTCTGCCAGCCAAATACTGGGCTTCTGTGTTGGGAGTCAGAGCTAGGGGGAGAGGGGAGATGGGAGATGTACTTGGAGTTGGTGGACTGGAGAAGGAGAGATGTGGAAAAGATGGAGGGGAGAAGATGGATGGTGGAGGGGGGAGATGGACTTGGGTAGATCATGAAGAAGGGGGATGGACTTGGGGGAGGGAGAGATGAACTTGGGGGAGAGGGGAGATGGGGAGGGAGAGGGGAAATGGGGGGAGGGCTAGAAGAAATAATGGATCTAAAAACAGGAGAGGGAGAGAGATGGTGGACAATGGGATTTAGGGAGGGAAGGAACAGAAAGGGAGAGAAGTTGTACACAAGGAATGGTGCGGAGGAGGGGGTAGAGATACTGGATAGGAGGGTAGTTGGGAAGAGAAAGGGAGAGCTGGTGGAACCTGGGGTGG
Source organism: Geotrypetes seraphini (assembly GCF_902459505.1). Taxonomy (NCBI): domain Eukaryota; kingdom Metazoa; phylum Chordata; class Amphibia; order Gymnophiona; family Dermophiidae; genus Geotrypetes; species Geotrypetes seraphini. Next base: position 19,836,576 of record NC_047090.1, on the reverse strand, counting down.
TGGGGAAGGAGGGAGAGATGCTGGATGAAAGGGTAGTTGAGAAAAGGTGGATCTGGGGATGGAGGTTTAAAAAAAGGAAAAATGCCAGACCTCCAGGGGAGGAAAGGGAAACAGAAGGGGAGGACAGAGATTGAAGATGGATGGTTAGCACAAAGAAAGAAGGAGACCCTGGCAAGTGAGTTATCAGAAGACAACCAGAGCCTGGGACCAACAAGATCTGAATAATGACCAGACAACAAAACGTAGCAAAAATAATTTTATTTTCTATTTTGTGATTACAATATGTCAGATTTGAAATGTATATTCTACCAGAGGTGGTGTTAGATCGCGAACGTGAGCTAGGATTTAACAAAGAGAGGAAAAGTCTTTTTTGTTTATTTTGTTTACACCACAGCGCCAGTGTGGGTAGGAGAGGGCAAAGGGGGTGAAGAGGCTATAAAAGGGGTGAAGAGGCTATACAATAAACCTACCATGATGTTTGAAAAACAAAAACACCCATTTGGGCAGGAAAATCGAATTGAAAAATCGATTCAATAGGCCGAATCAAATCAAAATATTTTTTCCTGAATCAGGCAGCACTAGTCTGAACAGTATCCAAGAAGAATATGCTAAAAAAAACATTACTAATCTGGTCATGGAATCAGCTACTGTTTCATCCACCGGTAATTTCTTGTTTGAATGTTTTTATATGAAATGTGGTATATCAAATGCCTGAAGAATATATTAAAAGCCATATATATACACACATACATGCATAAATAGAATTTATCAAGGATGTGGTAATCCCGCTTGTAAGTAACTATGATAAAGAGGTAGAGATTCAAAGAGGGCAGGAGAGACTCCTGCATTCTTAAACCTCAATCAGTGGACTAGCAGGGAATATTCAGTGGCACTAAACCAGGTAGTATCACTGAAAATTCCCTCCAAGTGCTGTAGCACTGTTGGGTTAATGCCAGGCCATCCGTGGGTGGAGTGAGGGCAGACCTTTATGATATGTGGGCTCCAGCAATATCCAGTGCTGGTGCTCACACACTTAACTGGACAAACAGGACCACACAAGATGTGGTTCTATTTTTGCCTGGTTAGGTAAAGTATGTGGGTGGTCTACTACAGCGTGTTGATCAATGACGATCCCAGTTCGCAGAAGTTATACTACTTCGCTGGCGTTCTGAAGATCCAGCTGAAGTTGAACCAACAGTTGCACTAGTACTGTATTAGGTGGATTTAATAGCACACACTGTGTTTAGGTTTATGTTGAAGCAGCACTGAGTAAAGAAGGGTAAGATTTTGTTGTACAAAATGGCACATATACAAACGAATAAAAGGCGCTATCAGCTGGCATCCGCATAATTTCCAGTTCCTCAAAGGGCCCAGATCTTCAGTTCCAGTGCCCATTCATTGCCTGGTATTAAATTTACGGATCTAATTCAGCCTGAGGTTGTCAACAGCTTTGAAACTGCTAACACAGCTGAATATCATCCAGAATAGTTTCACCGATAATCCCTAGGAACGGGGAAACAAAATTAAGCCCAGTTTCTTTATAGCTACTACTATTACACTGTAAACCCAATAATGTTTAAAAGAGGTTTATATACCACCCTTTGCATAACCAACGATTGGGTTCAAGATATTTGCCTGCATTATAAATGAATCCATGTTATATCTGGTCTATAGTAATATATAATAACAAACAAACAAAAAATAGTCCAATCCAACCACATTATGAGCATTCCAGCAATATATATTGCTTTATAGTGTATGTTGTGCTTGTAAAGTGCTCAGTGGAGCTTAGACTAGGCAGGCAGACAACAGGAATAGATAGATGACATGATACAATACCTTTATAAACATCAAATGAGCAAAACCAGGCAACATATGGTGAACTGCCTAAAATAACACATATTGAAAATACCAAGCATCCAGGCCAAAAAGTTGCCTTCTCCCACTTTAGGGCCAGCCCCTAGTGTCACTTTAAAGAGGTACTACTGGCACTTTTGCCCAGTAATCCCCACCCCTCTACTCTCATATTCCAATCCTGCCCATAGGCACTAAAATCTGAAATCAAGTCCTGAAACTAAGGAGAGCTCCTAAGCCTAGAATCGTTGTCTGGAACTGCACATCATCCCTATTCACTATATGTATGCGCCACACACGGCAGATGCTACTACAAGTGCGCTACACAAAGCCCGAAACAGTTTCGGTTTGAAGGCATAGAAAGAAGAGCGTTAGAAACAGAAAGCAAGATTTTTAAAGGAAGGCGACAGGGAGACAAGGTACAAGATACCATCCTGACCTAAGGACTAGAGAATGACACGGTGACAAAATTATTCACCCTCCCCGCGGATAACCGCGGGAAACAAATCCCATGTCATTTTCTAGTGTCTATTTCAACCTCAGTCCTTCTACACCAGCATTCTTCAAAGCAAAGCTTGCGGGTCAGTGGTTGTGCCCAATTATACTCCGATTCTTCCCTCTCTCCTTAAACAATGACATGAAGATGGTTTTCCGCGGTTATCCGCGGGGACGGGGACGGTGATGAATTTTGTCACCGTGTCATTCTCCACTAAGGACCAAGGCTTTAACATCCAGAGGCCAGCAAAACTAGTGAAAAATACGTTGTCAGTCAAATAAAACAGCCTCATCTTTTGGATTGTTCGTTTTATATTTATGACCCTTTAGTGTGGCAACCACACGACTTGAAACAAGAGTCCTCATCGCCAGGTCAAGGCATGAAACTACAAGACCCACCTGCCACAAAATGGGTAAAAAACAGGATCTGTGCGAAAGGCGCTTCGGGTCCAGCCTGCCAACAGGGAGGAGAGCAGGCCCCGAGGACAAAGTCCCAGCTCCGGCCCCTGCGTCGCTTACCTGAGCCCCCAGCGACTCGGTGGCTGCTCCGCGTTCGGCCTCGGTCCCGGCTCTCGTGTCGCCGCTTCTTTCCGGCGGTCAGAGAGAGAAGCAACTTGGCAAACTTCAGCGAGAACTTCACGAGACAAACGCGGGAAGTTTTCAAAAAGGGGGGGGGGAGGGAGGAAACCCCGCAAGTTTAAAAAAATATCTATTAAAAAAAAATCGTACAAGGAAAAAGAAATGGGGGAGGGGGGAGGGGGCTCGTTAGAAGCGCGAGAGAAGACAGCGCTGGTGAGGAAACTTCAAGCGAGGGATGAGGTCATCGGGGTAAAAATAGCACGGTGACGTCACTGGAAACCAATCCCTGGGAATGAACTGAGCGCGCGTGGGGGAGCTGCAGAGCCCCGCCTCCTGCCCGCAAGCCCCGCCCCCCCTCCGCGCTCCGTGGTTTTAACTTTATGGGCGAAATAGCCTGTGTTCAAGGACTGCTCTGCCAGCTAGCTCCCTCCCTCGGCTTGCTTTTCGCAGATGGCATTATAAGCTCCCAGGCTTCTCTGTCCCTTTCTTTCTTTCCTTCCTTCCTTCTCAGATTTTCCAAGGCTTTTTCTTTCCGAGAGGACTACGCGTTGTTAACCCTTAATAAAAAAAAAAAAAGTTCGTGCCCCCATTGTAGGGCTACTCTGACCTAGACTCTACAGCAGGGGGTGTCAAAGTCCCTCCTCAAGGGCCGTAATCCAGTCGGGTTTTCAGGATTTCCCCAATGAATATGCATTGAAAGCAGTGCACGCACATAGATCTCATGCATATTCATTGGGGAAATCCTGAAAACCCGACTGGATTCCGGCCCTCGAGGATCGGAGTTGCCCATCCCTGACATAGACACTCTAATCCAGGGGTCTCAAAGTCCCTCCTTGAGGGCTGCAATCCAGTCGGGTTTTCAGGATTTCCCCAATGAATATGCATTGAAAGCAGTGCACGCACATAGATCTCATGCATATTCATTGGGGAAATCCTGAAAACCCGACTGGATTCCGGCCCTCGAGGACCGACTTTGACACCTGTGCTCTACAGGTACCAAACACACGTTTCCTTTATTCTGCAATAAAAGATGTTCTGAAGAAGATGTTGCCAGAGGCGTACAGTAGAAAAAAAAAATAAGGGACTTGGCTTATTTAAGTAATTCATTTCTCAAATAACCCTGTAACGCATAAGCTGAATGGTCTGCAATTTCTGTATTAAAAATGAAGCGTTGAAAACTGTAAAATGAATCGAAGCAATGGCTAAAACTCTTGTGCCGTTTACATATAGGCCAATATTTGAAACCTCTTAGGAGACAGGGGAGGGGGGGAAGAGTGAGAGAGATATCTTAATCTTCTATGTATTGGAGGATAAAACAAATGGTAAAACCTTTAGACCAATACAAAAAGAGTTGGTAATTCTGCAGCTGGCTGCTAATGCCCAGGTAAATATTATGGGTGGAAGCGATTAAAATTCCCCATGTGCCTCTTGATATGTTCTCTAACATTCTATCTGGGACATTGTTTTGAGGAATCCAGTTATCTAGCTTTGTTTACTCCTCTCTGACTAGATAATACAGTGTTGTATTTAAAAGCCATTAAGAGACATTTTTAGAGGTGAGAGATATCTTAACTTATTAAAATCCAAGTATTCAAGGAGGTAAGATGTGGGGGAATGGGGCTGATTGGGTCTGGATGACGATGACATAACTACCCCCCCCCTCCCCTTTTATCAAGCTGCGCATGGGCTGGCAAAGTAAGTGCTCCGATGCTCATAGGAATTCTATGAGCATCACTGATGAGCATTTACTGAGCTGGCTTGCGCTAAAAACCTCTAGCGCAGCTTGATAAAAGGGGCTTTAAGTGCTTCCAGATCTTGGTAATAGAAGCAACCTTGTTTTGCTGCATTCGTTTGTTGTTCTTGTATTTTAAATGTTTTGTAATTTCTATCAATCTCTACATGTGTTCCTAATATGAAAGCAAAATTGTGAAAATTGATCAAAATCATTATAAGCACACCTGTTTATAGCCCCCTTTTATCAAGCTGCTTTAGGGCTTTTTTTTTGTTTTTTAAATCACACGTATGTACATTCGGGTGCATTAGGTATTTCCTTGACCCTAGACAGCTACTAGTCTGAGGGGTCTTTTTACTAAGCTGCAGTATGGTTTACGGTTTAAGTTTTAAATGTATTTGATATACCGCTATTCCTAATAAATAAGATAGTGGTTCACAAATTAAGGGCCCCTTTTACAAAGCTGCAGTAGTAGAGTAGAATGGGTACAAGTGGATCGATTTTTCACTCCGTCAAAAATTACAGAGACTAGGGGACACTCGATGAAGTTACAGGGGAATACTTTTAAAACCAATAGGAGGAATTTTTCACTCACAGCATAGTTAAGCTCTGGTCCGAAGACCTCCTGTTTTGTGGGAGGCCGTCCCTTGAAAATTTACTGAAGTAGAACGCCTTTACGTGTCTGACTTTGAAGAAACATATATTTACACGTCCCCATATGTTACCGAGATTTATGTGTGGAAACGTTACATAGATGATATTTTTTTGATATGGGACTAGCACCTTAGAAGCATTTCACCAGTTTTTACAGTGGCTCAACACATGTAATCCGCATTTACAATTCACTTCAGTCATCTCTGGCACTCAAATTGCTTTTTTGGACATTCATATCTCCTTAAATCAAGGTGGTTTTGAAACCTCTATATATCGCAAACATACAGACAGAAATAATTTACTTCATTATGACAGTTACCATCCTCGACATTTGAGGAACAACTTACCTGTGGGTCAATTTTTGAGACTCAGGCGATTGTGCAGCAGTAAAGAAGAATACAAAACTCGGTCAGTTGACATGTGGCAACGGTTTAAGGACCGCGGGTACCCCCATGGTACCATCAAAAAGGCCTACAAGCGGGCCCTTTATGCTCATCGTTCTTACCTGTTACAACACACCCCCGATCAACCAGAAGCTCAGATGGTATGCACGCTTCCATATTCATATAAGGCGTTTGACATCAAGAAGATCATAAATAAATACTGGCATATTCTCCAAGTGCACCCGAGTCTCATGCAACCTCCTCTTTTTGCATACTCCAGAGGTAGAAATCTACGGGACCATATGTCCACCTCTCATTTTGTTAGTATGCCAATCAGCACTACGATGCAACCTAAAGGTCATTTTAAATGTGGACACTGTACTATCTGTGCTCATGCTCTTGAAACTACCGTATTTGCCGGCGTATAAAACGACTTTTCAGTACCTTAAAATCCTCCCCAAAGTCGGGGGTCGTCTTATACGCCGGGTACTGTTTACATGCAGTGGCGTACCAAGGGGGGGGCGGAGGGGGCGGTGCGCCCCGGGTGCCAGCCCTAAGGGGGTGATCCCGGCCTTGCCGTTCAGTCCCCCGCCACCCCAGAAGGACCGCTCGCCCCACTGACCTTCCTGCACCACCTGTGAAGCAGCCCGCAGCAGGATCGCGAAGTCAGCGTCAGCGATCCCTGCGCTGCTTCCTGCGCCGCGATCCCGCCCCTTCTCTGATGTCAGAGGAGGGGCGGGACCGTGGCGCAGGAAGCAGCGCAGGGATCGCTGACGCTGACTTCGCGATCCTACTGCGGCTGCTTCATAGGTGGTGCAGGAAGGTCAATGGGGCGAGCGGTCCTTCGGGGTGGGTCGGGGCATCAGGCCTTCAGGGTGGGGCGGGCGGGCAGGCAGGCAGGCTTTCAAGGGGGAGGGGGTGACAGGCAGGCAGGCAGGCCTTCAAGGGGGAAAGGCCTTCAAGGGGGGAAAGGCAGGCAGGCAGGCCTTCAAGGGGGAGACAGGCCTATAAGGGGGGGACAGGCCTACAAGGGGGGGGACAGGCCTTCGGGGGGGTGCAGGCCTTCGGGGGGTGCAGACCTTCAAGGGGGGGACAGGCAGGCAGAAGGTTGTGCAGAAGGTGTGCGGAAGAAGGGGTAGTCTTATACAGCGAGTATATAACAAACTCTATATTTTAACTGTAAAAGTTGGGGGGTCGTCTTATACGCCCAGTCGTCTTATACGCCGGCAAATACGGTACTTGTATCTACCATCCTAGTTTACTGAAGACGCACACTTTACAACAATATACAGATTGTGACACCCAGGGGGTCGTGTATATGATTATGGGCCCATGCAAATTGTTTTACATAGGACACACCACTAGAAGTATTAAGACACGCGTCATCGAACATTTGAGCAAAATTAGAAGGGGGACATGGGAGCCCCTCTAGTTCAACACTGGCATGCTATCCCTCACCAGTTACAGGATTTACAGTTTGTTGTTTTAGAAGTGGCCCATTTAAATAGAGGAGGCAATGTCCAAGCTTGGTTGTGGAAACATGAACCAAGATGGATATTTCATTGGCAGACTGTCACCCCTGCTGGGTTAAATAAAGAAGTGGAGCGGTGGGCGTTTCTTCATTAGGTGATTGACATTTCTTCCTTTACATAAATACCGGGTGCTCAGCTGAGCGCTTACGTCACAGGAAATGAAAAAATATTTCTACAGATCAGGTATCCCGCCGACATCGTCGAGAACTTAGTGGGTTATCAGCTCGTTTAAATGCAATTTTAGCACTTTAAGTAAATGCATCATGTTCTTTTGTTTGTTTAGGACACGTATTGAGTTGGAGTTCATAAGCAGCTGAGTGGGTTCTCTGAGGAAGCCAGGGCGGCGAAACGCATCAGAACCCAGCTGAACATCCGCTGTCTGAACTTTTAAGCTAAGTCTTTTTTTGAATTTTCACTTTTGGAGTCGTTTAAAACTTGGACAATCTTTTTCACTACATGGAATACAGACAGATATAAACATTTTCAATAAGCACTTTGAATCACCTTTTACTTTACTATGGTGCAATGATAGATTCTGTAAGAAGCTCTTTAGGGGCTTGTCCCCACATTAAGTTTTTTCATCCATCTTGGATTCTGAGCACCACTCGAATTTAAAAGGTATTTGAAGCATTATTGTTTGTTCCTCTATCAGTCATTTTGTGACTGTGTACAAGATGCAGGCAAATTTTAATATGACAAGAACACAATATATAAAACCCTTTTACCAATAAAGGGACCCGACACGGTCCGTGTTTCGGACAAACCTTCATCAGGGGTCCATGGTAAAATAGGGGGGCTAAAAAAAGCCACAAAAAATGAAGAATATCGACGGGATGCCTGTGTGTGTCAAGTTCGCCAAAAAAGTCAACAGCAGTAAAGCGTATCCTTTTTGATACCAATTACCGCTTAAGACTCTTAATTGGCTCATTAACTACTTAGATAGGACGCCTAAAGCATGCCTAACTTTAGGATGACTTAGGCGCCCTTTATAGAATCAGGGCCTAAGCCCCTAATATTTTCCCTCCCTAAATCTGCTACCATTTCAACTCACATTTTAAATTCTGAAATTTAAGAGCCTAGTGAAATTTTTTAGTTCAATAATATTTATTAACTTTGTTAAATCACAAATAACAGAACATCTCCACATCCACCAAGGCACCAACAAGAGCCAGGTTCTATACATTTATACATCAGTCTGACAAGAATCCAACAAACCCCATACTTTAAAAAACATACAGCAAACACTTCTGTTTTACTGCAGCCACTTCTTCATACGTTCGCACCAAACAGCATCCCACCATGCACAATCTGAAAGTTCAGAACTAGTATGTTCTTGGAGGAAACTCGGGACCCAGATGATAGCCATCAGAACTGGGGTTGACGGCAGTTAAAGAATAGAATGGGAATGGTGGTTGAAGTGAATTGGGGTGGAGATGGAGGTGGGTATGGAGAGAGATAGGGATATGATGAATTCCGGAAAGGCATTTAAGATCTGGTGTTAAATGATCATAATAATTACAAGTCAAAGATCTTGATGCTTTTTTGGAGTGTGTTTCTGTTTCTCTCTATGCTTATTTTTATCTCTATTTTGTTTACTTTAATTATTATTTAAATTCTATCTTTGAATTATTTATTCATTACTTGTTGGAATATTTCATTTCTATCTCTATCTCTACCTCTGTCTTTTCATTTTTATTTTTCATACTGTTTCTTCAGGTACTTTAGTTAGATTGTGAGCCTTTGGGACAGTTAGGGAATTTCCAAGTACCTATCTTATTTATTTAGTTTTTATTTATTGTATCTTTAATGCATCATTTTTGTAAACCGCTTAGAAACCTCACGGTTATTAGCAGTATAAAAGAATTAAATTAAATTAAATTATTCTTCCAACAAGTTAAAATTTGCTGAAACGAAAGAATGGATTGAAGTTTTTCGCCTCCTTGCCTATTTTTTCCTCATAGTCTCTTTTGGCCCTTCTTATCACTTTGTGGCACCTGCTTTGATGTTGTTTGTGCTTTTTCCAGTTTTCTTCCGTTTTTGACCTTTTTCATTCCTTAAATGAAGTCTTCTTGTCTCTGATCGCTTCCTTCACAGCTACAGTGAGTCAAGACAGAAAAAGTACAGGCAATAATAGTATAAAACTAAACTTTTTCACATGTAAAAAGGATGAATACATAAATAATAATACAAGATTTGCAGCCCCTAGAGATTCAAAACTACCGTACATGCTGTATATCTTTAAAAGCCATAAACAAAGTACCAATCTAAAGGGTACTGTACTTAAAACAACAAGCACGTTCATAAAATACTACATCTAAACATATTAGATACATAAAAGACATATAAAACTTAAAATATTCAAACTTGCTTTTGGTGTGTAAAGCAAAAAGCATATTCATAAAATATTGCATATTAGCGTATCAGATACATAAATAAAGTAACCATATATATAGATAATATGAGACATATTCCCAGCATTCCATTGGATAGATCAATCTACCTGCTTTTAAATATCAGCAGCAGTGGGAGAACAACTGCTTTTACACCTAAGCAGCATTGGGACCAACCGCAACTACCAAGAGCCCATAGACCAGATCATGACAGGAGTGTGAGCTCCACACCTCCTGCAGTCCGCTAGGAAGATCAACTGCTTTAACACCTAAGTAGCAGCAAGACCAGCTGCCTATAATAGGAGCCCTTGCCCCGATCCAACCAGGCATGTGAGCTCCTCCCCCTATATCCCGTTTAAGAGATCAATCTACCTGCTTTAAATATCAGCAGCAGTAGAAAAACAACTGCTTTTACATACAAGCAGCAGCGAGACCTACCGCAACCACCAAGAGCCCACAGACCCGATCCTGCCAGGAGTGTGAACTCCTCCCCCTGCAGTCCATTGGAGAGATCAATCTGCCTGCTTTTAAATATCAGCAGCAGTGGAGATCAACTACTTTTACACCTAAGCAGCAACAAGACCAGCCACAACCACCGAGAGCACACAGACCCGATCCTACCAAGAGTGTGAACTCTTCCCCCCATGCAATCCGCTAAGAAGATCGACTGTCGGCTCCGGGCGGCTTTCCCGCAGAGGAGAGAATCCTGCATTCACCGTGGGCCTCATCTGGGGCAGCCTCCTTGGAGCGGCTGGGGCACGGGCAGTGTGTCTGGGAGGGAATGCATGGATGGGAGAACATCGCAGGGGAGGAGACATAGGCATCCTGGGACTGTCTGCCAAGTCTCTTCCCTGAAGAAGCCCTTTCTGGAAACGTCAATCGCTCCTCCTAAACTTACTTGCTCCACTTCATCACTGACGCTGAAACCGTGGATTGAAGACAAAGTTTTATTTTATTTTCTTTCCAGCTTATGATTTATCTTTAATCTTATCTATTGTTTTGCCTTTTGTCTTTGTTTTGTTCTATTTCTATCATTTAAATTTCTCCAGAATTCTACTGTTCAACGGCTCCCCCTTCTGCTTCTATTCCTTTCTCTCCTCTCTTCTACCTTCCAAAGTATTTAGCTGTCTTGTTAAAATGTTTATTTTATTTTTATTTTTCCTCTAACTCTACTTTTCACTTCTCTATTACCCTCCAGGTACTTTAGTTAGATTGTGAGCCTTCGGGACAGTAAGGGAATTTTTCAAGTACCTTTCTTATTTCTAATCTTAATGTATATTTTCTGTAAACCGCTTAGAACCTAACGGATGTAGCGGTATATAAGAAATAAATTACATTACATTACATTACATATAAACCTTAAAATATTCAAACATTACATTTGGTAGAAAACAAATTAATTACCTTGGCCACATAGCTAGTGGCGTTGATAATGGGCTGATATCCTGCAGATCTAATGCTATATAATTTGAGCTTTTTGTACTTTGTTTTTGCCTTTTAAAAGATATACAGAATACAGTTTTGAATCTCTAGGGGCTGCAAATCTTGTATTATTATTTATGTATTCATCCTTTTTACATGTGAAAAAGTTTAGTTTTATACTGTTATTACCTGTACTTTTTATGTCTTTCAGTTATATGTTTGCTCATTATTTTATTTTACTTGCACATTTTTAAAATTTATTTATTTGTATTATAACCTGGTTATAGACTCCTGAAGAAGGTATAGTCCACTATACCAAAATGTTTGCAGTGAAGAATTGTTCTCTGCAGAATTGTACCTCTTCTTTCCATCAATAAAGATTTCATTTTGAAACATCCTAATTGACCCACTTGTTTCTACTTTATTCTACTGTTAACCCCAGTTATTAGTACACTTCTCCCTCCATATTCGCGGTTCCAGCACTTGCAATTTCGCTTATTCGTGATTTTTGGCATGCTGGCTCCTCCCCCTAAATTATATCATCCAATCACCAATAAAAATTTTGCAAACCCCAAACCCACTTACAGTCAGTGCTGGCTCTACCAAGCTTGAGAAACCGAAGCACCAAAGCCGGTTTGACACTCAGGGCCCTTGCCCATTGGGAGCGGTGGAGGGTTTCCAAAAATCCCATCCGGCCAATGGGAGTGCCTGGATGCGTCGGGTCCAGGGTTTAGGTTGCGGGTCGTGCTGTGTGCACCTTGGTGTAGTAGTTTAGTGGCAGCACAGCCGGAGTGCGGGCTGCGATGAGACGGAAAGTTGGGCTCCTCTCATTGCTGGGAATTTAAAGTGGCCGCAGCAACCCATATGTGGCTTTCACCTGGGAGGCGGTGGATTCAGGTCGCAACTCTGGCTCTCCCATGCCTTCCATGCTGGAAAAGGGCACTGAGGGCTCGGGGAAAAGATGAGACAGGAATAATGCCAACGGCAACGGCAATAATAAAACTTTGGCACCGAATGGGAATGGCACCAACTGTTGGGAAGAAGGAAGCTCGGGCTCTTCCAGTGATGAGGAGCATGGTAGGTCAGTTCAAGGGGGTAGCCTCGAATGTGCCTACTTTTTTTTTTTTTTTTTTAATATTTTTATGCCGTTGATGGCAATTTTTTTTTTTTTTAAATTTTTATTATTATACCATGATGATGAAAGTTATTCATGATTTTTCCGCCCCTATCCACCGCAAATATGGAGGGATGAGTGTAACTAGATCTCATTGCATAAAATTAGTCTTGTGGTAAAATAACACATTCTAATGTTGGCCCATATTGATATCTTTCCCCCTTAGTGTGAAGTGTTTCAGACTCTGGTAACAGAGCTAATATTGTAATGTCATTATGCTCCATTTCATCAATTTCTAAAAGCCATTCTTACCAGTGATGTCATAATGGCTTGTCAGCCCTATGCATGACTCAATTTTATTACAAATAGCAGAGATTTTGATTTCTAGAAACATTTCTCTTTTCTTTAATTAAGGGGGAAACTTATTAACATGGGCTACACTTGACATGTTTTACTGTTAACTTCAGTTATTAGTAACTAGGTCTCATTGCATAAAATGGGATCAATGCTAAAACACAAGTTAATGGCAAAAGAACACACCTTAATGGTAGCCCACATTCATAAGAACATAAGAAATGCCTCCACTGGGTCAGACCAGAGGTCCATCGTGCCCAGCAGTCTGCCCATGCGGTGGCCCAACAGGTCTAGGACCTGTGCAGTAGCCTACTATCTATACCCCTCTATCCCTTTTTCCAGTAGGAAATTGTCCAATCCTTTCTTGAACCCCTGCACCATACTCTGCCCTATTACGCCCTCAGGAAGCGCATTTCAGATGTCCACAACACGCTGGGTAAAGAAAAACTCCTAGCATTCGTTTTGAATCTGTCCCCTTTCAGCTTTTCCAAATGTCCTCTTGTTCTTTTATGTTCTGAAAGTTTGAAGAATCTGTCCCTCTCTACTCTCTCTATGCCCTTCATGATCTTGTAGGTTTCTATCATGTCCCCTCTAAGTCTCCGCTTTTCCAGGGAGAAGAGCCCCAGTCTCTCCAGTCTTTCAGTGTATGAAAGGTTTTCCATGCCTTTGATCATTCGTGTCGCTCTCCTCTGAACCCTCTCAAGTATTGCCATATCCTTCTTAAGATACGGTGACCAATACTGGACACAGTACTCCAGGTGCGGGCACACCATTGCCCGATACAACGGCAGGATGACTTCTTTCGTTCTGGTTGTAATACCCTTCTTGATAATACCCAACATTCTGTTTGCCTTCTTTGAGGCTGCTGCGCATTGTGCCGTTGACTTCATTGTTGTGTCCACCAGTACGCCCAAGTCCCTTTCAAGGCTACTTCCCTCTAATACTAATCCCCCCATTTGGTAGCTGAACATCCGGTTCTTTTTCCCTATATGCATGACCTTGCAGTTCCCTACATTGAATTTCATCTGCCATTTATTCGCCCACTCCTCCAGTTTGTTTAGGTCCTTTGTAGTTCCTCACACTCTTCGGCAGTTGTAACCCTGCTACAGAGTTTGGTGTCATCCGCAAATTTTATAACTTCGCATTTCGTCCCCGTTTCCAGGTCATTAATAAATACATTGAAAAGCAGTGGTCCGAGTACTGACCCCTGCGGAACTCCGCTCGTGACTCTCATCCAGCCCGAGTAGTGACCTTTCACTCCAACCCTCTGCCTTCTGCCTGCCAACCAGTGTTTGACCCATCTGTGTACTCCCTTCCACCCTGTGACTCCACAGCTTCCTAAGTAGCCGCTCATGGGGTACCTTGTCAAAGGCCTTTTGGAAGTCGAGGTAAATGATGTCTACGGGTTCGCCTTGGTCCAACTGGTTGTTTACCCCCTCAAAGAAGTGCAGTAAGTTTGTTTGGCACGTTCTTCCCTTGCAGAAGCCATGTTGGCTTGCTTTCATCAGCCCATTTTTTTCGATGTGCTCACCGATGCTATCCTTTATCAGTGCTTCTACCATCTTGCCTGGAACCGATGTCAAACTTACCGGCCTGTAGTTTCCTGGGTCTCCTCTCTATCCCTTTTTAAAGACAGGTGTAATATTTGCTGTCTTCCAGTCCTCCGGGATCTCTCCAGTTTTCAAGGATAGGTTGCAAATTTGTTGGAGTATTCCCACTATCTCGTTTTTTAGTTCTTTTAGTACCCTAGTGTGTATTCCATCAGGGCCTGGTGATTTGTCGCTTTTTAATCTTTCTATCTGCTGGAGGACATCCTCATGGCTTACCTCTATTGTTGACAGTTTTTCTTCTTGGTCTCCATGGAAGATCCTGTCTAGTTCTGGTACACTGGATGTGTCCTCGCTTGTGAAGACTGACGAGAAGAACTTGTTTAACCTGTCGGCCACCTCCTTTCCCTCCTTTATCACTCCTTTTCTATCTCCATCATCCAACGGTCCTACTTCCTCCCTCACTGGCTGCTTCCCTTTAACATATCTGAAGAACGATTTGAAGTTTTTTGCCTCCCTGGCTAGCCTCTCTTCGTATTCCCTTTTCGCTCTCCTAACCACTTGATGACATTCTCTTTGGCGTTTCCTGTGTTCCTTCCAGTTTTCCCCAGTTTGGTCTTTTTTCCATTTCCGGAATGATTTTTTCTTGTCTTCTATCGCTGTCTTTACTTCATTGTTTATCCATGCGGGGTCTTTTGTTCGGTTTTTTTTGCACCCTTTCCTAAATCTGGGGATGTACATATGTTGTGCTTCTTGCACTGTGCCCTTGAATAGAGACCAGGCTTGCTCTATGGTTTCTGTTTTCCTTGAGCTGTTTCTGAGTTTTTTCCTTACCATTGTTCTCATAGCATCATAATTCCCTTTCTTGAAGTTGAACGTTGTCACTGTGGTTCTCTTCCCTTTTGTTGTACCTACTTCTAATTTATACTGGATCATGTTGTGATCGCTGTTCCCTAGTGGTCCTACTACTTCCACTTCTTTTGCAGGTCCTCCTAGTCCGTTGAGGATTAGGTCAAGAGTGGCATTCCCTCTTGTTGGTTCATTGACAAGCTGATCCATAAAGCAGTCCCTCACAGCCTCTATGAATTCTGTTTCTCTCTCACAGTTCGAGTTTCCAATACTCCAGTTTATCCCGGGGTAGTTAAAATCTCCCATTACTGTCACGTTCCTGTTATTGCCTTCCCGCCTCAATTCTGCTGCCAGATCTTTGTCGTTTGCTACCGTTTGTCCAGGTGGACGATAGTACAGCCCCAATTTTAAGTCAAGTCCATTTTTTCCGGGTAATTTAACCCATAATGACTCCAATCCTTCCGCCTTTGGTTCTATATCCATTCTGGACGAGGGAATGGTGTCTTTTATGGGAAGGGAGGGAGCGAGTGTGGTATGGGGGTGCGGAAGGAGTGAGCAGGGCAGAGAGGAGGGTGCGAGGGGTTGGCATGGAAGGAGGGGGTGGAAAGGAGGGTGCAGTGGGGCGCCACCACCCTGGGTGCCTCCTACCCTCACTACACTACTGCCCACATTAATTACTTTCCCCTTTTAGTTTGAAGAGTTTTCAGTCCCTGGAAACAGAGCTGATATTGTGATGTCATAATGCTTCATTCCACTAATGCCTAAGAGCCAGCCTCTTCAGTAATATCACAATGGCTTGACTGTCCTATAATGGGCTCACCTTTATTACATAAGGAAGTGATTTTGACGTCTAGAGACATTTTCTTTTTCTTTATTTAAGAGGGAAACTATCAATACGGGCTAACTTTAAGACATATTATTAGTAACTAGGTCTCATTGCATATAATGCGACTTGTGTACATTCTTCCTCCCTCCCCCCTCACCACCATCTCCCCAAGTTTTCAATTTTAATAGTGCAATTTAACTGCACATAAAATTTAAATATAATTTCCTCAAGCATCGTGGTATTATGTTTTTTTGCATTGTTGTTGCATTGTGGGACAACCTGCACACAGAATTGAGCATCGACTCCAAAGCGCTCAAATAACCTACATGAATGGATCTCATCAAGAATATGCAAACAGTAGGCAAAAAAGAGAAACCATTACTGTCACAGTATTCTAAATTCCATGGTGCAATAGATATAGCATTTTTATTTTTGGCTCCAGATCAAATGTTAGGCAGCAACATGAGGTCAGCTTTGAGAGGTGAGGTGATCAGGTTTCAGAGTTTGAAGAACATGAAAAAACTCTGGGCCTACAGTAAGGAACAAGGACCCTGTGTGCTTCTTTGAAAAGCACTAAGCATTAAATAATCTTGGCAGGGGTGGTGTAAAAAGGACTGATAGCTTTGCTTTGACTTAATCTTCAGTCAGGCATGTAGAATTTGGCTGTCTTTTCTTTCTTGGTCTTGAATACAATGACCTCATGATAAGAACGGAAGGAAATTTCTGTATCCACATCCCCAAAGTGCTTGAGCCTTCTAATTAAAACCAAATGCTTTAAAACTGTTTTGCATCTCTCAACCGGTGTGTTGTGGCAGAAGGGCAGGTGTGCCAACCCCCCCCCCCTTTTCTATGGGCTATAGTCGTTAGTAGGGTGATCAGTTGGAGTAAGACTAAGCCACTGCTGACCATGTCCTGATTTTTTACCCTCCTTCCCCCAGCACTCCCTGGCCACAGGATCTCCTTCAGCCAGCAAAGGGAGTTGATGAGTAGAACTTCTCTGCGGTTCATAGACAACGGCGTGAAAGACAAAAGCACCTGCCGAAATTGAGTGCAGCGCGCGCCGCCACGCCGCTCTAAATTACAGTTTTTAGGTGCTCCGACGGGGATTTTTGTTGGGGAACCCCCCCAGTTTACTTAATAGACATCGCGCCGGCGTTATGGGGGGTTTGGGGGGTTGTAACCCTCCACATTTTACTGTAAACTGAACTTTTTCCCTAAAAACAGGGAAAAAGTTAAGTTTTCAGTAAAATGGGGGGGGGTTACAACCCCCCACACCCCCCACAACGCCCCCACAACGCGGCGCGATGTCTATTAAGTAAAGTGGGGTGGTTCCCCCCCACGCCCCCCCGTCGGAGCACTAAAAACAGTAATTTAGAGTGGTGCGGCGGCGCGCACTGCGCTCAATTGTCTGGGCGCGCCTTTGTCCCGGCGTGCTTTTGACCTGACACCGATAATCAATGCTTGCTGACCTCAGCCAGTTGCAAAATATCATAGGGAGAGAAGAAATAGATGTTTACTCCAAGAGGGTGTGGAAGAGGGACAGATGATTGTGGGGTGAGGTAAATAAATACTTGGGGGGGGGGAGGTGAAGATAGGAGAGAAAAAAAGAGAGGGTGATTATGCAATGGAGGCGAGGAAATAAAAGTTTATTTTGCCAGCAGGTTGGGGGACGGTGGAGGGAGGAAAGTGAAAAAGGAAGTGAAGGTGATTAAGTCAGGAGGTGGTTGGAGAGGGGAAAGAAGTGATGATGATTATGCTGGGGATGAGGAAGGATGTAGAGGTGATTATAGCAGCAAAGAGGGATGGTGATGGTTTGCTTTGATAAAATGAACCAAGTGCTAAGTAGACTTTGAAGCCACATTCTCCCAGGACCAGATAGTAGCATCAGAGAAGGGAGAAGGGAACTGGCCTGGGAGCAGGATATAAATTGAGGTGGGGGTGGAACAAGAGGCGCCGTAATCTCTTGAGACAGCCCTGCATTTGAGGCATCTATTAGCACTATTCATATCGAAGCCCTGTTATAAAATTAGCTTCCTCTACTTCCCCTCCTCACAAAGTCAAGTTTAATATTTAAAAGTACGATGACAAATTATGCATTTTTAGTAACAATGGAACTAAGAGCCAACATTATCAAGCTGCTTTAATGCTAAGAAATGCAGTCATGTTTTTGGCTGTAAAAACAAGAGGGCACAGTACAGTTTAGGGGTGAAGAACTTTTGTGTACGAAAGAGGAGCAGGACTTGAGTGTGATAGTATGTGATGATCTTAAGGTGGCCAAACAGTTTGAAAAGGCAATGGTGAAAGCTAGAAGGATGCTTAAGTACATAGGGAGAGGAATGGCTAAGGTGACCATACGTCACGTTTTCAACGGGACCGTCCCGTTATTGGACCGACCGTCCCATTGTCCCGAGCTACCGCTTTGGGACACCGAAATGTCCCGTATTCAGGGACAGCATCCCAAAACTGTGCGCGGGGACAAGGGGATGGTCCCTCCAGTGCCAAACCCCCGCAGTCAGAGCCAGATTTTCCTATAGGCTAACTAGGGCCTCAAGATCAAGAAGGGCCTACATTCAAATTGTTAGCAAAATTAAAATTACACTATTCTAAAAACAGTGAACACTAAAACACTGAACCAAAAATAAGGAGAAATTCTACGCTTCGGGATCGGAACCGGCTCCGGCCGCAACGGGGCGCTGACTCGGCTTCTCCCTTTCTTTTTCTCGCCCTGGGAGGAGGATTGGGGAGGGAAAGACGTCAGTCTGGAAACAGCTGAGCAAAGCCCAGCCCCGCGGGGAGAGAGGCAAAACGTGGATCTGTCAGTACAGGGCGGCCCAGACTGGTATCGGGGGGGGAGGGGGGTTTCAGTGGGCAAAAAAGGTAGATGTCCTAAGGACAAAAACATATACCTTGCTCATTTTCAAAAATAAAAGATAGCCATTTGGCAGCTTTGAAAATGGACATTTTTCCTGCTGGGTTTGTGGACGTTTTGCACAAAACGTCCAACATCAGACTTAGGCACATTTTTTATTATGCCCCTCCACGTTTTGGTTGTGTCCCAACATTATAGAATTTTGGACACAGATTTGTAGACATGTTTTAAATATTATTTGTATTATTTGACCATCTTGATGTAATTTATCCTATACCTAAAGGACTATAAGGATTGTCGAAGCATGCAATATTGATGATGAAAAAATATATTTTACAGACATGGGTGTTGGATTGCACCCTGACCCTACTTCATTGGAGGTCTTTGATGTCATCTTTATTAATAGCTGAAAAATGTGGGGTAGGAAACTCTGGTCTGGGAACCATTTTAGTCCTTGCTGACACGTCGCGCAAAACAGAATTTTTAATATGTAAGTTGATACTATTAACAGACCATTCGGGGAGTGGGCTATGGGGTAGAGTAAGGGAGAGTTTGGTAAGAAAATGTTTTTGCCTACGAACTTATAAGGTACTATCACTGTAAGGTTTTTTTTCCCCTTAGCTGCATATTAATTACACAAGTTTGAGAAGCTGTATGTTATTTGATTGGAGTTGTAAAGCTTTTTCTTATCTGTATAGCATTTTCAAGAAACTATTTCTTTAAAAAAGAAGATTTATACCTCTGTCTTGTATCATTCCAATACACTAAAGGAAATATAACCTCATGAAAGTCATGACTATCATAATAAACACAATTTCAGTTTCATTATCAGAGATCTTCAGAAAAAGACTTTTTCTGTCCACATATAAGGACTGCTGCTATAAGATTACTGACAAAGAATCCAACATGATCTGATCCAAAAAGAGACCAGGCAGCAGTGGTAGGTATAAGATATTAATGTGCTTAAATAAGAACATATTTCCAAGTGTGGGTTAAAGGAGGGGAAGTATGTCATAAAATATCTTTGAACAAAAACAACACTGGTTATCTAACCTTCTGAGAATGAGTAAAGCTCTCACAAAAGAAGGAACACAAAGAGATCCATGTACAAAATACAGAACGTGACTAATCTTTCTGTCAAGTTCACCTCAAGTATGTCATGAATTTCACATGACCCACCCACTTTTTTTCTATACCTCTCAATTACCATATCAGCAGCAATAATACTCTGTTGTTTAAGTGCCAGTGGGCACATAGTAGTATGGCTGTGATACTGGTAAATGTAGTTGACGGTGCCACTTTGCTTTTGTGTGTTGTTTCAAGCGTAAGGATAATGTGCCTTCTCTCAATCACCTCCTTGAACTTTGTACTATGCCCTCTATGAGCGGTTTGTTTTCGTTCCTTTTTCTCACTGTGGCTATACAAGGTTGAATTCTCCACATATTCACTTTGGAAAAATTTGCATCTTTGCTCTCCGATTGCACTAGCTGTTGTTTGATTAGTATGATGGCTCAGTATAGTAGTCAGTTGTGACTTGGAAACAGAAATAGTCTATTACAAAAGGGTAGCGGAATATAACTCACCTTTGAGGTACAACTGAAAAAAGCATGAGCCAAATTCAAATAAATAATACTGCAATTGAAACAGAGAACAGGTGAACCTATTATCACTCTACAGATTTAAATAAATAGTGATCTTGATACATTTTACACTACCTTCTAATTACAAACCTCCGTCTTGTCTGCCATTTACCTCTTTTATCCTCTACTAGTCTTTAAGCCCGTTACATTAACGGGTGCTAGAATAGATGCGTGTGTCGGTCTTTCTTTCTCTCTCTCTCTCCTTGGCCGTTGTCTGTCTGTCTGTCTGTCTTTCTTTCTGTCTCTCTCTTTCCTCGGCTATCCACCACCACCCCTTGCCTGCTCCCCCTGTTCAGCACTAGCCCTTCTCCCTTCCTTTTACCTCCCTCATGTCCAGCAGCACCTTCCCTGCTCCCCCTGTCCAGCAGTAGCCCTACTCCCTTCCTTTTACCTCCCTCCTGTCCAGCAGCTCCTCTTTCCAGCAGCAGCCCTTCTCCCTTCCTTTACCTTCCTCCTGTCTAGCAGCACCTCTTACCTGCTCCCCCTGTCCAGCAGTAGCCCTTCTCCCTTCCTTTTACCTTCCCCCCCTGTCCAGCAGCACCTCTTCCCTGCTCCCCCTATCTAGCAGCAGCCCTTCTCCCTTCTTTACCTCCCCACTATCCAGCAGCACCCCTTCCCTGCTCCCCCTGTCTAGCAGTAGCCCTTCTCCCTTCCTTTTACCTCCTCCCTGTCCAGCAGCACCCCTTCCTTGCTCCCCCTGTCTAGCAGTAGCCCTTCTCCCTTCATTTTACGTTTTACCCGGTTTTTGTGGTGGTCTGCAGTGGTTTCAGGGTCGCAGCGTTGCGCAAGAAAGGCAATGTTTAAATTGCCGCAGGCTCCTACTGATGGGGAAACTGCCACATGCTCTGCTGCACATGCGGAAATCGCCGAACAAAACAGTTGCACTCTCCTTCTTCTGCCTCCTTCAGCCCCACATGGCACAAGCCGCCCCATGCGCCTCAAATCGAATTCGGCACAGAGGCACACATCACGGCAGCAGGGATCATGCCGTCTCAACTGTGCATGCATGGTTAAGGGTTTTATTATAGAGGATATGCGTATTCTGCCGATCTGTACAACTGTTGTACAGCTCTCCCTTCATATTCACAGGAGTTAGGGGCACAGCTCCTTCAAGAATAATAAAAAAGAGAAGGGCCAGCAGAGAGAAGAGGTGCCGGTGTCAGGAGATTGCTTACAGATTGCTTACAGGAGATTGCTTTGCATCTGGAATATTGCGTTCAGTTCTGGTCTCATTATCTCAAGAAATATATATAGTGGCACTAGAAAAGGTTCAAAGAAGAGTGACCAAGATGATAAAGGGAATGGAACTCCTCTCGTGTGATGAAAGACTTAAAAGGTTAGGTCTCTTCAGCTTGGAAAAGAGATGGCTGAGGGGAGATATGATTGAAGCTTACAAAATCCTGAGTGGAGTAGAATGGGTACAAGTGGATAGATTTTTCACTCCGTCAAAAATTACAAAGACAAGGGGGGACACTCGATGAAGTTACTGGGAAATACTTTTAAAACCAATAGGAAGAAATATTTTTTCACTCAGAGAATAGTTAAACTCTGGAACACATTGCCAGAGGTTGTGGTAAAAGTGGATAGTGTAGCTGGTTTTAAGAAAGGTTTGGACAATTTCCTGGAGGAAAAGTCCATAGTCTGTTATTGAGAGACATGGAGGAAGCCACTACTTGCCCTGGATCGGTAGCATGGAATGTTGCTCCTCTTTGCCAGCACTTCTCTTCTTCCCCAGTGTACTGCGGCACACTTGAAATCTCAGGAGGCACACTGATGTGCCGCGGCACAGTTTGCGATACAGTGGTCTAAAGTATACTTTTTTTCAAAAATCGTAGCTACTGTCAGTGTGTCCTCATGAACTCTCACTAGCAGGCCACTGTATTTTCCACAAATGAGTAGAGACAGGTCAGAGTTCATCAAAGTTTTATTGTTCTTATTACTGCTGTCAGAATGCACTGTCAGTCAATTAACAATGCACAATTTCTCACACTTTTACCCTGGGTTTTCCAATTCCAAACAAAACATGCTTCATTTAAATTCAAAAAGGAAAAACATTCCAGCGATTAGTCCAAACCACAATTCCCACAATGCCCTACATTCACTTTCCTGGGTTTAGGTAGCTGTGCAGTTCATTAGCAAATTCAATAATTCATTCTGTTATGCATACTTTCTCAATAGCATTCATCACAGATGTAAAGGAAAACTCTTCTCCAAACAGGATGAGGCTTTCAGTAGCCTAACATTCTCTGTGGTCCAGCCAGTATGGCTAAGCAAAAAAACAACACACCAGAACACACAATTTAAGTTTCATTCTTGACTTTAAGCTGCAGCCTGCATTGCTCAGACCCACTTCAGCCTTCCACTTACTGGGTTCCTTCTGCATTGGCTCCCCTTGGAAGTTCAGGTTAGAAACCGGCATAGTTTCCTCTGGTAGCTCTTCCATTGCTACATCAGGAGGGATGTTGGAAGCAGGTGCACTGACTAACTCCTTCCCCCCTGACTTCTGTGAGCTGGGTTTGAGTTCCTGGCTTGTAAGGGCATGCCCTGACTCAGCCAACCTCCTTTGGCCACCAGTTGTCAGGTGTTCCAGGAATTCCCCCTTGTGTTTCTCAGTGTTTGTAAAAGGCAACTTCCCCTCCCCCACCTTTGTGGGGATCTGTACTTTGTGTCTGCAGTGGTTATCTGGTCACTTTGGATACCTTCTGGGAACTTAGACCTGGATTTAGATCGCCTAAGTCAGTGTTCTTCAACCTTTTTACACCTATGGACCGGCAGAAATAAAATAATTATTTCGTGGACCGGCAAACTACTAGGACTGAAATTTAAAAACCCTGTTTAGAAACATAGAAACATAGAAATAGACGGCAGATAAGGGCCACGGCCCATCTAGTCTGCCCACCCTAATGACCCTCCCCTACCTTTGCCTAGTGAATAGAGCCCACGTGTCGATCCCATTTGGCCTTAAAATCAGGCACGCTGCTGGCCTCAATCACCTGCAGTGGAAGACTATTCCAGCGATCAACCACCCTTTCAGTGAAAAAGAATTTCCTGGTGTCACCTCGTAGTTTCCCGCCTCTGATTTTCCACGGATGCCCTCTTGTTGCCGTGGGTCCCTTGAAAAAGAAGATATCTTCTTCCGCTATGATGCGGCCCGTGAGATATTTGAACGTCTCGATCATGTCCCCCCTCTCTCTGCGCTCCTCAAGCGAGTATAGCCGCAGTTTGTCTAACCTCTCTTCGTACGGGAGATCTTTGAGTCCCGAGACCATCCGGGTGGCCAGTCTCTGAACCGACTCCAATCTCAGCACATCTTTGCGATAATGTGGTCTCCAGAATTGCACACAGTATTCCAGGTGGGGCCTCACCATGGATCTATACAATGGCATAATGACTTCCGGCTTACGGCTGACGAAACCCCTGCGAATGCAACCTAGGATCTGTCTTGCCTTGGATGAGGCCTGCTCTACCTGGCTGGCAGCCTTCATGTCCTCACTGACGATCACCCCCAAGTCCCATTCTGCAACCGTTCTTGTTAGGATCTCACCATTAAGAGTATAAGTCTTGTATGGATTGTGGTTGCCTAGGTGCATGACTTTGCATTTTTTGGCATTGAAGCTGAGTTGCCAGGTCCTAGACCAGCGCTCCAGTAGGAGTAGGTCGTGCATCATGTTGTCGGGCATTGAATCTTCGTCCGTTGTGCATTTTCCCACTACATTACTTAGTTTGGCGTCATCGGCGAATAATGCTATTTTACCTCGAAGCCCTTCTGCCAAGTCTCTTATAAAGATGTTGAATAGGGTCGGTCCCAAGACCGAACCCTGTGGCACTCCACTGATCACCTCCGTCATTTCTGAGGGGGTGCCGTTCACCACTACCCTTTGAAGCCTACCACCAAGCCAGTTCCTAACCCATTTCGTCAATGTGTCACCTAATCCTATAGAACTCATCTTGTTCAGCAACCTGCGGTGTGGTACGCTATCGAATGCTTTGCTAAAGTCCAGGTACACGATGTCCAGGGACTCCCCAACATCCAGCTTCCCCGTCACCCAGTCAAAGAAGCTGATCAGGTTGGATTGACATGATCTTCCCTTAGTAAATCCATGTTGACGGGGGTCCCGTAGATTTTCCTCATCCAGGATCTTATCCAATTGTCGTTTGATCAGAGTTTCCATAAGTTTGCTCACTATAGATGTTAGACTCACTGGTCTGTAGTTTGCTGTCTCCATCTTTGAGCCTTTCTTGTGGAGTGGAATGACGTTAGCCGTCCTCCAGTCCAACGGGACGCTTCCCGTACTAAGGGAGAGGTTGAAGAGTGCCGACAGTGGCTCTGCCAAGACATCACTCAACTCCCTAAGCACCCTGGGGTGTAGGTTGTCAGGCCCCATTGCCTTGTTAACCTTGAGTTTTGACAGCTCATCGTAGACACTGCTGGGCGTGAATTCGAAGTTACTAAATGGGTCAACTGAGTCTGCCCTTGTCTGTAGTTGAGGGCCAAGCCCCGGCGCTTCACGGGTGAAGACTGAGCTGAAGTATTCATTTAATAGCTGGGCTTTTTCGGAATCCTTTTCCACATAGTCTCCGTTTGGTTTCCTTAGACGTACAATCCCGCCAGAGTTTTTACTTCTATCACTGATATACCTGAAGAAGGATTTATCTCTCTTCTGGATGTTTCTGCCCTATCTCCATGAGCTCGGTCCCCGCAAATCATCTGATCCCAGCCGCACAAGTCTCAGTTATGATTTTATATTGAACTAGTGTTTTAGCCCGTTACATTAACGAGTGCTAGAGTAGATGTCTGTCTGTCTTGTTTTTTTTCTTTGTCTCTCTTTCCTTGGACGCTGTCTGTCATTCTTTCTGTCTGTGTCTCTCCCTGGCCTCCTGCCTGCCTGTATTTCTCTGTTGCACCTTGCCTGCTTATCTCTCTGTAGGCCCCTTCCTATGTCCATAGTGTCCCATCCTATGTCCTTAGTGCCCTCAGTGCCTCCTTCCTATGTCCTTAGTGCCCCAAGTGCCACTTTCCTATGTCCTTAGTGCCCTCAGTGCCTCCTATGTCCTGTGTTCTTAGTGCCCTGAGTGCCTCCTATGTCCTTAGTGCCCTTAGTTCTCCTTCCTATGTCCTTAGTGCCCTGAGTGCCTCCTTCTTATGTCCCCTCACTGTCTTCCAGACTTTCTCCCACCCCCACCTCCCGAAGCCAGCCAGCCTGCCTCCCTCCCTCCCATCCCCCTGTGCAGTAGAACCATTAAGCAGCATCTTTCCATTTCTACCCCCCATCTCCCCTGTACAGTAGAACCAGGCATTTTTGTATCCCTCCCTCCCATCCCCCTGTGCAGTAGAACCGTTGAGTAGCATGTTTCCATCACCCCCCCTCGCCACTACCGCCGCCTTGCACCTGACCCCACTGGCCCTCCCATCCAATCCTCCCACTGCGAGAAGACCTACAAATCTACTGACTCCAGCAGTGTCCACATCATTCTAAACACGCTGCTTCACGGCCTTCTACTGCCCGTGATTTTCTCTGCCGCGTCTCTGTCTCGATGTCATCAGGGACGCGGCAGAGAAAATTATGGCAGTAGAAGGCCGCGAAGCAGCATGTTTAGAGTGCTATGGACACTGCTGGAGTCAGGAGGTTTGTGGTCGTCACGCGATGGGAGGGTCAACGGGGTTCGGGTGCGCCGAGGAGGGGTGTGCTGAGAGGAGGTGTGACGATGACGAACTGCCATACAGTGAGTGGGGGGGAGCCGGCAAGACCGCAGGGACCGTTGTATGCGTGCATGCGCACTCCTGCTGGCCATGGACCTAGGGATCAGAGATCAGGGATCACGGATCACACAGGTAAGAGTGCGCATGCGTGCTTAACGTTTTATTATAGTAGATGTATTTTATTAAACTATATAAAGAAACAATATTCTGTACAATTGTCATTTTATAAATACAAATAATACAGAGCAAGGATCAACAAAACCCTTGTCTCCCCTCCCCTTCACATATATCCCCTCTACTATCAAGAAAACTGAATAAGCCAAATTATTACAGAATACTACACAGAAATATCATGCTAACAGGATACTGCAGTCACACATGACAGGAATAATATTAGGGGAGTGCAACTAGGGCAACTGCCCCCTGGTCAGAGAGAGCCCTAAGCCAGCTAGAAGCTAAAGAAGCACTGCCTAGGCTTTGCAGTCCCCAGTTATGTCTAACACCAGCACGATATATTTTTCAAATCTGATATATTCTAATCACAAAATAGAAATAAAATTGTTTTTTTCTACCTTTTGTCGTCTCTGGTTTCTGCTTTCATCTTCTTTTCACTCTCTTCCTTCCAGCGTCTGCCCTCTCTGTCTCTTCAATCCAGCATCTGCCCCTTCCATCCGCTGTCTGCCCTCTCCCCCTTCCATATGGTATCTGTCTTCTTTTTATGCCCCTCTCCCCTTTCCATCCAGCCTGTGCCCCCTCTCTCCTTTTTACATGATTTATTCCAGCTTCACTGCTCTCTTCATTTTTATATCTCCTACACCAGATCTAGCATCATTGTCCCTCACTGCTTATTTCTCTGCTTACCCCTTCCCATCAATCTCTCTACTTTCTCATGCCTATCTCTAATCTCCCTGCCAGCTGTTTCCTTCCTTTTTTCCTTCTCTCTTCCCTCCTCCTCCTGCCCAGCAGTAACTCTCTTCCCTTCCTCCCTCCCCTCCCAGCAGCATCTCTCCTTCTCCTTCCCTCCAGGTCCAGTAGCAACTGTCCCCTTTTTTCCCTTGTCTAGAAGCTTCCCAGACTCCTTTCCCTCTTCCCCTCCCAGCAGCATCTCTCCTTCTCCTTCCCTCCAGGTCCAGTAGCAGCTATCCCTTTTTTTCCCTTGTCCAGTAGCTTCCCAGACACCTTTCCCTCTTCCCCTCCCAGCAGGATCTCGCCTTCTCCCTCTCTCCAGGTCCAGTAGCAGCTGTCCTTTTTTTTTCCCTTGCCCAGCAGCTTCCCAGCCTCCAACAGTGGCTTTCTCCCCTCTCAGCATCTCTCCTTACTTGCCAGCGCAGAGATCACTAAGGCAGCCTCGGGTCCTTTGATGGGTCGTGCCGCCTCTGAGGAAAGAGGAAGTTGCATCATCAGAGGTAGCTGCGACCCAGCAAAAGCTCCAAAGCTGCCTTAGTGAATCGCTGCACTGGTAAGTAAGGAGAGCTGCTGGGAGGGGAGAAAACCATTGTCGGAGGCTCCCCATGATTTCGCCGGCCCTGCGCGGACCAGCTGAAAATGACATCTCGTCGATCTCGCCGGCCCTGTGCGGACCGGCAGGAAATTAAACTTCATCAATCTCACCAGCCTTGCGCAGACTGGAAGAAATTTCCTGCAGACCAGCACCGGTCCATGGACCAGCGGTTGAGAAACAGTGGCATAAGTCACAACGTATAAGTTCCATCCAGGCAGCCTCGAAAAACTTTCAATTATCCCTGCAGTATGACTAAGTCTAGGTCGGCCCACTTCCCGCCCTAACCACTCCTCCAAAAACGCCCATTTCAGCTCTGGGCACATAGCGGGATTCAGAGGCCTAAAAAGTCTGTGGATAAGTCTAAAAAGCCATTTCAATTATCGGCACTTTGATGACCTGTCTTTTTGATCAACCAAGTGCAAACTTGGGCGGGTTTTTAGAAGTATTTCTGTTTCAATTATGATCCCCATAGCTTACAAATATCACAATGTGTCAAAGACTGTTCATTTTAAAAGCGTGGAGGGGCATAATCAAAAGAAACATCTAAGTCCATTTTGGGCCTAAGTCGCAAGTCGCCCAAAGTTGGACACAGGAAAAGGTCCATTTTCGAAAAATACGTCGAACATTTTTTTTTTTTTTTTGGAAAATCGTCCAACTGTACGTCCAGCTGTCTGATTGCCCAGACCGCTAAGTCGTCCATCTTTATACCCCATTTTCGTCCAAAAATACATCCAAGTCACCCTTGTCTATAAAAAGACCTTTTGGGAGGGGCCAAAAAAGTGATGGACTGAACACCCAGACATGGCACCAGAGTAGTGGGGTACTGCTGATTGCCAACCTCTCTCCTTACCTCCCTCTAATGCTGATTCAACACCCCCCCTCCCCTCCCCACCGCTGCTGCTGCTAATTACCTCCCAGAAGCCTTCTTCCCAACATCAATTCTGACGTCGGAGAGGAAGTTCTGGGCCAGCCAGGCATCTGCCTTGACATCTTTGAACCCCCCCCCAAATATAAATGATAAATAACAATTTCTCTGCGTATAGTGTGCTTTGTGTGTTTTTTCTATTTTATGGTTATCATTATGAATTAATAAGATATTATGTGTACTTGAAAAATGAATGGAAGAAATTGGGGGCGGGATTGGGGGCAGGATTGACAATTAATTGATGTCCCGTTTTGATGAAAAAAATAAATGGTCATGTTAGTTATACATGCGGTACGACTAAGTCTAGGACGGCTCATGTCCTGCCCAAATCCCGCCCTCGACACTCCTCCTGAAACGCTCCTGTGAAAGCAGCACTGTGAAAGCCTAGGTCATGTTTAAATACGTCTAAAACCCGGTTCGATTATCGGCACTTGGACAACTTTTGTTATTGATCGTCCAAGTGCCAATTTAGGCCAGTTTTAGACATTTTTCTGTTTCGATTATGAGCCCCATATTATCAGTTTAAATCATGATTTTTTTCAGGTTTACTCCTGGGAATCTGTGCTGTTGATGGGTTTTTGTTCTAGAATCCTCTATAATAAAATCCTAAGTGCGCATGTGTACTTAAGACGGCGTGTTCCCTGACAGCATGCTGTGTCCCTCCATGCCGAATTCCATTTTCGAAAACGGAGGCAGGGAACACGCCGGCGACTCCTCCCTCCTGCCCTCACTCACTGTAAGGCCCGCTGGGAGAGCGCGCGGGCCTCCCTGCTCTCCATCTCCTCCAGGCATCATTTTCAACCGAAGCGGCAGCCTCTCTACAGCAACCAGGGAGCATTGTAAGGCTTGCTGCCGCCGCTGCTGCTCTTCTATCTGCCCTCCTCTTCAAAGCAGCCTGCTGAGGATCGCGGCTAGCTGTAGCAAACCTTGCAGGCCGCTCTGCATGTTGGTAGCATGTTCCCTCTGACGCATGGGATCGTGTCAGAGGGAACGTGCTACCGGTGTGCACGCGATCCTCAGCAGGCTGCTTTGAAGAGGAGGGCAAACGCGAACGACCAGGAAGCTGGATGCTGGACAGGGGGAGCAGGCAAGGGGTGTTGCTGGACAGGGGAAGCAGGGAAGAGGTGCTGCTGGACAGGGGGGGAGACAGCAGGAAGGGAGGCCTAATGATGGACAGGGGGAACAGGGAAGAGGTGCTGTTAGATGGGGGGAGATAAAAGGAAAGGAGAAGGCCTACTGCTGTACAGGGGCGCAGGGAAGAGGTGCTGCTAGACAGGGGGGAGATAACAGGAAGGGAGGCCTACTGCTGGACGGGGGGAGCATGGAAGAGGTGCTGCTGGACAGGGGGGAGACGTAAAACGAAGGGAGAAGGGCTGCTGCTGCACAGGGGGAGCAGGGTAGGGATGCTGCTGGACATGGGGGAGGTAAAAGGAAGGGAGAAGGGCTACTGCTGGACAGGGGGAGCAGGAAAGGGGTGGTGGTGGACAGCCGAGGAAAGAGAGAGACAGAAAGAAAGACAGACAGACAGAAAGCAGCCAAGGAGAGAGAAAGAGAAAGAAAGAAAGACAGACACACACATTTATTCTAGCACCCGTTAATGTAACGGGCTTAAAGACTAGTTATGGAATAAGTTCCCAGATGAGCTGGAAAAAAATGAAGTATTCTTTTAATTTTAGGAAACAGCTAAAAGCATAGCTATTAAATATAATCATGTTTTGATCTGAGAATGTATTAGAGAGGTTATGTGAGTTTTTAGTTAAATGTAATTGAGAAGGTAGAATTATTTAATATGGAATAACTGAGGTACAGTTTAGAGAGGTGGGGGTGTAATGTAAAATATTATTATTTAACTTTAATTGTAATCTGCTCTGTAAAATAATGATAGATGAAAGTACTGGAACATAAGTTTAAATATTAAGATAAAATTAAATGACCACAGGGAATCCTCACTTGTGCTATTTGTTTTTGGCATCATTGCAGTCTGGGGGGCCCAACAGACTGGAAAGAAAAAGCAAGAGTCACTTCATCAATCATGTTGAAACCTTTTGACAAGCAGCCAAACAAGTTTAGCTTGCCTCTGTTTTCTCATATCCTATGTCTGATGCCAGCAGCTCAGCAAGAATCTGAGAGGAAGAACATTCAGAAAGTTACTTTGCTCGTCAATAAGGGATAAAAACAGGAAAACCAAATCATCCAGTCAGGACTCCGAGAGAAAATAGACAGAAATGTTTCTGTCACACTGTCAGAGAAAAGTGAGCTCTGCAAACCTCTCAGGTTCTATGACTTTAGACCAGTGTCTTACAAACTTTTTGAGCCAGGACACACTAAACCTAGTGTCCCCGGCTCGATACATCCGGAAGTGCGCTGGTGTCGGCATGATGATATCATGTGCATGCGTAATGTCACACACCGATGTCAGCGCATACGCAAAGGCCCTTCAAACGGGCCTTGCGCCGAGAGAAAGACCTGCGCTGGAGAGAAGAGGTGCTGCTGTTGGGAGAACATGAGAACATAAGAAATGCCTGCCCCGGATCAGACTATGGGTCCATCTAGTCCGGCGATCCGCACACACGGAGGCCCAGCCAGGTCTACCCTGGCGAATACCTTAGTTATTCAATGTGTCTTTCAAGAAGATATGCATCCAACTTGCCCTTAAATCCTGGAATGGTGGTTTCCTCCACAACCTCTTCCGGGAGAGCGTTCCAGGCATTCACCACTCGCTGTGTGAAGCAGAACTTTCTGACATTTGTCCTGACCCTGTCTCCCCACAGCTTCAGTCCATGACCTCTTGTCCGAGTCACTTTCGACAATGTGAATAAAAGTGTTTCCTGTTCTATTTTGTCGAATCTTTTCAGTATTTTAAAAGTCTCGATCAGATCCCCTCACAGTCTCCTCTTCTCGAGGGTGAAAAGTCCCAGTTTTCTGAGGCGATCTTTGTAGCTCAAATTCTCCATACCTTTTACTAGCTTCATCGCTCGCCTCTGCACCCTCTCCAGTAGTATTATAGCCTTCTTTAGATAGGGAGACCAATGTTGGACACAGTATTCCAAGTGTGGTCTCACCATCGCTCTATATAACGGCATTATTACATCCTCAGATCTACTCATGATACCCTTCTTTATCATGCCCAACATCCTGTTTGCTTTTTTTGCTGCCGCTGCACATTGAGCCAACAGCTTCAGGGTCCTGTCTATCATTACCCCCAGGTCCCTTTCTTGTTCACTTTTGCCCAAAGTTGCATCAAATAAGGTATACTGGTGCTCCTTGTTTTTCCTGCCCAGGTGCATCACTTTGCATTTTTCTATGTTAAACTTCATTTGGTACTTCTCTGCCCATTTCTCTAGTTGTCTCAAATCTTTCTGGAGTTCCTCGCAGGCCATCTGTGACCTGATTGCCCGACTTAGTTTTGCGTCATCAGCAAACTTGATGATTTCACTGGTTGTTTCTTCTTCCAGGTCATTTATGAAAATATTGAACAAGATGGGTCCAAGAACCGAGCCCTGAGGCACTCCACTAGTTACTTTCTCCCAGTCCGAGAACTTTCCATTTACGCTCACCCTCTGTCTTCTCTCTTCCAGCCATTTTCCTATCTATCTTAGTATGTCCCCTTCTATTCCATGACTTTGAAGTTTTCTGAGAAGTCGCTCATGTGGAACTTTGTCAAAAGCCTTCTGGAAGTCTAAATATATTATATCCACCGGATCTCCGCTATCAATATGTTTATTCACAGTCTCAAAAAACTGAAGTAAATTCGTCAAACATGACTGCCCCTTCCTGAATCCATGTTGACTAGCTCTCATTAGGTCATGGGTATCCAGATGTTGGACTATGCTATCTTTAATCTATGCTTCAACCATCTTCCCAGGGACTGATGTGAGACTCACAGATCTGTAGTTTCCCGGTTCTCCTCTTGATCCTTTTTTGAAGATTGGGATGACGTTTGCTATCCTCCAGTCTTCTGGTATCTTTCTGGTTCTAATTGACATGTTAGCGAGCAATTGCAGTAATTCTCTGATTTCTACCTTTAGCTCCTTTAATTCTCTCGAGTGAATTCCATCCAGGCCAGGGGATTTGTCGCTTTTTAGTTTGTCGATCTGATAGTAAATCTGGTCCAGATCCACATTTACTGTGTTGAGGCTCTCCTCTATTACTCCCTTGAATGCTTTCACTGGCTCAGGAGATTGTTTTCGTGAGAGAAACGTCCTGTAGACAGTCAGCTGGCACTAGTGCTGCCCGATTCACGATTTGAATCGGTTCACCGATTCACTTCGGGTGAATCGATTCGAATCGATTTAAATTAAAAAAAAAATCAGCTTCCCGATTCGGACCCTCTCCCCTCGCCCCCTAAAGCAGGAGCGGCAGCGCTGCTCTTGCTGGCTGGCCGCTGCCGCACCTGTTTTAGAGGGCGAGGAGGGAAGGTCAGTCGGAAAGTGCTGCTGTCCGGCTTCCCTCCTGGCCTCCCTGAAAGACTGCGCCCCCCCCGGGAAGGCCTCCGTGTTCCCCCTGGCCTCCCTGAACCGTTTACCTTATTGCTTGAGCCTGCAGCTGAAGATCGCGGTTACAGCGTCTTTGTGCTTTAAGCTGTTTCTTCCACCGCGATCCTACCTCTGATGTCAGAGGAGGTGCGGGACCGCAGCAGAGAAAACAGCTCAGAGCACTGCAAAGATGCTTCGGCTGCAGGCTCAAGCAATAAGGTAAATGGTTCGGGGAGGCCAGGAGCAACACGGAGGCCTTCCCGGGGGGGGGGGGGTGCATGGGGGGTATGCAGTCTTTTGGGGGGCAGTCTTTTGGGGG
Source organism: Geotrypetes seraphini (assembly GCF_902459505.1). Classification (NCBI taxonomy): domain Eukaryota; kingdom Metazoa; phylum Chordata; class Amphibia; order Gymnophiona; family Dermophiidae; genus Geotrypetes; species Geotrypetes seraphini. The sequence continues at coordinate 19,803,415 of NC_047090.1, read as the reverse complement.
GTAGTCCTTCAGGGGGTGGGACAGGCCTTGGGGAGTGCAGGCCTTCAGGGGGGACAGGCCTTCAAAGGGGACAGGCCAGGGATGGTGGCATAGGCCTTCAGGGGGTCAGGCAGTCCTTTGGGGGGGGCAGTCCTTCAGGGGAGGGGACAGGCCTTGGGGGGGTTGCAGGCCTTTAAGGGGTGAACAGGCCTTTAAGGGGGGGTGCATACCTTTAAGGGGGGGACAGGCCTTCAAAGAGGGGACAGGCCAGGGATGGTGGCATAGGCCTTCAGGGGAAACAGGCAGGCCTTCAAGGGGAGGGGACAGGCCTTCAGGGATAGGGGTACAGGCCTTCAGGGGGGAGGTGCAGGCCTTCAGGGGGGGACAGACCTTCAGGGGAGGGGGGCCTTGGTGTAGAAGTACACGGAGGGAGGGAAGGAGGGTTCAAAGAGACGTGCATATGCCGGACTTTGGGGGGAAGAAATAATGGAGTAAAAATAGAGGAGAGGGAGAGAGATGATGGACAATGGGATTAAGGGAGGGAAGGAACAGAAAGGGAGAGAAGTTGGACACAAGGGATGGTGTGGAGGGGGAATAGAGATACTGGATAGGAAGGTAGTTGGGAAAAGAAAAGGAGAGATAGTGGACCCTGGGGTAGTGGGGAAGGAGGAAGAGATGCTGGATGAAAGGGTAGTTAAGAAAAGATGGATCTGTGGAGAGAGACGAAAAAAAGGAAATGGAAGGGGAGGACAGAGATGGCAGATGGATGGTTAGAATGCAGAAAGAAGAAAGAAGGAGACCCTGGCAAGCAAGTTATCAGAAGACAACCAGAGCCTGGGACCAACAAGATTTGAATAATGACCAGACAACAAAAGGTAGAAAACCTAATTTTATTTTCCATTTTGTAATTACAATATGTCAGATTTGAAACGTGTATCCTGCCAGAGCTGGTGTTAGACTGCAAACATGGGCTATGATTTAAGAGAGAGAGGAAAAGTGTTTTTTGTTTGTTTATTTTGTTTACACTACAGCGCCAGTGTGGTTAGGAGAAGGCAAAGGGGGTGTAGAGGCTATAAAATAAACCCACCAGGATGTTTGAAAAAACAAACAAACACCCAATTGGGCAGGAAAATCGAATTGAATCGAATCGAAAAACCAATTCAGTAGGCTGAATCGAATTGAAATTTTTTTTCCTGAATCGGGCAGCACTAGCTGGCACAGGCATCTCTCCTCTTTCCCAGTGTACCGTGGCACACCTGAAATCTCAAGAGACACACTGGTGTGCTGCGGCACACAGTTTGCGATACACTGCTTTAGACCAAGAAAGACTATACAGTACAGTCAGATCAGAGAGAAAAGGAATCCAATGCACAGATAGGGCAGATAGGCAAAGGCAGGTTGCTATCTAATACTACTACTACTTAACATTTCTCAAGTGCTGTACAGGCACACATTATAGAGGCAGTCCCTACTCCATACAGCTTACAATCTACTTGCACAATACCTGGAAGGGGTAGGCATGTGAATGATGGTAGAAGCACAGGTGGGTATTAGTTAATGCTCCTGATAGATCTAGGACCCGGAGCAGCAGCATTAGTGGAACAGAGGATGGTCTCCAATTTTGTGTAGTCCACCAACCAAGCTGCCGCTTCCAGTGAAATTGTGAAAGACCAGTTGCTTGATCCCATTTCTGCAGTGGGGAAATAGAAGACAAGGCTGTGCAAGGTGAGTGGGAGGAACAGGAGACCAACAGCTTGCCTTTGCTTCAAAAACATATCAGGTTCATCCCCAATCTATCTGTCTCCCCATTTTGAATTTCCAGGTACAACCGCTGTACATGTAGTACTTGTTTGTCTTTCCATCCTTGAAGTGCTGCATCTACAAGAGATTCCTTGATCGAACACTGTCATTCCAAGCAGGCAAATGGAACAAACGTTTAACCAACTTTATTTCAAACGCACTTTCTTATCATACTTTCAGGAAATTAATCAAAACTTATCTCTTAGACAAATTTCTCTCACTCTACTTCTGCCTTGATGCATTCCTAAAACACTCCCTTAACATGCTAATGTAATTTTGAAAATTTTTGTATTATCGCTGTCTGTATACAGTCTCTTCCTCTGTAAACCACTCTGAACTATTTGTGGTATTGCGGTATATAAAAATAAAGTTATTACTAAAGTGAACTGAGAAGAGCAATAGGTACACTTTGTTCCTTGCTGAGAAGTGCATGGAGCAGGTTTTGACAGATATAGATGGAAGCAAAAACGCACAGTAAAAACTTTTTTAGGTATATTAAAAGCGAACGCCAGGAAGAGAATCGGTTGGACTGATAGACGACCAAGGGATAAAAGGAGCTCTCAGGGAAGACAAGGCCATAGCAGAGAGATTAAATGAATTCTTTGCCTTGGCCTTCACCAAGGAAGATGTGGGGAAGTTACTGGTGCCAGAAATAGTATTCAATTCTGATGAATCAGAGAAACCCAAACAGATCTCTGTAACACTGGAAGATGTAATGGGTCAATTTGACAAACTGAACAGTAGCAAATCGCCTGGACTGGGTAGTATACATCCCAGAGTGATGATAGAATTGAAAAATGAACTTACAGAGCTATTGTTGGCAATATGCAATTTTTCTTTAAAATCCAGCATAGTACTGGAAGACTGGAGGGTGATGCTGATTTTTCAAATGGGTTCCAGAGGTGATCCGGGAAATTATAGACTGGTGAATCTGATGTCGGTGCCAGGCAAAATGTTAGAGACTATTATAAAGAACAAAATGACAGAACATATACATATGCATGGATTAATGAGAGAAAGCCAGCATGGATTTAGTCAAAGGAATGAACATATGGATATAAGTGAGCCAGTTGATATTATCTATTTGGATTTTCAAAAGGCATTTGACAAACTACCTCATAAAAGGCTTCTGAGGAAATCAGAAAGTCATGGGATAGGAGGTAATTTCCTATCATGGATAAAGAGCTGGTTGAAAGACAGAAATCAGAGAGTAGGTTTAAATGGTCAATATTCTCAATGGAGAAGGGTAAATAGTGGGGTTCTCCAGGGGTCTGTGCTGGGACCGCTACTTTTTAACATATTTATCAATCATCTAGAGATGGGAATAACCAGTGAGATAATTAAATTTGCTGATGACACAAATCACAAGAGGGTTGTGAAAAATTACAAGAGGATCTTGTGAGACTTGAAAATGTTATAATGTCCTTGTATCGCTCTATAGTACAGCTGCACCTCGAATACTGTGTAAAATTCTCAAAAAAGATATAATGAAATTACAAAAGATACAGAGAAGGGTTACAAAAATGATAAAAGGAATGGGATGACTTTCCTGTGAGGAAAGGCTAAGGCAGCTAGGGCTCTTCAGCTTAAAGAAGAGACGGCTCAGGGGTAATATGATAGAGGTCTAAAGAAACTGCATACCACTGAGATTAGTGCATTGGAAACAGAAATCAAAGCAAAGGAGGCTGCTCATCAATCTGACACTAATAATGTCCCAATATTATTGGAACTCCAGAAGCTCCAATTCCAATATAACTCAATATTGAGGAAAAATGCTGCCCAAACTGTTTTTATTACTGAAGCCAATTACTATTAAGAATATAAGAACATAAGAAGTTGCCTCCACTGGGTCGGACCAGAGGTCCATCGTGCCCAGCGGTCCACTCCCGCGGCGGCCCATCAGGCCTATGACCTGTGAAGTGGTCCCTGACTATTCCTATAACCTACCTCTACTTCTATCTGTACCCCTCAATCCCCTTATCCTTTAGGAACCTATCTAAACCTTCCTTGAACCCCTGTAGCATGCTCTGGCCTATCACAACCTCCGGAAGCGCGTTCCATGTGTCCACCACCCTCTGGGTAAAAAAGAACTTCCTAGCGTTTGTTCTAAACCTGCCCCCTTTCAATTTCTCTGAGTGCCCCCTTGTACTTATGGTTCCCCACAGTTTGAAGAATCTGTCCCTGTCTACCTTTTCTATGCCCTTCGGGATTTTGAAGGTTTCTATCATGTCTCCTCTAAGTCTCCGCTTTTCCAGGGAGAATAGCCCCAGCATTTCCAACCTGTCAGCATATGAAAAGTTTTCCATACCTTTTATCAGTTTAGTCGCTCTTCTCTGAACTCCCTCAAGTACTGCCATGTCCTTCTTGAGGTACGGCGACCAGTACTGGACACAGTACTCCAGATGTGGGCGCACCATTGCACGATACAGCGGCATGCTGACTTCCTTCGTCCTGGTCGTGATACCCTTTTTAATAATACCCAACATTCTGTTCACTTTCTTTGAGGCTGTCGCACACTGTGCTGATGCTTTCAATGTTGTGTCCACCATCACCCCCAGGTCTCTTTCAAGGTTGCTTACCCCTAGCAATGATCCCCCCATTTTGTAGCTGAACATCGGGTTCTTTTTCCCTACATGCATGATCTTGCATTTCTCTATGTTAAAGCTCATTTGCCACTTTTTTGCCCACTCTTCCAGCCTCGTTAGGTCCCTTTGCAGGTCTTCGCAGTCTTCCGCGGTTCTAACCCTGCTGCAGAGTTTGGTGTCATCCGCAAATTTAATAACCTCACATTTTGTTCCCGCCTCCAGGTCGTTAATAAATATATTGAACAGGAGCGGTCCCAGCACCGACCCCTGTGGAACTCCGCTCGTGACTCATTGCCAGTCTGAGTAATGGCCCTTTACTCCAACCCTCTGTTTCCTGCTTTCACAACGTCTAAGCTATTCCCAAGTGTGTGTCGTGCAGTGGTCAGGTAAGGGAAGAGTGTGTAATATCGTGTGTGTATACCCCCTCACTCTCACCATCTGTATCTCAACCTCCCCACTTATGTTCTCACTGCTGTGTGTCTCCCCACGTGTTATCCACCTCTGCAAACAACCCTCTCTCACCCTACCTCCTATCACCATCACCAGCTCATTCTCTTACATCTATTACAGCTTACTCATGCACTGTGGTCTCTAGCGTGTGGCATGAGTGTTCTGTTTCACCACCTGGCTCAATCCCTGGAGGGAGGGAGTGTGGGGTGACTGCTTGGCTGGGGCCTGTTTAGACTGTAATGAGCTATGCTTTCTTTGCCAGGTGCTTTCTTTGTGGCCCATGGAAGGGATCAATGTGGTCATTGCTGTGGAACTCCTTCTGCAGGAGGAGATGGAGAGTGACAGGCCCCAACATCAAGTGCACCGTAGGAGGCAGTTTAGGGGGCGCTCCTGCTTCTTTGAGTTCACCGACCAGCAGTGTGTGGAGCGATACCGATTCGACAAGGCCACCATCCAGGATCTCTGCCTCCAATTGCAGCCCCTGCTACAGGCCCCCACTCGCCGTAATTACCCAATACCAGTGCATCTAAAAGTAACAACAGCCCTCGCTTTCCTGGCAACTGGGAGCTTCCAGTCTGTATTGGCCTCCAGCACTGGGCTCACTCAACCTGCCATTTCCAACTGCCTCACCCAATTTCTTAATGCCTTCTTAACCCACACCCGTGACTACATTTCCTTCCCCACCACTCCCCAGGCCCTATAAGACAGTATGAGGCGGTGCTACAATGTGGCACAATTCTCCTCCATCATTGGAGTGGTAGACTGCACTCATATTGCCCTAAGACCCCCTCGGGCGGATGAGGACAGTTACCGTAATAGGAAAGCGTTCCACTCCATGAATATGCAGGTGGTGTGCAATTCAGAGGGATGTGTGTGCCCGATACCCTGGTTCCACACACGACTCCTATATAATGCAACATTGTGGCCTCCACAGGAGAGCAACCCAGGGGGAGTTCAATGGGGCTTGGCTTCTAGGTAAGCACCTCAGGGACACAGCTACCTTGTTCCCCCCCCCCCCCCCATCCCAACACTCTCCACCTGCACCTGTAAATCACTGCCACTCATCATTGTTCTCTCTCTCTCCCTCTATGTGTGATAGGTGACAGGGGGTATCCGCAGCGAGTCTGGCTGATGACTCCAATTGTCCACCTTCATACTGCAGCTGAGAAGGAATACAACTGGCGTCACAGAGCCACCAGGAGCATCATTGAAAGAACATTTGGCCAGTTAAAAAACTGCTTCAGATGCCTGGATCGCTCGGGGGGCCAGCTGCTGTACAGGCCTGAGAAGGTGGCTGACATCTTTGTGGCATGCTGTATGTTGCATAACCTTGCACTACGCAAACAGCAGCCACTGCCGGATCCCCCACAGCAACAACTTGATGCTGATGATGATGAGCCCCCTCCACCCCCACACTGCAGAGCCGAGCAGAGTGCCGTCCACGAAGGGTTCAACGCCAGGCACCGTCTAATACAGACCCACTTCGTGTGACATGGATGGTGTACCCTAGCCTCCTGACACTATATCAGCCACAACATCCATCAGCTGTCCATAGGCCTCAGGAGGGGGAGGAACAATTGGGGCCGCTGGCTGCACATCATAGCGTGGGTCTGGCCCTGCTGCCTCCATCGCCACCTCCTCATCCCCTTCAAGAGGGGGCATGTCTGCATAGACATCAGGGACCTCCCATGCTCCCTGCTCCTCCACCACATGCTCCGGCACCACCTCCGCCACGACCTGTGCCACATCCACCACCTCTGCCACCTGGCCCTCCTCCTCCACATCGGACACCTCCACTATGTTCTCATGTGGCAGACTCTCCTCAGATGCAGAATAGCCTTCCTCCTCAACTGCAGCCTCTGCCTCTGCCACTGCCTCCCTGGCGGCCTGGAGGCACATTTCCTGCACCACCTCCTGGGCTAGGCCCTCAGTAGCATGCTGTGCACGACCTGTGTGTGGTCAGAATATGATGTTAGGGTTACCATTGCGTGCATTGCTTTTATACTACTTACACAATTAGCTATCACCTCCCCCCCACCCCCACCCAACCCATTGAGACTAAATGGGAGCCAGGTCAGGCGACACTGAATGGCCTTGATGTATTTGTTGACATAGTACTGACCGGTATCTCATCACCCACATTTTGGCTGGCAATAGGTTGCATATCAGAACAGCTGCCAAGGAAGAGCACATTGACAAGGAGCTGAGCTTTGAGAGGTAGCAGACAAGACATGAGATAGGATAGAAGATGACAGGTGCAACTATGATTCACACAATATGCTTAGAATGGGATAGTGTCTCTCTGAAGCCCTTCTCTGCAATCAACTGCAGTGTCAAGGAGGCATACCTGAACAAGGGATATATGCCTCCAACACAGCAGGCCTGGTCAGGAGCTATGAAGGTGACCTCTAGACCAACATGTGGCCAGCAGCAACTGAGGCGTATATCCCTTGTTCAGGTATGCCTCCTTGACAATGCAGATGATTGCAGAGAGGGGCTTCAGAGAATGAGCACTCAGTATGCTACCAGCGCCGATATCAACTGGAGAGATATTCATTGATCTGACCGTTACCTCCCGTTCCTCCATTATAGTTTTTTTGCATCTGATAGTCACCTACACATTTCAGGATTTCTGGTATTTCTTACAAGGCAGCTGCCATACCTGTGCTACTGATTTTTTTTTTGGGGGGGGGCTGCCACTTACGTCCAGCTCGGAGGCGGTGTCTGGTGCGCCGGATGAGGGCTGGGTTTTCCCGGTGGACCCTGCGCCACCTGCGCCTTAGGGACTCGAGGTCCCGGTACACACCATAACGCCTGGAAGAAAGATATGGTGGAGAATAGGGTTAGGTGACAGTCCTTTTCAAACATATGCAGCGTTATGAGGGCACTGAGCACATCACATCTGTCATGTATATTCTGATGAGGTAGGGACATATCCAGATATTAAACATCTGCCTGCCAAGATATTGTTATCCTTCATTATCTATCTATCTATGTTTCCTTTATATATATATCTCTCTCTATTTTTATGCAACACAGAATAAGCAAGCAGTTCCTTGAAAGATGGGGGTGGGAGCAATAGATGACAGGTTTAGAGACTAGGACACACTGGCTACATAGTGATAGGTACTGAGGAGGGGGGGGGGGGGTTAACCTATGCAGGGTGTCCCGTATTCTGGCCCAGGCCCTCATGGCGACGTTGCGGGGTGGTCTCCTGCCATTGTGGCCAAAGACCTGTGCCTCATACTGGAGACAGAGCTCCACTAGAGACTCTGTCTCCGCTAAGGAGTAGTTCGGCTCCTTTCGCTCCACCATCACACCCGCACACACTCACAGAAGCTCTCACACACACACTCACACACCCCCTCCCACACTCACCCTGGTGGCCACACACTCTTCCTGGCATGCCCTTCCTCACTACACTATCTCTCACTCTCACAATCACTCACACTGTCTCTCCTGTCTGTCTCCCTTACAATCTCTCTCACTTGCTCTCACACACACACTCACAGAAATACTCTCCAATCACTCGATCCCACTCAGTAATCAATATTAACTCTCCTAACCTCCACCAAACTCCAAACACTCTCCTGACTCCTCACTAAACTCCTACTATATCCACAAGGGTCGCACTTCCACGTGGTGGTTTATATATGGGCAAGAAGGACGTTGTTGGGGACAGTGTGACATCAGTGGGACATGTGCCAGGACAACTAATAGATAAAGAGCGCTATACGACTAGCAAGTCGTCTAGCGGAACGCGGTGAAAAATAGTTGTACGTCCTGTTTGGACGAGTGACATTTTGGTAGGTAAAGTTGGACGCTTCGGTATAGCGCATGTGGACGTGTTTATGTTGGACGTGTTACGTGCCAATAATCGACCGGCATGGACATCTTTCGATTATCGACACATTTCCCTGGACATCTTACACCGCCGACGCCTAGTGATTTTATATGACTTGTTGATTATGCCCCTCCACGTGTTCGTAAATGAGGGAGTAAGAGATAGATGGGCATACTGGATAGGCCATAGGTTCTTTATCTGTCTTCATTTTCTCTGTTTCTATAAAACATGCACACATTCCAGTGTACCAGAAATGTGTTAAGTCACAGAACCATTTTCTGCAGGACAGTACTGGGACCATGAAAAATGATACATGCATATTGTAGTGTATCTGTACACAACTAGAATGTCAAATGTAAATTACCTGAGTAACTATTATTGGTAATTGCAGAAGTAACAGTAAAATGCACTAACTGCAATGTGCACTCTACCTCCATTCTCTGCCCAGCAACTGTCCCTGCCAATGGCTCTATAAAAATCTGTGGTCCTAAACATCAACAGCCTGTCCATCACACTACTTACCTTCTGCTCTTATAACATGTTTGAATATGTACTGTATAGAGATTTAGCTCACACCTTTTCCAGTTGTAGCTCAAAGGCGAGTTTCATTCAGGCTACGGGACTTGCCCAAAATCACAAGGAATATCAGTAGGTCTGAACCCTTGCTTTCCTGGTTACTTCCTCCACTCTCTTTATGTCAGAACTAGTGTTTAAGCCCGTTACATTAACGGGTGCTAGAATATATGCCTGTCTGTCTTTCTATCTCTTTATATCTCTCTCCCTGCTCCTGTCTCTTTCTTCCTTTCTTTCTGTCTCTCTCCCTCCTGCTATTTTTCTCTCTCTCTCCCTGGCACCCTTTGTCTGTCTGTCGTCTGTCTCTCTGGTCCCCTGTCTGTCTTTATTTCTGTCTGTCTCTCTCCCTGGCCTCCTTTGTCTGTCTGTATTTCTTTCTGTCTCTCCTCCCCCCCCCTTTCCTTTGCAGAAGCAGCAGCGATATTTCCCTTCCCCTCAAGGTCCCTGTGAAGTAGTAGCAGCATTTTCCCCCACCCCCCACTCCCTTCTCCCTCCCCCCCCACTTTCCTTTGTAGAAGCAGCAGCGGTATTTCCCTTCCCCTCCAGGTCCCTGTGAAGCAATTCCCTTCTCTTACCGTGAGCTGTCCTGCTCAGTTCGGCCCCTCCCTTCTCTTAATGCGATCTGGCCTGCTCCGTTCGGCCCCTCCCCCTTCCCTTCCCGCGGCCGAAGGTTTTTGTTTCAAGTTTTAGAAGTGCCGGCGGCGGCTCCTCTCACGCTGCTGATCCTCCTGTAAAGAGCAGCCTGCGATGGTGGCCGGATTTAGCGAACCTCGCAGGCCGCTCTCCAGCCTCGGTAGCACGTTTTCTCTGACGCACGGGATCGCGTCAGAGGGAACGTGCTACCGAGTTGGAGAGCGGCCTGCGAGGTTCGCTAAAGCCAGCCACCATCGCAGGCTGCTCTTTACAGGAGGATCAGCAGCAGCAGCGACGGCGGCAGCGGCGAATGAGGGCTGAGGTGTGTTCCCTGCCAAGGACGCGGGCAGGGAGAGAGCTTGCCTGGCTTCCAGGGTGAGTGAGGGCGGGAGGAGGGGAGTGGCCAGAATGTTTCCTGCCGCTGGGTTGGCTGCCACAGATCACACACCACAGCGGCAGGCAACACAAAATCCTAAGTGCGCATGTGCGCTTAGGGTTTTATTATATAGGATGAATCTATGGCACTATAAGCCTTCAGTTCAACAACCTGGGCTTCCCCTTACATTTTATATTTTTTCCTCAGCAGTTACAGCGCATTGAAAAACCTGGCTCACTTTTGTGAACCTGACTCACACTGCTCAAACCGGTCAGTAGGAGTTACTGATGTCCAATGACTTGGTCTCCCTTTTCTTGTCTGACCCAAAGTAGTCCAGCAGTGCCAAGAAACAGAAGCTGTAAGGTCAACAACTTAAACGCTGCATAAACAAGCACTTGCGCAACACACTCATCGAACCATTGTCTCGGTTCTGGTCCCTGAGGACCACAGGCAAGACAGATTTTCAGGATATTCACAATGAGTATGCATGAGATTTGCATGCACTGCTTCATTGGTATGCATGCATATTTAGGGTTGCCATATGCCTGGGAAAACCTGTCCTCTTTTCCAGGGTTCTGTAGAAGGTTCAAGTGGCTTTTTTTAAAGTTCTTGTTTTGTCTAGGGACAGCAGCTTGAGAAATAATGCCTGCTGTGCATCATCACAGAGACCCTGCAGGGAGCTGGCAGCTGCATAAATTAAAAGAAGGAATCAGGTATCCAGATGGTCTTTCTAAACCCCGGCAGTTTGTTCAGGTTTTGGACACTCTCTGAGTCCAGCCTAATTTTAAAAAAAAACAACACTTTTGGGGGAGGGGAACAATGAGGAGGCAGCGAGGGTCATCTGCAGGTGGGAACCACATCGAGGTCCTACAGCGGGTACCGGTGGTCCGGGAGCAAGAGCTCCTGTTGCAAGCTGCTGGAGGCTCAATTGGTGCTGGCTAGGGGTGGCAGGAAAGGCCCAGCTCTGCCTGAGCTTGGAGCCACATCTGAAGGTGTGTCCAACCATGTGCATGACATCATTGCATATTTGCATGCTCAGAGACCCTGCGTTCAGGCAGAGCCAGGGCATTTCCTGCCACCTCCAGCCAGTGCCATACAAGCCTCCAGCTCCAGTTCCTGCTCCTGGACCACAAGTAGCCAAGACAGGACTATGAATAATGTAGCTCCCACCCATGGATGACCCCTGCTGCTACAAGAGAGGTACCCATCCCACAGCGGAGGAGAGAGGGGCGACGAGACTATATGGATCAGTTTGTGTGGGGGTGGGGCCATATGTCCTCTTTTTTATCTTCAGAAATATGGTAATCCTATGCATATTCATTGTGGATATCCTTAAAACCTGGCCTGCACGTAGAACTTGAGCACCGGAATTGAGTAGCCCTGCATTATACTGAGTTGAATAACAAGTTTAAACTTAAGACACAATCCAGAAGGGGCATAGCCACCAGCGGACCTAGACAGGCCTTGCCCGCCTTGTTTGGACTCAGGCCTGTACACCCAGCAGCCACTGGCTAGCGTACCTGCTGGTCAGCTCTTTTTGTTGCGTCCTTTTCCCGGCATCTACTCTATTCATCCCTCACCTGGACTGGCATTTTCATTTATTCCCTCCCCTAGCGCATCTATCTTAAATTTGTTGTAAAAGTTGCCAGGTGGTGGCAGTAATTCACAGCGCTGTCCTGTCGCCAGACCCTTCTCTCCACTGTGACTCACCCTCTCTGATAACTTCCTGTTTCTGCAGTGGGGAGAAGGAGCCGGGGTCAACAGGACAGTGGCAACAGGAGTTGGAGGCAACAGCAGCAACAGGCGTTGGCAACAGGACAGTGCTGTGAATCATTGCCGCTGTCTGGCAACTTTTACAACAAATTTAAGGTAGATGTGCTGAGGAGGGGGAATAAAAGGAGTTGCCGGGAAGGGGATGCAGCAGAGATAGCCAACCAGCAAGTACAGTACACTGGCCACTTCCACTGGAGTGCTGCCTAGAAATAAAGTCTCTCCTGAGACATGTCAAGATTTGGGGAGGGGGTAGAAGGCAGAGAGGGAATAATATTGGACTTGGGGAAGGGACAGATGTTGGACTCAAATGAGGGAAGGAGGGAGAGATGTGAGACTTGGGGATGGGGTAAGGGAAGGAAAGAGGGAGGAAGGGATAGAAGTCAGATTTGTGAGGGAGAGGGAAAGATGGACTTGGGGGAGGGCAGAGAGAGGTGGCTACAGTGGTGTACAAACTAGAAAGGATAGGAGTCTCCAGGGGTGGTGGCACCCCTCCGTTCCTTCTGCACCCCCATGCCACACTAGCACCCTCCCTTCCCACCCCTGTATCTCTTTAAATCTTTGCCAGTACGCACAGTTTATCTGGCCTATTGTTCATACTGGTGTCAGATTTTCCTCTGACATCACTTCCTGGCCCTGCGACCCTGAAGTGATTTCAGAGGGAGCCAGGCCAGCACGAGCAGCAAGCTAGAGTTCATGCTAGCGAAGATTTTAAAGAAGTACGAGGAGGGCGCAAGCATAGCGTGGAGGGGGCAGAGAGGGTGGTTCAGAGTGGTGGCTAGAAAGGGGACAGTGAGAAATGGACTTGGAGGAGGACAGAGGAAAGGGAGAGAAGGACCTGTAGGAGGGCATGTGTGTGTGCTCTGCTTCCCCTCCCAGTTGCTAACTCTGGTATGGCTAGGCAATTTCGGTCCTCGAGAGCCGGAACCAGGTCAGGTTTTCAGGATATCCACAATGAATATGTATGAGATGGATTTGCATGCACTGCCTCCTTGAGATGCAAATCTGTCTCATGCATATTTATTGTGGATATCCTGAAAACCTGACCTGGCTCCGGCTCTTGAGGACCAGAATTGCTTACTCCTGGACTAGGCAGACATGGGCAACTCCAGTCTTCGAGGGCCGGAATCCAGTCGGGTTTTCAGGATTTCATCAATGAATATGCATGAGATCTATTTGCATGCACTGCTTTCAATGCGTATTCATTGGGGAAATCCTGAAAACCCAATTGGATTCCGGCCCTCGAGGACCGGAGTTGCCCATGTCTGGAATAGGGTTACTATATTGCTCCAGAAAAAGGAAGACGGATTAAGACATCCAGGTTTCACTTCCATTGCCTTCAACAAAAGTAAAACCTGGATGTCTTAATCCGTCTTCCTTTTTCTGGAGCCATATGGTAACCCTATTCAGGCATCTCAACAGCACAGGCTGGTGGAGGAGGGAGAGGGAAAGAGAGATGCTCACTCTTTTTGGGTTCAGGGCAGGCACGCCCAAAATTGGCTGTCTGGATATGTCACTGCAATACAAACTTTTCACCGGTTCGGCCTCCTCCTCATGTGCTGGGGAAGAGCTATTCTTACTGTACCGCACTCGGGTTTTTTTTTTAAACGCCGGTCAGCCCCTGGGGTTTGTAGTTCATTCATCCAATGCTCCCTAGCTTAATTGCAAAGACATGGCCGAACAGAAAACTACGACTCCCACAATACTGAGTGACTTCCGCTTTCGTCCGGGAACACACAGTCAGCTGACTGGCTGAGTGTAAACAGGTTGTGGAAGCAGAGCTGTGGACTGCCTTTGGCTATTTAAATGTCCGGGCCCGTTGAAACCAACGTGGGGGGATTACGGAGGGTAGGGTCGTAGCTGGTGTATGTTTGAAAACCTCTTCCGAGTAGGAACGACGTTGTTTGTGGGGACTGGCTGTTTCAGGTTATTTAAAATGGACGATAGCAAGGTAAGCGCTGGAAAAGCAATATTAAAACAAATGTATTGTAGTAGGAAAGCAGATCAGATTGGTGAAAGGCTGGTGTTGATTTATCATAGTATCCCTTGTTCTGTCTATATTCCTTAGTTTTCATTCAGTTTCACCATCTTCCCCTGTGGCTGTCTCTACTCCCATACTTCTTACATTGCTGAATTATTCCTTGTTTGCAGATGGTGTGACATTTAGCAGCTTGTGTTAGCTTAAGCTACAGTCAAAGAGAAAGGACTCTCCGGATCTTGGAAAAATTGCATTGGCTATAGACTGGTTGGCAGTTGAGATTCTTAAGATAACATTTTGTAACACCCATTCCCCTCAACTGGGCATGCCCCCTTTTGAATGATGCACTAGAGAATTTATGCATGAAGTGTTACAGAATAGCGAGCAAGAGAATGCATATGCAAATTCTAATTAGTGACAATTAGGTATTATTTTTGATAGTTAAGGCTCATTAATTCATATATAATAGTTCATTTACCAATTTAGTTATGTACTTGTATCGTGACACCATGCCTAAATTTCAGCACCAATTTTCAGCGCCAAATATAGAAACAGGGAGTATATATATCCCCAGTGGTGTAGCGAAGGTGGGAGGCGCCGGGGCGGTGGTGCCCTTCTCTATGCCTTTCCATGCCCCCACGCCACACTCATGCCCTCCCTTCTTACCCCCGTATCTCTTTAAATCGTGGCCAGCGCGAGCAGCTTCTCTAGCCTTCTGCTCACGCTGGCATTGGCTTTCCTTTTGACGTTGCTTCCTGGTCCCACGACCTGGAAGTGATTTCAGAGGGAGCCAGGCTGGTGCAAGCAGCAGGTTAGAGTAGTTGCTCATGCTGGCAAAGATTTTAAAGAGGTTATGGAGGGCGTGAGCATGGTGTGGGAGGGCAGAGAGGTGCTGGCGCCGCCATCAAAATGGCACCCGGAGCAGTCCGCCTCCCCCACCTTACTTCACCACTGTGTGTGCTCTTGAGGAGACTGTAAGTGTACCTTACTAAATGCATAGTTAACAGCACAAAGTAAGCATTGTACAGCAATTGGTGTGCAGTTTACACCTGTTCTCTGCCCATCCTTGCTGTTTTCTCGGCAGTTTACACCTGTTCTCTGCCCATCCTTGCTGTTTTCTCGGTGCTACAAGCATGTCACAAAAGGCTTCAGTCAATTTTATAAAATTTAAAAGTTTAAAATATATAAAGCAGCAAAGTATAAAGGCCCGGATTCTCTCTTTGGTGCCGCTATTGCATGTCAATCACGCTTCTGCGAAAGATAGGCTTCTGAACTGTAGGCAAGGGTTTTCCAGGCCTACATTTCCGGACCCTATCTTTGTTGTGAATAGCACTTATGGAGGCGGGATTCTGGCACCAGTTTTTTTAGGTGCCAATAGGCGCCTTGAAACTCAGTTAAAAGTGTAATTTGAACTGCATTTTTTTACTGAGCTTGGGCGCCTACCAGCTCCTAAAAAATTTGTGCCAGTTAGAGAATCTGGGCCAAAATGTATAAATATATATAACAAAAGTAAACAAGTAGGAAAGGCATGTGGAGCATCATTCATGAATTGTTTTCAGCCCCTCTGTTGTATCTCCAAATTGGGGGGGGGGGAGGCAGGGGTGGTGCAATTTGAATGGAGCAGTACTCAAACATTCCATTAGTTTGAAAATAATAAAACCATATGATGATATATCAATTTGATGTTACTGTCAGCAGATGTTAATCATGGATTTTATAGTTTAACTATGGGGTTTTTGTACACATAGTAAGCAGTAATGACACAGTGACACCATTCCTGTCCCTGCGGATAACCACGGGAAACCATCCCCATGTCATTCTTTAAGGAGAGAAGGAAGAATCAAGAGTATGAATGGGCACAACCACTGACCCTCAAGCCTTGGATTAAAGAATGCTGGTGTAGGGATCACGTGATGAAGCAGTGCTGAGTGGTGGCTTCTTGATCGAGCTCCGACCCTCACCCGCCTAACTTTTCTCTTTTCCACTTCCTTCTCTATTTTGGTACTGGAGTGTGGAGCTTCTTTCTCTGCACTAAGGGGGTGACTCCTGATCCTGTATCTGAGCCTGGGCTTGAGTTATGCCCATAAAATCGGCACAACAGGCCAAGACTTCTCAGTCCTCCAGTGCTAGCAAGATGGTGTCTGAGAATCCCTCGTCTCCGACGGTAGTCCTGCAAGAGGCCGCTGTTAAAGAAATGACGCGGACCATTTCAACTATGATCGATGATCGCCTTTCTAAGCTGCAGCCAACGGTAGAAGATATCTGCGATCGCATGGAGTGCCACGAACAGCGTCTGCAGACAGCAGAGTCCCGTGTTGCTGAACACGAGGACCGGGCGACAGTCATGGAGGCGCAGGTTCATGCGCTGGAAACACGCTGTGCCACCTTCCACGACAGGCTCGAGGACCAGGAGAACCGGTTACATCGTAACAATGTATGCCTCGCCGAAACTATAAAAGATGAGGAGTTGTGGGGGATCGTTGAGCACTGGCTCCCCGAAGCACTTGGCCTCCTTCCTGAGGGCCTGAAACTTGTGGTAGAGAGGGTCCACCGCCTGAGACCATGAAGGGAGGGAGATAGCAGGCCGAGTCCCATTATTGCCCGGTACCTTAATTTTGTGGACAAAGCCAAGCTGATGACCCTCTACAGAAAAAAAGGAGCACTGGAATATCAGGGGGGTAAGCTGTTACTCTTTCACGACTACTTGGCGGAAGTGGTTGCGCGCCGGCATGCCCTAGCCCCCTACTTCTCTGAGCTCCACAATCGGGGGCTGAGTTTCATTGCCCAGTTCCTGGCTCGGGTCCGTATCGTGGGTGCCAGGGGGGGGGGGGCGAAGATCTGTGACTGTGGAAGCCCTCAAAGCCTACCTTCAGAGCTTGCCCCCTCTGGCTAACTTAATCCTAGCGGAACCGACCTGCAGTGGCTGGCCTTTGTGGTGGCTGTGGTTCCATCGCGGCCTTTCCCGCGGCGAATCCTCGCCTTTCGGGGGGGGGGGCTTCGCCTGTTGCTATTTGCTGCTCTTCGTGGATATGTTACACCTCCCTTTGGTCCTTTTTATCTGGCTTGTGCTGGCCCAGCGGGCCCTGGGACTTGAGGCTCTGCAGGACACTGGGCCGGAGGCAATGCTGGAGGCTTGGATTCGGACATCGTGCCTGCTGTGGAGTTGTGCCAGGTCAGAGAGGAATCGGGAGTTTGATCCATGATGTTGGGGCCACTGACTGTTTTCCTCCTGTCCGCCTCTCTGTTGCTCTACACCTAAGCCCCTTGGAGCTTGCCTAGATGCTTTGTTTATCTTTGCTGTGGCCTGTTCTGTTTGTTTCCCGAGTTGGAGTGGGGGACTTTCTCTCTACTTTCTGCTGATATGTGGGTTGTAGATATCTCATGTGGACCATTTACCGTTTTGTCTTAGGTTGGGTTGGGTGGGGGGTTGGACGTGGGCTTTTCTCTTCTTTTTATTCTGGATGGGATGGGGGGATTGGGCTGGGTTTTGGGGAGGGTGGGGGGGGTGTTTGTTGGGTTGTGTGTGTGGCCTTGATCTGGATTCTAAGTGTGCTAACGCTCTGGCTCTGGGGTGAGTCTGAGGGGGCCGGGGGGGACGGTGTGTGATGTGGTTTTCCCTTGAGTACTTGCGGGAGTGTGGAGTTGTGTGGTGGGGATGGATGTCTGTGGGGGGGGGGGTGTTGGTTGGCTGGGTGATTGGATTTTCTCTACTTATCCAGGGGAGTCTGGCTGGGAGGCCCTTAGGGACCACAATATGCCTGAGTATGTGTGTGGTTTGGCTCTCTGCACCTCTCATGGATATGGCTGATTTCACATGCATCACGTTAAATGTAGCTGGTATTAACTCCCCGGCGAAAAGGACAAAAGTTCTCTTCTTTTTGCGGTGGGAGCAGGCCTCTATGGCTTTTTTACAGGAAACTCACCTGATGGCGAGTGAGCACCGTAAATTGGCCAGAGACTGGGTGGGGGAGGTAGTCTCTTCCTCCTATTCTTCTAAAAAACGGGATGTTACTATTCTCATTCATAAAGGGCTCATGGTGGTAACGCTTAAGGTTCTCCAGGATCCCCAGGGCCATTATATTATCTGGGAGGGGACAAGCCCGTAGTGCTATGCAATATATATGCCCCCAATGTTTACTCCAATGCTTTCTTTTCGGGTATCTTGTCTCACCTCACGGCACTGCCTAATAATGAACTCATTGTTAGTGGGGACTTCAATATCACAAGTGATCCCTCCCTTGATTGTAAGCTGCCTCGGGTAGTACGGAGGGACAATGAATGCCTGGGGGTGAATTTTTTTGATGGGGGAGTTGGATCTCCAGGATGTGTGGCGCGTATATCAGCCTGGGGAGGCGGATTTTACCTTTTTTTCAGGGGTGCATCATAGAAATTCGCGCTTGGATTACATCTTGCTCCCCTCTCGGTCTATTGGGCGGGTGGTGCACACTCACATCTTGGATGTCCCATTTAGTGATCATGCAGCCGTTCAGTTGACCCTCAGGTGGGGTGGACCCTCCTCCGACCGTATGTGGTGATTCAATCCCACCCTATATTTGGATGAAGCTTTCCATACTTACCTTATTGAGGAATGGACCAAGTATAAGCAATCTAATGGGGGCAGTGCCGTTTCCGATATGGTGTTCTGGGAGGCTGCCAAGGCATACCTTCGGGGTAGTATCATAGTATACACTATTACATTACATTACAGATTTCTATTCCGCCATTACCTTTCGGTTCAAAGCGGTGCAAGTGTAAACAGCAAGATGCTGAGCTCACGTCGCATGCAAAATAACTGCGGGAAAGTAGGTCTTACCATTTGCAACATAGTTCTGATGAGGCCTGTCAGTCGTATTTTAGCTTGCGTTAACGCATTGATGCTATCCTTACCGATAGAGTCTTGACCCATATTGACATCTACAAGTATAAACTCTATAAATGGGGCAATCGTGCAGGGAAGCTCTTGGCTAACCTTGTTCGATCCTTTAAGAAGGCCACGCGTATTTCCCGTATTCGAGAGAGCCCTATGGTATTACATACGGAGATTATTGCCATTCAGGAGCAGTTCGTGCACTTTTATAGTGAATTGTACAGTTCGGGCCCATGCAACACCGAAGCACGGGATTTGTTTTTCCAGGATCTGGACCTTCCCCAACTCACTGAGGCTCAAAGGGATTTACTCAATACCCCCATTACTTGCACTGAGATTCACAATGCTATTGGTAAATGGAAACTTGCTAAGGCCGCAGGGCCGGAGTTTTACAAAATTCTGAAGCCCCCATATCAGGCCTGCCTTGAGTGCTATGTATGCGGATGTGCAGGCTGCTGACCGTCTCCTCCCTGAACAGAATCATGCCCATGTAGTTGTACTTCCTAAGCCGGGTAAGAATCCTGAGCTCGTGGGTTCGTATCGACCCATATCATTGCTTAATCAGGACATGAAAATACTCACAGCCACCTTGGCGGGGTGTTTGGCTCTGGTGGTTACATTACATTACATTACATTAGTGATTTCTATTCCACCTGTGCCTTGCGGTTCTAAGCGGATTACAAATTAGTAGTCTGGACATTTCCAGGAGCGTTACAGAACAAAGAAGCATGTATATAGCAGGTTACAAATTAGTAGTCTGGACATTTCCAAGAGAATTACAAAACAAAGAAGTAAGTATATAATAGGTTACGATGATGAATAATAATACATTCAGGATATAGTAGTGAGTTACACAACGTTGAAGGAAGCAGTTTTCTGGTTACAGACGATGATTTCTTGTATAGGTTTCTGACTATGTAATGGGGAAATGGTTTGAAGAATTGACTAGGTGTTGCTGTGGTGGTGGTATTTATGAGAGAATATTCTAGTGCTATAGGAGTGAGGTTAGAATGATGGGAAGTGTTTTTTGAAAAGATGAGTTTTGATTTCTTTTCGGAATACTTTAATGTCTGTGGTTCCCTTTCTTATCCACCCCAACCAGGTGGGGTTCGTACAGGGGCGCTTTTCCTCCACTAATATCTTTAAAGCCTTGGTGGCGCTCCGCAAGGGCCGGGGCTGAGCGGGAAAAAGACTTGTTGGCTAGCCTGGACGCCGAGAAGGCTTTCGACAAGGTGGTATGGCCTTATGTTTTTTGGATTTTACAGTGGTTCGGTATTATAGGTCCGTTTCATGATTGGATTGTTCATTTATACACTGCTCTGACCGCTCAGTTGCTCATTAACAAATATCGTACGGCCCTCTTTCCTTTGCGGCGCGGGACACGGCAGGGATGCCCGCTGTCCCCCTTGTTGTTTATTCTCTCGCTCGAGCTCCTGGCCTCCAAGTTTAGGGCTGACCCGGATATCGCGGGTATTCATATAGGGCGAGAGGAGTGTAAGATTACTGTTTGCGGATGATATGCTACTGTTTGGCAATGGCTAGGTCTCCATCCCGCTTATAACTAATCTTATTGCCTTATATGGGTCCTTTTTGGGCCTCTGCATCAATTTCAGCAAATCCGAAGCCATGCCGGTGTCTTCGCCTTGTGCCTCTAGTCTTCTGCCTACTTTTCCCTTTCGGTGGGCCACGGGGGAACTTAAATATTTAGGAATTTTCCTTAGCACGGATTGGGCCTGTGTATATTGGTGTAATATTGTGTTCAAACTTGCCCATCTTCGGGACCTTTGCCTCTGTTGGGGAGACTTCCCCTTGTCCCTTTTGGGCAGGGTCGCTTTAGTCAAAATGGTCCTGTTACCAAAAATACTATACCCCTTGCAGATGATTCCGCTTTGGTTGAGGGGACAGGAGGTGAGGGCTTTTCAATCTTTTATTGGCTCTTTTATCTGGCATAATCGACGGGCATGTATCAACTATCGGAAACTCACTCAAGAGGTGGATTAATTGGATTCCGGTGAGGAGGGGAAAAAAAGAGAAGGGAAACCGCATGGCTTCGCGATCGACCGGGGTTGCCTGAGCGATCAACCGGTTGATCACGATCGACGTATTGAGCACCCCTGATATAGAGGGTAATTTTAGAAAGTGGGCACTAACCCCCCTCTTTTATAAAGGTGCGCTATGCTTTTTAGCACAGGCTTAACACGCGCTAAACGCTAACGCATTCTTATTATCCTATGAATGTGTTAGCGTTTAGCGCGCGCTAATCATGCGCTAAAACACTTAGCGCTTCTTTGTAAAAGAGGGCCTAAGATTTAAATAACAGTTATGCATATAAATGGTTAGAATAATAACCTGTACATGTATATATGTGCACATCCATATATGCCTAAATGCCAAAATTGCATCTAAGTGTTATTCTGTAAATATGTGTATATCTTAACATAATGACACTCATTTTTGGAGCATATGGATGTCTCAAAAGTCTGAAATGGTTGTCCATATGCTTGAAATGTCCAAATCCTGATTTTGCAAAGGCAGAATGAGGACATCAATATTGTAGTCCAAATCGCAAGGGAGCATGTTTTGGGCAGGAACAGGAAGGTTTGAAATCTGGACATCCAACTGTGATTGCCAAAGAAGAAGAAACATCCATGTTTAAAAAGGACATCCTTATTTAGACTTGTTTAGGAACATCCAGGTTACAGAAAGGCGTTCCTGATTGAGCAGCTGACCGCTGGAGGGATTAAAGCATGACCTACTACTACTACTATTATTAATTATTTCTAGACCCTCCTCCTTAATCTCCTAGTGGGTGCTATTCCCCTACCTCTCCCCTGAAAGTGTATGCCAGTTTCAGGTATTATGGGCATTCCTAACATAGCAGAAAGCAGGTCTGAGGAGTAGCCTAGTAGTTAGTGTAGTGAATTTTGACACAAGGGACCCAGGTTGAAATCCCACTTCAGAAACAGATTACTTACTGTACTTAAATATATGAAGATTAATGAAGGGTGTACACCAGGGGTGCCCAATAGGTTGATCGCCAAGGCAAAGTGAGTCGATCGTGGAGCCCATCCCAGGTTCCGTGATAGACTCACTTTGCCTTGGCGATCTACCAGGCCGATCAGCCTTCCTCTCCCCGACATCAATTCTGCCGTCGAAGAGGAAGTTCCGGGCCAGCCAATCGCTGCCTGGCTGGGCCGGAACTTCCTCTCTGACAGCAGAATTGACGTTGGGGAGAGGAATGCTGTTTGGCCCAACGCAGGGAAGCAGGGAGAGCTTGGGGCGGCGGCTTGGGGGTCTGTTCCCCAATGGTGGCGGCAGTGGCTTGGGGGAGGGAATGAGGTCTGGAGGAGAGGAAGCATACAGGCTGAAAGAAGGGAAGAAAGATTGGATGCACAGTCAGAAGAAGAAAGTGCAACCAGAGACTCATGAAACCACCAGACAACAAAAGTAGGAAAAATTATTTTATTTTAAATTTAGTGATCAAAATGTATCCATTTTGAGAATTTATATCTGCAGTCTATATTTTGCACTATGGCCCCCTTTTACTAAACCGCAATAGCGGTTTTTAGTGCAGAGAGCCTATGAGCGTCCAGAGCAGCGCTGGGCATTTAGCGCATCTCCCTGCGCTAAAATCTGCTATCGTGGTTTAGTAAAAAGGGAGGGGGGTATATTTGTCTATTTTTGTATAGTTGTTAATGAGGTGACAGTGCATAGAGCCATCTGCCTTGATCTCTTTGAAAACCCCCCGGAATATAAATGATAATTAACATTTTCTCTGCATACAGTGTGCTTTGTGTTTTTAAAAATTTTATTGTTGGTTGATCATTTTGACTTGGTCATTTTAAAAGTAGCTCTCAAGCCCAAAAAGGGTGGGCACTCCTGGTGTACACTATGTACTGCTCAGCATAACATACCGAATTTTCACTCTATAAGATGCATCTGACCATAAGACTCACCTACCTGAAGAAGAGGAAAAACCAAGAAAAAAAAATTCTGAAACAAATGGTGTTCGCTATACCCCCTCTGGTGGTCTAGTGGTAGGCCGGAACAGGGTACAGGGCATGTCTAATGGTAAGCACTTGTAGTGGCAGCCAGCTAGCCCCCAGCCAGCCAATCCCATGCCAGCCAGCCCCACCCCTACAGTACCTTTTTTTTTTTTTTTTTGCATCCCTTCTCCCAGCGCGCTTTCCACACTTCTGCCTCAGTTCCCCTGCTCTCTTCCAGCAGCAGCACAGCAGTGCACGAGGCAAGCGTGCACTTTTTACATGCCTGCCTGGTCCCGCTCTGCACGCCGAATGGCTGCCTTGAGTTCTCGTGGGACTTGCGAGAAATGACGGCAGCCATTCGGAGTGCAACACGGGACCAGGCAGGCATGTAAAAAGTGCACGCCTGCTTCGTGCACCGCTGTACTGCTGCCAGAAGAGAGCAGGGGAACTGTGGCAGGAGCGCGGAAAGCGCACTGGGAGCCAGGATGCAAAAAAAAAAAAGGTACAGGGTTGTTGGTTTTTGTTGTATATTTGCTCTTTAAGATGCACCCTTATTTCCACCCCCTTTTTAGGGGGTGGAAAAAGTGTGTCTTATGGAGCGAAAAATACGGTAATGCATGGATGTCATTTCTTCATCAGTCTGTTCTTTAAATATAACTTTTTTTGAAGAAAACTTTTTCAACAATTAATTTCTCTATACTTTAACTGAAGTTCTTAAGCACTTATCTTTAAAGACGTTTCGGGGGGGTATCCTGTTTGAAAATACATGAGATGGACATCTGTTTGGGACATTCTGACTTGCTGGCCTTTCAAAAGTGCCCCCCCCCCACACACAAATGTACTATATTTAGACCATTCCTTTTAGAATCAATTTTTCGTTTCTCCGTCCTTTTGTTTTTTCCCTTTTTTCGTTCTTTCCTTTTATATATTGTTGTTCTCCCCGCTCCTTATGTTCCTTTTACCTCATATTTTTCCTACACTTTCTCCACCTCCAGCCTCTTTATCAAAGAGGACCTTCTTCCTCCCCCTCCTCGTGTTTCTTCCCTCTCTACTTTTGCTTTTCCTGTAAATATTGTATTTCACTAAAACTTACCTTTTGTTTTTATTTTAAGTCTTTAATTTGTCCTGTCTATATGTCTTTGTATATTTCCCCTTTGTTTTTAATATTGTAAAACGCTTAGAATTCATGAGAGGCATTTCAACAAATTTTAATAAAACTTGGAAACTTGCCAGTTTGTTTAAGTCAATCTTGTAAGCCTTGTTGTTTTGTTTTTGTTGTATTATTTATTGGTTTTGGCTATTTATTCGTATACCCATTTTTTAATGTATAACTGCTTTGAATCTCTGATAAGGTGGTATAACAAATTTTTAATAATCTTGGAAAAACACGCCGGTCCCAAGGGCACTCTTTGGACACTATATCATTACTTCACCAAAACCTAAAGGATTGACTGCTTTTCTTGCAAGGGCATTACTCCTTGGTAAAAAAGCCATTTTGCTCAACTGGTTGTCCCCTGAACCTCCGTCATATGCCCAATGGAGATCGTTGATGATTGGGCAGAGGGTTAATAGAGTGGGCAGACTTGATGGGCTATAGCCCTTTTCTGCCATCATTTTTTATGTTTCTATGTTTCCCTGGAGCGTAGACCTGGACTCTAAGCTCGGAAGGCGCTTTTGTTCTATCTGGGAGCACTTTTGGATGGACCTTACTCCACTTGCGCGCAGTAGACTTTTAAATCTATGATTATATTTTTTTCCCTCTCTCTCACACCTGCTCTTGATTTGATGCTGTAATGTGGGTTTGTGGGGTGGGGGTGGGTGGGAGGGAGGAGGTTTGGGGCAATGGTGTGTTTTGTGCACATACTTGAGACTTTTGTTGTTCGTTTTGTATTATTTGCTGGCACTTTATTGCAAACTTTTAATAAAAATATTTAAACATAATAAACTTGGAAATGTATACATGGAGTGGAATGGAGAAGTGGCATAGTAGTTAGAGCTGCTGCTTTAGCACCCTGAGGTTACGGGTTCTGGCCCAGCGCTGCTCCCTTTGACCCTGGGCAAGTCGCCTAACTCTTCATTGTCCCAGGTACCACAGTTAGATTGTGAGTCCGCCAGGACAGATTGGGTAAATACTTAGAGTACATGAAGAAAAAAAATTGTACTCCACCCTGAACTTCTCTAGGATAGGGCAATTTATCAAATACCAATAAACATAAAGAGAGTCTGAGTACAGCCTGGGCAGGACTTGCTCTTCTTTTATATAGAATACTAAGGGCTCCTTTTACAAAGCCGCGTTAGCGGTTTAACACGTATAATAGCACGTGCTAAATTGCTAGCCGTGCTAGACGTTAACGCCAGCATCAAGCTTGCATTAGTTCTAGCCACGTAGCGTGGGTTTAGCACTCGCTAAAAAGCTGCTTGCGCTAAAACTGTTAACGCAGCTTTGTAAAAGGAGCCCTAAGTTACATGCATATCTCTGGCACTTAAGTATTTAAGTACTTGTGCCCAAATTATAGGTGCATATTCTATAAAGGAAAGTATTCTATAAATGAAAGTAAGCATCCTTTAGGTACCTAAATATATTTTCGTAGTACCTATTTAAACTATTTATAGTCCACATTATTTCAAAAATCTAAGCAGATTACAATAAAGCATTCATAAAATAGTCAGATATTATCAAAATGAAGCAAACACTTGCTGAAACAGGTATGCCTTTAGTCATTTCCTAAACGAAAACAATAATTTTATCTGCCTTAATTCCAATGGAAGCATGTTCCAAAGGCATCCTGTTATAAAACTATCCCTAACGCAGAGTCAAATTAACTGTTGCAGTATTATTGAAGGCTGCATATTTTGACTATGTGCTCATCACTCCCAGTGTGCCTGTAAAATAGATGTTAATATTTTGTTTCCAAAGTCTAAAAATGTGATAAAATAAACTTGGTCATCAGTTCTGCAAGTAGTTATTATATTATAAGTACATGTCAGATTAGCCAGTAGCAGTGGTAATATTCACTTTATCAGACTCAGCAGCCGTGCCCGTTTTCAACTCTAGGAAGTTACCACTAGCCAATAGTGAAAAGATCCCCTGTAGGTATCTAGCATTTTAATATATAGCACTGTACGTCTTCTAGTATGAGGTTATTTTTATCATACTTTTGAAAGGTTAAATGGTTCATGCTTCCTTTCTTGGTAGTGCTTATTGAATTTGTCTGGGAGATGCAAGTGTTATCATTTATTTAAAATTTGATATAGAGGCATGTCATGCCCCTGGCACTGCCTACCCATGGCTGTAGGCCGTGTCCTTTCACCGCCTACCAAGGGTGTAGGCCTAGGGTCCTAGCTAATCGGAGCTCGGACACTCAGAGCAGGTTGCAGGCTTACCAAGGGTTAAGCACGAAGCCAGTATTCTTCAGCTTGAGAGTGACCCCAGACGCACTTGGGCCGGGTATTGGAGAATCGCCCAGAGACCGCGTTTGTAGAGGGCCGAACAATAAGGAGCCATCACTCTCCGGTGTGCTGCCATCGCTGAGGAAAAGTCCTGGATGAGCAGAACCGGGCGATTCTCAAAGGTCAACTGCTTGCACTGCGGAGAATACTCTCTTTTTCGGTGTAGTTCAAGAATCTCATAATTGTCAACCGAGGCCTGCCATCACTGTCCTTCCGCTGCCAATCCGATGAGCTCGCTGAAGAGTTATGCAGGTAAAACCCTCTCCCAGCGGTCAGCTACCAGTTCTCCAGCCAAGATCACAGATCACTCTCTTTTACTTATTCAGGGACTCCTACTGCCCGCAGGTTATTTTGGCACGCACGGTTTTCTTGATCCTCCACCCTCTCGTTGAGCTGTTGGGTCGTGCGCTCCAAAACTTGTAATCAAGTAGAGAGGGAATCGGTGGTCACCTCATGCTGCACAATTTGATCTTCTAATTGCAGCACTCTGTTATTAAATGCACTCATTCCATCTTTCACTTCCTGGATGATAACTTGGAGCTCCAACATCCATGATGGCTGTCAAGTGCTTTTTAAGCTCCAAAACTGCAGCCTCGTTAAGGAGTACTGTAGGAGGCATAGCCGAATTCCCTGTAGAAGGCCCACTCTCTGCTGTCATCTTGAGTGCAATCTGACCTAAAGTGGAACGATGACTTCATGCTGCCTTATGCGGCATAACCCGCAAAATTAATATGCCAGAAGTGCTGTTCGATCTGCCTGACCTTTAGAAACAATATGGTAATCGTTATGAACAAAATCAAGCTGGAAGGTCAGAGGGAAATAGAAAATTCACAGAGCTGTTCCCGGAGCTACACCTTGGGGCGTCTTGTTCAAAATGTGCGAAGGGCAACAAGAAAGGGCTTTCTACTCTAGCCGGTCTCTCAACTTATACAACTAGCTAATTAACTAATTGGCTTCAGTCTTTCTTCAACTTTCTACCAAGTCTTTAAACTCTCAACTTTCTACCTAGCCAACAAGCAACTAAAACCTTTCCCACTAAACAGGCAGACCTCACAAATCACTCTCAACTTTCAAATTTCTACCTAACCAACAAGCTACCAAAACCTTTCCCACTAAACAGGCAGACCTCACCAATCACTCTATCCCCAAACCATTTTAACAGGCAGACATGCTATCCTCTAACACAGTGTTTTTCAACCGCTGTTCCGGGGCACACTAGTGTGCCGCGAGATGTTGCCTGGTGTGCCATACGGTCAGGGCCGCCATCAGGGCAGTACCACCAGTCCTGCATTCAGGGGCCCGGAGCTGACAGGGGGCCTGGGCTCCCCCAGGGTCCTAGGCCACAGTCTAGGGAGAGGGGCGGTCCGCCCCATGTGGACAGGAGAGAGCTGGACGGGGGACCCGCGGAGTTCAATACATCTCGAGCCGCGAGGCTCGTCTTCTGTTCCTGCCTGCCCTGCAGCTAACATATAGCTGATCGCAAGCGTTCCCCGATGTCAGCGCTGACGTCGGAGAATGCTTCCGTTCGGCTATTTGTGCGCGGCAGGGCAGGCAGGAAGCAGAAGACAAGCCTCGCGGCTTGAGCTTCGTTTTGCTGAGAAAGTTGCAAAGATGGGCTGGGAGGCAAACACGGAACACAAAAGGGGGGAGGGAGTGCGTTTTGGACACAAGGCATGAACTTGGGAGAGAGGAAGGGAGGGAAAGAGATGCTGAGGTGGGGGAGGGAATGCGTTTTTGGACACAGAAGAAATGGACTTGGGAGAGAGGAAGGGAGGGAAAGAGATGCTGAGGTGGGGGAGAGAATGCGTTTTTGGACACAGAAGAAATGGACTTGGGAGAGAGGAAGGGAGGGAAAGAGATGCTGAGGTGGGGGAGGGAATGAGTGTTTGGACACAGAAGGCATGGACTTTGGAGAGAGGAAGGGAGGGAAAGAGATGGTTGTGTACACGGGGAATAGAAGAAAGGAGAATTTTTGGTCATAGGGAGGGAGTGAGGTACAGATAGTGGCATACCAGGGTGGGGGGGCGGTCTGCCCCACCCCGGGTTTACGTCCCAAGGGGGTGCACAGCTGGCCACCCTCCAGTGTTGTCCCTAGGACGGCAAACTGCGGCTCTTTAGCCACTTGAGTGCCACCGCCGCCATCGGGAACAGGCCGGCGCCAAGTTCTCCCTGCTTTTCCCTGTGGGGCCGGCCAACTCTCGCCACTCGCGTCAATTCTGACGTCGGAGAGGACATTCTGGGCTAGCCAATCGCTGCCTGGCTGGCCTAGAACGTCCTCTCCGACGTTAGAATTGACGACGGGTGGCGAGAGTTGGTCGGCCCCGCAGGGAAGAGAAGCAGGGAGAACTTGGCGCCGGCCTGTTCCCGATGGCGGCGGTGGCACTCAAGTGAATTACTTTATATATAGTCAATATAGGCACAGAGTTAAATTTTTTTACATTTTCTAATGGTGGTGTGCCTCGTGATTTTTTTCATGAAACAAGTGTGCCTTTGCCCAAAAAAGGTTGAAAAACACTGCTCTAACATTTAATCAGACTGACCTCTCTAGTGCACTAACAAACAGGCAACTAACTATTAACTAACTACTCTATCCCTCAGACCAAGAACTAACTAACTACCTCTTGCCCTCCAACCTCAACACCTTCTGACCAACACTAACAGCCCCCATCCTAACAAATATCCTAAAAAAAAATTTTTTTTGTAAATGGCAGGTAGAACTAGAAGCAGCAAGACTTCAATCAAAACAGGCAGTTCAGTCACCGAAAGTACCCAGGGGATGGCTATGGTCTTAGTACAGATGGAAGGGGAACCAGGACGGAGGGCAGAGGTCTCTGTACAGACCGAGGCCATCCCCTCAAAGACATCTACAGTCTCCACGCAGATGGAAGTAATGGATCAGCCGGACGAATGCCTTTTGCTAGAGCTGAGGAGCCTGAGAGAAGAGGTTCAGTGCTTAAGGAGCATCCGAGATGACGAGACCTTCATCGATGGAGTCATCCAGGAGCTGTCTCAGATCACTGAACAGGAACCTGACAAGACCACCCTGGGGACACCCAAAGCACCCAGACCTGCAAACTTGAGACCAACCGTCGGAATGCAGGAAGTGGCTGGAGACGCTGACTCCTGGCAGCTAGTGACTTCCTCCACAGGAAAACGCAGAGGACCTAATTCTGTCTCTTTCTCTCACATACAGGGCAGCTCTACATCGACACCACAAATCGCCGAGGAACAGATAACAGCTTCTTCAGGAAGGTCCTGAGAACGAGGTACAAGAAGTTATTCAGCAGACGGTTCCAGTTCCAGAATCAACAGAGCAACCCACCCCTAAGAAGCGCAGAGTGATGGTCATCGGGGATTCACTGCTGAGGGGCACCGAGGGACCAATTTGCAGATCAGACCTGCAATCAAGGGAGGTCTGCTGTTTGCCAGGGGCCAGGATCCGGGATGTAACCGCTTGCCTTGACAGACTCATCAAGCCCCGAGACCACTTCCCCATGATTCTCATCCACGTCGGAACCAACGACACCGCCAGAAGCACCCCGGACAGCATACCTGAAGACTTCAGGGCGCTGGGTGAGAAGCTGAGGAGGATGGATGCGCAGGTGGTCTTCTCCTTGATCCTCCCAGTGAGGGGCAAGGGCAGTGCCAGGGAGGATCGCATCAGGAGGGCAAACAACTGGCTGCAGGGATGGTGCAAGGAGTTGAACTTCGGGTTCCTGCACCATGGAGAGGCATTGCAAGGACTACAGGGACAAGACGGGTTACACCTGACCAGAAGAGGGAAGAACGTCTTTGGACACCGTCTAGCCCGCCTACTTCACAGGGCTTTAAACTAGGTAAGTTGGGGGAGGGTACGGGCACAAACAACCTACCTGGCGAGCTAAACTGCCAATACTTTTTTGAGGCTGAGGTAAGTAGTCACCGAAATTCTGGGTATGGGTCAGGGGCGAGTATACACACTTTCGAGTCTGGGGTATGCTCACATTATAATTCTGGGTCACATTATAATACTGGGACCAGGGGGAGTACACATTGCAATTCTGGGTCTGGAGAGAGTACACATTGTAATTCTGGGTCCAGGGGGAGTACACATTGCAATTCTGGGTCTGGAGAGAGTACACATTGTAATTCCGGGTCTAAGGGCAATACACATTGTAATTCTGGGTCCAGCGGGAGTACACACATTGCAAATTGTACTAAAGGAGTTTATGTAACCCATGTGGGAACACCCCCACAGGGTACAACATTTCCGAGTCTGGGATAGGTACATACTGTAGTTCTGGGTCTGGGGAGTCCGGGACAGGTGCACGATGTAGTTCTGAGTCTAGGGAGAATACAAAACATGCAAATAATGCTAAAAGTATCCAAGTAGCTCAAACGGGAATATCCCCACTGTGACGTAACAAAAATACAACGTGGAGGGCTATGTACGTCAATGCACACAGTCTGAGAAACAAGATCCTGGAATTGGAAACATAAATAAGGAATGCCAACCTGGATGTGGTGGCGATATCCGAGACCTGGCTCACAGACTCCCACGGGTGGAACATGGTCATACCAGGTTACAACTTGCTTCGCCGGGACAGGGTGGGCAAAATGGGAGGAGGTGTAGCATTATATACTAAAGATGACATTAAGGTCACAAGAATCGCAGATGTCCAGTACACTGGGGAATCCCTTTGGGTTAATTTGGCCAGAGGGAAGGACAAATGCCTGTATCTTGACATAATTTACAGACCTCCAAGACAACAGGATGACCTAGATATGGAATTAATCCGTGATATAGAGAATATCACCTTGCGTGGGGACACAGTATTGTTAGATGACTTCAACATGCCTGATGTGGATTGAGGCACACTTTCCTCTGCTTCCGACAGCAGCAGGAGGCTATTAAACTCTATGAAGGGAGCACGTCTCAGGCAACTGGTTTTGGACCCAACAAGAGATCAGGCAATACTGGACCTGTTATTTACCAATGGAGAAAGTGTCACAGAGGTCTCGGTGGGCGACACATTGGCCCTCAGTGACCACAACATGGTATGGTTCAATCTTAGGAAAGGTTTCACTAATTCTACCACACTGACCAAGGTCCTCAAATTCAAGGACACAAACTTCCAAGACATGGGTGACTTCGTTCACCAGGCAAGCAGAAACCGATAGCGTGGAAGAAATGTGGTCGACTTTGAAAGCCACCATACAGGAAGCGACAAACCACTATGTTAAATTAATAAGTAAACGGCGAAGGAACAATAAGCCACAGTGGTTCACTGTGGAGATCTCAGACCTCATCAAGGAGAAGAAAAAAGCATTCATCTCTTACAAACAATCGGGGAAACAGGACTCTAGAGCTGACTATCTGACCAAGTCAAAAGCCATCAAAACAGCAGCTAGGGAGGCTAAATTCCAAATGGAGGAGTCTCTAGCGAAGAACATCCAGAAGGGAGATAAATCCTTCTTCAGGTATATCAGTGACAGAAGCAAAAACTCAGGCGGGATAATACGTCTTAGGAAACCAGACGGAGATTATGTGGAAAAGGACTCGGAAAAAGCCCAACTGTTAAATGAATACTTCTGCTCAGTCTTCACCCGAGAGGCGCCGGGGCACGGCCCTCAGCTACAGGCAAGGGTTGACTCAGTTGACCCATTTAGTAACTTCGAGTTCATGCCCAGCAGTGTCTACGGTGAGCTGTCAAAGCTCAAGGTTAACAAGGCAATGGGGCCTGACAACCTGCACCCTAGGTGAGTGATGTCTTGGCGGAGCCGCTGTCCGCGATCTTCAATCTCTCCCTTAGTACAGGCAGCGTCCCGTTGGACTGGAAGACGGCTAACGTCATTCCACTCCACAAGAAAGGCTCAAAGATGGAGGCAGCAAACTACAGACCAGTGAGTCTTGCATCCATAGTGAGCAAACTAATGGAAACTCTAATCAAACGCCAATTGGATACGATCCTGAATGAGGAGAATCTACGGGATCCCCATCAACATAGATTTACTAAGGGGAGATCCTGCCAATCCAACCTGATCAGCTTCTTTGACTGGGTGACGGGGAAGCTGGATGTTGGGGAGTCCCTGGAGATCGTATACCTGGACTTTAGCAAAGCATTCGATAGCGTACCACACCGCAGGTTGCTGAGTAAGATGAGTTCTATAGGATTGGGTGACACATTGACTAAATGGGTTGGGAACTGGCTTTGAGGTAGGCTTCAAAGGGTGGTGGTGAATGGCACCCCCTCCGAGATGGCGGAGGTGATCAGTGGAGTGCCCCAGGGCTCGGTCTTGGGCCCGATCCTATTCAACAACTTTATAAGAGACTTGGCAGAAGGGCTCCGAGGTAAAATAACATTATTCGCCGATGACGCCAAACTAAGCAATATAGTGGGCAAAAGCACAACGGACAAAAATTCAATGCCTGACAACATGATGCATGACCTACTCCTACTGGAGCACTGGTCTAGGACCTGGCAACTCAGCTTCAACGCCAAAAAATGCAAAGTTATGCACCTGAACAGCCAAAATCCATGCAAGACTTATACCCTTAATGGCAAGATCCTAACAAGAACGGTAGCAGAACGAGACTTAGGGGTGATCGTCAGTGAGGACATGAAGGCTGCCAAGCAAGTGGAGCATGCTTCATCCAAGGCAAGACAAATTATGGGTTGCATAAGCAGGGGTTTCATGAGCCGTAAGCCTGAAGTCATTATGCCATTGTATAGATCCATGGTGAGGCTCCACCTGGAATACTGTGTGCAATTCTGGAGGCCACATTATCGCAAGGATGTGCTGAGACTGGAGTCGGTCCAGAGAATGGCCACCCGGATGGTCTCGGGATTCAAGGATCTCCCGTACGAAGAACGGCTAGATAAATTACAGCTATACTCACTCGAGGAGCGCAGAGAGAGGGGAGACATGATCGAGATGTTCAAGTATCTCACGGGCCGTATCGAGGTGGAGGAAGATATCTTCTTTTTCAAGGGTCCCATGGCAACAAGAGGGCATCCATGGAAAATCAGGGGTGGGAAACTGTGCGGTGACACCAGGAAATTCTTTTTCACTGAGAGGGTGGTTGATCGCTGGAATAATCTTCCACTTCAGGTGATTGAGGCCAGCAGCGTGCCTGATTTTAAGGCCAAATGGGATCAACATGTGGGATCTATTCACAGAGGACAGATAAGGGAGGGTCATTATGGTGGGCAGACTGGATGGGCCGTGGCCCTTATCTGCTGTCTGTTTCTATGTTTCATGTGATCCCCTGCCTTGGGTAACTCTAAGGGTCCCTACTCTTCTCCCTAAAGCTGTGACAGATTCATGAAAAGTAGGCCTGCAAAATGCTGACCTACATGTCATCTTAAAAGTAGACGCCGTGTTAGTCCATTTTTGCTACGTTAGTTGCATGTTAGCATCTGACACAGCTTAGTAAAAGGACCTCTTAATTTGTACCTGAGGTAATGAAAGGTTAAGGGTCTTGCCCAAGACCACAAAGAGTGTCAGTGGGATTTGAGCCCTGGCTTCCAATCATTAGGCTACTTCTCCATTTCAGCATAAAAGAATGATCTAGTAATACAGTGGAAGGCTACATATGGATTGTGCTTTCCAAAGAGTTGATCTGCAGTGATCAGCAAGTTGGCGTTTTTCAACTCCCTGCGCATTTCCTAACTGTTTTCTATTATGCTACCCAGTTTGACCTGGCTTTCTTGCTTGACCAAGAATATTGATCATGGTTTTTCTTTTTCTTTTTTTGATCTTCTCAGGTCCTTTAGATCTCCTTTTACTTTCGAAAAGTAATATTTAGCAGTCAAGAAGGGACTGGCATGCCATGCTGTGTGATCACTGGCTCATTTCATTACAGAAAGAATAGGTTTCATTGTATTACAATGTGGTCATTTGTTTTGTTGGACAGAACATGAGCTCACTGTGTAATAAATTGTTTTTATATTGTACAACATTATTTTCAGTACAGAATAATCTTACCTTAGTAATCACTTATGTCATTCTTTGTACAATGGGAACTTTACAGCTTGAAGCAATCCTTTGGTTTATATATTTATTTATTCAATCAGGCAATCAAGCGCTGATGTAATTATTCCTGTAATGGCAAAAAGACAAGGCTTTCTGTGTCCTTTCCATTCTGACT
Source organism: Geotrypetes seraphini (assembly GCF_902459505.1). Lineage (NCBI taxonomy): Eukaryota > Metazoa > Chordata > Amphibia > Gymnophiona > Dermophiidae > Geotrypetes > Geotrypetes seraphini. The sequence goes on along the minus strand of NC_047090.1, from coordinate 19,768,993 downwards.
GGGGTCTATGTCTTCTGGATGCTGGAACTTTTCCACCCTTGCCCCACACTCACACAGTTTTGATGATCTTTATGGCTTGAGGGGAGATTTGAGTCTTAGTTTTCTTGTGTCTACATCATCGCTTCCCATGGCTTCCCTTGGCTTAATCATAGCCTTTTGCGATGTCGAAATAATTCAGTCCTAGCCATGTCGCTGGCAAGTCCCAGAAAAACTCGGTTACATTTTGAGCAGCATTTTTAAGAACTGGGGCTCATTCATGTGTTTATTGTAAAGGCCTTGGTACCAATTTTTGAAAGTGGAAAAAAAAGTCACGTTGTTTGAGTCTTAATTTTGAGATGTTACTGGTCAGAATATATGGAGACAACATTGGCTGTGAAAATCCTGAATTTCAAGTTGTCTTTACTTGAATTATCACATAACCAGTTTAAATGTCATCTACAAAAGGTAAATGGGAACAGCAGTTTATGCCTCATTTAAAGCTTACCTACTATTACACAGTAACATACAAAGTCTGTTCAAAAAGTTCCAGGACAGTTTGAATTGCATATCAATGGGAAGTTCTTTTGAGACACGTTAGGCGACATTAAATAACTTGAAACCTCACGAGTAACCTCCTTTTTTCCATTTGTTGATAATCTGTTTTTGTCTCCAAGCTACAGCAGTTTTTGTGAAAGGGTGTTTTTGTGATTGGCTATTTTTCATCATGTACAACCTCAATGAGCGGTGCTACAGCATGAAGCCCTGTTTTAAATTGGGTATGACCGCTACAGAAACTTATGAAATGTTGAAAGTGGCTTACAAGGAACATGTCACGAGTCATAGAAGGTGTTTTGAATGGTATTCATGCTTCAAAAGTGGTCATGAATCAGTGGAAGACAATTTGCAAACTGGAAGACCATCTATGTAAACAGATGAGGGTTCTTGTGCACACTTGTGACAGGGTGGAGTACCTGTCACTGGCCAGCTAAGGGAGTCTGAGTAGTGGAGCTTATTGAGCTTGAGAGAAGAGCTAATCTGCATAGAGCTGCAAGTGTTGCTGGGAGCTGTCCACTCACCATGAGAGGATTGTAGTGCTGAAAAGAACAGCTCCCAGCACAGAGAGCTCAGAAGGCTTGATGAGGCTTTACCGTAGGTGGGACCGGTAAAGAACAATCCAGACGAGTCCTCCATTCATGTGTGTGTGCCAGATAAGACAACTGGGCAACAGAGCAGCTAGGAGTCCTCGGTGCATAAATCAGCGAGAAGACGATTGAGGGGCTGGGAGAGCCCTCAGTGCATGTGTGTTGGATAAGATGACCGAGTGATGGAAATGCTGGGAGAGTCCAGGGACCCAGGGAAGCATTGACCAAAGGACTGAGGAGCGGTCCAGTGGAAGGACATGCTGGGATGGTGGCAACCCACAGAGGGACCAGTAATGGTCCCTCTGATGAAGATGTGGAGGGTGAATGGAGGGTCAGAAAGGACTTGAGAAGACCTGGAGAATGCGGAGTCCCGGGAGGACCCGGGGAATGACCAGGAGGGTTGGGAAGGCCCCGGTCATGGATTTTATCAGAATGTATGCCGTATGTGTGTTTAACTCTCTTGTGTTATGTTTTTACAGAGAACTAAGGTGCCAATGGGAAAGAATATGTGACGGGAATACTGCTTGGCCCGGTCACATGATGACAGTTCTAATCGGCGATTAACTGTTAGAGAATTGGCAGAGGAATGCAATAACTCTATTGGTTCATGCCACAACATTCTAACAGAGAAGTTGGGGATGTCTCGCATTATGGCAAAGTTTGTTCCACGGTTGATGACTGACAACCAGAAGAACAACCTGAAATTTTGCGCAAAAAATACGACAGTTCTTCCCCAGCCACCTTACTCTCCTGACTTGGCTTCTGCTGTAGAGAATGACACGGGGACAAAATTTTCTCCGTCTTGTCCTGGTGAGTTCTTTTCCTGTCTGTGCCCCATTACTGCAAACTCTGTCCTCATCTGCAAAAGCCTCAAAACTTTAGAATCATAAGTGTTTGAGGCTTGTGTGGTTAAGGCAGAGCTTACAGGAATGGAGCAAAACTCATGTGGATGGGAAATTGAGTTCCTGCGGGACAGGGACAAATTGTGTCATTTTCTACCCTACTGACTTTTTGTTTCCTAAACTTAAATCCACGCTGAAAGGAAAGTGATTTGCCACTATTGAAGACATAAAGCAAAATTTGAAACAGCAACTTTTGGCAATTTCCTGAAGATGCATTTAAGGATGTGTTCCCAGAAGGGGAAATGGCATTGGGAAAAGTGTAAGCATAGGGAAGAGGAGTAGCTTGAAGGGGACCCAATGGAATAAGGTATCAGATAGTTTAATAAATTTTTATAAAATCAGTCCTGGAACATTTTGAAGAGACCTCATATAGGGAGGAATTCATCAAGCAATATTAACGGCCAAATAATTTGACTTATGGCCCTAAAATTGCTTGACCAAAAATACTGTAGCGATATTTAAGTTGCCATGGGTTAAGTGTTAATGAGATTCAAAACATGCAAATACATGTTTTGCATCTTGTTACTTTGCAAATACCCTACTGCGGCTCTGGTGGAGGGGATCAGGTGCAATTCTCTAACCAATGCCTTTGACATGAACGCCAGTTAGAGTATCGAGACAGGTGGGGTTAGGCGTATGTCTGTTAGGACAGACGAGATTCTATATAGGACACCTGTGTGCGATTTTCAACCACTTCTTAGGCAGCTTATTTATTTATTTAGATTTTTATCCCGTCCTCCCAGTAGCTCAGAACGGTCTACAGTAAACATATTCATACAAGATTATACAGTAGATTTAAATGTTTGGACATACACGACTGTGCAGCAGTTTAAATATAGGGACCATACAGCAAATTAAGAGCAGTAGTTTAAATATAAGTAGTTTAAATACAAGTTTAAATACGAGTTTAAGTTATTTGAGTATAGGCTGAGAGAGGACTATATAGGAATTAGGGGGAAGATTAGAAAGGAGAAGGAAGAGTAGAGGTGGGGCTTAAGGGGAGGGGTATACAGTGAGGGTGACCTTTAGTTGAAGAGGAGGGTCTTTACCATTTTCCGGAATGTCATTAAAGAGTTCTGTAGTCTGAGTTGAGGGTGGAGTTGGTTCCAGAGATGGGGAATGTAGTGCTGTAGGAGTGTTTGCGGGCAGTTTCTGAGATGAGGGATCTTCCTGGGGGAATGCATAGGCGTGTCTCCAATTCTGAGCGGAGGGTGCGGGTGGGGATGTAGATGGGTAGCCTGGATTTTATGTAGGAGGGGGTGGTAGCATAAATTCTTTTATGCGCTATTGCCAGGGCCTTGAATGCACAGCGCTGGCTAATTGGGAGCCAGTGTTCAGCGCGGAGTGCTGGGGAGATGGGATCATGGTAGTTGAGGCTGTGTAGGAGGCAGATAGCTGCATTTTGGACCCGTTGGAGATGATTGAGATTTTTTTTGGTTAGTCCATTAAATAGGGAGTTGCAGTAATCCATTCTGGAGAGGACATATGTGTAGAGGAGTTGGGCCAGGTCAGGTGTGGAGATGTAGGGTTTGATTCTTCTCAGTTGGTGGAGGTAGTAGAAGGAGGTAGAGACTACTTGGGATATGTGGGCAGCTATTGAGACCGACGTCCTATACAGAATCTGCTCCTCTGTGCAGGTCTCACTTCTACATTTTTAAAAAATGTCCTTACTGGGTCAGACTAACAATCCATCTAGTCCAGTAGCCCATCTTCACTGTGCCCAATCCAGGTCACTAGTACCTGGCAAAATCCCAAAATGTAGCAACATTCTATTCTACCGATCCAGGGCAAGCAGTGGCTTCCCCCATGTCTGTCTCAATAACAGACTTTTCCTCCAGTAGACTGATAAATCCTTTCTTAAAACCAACTATGTTAATCAGCAGGAGGGATGGCCACTCCCTCCTGCCACTGGATGCCCCCGAACCACCCTCCAAACTGGCGGGCCTTTCCTGGTACATCCTTAGGCCTTAGACATCTGAGCCAATCAGGGCTTTGGTGGGGGGGGGAGGTTGGTTCATTGCGGCAGGAGGGACTTGGCATCCATCTTACTGTCATCTATTTTTGAGGTACGTGAAGGTTCAACAGGTGGGGTGGTTCAGGAAGCCGGGGGGGGGCATCAAGTGGCAGGAGGGAGTGGACATCCCTCCTGCCAATTTTGGGGGGAGGGTTCAGTTCGGGAGGGGGGTCCTTACGGGGGAGGAGGGTCAGTGCAGGGAGGTTCTTGGTGGCATGAGGGTGTGGGAATCCCTCCTACTGATTTTTTGATACTGGGGTCGTTTGTTGGGGGGGGGACCATCATTGGAGGGAGGGCTTTTTTATTTTTATTTTTTATGGTACAGAGATTGTACATGTGCAACACATACACATCTGTGCCATTTAAAAGAAAAGAAAAAAGCCCCAACAGCTGAGTGGCAGGAGGCTGCTTTGGGGCTTCCCAAAACTGGTTCTGCACATGTGTCAAAGTCATTCTCACATTGACTGATCGGACTGGATTACAGCGAGCCTCCGTGCAAATTATTTGCATGCAGATTTGTTGGGACATCAATTGCTGTTCCAGAGTCAGCCAAAAAATTGGCATGTTTTGTGCATCTTGCCCTATGTCTGCTACTCTAGCTTCAAGGGAATGTATTCATTCTCTGAGAGATGAACTTTTTACAGCGAGCACACACATATAACTTCTTTTTAACTGGGCAAAAGACTATTTGACTATTGCCTTGCATCTTATTATTGTGATTGATTAAACCCTATTAAGCTACTAGACTAGTAAGAAATGAGTTAGAGGTAGGTGGGTGGGAGTGGAGATGCGGGTGGGAATGAAGACTAAGCCAGACTCTTCTCTGCCTGTTGGAATATCTCTAGTAGAAAGTTCAAGTTTAAAAAACTGTAAAACTATAAAAAGCTTTTATTCTATGGAGACTACCTAAGTAAAATTTGCTCTTTTAAGATCTAAACTATCTATATAAAGGAACCTACAATTTAGCTTTTAACTTTTCAAAATCTCAGAGCAAAATAATGTATACTTTGCTAAATTTATTATACCACCTTTCATTCATTATATCATGGTAGTTTAAGCAGACAATCAGACATGGACATTAAAAACATTATACATCCAAGAGATGCAAAAGGTAAAGGTAATGTATAGCGCAACAATTTTAAACCTAAGGGCAATTATATTAGACTAATAAGGAGGGTATTTATTAAATGGGAATGGTCGAGTCCCTTGTTGCGGTCAGCCTAATTAGAAAAACTGATCGAACCATTAGGTCTTAAGACCTCTTTAAGTTTCCTATATGAGACTCTTGTCTTAGTTCTGTTGGGAGTGAGTTCCACAAAGAAGGTGCTATACAGCAAAATGCTTTATGACATGATCTATCTAGCCATATTGACTTATGTCATGAAACAGTTAAGTAATTTGCTCATGATGAATATAAGGTAGAAATTGGTTGATAGGTTAGTAGTATTTAATTTAAATAAATTGGAATTCCTATATAGCTAGTTCTGTGAGCAAAAATAAAGATCTTTTAAACTTAATTGTAGCTAACACTGGTAACTAGTGATGTTCTTTCAACAATGGTGTTATATGATCTAATAGTTTGGCATTTATATAACAGTATCAACTGCTATATAATGCCAAACTGCCTTTTGATCTGATATAACGGGAAGATCAACTACGTTTTGATCTGATATAGAAGGCATCCCATTAGTAAAGGAAACACTGGCATCATGTAAAGGCCAGTTGGCAGCTGGCCTTGCCAACCTCATACCGTATGATGCAATTGAGGAGTGCAATACCATGATCACTAAGGTGCTTAAAATAGGCCCAAAGAGGGAGAAGGAGAGGTAGGTCTGGGATGGAGGAACGGAGGCTGTGTGTGTTGTGGGTTCAGTTTCAGCTGAAAATGCTAGGGCATTTTTGGCCAAAACCTGAATCTGGATTTTGGGCTGGCTTTGATCAGCTTCTAATATCAACTTTATGATTCTACCTCCTCTCCCATATAGCTATGTAGCACCTACAGCCGAAGCATATACTTTGAATGTGATCTGTTATGCACATACTTAATTCTTATCTCTTCCTTCACATTTTGGGGCATAGACCAAGTCTGTCTGGCACCAGTTTTACCATTTACAGGACCCAAGCTGTAGAAGTCTGCTTGGCATTGGTCTTACTTGCCAATCTCTGAAGCTGCTGTCAAAGCTTGCTCTAACTATGTTATTACGTTGGTGACTTCTTCAGCTTTCTTCTAACTCTGCAGGTTAATTCAATGTCTCTTCACAGGTCAATGGAGGTAAAGTTAAAAAGCCAGGAAAACGAGGCCGTAAACCTGCCAAAATTGATTTAAAGGCAAAACTTGAAAGAAGTCGTCAGAGTGCCAGAGAATGCAGGGCAAGAAAGAAACTGAGATACCAGTATTTGGAAGAGCTGGTATCTAGCAGAGAGAGAGCAATCTGTGCTCTGAGAGAAGAACTGGAGATGGTAAGATGCTCTGTCCTTTTCGGTAACTGCTACCCTTTATTTCATTAGACTCAGGCTTTCGACTCCTATGTGGACAGGGATACTAACCTACAGGTAGAAGTTGGAGTGCACGTGGACTATATTTTTCATGTGGACTATAGTAGTCTGTGGCCTTTTGCTGAAAGTATTACTAAAGCAATTGTGTTATTGAGGGAGGAGAGTGGGATCTAACTAAAGAAAATTCCCTGGTTGCCTTAAACCAGTGGTCTCAAACACGCGGCCCGCCAGGTACTATTTTGAGGCCCTCGGCATGTTTATTATAGTCACAAAAGTAAAATAAAAAACAGTTTCTTGATCATATGTCTCTTTAGCTATAAATGACAATATTATTATTAAGACTTAGCCAAAAGGAAAGATTTATAAACTATAAAGAGTTTTACCTCATGCAAATCGTCATTTCTTTAATAAGACATGAACTATTTTTTCTGAGGCCCTCCAAATACCTACAAATCCAAAATGTGGCCCTGCAAAGGGTTTGAGTTTGAGACCACTGCCTTAAACGATAGTACAGAATGCATCCACTTGAGGCTCTTTCCTCCAGTGACTTTAAGCTGGTTAGGGGCTCCAATGTGACTAGAAGTTCAGGTAGAGAGGATGATAAAGCAAAAACAAAATAAATAAATAAACTAATGCATTTAAAGAAGTAAGAAATGGTACAGAAGAGACTTGGCTTTTATTAATATGATCATATGATCATTGTGTATGTTGTAATCTTTTGTGTTTTTGTATTGTCTAGTCTATTTTGGGTCCTGGGTTCAGGCCTCAGAGGCGGTGGGAAGTAAGAGGAGACAAGAGCAAGATGATGCACGAAATTAGATTTTATAGGAATAGGCTTTTACAAATATAGAGTATAAATTAGATTTAAAGCTGCTTCTATGTGTTTGTCAGACAGGGGCCCCCCCCACCTCCACAATGGCTTTCACTGAACGCTCTACCACCGCTATTCCACCATTGTGGAGGTGGGGGGGCCCCTGTCTGAGGCTTTTTCCTCCGTTAAAAAGGGTCTTTTTGCATTTCATCATTGTGGTGAGGTCTCACCATGGTTCTGTAGAGCGGCATTATGACTTCAGGTTTGCGGCTGATGAAGCCTCTATTGATACATAACAACATTTGCCTTGCCTTGGATGAGGCCTGCTCCACTTGTTTGGCAGCCTTCATGTCTTGACGATTACTCCCAAGTCCCGTTCTTCTGAAGTCCTAACTAGTGTTTCTCCATTCAAGGTGTAAGTTTTGCATGGATTTCCGCAGCCGAGATGCATGACCTTACATTTCTTAGCGTTGAAGCCCAGCTGCCATGTCGAGGACCAGTTTTCCAACGTGATCAGATCCTGCGTCATACTATCCTTAAGATTGCTTTCACTTACTATATTACACAGTTTGGCGTCGTCGGCGAACAGTGTTACTTTACCCTGAAGCCCTCAGGTCAAGTCCCTTATGAATATGTTGAAAAGGGATGGTCCCAGGACTGAGCCCTGCGGTACTCTGCTACTCACCTCCGATGTCTCAGAGAGGGTGCCGTTGACCACCACCCTCTGAAGTCTTCCACTCAGCCAATCACTGACCCATGCAGTTAGCTTCTCGCCTAAACCCATCGATTTCATCTTGTTTAATAGTCTGCGGTGTGGGACACTGTCAAACGCTTTGCTGAAATCCAAGTATACTATGTCCAGAGACTCTTCCAGGTTTAGCTTTCCCGTCACCCAATCAAAGAAGCTGATAAGATTGGATTGGCATGACCTACCCCTAGTGAATCCATGTTGACGGGGATCCCTTAGGTCTCCCTCATCCAAAATCGTGTCTAATTTACCTTTAAGTAGAGTTTCCATGAGTTTACACACTATTGATGTGAGACTCACTGGTCGGTAATTCGCAGTCTCTGCTCTGCATCCCTTTTTGTGCAGAGGAACGACGTTAGCTGTTTTCCAGTCCAGGGGGACTCTCCCCGTACTTAGGGAGAGATTGAAGAGCATGGCTAACGGTTTCGCTAGAACATCGCATAGCTCTCTGAGCACTCGTGGATGCAAATTGTCCGGTCCCATGGCTTTGTTCACCTTGAGTCTTGACAGTTCTCTGTAAACATCAGCAGTTGTGAACTCAAAATTCTGAAATGGATCTTCCATGCTTTGCTTTGTTTCCAGCCATGGCCCGTGCCCTGGTGCCTCGCAGGTAAAGAGAGAGCAGAAGTAATCATTCAGCAGTTTAGCTTTATCGGAATCTGTGTCCACATAATTCCCGTCTGGCGTTCTAAGGCGTACTATCCCATTTGTGTTCTTCTTCCTGTCGCTAATGTACCTGAAGAAGGATTTGTCCCCTTTCTTAATGTTTTTCGCTAGAGTTTCTTCCATTCGAAGTTTGGCCTCCTTGACTGCTGTTTTGACCGCTGCAAACTTTGTCTTGTATTCAATGTTTGCTTCTTTCTCCCCGGTGCGTTTGTATGAGAGAAATGCTCTTTTCTTCTCCTTGACGCGGTATGAGACCTCATCAGTGAACCATTTGGGTCTCTTGTTTCTTTGTTGTTTATTTACCGATTTAATGTAGCGGATAGTTGCCTCCTGAAGGGTCGATTTCAAGGTTGACCACATAGCTTCTACATTATCGATTACTTCTTGAACCTGTAGTGTCTGATGAACGAAATCTCCCATGCGTGCGAAGTCAGTGCCCCGGAAATTGAGTACCCTAGTTCTTGTTTGAGATCTAGGGAAGCCTTTCCTAAGGTTAAACCATACCATGTTATGGTCACTGGTGGCTAGCGTTTCTCCCACTGAGACCTCCGAGATGCTTTCCCCGTTCGTAAGTACCAGGTCCAGGATGGCCTGGGCCCTAGTAGGCTCTAGCACCATTTGTTTGAGCTGTACTCCCTTCATGGACGCTAATATCCTCCTGCTATCACAAGTTGTCGCTGAGAGTGTGTTCCAGTCTACATCAGGCATATTGAAGTCTCCTAATAGAACAACATCCCCCCGCATGGTGATATTCTCAATGTCTTCGATTAATTCTGCATCTTTGTCCTCCGATTGTCTAGGAGGTCTGTATACCACACCGAGGTACAGGCATTTTTCTCCGCCTCTGGCCAGGTTTACCCAGATGGATTCCCCAGTATACTTGACATCCGTGATCCTGGTTGTCTTGATGTGCTCTTTGATGTAAAGTGCTACCCCTCCTCCTAACTTACCCTCTCTGTCTTGGCGAAGCAGGTTGTATCTGTTTTATACTGATCGCATTGTGACATCAGATAATGATATAGACATCAGATAATGATATAGACATCAATGCACTCTTTCAGTCAGATGATGAATAGGTAAATTACAAACGTTAAAGTAATACCTTAGATCAGGGGTGCCCAATACGTCGATCGCGATCGACCAGTAGCTCAGGAAGGCAACGTGAGTCAATCACGGAGCCCATCCCGGGCTCCGTGATAGACTCGTGTTGCCATCCTGATCTACGGGCCGATCAGCCTTCCTCTCCAGTGTTCTCCCTAGGGCCTTTTAGCTGGGCGGTTCGCCCAGCTGTCATCTGCCGCTGCTGAACATTAAAAAAAACCCAAAAAACCGGCTTGGAGATTTCAGCCCGTAGCGAACTTATGCTCTGGGCTCTAACATGTGCATGCCGGCTTCTCTTCTCTTCCCTCCGAAACCGGAAGTTATGTCCGGGGGGGGGGGGGGAGAAGGGAAGCCGGCATGCACATGTTGAGAGCCCTGAAGCAAGCGTTCACTACGGGCTAATGCGGGAGACAGGTTAGTGAAGCATTTGTTCTTCTTCCTGCCGGGTCCTGCCTACTTTCTATTTCCGCGAAGGCAAGACCTGGCAGCATTTCACGATCTTGGGCTGATCAGCCTTCCTCTTCCCGACGGCAGAATTGACGTCGGGGAGAGGAATGCTGGTTGGCCGAAGCAGGGAGAGCTTGGGGCCTGTTATTGGTGGCGTTTGGGTCCTGGTCCCCGATGGCAATGGCAGTGGCAGTGGCTTGGGGGAGGGCAGGGAGAAAGAAAGAAAAAGGGCAGGCAGGGAGACAGAAGGAAAGAAGAGAAACAGAAAAAAAAAGAAAGGGAGGCAGAGAGAAAGAAAGGGCAGGGAAGAGGAAGGAAAAGTTGGGGGAAGGAATGAGGTCTGGAGGAGAGGAAGCCTACAGGCTAAAAGAAGGGAAGAAAGATTGTATGCACAGTCAGAAGAAGAAAGTGCAACCAGAGACTCATGAAATCACCAGACAAGGTAGGAAAAATGATTTTATTTTAAATTTAGTGATCAAAATGTGTCTGAATTTATATCTGCTGTCTATATTTTATACTAAGGTCCCCTTTTACTAAACCGAAATAGAGGTTTTTAACGCAGGGAGCCTATGTCGAGAGCAGCGCTGGGCATTCAGCGCAGCTCCCTGCGCTAAAAACTGCTATCGTGGTTTAGTAAAAAGGGAGGGGGTATATTTGTCTATTTTTGTATGGTTGTTACTTAGGTGATAGCTCATAGAGTCATCTTCTTTGACCTCTTTGAAAAACCCTGGAATAGGAATGATAATTAACATTTTCTATGCATACAGTGTGCTTTGTGTTTTTTTTTAATTTTATTGTTGGTAGATCATTTTGACTTGGTCATTTAAAAAGTAGCTCGCAAGCCCAAAAAGTGTGGGCACCCCTGCCGTAGATAATTCAACACCTTCTGACTGAGCCCAGTTATCATGGTGTGTATACCTATGTATAATATGCACCCAGAGTTTGACATTTCTTTGGATAGAAAACAAGTGCGCATTATACATGAGATAACACAGTAATCGTTTTCAGTATTGATTGGTATGATTACAGCCCTTTGAAAATAGATTCCTCACTGCTTGTTGCTGGAGTATCTGCTATACTTTGAAAGAGTGAAAGGTTAACCTTGTTTTGCTATATCCTGCTGTCAAGGCTAGTATTAAGACAGCAGAAACCTGAGTGGATCCTCTTTACTCATGAGCTTAGGTCTTATTGTGTTATAACACGTAATCCTGTGCTATCTCCTGTACCTTTCTTACATCCAGCCTTCCCATCTTCACTCTGAATCCTCCAATCCTCTTCTACAGCTGCCGCTGCCCCACCCCAGATCTTTTACTTTTTCCCCTTCTCTCTTACCCCATTCTTCCTTCTGATTTCCAGCCCTTGAACCACCCTCAGCCCCATCCTGGGCCTTGTAGATGTCTTCAACTAGTAGCAACAGTAAAGTCTAGAAAAATAGGAAACCTTTGACCTAACATGTGCTTGCAGCCTTTGCAACAGTACCATCACTTGCAGAAGTTTTATAAATGGGGGGAAGGTGGGTGGGAATACTGCAGGATCTGTAGTTGAACAACAACTAATAGGCATGTGTTGACTTATTTTTTCTTGATATTGTCACCACTGCTGCCTGAATATATTTGTTGGGCTATGTTTCAGCTCCAGCTTGCCAGGACCCCTTGTGGTATAGGGACTCTGGGAAATTGCAGGAACAGACTGACACTATGGCACCAGGCCAAACAGATTTTGGGCTCATGCTCCTCTCCTCCTCCCCCACGAGCTTCTCAATTTATTGACTTCTCTCCCCACCCCTCTTCCCCAGATCACATCTTCTGAAGCAACTTGTGGTATATTACAGGGACTAGTTCTGGGTGTGGTGGCAGCAGCAGATTGTACAAGACCACAGGTTGCTTACAGGTCCTACCTCCTCATGGAGCTCAGAAGCAGAAGTGGCTACAATATAGCCTATGAGCACACATTCATTTAGTCCTGGTACTCACAACCTCCTGCTATAATTGGGACCAACCTCTGAGGTCAGCTTTAAAGAGATGATCTGGGGGGGCTAAGGAGGGAGTGTAAATTAAAAAGGTGGGGAGAGGGATTAGATCAGGGATCTCAAAGTCCCTCTTTGAGGGCCGCAATCCAGTCGGGTTTGCAGGATTTCCCCAATGAATATGCATTGAAAGCAGTGCATGCACATAGATCTCATACATATTCATTGAGGAAATCCAGAAAACCCGACTGGATTGCGGCCCTCAAGGAAGGTCTTTGAGACCCCTGGATTAGATGCAGTGAAGGAAGATATTGATTCAAGGAGCATGAGCAGGTCTTGGAGCCATGTTGAGAGAGTAATCATGTCTACTGGCAATTATACAATATAACTGATTTTAAAGTGGCTTCCCTTAATAAAAATCGCTGCTTGGTAACTAGAACCTGGCCTCATGTTTCTCATATCGGTCAGAAACAACATTTTTAGATTGGAAACTGGACTCTAGGCCCTAGGCTTGTGTCTAGTTTCCCTATACCTTAATTCTGTCTTGGCCAATTTTTGTGTTTGTTCCCTCTAATGCTGGTCCTCGTTATGATCATCTGGCAGCATCCAAGCTTAGTCTTCCAGTCAGCCCAGTTCACCTTAAAGCCTTCTACATAATGGGAGTGATTATAACATGGTTGTAACTGCTAGCCTGGCTGGCTGGTTTTGTTGTGGTTTTAAATACCGTGTTCTATCTTTTAGTACAAACAGTGGTGCATGGCAATGGACCAAGGCAAAATTCCCTCAGAAATCCGAGCCCTTCTAACAGGAGAGGAGCAGAGCAAAGCGCAACAGAATTCAAACAAGCAAGCCAAAGGAGTAAAAATAGAAGCCAATGGGAAAAATGCCTGTAAGTATAATGCTAGGAATGCCCCTGCTCTTCTGTGAAGCAGGGTAAACGTAAGCCAGAAACACCTGATTAAAAAAATAATTGAAAGGGCGGTATATCAAATGCCATCAAACAAGGCGTGCTGGTATTAGGTTGGTTGAATTTGGTATATAGAAAAATAGCAGAACAAGAAAGAGGAGGGTCTGTTTGTTTTATTACATTCTTGATCAAAAATAACAGAGATAGTCAACTCTGCACAAACAGCAAGTCCAGAAACAAAAGCAGAGTAAGTCACATCTTCAAATGAACCACACTTTATTAATATCCAATGGTGTAATACATGTAGAAATGCATTGTATGACTCAGCACGGCCGTGATTCAGCTAAAAAGCCTGCATCAGGAGTCCTAGTGAATGACAAACCAGATAAATAAACAGTATTCCTAAAAAGTAATATCTGCTACATGGCAGAGGATAAATTGTCCTTAATGTCTGCTTTTCTTTTTGTGTGTGTTTAAAGAACTTGATTTGCTTGTGTCATTTGTTTGAAGAGAACGGGGACTTGTATACTGCCTTTTTTTGGCTTTGGCATTTCAAAGCTGACATTTAAAGTGGTGGGCACTGGAGGATTAAGTGACTTGCCCAGGGTCACAAGGAGCAGCACCGGAATTTGATCTCACAACCTCTGGGTACAGAGGCAGCAGGTCAACCAGTGAGCCACAGCAAAAAAAAACAAAAAACTCTTACTTCAGTGTTTCAGTCCTGTGACAAACCCAGCGCCTGCGCAGGTTTTGCCCCTAGAGCTAACAGTAGGATCCTTTGCAGAAGAGCTGACTAGGTTAGCTCTATTGAGCAGATTGAGACTGACCTCCCTTGCCCATGCTGTAAGAGCAGGAGTAAAGATGTCCAGGTTGACTATGAGCAGGCAGACAGGCAGTATCCTAATCCTGCCAGTAAACCAGCAAAGGCAGCTAAAGCTAAGGTGCCTATGCCTTTAAGAGTAAGGCAGAACAAACAAGGAAAGCTGGAGCTTACACAGCCTGCTGCTGAACCAAAACCCATCCCCCTCTACAGGCTGAAGGAGAGTGGCTTTGGTCCGATTAAAGGCAGGCAGAAGGAAGCTGTAAGGGGAGTGGAGAGTGACGTGCTCAAGCAGGCTAAGGAAAGGCAGGAGCCTTGGCCAGACTGGTTAGATTCTGGAGTCTCAGACTGGCCCATGGAAGAGGTGGAAGGAAGTTTTCCCACCTCAGACCTTTATGCTCCAGAGAGTTGTGAGAGCATGGAGTTCCTGGAGGATTGAAACAGCACAGAAAACATGTCAGAGCAAATGGAGACCAACTAAATCAATGAGTGTTTGTAGAGCAGCTGTTTTTTTCTCCTTAGGCATAGTGTGTCTATATGTTTTCCAGTAATTTTGAGTTTTGCATTTTTGCCAGAGTTTGCCTAACCTGTATTTATAAAGACTGCCAATTTCATGCACTGCTTAGGCAGAAGAAAATGTTTAGAAGCAGTGTTTGAATGCCTGCCAGTATACACTGTTTGCGCTGTTGCTGCTAGTAATTACAGAGCTCCATTCAGCTAAGCTGCTTACTGATCAAGTTTCAAGTTTTATTAAAATTTCGATGTATCGCAATATCATTAATTCAAAGCGATTTACAATTAAAACAGGGTCTTAATTGTTAACTAAAACCAACACAGACGGACATGACGTACCAATACATAAGGGAAGTAGGGAGAACTACAATAAGCATAGTAAAAGATACATAAAAGGAAAATACAAATGGAGGGTAAGAAATTTTAAAAGTATTGATAAAAATATAATAGAAAATTAAGAACTCTTTTTTTTTAAAAACTTTTAATTCAATTCCTCAGAGACTAAAACAGAGGATGAGTCAGTTTAAGTAACAAATGGGATCAATAGAGACTCCGATAATTAGGTCTTAAAAGCATCCTTGTACAACCAGCATTTTAACAATCCTTTAAATTTACTCAGTGATTTTTCTTCCTTAATAAATGATGGTAAGGAATTCCATATTCTGGGTGCTGTAACTGCAAAGATCATATCTTGTCTTGTATTTATTATACTAAGCAACCTGGAAGCATTATACGAAGCCTGGCTGTTTCAGAGTACCTCTCAGGGCTCAGAGAATAACAAAAGCTCTCTACTCCTAAAATATACATTTCTTGTATGCATTGTATTTTGATGATTTGCTTGTGAGAAAAACGGACAAAAAGAAGAAGGTTTTTTTTTTTTTTTTTTTTTGGGGGGGGGTTTCTTCTTCCTGGAAGGAACTTTAATTTAAGTGCTGGACAAGAGCTTTTATTAATAATAATAATAATAATAACTTTATTTTTCTATACCGCCATAGTCAAACTGACTTCTTATTGTTCAGTAAAGATAAGTTTTGCTTTTCAAAGTTTTCTTTTTGCTATGATATACTGCAGTTAGGACTTAGGGCTTTGCCGTCATGCAAAGAACTGAAAACTTGCTATCATTTACTGCAGTGTTTGACTGGAGCTGGTTTAAAAGCCCATGCCCATCGTTTGTGCTGTTTTCCAAATATATATATATATTATTTTTCCTCTGTTTTGAAGAACTGTTTGAATCCTGAATGCCATAGGATTTTCTTTATGGCTTGTGTTAATGCAGTTGGACTAAGACCATATTATGTTCACTCATTTGACTGCTGATTCAAAGTTAAAGCCATTCATGACTGAGCTTGAGTTTGTGAAAGGTGAAAGAAGCATGTACTTACCTGTATTCCCACACCCCAGACAGGCACCTAGGGTCTGTTGTAAGCCCTGAAGATACCCCTGGTAGTAGGGGACACACCAGGTCAGAGAATATTGTCACTTTTCAACACCGCTCTGAGGGGTGTTTGTGACAGTCAATAAATACACAGCCCTTGAAGATCTGGCATACTCTGCTATTATTACATTCTTGATGCACTGCCTTTCTGCAGTACAACCAAAATACCAGTGTCCGAAGATCTAAAGGCGAAAAAACAGTGTGACAAGGCAGTGGCTGCTGCCAGAAGGATTCTGGGCTGTATAAAGAGAGGCGTAGTCAGTAGAAGGAAGAAGGTGTTGATGCCCCTGTACAGGTCATTGGTGAGGCCCCACTTGGAGTATTGTGTTCAGTTTTGGAGACCGTATCTGGCGAAGGATGTAAGAAGACTTGAAGCGGTCCAGAGGAGGGCGACGAAAATGATAGGAGGCTTGCGCCAGAAGACGTATGAGGAGAGACTGGAAGCCCTGAATATGTATACCCTAGAGGAAAGGAGAGACAGGGGAGATATGATTCAGATGTTCAAATACTTAAAGGGTATTAACGTAGAACAAAATCTTTTCCAGAGAAAGGAAAATGGTAAAACCAGAGGACATAATTTGAGGTTGAGGGGTGGTAGATTCAGGGGCAATGTTAGGAAATTCTACTTTACGGAGAGGGTGGTGGATGCCTGGAATGCGCTCCCGAGAGAGGTGGTGGAGAGTAAAACTGTGACTGAGTTCAAAGAAGCGTGGGATGAACACAGAAGATTTAGAATCAGAAAATAATATTAAAGATTGAACTAGGCCAGTTACTGGGCAGACTTGTACGGTCTGTGTCTGTGTATGGCCATTTGGTGGGGGATGGGCAGGGGAGGGCTTCAGTGGCTGGGAGGGTGTAGATGGGCTGGAGTAAGTCTTAACAGAGATTTCGGCAGTTGGAACCCAAGCACAATACCGGGTAAAGCTTTGGATTCTCGCCCAGAAATAGCTAAGAAGAAAAAAAAAAATAATAATAATTTAAATTGAATCAGGTTGGGCAGACTGGATGGACCATTCGGGTCTTTATCTGCCGTCATCTACTATGTTACTATGTTACTATGTAGTACTTTCTCTGTGCCTGATGTACTCACAATTTATTTTTGTTGTTGTTGTACCTGGGACAATAAAGAGTTAAATAACTTGCCCAGGATCACAAGGAGCTGTAGTGTTCCCCTTTATTGAAGACAGGACTTTGTTTATTATAGTCCCAAATATAAAAAAAAGATTTTGGATTTCAACTGTAAAAATATGGGGCAGTTTTTAAAACTATACAGGCAGATTCAAAGTCTGCAGGAAAAAAATATGTGTATCCATTCTACAACTGATCTTCTAACTTGTGTTTTCATGGTAATCTACACACATTTCCTCCCTCCGACCTAACTGTATCTGAGGCTGCCTACTTCTATGGGTAAAAATACACGTTAATCCCCGTTTGTACTTTAACTCGTATATAGGGTATTTAGGCAGCACAGTTACCTGGGTAAATTGCTCTCATATAGGTGGTGATTAAAAATCACACAGAATGGGTCAGCACTCCAGTGGAAGTTTGAAGGGAGTGGGGACTTGTATTCTATCTTTTTGTGACTTTGGCATTTCAAAGGTTACAATCAAAGTGGTGGGCACTGGAGGATTAAGTGGCTTGCCCAGGGTCACAAAGAGCAGCACTGGGATTTGATCTCACAACCTCCGGCTGCAGAGGCTGCAGCTCTACCAGTGAGCCACACCTTCCCCTGCAAAAAAAAGACACAAAAACAAAAAACCCTCTTACTTCAGTGTTTCAGTCTATAAATAGGCATTTGAACAGAGATCCCATTTATAGACCGAAGGTTTGCTAAATTGATGTGTCTTGTTTTGCTGATATAAGAACATAAGAAGCGCCATCTCCGGATCAGACCTTCGGTCCATCAAGTCCGGCGATCCGCACACGCGGAGGCCCTGCTAGGTATACACCTGGCTTATTTTATAGCCAACCATATCTTTATATGCCTCTCTCAAGGAGATATGCATCTAGTTTGCTTTTGAAGCCTAGGACTGTCGATTCCGCAATAATCTCCCCTGGGAGAGTATTCCAGATGTCAACCACTCTCTGTGTGAAGCAGAACTTCCTGATATTAGTCCTGAACTTGCCCCCCCTTAGCTTCATTTCATGTCCTCTTGTCCATGTCAAATTGGACAATGTAAATAATCTTCTCTGCTCTATTTTGTCGATTCCTTTCAGTATTTTGAAGGTCTCGATCATATCCCCATGCAGTCTCCTTTTCTCAAGGGAGAACGATCCCAGTGTTTTAAGTCGATCCTCATATTCCAGTTTCTCCATACCCTTCACTAGTTTAGTTGCTCGTCTCTGCACCCTCTCCAGCAGTTTTATATCCTTCTTTAGGTAGGGAGACCAATGTTGGACGCAGTATTCCAAGTGGGGTCTGACCATTGCCCTATAAAGCGGCATTATAACTTTCTCCGATCTACTCGAGATTCCTTTCTTTATCATGCCCAACATTCTATTTGCCTTATTTGCTGTTGGTATGTGAACCCCTTTTTTTCCCTTCCTTTAGCTTTAGAGATTATCTGTTTGTGGATAATTTTAAGATCATTATTAGCAGGATACTGGCCCCAGTATTTGATTACTGTAATGTCTTGGATCTTGATTTGCCATGTGTTGTTCAGGCTTTGCAAGTTTCCCAGAATGCTGCCGCAAGTATTGTTGTGCGGGCTTCAAAATTTGATCATGTCACCCCAATTTTATGCGATTTGCACTGGCTGCCCATTAGTGCACATGTTGAATTTAAGGTTTTATATTTGATTTTTTTTTTTTTTAAGCTTTTGAAAGATGACTGTCCTCTAATACTTTGCTCTTTGTTGCATTTTTATCAGCCAACACGAATGTTACAGTCCATGGATAAGATGTGTCTGGATGTTCCATCTTTGAGTGTGGTGAGACTCTCAGGGCATCGTAAAACTATGCTGACGATACAAGGGCCGTTGTATTGGAATGCATTGCCCTTAGACAAGGCAAACTGGGTATTTTGCAGTTTAGGAAGATGGTGAAAACCAGGTTATTTGAACGAGTGTTTTTCTTTATAATCAAGATTTTTGTTAGTTTTTATTTTTGTAATTTTTATTTTGAGCATGATTGCCTTAAATTTTATAGTGAATAGTTTTAACAACTTTATTTTTATGATTATATCAGTTCTTCTTTTATCTTAAAGTTAAATATCATTAGAGATTCTCAGCTGTATATGTATTTGTATATTATTTTATTATGTATGTTGTATTGTTACCCGCTTAGAATTGTCGAATATGCGGGTTATACATTTTAAAACATAAATAAAATACTTCTTTTTATTGAACCAAGAAACACAACCAGTTTGCTTCAGTGTCAACCGCAAAAACTGTACAATCGTTGTCATCATTTCACCATTTGGTCTACACTAGATATAGTCTTATACATACATTGCTGACTATGGTGCTACTCATTTCTCTTACTAGTAGAGTTCTTTTTGGGAATGGAGGAGTAGCCTTGTTGTGGTTAGTGTAGTGGGCTGAGATCTTGGGAAACTGGACTCTGTTCCCACTGCAGTTGCTTGTGATCCTGGGCAAGTCACTTCACCCTCCATTGCCCCAGGTACAAAAGCTTAAGATTGTGAGTAGAGAATGACACGGTGGCGGTTTACCCGCGGCCACCGCATTTTAGCCGCGGGTCACCGCCGAAAACGGGGAAGAAAACTAGCAGTCGCTGCGGCGACGGGGACAAGGCCATTCACCGCCCGCGGGGCGGTGAATGGGTCTTGTCCCCACAGTGAGGCATGAAGGATCGCGCGGTCCCCGCAGCTCACACCCGCCTGCCCAATCGATTCTAGTGTTTAGCCAGCTCTCTCCCTTCTCCTCACCTTAGTTTGTAGATTTTCTTTTTCGGCGACCCGCACGCTATCAGAGAGCCGCGCACGCGCGGCTGCTCAGTGTTCAATCTTCTGCTCTGACGCAACCGGAAACAGGAAGTTGCAGCAGAGCAGAAGATTGAACACTGAGCAGCCGCGCGTGTAGGTCGCTGAAAAAGAAAGCCTGCAAATTAAGGTGAGGAGAAGGGAGAGAGCTGGCTAAACACTAGGATCGATTGGGCAGGCGGGTGGGGGCTGCGAGGACCGTGCGATCGCTAGTGTTCCCGGCTCAAACTGTAAGGAGGGAGTGAAAGGGAAAAGGATTCTGGGCCAAGGTGATGAAAACGGAAAGAAAAACCCACAGCAGGAAAGAAAGGGAAGGACAGGCAGGTGAGCCAGATGCTAGAAGCAGGGGGGGGGGAAGAAAGAGGGAAAAAAGCTAGATGGGGTTGAAAAGAAGAGACACACTGGTATGGAAGAGGAAGATAGGGGAAATCTGGACACAGGAAGGTAACAGAAAGAGGGGAAATTATGTGCATGGGGCATAGGGACAGAGACAAAAAGGGGACATGCCATGGGGATGGAATATGGACACAGGGGGGGGGCAATGGCAGATACATAGGGGAGATATTAGAAAAGTATATAAAATCGTACCCGTTTGAGGCTTTTATGTATGCAGCGGTGACGGTGACGGGGCGGTGAATGGGGTGGCAGTGGCGGTGACGGGGCGGTGAAGGGAATGGCGGTGACGGGGCGGTGCAGAGGATGGTGAGACGGGGACGGGGCGGTGACGGGGACCAATTTTTTCACCGTGTCATTCTCTAATTGTGAGCCCACTAGGGACAGATACAGTACCTCCATATAACGTGTACAATGCTGCATGCATCTTTTACTGCTAAAGAAATAAGTAGTAGTATTTTTATTAAAACTTTTACCTTACAGATACCATTCTTCTACCCTCTAGTTTCATCTCCAGCCTAATCTGGAGAATCTGAGGAACTGAATTTGATTCTCTCTGTGACTATACTACTACTACTATTTATTATTCCTATAGCGCTACCAGACGCACGCAGCACTGTATATTAAACACGCAAGAGACAATCCCTGCTGGGCAAGTCACTTAACCCTCCAAAGGGCCAGCTCAAATGTTTGCGGCTAGGTGGTGGTGCCCCTTCACACAGAGTTTAAGCTTTCTCCCCTTTTCGTTCCAGCACTTAGTTTGGCATTGCTCCCTTTCCTCTCTTAATCCCTCTTTCCTTCTTTCACTGCCCTCTAAACATCACCTTGCTGATAGCAACGGCATGCAGAGCAAGCTGCTTTCGGCCAGGCCTGAGTCTTCCTTCTGCCGCATCACGCCTGCAATAATATGTCAGAGGTTATAAAAAGCTTTCACAGACTCATTGCTTAAATAAGTATTATTTTTTCTTTCAGGAGGCAGGATTGATCAGCCACTATCTAAGACTGGACTGGACTTTGAACATCATGCTAGCTTGTTAGAATCAAGAACAGAGAGTCACTGGGTCAACGGGGCTTTTCTCCTATTGCTTGCTAATGAGTAAACCTTAATATAAACTGACATTGTATTCATTTAAAGGAGTTTATAAGGATGATTTTATTTCAGGTTACTTTTAAACTGCTACACAGAGACTTGACCAGAGCGAGAATTTAGGAGTGTGAAATCCTTCTTCATTTCAAATAAAAGCTTCCAAAATATTTATAAAATTGATAGTCTTGGCTGTATGACTGTTTTGTTTCCCTCAATCTTTTTTTACTTTCTCCAGTGGAAGAAAGCCCGGTTTGAAGATTCAGTTGACCTTTACTTTCCCCTCTCCCCCCCCCAATATAAATCCTTTTTACTATCACAGTTTTTCCCCCCTTTTTGGAATTATAATTAACATCATCTTATGTAAGAATATGTGTATATATTGTCCGTTTAATTATACTCTGTATGTTGATTTGTAACCCATTCTGAGCTCTTTTGGGAGGATGGGCTAAACAACCAAATAAATATTTATTACATTTTTGGCAGAATAACCCCATAACACAAGCAATTAGTACAGAAACACAATGCACTGGAGGGGGCCAGGAAAAACTGAATTATTTGTAACATTGCAATGAAGCGGCAGAGCTGACTTGAAGAAAGAAAAGCAAAAGAATGCAGGGGGCAGCTGAAAAAAGACAGAAAATCAGCACACTTGTTTCTTTCCTTTCTCATTTCCTTTCATTCCTAAGCCTCTGAATGTGTTTGGTGTTTTAGAAATTCTGGCTGTGTTGAAAAGAATGTTTCAATGACAGAGGGGCTGCCATCTTTAAACATTCTGCACTAAATTAGTCTTAGAAATTGTTTTGCGCATTGTTTAATTAAATACCATAGAAAGGTATCTAAGATGTTAGAGAAATGTTTACTTTACCAGTGGAGTATTTTTATTATGGTACTGTTTTATTTTTGTTAACCTGATAAGGTAACCAGATCCTGTAATATATGGCCTTTTAAGCAAGTAGTGTAAGTATTTAACCTTTCTAGAGCCAAACCTGTCCATTATGATCAGATTTGCTCTACTGGTGGTACAAGAATAGGTGCCCTTGAACAGCGGTGTTGGCTCTTCATGGCTTGGTATCAACAATGATTTCAGTCCCTTGGATGAAGTAGCATGGTAGTTGGTGACAGCCAATTGCTCTCTTTCCTGTCTGCTTTTCCATATTAACTGATATAAAGAAACTATTGCAAATGTCAAGAACAGTAGTTAGTGCTACACAGCCAATGAGTCTGACTTAGCTGTTCAATGCATTCACTGTCAGGTAGAACTGACATGTCAGCCATCATGCCGTGGCTTTCTTCAGGGTATGCTATGAGGTCTGCAGTTTGTCTTTATATAGTAACATAGAAACATAGAAATAGACGGCAGATAAGGGCCCACGGCCCATCTAGTCTGCCCACCTTAATGTCCCTCCCCTACCTTTGCCCTGTGAATAGATCCCATGTGCCGATCCCATTTGGCCTTAAAATCAGGCACGCTGCTGGCCTCAATCACCTGTAGTGGAAGACTATTCCAGCGATCAACCACTCTTTCAGTGAAAAAGAATTTCCTGGTGTCACCTCGTAGTTTCCCGCCCCTGATTTTCAACGGATGCCCTCTTGTTGTCGTGGGACCCTTGAAAAAGAAGATATCTTCTTCCGCCTCGATGCGGCCCGTAAGATACTTGAACGTCTCGATCATGTCCCCCCTCTCTCTGCGCTCCTCGAGCGAGTATAGCTGTAATTTGTCAAGCCGTTTTTCGTATGGTAGATCCTTGAGTCCCGAGACCATCCGGGTGGCCATTCTTTGCACCGACTCCAGTCTCAGCACATCCTTGCGATAATGCGGCCTCCAGAATTGCACACAGTATTCCAGGTGGGGCCTCACCATGGATCTATACAATGGCATAATGACTTCCGCCTTACGACTGACGAAACCCCTTCGTATGCAGCCCATGATTTGTCTTGCCTTGGACGAAGCCTGCTCCACTTGATTGGCAGACTTCATGTCCTCACTGACGATTACCCCCAAGTCTCGTTCTGCTACCATTTTTGCTAGGATCTCGCCATTAAGGGTATAAGACTTGCATGGATTCTGGCTGCCCAGGTGCATAACTTTGCATTTTTTGGCATTGAAGTTGAGTTGCCATGTCCTAGACCATCGCTCCAGTAGGAGTAGGTCGTGCATCATGTTGTCGGGCACTGAATCTTCGTCTGTTGTGCATTTGCCCACTACATTACTCAGTTTGGCGTCATCGGCGAATAATGTTATTTTACCTCGAAGCCCTTCTGCCAAGTCTCTTATAAAGATGTTGAATAGGATTGGGCCCAAGACTGAGCCCTGTGGTACTCCACTAATCACCTCCGTCATTTCGGAGGGGGTGCCGTTCACCACCACCCTTTGGAGCCTACCTCCAAGCCAGCTCCCAACCCATTTCGTCAGTGTGTCACCTAATCCTATAGAACTCATCTTGCTCAGTAACCTGCGGTGTGGTACGCTATCGAATGCTTTGCTAAAGTCCAGGTACACGATGTCCAGGGACTCCCCAATATCCAGCTTCCCCGTTACCCAGTCAAAGAAGCTGATCAGGTTGGATTGGCAGGATCTCCCCTTAGTAAATCCATATTGTCGGGGATCCCGTAGATTCTCCTCATCCAGGATCTTATCTAATTGGTGTTTGATTAGAGTTTCCATTAGTTTGCTCACTATCGATGTTAGACTCACTGGTCTGTAGTTTGCTGTCTCCCTCTTTGAGCCTTTCTTGTGGAGTGGAATGATGTTAGCCGTCCTCCAGTCCAACGGGACGCTGCCTGTACTAAGGGAGAGGTTGAAGAGCGCGGACAGTGGCTCCGCCAAGACATCACTCAGCTCCCTAAGCACCCTGGGGTGCTTAGGGGTAGTAGGTCCTCAAACCCAATTGGTTGGGGATTGAGGTGAATGAGGCAGGAAAGTCCATTGGTCACTGATTTGAATTTTGGCGAGAAAGTCAGTTGGTCACAAATTTGAATTTTGGTGGGAAAATTAGTTGGTTTCTTTTTCTCATAGAATGGAAAAGTTTCTGGTGAGTTTAAAGATGTTTTCCCCATGAAGCTGGGTTATAAGGCTGAAACATCAATTCTACCTGACAAGAATCAGCGAGACTTAGAAGCCTGCAACAAGCATGATGCCAGTTGCAGAAACCCTGAGAGAACATATAACCCAACTTCACGGGAAGAACATCTTTATACTCGCCAGAGACTTTTCCATTCTGTGGGAAAAAGACTAACTGATTTTCCTACCAAAAATTCAAATTGATGACCAATGAACTTTCCTGCCTTATTCACCTCAAGTCCCAGCCAATCAGGTTTGAGGACCTACTATGTAAAAACAAACTGCAGACCTCACAGCATACTCTGAAGAAAGCCACAGCATGATTGCTTAAATGGTGGTTCTACCTGACAAGATATAGCGAGACCCAGAAACCTGCAACAAGCCTGATGCCAGCTGCGGAAACCCTGAGAGAACATTGGATAATATTGATCACTGTGTGTTGCAAAAATTTGGAGTTACCATGGGATTGTTGGTCTTGTATAGATACATGTCTTGTGATTTTTAATGTGGTCACATCATTGTAGAAAAACAATTAAACACATGTGAAAGTTTCAGTAGTCAAGTTTATTGGTTTGTAGTACATTTACTTAGGGCTCCTTTTACAAAGCTGTGCGAGCGGGGTTAACGCGCGTGACTTTTCATCACGCACTAACCCCCGCGCTGGCCAAAAACTACCACCTGCTCAAGAGGAGGCAGTAGCAGCTAGTGCGTCCGGCGGTTTAGCGCGTGCTATTTACGCACGTTAAACTGCTAGCGCGCCTTTGTAAAAGGAGCCCTTAATTTTCACAAAACTGGAAACAAACAGAAATGCAGGATCCACATTGATGTAAATTCTTCATTTCTTTGCGACATCTGAATTATTTTTTTTTAAATTCTTTATAAATTTTAACATTTTGACAATCTTGCAAGTCAAAAAAAAAAAGGAAAAACATCTTGATGGCAAACATTCAACAATGAAATATAACAATTTCACAAGAAATAAGGAAATTTTTTCAAACAGCAAGTTGTAGTTAGTCCACTATAAGAAGAGATGGAGCTGAAATTTAACTGAAATTTAAGAATACAAAACGTAAAGAGGAAAACTAAAAACTAGTTGACTCTCGACATTTTCCTTACTGAGCTAAACGACTGCAACAAAACTCATATTATGGTAATAGGTTTCCCTTTAGCAGAAATAAATTTTGATAACTGCTGCGGCTCATAGAAAATATATCTGTTTTCTTTAAAAACCAAAACACATTTACAAGGGTATCTCGGAACAAATGTTGCACCCAACTGGAGTGCTTGAGGTCTCAAAATAAGGAACTGTTTCCTTCTTTTCTGAGTTGGATGAGATACATCTGGATACATTCTTATTAAATTTGACAAAAAGGGGACATCTTTATATTTAAAAAAGCATTCTTCTTGTTGTATTTGAAATTATTTTTTTACTCTTTTGTTTATATTTTAAATTTAATAAATATGATTTACATTAAAACGTGCATCCAATTGGCTGGTTAGACAGCAATAGGCCATCTACTACCACCTACAATTGGGATGCCAGTTATAGAATTTGACCCTTAGAGTATGCTTCCAAGGGGAGGCTAGTAAGCTGGAGATTGCTACCTAGAGGGAGCACAGGAGAAGACCAGCAAAAGCAAGAGACTCCTGTGTGTGTTTTGTGGAGGAGCAACAGGGTCCACTCACATGGGAGACTTGCCAGGTCTGCATCTGCCCGCTTCATGTCAGTGTAAATTGGAATGCAAATCTGGAGTCATAAAGCAACATGCCAAAAGTGTGCTAGCAAAAATAGTTGATACACCATTAGAGCCTGCTGTGTTAATCTGCTGTAGAAATTATCCTTATGGGGAAAAAAAAAGTTGTGTATTATGTACTTAAAAAACAGGATTAATATCTCAGCTTAGCTTGCATATTTCTACATTAATGTAACGGGATTTTTTTCTAGATATTGGTCAAAAATATTTCTGTTTCCATTGTTTAGGAAGACAAATTTTCCATGTTTTTTCTGAATAATGTCTTTTTAAAATTCATGTTAGGTGAGTTCAATTACTATACATGATCTGCAAAGTGCAAGCATCTCTTTTTATATTTTACCCAAAGGTCTGATTCTGCTGTTCCTGCTGACTTCTGATCCATGTTTGGTCATATGCAGTGAGGATCCGAATCACCATGAAGAGTGCAAAAAAGAATTGTTATTGAGAAAGACATGGGGAAGCCACTGGGAACAAATGACCTGGCCAACAACTCCACACTTTCAGCACAGAAAGCTTTTCAGGAGCTTGGTGAGGGCTTGAAACCTTTTGTAAAGACTTTAGCTTTTTCTGAAATACTGCCTGCATATGGAAAGGGAGAGCAAAGAGTGAAAAACACAGAGGACTTTAATAGATGGCTCAAAGCCTGGTGTCATCAAGAAGGCTTCAGGTACATAGGAGGATGGGGAAATACGTGGAAGGATAAGAAGCTATATTGCACTGATGGGCTAAATATTACTACAGCAGGAAAAAGAAACCTTGCGGAGAAATTTAGACAATATGTTTCTAGGCATTTAAACTAGAAGGTGGGGGTGGTGTATGTATGAAGGACAATTATAGAAACCACCCCCGTCAAAAGAAAAGATGTGATGGTAGTAAAGATTGCAACATAAACAATATCAGAAACTCATTTCTTAGTATTGCAACAGAAAGTGAAACGAAACAAAAATCTATATGAAAAAGGAGATTACTGCTGAAAAATAGCTGGAAAGCGATGACCACAAATGCTCGCAGTCTAAGCAACAAAGTTCATGATCTGCAAGCCCTGATGTTAGAGGCAGATCTAGATATTGTCGCTATCACAGAGACATGGTTCAGTGAATCACATGGATGGGATGCAAACATACCGGGATATAATCTTTTTAGGAAGGACAGAGATAGTCAAAAAGGTGGTGGAGTAGCTCTCTATGTAAAGATCAATATCCAAGTGACCGAAAGGCAAGGGACCTGGGAAGAGGAAGAAGCGATATGGATCACTCTGAAAAAGAGAAGATGGAACTTCTATCTACGTGGGTGTAATCTACAGAACACCGACTCAATCGCAGCAAATTGATAAGGATCTGATTGTGGATATCCAAAAGTTTGGAAGGAAAGAGGAGGTGCTCCTGTTGGGAGATTTCAACCTGCCAGATGCGGAATGGAATATTCCGTCTGCAGAATCGGAAAGAAGTAGGGAGATTGTGGATGCCTTTCAAGAGGCTCTGCTCAGACAAATGGTGACGGAATCTACGAGGGAAAAAGCAATATTGGATCTGGTCCTCACAAATAGGGAGAGTATCTCTAATGTTCGAGTGGGTGCTCACCTGGGAAGTAGCGATCATCAAACAGTTTGGTTTGATATAACGGTTAAAGTGGAGAGCGGCCGCACGATACTTAAAGTCCTAGATTTCAAACGTACGGATTTTAATGAAATGGGAGAGTACCTGAAGAAAGAGCTGTTAGGATGGGAGGACATAAGAGAAGTGGAAAGACAGTGGTCTAAGCTGAAAGGAGCAATAAAAATGGCTATGGACCTTTATGTGAAGAAAATAAATAAAAACAAGAGAAAAAGGAAACCGATATGGTTCTCTAAACTAGTGGTCGAGAAAATAAAGGTGAAATATAAAAAAACCCAAGAAGAGGAGTGCAGAAAGGACTACAGGGTAAAACTGAAAAAAGCCAAGAGAGAGATACGTCTGGCGAAAGCACAGGCGGAAGAACAAATGGCTAAAAATGTAAAAAAGGGAGATAAAAAATTTTTCAGATATATTAGTGAAAGGAGGAAGATGAAAAATGGAATTGCTAAACTAAAAGATGCTGGGAACTGATATGTGGAGAATGATGAGGAAAAGCAAATGTACTAAAGAAATACTTATGTTCTGTGTTCACAGAAGAAAATACTGGAGAAGGACCGAGATTGTCTGGCAAAGTTACATGAGAAAATGGAGTAGATTCTGCACCGTTCACGGAGGAGAGTGTTTATGAGCAACTTGAAAAACTGAAGGTGGACAAAGTGATGGGACCAGAATGGATCCATGCCAGGATACTGAGGGAGCTCAGAGAGGTTCTGGCGGGTTCTATTCTAGACTTATTCAACAAATCTCTGGAGATGGGAGTGGTTCCCGGGGATTAGAGGAGAGTGGATATGGTCCCTTATTCACAAAAGTGGGCATAGGGATGAAGCGGGAAACTACAGGCTGGTGAGCCTCACTTCGGTTGTTGGAAAAATAATGGAAGTCTTGCTGAAAGAAAGGATAATGTACTTCCTTGAATCTAATGGGTCACAGGATCTGAGGCAACATGGCTTTACAAAAGGTAAATCGTGCCAAACGAACCTGATTGAATTTTTTGATTGGGTAACCAAAGAGCTGGATCGAGGACATATGCTAGATGTAATTTACTTAGATTTCAGCAAAGCCTTTGATACGGTTCCTCATAGGAGGCTGTTGAACAAACTTGAAGGGCTGAAGTTAGGACCCACAGTGGTGAATTGGGTTAGAAACTGACTTGTCGGACAGACGCCAGAGGGTGGTGGTTAATGGAAGTCGCTCGGAGGAAGGAAAGGTGAGTAGTGAAGTCCCTCAGGGTTCGGTGCTGGGGCCGATCCTGTTTAATATGTTTGTGAGTGACATTGCTGAAGGGTTAGAAGGAAAAGTGTGCCTCTTTGCAGATGATACCAAGATTTGTAACAGAGTAGACACCGAAGAGGGAGTGGAAAAAATGAAAAAGGATCTGCAAAAGTTAGAGGAATGGTGTAATGCCTGGCAACTAAAATTCAATGCAAAGAAATGCAGAGTAATGTATTTGGGGATTAATAATCGGAAGGAACCATATATGCTGGGAGGCAGTGGCGTACCTAGCATATGTATAGAATAATAAACACTTTCAGAATGGTTGATGCAGTTATGTCCTATACTATGATGCAAAAACAGCATGGGCTAGAAATGCCTCAAAATGAAGGAAAAAGCCTCAGAAAAGGGCCCTCCTACCTCCACCGAAGTGGTTTGTTAAAGGTGGTTTAGCAGTAACCTCATTGGCAAAAAGCCTTCAATGTGAATGTAGCCTTATGCTGGTGTACAGATCAGCTCAAGATAAGTGGAACTTTTTCTTCTATCTTTTGTTTTTCATATAGCTAAGCACAGCATAAGGCTACATTCACATTGAAGGTTTTTTGCCAATGAGGTTACTGCTCAACCACCTTTAATAAACCATTTCAGTGGAGGTGGGAGGGCCCTTTTCTGAGGCTTTTTCCTTCATTTTGAGGCATTTCTAGCCCATGCTGTTTTTGCATCATAGTATAGGACATAACTGCATCAACCATTCTGAAAGTGTTTATTATTCTATACATTTGGTTTTCATGATATTTGTGTTATTCATGGGTACCTAGCATATGTGACACCCGAGGCCCATCATTTTTTG
The DNA here is from genome assembly GCF_902459505.1 of Geotrypetes seraphini. Classification (NCBI taxonomy): domain Eukaryota; kingdom Metazoa; phylum Chordata; class Amphibia; order Gymnophiona; family Dermophiidae; genus Geotrypetes; species Geotrypetes seraphini. The sequence continues at coordinate 19,739,136 of NC_047090.1, read as the reverse complement.
ACACCCCCACCATCTGTACGAAAAACATGATTTTTAGTAACAAGCCACATGTCACACATGAGTACCTAGGAAAAGGCAGCTCTTACATACTGCAGTGAGAAGTACAACATCAGTACACCCATTGTAAAACTAAACAAGCCAAACTAGTACAGATCAATCCTAACAAGAAACCATGTCTTTCGAACACACAGAACACAGAAAACACCTTCGCCTAGTATGGAATATGTAATCACAAACTAACCCCTCCCTCTTTTACAAAACTGTAGTGTGGATTTTAGCCACGGTGGTAACAGCTCTGACGCTCATAGAATTCTGAGCATCAGAGCTGCTACCACCACGGCTGGCACTAAAAAGCGCTCCACAGTTTTGTAAAAGGGGGGATAAAATAGAAATGCATAGACAAAGGTTACATTGAACCAGTAAGAAGCTGGACTCTGCATACAGTGCACCACAGAAACAGTGATACATGTCTCCTAAAGCAATAAATAAATAGAAAATTTTTTTCTACCTTTGTCGTCTGTGGTTTCTGCTTTCCTCATCTTCTTGTAACTCTCTTCCTTCCATCCACTGTCTGCCGTCTCTCTTCTCCTATATGGCATCTTCTCTCCTTCTATGCCCCTTTTAGAAACTGTATGCCTCCCCCTTCCATCTCTCCTTTCACCCCCATTAGTCTGGCATCTCTCTCCTCTCCTTCCCTCTCCCACACCTCTCCTCTGCAATCCCTTTCCCTTTTTTCCCTCATTTTCCTTTTCAATTTATTTTCTGTATCTGTCCTTTTATACTGTCTACCTAAAGCTTGCCACCTCTTTCCCTCACCCTTCCAGTGTTTCCCTAACTCAATCCTTTTCTCCCCATCATGTGCCCTCCTTTTATTTATCCCCTCCTTCCATCATGTACCCTCTTTCTCCAACCCTTCCATCTAGTACCTTCTCCTCTCTCTGTCCACTTCCATCCAGCGTCTGCTCCCCTCTTTCTCTCCTCCCATTTCCTTTCTGCATTTGCTCCCTTATTTCTCCCATGTGCACTTCCATCCAGCATAGGCTCCCCACTACCATCCAATGTCTGCCCTTTCTCTCGCCATCCACCGCTCTTCAATCAGCATCTGCCCCCTTTTTTTCCCTCCAATATCCTTCCCCCTTATGTCTCTCCCTTTTCTCTGTACATCAATTCCTTCAGCACCACCCTTCCATACCACCCTGCCCCCTTTCTTTCCCTCCACCACTCTTCCATTCCAGCAATCCTGCTCCTTTCTCTCCCTTCATGCAGCAAGGTCCCACGATGACTGTAGCTGCCGGCTGCCAGTCCACCCTACTCCGACGTACTTGCTCTGGAGCGGACTCAGCAGCCGCATGCTGGCTCTGTTCCGGAAGAAGTAAGTTACGTCGGAGGGGGTGGACCCGGTAGATGCAGGGAGTTGTGGCAAAGTCCCGCAATGACTGCATCTGCCGGTTCCACCCCCTCCAACGTAACTTACTTCTTCTGGAGCAGAGCTGGCAGACGAGTCATCGCGGGACCTTCCTGCACCTCAGCATGGCTGCCAACTCTGCTGCAGAGAAAGTAAGTAAGAGGTAACGTGACCATTTATTTTTTTCATCTATTAATTGACTGTGCATCCTTTCTTTCATTTCTTTCTGCACTCAGGCCCAACAATTGTCCCTTTCTATTCCCTCCCTCCTTCCTTCCCATGTCCTTAGTGCCCCCAGTGCCTCCTTCCTGTGTCCTTAGTGCCCCCAGTGCCTCCGTCCTGTGTCCTTAGTACCCCCAGTGCCTCTGACCTGTGTCCTTAGTGCCCCCAGTGCCTCTGTCCTGTGTCCATAGTGCCCCCAATGCCTCCGTCCTGTGCCCTTAGTGCCCCCAGTGCCTCCTTCTTATGTCCCCCCACTACCTTCCAGATTTTGTCCACCCCCAAAGCCAGCCTGCCTGCCTACCTATCTACCTCTCTCCCTTCTGCGCTAAAGCCAGCCAGCTTGCCTGCCTACATCCTTCCCTCCCTGTCGTGGAAAAAAAAGCGCCTCTCTCCTTCCTTTCTGCCCTACTACCCGGGTCCTCCTGCCAGGTCCGGGTCCTCCTGCCCTTCCTTTTCCCCGGTCCGCGCCACTGCAATCTTATTTCCCCGCTGCTGCTGCTAATCGCCGACAAGAAGTCTTCTATCCGGCATCAATTCTGACATCAGAGAGGACGTTCTGGGCCAGCCAATCACTGCCTGGCTGGCCGGAATGTCCTCTCCCATGTCAGAATTGACGCCGGATAGAAGACTTCTTGTCGGCGATTAGCAGCAGCAGCGGGGAAATAAGATTGCAGTGGCGCGGACCGGGGGAAAGGAAGGGCAGGAGGACCCGGACCTGGCAGGAGGACCCAGGTAGTAGGACAGTAGGGCAGGAGGACCTGGACCTGGCTGGCTGTTCACCCCCCCAAGCCATGCACCCGGGGCAGACCGTCCCCCCCGCCCCACCCCTTGGTATGCCACTGCTGGGAGGTGAGAAGCTAATATGCACGGGCGGGGAGAGGGACCTTGGGGTGATAGTATCTAAAGATCTAAAGGCGAAAAAACAGTGTGACAAGGTGGTGGCTGCTGCCAGAAAGATGCTGGGCTGTATAAAGAAAGGCATAGCCAGTAGAAGGAAGAAGGTGTTGATACCCCTGTACAGGTCATTGGTGAGGCCCCACTTGGAGTATTGTGTTCAGTTTTGGAGATTGTATCTGGTGAAGGACGTAAGAAGACTTGAAGTGGTCCAGAGGAGGGTGACGAAAATGATAGGAGGCTTGTACCAGAAGATGTATGAGGAGAGACTGGAAGCCCTGAATATGTGTACCCTAGAGGAAAGGAGGGACAGGGGAGATATGATTCAGACGTTAAAATACTTGAAGGGTATTAACGTAGAATAAAATCTTTTCCAGAGAAAGGAAAATGGTAAAACTAGAGGACATAATTTGAGGTTGAGGGGTGGTAGATTCAAGAGCAATGTTAGGAAATTCTACTATACGGAGAGGGTGATGGATGCCTGGAATTCGCTCCCGAGAGAGGTGGTGGAGAGGAAAATGGTGACTGAGTTCAAGAAGTGTGGGATGAACACAGAGGATCTAGAATCAGAAAATAATATTAAATATTGAACTGGGAAGACTTGCACAGTCTATGTCTGTATATGGCCGTTTGGGGGGAGGATGGGCTTGGGAGGGCTTCAATGGCTGGGAGGGTGTAGATGGGCTGGAGTAGGTTTTGATGGAGATTTCGGCAGTTGGCACCCAAGCACAGTACCAGGTAGAGCTTTGGATTCTTGCCCAGAAATAGCTAAGAAGAAAAAATTTACAAAAAATGAAAACTACAAAAAAAGAAAGGGAGGGGAGGGAAGGAAAGGGGGAAAAAAGAGAGGGAAGGAACCATAAACAAGGGGGGAAGGGAAAGAGGGGTTGAAAGAACGGTGGAAGGAATAAAAGCAAAGAGGGGGGAAAAAAGAGGAAAAACATGAAAGCAAAAGGAGTGCATGCATAAAGAGCAGCAGAAACAGGGGAAAATGACAAACAAGCTAAGCATGGTGAACATGAAAAACCAAGAACCCCACATGTGAATAGTTAATCTCTGGAACGCATTGCCAGAGGATGTGGTAAGAATGGATTGTATAGCTGGTTTTAAGAAAGGTTTGGACAAGTTCCTAGAGGAAAAATCCATAGTCTGTTATTGAGACAGACATGGGGCAAGCCACTGCTTGCCCTGGATTGGAAGCATGGAATGTTGCTACTCTTTGGGTTTTGTCCAGGTACCAGGGACCTGGATTGGCCACCGTGAGAACGGATTACTGGGCTTGATGGACCATTGGTCTGCCTCAGTAAGGCTATTTTTATGTTCTTAAGAGGTGGTGGAGACAAAGACTGTGTCTGAATTCAAGAAAGCATGGGATAGGCACATGGGATCTCTTAGAGAGAGGAAGAGATAATGGTTACTGTGGATGGGCAGCTCTATGACCTCACAATGCAGGTGTAAAGAGCGTTAACCTATAGGAAGAGGAGATGCAAATGTTAAGAGCCTTAGCCAATAGGGAAAGGATGGGCCATTCGGCCTTTATTTGCCATCATGTTTCCATGTTTCTATCAGATTCCTATATAGATAAGACAAAAGTTTTTTTCAGTGTCATTTTTTTAAAATTGGATTTTAGACTAATTAATGTTTAACTGGAATTGGAATGTAGTGATTCCAGAAACCATTTTTAACCAATAACATAACATAATAGCAGATTTCTAGACCGCATAGCCATGAGTTCAATGCGGTTAACAAAAGATTATGCTATGAAAAAATACAGGAATAATATAATATACAGAAATTTAATTGATTATAAATTTAGAAAAAAGAAAAGTTTTCTAAAATGTTCATAAGACGTGGATCTAATTAATAATGGATGGAAATCTTTGTCATAATAAGCTGCTTGGTAGGAAAGCCAATGGCCATAATGTTTCTTACTTTTACAGCCGTTGGCTGAAGGGAACGTAAATAAGGCATGAGATTTTCTACTATTCTTATGCGCCACAATAACAAATCTATTGGCAAGATAGAATGGGGCAACGCCAAAAGCAACTTTATAATATAAGCATCCTAACTTAAAGATCACCCGGTCCTCGACCGGAAGCCGATGCAGCTCACAGTAATAGGGGGTTAGGTGGTCATACTTCCTCAGACCATAAATCATTCTTACTGCTGTATTCTGAACCAGGGTCATTCTAGACAAATTTTTCTTAGTACTTGTCAAATAGTCCATTATATTCAGAAGTAGTGTCTGAACTAGAATTGTGAAAGCAGCAGCATCGAAGTAGGATCTGATGGTCCATAGTTTCCATAAGGTATAGTATCCCTTTTGAACCACTGTGCCAATCTGATTTTCATGGTGAAGCAATGATCAAGAACAACTCCCAAGATTTTAATTGTAGGGTTTGTTGTGTATGACATTGAATTGATCTTAATTATTGGTTCAAAAATGATCTTTTGTGAAGACACAAGGAAGAATTTTGGTTTTTCCTGTTTTAATTTCAATTTGAATTCCTGCATCCAGGATTCCATCGTGTTTAGCACAGATTCAATAAGTTGAGTACTGTTGGATGAACAGGTGAAGGGTGAAGCTTGGAACAGCGAAGTGAAGTTTCAAGCACATGATTTACTTGCGTTAAGTATAAATCACTGCTTATTACTGCCCACCTCTAATCTTCTTGCAAGAATATAAATTACTAAAGACGAGCTTAATAACCACTTCTTACTGCACATTAATGCTCATTGCTCACCTTACTGTATTGCTTAAATCTGACTAGTCTGTATAAAAAAAAAAAAAGTTATATATTCTTAACTCCCAATCTCTTACCACTTAAACATCCCTCTCTGTTCTCCTAACCCCCTCTTTTCCCCCTCCCCCCCCCCCGAGTGCGGAATCATGGCACGGCCTAACCCCCATCAATGTGCAGCTTTGTTTCTACTTTTTCTCCTCACCCTTAGGATATGCACTGCAGACCCTTATGCCACAACCCCCATTCCTGTCCACATCTCCTTATACCGTTCGATAAAACCAAAAACTCATACTGTCTCACCCCACACGCCTCAGAACCAACCTAATACCAGTTCGCCCCCAAACCCTCCACCCTCCCGCTATTCTTACAAGCTCTGCCCAAAAAAACCTAGGTCTCTAAAAAAATTAGCCTACTCTCACGACTACCCAGTCGCCCACTCCAACCAACAGAACCTACTAGGTTTCTACCTAAATATTAGATCACAGAGGAGCAAAGCCATTCTGATCAAAGACTGGCTGAGTGAAACTAACCCTGACTTTGTCCTACTCACTGAAACCTGGTTGCACTCCGACAAGGATATCATAATCAAAGACTGTCTACCCCCAGGATTTAAGATTCTCTCCCTGGCCAGAACCTGGGGAAGAGGAGGAGGTCTAGCTATAATCTTTAGAGACCACCTCAACTGCTCTCTACTGAACACCAAGTCCTCTCCTAACTCTGAAATACTAGCCTGCTCTCTGAAGTCCAAATCCCTGGCCGCCTCCCTAACAATCACTCTATTCTATATCCCACCAAAAAAATGGAACCTAGCCAAAGAGGACTTTGCGGAAGCCTTACTTACTAACTCCTTAACAAGCCAATACAACCTACTGTGCGGGGACATCAACATCCACCTCGAGCAACTTGATCAACCAGAAGTATCAAATTTTTGGTCACTCATCATCCAACTAGGCTTCTTCAAAACCCCCCCTCAACCAAAACTCATCAAAGAGGTCATCAGCTAGACTTTGGAGTGACCTTCTCCTCCAAAGTACTGTCCAGCCCAAAATTTAATTTGATACAATCCAATTGGACAGATTCCCTATGGTCTGATCACAGACTCTGTGACTTTTCCATTGACTGCCAACAAAAACCCACTAAAAACGGCAAAACAAGAAATATCAAAACTCTCACCACCAGGGGAAAGATTGACCCAGAGGAATTTTGGGCCCGCTACGAAAATAACACAAAACTAAGCGAAGAAACAGAACAACTTATGACAGATTGGATCAACGACAGCACAAACATTTTTTTTTTTTTGTAACTCTTTATTTAACCACTGCGTTACAGACACTACAGGTACACCTGCACAGCAAAACCATACAATCATGAATACAGTGTATACATTAGATTCCCCATGTCCCATTCCCAACCCACCCCTCCCCTTTCCCCCCCCAACCCCCCCCTGACCCTCTCAAGTACCCAACTCCCAATAACGTCTAGTTCCCCCCCCCCCCACATGTAACATCCAAAAGGAAGAAGTAGCAGAACAGAATCCTAATATGCAAGAGATGCAATGGTGGTCCCCCTTCAGGGATGCACCGGCTAAGCATGTAATACAAATTACTCAGAGTTTCCCTCCATCTCTAGGAACCTTCCCCATAGGTCCTCAAACTGTCTCCTCTGGCGGGTGAGTAATGCCGAAAGCCTAAATTTCTCACAAACCCATCCTAATTTCACTCGCATCATCGCTACCGTAGGTATCGTGGGGCTCTTCCAAAGAGACGCCAACACAAGTCTAGCAGCTGTAAAAGCCAGTCTAGCCAGCTTGTCCTGCGTGGCCTCCACTGTCCCGGGGAGTACCCCCAGCAAGGCCGTCTCTGCTCCAAATGGTAATTGACATTGCAAGAGGCCCCCCACATAACGGAACACCTGAGTCCAATAGTCCTCAAGACGAGGACACTCCCACCACATATGAAAGAATGTACCCCTCAGGCCACACCCTCTCCAGCACTCCCCTGTACATGAGGTACCCATCTTTGCAAGCACCACAGGAGTAACATACCATCTCACAAGGAGTTTAAGAGCGTTTTCTACCAATTGCGGAGCCACCGCCACATGGTGTATTCTTAATGCTATTTGTTCCCATTCCTCAATCGTATAGGTGTGCCCTAAGTCTACCTCCCACGCCCTCATATATGTGGTCTTCCGATCCGGGTCGGCAAGCAGTAGGCGATATAATTGTGAGATGCAGCCCCGCCGCACTGGGTCCCCCAACATTAACTCAAACCTCGAGCACTTATATGCTGTAGGGTCCCCCGCTTTAATGCGCATAATATAATCCTTCACCTGTAGATAGGGGAATACATCACGCTGCTCCAAATGGAAAGAGGCTTGGACTTCAGGAAATCCACGAATTCGCTCCCCCTCCAACAGTTGGCCAAACCATCTCAGCCCACCTCTTTCCCATCTACAAAAAACTCCACCCTCCCTACCCGGAACAAAATCCTCTGCAAACCTAATAGGTAAAAAATGTAGACCCTGCAGCCTACCCACCAGTTTTCTACCCGCCCCCTTCCATACCCGTAGCGTCCATCTTATAAAAGGATTAGCAATAGAAGCAATATCTGTCTCCCTCAAGCCCACCCACGGTAGATATGACAGAGCCGGTATGCCCCTAGGATCTCCCAAGAGACCCTGTTCCACCCAAACCCACAATTTAGCTGGATCCGCATGCCAATCCACAACCGCCCTAAGCTGCGCCGCCCTGTAGTATAGTTCCAGATTGGGTAACCCCAGTCCTCCCTCCTCCTTAAATTTGAACATGGCATATCTCGCCACCCGAGGACGCCTACCCTTCCATATAAATTGCAAAAGGGACCTATGCCACCGCGTAAAGCAAGCTTTAGGGACCTCCACCGGAAGCACTTGAAAGAGATAAAGAAATCTGGGCAGGACCATCATACGTACCACCTCCATTCTACCCATCCAGGAAAGGTACAGAGGGTCCCATCTATCAAGATCCCTTCTCATGGACTCTCCCAAAGGGAGATAATTAAGGCGGAACAGGGTATCCCACTCCACCCCAAGCCATATCCCCAGGTATTTAATAGGGCCCGTCACCCATCGGAATGGTACCCCCTTTTGCAGTTCCAGGGCCTCCGCCACTGGTACCGAAATATTCAAGATCTCCGTTTTAGACAAATTAGCTTTAAAGCCCGAAATCCGCCCATAATCCCGCATCAAATCCCGCAAAGCCAACAGCGACCTCTCCGACCCCTCCACAATGGCCAAGATATCATCCGCAAAAAGGGACAGTTTATGTTCACCCCCCTGCACCTGCACCCCCTTCACAAGCCGAGACAGACGGATGCTTTGAGCCAACGGCTCGATCACCAAAGCAAACAGCAGGGGAGAGAGCGGGCACCCCTGTCTCGTCCCTCGATGTAATTCAAAGGGCTTGGAATAGACCCCATTAACTTTGACACAAGCCATCGGGTTATGATACAACGTAAGAATCCAAGAGATAAATCGCGACCCAAATCCCATCTGATGTAGCACCGCCTCCATAAACGTCCAATCCACCCGGTCGAACGCCTTTTCGGCATCCACCGCAACCGCCACCCAAGGGGCCCCTGATCTACGGGCCTCCCACACCAAGTTCAACACCCGCCTAATACCATCCGCCGCCTGCCGCCCCCCAATGAACCCCACCTGATCCGGGTGGATCAGGTCCGGCATATGAGTCGCCATCCTATCGGCCAGAATACGAGCCAGGATTTTGGTATCAATTCCCAAGAGAGAGATAGGTCGATAGCTACCACACACAGACAGATCTTTCCCTGGCTTAGGGAGTATCGTAATCCCTGCCAAGCGCATATAGAACGGCAAACGCTCTCCCTCTTTCAGGGAATTAAACAGTCTAGTCAGTAAAGGTGCAACCAAGGGTGAAAGTTTCTTATAAAACAGCCCAGTAAACCCGTCGAGTCCGGGTGACTTACCCGGCTTCAAATGTCTAATAACATGCAACACCTCCTCCACTGTAATATCCCCCTCCAGCCCCAGTGCATCCGAGCTAGATAGGGAAGGCAACCCTAAATCCCTCAAATAGGCTTGGCTCTCCACCTCCGAGCCCTTAAGCTCTGGTGTATAAAGCTCCTGGTAAAATTCCCTAAACCGCCTTTGTATTCCTACCTCATCCGTAAGTACCGTGCCATCTCGCTCCTTAATAGCCAAAATATTACTCCTAGACTGCTGCAATTTGACCCTATGAGCCAAAAGCTTACTAGCCCGATTTCCCGATTCAAAATATTTAAGCTTCAACTTCTCAAGATTAAACTTAATCACCTCATCTTCCAACTTCCCAAGGGCCATTCGGGTTTCCTGAAGCCGAAGCCTCACCTGCGGTCCTCCCTGTCCCCTCTTATGTTGATCCACCAGAGTGCGGAGCGTCTCCCGGAGCTGCAGTTCCTCCTGCTGCCGGGACTTTTTCTTATAGGCTGCTATAGAGATCAATTCCCCCCTTAACACCCCTTTTAAACTTTCCCAGATCGTCATGGGGGAGAACTGATCCACCTTATTAAACTCTAGGAAGTCATAAATCCCCGTTTCCAGTTTTTGTACTATTTTCGGATCTCCCAGCAGGGCATCGTTCAATCTCCAGTACGTATCTCCCCCCCTAGGTCCTCCCCATTTCAAATCCACCCAGAGCGGGGCATGGTCTGACCATCCAATGGTATCAATCTTGGTATCTATCACTTTACCCCCCCACCCTTTATCCACACAAACCATGTCAATGCGAGTGTATACCTCATGTACAGGGGAATAGAAAGTGTAGTCCCGACCCATCCAATGTTGAACCCGCCACCCATCCTCCACATTAAGAACTTCCAGAAATCTCTCCAAACATTTTCTATCCTTCTTAAGTCTATCGCCCCCCTTACCCGTGGAATCCCAATCTGGATTAAGAACCAAATTAAAATCCCCCCCCACCACCACCGGCCCCACCTTAACCGACAAGATCTTAGTCAGAAGGAGGTCGAAAAAGGGACCCTGTTGAGAGTTAGGTGCATATAAATTAACCAACGTTACCCGAGTCCCATCAACAGTGCCAGTCCAGATAATCCACCTCCCTCCTTCATCCCTCCATTCCTTATCTGGGACCACCCGCAACTTGTGGGAGAACAAAATCCCCACCCCTGCCTTTTTCCGCTCCACCCTATTAGAAGCCCAAACCCTCACGGGATACTCCCGAAACTGTACAAGCTTTTCCCCAGCTTTTACAAAATGTGTTTCTTGAACAAAACATATATCAAATCGGAGGCGCTTAACTTCTTTCAACAACAATTGCCGCTTACGTGGCATGTTAAGCCCCTTAACATTCAAACTGCCCAATCTAATTACATTATCCCCCCCCATCCCCGGCTATAGACATCACTCCCATCCCCTCTGCACCTCCCCCCACCCTCTCCCTCCATAGCCTAGTCCCCCCCCCCCGTCCCTCCCCCCCTCCCTCCTCCCCTCTCCTCCCCAGCTCTCCCCACCCCCCTCCCCACCTGACCACACTCCCATTCTCCCCACTCCCTCCAAGACTTCAAGTGACTTCACCACCCCCCCATGTCGCCTTTGTGCTACCTCCCGTCCCCACATTCACACCTCATATGCACCATGACCCCCCACCACTCATTCCCCAGATCCTCACCCATACATCCCCAGTCACACTCCCAAAGTCACCACCAGATCAGCATCAAGGTCCAAGACCCAGCAGCGGGTAGTCTCGCCCGCCCGCAGCCAGCCACTCAAGTGTCCGGGGCCGCAGCTGCACCCATCTCGGCTGCCCTCTCCGTCCTGTCGAGCGCTCTGCCGTCCTCTCCGTCTCTGGGGCACCGCTTTCCACTGGTACCGCTCCAGCTTCTGCGCCGTCACTTTACTTAGAACAGAATCTCCCATTTTCACCAGACCCTCCTTCAGAAGTACCGCCTGCAGCTCCGCCACGGTCGTCACCCGCTTATGTACTCCATTCAAAGTAACCAGTAGACCAAACGGGAACAGCCAGCGATATCTCAAGTTGTTCTGCTTCAACACCTCCAGCAATGGGCGAAACTCCCTCCTCTTCTGCAAAGTGATGCTCGAGAGATCCTGAAATATCTCCACTTTCAAATTCTTCCAATTGATAACGCCCAGGTCTCTAGCTTTCCTCACCAGACGATCCTTATCCGGAAAATGGTGAATGCAGGCAATAATATAGCACAAACATTTTAAATGAAATAGCCCCCATAAAAACCCGCCAAATCAGAACTACAAAGCAGGAGGGATGGTTCGATGCAGAGCTACTTCAGTTGAAGAGGGACCTTAGAAAATCGGAAAGAGTATGGCTAAAATCGGGATCCCAGGAACACAGAGACGCCTGGAGACTTAAACTAAAAACCTATAAAAACCTTACCAAGGAAAAACGAAAAAAATTATATTTACACAAAATTGGTGACTTTACAAATAACAGTAGCAATCTCTTTAAGCTGGTTAATGACCTATACTACATCAAGACACTCACCAACAACCACGAAGATTCCACATTAACTGCAAACACCTTAGCTGATTTCTTCATCTCCAAGATTCAAAAACTAAGATCTATTTTACCTACCTCGACTAATCCCTTGAGCTTTTTCCCATTCTTCCTGACACCGACATATATAAACCAGAACAAGGGTCCAGAGCAGATCTAAACTGGAATCAATTCAAAACACTGGACTGGGAAACCTTCAATAAACTCTACAACAAATATTCTAACTCCTTCTGCAAATTAGACACCTGCCCTCCAAACGTCATGAAAACTGCGCCCATCCACTTCAAAGCAAACATGCTAACCTGGGTAAACTTCCTACTTTCCTCAGGATACTTTCCTCCAGACCAAGGCCATATTATGTTAACCCCAATCATAAAAAATACGAAAGAACCCCCAAACGCCCCTTCTAATTACAGACCAATCGCTAGCATTCCTCTTTTCACAAAAATAGCTGAAGGGGTGGTAAAAGCTGAACTCACCACTTATCTGGATAAATTCAACATACTAAGTGACAATCAGTCGGGCTTTCGTACAGACCACAGCACCGAAACCATCATTGCAGCCTTAATTGACCACTTGCACACCCTCTTCAACCTGGGCTCCAGCGCCTTGATCCTTCAACTCGACTTGAGCAGTGCGTTCGACCTAGTAGACCACAACATTCTCCTAGAATGCCTGACCCACATTGGCATCTCCGACCAGGTCCTCAATTGGTTTCGCGGATTCCTACAAAACAGATCCTACAGAGTACTCAAAAACGACTCTTACTCATCTAGCTGGGTTAACTCCTACGGTGTGCCACAGGGCTCCCCCCTGTCACCCACACTATTTAATATCTACCTTGCCTCCCTGGGTAACCTCCTTCATAACCTCAAACTCAAATTCTTCATCTACGCAGATGACATCACAATAGTCATCCCACTCACCACCTTCTCCCCAGAACTTCTAGCCTACATCACAAGCATACTTAATCAGATAGAACTCTGGATGCTAGCCTACAGATTAAAACTAAACCCGGACAAAACAAAATTCTTCCTAGCCTCCCCCAATGAAAAAATCAAAGACTCCACAATCCAGGTGAAAGGTCTGGTCTTTCCCCTCGAACAAACATTAAAAATACTGGGAGTCACTCTAGACAAACATCTATCGCTAGAAAATCATAGAAACATAGAAAGATGACAGCAGAAAAGGGCTACAGCCCATCAAGTCTGCCCACTCTATTGACCCACCCCATTAAGTCTGAATGCTAATGACCTAGTTCCTTAACTCGACCCTCGTAGGGATCACACGTGGATGTCCCATTTAGTCTTAAAGTCGAGCACGCGGGTGGCCTTTATCACCTGCACCGGAAGTCTGTTCCAGTGATCTACCACCCTTTCTGTGAAGAAATACTTCCTGGTGTCACCACTAAATTTCCCTCCTCTAAGTTTGAGCGGGTGCCTTCTTGTGACCGAGGATCCCCTGGGAAAGAATATATCGTTTTCCACCTCGACACGACCCGTGACGTACTTAAATGTCTCAATCATGTCACCCCTTTCCCTGCGCTCCTCTAGGGTATAGAGCTGCAGTTTGCCCAGTCTTTCTTCGTATGAGAGACCTTTGAGCCCCGCAACCATCCTAGTGGCCATCCGCTGGACCGACTCAGCTCGAAGCACATCTTTCCGGTAGTGTGGCCTCCAGAATTGCACACAGTATTCCAGATGAGGTCTCACCATGGTTCTGTAGAGTGGCATTATGACTTCAGGTTTACGGCTGATGAAGCTTCTATTGATACATCCCATCATTTGCCTTGCCTTTGATGAGGCCTTCTCTACTTGTTTGGCAGCCTTCATGTCTGCACTGATGATTACCCCCAAGTCCCGTTCCTCTGAAGTCCTAGCTAGTGTTTCTCCATTCAAGGAGTATGTTCTGCATGGATTTCCACTGCCGAGATGCATGACCTTACATTTTTTAGCGTTGAAGCCTAGCTGCCATGTCGAGGACCAGTTTTCCAACGTGATCAGATCTTGTGTCATACTATCCTGGAGGTTGCTTTCACTTACTATGTTACACAGTTTGGCATCGTCGGCGAACAGTGCTACTTTACCCTGAAGCCCCCGGGTCAAGTCCCCTATGAATATGTTGAAAAGGGATGGTCCCAGGACTGAGCCCTGCGGCACTCCGCTAGTCACCTCCGATGTCTCAGAGAGGGTGCCGTTGACCACCACCCTCTGAAGTCTTCCACTCAGCCAATTACTGACCCATGCAGTTAGTTTCTCACCCAAACCCAGCGATTTCATCTTGTTTAATAGTCTACGGTGTGGGACACTGTCGAAAGCTTTACTGAAATCCAAGTACACTATGTCCAGAGACTGTCCCAAGTCTACCTTTCCTGTCACCCAATCGAAGAAGCTTATAAGATTGGATTGGCATGACCTGCCTCTGATTGGATTGGCATGACCACACCGATCTTACTGTCAAGAAATGCTTCTCGGTGCTCTGGAAACTGCGCACCATAAAAAAATACTTTGACGACTCCTCTTTCCGCCTTTTGTTACAGTCCTCCATTCTCAGTGTACTAGACTATTGCAATGTCATTTATTTGAGCTCCATGAAGAAAACATGAGGAGACTAAAATTGATCCAGAACACTGCCGTCCGCCTCATATTCGGCCTGAACAAATGGGACCACATCACGCCTTTCTACCACCAATTGCACTGGCTCCCTTTCGAATCCAGAGTCCTATTCAAATTCGCCTTCTTCTGCTACAAAACAGTTTTTGGTCTATTACCTAGTTACCTCAATCACCATTTCACTCTGAATCTCACCAACAAGAAATCCCGCAGAATCCAGCTGTTCGTCTTCCCATCACTAAAATTATGTCACTTCAACAGATTTCTCAACAAAACCTTTGCGTACCAGGCGGCTAAGCTGAACCCTTGGCTTGCCCAAATGATACTCGAGACCCCCTCTTACCTTAGTTTTAGAAAACTTCTAAAAACGCACCTCTTCCGCGAACAGGGCTTTTAATCACCCTTGCCCCCTGCTTCTCCCCTTTCCCACTCTCCCCCCGTTCCTTCTGCTCCCCCTTCTCCCCCCCTCTCCCCACTAGGTCTCTCTCTCGTTATCGCTTACCTTCCAACCCTACCTTCTGTATTACCGTTACTTCTGCTAAATCTCAGTTAAAGAGTTCCCCATGCCCCCCTCTTCATTGCCTGTAATTTTGTTAAAATTTTGTAAATCCGTGTGTCACCGCGGACCTTAATTAATGGATGTGAACCGCCTAGAACTTTTTTGGGTATGGCGGTATACATGAATAAAATTATTATTATTATTATTTTACAGCATGGGATGACTATTGTGATATCGACAGCATAGCTGAACCTCAGACCCAGACACTGTCAATGCTTACTTCATTCACTGCTTTCATAATGGATTGATGATGACATCACAGAAGCAGTCTAAACATCAAAAACAAAATGCAATTATTATTTGGTATCTAGTGGACATTAGATGCACAAATTTCAAGTTTCAAGTTTCAAGTTTATTGAGTTTTAATATACCGACCATCAGCAAGTATCTGGCCGGTTTACAATAAAAATTTAAAAAGATAAATAATTAAAAAAAAATAATAAAAGTGCACACCAAGGACATAAACAGGACAGACATGAAAGTGAGGGAAAAAGGGAAGTGGGAGGGGAAAGTTACATGTTAAAAGAAGAAAGGAGAGAGAGGGGAGCGGGTAAAACGTGTGGGGTGGGATCGCTTTATAAAAGCGGTTTGCTGAATAAGGAAAGAGAAAAAAAAAAATTAGAAAAGAATGAGAAGATAGAGAAATAAAGATAAAGAAAAAAATAAAAATAAAGGGTCTCTAAATACAGGAGAAGGCGTCGCTGAATAAGAAAGTCTTCAGGCTTATCTTGAATTTATCAAGTTGATGTTCGAATCGGAGTTGCTGTGGCAGAGCATTCCACAGAGTTGGAGCTACTACGGCGAAGTTTATTTTTCTAATGTAGAAGAAATCTTTTATGGAAGGGATTAACAAAAGGTTCTGATCTGCTGACCTCAGTAGGCGTGTCGGGCATTGTGGGATAAGAAGCTTATCAAGATATAAAGGCTGGTGGGAAAGTCTTATTTTAAAGGTGAGCAGAATGGTTTTATAGGTGATACGGTGTGTAATAGGGAGCCAGTGTGCTTCCTTCAAAAGTGGAGTAACATGGTCAAATTTGTCAGTTTTATAGATAATTTTATTGCTGTATTTTGAATTATTTGTAAGCGTCGGAGTTCTTTTTGGGGGAGTCCATTGAAAAGAGAGTTACAATAGTCGAGTTACCTTTTATATTCTCTTTGTCACTTACAAATTAATGAGAATAAAACCTTCAGTTAATGAGCAATAAACATGTCTTCTCTCTCTCCATAAAGACAAATATATATTATATATCTACTTTTAAGAAAAGACTTTTGATTGCAACTATGACCCAACACTAATTTTGAAGTTTCTGTTCTAGGTTTGTATTCACCGTAGCTCATTGCTTTCTCCCATTTCAGCCTCCTCCAGCAGTCTTGTGCCTTTTCATACAGGACTCTGGAGTTTTAAAAAGCTCTTGTTTTCTTGTTGCCATGACACCAGCACTTGACCAACATCTTTGATGTGATAAGCATTCTTAATACTGTAGTTATCCAAACAAATTTGAAAACTACATCACCACCTAGTGGTAATAGACATTTAGCTATTTAGGCCTGTAGATTAAGGCTGTTGCATGTTTATGTTTTTCTCCTCTGCTGTTCACATTTTTAAAAATGTTTCCATATTTTCCACTAATCTTTTGTTGCGATGTAACATTTATAAGGCTGAAAGCAAGCAAATAATTTTTCATATTTAGATACTGGTACCTTTCTTAACAGTATGCTAATAACACTATTTTAAAGACACAGTGGTTAAAGCTACAGCTTCAGCACCCTGAGGTTGTGGGTTCAAACCCATGCTGCTCCTTGTGACCCTGGGCAAGTCACTTAATCCCCCCATTGCCCCAGGTACGTTAGATAAATTGTGAGCCCGCAGGACAGAGAGGGAAAACTGCTTGAGTACCTGAATAAATTCATGTAAACCGTTCTGAGCTCCCCTGGGAGAACGGTATAGAAAAATTGAATAAATAAATAGAGGAAACCAATGGTACAACTTTGCATTAAGCAATTTCCTAATGCAAGCTTATAAAAAATATTTTGCTCCCCAATGCAATGAGCAAATGTCTTTTGGATGCATGTGCAGCCTAGGAGTAACCTTAGACGGACACCTATCCCTATCCACCCACATATCCCAAGTAGTCTCTACCTCCTTCTACTACCTCCGCCAACTGAGAAGGATCAAACCCTACATCTCCACACCTGACCTAGCCCAACTCCTCTACGCATATGTCCTCTCTAGAATGGATTACTGCAACTCCCTATTTAATGGAATAACCAAAAAAGATCTCAAGCGCCTCCAAGAGGTCCAAAATGCAGCTATCCGCCTCCTACACAGCCTCAACTACCATGATCCCATCTCCCCAGCTCCGCGCTGAACACTGGCTCCCAATTAGCCAACGCTGTGCATTCAAGGCCCTGGCAATAGCACACAAAAGAATTTATGCAACTACACACTCCTACATAAAATCCAAGCTACCCATCTATATCCCCACCCGCACCCTCCGCTCAGAAACAGAGATATGCCTATGCATTCCCCTCCCGGAAGGTCCCTCCTCTCAGAAACTGCCCGCAAACGCTCCTACAGCCACTTCATTCCCCAACTCTGGAACCAACTCCTCCCTCAACTCAGACTACAGAACTCACTAATGACATTCCGGAAAATGGTAAAGATCCTCCTCTTCAACTAAAGGTCACCCTCAGTCTACACCCAACCCTTAAACCCCACCTCTACCCTTCTTTCTCCATTCTAATCTTCTGCCTAAATTTCTGTATAGTCCACTCTCAGCCTATACTCAAATAACTTGTATCTCAACTAAACTACTTATATTTAAACTACTGTTCTTAATTTGCTGTATAGTCCCTATATTTACACAGCTGCACAGTCTCGTATGTCCAAGTATTTAAATCTACTGTATAATCTTGTATGTCCAATTCACTCCATTGTGAATGTTTACTTGTAAACCGTTCTGAGCTACTGGGAGGACAGGATAAAAATCTAAATAAATAAATAAACATCTATCTGTGTACAATCCAGTGTGTTACTCTTATTTCTGCACACCATACATCAGTTCTGTCTTTTTTTTTTTTTTAACTATGCTCTTTGTGGAAGCTAGGAAAATAGTTGTGGGTCCTTATATTCACAGTAAAGGGAAGAATGGCATAAAATCCTCAAAGAAGAAGGAGCTAACTTTTGACTCTACCTCAGCCCTTGCATTAAAGTCCTGGCATCACACTCGGCCTTCTTGTTTGTGCACATCTCTGCATCTGTGCTGAACTACTAATAGCTTCATTATTGTGGATTTAAATGTTTTGTGTACTGTCTACCTGAGGCTTTGCACACAGTTAACTCATACATAAAACTCATTTCAACATAAGGCACACACAAACAGAGCTGGAATGGGCTCGAGGAGGTCGGGGGGAGAGGGATGGGGAGGGGGTGGAGTCTGATGAGCTGGGCATCCACATGTCTCCCTCCCTCCTTCCTTCTCCCTCCTGTGCAGCAGCTGCCGTTTTGCTTTCTTATCTTCCCTGCCGCCACCCCCCCCCCCTGTTGAATAGCAGTGGCTCTTTTCCCAGCCTCCAGACTAAGAATGGCTTCCTCCCCTTCCCTCACAGCAGCTCTCAGTGTTCTAACTTCTCTGCAGCAGTGCCAATAGCGTTAGCACAGTGATTCACTTAAGCAGCCTTGGGGTCTTTGCTGAGTCACAGCCTGTCTCTGATGATGCAACTTCCTCTTTCCTCAGAGGCGGGCACAATGCAGCAAAGGCCACAAGGCTGCCTAAGTGAATCATTGTGCTGCCACTACCGGCACTGCTGCAGGCAAGTTAAAACACTGAGCTGCTGCTGCTAGTCTGAGTAAGGGAAGGTGCTATTGCCACTGGTTGGAGGCAGGGTTGAAAGGGGGAGCTGCTTTTGCTGGTCAAAGATGGGATAGAGAGGTGCCACACTGGACTGGAAATGGAGGATGATGAACGGGAAGCTGCTGATGTTAGGGGTGAAAGGAAAAGGGGGAGCTAGAGCTGGTTGAGGGGGGGAAGGGGGCACTACTTCTGCTGGTCATGGGAGAGAGAGAGTTGCCACACTGGACTCGAAATGAAGGCTGGTGAATGGGGAGCTGCTGCTGGACAGGGGCAAAGAAAGGGAGAGCTGCTGCTGGACCTGAAGGGATGATGAATCAAAGTTGCATCCATATACGTATGGAAAAGGTTCAGAGTTTAAGTCCTGGGCAAGTAGGTGGGAAGGGAGAATTTATTCAGATATGTTTGGGGGTTGCATAGAAGAAAAACTGTACACTGGCACTGGTATGATAATCTTTGTGGTTTGTTTTGGATTTTAAAATAAAAGAAAAAAAAGAAATCAAGTGGAAATAAAGAAGTAAATAAGAAAACAGTTTAATAAATGGGGATAGGGAAGGGCCAGGGGGCCCTGGAAGAATTAATGCTGCTCTGCACACAAAACTGGGGCAAAAGCCATGCTAACTGGTGAGCAAACCCTAGTGCACTATATTGCATTGAAGCCAAAGTTCGTTTCAACTGTCTCCTGTAAAAATATTTTAGAGATACTCTGAATAAAGTTATTGCATGATAGAAACAGATTTCTAATGATAGTTCTGAGTGTTTATGACTTTTTCCTCTAAACCTATCAATTAAACAGTTATAGAAAGAAAGATTTATTGAGAAATCTTGGTTGCTTGGCAATAAATATTGTAATATTACCGTTTCCACACTTTGATCTGTGATTTTCTTTTTGTTCTCATTCTGTGGTTTTAGAGGGAAGGAGTCTCATCTATTTTAATCTTGTCTATATAGCTTTCATTCGATATGAACCCGTTTCGACTAGGCTATGACACCATCATAAGAACATAAGAGTTGCCATACTGGGACAGCCCAGGATCCTGTTTCCAACAGTGGCCAACCTAGCTCACAAGTACCTGGCAAGATCCCAAGGAGTAAAACAGATTTTTTTGCTGCTTATCCTAGAAATAAGCAGTAGATTTCCGCAATCCATCTTAATACTACTACTACTACTACTTATAATTTCTATAGCACTGAAAGGCATAAGCAGCATTGTACATTTTAACATGTAATAGATGGTCCTTGTTCAGAAAAGCTTACAATCTAATTTGAAGAGACAGACAGGACATATAGGCCTATAGAGAAAGTAGTTTCTTGTAGAAAGAATGATAGGATGGACATAGGTATCTTATGGTGAGTGGGAGTTAGGAATTCAAAACAACCTTGAAAAAATGGGCTTTTAGCTTGGATATGAATACTGCTAGAAATGGAACTCGACATATTGACTCGGGCAGTCTGTTCCAGGCATACAGCACAGCAAGATAAAAGGGACAAAGTCTGGAAATGGCAGAGGAGGAGAACAGTACAGATAAGAGGGACTTACCCGATGAACGGAGCTCATGGAGGGCTCATAGGGGGAAATAAATGAGGAGAGATATTGGGAGGCAGCAGAGTGAAAGCACTTGTAGATAGGTAAAAGGAGTTTGAACTGTATTTAGAAATGGATGGGGAGCCAATGAAGTGACTTGAGTAGAGGGGTAATGTGAGTATGGCGGCTCTTGCGCAATATAAGTCATGCAGCAGAATTTTGAATGGATTGGAGAGAGATGGTTGAGCTGACAACCTGAAAGAAGCAAATTGCAATAGTCTAAGCAAGGGGTGATGAGAGTGTGGATATGGGTTTTTGGTAATGTACTTGGAAAGTAGAGGTTGGATTTTGGTAATAATATAGAGGAAGAAGTGACAGGTTTTAGTGGTTTGTAGGATCTGAGTGGACAAGGAGATAGAGGAGTCAAAAATGACTCCAAGGTTGTTAGTTGATGAAACAGGGAAGAAAGTGTTGTCTAAAGAAATAGAGGGGGGTTTAGGTAGAAAGATGAGCTCAGTCTTAGCTATATTCAGTTTTAGATGGTGGTGAGACATCCAAGCAGAAAGACAACACGAGACTCTGGCCTGGATTCCCATAGAGATATTTGGTGTGTAGAGATAGATCAGGGAATCATCAGCATACAGATGATATTTAAAGCCATGGGAGGAGATCAGTGCAGCGAAGGAGCAGGTATATATAGAGAAAAGGAGAAGGCCCAAGACAGAGTCTTGAAGTACACCAATCGACAGTGGGATAGCAGTGGAGGAGGATCCACCATTGCATAGAGTGAAAGTGTGATGTGAGAGATAGGAAGAAAACCAGGAGAGAATAAAACCCTGGAATTTCAGCAAGGACAGCATATCAAGGAGGAGATAGTGATTAACAGTATCAAAGGCAGCAGATAGATCAAGAAGGATGAGGATAGAGTAGAGGCCATTGGATCTAGCAGGAATAGGTCATTAGACTTTAGCAAGGGCAGTTTCTGTGGAATGGAGTGGGTGAAAAAGGCCAGATGACATGGATCAAGAATAGCTTGAGATGAAAGGAAGTCCAGGCAACGGTGATGAAGTAGTTTGGATAAGAAGGGGAGAAGAGAGATGGGGTGATAGTTGGAGGGGGATGTTGGGTCTAGTGACGATTTTTTGAGAAGAGGTGTAACTATAGCATGTTTAAAGACATCAGAACAGTTTCAGTGGAGAGTGAAAGATTGAGGATGTGACAGATAGGAGGGATTACATAGCACCGAGTAAATGGGTGGGAATCAGATCAGAGGAGCAGGTAATGAGTTTGGAGGAGGAGAGAATATGTGCAGTTTCCTCTTCAGTGATTTCAGAAAAGGAGGAAAAGGTGGCAGGGGGTTTAAGGGAAGTTGGCAGAGTGAACAGCTAGGAAGGGGGTGAAGGGGCAAATGACCTGGTTGAGAGCTCAAGATGAGTCTTGTGAATTGTGTCGTAGAAGAACTGTCATCATTTGGAGGGAATATGAAGGGGGAATTGGAGGTGGGGGTACTTTGAGTAGAGAGTTGAATGTGCCAAAGAGACGGCAGGGGTTAGAGTTAAGAGAGTTAGTTAAATGGGCATAGTATTCTTGTTTGGAAAGTGAGAGGGCAGACTGGAAGGATGCCAGCAGGAATTTGAAGTGTATGAAGTTAGCACATGTGCAGGATTTAAGTCAAAGACATTCAGCAGATCAGAGTGCAGGTAGCAGATGATAGGGGTCAGCCAGGGCTGGGGTTTGGTGCGCCTTTCAGGATGTGAAATGGGAGGAGCGAGAGTATCTAGAGCAGAGGAGAGAATGGTATTATAGGAGGAGATGGCTTCATTGACAGTACTGTGTGACATAGTAGTTGAAGGGAGGGATGAGACAGTGGTGGAGAGGGTGCCAGGGTCAATAGCCTGAAGTAGGGTTGCCATATTTCTTCCTGCAAAAAAAGGACTTGTGGTCCCACCCCAGCCACTCCCCATTCTGCCCCAGCCCCGCCCTCACCCAAACCTCTTCTCCTCTCCTTCCTGAACTCAGGGCCAAGTCTGGAGGCACGCTAAGCATGCACAGATATGATGTCATCACATGCATTTGCAGACATGACGTTATGATATCATTCGCATGTGTGGAAGCCCTCCAGATATGACCCTGAGCTCCTAAACCTGGACAAACTGCTGACTTTTTGAAAAATTGCTCAGACACTTAGACAGTCCTCTATAAAAAGGACATGTCCAGGAAATCTGGACATACTGTATGGTAACCCTAGCTTGAAGGTTGCTAAATGTATAGGTAGTGATTGGTTGGGTCGGGGGCAGGGAAGAGTGATGAGTTGTGAAGGTTAACAGATGATGGTCATAGACGGGAAGAGTTGAGGTGCAGAATTTGGTGGTAAAGCAGTTGGAGGAGAAGACAAGGTCAAGGTAGTGGCCATTCTGGTGTGTGGGGGTGGGGGGTGCATTACAACTGGAGATTGTATGATGATGCTAGAGCTGGAAGTATAGGAGTCAGATGGGTCATCGGCATGAATGTTGAAGTCACCACATGCAAACCTAACTCATGAAGATTAATTGCAGATATCCTGAAGACCTGACTGGCTGGGGTTTCACCTGGATAGGTGTGGGAACCACTGCCCTAGGAGCTTTAAATGCATCCTCCATGGTATCACCGGTGCCAACCAACTAGAGAAACTTAAGCCAGACTCGGAATTTGAATCCATCCCCTGCATGGTTATAAACAGTACTGTCAGTGGGATGACCTTTTCTTGTGTCTGCTATAGAGGCTTTTCTGCTTCTTTAGTCTATCCAGATCTAATTATGGTTTGTCCCAATCCTTCACTATTATCTTAATGCTGGGAGACCAAGAGAAATACCAGATGCTAGTTCTGTGACACACAGAGAGAACCTTAGCCAAACCAATCCCCTTTTTTAAGTTGGTAAGTCCAGGGCAGGATTAATTCTTTGAGGGCCCCTAGGCACACAAGTACACTGGGCCCCCCTGGCCCTGCCCCGCCCCTCCCTACCCTGCCCATGCCCCGCCCTACTCTGCCTATGTCCCGCCCCCATTTATCTGTTTTCTTATTTACTTCTTTATTTTCACTTGTATTTCTTTTTTTAAAAAATATTCAAAACAAACAAAGATTAGCATACCAGTGCACAGTTTTTCTTCTATGCAACCTCCAAACATCTCTGAACAAATCCCCCTTCCTTTCCCTTCCCACCTACTTACCCAGGACTTTAACTCTGAACCCTTTCCATGAATATATAAAAGTATTCAAATATTTGTAAAGCAGTAATACTATCCAAAATATAAGTCTATATTAATAACCAAGTTTACGCCTCTCAACTGTCTCACTCTACATCAACCAACTGTAACCCATATGTATGTATAAACAGCCAAATCTGTAACTCCTCTAGTGCACGCCACTTCATGTATGTTAAGTTGCAACGAAACAACAAGGCATGCAGTCCACCAAAAAATCCATGAAACAAAAGAAGATTGGCAGAAAATAAGGAGATTCAAATCAGGTTAATTCAAGGTGCTCCCAAGAACCATGCCTGATGCATTTCGCCAAACAAGGCTAGTCAACGCTAACAAAAAAAACCATGCCTTTCATACAAACAGAACACAGAAAACACTTTCACCTAGTATGGAATATGTAATCACAAACTAACCTCTCCCCCTTTTACAAAACTGTAGTATGGTTTTTAGCCACGGCCAGTGCTAAAAAAATGCTCTACAGTTTTGTAAAAGGGGGGATAAAATAGAAATACATAGACAAAAGTTACATAAAACCACCAAGAAGCTGGATTCTGCATACAATGCAACACCACAGAAACAGCGATGTATGTCCCCTAAAGTAAAAAAATAAATAGAAAATTTTTTTTGCTACCTTTATCTTCTCTGGTTTCTCCTCGTCACTCTCTTCCTTTCATCTTCTGTCCTTCTGTGCCACTTCCAGAAACTGTATGCCTCCACCTTCCATCTTTCCCTTCACCCCCATTGGTCTTGCATCCATCTTCTTCCATTCCCTCCTCTAATGGTCTCGGATTTCTCTCCTCTCTTCTTCCCTTCCCTCTCCCATACCCACACCCCAATGGTCTGGCATTTAACACTCTCCTCTCCCTTCCCCCCACTTCAATCAGCATCAGCCTCCTTTCTTTCCCTCAAACCCAATTCCATCCAGTATCCTTCCCCCTTATGTTTCCCCCTTTCCCTGCACACCAATTCCATCAGCATCTGCCCCCTTTCTTTCCCTCCAACCCAATTTCATCCAGTATCCTTCCCCCTTATGTTTTTCCCCTTTCCCTGCACACCAATTCTATCAGCATCTTCCCCCTTTCTTTCCCTCCACTACCCTTTCCATACTGCAATGGCAACGGCAACGCCCCCCCCTAGAAACAGCAGCGGGCCCCCACCCGACAACGACAACACCAGCCGGCCCTCCCGGCATCAACGGACAGCAACATGGCCTTTCGCCGGCATCAACAGCAACGCGGCTGGCTCAGCTCCATGAAGATCTCGCGATGACTGCATCTGTCGGAAGAAGTGACGGAGGGGGATGGACAGGCAGATGCATTCATTGTGGGACCTTCTTGGAGCGTTGCCATCCGTCGATACCAGGGGGGGGTGGCAGCCGGTGTTGTCATCATTGGGCCGTTGCCGTGGAGGGGGGGGGCGTTGCCGTCTGAAAAAAAAATTGGCTTATTGGTAAGTCGTCATTCAGCGGGCTCCCCTGACTATTTCGGGCCCTAGGCACATGCCCACTCGGCCTATTCATTAATCTGGCCCTGGGTAAGTCCCTCCTATCTGTGCTATTCTCCTCTGTCAACTCCAGACTGCAACCCTGAGCTGTATGTGTGGAACAAATTGCTCGAATTCCTCCAGCAGGCTCCATCTCCGGCAGTCTTCAAGTCCAAGTTAAAAACCCACCTCTTCGAGCTGCTTATGTCTTTCAGTTCAATAGAAATTATAAATAGTAGTAGTAGTAGTAGTTGTAGGGAAAAAAAAGAAGACACATGGCTCCACCCTGTTCTGCCTCCAACCCTGCCCCCACATAACCTCATCTCTTGTCTGGAAGGCCTCCAAGCATGCACGAATGTGACGCGATGATGTCACACACATGTGCGCACGCATGTGATGTCATCACAACATATCCATGCATTCTCGGAGGCCCCTCCAAATGCGGCCCCAAGCTCTGGTAGAGCCGGGCCGTCCATAATAGAGAATGACACGGTGACAAAATTCATCACTGTTCCCGTCCCCGCAGATAACCACGGGAAATAATCCCATGTCATTTTCTAGTGTCTATTTCAACCTCGGTCCTTTTACACCAGCATTCTTCAAAGCAAAGCTTGCGGGTCAGTGGTTGTGCCCAATTATACTCTGATTTTTCCCTCTCTCCTTAAAGAATGACATGAAGATCGTTTCCCGCGGTTATCCGCGGGGACGGGAACGGTGATGAATTTTGTCACCATGTCATTCTCTAGTCCATAACCTCGGCAAAGTGCTGGGTTTTCAAAATCCTTCCGGACACTTGGACAGTCCTCTAAAAAGATACACAATTCTGGTCCTTAAAGGCTACAGCTATTCAGGGGATGCTATTTAGCTAGTGGTGCTCATTACTTTGCTGGTAGTTGCTGGCATTATGCCAATAAATTCAATAACGGGCCAAATCTGGGCTTCGCTCTTAACTGGCTATAGGACATTGCACAAAAAAGGACCGACTTTTATATGGTCCTACTTATGCAGTGACCGTGGCCAGTTCAGTGCTGAATGTAACAAGCCAAATACCAGCTCCACCCATGGAACATCCCCCAACGTAGCTGGTTTCACTTTAAGTGCTAACTGGCCATTTTCATCTGCATTAACCAGTTAAATGCCACTGACAATGTTATCCCTTAACAGGCAATTTAACCAGCTAGGAGCCATTTCTGGCCAGTGAAATCACTCTGAGTATCAACCTCTTGGTTTTCAGAATACCCACAATGAATAATCCTGGGGTCTATTTGCATGAACATTTGACTCATTTTACTAGGAAGTGTCTATTAAAAATAATTTGCTGACTGGGAAACCAAATTAAAAAGAAAGCTTTGTTCCAATGATACCATGAAATAACAGAATTTGCCCAGCATGCTGCAGTCACTTGTCGAGAGAGGAACCTAGAATTTATGTCACAGGTTTTATCTTTAATGATAATTCAGTGCTCAACCAAAGCCCGGTATATGATGTATCCTTAAACCATCAAGTCAAGTCCATGTTTCATACATATTGATGGTTATTTAAGTAACATGTGGAGAATGGCTGGCTCTTGGGTGGCATGAGTTTGCTGAATCTTAGTAGTGCAAACAGGAAGTCACACTGAAAAGCCACCATTTTTAACTGACCCTGTATGATACTGGGATCCTTTGTTTGCAGCTTGCTGGATCATCTCATTCCTTCCTCAATCTCACATTTAGCTCAACGACAATCTCTAAAGACAGTGGCTCCCTTAGGGGTACCCTACTTGTGTCTTCTGAGTCTGTCCTGCAGGTGTTGCTGTTGAATAATAGATGGTACTCAAAAACAGCACACTAGTCACATCTAGCCTGAGGAGCAGAAACTAGTTTAGAATCTGTAACCAGATCTCCCAAATGGCACGATGCAGAACTGTTGTCCATAGATAGCAGAATGGAGTAAGACACTCAGGCCACAGCTTGACCTATATTTTGCTCATTAGAAGGCTTGAGTGGGGCTGACGATTGGTTTATTTGGCTTTTCTAAACAAAAGAATTCCACTGCCAATGACCATCACTAAGCCCCGTGACCAGCTTCTCCCATGCACCCCATACCATCCCCACCCTCACATTTCTGAGTGTGCAGCCTTCCACTCTTTTAATGTGTTTCATTTTTCTGATAAAATTTCAGCTACTATATAAATGGAAACTTATTCATTTATTTATTTGACTTATTTGCTCTGTTTCTATACTTGCTAATATGTGCAGGTCAGGATGGAGTCTTCTTTCATATATTTGGATCAAATGAGGTTGAGCCATATAATGGAGAAAGTCCTACTTTTTCCCCTCTTAGATATAAAACACAATAAAAAGTGATGCCTTTCCTGTCAATACATAAAGCACATATGATGATCCAAATACTTAAATAACAGGGAAAATAAATCACTACATCTGTCTACTAATGCTCAAGAATATTAAAACAAAACCCTCATATGCTGCTAATGGGATTTGGCAACTCCTTGAGGTAGGGCTGTTGTTAGGCATGCCCAGGGCAGAAATTAAGGAGGGGATCTCAATTCTTCTCCTCCCTACTTCCCCTGATTTCCCCACCCACCAAGTGTCCATCCAGCATCTCTCCCTCCCGCCTCCACCCAACCTCTGGGTCCACCACATGCCTTCCTGTCCAGCATCCTTCCCTTCATTCGGATTTCCTTCTCTTCTCCATACCCTGTTCTAAGCCCCCCCCCTCCCCGATACCATTTAAAATGTAAATGGGTTGCTGGCATGGCAGCAATTCTTTAGCTCTGCTCATAGATTTCTCAGTGCTATTCCCCTGCCATTTTCCACCCAAGAGGAAACAGGAAGTTGCATCAGAGGAGGTAGACTGTGGCAGGAGAACATCTAGAGAATTGATGCTGCATCGTCAACCCCTTTCCATTTTAAAAGGTGAGGGGGGCTTCAGAACAGGGAGGGGAGAAGGGAAGGACATCCTGGCCCATAGGGGCCCCCTGGAGCTGTGCGGCGAAGGGCAGCTGTCCCTACCCTGAGGCAGTGAACATGAAACATGGACCATGTCAGTTGCTCGTCCTTGACAAATGATAGTTAACAAGAAGAGCAAAAGATAAGTTATATTTCCTATATATTTTGAAAAAGCACATGTAAGAAATAAACAATGAAAATTTATCTAATAAAGTTATGAATAACGAAAGCACAGTAGCCCAATGAAGAATGAGGTGAGTCATGAGCTACTGAGAGTATGCTGTGTGAAACAAGACACCACTAAGGAGAGTATGGCCTAGTCAGTGGTTAGTGCTACAGCTTCAGCATCCTAAATTTGTGAGTTCAAACCCTGTGCTACTCCCTGTGACCCTCGGCATGTCATTTAATCCTCGATTGCCCCAGGTACATTAGATAGATTGTGAGCCCACTGAGACAGATAGGGAACATGCTTGAGGTACCTGTATGTAAACTGTTTGAGTGTGGTTAACCCTTTCAGGACCATAAGGATCGTAGGCTAATTTTTGTGGTTTTGATGACATTTTTATGGTAAAAAGGGCTTGCAGAAGCCAAAAAATTGATTTTTTTTGTGAAATATCATTATTTTTTTTAAAAAAAATCAAACTTCTGGCTTACGGACAGTGTGGCAAGTGAATCTTCTCGTCAATCTGGCAACGACGCTAATGAATGAATGTCGGAACCAGTTTGTTTACATAAAGGCAGTATCATATGGAATCCGTACATATCAAATTTAGAACTGTAGACTATCCCAATCAAAATTTATAGGATTTTAAAGTTATGGGACAAATATGTCCCTTGGTCCTGAAAGGGTTAACTACAAAAAAGGCAGTATACAATTCCCAAGCCTTTTCCCTTAAATATAAAGTGCATTATGTAGGACCAATGCACAAATTCCATAAGCGGCATATGAAGTTTATGATATAATATTCTTTAGTGTTGGAGTATTGAAGTAGTCAATATACAGGATACACATAAAACAGTTTGTCTTTCTAATTACGATGTAATATAAAAACCTATTCAATCAAAGTGTACCTCAGTTGAGATAAACAGAACAAGAGAAGCAATAATATGCAAATAAGCAAAAAAAAAAAAAAAAAAAAGCAAAGCAAAGCATAAGAGCAGATCAAAAAGTCCAAAAGGTATGCGGTTTAATAAACAAGTACCTGACATGGCCATATTTTGCCCAAAGGCTGAGTCAGGGGTAAAGATAAAAGGGAAACAAAATGGCATTTGTCTTAGAGCAGTGCCTCTCAAACATTTTTAGCTCTGGCACACTAAGGGCTCCTTTTACGAAGATGCGCTAGCGGTTTTAGCGCGCACTGCAATGCCGTGCGGGCTAGACGCTAACGCCTCCATAGAGCTAGCGTTAGTATTTTCTGTGTAGCATGGGGTTAGCGCATACGGCATTGTAGCGCACGCTAAAAACGCTAGCGCAGCTTCATAAAAGGAGCCCTAAATGGAGTAAATTATTTTTCGCAACACAATATTATTGAAATTATAAAATTGCTAAACTAACAAAAAATTAATTTATTTAAAGAGAGTTATTTATTTAAGCTATATAACAATGGTAAAATTAAAGTAGATAAAATAGAATTGCTAATCAACGCAATGGATGTGTTTGTTTTTGAGTGCAAATTAACTCAAAATGCAGCTTGATTGTCGACATGCAAACACGCATTTCAACATCCACCATCTGCAGCCATTCTCTTTTTCTCTTATTATTATTATTTAATTTCTGTCAGAGCTAAAAAAAAAATCCAAGTTTGCAAAGATAAGACGTTCCAAATGGTAACAAAGCCTCGATTGCTCTGTTGCTCAAGTTAGGATAACTACTGCGTAAAATATAAAAATAAAATTACTTGACGTTAGTTTACAAGGACCAATCACATAAAA
Source organism: Geotrypetes seraphini (assembly GCF_902459505.1). Classification (NCBI taxonomy): domain Eukaryota; kingdom Metazoa; phylum Chordata; class Amphibia; order Gymnophiona; family Dermophiidae; genus Geotrypetes; species Geotrypetes seraphini. Next base: position 19,709,178 of record NC_047090.1, on the reverse strand, counting down.
GAATGATGCTTGTCTTGGCGGTTGTATTCTTACGCACACAGATGCTCATAACATTGACAGACTCTTGCGTACACGACATACATGTCATCTATTCTAGTGCATACAGTGGTACCTCGGTTTACGAGTGCACCGGTTTGGCGAGTGTTTTGCGAGACGAGCAAAACATTCGCAAAATCGGCGCCTCGGAAACCGAGCGCGCTTCGATTTGCGAGCGCCCCCCCTGCGAACCGGCACCCTCCCCCCCCCCACGATCCGGCACCCCCCGCCGCGACCTGAGGTCCCCCCAACCCACCCGAACCCTCTTCTTACTTTTCTGTAGCCTCCGCAGCGGCACCAGCACCAGCATGTCCTGTGCGTGGTGCCGGTGCCTGAAGATCTGCTTCCTGTGCTGGGCCTGAGAGTTCACGTCGAACGTGAACTCTCACGTCAAACGTGAACTCTCACATCGAACGTGAACTTTCAGGCCCAGCACAGGAAGTAGATCTTCAGGCACCGGCACCACGCACAGGACATGCTGGTGCTGGTGCCGCTGCGGAGGCTACAGAAAAGTAAGAAGAGGGTTCGGGTGGGTTGGGGGGACCTCAGGTCGTGGCGGGGGGGGGGTGCCGGTTCGCGGGGAGGGGCCTTCAGGGGGAGCAATGCCGGTTCTGGTGGGGGGAGAGCAGCGCTGCTAGCCTCGGGGGGGAAGGAGGGGGGGGGAACATATCAAAGCAAGTTTCCCTTACTTCCTATGGGGAAACTTGCTTTGATATACGAGCATTTTGGATGACGAGCATGCTCCTGGAACGGATTATGCTCGTAATCCAAGGTACCACTGTACTTTATTTATTTATTCAATTTTTGTTCCGTTCTCTCAAGGGAGCTCAGAACGGTTTACTTTAATTTATTCAGGTACTCAAGCATGTTTTCCCTGTCTGTCCCGGTGGGCTCACAATCTATCTAATGTACCTGGGATAATGAGAGGATTAAGTGACTTGCCCAGGGTCACAAGGAGCAGTGTGGATTTGAACTCACAACCTCAGGATGCTGAGGCTGTAGCCTTAACCACTGCACACCACTGTGCCATGGCACGCAGTTTGAGAGACACTGCCTTAGAGCAATCTTTTTCCAACAATGAACAAAATAGCAGTCCCTTTGCAAAATAGCAGCATCTCTGCTCTAAGGCACAAACAGAGATGCTGCTTTTGTTCTTTGTAGGAAAAAGATTGCTCTTAAGGGAAGAGCCTTTTTGCATAGGTTTTCCCCTGATGCAGTGGCTTAATAAGGGTGAGCGGCACCCAGGGTGGTGGCGTCCCTCCCCATCCCCTCCTGCCACGCACATACCCCCTTCCCTTTCCCTGTACCATTTTAACTTCTCTGGCGGGAGCAGCACACCCATGTTGGTGTCTGCTTGCCCTTTGACGTCATTTCCTAGGCACAGGCCCTGGAAGTGACATCAGAGAGAGTGCCAATGCCGACATGGGCAGCAACCTCATGCGGAGGAAGTAAAAAAAAGGTACGGGGGAAGTCAAGGGGCGTATAGGCATGGCAAGGAGAGGCCCAGGGCGGAGAGGAGGAGGGGTGCTAAGCCCTTCGGGAGACCACGCCCGGGGCGGACCGCTCCCCCCACCCTCACACACATACACTCTGCTTACTACGCCACTGCCCTGTTGGAGCCTTTGGGCAAAATGTGGCCATGTTGAGTATTTGTGTTAAAAAAAAATCTACATGCCTTTGGGACTTGTTGGGCTGCTCTTGCCCTTGCTCAGTTGAGATATACAGTATCTACCTTAAAACAGTATCCTTATCACCCTTTTCTTCTAACACACAAAGCCCAACAGTTGGTTGCTATTCTCCTGCAGAGAAAGACAATCTTTGTAAAATGAAATTGTCTGGATAGTTTGTTACAAAGAAAATTTAGTACAGTTGAATCTGACTGGCATAAAACACACTGCACGAGAATTACTTTGGGGGAGGGGGGGAGGACAAGACTTCTATTTGTTATAATCAAGGAACATTAGGGGATTTATAAAGAGGGACCACAGTGTACGGTATGAAACAGCAGTGATTTGGTAAAAGGGTTGGACTTTTTATGCTTGTATATTGTTCATTTCTTCACGAACAAATGTCTTTTACTGGTACATAACATGCTAAAAACGTGCATGACAGGAGGCAAAGTGCATCGCAGGGTACAGCCCTTTTTGAGGGAGCCATAGGTAGAATTTCTGTCTGCAGACAGCTTTAATCAGCAGAGCTGCTGTTAGGCAGAGCTGAGGGAAGCTTCCAGTCTTCAAGGTTCATGCTCTTACCCAGATTGTTATTTGTAAGGCACACAGAAAGGAACATGCTGGTAATTAAATTATGAGCGATCTGTGGCTTGCACGTCCTGAACTCTTCTGTTTTCATGAACTCTTCGTACAGCAAATTGTAAAAGGTATCGTGGCGAGGGCGACCTATACCTTAGGGAAGGTTAATAAGACCTGGACTTCCTCCTCCTCATTCAGAACAGCAGAAAGTATGGCCATTACCATTAGACTCCTTTGTCCGCCAGGAAGATTTGTTTTGCTTTCTTGTTAATTTGAACAAGCTGAAACTTTATTTTCTAGTGGCTTGTGTTTCCTTCTTAACCCTTTCAGGACCATAAGGATCGTAGGCCAATTTTTGTGGTTTTGCCGACATTTTTATGGTAAAAAGGGCTTGCAGATGCCAAAAAATTGATTTTTTTGGTGAAATATCATTATTTAAAAAAAAAAAAAAAAAATCAAACTTCTGGCTTATGGACAGTGTGGCAAGTGAATCTTCTCGTCAATCTGGCAACGACGCTAATGAATGAATGTCGGAACCAGTTTGTTTACATAAAGGCGGTATCCTATGGAATCCGTACATATCAAATTTAGAACTGTAGACTATCCCAATCAAAATTTATAGGATTTTAAAGTTATGGGACAAATATGTCCCTTGGTCCTGAAAGGGTTAAGGGCAGAGGGAAAAGACTTCAAGAGATTTGTCAGGGATCTGGTTATTGTACACAGCAACAAAATAACAGATGGCAGATAAATACTAGCATGGTCCATCTAGTCTGCCCAGCACGTTGGCTAGTCGTACCTGCTGCTCTGTGCATGCAAAAGGAAATTTTTTTAAAAAAATATCAACCAATAAAAAAATCCCTGCAAACCTGATGTGAAAGAATGGGTCGAGGCTCTGTTTAGGACTGCACCTTGAAGCTTAACAGTTGAAATTCTACTTTACGGAGAGGGTGGTGGATGCCTGGAATGCGCTCCCGAGAGAGGTGGTGGAGAGTAAAACTGTGACTGAGTTCAAAGAAGCGTGGGATGAACACAGAAGATTTAGAATCAGAAAATAATATTAAAGATTGAACTAGGCCAGTTACTGGGCAGACTTGTACGGTCTGTGTCTGTGTATGGCCGTTTGGAGGAGGATGGGCAGGGGAGGGCTTCAATGGCTGGGAGGGTGTAGATGGGCTGGAGTAAGTCTTAACAGAGATTTCGGCAGTTGGAACCCAAGCACAGTACCGGGTAAAGCTTTGGATTCTCGCCCAGAAATAGCTAAGAAGAAAAAAAGAAAAAAAAAAAAAAAAATTTAAATTGAATCAGGTTGGGCAGACTGGATGGACCATTCGGGTCTTTATCTGCCGTCATCTACTATGTTGTTTTCATGTGAAAGATGATGGCTTTTGAAGCTTGTTTCCTGACCTTCAAAGATAATGGAGGGTCACAAAACAATCATTTAAAAAATTCATAGCAGGACACAATTACATAATAATTCATATATACAGCAAAATTAGTGCATTTAACAAAATAAAATATCTTTTCCCTCCTACGGCTGGGGTGAAAAAATATGTAAATGACCGTCTGCTCCAAAAAAAAAGTACAGCCTTTTTGATCTAGTGTCAGTATTTTTTCAGCCAACTAAAATGAACAAAAACTAGATAAACAAAGGGCTCCTTTTACAAAGCTGCGCTAGCGCTTTTGGCGCACGTTAAAATGCCCCACGCGCTAGCTGCTACTGCCTCCTTTTAAGTAAGCGGTAATTTTTCAGCTAGCACTTGCACATGCTATAGCGCACACTAATCGTGTGCGTGCGCTAAAAACGTTAGCGCACCTTAGCAAAAGGAGCCCAATGTGATTTATTCCTGTTGATGAAAATGAAAACTAGAAATGTATCATGGGCTTATATTAATAAATAGTTTAACATTTCTTTTTATTGATTTTTTTTCTTTACTGATTTTGGAGCTTTTTTGCTGGTGAGTGTGTAACTTCAGCAACCAAAACTTGTTGCCTAGAGCAGGGGTAGGCAATTCCGGTCCTGGAGAGCCACAGGCAGAACAGGTTTTCAGGATATCCACAATGAATATGTGTGAGATGGATTTGCATGCACTGCCTCCTTGAGATGCAAATCTATCTCATGCATATTTATTGTGGATATCTTGAAAACCTGACCTGCCTGTGGCTCTCCAGGACCGGAACTGCCTACCCCTAGCCTACAGTAACACGAAGGTGAAAGAGCTTTTGCAATTATTTAGGGCTCCCTTTACAATTGCAAGAAAGCCCATAGGAACTGAATGGGCTTCATTGCATTTGGCAAGCTGGAATTGTGACAATGGCTTTATAAAAAGAGCCTTTAGTTCAAACATAATGGTAACAAGAGAAACAGAACCTGAAAAGAAATGTTCAAACTGAAAACCTCCCAAAACATTGCATAACAATTAAGGAAAGACATCAAAAAACTTATCAAACAAAAGTATTTGGTGGGTTTGAGTTGATTGGCCAGGCAAGCTTTTTTTCTTTTGCTTCTCTGTCAAAGGAATCGTATATAGAGTCTTTGGTTATTGTTTTTGCTGGTACGGGGATATCTGATATTCCCACATAATTTTTTTTGGCCATCCTTGAACTAGTTGTAATGGTGTAAGCATTACTCCTGTAGCATTTCATGGATGACATGCAAAAGGTCTCCTTCATTCCTCGTCTGAAGTTTGCATTGTACACAGAGTACAAGGTGGGCTTGGAGGCAGAAGAACTGAAAGATATCCAGGTGACAACCATGAACACCATAGAACTCTTCCGGCTATCTGTCTCATCAGGGTGCCAGAGCTGACCCACGTAAAAAGGTAGCCATGACAACAAGAAGATAGAGTTCAACATCAAGAACATCTTGATGGTTTTCACTTTTGTCCTTGGCACTATGTTCATGGTCCTTCTCACAGTTCTGCCATCAGTGCCAATCCTCCAGATGTATTTGATGACTTTCTGATAGAACAAAATGATTAGAATGGAGGGAATCAAGAACCCCACCAGGAGATGGATGATGCTGTAGATGGTGCCATCCCAAGTGTAAGGCAGGAAAAAGTTGCAGTGGTTGTCCCAGTCTGAGCCATAGAATAAGAAGGCAGGCGATACGAAAGCTGCATCAAAGATCCACGATGCCACAATCATTTTCTTGGCTTTTTCCCTGGAAACCTTGAAGCTCAGAGGATACACAATGGTGTAGAACCTATCAAGGCATATGGAGAATAGGACGTAGATCTGCACACCAGGGGCAAGATACTGGAAATATCTGACCAGCTTGCACATGACACTGCCAAGCACCCACCTGCCAGAGGTGAATTGCAGTAGCACAAAAGGGGTGCTAGCTAGGCTGAGGAGAAGGTCCGCACATGCCATGGACACCACAAAATAGTTGGTAGTAGATTGAGTCCTCCTGCTCCTGTGGATCACTAAACACACCAGAGAGTTTCCAAACACAGAAACCAGCCAGATTGCCCCAAAAATCATGCTCACCACAGCAATTTCCCCAGGCAGCAGATGCTGTGAGGCTGTGCTATTCTTCTCAGACCTGCTGCTTTCCTTATACCGGTCATTGTCTCCCAGAAGCTTGGACAAGTCAGTAGGGCTGCTGTTTTGTAGCGACAGAAATACTGTTGGCATGGCAAATGAAGGTTTGTTGCCGTCCATTCCATGAGCAAACACCATATTCATTTTCTCTCTCTGTGCTCTGTATCAAAAACAAAGTGGGAAGTCTGTCATCAAAACAAATTAATTCTGAACCACCTAAAATTATAATTATTTGGCCCTGATTTATATAAAAGCTTGAAAACACAGTGGGGGGAAAAATTACAGATTAGACCATAGAAATTCAGATGAGAAATGGGAGCATGTTTTACATCTGAAGTGCTGATTAGATGATCCTGTGTATCGGGTTTTATGTTATGAGTTTCTATTAATGTACGTGTTCACTGTTAATTGGCTCCCAAATCAATTGAAGGTCTTTATAATTAATTTTATTACAGTATAAAGACACCTCAATTTATTTAAGTTAAGCTGGTAAAAAGAATTCAAAGCCAGTTCCCTTGAGGTTGTAAAGGAGATAGGACTGAAGAAAGTCATGAATATTTTAATAATTTTATACATTTAAAACGTGCTAACAATTTAGCATATAGTTTGCACCACTTATCAAAAATAAGTGTTGGAGGTATACTGTATGCCCTTTTCTATGCCATAGGGAGCAGCCATCCCTGGGGAGGGAAGAAGTGGTACATTTTTTGTGTAACACTGCATACCTTTGATTGATCATTTGATTGAACAGATGGATACTGCATTTAACCCTTCAGTTTCCTTGAAAATTGATTTTGTTTATTAATGGCCATGAGTAGATCAGCAATTTGCAACTGGGCTTCTTACCAAGGAAATCTCCCTGCTTCTAGTTTTTCATTAATGTGGCTGCTACCAGTGCTGCTTCACTTGAATAGGATTACTAGATGTCCGTGAAGACCCAGACACGCCCTCTTTTTACAAGACTGTCTGGGTGTCTGGATGGATTTTCCAAAACCCAGCAGTCTATCCAGGTTCTGGAAGTGTGTGTGGAGGGCCTCCGAGCATGTACGGATGCAATGCCATGACATCACAAGCAAGCGCACCTGTGTGTGACATCATCAGGTCACATCTGTGCATGAGCCGAGGCCCTCCAAATGTGGCCTGGAGTCGGGGAAAGAGAAGAAATAAGGTTTGAATGGGGCGGGGCTGGGGGGTGGGGTACAACAGGGCGGGGTCACATGTCTTTTTTTTTTACAAATCTGATAACCCTATACTTGAAGATACACTGCAGGTAATTTTATCAATAATTTTTCATGCAGAAAGGCCTTTTTATGTGCGTAAAATGTACTTTATAAACATATTCAAAGAGTTAAGCATATAAACATAAGAGCAATGCCAAGGAGCTGTCTACTGTTATGAGACGGGCATATAGGTGTGTTCCGGAGTGAAGTTTTGGAAGAGCGTGGATAGAGTCATGATCTTTGTACATTCCTCACCAAATTCAACACTACTTAGCTGGGTAGGAATGACTCTTGGCCAGCTAAATAGCACATAGCTGCCTAAGTGCTAATATTCAGTAGGAGATGGCCACTGAATATTAGTGGTTAGAGGTTAATGGAGAGCCAGCTATCTGTGAAATTCAGACACCTGGCTGGCTATGGTCAAGCGGCCAAATCGGGCCGTTTAAATAGCTGGTCTATCTTTGGCTGCTGTAAACTTAGCTGGCCAGCCCTGAATATCATCATGGCCAGCTAAATTTTTAGCAATCAATACTAGACCGGATATTCAATGCCGGTCACTGGAAACAGCCCGGTATTAAATATCCGGGCTCAGTGACAACCATGGGAGTAAGCCCGGATAACTCCTGCAGTCTGAATACGGGCCTCATTGTTTATAAACAGGGAAATTCTCTAACAGGTGCGTAAACTTAGGCGCCAATAGAAGTTAGTTAGCTAGCAAGCACTGTCTGAAACAGCAATGAGCATTGAATTTAAAGCGTCTACTGGCATCTAATCAAAAGGTGCTGGAATTGCGCCTCTGTAGGTGCCTACCGGCACCTAACGCCACCATAGGTGTTGCTAAAGCCGGAAATGGAGTTAGGCACCGGTAGACCTTTGGAGGCGTGATTCATCACATCACAGATAGGCACAGGAAATGTAGGCCTAGAAAACCCTGGTCTACATTTCTGGCACCTATCTTTTCTGGGGGGACCCTGACAGTTTGTAGGATCTTCCTACCAATTTTCATCCTACCAGTTGTCCTACCCTGTCAGAAATGTAAAATTAAAAATCTAAATAGTCCAGGGCTTGCCATCAGCTGATCGCTGCAGGTGAATCCCCGATCAGCAAAGCTGGCAGGACTCCCTGAAACCGCGGCTTCAGGGAGTCCCTTCAGGAAGTCCCCTGCTGCGATCACCTGAACTGGCAGGGAGATCTCCATTTCTTCTCCCTCCCACCCACACACCAATCCCCCAACCCTTCTCCATAGAGAGCCCTCTCCCACTGAGCCTGACACCCCACACACACCCCCTGACATTCCTTCAGCCCCCCTGACACCTCTCCAATACCCCTCCGACATCCCCACACACCCCTCCACACACCCCCTTGTACCTTTTTGGATGAAACATCGGCTAAAGGGATGCCCACCCCCTCCTGCTGATAGGGCCGCCTCTTCAAAATGGTGGCCCTCCCCCTCCTAGTACATCTTGGGATGAACTGGGAGGGGCCTAAGGTCCCAAGCCAAAAATAATGGTGGATCTGGGCCCTGATTGGCTTAGGGTTAGAAAATCCAGGAGAAAATGTGTACACGCATACTTTATGCATGAAAATCTACACCTGCTTGCAAGCAAGTATAAATGTCCATGGCTTCAATTTGGCATGATTTCTGATGCTTTGGTCCTTCTATGAAGATATATAGGAGACTATGGCACTCATTTTTGAAGCAGATGGACATCTCCAAATGGCCAATAAGAGGTCCATCTATAAAAACTATCCAAACCACGATTTTCAAAAGGCAGAATTTGGACATTTTAGTCTGCAGTTCATCCACATAGTAAGGGAATATGGTGGTAGTGTGTTTTGGGTAGGACTAGGGCAGGCCCAAAATTAGGATGCCTTTTAGTGATAATGGAATGAGAAGAAACATCTATGGCAAAAAAATGAACATTTTTATCTAGACTTTTTCAGTCACATTCAGGGTAAAAAAAGGTGTCTTTATTGAGAAGCTGACCACTGAAGGGATGAAGGTGTGACTCCTCTTTAATCTCCCTGTAGTTAATGACTAACGTGACCATTTATTTTTTTCATCAAAACGGGGCATCTATTAATATTCAGTCCCGCCCCCAACCCTGCCCTAGACACACCCTAAATCCTGCCCTAGCCCCGCCCCAGCTCCTCCCCCAATTTCTTCCACTCATTTTTCATGTACTCATAATATCTTATTAATTCATAATGGTAACCATAAATTTTTTAAAACCACAAAGCACACTATATGCAGAGAAAATGTTAATTATCATTTATATTTGGGGGTTTCAAAGATGTCAAGGCAGATGACTTTAAAATATGCAATGTCACCTCAGTAACTATAGAAAAATAGACAAATATAGTGCAAAATATAGACAGAAGATATAAATTCTCAAAATTGACACATTTTGATCACTAAATTGAAAATAAAATCATTTTTTCTACCTTTGCTGTCTGGTGATTTCATGAGTCTCTGGTTGCTTTCCTTCTGACTGTGTATCCTTTCTTTCATTTCTTTCTTTCTGCACTCAGGCCCAACAATTGTCCCTTTCTATTCCCTCCCTCCTTCCTTCCTATGTCCTCAGTGCCCCCTTCCTATGTCCTTAGTGCCCCTTCCTGTGTCCTTAGTGCCCCCAGTGCCTCCTTCCTATGTCCTTAGTGCCCCTTCCTATATCCTTAGTGTCCTCGGTGCCTCCTTCCTATGTCCCCCTCACTGCTTTCCAGCCTTTGTCTCCACCCCCTCCTCTATGCTCTGGCATCTCTCTCTTCTCCTTTCCTTTCTTCCTTCCTTCCCACTCCACCCCATGGTCTGGCATCTCTATCTCCTTCCCATCTCTCTCCTCTCTTTCCATCTCTCCCTCCCACTCCATTATCTAGCATCTCTTCTTCCTTTCTCGCCTTCCTTCCTCCTGGTCTGGCATCTGTCTCCTCCCCCCCCCCCCATATACCCTGACATCTCTCCCCCCCCTTCTCCATGGTCTGGTAGCTCCTTTCCTTTCCCTCCCTCCCATGGTCTTGGCATCTCTTTCCTCTTCTCTCCCTTCCCTGGTCTTACTTCTCCCCTCTCTCTCCCCAATTGGGTGCAGCAGCAGCACTTCTCTTCCCCTATCCCCTCCCCAATTGGGTACAGCAGCAGCACTTCTCTTCCCCTATTCCCTCCCCAATTGGGTGCAGCAGCCACAGCTTTTCTCTTCCCCCCTTCCCCCCCTTGGGTGCAGCAGTAGCTTTTCTCTTCCCCTCTCCCCCCCCTTGGGTGCAGCAGCAGCAGCAGCTTTTCTCTTACCCCCTCCCCTCGGGTGCAGCAGCAGCAGCTTTTCTATTCCCCCCTTGGGTGCAGCAGCAGCAGCTTTTCTCTTCCCCCTCCCCCCCCTTGGGTGCAGCAGTAGCATTTCTCTTCCCATCCCTCCCATCGGCAGAGTTGCAAGCTTCCTTCCATCGCGACCTATCTTCCATAGGTCAGCGACGGAGGGAAGCTTACAACTTGCTGCTCTTCCTTGCTTCGGGCCTTCCTCGTTGCCGGGTCCTGCCTTTGCGGAAACAGAAAGTAGGCAGGAGTCGGACCCGGCAGCGAGGAACGCCCGAAGCAAGTTGTAAGCTTCCCTCCGTGTCTCCCTTAGCTTCCCTCCGTCGCTGCCCGCAGTGAACTCCTGCTCCGGGGCTCGAACGTGTGCGTCCGGCTTCCCTTCTCCTCCCTCCGGGACGTAATTTCTGGTTTCAGAGGGAAAAGAAGGGAAGTCGGCATACACACATGTTAGAGCCCCAGAGCGTGGGTTCAATTTGCATGCTGGAGTCAGCCCGGGAAGGAGCATCGGCGGCAGCAGCAGGATTAGCCAGGCGCGGCGAACACTGTGGGGGTTTGGCGCTGGAGGGACCGTCCCCTTGTCCCTGCACACAGCTTCGGGACACTGTCCCTGAAAATGGGACATTTCGGAGTCCCAAAGCGGTGGATCGGGACAACGGGACATATGGTCACCTTATTAATGACCCCCTCCCATCCCCCTAAGAAGTGAAAGAAACAGTGGATACCAGGCTCTACAGTATGACAGCTTCAGGTATTATGATCATTCCTAATAGAGCAGTACGAAAAGCATAATGAGTAACCTAATGGTCAGTGAAGTGGACTTTGAACAATGTAATTCCCACTTTAACTCTTTTATTTCTGTACAAATATGTGAGCCCTCCAGGAACACTGAAATACCTATTGTTGAAGTTATAAGACACCTGCAAGCATGATGGCTATTGTAGAGGTATACTTTTAGGTACAGTAGGTTTTATCTGTTCCTGGTGAGCTCACAATAATATATAAATGAATTAAGATGGTATTTGTACCTGGGTCTCTTTGTTTAAAGTCCACCACACTATAACTAAGCTGCCCTTCTGCTCTGCAAGGACATCTGTGTGGCCATTTTTGTACAAATGATGCCAGATAGACATTTTTGTGCTTGATTTTATGGTATTCATATTTTGGATGTTTCATTTTGGAAAATGGATTACTTTGGATGTTTTCAGAGCAAGCTCTAGTCACAAAAAGGAGGAGTTCAAGTCAAGTTTATTAAGGTTTGATATACCGCTTATCAAGGTTATCTAAGCGGTTTTTACAATCAGGTACTCAAGCATTTTCCCTATCTGTCCCGGTGGGCTCACAATCTATCTAACGTACCTGGGGCTATAGAGGACTGAGTGACTTGCCCAGGGTCACAAGGAGCAGCGCGGGGTTTGAACCCACAACCCCAGGGTGCTGAGGCTGTAGATCCAACCACTGCGCCACACACTCCTCACACACACACACACACACTGCAGAAGCCTTGCAGAGAGAGTCAGTGGAACCAGGAAACTAGTAAGTATCCTGGGGGGTGGGGAGAGGGAATGTTGAGAAGGTATAGGAAGGGGGTAAAATGAAGCAGTTGTTGCAGGCTGAGAAAAAGAACTAGCAACAAATGTAAGAACTTTACGTGATGGTGGTTAGAGATGAGAGAGGGGGGGCAATGATCTGGTATATGAAGAGCAGCACTGTGTAAATGGAACAGTACATACCTGAGTCTCTAGAACAGCAGCACCTAGTATGGAAAAGCCTAAAAGAGCAGCACACAGATGTCTTAAGAAGCCTGGGCCAGTAAACCATAGAGAGGAGGACCTAGACTCATAAGCCACTCTAACCACTACATTTATGGTGGAAAGTGTGAGCCTAAAACCCCCCATGCAAAACCTACTGTACTGCCCTATAGGCAGGGCAGAATTAATTCTTTGTTGGGCCTTAGGCAAACAGGTATGTTGGGGCCCCTCTTTGTAATTTAAATATATTTGAAAGCTCCCACAAATGGAGCCTTGCATGATTCTGACTACAGAGGAAAACTGGCAGAAGGAGGAAACAGCAGGTAAGAGGCCTTGCTCTATGGCTCCCCCTGCTGACTAGAAAGCAGTACACAGGGAGTGAGGAAAAATAGACAGATTTATGTGGTGAACAATGGCTCTGCGCCCTCCCAATTCTCGTTTCTGTGGCAGCAGCTAATTTACCAGGGCAAAACTCTGCCTTGACTTACACATTTGAGAGGGCCCCTCCTAAGTATTTGGGCCCTAGGCCCATGCCTAGTTTGCCTATGCTTTAATCCTGCCCTGCATATAGGGGACACCTGTAGCCATAAGGACTATTGAGGTGATAGACAAGTGGGGATAGTAGGTTTTGGGAAGCTCTGGAGGGCTTGCTATACATTAAAAGGAGGTTCTGGTGAAATATGTACCTAGCAGTCTTTATGTGAAGTTAACAGTAATGCCCCCCTAAGGTGCCTCGCTGCCTGTTGGGATGTCTGCATGGCCAGTCCGTTAAGATACTGGCCCCATTCGAAAATGGCCAAAAAAGTTAGACATTCTAAAGGCCAAGACATCCAAATAGGTTATTTTCAACAAAAAAATTGGATGTCTAGCAGTTTCAAAAATGGATGTTTCCCTGCCCCGATATTTGGACATCTTGCGGGATGTGTCCAAAGTCGGACTTAGACACACTAGCGAAAATGCCCCTCCACATCTCTGTGGGGATAGTCTCACATAAATAGAGCTTCCCTTTGAAAATCTAGCCTGGAGTGGAGAAGTGCATACAAATTGAAAGGAAAACTTAAGCCTGGGGAATTTATCCAATTAAACTGTCATGTTACCTGGGCAAATTCCTTTGGAAAATGTCCTAATGCTGCCTCCATTCTGTCTATATCCTTTCACAGGTACCAACAAAGCCAAATATAATTTCCTTTTCCATCTTCCATTTGTACATTTTTTTTCCACATGTAAAACTTTTAAAATTTATACCTCAAACACATTTCTCTCCTTGGAGGCAGTCCACCCTTGACATCTCTGGTTTATACCAGATGCAATAGAGGGGGAAATTGACTTGTCCAGCTTCCCTGGTTCACAGCCTCTTACATCACAGCTGCCAAATTACCCATTTCTAGGAATGACACTTTTTGGACAGCCCTGTTTTTTAATTTGAATCCCAACTGAGTGTGCTATTAGAAGTCCTTCATTCTACCTATTGAAATCTGTGCTGCAGATCCCATAATGCACCAAGATAAGGCTGTCAGAAATCCAAAATAGCCTGAAATCCTTCTCTGGAAACAAGTAAGTTGGCAGCTCTCCTGCTTTAACCATAAAGCACTTCATTTAAAACATTTACCTACCTAGTCCCCATGTTCACTGGCAAACTATTACTGCCAAAAATGAAAATGCCAATGCAAGGGTCTACGTCAAAAAGATGGCCCCCACCTCCACAGGAATAGACCATAGTTCCACAATAAAAAAGAGATCATAAAAATAACAAACAATGTGGAACCCGTTCCTGGGTTGCCAGAGAGTAGATGTCAAAAAAGTTTATTACACAATTTCCTTACAGTACAACAAAATCATGTATAATGCAAAAAAAAAAAAAAAATAATAATAATAAAATCATTGGATAGAAATTCTTGAGCATGTAAAATATCTATGGTGCTGTGACTGAAGGCCAGACCCTACACGGGCCATGTTTTGGCAATAACGTGCCTTCCTCAGGGGTCCTTAGTATGAACCTTCATAACATGGTGGAGCATCAAAAAAATGATATGTACCTGTCTTCTTAACGCTGGGGTATGAACACTGGTGTCTGTGCTGTAGCATATACTGGTCCGCTTTCCTGCTCTGAATCTAGCAGGGCTTGAGTTGCGGCTGCTTTCCTTGATAGCTTCAGCTGGGAACTGGTGGCCTTCTTGGAATCCTTCCTCCTACTCCAAGTTTTTTGGTTAAACTATTACTGCCACCACTCCCATAGGCTTTGCACCTTCTCCTGCTACTTCTGGAGAATTCTCCTGCTCATGCCATTCCCAATTCCAAAATGGCATCCACAACTTCTTCCTGCAAGGCTGCTGTGGGAAGTTGTGGCCACCATTTTGAATATGGAGCACTGGAGGCAGCAGCAACATGGGGTTCTCCTACCCTGAAGAAGCCACTAAGATCACCAGGATCTTTAGAAGATAGGCTCAGGGAGGGCCTACAGGAATGGGGAAGAAGGGTGAAGCTGGTGAGCAGGCTGGTGGGGGAAAATGGATTTTCTTCCAAGGTAGGTAGAAGGCTGGCTTGATAAGTGGGGTGGGGGGGGGGGGGGGGGACACCTTGCAGGAGCAACAGTGATGGGAGCCACATTTTCAGTTTTAGTTCTAGTTTTGGTCTAAAATGAGCCACGGATTTTGGCCATGGATTCGGTTTCAGCCAATTCCAAAATCACCAGTTTCAGTTAGTCTCTAAACCAGACATGCAAGACTAGCTCCATGATTAGTTTTCAAAATATAACTGCTATAAGAATCACTGATATCACTAGCCAAGAAGAGTTGCAGGTGGAGGCCACACCATCCGGTGGAACAGAAATGCTGTACTGTTCATTCTTAGGTGCAAGATTATGCAAAAGATCTTTGCCATGCACATTTTGGATGTTACGGTATTTAATTTACTATTCCAACAGGTGGTGTACTGCTTTCTCTGGAACATTGTCTGCTGGCCAACTGCTGAGCAGCAACGATCATGTAGTCTGCAGTTTTCTTACAATTTTTATTCTAGTCAGGTTGTCTCTTTCTTATGTTGATACAGACATTTTTTTTTGCAGCCTTGAAGGATATTGTCCTAGACCTGTTTGCTGATGCTGCCTGCAGTGCAAAACATATGCTAATGGATATTTATGTACTGTGGAACCATATGGCACAAAATGAAATACACATTAAACCAAATCACATCATGCTATGCCTACCACATGGAGAAAGGAAGGGGCAACCACACAGCGCTGCTGTCCTCACAGTGATAAAGAAAAACAGTGTACTACTGAAGGATCAGCAGTGGCCTGATACAGTGTATGTAGTTCAGTCTGCTCCATAAAAATAAGAAAACAACTCTGCTTTTATTAATTTAAGATACAACCTTCTGAATCATTATTAGACCTGTTTTCTCACTTTCTGTGTCTCAGATCCAAATAAAGCTACTGTGATATACTACTCATTGTATGCAGGAATAAGACAGAAAGATATACATAGGATTACAATTGATCCAAATACCTCCATTTGTGTAATGGGAGTTGATAGGATGGCACAAGATTACACCAATTCTGAAGCAATTACATTAGTTGACAATTGCATTTCAGGTGCAACATAAAGTTGTTTCTGTGATCCATCAGACTATTTACCATCAAACACCATGGTACAGGCAGTCCCCGAGTTACAGACGCCCGGCTTAAGTACGACTTATACTTAAAAATGCGGTCGCAGCTTCATTTGATTTCACTGAGCATAGACACACTTCTTTGGTAGCAGATTCAGGAAGGATGCATGGTCACATTAAGAACAGTGTGTGGTTGTGAATGTTGTACCTTAGAGGGACAGTTGGCCCTTTTGTCAGCTGGGAGCAGAGGTAAGCAGCAAGAATCTTAAAATTACAAATTCTGAGTTACATACAAATCAGACTTAAGAACAGCTTTAAAACCTTCCTCGTTCTCAATCCAGGAATTGCCTGTAGTTTCGACAAGTTGTGGCACTCTATAAGTCTAATAGATCTTTACGATCTAAATATCAAAAGCTATTAATTCCAATAGCGCAGGGAAATTATGCAGACACTGGAACGATGACTTTCTGTATTGCTGGTGTCAAAATGTGGAATGCTCTGGTGGGTCATTTGCGACTGTATGTAAACCGGTTTCAGTTTAAGAAACAGGTAAAAACTCAGATGTTTATTACTGTATTTTTGTGATTTATTAGTAGGCATTTGAAGAATCTGCTTAACCATATTTGCTATTGTCCTCTTGCGATTTATTAGTTGACATTTGAAGAGAAGAAATTGCTTAATTATGTAGATTTTATGATATGGTTTGTTTTTATCTTATGAATGTTTTAATTGATGCAAACAGTTTAGTTTTTTTGTAAAAGGTTAAAAAAAAAATGGTTTTAAATAAATAAATAATCCATAACATGTGCAAATACAACCACATTACTCCTCTCTTGAAAAAAACACATTGGCTTCTATTACCCCACTGGATTACTTACAAGACACTTTTACCGATATTCAAAATACAGTGGTGCCTCACACAACGAACTTAATTGGTTCCAGGAGCAAGTTTGTTATGCGAAAAGTTCGTTATGTGAAACGCGTTTTCCCATAACAATACATGTAAAAAAAAATAATTCGTTCTGTAGCATAAAATATGCTAAGATGACATAAAAAAAGATAAATTTTTTGTTATTATTTTTATTTAGATACATCTAAAAACATAATTGTTTTTTAAAACAACACACATTTTTTAAATTTAAAGACAGACTAAGTAGAGTCTAATTTTACAGTGAGAGAGGGCAGAGTCTCAGCGGCAAAAACTGGGACTGTTCATTTTTTTTTTTTTTTCTAGCATCGGGGAAGCGGCGCCGGGCCCCTGTGAGCCGACGGTCCGCCACTGCACAGGGAGCCAGGCGGAGAGAGGGCAGTTAAGTGCAGTGCCTGCGCGGAAGGATGCAGCTCGGGCGACTTCGTTGTGTGAAACGAAGTTCGTTGTAGGAAGCAAGACATGAAGTTCGTTGTGCGCAGCGTTCGCTGTGCGAGGCGTTCGTTATGCGAGGCACCACTGTACTAACTTCGGATAAACTGCGACATCTCATCCCATACACTCCCACAAGAGCATTTAGATCTACAAATCAAAACCAACTGGTTATCCCATCCTATCAGGACATTGTCCACAATCAGTTTTTCAGTGCATGGTCCATACTTTGGAACTCCCTTCCTCTATCACTGAGATTGCAGACATTATTGGAACATTTTAAAAATGAGTTGAAGACATTCCTTTTTAGAGATGCAACGTAACGTGAAAGAACAGAAGTGGGACCTATGACGTAAGTGCACATAAGCAGATTGTGTGCTTATCAGAAGTGCAAATATCTGGAGTTTATGTCCATTGACTTTAATGTAAAAAAAACAAAAACGGGACTTTGGTGATCAGGTGTGGATAACCGCTTATCCACGCCTTATCCGACGTGCACTTAGGTGGAGTCGACTGTATTTATAGTTGTGATTTGCTCATATTTGTGACTGTATATGTTTTATTTATTATTTAGAGAGGTGGCATATAAATATATTTAAATAAATAAAATAAAAAAATTGTCTGAAATTGGCAGTGACGTTTTTGTTTGAATGTGCAAAAGTCAAAATTTTCTTTTTTTTTTTCAGTTTTGGAATTTTCAAAAATTTTCTTAGATTCCTTTTTACTAAGCCACGGTAGAGTTTTTATCGCAGCCCGGAGCACTAAATGCTACAACACTCATAGAATTCTGAGCGTGGGAGCAGCGTCGGAGCATTTAGCGTTCCAGGCCACAGTGGAAACCTCTACCGTAGCTTAGTAAAAGGGGTGGGGGGTAGGTGGGTGGATCTAATTTTTTTAAATTGTTTTTGCTTATTTCACCATTCAGTTTAATAATGATTTTTAATGTGTGAAAATCAACTTAACATGCATTAACTAATAGGACAACATATGTAAATCTATTTTGTCTGACTAACATTTTAAAAACATGCTACCAAATGTTCCTTGTACTAAACTGCGGTAGAAAGGAGCCTTAGCACAGCCTTGTGCTAAGGCCATTTTTTTTTTTACCATAGCTGGAAAATGGCTGATTTTCCATTTTCCCTATTAACAGCCATGTGCTAAAGTTGCCATTAGTGCACAGTCATTAAAAAAATTAGCACATGGGCACTTACCGGCACCTATTTTGTAGCTGTAAGGGCTCATGCACTAAACCTGCGATAATCATTTAGTGAACAGTAATATAGCCGCGCTAACTGATTAGCCTAGAAATGCCCACTCTCATGCCATCTCCTCAGAAAAATTAAAAACATTTTTAGCATGGTTTGTGCATGCAGATTAGGATTTTAACTTAGATACCTGAGCACGTCCCTCAGTAAGACCTTCAGGGCCAGCTCGAAGGGTTACAGTGCCCTGAGCCAACTTTGATGGCAGCACCTCCCAGTGGTAGGAACCCCTGCCCCCAAAGCTTAATCTTTCTCTCTACAGCCCCTAGTTTGACATTGCTCCTTTTCCTCTCTCCCTCCCTCCTTCTTCCCCTGTGGCCCTCTAAACATTACCTTGCTTGTGGTAGCAACAGGAGAAGGCTTTCAGCCAGCCCTGGGTTTTCCCTTTACTATGTCCTGCAACCCTCTGACAGGAAATTGCATCAGAGGAACGCAAGAAGTGGCAGAGGGAAGACCCAGGGCTGGTTGAGAAAGCAACAGCATGCACAGCAGGAGGCAACCAACAAGCAAGGTAACGGTTAGACATGTCCTCTAAAATGAGACCAGACATCTGGTAACCCCCTAGTCCAGTGGTTGAGCTGGCCCTGAAGCCCTTTTAAGCTATGATAAGCATATGCTCGTGCTTACGGCAGCTTAGTAAAAGGATCCCAAAATGAACACTTGCTAATAAATGCACATCCTAATGAACTGAAGACAGTATTTTTGGATACTTTTATTTCTCCTGTATACATCACTCCTCATGTACCAATCCAGATTTCTCTGTTCCTGCCGTCCTCACCAAGCTGCTCTGCATGTGATATGAAAGTACCTTCTAGTATCAGGCTCTAGTTTCTCTTTTCTTGCTGTTGTAACTCTGCATCTCCAGCTACTGAAAAACTTCAGATGCAGAAAGCAGACTTGGAAATGCAACTGACCTAAATTATCAAAAGGTCCATATTCAGGCCATTTGAGTAAAAATAAAGGCATATTGACAATAGCTGTCAAAATTGCTCCGTACACAATTACTACAGTTCAGGCTTCCAGCACAGTTCTTGAAAATTTCTTTCACGGCACTTATGTAACTAAACAACTCACTGACAACAGGGCAGACCTAATCCACAATAACACAAGCCTCTTCATGTCATATTGTTACTCAACAAGAGAAAAAGAATTCCAACAAGTCTGCAGTGAGTGTTGAACTGCCAGAAAACAAAAAACTCCAAAAACTACATAACAAATGTACTTGATGTAGGCACTTTATTTGGTTAAATGAACGTTGTTTTAAAAGAAGAAGCCACCTTGTTTCCAAAGAAACAGGATCCAACACGGTCCGTGTTTCGATTAGAACATCTTCCTCAGGGGTCCAGACTTTCCTTTAGATAAAACAGAGTGAACCACTCGTACCCGTTTGTCTAATCGTGTATGTCATTGTTTTGTCTAATCTTGTATGTTTATTTTGTTAAAGTTATATATAATTGTATTATTTGTTTTTACCCTATTTTAAAATGTATAACCACCTTGAAATAAATGATAAGGTGGTATATCAAATTTTTAATAAACTTGAAACTTGAACCGCAACAACGTGAAATAGAGCCTGGTGCCTGCGATAATAATTGCGTGAAAGTGGTAGTTGAAGAGAAGATCATCTTAGCGCTGTGTTACTCAAACATTTTTTATAAATTTAAGTTTCCTTTCTGCTATCACTGTTCTTTTAAAGATCTCACACCACACTGCGCTTGCAACAGCATTGTCACTTTCTACAGTATTTCTCACCACACATCAGCAATCCCAATACCTCAGTATTGAGGCTGAGATGCTGTTTAGCGTCCCTCGTTAGGTTTGATCGGGTCTGTTACACCCTGAGGCAGCAGAATTGTGAAACGCTGGCCACCGTCGGTGTACCGATCAACTACAGATAAGTGGAAGATTTTTCCTCTATCTTTAAATACATATCAACAGCACCACGCAATGCTTTTATCTATTTACAACATTTTTTGCCAGTGAGGTTATCGCCTAACCACCTGTAAACCACCATTGTGGCGGTGGGAGGGCCTCAGTCTGAGGCTTTTTCCTCTGTGTGTTGTTTATGATTTAGCTTGCAAGGTACCACAGACATCCTCTTTAATCTTTGTGAAAGTGTTTATTTGATAGTGCAGTAAAGTTCTGCATTTAGGGGGGAATGCTATGAATGGTGCTCAAAAAATGGGGAGCAAAACCAAAATCAGATCTTAGCGCTGTCCTGTAAAGAGTGCACGCTCTTTATAAAATAACGCTTAGCATTCATTCCCGTACCTAACTGAAGGGCCAAACTCAGGCCTGCCGAAACCTGGTGTAATTGCTGGCGCCCAAGTTAGGTACACTTAATAGAATTGCTATTTACTCTGTACAACTCCCTTTTACTTCAGTCAGCTACATATTTATTTTGTTTTCCCATCCATTCTGTGTATTTACCCTTATTTACCCCTTCTTTCCTATTATAAATTGTATTTCTTCCTCCTCTTTCCCAATGTTTCCTGTCTAGATTTGTCTGGTTTGTTTTAAATTGATTTTAATATTTTATTATATTATGGTTAATTTTTATTATGTATTTTCTGTAAATGTAAATCGCTTAGTAGTTACGATAGGCGATTAATCAAATATTGAATAAACCTTGAAACCTTGAAACCTTGAAGCTGCATTCTGTAACTGCACATGCAACTTTTCAGAACATCCTGGCATTCTCACAGCCATGCCCTCTTTTGGATTACACATTAGTAGAGTTAGGTGTCATGCCTTATAAGATTAGCGTGCAGCCAGATGCACACGTAATTCTAAGTGGTGCCAATTAACTTCAATAATGGGTGGCTAAGGGCTCGGTACTCAATTAATTTGCGTGCGCATTCTGGGCATGAAAATCTGGGCACCATGGGGCTCATAATCGAAAGAGAAAAACGTCCAAAAACCGGCCTAAATCGGTACTTGGACGAACATTTCTCTAAAACGTCCAAGTGCCGATAATCAAACCGGGTTTGGACGTATTTCTAAATGACTTAGGCCTTCATAGTGCCGCTCAATGTCCAAAGCTAAACGGGGCGTTTCGGGAGGTGTGTCGAGGGCGGGAGTTGGGCGGGACGTGGGCCGGCTTAGACTTAGTCATACAGCATGTATAACCGAAAGTTAAACAACAGAGCCTAGAGGAAACTTGGACATTTTGACTAAAACATGGTCTAAGTCACTAAAACCCACCTAAACTCACCAGATAATCACTGAAAACACATAACACAGACCCCCACACACTACCCCAGTGATCACTAACACCCCCCCACCCCAATAAAAATTTTAATCATAACTTGAAATTTCAGCCTCTAGACCATCATCACCTGGCTGCCTAGCATAGGAAAGTCTAGTCGTCCAGCCCAGAGGCAGCTTAAGTCATCTTGGGACCCATAGAGAGATGGACCCATGCCCATAAGCCCCTGTAATCAATGTATTGATATTGAAACATGTGCACTCCCCTATATACCCCCAAAACCCTTTTGTACTGGCATGTAAGTGGCTCCTGCATCCATAAAGGCTATAGGGGTGGTAGATAAGTGGGTCTAGGGGATTCTGGAGGTGGTTTGGGGGGCTCACCGTCACCTATAAGGGAGCTTTAGTGAGGAGAAGCCATGGCACCCTGTTTGTGAAGTTCACAGCAGTGCCCTGTAAGGTACCCCACTATTTAGGTACTGAATTAACCTGTCTGGGTGTTCTGTCAATCACTTTGCAGACCACTCCCACGTCCAACAGGGCTTGTTCTAGACATTTTTGACTTGGATGGACATTTGGACGAAAATGGACCATAAAGATAGACGTTTTAGATCAGATCTGCAGGACGTATAATTTGGACGATTTTCGAAAGTCGAAAGAAGTTGGACGTCTCTTTCGAAAATGGGACTTAGGCACTTTTTGACTTTGGACGACTTGCGAAATAGACGTAAAAGGACTTAGACGTCCCTTTCGATTATGCCCCTCCATGTGTAGAACTGGGAGGTCAACATACAGTAAGCATATAAATTACTATGTGGTAAGTGCACAGGCTGTGCACTAAGGCCCCAATTCTATAAATGGCACCTAAAACGTAGGCACCAAGTAGTGCGGTACAAAGCGTGATTCTATAAAAGTTAGACACACTTTACAGAATCATGATTAGTGGTGCCTGAAGTGGGCTTAGGCATAATCTGTATACCCTGGAGGAGAGAAGAGATAGGGGAAATATGATACAGGCATTTAAATATTTGAAAGGTATTAATATAGGACCAAATCTTTTCCAGAGAAGGGAAATTGGTGAAAGGACATACATTGAGGTTCAGGGGGTGGTAGATTTAGGAGTAATGTTAGGAAATTCTTTTTCATTGAGAGGGTGGTGAATGCCCTCCCGAGGGAGGTGGTGGAGAGGAAAACGGTGGTGGAATTCCAAAAAGTGTGGGATGAACATAGAGGATCGCTAATTAGAATATGAATTGGCAGACTTTCATGGTCCGAATCCCGCAAATGAGATGGTTTAGATAGGCTGGAACTTAAGGATAGTACCAGGTAGACTTCTAAAGTCTATAGCCTAGAATAAAAGACATTTTAATCATGAAATTGTGATGCAACTTCCAGGTCTTTATATGCTGTCATTTACTATGTTGATTGATAGACATCTTAACCTTAAGGTGTACCTATTGATGTTTGTTGAGTCTATGAGGTTGCTTTGGGTAATTTTTCAGTGTATTAGGTGGTTCCTGCAGCAGAGACAGGTACTGGTATTGCAATATTATTGTTGTTTTCACACATCTGTTGATCGACCATTCAATAACTGCTATACAGAGTCCACATCTATTCCCCACCCACCACTCATCCATTTCCTATCTACAAGCTATGCAGATAGTGTGAAACAGCCAATACGTATGGTAACCGTTCTGTGGAATTGCACTGTTTCTTCATACTAGTTTCCACACTAACTACTTCAGGCACATTTGCAAAAGAGCCCTTATGTCTGCTTACCTTCTTTTTCTTTTCTCACTTTGGTTCTTGGTCTTTGTAATAAGAACATAAGAACATAAGAAATGCCTTCTCCGGATCAGACCTAGGTCCATCTAGTCCGGCGAGCCGCACACGTGGAGGCCCATTTAGGTACTCCTTTGTGGAGACCCGGATTTCCCGTATCCCTCTATATGATTAGCAAGAAGGTATGCATCCAACTTGCGTTTGAAACCCAGAACAGTAGTCTCCATCACAACCTCCTCCGGGAGAGCATTCCAAGTGCCCACCACTCGTTGTACGAAACAGAACTTTCCGACGTTAGTCCTGAACCTGCTGCCGCTCAATTTCAGGCTATGACCTCTTGTCCGTGTCACATCTGAAAATGTTAGTAATGCTGATTCCTGGTCTATTTTGTCAAATCCTTTTAATATTTTAAAAGTCTCTATCATATCCCCTCGCAGTCTTCTCTTTTCGAGGGTGAACAGTCCCAGTTTCTCGAGGGTTCTTTGTAGCTCAAATTCCCCAATCCTTTGACTAATTTCGTGGCTCTCCTCTGCACCCTCTCCAGCAGAGTTATATCCTTCTTAAGGTATGGAGACCAGTGTTGGACGCAGTATTCTAAGTCTGCCTTTATGGAGTCTCCATCCTATAAGCTGCCTTCTCCTAAGATTCTAAAAGCAGTATATTAAACGTAGAGGCTGGTTTGAGTATTTTCAGAAGTCAGAAGAGGACTCAGGTTCCCAAGAGCCCTTTGTCAACTCCAGGCAGGCACCCCCATTAGATGGATGCCACCGGATTTCTTTGCTTTTGGGTGGAAATATAAGCTCATAAGGATAGTGTCGGATTTGTTTCTCTGCTTGGGCGAAGGCAGGGTACTTGCTGGAAGAATTACTGTATAATGTTTTGCCGTTTTCTAGCTACCCTGATACTCTCTCTATCCTCCCACCCCCTGCCACAAACCTCTAGCAAACCAACAGGAATTGCACAATAGGAGACTGATCGCTCGGGAGGCACTTGAGATAAGCTGGCTATCAAATAATAGTTTTTTCTTCCTTCCTCTTCAGCTTTTAAAGAAACAAAATCCTTGGAATTCTTTAAAAAAAAAAAATAAATTCCAGCCAAGCATTGACACAAGATTTCTGAAAGATCCGTATTTAAATCTAGGTAAAGCATTGAAAAAAATTCTAGGGATGGGCAAATCCTTGTGTGGCGCTGACATATTTTGAAAGATGCTGATTGCAACGCTGCAAGAGAATAATTGAATACATTAATTTGCACAATGCATTCAGTACCATGGACAGCAGCAATAATGCGTTGCTCAAATAGGTGTCAAATTAAGCTGCAAGAATTTTTTCTCACAGACACAGAACGGGGAACCATTTTAGTATATCTGGATCGTGATAATTATATTCACATATAAATGATTTCACAAATGTGGATGTGTGGGTACAGATAGATGCAGCATGTTTTTCTATATAAATTTAGCAATGAAGAGTGGGATAAAGCTTCTTGGATGAAAATAACTGTCTCCTCTTCCTCCTCCACTAATTCCCAGCCCCCTCTATCTTTTTTTTTTTTTGCATACAAGTTAAGCACTTCAATCATTTTATTTTAATTTCTGCATAACTTTTTTTTTTTCTAATGCATTTTGTTGATTTTGTCAGGGAACAGGATTTAAAAAAAAATATATAATCACTGAACATGCTACTTGTTACCATATTTCTGTCTTCTTGTGTGGCAAGACTGTTCTTTTAAATAAATAAATATAGGGAGATATATATTTTTCAAATGTGATAACAACTTAAATGACAATATTCATATCACAATTTAAAAGAATTAATTAATAATTTAAATAGTGCTCAGACCCACAACCTTAGTGTTCTAGTGTAAAGACACACAACACCAGTTGCCATCAGACCATCATGGCACTATGAATGTCTGTACCACCATATAACAATCCAACATCCATTTACTATAAAATAAACTTATCTTTGTGGCGGTTACTGCTTCTCCGATGGTCATTTAATAAGCAGCTGGTGTCATAAAATGCTTGTGCATGTGCTAATAAATAATAACTTCTGGAAGCCAAAAATTACAAATATCTTCCCTTCTATTCGAGTTTCGCCTTGTGCTAAGCGCATGCGCACTCTTACCGCGTGCTTCCCTGATCACTGATCTGTCGGGTTGTGGCAGGTAAGAGTGCGCATGCGCGCTTACCACACATCTTACACTTCACGGACTCCCATAGACGACTTTGAACTTCTCCTCGGCCAGCTCTCGCTGCAGACTCTGCAGGCTGTCCTTGCATCGCTCCAGCTCCACTTCCATGTCCCGCACAGAGAGCAGCTGCATTGCAGGAGCCTCCTCGCCTGGGAGCTCCGTTCGCCAGTGCTAGGACAACTCTTCCGAGTCCCACATGCCGCTCCGTGCTGGGCAACGGCAGATAGAGATCCCTCCGCCTGCAACGGCTGCTCCGATACCCGCCGAAAACTTTTCTCTCTCTCTTTTAGCTATTCAGCGCTGGTGCTTTCGAGCACGCTGTCGGCGCCTGCAGGCTGCGGAGGCTGTTGGTGCCTGCATGACACGGCAGCTTGAGGCGCCTGCAGGCCACAGTGGCTTGAGGCGGATGCCGGTGGAGGGCAGACAAAAAAGAACGGAGGTAAGGGTTGCTGCTGGACAGTGGAAGAGGTGCTGATGGACAGGGGGGGGGCAGAAAAAGGAAGGGAGGCCTACTGCTGGACAGGGGGAGCAGGAAAGACGTGCTGCTGCCAAGGGGGGAGGTAAAACAAAGGGAGAAGTACTGCTGATGGATAAGGGGAGCAGTGAAGGGGTGGTGGTGGACACAGGGGAAGTAAAAGGAAGGGAGAATGGACAGGGGGGAGCAGGCAAGGGGTGGTGGTGGACAGCTGAGGAAAAAGAAAGACAGAAAGACAGGCTAAGGAGAGAGAGAGAAAGAAATAAAGACAGACAGTACACGTATTCTAGTACACGTTAATGTAACGGGCAATAAGACTAGTATAATATAATATAACTTCTCCCTCCGTATTCGCGGGGGATGTGGGCAGAACATAGCCATGAATACTGAAAAACCGTGAATTACTTTTTGCATGTTATTCGCGGTTTTTCGGTAAAATAGACTTGAAAAAGATAATAAACCGTGAATAACCTAACCTGCAATTTGCTCCGTACAACGCCAGGAGAAGCGATTTCCTCTATGAACTACCGGGAGCAGTGATTTCCAATGTGAAATGGCGGGTTCAGTGACGAAAATTAGGGGGTGGAGTTAGTAGCCAAAAAATTGCAAATAAGCGAATCCACAGATACAGAAACTGCGGATACGGAGGGAGATGTGTACAGGGTTTTGAGGAGTAAATCAAGATAGCAAGATGATGCAGTGGGAGAAGAGGAAGTGTTAATATTGGGGTTTAAACTGATTGTCATATTGGCATTTTGGAAAATATTTTTCATGTGCAGTACAATATTATTATTTGCAAGTTCTTCTGTACTACCACATTTAGAAGCTGTTAAGACCTGATGGACTCTGGTCTTCTTTCAACTTAAGCAGCTTTGTAACCACATAATACTGGTGCTTTGGCATGCACAGTCATACTAGCTGCATACTATTAGAAGATAAAAGAAAAATAATAGCAAAAAGGGATCAGTTGGCACCAGGACTATACTGTGGCTGTGTGGTTGCACAGGGCATAAGTGAGGCATGGACACCATTGACTTCAATAATTGGTCAGGGTATAGTGGGTAGGCAGGGGGTGACAGGAGGCATGTCATAAAGAGTATGATTCTGTCTCAGTATGGTCTTGACTTGTACATCTGTCTATTCCTGTCCACACTGGATGTTAGCCTAAAGTCATGGTAAGCCATGACAGCTTGTAGGATAACGCTCCTTATTCAAGACTGTTTTGTTGTCTTCCTTTGTCTTCCACCCTCTTCAGTCGATGAGCTTGGAACCTCCCTTATTTAGTTACTCCCAGCACCACTTCATTCGCATATCTAACCACAAAATGTTATGATAATCTAGAGAGTTAAAAATAGTAATGTGAGTGTTGCCTGAATACCTGAACATCTAGATGCTCCACCAATAATCTGACGTGAGATGTACATAATCTACCAGACAGAGCCAGCTACACAAGCACTTGAATTTTCAGTACGACTTTTAGTTTCTACCATGCTTGCAACCTGCCAGCACAAGTTCATTCTATCATCACAGCCAGTTTGCCAGACTCAGTGCACGTTAATTTTTTCATTACTACTTGCCAGACAGTCCTGACTGTAAAGTTTTCTACATTTCCACTAGGATTTCAGTTATTATATGAACTGCTAGTATTATCATTACCTCCACATAATAACCTAAGAATACGGTAGGAAAATCTGTTGTGTCCTTTCCTTCCAGAGGACCAGACACTAATTCTTGCTAATGAGTGGATGAAATCCCTACAAGAACATCTGAAAGAAATACAGACTACTGTGCTGGCTAACACAGAAAAGTCTAGGGATTATTTGCAGGAAATACATGCAAAAGGTTCTGATTTAAGCAGAGGCGTACCTAGGGTATGTGGTACCCGGGGCCCATCATTTTTTGACACCCCCCCCCCCATGTAAAAAAATATTTTTTGTAGTAATCATGAAAAATAAATGGTCAAAATAGAATCAGGCACTGAAAATTTTCTTTTATTGAACCTCATATATGTAACCATTAATCCAAACATAACATAAATTATGTCTGAATTGTCATGACATCAGAAGTACATATGGAGTAGTTGCAGGTGATGCTTGGGACAGTTCTGATTGTGTTAGTTCGGTTTTATGTGTTTTTTTGAATAGAAGGGTTTTTATTTCTTTTTTGAAGGTTTTGTAGTCTGTGGTCGAGGTCAATAGGTTGTAGAGTTGGGGGTCGAGTTTTAGGAGGTTGTCGAACAGTTTTTTTTTCTTTTGACGATTTTGATTGGAGGGTGTGTGAATGGTGCGCGAGTTCTCCTATGTCTGGTTGAAGTGGATTTAATTATTTAGCTGAAGAAATGAGTAAACCCCCCCCCCATTCCACACACATTAATTCTCTTCCATTTTTGTTCCCATTCTAAAAAACCCTGATAAGTTCCCAGAAAAAAAATACATTAAAATAAGAAGTGAAAACAAAGCCCCTACAGATGAGAACATAACATAAGAATAGCCTAAATGGGTCAGACCAATGGTCCATCATGCCCAGAAGCCCATTCTCATGATAACCAATCCAGGTCATTAGTACCTGGTCAAAACCCAAAGAGTAGCAACATTCCATGCCACCGATCCAGGGCAAGCAGACACTTCCCCCATGTCTTAATAACAGACTATGGACTTTTCCTCCAGGAATTTGTCCAAACCTTTCTTAAAATCAGCAATGCTATCTGCTTTTACCATAACTTCTGGTCACTTCATTTTTAAGCTTAGTTCTTTCCTTCCAAACAGAGATCTTGCTAGATGTCAAATACAGAAAGAACAAGGTAACTTCACAAGGACTTAGCTGTGCAGAAAATGTGAATCTCCTCATACACCCACCATATAGTGCAAAAATGTGCAAAGATCTGTTTTTTTCTTTCGATCACTACATAGTCTAATGCCACACAAGCAGCGCTGTTACAAACATATTCTGAAGGTCAATGCTAAGGTTAACAAAGTTTCCTTCCTTGGACCACAAGGAGATACTGACAAACCACTAGAAGAGATCCCAAAACAACTACCCAGGCACAACACCCAAAGATCCACTCAGTGTGTGAACCAGTTGAGTGGAGTGGACTAACTGGGAGGTGGAAATGGGCCCAGAGTTTGCTCAGCAGAATTTCCCAGACCACCTCTTCCTCTCAACACATTGACACGCTGCTGCCACCACCACCACCATTAGGAACACCTCAACGGGTAGGCCAGCAATGCTTATAAACTTTATAAAACACATTATTATATTTTCTTATAAAGCACATATTTTAATTGAACTCTCTGACATCCTCAGCCTTGCCATTCATAAAAATAGAAGGAAGAAAAGTTCCCGTTTCCCGCTGTCTCATGTCCCCGGCCTAGACAATATTTTTCTTCTGTAGACCCTTGAAAAGTCTGACCAAATCCTCGTTTCACTTGCATTATAAAGTACTGAGGATGCCATCTCTCTCCAATCCCAGGTCCTAAAGTCTAAGACAGTAGTGCAACTAGTACTGCCCGATTCAAGAAAAAAAAAATTTTCGATTCGATTCAGCCTATTGAATTGGTTTTTCGATTCAACTTTCCTGCCCAATTGGATGTTTGTTTGGTTTTTTTAAACATCCTGGTGGGTTTATTTTATAGCTTTTTCACTCCCCCTTTGGCTTCTCCTAACCACACTGGCGCTGTGGTGTAAATAAAATAAAGAAACAAAAAGGACTTTTCCTCTCTGTTAAATCTTAGCTCACGTTTGCGGTCTAACACCAGCTCTGGCAGGATACACATTTCAAATCTGACATATTGTAATCACAAAACAGAAAATAAAATTAGTTTTTCTACCTTTTGTTGTCTGGTTATTTTTCAAATCTTGTTGGTCCAAGGCTCTGGTTGTCTTCTGATAACTTGCTTGCCAGGGTCTCCTTCTTCCTTCTTTCTGCATGCTAACCATTCATCTGCCATCTCTGTCCTCCCCGTTTCCCTTCCCTCTCCAGGAGGTCTGGCATCTATCCTTTTTTCGTCTTCCTCCACAGATCTATCTTTTCTTAACTACCCTTTCATCCAGCATCTCTCCCTCCTTCCCCACCACCCCAGGGTCCACCATCTCTCCCTTTCTTTTCCCAACTACCCTCCTATCCAGTATCTCTATCCCCCCCCTCCACACCATCCCTTGTGTCCAACTTCTCTCCCTTTCTGTTCCTTCCCTCTCTAAAAACTATGGTCCATCATCTCTCCCTCTTCTCTATTTTCAGACCCATTATTTCTTCCCACCCAAAGTCCGGCATATGCGCGTCTCTTTGAACCCCCTCATTCCCTCCGTGTATTTCTACACCAGGGCCCCCCTCCCTGAAGGCCTGTCCCCCCCTTAAAGGTCTGCATCCCACCACTGAAGGCCTGCACTCCCCCCCGAAGGCCTGCACTCCCCCCCCTTGAAGGCCTGCACCCCCCCGAAGGCCTGTACCCCCCCTCCGAAGGCCTGCACTCCCCTTGAAGGCCTGCCTGCCTGATCTCCTTGAAGGCCTATCCCCCCCTTGAAGGCCTGTCCCCTCCTTGAAGGCCTGCCTGTCCCCCCCCCTTGAAGGCCTGTCCCTCCCTTGAAAGCCTGCTTGCCTGTCCCCCCCTTGAAGGCCTGTCCCTCCCTTGAAAGCCTGCCTGACCCCCCCCCCCTTGAAGGCCTGTCCCCCCTTTGAAGGCCTGCCTGCCTGTCCCCCCTTTGAAGGATCTGCCTGCCTGTCTCCCCTTTGAAGGCCTGCCTGTCCTCCCCCCCTTGAAGGCCTGCCTGCCTGTCACCCCTCCCTCCCCCTTGAAGGCCTGCCTGCCGGCCTGCCTGCCCGCCCCACTCCGAAGGACCGCTCGCCCCCCCTGGCCTCCCTGCACCACCTGAATCAGGCCCTGAGGGAGTGCTCCCGGCCTTGAGTTCAGTCCCCCCCCCAAAGGACCGCTCGCCCCCCTGGCCTCCCTGCACCACCTGAAACAGCCCGCAGCGGGATCGTGATGTCAGCGATCCCTTCGCTGCTTCAGAACTGCTTCCTCCGCTGCGGTCCCGCCCCTTCTCTGACATCAGAGGAGGGGAGGGGCGGGACCGTAGCGCAGGAAGCAGCGCCGAAGCAGCTCAGGGATCGCCGACATCCCGATCCCGCTACGGGCTGCTTCATAGGTGGTGCAGGGAGGCCAGGGGGGCGAGCGGTCCTTCGGGGGTGGGGGGGACTGAACGGCAAGGCCGGGAGCACCCCCTCAGGGCTGGCACCCGGGGCGGACCGCCCCCCCCCCATCCCCCACTTAGCACACTACTGGATTTAAGGCCCCTCAAGGTCGGGAGTAAAATCATGCTCCTGAACCCCAGACCTAACCTTCCCTTTGGGACAGCAAAATGGGATGGACCGCATTTGATAACAGATACCCTAGGCCCAAGCCTTTACCAAATTCTAATGCCTGACAACCAGCAATGTTGGAAACACATCACTCAGTTGAAACCATATGGGTAACATGTGTTTATCAGTCTCTGTTTTCAGATTTCACCTGAAGACAGCACGGACAGCTGCTTTGAAGACAGCACAGACAGCTGCATTGGATGAGGAAAAGTCACAAGGGATTGGTAACTATATTATTCACTCCTGCTGCATAGTTGATGAGCCCTATCTATAGAACAGGAGTACAATAGTTATGTAAATACGTAGTATAAATTATTTTACTTATTGCATTTTACCAGTAGTAAGTACTAGTTACTTTGTTTAAGTTTAGAGTTAGTTTCAGGATGTCACGGTTCCCGTTTACTCTTGTAAATGCTCTCCTTTACCCAAGTATCATTACAGGAACTATCATTCGAATTTGCACAATCGGTTGGGCTAAATCCACAGATGGGGTATATCACTATCAAGAAATACCCTCACCTTTTCTTGAAGGAACTGACCTTGTCATCTTAAGTTTTTGTTCTGTACAGGACAAGCCAGTGTTCTACTCGGTAAACATCACCCAAGTAAAGTGGGCACCTCCTGTCCCCACTTCTTTAGAAAGAACGCAGGAACTGAAAGCACCCCCAGAGAGGTACTTTCTAGGCCCCCCCCCCCCCCCCTGCCTTGATTCTATATAATATCTCCTGTCAGGATAGTGGTAACTGGAAGATTTCTTATACATGGGTGCAGAGTAACCAATAACACATTATTGAGACGTCTTTCTTTTTTGATGTATCTTGCACTCCTACTACCCCCCCCCCCTCCCCCTCCTCCCACCTCAGCCCCTCCTGTACTCTACCTTTCTGATATCAATATGTTTCAGGAAGGAAAGCCCTTTCAGGTTAAATATGATGCACCACATGATGTTTTATATGATGTAGAATACCATTTTCTTACTTGGCATTTATTTCCAAAATTGTTTTGAGGTAATTATAGATACCCAAATTGCTCGCAATTTGTTCCTAACCACAAACGTATGCTGAATACTTGGTTTGACATGCAGTCAGGTACAGCCCAAACCAAGCAACGTAGACATAAACGTGAACTACTGGACACTATTCTAAGTGGCACAGGAACTGCACTGGGTGCTCTTAATACAATTGATATAGAGGTACTCCGCAATAAGATGGGATCCACCTCTCAACATGCTTCTGATGGGTTCACCTCACAGCATATTATTAATGAAGCTTCTTCTAAATTATCCAATGTAATTGTAGACACATTTGCTCTTATTTCACCCATTATAGAACATAAAATTGTGACCTTAGCACATGAGGAATATAGGTTGGGAAAGAATATTTCCTGGGCTATGGCCTGTGATCAAGTACAGATCGAGCTTATTACTATCCTAAAAGAAATTCTAATCACAGCTAAGTTAGGCCACTGTCCCCTGTCTCTGGTCCAGATGACTAGTACCAAAGTACCTGGATTTGCTATAGCTCACCTTGATTGGTGGACAGTGAGTGTTCCAATCTGTTCACCACAAGGATGCTCTATCTGTACTTTGATCCCCTGGTCAGGTCACCACACAGTTATTTATCCAGTAGTTAATGTTGGCGTGCAGCTTGATAATATGCTTTTATATCCCTTGGATCACATCACATGGGTATTACTGCTGGATTAGACTTCATTTAAGCCAATGGATCCCTCACTCTTTGTGCAGACACCATTTCATTTCAAGTGTGAACCTCATCAGCTTAAAGAGACTGTCAGTTCCTGCTGGACTAATTCATCCGCCTTCTCCCTGTCTGCAAAGATCTACTACTCCTCTACTTCTTCAGCTGGACATTTTTGTTTTCACCTGTTCTTTCCACAAAATGTTTTCTGTTTGTTGGATCCACAGATTCATGACAGCCACCTTCCTAAGAACGCTTTGCTGTACAGTTCAACCTATTTACTGAACAATACCTTGTGTAGTCATTCACCTCTGTCTTCCATCACCATTAATGGGACAACCTACTCTACACCTGTGGTAACTAATGATTCTATGGACATTCCATCTGGAACATTCCATCTAGTTTGGACTAGAGAGCTGCACGGGAACGGGGACGACGGGAATTCCGTGGAATCCGCAGGGATCCCACGGGTTCCCCCTTCAGGTCACGGGGATCCTGTGGGAACGCCCCCTAGAGTCACGGGGATCCCATGGGGGACGCCTCCTAGGGTCGCGGGAATCCTGCGGGGTTCAAAGCAACTCGAGCCGCGAGGCTCGTCTTCTTTTCCCTACCTGCTCTGCCTCAGCACACAGCCAACCGGAAGTCTTCCCGATGTCAGCGCTGACGTCAGAGGGAGGGAGGGCTTTGCTGCGGCAGGGCAGGTAGGGAAAAGAAGACTTGCCTCGCGGCTCGAGCTCCATTTTTCTGGCAATTTGCTTGCAGATGAGGGCTGGGAGGCGGAACACACAAGGGGGGAGCATTGTCTCATGTCCAGCCTCATAAAGGATGAATCAACCCCCATAGACACTGGCTCTTCACTTTATTATCCTTTTTGGTGGTGGCTGGAGTCTCGGCAGTTCTTTGCCAGTCGGAAGATGGTGGCCTCTCCGTCCTCCCCTTCCTTTCCCCCGATCCTGAACGTTTCCTGCCGCTTCAAACGCAAAGCCGCCGCCGCCGCCGAGAGGGAAGCTTTGATGCCGGCAAAGAGAGAGGGAGAGAGGATGGCCGAGGCCGAGCTGGCGCGGGTAGGACAGCTTTCCCGGAGGGGGGATGCGCCAAAGACCCTTCTGGGCCAGTCCACTGGCTTCCTGCATTTGGGCTGCTCTTGTGGAGCTTCCCAGATGGATTTGGCCTGATCTCTTTTTAAATGTTTCTTACAGACTTAGATAATTCTGAAGGAGGTAGATGTGAGAATTATCTGATCCCTGTTTCACAAAAGGAAGACCCCCCCCCCCCCCGGGTGACTGGGAATAACACAATCAATTAGTAAATGAAGGCAGATGAAGATCAATTTCTCACCAATAAAACCTGCTCTGCCCTCTAATATGAGCCTTATAATATAATATCCTCCCTTCTCCCTACCCTTACCTCCTCCTATCCTGCTCTTCTCCTCCCCCTCCTCCTTCCTCACCCCCCTCTTTAAGTCGCCTTGAGCCTACCTAGGTATGAGCGACGCAGAAATAGAAGTTTAGATTAGATTAGATAAGTGATTATCAATATTATTATAATTAAGTGAGGGGATACTCTCAGTTTTATGTACCAGATGGTGACATGAACAAAAATGCCCTTTTTGGCCATTCATTCAGACTGGGTGTACCAACAGCAGTACTCCCTAGTACACCAAGCTTGAATGAATGGATCCAAAATACTGCCACAAAAATAAATCACCGGCCACAGGAAATTTGACCATGTCACCTTCAGGAAATCAATTAAAACTATCTCTTTGATAAATTTCTCTGACTCCCTCCCTGCCTTGTATCTCTGATATGCCTCCGGATATACCTGACTACTCTCGATTTGCTAAGCTAATCTGAATGTCTTGTATGTAACATCGCTGTCTGTGTACATTCTCTTCCTCTGTAAACCGCTCTGAACTGTTGTGGTACTGCAGTATACAAAAATAAAGTTATTATTATTATTACTGAAATCCGCACACTGGCTTCCTGACTCTCCTATAAAATCCTGCTACTCGTTTACAAAACCCATACCACCGATATGCCCCTTTACCTCAGCAGACATTTAACCTCGATCTCTCAGATCCACCAATCAAAATGGCCCGGTTGTTCCTACCGTTTGGCAAATTATCTCAGATACTAATCGCAGCTTGATCTTTTCTGTACAAGGCCCTGAACTGTGGCATCTTCTCCCAACTTGGGAGAGAGGAAGGGAGGGAAAGAGATGGTTGTGTACACAGGAATGGAAGAAATAATTTTTTGTTATAGGGAGGGAGTGAGGTACAGATGAGAAGGAGAAATATTGTGGTGGAAAGGGAACAGTGGGACAGATTGAAATGGATGCAAGAGGGAGGAATGTTGGACATAGTGGTGAAGGGAATGGAGGGAGAGATGTGGCATGGTGCTGGAGAGGGGTGATAGAAGGAGAATGTTGGGCATGGGGCTGGTGGGCAGGCACAAAAGATGAGATACAGTGACCAGAACTAAATGCAATACTCAAGGTGAAATCGCACTATGGATTGATACAGAGACATTATACTATTCTTGGTCTTATTTACCATCCCTTTCCTAATAATTACTAGCATCCTGCTTTTTAGCTGCCACCACACACTGACCAAAAAATTTCAGGGTATTGCCTAAAATGACACCTAGATCTTTTTCTTGGGTATTGACTCTCAGAGTAGACCCTAGCATCAGGTAGTGCTGCCCAATTCACTGATTTGAACTGATTCATTTCAGTGAATCAGTTTGAATTGATTTGTTTTCCCCATGAATCGGACTCACCGATTCAGTAACCAACCCTCCCCCTGGTGAGGCATACCTCCTAAAGCAGCAGCAACAGCAGTGATGACTGGAGGGCAGATGCAGACTCTGAGCAGGCTACTCATGGCCTGTTCCACTGGGGCCTTGCCTCTGCCGCGTCACTAATTATGTCACTGATGACGCGTCAGAGGGAAGCCCTGGAGGGCAGGTTGTGAATAGCCTTGTTCAGAGCACTGCCTCTGCCCGCCAGTCATCACTACTGCTAATGCTGCTGCTTTAGGAGGCCCAATGGTTTGTCAGATCTCATGGTGGGGGTGGGTGGGGGGGTGTCAGTCGGAAAGTGCCGCATAGGGGGTTGGGAGGTATAGAAAGCTACTGCACAGGAAGGTGGGAGGGAGGGATGGAAAAATGCTGCACATGAGGGGAGAGAGGAAGAACTGTTGGGAATGGGGTGGAGGAGAGGAAGGAAGAGATGCAAAAAATAAAAAGATAAAAAGGGGTGAGGGAGAAATCCTACATATTGTGGAGGGGAGGGAGACATGCATGGAGATGAGAGAGGGAGACATATTGGACATAGAGTGGAGGGCAGGGAAACATGGTGCATGGGGTGAGAAAGAAATATTGCACATGAAAATGGAGGGAGGAAAGGAAAGATGCTGCATGGAGGGGAATAGAGAGGTTTAACTCAGGGCAGAAGGCATGGGGAGAGAGAAAGAGAGAAGAAAAATGGTAGACAGTGGGAAAGAAATGTTGGATATGGTAGTGGAAGGGAAGGTACAGAGATGGAAGATGGATGGTGAGCATGGAGAAAGAAGAAAACATTAAATGGGCAGGAGACCCTGGAGAGCGAGTTAACAGAAGACAAAGAGAAACCAGACCCTGGGACCAACATGATTTGAATAATAAATTGACCATACAACAAAAGATAGAAAAAATAATTTCATTTTCTATTTTGTGATTATAATATGTCAGATTTGAAATGTGTATCCTGCCAGAGCTGTTATTAGTGAGCATGAGCTAGGACCAAACAGAGAGAGGAAAAGTCTTTTTTGTTTATTTTGTTTACACCACAGCACAGGCGTGGGGTTGGACAGGGCAAAGAGGGTTGGTGAAGAGGCTACAAAATAAAACCGCCAGGATGTTTGAAAAAAAAAAAAAAATGTGTGATTGGACAGAAAAAGTGAATTGAATCAAAAATTCAATTCAGTAGGCTGAATCAAATTGCATCGAAATATTTTTCCCTGAATTGGATAGCACTACCATCAGGTAACTATCCCCCTCTTTTACTAAGGCGCGTTAGCTGATTTAGCATGTGCTAAACGCTAACGCATCCATAGAATATAATGGACGCGTTAGCATTTAGCACGCGCTAAATCGGCGAATGCGTCTTAGTAAAAGGACCCTTATGATTTGGGTTATCTTTCCCAATGTGCATCACTTTGCATTTGTTCACATTAAATTTCATCTGCCAAGTCTTCCAGTTTTTTAAGGTCTTCCTGCAATTTTTCACAGTCCGCTTGTGTTTTAACAGTTTTTGAAAAATTTTGTGTTGTCTGCAAATTTAATCACCTCACTTGTCATTCAGATTTTCAGATTCTTTATAAATATGTTAGCGCTGATCGAAGTATAGAGAACCCTGTGACACCTCCCTATTAACCCTCCTACACTGAGAAAAATGAACAACCAGAGGCACCTAGATCCCAAACCAAGCAGCCAATAGCACTAACATAATGTACTGGGTAGCCAATGGCACTGACACCTCCAATAGAGCAGCCAATGACAGTAGCTCCTGATAACAACCACTGATGCCAACAACACTGATATGAGTACCAGTAGCATCATTGCCCCAGATTAAGCAGCTAAAGACACTTACTCTAAACTGAGTAGCCAGTATCACCCTTACCCCATACTCTTAAAAAAGAGCAACCAGCTCTAACACCACCAATATGAGCATTTGGAAACACAAGACCGAATAATAGTGGATAGAGGCACTAATGATCCTGATATGTGGTGAAAGTTTCCTGAATACCCCCATTTGAATGGTTAATGATACTGATGCCATTTAAGTAACTTATAGTGATATCCTGCCTTAATATGTCAATGGCCAACAGCTACACTGATGATCCCTCTTGAGCCAATATCATAGATTCAGTGGTACTAAGATACACACTAGTACCTAGCTACATTAATGCTGCAGTATTAATCAACAGCACTGATAGTGTTCATCACCAGCAGCACTGATGTCCTGGTGTTTGCAACCAGTAGCATTGACGTCCTAGTTGCTATGGTTTTTTGTGAATGCTGAAGAGGATGATTTATTTCAATGATGGTCACCATGGGACCTGGCAATTGGAAAAGCAAAAGAGAGAGAGAGAGAGAAAGAGTGGGACAGACTGGGAGATTTCAATTAATTCCTCATCCAAGTCTTTATTACAGTCAAAAGTCTTCAGACAGATGTCCTTAATACACCAACCACAAGTACAGTATAATGTAGTCAAATAACCAATACTATCTCCTCTCCTCTGTACTCATCTCATTTATCTTACCATATGTCAAATGACAAATATCCTTATATTCACAAGGATGTGGATTTATGGGAAAATTCTATTTATGAAGCCTAAAACTCAGTGGAAAAAATATATACACAAAAGTAGAAACATAGAAACATAGAAATAGACGGCAGATAAGGGCCCACGGCCCATCTAGTCTGCCCACCTTAATGTCCCTCCCCTACCTTTGCCCTGTGAATAGATCCCATGTGCCGATCCCATTTGGCCTTAAAATCAGGCACGCTGCTGGCCTCAATCACCTGTAGTGGAAGACTATTCCAGCGATCAACCACTCTTTCAGTGAAAAAGAATTTCCTGGTGTCACCTCGTAGTTTCCCGCCCCTGATTTTCAACAGATGCCCTCTTGTTGTCGTGGGACCCTTGAAAAAGAAGATATCTTCCTCCGCCTCGATGCGGCCCGTAAGATACTTGAACGTCTCGATCATGTCCCCCCTCTCTCTGCGCTCCTCGAGCGAGTATAGCTGTAATTTGTCAAGCCGTTTTTCGTATGGTAGATCCTTGAGTCCCGAGACCATCCAGGTGGCCATTCTTTGCACCGACTCCAGTCTCAGCACATCCTTGCGATAATGCGGCCTCCAGAATTGCACACAGTATTCCAGGTGGGGCCTCACCATGGATCTATACAATGGCATAATGACTTCCGCCTTACGACTGACGAAACCCCTTCGTATGCAGCCCATGATTTGTCTTGCCTTGGACGAAGCCTGCTCCACTTGATTGGCAGACTTCATGTCCTCACTGACGATTACCCCCAAGTCTCGTTCTGCTACTAATGTTCTTGCTCAAGCTTTTGGTCTGAATAAACTATTTGTTGGTTGGAAATCCCTGTATTTGACCCCTATTTTTGTATATATTTTTTCCCTTGGTGACTTACATCCCCTTTATCTTTGGGGGGGGGGGGGGGGGGTTTGTATTACCTAAAACTCCATGCCAAAAAAAATCTGCCTTAATGCTATTCTATAAACTACGATTTCTTGCAACAACAAGAAATCACGCAGAATTCAACTGTTCGCCTTCCCTTCGCTAAAACACTGTCATCTCAAAAGATTCTTCGATAAAACTTTCGCCTTCCAAGCAGCCAAGCTGAACCCATGGCTAGCCCAAATGATACTCGAGGCCCCCACTTACCTTGCCTTCAGAAAACTACTCAAAACTTACCTATTCAGCAAACACGACCCTTAATTATCCCCTCACCCCACATAACACCTCGCCCACCCCTGCTCCTCTCCTCCTTCACTAGACCTTCCCTTTTTCCTACTCTCTACATCCTTTGTCTAGTTCGATCAAAGCTGCAATTTCTGATAAATCGTTGTAAATCTACCCTTCTTTGCAGACTGTTGTAAATTGTTGTAATTCACTGTAAATCTGCTTGTGACATGTTGTAAATCTGCTTGTCAATGCAGGTCATTTGCTAAGTGATGTAAACCGCCTAGAACTCGCTGGGTATGGCGGTATATAAGAATAAAGTTATTATTATTATTATTATAGAATATACATAATGCCCGTCTGTGCAACTGAAATTTACCCCCTCTTTTACTAAGGTGCGCTAAACAATTAGCACGTGCTAAACACTAACGCGTCCATAGACCAACATGCATGCATTAGCATTTAGAGCGTGCGCTAATCGGCTAGCCCACTTTAGTAAAAGAGGGCCTTAGTCGTTTATGCCCCTGAAAATCTGGTA
The DNA here is from genome assembly GCF_902459505.1 of Geotrypetes seraphini. Classification (NCBI taxonomy): domain Eukaryota; kingdom Metazoa; phylum Chordata; class Amphibia; order Gymnophiona; family Dermophiidae; genus Geotrypetes; species Geotrypetes seraphini. The sequence goes on along the minus strand of NC_047090.1, from coordinate 19,669,121 downwards.
CAGATGCCTGTGCCAAATTGTGTGTGTATCAATTGTATTTTATAAAAGGGCGCCTAATTTTTGGAATACCCATAACCAGTGGCATGGCAAGGGTGAGAGGTGCCCGGGGCGGTGGCGCCCCTACCGCCCTCCTTTCTGCAGCCCCACCCGCTTCTTCTCCATCCCCTCCTGCCATGCACACGTGCCCCTTTCCTTCCCCCCTACCTTTGGAACATTTGCACCATGAGCAGCAACCCCAACCTGCCGCATGTGGCAGCGCCGATTCTTCCTCTGCCCTCACTTTCTAGGCGCAAGTCCAGGAAGTGACGTCAAAAGAAGAGCCGGCACTGTCGTGAGCAACAGGTTGGGGGTGGCTGCTCGTGGCACGAACGTTCAAAAGGGAAGAGCCGCGTATGGTAGTGGAGAAGGAGGGGAGCAGAGAGGAGGACGGGCACCCGGTGCAGACTGCCCCCCTCACCCCCTTAGCATGCCACTGCCCATAACCCTCCCATGCTCTTTCCTGGTCATGCCCCCTTTTGAGATTCATGCAATAGAATTTACATGCACCACTTTATAGAATATGATTAGAATGTTGAGCATGTAAATTCTAATTAGTGCCAGTAATTGCTGTTAACTGGCAATTATCAGCATGGACAGGCTTGTTAACTAATTAAGTTGCACAAGCAAATTGGAATACACACAGATTTGCACACGCAACTTTAGTTGCTGTAGATAGAATTTGGGAGTTAATGCCTAACTTGACTAGCTTTCTCCAGAAATAGTACCAAAGTAGAACTGTCCAATCTTTCCCATGCCAGACAAGAAATAAATATACAGTACAATAACGCAACTGTGGTATGAGTTCTCAGCTTCCTTCCCAATTCTTTATCAGTGGGCTAAAGGCTAGATTCACTAACCTGCCCGATCGTGACCGATCCGTGTCCGATTCGGGCAGGTCCAATAGATTCTTCAAGCAATAATACTCTAATGAGGGCGATCTGAGGAATGCCCCCATGCGTTGACACGGATTGCTATTGTGTGATCCAGACGCATGCGCAGACCATCTGCTTTCCCTGTGTAGATGGTCAGCGCATGCGTTCGTGTTCATTTGCTGCGTTTTTTTTTGTTTGTTTCTTTCTTTTGGGGGGGGGGGGGCCCGATTCGATCCCTGACGGCAGCAGCAGCCTCTTTTTAAAACTTTTTTTAAAAACCTTTCAACTTCTTTGCGAGCCCTGCTTTAAACACGTGGGTTAAAACCACGGGCTTGCAATGTGGGGAAAGGCAGGAGAGTCGAGCAGCAAGAGGAGCAGAGAGCAGGGCGAGTTGGGGGCGACAAGAGGAGCAGAGAGCAGGGTGAGTCGGGCAGCAAGGGGCGCAGAGAGTAGGGTGAGTCTGGCGGCAAGAGGAGCAGAGAGCAGGGCGGCGGGAGGAGAGTCAGGGCATGAGCAGGAGAATGGAGTCGGACAAGCCGTGAGCGACTGGTCCCCAGAAGTCGCTTCTTGTTGATTGGCCAGCCCAGTCAGTGTTCAAGATTTTAGTTTAGTGAATCGCGTCCCTGTCTACTTTGCATGCCTTTTCCCTAATTTGCATGCATGGATCGGAATCGGATCGGTACACAGGTTAGTGCAAGGCTGCCCAAGTCCGGTCCTCGAGATCTACTGGCAGGCCAGGTTTTTAGGATATCCACAATGCATATGCATGAGAGAGATTTGCCTGCACTGCCTTCTTGGTACGCAAATCTCTCTCTCATGCGTATACATTGTGGATATCCTGAAAACCTGGCCTGCCAGTAGATCTCAAAGACCGGACTTGGGCAACCCTGGGTTAGTGAATCGGGTCAGAGGGAAATCGGGTTGCAAACCAATTGGTACATGATCGGTTTGCTTAATGAATCTAGCCCTTAGTGACACAATGAAGGAATAAAAAGCGTAAATTAGCTATAGTATAAGGTAAAAGTAAACATTAAATCTGACTGTCCCAGTTCATTAGCACAGTGTTTTTCAACCTTTTTTGGGCAAAGGCACACTTGTTTCATGAAAAAAATCACGAGGCACACCACCATTAGAAAATGTTAAAAAATTTAACTCTGTGCCTATATTGACTATATATAAAGTAATTCTCTTGAATAGGAATCAAATAAACACAAAGAAAGTATTTTATAATTACTTTATTATGAAATATTAAGTAAACAGAATAGTGAAAAATTATAAAATACTTTATTCAGTGCGAAACCTGGGCCTGTTTGGCTGAACACAAAGCTGATATTCTGGCTGGAATCGAAGAAAGACACACACGTAGCTCTTCGTCAACAGCTCTCAGTCTCTCTCTGTATTTGGTTTTTATAGCATACAAAAATAGACAATATACCCTCCATCCTTTTTATTAAACCACAATAGCAGTTTTTAGCGCAGGGAGCTGCGCTGAATGCCCAGCGCTGCTCTTGACGCTCATAGGCTCCCTGCGCTAAAAAACGCTATTGCGGTTTAGTAAAAGGTGACCATATTGTAAAATATAGACAGCAGATATAAATTCAGAACTGTGCATAGTAAGTGAAGGGAAGTTTTCATCTCTGGGAATTTACCCAGTTAACTATTAAGTTATTTGGGCAAATTCCTTTGAAAACTGTGGTAATACTACCTCCACTTTGCTAAATTTAAAATAAAATCATTTTTCCTACCTTGTCTGGTGATTTCTGGTTGCACTTTCTTCTTCTGACTGTGCATCCAATCTTTCTTCCCTTCTATCAGCCTGTATGCTTTCTCTCCTCCACACCTCATTCCCTCCCCCAACTTTTTCTTCCTCTCTCCCTGACCTTTCTTTCTTTTTTTTCTGTTTCTCTTCTTTCCTTCTGTTCCCCTGCCTGCCCCCTTTCTTTCTTTCTCCCTGCCGTTCCCCAAGCCACTGCCACTGCCGCTGCCATCGGGGAACAGGACCCACCAATGGATAACAGGTCCCAAAGCCGACGCCGACGCATGCTCTCCCTGACGTCAATTCTGCAATCGGAGAGGAAGTTCCGCCCAGCCAGGCAGCGATTGGCTGGCCCGAACTTCCTCTCCGACTGCAGAATTGACGTCGGGGAGAAGAAGATTTATCGGCTCGATAGATTAGATCGCCAAGACAAAGTGAGTCCTGGGTGATCGACTCACTTTGCCTTGGCGAGCTACTGGCGCCCCTGCCTCGGGCCCCCTGTCAGCTCCGGGCCCCTGAATGCAGGACTGGTAGTACTGCCCTGATGGCGGCCCTGCGGCACACCAGGCAACACAGCGGTTGAAAAACACTGCATTAGCAGATCATTTTCCTTAGCCAAATAAATCTTGGTTTCGGCTTGAAGTTTGTCAGTTCAATTTCTAAGATCACCACTTAGAAAATGAAGTTATCAGACCATTATGAAGGCTTTCTTAGCTAGATGGCAATGTGTAAAACCTTTATAAGGGCCAATGGATAGCATAGATTTTCTACAAAATATCAAGACCTAGTATGAAGCGGTATTAGAACTCTATATTCTTACCAGAAAAATCTAGCTCCCATAAGAACAATTTAGGGTCCACCTAGTCTCTGAGTCAATCTACTTTCTAGAACATTTGCTGATGTTGCAGAGGCTTCATTCATAGCTCCTGAGAATGGCTGGGGGGCACCTGGGTAACCTAGCCCAGGATCTCACTATAAGGAGTGAGGGAGGGGTGGAATATAAATAGATGTGTGTGTGTGGGGGGGGGGGAATACAAAACTGACAACCAAAATGATCTTCTAAGATCATGTAAGTCTTGATGAAGATGCTCGGGACTACATGAATATGAAGAAAAAAACACTACAAATTGACCTTAAAGGCTCACGTACAGTAAACATCTCAGTCAGCAGTTCTCAACCCAGTCCTCAGGACACACCCAGCCAGTCAGGTTCCAGAATATTTACAATGAATAGGCATGAGATAAATTTGCATACTCTGTGTGCATCCTGGTTGGGTGTGTCCAGAGGACTGGTTCAACTTCATCCTCATGCTGCTCTAACCACAGGTATCAAATAATCCAATATCTACTTGGTTGCTTTTTGCCTTTATTTTTTTCTTATGATGGCATTAATCCTTAGTCTCCTTTCTCCTTTACACTTTCGCGGTCCATGGTTTCGGTTATTTGCGGTTTTTCGATCAATGTCCCCACCCCCAAATTTACATCACAGGAAATCGCTGCTCCCAGCTGCACTTTCTTCACTGGAACAGGTCAGGTTATTCATGGTTTTGTGTCTTTTTTTGGGGGTTTTTTTTTACAGAAAAACCGCAAATAACACACGAAAAGTTATTCACGGGTTTTCTCTATTCGATGCCTTGCTGTTCCCCTATTACCATGAATGCATAAGGGGAAGTGTATTTTGATGTATTTGAGTTCATATATTTTTTACAGTCACACTCCATCTTCTGTCCATACTTTATGTATCTGTGTAATGCCAGCATGAGCTTCTGAAGTAATCAGCACCCTAAGGAACCTAGACTCAATAGGGTGAAAGCAGATAAGTAAGAAAAACTACAACCATGCCCTCTCCCTTTCCTATAACATTAAAATCTGGGAGGAATTATTAGAAGGACCTTGGTTCAATTTCTGGCTCTAGTTTTCTGTTCCTCTGGTTGACTGGGGCTGAGTTATTCACAGTCCCTGGGGCTGGGGCAGAGTTCATGAAAGAGCTCTAGCTGAGGACTCACTGCAGTGACTGCAGGGGACACAAAATAGGAGAACATATGTATTTTCACAATGAGCAGACTCTTGTACAGTGGGGAGGTGGGTCTATTAAAACATGGGGGGGGGGGGGAGGGTCCCCAAGATAACTGTGAATGAAAACGGATGGTGCCAGAATCCCAGTATTAGGTCAAACCAATATGGAAGAAAGGTAGAGAAGGGAGGAACTATGCCCCCCCCAAAAAAAAACCAACAACCCACAATAGACTATTGTATTCTAGCAAAGAAGGAATTTCTTGACTTAGATTAGAATATATTTCTCATTGGTTTAAAAAAAGATTAGCATTGATATACTTTTGGTCAAACATGCATAAATATATTAAAATAGCTTAACCAGCACAGAGGCCCCTCGTACAGCCAGACAGAGCATCCCATTCCTCACCTCACTAGGTGGGGAAAGGAAAGGGATCGGGACTTGAATACCACTTTTTTGTAGCTTTCATTCTACAAATGAGTCTTCCAAGGAAGGGCTTCAGCTCAGGCTTTTTCTTTCAGATATAGGTCACGGTGAGCCCAGCCTACCCAGATTCAATAGAATTTTCTTTTTCGAAGAGGCCTTACAGTGGGACTTGTATTTTGGCTTCCCTGGTTTTTAAGCCTGCTGCTTTAATCTTTAGGTGCAAGAAAGCACAGTTACTTACCGTAACAGGTGTTATCCAGGGACAGCAGGCAGATATTCTTGACTGATGGGTGACGGCACCGACGGAGCCCCGGTACGGACAATTTTAGAGTGATTGCACTCTAAGAACTTGGAAAGTTCTGGTAGGCCGCACCGCGCACGCGCGAGTGCCTTCCCGCCCGACAGAGGCGCGCGGTCCCCAGTTATGATAAGCCAGCTAAGAAGCCAACCCGGGGAGGTGGGAGGGACGCAAGAATATCTGCCTGCTGTCCCTGGATAACACCTGTTACGGTAAGTAACTGTGCTTTATCCCAGGACAAGCAGGCAGCTATTCTTGACTGATGGGTGACCTCCAAGCTAACAAAAAGAGGGATGGAGGGAAGGTTGGCCATTAGGAAAACAAATTGTGCAAAACAGATTGGCCGAAGTGTCCATCCCGTCTGGAAAATGTGTCCAGACAATAATGAGATGTAAAAGTATGAACTGAGGACCAAGTGGCAGCTTTGCAGATTTCCTCAATGGGCGTGGACCGGAGGAAAGCTACAGATGCTGCCATAGCTCGGACTTTATGGGCTGTGACAGAACCTTCCAGTGGCAGTCCGGTCTGAGCATAACAGAATGAAATGCACGCTGCCAGCCAATTAGACAACGTACGTTTAGAAACAGGACGTCCCAATTTATTTGGATCAAAGGACAGAAAGAGTTGAGGGAACGATCTGTGAGGCTTAGTACGGTCTAAATAGTAAGCCAGAGCCCTCTTACAGTCCAAAGTATGTAAAGCCTGTTCACCAGAATGAGAGTGAGGTTTTGGAAAAAAGACAGGCAGAACAATGGATTGGTTGAGATGGAATTCAGAGACAACCTTTGGGAGAAACTTTGGATGAGTACGCAGAACCACCTTGTCATGATGAAAGACCGTAAAAGGTGGATCCGACACTAGTGCATGGAGCTCACTGACCCTCCTGGCAGAGGTAAGAGCAATAAGAAAAAGCACCTTCCAAGTGAGAAACTTGAAAGAAGCAGTAGCCAAGGGTTCAAATGGAGGCTTCATTAAAGCGGAAAGAACTACATTAAGATCCCAGACAACAGGAGGGGCTTTAAGAGGTGGTTTCACATTAAAAAGACCCCGCATGAACCTGGACACTAAGGGATGAGCTGAGAGGAGTTTTCCATGGATTGGCTCATGAAAAGCTGCTATAGCACTAAGATGGACTCTGATTGAAGTGGACTTGAGGCCAGAGTTTGACAAAGAAAGGAGATAATCCAACAATGTCTCCACTGCAAGGGAAGTGGGATCATAATGATGAAGAAGACACCATGAAGAAAACCGTGTCCACTTCTGATGGTAACATTGAAGAGTGGCCGGTTTCCTGGAGGCATCCAGAATTGAACGAACAGGCTGAGACAAGAGAGTATCATGAGAAGTCAGCCCGAGAGATACCAAGCTGTCAGGTGCAGAGACTGTAGGTTGGGGTGTAGAAGAGTTTCCTGATGCTGAGTAAGCAGAGAAGGATACAGAGGCAGAAGAAAAGGTTCCCTGGAACTGAGTTGAAGTAGAAGGGAGAACCAATGTTGCCTGGGCCACCTCGGAGCAATCAGAATCATGGTTGCTTGATCCCTCTTGAGCTTGAACAAGGTTCTCAACATGAGAGGCAGAGGAGGGAAAGCGTACAGGAACAGATTGGACCAATCGAGGAGAAAAGCATCCGCTGCCAGACGGTGAGGTGAGTAGAGTCTGGAGCAGAATAGGGGCAGCTGATGATTGTGAGGAGCTGCAAAGAGGTCTATCTGAGGGGTGCCCCATTGAGCGAAGATGGATTGTAGAGTTACAGGATCGATTGTCCATTCGTGAGGTTGGAGAACTCTGCTGAGCTTGTCCGCTAAGGAATTCTCCTCCCCCTGAATGTAAATAGCTTTCAGGAATAGATGGTGATTTATGGCCCAAGTCCAGATCTTTTGGGCTTCCTGGCATAAGAGGCGGGAGCCCGTCCCACCCTGTTTGTTGATGTAGTACATCGCAACTTGATTGTCTGTGCATAACAGGACCACTTGAGGAAAGAGAAGATGCTGGAAGGCCTTGAGGGCATAAAACATCGCTCTGAGTTCCAGGAAATTGATGTGACGCTTCTTTTCCTGGGTAGTCCAAAGACCTTGAGTTTGGAACTCGTTCAGATGAGCTCCCCATGCATAAGGGGAGGCATCGGTGGTGATGACTAGTTGATGAGGAGGTTGATGGAACAGAAGACCTCTGGACAGATTTGAGGATACCAACCACCATTGTAGAGACTGACGAAGAGATGATGTCACAGATATGTGACGTGAGCAAGGATCCGTCGCTTGGGACCACTGGGTAGCTAGTGTCCATTGAGGAGTGCGCAGGTGAAGACGTGCCAGAGGCGTGACATGAACTGTAGAGGCCATGTGACCCAAGAGAACCATCATTTGCTTTGCTGTGATGGAACGCTGTGGAAGCACCTGCTGACATAGAGAGTGAAGCGTTTGAAGACGATTGGACGGCAGGAACGCTCTCATGAGGATTGTGTCTAAGACAGCTCCTATGAATTGAAGTCTCTGAGTGGGGATGAGATGAGATTTGGGTAGATTGATCTCGAACCCCAGAAGTTGAAGAAACCTGATGGTTTGGTTGGTGGCCAGGAGAACAGTCTGAGATGAATTGGCCTTTATCAACCAATCGTCTAGGTAAGGAAAGACCTGAAGGTGGTGAGAACGCAGGAAGGCAGCCACCACAATCAGACATTTGGTGAATACTCTCGGAGAGGAGGCAAGACCGAAGGGTAGCACCTTGTATTGGTAATGACAACGATTGATCATGAAGCGTAGGTATTGTCTGGAGGCCAGATTGACCGGTATATGAGTGTATGCTTCTTTGAGATCGAGAGAACATAGCCAGTCGCCTTGATTTAGAAGAGGATAAAGAGTGGCTAGAGAGAGCATTTTGAACTTTTCTTTGACCAAACATTTGTTGAGATCGCGAAGATCTAGAATGGGTCTGAGATCTCCTGTTTTTTTAGGGACTAAAAAGTAACGGGAGTAGAATCCCTGTCCCTTTTGATCTAGAGGAACCTCCTCTATGGCGTTCAAAAGGAGAAGGGATTGAACCTCCTGGAGAAGAAGGAAAGACTGAGTGTGCGAAGCAGACTCTTTTGGTTGACTTGGAGGAGGTAGAGTCTGAAAGTTGAGAGAGTAGCCGTGGTGGATGATGTTCAGAACCCACTGATCTGACGTGATAAGTTCCCAACGGCTTATGAAATAAGAAAGGCGTCCTCCTATAGGCTGTGGAAGTTGAGTAGGAGGGAGAAGACTGGCTATGTTCTGGAGAACCAAGTCAAAAGGGTTGGGTAGACTTTTGTGCAGGCGTAGCTTTTACCTGCTGTTGTTGCTGAGGTTGTCTAGCAGCTGGACGCTGTTGCCTCTGACGCCTAGGTTGTTGTGCAGTTTGAGGCAGAGGACGAGCCACAAATCTACGTTGGTAGGTTGATTGTGGACGAAAAGGCCTGGTTGGTGGAGGCTTCTTAGGTTTAAGAAGCGTGTCCCATCTGGTCTCATGAGCTGATAATTTCTGGGTAGTGGAGTCCATGGAATCTCCAAACAGCTCATCCCCTAAGCAAGGTGTATTGGCTAGCCTATCCTGGTGATTAACGTCCAATTCTGAAACACGAAGCCAGGCTAGCCTTCGCATGGCCACTGACATGGCAGTGGCTCTGGAGGTCAGCTCGAAAGTATCATAGATAGATCTTACCATGAATTTTCGAAGCTGTAAAAGAGATGAACAAGTGTGGTGAAAAGCAGACTTTTTCCTATCAGGAAGATATTTCTCAAAAGCAGTGAGATTTTGTATTAGGTGCTTAAGATAAAAAGAGAAATGGAATGCATAATTTCCTGATCGATTTGCTAACATAGCATTTTGGTATAGCCTTTTACCAAACTTGTCCATAGATTTGCCCTCTCTGCCAGGAGGGACTGAGGCATATACACTAGCTCCTTTGGACTTTTTTAAAGTGGATTCAACTAAAAGGGACTCATGAGGTAATTGGGGCTTGTCAAACCCAGGAATAGGAATGACTTTATATAAGGAATCCAACTTTCTAGGAGCTCCAGGGATAGTTAAAGGAGATTCCAGATTCTTATAAAACGTCTCTCTCAATATATCATGGAGAGGTAGTTTAAGGTATTCCTTTGGAGGCTGGTCAAAGTCCAAGGCATCAAGGAAAGCCTTGGATTTCTTTGACTCAGCCTCCAAAGGAATGGAGAGAGCATCACACATTTCCTTCAAAAATGAAGAAAAGGAAGACACTTCTGGTTTAGAGGAGGCTCCTAAAACAGACGGGTCCTCATCACCAGAAGAGCATTCTCCCTCCGAAAGAAGAGGATCCTCCGAGTCACCCCATAAGTCAGGGTCTCGAACCTGAAAACTCCGGTCTCGAGACTCTGGAGTGGAAGGCTCTAAATGTCGGGACTTGTGAAGAGACTTCCCCGACCTGCCTGATTCGGTACCGGGAGATGCTACAGTACGCACCGGAGCCGAAGTCTGTACAGCTTGATGGTGAGCTCTCGGCTCCGGCGCCAGAATCGGCATGGAGACCGAGGAAACCGACTGTACCGGTACCGATAAAGTGGACGTCGATAAAATAGGACGGTCTACTATCGGTACCGGTGGCTCAGACCGGACTGGTACCGGTAAATTCGATGCCAGGGCTGGAGGTAGGAGGTGCTGTAGCTGTTCTTTAAGTTGTGCCTTCAGAACAGCAGCTATACGCTCCTCAAGGGAAGGCACCGGTACCGTCTTTTTCTTTAATGGTACCTGCGGTGCCGCTCTACGCTCCGAGGATGAGGACCCCGATGTCGAGGGGCTCACCTCTATTGGAGCGGAGCGCTTCCGTGGGCGCCTCGAGGTCGGCAGAATTGGACTCGCTGCCATCGAGACCGGAGGACGCTCCAACGGGGAAGGCTTCTTAGCCGGCTTACCTGGAGTCGACACCGCCGCGGTATCGCGTGGTGTCGATGATGTGGGTGCCGACTGCGCCGGTGCCGATGTCGGTGCCGGTGTAGAATCAGACATCTCGGCACCAAACAATAATTTTTGTTGAATCTCTCGATTTTTAAGAGTTCTCTTTTTTAAAGTTGCACAGCGGGTGCAGGTTGACGCTCGATGGTCGGGACCAAGACACTGGAGACACCAATTATGAGGATCAGTCAGTGAAATTGGTCGTGCACACCGCTGGCACTTTTTGAAGCCGGGTTGTGGGGGCATGAATGTAAAAACGGCTTCAGCCAAATCGAAGGCCGAGGCCTCGATGGTGGCTAAAGGCCCCGCCGGGGCAAGGCCGAAAAAACAGGCAAAAAAACAAAGTGTTTTTTTTTTTTTTTTTTTAAGAAAGAAAATAAAGAAAAAAGGGAAGGAAATAAGATTCCTCAAAAAGTTTACGCGAGCGGGAAGTCACAAAAAAATCCTCTCACAACAGCCGTTGAGAGAGACGCGTCTTCTTAGCTCCGCGGAAACTAAGAAACTGGGGACCGCGCGCCTCTGTCGGGCGGGAAGGCACTCGCGCGTGCGCGGTGCGGCCTACCAGAACTTTCCAAGTTCTTAGAGTGCAATCACTCTAAAATTGTCCGTACCGGGGCTCCGTCGGTGCCGTCACCCATCAGTCAAGAATAGCTGCCTGCTTGTCCTGGGATAACCTTTAATTTGGATGGGAGCTGGAAGGAGGAAGTTCTCCTGCTCTCTGCAAGAAATGTCAATTACTATAAACCTGCTGCCTTCTCTGAGGATAAGCTGATGTACAGGGAGCCAACATAAAATTTGGCTCCTTTTCCTGAAGACAGTCTTTTATTCTGTGAAGATACCACCTCAGTGGCATGAATAAAAGTACTATACAGCAAAACCTTGGATTGCAAGTGCTTTGGAAGACAAGTAAAACATTTTATTAAATTTTAACTTGATAAACAAGCAAGGTCTTGCAATACGAATACATACAGTATTTTGTATTAAAGTTTTTAGGTGGTGGAGTTTCCATTATTTCTTATGGGGAAATTCGCTTTGATAAACGATTGTTTTGGATTACAAGTATGTTTTCCGAACAAATTATGCTCATAAACCAAGGTTTTACTGTACATGCAGACAGGGATGGCAGACCATTTATTTGATTGGAGGGGCCAAGCTAATCTGCAGTCCCTCCCCCATGCTGAAAATGTTTTGGGGAAAATATTGATAGGGTCATGCCTCTTGGACCACCCCATTCTGCTGCCTATGAATTCAGAAGAAAGAAAAAGAAACATAGAAAGTAGAGAATGACACGGTGACAAAATTCATCACCGTCCCCGTCCCCGCGGATAACCGCGGGAAATAATCCCATGTCATTTTCTAGTGTTTATCTCAACCTCAGTCCTTCTACACCAGCATTCTTCAAAGCAAAGCTTGCGGGTCAGTGGCTGGGCCCATTCATACTCTGATTTTTCCCTCTCTCCTTAAAGAATGACATGAAGATGGTTTACCGCGGTTATCTATTCTCTAATAAGAACATAAGAACATAAGAACATAAGCAATGCCTCTGCTGGGTCAGACCAGAGGTCCATCGTGCCCAGCAGTCCGCACACGCGGTGGCCCAACAGGTCCAGGACCTGTGCAGTAATCCTCTATCTATACCCTTCTATCCCCTTTTCCAGCAGGAAAATGTCCAATCCTTTCTTAAACCCCTGTACTGTACTCTGCCCTATTACGCCCTCTGGAAGCGCATTCCAGGTGTCCACCACTCGTTGGGTAAAGAAGAACTTCCTAGCATTCGTTTTAAATCTGTCCCCTTTCAACTTTTCCAAGTGTCCTCTTGTTCTTTTATTTTTCGAAAGTTTGAAGAATCTGTCCTTCTCTACTCTCTCTATGCCCTTCATGATCTTATAAGTCTCTATCATATCCCCTCTAAGTCTCCTCTTCTCCAGGGAAAAGAGACCCAGTTTCTCCAATCTCTCAGCGTATGAGAGGTTTTCCATCCCTTTTATCAAGCGTGTCGCTCTCCTCTGAACCCTCTCGAGTAACGCCATATCCTTCCTAAGGTACGGAGACCAATATTGGACGCAGTATTCCAGATGCGGGCGCACCATCGCCCGATACAATGGCAGGATAACTTCTTTTGTCCTTGTTGTAATACCCTTCTTGATTATGCCTAGCATTCTATTTTCTTTCTTAGCGGCTGTTGCGCACTGTGCCGTCGGCTTCATTGTCATGTCCACCATTACCCCCAAGTCCCTTTCTTGGTTGCTCTCATTCAATAATATCCCTCCCATCGTATAGTTGTACCTCGGGTTTCTGTTTCCAACATGCAATACTTTACATTTCTCAACGTTGAACTTCATCTGCCATCTCGTCGCCCATTCCCCCAATTTGTTCAAGTCCCTTTGCAATTCTTCACATTCCTCTTTAGTCCCAGCTCCACTAAATAGTTTTGTATCGTCCGCAAATTTTATTATCTCACACTTCGTGCCTGTTTCTAGATCATTTATGAATATATTAAATAACAGCGGCCCGAGCACTGAGCCCTGCGGAACACCACTCGTGACCCTCATCCAGTCCGAGTAGTGGCCTTTCACCCCTACCCTCTGTTTCCTACCCGCCAACCAGTTTCTGATCCATCTATGTACGTCTCCGTCCACTCCATGGTTCTTCAGTTTCCGGAGTAGACGTTCGTGAGGCACCTTGTCAAAGGCTTTTTGGAAATCAAGGTATATAATGTCTATGGGGTCTCCTCTGTCCATCCGTTTGTTAATACCTTCGAAGAAGTGCAATAAGTTCGTTAGGCACGATCTCCCCCTGCAGAAACCATGTTGGGTTGTTTTCAAAAGTTCGTTTCTTTCCAGATGTTCATCGATGTGTTCTTTAATCAGTGTTTCCGCCAGTTTCCCCGGAACCGAGGTCAAACTCACTGGTCTGTAGTTTCCCGGGTCACCTCTTGATCCCTTTTTAAAGATGGGCGTGACATTGGCTATCTTCCAATCCTCCGGGATCATGCCTGTTTTCAAGGATAGGTTGCAAATTTGCTGCAGTAGTTTCGCTATCTCCTCCTTTAATTCCTTCAGAACCCTGGGATGGATTCCGTCCGGACCCGGGGATTTGTCAGTTTTAAGTTTTTCTATCTGCCTATGTACATCATCAAGGCTCACTTCCATGGATGTTAATTTTTCTGCTTGATTTCCATTGAAGATTTGTTCAGGTTCCGGTATGTAGGTTGTGTCTTCGTTTGTAAATACAGACGAGAAGAACATGTTGAGTCTTTCTGCGACTTCTTTCTCCTCCTTCACCGCTCCCTTCTTGTCTCCTTCGTCCAGCGGTCCCACCTCCTCCCTAGCTGGCTGTTTCCCTTTAACATATCTGAAGAACGGTTTGAAATTTCGTGCCTCCCTGGCTAGCCTCTCTTCATACTCTCTTTTGGCTTTTCGAACCACACGGTGACATTCTTTTTGATACTTCCTGTGCTCCTTATGGTTCCCTTCAGTTTTGTCCTTTTTCCATTTCCTGAATGAATTTTTCTTATTGCCTATCGCTTCCTTCACTATTTTAGTCATCCATACTGGGTCTTTTGTTCGACCCTTTTTGCACCCCTTTCTGAATCTGGGGATGTGCAGATTTTGTGCCTCGCTCACCGTGTCTTTGAAAAAAGACCAGGCATGTTCTACTGTTTGCCATTTTTTGGAAGTGTTCCTAAGTTTCTTCCTTACCATTTCCCTCATTGCTTCATAGTTTCCTTTCCTGAAGTTGAAAGATGTCGCTATGGTTCTCTTTCCGTTCGGTATGCCTACTTCAACCTTGAACTTGATCATATTATGATCACTGTTTCCCAACGGTCCCACTACTTTCACTTCCTTTGCAGGTCCCCTTAGTCCATTTAGGATTAAATCCAGAGTGGCATTTCCTCTCGTCGGTTCTCTAACAAGCTGCTCCATGAAGCAATCTTGTATAGCCTCCAGGAATTCTGTCTCCCTAGCGCATCTTGAGCTTCCAAGACTCCAGTCTATCCCAGGATAGTTGAAGTCTCCCATAACAACTGTGTAACCGCTTTTGCATTCTCGCTTCATCTCGGCATCCATTTCTTTATCGCTATCTCCGGTTTGCCCGGGTGGACGATAGTATAGGCCCATCTTTATTTCATGCCCTTTCCTACCCGGTATTTTAACCCATAGCGATTCCAGTTTGTTGATCATCTCCGCTGTGTCCATTCTTGTCGATTGTATGCTTTCTTTTACGTATAGGGCTATTCCTCCTCCTTTCTGACCTGACCTATCCCGGCGATAGAGCTTGTACCCCGGCAGTGCTGTATCCCATTTGTTTTCCTCATTCCACCACGTTTCAGAGATTCCAATGATGTCTATGTCCTCTGCATTGGCCATGGCTTCTAGTTCCCCTATTTTGTTACTTAAACTCCTTGCATTAGTATATATGCAGTTTAGATCCTGGCATTTTGTTGTCTTCATTTCTTTTCCCTGTGCTTCAGTCTTTGGTGTCTTCTCTTTTGCTACAATCTTTCTAACCTCCTCTTCTGGGTTAGTTGACTCCTGTAATTTGTCTCTTGTTTCTTCCCTGTCTTTTTTCCCCTCAGTATCTTCACGGGATACCTTCTTCCGAATCATCGACGCTAGGTCGACTGTCGGCTTTCCCCTTTCTCTTAGTTTAAAGCCTGTTCTATTCCAAGCGAAGTTGGAGCACTCAAAAGTCCAGGGATGCTTTAGTACTGTCCTCAGATGGTAGGATGAGGGAATTTGCCATCGACAAAGAATCAGGTAAATGTTTCTTTCAAATTCAGTAGAATAAAAGTATTCCTTTAAAACTGTTTATTAAACCGTCGCTCTTGTTAGCAGAAGCCAAATGTATTTTACTTGAAAATGTGAATGGGATTCTCTGCTGTTTGCCGAGGGCAACTGACCGATCCATTTCGGAAAAGCAGCAATTATTATAATAATTAGAGATCCTGGACCAGATCCCGAACAGTATGTGCCTGGGGCTAGGAGTACGCACTGGTCGCTCATCAAGCCTGCCAGACCTCAGCCAGGATCCATTTCCAGTCAATTAAGAACTTGTTATTAAAGCTAAGGTCAAATTTCCAAGATTAAAAAAACAAAACAAAAAACCCAGCATTTTGCAAAAACTCACAATTCTACCCACACAAGCAATAGAGAGGCTGCCTCCGCAACAGCATGCTGTATAGAGCAATGGTTCCCAACCCTGTCCTGGAGGACCACCAGACCAATCGGGTTTTCAGGCTAGCCCTAATGAATATGCATGAGAGAGATTTGCATATAATGGAAGTGAGAGGCATGCAAATCTGCTCAATGCATATTCATTAGGGCTATCCCGAAAACCCGATTGGCCTGATGATCCTCCAGGACAGGGTTGGGAACCTCTGGTGTAGAGAACCAATATAAAATTATACACTCTCGCCCCAGTACATGTCTTCGGTCCCGCATAAACAGGCATAAGCGCACAGACTGCCAGAAAATGAAGGGTCTTGGTCTATGTCAGGGGTAGGCAATTCCGGTCCTTGAGAGCCAGAGCCAGGTCAGGTTTTCAGGAAATCCACAATAAATATGCATGAGATAGATTTGCATCTCAAGGAGGCAGTGCATGCAAATCCATCTCATACATATTCATTGTGGATATCCTGAAAACCTGACCTGGCTCTGGCTCTCGAGGACCGGAATTGCCTACCCCTGGTCTATGTCAAAGAAAGAACTGGCGTGGGGGAGAAGGAAGGGTCAGACTCATCTTGTGTTCTGTAATGTCATCCTTTTCTTAACACCCCCCCCCCTCCCCCAGCAATTGTCAAACCTTGGAAAGATGCCTGGACAGGCTTTTTTTGACGGGACTCATTGAATGAGCAACTGAGATCTGCCAGCCCTTTTCTCCCTATCCTTTTGCACGATTTAGGGGCCCTGGTGATACTGGCCAAAGCTCTCACCTGCTGGCTTCCAGCGAAGCCAAGCAAACAGAACTTTCTAACCCCACATTGCAATGGTTTAGCACAGGGCGACCGATCATATCAGGTAAGCAGGGAGCCTTGAGTGAAAAACAAAAAAAGCTTGCCTAAGTGGTCCGGCGGCTCCGGGGCACTGCAGCTGTCGGTAAGTCGCTTCCTTCCTCCCTGGATCCGCTCCCTTAGTCATTGCTTCCAGGACCCGGCTGTGCTCGGCCATCAGCTCCGGCTCCTATCCAGCCTCGGCTGCTGCGGATGCCTGGCTCGTCGCCTCGTGCGGGGTTGGCGATGCCCAGGGACGACCTTGCCATGCGACTCCTTTTCAGCCGCTGCGACTTGACAGCCGTGAAACCTGCGACTGAAGATCCATTCGGGTGCTGGCGCCTCGCACCTCTGACGCGAGAGCTCCTCAAAGGCACGTCCTGTGTCAGTGTGGCCACGGCCACTGCAAGACCAGATGCACGAGAGGGGGGGAGGAGGGAGGGAGAAGGAGGAGGAGCTGGAGGATACCAATTGACCAAGACAGATTAGGTTACACTCGCTATTTGAATGCACCACTTCCATAAGAATAGCAATTAATGCAAAACAGTAGCACTGTGGAAATGTTACCCAGGGATCTCGGGCGCAATCCAGTCGGGTTTTCAGGATTTCCCCAATGAAAGCAGATCTAGGTTCAAGGCCATGTACAATTCAAGTGATAGGCAAAAGAAGAAGAATTAAGTAGACAGAAAGGAGGAGGAGGAGGAGAGGGAGTCTTTTGACAGCAGGGGTGTTAAAGTCCCTCCTGGAGGGCCGCAATCCAGTCGGGTTTTCAGGATCTCTAGACAGGGAAGGCAATTTTTTACTATTTGGCAACCTTATTTAGATACATTAACACCACATTCTCACAGCCGCATATTATTTAATAAGTAATTACAGTTCTAAAATGGGGAAAAAGGGGAGGGAATTGGGTATATTTGCTTTTAGTGATAATGTTTATTATATATTAACTCTGTAACTTTTGGTTTTCTTCTTGTATTTGAAATGATTTTTTTTTACTATTTTGTTTGTATTTGAAATTTAATAAATATGATTTACATTAATAGATCTCATACATATTCATTGGGGAAATCCTGAAGCCCTTTAAATCTCTTTGGGCTTCGGGGCCTTTAATGCAGCGCAGCTTTGTTAAAGAGGCCGTTAGTCTTTGGGTTTACTATTGTCTTCTGTTGATTGCTCCCCTCAGGGCATAACCTTCTTGTCTCTATAGAATGATGGAGAAAGAGGAAGGACCTGGAGTGAGGGGAGAAAAGATGTAGAGAAATGGTGGAATCCATTTACCTTTCATGGGCTCTTGGTAGGCCTCCCTTGCTAGAGGAGAAGTTTATGTTTGCTATCTGGGGGTAAGTAAGGGAGAAAATTATGGTTTGTCTTTGTACCAGGGATAGTGATAACCGTAATATTCCTGCACCCTGCTTTGGACAAAGAAATGTCTCCATCACTGTTTTAGATTAAGAATGATTCGTTCGTTGGTTCCAATTCTCGATTCACTTTCTATCAATACGTTAATTCACTCACTAGTAATTTCAAAATTAGACTACTGCAATTCCTTATTAAAGGGGGCTTATCTCAAGGATATAAGGCGCCTCCAAATCATACAAAACACCGCTATAAAGGTTATTTCAGGTTCTAATAAATTTGATCATGTCACGCCTCTGCTTCAAAACGCTCATTGGTTGCTTATTTCATACAGAATAACTTATAAAATAGCTCTTTTAGTTTTTAAAACAATTAAAAATAATACTCCTGCATTTATAGATAGGCTCCTGATTCCTTATAGTTCGTCAAGAGTTCTTAGATCTTCCTCTCAAGCTACCCTTTATGTTCCCTCATTAAAAATCATTGGTACTCGCCGTGACCTGATCTTTTCAGTTACTGCCCCATCTATTTGGAACTCACTCCCTCTATATTTACGGCTTGAACAAGATTTGAAAAAATTCAAGAATAGTTTAAAATGTCTTCTTTTCAAAGAAGCTTTTAACTAAAAGTTTAATTTTATGATTAATTCCGAATTTCTTCTTTCTTCATCAAATTCAGATTATTTTCTCCTTCTTTTTAGTTCTTCTAGTTCTCAAAAAAAAAAAAAAAATTATTATTAATTTTTTTTTTTTCTCCTTTCTCTCCTTCTCTTCATACTTTCCCTATGTACTAACCAAACCTGATTCCTTTTTTTTTTTTTTTTACAAATTGTATTTTTTTTTCTTTCTTCCTCCTTTCCCATTGTCTCGTGTGGATTGTTTACCCCAGTTTGTTTTTAATTTAAAATAGTTAATTTTAATTCTAATGTATTTGTGATTTTAGAAATTTAATTTTATTTCTTTGTAAAACGCTTTGTATTTTGAAAAGCGTTTAATCAAATAATATAATAAACTTGAAACTTGAAACTTTTATGTTTAGCTATGCAGGTGGGGGAGAGGGCAAAGCCGATTCCCCATAGCAGAAAGTAAGGGGCTTCTGCTGCCATGGATTCTCCTTCAGATAAAATCCCATCTGCATTTTAGCTGTGTAAAAGTGAGGGGTAAGGAGTAAGGCTATCATTATTATTATATTCTTGAACTATCACCTTTCTGTGGTTCAACCAAAGCATATTACATACAATGATATAAATGTTCTAGTGTGCACGGTAGCTGAGAATCCAGTATTTTCATACACAAATATTTATTCTTATGGTCTCAGTGAATGAGTACAACACATTATTTTGCTCCTCCTACCCAGTTCTCTTTCTTTGAATGAAATTCAGATCATCAGCACCAGACGAGCAACAAAACTGGTGAAGGGTATGGAGAGACTGGAATATGAGGATAGACTTATAACACTAGGATTGTTCTCCCTTGAGAAAAGGAGAATGCGTGGGGATATGATCGAGACCTTCAAAATACTGAAAGGAATCGACAAAATAGAGCAGAGAAGATTATTTACACTGTCCAATTTGACACGGACTAGAGGACATGAAATGAAGCTAAGGGGGGACAGGTTCAGGACTAATGTCAGGAAGTTCTGCTTCACTCAGAGAGTGGTTGACACCTGGAATGCCCTCCCAGAGGAGATTATTGCGGAATCGACCGTCCTAGGCTTCAAGAGCAAACTAGATGCATATCTCCTTAAGAGAGGCATATAAAGATATGGTGGACTATAAATTACGCCAGGTGTACACCTGGCGGGGCCTCCGCGTGTGCGGATCGCCGGACTTGATGGACCGAAGGTCTGATCCGGAGATGGCAGTTCTTATGTTCTTATGTTTCTAATAAAACAGCAGAAAATATGTGCAAATTTTGTGCTACTAATGCCAATGGTGAAAATTCCAATGTTCAGCCTGAACACACCATCAAGGAGAAGTGTTCCTGGTGTGAAAAGAAAGCCACCCTGCTGCCAGTACATGGACACTTTAGAAGAGACCTTGTGAGTGGCTCTGTTATGAAACTGGCAAAGCCTATTGCAAACATCTCTTTCGCAGCCAATGAAATAAAAGCTCTTTCATAATGCTCAGGAGACAGGAATGCAGATGAAGCTTTTAAGACTCTTGAACTGGAAGAAAGCAGGAGAAAGATTTCAGAGCTATCAAAATTCAAACCTTCACTGTGCAAGCTATTCAGGATAATGTGGCTGTTAAAGGCTGGCTAATTGTGCCGCTCATTTGCTCGAAATGGAAAGACAATCTTACCCTCTATTGGGGTTTCGTCATCCACGATCATGTTGAGAAAGGGTCGTACCTTAGCTCTGGCTGTTTCATGCTGATGATGTTTTCCAGCAGAGGATATGATGGATTCATACAAATTACAAATGGGTTTCACCTTCTGTCGTGAACAAGATGCTTAAAACACAATGTTCTCCAGACATTATGAGAGAGCCTGAAAAGCCTGTTTTCTATAGTATAGTTGTGGCTGCAGCAGCAAATCTGAACAGAAAGAAGCAGGTTATATTTTGCTTTCAGATTAGCACAGCAAAATTCTTGTTCTGTTTTTATGAAGTGGATGCCGTAACATCTAAAACTCTTTTTTGCTATGATGTAGAAGCGCTCTGCTGCTTTAATCTTTCGCTTTGTAGGTGTTCAGTGGTGTAGTAAGGAGGGGGCGGTCCGCCCAGGGCACGGTATTCTGTGGAGTGCTGGCACCCCTCCTGCTCTCCGCTCCTTCCCTTCCCCACCCCCGCACCCCGTATCTTTTTAACTTCGACATGAGCAGCCACAAACTTGCTGCTCGCGTTGGCATTCTCTCTGACATCACTTCCAGGACCCGCACCTAGGAAGTGGCATCAGAGTGCCAAAGCCGACGCAAGCAGTAAGTTCATGGCTGCTCACACCCAAGATAAAAAGGTATGGGGAAGAGGTGTGCATGCAGCAGGGGGGTGGGAGAGGGACGCCACTGCCCTGGGTGCTGCACCCCCCCCCCTCCACTATACCACTGTAGGTGTTAAAACCACCTTTATGATGGAACTTCAAATATAGACTGCAGGCTTTTATGATACAAAACGATCTAATAATACTGGGGTCAATGCTCAAAACCAAACACAGGCACAAGAGGGCCAGCACCCGCGTTAGTGAGCACAGAACATAAGAACATAAGTATTGCCCCTGTCGGGTCAGACCAGAGGTCCATCGTGCCCCGCAGTCCGCTCATGCGGCAGCCCCTTAGGTCCATGACCTGATAGTGCTCATACCCTAAAACTCTCATACGCTTTTCGCTTAATGTCCTGTAGAGTAACCCTCTATCTGTACCCAGCAATCCCCTTCGCTTCTAGGAAGTCATCCAGTCCCTTTTTGAACCCCAGTATTGTACTCTGTTCTATTTCCTCATTTGGAAGCGCGTTCCAGGTGTCCACCACTCTCTGAGTGAAGAAGAACTTCCTTGCATTCGTTTTGAATCTGTCCCCTCTCAGTTTTTCTGAATGATCTCTTGTTTTTGTTGTCCCCGCTAGTCTGAAGAATCTGCCCCTCTCCACCCTCTCTATGCCTTTCATGATTTTATAAGTCTGTATCATGTCTCCTCTCAGTCTCCGCTTTTCCAGGGTAAAGAGCCCCAGTTTGTCTAACCTTTCGGCATATGAAAGGTTCTCCATTCCTTTTATCATCCTAGTTGCTCTCCTCTGGACCCTCT
Organism: Geotrypetes seraphini; assembly: GCF_902459505.1. Classification (NCBI taxonomy): domain Eukaryota; kingdom Metazoa; phylum Chordata; class Amphibia; order Gymnophiona; family Dermophiidae; genus Geotrypetes; species Geotrypetes seraphini. Next base: position 19,647,688 of record NC_047090.1, on the reverse strand, counting down.
CAAGTATTGCCATGCCTTTCTTAAGGTACGGTGACCAGTATTGGACGCAGTATTCCAGATGTGGGCGCACCATTGCTCGATACAATGGCAGGATAACTTCCTTCGTTCTAGTAATGATACCTTTTTTGATAATGCCCAACATTCTGTTCGCTTTCTTTGAGGCCACTGCACATTGCGCCGCTGGCTTCATTGTTGTGTCCACCAATACCCCCAGGTCTTTTTCTAGGTTGCCTTTCCCCAGCACCCTCCCTCCCATCGTATAGCTGTGCATGGGGTTCCCTTTCCCTATGTGCAAGACCTTACATTTCTCCACACTGAAGCTCATCTGCCATCTTTTTGCCCACTCACATAGTTTGTTCAGGTTGCTCTGCAGTTCTTTGCATTCCTCAACAGTTCTGACCCTGCTGGAGAGTTTTGTATCGTCCGCGAACTTGATAACTTCGCACTTCATCCCCATTTCCAGATCGTTAATGAATATATTGAACAGCAGCGGTCCCAGCACTGACCCCTGCGGGACACCACTCGTGACCCCTTTCCATTCAGAGTAGTGTTCTTTTACTCCTACCCTCTGCTTCCTATCCGCCAGCCAATTTTGGATCCATCTGTGGACGTCCCCTTCCACCCCGTGGCTCCACAGTTTCTTCAGCAGGCGCTCATGAGGTACCTTGTCAAAGGCTTTTTGGAAATCCAGATATACTATGTCAATGGGGTTACCTTGTTTCAAATGTTTGCCTATCCCCTCAAAGAAATGCAGTAGATTCGTTTGGCATGATCGTCCTTTACAGAAACCGTGCTGGCTTTTTCTCATCAGTTTATTTTTTTCTATATGCTCATTGATACCTTCCCTGATTAGTGATTCGGCCATCTTCCCCAGAACTGAGGTCAAGCTCACCGATCTATAATTCCCCGGGTCGCCTCTCGATCCTTTTTTGAAGATCGGTGTGAAGGGGTGATGGAAAGAGGTGGCAAGCTATAGGTAGACACAGTGAAAGAGGGAAATTGAGGACTGAATAGTAAAAAAGAATTTAGACAGAGGCAGAAAATAAATTGAGAAGGAAGACCAGGGAAGAACAGGAGGAAGGGAGTGGAGAGAGAGAAGCCAGAGCAGGGGGAAAGGAGAGGAGACAGATACCAGACCAATGGGGGTGAAAGGAGAGATGGAAGGGGGAGGCATACAGTTTCTGGAAGGGGCATAGAAGGAGAGAAGATGCCATATAGGGGAAGAGAGACGGCAGACAGTGGATGGAAGGAAGAGAGTTACAAGAAGATGAGGAAAGCAGAAACCACAGAAGACAAAGTTAGAAAAAAATTTTCTATTTATTTATTGCTTTAGGAGACATGTGTCACTGTTTCTGTGGTGCACTGTATGCAGAGTCCAGCTTCTTACTGGTTCAATTTAACCTTTGCCTATGTATTTCTATTTTATCCCCCCTTTTACAAAACTGTGGAGCGTTTTTTAGCGCCAGTCGGGTTGGTAGCAGCTCTGATGTTCAGAATTCTATGAGCGTCAGAGCTGTTACCACCGTGGCTAAAATTCACACTACAGTTTTGTAAAAGGAGGAGAGGTTAGTTTGTGATGACATATTCCATACTAGGCGAAGGTGTTTTCTGTGTTCTGTGTGTTCGAAAGTCATGGTTTTCTGTTAGGATTGACGGTGTAGGATTGATCTGTACTAGTCTGGCTTGTTTAGTTTTACAATGGGTGTATTGATGTTGTACTTCTCACTGCAGTATGTAAGATGCTGCCTTTTCCTAGGTACTCATGTTTGACGTGTGGCTTGTTACTAAAAATCATGTTTTTCATACAGATGGAGGGGGGTGTCAAAAAATGATGGGCCCCGGGTGTCACATATGCTAGGTACGCCACTGATAAAGAGTTCAAATTATCTGAATAAATCCAGACCTTATTCCAAACCAATCCATTGCTTGATACATGAAAGGCCTTTCCACTCGATCAAAGGCTTTCTCTGCATCTAGTGACACAGAGAAGGCTGGGACCTCAAGTGACTTTGCCAAATTTAGCATATGAAATGCCATTCTAATGTTATTACTAGAATGTGTTTGAGCAACAAACCCTGTTTGGTCCATACCAATAATGTAAGGGAGAGCTTTTGCCAATCTTAAAAAGCTAAAAGCTTAGCTAACAATTTACCATCAACATTACTTAAAGAAATTAGCCTGTAATTCGCTACCAGCATAGGATCTTTATTTGGCTTTGGGAGCACAATTCTGAAAGCTTCTGCCATGGTACCAGAGACCTATCTCTTAGCCAGTTACTCTTGAAATAACTGATAAAGATGAGGTAGCAACGTTACTTGAAAAGTTTTTTTTAAACTCCACAGTGTAACCTTCACTACCTGGAGCAGATCCAACTCTAAGAGACTTCAATGCTGCCTGAAGTTCATATAGAGATATAGGTGCATCAAGAGATTCTTTGATATGATCTGGAAGTTTACTAGCAATTCTAATTTACTAATAGCTGATTATAGCACAATACTTCTGCTGACAGCTGCGCTATCAGACTGGACTGGCATATCAGCAGGAGTCCTCCAACCCCACTGCTTACAGTAGGTGGGTGGTGCTTCAATATTGTGCTTTCAATCACTAGGAACAGGCAGGTTCCCTAAGATTGCCTGTCCCTTACAATTGAAAATGTGATAATGAAACATCTCCCTCCTGTGGTCGCTCAGCTACGTTATTCCAACTGCTTGCAATCAGTAGGTATGGATTTCCTGGAGTACCACCTCCAGCAGGGTCTGCAGTTTAATCGTGAGATAACCTGCAAAAAAAAACAACCCCATTTTTAAATATATGTGGAGATTTTCTTTGAAATGCCTCTTGTGTTATCTGCTGGCTACACCCTACTCCTTGTCTTCAGCAAAGGTATTTTTATCTACAGAAGAGTTGGGTAATTTGAAAACTACCTCTCAGTTCTTTATAGCAGGGGAGGGCAATCTTGATTCTTGAGGGCCATAACTCAGGAGCTCCAAATGTGCCCTGTGTGACACGCCCCCAACCGCCACAATACACTCCTGCTCCACTCACTTTGGTGGCATCAGAGCAAGGGAAGCCAATGGACAGCTTCCCTTGCACCTTCTGCAGCCACACCAGTCGCCCATATCTTGCTACAGCCCTGCTGCAACCTAGTCAGGTTAACAGGATTTCCCCAATGAATATGCATGAGATCTATCTGCATACAATGGAGGCAATGCATGCAAATAGATATCATGGATATTCATTGGGGGAATCCTGTTAACCTGACTGGGTTGAGGACCTCGAGAAACGAGATTGTCAACCCTTGCTTTATAGTATTGTTTCAGGTCCTTGTCCCTAATAATACATGACATTCTATGACATATTTCAGTATGATCTGTCTCTCCCTCTAGTTACATAACTATAATTTCAGCAGATATGTTTTTTGTTCTTTTATTACTGCTTAATTTGAGAATGTATTACTGTATTTGTTTGTTTCTATGATTATGTAGTCTAACCGGCTGAAACCAATTTAGCAAGCATGTTAAAGGCAGAGTTTAGTTTTGAAAATCTGGCCCTAGGTGATTTAAAAAAAAACCCCAACAACTTGGATGTTTAACAGGAAACGTCCACATCAGATGTAGATGTTCTTTTCAAAAATGGCCCTCTAATTGTTTACCTGTATTTTTTGTACTTTAGAAATGGCTAGTTATTTTATATTGCAATCCACACCGAGCTGGTTTTGTTTATAAGGTTTCAATTTAATTGTAAATGCAATTGTAATGCTCTTCTTGTAAGCTGCTAGATTTGAAGATATATAAGAAGTTTTAAATAAGTAAATATCCACAAAAGTTTAGTCACATCTAAATCCTCAAATATTTATACTATTAGAGCTGATGCTTTCTCTCACTTTACTGTCTTTAGTCAATACATTTTCTCATAAAATCTAAGGATATAATTATGGAGACAAAGGTGCGCTAGCGGTTTTAGCGTGTGCTGAGCATGCACAAAAATGCCGCACATGCTAGCAGTGGCGTACCTAAGTGAGGGGGAGGCGGTCCGCACTGGGTGAACGCCCCAAGGGGGTGCACAGGAGAGAGCTGAACGGGGACAACGGGGGACCGGCGGGGATCCTGCAGGGTTAAATACAACTCGAGCCGCGAGGCTCGTCTTCTGTTTCTACCTGCCCTGCTGTGCACACATAGCCGACCGGAAGTCTTCCCCGATGTCAGCGCTGACGTTGGAGGGAGGGCTTAAGCAAAGCCTGCCCTCCAACGTCAGCGCTGACATCGGTGACTTCCAGTTAGCTATGTGTGCGCGGCAGGGCAGGCAGGAAATGGAAGACGAGCCTCGCAGCTCGAGCTCCATTAGCTGAGAAAGTTGCTAAGATGAGGGCTGGGAGGCAAACGCGGAACACAGAAGGGGGAGGGAGTGCATTTTTGGACACAAGGCATGAACTTGGGAAAGAAGATGGAGGAAGGGAGGGAAGGAGATGCTGAGGTGGGGGAGGGAATGCGTTTTTTGACACAGAAGACATGGACTTGGGAGAGAGGAAGGGAGGGAAAGAGATGCTGAGGTGGGGGAGGGAATATGTTTTTGGACACAGAAGGCATGAACTTGGGAGAGAAGAAGGGAGGAAAAGAGATGCTGAGGTGGGGGAGGGAATGCGTTTTTGGACACAGAAGGCATGAACTTGGGAAAGAGGAAGGGAGGGAAAGAGATGCTGAGGTGGGAGAGGGAGAGCGTTTTTGGACACAGAAGGCATGGACTTGGGAGAGAGGAAGGGAGGGAAAGAGATGGTTGTGTACACAGGGAATGGAAGAAAGGAGAATTTTTGGTTATAGGGAGGGAGTGAGGTACAGATGAGAAGGAGAAATATTGTGGTGGAAAGGGAACAGTGGGACAGATTGAAATGGATGCAAGAGGGAGGAATGTTGGACATAGTGGTGAAGGGAATGGAGGGAGAGATGTGGCATGGTGCTGGAGAGGGGTGATAGAAGGAGAAATGTTGGGCATTAGACTGGTGGGCAGGGGCAAAAGATGAGAAAGGGATAAATGCTGGACCATGGTAGGAGGAACCAATGGACAGCAACAGAAGAATTTACAGAAGATGGGAAAGTGGAAAAAAGAAACTGGGACCAACTTTATGGAAAAATAAGTCTCTAGACAACAAAGGTAAAAAATGGAATTTATTGACTAAAATATGTTAGCTTTGGGAAATGTATATAGCAGATGTCTTTGTATTGTGTTCAAAAGAAAAGGAAATGCATTTCTGGTTTTATTTCTACAGTGTTGAAGTGCTTGCTGACCCTTGCTGTGACTGGTGGGAATCCCCAAGCACTGCCAGCAGAGGACCTCCTCTAGAGACGGCCAGAACTCCCCTCCACCAAACACAGTAGGCGCTGGCAACATCCATGAGCCACTGAGGTGCCAGCATCTGTGACTCAGGGACGCTACTGCTGCCTGCCAAGCTTGGCAAAAAGGACTCCCGGCCAACTGCAAAGGAAGTCATAAGAACATAAGACCAGAGGTCCATCGTGCCCGGCAGTCCGCTCACGCGGCGGCCACTCAGGTCCATGACCTGATAGTGCTCATACCCTAAAACTCTCATACGCTTTTCACTTAATGTCCTGTAGAGTAACCCTCTATCTGTACCCTGCAATCCCCTTCGCTTCCAGGAAGTCATCCAGTCCCTTTTTGAACCCCAGTATTGTACTCTGTCCTATTACCTCATTTGGAAACGCGTTCCAGGTGTCCACCACCCTCTGAGTGAAGAAGAACTTCCTTGCATTCATTTTGAGTCTGTCCCCTCTCAGTTTTTCTGAATGACCTCTTGTTTTTGTTGTCCCCGCTAGTCTGAAGAATCTGCCCCTCTCCACCTTCTCTATGCCTTTCATGATTTTATAAGTCTGTATCATGTCTCCTCTCAGTCTCCGCTTTTCCAGAGTAAAGAGCCCCAGTTTGTCTAACCTTTCGGCATATGAAAGGTTCTCCATTCCTTTTATCATCCTAGTAGCTCTCCTCTGGACCCTCTCAAGTATCGCCATGTCTTTCTTAAAATACGGTGACCAGTGTTGGATGCAGTATTCCAGATGTGGACGCACCATCGCTCAATACAATGGCAGGATAACTTCCTTCATTCTGGTAGTGATACCTTTCTTGATTATGCCCAACATTCTGTTCGCTTTCTTTGAGGCCGCTGCACATTGCGCCGCTGGCAGCTTGGGGGTCTCATCAACTGAGTATTTATATTTTATATTTACGTTAGAGGCTCTGGTAGAAACCCGTTCAAGAAGTATGTATTCTTCCCAATTAATATTTCTAAATTAATAAAGTGTCTTTGCTTATTTGTAAATGGGTCTCTACCAGAGCCTTTAATTCAGTAGCATAATTAAATGAAATAACTATTTCTGAAGTTTATAGGGACGGGCGGGGACGAAGGGGATTCCTCGCGGGGACAGGTGGGGACGGAGGGATTCCTTGTGGGGACGGGTGGGGACTGAGGGATTCCTCATGGGGACGGGTGGGACTTATGTCCCTGCGCAACTCTCTAGTGCACAGCCGGCCACCCTCCCTATTCTGCTGCTGCTACTTTCCTTAACCAGCAGCAGCGGCAGTAAACAGGGGTGTCCGCGGGTGCTCACCGCCATTGTTCATCTTCTGGCCGGCTCCCCTGCTGAAAGCCGTGGGTGTCTGCTCCTCGCGCGATCTGCAGCTGCGTCGGAAGTGTTCCCTCTGATGTCATGACGTCAGAGAGAAGGCTTCCGACACAGCCGCAGATCGGGCGAGGAGCGGACGCCCGCAGCTTTCAGCAGGAGAGCTGGCCAGACATGCTGGGCAGGGAAGGGGGGAGGGTAGACATGCTGGGCAGGGAAGGAGGGAGTGTAGAAATGCTGCACCGGGAAGGGGGAAGGGTAGAAATGCTGCACAGGGAAGGGGGGAGGGTAGAAATACTGCATAGGCAAGGGGGTTGAAATGCTGCAAAGGCAAGGGGGAGAGACATGCTGCTGCTGCAGCACCCAACTGGGGAGAGAGAGGGAAGGAGGGAGAAGGGAGAGGAACCAGAGTTTCCAAGTCCATGGGAGGGAGGGAAAGGAAAAAAAAGGAAAGGAGATACCAGACCATGGAGGGGGAGGAAGAGATGCCATGGCATGAGGGAAGGGAAGGAGATAGAGATACCACACCATGGTGTGGAGTGGGAAGGAAGGAAAGGAGAAGAGAAAGAGAGAGATGCCAAAGCATAGGGGAGGGGGTATAGACAGAAAAATGGAGAGGGGTGAAGCTGAAATGAATCATGTGCAAAGGAGAGAAGGGACCCCAGATATACAGTTTATAGAAGGGACATAGAAAGAGGGAAGATGCCATATGGAAGAGAGAGAGAGGGTGGACAGTAGATGGAAGGGGCAGAGAATGTGGGCAGTAGATGGAAGTGGTAGAGAGAAAGGGCAGAAGCTGGGTGGAAGGGGCATAGAGAGGGCAGATGTTGCATGGAAGAGAGAGAGGACAAATGCTGTATAGAAAGAAGAGAACAAAGAAGATGATTAAAGCAGAAACGACAAAAGGTAGAAAGATTTTTTTATTGCTTTATTTAGAATCAAGTAGTATTGTAACTGTATTGATAAAAGTTTATAAACAGGAAATGGAAATAAGGCAATTTTTTGGACTAAACCCCTTTCCTTAGGCCAGGATACCATAACAACAGTATACTGTACTGTTCTGAAGAAAGATTTGGCCTCTGAAAGCTAATTGAAAAATGGATTAGTCCAATAAAATGGTATTTTCTTATTTCTCATTATTTGTTTTATTTTTATTTGTTAATTTGTAAAGTGGTGATTGTTATGTATCTGTTTTTTCAAATTTACATCTACTGTCTTTATGTTTTGCACAGTATTAGGGGACATGTGTCACTGTTTTTGTGGTGTTGTGGTGTTGCATTGTATGCAGAGTCTGGTTTCTTGGCGGTTCAGTTTAACTTTTGCCTACATATTTCTATTTTTAGTTTTCAGTTGGCATTGACTACAGGATCAATTGACTGTGCAGGATCTGGCTTGTTTAGTTTTACAATGTATGTGTTGGTGTTCTAGTGCTCACTGCAGTGTTTAAGATGCTGCATTTTCCTAGGTACACTCTTGTTGTGCGATATGTGGATTGTTACTAAAAATCATATTTTTGATATAGATGGGGGGGGTGTCAAAAAATGATGGGCCCCGGGTATCACATATGCTAGGTACGCACTGCACGCTACCACCACTGTAATTTTTCAGCTAGCGGGCGCTATAGCTATAGCGTGCACTAATCTTGTGCGTGCACTATAAACGCTAGCACACCTTTGTAAAAGGAGTCCTAAATTCTGAAGACATATGCAGTTCACATATTTTTCACAAATATTTCTGTACTTACTATATAATGTTGTGACACTAGCTGGGATTGGTCTGTAGATCAGCAGGTAATAGACTGGCATGCCAGTTAAAATGATGAGAAAACCAATGGCGCAGTTCCTGGGAGCAGAGTAAAGAGACATTGCCACTGAGCTGAGACAGATTATGGTGAAGATCACTGGGATGAACAGAGGTAGCTAGGAAGAGATAAACAGAAAATTCAAACAAAAAGCATTTTTACCCCTGAATGATTTCCATCTCTTCACCTTCACTTGATGTTTTCAGGTTTTCTCTATTTCCTTCCTCCTCATTCAGAGTAGTTCTGTCATCAACTGCTTCTCTCATAGCTCCCCATCTCCTCTTTGTGTCAGGGCCATTCTTTTAAAGCACATAGTGCATGGAGGACTCCATTCTCATAGTGGCACAGTGGTTAGCGCTACAGCCTCAGCACCCTGAGGTTGTGGGTTCAAATCTCCATGCTGCTCCTTATGACTCAGACACCAGGAAAGATAGAGTTGAGTATCTGAATGTAAATCACTTAAGCTATATAAATAATAAAATAGCCCTGCCCTCACAGCTCCATTGGTTCTTAGTTATGTCTTTCTGTTGTCATCTAGACTAGAGAATGACACAGGTTCTAATTTATCCCCATCCCCACAGGAACTCATTTTCCCATCCCCGTGAGTTCTTTTCCAGTCCCTGCCCCATTCCTGCTGAAAGGTCACTTGGACACACAAAGTCAGAGGCCTGAAGAAAGTACAAGAGGTTTATTACAGCATGCTGGATTCTAGTGCAGTGAACAGCCTGCTTACTAGAGTGTTAGAATCAGGAAATGCACGGACTTTTATGTCCTTTTCACTAAGCATATGCAAACTAATACATGCAAAAACTACAATTTTCATTTGTTATTTCTATAACTTTTCTACAATTATTATTGGTCCTAAGCCAGCACTTATGATAGGTTCAGGGATACAACTTATAGTCCTATAGGAAACTAGCTCATTTCTCTGCTTATCTAGATCTTACAGTTCTAAATGTTACATGTACAGAAAGGCAGGGTACATCGTGGCTCAAACTCTTATCTATTTAGCTTACAATGTGGTAAGTTAGGGACATACATTTTAGGAAGATGAGGTCATGTTTTCAGCTATGTAGGCCAGAGCAATATTTTAAACAACAGTTAACCATTTCATGACTCTACACTGCAAACTCTATCCTCATCTACACAAGCCTCAAACACTTTAAAATCATGTGTTCGAGGCTTGTGCGGTTAAGGTAGAGCTTACAGGAATGGGACAGGGACAGGGACAGGGACAAAACTTATGGAGTTGGGACGGGGGAAATTGAGTTCCTGCGGGGACGGGGGACAAATTTGACCCCGTGTCATTCTCTAATTAGACTTTTTTTCTCTCTTTGTTCTGAGGCTGTGGTTAGGAATCACTATTTCACCTCAGGTTTTTCTTCTTTGCCTTCCAGACTGATGAAACATTCTCAGTCCTATCACACACACATGTAAGCACACAGACAAAACTGATGCAAATGTACCCACATACACACAAGGTATACACACATTCATACAGACACACCCACAACCATAAACACTTAGGCACATACACATATCAACAGTTGCACACAGGCATACATGCTCACACAGATAGAAACACATGCAAGACAGTGGCGTAGTAAGGGAGGGCGGGGGGGGGGGGGGGGGGTGGACCATCCAGGGTGCCTGCACCTTTCCACCCTCCACCCCCATGTGTGCCTCTTGAAATGTTCACCGGCACAAGCAGAATCTTCCTCCTCCTGCTTATCCTGATCTCAGCTCCCTTTTGACTTCATGTCTTGGTCCTGAAAACAGGAAGTGACATCACAAGGGAGCTGAGCCCACGGTGGAAGATGCTGCTCGTGCCGGTGAACATTTCACGAGGTACAAGGGGGAGGGGGTGCCCCATCAGTGGGGAAAAGTAGGGGGGGCGGCACACAGCGTGGCAATGCTGGGTGCCTCCCTCCCTCGCTATACCACTGCCTGCAGATGGATATACACACAAACATATGCAGAGTGTTTTGGATATAAATCCATGAGGTATGCTTTGCATTCTTTCCTCACTCGCTGCATATCCGTATTCCTACTGGGCTGGATGTTAGTGATTCAGTTATGGGTTTAATTTCTTCTTATAAAATCTATTGGGTGAGCCCAGGCCCACCTGACTGAATCTTATATCATTGTAGACAATACGATGAAACCTTCCGCCCAATGTGCAGCGGTGGCCAAAAAAATCAAACAGGATGCTGGGAATTATTAAAAAAGGGATGGTTAACAAGATTGAGAATGTTATAATGCCCCTGTATCGCTCCATGGTGCAACCTCACCTGGAATATTGCATTCAATTTTGGTCTTATCTCAAGAAAGATATAGTGGCGCTAGAAATCGTTCAAAGAAGAGCAACCAAGATGGTAAAGAGGAAGCAACTCCTCTCGAATAAGGAAAGACTAAAACGGTTAGGGCTCTTCAGCTTGGAAAAGAGACAGCTGAGGGGAGATATGATTGAAGTCTACAAAATCCTGAGTGGAGCAGAACGGGTACAAGTGGATCGATTTTTCACTCCATCAAAAATGACAAAGACTAGGGGACACTCGATGAAGTTACATGGAAATACTTTTAAAACCAATAGGAGGACATTTTTTGTTTTCACTTGGCGAATAGTTAAGTTCTGGAACGCGTTGCCAGAAGATCTGGTAAGAGCAGATAGCGTAGCTGGTTTTAAGAAAGGTTTGGACAAGTTCCTGGAGGAAAATTTTTTTTATTTTTATTTTATTTATTCAATTTTCTATACCGTTCTCCCAGGGGAGCTTAGAACAGTTTACATGCATTTATTCAGGTACTCAAGCAGTTTTCCCTCTCTGTCCCGGCGGGCTTACAATCTATCTAAAGTACAAGGGGCAATGGGGGGATTAAGTGACTTGCCCAGGGTCACAAGGAGTAGCGTGGGTTTAAACCCACATCCACAGGGTGCTGAGGTTGGAGCTTTAACCACTGCGCCACACTCTCCCCTTAAAGGCCATAGTCTGTTATTGAGAAAGACAAGGGGGAAGCAACTGCTTGCCTTGAAATTGGTAACATGGAATATTGCTACACCTTCGGTTTTGGCCAGGTACTAGTGACCTGGTTTGGCCACCTTTGAGAACAGGCTACTGGGCTTGACGGACTATTGGTCTGACTCAGTAAGGCTATTCTTATGTTCTTTCTTAATTACTACTATATAGCTTGACACATGGAGGGTCTTTTTCAAAAGGACGGCCAAGTTAGAATAGAGACCTCCAGCTCATAATGTCCAAAATGGATGTCCATTTCGCATGAATTTTCCAACAGGTAATATGCAGTAGCGTACCTAGGGGGGCGGTCCGCCCCGGTTGCACGCCCCAAGGAGGTGCACAGGAGAGAGCTGGGTGTTCTCCCTGGGGTAGGGGTGCCCAATAGGTCGATCGCGATTGACGGGTAGCTCGCCAAGGCAAAGTGAGTCGATTACCCAGGACTCACTTTGCCTTGGCGATCTATCGGGCCGATCAGTCTTCCTCTCCCCGACGTCAATTCTGCCGTCGGAGAGGAAGTTCGGGACAGCCAATCGCTGCCTGGCTGGGCGGAACTTCCTCTCCGATGGCAGAATTGACGTCAGGGAGAGGAATGCTGGTTGGCCTGAAGCAGGGAGAGCAGGCAGAAAGAAAGAAAGGAGGCATGGAGAGAGAAAGACAGACAGAAAGAAAGAAGGGGCAGGCAGAGAGAAAGAAAGGGGAGGGGGCAGGGAGAGAGGAAGAAAAAGTTGGTGGAGGGAATGAGGTCTGGAGGAGAGGAAGCATACAGGAGGCTGAAAGAAGTGAAGAAATATTGGATGCACAGTCAGAAGAAGAAAGTGCAACCAGAGACTCATGAAATCACCAGACAAGGTAGTAAAAATGATTTTATTTTAAATTTAGTGATCAAAATGTGTTTGAATTTATATCTGCTGTCTATATTTTACAATATGGTCCCCTTTTACTAAACCGCAATTGTGTTTTTTATCGCAGGAAGCCTATGAGCGTCGAGAGCAGCGCTGGGCATTCAGCGCAGCTCCCTGCGCTAAAAACTGCTATTGTGGTTTAGTAAAAAGGGAGGGGGGTGGGTATTTGTCTATTTTTGTATGGTTGTTACTGAGGTGACAGTGCATAGAATCATCTGCTTTGACCTCTTTGAAAAACCCCCAGAATAGAAATGATAATTAATAATTCTATGCGTACAGTGTGCGTTGTGTTTTTTTTTATTTTATTGTTGGTAGATCATTTTGACTTGGTCATTTTAAAAGTAGCTCGCGAGTCATAAAAGTGTGGGCACCCCTGCCCTAGGGCCTTTCAGCTGGGCGGTCCGCCCGGGTAATTTAGATAACCGCCCAGCTAAATTCTGCTGCCTCCGCTGATGCTCAACATAAAAAAAAAAAGCCAGCTTGAAGATTTCACCTTAGCCCGAAACAACTTATGCTCCGGGGCTTTAACGTGTGTGTGCCGGCTTAGCAGTTTTTTCAAATTAACATCTACTGTCTTTATATTTTGCACTGTATTAGAGGACATTTGTTACTGTTTTTGTGGTGTTGCATTGTATCCAGGGTCTGGTTTCTTGACGGTTCAGTTTAACTTTTGTCTACATATTTCTATTTTTAGTTTGTGATTATTCCATATTGGGCGAGGGTGTATCTCTGTTCTGTGTGTATGAAAAGAACATAGTTTTCAGTTGGCATTGACTACAGGATTAATTGACTGTGCGGGATCTGGCTTGTTTAGTTTTACAATGTATGAGTTGGTGTTCTAGTGCTCACTGCAGTGTTTAAGATGCTGCCTTTTCCTAGGTACACTCTTGTTGTGCGATATGTGGATTGTTACTAAAAGTCATATTTTTCATATAGGTGGGGGGGTGTCAAAAAATGATGGGCCCCGGGTGCCACATACCCTAGGTACGCCACTGGTAATATGTCCTGATTTTCTGCTCAAAATATTTAGATGGATATCTGTGCTGAGGATATACAGCATGAACAACCAGTTTATGTTATGTGTTATGTGCAGTCTTATATTCCACCGAATCCTCATTAATTAGAGTTCTAGGCGAGTTACAGGCAATGCTCCCTCTAAGGATTGGCTAGGTGCATGCAATTTTTTTCTCATATGAGCGACAAGTTCTAAAAACCAACAATTTTCCAGATTTACAAGTATTTTTGTAAGCAACTACGTAAAATATGTGAGCGACATTCCTAGAATGTATGAGCGACTGCTCAAGTGTTCAGCTTAGAGAGAACATACAGTAGGTTACAGGCAACATATATTGTTACATAGATTTTGTGCAGAATGAAGTATATTACAAAGAATTATACAGCACAGTTCTTCAACCGCCGGTCCGCGGACCGGTGTCGGTCCGCAGAAAATTCCTGCCGGTCCGCGCAGGGCCAGCGAGATCGACGCCGTTAAATTTCCTGCCCCGGTGGTGTTCACGGAAATCTTCTATTCCTCCCAGCCTCGGGCGATCAAGACAGGCTGCCGATGTCGGGCATTCCCTCTGTGAGTCTCGCCTATGCGGAAACAGGAAGTTGAAACAAAATAGGCGGGACTCAGAGAGGAAAGATCCCGACGTCGGCAGCCTGTCTTGATCGCTGCCCCTGCTGAGTCGCCAAAGAGGGCTGCGGGGAAAGTGTAGGTAGAAAGGAGATGGTCAGCGTGGGCGGGGGGGAGGGGGTCAGCGTGTGGATTGGGGCCATCAGCAGCGTCTGTGCTGAGAGTCTGCCCACGTGCAAGATGTGGTGGGAAGGGGCCTCCGGCTCGTCTTGGGAAGCAGGGCATGCGGTGCAAAGCTGTTTTTGCCGGCTTGGGGGGGGGCGCGAATGTGCAGGGCACAGCAGGAGTAAGATCATGGGGGGCCTTCAACAGTGCCTGTCTCCTCTCCTAGCAGCTCTGTACTTACCAGGGCAGTGATTCACTTCGGCAACTTCCCCTTTCCTCAGAGGCGGCAACGAACCCAAGGCTGCCTAAGGAAATCACTGCTGCAGGCAAGTACTGAGAGCTGCTGGAAGGAGAGGAAGCCACTGTTGGAGGAGGGAAGCTGCTGGATAAAGGGAGAGCTGCTACTGCACCTGGAGGGAGGTAGAAGGAGAGATGCTGCTGGGAGGGGAAGAAGGAAAGGGATGGGAAGAGAGCTATTGTTGGATAGGGGGGAGGAGGGAAGGGATAAGGAAAAAAGGAAGGAAACAGCTGGCAGGGAGATTAGAGGAGGAAAAGGGGAGAGACAGGAATGAGAAAGTAGAAAGAGATTGATGCTGGAAAGGGGGTCAGCAGAGAAATGAGAGAGGGATAAAGATGCTAGATCTGGTGTAGGAAAGATAAAAATGAAGAAAACAGTGAAGCTGGAATGAATGATGTAAAAAGGAGAGAGGAGGCACAGGCTGGATGGAAAGGGGAGAGGGGCATAGAAAGAAGTCAGATACATATGGAAGGGGGAGAAGCCAGACAGTGGATGGAACGGGCAGACGCTGGAAGGAAAAGAGTGAAAAGAAGATGAAAGCAGAGACCACAAAAGGTAGAAAAAAATCATTTTATTTCTATTTTGTCATTACAATATATCAGATTTGAAATATATATCCTGCTAGAGACATAACTGGGGACTGCAAAGCCTAACACTATTCCTGTCATGTGTGATTGCAGTATTCTGTTAGCATGATATTTCTGTGTAGCATTCTGTAATAATTTGGCTTGTTCAGTTTTCTTGATGGTAGAGGGGATATATGTGAAGGGGAGGGGAGACAAGGGTTTTGTTGGTCCTTGCTCTGAATATTTATATTTATAAAATGACAATTGTACAGAATATTGTTTCTTTTTATACTTTAATAAAATACGTTCAATGTAAAATCATAACTGAGGCTTGTGCAGATGGGATCAGATGGTTTGTGGGGACCGAGCTTATGGAGACGGGGCGGAAATGTGGTTTTTTTTAAAATTTCGGTCTTAGTAGCTTGCCGGTCCACAAAATAATTATTTTATTTCTGCCGGTCCACGGGTGTAAAAAGGTTGAAGAACACTGTTATACAGTACATGCTACATAAAGTTATCAAATTATACATACAGTCTGAGGTAATATAGCATAAATAGCAGCTGAACATTAATATTGTCTATCTCAGGTGACTTATATTATTAGTCTGAGTCTCCTTGGACCCCTGGACCACTGGGTCATCCAACATATGAATGGCAAAATGCAGGTAAAAGGATGTCTGTTGGTATTCTTATAAGAATAGCCATATAGATGACCCCATAGAGCAGAGGAACAGTTTAATGGTTAGTACAATAGGCTGTAAACCAAGGGGCCCAGGTTTAAATCCCACTTTAATTTTTTTTATTTTGTAACAGTGAACCCTGAAGGAACAGAAAAATAATGCTATGCCTGAATGTACACCGCTTTGATAGCCTTCAGGCTTGCAGGTGGCTTCTATAGTTAGATACAGTAGGTATTCTCCTGTTCCTGGAAGGCTCACAATAAAAAAAAGAGTTAAGGTGGGGTTTGAACCTGGGCCCCATGGTTTAAAGTCCACTGCACTAACCACTAAGCTGCCCTTCTGCTATCCAGCAGGGTGTAGCAAAGAGTGGGCCTGGGCTCACCCAATTTGGGTACAACCTAATAGCCGGCATTGTGGGAAGCTCCGCAGCCCTGCACCTCCCTCCTTTCCTTTGAAGAAGTTAGCTTCTTCAAATGGCCAGCAGCAGTGATTCCTACTCACTGCCTGCAGCTGTCCCGGAAGCCTTTTCTTTGTCTTGTTCTGCCCAGGCAGTTTGTCAGAGAGGGGTGGGACGTGGCAAAGAGAAGGCTTCCTTTTCAGCTGGAGTCAAAGAGTAGGAATCATTGTCACTTTCC
Organism: Geotrypetes seraphini; assembly: GCF_902459505.1. Lineage (NCBI taxonomy): Eukaryota > Metazoa > Chordata > Amphibia > Gymnophiona > Dermophiidae > Geotrypetes > Geotrypetes seraphini. The sequence goes on along the minus strand of NC_047090.1, from coordinate 19,631,422 downwards.
CTTTGAAGAAGCTAGCTTTTGAAAGGAGGTGCAGAGCCATGGAGCTTCCCACAATTCCAGCTGTCAAAGTTGCACCAATGCTACCCCCCACCCCCCACTACAAAAAAAAAAAAATATATATATATATTTCAAAGTTAAATCCAATAAAGCACATTGCTCGGCTTATTCAAAGGAGGTTTTTTAGCCAGTGAAGTGAACGCTCTACCACCACTGTGGAGGTGGGGAGGCCCTGTCTGAGGCTTTTTCCTCCATTAGTAATGGTCTTCTGGCTTGTGCTTTGGTGCTATTGATATACCATCTGTCGTAGTGCATTTTATTATTGTGAACGTGTTTTGTTCAACTATTGTTGGTCTTCACAACATCTGAGTTTTTTTGCTGTAGTAATATGTAGCCCATTAGTACAATATAGCTTCTTGTCCTTCCACGTATTTCCCCCATCCCCCTATGCACCTAAAGCCTTCTTGATGACACTAGGCTTTGAGCCACCTATTGAAGTCTTCTATGTTTTTAACTCTTTCCTCTCCTTCTCCACATGTAAACTTTTCCATATGAACTCCATTAACCACCACCCTCTGGCATTTGTCTGTCAAGCAGTTTCTAATCCATTTCACCACTTTGGGTCCTAACCTCAGCCTGTCAGGTTCATTGAAGAGCCTCCTATGAAGAGCCCTGTCAAAGGCTTTGCTAAAATCTATGTAAATTACATCTTGCACAAATCCTTGATCCAATTCTCTAGTCACACAGTCAGAGAATTTAATCAGACTCATTTACCTTTGGTAAAATGATGTTGCCTCAGATTTTGTAACCCATTGGATTCCAGGAAATTCACCATCCTTTCCTTCAGCAAAGCATCCAATAGCTGAAGTGACGTTACCAGCCTGTAGTTTCCAGCTTCTTCTCTATCGCAACTTTTGTGAAGAGGGATCTCATCCGCTCTTCTCCAGTCCCATAGAATTTCACCTGTCTCCAAGGATTTATTAAACAAATCTTTAAGAGGACCCGCCAGAACCTCTCTGAGCTCCTTCAGTATCCTGGGATGGATTCCATCTGGGCCCATGACTTTGTCCACCTTAATTTTTCAAATTGTTCATAAACACTTCATTTATGCTGCATGTACCTTTGTAGCCAATTGTGGTCCTTCACCTGGATTTTCTTCCCTAGACAAGTATATGTTTAGCACATTTGCTTTTTCCTCATCACTCACCACATAGCAGTTCATAGCACCTTGTAGTCTCACAATTCCATTTTTAGCCTTCCTCCTTTCACTAATACATCTGAAAAAATGATTTCCTCCCCTCTTTTACATTTCTAGCTATTTTGTTCTTCTGCTTGGGATTTCACCAAAAATATACAGTATCTGGTGCAAACTATATGTGCCAAGGGGCAATATAATTTTGGTATATATTTACAAAGTTTCACATGTGAGAAAAGCCTCACAAACAGAAGCAGCAAAATTTTAAAAAATAATTATTTGGTGTTTATGAGAGGATACAGACAGAAGGCAGGTGACCTGTTTACCTTCTATAAGAGATCATTAATATATGAAGAGGGCAATCTTGATTTTCCTCAGACAGTGTCATAGTAAGATGGGGGCGGGGGGAAGTCCGACCCAGGCGCCATCTACCCCCCACTATCGTGCGCACACATGCACGCACCCCTTCCCACATTCCTCTTTAATATTCCAGGGGCGAGCAGCAACCCCAAACTGCTGCTTGTGCCAGCATTGGCTCTTCCTCTGACTTCACTTCCTGGCTCCATGCCTAGGAAGTGATATCAGAGGAAGAGCCAATGCTGGTGTGAGCAGCAGGTTGGGACTGCTGCTCGCACCGGGAATGTTAAAGAGGTATGGGTGAAGGGAAGAGGGGCGTATACACAGCAGGAGGGGGCAGAGAAGGAGCCGATGGGGCGGGGGGCAGAGAAGGGGGTGGGAGAGGGGCACTACTGCCCTGGGCGCCTCTTACCCTCGCTAACCCAGGATGATTGCAAGCTGCCACAGGGCTGCACATGAAGTTTCAAAGAGTAACTCATTGTCATAGTAACATAGTAACATAGTAGATGACGGCAGATAAAGACCCGAATGGTCCATCCAGTCTGCCCAACCTGATTCAATTTAAAAATTTTTTTTTTTTTTTTTTTTTCTTCTTAGCTATTTCTGGGCGAGAATCCAAAGCTTTACCCGGTACTGTGCTTGGGTTCCAACTGCCGAAATCTCTGTTAAGACTTACTCCAGCCCATCTACACCCTCCCAGCCATTGAAGCCCTCCCCTGCCCATCCTCCTCCAAACGGCCATACACAGACACAGACCGTACAAGTCTGTCAAGCATCTCTTTGAAAATCCACCCAGTATGCTCTCTGGGGCCACTGAAGAAAGCTACTGTGGGCAGAAGCAAGCAGTTAACAAGCCATCTGCATGCTTGCTACTGGCCACACAATGCAGAAAACATTTACAACTAAATTTAACAAATGCAGTGAACATCAGGGAACAGCATATTAAAATATATGGTAAGGAGGCCACTAGTCAGTCCACATCAAAGTAAAGCTGTGTACTGATGCAAGAATCAATGCACGAAATCTACCAGTACTGAGTTTAATTTTTCTGATAATCCCCAGGGAGCGAGCAGAACAGAGATAAGACTTGCTTGAACCACCCAGATGATTTTATAGAACTAGCGCTCAGCATGCTACATCTAGGTTCCAAATTTATGGCTTTCAGTTATAGAATTATCCCCTTAATTTTTTACCACAGCTGTTGTTACCTTGAATGGCCTGGGCAAATCAGGGTGTCTGTAACGATGAATAATTAGTCCGGCGATTGCCAATCCTATAAACAGCCAACGAGAGAAGCTAAAGAAATTCAAGAGGGAATACAGATCTCCTTGGAATACCATGAATGTAACGAGAGGAGCCTGTAAATTAAAATCATACATATTGTCAATTTACCTGCGATGCTGCTGCTTCTGTAGTCCTCCTAACTTTATTTCCCTTGATACCTGATTTGTGAGGGGAGGTTAGGAGAAGGGAAGCTGGTGTTCACAGTGTTAGAGCGAAATTAACTCAGGCCACGGGGCTCTAACACTGCGCTCACCGGCTTCCCTTCTCCTCTCTCCCCCTCATGATATAACTTCCTGTTTCAGAGGAGAAGGGAAGCTGGCACGTGCAGTGTTAGAGCCCCGCAGCCTGGGTTCAGTTTGCTTATGGGCAGCGGGCAAGAGGGTAGTGAGGGAGTGGAAGGGAGGGAAGCTGACCTCACATCACCAGGCATTCCGGGGGGGGGGGGGCAGAAATGTTGCTGCACCCAATTGGGGAAAGAGAGGGAAGGAGGGAGAAGGAAGTCCAGGGAAGGGAGAGGAGAAGTAAGAGATGCCAAGACCATGGGAGGGAGGGGACAGAAAGGAGATACCAGATCATGGAGGGGGAGGGAAGGGAAGGAGACAGATGCCAGACCAGGGGCAAGGAAGGAGGGAGGGAGAGAAAGGAAGGAGAGAAAATGTCAGATAATGGAGGGGAAGGGAGAGATAGGAGAGCAGAAAGATGTCAGGGCATGGGGGAGGGAAGGGAAACTAAGGAGACAGATGCCAGACCACAGGGAAAAGAAGGAGAGGAAATGCCAGATCATGGAGGGGGAGGGGGAGATAGAAGAGAAGGAAAGGAGAGAGATTCCAGGCCATGGGGTTGAGTGGGAAAGAAGGAAGGAAGGAAAGGAGAAGAGAAGAGAGAGATGCCAGAGCATAGGGGAAGGGGTGTAGACAGAAAAATGGAGAAGGGGTGAAGCTGAAATGAATCATGTACAAAGGAGAGAAGAGGCATAGGACAGACAGTTTATTGAAGGGACATAGAAAGAGGGAGGATGCCATATGGAAGAGAGAGAGAGGGTGAACACTGGATGGAAAAGACAGAGAGAGAGGGTTGACAGTAGATGGAAGGGATAGAGAGAGGGGGACAGACACTGAATGGAAGTGTGGGGGAGAGGGGGGGCAGACATTAAATGGAAAGGGGGTGAGAGAAGGGAGCAAATCCTGCAAGGAAGTGGGGAGGAGAAAGGAAAAGGGCACATGCTGGATTGGGGGAAGAGGATAGAGTTAGATACTGCAAGGGGTGAAGGAAAGAGGTGGCAAGCTTTGAAAGAGGGAAATTGAGGATTGAATAGTAAGAAAGAATTTAGACAGAGGCAGAAAATAATTTGAGAAGGAAGACCAGGGAAGAACAGTAGGAAGGGTGCGGAGAGAGAGATGCCAGAGCAGGGGGAAGGGGAGGAGACAGATACCAGACCTGGGAGGAGGAAAGGAGGAAGGAGACAAATACCAGATCTGAAGAGAGGAAAGGAGGAGAGAGAGTTATGCTAAAATCTGCTGGGAGGGAGGGAGAAATGGAAAGGAAGAAGATAGATAAGAACATAAGAATTGCCCCTGCTGGGTCAAACCAGTGGTCCATCATGCCCAGCAGTCTGCTCACGCGGCGGCCCTCTGGTCAAAGACCAGCACCCTAACCAAGACTAGCCCTACCAGCAGGAACTTGTCTAACTTTGTCTTGAATCTCTGGAGGGTGTTTTCCCCTATAACAGCCTCCAGAAGAGTGTTCCAGCTTTCTATCACTCTCTGGGTGAAGAAGAACTTCCTTACGTTTGTACGGAATCTATCCCTTTCAATTTTAGAGAGTGCCCTCTCATTCTCCCTACCTTGGAGAGGGTGAAAAACCTGTCCTTATCTACTAAATCTATCCCCTTCAGTACCTTGAATGTTTTGATCATGTCCCCTCTCAATCTCCTCTGTTCAAGGGAAAAGAGGCCCAGTTTCTCTAATCTTTCGCTGTACGGCAGCTCCTCCAACCCCTTAACCATCTTAGTCGCTCTTCTCTGGACCCTTTCGAGTAGTACCGTATCCTTCTTCATGTACAGCAACCAGTGCTGGACAAGGTACTCCAGGTGAGGGCGCACCATGGCCCGGTACAGCGGCATGATAACTTTCTCTGATCTGTTCGTGATCCCCTTCTTTATCATTCCTAACATTCTGTTTGCCCTTTTTGCTGCTGCCGCACATTACGTGAACGGCTTCATTGACTTGTCAATCAGAACTCCCAAGTCCCTTTCCTTGGAGGTCTCTGCAAGTACCGCCCGGACATCCTGTATTCGTGCATAAGACTTTTGTTACCGACATGCATCACTTTACACTTATCCATGTTGAACCTCATCTGCCATGTCGATGCCCATTCCTCGAGCCTGATTATGTCAAGTTGCAGATCTTCACAATCCCCTTGCGTCTTCACTAACTACGTATTGTCCACAAATTTAATCACCTCACTCGTCGTACCTATGTCCAGATCGTTTATAAAGATGTTAAAGAGAACGGGTCCAAGTACCGAGCCCTGCGGCACCCCACTGCGGCACCTCACTGGTGACGCTCTTCCAGTCTGAGCATTGTCCATTTACCCCCACTCTCTGTTTCCTATGCTCCAGCCAGTTTTTGATCCACGTGAGTATTTCACCCTCGATTCCATGATTCACAATTTTCCAAAGTAGTCATTCATGTGGAACTTTGTCGAACGCCTTCTGAAAATCCAGATATACAATGTCGACCGGATCGCCCTTGTCTATCTGTCTGTTTACTCCCTCAAAGAAGTGCAGCAAGTTCGTCAAACACGATCAGCCTTTGCTAAAACCGTGCTGACTGGTCCTCATCAGCCCGTGTCCGTCAAGGTGATCAATGATGCTGTCCTTTATCAGTGACTCTACCATCTTTACCGGTACCAAGGTCAGACTCACAGGTCTATAGTTTCCCGGATCTCCCTTCGAACCTTTCATGAAGATCGGCGTAACATTCACCACCTTCCAGTCTTCCGGAATCTTTCCCGATTTGATTGACAGATTGGCTATTAGTTGAAGCAGTTCTGCTATGGTCCCTTTCAATTCCTTGATGATCCTCAGATGGATGCCATCCAGTCCCAGGGATTTATTGCTGTTAAGCCTATCAATCTGCCTACACACTTCCTTTAGACTGACCATCAATCCTATCAGCTTTCCGTCTTTGTTTCCAGCATATAGCCTGATGGGTTCCGGTATGCTGTGTACATCTTCTTCAGTAAATACAGACAAAAAAAATGTGTTCAGTTTGTCGGCAATTGCTTTGTCCTCTTTTAGCGCTCCCTTTATTCCATGGTCATCCAATGGTCCCACCGCTTCCTTCACGGGTCGTTTCCCCTTAATATATCGAAAGAACGGCTTGAAGTTCTTCGCCTCCTTAGCTATTTTTTTCTCGTAATCTCTTTTGGCCCATTTTACCGCCTTATGGCACCTGCGTTGTTGTTTATGCTTGTTCCAATTTTCGTCCTTTTTTGACCTTTTCTATTCCTTAAATGAAGTTTTCTTGTCTCTGAATGCTTCCTTCACCTCTACAGTGAGCCACTCCGGTTCTTTGTTCTTTTTTCTCTTGGATCCCTTGTTGATACGCGGTATATATAGATTTGTGTCTAATAGATTGAACCCTAACCCTAACCCTAACCCTTAAAAAGGGACCAAACTTGCTCTAGCGTTTTTACAATGCTTATCCTCTTCTTAATCTTCTTCCCTACCATGAGTCTCAACCCTTCGTAATTCCCTTTTCGGAAGTTCAGTGCCGTGGCTGTCGTTTTGGACCAATGTTTCTCCCCTGCGTCCAGATCAAAGCGGATCATATTGTGATCGCTGCTTCCCAGCGTCCTTTCTACTTCTACTTCTACTTCTACATCTTGTGCCGGTCCTCACAGGCCATTTAGAATTAAGTCCAGAATTGCATTTCCTCTAGTATTTTCCTTGACAAGTTGTTCCAGGAAACAATTGTCTACAGCATCCAAGAACTTGGTCTCTCTAATGCAGCCGGAGGTGCCTAGGTTCCAGTCTATTCCCGGATAGTTGAAGTCACCCATGATAACTGTGTTGCCTCCCTTGCAGTTGCTTTTAATCTCGTCTGTCATTTCTCCATCAATTTCTTTGGACTGCCCTGGGGGTCGATAGTAGATGCTGATCTTCGTTTCCAGGCCATTTGTTCCTGGAATTTTGACCCATAGAGACTCTAACTTATCCATTAGTTGTGGCATATTCTCTCCAGTAGATTCAATTTCCTCTTTAACGTATATGGCAATGCCCCCACCTTTTTGAACCACTCTGTCTCTGCGGTATAGTTTGTATCCCGGTAGCACAGTGCTCCAGACATTTTCCTCAGTCCATGTTTCCGTGATGCCTATGATGTCAACGTTATCTTTTTGTGCCATGGTTTCTAATTCACCCATCTTATTTGTAAGGCTCCTTGCGTTCGTTTACATACACTTGAGTTTGCGGCCTGTTCCTTTCTTGCATTTCCTTCCCTCTTGTGTCCTTTTCGATCTGTCTTGCCTGTAATCCAGTAAGTCTTTCCCTCTATCTTCTTGCATGGTATCCTCCTGGTATACCAGTTCCCAAACCATCGATTCTCTCTCTCGGTCGACTGTCGGCTTTCCCCTTCTTCCTAGTTTAAAAACTTGTCCACTTCTCTCTTGATATTGCTTGCAAGTAGCCTAGTTCCGTCTCTGCTGAGGTGGAGTCCTATAGAGCTTGCTCTTCCCCAGAACGTCATTTAGTTGTGCACAAAGTGGAATCCTTCTTCCTCACACCAGCGCCACATCCACGCATTGACTGCTTGCAGCTCCATCTGCCTCTTCTCATCTGCCCTGGGTACCGGCAGGATCTCTGAGAATGCTATCCTATGCATTCTGGTCTTCAGCTTCCTCCTAACATCTGGAACTGGTCCTTCAGTACTTCCCTGTTGTAGTTCCTGTTGCTCATGTTGTTCGTCCCCCACATGGATCACCACCGCCGTATCTTCTTCTTCCACACTGTTGAGGATCCTGTTGATGCGGCTCACTATGTCTTCTATCTTGGCAGGCAGGTCACCAGCCGATCAAGTCTTCTTCCCGCTATGTGGCTGTCAACTTGTCTGATGATGGAGTCCGCCACGATGATTGCTGTCCTCTCTATCTTCTCCTGATTCTCTAGCTGCAGGTCTGTATCCCTGGTGTATGTCCATCTCTCCTGCCGCAGGTCCATATCCTTCATTCTCGCTGCTGTGTCACTCATTTCTTCCTGGTGGTTGTCCATCAGGTGGTCCACACTCTCTGTAGGTGTCTTTCGGCAGTTCCACTGTTGCTGATGATTTTCCATGGCCTCCCTATATGCCTCCTCTATGAACTTCTTCAGCTCTCGGACTTCTTCCTCGATGGTGTCCTCTGTCTTGTTCTCTGCTTCCTCTGGCTGGACGTTCTCTGCATCTCTGTCTCCCTCCTCCGCTGCTTGAAGTGCCTTCAGTTCCAGTATTCTACCCTTCAGGAGTCTGACTTGTCTCTTCAGGCTCTCCAGTTCTCCGCATCGAGCGCATACGTAAGACGGCCTCCCAGATGGGAGGTAGTCATACATATGACAGACGATGTAGAAAACTGGGTAGCTCAACATCTTGCTTCCTTCTGCTGCTTCTATTGCTGCCTGCTTGCCGGTCTGCTGTGGATGCCTTCTGTATCTGCTGTGGTTGCGCCTGCTCTTTTATCTGCTTTTTCCCCCTTTGGCTTCTCTCTCCCTCTGCCTCTCTCTGTGGCTGCTTTTCTCCTGCTCTCTCCTGCTCAGATCAACTCTTTTCCGTTGGCCCTTCCCTTTTAAGGCAGAGCTTCGGTGGTCTATGTCGGGGGTGGGTGAGCGGAGCTAACTCTCACCAATTCCCCTCTTGGTCTCATGCCTCTGCTTCTCTCTTCTGCTCTTTTATCTGCTTTTTTCCCCCTTTGGCTTCTCTCTCCCTCTGCCTATCTCTGTAGCTGCTTTTCTCCTGCTCTCTCCTGCTCAGATACCACACCATGGGGGGAGCGGAGAGAAGTAGATGGATGCCACACCAATGGGGGGGGGGGGGGGAGGGAGAAATGGAAAGGAGAGGCAAACAATTTCTGGAAGAGGCATAGAAAGAGAGCAGATGCCATATGGAAGAGGCAGAGAGAGGGCAGACAGTGGATGAAGGAAGAAAATGATGAGATGAGGAAAGCAGAAACCAGACAACAAAGGTAGAAAAAATTTCTATTTGTTTTATTCATTTATTTTTTCTTTAAGATAAAGTATTATTGTAGCTGTGTTGATAATTGTTTATTGATAGAAAATGGAAATAAGGTGATTGTGTTTATTGGACTAATTTGAAAACATTTTTTTACTAATTCAGAGACCATAACTCCTTTCCTCAGGTCAGGACAGCGATACTGTAACAGCAGTATAGTTTACTGACCTGAAGAAAGAGGTTTTAACTTCTGAAAGCTAATTGAGAAATGTATTAGTCCAATAAAATGATGGGCACTAAATTTTCTTGCAAAATATAAATTGGTGGGCTTCCCAAAGTTTTGCCAGCTGAAGATCTCTTCCTCTAGGAAGGGGGGATTTGTTCAGAGATGTTTGGAGGTTGCATAGAAGAAAAACTATACACTGGTATGGTAATCTTTGTTGTTTGTTTTGAATTTTAAAATAAAATAAATAAAGAAGTAAAGAAGAAAACAGGTAAATAAATGGTGCGGGACAGGGGCGGGGCATGGTGGGACAGGAGTAGGGCATGGTGGGTTGGGGCAGGGGACCCAGTGGACTTGTGTACCTAGGGGCCCTCGACAAATTAATCTGGCCCTGATCAAGCCCAGTAGCCTGTTCTCACGGAAGCCAATCCAGGTCACTAGTACCTGGCAAAAACCCAAAGAGTAGCTTTTCGGAATTAAGTGATTTGCTTGTTTACTAGGATTGTTATATACTGTTATGGTTCTAAGATTTCTCAAGGGGTTGTCCTTTCTGACCCATGGATGTATTCAGCCTGCTCCACTAACTAGCTTCATTTGGCACCTGTCTAAATCAATTATTGTGGAAAATATCCAGTGTATCCAATTTAGGTACGTATTAAACAGTACGTTGAACAGTTGTTTTGATATGCTAATTTCCAAGAAACAATTTTCAAGCTCATTTTCATGGGTAAGAAAAGATTTTCCTGTGGAAATTAACTAGCTGAAAACTATTTTTCAATGCAGCTCAAAAAACAAACAAACAAACAAACAACTGTGTTTTTTTCCAGGCTGCATTAACTATTAGTTGCACTGAGAGATCAGGGGAAGTAAAAAGATGTTCAACCCTACAGGCTACTTTTTCCGAAAAATTTTACCTGAACTAAAAGCAGATGCGTGTCCATAGATAGTTTGAACTTGCAGCATATTTCAAAGCAAAAAGTTCATCCATGAGAGTTTGGGAAAAATCTATGAGTTAAAAAGTAATTTTACCCCGCCTTTTACAAAAGCGCGGAAGAGGTTTTTAGCGCCAGCAGGCACACTGAATTCTCTGCACTGCCCCGACAGTCATAGAGTTCCTATGAGCACTGGAGCAGCGCAGAGCATTCAGTGTGCCGACCGGCGCTAAAAACCTCTTCCGCACCCTCCTGCCAGCACCCTCCTGCCAGCGACCGATATTGTTGGGGGGGGGAGATCGGTAATGTCGGGGGGGGGGGGGGCGGTCGGTAGTGTCGGGGGTGGGGCGGTCGGTAGTGTCGGGAGGGTGCGTCTTCGGGCAGGAGGGATTGGGCACCTTCCTGCCAGCGATCGATATTGTCGGGGGGGGGGGGAGATCGGTAATGTCAGGGGGGGGGGGGCGGTCGGTAGTGTCGGGGGGCGGTCGGTAGTGTCGGGGAGGGGGATGCGTCTTCGGGCAGGAGGGTTTGGGCACCCTCCTGCCAGCGATCGGTCAGGGGGCCACGGCCCGCTATACTTATAGCGGCAGAGAGATCCCTTGCCGCGATAAGTGTAGCGGGCCGTGTCTAATCTAACCCGATTCTCTAACCCACGTCTGTAACATGGACGCCGGTTACAGAATCGGGGTTTAGTTTAGGCCGATTCTGAATAGGACGCCTCTCCCGGGCGTCCTATACAGAATCAGGGCCTAGGTGTCTTGCGGGCCTCGCCTTCAATATAGGCGGCCTGCCTGGGGAGCATTTTTTTTTTTTAAAACGTGCATCCCGATTGGCTGATTAGACAGCTGTAGGACGCCTACAGCTGCCTAAAATCAGGATGCACTTTTAGAGAATCAGGCCCTAAGTGCCTAACAAAGCAGCACCTACCATATGCCAACCATAGATGCCATTTGTAACATTGTGCCTAGGGGCACCTAAATCAGGTTAACCATCGGTAGATGTCATAATCTTAGGCACTGGTTTATTAAGCCAGGGTTTTCTTGGCCTAATATACCTGCGCCTAAAGTAAAGGCCTAGCCTAACTCAATCCATGTCCAAACTCTGCCCCTAACATGCCTACTTTCCATATAGTGTAAATGCTTACCACGAAGTAGTAGGTGCCGAGTTTAGGTGCCTACTGGCTAATTCATTTTTTAATTGGTTTTTAATAGCACTTTCAATTAACAGCACCAATTAGGCCAATTAAAAAAATTAACCCCCCCCCCCCCATTTTACAAAACCGCATAAGAGGTTTTTAACGCCAGCCGGTGCGCTGAATGTGCAGCTCCGATGGCCATAGAGTTCATATGAGTATCACAGCAGTACAGAGCATTCAGCGCACCGGCTGGCACTAATAATTTCTTACGCAGTTTTGCAAAAAAAAAAAAAGGGGGGGGTACGTTAGATGCCTAAATCAGCAGGCAAAGATGATGTAGGTGCCATCTATAGAATCAGAGCCACTATTTCTAGGGAATGGAACGCGACGCAGTAAAAATTTCCAAAACTAGGAGATCCACATCTAGCATGAAGGACAGACTGCAAGCAACCTCTACCCTCCCCACCCCAAGCTGTAAATCACTAAGTAAATGAAAAACAAATCTGCATTCCTTTACCTTAAACAGCACTGCTGGGAGAGGAGTGTGTCTTCGAATATGGATCATGGAGAACAGCAAAGGCCATTGTCTCTCCCTTGAGGCCACAAATGTTGTTCTGTCAGAAGACAAATAAAACATTGTAGCTACTATTGCTAAAGCCGAAGGACTGGGGCATGCCAATGTCTCAGAAATTCTCCAAAGAAAGGAAAGTCAAAAGCAGCATTCATATTAGAGTTAGGATGCAATTATTTACTTCTGCACTGTTTGAAATATAATTTAATTTAAACTGGTTTTATTAATACACTGAAAACCCATAGCATGGTACATAAGAACATAAGAATAGCTTTACTGGGTCAGACCAATGGTCCATCAATTCCAGTAGCCTGTTCTCACGGTGGCCAATCCTGGTCACTAATACCTGGCCAAAACCCAAGGAGTATCAACATTCCATTCAGAATCCTAAAGAATAGCAAGATTCTGGAATCCAAAAGAGTAACATAAGATTCCGGAACCCCAAACAGGAGCAACATTCCATGCTACCAATACAGGGCAAGCAGTGTCTTACCCCATGTCTTTTTCAATAACAGACTATGGACTTTTCCTCCAGAAACTTTCTTAAAACCAGCTACGCTATCCGCTCTTACCACATCCTCTGTCAACGTTTTCCAGAACTTAACTATTCACCGAGTGAATTTTTTTTTTTCCCTCCTATTGGTTTTAAGAGTATTTCCCCGTAACTTCATTGAGTGTCCCCTAGTCTTTGTCATTTTTGATAGAGTGAAAAATCGATCCACTTGTACCCTGTCACAAACCCGGCACCAGAGTTAGGTTTGTGCCAGAGAAGGGACAAAAACCCCTGACTGTTAGGAGAGCAGACCAGTACAGCAGCCCTCCTACAAACAGTTCCCAGAGCTCTGTCAGTGGCAAGGGCGCCCTAGAACAAGAGGTCTGGGAGGAGGGGAAACCAGAGGAGAACATAAGGTTCTCTAAACCTAGAGTTGCTCCTGTTAAAACTTCCCATAGGAGACAAGCTCCTATCCAGCCCAGCCCCCATCTGCTTAGGCTAATAGAAAAACAGCAGAAAGCTCAGAACCAGGCTGCCCAACCCCCATACAGAGTAGGGCGTGGCTTTCTGAAGGCTGGACAAATAGAACAGAGCAAGCTGAGTAAAGTCAGTCTGGATCCAGCTCTGGAAGGAGACTCATGACCAGGTGCTTCCAGGTTCCAAACCGAGAATGAGGTTGAGATGAGAGACCTGGATGAGCCGTCTCTGCCAAGTCTGCTTGATGGTCCACAGACTGAGGAACCTATGGACCTTACCTGGGAACCTAAGGAAATTCCCATGGAGGAAAGCTAAGTTTCTCTTTGTGTTTTTTTGGCACTGCATTTTGTTTGGGACTTGTGCTAACTGCTTGTGAGTGGGAAGCATTGTTAAAGGCTCCGCTCCTGAGGAACTCTCTTCAATTAGGGAAGGACTGTGAACTGTGTTTTTGAATGTGGGGATTTTGTTTTTCCCTCTTGTGAATAGAAGATTTTGCTACTGATTGAGGTTAATGGGAGTTGAGGGGATGGAATCCACAAAAGATCCTGGGTTGGGATTGTGGGGCCATTTTTCTGGCAAGTTTTTGTAAAGTGGATTCAGCAACTCCCCACCCCCGCCAGCTTACCTGAACTGGCAGGGGAGAGCCTGTCCAATTCCAGGCTAACACAGTGGGCTGGAAGAAGCAAATTGACTTACAATTACCAATTATGGTTTTCCTTATCTGTGACTAAAAACCAGTTAAGACTATTAGGGATATACCCTGAAGAAAAGGGCTGTTCAGACCTTGGCAGACTTATTAGCCATTTCCTTTGAGCTGTATTTTGAACTTGCTATTCTTTGAATGTGGACTTTGAGAACAGTAGCTACAGTGTTGGCTTCCACGCTACTGTCAAATAAAGCACTATTTTTCATTGAACATTCAGCTAACTTGTTTTCTTTATAGACTAGCTGATATTGAAACACCAGCAGGGCCTTTCACCTGAGAAAGGCACGTCTGGATTTTGGAGTCTTGCGCACGGCCCGGTAGCCATTCTGACCAGCCAGTACCGGGTGTGCGACAACCCATTCTACTCCACTCGGGATTTTGTAGACTTCAATCATATCTCCCCTCAGTCGTCTCTTTTCCAAGCTGAACCATTTTAGCCTTTCCTCATACGAGAGGAGTTCCATCCCCTTTACCATCTTGGTCGCTCTTCTTTGAACCTTTTCTAGCGCCACTATATCTTTCTTGAGATAAGGAGACCAGAATTGAATGCAATACTCCAAATGAGGTCGCACCATGGAGCTATACAGGGGCATTATGACATTCTTAGTTTTGTTAACCATCCCTTTTTAAATAATTCCCAGCATCCTGCTTGCTTTTTTGGCCGCTGCTGCACATTGGGCGGAAGGTTTGATCATATTGTCTACAATGACACCCAGATTCTTTTCTTGGGCACTAACCCCCAAGGTGGACCCTAGCATCTGGTAACTGTGATTCAGGTTATTCTTCCCAATGTGCATCACTTTGCATTTGTTCACATTAAATTTCATCTGCTACTTGGATGCCCAGCCTTCCAATTTCCTAAGGTCCGCCTGCAATTTATCACAATCCACATGCGTTTTAACGACTTTGAACAGTTTAGTGTCATCTGCAAATTTAATCACCTCACTCATCATTCCAATTTACAGATCATTTATAAATATGTTAAATAGCACCTGTCCCAGTACAGACCCCTGCGGCACTCCTTCATTGAGAAAAATTACCATTTAACTCTACCCTCTGTTTTCTATCCAATAACCAATTCCTAATCCACAACTGACCTTGGGATTTTGCTGTGACAATCTTTTGCAGTTTGATAAACAAATAACCAATGTTAACAAGTCTTGTTATTTAAAACTTTGACAGATTAGACAGCTGAATCCTCTTCTGTCTAAAATCTTGGTGAAATTAGTCCATGTGTTAGTAACATGTAGATTGGATTACTGTAATTCTTTATATCAAGGACTGACCAAGGCCAGCTAGAAAAGATTACAGCTTGTCCATAACACCACAGCACGCTTGATAGTCAGAGGAAAAAAAGGTTAATTTTTTCTGTTCTATTTTGTCGATTCCTTTCAGTATTTTGAAGGTTTCGATCATATCTCCTCGTAGTCTCCTTTTCTCAAGGGAGAACAATCCCAGGTTCTTCTCTCAATCCTTTTTTGAAAATTGGCGTGATATTCACTATCTTCCAGTCGTCCGGTATTTGTCCAGTTCTAATTGTTAGGTTGGCAAGTTTTTGCAATCGCTCTCCGATTTCAACCTTAAATTCTTTTAGGACTCTCGGGTGAATTCCATCCGGTCCAGGGGATTTGTCACTTTTAAGTTTGTCAATCTGGTAGTAGGTCCACTTCTACTGTAGTGAGGCTGTCTTCTATTACTCCTTTAAACACTTCCACTGCTTCTGGTATTGTTGCAGTGTCCTCCTTCATAAAGACGGATGCAAAGAAGGAATTTAGTCTGTCTGCAATTTGTTTGTCTTCATTGATGTACTCTTTTCTTCCCTGGTCGTCCAGCGATCCCACCGCCTCTTTTGCGGGTTTTTTCCCTTTTACGTATCTAAAGAAAGGCTTGAAGTTTTTGGCCTCTTGCGCTATTTTCTCCTCATAGTCCTTTTTGGCATCCCTCACCGCCTTGTGACATTTCTTCTGATCATCTTTATGTTTGTTCCAAGCTTTGGTTGTTTTGTGCGTTTCCATTTATAAAAGAGTCCTTCTTTTCTTTTATGGCTTCCTTCACCTATCTGGTAAGCCAGGCCAGTTCTCCTTTGCCTTAAGTTCTCCTTTCTTTGGAAATCGGCAGAATGTAGAGATTTTGTGCTTCCGTGATAGTATTTTTCAGTAGGGATCAGGCCTGATCTACCGTTTTAATTTTGTCCATCTTTTTCTTGAGCCGTTGTTTCACCATGGCTCTCATGCGTTCGTATTTACCCTTTTTAAAGTTTAAGGTCATGGTTAAGGTTTTGGTACGTTTTCGTTTCCCGATGTCAAGTTTAAAGTTGATCATGTTGTGATCGCTCATCCCCAGCGGGACCGTGACTTCTACTTCTTTTGTTGGTCCCGTGAGGCCATTTAGGACCAAGTCCAAGGTGGCATTGCCTCTTGTCGGCAAAAGAGGCGGTGGGATCGCTGGAGAAAGGGGGAAGAGAAATGCTGCTGCTGCATCCAATTGGTGAGAGAGAGGGAAGGAGGGAGAAGGAAGATCAGGATGGGAGAGGAGAGGAAAGAGAGATGCCAAAGCCACGGGAGGGAAAGGAAAGGCGATACTAGACCATGGAGGGAGAGATGTCAGGGCACGGGGGGGGGGGGGGGAAGGAGACTAATGCCAGACCAGGGGAAAGGAAGGGAAATGGAAGGGGAAGACACAGATGGATGGTTAGCACGGAGAAAGAAGGAGTCCCTAGCAAGTTATCGGAAGACAACCAGAGCCTAGAACCAACATGATTTGAATAATGACCAGGCAGCAAAAGGTAGAAAAAAATCATTTTATTTTCTGCTTTGTGATTACAACATGTCAGATTTGAAATGTGTATTCTGCCAGAGTTGGTGTTAGACCATGAACATGAGATAGGATTTAACGGAGAGATGAAAAGTCTTTTTTGTTTGTTTATTTTGTTTACATCACAGCACCAGTGTGGGTAGGAGAGGGCAAAGGGGGTAAAGAGTCTATAAAAGGGGTGAAGAGGCTATAAAATAAACCCACCAGGATGTTTGAAAAAACACCCAATTGGGCAGGAAAATTGAATTGAATCGAAAATTTAATTCAATAGGCTGAATTAAATCGAAATTTTTTTCCTGAATCGGGCAGCACTAGTACAGAGTCATGAAGAGCATTGAGCACTGCCTCTACGGCATCCTCAGCTGATCTGGAGAACAGAAGACCTGACAGGAATTACTGATACTGATGTACAGCGGTGCATTTTATAGTAACTGAGCTCATGGTCTAGCCCAGGAGTAGGCAATTCCGGTTCTCTAGAGCCAGAGCCAGGTCAGGTTTTCAGGATATCCACAATGAATATGTATGAGATGGATTTGCATGCACTGCCTCCTTGAGATGCAAATCTATCTCATGCATATTTATTGTGGATATCCTATGTGGATATACTATTTGGTATATAATTCTATGAGATTTATTAGTGGGGAACATAGAGCTGTAGCATAAAGAGCACAATTAGGGAAGCAATTTTCTAACAACCTACACAGCTCCAATTTATACAAGCAGTTTTAACTTACCTTCTTTATACAAATTTTTAAGAAAAACAATCCATGGCTCTTTGAATAACGGCATGCACAAAAGATGCACGTTAAAAGCAATTGGGGAAAGCAGGGCAAAGAGCAAGAACATATTTCAACACTAGATGTAATGTTCCCTCTAAGGCAAACTGTGTGCTTCCTAAGATTTCATGTGCCATGGCCCACTGGGGAGGATGAGAGGCACCAGTGCCGGCTGACTGTCTACGGGGCGTGCCTCTCGCTGTAAGAGGCACGTCCTGTAGGAAAAGGTCAAAAATGGACGAAAACTGG
Organism: Geotrypetes seraphini; assembly: GCF_902459505.1. NCBI lineage: Eukaryota > Metazoa > Chordata > Amphibia > Gymnophiona > Dermophiidae > Geotrypetes > Geotrypetes seraphini. Next base: position 19,614,010 of record NC_047090.1, on the reverse strand, counting down.
AAAAAGCACAAGCAACATCAAAGCAGGTGGTAAGAGGGGCCAAAAGGGACTACGAGGAAAAAATTGCCAAAGAGGTGAAAAACTTCAAGCCTTTCTTTCAATACATTAAGGGGAAACGACCCGCGAAGGAAGCGGTGGGGCCGTTGGATGACCATGGACTAAAGGGAGTACTGAAAGAGGACAAAGCCATCGCCAACAAACTGAACACATTTTTGGTGTCTGTGTTTACAAAAGAGGATATACGCAACATACCAGCAGCTGACAGACTATACTTAAGAAACGAAGATGGGAAACTGACTGGGTTGACGGTAAGTCTAGAAGAGGTATGCAGGTAGATTGACAGGCTTAAAAATGATAAATCCCCTGGACCACATGGCATCCATCCAAGGGTAATCAAGGAACTGACAGGGGTTATAGCTGAACTGCTTCAACTAATAACTAATCTGTCGATCAAATCGGGAAGGATTCTGGAAGACTGGAAAGTGGCAAATGTTATGCCAATCTTCAAGAAAGGTTCAAGGGGAGATCCGGGAAACTGGGAAAGATGTTAGAGGCACTGATAAAGGACCGCATCGTTGATCACCTTGATGGACACAATTTGATGAGGACCAGCCAGCACGGGTTCAGCAAAGGAACATCTTGATTGATGAACTTGCTGCACTTCTTTGATGAAGTTAACAGGCAGATAGACAAAGGTGGCCCAGTCGACATTGTATATCTGGACTTTCAGAAGGCGTTTGACGAGGACCCGCATGAATGACTACTTCAAAAAAATTGCAAGCCATGGGAATGAGGGTGAAATACTCACGTGGATTAAAAACTGGCTGGCGGATAGGAAACAGAGAGTGGGAGTAAATGGACAATACTCATACTGGAAAAGCGTCACAAGTGGAGTGCCGCAGGGTTCGGTGCTTGGGCCCGTGCTCTTCAAATATATTTATATGCGACCTGGAAATTGGAACGATGAGCGAGGTGATTAAATTTGCAGACGATACGAAGTTATTCAGAGTAGTGAAGACGCAGGAGGATTGCGATGACCTGCAACAGGACATAAACACGCTCGAGAAATCGGCCTCGACATGGCAAATTAAGTTTAACGTGAATAAGTGTAAGGTGATGCATGTTGGTAACAAAAATCTTATACATGAAAACAGGATGTCTGGTGCAGAACTTGGAGAGACCCCCCAGGAAAGAGACTTGGGAGTTCTGGTCGACAAGTTGATGAAGCCGTCCACACAATGTACGGCAGCGGTGAAAAGGGCGAACAGAATGCTTGGAATTATTAAGAAGGGGATCACAAACAGATCGGAGAAGGTTATCATGCTGCTGTACCGGGCCATGGTGCGACCCCACCTGGAATACTGCGTCCAGCATTGGTCGCCGTACTTGAAGAAAGACACGGTACTACTCGAAAGGGTCCCGAGAAGAGCGACTAAAATGGTTAAGGGGCTGGAAGAGTTGTTGTACAGTGAGAAATTAGACAAACTGGGCCACTTCTCCCTTGAAAAGAGGCGACTGAGAGGTGACATGATTGAAACGTTCAAGGCAATGAAGGGAATAGACAGTAGATAAAGACAGGTTGTTCACCCTCTCCAAGGTGGAGAGAACGAGAGGGCACTCTCTAAAGTTAAAAGGGGATAGATTTCGTACAAATATAAGGAAGTTCTTTTTCACCCAGAGAGTGGTGGAAAACTGGAACGCTGTTCCGGAGACTGTTGTAGGGGAAAACATCCTCCAGGGATTCAAGACAAAGTTAGACAAGTTCCTGCTAGACCAGATGATGCGCAGGTAAGGCTAGACTCAGTTAGAGCTCTGGTCCTTTACCTAAGGGCCACTGGTCTGACCCAGCAGCGGCAATTCTTATGTTCTTATGTACGCAATCAACCGGTGCCAGCGCCTTTCCTTCTCTCTGGCCCTCTTCCCTGCTGACAGCCCTACTGGCATCTCGGGGCGCCTCGAGCTGCAGCCAGTATCTTTAGTGTGCTACAGCTCGAGAAAGTTTGTGGGACACTGCTCTAAGGTGAGCGGGAGTCCTCCACATTCTGACCAATAGAGGGTGCTGTTTCAGTATCACATTTTCAATTGCAAGGAATAGGCAAGCTCTGAGGATTCCAGGGAGGCTGTCTGCCTCTAGCAATCAAAAACACCATATTGAAGCACCAACCCCTATTGACAGGAGTGCAGTTGGAGGGCTGCTACCCACCTTAGAGGGAACATTGATTGGATGTATGTGCCCTGTGGGGTTTTTTCCCAATGACTTAAGCAACCCCACAGGAATGCCTCTTTTTCATAGTTAAAAGTAGATATACTATGGATCCTGCACATACTTTAATAATAATAATTTATTTTTATATATCGCCTAACCAGCAGTTCATAGCGGTTTACACAATAGGTACTCGGCATACAATATAATAATAACATCATACATAATAAAATTCTAAGTAACTAATACACGCATTAAAGTGTATTTGAAAAGGGTAATTTTCAGTCAGGTTATTTTTATCAAGTAAATGCCCTTGAATATATGCATTCAACCCTTACCTTGCACTACTGAAGAGACCACCATTAAGAGTTCCAATACAGGACAAGGCAACCAGCAATTGGATTACTGAGGAAAGCCAGCTAGAAATACGTTCTGCAAATGTCTGGCAGAAAAAAATTCCCATTAAAAATGATTTTGCACTCAAATGGCTGAACAATTTCCCTGGATAGTTAAACTCCTCAGTCAGCATTGCTTTAAAATGCTAACCACAACTTTTAAAGTGTTATCTGCATATTCAGTGCCAGTTGGTACCCAGATACTAGTGCAGGCAGTCCCCGAGTTACAGATGCCCGACTTAAGTACGACTTGTATTTAAGTACGCGGTTATAGCTTCATTTGATTTCACTGAGCAGTATTTCCAGTGGCATAGACTCTTACACTTCTACTGTAGCTGATTTAGGAATGATACACAGCCACATTAAGAACACTGTGTGGTTGTGCATGCTGTACCTTAGAGGAACAAAAAAGGAAGGAGAGGTCCAACCTTATCTGCAGAAAAAACCAACCAGGAACAAACAAAAACCAACTGCAGATGTGTACAAGATGCAGGCAGAATTTATTGTGACAAATATAAATTTATAAAAACCTTTTTCCCAAACAAGGGACCCGACACGGTCCGTGTTTCGGACAAACCTTCGTCAGGGGTCCAATATGCAAAAAGGTTTGAAAAATATGCCACAAAAAATATGGAATAAAAAATCATAAACCAAAAGGACCAATGTGAGACGCTTTACAGGAGTTGGCGATTCTCGGCACATTGGACCTTTTGGTTTATGATTTTTTATTCCATATTTTTTGTGGCATATTTTTCAAACCTTTTTGCATATTGAACCCCTGACGAAGGTTTGTCCGAAACACGGACCGTGTCGGGTCCCTTGTTTGGGAAAAAGGTTTTTATAAATTTATATTTGCCACAATAAATTCTGCCTGCATCTTGTACACATCTGCAGTTGGTTTTTGTTTGTACCTTAGAGGAAACATAGGTAGGGACAGTTAGCACTTTTACCAGGTAGGAACAGAGGTAAGCAGCAAGAATCTTAAAATCTACAAGCTCTCAGTTACATTCAAATCCAACTTAAAAACAACTTTTAAAATGTAACCCGTTCTTAACCCGGGGACTGCCTGTATCCCGGTATAGATTGTTTAAAAAGAATAGAGGAATGGTTGAACGAACATATATTGGTTTTGAATATGTCAAAAACAGTAGCATGTTGTATTTCAGGAGATAAGGTAACCCCACAATTAGATCTTTCCCTGCGTAATTATAGTATAAAGTTAATAAATAGCTTTAGATATCTGGGGGTCATAATCGATTGTCATTTGAATTTTGAGGAACAAGTGTCATCTGTGGTGGCCAAGGGTTTCGGGGCATTAAGACATCTTAGAGCCATTTGAGATTTCTTGGATGAGAAAGCCTTACATACATTAATTCGTGTTTTCAAATTATCTAAGTTAGATTATGGTAACTTACCCCCTTCTTTTACTAACCGGTTAGCACACCTTAGTAAAAAAGGGCCTTAGTTTATGCAGGTATAGGAACAGGACAACTAAAGCACCTACAAACAGCACAAAATGCTTGAATTAGGCTGCTAGGTTTTGCGTATATTCGGGATCATGTAACACCTTTGTATCTGAAGTACCATTGGTTGCCAATGGAATTTAGAATCAAATTTAAGATGCTGATATTGGCACATAGGGCATTATTTGAGTTGCAACCATTGTATCTTTCTAACTTCTATGCACCGAGGCGTTTATTATGATCTTTGAATGATAATAGGGTAGTTGTTCCCCATATTTCGAGGGCCCTTCTTGCCTCAACTATAGACTGTGCATTTTTTAAATTTAGCTCCACGGTTGTAGAACAGTCTGCCCATAGAATTGAGAAAGTAAGAATCATATATAAATTTTAAAAGACACTTAAAAGTGCATTTCTTTCAACTGGCTTTTTTAAATTAAAGGAATGAGTTTAGGACTGCAGTCTGTATTTTGCTCATTTTTAGAAAATTTTTAGTTTGTATTAATTCAATTTATTTGTGATAATTTGATTGTTATAGAATATTATGGGGTTCATAATAATAAAAAAAACGTCTAAAAAGTGTCCTAAGTGGCTACTTGGACGATCAAAAAGCCTGATCGTCCAAGTACCCATAACCAAAGCTGGTTTTTAGACGTATCTAAAACCAACTTAGGCCTTTCCCCTGCCTCTAAACGCACAGAGAGAAAAGAGGTGTGTTTAGAGGAGGGGAAAGGGCGGGCAGTGGGCGGGAGGTGGGCCGACAACAGGTGTAGGCGTACAACAGGTATAACCAATACAGTTTAGTCGGCACTTAGACCTTTTTCACTTAGATGAAATAAAACCAGGTCTAAGTGCCGAAAAACGGGCCACTGAGCTGATGGCCGCTGGCGCCATCAGTTCAGCAGCCCGGCAACCTAACCATCGCGGCAGGAGAGATATCTCATCTCTCCTACCACGATGCCATCACTCTTCTACCTGAACTGCCAGGCCCTCCTGCCCTTGGCCCCCCCCTCTCCCCCCCCAACATCCGCCCCCCCAAGAACCCACGATCGGCCCCCCCAGCCGACCCGTGACCCCCCCGGCCGACCCCCCCCACCCCACCCCCCCTTCCCCGTACCTATTTTAGGTTGGCCAGACAGACAGGTGCCAAACCCATCCGTCCGGCATGCAGCTCAACGAAGAATGGGGCTGAATTGGCCCAGGGGCACCAAAGCCCCGCCTCCTGGTGGGGCCTAAGGCCTAAGGCCCCTCCTGTGGGCCCACCCAGGCCATGTGCCTAAGGCCCCGCCCACAGGAGGGGCCTAAGGCTCCTGGGCCTATTCTGATTGGCCCAGGCACCTTAGGCCCCTCCAGGAGGCGGGCCTTTGGTGCCCCTGGGCCAATCCAGCCCCATTCTTCATTGAGCTGCATGCCGGATGGAGGGGTTTGGTACCCATCTGTCTGGCCAACCTAAAATAGGTATGGGGAAGGGGGGGTGAGATGGGGGGGTTGTGGGGTCGGCTGGGGGGGTCTCGGGTCAGCTGGGGGGGCCGATCGGGGGTTCATGGGGGGGCGGACGTTGGGGGGAGGGGGTACATCAAGGGCAGGAGGGTCTGGGATCCCTCCTGCCCGTACTGTAGTGGGGGTGGGGGTAGGGGGGTCGCCTGGGCCAGGAGGGCTTGGGCTCCCTCCTGGCCCGAACGAGTCGGGGGTGCCGTGGGTGCCTGGGGCAAGAGGGCTTGGGCTCCCTCTTGCCCCGATGTTATCGGGGGGGGTCGCGGCTTCAACGGGGCAAGAGGGCTTGGACTCCCTCTTGCCCCAATATCGTCGGGAGGGGGGGTCGCGGTTTGACATGGCAGGAGGGCTTGGGCACCCTCCTGCCTGGATCGTTGTTGGGGGGGGGGGAGGATTCTGTAACCGGTGTTGTTTTTGACAGACACCGGTTACAGAATCCAGCTTTTAGGCGAAGGACTGGCTCCTCCTTCGCCTAAAAGCCCTTCTGTTGGACGTTTTTGGCTTAGGCGTGTTTTTGTTTCATTATTGCTGAAAAGTGTAGACGTCGTGTGGGGGTACTTTTAGACGTAGTGGAGATTGGGCGTTTAGGCAGAGGAAGGCCATAATCAAAACATGGACGTATGTTTTGGTTATGGACACTTTCCCTGCTTCTGGGTTGAACGTTTAGGGACTTAGGCCAAAAAGGGACTTAGATGTTTTTTTTTATTTTGCCCCTCCACGTATTTAGAAAAAAAATATATATATTTTAGCCTTTTTTCTCTTTCTTTCCTTTTCTAATTTTGAATGGAGTTCTTTTCATATTGTTTTGTATATTATAAACCGCGTGGATCCTTTATTGGCTATATTAGTGGTATATAAAGTTTTTAATAAACTTAAACATATAGAATGACCTCTGGAAATATCTGAGTACTGCCGATATTCTGTGCCAATATTTGGACAACTATTATGCTGTCCTAACAACTGTTCCCTCTAAGCTTAGCGGGAGTCCTCCATGTAGAGTCCTGCCAGTGGGGGATGCTGTTTCTCTGTCACATTTTCAATAGTAAGGACAGTCAAGCTCTACAGGATTCCATGGAACTTGCCTTTCCCTAGCCATTGAACGTACAATATTGAAGCCCTCTCATCCTCCCAGCAGCAATGCAGTTGGAGGACTCCTGCTCAGCTTATAGAGAAGAGTGGCCTAACTTATTTGGCTAGCTACCTAAATATTGGCACTGATGGGGAAATTCTATAATTGTTAGACACCAAGTAGTTCAGTGCTAAGCACAATTCTATAAAAATTAGATCCAATATATAGAACAGGGGTCCCCAAAGTCCCTCCTTGAGGGCCGAATCCAGTCGGGTTTTCAGGATTTCCCCAATGAATATGCATGAGATCTATGTGCATGCACTGCTTTCAATGCATATTCATTGGGGAAATCCTGAAAACCCAACTGGATTCGGCCCTCAAGGAGGGACTTTGGGGACCCCTGATATAGAATTTCACTTACTGGTGCTTAAAGTAGACTTAGGTGTCAATAGGTGTCCTAATCTTAGGCACATCCTATTTATGCCAAGGTTTTCTTGGCCTAAATGTGTGTGCATAAGTCAGGCGCCTCCTGGCACCTAAATCTAAAACATGCATCTATGTGAAAAACATGCCTGCTTTCTGGAAAGTGTCTTGGACTACATGTCTACCTCAAAGTGGTAGGTGCCACCATCCAATTAAGTGCAATTAACGTCAGTTATGTGTTGTTAATTGCCAATTCTCCAAGGACAAGCAGGCATCAAATTCTCATAGCTGAGTAACATCATCAATGGACCCCAACACAGACAGTCATAAAGTGCACTTTCACTTTAGAATTTTAAGACCACTCGTATGTGCTCAATGTCGGCTTGTGGGACCTGCAGTTCTGATTTTTCTGAAGAGCTGAGAAATTGTGTTTTAGAGTTTTCTCTACTCCTGCGTCTATATATAATTTATATATATATGGCGCTATTCGCTATTATATATATCTAAATTATATGTGGATAATGAATAGCACCATATATATATAAATTATATATAGACGCAGAAGTTGTGATAATTTGAAGATCCCAAGTTTATAAATAGTGCTGGAAATATTGATAATTAGAATTTTCTCTAAGCATGTCAAACTTTAGTTTTTTTATGCCTTCCTGTTCATTTTTTCATCAGTTTTTGTCATAATATTTTATTTCTTTTCATTTCCTTGCATTTTATCAAAAATTTCATTTTTTCCCACTAGATTTTTCTGATCTTCAGGATCTTTTCAGCCCATCCCCCACGCTGAGAGTGTCCACTCTTTTCCGGTATAACATCTACTCAACCTCCCCAGGCCATTGAGCATCAGATTGACCTTTTTCTCGCCCAAACATCCAAATCACTATTTTCAAAAGTCAGTTTTAAGATGATTTTCTATGAAGGTCAACTGCAGTGTGTCTAAATCTCAAGGGGACATGTTGGAGATGTGTATGGGGTGGGACTAGGGTGGGCTTATGATTTGAACTTCTTTTTTTTTTTTTTTTGCAATAATGGAATATTGTAAAAACCTATTGTACCAACATAAAGGTGACACCTGCAGGCATGAGGTTGTGGTATACAGTTGGATACAGTAGGTTTTTCATGAGTTTTGGAGGACCTCCCATATAGTGTATGGGAGTAATGGAGAGATGTGTACCCCAGACTTTTTATGTGAAGTTCACTGCAGGCCCCTTAGGGTTCCCCACTACTCTGGGATCTCTGTGTGGCTTGTTTTTTGTGCTTTTTTTCCCTTGGACATCTTTTTTTATTTCTTTGAAAATGATCCTAAAAAATAGACACACTGAGCTAAAAAAAATGTCTAGCAAATGGCTAAATTTTGAAATATAAAGTTGGTCATTTTTCTGGTTTTCTCTACTGTATTTATGGACTTTTTCCCCAAAATGTTCAACATCGGATTTAGACATCATATTGAAAATACCCTTATTGATATACCTCCTTTCAACATTGCAAGGCAGTTTACATAATGAAACAAAGGAAATGGAAATAGAAGAGAATACCAAGGCTTGTTATTTATCATAATGTATGCTGTGTTTTTTTCAGGAGGATATTGCTAAGCCAAAATAATGATGTAACCACTAATAAATTTGCTTCTTATCAGTCCCACATATGTTGATGATACTGTGTGAAACATGGACCAAAATTTGATAACCTACCACAGCCACAGCATCTGAATTCAGAATTTCGTCCACTGTCAGGACTGTGTAGTATGAGATATTGGTCAGAAGGTACCCAATTGTAATGATACTCAGAGATAGGACCACAGTCAGTGGGATAGTTCTACATTTGAGAAAGAGAAAATGGTAAATTGAGCTTAAAAATTTCTCACATTCTAGTCAATTTACCCTCTCCAAAGCTGCCAAGGTGACCAACCTGCTCAGTGGGAGATTTAGGGTCCGCCCCAACCTACCCTGCTCTACCCATTGCTGTGCCCATAAGCGTCCATTGCTCCACCAGGCCCCATCCATTTCTCCAGCCCTGGCACACACGGAGAGAGCCCGGGGATGTTTCACAGTTAACACCCTTCTGGGTGTAAGCCAGTGACAGCTATTACTTCTGGGAGTTCCCGGAGGGAGGCTGTGCGACTGAGGGCTCTCTCAATCACTAAATTCACACCTTTGGGTGGTTCATTATAGTAGGATATCTAATTTTGGACTTGTCTCTCCCCCTTATCCAGTTCTACTTCTTGGGGTTTGGGAGTTCTTGTTTTTTCGTTATTTTTCATCTCCCATCCATTTCGGGTTTTGCTACTATTCTACATATGATTTGTGGCCAGAGGCAAAAACAGTGGCTTCCCTGTCCAGCAGCAGGAAATGCTTCATAAAATGTCATCTTCAACTCTCTGTACATTGTCCAGCTTTGGATCTTTCAAGAAAAGCTCAAGACTATTCTTTTCCTTCCTGCCTATGGGGTATTAATGAGTGCGCCCCCTGTCTAACCGTCTTGATTCTGTACTTTTGTTAATCAGTGTCTATTGTTTCATTTAATGCTGTGTCTGTAGGGTTACAAGACATCCGAATTACCCGGACATGTCCTCTTTTTAGAGGACTGTCCAATCATCCGGATGGCTTTTCAAAACATGGCAATTTGTCCGGGCTTTGAAAAGTATTGAGGTCAGGGCCACATCTGGAGGGTATGCGTGGATGTGACACAGTGACATCACACACATGCATGCATGTGAGACACACTATGTTAAGGGTAGCTCATGTTGACAACTTCCCTCAAGGTGGTGCAGAGCGAAGATTTCATTTTTCATTTAGTTGTGATTCTGTTTTTCATTTTGTTGTTGGTAATGGGGGGAGGGTTGTCATTTATCATAGATTTTTTTTTTTTAAATGTTTTTCATTTTGTTTGTGTGCAGGGGAGGAGTAAACTGGAAAGTTCAAAATGAAGCAGAGAATCTCTGGTACAGAGGGTAGTCCTTAATCAGATGGGTAAAATGATAAAATTCTTCTTAAGAGCAGACTCATAAACCATGAAAGAAGAGATGGTACCCTAAAGCAGGGCCTCGAGGACCACTACCCAGTTGGGTTCTCAAGATTTACACAATGAATATGTATGAGGTTGATTTGCATGTAGTGTTTCCCAGTAGCAAACCTAGACAGCCAATTCTGGGCAGCTGTGCTGGAGAAATGTGATTGTGCAAACACACCATTGAACCCTGCCTACCTCCACCTCTAGAGCTGGGGCTGCGATGGGTGCTGACGTGTCCTTCATCAGAAGTGGTATGCTGGACCACTGCAAGTGGGACAGTTGCTGCAGTCTTGCCCTGGCACCATCACATGCTTGCACTGTGAGAGAGACTGGGTGGGTCTGAACCAAGATTGGGCTGGTTAGGCCTGCCCGTAGCTACACCCCTCCTGTTTCCATTATTTGCAAATAGATCTCATGCAATTTCATTGTGGAAATCTTGAAAACCTGACTGGGTTATGGCCCTCGAACAGGGTGACCAGATTTTCCTTTGGGGAAAATCCAGACCCATGGCCTCGCCCCCCCCAGGGACCGCGCAGTTATGCGCCCCCAGCCCCACCCCAGACAGCATTCACACACGTGGGGACATGATTTAATGACATCACCACATTGCATCCGCGCATACGTAGATGCCCCTTCCTGACGCGATTATGTCAGGAAGCTTTTCAAAACCCGGACAAAGTGCCGGGTTTTGAAAAGCCATCCGAACCCCCAGACATGTCCTCAAAATGAGGACATGTCTGAGGAAATCCGGACGTCTAGTAACCCTACCCTCGAGGACCATAGATGTCCACTCCTACCCTAAAGGATAGATACAGGAAACACAGATAATGTACTGCTCTAAACTGCATTATAGATCCTACCAAAGAGAAATATATATGTTGAATAAATAATGCAGTAAAGTTTTATATTGGAACACCACCCTTAAACTGCCATGCCTTGAGCTCTGGAGTTCAAATCTACCCAATAGGTTTTAGGAGAGAGAGTCAAAAACTCAGTCCTAATACTGAGTTGGAACCGTTCACCTATGGACTAGGCCCAGGACAGGGTTATATAATAAAATAGAGAAGAGTTACCTTCTAGGGTTTACCAGTTCTTCACGAAAGTTGACTGACAGAGTCCTGCAAAGTAAAAAAAATAAAAATATATGGGGAAAGCAAGCAGAGCATAACTTATGGAATTCTTTCCAGCCCCATTGTTTACAATACAAATTTTTATCCTAACTTGACACATACTAGGGATCTAATACCAATACACATACTGTACTTGTAATTTACAGGTTAAATTTGCCATAGTTACAGTGCAAGATTTTTTGATTCAAGCTTTTATCCTAATGTGACACACACCAGAATCTAGTGCCAATGTACTAGATGTACTTTGTAATCCTTTGGTTACTGGCAGGGGAGTTAGGTAAAGAGGTATGTTTTTATTACTTTCCTAAAGTTGAGGAGTTCTTCAAGGGATCTGATCTGTGGGGCAGTCGATTCCAGTGACTCAGTATGAAGTGGGAGTAGGAATGTCATTTGGTGGTTTGCAGTTGAAGGGCATGACCAGGGGGTGTTTTGAGGCATATTTCATCCTGGGTGCAGAGGGACCTGTTCGGCAGTGACGCAACACAGGGAAGGCCTTGGCAGGAGAAGGCCACAAAGCAGCCTGTTTAGAGTGCTGCCGATGCTGCTGTTTAGAGGAAGATATGTCGGTCTCGCGATGGGAGAGTGGCTCTGCTGCGAGGGAGGAAGGGATAGAAAGATGCTGTGCAAGGGTTCTGCTGCATTGGTGGATGGGAGGGAGGGAGGAAAAGATGCTGTTCAAGGATTCTGCTTTACGGGAGGGATGGGAGGGAGGGAGGGAAGGATAGAAAGATGCTGTGTAAGGGTTCTGCTGCATGGGGGATGGGAAGGAGAGAGAGAATAAGATGCTGCTCAAGGGTTCTGCTTCACGGGAGGGATGGGAGGGAGGGATAGAAAGATGCTGTGCAAAGGTTCTGCTGCATGGAGGGATGGGGTGACGGAGGGAGAAATAGAAGCTGCAGAGGGAAGCCACAAGGGGATGGGTGAGAGGGAAGAAAGATGCTGCATATGTGGGGGAGAGAAAGAAAGAAGAAGAATTAGGGTGGAGGAGAGAAAGAGAGAGATGATCATTGTACATGAAAAAAATAAAGAAAAATGGGGAGACCCAATGACCACAGTGAAAATAATCCACCGAAGAAAACAAAAACTTTAGATACAGATGTTCTGGGGATAATTTATTAAACACTGACATTTAAAACCATGAAAACTCAATTTAAAAAGTACAATGATAAAAAATACTGTGATAAAAATCCAACCGGACCCTACATGGTCCGTGTGTCGGTGAACACACCTTCTTCAGGGGTCCTAAAAGGAAGAGGTAATGATGAATAATGATAAAGAGAAAAATAAAAAATGAAAAGATAGAAAGATAAGAAGTGACTGTGATGCTAATCTGGAGCATGCATATTAGTGTCTATACTCGACTGCAAGATAAAACAAGTGAGCCAAGTGTGACATGCTATATACAGAGGCTTGAAATATCGACAAGAGACATGAGAGGAAAAAGTGCCATAGGTGTGTATTAGACAATAAACTTAAGCACAAGAGAAGCCATAAGAATGAAAAGTTAATAGAATGAAGAAACCATGGTGTGTGTCTGATTTTGAAAACATGAAGAGATATGAGACAAAATGTAATGACGAGAAGACATTATACATACCAATGGTTTGCAACCTCACATATAAAGAATTGGACTGAAAACAGTCTTTTGTCTTTAAACTATATAAAAAAGACATCGTATTCAAACATGAAGAAACCATAATAGGACATGAACACATAGAATAATGCAGTTAAAATAACAGTACCATTAGTCCTTCTGTACCATTAGTCCTTATGCCATTAGTGCCTATGCATCATGCAGTTAGTCCTTATGTATCATGACATATTTGTACCTGTCATTATTATTATTTTTACCTCACATGGTTATTAATGCACTGTTATATATGGATTTCAATTTATCATGTCTTACTTTTACTGGCTTTAGTGTCCATGAGCAGGGCCGCCATCAGAAATTTCTGGGCCCCTTACTGAGCAATCCTATTGGGCCCCCCATGCACCCCTTCCCCCCGACCCCCCCCCACCCCCCCCCCTTCTTCCATGGGCCGAATACACACATACTTTTCTCTGTCACCACACTCTTTGACCAAAAGATTTGTAAGCCTGCAACCACGTCAAGGTAGACTCTTTCAGCAGGGCCCTAACTTAACCTAAACTAATCTATACCTATCTATTCTAAACTAACATATGTCTAATACTGAACTAATAACAAACTAACAAACATCTGCATAATAAATAACTAATAAATAATAGTGCTAGTAGCTATAATTCACTTTTGAATATAAAATCTCAGTTAAGGATTTCTTTTGACCTTTGTAGGCCAGAGGTAGATCACAATTGCACAATATTTTTTGTAACAAGTATTAAATGTGTTTTTATAAATACTGTAAGCTTAATAAATATATCAGAAAAAACTACACATCTGAGCGCATATCTGAACATACACATCTGTATGATCCCATCCTCCTCTGCTTGCCTATAGCTGCATCATGCATGTTAAAAATGTACGATATGTTGATATGTGCACCTTCCTTCCTTCCCATCCATCCTCCTCAGCCTGTCCTTACACATCCACAGCTGCATGTTAATGATGATGTATATGTTATGATGATAAATAAGTGCATATGAGCACATCATTAACATGCAGCTATGGATGAATATAAAAAAGAAACAATATTCTGTACAATTGTCAATTTATAAATCAGCGTCTTCTCCCCATTCTCTCTTCCCCATTTCCCTTCAGCGTCCTCAGCCCACTCTCTCTCCACTTTCCTTCAGCACACGCACATAAAACAAGCAAGTAATTTATATCATTTTCATTCTATTCATTCATAGAAATTAAAGTCTAAATAATGCCAGTCACATAACAAAACATGATTTTACAAAAATAATTAGCTGCAGTCAAGCCTGCAAGGATTACTAGATGTCTTTCAGCAGCTCCCCTCCCTCCCTCCCCCTTACCTTTGTGGCCAAGTCAAAATGATCTACCAACAATAAAATTTTAAAAACACAAAGCACACTGTACGCAGATAAAATGTTAATTATTTATATTCCGCGGGTTTTCAAAGAGGTCAAGGCAGATGACTTTATGCAATGTCACCTCAGTAAAACTATACAAAAATAGACAAATATTCCCCCTCCCTTTTTACTAAAACGCGATAGCGGATTTTAGCGCAGGGAGCTGCGCTGAATGCCCCACGCTGCTCTCAATGCTCATAGGCTCCCTGCGCTAAAAAACGCTATTGCGGTTTAGTAAAAGGAGGCCATAGTGCAAAATATAGACAGCATATATAAATTCTCAAAGCAGACACATTTTGATCACTAAAATGAAAATAAAATCATTTTTCCTACCTTTGGTAATTTCATCAGTCTCTGGTTGCACTTTATTCTTCTGACTGTGCATCCAATATTTCTTCCCTTCTTTCAGCCTCCTGTATGCTTCCTCTCCTCCAGACCTCATTCCCTCCCCAAACTTTTTCTTTATTTCACCCTGCCCCTTCTTTCTTTTTCTCTCTCTCCATACCCCCTTTCTTTCTGTATGTCTGTTTTTCTCTCTCTCTCACTCTGCCCCCTTCTTTCTTTCTCTCTCCATACCCTCTTTCGTTCTGTATGTCTGTTTTTCTCTCTCTTTCCGTGCCCCATTTTTCTTTGTTTCACCCTGCCCCTTTTCTTTCTTTCTGGCTTCCTGTCCCCACCTTTCTTTCTTTCTTCCTGCCCTCCCCTATGCCACCACCATTGGGAAAATGCTGCCACCGCCACTGGGGAATAGGCTGCCACTGCCGCCATCGGGAACAGGCCGGCGCCGAGTTCGCCCTGCTTCTCTTCCCCGCGGGGCCAACCAACTCTCGCCACCCGACGTTAATTCTAACGTCGGAGAGGACGTTCTAGGCCAGCCAGGCAGCGATTGGCTGGCCCAGAACGTCCTCTCCGACGTCAGAATTGACGCGAGTGGCGAGAGTTGGTCGGACCCATAGGGAAAAGCAGGGAGAACTTGGCGCCGGCCTGTTCCCGATGGCGGCAGTGGCACTCAAATGGCTAAAGAGCCGCAGTTTGCCGGCTTAGGGAGAACACTGGAGGGTGGCCAGCTGTGCACCCCCTTGGGACGTAAACCCGGGGCGGAGCAGACTGCCCCCCCCCCTGGTATGCCACTATCTGTACCTCACTCCCTCCCTATGACCAAAAATTCTCCTTTCTTCTATTCCCCGTGTACACAACCATCTCTTTCCCTCCCTTCCTCGCTCCCAAGTCCATGCCTTCTGTGTCCAAAAACCCATTCCCTCCCCCACCTCAGCATCTCTTTCCCTCCCTTCCTCTCTCCCAAGTCCATGCTTTCTGTGTCCAAAAACCCATTCCCTCCCCCACCTCAGCATCTCGTTCCCTCCCTTCCTCTCTCCCAAGTCCATGCCTTCTGTGTCCAAAAACCCATTCCATCCCCCACCTCAGCATCTCTTTCCCTCCCTTCTTCCCTCCCAAGTCCATGCCTTCTGTGTCCAAAAACCCATTCCCTCCCCCACCTCAGCATCTCTTTCCCTCCCTTCCTCTTTCCCAAGTCCATGATTTCTGTGTCCAAAAACCCATTCCCTCCCCCACCTCAGCATCTCTTTCCCTCCCTTCCTCTCTCCCAAGTCCATGCCTTCTGTGTCCAAAAACCCATTCCATCCCCCACCTCAGCATCTCTTTCCCTCCCTTGTTCTTTCCCAAGTCCATGCCTTCTGTGTCCAAAAACCCATTCCCTCCGCCATCTCAGCATTTCTTTCCCTCCCTTCTTCTCTCCCAAGTCCATGCTTTCTGTGTCCAAAAACCCATTCCCTCCCCCACCTCAGCATCTCTTTCCCTCCCTTCCTCTCTCCCAAGTTCATGCCTTGTGTCCAAAACGCACTCCCTCCCCCCTTTTGTGTTCCGCGTTTGCCTCCCAGCCCATCTTTGCAACTTTCTCAGCAAAACGGAGCTCGAGCCGAGAGGCTTGTCTCCTGTTTCCTGCCTGCCCTGCCGCACACAAATAGCCGACCGGAAGTATTCTCCGACGTCAGCGCTGACGTCAGAGGGCTGGCTTTGCTTAAACCCTCCCTCCGACGTCAGCGCTGACATCTGGGAACACTTCCGATCAGCTATATGTGAGTGGCAGTGCAGGTAGGAACAAAAGACGAGCCTCGCGGCTCGAGATGTATTGAACTCTGCGGGTCCCCCGTCCAGCTCTCTCCTGTGCACCTGGGGCGGACCGCCCCCTCCTAGGTACGCCACTGGGACCAGCACCGGTCTGCGGACTGGCGGTTGAAGAACTGTGGCCTAGGACCCTGGGGGATCCCGGGCCCCCTGTCAGCTCCGGGCCCCTGAATGCAGGACTGGTGGTACTGCCCTGATGGCGGCCCTGGTTCTAGGACTAGTAGAACCTTCAGATCACACAAAACCAATCAACCAAATCAGATCAGTCAACAGCCAGAGCAACAGCAGCAAAATCTAGAGCTCCCTTTAGTCAATAAGAAGCAGCTATAGAATCACAGAAATTAAGACAAGAGTAACAACAGAAAAAAGCAGAGGCTATAGCTGCTGCTGCATGCAGGAAAGCAGAATTAGAGAAAGCAGCAGCAGCAGAGGCTGCTGATGCTGCATGCATAACATGACCATTTATTTTTTCCTCAAAACGAAACAGGATAGGACCCCCTCTCCCCCTCCCCTCCTTCACTCCCCCCCCAGGATCCTCTCCCGGATTCCCCCCTCCCCGGAACCCATTAAAACTAGTGCAAAATATAAACAGCAGATATAAATTCTCAAAACTGATGCATTTTGATCACTAAATTTAAAATAAAATCATTTTTCCTACCTTTGTTTGGTGATTTCATGAGTCTCTAGTTGCATTTCCTTCTGACTATGTACATCCTTTCTTTTTTTCATTTCTTTCTTTCTCTCCCCCCTTTCTTTCTTTCTCTCTCCCTGCTCCCCCTTTCTGTCTTTCTCTCTCCCTGACCCCCTTTCTGTATTTCTCTCTCCTGCCCCCCCCTTTCGGTCTTTCTTTCTCTCTCCTGGCTCCCCTTTCTGTCTTTCTCTCTCCCTGCCCCCCTTTCTGTCTTTCTTTCTCCTGCTCCCCCCCTTTCAGTCTTTCTTTCTCTCTCCTGGCCCCCCCTTTCTGTCTTTCTCTCGGGCCCCCCCCCCCCCATGCCATCGCCATCTATTTCTCCAAGCTACCTCTGCACTATCAGTCTAAAACAGCAAAGACATTTAGAAGGTGTCAGATTTATTTCAGCCTGTCTCCTTCCCACAAGCAACGGTCTGGATTCCAGGGCTGTGACCTTCAGTGCTCCCTATGGGATTTCTCAGAGAAAACTTTAGCTTTGTCCTTGTGCCATTTGTGTAGGCTACATGTCTACTATTTCATGACAAACACAACTGTTTTTGCTGGTGGGCAGAAAAGGAGCTGGTGGTCACTGGGCAAGAAACAGGTCCTGTTCTGGCTTCTGCCTTCCTCTACTGGAAAGTCCTCATCGTGTCAGGACCTGTGGCTAGTATTTCATATCCATTCTCTTCCCTGCATTATCTCTTTTAGCATTATCAGGCACTCTGCTAAACTGAGGCAAAGAGAGAGAGAAAAAATATGCCTCCCTGCCCTCCCCCCTTCAAAGTCGCCACTGCCACCACAGTCCCCTAACTTTTTCTTTCTTTCTCCCTGCCTCCCCCCACACTACCGCCACAAACAATTTCTCCCTGCTTCCCTGCCGACGCAGCAACAGGACTAGCCGAGGTGAATGCAGCGACTGCACAATGGCCAGCCTAGAAGCCTTCCCCCAACATCAATTCTGATGTCAGAGAGGAAGTTCTGGGCCAGTCAGGCAGCGATTGGCTGGCCCAGAACTTCCTCTCCGACTTCAGAATTGACGTTGGGGGAAGGCTTCTTAGGCCGGTCGTTGTGCAGTCACTGCACTCGCCTCTGCTGGTCCTATTGCTGTGTCGGCGGTGAATCAGGGAGAGAGGCCAGGTTCCGTGATCGCCTGCCTCATTGTCCCCATGCACAGCTTCGGGATGCTCTCTGTGAAAATGGGACATTTTGACATCCCGAAGCTGTGCATGGGGACAACAGGATAGGCGAGCCAAAAACAGGACGGTCCCGTTCAAAACAGGATGTATTAGTCACATTATGCATGCAGGAAAGCAGAATTAGAAGAGGCAGAAACCACCACAGTGCACAAAAAGGCAGAGCTAAATATTGCCTTGAAGGTGTTCCAGCACAAGAAAGAAGCAGTTGCTATCAAGGCAGAAGCCAAGGCCCTTGAAGCAGCCACAAGGCCTGAAGGTGGGGAGAGTCAGCCATATCATAGCAGAAGATTCTGCCCTGTGCACCATAGAATATGTAAAGGCCCAAGCAGGGCCGGATTACCCAATAGGCCAACTAGGCACGTGCCTAGGGCCCGAAATAGTCAGGAGGACCCGCTGAAGGGCTCCCACCCGATGACAAGAACACTGGCCCCCCCATCGACGGGCCCCCACCCGACAACAAGAACGCTGGCCCTCCCCCTCAGCATCGACCGACGGCAATGCAGCCAATGAAGCTTGAAGAAGATCCCGTGATGACTGCGTCTGCCGGAAGAAGTAAGTGACGTCAAAGGGGGGTGGACCGGCAGACGCCGTCATTGCGGGATCTTCTTCAAGCTTCATTGGCTGCATTGTCATCGGTCGATGCTGGGGGGGAGGGCTGGCGTTGTTGTCGGGTGGGGGCCCGTTGCTGTGGAGGGAAGAGGGGGGCCTGTTGCTGTGGGGGGCGTGTTGCCATTGCTGTGTGGAAAGGGTGGTGGAGGGAGAGAAAGGGGGCATATGCTGATGGAATTGGTGTGTAGGGAAAGGGGGAAAACAAGGGGGAAGGATACTGGATGGATTTAGGTTGGAGGGAAAGAAAGTGGGCTAATGTTGATGGAATTGGTGTGTAGGAAAAGGGGGAAAACAAGGGGGAAGGACACTGGATGAATTTAGGTTGGAGGGAAAGAAAGGGGGCAGATGCTGATGGAAGTGGGGGAAAGAGAGTGAAATACCAGACCATGGGAGTGTGGGTGTGGGAGAGGGAAGGGAAGAAGAGGAGAGGATCATTGGAGGAGGGAATGGAAGAAGATGGATGCCAGACCAGTGGGATTGAAGGGAAAGATGGAAGGGGGTGGCATACAGTTTCTGGAAGTGGCATACGACAGGGTAGTTGGGAAGAGAAACGGAGAGATGATGGGCCCTTGGGTGGAGGGGAAGGAGGGAGAGATGCTGGATGAAAGGGTAGTTGAGAAAAGGACAGATGGTGGATCTGGGGATGATGGGGTCCATTGCCGAAGCTGCGGATATGGACATGAAAAAAAGGAAAGATGTCAGACCTCCGAGGGAGGGAAGGGAAACGGAAGGGGAGGACAGAGATGGAAGATGGATGGTTAGCACGGAGAAAGAAGAAAACGACAAATGGGCAGGACACCCTGGCAAGCGAGTTATCAGAAGACAACCAGAACCTGGGACCAACAAAAGGTAGAAAAAATAATTTTATTTTCTGTTTTGTGATTACAATATTTATTTTGTTTATACCACAGAGCTGGTATGGGGTTGGAGATGTTTTAACCCTATATGTCTGCTAAGACTAAGCCTTAGTCATGTAGGGGTCCTTTTATTAAGGTGCACATTTAGCGTGCGCAAAAGCAGTTTAGCGTACCTTAATAAAAGGAGCCCTAAGTATCTTAATTAAAAATTTGACCTGCGACTTAGCCTTTTTTCAGATTTTGGCCCCTTATGTGATTGAGTTTGACACCCCTGATGTAGAGTGAGGCAGTTAGGCAATATAAATTTGGTTATTAATATAGACTTATATTTCGGATAGTATTACTGCTTTACAATATAGTTGAATGCTTTTATATACGTATTGAAAGGGTTCAGAGTTAATGTCCTGGGTAAGTAGGTGGGAAGGGAAGGAAGGGGGATTTCTTCAGAGATGTTTGGGGGTTGTATAGAAGAAATACTGTGCACTAATCTTTGTTTGTTTTGAATTAAAAAAAAAAAAAAAGAAATAAGTGGAAATAAAAAAGTAAATAAGAAAACAGATAAATGGGGGCGGGGTATGGGCAGGGTATGGGCGGGGCAGGCCCAGGGGGGCCCAGTGTAATTGTGTGCCTAGGGGCCCTCAAAGAATTAATCCTGCCCTAGGCCCAAGCCTCAGTGCAAGAGAGCAATCACAGTCTGACTTAAGTTATTCTGTGAGCATTTCAATGAAATATATACAGAATCAAAAAAAGAAATGATGGAACAAAGAGAACACAGCAGAAGCACCTGGTCAGGGTTACCTACCAGCCCGAGTAAGAAAACATGCCAGCAAAAAAAACCAAGGGAAGTTTGTCTAATGCCAGGTTGCTGCTGTCAAAGGCATCGTGGAAGTTCTCAAAATGACCTACACAAAGCAGACACAGCAACAAAATTAGCAAAGTCTTTCGGGCTTACTTTTCCATCACAGATGTCCTGCTAGATCACCAGAAATGACATACTGTTACTACTAGTTTGACTGTTTTTGCTTGATCAGCTGCTGTAGTATGTATGGAAAGTTTCAATGAAGTTTAACATTAAGGGGGTAGTTACTAATTTGCATTAAAAAGATAACATACACTGCATAATAATGAGACACAAATGCATGCAAAGTATATCAAATAACATAGCTCGAAATGAACTTCGAAAGCTGCCTTATTTGTGGAAAAATAATGCCAGCTTTGAACTGGGGTTATTTTTCTTCACAGAAGCACCAGGGCATCTTAAAGGTACTGGTTGTAAAAGAAGTGCTGCATAGACCTCCCTCACCCCCAGATTAGACTTGCCCCCTTCCCAGAAAACACCCCCACTGCCCTCAGATTAAACCTCCCATTTTCCTAGAATATAAACTAGATGCCCTTCATAGCGCACTCACAACACTCTCCCCTGCCCCAAAGATCCTAGCATCTAGTATAGTGGTTCACAACCCTGTCCTGGGGACCCCCCAGCCAGTCGGGTTTTCAAGATATCCCTAATGAATATGCATGAGAGAGATTTGCATATAATGGAAATGACAGGTATGCAAATCTCTCTCATGCATATTCATTAGGGATATCTTGAAAACCCGACTGGCTGGGGGAGTCCCCAAATCAGGGTTGAGAACCACTGATGTAGTGGGTAGAGCAGGAGCGATCCCTAATCACTCCAGCCTCATCAAGTGCTGGGTTAAAAGGATCAGTTGACCCCTAGTGGTAGTCATGTGGTACTATTGGAAAGGGTCAAACTGCCAAATAAGCACTGATGGGGATGTCTGCCACGGGTGGGGGGGGGGGGGGCAATCTAAGCAGGGAGGAGGGAGGGATCATATATTACTTCTTTTACTACCAGCCCATTTAAAGATGTTCTTGGGGAAGAAAAATAACACAACTTGTGAGAATGAACACAAGTTGCAATATTCATTTTCCAAGGGAGTTACTAACTAGAAATAGCTAAGAAGAAAAAAAAAACATTTTTTTTTTTAGATTGAATCAGGTTGGGCAGACTGGATGGACCATTCGGGTCTTTATCTGCCATCATCTACTATGTTACTATGTATGGTACTGAGTTACCGCAAGTTAGTAACACCCCTGGTAAATTTAGCTGCAAGAAAATGCAATATTATACCACATTTTAGTAATTTCTCTTATGAAATGGTTAAAAAAATACATTTTTCAGACTAATTCCTTAAAAGTTTTCTCTTCTATTTTACTTTTACACTTCTGCTTTTAATTTTATTGCACATGAATTTGTATTTTAAAATCAACACAAGGAGGATAATTTTAGAAAGGCTTTCTATGCTAGACTGATTTAATTTCTCTTATCCACTTGTTATGCCACCTTGCTCAAGTATTAAAGTACAATCATCAAATATACAATTTGAAAATAATCACAATAATAAACAGAAAACAAAAGAAAGAAAATTAGTATTTTAATGCCTACAAAATGACTAAACACGCAGTTGCACCCAAAAAAGTCTACTTTTCTTCAGAACAAAATTCTGAACAAATAACCATGAGGTCAGGATGCAAAGGAACATACAACTTTAGTAGCACTTATAGGTTTTGCAGTGCCCTATCCAGTGACATTATGCCGGCGCAGAGCGAGGGCAGAACGCTCAACTAAGTGGCTTCATTTAGGCCAAAAAAAAATCTGTCATAAATTAAACTTCATAACTATAAGATAGCTGAATATCACCGCTATAATGTGGAGGAAGAGTTCAGAAAGGATTTACAAATCAGAATTCAGAAGTCCAGTTTGGAACATCTCAAGTTTCACTAGTATTTTACAAGAAGGATTTGCTGATCTAGAACCCTCTTCTAAAATATATAGTGCTCATTTTTCAAAGCTACGCTACTAATTAGTTGCACACTGAATACAATGAAGTACGTTCTATTCCCATGGGCTTATTTTCTTTCAGTGCACACTAATCAAGTTTTATTAAAATTTAATATGCTACCCCAGGGCCAAGGCTGTCTTCAATGGTTACATTTATAATCAAAAGAAGCTAAAATTAATAAGTAAAAGGTAGAAATTCATTTATTCTAGAACAGTAGAAGATGAAAAGAAACTAAAGTTCTTGCTAGTGAAAGTATGCTGGTCCACAGGGCTCCCAAGCTGAGAACAAGGCATGAAAATTACTCCCCCCCCCCCTTTTTTTACAAAAGCGTGGAAGAGGTTTTTAGTGCTGGCTGGCGCGTTGAATTCTCTGCGCTACTCTGATGCTCAAAGGAACCCTTTGACCGTCAGACGCAGCACAGAGCATTCAGTGTGATGGTTGGCGCTAATAACCTCTTCTGCGCTTCTGTAAAAAGGGGGGGGGGGTAAGGGCATTCTGAGGGGAGATTCAAATTGGTGGACGTCTAGCGGTCACAATCCAACTGCCTATTTCTTCTTCATAATTTTTTACCCCTCAGTGCTACTCTGGGACGGTGTGGTCAAAAGCGCGCCGGGACAAAGGCGCGCCCAGACAATTGAGCGCAGCGCACGCCGCTGCGCCGCTCTAAATTACTGTTTTTAGTGCTCCGATGGGGGGTGTGGGGGGGGAACCCCCCCACTTTACTTAATAGACATCGCGCCGCGTTGTGGGGGCGTTGTGGGGGGTGTGGGGGGTTGTAATCCCCCACATTTTACTGAAAACCACTTTTTCCCTGTTTTTAGGGCGCGATGTCTGTTAAGTAAACTGGGGGGTTCCCCAACAAAACCCCCCGTCGGAGCCCCTAAAAACTGTAATTTAGAGCGGCGCGCGCTGCGCTCAATTGTCGGCGCGCACTTTTGTCTTTTGCGCCGTTGTCTATGAACCCTCTGGGACACTGTTCGTTTTCTTTGGTCAGTATGCCTCACACTAAAAGAAAAGGAGTAGTGAGAGTGCTTGACGTCTTCGCCTCTCACCGACTCAGCAGACATTGCAGCGTTTTTTTGAACCGCAGACAGCAGCTGACCCCCGGTCACCCCAACAGCGGCAGACTTCCGCATTGGCTCAGAATGAGGGAGCACTCGAGCCATTGCATTTCCAGACATCACTGTCCCCACCGATGATCTCTGCACCGCTCTGTCCAGTGGGCATGCAGAGCGGTGAGTCTCTCTCTGGAGAGGAGAAGGGAGTGACTCCGGAGCAGGCAACGGGCGGAGCTACACCCCAGGTTGGAGAACAGGGTTGGAAGAATGCTGAGGGTTTGGTAACCTCAGCCAAAAGCCCTGCGGTTACTCTGGATATTCTCCTTGAGGCCATAAGGAGAATAGATGAGAAGGTGGAAAAAACTTCACCCCTCTTCAGTGGCGTACCAAGGAGGGGGCAGGGGGTGAGGTCCGCCCCAGGTGCCAGCCCTAAGGGGGTGCTCCCGGCCTTGCCGTTCAGTCCCCACCCCCACCCCCGAAGGACCGCTCGCCCCACTGACCTTCCTGCACCACCTATGAAGCAGCCCGCAACAGGATCGCGACCTCAGCGATCCCTGTGCTGCTTGGGCGCTGCTTCCTGCGCCGCGGTCCCGCCCCTCCTCTGACGTCAGAGGAGGGGCGGGACCGTGGCGCAGGAAGCAGCGCCTAAGCAGCGCAGGGATCGCTGACGTCGCGATCTTGCTGCGGCTGCTTCATAGGTGGTGCGGGGAGGCCAGGGGGGTGAGCGGTCCTTCGGGGTGGGTCGGGTGGGCGGGCACGCAGGCAGGCAGGCTTTCAAGGGGGGAGGGGGGGTGATAGGCAGGCAGGCAGGCCTTCAAGGGGGGAGGCAGGCCTTCAAGGGGGGGACAGGCCTTCAGGGGGGGCGGTGCAGACCTTCAAGGGGTGCAGGCCTTCAAGGGGAGGGACAGGCCTACAAGGGGGTGGGACAGGCCTTCGGGGGGGTGCAGGCTTTAAGGGGGGGTGCAGACCTTCAAGGGGGGGGACAGCCTTCAAGGGGGGGGGGGACAGGCAGGCAGGCCTTCAAGGGGGGGACAGGCCTACAAGGGGGTGGGACAGGCCTACAAGGGGGTAGGACAAGCCTTCAAGGGGGGGATAGGCCTACAAGGGGTTGGGACAGGCCTACAAGGGGGTGGGACAGGCCTTCAAGGAGGG
Source organism: Geotrypetes seraphini (assembly GCF_902459505.1). NCBI lineage: Eukaryota > Metazoa > Chordata > Amphibia > Gymnophiona > Dermophiidae > Geotrypetes > Geotrypetes seraphini. The sequence goes on along the minus strand of NC_047090.1, from coordinate 19,589,267 downwards.
ACAGGCCTTCAAGGGGGGGACAGGCCTTCAAGGGGGGACAGGCCTACAAGGGGGTGGGACAGGCCTTCAAGGGGGGTGCAGGCCTTCAAGGGGGGGACAGGCAGACCTTTAAGGGGGGACCCTGGTTTAGAAGTACACGGAGGGAAGGGGGTGTTCAAAGAGACGTGCATATGCCAAACTTTGGGGGGGGGGAGAAGAAATAATGGGTCTGAAAATAGAGGAGAGGGAGAGAGATGATGGACCATGGGATTTAGGGAGGGAGGGAAGGAACAGAAAGGGAGAGAAATTGGACACAAGGGATGGTGTGGAGGAGGGATAGAGATGCTGGATAGGAGGGTAATTGGGAAAAGAAAGGGAGAGATGGTGGACTCTGGGGTGGTGGGGATGGAGGGAGAGATGCCGGATGAAAGGGTAGTTAAGAAAAGGTGGATCTGTGGAGGGAGATGAAAAAAAGGAAAGATACCAGACTTCCTGGGGAGGGAAGGGAAATGGAAAGGGAGGACAGTTGGCAGATGGATGGTTAGCATGCAGAAAGAAGGAGACCCTGGCAAGCAAGTTATCAGAAGAAAACCAGAGCCTTGGACCAACAAGATTTGAAATATAACCAGACAACAAAAGGTAGAAAAATTAATTTTATTTTCTGTTTTGTGATTACAATATGTCAGATTTTAAATGTGTATCCTGCCAGAGCTGGTGTTGGACTGCAAACGTGAGCTAGGATTTAACAGAGAGAGGAAAAGTCCTTTTTGTTTCTTTATTTTATTTACACCACAGCGCCAGTGTGGTTAGGAGAAGCCAAAGGAGGTGAAAAAGCTATAAAACCCACCAGGAGTTTTGAAAAAAATCACCCAACTGGGCAGGAAAATCGAATTGAAAAACCAATTCAATAGGCTGTATCGAATCGAAATTTTTTTTCCTGAATCTGGCAGCATTAGTTTGCGCTACTGTCTTAGACTTTAGGACCTGGGATTGGGGAGAGATGGCATCCTCAGTACTTTATAATGCAAGTGAAACGAGGATTTGGTCAGACTTTTGAAGGGTCTGCAGAAAAAAAATATTGTATAGGCCGGGGGCATGAGACAGCAGGAAATGGGAACTTTTCTTCCTTCTATTTTTGTGAATGGAAAGGCTGAGGATGTCAAAGAGTTCAGTTAAAATATGTGCTTTATAAGAAAATATAATAATGTGTTTTATAAAGTTTATAGCATAGCTGGCCTACCCAGTGAGGTGTTCCTAGTGGTGGTGGTGGTGGCAGCGTGTCAATGTGTTGAGAGAAAGAGGTGGTCTGGGAAATTCTGCTGAGCAAACTCCGGGCCCATTTCCACCTCCCAGTTAGTCCACTCCACTCCACTCAACTGGTTCACACACTGAGTGGGTCTTTGGGTGTTGTTTTGGGATCTCTTCCAGTGGTTTATCAGTATCTCCTTCTGGTCCAAGGAAGGAAACTTTGTTATCCTTAGCATTGACCTACAGAATATGTTTGTAACAGCGCTGCTTGTGTGGCATTAGGCTATGTAGTGATCGAAAGAAAAAAGCAGACCTTTGCACATTTTTGCACTATATGGTGGGTATATGATGAGATTCACATTTCCTGCACAACTAAGTCCATGTGAAGTTACCTTGTGCTGTATTTGACATCTAGCAAGGTCTCTGTTTGAAAGGAAAGATCTAAACTTAAAAATGAAGTGGCCAGAAGTTATGGTAAAAGCAGATAGTGTAGCTGGTTTTAAGAAAGATTTGGACAAATTCCTGGAGGAAAAGTCCATAATCTGTTATTAAGACATGGGGGAAGTGTCTGCTTGCCCTGTATCGGTAGCATGGAATGTTGCTACTCTTTGGGTTTTGACCAGGTATTAGTGTCCTGGATTGGCTACCATGAGAATGGGCTACTGGGCATGATGGACCATTGGTCTGACCCAGTTAGGCTATTCTTATGTTATGTTTTCATCTGTAGGGGCCTTTGTTTTCACTTCTTATTTTAATGTATTTTTTTCTGAGAACTTATCAGTGTTTTTTATAATGGGAACAAAAATGGAAGAGAATTAATGTGTGTGGGATGAGGGGGTAACTAATTTCTTCAGCTAAATAATTCAATCCACCTCAACCAGACATAGGAGAACTCACGCACCATTCACACACCCTCCAACCAAAAACGTCAAAAGAAAAAAACTGTTCGACAACCTCCTAGCCATTCGAGCTGCAACACTCGACCCCCCAACTCTACAATCTATTGACCTCGACCACAAATTACAAAACCTTCAAAAAAGAAATAAAAACCCTTCTATTCAAAAAACACATAAAACCGAACTAACACAATCAGAACTGTCCCAAGCATCACCTGCAACTACTCCATATGTACTTCTGATGTCATGACAATTCAGACATAATTTATTTTATGTTATGTTTGGAATATAAGAAAATTTTCACTGCCTGTTTCTATTCTGACCATTTATTCCGTTTCATGGTCATTACAAAAAATATTTTTTTACATGGGGGGGGGGGTGTCAAAAAATGATGGGCCCCGGGTGCCACATACCCTAGGTACGCCACTGAGTGAGGTTAAATCTTGTTTGAGATCGCAGGTCACCTCATAATGCTTTATAATGAGATCTTTAAGGGATCGAAGCTTCTCCAGCATTATGTCTGAGGCAGATTCCATGTGCTTGCTGGCCAGGAATTTTTCAGGAGAAGGAGGACCATGCTTCTGGCGTTTGGAGCCTGATGCAGGAGCATTGGGAAGATCTGCCTTCGTAGATTTGCTCCCTGACATCTCCAATTGCAGGTGCAGTAGTTTTCCAATGAAAAAAATTAGACAAAACAAGGTGCTCAAAGTGATTTTCTGGAGCTGTAAAGAGGAGAGAATGATTTATGCAGCCATCTTGGAACTCAGCTCAATGGTGCCCCCCCCGGGTTCAAGAGTAATTTTTCATATCAAGTAATTGCTTGTTTGTATTTTGAAATAAGCATAAATTATATATGTAAGAAACAAGATTTTAAGTTTTTCTTGTGGAAATTGGCAGCCAGTACAAACTGGGAAGAGCTTGGGTAATCAGATCATACTATGCCTACTTGTACCTATTAACAAAGTGCCTGCTGCACTTTGCCACGAGCTGTAACCACATGAGGCTGTTTTTTGATAGACCATGACGTAATGAATTACAAGAGTCTAATCAACCTATAATAACAACATGGCATGTGTGCTGTAAAACTGTGTACATAGATTTAGCCAGTTTATAATCCACTTTAACAAATTTAGCCAATTAACAGGCGTAAACCCTTACATCAATATTTACACCAGATAGACAGTGCTTTCTTTAAGGCTTGTTACTGCATTTAAATACATCCCGTACATTTTATTCTATACAGCTTCTGATCTCCCTTTGATCCATCAGCTTCACATACACTGGGCATACACTGGGTGTCAATCAGCTCTTCCCTAGTAGCATGGTGGAGACCATCTTCAGTGCTATATGTTTTCTTGGCACAATACCGAAGTGTATTGCTGGGCCTTTCTTCTGCGCAGTATACATTTGGTGTTGTTGCCATTGTCGCATCAAACACAATCCTCTGCCTTCAACACTGCCCATCTGCTGCTGCCCAAATAGGTGGTATATCAATAGTCCACTGCAACTTGTCTATCTTGGGAGACCCTGCTGGTAGTGAAACTACCAATGGCATAGCTTTCATATGGAAAAAAAAAACCAAAATTGATTTGATAGGGATCAGTGAACTCAAATGGACAGGGCCATTTTCAATCAAACGAGCATTGGATCTTCTACTCTGGTCATGAAACACACAGGAAAAATGGTATGGCATTCATCCTCAAGAATAAGCTTTCACAGACGGTACTAAAGATTCTAAGGATTTGCAAGCCAGCGCTCACATTGAGATCTGAAAAATGTAGCGATCTGATCCCGATCTGTGCATGCAAATGAGGGGAATCGGCATGCAAAGCAGGAAGGATGCGATTCACAACACTTTTTTTCCTGACACACCGACTGGCTGGCCGATCAAGAACAGCGACTTTTGAGCACCATTCGCTTGTGTAAAAATGTAATGTAATGTAATTTATTTCTTATATACCGCTACATCCGTTAGGTTCTAAGCGGTTTGAAGAAAATATACATTAAGATTATAAATGAGAAGTAAGAAGGTACTTAAAAAATTCCCTTACTGTCCCGAAGGCTCACAATCTAACTAAAGTACCTGGAAATTAATAAAGAAGAGATTCTTCCCATCGAAGTCCTAACCCTCCGGTCTTGCACATGCACGACCTGGTTGGATTTCTATACTTATTACCTGGTTAGCTTTCTATACCTGTGTTACATCCCAGCACCTCTCTCAGTATCCCACGATCCCCCTATCCCACAGGGATTGGACGGATTCCTGAGGGATAGGGGGATCGTGGGATACTGAGAGAGGTGCTGGGATGTAACACAGGTATAGAAAGCTAACCAGGTAATAAGTATAGAAATCCAACCAGGTCGTTTATGTGCAAGACCGGAGGGTTAGGACTTCGATGGGAAGATAGGACTCAATGGGAAACCAAGGTGGCAAGGGGGCCCCTTCTGGTGACTCAGACAGGCCGTGACCTGTTCGGGCCGCCGCGGGAGCGGACTGCTGGGCGGGATGGACCTATGGTCTGACCCGGCGGAGGCACTGCTTATGTTCTTATGTTCTTAAATAAAGATGGTTGAAAAAAGAAAAAATCTGCCCTTTGCTCCGATTCTCCTACTCTGGCCGCCCTGCTTTCTGCCCCGATCAGGATTCTCTGCTCTCTGCCCTGCTATTTTTTTTTGGGTGAGGCTCCACTTGGAGTACTGCCTACTCCGACTCTTTCTGGCTCCCCCGACTCACCTGCTCTCTGCCACCCTTTCCTGCAGCACAAGCCCGTGGTTTTAACCCACTTTAAACCCACAGGTTAAAACCACGGGCTCACATGGCGGGGAAGGGCGGCAGAGAGCAGGAGAGTCAGTGCTAGTAAAAAAAAAGTTAAAAAACCCCACACACTAGACAGCAGGCAAAGTAAATGGTCTGCGCATGCGTCGCGATTGCTACCTAGCTATCCTTGTCGCCAGATGGGGGGGTGCCTCCGATCGCCCCCATTAGAATATTCTTGGTTGCAGAATCCATCGGACCTGCCCGGATCGGACATGGATCTGTCACGATTGGGCAGGTTAGTGAATCTAGCCCTAAGTGCTCTTGCCACCACTTAATGCTTCCCTTATCCATTCCCCAACTACGAACCCTTCACCCCCCCCAAACATAATTACAAAAAAAATTAACAAGCATGTGCTGACAGGCAAATTACCAGAAAATGCTTTAATGTGATTTGCTGTAAGCTTTCTTTCCTGTGTTAAGCATGTGTTAGCGCTTAATGTAATTTAATAAAAGGGCTCCTAAGTTAGGAAAGTTCTTTTGTTGTCCTAAATTAAACCACCTAAATAAAAAATGGAGGGAATTCCAACAAACCAATAAGTGAAGAGAAGAGTTGGAAAAAAGAAAGCAGAGCTGCCAAGGAGGTCAACCTGCTCAGTGGGAGATTTAGGATCTACCCCCATCTCGCCTCATTCCACTCATTGGTCTGGTCTACTCCATTATTCCAACCATTCCTGTCTACCCTGCTCTGTCCATTCCTTCACCTGACCCCACCCATTGCTCCACCCCTGACACAGCTCATTGGCAGCCAGAGGCAACGCTTCATAAAATGTCATTTCTTGCTGCCGCTAATCATGCCACAGCAGGAGCTGACATTTTATGAAGCGTTTCCTGCTACCACTAGCCTACGAGGCCACTCAGAAGAGCTTGTGGCTGACCTGTGGGAGATGATCTGCAGAAACAAGAGACTTGACAGGTCTGAGAAAGATTCAGCACAGTATGGTAAAGCAATCACCTTATTACAAAATAAACTTGACATTGCCAAGTTTTCGTCTTCTTCTTGCATCAGGAGAATGTATAAACATCAAATGATTGTACAAGTATTCATCCAAGTCATGCAATGATGTTAAATGTTGATGTCTCCATAGTAGTCCAAAAACCACAAACAAAATTTTGCTCCGCCAGTTTAAACAGCAGCAATCTTTCTTTAAGGCTGTCACATCAACATTTACCCTCCCCGCCTTTTACAAAACCATAGTGTGTTTTTTAGAAACATGATGGCAGATAAAGGCCAAATGGCCCATCTAGTCTGTCCATCCACAGTAACCATTATCTCTTTCTCTCTCCAAGAGATCCTACATGCCAATCCCAGGCCCTTTTGAATTCAGACACAGTCTCTGTCTCCACTATCTCTTCCGGGAAACTGTTCCATGCATCTACCACCCTTCTGTAAAAAAGTGTTTCCTTAGATTACTCCGGAGCTGGCCATGGCAGTATGCTATGGATTTGAAAAAGGGGGAGTTAGTGTCATTGCATGACTTGGATGAATGCTTGTACCATCATTTGATATTTATGCATGCCCCCTGAGATAGACAGTAATAGAAACTTGGCCGTAAAGTGCTTATTTTGGAATAAAGTGTTTATTTGTTATCCATAGAATTATTTGTTTTTAATTGTTATATATGTCTAATTTGACAGCTCATGGTGTCGTGGTTTCCTTATGTCCCGTACCTATCAAGTACGTTTCAATTATGATCTCTCCGACACCTGGATCAATCCATCCGGTGTGCCGCAAGGGTCACCGCTATCCCTATTGCTTTTCAATGTCTACATATCCTCTCTGGGTGCGCAATTAACCCAGCTGGGGATAAAATTATTCAGTTACGCAGACGACTTTACGATCATCATCCCATTTACTAACTCTGTCTCGGAAACTACTCACAATGCATCAGAAGCTATAAATCTGATGGAGCAATGGATGACTGACTTCAAGCTCAAACTTAACTCAGAAAAAACGAAATTTTTCGTTGCTTTACCACATCCGCTTGACACCAAAACACCACTATGCATCAACAAACTTAGTTACCCTATTCAGTCTACCATGAAGATACTGGGTGTAACTCTGGATCAATGCCTAACCATGAAAGACCAAGTGGACTCCTTAATCAGAAAGGGTTTTTTCACTCTCTGGAAACTGAGATCCATTAAATCATATTTTGATACGTCAGCATTCTGAATCTTGGTACAATCCCTCGTACTAAGTCAACTTGATTACTGTAACATCGCCTATTTAGCAATTTCCCAAAAGAATATGCAACGTTTACAATTAATGCAAAATGCAGTGGTCAGACTAATCTTCAGGCTAAAGAAATTTGATCACGTGACACCTTACTACCACCGGCAGTTGCACTGGCTGCCCATGGAAGCACATGTAAAGTTTAAGTTCGCCTGCCTCTGCTTTAAAGTACTATACGGACTAGCCCCTAAATACATAACTGACCTTTTCTCCCTCTCAGCCAACAGACACAAGAGAAGCTCACATTCGACCTTCGTTTCACACCCCCCCCCCCCAGTTAGAGGATGTAAACTGAAAAAACACCATCAACACCTTCTCTCATATCAGGCAGCATTATGGGGTAAAGATCTAGAACAATTGCTCTCGCCTACTACTTATGAGGAATTCAGGAAGCGCCTAAAAACACCACACTCGCACTCTCTCTTCCCCCTGTATCTCTTTAAATCTTTATCAGCATGAGCAACTTCTCCAACCTGCTGCTCGCACCAGACTGGCTCCCCTCTGAAATCACTTCCTGGTCACGAGGTCAGGAAGTGACATCAGAGGGAAAGCCAATGAGAGTATGAGCAGCAGGCCAGAGAAATTGCTCATGCTGATAAAGATTTAAAGAGGTACTGGGGGAAGGGGAGGCGCAAGTGTGGCAGGGGAGGAACAGAAAGGAGGGCACAGGAGGACTCCACCACCCTGGGCACCTCCTACCTTCTCTATGCCACTGCTGGGAATCACTGTTCCCTTTAAGCCAGGGTGTCAAACTCAATCACATAAGGGGCCAAAATCTAAAACACAGGCTAAGTCATGGGCCAAATTTCTTATTAAGACACTTAGGGTTCCTTTTACTAAGCTGCGCTAGCCGTTTTAGCGCATAATTAGTGTGTGCTGCATTGCCGTATGTGCTAGACACTAATGCCAGCTTTGAGCTGGCATTAGTTCTTGGCGCATAGCACGGGGTTAGCGCATGTGGCAATGCAGCGTGCGCTAAAAACGCTAGCGCACCTTAGTAAAAGGAGCCCTTAGTCTTAGTAGAAGTATAGGGTTACAATCTCCCCAACCCCATACCGGCTCTGTGGTGTAAACAAAATAAATAAAAAATACTCTTTGGGAGTCACACCGACTCGGGTAGGATACGCCTCACAGGGACTTAGCAAACACAAGATATGGAGGGCCATGTATGTCAATGCACACAGTTTAGGTAACAAAATTCTAGAATTGGAGGCTGAAATAAGGAATGCCGACCTAGATGTGGTGGCAATATCTGAAACTTGGTTCATGGACTCACATGGGTGGGATATGGCTATACCGGGCTACAATCTACTTCGTCAGGACAGAGAGGGCAGGTTAGGAGGGGGGGTAGCTCTATACATTAAAGAGGACATCAAAACCACCAGGATCACAGATGTCAAGTACACCGGGGAGTCCCTCTGGGTAAACCTGGCAAGAGGCAGAGAAAAATGCCTTTATCTAGGTGTGGTATACAGACCCCCAAGACAACTGGAAGACATGGACGCAGAATTAATTGAAGACATAGAGAATATCACTCTACGAGGAGAATCTGTACTGCTAGGGGACTTCAATATGCCTGATGCAGACTGGAACTCATTTTCAGCGACAACCAGTGGTAGCAGGAGGCTCTTAACCTCCATAAAGGGAGCACGTCTCAAACAAATGGTAACGGAGCCCACTAGGGCCCAGGCGATCCTCGACCTGGTACTCACCAACGGGGAAAGCGTCTCAGAGGTCTCAGTAGGAGATACGCTAGCCTCCAGCGACCACAACATAATATGGTTCAACCTTAGGAAAGGCTTCCCTAGATCAAACACGAAAACAAAGGTACTCAATTTCCGGGGCACAGACTTCGCACGCATGGGAGATTTCGTCCATCAGACGCTGCAGGACCAAGCGGAGACCGATGATGTAGAAGCTAAGTGGTTAACACTGAAATCAACCATACATGAAGCAACTAGCTGCTTCATAAAATCAGTAAATAAACGACAAAGAAACAATAAACCCCAATGGTTCACCGCGGAGATCTCGCACCTCATTAAGGAGAAGAAAAAGTGTTTCTCTCCTACAAGCGCACGGAGAAAAGAGAGGCAAAAGTAGAATATAGGACCAGGTCTACAGCGGTCAAAATGGCAGTTAGGGAGGCAAAACTTCGAGTGGAAGAAATTCTGGCAAAAAACATTAAAAAGGGGGACAAATCCTTCTTCAGGTATATTAGTAACAGAAAAAGGAACACAGACGGGATAGTACGCCTTAGAAGACCGGACGGAAGTTACGTGGAAGCAGATTCCGATAAAGCCGAACTACTGAATGAATACTTCTGCTCAGTCTTCACCTGTGAGGCACCGGGACACGGTCCGCAGTTGAAGGCAACACAAAGCACAGAAGACCCGTTTCAGAATTTTGAGTTCACACCAGGTGAAGTTTACAGTGAACTGGCAAGACTCAAGGTGAACAAAGCCATGGGACCAGACAATTTGCACCCAAGAGTGCTCAGAGAATTGAGCGATGTCCTGGCGAAACCGTTGGCTGAGCTATTCAATCTCTCCCTAAGTAAGGGGAAAGTTCCCCTGGACTGGAAATTAGCTAATGTCGTTCCTCTGCATAAAAAGGGTTGCAGGGCAGAGGCTGCGAATTATAGACCGGTGAGTCTCACATCAATAGTGTGCAAACTCATGGAAACACTAATTAAAAGCAAATTGGACACGATCTTGAATGAAGGGAATCTTCGGGATCCCAGTCAGCATGGATTCACCAAAGGTAGGTCCTGCCAATCCAATCTCATCAGCTTCTTTGACTGGGTAACAAGAAAGTTGGACTTGGGAGAGTCTTTGGACGTCGTGTACCTGGACTTCAGTAAAGCTTTTGACAGTGTCCCACACCGCAGGCTGCTAAGCAAGATGGAATCGATGGGGTTAGGAGAGACACTAACTGCATGGGTCAATGATTGGCTGAGTGGCAGACTTCATAGGATGGTGGTTAATGGTACCCTCTCTAAAACATCGGAGGTGACCAGTGGAGTGCCGCAGGGCTCGGTCCTGGGTCCACTCCTTTTCAACATATTCATAGGGGATCTGACTCAAGGGCTTCAAGGTAAAATAACACTATTCGCCGATGACGCCAAACTATGTAATATAGTAAGTGAATGCAGTTTACAGAATTATATGGCGCAGGACCTGCTTACATTGGAAAGTTGGTCCTCAACCTGGCAGCTAGGCTTCAATGCTAAGAAATGTAAGGTCATGCACCTCGGAAGCGGAAATCCATGCAGGACGTACTTCTTGAACGGAAAAACTTTAACTAGGACTTCAGCAGAACGAGATTTAGGAGTAATCATCAGTGCAGACATGAAAACTGCCAATCAAGTGGAGAAGGCTCCATCTAAGGCAAGGCAGATATTGGGTTGTATCAATAGAAGTTTCGTCAGCCGAAAGCCTGAAGTCATAATGCCATTGTACAGGGCCATGGTGAGACCTCATCTGGAGTACTGTGTGCAATTCTGGAGGCCACATTACAGTAAAGATGTGCGCAGAATTGAATCGGTTCAACAGACGGCCACCAGGATGATCTCGGGGCTCAAGGGTCTCTCGTACGAAGAGAGACTGAACAAATTGCAGCTCTACACTCTTGAGGAACGTAGGGAGAGGGGAGACATGATCGAAACATTTAAGTACCTCACAGGGACCCTCGGCCACAAGAGGGCACCCGCTCAAACTCAGGGGCGGAAAATTTCATGGCGACACCAGAAAGTATTTCTTCACAGAGAGAGTGGTTGATCATTGGAACAAGCTTCCAGTGCAGGTGATCGAGGCAGACAACGTGCCAGACTTTAAGAATAAATGGGATACCCATGTGGGATCCCTACGAGGGTCAAGATAAGGAAATTGGGTCATTAGGGCATAGACAGGGGGTGGGTAAGCAGAGTGGGCAGACTTGATTGGCTGTAGCCCTTTTCTGCCGTCATCTTCTATGTTTCTATGTTTCTTTTAGGTCCTAGTTCACACTTGCTATCTAACACCAGCTCCGACAGGGTACACATTTCAAATCTGACATATTGTAATCACAAAATAGAAACCAAAATTATTTTTTCTACCTTTTGTTGTCTGGTCATTATTCAAATCATGTTGAACTCACGCTCTGGTTTCTGTTTCTCTTCTGATAACTGCCCATTTGTCATTTTCTTCTTTCTCGGTGCTAACCATCCATCTTCCATCTCTGTCCTCCCCTTCCATTTCCCTTCCCTCCCCCGGAGGTCTGGCATCTTTCCATTTTTTTGTCTCCATCCCCGCAGCTGCAGTGATGGACCCCACCATCCCCAGATCCACCATCCTTCCTTTTCTTAACTACCCTTTCATCCAGCATCTCTCCCTCCTTCCCAACCACCCCAGGGTTCACCATCTCTCCCATTCTCTTCCCAACTACCCTCCTATTCAGTATCTCTATCCCTTGGGTGTCCAACTTCTCTCCCTTTCTGTTCCTTCCCTCCACCATCTCTCTTTCTCCTCTGTTTTTAGACACATTATTTTTCCCCTACCCCCACCCTCAGTCCAGTATATGCATATCTCTTTGGACCCCCACCTTCCCTCCCTCCTTCCCTCTCTCCGTGTACTTCTACACCAGAACCCCCACCTGAAGGCCTGCATGTTTTTCCCCTTCTTTCTAGCATCATCCGGCTTCCCGGTCTCACCTTCAAAGTTAATTACAATTGCCTGCATAGGATTGCCGGTACTGTAGTGATTCTACCAGACTGCTGTCAGCCTCCGTAGCACGTTCTCTCTGCCGCAAACCTGCCCCTCCTTATATGTCAGGGGCGATATTGAGGCAAAGGGAATGTGCTACGGAGGCTGACAGCAGCCTGCTAGGATTGCTACAGCACCAGCGATCCTATGTAGGCTGCCGTAATTAACTTTGAAGGTGAGACCGGGAAGCCAGAGGATGCTAGAAAGAAGGGGGAAGATATAGTGGACAATGGGATGGAGGAAGGGAAGGAAGGAACAGAAAGGGTATTTTCTCACAGGCCAAATCTAATTACACTGTAGGCCATATTTGGCCTGCGGGCCTGAGTTTGACACCCCTGCTCTAAGCTGTTAGTCCTCAACCTACAGTCCTGCCAGCGGAGGGTGCTGTTTCACTATCACATTTTCCATAGTTAGGGACAGGCAAGCTCTGCAGGAATCCATGGAACCTGCCTGTCCCTAATGATTGAAAACATAATATTGAAGCAATCCCCCACCCCACTCCCACTGGCAGCAATGCAGTTATAGGACTACCGTTTGGCTTAGAGAGAGCAGTGCTAGGATTGGAGAGTGGGTGTTCCAATGCTATTCAGTAAGTGTAGCTGGTTAGAGTAGAAATAGCACGTGAGTCCTTATTGCCTACAAAATGGGTGATGGTAAGTGCACACACGTTAATTTTTTTAATGACCGGGTGCGCTAATGGAAACATTAGCACCTGGCCATTAATACAAAAAATAGGAAAATGCCATTTTTATGGCTGCAGTAAAAATGGCCTTGGTGCACGGAAAATCCCTGTATGCTAAGGTCATTTTTTACTGCAGCTTAGTAAAAGGACCCCTTACTGTGCGGAAACTGTAAAACCATACCAAACTTTAGTAAATAGAACCCTAAATTTGCCAGCTACTTCTTTTGTATATTGATTTCAGCTACTGTGTCACAGCTCTTTCCCTTCATTATAGCCTGCCATCTTATGCAGCTGCAACTTCAAGAAACTGCAAAAAACAATGAAGGAATGACCTGAAAGTATGAAGGCACAAGAAATCAAAAGACAGAAACAGAAAGAAATTGAAGAATGAGACTAAAAAAGGATATAAAGCATCCAAGAATAATGCATATTGATATTTAGAAGAATTTGGCTGCTTTCTTCCAAAATCCAACTTGATCCCTAATGTGCAAAGATGTGCATGCAGGTTCTAGAATAAGGTCAGTTGTGCTAGTAACAATGATAATGAGCTGCTAATTGAAGTTAACTAGCAATATTTGGCATTAGTCTTAATTGGTACTAATTTCATCAATTAGCAGTTGAGCACATAAATGACCTTTGAGGAAGATTCTCAAAACTCTCGCCGGTAAGTTGATGTAGTGCCCAAAGTGGGAGCGACTTTTATTATACGGGGAATTCTCAGCATAATAGCATGCAAATTATATGCACGCTATTTGTGTGAAGAAGCTGCTCTCCCTGCCCCAATCAGCTGAGCTGCAGGTCTCTCCAAGTTCTGCCGGCTCAGCTTATTAACTAGCAGGGAGAGCAGCAGAAAAAAAGAGTCCTCCCTCCTGCCAACACCTTGCCTGCCGCTGCCCAGGCCCCCCCCCCCCCACCGAACAAACTGAACAAGATCAGCAGGAATAATGTCTATTCCTTCCTCCTGCTGCTGCCGCTGCCATCAGTGTCCCCTGCCGCCTCCTTCACTACAACCCACTAACCCCCACAACACTCCCAGCAGGAGGGATGTCCAATCCCTCCTGCCACCGGAGATTCTCACCCCCCGACAATTCCACCTGGCAGGAGAGATGACCATTCTCTCCCACCATTGGCGATTCCCCCCCCCCCCTCCCCAACAACCCCCAAGGTTTAGCGATTATGTTAAGGGCATGGTAAGTTTTAAGAATCCTGCCTTTAGCTGGTATTCTATAAAATATGCACACAGAAGCCATAGAGACGAATTTCCAGAGGAGCCTGGAACAGGGAGGGGCATAAGTGGGTCAGGGTCATGCCAGGATTTGCAGGCACATGCTATAGAATACATGCAGTTACATGCCTAAGTGTCTACAGTTAGGCACAAACACATACACCAGTCTTTGAGTTGGGCATATAAATCTATAAATGATCACTGTATGATCCTGCCTGGACCAAGACTGGCCCAGCTGGAAAGCACCTGACAGTGTATTTACTATAGGGCCCCAACTTTATAGAATTCTATGCCCTTAAAAAATTGAGAAGAATTATCTGTAAAATATTTCAGATTGCCTGTCAAATCATGGTTTTTTCAGCAGGACCATGGAACCTCACCTGGTTGGATTTGACTGATCTGGGCATCCCTCATGGAATGCGTATATCTACCTTACGTTGGTTGAGTGATTGCCTTTACTATCTACAAATGTGGTTCTTTTCTTTGCATTATTTTAGCCTGATAACCGCTTTGTCCTATGTGGTCAATTACAATGGTATAGTAAGTCCTCAATAAATAAATAAACAATCATGGTCTTGTGTTAATATTCTGTAATTGCAGTTCCATGCAGAACGGTTATCATAGAATTGATGCCTAGCACACAAATGTTTGGCTCTTAACTTTAGGCACTCACTACTTCACAAGCAATGGTATCAAGTCCCAACAATATCAAAAGTAATCCCAAACCGGACTTGCTAACACTTGGTTTACGAATGAAGCCCTCCGATACCTGTGTTGCACAGTGATCACAATAGTCACACTGAAGCGGCTATGTGCAGGTTTGCACGTTATCTTTCATCGGGCATTCATGCAATTCTTTTTTAAGGTTTTAACTTAAGTGCTTAAACTTTTGTGCAGATAAACATTCAAAAGCTATATTGAACAGCGACACTTATCTTTTTAGCGAATCGTTTGCTTGCTGAGCTTGAACAAGTGGCCCAACGGGACCCGTTTCTCCGGTTAAGGCTTCTTCAGGGGTCTGTTTGTTCGAGCTATAATAATAAAGTGCAACAATTAAAAATGTGTATCTTAAACATAACTTAAAGCAGTGATTCCCAACCCTGTCCTGGAGGAACACCAGGCCAATCGGGTTTTCAGGCTAGCCCTAATGAATATGCATGAGAGAGATTTGCATATGATGGAAGTGAGAGGCATGCAAATTTGCTTCATGCATATTCATTAGGGCTAGCCTGAAAACCCGATTGGCCTGGTGTTCCTCCAGGACAGGGTTGGGAACCACTGCCCTAATGAATATGCATGAGAGAGATTTGCATATGATGGAAGTGATAGGCATGCAAATTTGCTTCATGCATATTCATTAGGGCTAGCCTGAAAACCCGATTGGCCTGGTGTTCCTCCAGGACAGGGTTGGGAACCACTGACTTAAAGAATTAAACAAGAATTAAGTTATGTTTAAGATACACATTTTTAATTGTTGCACTTTATTATTATAGCTCGAACAAACAGATCCCTGAAGAAGCCTTAACCGGAGAAACGGGTCCCGTTGGGCCACTTGTTCAAGCTCAGCAAGCAAACGATTCGCTAAAAAGATAAGTGTCGCTGTTCAATATAGCTTTTGAATGTTTATCTGCACAAAAGTTTAAGCACTTAAGTTAAAACCTTAAAAAAGAATTGCATGAATGCCCGATGAAAGATAACGTGCAAACCTTGACATAGCCGCTTCAGTGTGACTATTGTGATCACTGTGCACCACAGGTATCTGAGGGCTTCATTCGTAAACCAAGTGTTAGCAAGTCCGGTTTTGGATTAATCTTAACTTTAGGCAACTTTTCATGAATTTACCCCTTTAGGCATCTGATCCTCTATGTCCCTTTACGAAACAGAGGGATGGATCTGCTGGTTGCCTTTGAGGAGAGGTCAGTCTCACACAGTCTAGGATCACAACTGAAGCACGTTACCTTTGCTTAGGAATACCATCCCCGGTACGATAACCAGTGTGAGAGCCATCAGTTTCGTAAAGGACAAGAAAGTTATTAACCTGGCACTCCAGCTGATACTCCAGCAGTTCAAGGCAACGGATATATCTAGAGAGTGGGAGAACAAACAACCCTTCACTGCAAAGACATTGGACTCCCTTCCCACTTTTAATCAGGCTGTAATAAGCATAAAGGAGCCATTCAAATTTACCTATGAATATGGCCCCATTACATCGTATTTGTTTAGGATCTACAAGCTCAAATTCAAATTGCAGGAGATCACCAGTTGTCACCTGCGGCCCAAGATAATACCAGAAATTCAATGCCGGTGCCATATATGGCCACTGGCATTGAATTTCTGGTCTCTTTTTGGCCAGCAGGGTCATAGCCGGCTATGCCAATATTCAGCAGGTAGCCAGCTGTCTCAAAGGCCAAAGATATACTACCCTTTTAGGCAGTTGTCTTTGGCTGCTAAACTTAGCTGGTGAGCAACTGAATATTGGCAGTGACCGGCTGTATTGTGCTACATAGCCAGTCACTGGCCAATCCAAAGACTGGGATTTTCAGCTTGAGATAGCCGACTCTTCCCCACTGAATATCGGCAGATAGCCAGGTATGTGTAATTTAGAATGCTAGGAGCCTTTCCCGACCATCTAAATAGCACTAAATATTGGGTCCTAATCTTTTATTGTATTTTAAAATAGATATTACCACTTAAAATTTGAATATATTAAAAATAGTAAATGAACTACATTTTTTTTAAACTTCATAATACACAAAACAGAATTTGAAAACAGAAGCAAAAAGTAGCATAGATGGGGAGGCCTATAGGAGATGCATAGCCATGTGCAGAAACTTATGGGGCCTCGTATACATAAATATGTGCATAATTGTATGACCTATTTGCATAAATATTTGTATTACTTAGACCCTCTTTTACTAGGATTACTAGATTTTACATATGTAAAATTCAGACCCATAGGCCCCCCCTTTTCAGGCCTGCCCAATTTCACCCATCCCTGCCCCGTTATGCCCACGCCACACCGCTCCTAGCCCTGCCCCCCTCGTCCTGCTCATTGGTCAGGAGGGCATCTGTGCATGCACGCATTGCATCCTGCACATGCGCAGATACCCCTCCCAATGCGATCTGCTTTTCAAAACCCGGCCAAAAGTTGCCTGGACATGCCCTCTAAAAAGAGGACATGTTCGGGTAAATCTGGACATCTGGTAACCTTGTCTGGAATGGAGTACATTCTTAGAAATACAGCAAATCTTACTTATAGCTGAATGAATCAGCATAATTCATTTTATTTAGCTGCTCAGTTTCCCATTGTTCTTAACATTTTTCTTATACTGAGATACCAGAACTGAAAAGAATATTTTATGTAGTGTCAAGGCTGACTTTTGACTGACTGCCCTCCTATTGTGCAGCATGGTTTGCATGCATCAGGTTCCTGTGTCTTTCAGGATGCACAAGTCATCTCTTCTTCTCTTCTCATATGGATTCATAGGTTTCAGTTGTTTGATACTCACAGTATGCCAGCAGAGCAATAAACTTCACTGCCAGAGGGGGCGCCACACATGGTTTAAGAAAATATTCCAGGAAATAGTGTGCAAAGGCCAAAACGATGACTGCACCATTGGCTGGTCTAGGGGAAACATTCAATAGTTAATCATACAAATGAATGTTATGCATTCCCACCCTTTCTCCACTCATTAATATTTCACACTTGCTTACAGGAGTAAAATCAAAAATTATTTACAGGGAATTAGCAAGACCTTTCTTTTACAAGCTGGTGTCTTTCATGAAGCAGCAGTGAGAGGAAAAAAGACCGCACAACGTTGTCCATCGTTGAAGCAAAACCCAGTTAAATACGGTATACTGTAAGTTAAGGGGCTCATAATCGAAAGAGAAAAATGTCCAAAAACTTGCCTAAGTCGGCACTTAGTCGAACATTTCCCAAATACGTCCAAGTGCCGATAATAAAAACGGGTTTTAGATAAATAATATAAATAACTACTGTTGCTATTAAAACCTTTACCAAACACCCGGTATACTTGCGTTTGAATGAACATAAGTCCTGCATCAATACCCAGTCGTTGACAGCCCCTCTGGTCCACCATTGGATTTCTAAAAAACATGGAGTGGATCATCTCAAATGGAGGGTGATTGATCATTTGGCAGTTCAGGGGGTGGAGGGGGACCTAGAGGCCAAACTAAATTTTCTGGAACAGAGATGGATATATAGACTGAACACGGTTACCCCTAAGGGGTTGAACCTTGAACTAGAATGGTCATCTCTCCTATGAGTTCCTGCTGGGGATTTGAAATCTTTATAATCTCTCAATCTTTCATCTTCAAGATGGGAGTGTTTGAAAATACACTTTTGAATAGTTAGTTTAACAGCTATCCCCCCATGTGATGTGTTTGGTTTGCCCATGGGAGGTTGCTTCGCATTGGCCCAGAGACAGCCGGCACACCCACACAGGGAGATACTTAAACCAAGCTTTAGCATCCCGTGGCCATTTTAAAATTCATGAGTGGTCGCGTTGTGGGTAACCAATTCAAACTTAGAGGTAAGCACTCTATTTCTAATGAACGGTTTTGGTGTTTGGTAAAGGTTTTAATAGCAACAGTAGTTATTTATATTATTTATCTTTATTTATAGGGATTGGAGCCCTGATGAAACCCAGTATAGGGTGAAACATGTTGGTGATAGATCCCTTTGAATGCACCACCTCAGCTAAGTATTAGCCTTATAATAAGATTATTGGCAAAAGAGTCAGAGCAAAGTTCTTTCTTCACAATAGATTATAAGTGACCCGGTGAGGATATAATGTGTAAATCCAACCACTTTTGAAACTAAAATGGAGTGGATGGTGGCATTTCTGAGGGTCTGAAGACTAATTTATTTGAGTGGATTCACTGGTGTTGGTTTACAGTATACCATCTCCTTTGTGTATTGGTATGTTACTTTGACTAGCACCTTAGGCCCAAAATGGACTTAGACTTTTTCTAAATTATGCTGCTCTATGTGTGTTTAAATATAAGGATGTCTTACCCAGTACTAATGGATTCAGCCCATATATATAAAAAAGCTACCAGAGGTCCCAGGGTCTCTTTAAGGTAGATGTAATTGCCTCCAGACTTTGTGAAGGTGATTCCAAGCTCTGCAAAAGAGAGAGCCCCTGGAAAGGGAAGCATTAGAATTAGTTTGCTACATGAATCAATAAATAGAAGACATGCAGGAGAATTAACATCATCTGTTTTAAAATCAGGACCCAAATGTTCAACTTAGTATAGGTATGTTTCAGAAGAATACTTTCTATACCCAACCTTAGGTGTCCTTTTACTAAGCTGTGGTAAGCAGTAATGTGTGCTTGCAGCAGGTTAAAATCCACTACTGTAGCTTGCACTCAGGCATCCCATGGTAGTTTTGACATCTGCATGCACTTCCCACTCACTGAAAAATAATTTTTATATTTTAGGCTTGGGGGCAGACGGTAGGCATGCCCAGTGTTAATCAGTTAGCACAGTTACATCACCACGCACTAACCAATTAACACAAAGTTAGCCTGCGGGTCCTTAATGCCTACAAATTAGGTGTCGTTAAGGGTTCGCGTGCTAATAGGAAGACTAGTGCGTGGCCATTATTGCCCAATTGGAAAAGTGGCCTCAACACGCAGGAAATCCACGTACTAATCATAGCGCAGGCCACATTTTCCTGTGGCTTTGTAAAAGGGACCCTTAGGGGGGAATTCATCAATGAGTGCTAACTGATTTAGTGCGCGTTAAATGCTAAGACACCTATGGGAATATAATGGGTCTCTTAGCATTTAGGACCTCTGAGTAAAAAGGGGGAGTTAGTGCACACTAAATTGGTTAGTGCCCCTTAATGAAATCCCTTCTCACACACTCTCCCCTTTTTTTTTTTACAAAAGTTTAGCACGGTTTTTAGCTCTAGCTGCGGCGGTAACAGCTCCAACACTCATAGGAATTCTATGAGCGTGAGAGCTGTTACCATCACAACCGGTGCTAAAAATGCTAGTGCGGTTTTGTAAAAAGGGGGAGGGGGTTTAGTATCAATTGTAACACACACACATGTTAAACAAATGGATAGAGCAAGCAGACTTGGAGCATGGCTCGTGTAAGTCTTCCCCAGTCCCTTTGTGTATGTATGTCTGGGCTTCGTATGTGTCTGTGCCAGAAGGGTAGAAGAGAGACGAGAGACTTTGAAAGGAGCAGTTCCCTGTCTGCTATGTTTCAGTATATCAAACCCCCGATATTCAAAGCTATTTAACTGGCCAGAAATGGCCATTAACCAGTTAAATAGCATTTTGGTGTCAGTCACAAATATTCAACACAAGATAGCCAGTTATCTCCACTGACTATTCACAGCCAGAACCAAAAAGTTAATCGGCTATATTGTGTGATAACCAGCATTGTTCAGCGCTAACTGACTGAGTTTAGTAGGCAAATTGAACCACAAAAATAGCAGTCCTATCTTTGCCATCAATTAACTTAACTGAACAGTATTGAATATTCTCTTAGCCCAGGGGTGTCCAATGTCGGTCCTCGAGGGCCGCAATCCAGTCGGGTTTTCAGGATTTCCCCAATGAATATGCATGAGATCTATTAGCATACAATGAAAGCAGTGCATGCAAATAGACCTCATGTATATTCATTGGTGAAATCCTGAAAATCCGACTGGACTGCGGCCCTCGAGGACCGACATTGGACACCCCTGTCTTAGCCGTTAAGTTAGCGCAGTCCTAAAAAGCCCTAGATATTCAATGCAGTCACCAGAAACAGCATAGCACTGAATATCCAGCCAGCTGAATATTGACCCCTCCCCAAGATTTTTTGGCCAGTTTTTTTTTTTTTGGGGGGTGTAATTTTTCTGGAACCACCGGTTCAATAGTTGATTGTATTCATGAGAGAGGTTTCCATGCAGTGCATACAAATGTGTCTCATAAATATTCATTGTGGATATCCTGAAAACGACTGGCTGGGGTTCCCCAAGGACAGGTTTAGGAACCTCTGCCCTATACCAAATCTGGTCCCATTCTATTACATTTGAGAATTATTTTGCCTACAGAGAAAAGATTCTTAAGCCCATATATATAATTTGTTCCCAACATCCATTGGGTTGGAAAGAATAACACATCGCAAAATTAGTTATGAGGTTTTAGCACTTATGAGAGAGTTCATGCTGCCCATCTGTCCATCCATCTGGAGCAAGGGTGGGCAATCACGGTCCTCATGAACCACAACCCAGTCGGGTTTTCAACATTTCCATAATGAATATTAATGAGATTGATTTACATAAAATAGAAGCAGTCCATTCTAATTAAACTCATGCATATTCATTGTAGAAATCTTGAAAACCTGACTGAGGACATGTTATAATTATTTTCATTCAAGGAAACAGATCAGTTTTAAACATAATGTGAAGACCAACAACTTTATTGGAAATTACCCTACTGCAAATAAGCCAAAGCTAATAAGGTTAAGGTTGTTTTCTTTCTTCTTTTAACTTTAGTTGTATATTACACTGGTCAACAAGCATTTTGCTACTGGAGGTCTGTCACCTGTACCTTAACAAGGACCACATGCTGACTCTAAATCTGAAAACAGTTCTCGTCTATCACATCCTGTTTTTAAGTTATGCATCAGTTTATGTTTATATCATTTTCGTCAATAACACTACTGTGAAGTGTCAGCATTTTATTGTTTCAGTAACGCAATATGGCATTTTAGGACACCTCATCGATCACATGTACCAGTAATTTGAAAGTTTATACTAAAAAGTGATTGTGCTGCTTTTTCTACCTGTGAATTTTTATATTGTGTTTGTTTTTGTCTAAGATATTATTATGAACAGACCAGATTGTGTTAACCATCCTGTAGCACTGTGTCCTTCTTCGTGTACGGTGACCAATGCTGGATGCAGTACTCCAGGTGAGACCAAAACTCAGTCACCCCTTTCATGCCCTGGAGCACTTATGGTCTTTATCCCGATCCTCAGTGACACCACTTGGGGCTCAAAACACTCTCATTGCTCCAAGCTTTGTGTCAACTCGTCACTGGATCGATCTTTTATATTATATTATTTATGTTTTTCAACTTTTGTCTATTTTATATATTCAAACTTCAATATTCACATTTTAGAATGATTTTTAAGCATATCACTTAGCATATCACTTAGCTTAATCATGTGGTCTCTGGCAGGGGATTAACACCTTGTGTTCTGTTGGAGGCCAGGTTCCTGAAGAAGGGCTCCTCCCGAAACCAGCGCGGTTGAACCTCTCCTCCTGGCGCGGTTTTTCCGTTTGTGTGACAGTTTTGGATAAGTATTGTTTCTTTTGGACATGTTTTTCACTTTTTGGTATGGTTTTTGACTTTGTTTGTGATTTTGCGTGAGTTTTTTGAGGGGGTTTGGCTGGCAGGGTTTGTGTGGGGGTCGCTCAGGTTGCTTGTGTTGAGTTTCGTTTACTCACTTTGATTGTTGATTGGTTTGATTTCTGCACACACAGGGCGCTCGATGATGGTGTGCGGGTGGAGGCTTATGGCCTTGGCCCAGAAGTGAAGTGTCGGAGCTGTGCTCCTATCACTGAGGGTTCACACTGAGAGCGCCCTATAACATCATACAATGTGACATGTTCTTTGACATATTACACTATATTTGGTTTGCAAGTTGTGAGCCAAGTTAGGCACTTTGAGCTTCCCCCTCACAGACCTTGATGTGACTTGGTTGCCTTCCTTGTTTTTTCTAGTAGGGGATTAACACCGACATGTTTCGCTATACAAGCTTTAACAAGGATATCCCCTAAACATGAATAACCGCCAACCTCTGA
The DNA here is from genome assembly GCF_902459505.1 of Geotrypetes seraphini. NCBI lineage: Eukaryota > Metazoa > Chordata > Amphibia > Gymnophiona > Dermophiidae > Geotrypetes > Geotrypetes seraphini. The sequence continues at coordinate 19,566,613 of NC_047090.1, read as the reverse complement.
CCCCTTATATCAAGATCGGGATAAAGACCATAAGTGCTCCAGGGCATGAAAGGGGTGACTGAGTTTTGGTCTACCCTCTTGAGTTGATTTATATTGATTGTATACCCTGGGTGAAAAATAACTAGTGCTATTGTTGTACTCCAGGTGAGGGCCTACCACGGCCCAGTACGGCGGCATGATAACCCTCTCTGATCTGTTCGTGATCCCCTTCTTAATCATGCCTAGCATTCTGCTCACCCTTTTCGCCGCCACCGCATATTGCGCGGACGGCTTTATCAATTTGTCAACCAGTACTCCCAAGTCTCTTTTCTGTGGGGTTTCTCCAAGTACCGCACCAGACATCCTGTGTTCGTGAATAAGATTTTTGTTACCAACATGCATCACCTTACACTTATCAACATTAAACCTCATTTGCCATGTTGCAGGCTTTTCTGCATACTGAGGCTACTTTCAGAATGACTGTAAAATGACCACAGTTCCTATTTCCCTCATTAATGGCCACATGCTAATTTCACAATTAGCTCAAGGCCATTAGCATGGAAACCCTTACTGACACCTATTTACTAGGTGATAAGTGCTCCTGTGAAAACTATACATTCATCAGTTAATGTGCAGTGATGCAGCTCTAGTAGCTGGTATATATTCTATGAGGTCCTAATGGGGTATCAGACAGCCCGACAATCAGCCTAGTTTGAAGGGGATAAGTTCTTCATTTGCCCCCACGGTGCCTCCTCCTCTGTACTTATTCTTTTTTTCTATTTTTTTCTGAATTGCTTTTCTATATTGCTTTTCTTGTCAATTCTAGTGATTTATCTTATCCTTTCATAAAATTTTATCAATTGTAAATACTTAGCTTTCAGCCTTGAAATCATTCCCCTGAACGCCAACGCGTTTCGAATTCTATGTCAAGGCGACATGGGGAAAACTACTATTGTGGAACATACACAGCGTACCGCCAACGGACTTTTCGGGGGGGGGGGGGGGGGGGGGGGGGGTTTGTGAAAAGTACTAGCTTTATAGCCCGTTATGTTAACGGGTGCTAGAATATATGTCTGTCTTTATTTTTTTCTCTCTCTGTCTCCTTAGCTGCTTTCTGTATTTCTGTCTTTCTTTGTTTTGGCTGTCCACCATCACCCCTTGCGTGCTCCCCCTGTCCATTCTCCCTTCCTTTTACCTCCCCTGTGTCCACCACCACCCCTTCACTGCTCCCCTTATCCAGCAGCAGCCCTTCTCCCTTTGTTTTACCTCCCCCCTGTCCAGCAAAACCTCTTCCTGATCCCCCTGTTCAGCAGTAGGCCTCCCTTCCTGTTCCCCCTGTCCAGCAGTAGGCCTCCCTTTCCCCCCCCCTGTCCATCAGCACCTCTTCCTGCTCTCCCTGTCCAGCAGTAGGCCTCCCTTCCTTTCCCCCCCTGTCCATCAGCACCTCTTCCTGCTCCCCCTGTCCAGCAGTAGGCCTCCCTTCCTTTTTCCCCCCTATCCATCAGCACCTCTTCCTGCTCCCCCTGTCCAGCAGTAGGCCTTCCTTCCTTTCCCCCTCCCCCATCCATCAGCACCTCTTCCTGCTCCCCCTGTCCAGCAGTAGGCCTCCCTTCCTTTTTCTCCCATCCATTAGCACCTCTTCCTGCTCCCCCTGTACAGCAGTAGGCCTCCCTTCCTTTTTTCCCCCCTGTCCATCTGCACCTCTTCCTGCTCCCCCTGAGCAGCAGTAGGCCTCCCTTCCTTTTTTCCCCCTGTCCATCAGCACCTCTTCCTGCTCTCCCTGTCCAGCAGTAGGCCTCCCTTCCTTTCCCCCCCCCACCAGAGCAGAATCTCCCCTCTGTCTATCCCCCCAACAGTCCAGCATCTCCCGTCTCTCTATCTCCCATCAATCCATCATCTCACCTCTGTCTCCTCCTGTCAGCCACTGCCGTTCGCCATGTGGTCGATCCGCTGCCGACAGGCGGGGTCCAGCTCCAGCGCGTCACTCGTGCACAACAGTGGGAGCAGCGCCACCAGCAGCAGCGCCGCCATCAGAAGCTCTTCTCGAGGGGGCGGGACAAGCTGCTGAGGAGCTTTGGGGGCTGCTGAGATGGCAGAGACGGAGCGGCCAAGCTGAACTGGCGTGTCCCCCCCCCCCCCAACCCGGTGCCAGCGCCGCTCTCCCTCTCAGCGGGCCGGGCCGGAAAAAGAGGAGACTGTTGTGTGGTGATATATAAGCGCGCATGCGCACTCTTGTGGCCACATCGCGATGGATCAGGGAACACGGCTTTAGAGTGCGCATGCGCGCTTACCATTTTATTATTATATATATATATATATATATATATATATATATATAAAACAACCAAATCTGTAACTCCTCTAGTATGTTCCACTCATGTATGTTAACTTGTAACAAAACAACAGCCATGCAGTCCACCAAAGAATCCAATATGAAACACATGAAGATCGGCAAACAATAAGGAGATTCAAATCAGGTTTTTCAAGGTGCTCCCAAGAACCATGCCCGATGCATTTCACCAAACAAGGCTAGTCAACACTAACAGAAAACCATGTCTTTCATATACATGGAACACATCGGGGAAGCAGGGAGAAAGCAGACGACTATCACGGCCCAAAACAGAAGGCAAGGGCCCAGGGCAGCTGCTCGCCTTGAAGGGGGAAAGATAAGGAATTCCGGCCAGCAGGGGAGAGAAAGCTGAAGAGTAGGGGGGGGGGGGGAGGAGGCAAGGCAAGAGATCGCTTCTCCCCCACAGCCAAAAATGTCCTTTTCAGAGAGGCCCTGACCCAGCAGCTGTTCTCATAAGCTGCCGGCGGATGCCCCGAAGTTTTCCCTCTGCCACCACTTCCCGTTTCCAACAGGGCAGATCGGGGCAGCTTTAAACCGGCCCTGCTAAGGCACGCTAACTGATTTAGCACGCACTACATCGGTTAGCACGCCTTAGTAAAAGGACTCCTCTGTGAGACAAGAGTTCCAAAACACCATATGAAAGCTGTAATCTGGCAATGTGTTTGATCCAAATGGCAGAGCAAAGATAAGTGTTTTAAAACTTAGACTGCTCTTAGCATTGTTGTGAAAATTAAAAAAAGTCAAAAAAATATGTTAAAGAAAGTGTGCATCAAGTGAAAAAGGCATATAAAAAGGAAATTAGAGCTCAAAAATAGAAATTAAAAAATTTTTGGTTTACAAATAATTGCAAATTACATTTCGGTGCTGTAATGAGGTTTTCCTGACCTATGATAGTACCTTTTGCCCCACATATGGGTCTTCACAAAACATTATTTTTGACACAGGGGTATTTGAGGTCTTTATTCCTCATTATTGAATCAAATATCATATCTTACAATGTGTTCATCTTATATTGGGTATTTGTTTTGGTGAAACACAGATTGCTTTCGCATTTTTTGTGTGACAATTGCCTTAGCTCGCAGGAATGACCCACATAGGGCACGCTAAGACCACTTTATACTGTTTGGTAAAAAGATCCCTTTATAATTGTATTTTTACATATATATTTACAGCTTTTCACTTTAGGCTACCAAAATTTTTTTAACTATAACTTCTTTTACCACCCACTCTCTTTTACAAAGCTGCACTAGCAGCTGCCATGCAGCAAAAGCTCCAAAGCTCTTTAAATCTCTATGAGCTTTGGGGCAGTTACTGCTGTAGCCCGTGCCATAGGCAGCAGAACACTGTTTGGTTTGGGGGGCCTAGGTGCTCTGCCCTAGGCCCAGCAGAATCCTGCGGCATGGCCCGTCACCAGCTTTCGAGTCCACCCCCTCCCGGCATTGTACTTTAACCCCCTCTTCTATGAAACCACGCTTGCAGTTTTTAGCACGGGGAGCCGCGCTGAATGGCCCATGCTGCTCCTGAAGCTCATAGGAACTCAATGAGCGTGAGGAACAGCGCGGGCCATTCAGCGAGGCTATCTGCGCTAGCATGGTTTCGTAGAAGAGGGGGGGGTCAATCTTTGAGGCAGCTGCTGCACAGCGTCAATGAGCAGGCCTACCCCCGGAAGTAGCATGAAGAATTCCGGGTCAGGCCTGCTTATTGACGCTGCACAGCGACTGCCCCAAAGATTTAAAATACAACATCGAGAAATAGGTGGGAGAGCAGGCATCAACCGGTGACTGCCAATTTTTTGGGAGGCCATGGCCTCTATGCCCCCCCTCCCCGTCCCGACACCTATGGCCTGTGCTATTGGGCTTTCTAAAAGAGGGGGTTAACTTGTAAGGTGAAGTTATTCTTTGATCATTATTGTTTTTTATGGACCCCTTTTACAAAGCGACACTAGCGAGTGCCACACAGCACAAGCCCCAAAGCCCTTTAAATCCCTATGGGCTTCAGGGCATTTACCGCACCGGTCCACGTTAAAACATTTTGCAAAAGAGGCCCTATGTGTTATCAATTTATTCCCACCTTATGCTATTAAACAACATCAGATTAAGGTTATTTTCATTAAAGCTATTTAAATCATTCCAAAATCCATGTATGATTTGATTTTATGGAGAAGCAAATGTTTGCTTTCTTACCTCCTTACCCCCTTTTACAAAACCATAGTGCAGTTTTTAGCACCAGCTGTAGCAATAAGTGCTCTGACGCTCATATTGTAGGGTCATGAAATGGTTAACTGTTTGAAATACTGCTCTGGTCTACATAGCTGGAAACAGTGTACAATCTACTGACATCATCTGCCTGAAATGTATGTCCCTGCCTTACCACATTGTAAGCTAAATAGATAAGAGTTTGAGCCATGATGTACCCTGCCCTCCTGAACATGTAACATTTAGAACAGCAAGGCTTAGATAAGCAGATAAATGAACTAGCTTCCTATAGGACTATACGTCGTACCCCTGAACCTATCACAAGTGCTAAAAATAAAACTCACCAAACATCGAGAGAATGCCACATAAAAGCCACATGATCAGAGAAAGACCCACATTGCCTGAATTTTTCAGCACTCCTTTGGGAGAAATGAAGATACCGCTCCCTATGATAGTGCCAATAGTTATCCCAACGGATCGCAGCAGGGTAATTTTCCTCCGCAGGTAAACAGCCTCATCTTTCTTCTTCTCTTTATGGTAACAATCATTCATGTTTACGAAAGTTCAAGATTCAAAATTTTTCTATCATAAGGAAAAGATTTTTTTGTTAAGAATGACTTATTGTGAGAGCTACAATGAAACTTATTTGGCATCTAGAAACTGTATTTTATATGGATAGAGATATTAGATAACAGTGCAGCAAACATGCAATATTAGATTTAAGAAAATACATATTCTGTTACATCCACTTCAGGTCAAAACAGGAGATCCTACCTTACCACAGTAGAGACACAAAAAAACAGAGAAGGCAACCTTTGGTGATCAAAATCTTTATTGTAGTGGACTCGACACTAAAGCCTCAGGAGTCTACAAAAAAATTTTATATGTAAACATAAACCATTACATTTATAAATATTAAAATCATTAAAAAATATTTAAAAAATCATTAAAATATATAATCATAAAGAACCATTTAAAAAATCATAGAAAAACATAGCAATGTAGCATAAAAGAATCATAAAAACTGTATGGAAACGTGGAGGGGAATAATCAAAAGATACATCTAAGTCCATTTTGGGTCCAAGTAATCGCCCAAAGTCAGACATGTGAGTGGTTTGAGGATCTAGGATTTTATATGTTAAGGCCTCGAGATATGATAGTAAGGTTTCTACTTGTCTGAAGGATTGGTTTTAGAGGTGAAGGTTGAGGTCTCCTAGGATTAGGTTGTAGGTTGTCGTTAGAGTTTCGATATATGAATTCTTAAAATATTGGTTTTGCTGTGTTCCAGTTATTTGAGGTTATGTAGCAGAGTATGCATGTTAGAGTTCCTTTGAGTGATGTGCTTGAAAGTTGACAAGCTAGTAAATCCATGTATGGATTGGTTGTTTTATCTTGTATTTTTAGGTTTATGGTGTTTCTGGCTGTGATGGCAATTCCTCCTCCTCTTATTGTCTCTGCAGACTATTGTTAACTTGTGGCTCTTTGGGCAAACTTCAGTTATTCTGGGGTCCAAGTCAGAGGTAAGCCAGGTTTCTGTGAGGAAAAGGCAGTCTAGGTTGTCTTCTTCTATCCAGTTTTTTATGCGTTCTGTTTTGGGGCCTATGGCTCTGATGTTCACATATGCACATTTGAGAGTGGTGTAGTCTGTTGGTGTGTTGTGAGTTGTTTTTGGGTATATGAGTGATCTTTGGTGGGGTTGTTTTTTGGTCTTGTATGGGTTTGTCGGTTTTCTTCTTGTTGATTGTGGGGCGGGTTGGTGTGTGTGAGTCTGATGGTTTGAGTTTCTGGCACTGACTGAGTACAATTTCAGATTGCATCTCTTCTCTCTCTTTAGCCATGCTACGTGTGCTTTTCCTACAGTTTTCTGTTTCCATTATCTAGAATATATACTACTGTTAATTTTAGGGAGGAGCACCACCTATACCCCCATATCAATCTAATTAATGATTTTTCATCTGAAAATCGTGATTCTTTTTCTGTTTGATTTTTAAATATTTGTAAACTGAGTATATTTGTAAATTGGTATATAAAACTAAAGGACTGGATTGGATCTCTTGAAATCTGTTGGGTTGTCTAATAATATTCTCTAATGTTCTTAGTAAGAATAATGAATTATGTGTGTACAGTGCTGGGTGTGGCTGGCATCACTTTACAAATACTTAGAAGGAAATGTATGTGCCCTGCTCCTTTAGAACAGACATATATCTAGTGCTGTACAAACCCACATTTCCATCATTCTTAATCTTACTCCATGTGTATTAAAGGACAAAGGGGTTCTTGGTTTAAATTTTTAACTATGTAAGTATACTGTATACATATTTTAATTATTGTTGTTACATATTTTAAATGTAATTAAAATCTAAATTGAAAAAAAAGAAAGGAGAAATCGCAACAGAACATTTACATAAACTTTTTCTTCTGTTATGAAGAAAGGGAAATACACTACAGTAAAGCACTAACATTTGCCCACTAGAAGGCGATAAAGCCGTCAATACGGAAGTCCACAAATACATAAGGTTTCCTGGAACACTGCATTTTGGTGGTTGTAGTCCTCCAAATCCTTATTCAGCTATCAGTATAAATAAGCTGCGTAGTTTATATGACTACAAATCCCAATGTCCTTCGCATTAGACATGGCCGACTTTTCAACATTGGATTTTAGAGTACTGCACTTGTCGGGCTCTTAACGTTTTTATTGGGTTTGAACTATAACCGTAGTTCTCATCTAGACTTGGAGGCTGTTTGCAAACATTTAAGCGTCGGTAGAGTGAAAGATCCAGCCCTCCTTTTTATCCTATCGATATAAATATTTGCGAGACTGATTTAAACTAACAATTCAAATGACCGTTTCTCAGATCGTCCTGAGTAACAAATTCTGCATCACCAATAAAAATTGGAAAAAGGGTGCCGATTGATTCAAGTAGGCTCTGTTTTGGTAAATTCTCATGAGGAATGATTCATGCACTTCGCTGGTGGGGCTTAGATGCTCAGGGCCCTCAGGGAGCAACTTAGCTGTGTCCCAGGCACTAGCCTTGCTGGAAGAGGCTGCTGATCTTTTGGTGGTGCAGAGGAATTTTAGTACCTCCTTGGACTTCTGTGAGAGAGGCTGTGAGACCATTACTACGGAATACGAGAATGGAGAGGATTACAGGTGCAGTACTTAGGAACCTTGGTATTGGAATTAAGGCTAGAATATGGAATCCCTGTATTAACAAAAGGGGTAGTAAAAAAACATAAGAATAGCCAAACTAGGTCAGATCAAGTCCATCTAGCCCAGTATCCTGTTTCCATAGTGGCCAATTCAGGTCACAAGTACCCGACAAAACTCAAATACTGTACAGTCAAACCTTGGATAGCGAGTAACGTGGTGTGCAAGTATTTTGCAAGACAAAACATTTTATTAAATTTTAACTCGATAAATGAGCATTGTCTTGCAGTACGAGCACATATACACATATCACGTCAAGTACGCACAATATGCACGCATCGCATCGCTGAGCACGGCTGAATGTAATACAAGCGCCCGCAGTTCAAGCGCGTACAACATACGCACATCTCACGCTGAACGTGGCTGAGCGTAATAAAAGCACCATTCCCAATTCGCCCACAGTGTAGTGACTGTTCAAAATGAGCGAGGTCTTGCAATACAAGTATGTACAGTACTGCATTTTATATTGGGTTGTGGAACGAATCGTCTGAGTTTCCATTATTTCCTATGGGGAAATTCACCTTGATATACGAGTGCTTTGGATTACATGCATACTTCTGGAACAAATTATGCTTGCAAACCAAGGTTTTATTGTAATAGCAACATTCCATGCAATCGATCCCAGGGCAAGCAGTGGCTAGCAAAATGAACGCAGGATGAGAATGCACACAGGAGCAATGCAAAGGCATTATAACATTCTTAGTCTTTTTTACCATACCTGTTCTAATGATTCATAGTTTCTTTGCTTTTTTGACCACATTTTTCCCTGACTGTCCAGATAGGCTCACAATCTATCTAATGTACCTGAGGCAATGGGGGGATTAAGTAATTTGCCCAGGGTCACAAGGAGGAGCGTAGCTTTAACTACTGTGCTACACTCTCCCCAATGCCATCTGCAAATTTAATAACCTCACTCATTGTTGCAATTTTCAGATTAATATCTTAAATAGCACCAGTCATGGTACAGATCCCTGTGATACTCCACTATTTACCATTCTCTATTGAGAAAAATGGCCATTTAAGCTACCCTCTGTTTTATGTCCAATAACCAATTCCTAATCCACAACAAAACATTGCCTCCTATCCCATGACTCTTTCATTTTCTTTGGAGCCTCTCATGAGGAATTTTGTCAAAAGTTTTCTGAAACTCTAGGTAACACTATGTCAACAGGCTCTCCTTTATTCTTGTTTATTCACACCTTCAAAGAAATGCAGCAAATTGGTGAGGCAAGACCTCCCTGGGCTGAACCCTTGCTGACTCTCTCTCCCATTAAATCATGTTTATCTACATGTAATGTAATTTTATTTTTTTACAACATTATTTGTGGTCTTATATCCTGCCAAATTCTCTAAAATGATATCCAAGGTGGGTTACAACAGTATCAAAGCAGTAACAGCAATCAGTGTAGTAGAAACAATAAATCAATCACTGTATCAACAGCAATCGGTGCAACAATAAATAGCTTCAACCATTTTCCCAAGCTCTTTAGTCAGGCTTACCAGTTTGTCATTTCCTGGATCACCCCTGGAACCCTTTTTAAAAATTGGTATAACATTAGCCACCCTCCAGTCTTCAGGTACTACAGATGATTTTAGTGATATGTTATAGATCTCTTATCAGCAAATCAGCAATTTCATGTTTAAGTTATTTCAGAACCCTGGAATGTATACCATCTAGTCCAGGTGATTTATCACACTTTAATTAGTTAATTTGGCTCAGTACATCTTCCAGGTGCACCGAGATTTCTTTCAGTTCCTCTGCATTGTCACCCATGAAAATTCTGGTTCAGATAGATCTCTTATATCTACTTCTGTAAAGCGGCACATGCGCTAATAACTGCTATCGCGGTTTAGTAAAAGGGGGGGGGGGGTTAGTCTCTCTGCTAGGATCTTTTCCTCCCTATGTGCTCCTTGAGCCAAAAATTCCACAGATTCTCTCAGTGGCTTTTTGCTTTTGATATACCTGAAAAAGTTGTTACTATGAGTTTTTGCTTCTTTGGCAAGTTTCTCTTCATATTCTTTTTTATCCTTCTTTATCAATGCTTTGTATCTAACTTGCCAATGCCTTTGTTGCTTCTTATTTTCTTCATTGGATCTTTTTTCCATTATTTAGAGGATGTTCTTTTGGCTCTAATAAACTCTTCACTTCACCTTTTAACCATGCTGGCTCTCATTTGCTCTTCTTTCTACTTTTGTTAATTAGTGGAATACATCTGTTCTGGGCTTCCATGATGGCATTTTTAAATAATGTCCATGTCTGATTTAAAGTCTTAACCTTTGGTGCCAAGCCTTTTAGCTCTTATTTTAACCAGTTTCCTCATTTTATCATAGTTGCCCTTTAGAAAATTAAATGTCGCTACAATCTGTTTCTTTAGTGATGTCACTCTCTCTTTTCTGTATAGTAAATGCTGAAGCTTGTAATTCAAAATAAAAATAGCCTCCTTTCACCTCTCTACCTATGTAGGTCTGAAAAATATAAAGGAGCTTTTTGATGCTTATAAGCCAGATATCCTGATTCTACATACATTGGTACCAAGTGTTAGAGAGCGGCATTTAGAGAAAGGAAAGAAGGCAACTGGACCTGAGATTGTGGCAATAGGAGCCAGGAAGGAGATAAGTTCTTCTCTTCCTCCTCTGTATATTCTGTGGGCTCCTGATTACTTAAAGTGTATATATTGTGGGCTGGCTACAGATATTCAGTGGCACTGCCCAGTTACCGTAAGTACTGCTGAATATCAGCTTTAACCAGAGAGAGAAAGAGAAACTGGGCAGGAGGAGCCAGAAGGAGTGGGGCACTAAAGTAATATTCATTGCGGGTGCCCACATAGCTAAGTGATGAAACAGCACCAGGTGCCGATACTGTATATTAGCTGGCACCTGCTTATCTTCCAGGTCACAGTCAGTAGATTCCTCTGCTTTCTCCTTGCTCCACCGCCTCCCCCCCCCCCCCCCCCCCCCGCCCACACACACTTCCCGTCCAAGATCTGAACCTCTTCCTTTCCTCCTCCTTCCCACAAAGAACATAGCCCCACACACCTACAGGTTTACCTTCATTTTTCCTGGTAGCCTAGTGGTCTTCAGGGAGGAGCAACTCCCAGTCACTCCTGCCCATGCTGGCTCAGGACTCAAATTGGTTACCGCAACTGTTACCAGCAATCTCATGATACTACTGTAGTACTATGAGACTGCCACCAGTCTCATAGTACTGCAGTAGTATCATGCAGTGGACTTGAGAGGATCACTGGGCCACTTGGAAAGATGAAGGTAAGCCTAGAAGCCTACAGGGATTGTGGGGGAGAGATCTGGGAAGCTATAGAACAGTCCCTTCAGAAGGCTTGGACTCTGGCAGATACTCAATATACCTTGTTGTGCCCAAGAGAGGCTCAGAGGAATGGAGACCCATCCTGTATCTCAAACACATCAACGCAGCCCTGAGGGTTCTGAATGAAGACCGTTTGGTCCATCATCGCAGCGATAGAACCAGGAGAATTTCTTGCTACCCTGTATTTGACAGAAACTTACATTCACATTCCAATCTTCCCGGAACACAGAATGTTCCTGAGATTCCATGTGTTGGAGAATCATTACCAATTTTCAGCACTTCCCTTTGGGCTAGCAATAGCTCCCTGAACTTTCACCAAATTTATGATACTAGTGGCCACTCATCTCCGCAGAGCAGATTGGTAGGTGCATCTGTACTTGGATGACTGGCTCATCAGCACTGTCCCTAATGGAAGGAGAAAAAGCAGTAGCGGCAGTTGCGGAGACATTGCAGAGTCTGGGCTGGATTGTGAACTTTTGAAAGAATCAACTAGTTCTGGCACAGTCCCTGGAATATCTGGAGGTCTTATTCAACACAGCAGAAGGCCAAGTTTTTCTTCCAGAATCATGCAAACAGAAGCTGCGTGGTCAAATTACAGACCTGTTGACCAAGCCAGTGCCTACTGTGTGGCATTACCTTCAGGTCCTTGGGTCGATGGCAGCCATGATAGAGGTGGTGCTCTGGTCAAATGTGCATATGCATCCCCTTCAGGACGCTTTGTTGTAAATTCTACTCCCTTGGCGACAGCTCAAAGCAGCATGAGCTGATGGCTCTGCCCACAGTCTTCAGCGAAGGGACTCCCACTCTTGATTAATTCCTGGGTCACGCTAACAATGGATGCCAGCTTGTTCGGCTGGGGGGCTCTTTGCAACAGTCACTCAGATCAAGGACAATGGACTCCATCTCAGTGGAAACTGTCTATCAACAGGCTGGAACTGTGCCGTTCGTCTGGTGCTACAATGACTGTAGTCTTTGCTGAAGGGAAAAGCAGTCAGAGTCTTCTCTGACAATGCCACTGCAGTGGCCTAGGTCAGCAGGCAAGGAGGCACCAAGAGTGCTCTGCTCCAGCAGGAGACAAAGCATTGTTCTGTTGGGCAGAAATTCACTTGCAGGTGATAATAATAATAATAACTTTATTTTGATCTCTGTGGCACTCTTGGCCAGGGTGGACAGTGTTCAAACGGATTATCTCAGCAGACAGACATTAGACCTGGGAGAATGGTTGTTGTTCCTGAAAGCGTTCCAGGCCATTGTGAGACAAAGGGTTCATCCGACTTTCAACTTCATGGCAACTGCAAAGAGCAAAAAGGTGACTTGGTTCTTCAGCCGAAGATGTGAACCTGGAAGTGCAGAGCTGGATTCCCTGGTTGAACCATAGAGACTGAGCTACTGTATGTGTTCCCGCCTTGGCCCATGATAGGCCAGGTGATCCACCAAATAGCAAATCACCCGGGAACGGTAATTCTAATAGCACCAGATTGGCCCAGGCACCCATGGTACGTGGATCTCATACACCTGCAAAAGGGGCAGTCTCAGACTTCAGGTGCACCCAGATTTGTCTTGCAGGGTCTGATTACCCTAGAAGATCCAGGACGCTTTGGTCTTAAAGCATGGCTCTTGAGTGCACAGCACTAGTTCAAAAAGGATATTATGAAGTAGTCATTGCTACTCCTTAGAGCTAAAAAGCAAACAACAGTTTCAGCGTACGCTAATGCTTGAGAGACATTTCAGTGCTAGTGCAGCAGAGAAAAGTTGGAGCCAGGCAAAACCCCAGTATCATCAGTTCTGGCATTCCTCCAAGAGGGCCTTGACAAAGGATTGGTTTCAGGGAATTCGCTGTATCTCTCTTATCTTCTTCTGTAGGCTTGTTGCTGGCTTTGGTATGAACTGAAGGGGGTAACAGAGACCAAGGAGAAGGAGTTGAAAAGCTGTGATTGACATCTTCTGCAGTATGCTTGCAAGCACAGATGGATGATCCTATATTTCAGCATACCATCCCTATCTACTGGAGAAGATATATCAAGGTGAGAACCTAATTAATCTCTTTGTCCATGAGTCATTATTAAGATGAACGTGGGAAAATCCACTTCTTATTCCTAGTATAGGCAACATAAAATCTGTTTTGTTGATTGTTTGTTTGTTTTGGGGTGGTTTGGATTTTTTTTTTTTTGGGGGGGGGAAAATCTTGCCAGATATTTGTGATATTGGTTGGCCTCTGTTGGAAACAGGAAACTGGGCTTGATGGACCGCCAGTCTGTCCCAGTATGGCAACTCTTATGTTCTTATTTAAATGTTGCTTTGATTATCCTACAATAATGTAAAATAGCAGACAGTTGTAAAAATTCCCAGTTGATAGATTTCATTTGCTTATCTCATGTGTAACCTTTTTAACTCCTTTTCTTCTTTCACTCTTTGCTCTTAACACTGACTTTTTGCTCTGCTTGATGAATAGGTGTGAGGAAATTAAAGCCTCCCTGTGCATTGTGGGCATGCAATCACTGGCAGAGATGAACCGCTGGCGAGAGGTCCTCTCTTGGTTACTGCAGTATTACAAAGTTCCTGAAAAGTTACCCCTGAAAATACTGGAGATGTGGTAAGCCTTTTAGGGGATTTTACAACCTGAGACCCCAGATGCTCAGAGCTCCAACAACACAGTTTTAAATACCATGCTGGGAGTGATATTTTTTTTAATTGGGTGATGCTCAGCACAATAGCATGTGAATTATATGCATGCTATTTTTGCAGAGCAGCCCTGGTGAAAGGGGGAGGAAAAGTGCCTGGCACCTGCTCAGAAGAGCAGATTACTGTGTAACAGCCATCCTGTCTGATTACACTTCTCAATAGTACTTTAATCCAATAAGTTTTTAATGAAAATATTGAGCAGCATCGTCCTATAGTCATTCTAATGAATTGCTTTGATTTATTGGGGGATTATTCAGCATCCTTCTGTACAGCAAACTGGAGGAGCCCCATGTGATCCTGGAGGTCGGAGGCAATTGGCTGAGAGATGAAGGCAATCGGAGCCTGACCGGGTATGGGACAATAGTGGAGTTGTACCTCTTGCAGGTGTTGCTGCCTCTTGGTCAGTTTGCAGAGGCTGAAAGTCTGGCGAAGGGCTGCGATGTGTTCAGCAAAGAGCAGCAAGCAATTGCCCTCAGGAGTGTTGCAGAGAGGCAGCAGCACTGGGCAGAGCCTCGCACTCCAGAAAAATCAGAGCAAGTTGAAAAAGAGCAGCCGATTACAAGAAAAGAGTGGCAGACGGGTAAGATTTCTTTGATAATCTTAATCTAGAGATGTAGTCTGTTTTTTTTCTCAGCTTATGCTTTTAAGTTGTGCATTTATATCTTTTGGGGGACGAAGGAGGGAGGTCGTCTGATTTCAGGAGTTAACTCTACTGAGCTATAGGGCTTGAGACATTTATTATCAACTACTTTGAAGTTTTTCTCCTTTAAATCTTTCTTACCGTCCTGCAAAAGTCCAGCCATCACAATACTGTGATTATTGGGGCCATAGACTGATGCTCCCCATTGGAACCAAATATGTATACTTCCCAACTGTAGCATTTGGTATTTCAGAACTGAGAAACTCTGTCCTCTCTACCCAGGGTCCTTCTGTTTTTAGTTTTATCATATTTGGCTGTTAGGAACACTACACTATGAATAATACCGATTAGTCGCAGTAGGGTTTGGGAATAGGCCATCCCATAAAGCAGTGTCTCGCAAACTTTTTTGAGCCAGGGCACACTAAGCCTAGTGTCCCTGGCTCAAAACACCCGAAGATGCGCTGGTGACATTATGCACTGATGTCAGCGCATGTGCAAAGGCTCTTCAAACGGGCCTTGCGCCGAGAGAAGGACCTGCGTTGGAGAGAAAGGCCAACAGAGAGAAGAGGTGCTGGTGTTGGGAGATTGCTTACAGGACCTGTCTCGCTTCACGAGAGGCACGTCCTGTAGACAGTCAGCTGGTGCCAGCCTCTCTCCTCTTCCCCAGTGTACTGTGGCACACCTGAAAACTCAGGAGGCACACAGTTTGTGATACACTGCCATAAAGGAAGCAGTGCACAAGGATTCACAACTCAGTAATGACTCTTCATGGTCTCCTTATCTCAAGAAAGATATAGTGGTGCTAGAAAAGATTCAAAGAGCGACCAAGATGGTAAAGGGGTTAGAACTCCTCTCATATGAGGAAAGACTAAAACGGTTAGGGCTCTTCAGCTTGGAAAAGAGACAGCTGAGGGGGAGATATGATTGAAATCTACAAAATCCTGAGTGGTGTAGAACGGGTACAAGTGGATCGATTTTTCACTCTGTCAAAAATTACAAAGACTAGGGGATACTCGATGAAGTTACAGGGAAATACTTTTAAAACCAATAGGAGGAAATTTTTTTCACTCAGAATAGTTAAGCTCTGGAACGCGTTGCCAGAGGATGTGGTAAGAACTGATAGCGTAGCTGGTTTTAAGAAAGGTTTGGACAAGTTCCTGGAGGAAAGTCCATAGTCTATTATTGAGGAAGACATGGTAACATGGAATATTGCTACACCTTGGGTTTTGGCCAGGTACTAGTGACCTGGATTGACCACCATGAGAACGAGCTACTGGGTTTGATTGACCATGGGTCTGACCCAGTAAGGCTATTCTTATGTTCTTATCATTATTATACTGTTAAAACTGAGTTATTCTGTGCTTTGAGTGCATGTATGAACAGCTTGGAAAAGTACAATATATGCTTTTAGCATAACCCAAAAGACTTGTTTCCTAGGGGACAACATACTAAACTGTCTTAATAATGGCTGTTAATTGGCATAAATGTAGTGTTTTATTCTTTTTAATAGTCATCATTAATGAGATGTAGATGAGGTGTGCGTTAACCTAAATCAGGGATACCCACACTTTTTTGGCTTGCAAGCTACTTTTAAAATGACCAAGTCAAAATGAACTACCAACCATAAAAATACTAAGCATATACCCCCTCTTACTACGGTGTGCTAGCCGATTTAGCGTGCGATAAGTGCTAATGCGCCCATTCTATGGACGCGTTAGCATTTAGTGCACGCTAAATCGGCTAGCGCACCTTACTAAAAGACCCCCATATTTATTTATATACATTATATACCGAGTGCACCTCTTCTGTCCTCCAGACCTCGTTCCATTCCCCAACCAACATCTCTTTCTGTCCCTCCAGGAGTCTAACTTTTCTTCCTCTCTCCTCCACTCCTATTGGCAACATGTCTCCCTCCTCTGTTCTGATCTTGCATCTTTCTGTTCTTTCTCAGGGTCTCTCCCCCCTCTGTCTCTTCTGTCTGCACCTCCCATAGTCCAACAGCTGCCCCCCTCTCTTCTGCCTCCCCTTTGTTTCAGTTTTCTCCCTCTCTCTGTCTTCCTTCTGCTAACATTTGAGTCCTCCCACCTTTGGTCCAGGTCTTTGTCTCTCTTACTCTTTTTGTCTTCCCAGCCCCAGGGCCTGGCACCTCTCTCTCCTCTGTTCAGGGTATTTCCTTTCTCTAACCCCTCTAGTAGTCCAGGATCTGCCCTGTCTTCCCCCTCCCTTTTGGTTCAAGGCTGCTTTCCTGCCCCTCCTCAAGGTCCTTTTGTCTCCCCCCCACCGATCCAGCGTCTCTAAGGCAACCCCCATTCCGCCAGGGCCCTCACGACAGGCACAGTCTTGCCCCGATATGCAGGGCCGTACCTCCGCTGCTTCCCTCAGACTGGATCCCTTCCCTCCATTCTTCCCTCTGGGCCTAACTACCATAAGTTCAAAGTAATTACGGCAGCCTGCAGAGGGAACATAGCAGGCTGCTGTCAGCATCTCTAGCATGTTCCCTCTGCAGCGGTCCCGCACCTCCTCTGATGTCAGGGGCGGAACTGCCACAGAGGGAACATGCTACAGAGGCTGACGGCAGCCTGCTACGTTCACTCTGCAAGCTGCCATGGGGGAATACGCTATGGAGAACACTGGCTCTGCGATCTACCGGCATTGCCTTTGCGATTGACATTTTGAGCACCCCTGACCTAGATAGTAACAAAAATCTCTTTGTTATCTAAAATGTAAACTCTGTGTTAATGCATCAGTAGTGCATTTTGCATATTCTAGCATTCTACTTTTTCATTATGTTCATTGGCTATGAGCTATTTTGCCTACTTTTACATGGTTTATGGTTCTTTCCTCATTTGATAACAAGGCCCCAGTTCTATAGGGAAAATTTAGCACTGTGCCTGGGTGAGAACTCAGTTATGTATAAAGTGACCATTTGTTTTTTCCTCAAAACGGGACATCTACTAATTTTCAGTCCCACCCCCAATTTCTTCCATCCATTTTTCATGTACACACAATTTTATTAATTCATATTTATTTATTCAATTTTCTATACCGTTCTCCCAGGAGAGCTCAGAACAGTTTACATGAGTTTATTCAGGTACTCAAGCATTTTCCCTGTTATCCTGGCAGGCTCACAATCTATCTAATGTACCTGGGGCAATGGGGGGGATTAAGTGACTTGCCTAGGGTCACAAAGAGCAGTGTGAGTTTGAACCCACAACCCTAGGGTACTGAGGCTGTAGCTTTAACTACTGCACCACACTCTCCCCCTCTGGTAACCATAAAATTTTAAAAAACACAAAGCACACTGTATGCAGAGAAAATGTTAATTATCATTTTATTTGGGTTTTTTTCAAAAAGGTCAAGACAGATGACTTTAAAATATGCAATGCCACCTCAGTAACAACTATAGAAAAATAGACCGATATTGTGCAAAATATAGACAGCAGATATAAATTCTCAACACATTTTGATAACTAAATTTGAAAATAAAATCATTTTTCCTACCTTTTTGTTGTCTGGTGAGTCTCTGGTTGCACTTCCGTTCTTTCTTTCTGTCTTTCTCTCTCCCTGCTCCCCCTTTCTGTCTTTCTCTATCCCTGCTCTCCCTTTCTATCTTTCTCCCTGCTCCTCCTTGCTTTCTTTCTGTCTGTCTCTCTCCCTGTTCACCCTTTCTTTCTCTCTGTCTTTCTCTCTCCCTTACCCCTGCTTTTTTCTTACTCTCTCCCTTTCTTACTCTCTTTCTTTCTGTCTGTCTTTTTCTCTCTCCTTGTCCCCCTCTTTCTTTCTGTCTTTCTCTCTCCCTGTCCCTCCCTCTTTCTTTCTCTCTCCCTGTCCCTCTTTCTTTCTTTGTCTTTCTCTCTCCCTGTCCCTCCCTCTTTCTTTCTCCCTCCCTGCCCCTCCCTCTTTCTTTCTTTCTCTCTGTCTCTCCCTCTTTCTTTCTTTCTTTCTCTCTGTCTCTCCCTCTTTCTTTCTTTCTTTCTCTCTGTCTCTCCCTCTTTCTTTCTCTCTTTCTTTCTTTCTTTCTCTCTTTCTCTCTTTCTTTCTTTCTTTCTCTCTGTCTCTCCCTCTTTCTTTCTCTCTCCCTGTCTCTCCCTCTTTCTTTCTCTCTCCCTGTCTCTCCCTCTTTCTTTCTCTCTCCCTGTCCCTTTCTTTCTGTCTGTCTTTTTCTTTCTCTCTCCCTGTCCCTCCCTTTCTGTCTGTCTTTTTCTTTCTCTCTCCCTGTCCCTCCCTCTTTCTTTCTCCCTGTCCCTCCCTCTTTCTTTCTCCCTCCCTGCCCCTCCCTCTTTCTTTCTTTCTTTCTCTCTGTCTCTCCCTCTTTCTTTCTTTCTTTCTTTCTTTCTCTCTGTCTCTCCCTCTTTCTTTCTTTCTTTCTTTCTTTCTCTGTCTCTCCCTCTTTCTTTCTTTCTTTCTTTCTTTCTCTGTCTCTCCCTCTTTCTTTCTTTCTTTCTTTCTTTCTTTCTCTGTCTCTCCCTCTTTCTTTCTTTCTTTCTTTCTTTCTTTCTTTCTCTGTCTCTCCCCTCTTTCTTTCTTTTCTTTCTTTCTTTTCTTTCTCTGTCTCTCCCTCTTTCTTTCTTTCTTTCTTTCTTTCTTTCTTTCTCTGTCTCTCCCTCTTTCTTTCTTTCTTTCTTTCTTTCTCTGTCTCTCCCTCTTTCTTTCTTTCTTTCTTTCTTTCTCTGTCTCTCCCTCTTTCTTTCTTTCTTTCTTTCTTTCTCTGTCTCTCCCTCTTTCTTTCTTTCTTTCTCTCTCTCTCTCTGTCTCTCCCTCTTTCTTTCTTTCTTTCTCTCTCTCTCTCTGTCTCTCCCTCTTTCTGTCTTTCTTTCTCTCTCTCTCTCTGTCTCTCCCTCTTTCTGTCTGTCTTTTTCTTTCTCTCCCCTTGCCTCCCTTTCTTTCTTTCAAACCACAAATTTCTCCCCTGTTGCATCTTTGAAGAACGTTAAGCCCAGAGCAGGGCTGCCGCTGGCATTCAGTGCCATCTTTCCTATTTGCAGCATGATCCGCCCTCCCACCCCACCCTTACCTTGGGTACCTCCTGCAGCTGGTTGGCGTTGAGCAGCAGCTCCTCCAGGCTGTGGCTGTAGCTGTAGATCTAGTTGGGCACAGCCTGCAGGGAGCAGTGTCACTTTTCCACCGACTCCACATGCCAGTTGCAGCGCCAGAAGGCGATGCACTTGAGCATTGTGAGGGCTGCCGCCGCCGAAGCCCGGGCCGCTCACATCCAATGTGCAAACAGGGTGGGATGGGGCAGACCTGGTCCCTCCTCACACCACAGCCTAAGCCCCCGGGGTAGGGCGGTCCTGTCAGGGGGTTGGGTCTGAGGAGAACACGCTCCCTGCACATTCTCTCTCAGCCCTCACAGCTAGATGCTCGCGCCAGCAGGGAGAAATCCCGGGCTCCTTTTGGACACCCCTGCACGTTGTCCCCAAGCACAGCTTTGGGACACCGAAATGTCCCGTTTTTCTGAAAACAGGACATTTCAGCATCCCGAAGCTGTTCTTGGGGACAACGGGATAGGCTACCTAAAAACGGGATAGTCCCATTCAAAATGGGACATATGGTCATGTTAGTTATGTAGGGCTTTTGTGTAGTGTCTAGGGAATAGTTTACAATGAACTCTTGTCTTAGATCCGTTCTGTTTGTTGACAGTTAACCAAACTGGGAGGAAACCTTGTCATGCAATTAAAGATAATCCAGTAACATTTCTCTTAGCAGTAATTTTGTTTCTTACTTATTAACAAGTTTCCTATAACTCTAAAAATATTAAATTACTAGGGAAACAAGCCCCCCCCCATACACAAAATATGTTGAGCAAAATGACTTCGATGGGATTGGGAGTGATATTGACGACATGGGTCAATGACTGGTTAAGCGGTAGAATCCAGAGGGTAGTGGTTAACGGTACCCCCTCCAATACATCGGAGGTGACCAGTGGAATGCCACAGGGATCGGTCTTGGGACATATACATAAGAGACCTGACTCAAGGGCTTCAAAGTAAAATAACACTATTCGCCGACGACGCCAAACTATGCAACATAGTAGATAACAGCACCTTACCCGACAGTATGGAGCAGGACCTGCTCTTATTGGAACATTGGTCCTTGACTTGGCAGCTGGGCTTTAATGCCAAAAAATGTAAGGTCATGCACCTTGACAGCAAAAACCCATGCAGAACTTACACTCTGAATGGTGAGACCTTAGCTAGGACTAGGGCAGAATGTGATTTGGGAGTAATCATTAGTGCAGACATGAAAACTGCCAAGCAGGTGGAGAAAGCTGCATCCAAGGCTAGACAAATGGTGGGATGCATCCGTAGAGGTTTCGTCAGCCGGAGGCCCGAAGTCATAATGCCCCTGTACAGATCCATGGTGAGACCTCACCTTGAATATTGTGTTCAATTCTGGAGACCACATTATCAAAAAGATGTGCGGAGAATCGAGTCGGTTCAGCGAATGACCACCAGGATGGTCTCGGGACTCAAGAACCTCCCATATGAGGAAAGACTGAATAAACTGCAACTATACTCGCTCGAGGAACGTAGAGAGAGGGGGGACATGATTGAGACTTTTAAATATATCATGGGCCGCATCGAGGTGGAAGATGATATCTTCTTTCTTAAAGGACCCTCAACCACAAGAAGTCATCCGCTGAAAATCAAAGGTGGGCAATTTCATGGCGACGCCAGGAAGTATTTCTTCACCGAAAGGGTAGTCGATCATTGGAATGAACTTCCATTGCAGGTGATAAACGCCAGTAGTGTGCTCGATTTCAAAAAGAAATGGGATATGTATGTGGGATCTCTAGCCGGGTGAAGTCTGGAGGTGGGTCATTAGCGTGGGCAGACTTGATGGGCTACAGCCCTTTTCTGCCGTCATGTTCTATGTTTCTATGACTCACACAACCAAATATACCAGGGGTGTCAAATTCAGTCAAATTGAGGGACCCAAATCCAAAACACAGGCTAAGTTACAGGCCAGACCCCGCCCCCATAATAGTACTAATTGGAACACCATTTTTTTCCATTCATTTTTCATGCATACACACACACAATATAATCTTATTAACAACACATAATGGTTAATCACAAAATTAAACTACGCAAAGCACACTGTATGCTTCTCAACATTCATTCTTACTAGAACACAGATAACCCCTATGCAAATATGGGACCAAAAACTAAAAGTACTAATATATACAAAGGAAACCCTAAGACAGCCCAGCACAATATATGACCCGTGGGCTGCATGCGGCCCAAAATGGCTCTCCCTAACAGCTATCTTCCTCGGCTTCCCCCTCAGTGTTCTCCGAATTCCCCCCTTTAAAGCTAATTACAGCAGGCTGCCATCAGTCTCTTTCCCACCTCCCCTGGTGTCCAGATCCAGCTTACCTCCGTTGCTTCTTCACCCAGAATGCTGCTAAGCTAATTACGACAGCCTTTAGAGCAAACCTAGTAGGCTTCCATTGGCCTCCCCAGCACGTTTCCTCTGCCACGGTCCCGCCCCTGCTCTGATGTTAGGTGCGGGACCGCAGCAGAGGAAACGTGCTGCAGAAGCCAACAGCAGCCTGCTAGGTTCACTCTGCAGGCTGCCGTAGTTAGCTTAGCGGTGGTCACAGCGCGGAAAACAACCTCTCGCTGGGTGCAGAAAGCAGTGGAGGTAAGGCCCGCCCATCATGAGGGCCCCAGTGGGATGCTGGATTTGGACACCTGGGGGGGGGGGAGATAAAGAGACAGAAAAGGACCTTGAGGAGGGGCAGGAAAACAGACTTGAAGATGTCAGATGCTGGACTAGAGGGGAGGACTCCAAATGTTAGCAGAAGGAAGATAGAGAGCGGGAGAAACCTGAAACAAAGGGGAGGCAGAAGAGAGGGGGCAGATGTTGGACTTGGGGGTGTATAGAGGGAAGACAGAGACTGTAGAGAGGTGGAAAGATTCTGGACCAGTGAGGGAGGATGGAAGGAGAAAGAGGCAGAGAAAGACCTGGAAGAAAAGAGAATAAATGCTGGACATTGGGGGGGTGGGGGGTGTTTGTAAGCAGAAGAAAGACAGAGTGAGAGGCCTGGCCAAAGGGGAAAGACAGGAGGCAAGTTTCAAGTTTTTATTAGTATTTGTTGAATCGCTTATTCGGGTTGCTAAGCAATTTACAATCACGTAAAATAATGTTATATACTTTAAACAAGGTAACTTCAGACTTACAAATCAAAGACAGACACGAAACAAGAAGGATAGAGGGGCAAAGTTACATGTTCGTGGTTTAAGAAAAAAGGTTAAAGCTAGGAAAAAGCAATAGGATGGGTAGAAGACTGAGCCAAAAATCTTCGTCTAAAATTAGATATTAAATGCGTCTTTAAAAAGATAACTTTTAAGTAGTTTTTTAAAAATGGTTAAGGTCTTTTTCCTCTCTAATATACTGGGGAAGGGAGTTCCACAGCTGGGGGGCCATTACTGAGAACATATCCAGTCTTCTAATACCTATGATTTTCAATGAAGGGACCATTAGGAGATTTTGTGATGTCGAACGAAAGGACCGGAAGTATTGTGGGGAATGAGCATTCTGTCAATGAATTGCGGTTCTTTAAAGATTAAAGTTTTAAATACTAAAAGTAATATTTTGAAAGTAATGTGGTGACTAATTGGGAGCCAATGGGATTTGATTAATAGAGGGGTGACATGATCATATTTTTTTCCATTTTGGACTATGGGAGATGCAGACAGAAGAGACGGGGAGAGACCATGAGGAAGAACAGAGAGATGGAAGATCATAACAGAGGAGGAAGAGAGACGAAGACCTGGAACAAAGGTGGTGGTGGTACAAAGGAGAACTGACACTAGATCTTGGGAGGGTAAGCAGAGGGAAAAGAGATAGAGACCTGGACCCAAAGGGGATGGGGCTGGATTGTGAAAGAAATGTTGTATGCACACAGTCAGAAGGAAGTCCAACCAGAAACTAATTAAATCATCAGACAACAAAGGTAGGAAAAAGTATTTTATTTTCAATTTAGTGATCGAAATGTCAGTTTTTGAGAATTTATATCTGTTGTGTGTATTGTGTGTATATGAAAAATGGAAAAAATTGCATTACAATTAGTAAAGGGGGCAGGACCTGGGGTAGAGCTAGGGTGGGTTTAGGGCAAAGCTTGGGAGGTCAGTGGTTGGGGGTAATTAGCTTGAAGTAGTCGAGAAACACTGCTGTAGGCAATCAGCTGCCGCCAGTGCCTCTCCTTCTCTCCTACCCTCTTGCCCTCTTCCCTATTGGTGTCTGGAAGGCTTCTATGCATGCGCGGATGTCATCATGATGTCACGGCAACGTCCGAGCACTTCCGGGTGCCTCTAGCCATGGCCACTACCTGTGGCCCTCGCTACATTTTCCGGCCTCGATCATTTTTTAGTTATGCAGGTCTGCCCTAAGATTCAAGACTCTGCCTGCAGAACAACTCCAGAGAAAAAGAAACAAATGCATTTCTTCCTGAACAGACTATGGACTATAGACAGCAGATGTAAATTCTCAAAATTGACACAATTCAATCACTAAATTGAAAATAAAATCATTCCTTTGTTGTTTCCCTCCTTCCATGCTAGGCCTCAACTAGGTATCTCCCTCCGGCGGGTGCCTTACCTTCTGGCCGGCTCCCTCCTTCTCACTGCCGCAGTGTGCACAAAGCCGCGGACAGCAGCTCCTCGCACATCCTGTGCCTCTTCTGCAAGCATTCCCTCTGACATTGCAACATCAGAGAGAAGGCTTCCAGTTCAGGCGTAGGATGCGCGTAAGAGCCACAGCCGCTGTCCGCAGCTTTGTGAACGCTGCGGCAGTGAGGAGGAGGGAGCCAGCCAGAAGATAACACCGGGGGCGGCAATGAAAATGCCGCATCGCACCGTGGGCGGCATAAAATGGCCAGGTGGGCCGGATTCAGCCCACAGGCCTTGAGTTTGACACCTGTGAAATATACAGTCAACAAGTGAGAGGCTCTTAAGATCAGCACCAAAAACGATGACAGAAAAAGCAGACATGATATATAGGGTATTAAAACAGCTGACATGGTCCACGTTTCACCTCTACAGTGACCTTTAACGGAGCTATCTCTAACCCCACTTCTAAGAAGTTTGGCATCCCTCAGGGCTCCATCCTGTCACCGTTACTGTTTAACATTTTTATGGCTACCCTCTTGACGCTGGGCCAATCCATAGAGTTTACCGTATTTGCATACTACGACGATATCTAATTAGTCCATCAAATTGATCTTAACAACCCAGAAGAGATATCCCTCATTAACCAAAAGCTTGAAAAAATACATAATTGGCTTGTCGCTAACATGTTAGCCCTAAATATCAGTAAGACAAAGTTTATGATCTTCCCAGTAAGAGAGGGCCAATCATTAACTGCCCCAATCTCAGTTTCAACAATTCCCCTGCAAACAGTCTCTACACTTAAACTTCTAGGAGTCACATTTGACGCAAAATTAACTTACCACAGCCAAATTAGTACAGTAGTTTGAAGCTGCTTTCAAAGATTGCGAATGATACGTTCACTCTCCAAGTTACTTGACCCATTAACTTCTTAATCCATTTTTTGATAATTTCACGCCTAGATTACGGTAACTTCCTCTATAAAGGCATAACCCAAAAGAAAATTACACATTTGCAAATCATGCAGAATACCACAATCAAGGTTATATTCAACGCTAAAAAAAAATGACCAAGTCATGCCTCTACTCATTAAGGCACACTGCTCCCTATTGAACACAGAATAGCATATAAAATCCTCCTAACATTCAAAATCTGTTCTGTCAATTCCCCTGATTTCTTGAATAGATTGCTTATTCCATATGCCCCCCCCAAAGAACTCTCCGCTCCATATCTCAAAATCTTCTCACCGTACCTTCCCTGAAACACATGCGATCATACATTTCTCGATTACAGCTCCTACCCTCTGGAACGCCACTCCGTATTACTTGAGAGAAGATGTGTCAGATTTTAAGTCCAAATTAAAAACCTACCTGTTTAAAGACACATTTAATGTTTAACTGTCCTGTTAAGGATGCAACCTTTCTGAATTTTACTGATTTATCTGTCACCAGCTCCCTTTCCTAATGTTCTTTCCACTTGTCTTTCTTTGTAAACAATGTAGTTCTACTAGTTTCCAAGTACAACCTGTTCCAGTTTGTCCATTTGTTTTGTCAAGTCTTATGTACGACAAACCCCCACTTGTACTTTGTATTTTTAAATATGTGTACTTGAAATCTGATTTGGCGGTATAACAAAAATTTTAATAAACTTGAAACTTAAATAAACAGATATGCCATTTTGTATTTTTTGATAAATGCATGTATATCTTACTTATATAGACAAGTTTTTTTGGCTTTGTTTTTTTTTGTAAATTCTTTATTAATTTTCAAATCAAATACAAAAGTGCAAAATATATACAATCAATTAATACAATAATCAGCACTTACATCCAAACAAATAATGATATAAAGTACCTTATCCCAGGACAAGCAGGCAGCCTATTCTCACATATGGGTGACGTCATTGACGGAGCCCCGATGCGGAAGCCTTGCAAGCAGACTTGCTTGTAGAAACTAGAAGTTTTGAGTCAGCCGCACCGCGCATGTGCGAATGCCTTCCTGCCCAGCACAGGGCATGTCTCCTCAGTTCTCAGTTTTTTGCAGAGCCGAGAAGTCCCTCTTTGACTCTCTGCATTTAATTTACTTACTTCGTGCCTTCTCTCACCGCGGTTTGTGTTCTTTTTCTTCACGAATCGCTGTATTTCTTTTATTTCTAGTTAAAAAAAAATAATTTTTATTTTTTCCGTTCGGCTGCCGGGGCAGGCCACTCGGCCGCAGCCCAGGGGCTTCAACTTTGTGGCGGTTGTTTTTCCTCAAATGTCCCGGCTTCAAGAAGTGTAGTCAGTGTCAGCGTGCAGTTTCTCTCACGGACCCACACAGTAGGTGCCTCAAGTGCCTTGGGCCAGACCATCACCCGAAGTTGTGCAAGCGCTGTGCTATTCTTCAACCTCGAGCCCTTAAACGTCGTCTACTTTCAATGGAGAAGCTCTTCGGGATGGATTCGACCACTTCCTCGACTCCGAAGCCGACCTCGGTCTCACCTTTGACCTCGGGTCCTCCTGCCTCCACTGCTTCGACCTCGAGCCTCATCAGACCTTCTTCTTTTGCAGCGGCTCTTTCCTCGACGATGTCTGCTGTATCTTCCCCTGTATCCTCAGGTCAGATAACTCAGCAGAAGTTCCAGCTGTGGAGCTTAAGGTGCCTAAGACTTCCAAGTCGAAGCACATTTCCACTGCCTCTGTGGAACCTCCAGCCAAAGCAGGTGGTCCAGTTTCAGACACGGATCCATCCTTGCTGGCTTCTTTCCAGACCATGTTAGAGAAGCAATTCATTCAATTCCTTGGGACCGAAGCTTGTTACTCTAATCCAGCCTGGGCATTCTGCAGACTCTTGTGAGGTCGAGCCTCTTCCTATGCCTCAGTCTGAACCTACACACTCTATGCAGGGAGCAGAGTCTCTGCTAGTGTCTGGTCTGGCATCTATGCACGTGAAGCAAGGAGCAGATTCTTTGCAAGTCCCTCGACAGGAATCCTCACACTCCATACAAGGAGCAGAGTCTTTGGGAGTGCATCGAGGTTCCTCCATCAAACCTCTGGAGCTTCGATCCACAGCTTTCAGCCCTATCCATTCCTTGGTGGCATCGACTGCTTCCATCTCCGGGGCGAAGTCTCCTCGATCTTTGAGCTCTGCTTCCAAGCACCATTCTCACTGATGATCAAGGCTTTCCTCGAGGCATACTTCCAGGCATAGCTCTTCTTCCAAAGAGCGTCCTCCTTCAACTAAGCCTCGATCTACACCTTCCAGTTCTACTAAACCACCGACTCCTCGATCGAGGTCCCCACTTCCACACCTCGAGGACTCAGCGGTTTTGATTGCTTCGTCCAAGTCTCCCTATTCTTTTGATGCCTTTTTTTCCTGCCAAAGCTTCATCTTCGACCCAGGCTGCCTCGACGACCTCGAGTCCTTCTTGAGGCAAGGCATTGGTGGATCAGCTATCTCTCTCCTCTTTTCTTCGTCAGATGGCTATTGACTTGGACCTTCAATTGGATGCTGATTCCAAATACTCTAAGGAGTATCTCGAAGTCATGCATCTTCTTCAACCTCCAGCATAGTCACTTAAGCTTCCTCTTCACAAGTTTTTGTCTCAGACTTTTACAAGATGCCTGGAGACTCCTTATGCAATTCCAGCTGTTCCAGGCAAATTAGACTCCAGATATAAAACTCTCCAATGCAAAGGATTTGAGAATTCACAGTAAGCGATTAATCAAATACTTATTAAACTTTATCTCACCAGTCCCTACTTATGGAGTCCTCCTTGAAAAAGTCCCATCCTTCCAAGGTTTATGTTGCCGTTCCTCCTGGAAGGGAAGGGAAAACTTTGGACAAGTTCAGACGTCGCATCTATCAAAATGCCATGATGTCCTCTAAAGTCCTTAATTACAATTTCCATTTTATCACTTATTTTGAGTTCTTCATTGCTCTTTTGCCTAAATTTCTCAGTTATTTAGATACTCAAAAGCACTTTGAATTTCAAGAAGTCATAGCTTCTCTATCACAACTCAGATTACATCTACTTCAGTCTTCTTACGATGCCTTTGAGTTGTCTGCCAGGGTGGCTGCTTATTCTGTAGCAATGCTCCGCCTTGCCTGGCTTCGTACCATTGACATGGATCCTAATCTTCAGGACCACTTGGCTAATATTCCTTGTGCAGGCAATGAC
Organism: Geotrypetes seraphini; assembly: GCF_902459505.1. Classification (NCBI taxonomy): domain Eukaryota; kingdom Metazoa; phylum Chordata; class Amphibia; order Gymnophiona; family Dermophiidae; genus Geotrypetes; species Geotrypetes seraphini. The sequence continues at coordinate 19,538,465 of NC_047090.1, read as the reverse complement.
CTCTTCGATGAATCTATTGAGGCAGCCACCAAGAAATTGTCTGAGCATGAAAAATCCTTTGCTTCTATTGTCAGACCTAAGCCATGAAAGAAAAGAAGGACTCCTTCAAAGCATGGAAACGCACGAAAACAATTGAAACTTGGAACAAACACAAGGGTGATCAGAAGTGTCACAGGGCAGTGAGGGATTTCAAAAAGGACTATGAGGAGAAAATAGCGCAGGAGGCCAAAAACTTCAAGCCCTTCTTCAGGTACGTGAAAGGGAGAAAACCCGCAAAAGAGGCGGTGGGACCGCTGGACGAAGAAAAGGGTACATCAAGGAAGACAAACAAATCGCAGACAGACTAAATTCATTCTTTGTGTCTGTCTTTACAAAGGAGACACTGCAACAATTCCAGAAGCAGTGAAAGTGTTCCAAGGAGTAACAGAGGACAGCCTTACCACAGTAGACGTGGACTTGGACCAGATCTACCGCCAGATCGACAAACTCAAAAGCGACAAATCCCCTGGACCGGATGGAATTCATCCGAGAGTCTTGAAGGAGCTAAAAGTGGAAATCGGAGAACTATTCCAAAAATTTGCCAACCTGTCAATCAAAACAGGGCAGATACCAGACGACTGGAAGATAGCGAACGTCACGCCGATATTCAAAAAAGGATCAAGAGGAGTACCAGGCAACTATAGACCTGTGAGTCTCACGTCGGTCCCTGGGAAGATGGTTGAGGCGCTGATCAAGGATTGCATAACCCGGCACCTAGACACACATGACCTGATGAAAGCCAGCCAACATGGATTCAGGAAAGGGAAGTCATGTTTGATGAACCTACTTCAATTTTTTGAGACAGTGAACAGACAAATTGATAATGGAGAACCGGTGGATAATATATACTTGGATTTTCAGAAAGCGTTCGACAAAGTTCCACATGTAAGACTCCTCAGGAAACTGCAGGGCCATGGAATAGAAGGAGATATACTAAGATGGATAGGCAAATGGCTGGAGAACAGAAGGCAGAGTGAGCATAAATGGGAAGTACTCGGACTGGAAAAATGTGACTAGCGGTGTGCCCCAAGGCTCGATACTTGGGCCCATCTTATTTAATATCTTCATCAATGACCTAGAGGTTGGAACATCCAGTGAGATCATCAAGTTTGCAGAAGACACAAAGCTATGCCGGGCCATCAAATCGCAGAAGGACAGTGAGGAACTCCAGAGTGACTTGAGCCGATTGGAGAATTGGGCAGATAAATGGCAGATGAAGTTTAATGTGGAAAAATGCAAAGTGATGCACTTAGGCAGAAAAAATAATGAACACAAGTATAGTATGTCAGGTGCAACTCTGGGAAAATCTGAACAGGAAAAGGACCTGGTAGTATTAATCGATAGGACACTGAAGCCGTCGATGCAATGTGCGGCGGCAGCAAAGAACACGAATAGAATGCTAGGCATGATAAAGAAGGGAATCACGAGTAGATTGGAGAAAGTCATAATGCCACTTTATAGAGCGATGGTCAGATCACACTTGGAATACTGCGACCAGCATTGGTCTCCATACCTAAAGAAGGATATCAAACTGCTAGAGAGGGTGCAGAGACGAGCAACAAAGCTGGTGAAAGGTATGGAGAATCTGGATTATGAGGAAAGACTTAAGAGACTGGGGTTGTTCTCCCTTGAGAAAAGGAGACTACGAGGGGATATGATCGAGACATTCAAAATACTGAAAGGAATCGACAAAATAGAGCAGGAAAAAACGTTATTTACAATGTCCAATGTGGCATGGACAAGAGGACATGGGCTGAAGTTAAGGGGGGACAAGTTCAAGACAAATATCAGGAAGTTCTGCTTCACGCAACGAGTGGTGGACACCTGGAATGCTCTCCCAGAGGAGGTAATTGCGGAATCCACCGTTCTAGGATTTAAGGGTAAGTTAGATGTACATCTCCTTATGAGTGGCATGAAGTGACATGGGTAAGGGTAAGCTAGATGCACTTCTCTTTACAAGAAGCTTAGAGCGATATGGGGACCAAAACTATGCCAGGATACACCTGGCGGGTCCTCCGCGTGTGCAGATCGCCGGACTTGATGAACCTAGGGTCTATTCCGGGGATGGCGCTTCTTATGTTCTTATGTAACATCCTTCTTCTTGCATTTTGCAATTCGCTGATTGTCCAGCCTTCTTTCCATGTGAACCGCCTAGAAGTCAGTTTGACTATGGCGATATAGAAAAATAAAGTTATTATTATTATTATTATGTTCTTTGAATTTGTTATAATGTCCCAGTTGTTCAGAATTCATTCTCTCATATCTATAAAATTGACACAGGGTTTCCCACCAAAAGTTGAAGTTCAGTCTGTCCCAGTTTTTCCAATTTTTTGTGATTAACTGCATAGCTACCCCTGTCTAAATAAGAAGTCTGTTCTTGCTTGCAGTAACTGGACTCTTAGGGCTCCTTTTACTAAGGTGCATTAGGGCCTTAACACGCGGAATAGCGCACACTAAATTGCCGCATGCGCTAGACCTTAACGCCAGCATTGAGATGGCGTTATTCTAGAAGGGTACCACACGGTTTACTGTGTGGTAATTTTGTGCATGTGCTAAAAACGCTAGCGCACCTTAGTAAAAGGAGCCCTTAGGTTTAAATAAAGTCCCAAATAACACTATGGACTCCTTTTACTAAGGTGCACTAGTGGTTTTAGCACACGCTACATTGCTGCGTACACTAGACGCTAACACCTCCATAGAGCTTGCGTTAGTATTTTTCATTTAGCGCAGGATTTTGCTTGCGCTAATCTTAGCGCACGCTAAAAACGCAAGCGCACCTTAGTAAAAGGAGCCCTATGTCATAAGATAATAGAATCGAAGCTTCCAATATCCTATTAATTGTACCCCAAATAGACTTCTAAAAGTTGAGTATCAACGGCCAACAGAATAGCAAATGATCCAGTGTCCCTACATCAAGATGACAGTGCCAGCATCTTTTAGATTTTGAACTGTCTATCTTTTGCAAACGAACTGGGGTCCAAAAAATTCTGTACAACAACAAAAAAAAAACCCAAGTTTACCTCATAGATGCTGGCGCTGTTCATCTTATTCTCCAAGTCCAAATCCGTGGCCATTGAGTAGCAGAAATCTGCTGCTTTATCTCAATGCTCCAAATGTCTTTTAGGCTTGTTTTAGGTTTTTTATTCAAATATTTAGATATTAATTAGTGCCACTTGGCGGCCTGGTGCCCTTGCAAATCTGTCTGGAAACATAGGCCCGGCAAGCTATACTGATTTTTTAAACTTCGCCAATCAGGGACAGTGTTCTCCCCAGAATTTTTTTCCAGCCTGGTGGTATGAAAAAGTAGCCAGATGGGGTGGGAGTTTGCAAACTCTTGCTGCTTTTGATGATCACTTGGGTGGGTGCTGGGGTGATACTTTTGCTTATTGTCAAGCTAAGCACTATGTTCTCTCTCTCTCTCTCGGGAGCGAATTGGGTTTTCTTTGTGGAGATCTGTTCTACCTCGGTGTCAGCGTTGTAATCCCTTTCTGGATTTGCGCGCCCTAAAGATACAGGGGAATTGGGGTGGGGAGATCCATAAAGACCTTAGCCACTGGGACAATCTGCATGCCCTGCGGGGGATCCCTTGCTTAATAGCGGGAGCGATGTTTAGAGAATGCTATCTTAAGAGTGATTTATAGAACCTATTATACTCGGGTCCAATTGCATAAAGTGGGAGGCATTGGTACACCCCTCTGTTTGAAATGTGGCTGGGATCCCAATACTTTTGCTCATTCTTTTTGGGACTGTTGGCCCCTTCAAGTTTTTTTGGACATCCATCGTCCGGTATTTTCAGGGCTTATTTCAGGGTCCCATTTTGGGTACTGTAGAGCACTTGGTTTTAGATCTCCCTGGGGCTTTTTGCAGCCTACCCAAGGGGGCTCCCCTATGGTGTCGTAAGATTTGTCTTGCTCGTAAATGCATTTTGCAATCATGGGCTGTTTCTGAGCCTCCCTCCTATTGGGCTTGGAGATCTGTGGTGCATAATTTAGTGGCCTGAGAGGCAGTTGGTCACCCTCGCCGGCGGCGCAGATTCTTGCTGATTTGGGGAGACTATCTGGATTCCTTACCTCCTAGAGGTCGTAGCCTCTTTTTAAATCCTCTTGCCTAGCTTTGCTAGTGTTCCATGCACTTGCTCCCATGGTCAGTCACTGCCTGCCTCTTCTTTTTTTTTTGGGGGGGGGGGGTTCCCACCTGACAGCCTAAGGGCCACCAGAGTACGGGCTTTTGGATTCCGGGTGACCTTTTGGTCATCTTTTGTATATTTTCTGGAGGGGGACTCCAGGGGGGGGGGGTGTTTGTGGCTGGGTGGGGGTGTCTGGGGGGATGGGTTTGTTACTTTGGTTGTTTCTGAAACCTGTGTATTGTTGGATGTTGACTTTGATCTTGTATTTTTTTTATCTTTGTACTTTTCACATTCACAATAAAGATTTGAACATAAAAATGGTGTTACAATTAGTATACTATTATGGGGTGGGGTCTGGGGAGGAGATTGGGTGGAGATGGGTGGGGTCTGGCCCACGACTTAGCCCAGTGTTCTTCAATTGCCGGTCCGCGGACTGGTGCCGGTCCACAAAATAATTATTTTAGTTCCGCCGGTCCATAGGTGTCAAAAAGTTGAAGAACACTGGTCTAATGTAATGCCCTTCACATGCTTCATTTTTTAAATTTTCCTTTATATAACTTTCTTTCTTTTTTTTTTCTTTTCCCAGGCCATTTACCAAAAAAATTTGTGAGCATACTAAAGCTTTTGCAGAAAGTATTAAAATTAGTCATGAACTGTTTGCACTCCATGCCCTCCAGAAAAATCCTCTTGGTTGCACTGATAGTCTACCTGATTGTGCTGAGATTAGATCCTGGTAAGTGATGACAAGAAGGTTCTTTTTAAAAAAAAATTTATAAATCTTTATTGAATAAACAATTTTTTTAAATAAAAAAAACAAACATACACAAATACATCCATCTAGGGATCTCCAAATTATAATGCATCCACTTTTATCAGGCAAATAACTAACTTAATCCTCTCTCAACAAAAGTAACCTAAGACAAATGGAGACAAGAAGGTTCTTAATCTTTTCTGACACACCACATGTCCCAACCACTTTGCGACCCCAACCCGATTCATTAACCTTACCCTCCCGAGTGTATCCGCACCTGATCCGATCCGCGCATGCAAAGTAGGAAGGGCCTCGATTCACTAACAAAATTCAGACACACCGACTGGGCTGGCCAATCCATCACAAACGACTGCTGAGGACCAATCGCTTGTACAAAAACCCTGCTCTCTGCCCCGACTCTCCTGCTCTTGCCGCCCCGCTCTCTGCCTCAACTCTACTGCGCTCTGCCGCTTCACTCTGCCCTGACTCTCCTGCGCTCTGCCGTCCTACTCTCTGCCCCAACTCTCCTGCTCTTGCCGCCCCGCTCAATGAGATTTGTCTAAATTTTAGTTTTAATTCAAATGTTTTAACCATTGTAAGACTTCCTGTGAATATTTATACAGAGAACCTGCGGCAGCATTCTGATCCTTACCAACATCCACCCAAAATTGGACATCATTAGCAAGACAATACAAATTCTTCTAACCCGACTCTCCAGAACACGCCGCAGTGCAGCCCCACTTTAAACCCATGGGCTAAAACCACGGGCTCGCGAAAAAGAGTAAAAAAAAAGTTTTACAGCACGGAGAGCATGCACAGACCATCTGCAGGCAAAGAAGATGGTCTGTGCATGTGTCAAGATCGCTCCAGCGATCCCTGGGTTCGGTTTGGGGCATACCTCCGCTCGGCCTAATTTGAATACTGACGCATTGTGAATCGGGCACTCGGCCACCTCACGGATCGGATTGCCATCGGATCCGTGAGGTTAGTGAATCTAGGCCAGAGAATGACCTAAAGGGACTTTTCTAATCTTCCATTTCCTGTCTTTTGTATCAGAAATCAGTATAGTGTAGGCACAGTAATGTAGATTCTGTTAAATCTGCACAGGAATCAGTAGTTAGGTGATCAATCCCCAGCCACGAACCTGCTTTGATGAAGTGTGTCACTCACAGCTTTCTGTACATCTCATTCCCAGTGGAATGGAGTGCCCCCTCCTGCATGTTTTCTCTCTCTGTCCTTACCTCTTCCCTCAGTGGCATCCCTCCTTCCCACCCACCCCAACCCAACATTCTCTCTCCCCATGCACCATCTCACCCTCTCCTCCAGTGTGTAGCACCTTTCCTTTTCCTCCCTTTCTGCCAGGTCCAGCAGCACCTCTTCTCCCTTCCTTTTACCTCCCTCCTGTCCAGCAGTACCCTTTCTCCCTTCCTTTTACCTCCCTTCTGTCCAGCAGTACCCTTTCTCCCTTCCTTTTACCTCCCTTCTGTCCAGCAGTACCCTTTCTCCCTTCCTTTTACCTCCACCCCTGTCCAGCAGTACCCCTTCTTCCTTCCCCCCCTGTCCAGCAGTACCCCTTCTCCCTTTCCTACCCCTTCTGGACAAAGAGAGCCTCCCCTCCCCAGCAATACCTCTATTTTGCAGCCCGTGGTCTGTACGCAATCTTGCACATTGGGAAGGAAGAGAGGTGCCGGCGTCAGCTGACTTTAAACTTCCTGCTGCCATCACATCTGTCAGGACTCCTGCCTTCGTCTTGTCTCCACACCCCCGGATCAGCAGCAGCAGGCTAGAGAAAGGAGGTAATGAGTCCCGGCAGATATGCGAAGGCAGGAGTTCCGCCATACGCGATGGAAGCAGGAATTTTCAAGTCAGTTGAGGCCAGCGCCTCTCTTCCAGTCCAGTGTGCGAAATTGCATACAGACCGCGGGCCACAAAGTAGGACCTGGAGGGTCACGTGGCCCGCGGGCCATGAGTTTGAGACCACTGGGCTAGAACATATGCTAACGACAGGGTGAAATTATATATAAAAATACCAGTAAATATGTCTTTTTGACTTTATGAATTTAAATGGTGGAAGAGTTGTTTAGTAAGTAGTGATTTGTAGAGCAGCAACATGGTGTACTCTTCATGCCTTTATCAGGTTCTATAGAGTAAATGTTGCAGCCATGGAGGATACCGTTTTGGGTCCTCAGTATTAAAGGCAGGCTCGGTAGTCCTACTCTAAATTCAGGGGACTGCTTTAGTATGTTCCTAGCATTCAGGCCTACTAGACACATTGTACTAGAAAGAAAGATTAGGTTCTTATCTCAGTAATCTTAAGAACATAAGAATTGCTGCTGCTGGGTCAGACCAGTGGTCCATCGTGCCCAGCAGTCCACTCCCGCAGCGGCCCTTAGGTCAAAGACCAGTGCCCTAACTGAGTCCAGCCCTACCTGCATACATTCTGGTTTAGGAGGAACTTATCTAACTTTGTCTTGAAATCCTGGAGGGTGTTTTCCCCTATAACAGCCTCCGGAAGAGCGTTCCAGTTTTCCACCATCCTCTGGGTGAAGAAGAACCTAATGTAGTCCTGAAGCCTGCCTTTGGTCTCAATTTCAGTCAGTGTCTGACTGTGAAGAATTTCTCTGGCACTCAGATAAGATGGGGGGAAAAATGGATATCAAGTCAGAGTTTCTACTTCTTAGCAGGACATGCGAGTAGCTATGAGCTTCAGAAATGTTAGAGGTAGTTGCACACAGTTTTGTATAATTTTGATAATATCGTACTTGTTTCAGAGTAGAACAGAAGTATAGGGGAGTTTTATCCCCGATATCTTCCATTAGAGTGGTTCTTGACCTCTTTTGTACAAACTGAGGGAGGCAGGAGCAAGCCTACAGGGAAGGAGGCGGAGTTGAAAAATAAGTGCTATCAATCTGCAAGCAACTTGCATGTTCAGATGCATAACCCTCCCTTTCGTTCTCATCTTGATTGTTCTCCCCTTTCTTTCTCACCTTGATTGTTCTCTTTGCTTTAAGCAAATGTACTGTATATACTCAAATATAAGTCGAGACCCCCATTTTTCCTCCCCAAAAGGAAGAAAAAAAAATGGTTGACTAAGATATAAGTTGGGGGCTTAATATTCAAATGCCATGCCCTGCCAGGATCTACACCCAATGTCCCTCCGTCACACCCCTCCCTGCCAAGTTCTGTACCCAGCCCCCTTCCCTCCCTGCCCTGTACTCAGTCCCATTCTCTACCAGGCTGTGAACATTGTCCCACCTTCCTTCCCTGTACCCTCTTCCCCCTAAAAAGGGCCAACCTCATCAGTGATGTCACAATGGCTTGATTGTCCCATACTTCCCTCTGCCCTCTAACCCAGCCAGCAGATTACCGGTAACCATTCCCCTTAACTTAAACCACCTAGTGGTAGGCTGGGACAGGAGGGATCCCTCCCGTCTCCTGCCCTGGCTAACTCTAACAATTACCACTCTCCCTCCTTCTCTCCCTCGCATACCTGCTTGTTACCTGATGGCCCGCCCTAAAATCCTCCAAATGATTGTAAAGGTAAGTAGCCAGTGGCGCACCTAGGCCGGCGCGCAGCACCACTCCTTGATAGGCTGCCGCAAGTTCTCGCGGGATTCGCGGTTCTCATGGCATCCTATCAAGGACCGGCTGGCAACACAAAAAGCTCGCTGCTGCATGCCGGCCTGGGTGCACCGCTGGCTACTTCCTTTTACAATCTTCTGGAGGATTTCAGCGGGGGATACATGCTGGACCACCAGGGAACAAACAGGTACACGAGGGAGAGTGGTAATTGTTAATGTCGGCCGGGGCAGGAGACGGGAGGGATCCCTCCTGTCCTGGCATAAGGCAGGCCTGCAGGAAGTCTGGGAGTGTTTTGGGTGGTCACTGGGGGATGATCCGAATATAAACCGGGACCCCCATTTTTGGGCCAATTTTTTGGCCCAAAAATCCCGGTTTATATTTGAGTATATACGGTAGTTCCTCCCCATCTTTCCCAATGTGTCTAGTATGTCAAATAAACCCCAAATTAAGCGTTTGTATTTTAAACATTGTTTAAACTTTTATTTCTTTGTAACTCGCCTAGAAACCTAGGAATAAGCGATCATATCAAATTTTAATAAAAATAAACTAACCCTATCATTCAGGACTATTAGACACATTTACAAGAAAGATCCGTGTGCGATCCGTTTCCGTTTGCATGCAGGCCAACGAATTCTCTAAAGGCCTGCATGCAAATGAAGATGATCGTTGGCACGCCCCCAGACAACTGCACGGATCGCTAAAACCCTGACAATAGTGACAGGAGAAACAGCCTCCTGTCACTGCTGTCAGGGCTTCTGCTGGCTTTTAAATTTTTTTTTTTAAATCGGGCAGATATTTTGCATGTTTTACACATTCAAAATATCTGCCCGATTTAAAAAAAAAAAAAAATTAACACCCCCCCTCCCAAGTGCCCTGAACCCCCTCCCTCCCTGAACCCCACAAAAAATTTGCTCCGTAGCCTGCTTTCTGCTGCCCCAAAGCTCTGCCCTGAATCTGCCTGCCCGCTGTAACCCTGAATCTCTCCTGCCACCCTGCTCTCGCCCCGAATCTCTCCTGCCCTTCCCTACATTGGAAGCCCATGGTTTTACAGCACAATATACTTAATAGAATAAAGACAAGATTATTATCCCAGGACAAGCAGGCATGATATTCTCACATGTGGGTGACGTCATCTACGGAGCCCCGACGCGGACAGCTTTTCAAGCAAACTTGATTGAAGATTCAAGTTTGCTGTGCTGCACCACGCATGTGTGCCTTCCTGCTCCACTAGAGGGCGCATCTGGAGAACTGGTCTCCAGTTCTTTCGTTTCCGCGGAGCCAAGAAGTCGTCTTTCTTGCCTCTGCCCGAAAGTGCCTTCTAGCACTGCGATTTTCTTATTTTCTTTGAGTCGCTGTGCGCGTGTTTGAGTTTTTTTCCTGCTTCGTCGCGAAGTCGCGGTTACTTTGGTTCAGCCCGGGGGCTCCCAGGTTGTCGTGGCCTCGTTGGCCGCGGCCTATATTTTTTTCTATGTCCCAGCCTTTGACCGGGTTCAAAAAGTGCATCAGGTGCGATCGCCTTCTGTCCATCACCGACCTGCATCGTTGGTGCATTCTCTGCCTGGGGGCTGACCATCCAACCGAGTCCTGCCCCCGGTGTGCTACTTTTCAACACCGGGCCCTCCGTCGATGAAAGGCCCGCATGGCGGATCTTTTTGCCGCCGACCAGCCCTCGGCCTCGGCTTTGGCCCCGGCCTTGACCTCGGCCTCGGGTTCCTCGGCCCCGCCTCGAGACTCGACCCCGAAGACCTCGGGTTTGCAGAAGTCCTCGGCTCCGAGTAAGTCCCCTCTTCCTTCCTCAGGTTCCACACCGGTGAAGAAGCCAGCCTCGGGGACGTCAGCCGGACATGGTGTGAGTTCCTTGCCCACGGCCCCGGCGAAGTCCGCCAAATCTTCGTGACGTGCCTCCACCACAAGGGAATACTCTAAATCGAGGTCGCCCTCGGTGGAGTGCACTGCGGCCTCAGACATGCCGTCAATGCTGTCCGTGCCGGTCTTCCAGGACATGCTCCGGGCGATGATATCGTCGGAGCTGTCCGCTGCGCTGGCCCACCTTCACCCGGCCCCGACCTCGACTTCGCGTGTGCCGGACCAGCCTGAGCCTCGCGTCAAGGCCCCTCGGGGCAAGGTGCGCCGTTCTCGACGCCTCTCGTCCTCCTCGGATTCCTCGCCGAGGATCTCGAGACGTTCTTCCCCCGCGGGGCTCCGTGGGGGAAGACCTCGGGCCGCAGGAGTTCTAAGAAGGCCCGGAGTTCTCCTCCGCTGCCGGGTCGCTCCCCGTCTCGTTCTGGAGGGCCGCTGAAGGTGACTGAGTTATCTCTAACTAACCCTCGGCTCTTGACTCCCCCTCGGTCCGGGGCTCCGGTCCGAGGCTCTAGGCTTTTGCCGAGGGAGTTCGGGGACAGGTCTCCGGCCCGTTGTCGGTCGGTGCCCCATACCCCGGCATCGTCCCCAAGGGGCTCCTTGAGGCGACGCAGGTCCTCGACCCCGGAGCGCTCCCCGTGTGCCTCCCCGGGGTCGGAACGTGTGTCGAAGCGGGAGCCTCGTTACTCCAGAGAGGCTTCCCCTTCTTTTTCTGCGAGGTGGCAGTCTCGTTCGCTGTCCCCGCACGGGGCTCCGGGAGCGTCCCGCCCTTCCTTTACAAGATTCGTCCAGGACATGGGTCGAGTGTTTGACTTGGACCTCCAGTCTGACTCTCGGTATTCCAAGGAGTATCTGGCGGAGCTGGATATGCCGTCTCCGCCTAGAGAGTCCCTCAGGCTGCCGTTGAACCCTTTTATTAGAAACCTGGAGACTCCCTATATGGTGATGGCTGTCCCATCTAAGTTGGAGTCCAAGTATCGCACGGTTCCTTGTCCGGGGTTTGAACACCCGCAACTGTCCCACCAGTCGTTACTGGTGGAATCCTCTTTGAAAAAGTCTCACCCCTTCCGTGTCTCAGCGGCGCTCGCTCCGGGTCGTGAGAGCAGGACCCTGGATAAGTTTGGCCGAAGGCTCTACCAGAACTCTATGATGGCCTCTAGGGTCCTGAACTACACTTTTACCTTTACGTCCTATCTTAAACATCTGATTGGACTATTGGGGGCTTTCCAGGCGGATCTGCCGACCTCCCGTCAAGGGGCGTTTGCCCTGCTCCTGGAGGATTTTTCCAATTTGCGGCTCCATCTATTCCATGCGGCCTATGATGGGTTTGAGCTTTCCTCCAGAGTCTCCGCTTTTGCTGTGGCCATGCGTCGGCTGGCTTGGTTGCGCCTGGTCGACATGGAGCCAAATTTACAGGATCAGTTGGCGAACCTTCCCTGTGTAGGCAAGGAGCTGTTCGATGACACCATTGAAGCGGCTACAAAGCGCCGTTTTGAGAGGTCGTTTGCTTCCCTGGTTCGGCCGAAGCCTAAGCCGCCCGCCTCCAGACCCTTCCGGGCCCCCCAGCGCCGCTACCTACAGAAGTCTACTCCGGCTTTTTCCCGGCCTCCACCCCAGCGTCAGCAGGCTCACCCTAGGGCTTTGCCCAAGTCCCAGCCGGCTGCAGTTGCCAAACCGTCCCCGTCTTTTTGACAGGATGCGTGGATGGGAGCTGGCTCCCTCTGCACCGCGGTCAGGCCTTCTTCCCATCGGGGGCCGCCTCAGAGCCTTTTACCCTCGTTGGGAGGCCATCACGTCGGACGCATGGGTCCTTGGCGTGTTCTCATCCTGGTACTCTCTCAACTTTCGGGAAATTCCTCCCGACAGCCCTCCGAGTGTATGTCCTCCCAATCGGGCGCAGTTGTCCCTTCTTCTCTCGGAGGCTCGAGATCTTCTTCGCCTGCGGGCGGTGGAGGTGGTCCCTCCCAGTCAACGGGGGCGGGGGTTTTACTCCCATTACTTCTTGGTACCGAAGAAAACGGGGGACCTGCGCCCGATTCTGGACTTGAGACGCCTCAACAAATTCCTTGTGCGGGAAAAGTTTTGGATGCTTTCCCTGCTGATTCTTTATCCCTTGCTGGACAAGGGGGATTGGTTCTGCTCCCTCGATCTGAAGGAGGCCTACACGCATGTCCCGGTGCATCCTGCTTATCGCCGGTTCCTGCGCTTTCAGGTGGGAGATTACCATCTGCATTATCGGGTCCTCCCCTTTGGTCTGGCCTCGTCCCCTCGAGTCTTCACGAAGTGTCTTGTGGTGGTTGCAGCAGCTTTGCGCTCTCAGGGGTTTCAGAGTTTTCCCTACCTGGACGACTGGTTGATAAAAGCGCCGTCCAGGGAGGGGGTTATCTCAGCGACCCGACAGACTATTATCTTTCTTCAAGGGTTGGGGTTCGAGATAAACTTTCCAAATCCCAGCTGTGCCCCTCTCAGTCTTTGCAGTTCATCGGGGCCGTGCTGGACACGGTTCGCCTCCGTTCCTTCCTTCCTCCTCCTCGATTAGAGGCGCTGGTCACCCACATGTGAGAATATATGCCTGCTGTCCCTGGATAACACCTGTTACGGTAAGTAACTGTGCTTTTTCTCCCACCCACTTTCCAATTTACAAATACCTCATAAAAATACTTGTAATCAACCATTCTATATTACTTAACAAATGCCAAAACATATCTTCCTTCCCCCTCCCCGGATGTGCATGTTTTCCCCAATTTATACAAATAAATCAATCTTTACAATATTTAGTTAATGGCTCCCAAACTTCCATAATAACCCTTCTGAATGGTCATAAATGTTTCCATTTTAAAGATATAACATAGGGATTCTCACCAGAATGAATAATAATCTATCCCAATTTTTCCAATTCTTTAAAATAAGCTGCATGGCAATTCCCGTCATTATTAACAAAAGTTTGTTATTTTTTGCCGAAATTTGACTTTTTGCCGAAATTTGACTTTTTGCCCTCATAGATGTTCCGGTATCATATGATAGTGCCACTTTATTTTCTAATAAATTATTAACCTGATCCCAAATCAATCTCTAGAATTTTAGTATCAAAGGACAATAGTATAGTAAATGATCTAACGTCCCAACTTCCAGATGACAATGCCAACATCTATTAGATTTAGAACTATCTACTCTATGCAAACGAATTGGGGTCCAAAATACTCTATGTAATAAGAAAAACCATGTTTGTCTCATAGATGTACATCTCAACCTCCAAGACCAAATTCGTGGCCATTGAGTTGCAGTAATTTGATGCTTTATCTCAATGCTCCAAATGTCACGCAGACCATTTTTTTGGTTTCTTATTCAAAAATCCAGCTATTAATTTATACCACTGAATGGCCTGGTGACCCAGGAAGTCTACCTGAAAACATAAGACCAGCAAGCTATTTTGAACCTCCAGATTTTTCCATTCAGGGAACCCTTCCTGAATGGCCTGCTTCAACTGCAACCATCTATAATTTTGTGTTTTATTAAGACCAGATTTGCGTTGCAATTGTGAAAAATCAAGCAGCTTACCATCAGAAATAACATCATCTAAAGTGCATATGCCTCCAATCATCCAATATTTCCAGATGACCTTAAATCTGCCAATTTTAATCTTGGAGTTCAGCTATATAGTCTGAGACATAGATTTATATATAGGAATAGGTGTTAAATTATCTACAAATTTTATAGTTTCCCAAGTAACTAATAAAATTCTATTGTCCTTATGTAATCTAGGCATCTTGATACTCATAACATCTCAGTGGCTACAGGAGTTTCCATTCCAACCACAACCAATAAAGCAGAATTTCCATGAGCTCAGGGAGGATCCTTGCCGCATAATATAGACCTGATACCTATAGAAATTTGGAAAATTTACCCCACCCTCCACAATTGATTTTTGTAGAGATACTAGAGCAATTCTTGTTTTTCCCTAGCCAAATAAATTTAGTGAGAATACTATTTAACTTTTTATAAAAGGACCTCAGAAAATATACTGGCAACATTCCCATTTGGTAACAAACTACAAGCAAAATCATCATTTTAACTGTATGGACTCTCCTCCACCAAGACAAATGTAAAGGGTTCCATTGCTCACACATTTCCGTGACCTTCAACAATAATTTATTTTTGTTAATTTTAATTGACTCATCCAATGTATTATGAATCCAAATTCCTAAATACTTAATCCCTTCTTCCTTCCAAAGAAAAGGGAATGAACCAAATAATCCCTTTTGACAATGAACATTTAAAGGAAGAACCTCTGATTTACTCCAATTTATTTTATAGCCAGAAAATTTTCCAAATTTTTCAATTAAATCTAACAAATTTGGAATGGTAGTCTCAGGATTTCTCAAATGAAGCAAAATATTATCTGCATATGCAGAGACTTTATATTCCCGATCTGAATAAGGAATACCCTGAATCTCCTTTGCTTGTTGAACAATATCAAATAGCAAAGGAGTTAGTGGACACCCTTGTCTAACTCCTCTCTTCAAACAAAAACTTAAGGTTTTTTTTTCTTTTTTTAATGTTAGAAGTCCGTGGTTTTAACCTGCTTAAAAGCCCATGGGTTAAAACCACAGGCTTGCACTGCGAGGAAGGGTGGGAGTCGGGGCAGGCAGGCGATCAGGGCAGTGTTGGGGATGGTAGATCTGGGAAGCAGGTGATCGGGGCCGACAGGACAGCAGAAGGCAGTTGGAAAGGGCTTCAGCGACTGGTCCTCAGCTGTCGCTTTTTGGCCAGCACATTTGGCCAGCAAATTTGTTTAGTGAATCGCGTCCCTGCCTACTTTGCATGCAGTTCCCCTCATTTGCATGCGCGGATCGGAATCGGACCGCAAAACAGGTTAGTGCAGGATTTCCCCAATGAATATGCATGAGATCTATTTGCATGCACTACTTTCAATGCATATTCATTGGGGAAATCCTGAAAACCCGACTGGAATACGGCTTTCGAGGACCGGAGTTCCCTATCCCTGGGTTAGTGAATACTGCAGGAGGGAAATCGGCTCGCAAACTGATCGGTACACGATCAGTTTGCTTAGTGAATCTAGCCCTAAGCACCTAATCTTTCTTTCTATTAGACTGGTTATCCACTGCTGACCTTACTTAAAAGTACAGATTTTTACCTGATCAGTATTAGTCCAGTCAGAAGAAAGCCTGAACTAAGATAAGTTAATTGACTCCAATACTTTCTGCTCCTTAGGTCCCTGTTGTCCAGGGGTCTCAAAGTCCCTCCTTGAGGGCCGCAATCCATTTGGGTTTTCAGGATTTCCCCAATGAATATGCATGAGATCTATGTGCATGCACTGCTTTCAATGCATATTCATTGGGGAAATCCTGAAAACCCGACTGGATTGCGGCCCTCAAGGAGGGACTTTGAGATCCCTGCTGTTGTCCCTCTGCTTTCCCTAGCCAGCTGATAAAACTTTTACCAGCACTCATGCCTCTGCAGGCAGTGGTGTAATGTGTATCATGTAGCAATAACATTTCACAGTTCAGTAATACTTTGTCATTGTCCTACAGCTGCCTCGTCATCCCATCCTTTCATCTATACTTTGGGTCAGCTCTTCTGGCAAATGTGGGCTACAGTATTTCCTGCTCGTACCACGCCTCCAATTACCAGCTAAACTGGGCTGGCAGGAGGCTCCACCACAATGAAGTTTGAAACCCGAAGTACAGCTGCTGTTGAGGAAATATTGCACATAGTGACACCTCATCTAGTGAATACTGTATGAATATTATGCTTTGTGACCAATCACACACTGATTAAAGACTCGATTCACCTGTTCCAGTTAGGTGCTTCCTTATTGGGGAGGACAGGGTTCAAAAAGGTATTTATTTGGTAAAACAGCCAGATCAAAAATCATTGCTCTCAGATATGCATACAGGAATTTATTCACTTTTAAGAGAGTCATTCCCGTGGGCATGTTTAGACGGGGGAAGAAAATGGTGGGCATACATTTTAGTTTTCAAATGCACACCCTTGATTTTGCCCCCACGCAGACAGTAGACACAGAATATGCCCTTGATTGATTTTATTTTGATTGATTTTATTTCTTATATACCGCTATACCGTGAGGTTCAAAGCGGTTTATAATGAAGATACATTAAAATAAAATAAATAAAAAGGGTACTTTGGATTTCCCTAGCTGTCCCGAAGGCTCACAATCTAGCTAAAGTACCTGAGAAAACAATAAATATAAATTAAATAAAGTAAATTCTAGTCAGACAATAGGATCTGATGTTAGCCCTTGCTAATTTTGAAACAGAAACAAGATGTGTGGTTTCTCTTGAAAGATGTGAAGATCACACACCTTTACAAAATTGCTCCCATAATCTACTTAGGCGCATGGAGCTGGCAGGAGCAGCATTAGGGGGCTGTGAAACAGAATAGCTTCCCTGAGCCCAATGCTTCAAGGGGCTCCAAGCCTGTTTTCTGGTGGACTTTGGGAGACCATCCTAAATTTTGCCCTGTGCCCCCCACATGTTTAACACTAGCTCTGGGAGCTGGATCTTATGACATTGTTTCACCAATAAAAAGTAGGGGCGGTGGAATGAATGTCTTTGTGGTAGAGAGGCCAAATAAGCTAATCTCCAGCTCCATTCCCGAGCTCTCTAGTTGCTGATGCTGTATAAGATATTGGTCAGGCCAGTGACTCACCCTAAACTCTGTTTTACTCTTTGAGAAGTGGCTAGGTACTGGTGACCTGGGTTGGGCCAGTGCTGGAAACTAGATACTAGGCTCGATGGACCTTCAATCTGCCCCGGTCTGGCAATGCTTGTTCAGTTCTGCTGCCTTGATAATGTGGGAATGCACAGACCGATTGCTGTCTTGACCGGTTTGTGTGCTGGATTGAAATGGGGTTTATGTTTAGGATGGGATTTGCCTCTTAACCTTTCAGGACCATAAGGATCGTAGGCCAATTTTTGTGGTTTTGACGACATTTTTATGGTAAAAAGGGCTTGCAGATGCCAAAAAATTGATTTTTTTTTGTGAAATATCATTTTTTTTTTTTTTAAAATCACACTTCTGGCTTATGGACAGTGTGGCAAGTGAATCTTCTCGTCAATCTGGCAACGACGCTAATGAATGAATGTCGGAACCAGTTTGTTTACATAAAGGCAGTATCATATGGAATCCGTACATATCAAATTTAGAACTGTAGACTATCCCAATCAAAATTTATAGGATTTTAAAGTTATGGGACAAATATGTCCCTTGGTCCTGAAAGGGTTAAATGCCTAATGGTTAATGCAGTGAGCTGCAGTGGCAACTGGATTCAGTTCCCACTGCAGCTGGTTGTGACAATGGGCAAATCCCTTAATCCGCCTTAGATTGTGAGCCCACTAGGGACAAAAAAAGTTTCTATATATAATAAATGTAAACCACTTTGATTGTAGCACAGAAAGGTGGTATATCCAATCCCATTACCCTTACCCTGAATATCAATTCAGGGTGCCACAATAGCATGGTGAATTTATGGTGCATATTTATATTGTTGCTGATGTCTTTGTTGTCTCCTGTGTGTTGTCCTCTCTTCTAGGGTAGTCCTTATAGAAAAGTTCTTTGAGGGTATACATTCAGGCGTTTCCACCCTTAAGAGCAGCCCTTAATCCAGGGTCCCACAAACGTTGTCAATCCACGGCTCAGTAAATAGAGTGGCCGCAGCTTGAGGCATCCAGAAGTGCGATGTCGCATGCATGTGTGACACCATCATGTCGACGCTGACACATGAACGATGGCCCTCCAGGCATTGGCGCTGGCTGATTGCCTACAGGACGTGCCTATCGCCGCAAGAGGCACATCGTGTAAGCAGTCAGCCAGAGCCTCTCCTCTTCCCCAGCGTCTCGCAGCACACCTCAAATCTCAGCAGGCACACAGTTTGCGGTACACTGCCTTAATCAATACAGTAACTGCCTTTAGTCCATACAATAGCTGTTGGCTTTATGATGGAGGGGTGAGGTTTTTTCCTATCAACAAGCCAGGGGGAGATGCAGGCACACTGTGTGGCGACTGTCAAGCTGAGAGACATCTTGTTTCACCTTTCATGTGAGACAGTTTGGGCAAAACAGCCCACAAGACAGATGAGCAAGACAAATAGATTGTGGAAAACAGTTTGTCTAAAGCAGAACACTTAAGTCAATGCAAAAGTATTTTGCCAGGGTATGTATGAAAGACCCAATGAAGCCCTTGCAAAGGTTCACTGTGAAGGAGGTGCAGAGGTTAGCTATGAGTGGCCATGCTCAAACTGGTCTGCTCTCCTAGGATCCATATTGACTGTCTCATAGTGAAAGAGAATGCAATCCATTACTTCTGCTCTTATTTATAATTTCTATAAATCTACTAGAGATAAGCAGCACTCTTGTAAAGTCAGGGAGGTGAAGAGAGTGTAGATTAGGGTTTTGATAATATAGAAAGGAAGGGATGAGTGTTTATGATGATATAGAGAAAGAAATGACAGCCTGTTGGATATGTGCAGAAAAAGAGAAGGGTTAAAGTTGACCCCAAGGTTCCAAGCTGAGGACAAAAGAAAATGTTAGCCACAGAAACAGAGAGATTTAGGAGAAAACTAAGAAGCTCAGTCTTGGCCATGTTCAGTTTAAGTACAGGCTATGCTTGGTATAGTGACAACACAAGTCTCTTTTTGAGACTGATGCCACTGGCCTTAGTAGAGCTTGGAATACCATTGAAGGGGGTCTCATGCACATTCTGTCTGCAGTGTGTCCCAGGGCTGTATGTACCAGGCTGAATATGGTTTGACTTTGCACAGTTGGTCATACATTTCGTAGATTGTGGTTACCCGTTAATGTAGAATGCAGGACCTGCCTGTTCATGAGCCCAGGCAGGCACCGATGAATTGGATGGTTTGTTAAGGCACCGGGGAGGACTTAGATGACCCCAGCTGTTGAAGAAGAGATATGGTCTCTTGAAATGCAAATTGTGCATTCTCTGCAGATTTCCTAGGTAAGAGCTAATCTTTTAGCTATGGAGAGATGAAGTGGTTTCTCCTTAGGAGAGTGATGGCTACTGCTACAGTAAACCAAAATCAGACCTCCACTATATATATGTTCAAATCACAATAGTTCCTCAGAATGCCACACAATAAAGTAGTGTGGTAGCCGTCCTCACTGGAACATTTTTTTGTGAATATTGAACTAATGTGCAACTTCTTGTTATGTCTTGTAATAAGTTATAAAAATTTATAAAGTGTCAGTGCATTATTAATAAAGTATAATGGTCTCTATAGTTCTATTTAGTGCATAGTAAATAACTTAGCTTTAAATCGGGTCTGCCTCATTTTGCATGTACTGCTACAGTAGGCATTTTGTAAACAACTTCAGAGAAGAGGAGAGGCCAAAAAAAGCACTTTAAACGGGTAATGCTGATTCAAGAACATGAAATGCTGAGTGTAGATGGAAATGTGGGTATAGGCATATTTGAGGTTCACAGAAGCAAACCAGTCATTGGGATTGATAAGCAATAGGACAGTACTCATGGAGTTCAAGAGTTTTCTCTCTTAGACTGACTCCCTGTATGTCTAGAATGGGGGCAAAAAAAATGTCCATATTTTTGGGAATAAGAAAGGGCTTGGTATAAAACCCCTGAGCTCGGTAAGAGATTGACACAAGTTCCATTGTTGTAGAGAGAGCGCAGTTCCTCTGCTAGAAGATGGATGTGCTGGGAGGACATCTTGCCAACTGGTTTGAGACAGACTGCAGAAGTTGATCTTGTACCTCTTGTCTATTTTTCTGAGCACCCATCTGCTGATTAATGCAATGCCTCTTTAAAGAATTGAAGATGTTGCCAACCCCCCCCCCCCCCCCGAATTGAATTTAGTGTCAATATTGGAGCTGTCTTTTGCTTTGCTTACCAGGGTCTCTGACTCTATGTATATGGATAAGCAGACTACTATCAACTAATAAAGCACAATGGAACAGCACATTCAATCATAGGTATCAAAAAAGGCATGAGGGGAAAAGGACCTCAGACACCCAGACTATAAGTAAAACCCCAAGTCTTTAATGGGGTAATGAATATTATCATTGGTCCTAAAAAATATCCACCAATACCATTAAATTTATTTTAAAATTCTTTAATAGAAAAATTTGAAAACTGAATAAAAATTACAAGTCAGAAATGAAGAACTACTAGATGATCACAAACACAATTTGCTGATAGGCTGTGATATATAACACATAAATGATTGGTTTCGAGGCACTCAGGATTTTACCTGCACCACTGTAGACTAGCTCTGATGCATGCTGAATATTTTAGCGCCTCTCTACACTCCATAAGATAGCTGGAGCCCATTCAAGGCCTCACCTGTGTCCTTTTTCAACCCCTAAGGTGGGTGTGGAAGTGAGTTTGTTGCTTCCATGGCATTCTCGCTAGCTCTACCCTTTTGCCAATCAGGGGCAACGGACAGTTTAAATCTGGTTGTAAAGGGCCCATGTTTTCTCAATGATCTCAGAAGGGCTTTGCTTACTTGTTTTGTATGCTGAATGAGGACAATTCTTTGAAATCTTTTGAGACACTAAAAATTGTATTTCATCTGACCTCCAGAGATTATTTAGCCTACTTGCAATTGAGGCACTATGGGGCAAATTCTATAAACGGCATCCCAATTGTTGGCAGCAGTAGGCATCCTACTGCAGTCTAACCAGCCAATCGGGATACACTTTTTTTTATTAACCCAGAGGCAGGCCGCCTAAACTGTAGGCATCTGTCACGGGTGCAGGGAGATGCGTAGAGACACTTAAGCTCACCCAAGGCTGGATGTGGCTGTGGTTTTGCCTAGAAGTGGCTTTGGGCGAGCTTAAGTAGTCCTAGGTATCTCCCTAGGGCCGTGATAGATGCCTGAAATGGCCAGCAAATTACTGACCTACATTTCAAATAAAAAAAACTGTACAACTGAAAAGTTTCTGGAATACAATCATAATAGCTAATAAATATTTGTCAAACACGTATTGTAGATAATAGTTAGTAGCAGGGAATCATTCAAGCCACATAAACACGCATTGCTGACATAACACAAACTGTATGAAAAATCATAATATGATGGAGAAAAATAAACCTCAATTGTGGAAGGCTGGGACTACACAAGTGCCCAAACCTATGCACATCATCACGGGTTTATAAAAAAACTCCGTATACATGTAAATAAATAAATCACTTCCATTCATACAGAATCAATTTTCTTCAAAAACTTTTTGTAGTGACAGCAATGTGCACAAAATTCAATGTATTATTCGTATCCGAAAAGGAGTGACCAGAATCCCAAACTTAACTAAATTATTAGCGAGGGCTACAGCTCAATTTCACTTATGTAAGCGGTTGTGGAGGCGTGGAGCAAAAAGTCACAATCATAGAGAAAATACACTCATCTGAAGGCGTAGAACTTCAAAAGAGGCTTTAAACTCCTAGTCCCGACAGAAAAGACTTTCTGTTTCGCCTGGAAAGGCTACTTCAGGGGATCCATGCGGTATCCAAATCTCTCCCCGCTTCTTACAACCAAACAATAGTGAAGCCGGCTCCTCTCAAAATGGTGCTGGGCTTTTCTGGGGGAAGGAAGGAAAGGAGAAGAGAGAGATGCCAGAGCATAGGGGAGGGAGTGGAGACAGAAAAATGGAGAGGGAATGAAGCTGAAATGAATCATGTACAAAGGAGAGAAAGGGCACAGGATATACAGTTTATTGAAGCGACATAAAAAGAGGGAAGATGCTGTATGGAAGAGAGAGAGGGCGGACACTGAATGGAAAGGGCAGAGAGAGGGTGGACAGTGGATGGAAGGGGCAGAGAGAGGGTGGACAGTAGATGGAAGGAATAGAGAGAGCAGAGGCTGGGTGGAAGGGGCAAAGATAGAGGGCAGATGTTGCATGGAAGGGAGAGAGGACAAACGCTGCATAGAAAGAAAAGAGCTAAGAGATGATTAAAGCACAAACTACAAAAGGTGGAAATTTTTTTTGTTGCTTTACATAGAATCAAGTAGTATTGTAATTGTATTGATAAAACTTTATAAATAGGAAATGGAAATAAGGTAATTTCTTTTGGACTAAACCCCTTTCCTCAGGTCAGGACAGGATATCATAACAGCAGTATACTGTAGTCTTGAAGAAAGATTTGGCCTCTGAAAGCTAATTGAAAAATGAATTAGTCCAATAAAATTGTATTTTCTTATTTCTCTTTATTTGTTTTATTTCTCCTTGTTAATTTTTAAAGTAGTGATTGTTATGCATCAGTTTTTTCAAATTTACATCTACTGTCTATATTTTGCACAGTATTAGGGGACATGTGTCACTGTTTCTTTGGTGTTGCATTAGTTTAACTTTTGTCTACATATTTCTATTTTTAAATTGTGATTATTCCATATTGGGCAAGGATGTTTCTGTTTTTTTGTGTATGAAAAGGACATGGTTTTCTGTTAGCATTGCCTGTACAAAATCAATTGACTGTGCAAGAACTGGCTTGTTTAGTTCTAAAATTTGTGTGTTGGTGTTCTAGTGCTCACTGCAGTGTTTAAGATGCTGCCTTTTCCTAGGTGCACCCTTGTTATGTGGCTCATGGATTATTACTAAAAATAACTTTTTTTATATAGAGAAGGGGCTGTTAAATCAGCACTGGCTGTCATATATACTAGGTACACCACTGGATTGATTTAATGACCCTATTCTAACCACCAAATTTCCCTGTCCTGCTCCACTCGGCTACTTTTTCATGCCACCCAACTAAAAAAATTTCTGGGGAGAACACTGGAATTTTAAGAGTATCGGAGCATTTAGCACTCCGGGCTGCGGTTGAAATCTCTACTGCAGCTTAGTAATAGGGGTTTATCTCCAATTACTTATAATTTTAAGAAATTTCTTATACATAACAATAAGGAAGAATTTATCTCAAGATCTTTACACTTGACTGTTCATTGGAGTTAGTACTAGCAATTCTAATTTACTACTAGATGATTATAGCCCAGTATTTCTGCTAACTGCTGCCTATCAGGCTTGCTTACTGTAACAGCTCTGCTCTCCCAGTCATGCTCTCATCTGGCTGTAATGCCTCCCTCTCCTTCCATATCAAAGACTTTGACCTGTGATAAGTGACTCCTGAATGATATGGAGAAACTAAGGGTCCCTTTTACAAAACCATGGTAGCAATTCTTCTGCAGCAAATGCACTGAAGCCGGCCCACAAGCATTCTCCCTGACTTCAATTCTGACGGAGAGAAGTCCTGGCACGGACCTTCTCTCTGACGTCAGAATTGACATCGGAGAGGAAGGTTTGTGTGCCTGCTGTGTGCAATCGCTACACATGCTGGCCCTTCCCTCCCTGTAGTTTTGGCACCGGGGCTGTAATTAAATGTAGCAAGCGACGGACTGGGATGGGGGAGGAGGAAGCGGCAGCGGGTCGGCTTGGGGGCAGACAGGCTTTGGGGGAGGAGGGTGAAATAAGGACATAGGAAGGGGGCACTAAGGTCATAGGAAGGAGGTATTGGGGTAAGTCTAGCAGCATGGCCCTTTTGCTCAAAAAAATAGCCTTTAACTGTAAAGCGTGGATTTCCCATTAGTAGTGTAAGACTGTGACGTGCTGCAGAATTCTACAGCCTTAGAGCCAAATTCTGTAAATGGCTCAAAAGGTTAAGTGTCTAGGTCGCTCCTACTGGCACCTAATTTAATTGCTTTAATCAGCTTTAATTGGTGTGATAATTAAACACATTTAAAACCAATTAAAAGCATTTTTTTAAGTAGTGAGCAGCTAGGCTTGCTCTTAGGTGTGTAAAGTGTACAGGAATGATGGCAAATGACGCAAAAGGTTCCAAAAAATATATTAATTTTATTTATTTCCATAACAACCATCAAAAGATTATTTGCCTCATCGGGGGTCTTTACAGAGGCCAAAATCTGGCTCTTCTAGCACAGAATCACGACCTATACTTCGTTGTTCACCAATATATATTTTCTATCCAGTATGACATCATTACTTGTCAACCAATCGCCGACAGAGGCTGTCCTTAGATTTGAACAAAGAAATTCCTTTTGACATAGACAAAAGTTTCACAAATCATATTTTTGTTTACATTAATTTCTAAATATGCATAAACATATAACATTATACATTACATATACATTATAACATATCTAATACCCTTTTTGTCATTCTCAAAACTTAAATCAAACTGTTTGTCTGTTAAAGCCAGCCTGCTGATAAGTTCGTGTCCCCGTATTAGAAGTGAAGCAGGAAAAACCTACTCCCCCCTCCCTCCTATGCTGGAGCCTCTCAAAGACTGGTACAGTGTCTCTGGCTCTAACCATTTCCACATGTTGCCTCTTAGGCTCCCTTAAAATTTCTTGGATTTGCCAGAGGCTTTTGGCCATTTACCTAGGGGGCATCGAGCTTTGTGTAGGAAGATGAATTTACTGGCCAGGAAATGTATTCTTCAGTGCTGGACGGTTCCAGACCCTCCGGCATATTGGCATTGGCGGAACCAATTGCATCAGTTGGTCATTTGTGAGGCGCAAGATGCCAGAGGTTTAGGAAATGAAAGATGTTGTTTTTGAATATATGGGAGCCTTATCTGCAAGTCTTACATCCTAAGGGTCGCAGTGCGATTTTAAGATGGGTGTCCTAATTTGTTAGTTGGGTTGGGAGAGTAATTGTGAGTACTGGTGGGGCGGGGTCCTGTATCATTGGGGGAAGGGGAGGGGGGTTTGAGGGGGGGAAATGGGGTGTATTGAAGGTTCTGGCTCAGGTGGGGGGGAAAGGGTGGAGTGACATTTTGGGGGTTCATAAGAGTACAGGGTTTTGGAGTACCTTTCCACCCTCATTAATCTCATTTGCCCCATGTAGAGAAGGGGAGGGAGTTTGGTTGATGTTACTCTTTTATTGTATATGCTTGTTCTATCATTGTATATGATGCATTATTATTTGTACTGTGCACCTTTGGGATGCGCTGGTGTTGTATTTACTGTGTTTGCATCAATAAAATTGTTTGAACCAAAATAAAAATCATTCTTTCACACATCATTCATAGCACATATCATTAATTTGGGGCCCCATTCACACACCCACATCACGGTATATTGCATTCATAAGATATCTGTATTCAAAAATGTGAAACCCTATATCTTCCACAAGCCAGACTGAGAGGTGTGCTATTTATTAGAGCCATGAGGCTCAAGGTGGGGAAACTCAGAGAACAAAGAGAGACAGAAAGACAGAACACAAGATGGAATCATTAATACCTCTATGTATTATGTATATCTATACCTGATTTCCTCTATGATTCTGCCCCACCTAACACCTCACACAAATAGTGAATTCCCCTTTTCCTATGCTATATATCAGTTTCCTGGTCTTTTGTTTATCATCCTGACTTTTTCAAAGTTTTAAATGTGTTTGCATGTATATAAGACCCTCTGATCAGGACTAGGAAGGTCTCTGTCATGCCCTGCTAACACTTCTGCGTAAACCAGGCCTTCTTCAGTAGGCACCACAATCGTGCCTAACGTCAAAGTAGGCATGTTTAGGTGCAACAATGACCTTAGGCATCACTAGATGCCACCAGGTACAATTCCCCCCCAAAACAGGTGATGGAAATGTGGGCCTTTAATACCCTGGCCTACATTACCAGTGCCTAAGTTTTTCTTGTGCACTGGTAGCTGTGATTCTGTTAATGGCGCCCAAGAGTGATTGACATGCGGTCGGTGCTGTTTTTCTAGGCCCCATTTACAGAATCCTGGCCTTCGTGCCTACATGTAAAGTGTT
Source organism: Geotrypetes seraphini (assembly GCF_902459505.1). Classification (NCBI taxonomy): domain Eukaryota; kingdom Metazoa; phylum Chordata; class Amphibia; order Gymnophiona; family Dermophiidae; genus Geotrypetes; species Geotrypetes seraphini. The sequence goes on along the minus strand of NC_047090.1, from coordinate 19,512,322 downwards.
CCTTTCCGTTGTATAATAGAGCTATCAGGTTGGCAACAGGATATTTGGTGACTTTATTAGTCTGCGCTGCATATTCTCTATGATTGCAGGCTGATTGGGATAAATCGTGACTTATTTAAGCCTTAAAGGCAGGGATCTTTTTTATTCAGCAGGCGATAATCGAATGATACTGCTGTGACCCTTCTGGACAAGTTAACCTGCCCGTGTTCAATTTTTTTTACAAGAATTTTCATATTATGTATTATATTCGTGGCGTTTTCAAGAACCCCAGTAAAAAGTGGAATTTTTCAAGAACAATGCCTGTCCCAGTTTTCTCACGCTCTGAGTTGACAAAATTATCCTTTGGGGTATGATCTGTTTAAGGGCAGGGGTGTCCAATGTCGGTCCTCGAGGGCCGCAATCCAGTCGGGTTTTCAGGATTTTCCCAATGAATATGCACGAGTCTATGTGCATGCACTGCTTTCAATGCATATTCATTGGGGAAATCCTGAAAACCCGACTGGATTGCGGCCCTCGAGGAACGACATTGGACACCCCTGGTTTAAGGATAGGGATTTCTCTTTGCTTATCTGGAGTATGCTCGCAGGAGGGGGGTGGGGGGTTGGTCTCTGCTTGTGAAGACATTGTCACATGATGGGAACTTGTATTTATTTTACTATTTCTTTTCCTACGTTAAGCAGCTGAGGGTTGCCACAGTTGCAGCGCAAACCCCAAATAGCTCTTGCTATCAGCCTTGCAAAAATGCAGGAGGGCCAGTAGCCCGTTGTAAGGGATTATGATGGGTCCGCGGTGTCAAGGCGGCTCAACACTGTGACGAAGGGCCAGAAAAGTGGGATAAATGCCTCTGGTACCTCCCGGCGGGGCTCAGTGTGCCCTGACCAGGAGAAAAAGTGCGACTGCAAAAAAAGTGCTCTGCAACGCGCACGGACGCAGCTTCAGACTCCGACGCCACAGTAGAGCAGCACCGGAACCAAATCACCAGAAGAATGGTAAGAAACAGGAGGTTGGTCCCCCACCCAACGAGAGGACGGAGGCTGACCTGGGACAAACAACGTGAAAGAACACGCGTTTGGGGGGGACGTCCTAGCGTTGCGAGGAGACGCTTTGCAGGAAAGAGCGTGCTCACGAGGACACGTGTCTGCTTACATGGGCGTGTATATTTCAAGGTTTAAGACGGAGGCTGACCTGGGACAAACAACGTGAAAGAACACGCGTTTGGGGGGGGGGGCGTCCTAGCGTTGCGAGGTGACGCTTTGCAGGAAAGAGCGTGCTCACGAGGACACGTGTCTGCTTACATGGGCGTGTATATATTTCAAGGTTTAGTTCAGCAGTCGGTCCTCTTAAGTTTCCAATTCTTGTTTTAATGCATAGCGTGTTTAGCTCAGGATGGTCTAAATCAGGGGTGTCCAATGTCGGTCCTCGAGGGCCGCAGTCCAGTCGGGTTTTCAGGATTTCCCCAATGAATATGCATGAGATCTATGTGCATGCACTGCTTTCAATGCATATTCATTGGGGAAATCCTGAAAACCCGACTGGACTGCGGCCCTCGAGGACCGACATTGGACACCCCTGGTCTAAATCATCTGGAAACAATCTTTCACTTTATTTACTAATGTATTTTTCTGTCTGAGCAGTTTTTGCCTTGGGGAAAGGGAATAGGACAGTAGACGTTTTAGACCAGATTTCTTGGAGCTGGAGTGTAATTATAATAACCAGCTATTTAAAAAGAAATGCAGTCTGTGTTCTATTTAAGAGGTTCTCATCCCAGTCCATGGGGCATACCCAGCCATAGGGTTATCAGATGTCTGGGAAAACCATGTCCTCTTTTTAGAGGACTGTACCGGTGCCCGGATGGATTGCCAAAACCCGGCAGTTTGTCCAGGGTTTGGAAAGCGTGAGCTCGGGGCCATGTCTGGGGGAGCCTCTGAGCATGCACAAATGCAGTGTGATGTCATGTGCATGCACGCAATGTCATCACATTGCATCTGCTCAGGCTCAGAGCCCTCCAGATGCAGCCCCAAGCTCAGGGAAGATGCAGTGGCGTCAGTGGCATACCAAGGGAGTGGCGGGGGGGAAGATCCGCCCTGGGTGCAGGCTTAGGCGTGGTGCACAGCCGGCCAGGTCCGGAAAATTCAGCGGTGAATTTGAAACATCTCCCTCCCTGCCCCTTACCTTCGTGGCCGCAAGTCTAAATTACCTTCTTACAGCAGCTGGAGTTGCGTGTGGCTGCCGTAAAGGTCATCTCTGGCGCAACCGGAAGTTGCATCAGAAATGACCTTTACGGCAGCCATACAGCAGCCGGCTGCTGTACGAAGGCAGTTTAGATGTCGCCGGCCACAGGACAGGGACATTTGTCAGACCGGGCGTGTTGTCCGGGGAGGGTGGGCAGGAGGAAGAAAGCACCATGAAGGTAAGGGGCAGGGAGGGAGAAAGGGAGGAAAGGTGGGGGTGGAGAGGAAAAGACACTGAAGGGAAATGGGTAAAACAGAGGGGGGAGAAGGATGCTGAAAGCACATGGGAAAGACAGAGGGGGGGGGAGAAGGACGCTGAAAGCACATGGGGAAGACAGAGGGAGAGAAGGACACTGAAAGCACATGGAGAAGAAAGAGGGGGTAGAAGGACGCTGAAAGCACATGGGGAAGACAGAGGGGGGGAGAAGGATGCTGAAAGGACATGGGGAAGAGAGTGGGGAGAAGACGCTGGCAGGGAAGAAGACAGAGATGCCAGACTATGGGGGGAGCAGAGGGAAGAAGATGGGTGCCAGACCAATTTGGAAGGGGGGAGAAAGGGAGAGGCACAGTAACAGAGCAAATGGAAGATGCAGAGAGAAGAGAGACAGTGGATGGAAGGAATTGAATGAGAAGATGAGGAAAGCAGAAACCAGAGAAGACAAAGGTAGAACAAAAATTTTCTATTTATTTAATACTTTAGGAGACGTGTCACTGTTTCTGTGGTGTTGCATTGTATTCAGAGTCCAGCTTCTTGCTGGTTCAATTTAACCTTTGAATATGTATTTCTATTTTATCCCCCCTTTTACAAATCTGTGGAGCGTTTTTTAACGCCAGACGTGGTGGTAACAGCTCTGATGCTCAAAATTCTATGAGCGTCAGAGCTGTTACCACCATGGCTAAAATCCACACTACAGTTTTGTAAAAGAGGGAGGGGTTAGTTTGTGATGACATATTCCATATTAAGCGAATGTGTTTTCTGTGTTCTGTGTGTTTGAAAGACATGGTTTTCTGTTAGGATTGATGGTGTAGGATTGATCTGTACTAGTCTGGCTTGTTTAGTTTTACAGTGGGTGTATTGATGTTGTACTGCTCACTGCAGTATGTAAGATGCTGCCTTTTCCTAGGTACTCATGTGTGACGTATGGCTTGTTTCTAAAAATCATGTTTTTCGTACAGATAGGGGGGTGCCAAAAAATGATGGGCCCCGGGTGTCACATATGCTAGGTACCTAGCATATGTGACACCCGGGGCCTATAATTTTAAGACCCTCCCCCATCTATATGAAAAACATGATTTTTAGTAACAATCCACACGACACACATGAATATCTAGAAAAAGGAAGCATCTTACATACTGCAGTGAGCAGTACAACATCAATACACTCACTGTAAAACTAAACAAGCCAGACTAGTACAGATCAATCCTACACAGTCAATCCTAACAGAAAACCATGTCTTTTCGAACACAGAAAACACCTTCGCCTTGTATGTAATCACAAACTAACTCCTCCCCCTTGTACAAAACTATCCTTCCCCTCCCTACATGGTATTTTCTATGCAGGTAAACTGGGAAAATCACTTCTGTTCAAAATCACAGGTCTTTGGAATGACCTTACTATCCCGCCATTTATTCCGCAAGCAACTGAAAACATGGCTCTTCTCTAACATGTAATTCTATTTTCCCCTTTACTCTTCCACACTATTTATAAGCTCATGTAAACCTTTTCCTGTCCCTTCTTATATTTAAGTTCTTGTAAACAGTGCCGAGCTCTACTTCCATGGAGAGGATGCGGTATATAAACTTATGGTTTAGTTTAGTTTAGTAGTGTGGTTTTTAGCCACGGTGGTAACAGCTCAGATGCCAACGCTAAAAAACGCTCTACAGTTTTGTAAATGGGGAGATAGAATAAAAATACATAGACAAAGGTTAAACTGAAGCACCAAGAAGCTGGACTCTGCATACAATGCAACATCACAGAAACAGCGATGCATCTCACCTAAAGCAAAAAATAAATAAATAAATAGAAATTTTTTTCCACCTTGTCTTCTCTGCTTTCTGCTTTCCTCATCTTTTTGTCACTCTCTTCCTTTCATCCACTGTCTACCCTCTCTCTGCCCCTTCTATATGGCATCTTCTCTCTTTCTATTCCAGTTCTAGAAACTTTATGCATCCCCTTTCCATTTCTCCCTTTACCCCCATTAGTCTGGCATCCATCTTCCTCCTTCCCTCCTCCAATGGTCTAGCATCTCTCCTTTCCTCTTCTTCCCTTCCCTCTCCCACACCCACATGGTCTGGCATTTCACTCTCTCCTCTCCCTTCCCCCCACTTCCATCAGCATCTGCCCCCTTTCTCTCCCTCCAACCCAATTCCATGCAATATCCTTCCCCCTTATGTCTCTTTCCCTGCAATTCCATCAGCATCTGCCCCTTTCTCTCCCTCCACCAGGCTTCCATACCACCCTGACCCCCTATTTCACCCTTCACAATGTTTCCATGCCACCCTGACCCCCTTTCTCACCCTTCACCATGATTCCATACCACCCTGACCCCCCTTTGTCACCCTCCACACCCTTCCATATCACCCTGACCCCCCTTTGTCACCCTTCACCATGATTCCATACCACTCTGACTCCCCTTTGTCACCCTCCACACCCTTCCATACCACCCTGACCCCCTTTGTCACCCTTCAGCATGATTCCATGCCACCCTGACTCCTTTTCTCACCCTCCACACCCTTCCATGCCACCCTGACCTCCTTTCACCACCCTACTACGCTCCTTTCTTTCTCCATCCCAAAGGTCTCGCGATGACTGCTTCTGCTCCGGATGGAAGAGGTAAGTGACGTCGGAGGGGGCTGGGCCGGAAGACGCAGTTAATTGCGGCAAGATCCTGTGAAGACTGCGGCTGCCAGTCCACCCCCCCCCCCAACATCACTTACCTCTTCCGGAACAGAGGCGGCAGACGGCGCAGTCATCGCGGGACCTTCATTCACTTCAGCGCGGCTGCCGACTCTGCTCTAAGTATGGCAGCCACGCTGAGGTTCCGTTTGGAGCAGCGCGGGAGGTTCTGGATCCGGCCAGCTGTGCACCCGGGGCGGACCACGCACCCTCCCCTTGGTACACCACTGGGAAGATGACAAAGATTTGTGCGGGGGCGTGACTGGGGGGGGGCAGAACAGGACAGGACGGGGGAGAAACAGGGCATAACAGGAGTGGTGGAATGGAGCGGGGCCATATGTCCTCTTTTTTTAACTTTATAAATCTGGTAACTCTATCCAGCCAATCAAGTTTCAGAATACCCAATTACCCATAATGAATATGCATGCAGAAGATATAATTTGATTCATGCAGAAGATGCATGCAGAAGATGCATGCAGAACAGTGGCGTACCTAACATAAGTGACACCCGGGGCCCATCATTTTTTGACTCCCCCCCCCATCTGTATGAAAAACATTTTTAGTAACAATCCACACGTCATACATGAGTACCTAGGAAAAGGCAGCATCTTATATACTGCAGTGAGCAGTACAACATCAATACACCCATTGTAAAACTAAACAAGCCAGACTAGTACAGATCAATCCTGAAGTCAATCCTAACAAAAAAAACATGTCTTTTGAACACACAGAACACAGAAAACACCTTCACCTAGTATCATGGAATATGTAATCACAAACTAACCCCTCCCTCTTTTACAAAACTGTAGTGTGGATTTTAGCCATGGTGGTAACAGCTCTGATGCTCATAGAATTCTGAGCATCAGAGCTGCTACCACCACGGCTAGCACTAAAAAACGCTCCACAGTTTTGTAAAAGGGGGGATGAAATAGAAATACAAAGACAAAGGTTAAATTGAACCAGAAAGAAGCCGGACTCTGCATACAATGCAACATCACAGAAACAGTGACACATGTCTCCTAAAGCAATAAATAAATATAAAATTTTTGTTCTACCTTTGTTTTCTCTTGTTTCTGCTTTCCTCATCTTCTTGTTACTCTCTTCCTTCCATCCACTGTCTGCCATCTCTCTGCCCCTATATGGCATCTTCTCTCCTTCTATGCCCCTTCCAGAAACTGTATGTCTCCCCCTTCCATCTCTCTTTTTACCCCCATTGGTCTGGCATCTCTCTCCTCTCCTTCCCTCTCCCACAGCTCTCTATTGCAATCCCTATCCCTTTTTTCCCTCATTTTCCTTTTCAATTTATTTTCTGCATCCGTCTATATTACGTTCTTACTATCCTCTCATCAATTTCCTTTTTTACTGTCTACCTACAGCTCACCACCTCTTTCCCTCACAACTCCAGTATTTCCCTAACTCAATCCTTTTCCCCCATCATGTGCCCTTCTTTTATTTATCCCCTCCTTTCATCATGTGCCCTTTTTCTCTATCCCTTCCATCTAGTACCTTCTCTCTCTGTCCACTTCCATCGTATACTCCCCTCTTTATCTCATCCCATTTCCTTCCTGCATTTGCTCCCTTATCTCTCCCATCCGCACTTCCATCCAGCATAGGTTCCCCCTCTACCCTCCCCACTACCATCCAATATTTGTCATTTCTCTCTCCATCCACCCCTCTTCAATCAGCATCTGCCCCCTTTCTCTCTCTCCACCACTCTTCCATTCCAGCAGTCCTTCTCCTTTCCCGCGATGACTGTAGCTGCTGGCTGCCGGTCCACCCCACTCCAATGTACTTGCTCTGGAGTAGAGTCAGTAGCCATGTGCTGGAAGGTCCCGTGATGACACGTCTTCTGGCTTTGCTCTGGAAGAAGTAAGTTATGTCAGAGGGGGTGGACCCAGCAGACGCAGGGAGTTGCGGCAAGGTCCCGCAATGACTGCATCTGCTGGGTCCACCCCCTCAGATGTAACTTATTTCTTCCAGAGCAAAACCAGCAGACGAGTCAGTGTAGCTGCCGACTCTGCTCCAGAGCAAGTATGTCAGAGGGGTTCCTCCGGCAGCTGCACTGAGGTGCAGGTCCTGTTGCACATTAGGGAAGGATGACCCGGACCTGGCCAGCTGTGCACCCCCCTGAGGCATGCACCAGGGACGGACCACCCTCCCCCTTGGTACACCACTGATGCAGAAGATATCATTTGATTCTGAATCAGGCCTTCGTTGGTCAGCCTATCTTATGTATATTCATTGTGGTATCCTGAAAACCTGATTGGCTGGGTGTGTCCAAGAGGACTGAGAATCCTTATTCTAGTTCAGTTAGGATTACTATATTTGTAGAAGTAAAAAAGAGGACATGTGGTCCCGCCCTACCCCACCTCCAGCCCCACCCTGTTCCAGCTCTTCCCCCCACTTAAAGTTCATATCCTCCCCTGTGCTCAGGACCGCGTCTGGAGAACCTCCTAGCATACATGGATGTGGTGCGATTATGTCATGCATGTATGCTTTGAGGCCCTCCAGACGTGACCCTGAGCTCTGAGGCCTTCCAAAACCCAGGCAAACTGCTGGGTTTTCAAAATCCATCCAAACACCCGGATAGTCCTCTAAAAAGAGAACATGTCCAGGTAAATCTAATCTAATCTTCTATTTTTGCGTCGATCATACCTAGGTAGGCTCAAGGCGACTTAAAGAGGTGGGTGAGGAAGGATAAGGGGGAGGAGGGGTGGGAGAAGAGAAGAGGAGGGGGAGGGAGAGGGGAGGAGAGGATACAGGTGATTAAGTGTCAAATAGATGAGCTTTCAGTTTCTTCCGGAATATGGTGTAGTTAGGTTCCGTCCTGGTCATTTCAGTAAGGTCATTCAAAGTTTTTACACTTAGAAAGGTGAGCATGGAGTGGAAAACATATTTGTATTACAGATTTTTTGTGGAAGGGAGATTTAGAAGTATTTTGTTTAGGGTTCTGCGGGAAGTAAACATGCCTTGGAGAAGAATTGGATGAGAGGAGCCGCGGAGTTTCCATAAAGTATACGGTGAATGATGCATGCAGTTTTGAAGGTTATTCGTGATTGGGTAGGTAGCCAGTGCAGTTGCCTGATGAACTCTGTAATCGAGTCATATTTTCTCAGGTTGAAGATTAGTCTTGACAGCGGTGTTTTGGATGAGCTGCATTTTGTGAATCAGAGTGGTGTTGATTCCCAAGTAGATGGAGTTGCAGTAGTCCAATTGTGGTAGTATCATCAATTATACAACTAAGGCAAAGTGGTGTTGGTGAAAGTATGGTCTGATTAGCCTTAGATATCCGTAGATCTGGTAACCATAAGTTCAATGCATTTCAATAGGGCTAAGAAACATAGAAACATGATGGCAGAAGGCCAAATGGTCCATCTAGTCTGCCCATCCACAGCAACCACTATCTCTTCCTCTCCTTAAGAGATCCCATGTGCTTGTTCCAAGCTTTCTTGAATTCAGACACAGTCTTTGTCTCCACCACCTCTACTAGGAGACTATTCACTACCACCCTTTCAGTAACAAAGTATTTCCTTAGATATCACCTCTTAACCTCATTCTATGCCCCCTCACTCTGGAGTTTCCTTTCAATTGAAAGAGATTCTCCTCATGTGTATTTATGCTACAAAAGTATTTAAACATCTCTGTCTTATCTCCCATCTGCCTTTCCTCCAATGTATATATTTTGAGATCTTTAATTCTGTCCTCGTACACCTTGTGACGTAGACCACCAACCATTTTAGTTGTCTTCCTCTGGACTGACTCCATCCTGTTTATATCTTTTTGAAAGTACAATCTCCAGAATTGTACTCAATATTCTAAATGAGGTCGCACCAGAGTCTTATACAGGGGCATCAATACTTCCTTTTTCCTATTGGCCATTCCTCTCCCTTTTGCCATCGCCTTTTCAACCTGTTTGGCCATCATAAGATCATCACACCCAAGTTCCACTCTTTTTTGTGTATAAAAGTTCTTCACCCCCTAAACAGTACTATTCCCTCGGGTTTCTGCAGCCTAAATGCATGACCTTATATTTCTTAGCATTAAATCTTAGCTGCCAAATTTCAGACCTTTCTTCAAGCTTTGCTAGGTCCTTCCTTATGTTATTTACACAATCAGGGGTGTCTATTGCAGATTTTGGTATCATCCACAAAGAGGCAAATCTTACCTGACAGCCCTTCAACAATATCACTTACAAAAATGTTACAAAGAACAGGCCCAAGAACAGAACTTTAAGGCACACCACTGGTAACATCCCTTTCCTCAGAACGATCTCCATTGACCACTCCCATCTATCCAATTCTCTGGTCAACCAAAGAGAAAGATTTGTCTGACAAGACCTACCTCTATGTTGCCTCAGGTCCTGTAATCCACTGGATTCCAGAAACTGCACTCTGTTTTAAAAGTGTTTCCACTAATTTACATACTTACCACAGAAGTCAGACTTTCCAGCCTGTAGTTCCCTACTTCTTCTGTACTTCCACTTCTGTGGAAAGGGAACATATCTGTCCTTTTCCAATTCTCTGGTACCATACCCAAGTCAAGAGAAGCACTGAAAAGGTCATCCAGAGGAACAGAAAGAACTTCCTTAAGTTCCCTGAGTACCCTTGGATGTACACCATCTGGCCCCATCTTTATCTATCTTTAGTTTAGCAAGCTCAGGAAACTAAGGGTCTGAAAATCGATCAGAGTCTACCACACTTCCAACCTTATTTGTTTTTGTTTTCTGTGGTCCCACTCCCAACACTTCAGCTGTGAACACAGAACAGAAATATTTGTTAAGCAATTCCTCCCCTTTACCTTTGGAGGCCACATTATCAAAAGGATGTGAAGAGCATGGAGTCGATCCAGAGAATGGCCACTAGGATGGTCTCAGGACTTAAAGACATCCCATATGAAGAACATCTGAACAGACTGCGCTTATATTCTCTCAAGGAGCGATGAGAAAGGGGGGACATGATAGAAACATTCAAATACATCACGGGTCAAATTGAGGTGGAGGAAGAAATCTTTTTTCTTACAGGTCCCACGGTGACAATAGGGCATCCTCTAAAACTTAAGGGGAGGAGATTTCATAGTGACACCAGGAAATACTTCTTCACCGAACGGGTGATTGATTGATGGAATAAACTTCCATGCCAGGTGGTTGAGGCCAGTGGTGTACCTGACTTCAAAAGTCGATGGGACAAATAGGTGGAAGTGCTACGAAGTTATGCATGAAAGAGGGGCACCAGGGAGGGAGGGTTCTTAAATGGGCAGACTTATTGGGCCACTGGCTCTCTTCTGCCGTCATACTCTATGTTTCTTCCTATCACTAATATATCTAAACAATGTCTTGTCTCTCATTTTACCATGTCTTCCAATTTTTCTTCCATTTTCATCTTTGCTTTCCTGACTACTCGACTAGCTTCTCTTAATTTTTTCAGTTATTTTTGCCTGTCTTCTTTCTGCGATCTTTTGTAGTTCATGAAAGCTAATCTATTTTTCCTTACCTTCTCAGCTACTACTTTTGAGAACCAAAGCAACCTCCTTTTCCTCTTACATACTCTTCCTACAAAATAGTTTGATGCCCTTATAATAGCTCCTTTCAGTTTTGCCCACTGCTTTCCTACTTCTCAGATGTTCTCATCCAGACTACAATTCCTTGACATAATCCCCCATCTGAACAAATATATCTGAATTCAAGAAAGGACTATACGATATATTATGTTTGTTTCCCCATCCTAAAAATATTATCAAGGTAACCTTTTAAATGGTAATTTAACTTGAGGGAGTCCAGAGAAGAGCAACTAAACTGATAAGAGGTATGGAAAACCTCTCATATACTGACAGACTGAAAAAGCTGGGGCTGTTCTCCCTGGAAAAGCGGAGACTTAGAGGAGACATGATAAAAACCTTCAAGATCCTGAAGGGTATAGAAAAAGTAGACAGGGACAGATTTTTCAGATTATGGGGAACCACAAGTACAAGGGGGCACTCGGAAAAATTAAAAGGTTTAAAACAAATGCCAGAAAGTTCTTTTTCACCCAGAGGGTGGTGGACACATGGAACGCGCTTCCGGAGGCTGTGATAGGCCGGAGCACGTTACAAGGCTTCAAAGAAGGTTTGGATAGGTTCCTAGAGGATAAAGGAATTGAGGGGTACATATAAGAGTAGCGGTAGGTTATAGGGATAGTCTGGGACCATTGCTCAGGCAATGGGCCTGATGGGCCAACGCGGGAGCGGACCGCTGGGCGAGATGGACCTCTGGTCTGCCTCAGCGGAGGCAACTTCTTATGTTCTTATGTTGTGTGACTTTAGGAATTGGGGTTCTTGATCAAAATATTCAGTTCCTTTTTCCTCACTGCTCCTCAGACAAACATATGCATCCCCTAAACCAGTGTGACTTCTCAACCCATCCAGTTAGATTTTCGGGACACCTAGATAATGAATATGCATGAGAGAGATTTGCATGCAGTATGCGAATCTCATGCATATTCATTGTGGGTATTCGAAAACCTGGATAGGTGGGCACGCCCCAAGGACACAGTTGATGAGCACTGCCATAAACTTCAGTTTACTGGTATTGATCTTTGATTTTGTATTCTTTTTCAGACATAAATATAACAGTTTTGCATTATAATACAGGGCTTCTCAACCCAGTCCTTGAGACACACCTGGTCCCATCAAGTTTTCAGGATGTCCATAATGAATATGCAGAGCATGTTTACCTTTAATCGGTGTCTGACCAAAGGTCTCTGAGGATTGTATATGCAGTGTGTCACATATATGAGCATCGCCTAATGTGTCCTAACTGGAAAATGTTGAGTAACATTGTCATAGAAACTCTGCAGCATTTTGAAAGATATACAAGTATGTCTTTCCAAATTCATACCCCAGATGCACCGCTAGCAAACCTGTAATTGTGCTGATGAATGACACTCTTTGGGATGGGCTAGGGTTATCAGATTTTTGTTCAGAGAAACAGACACATGGCCCTGCCCCATTCCACTTTTAGCCATATCCCTTTCTGCCTCTAGCCCCACCCCCGCAAAGCTTCATCTTTGTTTTCCATCCTCTGGGCCACGTCTGGAGGGTTTCCAAGCATGCGTAGATGCATGTATCATCATCCATGCATGCACAGAGGCCCTCCAGACGCGGCTGGGAGGTCGGGGATAAACTACCAGGTTTTGGAAAATCCATCCGGGCACCTAGACAGTCCTCTAAAAAGACGTCCTCCTGGACGTCTGGTAACCCTAGGATGGGCCACCCTTTTCATGTAAAGCAGTGTCCAGCAAACTTTCTCGAGCCACGGCACACTAAAGGTAGTGGCCATGGCTTGAGGCACCTGGAAGTGCGCGGATATTGCCATGATGACATCATGTGCATGTGTGACATCATGATGTCGATGTCCGCATGTGTGTGAAGGCCCTCCAGGTAGGTCCCGAGACACCAGTGGGGGGTGCCAGAAGGGAAGAGGGCCAGAGAGGATAGGTGCTGGCGCCCACTGATTGCCACGAGAGGCACGTCCTGTAGGCAGTCAGTGGGCGCCAGGGCCTCTCCTCTCCAGTGTACCGCGGCACATATGAAATCTCAGGAGGCACACAGTTTGAGATACACTAATGTAGAGGGAGAGAGAACTGCAGCTGGAGTGAGAAGAAGGGAGCAGTTTGGAGTAGGGAGAAACAGCCTGTCTCTTTCTAGTTTATAGTTTTGTGGGAGCTGGCAGAGAATTTCTCTTAGCAGCTGGCTACCTCTATACATATAACTCTGAGGATCAGTGTTCCAGAACCTTTAATATACTGGTAAAGGGGGAATTTCTATTTGTCCCATTTACCATTTTTTACCTGATAGTGTTCTTTTGGCCTGCATCCTGTGCACATATCCAGCCATAGGTGGCCAGGGGATACAGTTATATTTTTTTCAGTTCAGAAATGTATTAGTTTTATAATGAAAACAACATACAATACTGTAAAGCACTACACAGCAGAAGGCATACAAAGAAATACCACAGCACAAGGTATGCTATACATAAATTACAAGGGTGATAATGCCAGAATTAACAGTTTGTGTACATGAATTATAGACAAATCCGATACATCATTACAGTATATATAAATGATACCAAAGGACCAATCAAAATACCATATTTCAATGTTTAAATAAAGGTTCCCATGTGACATTATATGAGCTGAGGGAGTTAGTTTTTTCTGCAATAGCCTTTTCATATTTAGCAGTTAAACATAGTGTATTCCACCAAATATTGTAATCTGTATTGGCGAAGTTCTTCCAATTATGTAATACATTCTGTAGAGAAAGAGTACACGTAATGCAAAAGAGTTTAAGACCACCATGCGACAAGGATAAGGACTCATCCAGACAACCAAAAATGATTTGTGAATGAGAAATTGTTGTTGAGATGGAAAGCACGTCTGATATGGTACTGCATGTACGTGACCGAAAATTTGTGAGAAGAGGACAATTTAATAACATATGATCCAAAGATCCCGGATGTGAATTACAAGACCAGCAGAGAGTAGGAGCGGCGACATCGATGTAGCAGGAAATACATTGATTGAAGCTGCAAAGCCAATTTAATGGATTTAAAGAGATGTGTCCATATATACGAGACCACGGCACAGAGTCAGTAGGCAAATTAAGAGCATCAAACCATTTTGTAGTGTTGGTAGACTTTTCAGTATATTTTTTTGCTTGTAGAAGTTTGTACCAAGAGGACGCAATGCCTTTAGTGACAAATAATTTAACAATATACAGTGGTGCCTCACACAACGAACGCTGCACACAATGAACTTCATGTCTTGATTCACACAACGAACTTCGTTTCACACAACGAACTTCACACAACGAACTTCGTTTCACACAACGAACTTCGTTTCACACAACGAACTTCGTTTCACACAACGAACTTCACACAACGAACTTCGTTTCACACAACGAACTTCGTTTCACACAACGAACTTCGTTTCACACAACGAACTTCACACAACGAACTTCGTTTCACACAACGAACTTCGTTTCACACAACGAACTTCGTTTCACACAACGAAGTCGCCCGAGCTGCCGATGTATTGCATCCTTCCGCGCAGGCACTGCGCTTAACTGCCCTCTCTCACTGTATACAGTCGTCCTTTTAAGATAAACTCAATATTTTTTTATATATCATGGCTTCTAAAAAAAGCAGGAAGGTGATTTCTGTTGAAATGAAACGGGAAATAATTAGAAGAAGTGAATGTGGGGTAAAACAGTGTGACCTCGTCAAAGAGTTTGGCCTCAGCAAGACCACCATTTTCACCATTTTGACAAATTTATCTTTTTTTATGTCATCTTAGCATATTTTATGCTGCAGAACAAATTATTTTTTTTAACATGTATTGTTATGGGAAAACGCGTTTCACATAACGAACTTTTCGCATAACAAACTTGCTCCTGGAACGAATTAAGTTCGTTGTGTGAGGCACCACTGTATGTTATTATATCAGTACTCATGGATAAAACATCCACATGAGGGCCGTGGTGGTAACAGCTCTGATGCTCAGAATTCTATGAGAGTCTGAGCTGTTACCACCGTGACTAAAAACCACACTACAGTTTTATAAAAAGGGGAGGGGGTAGTTTGTGATTACATATTCCATACTAGGCAAAGGTGTTTTCTGTGTTCTGTGTGTTTAAAAAATGGTTTTCTGTTAGGATTGATCTGTACTAGTCTGGCTTGTTTAGTTTTACAATGGATGGATTGATGTTGTACTGCTCACTGCAGTATGTAAGATGCTGCCTTTTCCTAAGTACACTCTTGTGTGACGTGTGGATTTTTACTAAAAATCATGTTTTGCACACAGATGGGGGTTGGCAAAAAATGATGGGCCCAGGGTGTCACATAGGCTAGGTAAGCCACTGCATTAGGGCAAGCGTTACGCAAACAATGTGTAAGCTGTAGCCAGCGGAACTGTTGACTAATGGGCAGTTGATAGAGTGAAGCAACTTCAGAAAAGCACAGGGAATAAATGATTTAAGGTCCAGATACCATATTGTTGCCAAGAACGCCATGCAATGGTATGATGTTGGATTTTAATTCTAGGATTATTCCATATGGGAATCATAAGTGAATCAGACCAAGGAGTATCCATCAATTTATCCACAAAAAATATAGCATGTTTGGAAGAAGACAACAGCAAATTTGATTTCAAGGACGGTGTCAAGTCTATACCAGCCACGGTTTCCAGCAAATGTTTGCCATATATTTCTTGGGATACAGTTATATTTCAGGGAATCCAGTTATAACATTGTAATAAAAGTTCCTTGCTACATCTGTATTTGCTATAATCAAAACCAAATTCAAGTCATTGTGTGCCACTTGTAAATGCAGTGCAGTATGCATCACTGACTCATTTAAATTGCATCAGGTGCAAATAAATGTAACTGCAGCACTGCGATTTCACATACTGTTGCAGGCATATTGCCATTGGTTGATGTTTCAGCAAATACAGTACAGTACATGGTTTTGTCATAGTCTGAACGACTTGTTAAATCAGGTCAGTTAGAGACTATGATGAAACCATGTATTTGCAGAAACATCAATTAATGAAGCAGTTAACACCCACATCAGTATTAACCGTTGGAGTCTATAAATTTTTTAGTGCGCAACTGAAAAGGTGACATGGCCATGGGAGGGGCATGGGCAGGTTAGAGGCATTCACTAAAGAGATGCACAGTATTATAGAATTCAAGAAATCCATGCCTAATTTATATGGAAGGATTTACACCAGATGGTTGTGTGAACATTTATTCCTGCCATAGAGCATTGTTTCTCAACTTAGTCCTGGAGTACCCCTCAGGTTTTCAGGATATCCACAATGAATATGCATAAACTTGATTTGCATGCATTGCCTCCATTATATGCGGATTTCTTTCATGCATATTCATTGTGAATATCCTGAAAACCTGACAGGCAAGGGGGTACTCCAGGACCAAGTTGAGAAACACTGCTCTATGGCAGGCATAAATGTTCACGGCAAAATGCAGCAGTTGCATGCACAACTGGCAGTATTCTAAAAGCTTAAACTGTTAAGTGTTTAGCATGCCTCAATTGAGCGCATGTCCCTCTCAATTATGTATTAAACTAGAACATTAAAACAATAACATAGAGGAGCGCCTTAGTGCAGTTATACATGTAACTGCAAATTATCCTAGGACAAGCAGACAGCATATTCTCATATATGGGTGACGTCATCCACGGAGCCCGTTACGGACAGTATCAAAAGTGGACTGTCATTTTCTTTGAAAAAAAAAAAATAATAAAAATATTTGTTTCTTTTACCCAACCTCGGGCTTCAGCTTTGAGGTTCTCTCCCTCAGCGGGGCTTCATTCACCATTGAGTTTAATCGCATCAATGAGATTTTTCCCATGTCAAAACCTATAACGAGGTTTAAAATGTGCTGCAGGTGCCAGAGGCTTATTTCAATAACCAACCCCTATAATTGGTGTCTTGAGTGTTTGGGCCCTGATCACTGAACTGAATCTTGTACATATTAAGTGTTCCACCTTGCAAATGCACTCCATTAAAGCCTATCAGAATCAACAGGAGAAACTGTTCAGCTCCGTTATGGACATCGGAAAAACTTTGGAACCGTCGCCATTGAAAACTCCTACATCAACATCAGGAAATCTCCGGGGAAGTCAGTTACTGAGACATCTTCCCAGCAAGCGTTGCAGGTCTCTACAACATCGATCTAAGGACTTGCAGGTTGTCTCTCCTAGGTGCAACACAAAAAGGGAGACCCAATGATCCACAGTAAAAACAATCCAAAGATAAAAACAACAGACTGGATGTGGATGTTCTGAAAGATGATTTTTATTCGCTCTTCACAATAAAAATATAAATATAAGCCTGAATTAGTAATACACGTATAATTGTCCTGACGGACGGACCCTATGTGTGCATCCTCATTGAGGTCACCCTCTCCAAGACAACCTGATGCACTGATAGTACCGGCTGGTGAGCCTTCAGTACTGGTGCATGCTGCTCAGCAAGCGTCACAGGCCTCAACGGCATCAAGTCTCTTGATTCAGGCCAAAAGAAGTCATCATTCTGCTGACTGTAGGTTGTTTCTCCCATACGGGGTGCATCTTCTGTCAGGTCACCCATACTGAAGCAACCTGCTGCACCAATGGTACAAGCTGTTGAGCCATCGCTACTGGTGCACTCTTTCCGGGACAAGCTCAATATATTCTTTCACAGGGTGATTGCCACTGTCTTTAAGTCGCATTGCATGCATCTCCTATAATCAACTCACTTGGTACGGCCCAACCTGCACATAGGCATCAAGGTACGGATGCCACCAATCCATTGGAGCATTGAAATACTGCTCAGGGATCTTCTATGAGGTATCATAGTTCTACCTCTTGACATCGTTCTTCTTCCAGGCATGGTTCTTCACATTAAAGTTGTACTTCTCAGCAATGCTTCCCTTTGAGACTTTGAGCTGCTACTTCAGGCCATAAGTCATCTTCTGTGAGGCGTTCCAGACTAAGACATCGGAGTTCCTCCTTCCATCGACCTCCTCTTTTGAAGAGACATCAGGAAGGTCATCGATCCTCTTCTGCCTCTTCATTGGACCAGTACTGAAAATGTCGTAGAGCTTCTTCTAGACATTTTTTCCTAGAAGTTTTCTCTGATTCAAAGTCTGACTCTGTGGTTTTTCCTTTTCTGAGCCTGAGTCTGTTGGTGCAGCACTTCCCAAAAGCAGATCCTCTCCTGAAGAAGTCTCCTTTGCTGCTTACATTAACCAGTTGTGCAAAGATGTGTTTGTTTCAGTGGAGACTGATGCTTCATTAAATGCTGAATTCCCAAATATATTGAACTTTAATGGGCCTTCCAAAGATCTCTTCAAATTGCCATTGCATGAAATGTTTAAACAGATCCTTTTCAAAAATTGGGAGATGCCCTTAACTGCCAAGGCAGCTCCATGGAAGATGAACTCGCTTTACAGAATTTTCTCTACTCCAGGATTTGATAGTTCACAATTTCCACATCATTCATTATTAGTGGAATCGACCCTCAAAAAATATTTTAATACCAGATTCATGCCTCATTGCCTCCGTGACAAGAAGGCCGTACTATGGACAAGTTTGGACGTCACCTTTATCAAAACTCTATGCTGTTGAACAGAATCCTTAATTACACTTTCTACATGTCTTTGTATCTCCAACAACATGTACAATGGTTGACTGATTTTGAGCAATACATTCCTTCAGAGCATCTTCTGGAATTTCAGCGGATTATACATACTCTGTCACAGACTGTGATGTATCTTCCAAGATCACTCTCTGATGCTTTTCAGCTCTCTTCCAAAGCATCCTCTATGTTTGTAGCTATGAGATGCCTAGCTTGGCTCAGACTCTGATATAGGCCACAATCTCCAAAATAGACTGGCCAATATTCAATGCCTAGGGAAGGAGCTTTTTGATGAGCCCATTGAGGTTGCTGCACAAAAATTAGCTCAACATGAGCAGACTTGGAATACTTTAAATAAAGCAGTCTTTTTCTTCAAGGAAATCTACTAAACAACCTCCTTCACATTGGAGACATTCTCCTGCTACACCTTCAGTTTCTGGGCAGCCGCCACAATATCAGCAAATGTGCTACAGACCTTAGATTGATTCATTGGCATTTGCTCATAACTGCCAATTCTTCTCATATCAACCGATCTATGACTTCTCACAGTCCTTATGGAAGCTTTCTCTTTTTATTTTCTGCCCATAGCCGCTTATTAAAAAAAAAAAATTAAGTTGGTCGCCCCAAAGGATCCATTTCAAGTTTTTTAAATTTCTTTTTTTTTAAATAGAAAATAATTTATTGTTAATAAGTAAACAAAGTTAAAGCTATCAGTACACATTAAATACCCATTACAAATATTTAAAAATTGATAACACATTTGTTAACATGAAAACCCAATTTGCTACAGTTACTACATTGAAAAGCAAAATAGTAGATGTAAATTCAGAATGTATCTGCAGAAACAAACATTCTTATATAATTAGCACCAGAAGAGTAGAGAGGTATCTACATTTTAAAATGTTTGCAATAAGCATATTTGTCTTTCAAAATAAATATCATTTATACTACCTCCTAAAAATCTATAAATACAGTGCATGAATAGATCTAAAATATCAGATAAGGGAGACAAGAAATCATATGTTCTTATATGTGATAAATTAGGTCAAATGTAGAATGGAACATATTTGAAAGCTACAGCTGGGGCAACAACAGAAGCCCGAGGAACTCAAGTTTTTTTTTAATTTCCAGCAGTATTTATACTTCATATTTCCTATTATCTCTGCTGCACAATCTCACGTTGGTAGAAAATTCACCAAGAGTGTAGAGCCTATAAGTCTATTACCTGGACTCCATTCCACTAAGGGGACTCTAACATGGGTGTAGAGTCTGTAAAGTTGGATTCCTCCATGTGTTTTTCAGCAACAACAACACAAATTGACATGCATCAATCAGGCTACAACTACTTCACGATTCCACCATGGGGTGTAGAGCATGTAAGGTGGCTTTTTCCCTGTTGCTTGGAGACATTGATATAAGGACAATGAAGGGATCTAGCAGGGGTGTAGAGTCTGTAAGTTAGATTCCTCTCCCCCCCCCCCCCCCATATCAGAACCTTGCACTGCTTTAGTTTTGATGCAAGATCAACCAGGGTTTTCTTGAAACATCCCTCCACTGTACCATCAATGTTCAAACAGTACCTTCCAGAAGGCACCTATTTACTTCAAGTCTTTTTTCCCTACACCTGTTCTTTAATGAACATTCTCCACAAAACTTTTTACTCCATTTCCTTTTGATTCTAAAGGGCCCGGAAGTTTGGGCATGGCTGTAGGAAGCCACTAGAGAATGACGCAGTGGCTGCTACCCGTGGCTAGCCACGACTAGCTGCGGGTAACCCGCCGAAATATGGGGGGGGAAAGTGCTTACTGTGGGCATGGGGACAAGGCCATCCACCTCCCCGTGGAGCAGTGAATGGCCTTGTCCCCGCAGTTAAGGGAAGGAATGCGCACTGTCACCGATCACGCACAGCCCCCCTTCCTCCTTCCTACCTACTGAATCTATTGCCTTCCCTCCCCTTTTCCTTTGTGGCGCCTTAGTAAAGTAACTTGCTGAAGCCTGCCGAGCCTGCCTGCAGTTGCGTGTGCGGAATCTTCTCTTTCTCTAGTTCAGCAGCCAGAACTTTGATTTATAAGGAAGGAATAAGCTAAATATTGCAGTACTGAGGCTTGTGTGGATGTTGCGGGGGCAGTGTTTGCGGGGATAGGGTGGGGACAATGGTCGTGGTGACGGGGGACAAATTTTTTCCCTGTGTAATTCTCTAGAAGCCACCACATCCTTTTTATGATATTTTTTTCTTTTGCTCCAGCTTATCTCAGCCATAGTCTCTGGATTGACGGTTTCTCCTATATAGTCTACAGTTGGGCGTTTATACATTCTGAAGTCAGTATGCACATTCCAGACCTGTTCCTATTGGACTATCCATTCAGGTCTCTTAAATTTGTTTCATTTTTTGTTTTTAACACACTGATAATTTTTGTACTCGGGAGCACTCATCTCAACTTTAAAGACTGTTAAAATGCTGCTTGTACAAGGATGTTTTGAGACCTAATCGTCGGATTCTATTTTGACCCCATTCTCTGCAGAAACTCACATGTAATGTAATGTAATGTAATTTATTTCTTATATACCGCTACATCCGTTAGGTTCTAAGCGGTTTACAGAAAATATACATTAAGATTAGAAATAAGAAAGGTACTTGAAAAGTTCCCTTACTGTCCCGAAGGCTCACAATCTAACTAAAGTACCTGGAGGGTAATAGAGAAGTGAAAAGTAGAGTTAGAGGAAAAATAAAAATAAAATAAACATTTTAACAAGACAGCATTGATCTAAATACTTTGGGAGGTAGAAGAGAGGAGAGAAAGGAATAGAAGCAGAAGGGGGAGCCGTTGAACAGTAGAATTCTGCAGCATCCACTATCTCCTCCTCTCCCTATTGGCTAAGGCTCTTAACATTTGCATATCTTCTTCCCATTGGCTAAGGCTCTTTGCCTGCATTGTGATGTCATAGAGCTTTATGGTTATAGAAACCTAGAAACATGATGGCAGATGAAGGCCAAATGGTCCATGTAATGTAATGTAATGTAATTTATTTCTTATATACCGCTACATCCGTTAGGTTCTAAGCGGTTTACAGAAAATATACATTAAGATTAGAAATAAGAAAGGTACTTGAAAAGTTCCCTTACTGTCCCGAAGGCTCACAATCTAACTAAAGTACCTGGAGGGTAATAGAGAAGTGAAAAGTAGAGTTAGAGGAAAAATAAAAATAAAATAAACATTTTAACAAGACAGCATTGATCTAAATACTTTGGGAGGTAGAAGAGAGGAGAGAAAGGAATAGAAGCAGAAGGGGGAGCCGTTGAACAGTAGAATTCTGGAGAAATTTAAATGATAGAAATAGAACAAAACAAAGACAAAAGGCAAAACAATAGATAAGATTAAAGATAAATCATAAGCTGGAAAGAAAAATAAAATAAAACTTTGTCTTCAATCCACGGTTTCAGCGTCAGTGATGAAGTGGAGCAAGTAAGTTTAGGAGGAGCGATGACGTTTCCAGAAAAAGGGCTTCTTCAGGGAAGAGACTTGGCCGACAGTCCCAGGATGTCTATGTCTCCTCCCCTGCGATGTTCTTCCATCCATGCATGTCCTCTGTCATAGGCTGCGAGAGATTAAAAAAAAACCCCAAAACAAAAGCCCTTAATTTTCTTTTTAATTTTTATTAATACTTTTAAAATTTTTACCCTCCTTTGGTACTTACCTTTCATGTGTCCTTTACTATGCTTATTGTAGTTCTCCCTCCTTTCCTTACATATCAGTTCGTAATGTTCATGTGTTTGTTGTAGTTAATAACTAAGACCGTGTTTTTAATTGTAAATCGCTTTGAATTCATGATATTGCGATACATCAAAATTTTAATAAAACTTGAAACTCCTTTGCTGAGTTGCTCAAGTTGCACTCTAGTTCTCTGGCTCTCTGTCAAGGGACCAAGAACATTGGGCATAGGAAATTATTAGTATTATTAGTATATCCTTTTTTCTGTCCTTCCTCAATCTCAACTTGCTATTTTGTTCTAGACAATATTCTCATTGTCTAGCAATGGTTGCCTCTCTCCTAGATGGAATGGACCAGTCCCTCTGTGTGTTGTCTCCACTTCCTCTCATTATCAGTTCACTAATTCAGCTTTAGTAGGAATCATCCTCCTTGCTTCTCGTAGCCCTTGGTGGGTCAGACAGCCATGATTCTTATTTCTATTTCAGCCATAGCCAAAGATCTTTATCTCAACAGTCGAAGGTCTGTTTTACATCTTGGTGCCTTTCAGGGTAACCTTAGCAGACACTGTTTTTCTCATCCTAACAGACTCTTTTAGCTGCATTCAGACAACCTATGCAGCAGCGCTGTGAGAAGTGGTGGAGATGGTTTTCACTGTTCTAGGCTCTTTATCTTATCAGCCTTTATGGTAGTTCATATCTTCTTTCCGGGGGAAAAAAATTTCTACCCTTCTCCCACTCAACTCTTCATCTCACTTCAGTCAGAGTTCGCCTTAGGATTATGAGTACTTTCCATGTTCAGGTCAGAAAACTGCTCATCCTCTAGTTTTCAGCTTTGTAACAGGTTTTGTCAACCCCCACCAATCTACAGTGGTTTGGGATCGTCAACTTGTTTTCACCAAGCTGTTGGATCCTTCTTTGAACTATGTACAGTAGTTTTTCTGCACCTCTCCTTTATTCTGGACAACAGAGGTTACAGTATGTCATATACATTTCATCATTGTGATTCTACTTTTCTCTCTAAAGCCTCATTCTCACCCTGAAAGAAGGGCTCTTCATACCTTGGACTACAAATGAGCCTTGGCTTTTCTCTTAGAAGGAACTACCGTATTTTTCACTCCATAAGACGCACTTTTTCCACCCCCCAAAAAAGGGGTGGAAATGTAAGTGCGTCTTATAAAGTGAAGATACAAATTTAAGCCTGCTGCTACCGCTGCATATTCCCCTCCCACTGCATATTTTACCCCCCTACCGCCACCACATATTTTTAATCCCCCTCGCCGCCACCGCTGCATATTTTTAAAAAAAGAAAACAAAAACCCACCGCTGCTGCCTCGTACCTGGTGGTCTAGCCAATTTCCCGGCCAGATGCGCAGAGATCAGGAGTAAGTCCTCCGCGCTCCTGCCTGGGCCCGCACCGTTCTCCGAATGGCTGCAGTCAGCTCTCGTGGAACTCGCGAGACTCACGAGAACTGACTGCAGCCATTCGGCGATCGGCGCAGGCCCAGGCATGAATGCGGAGGACTTGCTCCTGATCTCTGCGCTTCTGGCTTGTGCACCGCTGGCTGGCAAAGATTAGAGCCATCTAAAGAGGAAGGAATTAAAAAAGGTACCGAGGAGGTATGATTAAAGGTACGGATGGGGTGATTTAAAAAGGTACTGGGGGGTACGTGAGGGATGGGGGATGATTTAAGGTACTGGGGAGCACGTGGAGGGATGGGGGATGATTTAAGGTACTGGGGTACGTGGGGGTATGGGGATGATTTAAGGTACATGGTATGGGGGATGATTTAAGGTACTCAGGGGCACGTGGGAGGATGGCGGGATGATGTAAGGTACTGGGGGGCATGTGGTTGTATGGGGGATGATTTAAGGTATTGGGGCATGTGGGGGTATGGGGGATGATTTAAGGTGCATGGGGGTATGGGGGATGATTTAAGGTACTGGGGGCATATGTGGGTATGGGAGATGATGTAAGGTACTGTGAGGCATGTGGTTATATGGGGGGATAATTTATGGTACTGAGGGGCACATGTTTGGGGGGATGATTTAAGGTACTCGGGGGCACGTGGGAGGATGGGGATGATGTAAGGTACATGGGGGTATGGAGATGATGTAAGGTACTGTGGGCATGTGTGGGTATGGGGGATGATGTAAAGTATGTGGTTATATGGGGGATGATTTATGGTACTGAGGGGCACATGTTTGGGGGGATGATTTAAGGTACTGGGGGACACATGGTTGTATGGGGATGATTTATGGTACTGGGGGGCACGTGGGGGTAAGAGGCCGATTCCAGCGTGCCCGACGAATTCCCCAAAACAATAATATTGAAGGCGATTAGAGGAACGCCCCCTTCGACTGTAGATGGTCTGCACATGCGTCTAAGACCCGTCTGAGCTGCAACTTTTTTTTTTTTTTTTGCTTTACTCTTTAGCCTAGCAAGCCCATGGTTTTAATCCGCTTAAACCCGAGGGTTAAAACCATAGGCTCGCTGTGCGGGGAAGGGCAGGATAGATTCGGGGTGGCAGGCAGGAGAGATTTGGGGGAGAGCAGGGCAGCGATTCAGGAGAAAGCAGGGCGGCAGGCAGGAGAGATTCGGGGGAAAGCAGGGTGGTGATTTGGGGGAGAGCAGGGCAGCAGGCAGGAGAGATTCGGGGGAGAGCAGGGCAGTGATTCGGGGCGGCAGGCAGGAGAGATTCAGGGCAGCAGAGAGCAGTGCGGGCAGAGAGCAGGGCAGCAATGGAGCTGGAGAGTCAAAAAGGACGTTGCGACTGGTCCCAGCAGTTGCTTCTTGGGTTGATCGGGCAGCCCAGTTGGTTTGCAAGATTTCATTAGTGAATCGGGTCCCTGCCTACTTTGCATGCCGTTCCCCTCATTTGCATGTGCAGATCGGGAGCGGATGGCAGAAGAGGTTAGTGAATCGGGCCGGAGGAAAATCGGGTCACAAAGGGACCGCAAACAAATCAGTACACGATCAGTTTGCCTAGTGAATCTAGCCCTCCAACCAAAGAGTACAGAACACTGTCCAAGTAAGAACCAAGATAATGTCGAGGTGGACTTAGTATCTTTTGATAATCCAGACTGGATAGATTTTTCCAAGCTATTCCATAAATATGCGAAATCATATTGTATTTTAGATTCTTGCCCTCCAGATTTCATGGCAAAAACACCCCAAAGTTTTAAACTGGAAGTTTTAGAATGAATATCTGATTCTTTAAGTAAGGGAAAGTTCCCACAAGATGAAAGCAGTATAATTATTACCCCAATAATTAAAAATATTAAAGAACCATCTTCTCTACCATCTAATTATAGACCAGTTGCTTCCATTCCTTTTTTTGTAAAAATCTTGGAGGGCTTGGTCCAAATACAGTTAACAAAATATCTGGAGCAACATTCTCTATTACATGATTCACAATCAGGCTTTAGATCTCACTTTAGCATGGAAACAGTATTAGCTACATTGTTAGACCATCTAAATAACTCACTGAGCAAAGGTAGTAATGCGCTCATTCTCCAATTTGATTAAATTGCTGGAATGTCTGGACACCTTTGGGATCCATTGTAAAGTAGTCTCTTGGCTCAAGGGATTCCTTGAATCTTGTTTATATCAGGTTAGATTCACCAATGTTTTGTCTACCATTTGGAAAAATCCCTCTGGAGTCCCCCAGGGCTCACCACTCTCACCTATATTGTTTAATGTGTATCTTTCTTCTCTGTGTTACAAACTGAGCAACCTGGGAGTAAACATATTCAGTTACGCTGATGACCTTATGATCATCATTCCTTGCAATACGACATTGACTCATATCACTCACACTATCAAACCTGTTCTGAATTTCATGGATTCATGGATGTCAGAATATAAACTGAAATTGAATCATGATAAGACTAAGTTATTTTTCACTTCTTCTCATAAGAATGGTAAACACATCTCAATATCAGATTTGTTCGTCTATCAAAATATTGGGAATTGTCTTCAATCAGAATTTAACTATGAAAAACCATATCGATGCTATAGTCCAAAAGGGGTACTACACATTATGGAAGTTACAGACTATCAGACCATACTTCGAGATCTCTGCATTTAGAACTTTGGTCCAGTCATTATTATTGAGCCTGCTGGACTACTGTAATATCATTTATTTAACAAGTACCAAGAAAAACATTACCAGATTGAAACTGATTCAGAATACTACAGTGAGATTGATCTATGGTCTGAAGACGTTTGATCACGTAACTCCCTTTTACCGTGAGCTGCACTGGCTCCCTGTGGAGGCACGTATAATCTTCAAACTGGTTGTCTATGTTATAAAGTTGCCTATGGTTTAGCTCCTCTCTACATAGCCGATAGATTTCAAGTAGCATCCCCAAAAGAATTGTAGAAAATCGCATGCCCTTTTTGTATTTCCTTCTGTCAAGAAATATCACGATCATATGCTTTCATTTCAAGCAGCTTTCCATGATGAGGATTTCTGATCACTGTTGTCTACATCTTACTCCTATGAAAATTTCAGAAAACTATTGAAGACTTAACTTTTTTCAAAATTTTTGATTGATTAGATCCCCAACGCTTTCTTCCTCTGTTATATTATATAACTTTTGTAAACCGCATTGAACTTAAGGTTATGCGGTATAGAAATACGGTGTTGTGTTATTTCCACATACCTTGCAGTCTATTTTTCTTTTGACACGTTTCGGCTGTACTGCAACTTGGGGGATCTCTGTTAGCATGTAAGGTCTCAGCTATTGTGGCTTCAGTTGCATTCTTACGTTCTACTCCATAGGTAAAATCTGCAATGCAGCTACTTGGCCCTCAGTTTACATGTTCATACCTCTCTCCTATCTAGAATCTTGTCCAGAAGGGAGGGTCTCTTCAGCTGAATAGTATTCCAAAATTATTTCCTTCATTGGCCAACTCTCCCTCCATCCCATTGCATTAAGCTAGGGAGTCCCATATGTGAGAATATGCTGCCTGCATGTTCTAGGATAAAGCACAGTTACTTACCGTAATGGGTGTTATCCGGAGACAGCAGGCAGATATTATCACATCCCATCCTCCTCCCCTGCTTGGCTTTTTAGCTTGCTTAGAGCAGTGTTTTTCAACCGCTGTTCCGCGGCACACTAGTGTGCCGCGAGATGTTGCCTGGTGTGCCGCAGGGCCGCCGGGCCCGGAGCTGACAGGGGGCCCGAGGCAGGGGCGCCAGTAGCTCGCCAAGGCAAAGTGAGTCGATCACCCAGGACTCACTTTGTCTTGGCGATCTAATCTATTGAGCCGATAAGTCTTCTTCTCCCCGACGTCAATTCTGCAGGCAGAGAGGAAGTTCGGGCCAGCCAATCGCTGCCTGGCTGGGCGGAACTTCCTCTCCGATTGCAGAATTGACGTCAGGGAGAGCATGCGTCGGCGTCGGCTTTGGGGCCTGTTATCCATTGGTGGGTCCTGTTCCCCGATGGCAGCGGCAGTGGCAGTGGCTTGGGGAACGGCAGGGAGAAAGAAAGAAAGGGGGCAGGCAGGGAAACAGAAGGAAAGAAGAGAAACAGAAAAAAAGAAAGAAAGGTCAGGGAGAGAGGAAGAAAAAGTTGGGGGAGGGAATGAGGTGTGGAGGAGAGAAAGCATACAGGCTGATAGAAGGGAAGAAAGATTGGATGCACAGTCAGAAGAAGAAAGTGCAACCAGAAATCACCAGACAAGGTAGGAAAAATGATTTTATTTTAAATTTAGCAAAGTGGAGGCAGTATTACCACAGTTTTCAAAGGAATTTGCCCAAATAACTTAATAGTTAACTGGGTAAATTCCCAGAGATGAAAACTTCCCTTCACTTACTATGCACAGTTCTGAATTTATATCTGCTGTCTATATTTTACAATATGGTCACCTTTTACTAAACCGCAATAGTGGTTTTTAGCGCAGGGAGCCTATGAGCGTCAAGAGCAGCGCTGGACATTCAGCGCAGCTCCCTGCGCTAAAAACTGCTATTGTGGTTTAATAAAAAGGATGGAGGGTATATTTGTCTATTTTTGTATGCTATAAAAACCAAATACAGAGAGAGACTGAGAGCTGTTGACGAAGAGCTACGTGTGTGTCTTTCTTCGATTCCAGCCAGAATATCAGCTTTGTGTTCAGCCAAACAGGCCCAGGTTTCGCACTGAATAAAGTATTTTATAATTTTTATTTCGTAATAAAGTAATTATAAAATACTTTCTTTGTGTTTATTTGATTCCTATTCAAGAGAATTACTTTATATATAGTCAATATAGGCAGAGAGTTAAATTTTTTAACATTTTCTAATGGTGGTGTGCCTCGTGATTTTTTTCATGAAACAAGTGTGCCTTTGCCCAAAAAAGATTGAAAAACACTGGCTTAGAGAACTGAGGTACCCCGAGCCTCATCGGGTGGGAAGGCAGTTGCATATATGCGGTGCAGGCAGTTGCGAAGTTTCTTAAAACTTAAAGTGACAGTCCACTTTTCATATTGTCTGGACCGGGCTCCGTGGATGACCCGATACGGACATCCCATATGTGAGAATATCTGCCTACTGTCCCCGGATAATACTCGTTACATTAAGTAACTGCTTTACTGTCAATTAATGGCAATTAACTCCAAGTATCACCAATAATTGGTATTTATTTATTTAATTCATTTTCTATCCCGTCCTCCCCATTGAGCTCAGGATGGGTTACAAGTTAGTATACATAATACACAGTCAACAGGTTACAATATGCCATAGTTACAGTACAAGTTTTATCCTAATGTGATTCTTTGTATGGGCAGATCATGGGCCAGTTAAGTCTTCCCTTCCATATTTTTATTTTGAATTTATTTTTAAGTTTTCCCCATTTAAAATTTTTCCTTTTGTTTTTGATCGGATTTTGAATTTTTGGCCCTAAAATTTATTTATTTTATTTATCTAATTATCTTCTCATTTCCCGTATGTGACTGTTGGCTCTATGGGCAGCGAACATTCTTCCTACCTTTTTGCAGCAGTATCGTCATTTATTCTGTGAGATATTTCGGATGAATATTCCCCTCTTCTGCTGGTGAAGAGTTTGCCGAAGTGATGGGGGAGTTCGATGTTTGGCTCGCTTTATGTGGCAGGAGGTGGCCTGCGTGCTGCGAGGGCGTAGCTTTCCCAGGTTGCCACAGAGACTAGCAACGAGGATGAGCCTGTGGCTGTGGCTGATGCGCCATAGACATGCAGAATGTGCCGTTGAGTCAAACCTGTCAGCGGTGGCTGATTGCTCGGTCTTCCTACTCTCCTCGGCTCTGGGAACTTCTTCTTTGTCAGGCAGCTTGCTTTCATTTGCTACGGGACTTTTCACTGTTAGTGAGCCGACTTTTGCTTCTGTGATCTGCTGCTTCTGTTCTTTACCTTGACTGATTTCAAACTACTCCCTGTTATTTATGTATTTATTTCTTCTTACATTTGTTTTTGTTATTAATTATTGCTACTGTTTATTTATTTATATTTCCTTTTTTTTTAATTCAAACTTTTTAATTGTAAATGCCTGATTAGTTTATCTTGGATCTGGGACCTTGGACATCGTCTACAGAATTCAGTGGTAACCATATGAGAAAATACTGGATATGTTCCAAACAGTGAAATGAGGGTAGTAAGAAGAGGCACTAGGGTTGAGAATGAATTACTTTAAGTGAAAAACTAAATGGAGTTCCTTTCTTGATCAATATGTATTATATCAGTGGTCTCAAACTCAGACCCTGTGCAGGGGACACATTTTGGATTTTTAGGTACTTGGAGGGCCTCAGAAAAAAAAAGAAATTAAAATTTTCTATGAGGTAAAACTTTTTATACCTTATAAATCTTTCCTTTTGGCTAAGTCTTAATAATAATATTGTAATTTATAGGTAAAGAGACATAATGATCAAGAAACTGTTTTAGTTTACTTTTGTGATTATGATAAACATATCGAGGGCCTCAAAATAGTACCTGGCGGGCCACATGTGGCCCCTGGGCCGTGTGTTTCAGACCACTGTATTATATTGTACACCGCTTGGATCCTTTTTTGGGTTGTTATGCGGTATAGAAAGATTTTTTTTAAAATAAACCTTCTATTTTTCTGAAGCTATTGATTTAGGCAGTCATGCACTGCTCCACTGTAAATGATATACAATGAAAATCACAGGCATGTGAGCTAACATTTACATATGTACTGTATACCTTTCCATGTCTGTGTAATCAAACTAAATAAGGAACTGCAAAATAGTGATTTTGAGAGAGACGTCTAAAACGGGTGATTTGTAATATATTTGAGAGTAGGTTTTACTGCTGTGATTCACATAATAATCATGGACCTATGATAGAAGGAGAAAATAGGGTAATATGATGTAGGTTTGATTTTTATTAATTTTCCCAAAGTACCCTAGATCCTTTTCTGATCAAATTTATAAAACTTTTTACATCTATATTATAAACTATAAAATTATACTACTTTGTCACCCTCCGATCACCCATCCATCCTGTTTCTCACTTCTTCTCTACCTTTCCCCATGAGACTGTCTTACTTGCTCCACTTCATCACTGTCGCTGAAACCGTGGATTGAAGACAAAGTTTTATTTTATTTTTCTTTCCAGCTTATGATTTATCTTTAATCTTATCTATTGTTTTGCCTTTTGTCTTTGTTTTGTTCTATTTCTATCATTTAAATTTCTCCAGAATTCTACTGTTCAACGGCTCCCCCTTCTGCTTCTATTCCTTTCTCTCCTCTCTTCTACCTTCCAAAGTATTTAGATCAATGCTGTCTTGTTAAAATGTTTATTTTATTTTTATTTTTCCTCTAACTCTACTTTTCACTTCTCTATTACCCTCCAGGTACTTTAGTTAGATTGTGAGCCTTCGGGACAGTAAGGGAATTTTTCAAGTACCTTTCTTATTTCTAATCTTAATGTATATTTTCTGTAAACCGCTTAGAACCTAACGGATGTAGCGGTATATAAGAAATAAATTACATTACATTACATTACTGTCATTGTAATGCAATGCTTTTATATTTCACGTATATTTTCTGAGATGTCATCATTTGCTCATTTCTGATTTGAAGATGAAGGTATTGCCCTTGAAAGTAAATAAAAATACATATTAAGTTAGTCCAATAAAAAACGTATCATCTTATTTTCTTTGTTTTGTTTTATAACTTTTAAAAGTAGATGAACACAGCTACTACAACACTTTTCATAGAACTGGAATTGGTTTACATCAATAATAAAATACATCTGAAATAAAATACAAGAAATAAGGCAATAAAAACAACATAACTAAATACGTATTTAAATATGACAACTCCATCCTATCACTGGATCCTCTGTCACAGAAGGGCTAGAAGAAAACTAATCTCATTCAGACATTCTTTCCATTTCGGCTCTTGATATACCACCTTTCTGTGGTTACAATCAAAGTGGTTTACATATTAAATACTAGTACTGTACTTACTTTGTACCAGGGGCATTGGAGAGTCAAGGGACTTGCCCAGAGCCGCAAGAAGCTGTAGTGGGGGTTGAACCCAGTTCCCCAGGATCTCAAGCGGCTGCTCTAGCCACTAGATTACTCCCCCACTCTGCTAAAACGTTGGGAGCAACAGAGGAACCACCAAAACTGATCTTTACCATCAAAGTTGCCAATTGGCCCCAAAGACCAACACCAGCCAGCTGAAGCAGATCAGTCTTATCAATGCTTCTTCTCACTGGAAGGATATAATAAAAAGTGGCCACCCTTTCTGGCCGTCTACCTTGGCAACGATGTGCCTCCATAGATCGGACTGTTTTCCACTCTGACATCAGCAAGTTCCAATGATTTGAAGGAGGAGAACGTGGCATAAGGGAGAACAGCATAGGGAGGAATAGGTAATGATGGGGAGATCAACAAAGAAAAATGGGGAGACCCAATGATCCACAGTGAAAACAATCCACTGATGAAAACAAAAACAAAATCTGTAGGATACAGATGTTCTGGAGATAATTTATTAAACACTGACATATAAAACCATGAAAATTCAATTAAAAAGTACAATGATAAAAAATACTGTGATAAAAATCCAACCGGACCCTACACGGTCCATGTTTCGGCAAACACGCCTTCCTCAGTGGGTCCAATGGATTGCAAACTCACATATAAAGAATTGGACTGAAAACAGTCTATTGTCTTTAAACATGTGAGAAAAGAACACCGCAGACAAGCTGAAGTAGTAAAAAAAATGCTAAGGAGGATGATGGGGAGATGTCAAGTTTTTAGGGCCCCTGCACAAGAGCCACTCCAGTCTAGAGGAGACCGCACCTTCAAAAAGATATAACGAGGATGGAGTTGGTCCAGAGGGCTGCTACAAGATTGATTAGTGGCCTTTGTCATAAATCTTATGGAGGAAAGACAGGAGAGAGGGAATATGATAGAGATATTTAAATATCTCTATCATTTTTTTTTTATAAATCTTTATTGATTTTCATATATCAACAGTGCAATACAGAAGTATATAAACATATAATAAATCAAGAAAAGCACATTCATCTTAGAGCCATACATGAGCATGTCCAAAAAAATCTATGTAACAAGTAAAACCAGGTTTGTCTCATAGATGCTGACGCTGTGCATCTCATTCTCCAAGACCAAATCTGTGGCCATTGAGACACAGAAATGCATTGCTTTATCTCAATGCTCCAAATTTCTCTAAGACTAGATTTTGGTTGTTTTTTTGGGTTTATTTATTTATTTATAAGATTTTCACATTATTATCAAGCATATCATCTTGTACAGAAAGTATAATCAAGAAAACATAATATTTAAATTTACTTTCAATCCTGAAAATAAATCAAGCTATAAAAAGAAAACACATCTTAACTTAATCACACACTAGTCCTCAAATTTAGGATCCAAAATTAACGATAAAAGTAATTTAAATTAAAGTATAACTTAACAAACGAAATCACTTAATCTGCTGCTGGAAGAGAGCTAATTATTACATGGATGCAGGTGTTTCTTCACACTCAAGACGTTTCAGAGAAAGGAAAGCAGTCAAATGAGCCGGTTCTACAAACATATTTTAAGGAGCGGTATCTAATGACACATTTACAGGGGTACCTAAGAAAGAAAAAAAAAACCCTATCTGAGTCACACCTGGTTTCAACATTAGAAATTCCCTTCTTCTCTTCAGAGTCTCTCTCGAGACATCAGGAAATATCTGAATGTGGAAGCCCAGGAAGTCCTTAGATCTATTTTTAAAGAAAAGTTTAAGGATCCAATCTAGATTTTGTTTTTTTATTCAAGAATTCAGATATTTATACCACCGAACAGCCTGATGTCCTAGCAAATTTGTCTGGAAGCATAGGACCTGCAAGCTATAATGATTTTTCAGATTCTGCCAATCAGGGAACCCCTTCTGAATGGCCTGCTTCAACTGCAACCACTTTTAATTTTGAGACTTTAAAATATCGAATGATTATTGCAGTTATGAAAAATCAAGCATTTTCCCATTTGATAAAACATCATCTAACGTGCGTATACCTGCTTGCATCCATTGCTTCCAGAAGATCCCAGACTTGCCAATTTGAATCTTGGAGTGTAGCCATAAGGATTGATAAGTGGATTTCTCTATTGGAATATCTGTTAATTTGTTAATAAATTTCAAGGTTTTCCCAAAATCAAATACTATTGTCCTTAACATATCTGGGTAACTTGATACTCAACACATGAAAAATCGTAATGGGGACATAAGTTGCCACTCTAAATACAACCAATCAGGGAGATGTTCCATGAGCTCAGGAAGGATCCAGTACATGCCCTGATGATACCTATAAAAATTTGGGAAATTTACCCCACCCGCCGCAATTGGTTTTTGTAAAGATACTAAAGCAATTCTCGCAGTTTTACCCAGCCAAACAAATTTGGTAAGGATACTATTTAATTTAATTTAATTTAATTTCTTATAAAAGGACCCCTGAAAAACAATGGTAACATACCATTTGAGAGCAAACCATAGGCAAAATCATCATCTTAACCATTTGAAATCTCCCCCACCAAGACAGATGTAAAGGGTTCCATTGCTCCACAATTCTGTAACCTTCCATAACAAAGATTTTTCGTTTACTTTCATCATCTCTTCCAACGTTTTTTGTATCCAAATACCTAAACATTTTATACCCTCTTCCTTCTAAAGAAAAGGGAATGTATCAAATAATCCTTTTTGACAATGTACATTTAGTGGAAGAACCTCCGATTTACTCCAATTTATTTTATAGCCAGAAAACTTGCCAAATCTATCAATCAAATCTAATAAATGTGAAATGGTAGTTTCCGGATTCCTCAAATGAAGCAAAATATCATCTGCATATGCAGATATCTTATATTCCCGACCTGCATAAGGAATACCCTGTATCTCCTCTGCCTGTTGAATAGCTAATAACAAGGGTTCCAGTACAATGGTAAAAAGCAAAGGAGATAACGGACACCCTTGTCTAACTCCCCTCTCCAGACAAAAACATTCCGAAAAAGTATTATTAATATATAATCTGGCAGAAGGGGAACTATACAAGGCTTGAATAATTTTATAAATCCGGAAAGGGGAAAGGTTTAGAACAAACGCCAGGAAGTTCTTTTTCACCCAAAGGGTGGTGGAAACATGGAACGCGCTACTGGAGGATGTGATAAGCAGGAGCACGCTACAGGGCTTCAAAGAAGGCTTGGATAGGTACCTGGAGGACAAAGGGATTGAGGGGTACAGATAGGAGTAGAGGTAGGTTATAGGGATAGGATTAGAGGTAAGTTATAAAATTAGTCAAGGACCACTGTTCAGGCAAGTAGGCCTGATGGGCCGCCGCGGGAGCGGACCGCTGGGCAAGATGGACCTCTGGTCTGCCTCAGCGGGGGCAACTTCTTATGTTCTTATGGAACCAATACCGAACCAATCCATTGCTTGATACATGAAGGTCCACTCCACACGATCAAAGGCCTTCTCTGCATCCAAAGATAGAAGATTTCTAAAATTTCTCTGTGGCATTAATATACAGGAGGAGAGTCTTTTTCAAATGAAGGAAAACTCCGGAATGAGAGGGCAAAGGATGAAGTTAAGAGGTGATAGGCTTAGGAGTAATGTAAGGAAATACTTCTTAACAGAAAGGGTGGTAAATGTGTTGGATAGTCTTCCTGTGGAGTTGGTGGAGATTAAAATTGTTTCTGAATGTAAGACAGCATGGGACAGGCATGTGGGATCTCATAGGGAGAAGAGGAGATAGTGGACGGTGTGGAAAGGCAGATTGGATGGGCCATTTGGCCTTTATTTGCTATCATGTTTCTATGTTTATATAGTGTTCAGTAACTGGGCTTTATTTTACTGTAGTAAACCTCTACAAAAAGCAAAAATCCTGGTTTGTCTTTGGAGGATTTCAAAAGGCAAAACTCCAGTCCTCATAGCTCAACCCTTAACTCTCACATTTATTAGCAATTACTTCAGTTCATCTCAGCAACCCCACAAAAGCCTTGAGAGCCAATGAGGTTCCTCAAAAGGTAGGACTACTGGTATATTTTAGGCTCTGCAAGGCTGCCTGAACCTGCTCTTCTTACCTGAACCACTCTGGGACTCATTGTACAAATTCCTGAACTAAGTAGACCCTGGTCCAGACCTATCTAGAGCACCCTTTTGCCCTGACATCAACCCAGGGAGATCTCTGGGCACCCCACACTGACCCCTAAGGTCTAAGACCAGCAGCCAAACGAGACTCTTGAAAATCACAGCCCTGGTGGCCCACTTGCAAACACCAGAAATGATTATAGTACTTGCCCTACTGTGGCCAGGTATCTGGATTTGAGCTGGACTGCTCACCACCCCTGGCCTAGAAGCAGGCTTCCCTAACCCCAACCTGTAAACCAGCCAATATGCCATATCCTGTCAGTGGTGAAAGGGCCAGAAGCAGTGGAATCGCAGCCAGCCCGGGATCTCTTATGTTTTTAAAAGGCTAACTAAATGGCAAGCACTACAGCCCTTAAGCTAGATATTTAAAATTCTAAAACCAACAAAGCTTTTCTTTTGATGTTTGGCAGGTAATTATTTACTCTTGCTTCCCTTCAGCGGTTTGAGAGATCAGCCTTTGCCTACCTTTTATTTAAGAAGGAATATATTAAGGGCTTGGGGAAGAGTACAGTACATTACATTTAAAGACATTTATAAACTGCATTTTACCAACCTAACAAGAAAAAATAGCTGAATAACCTTCAGGAATAAGGAATTCCATAAAATCTATATCTAGCTGGGAGATTTGAAATACTAGCCAGCCATTTCTCCCTGAGTATGTATTTGCCCTCTAATCTTACAATGTTATGCAAAGCACACAATATTGCAGCTCAGGATGATAAGCTGGTCCAACTAGAGGTAAGCCAAGAGGATGTCCTCAAGCAGATAGACAGGCTAAAGAGCGACAAATCGCCAGGTCTAGATGGCATTCACCCAAGGGTACTCAAGGAACTAAGGAACGAAATAGCAGAGCCACTTCGACAAATATGCAACCTATCCTTAAAAACTGGGGAGATCCCGGAGGACTGGAAAATAGCAAATGTCACACCTATCTTCAAGAAGGGTTCAAGGGGTGACCCAGGAAACTACAGACCAGTGAGCTTGACCTCAGTCCCGTGAAAGATGATGGAAGCGCTGATTAAGGACAGCATCTGTGAACACATCGAAAACAATGGACAGCTAAAGTCGAGTCAGCATGGCTTCTGCAAGGGTAGGTCATGCCTCACAAACTTATTGTACTTCTTTGAGGGGGTAAACAACCAGGTGGATAAAGGGGAATCCATAGGCATCATTTACCTTGACTTCCAAAAAGCCTTCGACAAGGTGCCACATGAAAGACTGCTTAAGAAGCTATGGAATCACGGGGTGCAAGGGGAGGTCCACCGATGGATCAAAAACTGGCTGGCAGACAGGAAACAGGGTTGGAGTAAAGGGCCATTACTCAGACTGGCAATGGGTCACGAGCAGAGTTACACAGGGGTCGGTGCTGGGACAGCTCCTGTTCAATATATTAACGACCTGGAGGCGGGAACAAAATGTGAGGTTATTAAATTTGCTGATGACACCAAACTCTGCAGCAGGGTTAGAACCACGGAAGACTGTGAAGAGACCTAACGAGACTGGAAGAGTGGGCAAAAAAGTGGCAAATGAGTTTCAACATAGAGAAATGCAAGGTCATGCATGTAGGGAAAAAGAACCCGATGTTCAGCTACAAAATGGGGGGATCATTGCTAGGGGTGAGCAACCTTGAAAGAGACCTGGGGGTGATGGTGGACACCACATTGAAAGCATCGGCACAATGTGCGACAGCCTCAAAGAAAGCGAACAGAATGTTGGGTATCATTAAAAAGGGTATCACGACCAGGACGAAGGAAGTCATCATGCCGCTGTATTGTGCAATGGTGCGCCCACATCTGAAATACTGTGTCCAGTACTGGTCGCCGTACCTCAAGAAGGACATGGCAGTACTTGAGGGGGTCCAGAGAAGAGCGACTAAACTGATAAAAGGTATGGAAAACTTTTCATACGCTGACAGGTTGAAAATGCTGGGGCTGTTCTCCCTAGAAAAGCGGAGACTTAGAGGAGACATGATATAAACCTTCAAAATCCTGAAGGGCATAGAGAAGGTAGACAGGGACAGATTCTTCAGACTGTGGGGAACCACAAGTACAAGGGGTCACTCGGAGAAGTTGAAAGGGGGCAGGTTTAGAACAAATGCTAGGAAGTTCTTTTTTACCCAGAGGGTGGTGGACACATGGAACGCACTTCTGGAGGCTGTGATAGGCCAGAGCACATTACAGGGGTTCAAGAAAGGTTTAGATAGGTTCCTAAAGGATAAGGGGATTGAGGGGTACAGATAGAAGTAAAGGTAGGTTATAGAAATGCTCAGAAACCACTTCACAGGTCTTAGACCTGATGGGCCGCCGCGGGAGCGGACCGCTGGGCGCGATGGACCTCTGGTCTGACCCAGTGGAGGCAACTTCTTATGTTCTCAAGTTATAGAATAATGTCAGTTATTCATGCAAATTGTTAGCTGTGAATTGACATTAACTACTAATTATTGGCTATAATTTGTGTACATTAGCGCTAATATTGACATTAATTAGCAGTTATGCACATAACTGCCATTAGTTGGTATTTTCTAAATTGCTTGTGCAAAATCTGTCATACACAATTATTTATCATGGACCAGGAAGGAGTATGGGTGCTAACATTTAAGCTCATTTATATTAGCCATACCATTTATATCATTTATACCATTATACCAGCCATAGAGCTTAGTACATTTTATCCCAGCTACTAACTTTAAGTGACCTTTTAAGAATTACCTCCTTAGGACCTGATTCTAAAAATTCAGCACCAATCAGAACGGTGTTTAGCATGATTCAATGAAAGTTATGCACTACTTAGCGCCAGTGCATGTCATAACTTTTAGGTACTCCTGTTAGACCAAGAAAAAACAGGCCTAAATGCCTGCGCCTAAGCTGAGCATGGATAAGGGTGTATTTTATAACAGTGCACATAAATGCTAGGAACAGCCACAATTTGCCCATGTTCCCAGTGGTGTAGCGAGGATGGGAGATGCCCAGGGCATGGCACCCCCCGTGCCCTCCTTTCCGCCTCCCGCTCCTTCCGCGCCCCCCCCCCCCCCCATACCACACTCCCTTTCCACCCTCATACATCTTTAAATCTTCAACAATGTAATCAGCTTTTCTGACCTACTGCTCGCACCGTCGTTGGTTTACCTCTTGACATCACTTCCTGATCCTGTGACCTGGAAGTGATTTCTTAGGGAACCAGGCTGATGGGAGCAGCAGGCCAGAGTAGCTGCTCATGTTGGCAAAGATTTAAAGAGGTACGGAGAAGAGAAGGGAGTGCATGGGCATGAGCGTGGCATGGGGAGTGGAGAGGTGCTGGTACCCCCATCAAGACAGCACCTGAGGCAGTCCCCCCTCTTACTATGCCACTGCATGCTCCTCCTCTAGCCATGCTCCCTTTTCAGATTTGTGCACTGGAAAAGGCATGTAATACTTTGTGCAATGTGCATACCAAGGGCTAGATTCACTAAGCAAACCGATTGTGTACCAATCAGTTTGCGGACCCCTTTGCGACCCAATTTCTCTCTGACCCAATTCACTAACCTCTGTCTCGATCATCCTCTGATCTGTGCATGAAAATGAGGGGGAACGGCATTCAAATGTAGGCAGGCAGTGATTCACTAAACAAAATGAGGGACACCAACTGAGCTGACCAATCCAAAAATAAGCGACTGGGAGGAGTGTGTGGCGCAGTGGTTGAAGCTACAGCCTCAGCACACTGGGGTTGTGGGTTCAAATCCAGCGCTGCTCCTTGTGATCCTGGGCAAGTCACTTAATCCTCCATAGCCCCAGGTACGTTAGATAGATTGTGAGCCCACCGGGACAGATAGGGAAAATGCTTGAGTACCTGATTGTTAAACCGCTTAGATAACCTTGATAGGCGGTATATAAAAACCTAATAAACTTGAAACTTGACGTCGCTCAGTTCCTTTCCGACTGTCCTGCCTTCTGCCACCCTGCTCTCAGCCCCCAACTATCCAGCACTCTGCCCTGATCTCCTGCTCTTAGCCCCTGACTTTCCAGTACTCTGCCCCAATCACCTTCCCCGCAGTGCGAACCAGTGGTTTTAACCCATGGGTTTAACGCGGGTTAAAGAAACAGGCTCTCTGGGCTCCCAAAAGTTAGAAAAGTTAAGAGCAAAAAAAAAAAAAAAAAAAGGTCACTGCTGCTTTAAGCATGCGCAGACCATCTACAGAAGATTCGCGCATGCGTTGGGATCACTATAGAGCGATCTGGGCGTTCGGTTGGGGGTGTGATTCCGATTGCCCTCATTTGCATGAGGGCGATTCGTGAATCATCCCCCCTGGACACGGATCAGATCGGATCCCTCATGGATCGGATCCGATCCATGCCCTTAGTGAATCTAGCCCCAAGTTGTACATGTAACTTCTAATTAATGTTAATTATGAGGTGTTAATTACCAATTATCGGTGCTGATTAGGCTTGTTAAACAATTAAGTAGTACACGCAGGTCAGCTGTATGCACCAATTTGTGTGCATAATTTAAAGGCGCTCTGAAAACTACAAGAATGAGAGGCATTCAGAAAAATTAAAAGGGGACAGATTCAGAACCAATGCTAGGAAGTGATGGACACCTGGAATGTGCTTCCAGAGGGCGTGATAGGACAGGGTATGGTATTGGAGTTCAAGAAGGGTTTGGATAGAAGGGTATAGATAGAGGGTTAAATACAGATTTCTGGACCTGATGGGCCGCCACGTGAGCGGACTGCTGGGCATGATGGTCTGACCCAGCAGAGGCACTGCTTATGTTCTTAACTAATGATACTTCTGCTAGTAGGAGTTCAAAAAATACACTATGTTGGTCCTTCTGTATATCTACTCACTGAATTATTACCAACTATTTTATCTTCTTTCTTCTTACTTCTTATGTTTATTAAAAACTTATACTCTTTAATATTCTCAATACTTAAAAAAAAAAAAAAAATTATCCTATTATACTATATAGTCTATATCATACTATATCAGTCTATATTATACTATATCAGTCTTGTATATACTACATAGAACTGATGTAAGATATCACAGGACCATCATGGCGCTTTTTTTTGCGTGGGTTAAAGGAAGATACAATCATGGAGAATAAGACGCAGATATAATTATCCGTTGGTGGATTTAACAACATCTGAGTATAACACTCCTCCTGATGAAGCCACAAGGGCGAAACTCAGGACTGGGTAGAGGAGCAGTATAGCACGGCACGGTGGCACTTTGTACACTTCACCAATCAAGAAGAAAAATATTTTTAAAAAATTCAGAACGTGGTGTTAACACAAGGACCCTCTAACATAAACAACAGATAAGTGCTTTATTTCCTGTTTTTTCCATATATGAAGATACAAAGATTGATTACTATATACCACCCCTTATAGAGAATGACAACAAATAAAGTGTGGTGGGTTATTCATTTGTAAAATGAATAGTACAACAAAATAGGACATATAAGCGCCATGATGGTCCTCTGACCATGTTTGTTTTAGAAAGTAGGTGTGTGAAGAAAGGAACCTGTTCTGTCAACAGTTTCACCTAACAGGAACCATATGGTCAGCAGTAAGGTGAAGAAGGAGTCTGTCACTCATGGTGGTGGAGACATCAGAGAAAGTGTCTCATCACCTCAGCCTCGCCCCCCCCCCCCTCTCCCCCCATCAGTTCAGTTTTTTACCACAATCCACCCATGGAGGGAAAGTTGATACTGAGGGTGATGAGGCAGTGTGCTAGGCTTGTACAGCCAGATAATGGTTAAGGAAGGGAAAAGGAGGGGAACAGCTCACATGATTGTTGTCACTTGGAGGAATAACCTAATGGTTAGAACAGCAGGCTGAGAACCATGGAAGTCAAATGTGAAATCCCACTCCTGTAGCTTGTGACCTTGGGCAAGTCATCTAACCATCCAATCTCTCATAAAAACTTTGATTGTAAGCCTTCTGAGGACAAGGAAATACCTAT
Organism: Geotrypetes seraphini; assembly: GCF_902459505.1. Taxonomy (NCBI): domain Eukaryota; kingdom Metazoa; phylum Chordata; class Amphibia; order Gymnophiona; family Dermophiidae; genus Geotrypetes; species Geotrypetes seraphini. The sequence goes on along the minus strand of NC_047090.1, from coordinate 19,470,748 downwards.
TACCTTAATATAACCTGCCTTGAGCTACTAATTAAAAGGTGTGAAGGAAATCTAAAATATATTTTATCCTGCCCCCCCTGCACAAAACTTAACCCTGCCAAGGGCAATATGGTCAAGTTCCAGAACCAGGAATTGTTCTTGTTTTTCCCTCTCTGTACCCTGCAATTTAATTTTGCTGTTACTTTTTCATAACCCAGATTGTGAGCCCACAAGGGACAGAAGTAAAAAGTACCTGCATAGAGTATATATAAACTTCTTTGATTGTACCCACAGAAATATTGATATACTTGGAGGTTATTTTGTGGAATTCCTCTTAATGATTGTCTTTTACCACAAACCAGCAAATTCTATAGGCTTCTAGAGGGAAAGGGCATCGAGGTGGAGGGGGGGGGAGTAAGACACTATGTAGAGGGGAAGATGATGCATAGAAAGGAGGGGGGAAGAATGATGTTGGATGGAAAAGGGAAGATAGGAGAAATGCTTGCTGGAATGGGGAAAACAGGAGGCTGGAGAAGAGGAGAAGCTGAATGGAGAAGGGAGAGAGGAAAGATGTTGAATGAAAGAGAGAAAAGAGAAGAAATGCTGACTGGAAGGGGTAGAACAGGAGGGAGACTAGAGAGGAACTGAATGGAAAGGGTAATGAGAGGAAGTAGATACTGGATGGAAAGGAGAGTAGAGAAGGGAAATTATTTTATTTATTTATTTTATTTATTCAATTTTTTCTATACCGTTCTCCCAGGGGAGTTCAGATCGGTTTGCATGAATTTATTCAGGTACTCAAGCATTTTTCCCTGTCTGTCCCGGCAGGCTCACAATCTACCTAATGTACCTGGGGCAATGGGGGGATTAAGTTTCTTGCCCAGGGTCACAAGGAGCAGCGTGGGTTTGAACCCACAACCCCAGGGTGCTGAGGCTGTAGCTTTAACCACTGCGCCACACACTCCCCATGTTGCATGGAAATGTTGCATGGAAAAGAGAAGGAAGGTGCTGATTGGAAGAGAGATGAGAGGAACATGCTGGATGGAAAGAGAAGGCTGATGCTGGATGGAAGAGGGGAAGATAGAGAGGAGAGATACTAGATGGAGGGGGAGAGAAGCAATCCAAATTGGAAGGTGAAGAGGGAAGGGGAGAAGGAGAGAGAGGGAGATGATGGAAAGAAGCAGTGGCGTAATAAGGGTGAGCAGCGAAGAAGTGGTGTGCAAACTTTCAGCGTGGAGATTTCAAGGCTGAAGTTGCAGCAAGGTCTGGAAGGCCTCAAATGGTGTCCACTCCTGAAATTATTGACCACGTCCATGACCTGAATTTGGCAGATCATCAAATATTGCCTAAAAACAATTGCTGAGACACTACAGATATCCAGGGAACTTGTTGGGTTTATAATCCACTAGCAGATGGGTATGCAGAAGCTGTCAGCCAAATGTGTGCCCAAATATCTGAATGCTGACAAGAAACAATGTCGAATGAACACTTCCTAGTTGATTTTGCAGTATTTCCAACGAGCTGGTGCCAAAAAAGCATGGTTACACCACTCTGATCCTAAGACAAAACAACAGTCAATGCAATGGCAGCACTCGGGTTCTCCAAGGCCAAGGAAATTCAAGATCCAATGGCCACAGTGTTTTGGGATCAGGAAGATGTTGTAATGACTGACTATCTTCCTAGGGGCCAATCAGTTAATGCTTTCTGTGCCAATTAAAGGAGGCATTGAAAGAAAAAAGGAGAGGAAAGGAGTTATGCTCACAAGGCTTTCAAAACAATGGATGTTTTGACGCAGTTGGGGTTTCAGTGCATAGACCATCCACCCTACTCACCAAATCTTGCTCCATCTGACTATTTTCTGTTTTCAAATCTTAAAAAGAGTTTGAAAGGGTGAACATTTTTGAGTGATTTGGAGGTGATTGCAGCAGTGGAGCAGTATTTCAGTGACCAGACATCAAAATATTTTTTTGGAAGGGTTGCAGAAACTTCTGACACGATGTGCCAAGTGTGTTGAACTTAGGGGTGAATATGTGGAATAATTTTTAAGTTTCATAGCTCCACGTTATTCCCTTCTTGGTTGGACTAAGAACTTTTCAGCACCCCCTCGTAGCACTGAATGTCTGTATAGGAGCAGTCTATAGTAAATGCACAGGAGGCAAGTCTCTTTCAGTTGAAAGGAAGCTCTGAAATGAGGGGGTATGGGATGAAGGAGGAAGAGGACAAACTCAGGAGTAATTTGAGGTCACTCATCTTCATGGAAAGGGTGGTGAATTTATATGATGACCTCCAGGGGAGTGAAAGTGAGAGTAGTTGGGTACAGGGCCGCCATCAGAAATTTCTGGGCCCCTTACTGAGCAATCCTATTGGGCCCCCCATGCACCCCTTTCCCCCCCCCTGACCCCTTCCCCTCCCGGCCCCCCTTCTTCCATGGGCCGAATACACACATACTTTTCTCTGTCGCCGCACTCTTTGACCAAAAGATTTGTAAGCCTGCAACCACGTCAAGGTAGACTCTTTCAGCAGGGCCCTAACCTAACCTAAACTAAACTAATCTAGACCTATCTATTCTAAACTAACATATGTCTAATACTGAACTAATAATAAATTAACAAACATCTGCATAATAAATAACTAATAAATAATAGTGCTAGTAGCTACAATTCACTTTTGAATGTAAAATCTCAGTTAAGGATTTCTTTTGACCTTTGTAGGCCAGAAGTAGATCACAATTGCACAATATTTTTTGTAACAAGTATTAAATGTGTTTTTATAAATACTGTAAGCTTAATAAATATATCAGAAAAAACTACACATCTGAGCGCATATCTGAACATACACATCTGTATGATCCCATCCTCCTCAGCTTGCCTATAGCTCCATCATGCATGTTAAAAATGTACGATATGTTGATATGTGCACCTTCCTTCCTTCCCATCCATCCTCCTCAGCCTGTCCTTACACATCCACAGCTGCATGTTAATGATGATGTATATGTTATGATGATAAATAAGTGCATATGAGCACATCATTAACATGCAGCTATGGATGAATATATAATGATGTTATGAGTGTGCACCTCTTCCTTCCCATCCTCCTCAGCATGTCACATACAGCATGTTACATTACACAGACATATTCATGAATCAATCTGATAATCATCACCACCAAGGCTGTGTGTGTTATGGGATGGAGGAAGAAAGGTGCATGGGATGGAGGAAGAAAAGTGCATGTTTAAATTGATCACTGCCTTACTAGCTCTGAAGCTCCTCGTGCTGCTCCTCTCGTCCTGTCCTCCTAGAGACGTGGTGATGTCATCCAGCCAACCCGCTCTCACAGATTCAGTGGCAGTCAAGTGATGTGTCTCCTGATTGGCTAGGCACCCTAAGCTCAAGCCAATCGGAGTGGAGACAGGGCGGGCCTTGGTGAAGGAGTCAGGAGACGAGAGGCACGCACCTAGTATATCGCCGGCTGCGGCTGCGGGCCAGGTAGACGGATCCACTTTTGTCCGAGGGGGTGCTATCAGGAAATCGGCAGGGGACAAAAAAAAGTATGACAGCAGTGTTTATTGTTTATTGTTGTGCACAGCAGAAGCATAATACAGGAATTTGTGCTATGGTGGCCTAGGACAGTGTTCTTCAACCTTTTTACACCCGTGGACCGGCAGAAAAAAAAGAATTATTTTGTGGATCGGCAAATAACTAGGACTAAAATTTAAAAACCCCGTTTCCGCCCCATCTCTGCGAGCTCGGTCCCCACAAATCATCTGATCCCATCCACACAAGCCTCAGTTATGATTTTATATTGAATGTATTTTATTAAAGTATAAAAAGAAACAATATTCTGTACAATTGTCATTTTATAAATACAAATAATTCAGAGCAAGGATCAACAAAACCCCTGTCTCCCCTCCCCTTCACATATATCCCCTCTACTATCAAGAAACTGAACAAGCCAAATTATTACGGAATGCTACTCAGAAATATCATGCTAACAGAATACTGCAGTCACACATGACAGGAATAGTTTTAGGGGAGTGCAACTAGGGCAACTGCCCCCTGGTCAGAGAGCGCCCTAAGCCAGCTGGAAGCTAAAGAAGCACTGCCTGGGTTTTGCAGTCCCCAGTTATGTCTAACACCAGCTCTAGCAGGATATATATTTCAAATCTGATATATTCTAATCACAAAATAGAAATAAAATTATTTTTTTCTACCTTTTGTCGTCTCTGGTTTCTGCTTTCAATCTTCTTTTCACTCTCTTCCTTCCAGCGCCTGCCCTCTCTGTCTCTTCAATCCAGCATCTTCCCCTACCATCCACTGTCTGTCCTCTCCCCCTTCCATATGGTATCTGTCTTCTTTCTATGCCCCTCTCCCCTTTCCATCCAGCTTGTGCCCCCTCTCTCCTTTTTACATGATTAATTCCAGCTTCACTGCTCTCTTCATTTTTATCTCTCCTACACCAGATCTATCATCGTTGTCCCTCTCTGCTTATTTTTCTGCTGACCCCTTCCTATCATCAATCTCTCTACTTTCTCATGCCTGTGTCTCCCCTTCCCCTCCTCTAATCTCTCTGCCAGCTGTTTCCTTCCTTTTTTCATTCTCCCTTCCCTCCTCCTCCTGTCCAGCAGTAACTCTCTTCCCTTCCTCCCCTCCCAGCAGCATCTCTCCTTCTCCCTCTCCAGTAGCAGCTGTCCCTTTTTTTTCCCTTGCCCACAAGCTTCCCTCCAGGTCCAGTAGCAGCTGTCCCTTTTTTCCCCTTGCCCAGCAGCTTCCCAGACTCCTTTCCCTCCTCCCCTCCCAGCAGCATCTCTCCTTCTCCTTCCCTCCAAGTCCAGTAGCAGCTGTCCCTTTTTTTCCCTTGCCTAGCAGCTTCCCAGACTCCTTTCCCTCCTCCCCTCCCAGCAGCATCTCTCCTTCTCCTTCCCTCCAGGTCCAGTAGCAGCTGTCCCTTTTTTCCCTTGCCTAGCAGCTTCCCAGACTCCTTTCTCTCCTCCCTTCCCAGCAGCATCTTTCCTTCTCCCTCTCCAGTAGCAGCTGTCCCTGCTTCCCCTTGCCCAGCAGCTTCCCAGACTCCAATAGTGGCTTTCTCCCCTTCCAGCAGCTCTCCTTACTTCCCAGCGCAGCGATTCAGGAAGGCAGTCTCGGGTCCTTTGTTGGGTCACGCCGCCTCTGAGGAAAGAGGAAGTTGCATCATCAGAGGCAGCCGCGACTCAGCAAAAGCCCCGAGGCTGCATTCTTGAATCGCTGCGCTGGGAAGTAAAGGAGAGCTGCAGAGAGGGGAGAAAGCCACTGTCGGAGGCTCCCCAAGATCTCTCCGGCCCAGCGCAGACTTCAGCTGTTGATCTTGCTGGCCCTGCGCGGACCGGCAGGAAATTGAAGGGAGTCAATCTTGCCGGCCCTGCACGAACCAGCAAAAATTTCCTGCGGACCGGCACCAGTCCGTGGACCGGCGGTTGAAGAACTGTGGCCTAGGATCCTGGGGGAGCCCGGGCCCCCTGTCAGCTCCGGGCCCTTGAATGCAAGACTGGTAGTACTGCCCTGATGGCGGCCCTGGCTTCCCAGCCTCCTACAGTGGCTTCCTCCCCTTCCAGCAGCTCTCAGTACTTGCCTGCAGGAAGTTGTCGGTAAATCACTGCTCTGGCAAGTAGGAGAGCTGGTGGGAAGGGAGACAGCCACTGTGAAGGCTCCCCAGGATCTTACTCGCACACGCTGACCATCTCCCTCCACCTGCACCTGTATCTGCAGCTCTCTCCGTTCTACTTGCATCTTCCCCGCGGCCCTCTTCAACAACTCGGCAGGGGCGGTGATCAAGACAGGCTGCCGACATCGGGACCTTCATTCTCTGAGTCCCGCCTATTTTGTTTCAACTTCCTGTTTCCTAACAGGCGAGACTCACAGAGGGAAGGCCCCGACATCTGCAGCCTGTCTTGATCGCCTGAGGCTGGGAGGAACTGCAGTCGGGAGGAACCGCAGTTGGCAGGAAATTTAACTGCCGACTTGATCTCGCCGGCCCTGTGCGGACCGGCAGAAATTTTCTGTGGACCGGCACCGGTCCATGGACCGGCGGTTGAAGAACAGTCACTTAGACCATTTAAAACAGGGCTGCCCAAGTCCGGTCCTCGGGATCTACTGGCAGGCCAGGTTTTCAGGATATCCACAATGAATATGCATGAGAGAGATTGGCCTGCACTGCCTTCTTGGTATGCAAATCTCTCTCTCATGCATATTCATTGTGGATATCCTGAAAACCTGGCCTGCCTGTAGATCTCGAGGACCGGACTTGGGCAGCACTGATTTAAAACATGGTCTAAGTCACAAAAGCCCACCTAAAGTCAACAGATAAGCACTGCAAACACATAAAACAGACCCCCACACACTACCCCAGTGTAATGTAATGTAATGTAATTTATTTCTTATATACCGCTACATCTGTTAGGTTCTAAGCGGTTTGAAGAAAATATACATTAAGATTATAAATGAGAAGTAAGAAGGTACTTAAAGGTGATCACCGACTCCCCCTTAACCCCATAAAAATCGTAATCACACCTTTAAAAATCAACCTCCAGACCATCATCACCTAGCAGCCTGGCATAGGAAAGCCTATTCACCAAGCACAGAGGCGGCTTAAGCCATCTTGAGGGTGAGTAGGGACTCACGGAGAGGAGGACCCATGCCCATAAGCCCCTGTAATCACTGCATTGATACTTAAACATGTGCACTCCCCTAAACACCCCCCAAACCCTTTTTTACTGGCATATAAGTGGCTCCTGCAGCCAAAAGGACTATTAGGGTGGTAGATAAGTAGGTTTAGGGGATTCTGGAGGTGGTTTGGGGGGCTGTAGTGAGAAGACATGGCACCCTTTTTGTGAAGTTCATAGCAGTGCCCTGTAAGGTACCCCACTATTTAGGTGCCATGTCTGGGTGTTCAGTCCATCACTTTGCAGACCCCCTCCCACGTCCAACAGGGCTTGTTCTAGCCGTTTTTGACTTGGATGAAAAGTTGCTGAAAATGTGGTATAAAGATGGACGATTTAGCGACTTGGATGATCAGATCGGCAGGATGTATAATTAGACGATTTTCGAAAGAAAAAAAATTTTGGACGTATTTTTCAAAAATGTGTCCTAGACTGTTTTTTACTTTGGACGACTTGCGACTTAGACGAAAATGGACTTAGATGTTCCTTTCAATTATGCCCCTCCACGTATTTGTATCAGATACATTAGTACAACAGATTACAAAAGCCATTATTGAACCAATCATTTTGTCAGATCATAGTGGAGTTTGGATTGAATTTAAAGTTGAGGAACAAGAATATACTAGACCTGTTTGGAGATTTAATAATACATTGCTTGCAGATGCACACTTTGTTGAGGAATTTCAATCAAACTGAAGGATTATTTTCAAATTAATGCCTCAGAGGAAATCTCTTTAGAAACACTTTGGGATGCTTTTAAAGCTACCATGAGAGGGCAAATTATCTCATATTCGGCTTATGTCAGGAAACAACTTAAATTAGAATTCTCTAATTTGGAACAAAATATCAAGGACTTAGAGTCACAATTGGCCTTGAAATGGGAACAAAATACTTTACAGGCCCTCTTATAAGCTAAATATAAATATAATGAGATTGCCTCTCAAATGGCTAGGAAAGAGTTGTTTTCTCAGCAAGCTCTGTATTATGGAAACTCAAATAAAGCGGGAAGAGTATTAGCTAACCGCCTTAAAAACAATTTTTGAAATACTATAAAGCTTTATATTCTTCTGAGCTCTATTCAAATAAAGAACTTGATGGATTAGAATTTTTAAAATTAATTAAGGAACCTAAAATTCCTGAGCATATAAAAGAAACTCTGGAAGTGCCTATTTTACTGAAAGAATTACAAACAGCGTTGAAGTCCCTTAGAGTTGGATCCGCTCCAGGTGGTGATGGTTTCATTGTAGAGTTCTATAAATCATTTCAAAGTATCCTATTACTTCATCTATTAAATTTATATCAGGCTCAACTGACTAAAGGTTTCTATTTCAGGTACTTTGGCAGAATCTTTAAAGCCAAATAAAGATCCTACGTTGGTTTCAAACTATAGGCCTATCTCTTTGATTAATGTAGATGGAAAACTTCTGGCTAAGTTATTTTCTTTACGCTTGGCTAAGGCTCTCCCTCATATCATTGGTTTCCACCAAATGGGGTTCGTTGCTCAAAGACATTCTTCAAATAACACCAGATTGGCTTTTCGTATGCTAAACTTAACAAAAGCCATGGAAGATCCAGCTTTCTCTGTATCATTGGATGCAGAGAAGGCCTTTGAATGGGTAGAATGGACCTTCATGTATTAATCAGACACGATGGAGTGGATAAGTCCAAAGAGAAGACTGGTGAACTCTAAGTATTCCACAAAATCTTTTATTCCTTTATTGCAACATACATCAACTCGACATGCGCATGTTTCGGCCCAAATGGCCTGCCTCAGGAGTCTCACAGGTCTATGTGTGAATCAAAAGAACATCCAATGATCATTTAAACATCACATGATTCGTGCTGCAAAAACGCCATCACCCACAAACTGCATACGGCGAAAAAAAGCCACCAGAAACTGTCTTGTGCCTGCTTTGCATTTGCAAATGGGATATGATGAATCAGTATTTTGGACTACTGTCTCCTTGGAACAGCAACCAGCAATTATCAAGCAATGGATTGGTTTGATATTGGTTCTGGATTTATACAAATTATTCAAACCTTGTATAGTTCCCCTTTTGCCCCTTTTGCAGACAGTTTTCGTCTGGAGAGGGGAGTTAGACAAGGATATCTTATTTCCTTTATTGTTTGACATTGTTTTGGAGCCCTTGTTATTGGCTATTCAACAGTCAAAGGAGATTCAGGGTATTCCTTATGCAGGTTGGGAATATAAAGTCTCTGCTTATGCAGATGATATTTTGCTTCATTTGAGGAATCCTGAAACTACCATTTCACATTTATTTACTGGATTTGATTGACCGGTTTGGCAAATTTTCTGGTTATAAAATAAATTGGAGTAAGTTGGAGGTTCTTCCACTGAATGTATATTGTCCAACAGGATTATTTGATACATTTTCCTTTCTCTGGAAGGAAGAGGGTATAAAATATTTAGGTATGTGGATAAAAAGTACGTTGGAAGAAACAATGAAAGTAAATGACAAATCCTTATTGCTAAAAGTCACAGAAATGTGTGAGCAATGGAACCCCTTACATTTGTATTGGTGGGGGAGAGTTCAAATGGTTAAGATGATGATTTTTCCTGTAGTTTTCTACCAAATGTGTATGTTGCCAGTGTTTTTTGAGGGTCTTTTTACAAAAAAATAAATAGTATACTTACCAAATTTATTTGGCTGGGTAAAGCAGCTCGAATTGCTTTATTATCTTTACAAAAACCAATTGCGGCGGTTGGGATAAATTTCCCAAATTTTTATAGGTACCATCAAGCCTCTATAATGCGTCAGGGTATGTACTGGATCCTCCCCGAGCTCATGGAAAATCTTCCTGATTGGTTATGGTTGGAATGACAACTCCTATCTCCGCTGAGATTGTGTCAGTATTAAGTTTCTGAGGTTATATAAGGACAATAGAATTTTGATGGACACACGGTAGACATTAAAATGTATTAATAATTTAACACCTATTCCGATCCATAAATCCACTTGTCAGTCCCTATGGCTGAACTCCAAGATTCAAATTGGCGGGTTTAAGGTCATCTGGAAACATTGGATGAAGGCGGGTATACGCACTTTGAATGATGTAATATCAGATGGTAAGCTGCTTGACTTTTCACGATTGCAACACACATTTGGTCTTGCTAAATCTCAAAATTATAAATGGTTGCAGTTGAAGCAGGCCATTCAGGAGGGGTTCCCTGATTGGAAAAATCTAAAAAAATCAATATAGCTTGCCAGTCTTATGTTTTCAGGCAGACTCCCTGGGACACTAGGCTGCCCATTAGTATAAATTAATATCTAGATTTTTGAATAAAAAACCAAAGACTGGTCTTCGTGACATTTGGAGCATTGAGATAAAGCATCAGATTACTGCGTCTCAATGGCCACAAATCTGGACTTAGAGGATGAGATGTACGGTGTCTGCATCTATGAGACAAACATGTTTTTTTCTTATTACATAGAGCATTTTGGAACCCAGTTCGTTTACAGAAATTAGATAGTTCAAAGTCTAATAGATGCTGGCATTGTCATCTTGAAGCTGGGACGTTGGATCATTTACTGTACTATTATCCCTTGATACTTAGATTTTGGAGATCCATCTGGGATCAAGTGAACAATTTATTGGAAAATTCAGTGGCATTGACGTATGATACCATCTTATTTGGTACGTTCATGAGAGCTAAAAGTCAAATAACTGCTCAGAATAATAAACTTCTTATAATGACAGGGGTTGCCATGCAGCTTATTTTAAAAAATTGGAAGAACTGGGATAGGTTAAATTACACATTCTGGTGGGAATCCCTCTGTTATATTTTTTAAATGGTGCGTTTCATGGCCATACAGCAGGGATGTTACAGGAATTTTATGGATGTTTGGGAGCCATTGGCTAAATTTTGTAAGGAATGATAACTGATCTTATTTCATTGACTTGTACACATACACATCCAGGGGGGTGATGGGGAGGAGGAAGGGTATTGCACAGGAATTTGATTCAGGGAATTTATGGATAGTTTCTTGAAGGTTTTTATTTTATTTGAATATTAGGTGGGAGGGTGGGGGAAAATATAATTGTACATTAATGTCTGAAAAGTTTATTGTGCTTTTCTTATAATAGTATATGTATATGAATTACTTGTTGCACAATTGTAGTTTGAAAATTCAATAAAAATATACAAAAAATAAAACCAAAACCCCAAAGAAACTGAAAACCAAACATGGGAATTTGGGAGGAAGAGTGGTAACAAACCTGACTGATCTTGCAACAGAATCCTGACAGGTTCAGAGAAGCACAAGAGATTAAGTGCCCTGAAACCAACAGACAATCGAAGAACTAGCCAGCAGAGAGAAGCAGGTTTAAAATCCAGGAGAGTGGGGAAACAGACACCCAAAAACTCCAAGAAAGGAAAGAAGACCAGTGAGGGGCACCAGATGGTGGTCCAAACCCTGACTCAGGGACCGCCCAAGAGAAGGAGCCCGGTCAAACCCTGTGATTTGGAGCCCACTGAAGGAAGGAATGGGGTATCTGCTATGGTGTCTCAGCCAGAAAAGGAGACTGAGCTCAAGGAGGATTGCCTGGAAGGGGTCCAAAACCCAAATCTAGATCTAGCTACTGAGCTAGAACAGGCTAAGCATCAAATTAAAGACCTATTTGAAGACCAACTATTTTCTGTTGAATATGTTGCAAAATTAAAGTTGGAAAAGGCAACTGGTGGAAGTCCAGGACCAATTGTTTAGACAAAAGGAAAGTATGGGAGAGAGGTTCCAGAATTAACTGGACGCTAACATATGCCTTTTAAACATGTACAAAAATGCAGCTGAGAACTCAGAAGTTAGGAAGACAGAGTTGACCAGGGCTGTTAAGGAACTGCACAAAGTTTTGGAAGAGGCTAGAAAAGCCAACAAAACAGTTCAGACACAGATGACTGAGCTGGGAGTATCTAAAAACAAAATAGTGAAGGAATTGAATGAGGAAATTGGCAACGTCAGAACAAAGAATGAGGTGTTGTTCCAAAAGTTAAAGGAACAAGTTCGCCTTGTAACAGTCCAGAAGTCTACCACCAAACATTTATTGTTTATTCCATTGCTAAAGATTATTAATACTTGCCGTACGACAAAATTCTCTCTAACAGCACCTCTCATTTGGAATTCTTTACCCTCTCACCTCAGGGAGGAAAAAAAAAACACTTAGATAAATTTAAAGGGGTGTTAAAATATTTCCTCTTCAAAGACACATTTGATTCATCATAATTCCTCAACTTTTCAATTTAGTAATCCAGATCTATGATTAAGAACAAACTTCTTCTTCCTCACTCCCTTTTGTTTAACTGGTTTATGTTTACTTTTAAAAATTTTTTTGTAGATCTACCCCCTTCCCTCTTGTGTAATTATGAGTCTGTCTTGATCTATGTAACTTGTTTCAAACGTTTATGGGGTTTTTTGTTCTTATATTTTCATGTACATCGCCTAGAAACCATGATAGGCGTTTAATCAAATCATGAATAAACTTGAAACTATCAGGCCAAAGGAGAGGCTGCAAATGTCAAAGTGGAGCAGCTGCAGCAGGAGTTGGCAGCAACAGTTAACCAAGTTTACTATTTGGCAGTGCTGAAAAGGCTGCATGAAAAAGTTAGACGAAAACAACCTGAACTTTTCACCAACTCATGGCTCTTGCATCACGACAACGAACCAGCTCACATGGCAATGACTGTGAGGGAGTTTTTAGCCAGTAAACAAATAACTATTGGAACACCCTCCCTACTCACCTGATATGGCCCCCAGTAGCTTTTTTCTTTACCCGTAGATAAAGGAAATATTGAAAGGAAGACATTTTGATGTCATTCAGAACATCAAGGGTAATATGACGACAGCAGTGATGGGCATTCCAGAAAAAAACTAAACTAAACTAAAACTTAATTTTATAGACCGGGTCTTCAACCAAAAGGAGCTCGACTTGGTTTACAATAACATAAACAAAGAAAACGAATATAAACTAGAATGGCTTAGTTTCCAAAGTGCTTGGTAAACAAGAAAGTTTTCAGGGTTTTTCAGAATAGAACGAAAAAGCTTAAACTAAATGAAAGCGGTAACTCAGTTACAGAGAGAAAAAGAGTTCCAAAATTGGGTTTTCAGGATTTCCCCAATGAATATGCATTGAAAGCAGTGCGTGCAAATAGATCTCATGCATATTCATTGGGGAAATCCTGAAAACCCGACTGGATTCTGGCCCTCAACGTCCGGAGTCGCCCACCCCTGGTCTAGGCGCTGGCATGTTGCATAGCATCCCAAGGGGAGTACTTCAGAGGTGACCATAGTGATATTCAGCAATGAGGCATGTAGCATTTTTTCCAGGATGAGTTCATGAAGTTAATTGTCACACCCTCATATACCTTTAAGGGCCCATGCTTTCAAAGCTTTCGTACATAAATTCAGTAAAAAGTCTGGGTTCCCCTGAACACAGAAGAGAGGGGTGTTAGAATAAGATCATTTAAACTACTTACAGCATGACCTCTGTCTCCTGTGGGTGGATCCTCTTGTCACAGAAGCAATTAAGAGCTGCTAGGTTCCCACTGGATGCAAATCCTCAAAACTGGAGACAGAGTTAGTACTGCAGATTAAGGTGAATCCTTTAAATGATAAACAAAAGCAGGGCTGTCGAGGGTACTATGAAATCAGCATTCTCAGCTGCTCTGTTCTCTAGGCAGCATCTCTGATGCTCCCTCAGGATAGTTATTATTTCTGATGGAAGCGGCAACTTTTCCTCTCTTCTGTGACCACATTGAAGTCACTAAATTGCTTGTAGATTACCTGCACTCAGCTAATAATAATAATGTATTTATATACTGCCCTACCGCAAAGTTCTAGGCGGTTCACATATATCAATAACTTTATACAAACAATGATAAAAATATAGTACTCTAAATAGTACTAAAATTATACAGTAAAAATTCTAAAATTATGCAGTAAAAGAAGAATAAGATACAATTTGCTAAAATACAATGAAAGTCCTCAAGAACCTTCTGGCTAAAAAGCATTGCAATCTCAATGCTTTTCCATTGAGATTGCAATGCTTTTTACAATCCAGCACTACACCCGTTCGGGCACTTGTTTTTTTCTTTAATGCTGTTTGTTACAAAACCTTATCTACCACGGACCCCTGAGGAAGGTTTGTTGTCCGAAACATGGACCGTGTCGGGTCCCTCAGTTGGTAATAAGGTTGTATATACCATTAGAGTTTGAAATAAACAGTGCCTGCATCTTGTACATAGTCTGCAGTTGTTTTTGGTTTTTGCTTTTCGCTTGGTTTTGCTGCAGTTCCTGTTGGATTTTTCTCTTGTTTGTGATATCCCTAGCCTACAACAGTGCTTCTCAAACCAGTCCTCAGGGTACACCCATCTAGTCAGGTTTTCAGGATATTCACAATGAATATGCATGAGATAAATTTTGCACTCGCTGTCAAATACCTACAGTATCATTGTATCATTCCCTCTACCAGAAACGCCCCAACCCTGAGATGTCCTGTCTGTCTGTCCAAATAGATTGGAAGCTCTACTGAGCAGGGACCATCTATTGAAATGTTAAATGTACAGTGCTGCATAAACCTTTCAGCACTTAAGAAATGATAAATAGTAGAAGTAGTATTATGCAGATCTGTCTCATGCATATTCATTGTAGATATTCTGAAAACCATACTGGCTACATGTGTTCTGAATAACTGGTTAAGAACACTGGCCTATAACATGTTTAGCTGTAGGCAATTATATAAAGTTATAAGTTGATTATATGTGTAATTCATTAGCATGTACGAGGGTTCTTCAAAAAGGTTCCACACTTTCATATTTTTGCGGGAAATGATTGGGGCAGAAGTGGTAAGAAGGCATGTTAGTAGGATGCTGGGAAAAATGTATCACAAAACAGGGTGATTATGTGTAAAAGTCATGTATTTTGCATAGAAGATATTTAATAAATAGTGTTAAAAAAATATAAAAGTGTGGAAACTTTGTGAAGATCCCTCATATAATTTTACAACCAGAGATGTTTAACTCATACACCTCAGCGGTGATACCTGGGATTGCTAATAGCATTCACTAGGAAATTAACACTCCACAATCTTCATTGGTCTTAAAATGCAATTATAACACTTTTTAAAATTTTCCATTCACTTTGAGGCAGTGGCATAGTAAAAGGGGGCTGTCCACCCTGAGTGCAGTTTTCCTAAGGGTGTGGTCTTCCTAAAGCCACAGCACCCCTTCTCCAATCCTCCCCCCCCCCTGCTCCTCTCCTTGCCGCATGTGCACCCCTTGCCTTCACCCTTACCTTTTTTACTTCCCTGGTGTGAGGTTGCTGTCCGCTTCAGCATCGGCAACCTCTGACATCACTTCTGGGAGCCGCACCTAGGACATGACATCTAAGGGCAAGCTGACACCGACATGGAAAAAGGTACATGGAAAGGTAAGGGGGGCGTGTACGTAGCATAGGGGCGGGGGAGGGGCGCCACTCACCCTTACTACGCCACTGCTTTGAGGTATTAAATAATTTCAAAAATATTTTAGCTGTACTTAGCTTATTTTGTCAGTCGGGGTCTTAATCCGACATGTTTCATCAACCGGCTTTCTTGAGGAGATGTCCCCTTATCTTTAGAAACCGTCATATTGACTATGCAATTTAGCTGTCAGTGAATGGACATTTTTATAAGGTGGTATTATTGCATTTTGAGACTGATGAAGAATGTGGAGTGAATGCTATTATCAATCCTGGGTATCACCGCTGAAATCTATGAGGTAAACATCGCTGGTTGTAAAATTATATATTTGCTATTCATAGTCAACCAGTGAAACTTGGTAAAAATAAGCCATTTGTTGGTTTGGTAGATATATGCACACATGTACAAATATGCATAAATGCCAACATTCAACCTAAACACTATTCTCTAAATACATGCAGTGGCATAGTATTTTATTTTTAAAAAAAATTTCTATACACCCAAACGGTTAATAATCTTAAAACATAGTAAAACAAACATACAAGGTAATCTTAAAATTTATAGCTAAAATATACCACTATAGGGGGCATCACGTGCCTGCATCCAAGATGGCCGCTTAGCACACTTCCTCCGTCACAGCCCGGCGTTAAAATTACAATTTTTACCCCGAGAGGATATAATACAGGTCTGTGATAAACATTTCCTGCAATCGGAATGGCATCCAAACCTCTTAGATCAGATCCTGCACCGACCACGAGTTCGGCGGGTGCGCACTCGGCATCTAAGCGCTCGAAACACGAGCCGCCCTCCCCGGCAAAGGCCTCTCCTGCTACCGTTAATGAAAACGGTGCCTCTATCTCCCAAGATTTACAAATACTGAGAGATCTGATGCAAGAAAATCTCGCTGCCACAGCAGACATCAAAAATGAGATGAGTAACATAATGATTCAACTGAAACAACAAAATGCACGAATCGACCTCACAGAGGAACGGCTCGATACGCATGACTCACAATATCTGGAAATCCGACGTGATCTACAGAAAATTTCCATCCTCCAAAAAGATCTGGAGGATATTTCCAATAGAATGAGACGGAGCAATGTCCGTATTATTGGTCTACCTGAATCTACTGAGGGGTCAGACATGCTGTCTTTTTTACACTCATACTTACCTTCCATTCTGAAACTAAAATTCCAACCTGACTTAGAAATCGAGCGGGCACACAGGGTTCCCTCGGGCCCTCCAACTCCGTCTAAACCTCCTAGACCCGTTGTACTGAAACTCTTACGCCACACTCAGGCTATTCAAATTCTACAAGCAGCCAAATCTTCTTCTCCTCTAACTCCGGATGGCAAACGTCTTTTATTTGTGCCAGATGTCTCTAAAGCCTCGGCTCAAAAAAGGAAAGCTTTTCTGGCCATGAGACCTCAGTTAAAGAATATTGGAGCGCAATATGGCCTGTTCTATCCGGCAAGAATGGGAGTGACGTACCATAACAACACTAGAAATTTTGATGATCCTATTACCCTGCAAAAACTTTTGGATGAAACCGTAGGAGCAATGACCTGATTCTGCTTGTTTAAGATTGCCTTTCCGTTTACCTTCCGGGAGCTTCATTTACAATCACGATCTATATAAGCCGGGCTTCTCAGAGGAAGAAGCTGAGTTCCTCTTGTCAGCATGGGACCCCAACTCTGGTTCTTTGTTTATTTCTTCTCCGCTCATATGTTAAGTATGAATCCTTATTCTTATTTATTTTCTTTTTCATTTTTCCAACATTATTATATTTTTTCGGAAGCCAGCCAACATACTTGCCTTTCCTGCTTCTGCTGCACAACTGATTCAATTGCCTTGCAGATTTCTTCTCTCTTGCCAAATGGTTAACATACATATAGTGACTCTCAATGTTAAGGGTATAAACAGCCCCATCAAAAGGAAAAAAATCTTGCATTACCTCAAACACCTTAATGCGGACATCTGTTTACTTCAAGAGACCCACCTCAGTGGGGAAGAAGCTCAAAAACTTTCTGGTGGTTGGATCCAGCATAGTTTTGCAGCACCGGCCCTAAATAAAAAAAATGGAGTGATCACCCTAATGAAAAAATCACTGAACTTCACCCTTTCTTCTCATCTGTTCGATCCCAAGGGTCGGTGGTCTCTGGTTGAGGGCTCTATCTCTGGAAAACCTTTGAAGATATTGAACATCTATGCCCCAAATACCGACGACCCTGACTTCTTCCACCAATTCCGGACTATAAGCTCCTCTTCTCTAGCAACAGACACCATTGTTGCAGGTGATTTCAACTTTCCACTGGATCCATTCATTGACAGGTCTTCTTCTTGTCGCCCAGCCAAACTCCGAGTGCGAAATGAGGTTATCAATTTAATGGACTCCCTCGGATGGTCAGATATTTGGAGAATCTTTCACCCCTCTGACAAAGATTTTACCTTTTATTCCGCCCCTCATCATTCATTTTCCAGGATCGATTATATTCTGGGTTCTAAGGACCTACTCAACCTTACCACTTCTTCACAAATACATGACATTACTATCTCAGACCATGCTGCAGTCTCCTGTACCCTCAACTGGACCTCTTCATCCAAACCTAGACACTGGAAATTGAATAACTTTTTATTACAAGATGAAGCCTTCCTTTTACACATTCAAAAGGAATCAAATATTTTCTTTAACATAAATACCCCATCGGACGTGGAAGCTCCCATTATATGGGAAGCGTATAAAGCATGGTTACGTGGTGAAATTATCAGCTATTCAGCTCACCAATTAAAGTCTAGAAAAGCTAAAGTACAACAACTGGAACACGATATTCATTCGTACGAGACTCGCCTCTATGACTGTCACGACCCTTCATTATACAAACACCTACAACAACTTAAATTCCAATGCAACGAAATTTTCAGCTCCCTCGCATCAGCTACAATTTTTAGACGTTCAGCCAATTACTATGCCTCTTCCAACAAAGCAGGCCATTTGCTAGCCACATATCTCAAGGGTCGCCGATCTAAACACCGAATCTCACACATCCAATCAAGCAGCGGACTCCTGCATACGAATACCAAGGATATATTGGATGACTTCCGTACCTTCTATGCTGACCTTTATTCATCTGAATCTGTCACATCAACAGACACCATACAAGATTTTCTTCACTCTCATCATTTGCCCTCCCTCACGGAGCCTCAACAGGAATCACTTTCCAGACCAATTTCCCTTGAAGAAATTTCCAGAGCCATCTCTTCCCTTCCATCTGCCAAATCACCAGGTCCAGACGGCCTCACAGCAGAATTCTACAAAGCGTTCTCCCCATTATTGACTCCTAAGCTTCTTGCTTACTTCCAAGGACTCTTAACAAAATCGTCTCAAATGCACCGCTTCCTTGAAGCGAACATTGTAGTTCTACCAAAACCAAATAGAGATCATCAACTTGTAAAGAACTATCGTCCTATATCGTTATTGAACTTGGATTATAAAATTTATGCAAAAATTCTAATTTATCATATGGAAACTGTTATTTCCAAACTTATACATAGAGACCAAGTTGGTTTCCTTAAGGGTCGATATGGAGCCGATAATACCAGACTCTTGTGTCATGTTTTGCACTCCACTCTGTCGAACACTAGCTCCTCAGCATTGGTCTCACTAGATGCGGAAAAGGCGTTCGACAGAGTGGAATGGCCTTTTCTGTTTGCTGTCCTCACAAAATATGGCTTTCCAAAGACTTTCATACATATGATATCCCTCTTGTATAATTCCCCTACAGCTAGAATTATTGTAAATGACGACACTTCTTCTCCTTTTGTTCTTTGCAGAGGTACTCGTCAGGGTTGCCCCATGTCTCCTCTTTTGTTCAATCTTGTCCTCGAACCGTTACTTACTGCCATCAGAATTTCACCTGATATTAAGGGTATCTCGATCGCCAATATCGAATTTAAACTGTCAGCTTACGCGGATGACATTTTACTGTACCTCGCAGACCCAGAAACCTCTTTACCAGCACTAATCCAACTGATCGACTCATTTTCAACTCTATCGGGATACAAAATCAACTGGGATAAAACTGAAATCATGCCTCTAACTGATTCCTGTATGCCATTCCATATCCCTGATCAACCGCTCACATGGACCACATCAGGAATTAAATATCTGGGATTAACATTTGATAGGGATTTAAGATCCTCCACACGCATTATCTCATCCAATCTCATCTCTCAGATTAAATCCAATCTTTCAGCATGGTCCCCTCTTCACCTCTCATGGTGGGGAAGATTAGACACTATTAAAATGATGGTGGTTCCCAAAATCACATACATATGTAATATGTTTCCCCTTCTATTTCCTCCCTCCTTTTATAAACAGATGGAGTCTCTACTAACTCACTTCCTATGGAATGATAAACCCCACAGAATCTCCATTCAAAAACTGAAAGCCCCGTATCATTTGGGCGGTGTTAATTTCCCTGACCTCGCATTTTATCATAAAGCATTCCTTCTCCGCCAAGGGGCCGAATGGATCTCTTCCTCTTCTTCTTCCCTAGACAGTCCTAACTGGTTGCGTTTGGAGTCTTCCATTGCATCCCCCTTCCCCCTTTCCAGATTGATGGGTACAGCTAACCCTCCTCATATATCCAATAATCCCATCATGAGGGCTTCATTTAAAGTCCTTACTGAGTTGGACCAACAATTAGAAGTACCTTGGAGCGGATCTGCCTATTGTCCCATTTGGTTTAATAAACACATCACAATCGATGGCAGATCTGTTTCATGGCCTTTTTGGTATAATCAGGGCATCTGGGATATAGGAGACATTTGCCACAAGAATGGGACGTTTCTCACTTTTAGTGAACTAATGTCTGACTTTGCAATTAATGAGAAAAATTTTTTCCGCTGGTTGCAACTGAAATCTTCTGTGAAAAAAGCTGGCCTCAGTTCAGTGGTGTTCACACCTATCCCTACATTAGCTATCCTTGCTAATCAATATTTAGCACTGGGTCATACAGCCTCTCAATTTTATAAATTCCTAAAATCCATTACGTCATATCCACTGTCCTCCCTGAGATCCTCCTGGGAATCTGACCTGCACACTACTATATCTGATGAGGCATGGACATGCATATGTAAATCTATCTTCCACACTTCTCGCTCTGCATCCATCATACAACAATCATTCTTCTTACTACATAGAGCAACTTGGACGCCCATGAAATCTCACCGCATTAACCCCTCCTTTTCTAAGACTTGTTGATCATGCAATCTATCAGATGGCACTCTAAATCATCTTCTCTTTTCCTGTCCCTGTATTAGCTCTTTTTGGTCCTCAGTTTGGAGCACAATTTGCTCCATATTCCATATAGACATTGAGTTGACATATCAAATGCTTCTACTGAAATCTTTCTCACTTAATGATATGATACCCGACTCTGATCATTTCTTACTAGATCTTTTATTTACTCTAGCTATTAGAGCTCTCCTATCTTCATGGAAAGACTTAGCTAAAGTCTCATATACCCACTTGTGGAACTTGGTTTGTTCTACATATCGAACCGAAGCATACTTAGCTAAAGCTTCCAATAGGTTTCTCCGCTTCGACATCAAATGGAATGCATTAAAATTATATTTGCACTCAAATTAATTTTGATATTCCTGCTTCCGTTTTTTTTTTGTTCTGTCATGTTACCAGATTATTTTTCAAGGATTGCATTTCCTGTTTGTTTAGCTTTATTTATTTACTTTTTCACTTATTTATTCATTTGGACTATATTGTTTTATGCATTTATTCCTGTTATGTTTTGATTCATACTTACTCTCACTCCCGGATGTTAAGAATACCTATTAGGTACATGTTTATCTTAT
Organism: Geotrypetes seraphini; assembly: GCF_902459505.1. NCBI lineage: Eukaryota > Metazoa > Chordata > Amphibia > Gymnophiona > Dermophiidae > Geotrypetes > Geotrypetes seraphini. The sequence continues at coordinate 19,449,735 of NC_047090.1, read as the reverse complement.
CTCATATGAAGTTATTGAAATGGATGTTCTCCCATCTCATAGATATACAATCACTTAAAAATTTCTTTTTGGATGTTTGTACCTTGTATACATCCTGTTGACGTATTCATCCATTCTTTGTATTTTGTAAAACTTTAATAAACAAACCTTGACTAAAAAAAAAATAAAAAATATACTACTATACGTTTTCCTAAAAACAAAGCTTAAAAGTTAATAAGATGTCATGAATACAGATCAATATCGTAAGTCAGGATCATAAAAGGTATGGCTAAAAGAAAGTATCAACAAATAACTGGGTTTTAAGTAATTTTCTAAACATACTTCTCTAACAACAGTTCCGTATCTGTCCTACCAGAGTTCCAAATCCTGACACCTGCGCAGCAAAAAGTCTTTTTCCCAGCGCTGTCTTCACAGGGGGAGGGGGGGGGGTGCCGGTGCCAGCATCTCTCCTCCTCCCCCCACCTCTTTAAATATTCGCCGGCACAAGCAACATCTTCCACTTGCTGCTTGCACCAGCCTCGGCTCCCTTCTGATGTCACTTCCTAGGGGGGAACAGTGGTGTGACAATACTGGGTGCCACCGCTTCAGGTGCCAACCTCTCTATAAATGTGTTTCTTATATAGCATGTTTTACAGATGGGTGCAGAGTTTAGGTGTCCTTAGGATGGGCAGCATAGAATCTATTTTATTACTTGGGATCTGGCTAGGTGCTTGGGACCTGGGTTGGTCACTGTTGGAAACAGGATGTTGGGTTGGCCACTGTTGGAAACAGGATGTTGGATTGGCTACTGTTGGAAACAGGATGTTAGGTTGGCCACTGTTGGAAACAGGAAGTCCCAGTGTGGCAATTCTTATGTTCTTAGGTGTGACTCACATGTGAGTAGCTTATACAGTATAATATTATAGGCTTCCCTTCTCCCTATGCATGTTGCAGGTTTTGTGTTTGTAGCTGATATCCAGTTTCCAGCTCATGACTGCTCAGTGCACAGGCTGAAATCACTTTTAACACCTTCCATTACTGCAAAACAAGAGGTGAATACAGCGGCCAGGATGTGGGGGTTTTGAGGCTGGTATTATCTGAATCTCTTAGTGTTTTCTTCTCCATTTGGAACAACATGTGGCTTGTTAGGCATTGCTCCGTGTACTTTTCTCCTTGCACTCATGAGGTGATAGTGCCCCAGTCCTTCCTGACTGCAGAGTGTTAAATAATACTGCCCCTATCCTGTTACATTCAGCTGGTAAATACCTCACAGTCACAGCAAGTCCAGACCAGAAATAGAAATGCACTGGCCTGTCAAATGCTTTCTTGCTAGGAGCAAATACATGCAGGGTTACTTAGGTAGTTGGCTGCATGTGAGAATAAGTAATTGGTTGGCTGTTTTTAGTTCAGTGCAATAAAGAATAGTATCTAAAATACATCCAGCCCCTCCAAAGGGAGCTGTGGAAAGCTGTCAGTACTTGTAGTGTGCCGCCAACCACAGCTGGGTCTCATCTGTAGGACCTTCTGCATTTCAGAAAGAGCAGACATTGGATTCTGGCACTACCAGCCATGTGGAGCATCAAAAACAAATCAGTAGGTTGGCTTGAACTTTCTGCAGAGTGATATGTCTTTTGCCAGGCAGTGCAGACTGGGCAAAGGAGTACAGGTAGTGAAGAAAGGAAAAGAGATAAATAGGTAGTAAGCCTTGGACTGCTAAATCAGAACTCATGAGTAATAGGATGAGCAGTTAGTCTGGCAAGTGTAGTTATGGTTCATATTTTAGCCAATTGTAATGAAACAGTGATGGAGGCCCAAAGGAAAGTACGTATGAGAGAATTTTACTAACAAGACAGATTTACCAGTTCTTATGGGGAGAGTGTAGCGCAGTGGTTAAAACTATAGCCTCAGCATTCTGCGACCCTGAGCAAGTCACCTAATCCCCCTATTGCCCCAGGTACATTAGATAAGCCCACTGGGACAGACAGGGAAAAATGCTTGAGTACCGGAATAAATTCATGTAAACTGATCTAAGGAGAACAGTATAGAAAATTGAATAAATAATAATGATCCAGTTAGCAGCAGGGCATGCTTCAGTAATGAGAATATACTGGTATAGAAAGGAGAAGGCTATACCAGTTTAGTAATAAATGCTAAAGGGTCGTGGACACTTGGAATGCGCTACCGGAGGAGGTGATCGGGCAGAGTACGGTACAGGGATTCAAACAGAGACTGGACAGATTCCTGGGGGATAAAGGGATCGTGGGATACTGAAAAAGTATAGTGGGATACTGGGATACTGAGAAAGTATAAACCCAACCAGGTCGAGCATGTGCAAGACCGGAGGGCTAGGACTTCGATGGGAAGATAGGACTCATCAGGAAGCCAAGATGGCATGGGGGCCCCTTCTGGTGATTTAGACAGGTCATGACCTGTATGGGCCGCCGCGGGAGCGGACTGCTGGGCTTGATGGACCTATGGTCTGACCCGGCGGAGGCACTGCTTATGTTCTTATGTTCTTATGTTCAGTAAGGGGTCAGAAAGGTATATGCCTTTACGGAATAGCCTCCCAGTGACAGTAATGGAGGCAAAACCAATATCAGAATACTACAAAAAAAATGAGATACACATTGGACTGTTGATTAAAGGGGACAGTAGGACTATTATAGTCCCCTGCTGTGTGGCATTACAGCACAAAGCAAACCCATGCTGGGCAGGTGGTCTTCGTGTTAATTTTCTGTTGCTGCTTTCTTGTTTTTGTAGCATGGGAGGAAATTTATGTACATATTCAGTAACTAGTCAACAGTTCTATATGATGCTAAAGAAGTTCATAGTTTGGAAGAAATGTTATCATCACCTGCAAAAATACTAGTGTCTCTTTCTTTAAAAATAATTACAATTCTTATCACAATGGTGTACTTACTTTTAGAAAATCTTTTTCAGCATCCCAAATTTTCCTTCCCTCTAAAAGTAATTGCTTTTTATAACATAGCGAAGTAAGATGAATTTGTACCAAATGACTGCACAAAAATTAATCAATAGGTAATCATCTAGAACTTAAAAGGTTTTTTTTGGAAATGTACTTCTAGGCATGTCATCTAAGGCCCCTTTTATAAAGCTGTGCTAGAGGTTTATAGCATGAGCCGGTGCAGTAAATACTGTGATGACCACAGAATTCCTATGAGCATCAGAGCATGTATTTCGCCAGCCCACGCAAAAAAACTCTAGTGCAGCTTGATAAAAGGGGGGGGGGGTTAATTCCTCCATTGCCCCAGATAATACAGTTAGATTGTGAGTCTACTGGAACAGATAAGAGTACCTGATTACTATTGAATGTACTGTAAACTGCTTTGGGTGAATCTCTTCATGAAAAGGCAGTTAATAAATCAAAATAAACATTGTAAAAACATAATATTTCAATTACAGGGTATGATAGTGTCCTCTTGTGGCTTAATGGAAAACAGACACTTTCCACAAAGGAGGTGCATTTAATTTAAGTATTGTATACTAGTCTTTAAGCCCGTTACATTAACGAGTGCTAGAATAGATGTATGTGTCTGTCTTTCTTTCTCTCTCTCTCCTTGGCTGTTGTCTGTTTGTCTTTTTTTCTTTGTCTATCTCTCCTTGGCCACTGTCTGTCTATCTTTTTTTTCTTTGTGTCTCTCTCTCCTTGTCCTCTGTCTGTTTTTTATTTTGGTCTCTCTCCTTGGCCGCTGTATGTCTGCCTGTATTTTTTTGCTGTTTGTTTTCTTGGCCGCTGTATGTCTGTCTGTATTTTTTTGCTGTTTGTATTTTTTTGCTGTTTGTTTTCTTGGCCGCTGTATGTCTGTCTGTCTCCTTGGCCCCTGTCTGTCTGTCTTTCTTTCTTTCAGTCTCTCTCCTTGTCTGCTGTATGTCTGTCTGTCTTTTTTTGCTGTCTGTCTTCTTGGCCGCTTATGTCTGTATTATTTTGCTATCTGTCTTCTTGGCCGCTGTATGTCTGTCTCCTTGGCCGCTGTCTGTCTTTCTTTATTTCTGTCTCTCTCTGTCCTTGGCCGCTGTCTGTCTTTCTTTCTTTCGGTCTCTCTCCTTGTCTGCTGTCTGTCTGTCTTTTTTTGCTGTCTGTCTTCTTGGCCGCTGTATGTCTCTCTGTCTGTCTCCTTGGCCGCTGTCTGTCTTTCTTTATTTTTTTCTCTCTCTCTCTCTCTCTCCTTGGCCGCTGTCTGCCTGTCTTTCTTTATTTCGGTCTCCTTGTCTGCTGTATGTTTGTCTTTTTTTGCTGTCTGTCTCCTTGGCCGCTGTATGTCTGTCTTTTTTTCTGTGTGTCTCTCTCTCCTAGTCCGCTGTCTTTTTTTGCTGTCTGTCTCCTTGGCTGCTGTCTGTCTGTCTTTTTTTCTGTGTCTCTCCTTGTCCACTGTCTGTTTTTTTTTTTCTTTCTATCTCTCTCCCTGGCCCCCTGTCCTTCTGTGTGTGTCTTTCACTCCCACCTGTCTTTCAGTGTGTGTGTGTCTCTATTTCTGTCTGTCTGTCAATGTCCCTGCTCTGTTTATCATGCCCCTTCTCGCACCTACCTTTTTTTTAATCACGCGTTGTGTAAAGGCATCCGGCACACAGTAACCCCTGCTGGAGTAGAAAAGGCAACCGGCACGCTGTAACCCCTGCTGGATATAGTAAACATAAGAATTGCCGCTGTTGGGTCAGACCAGTGGTCCATCGTGCCCAGCAGTCCACTCACGCAGCGGCCCCCAGGTCAAAGACCTGTGCCCTAACCGAGACCAGCCCTACCTGTGTTCGTTCTGGTTCAGCAGGAACTTGTCCAACTTTGTCTTGAATCCTTGGAGGGTGTTTTCCCTTATAACAGACTCTGGAAGAGCATTCCAGTTCTCTACCACTCTCTGGGTGAAGAAGAACCACTCTCATCAGCCGCACGCTGTAACATTTCTCTGCTGGCCAGCTGTAACATTTATCTGCCAGCCATGGAGTTACAGATCATGGAGGCAGGGAACACCCAGATAGGAGTGTGCATGCGCGCTTAGAGTTTTATTATTAGTGATAGTACACCTGTCAGAATTCTATGTAAAAAAATGAAAATTTCTGTAGACTATTTTAAAATTCTAGAAAGTTTGTTCGTAGTGTATGCGAATAACTTCCCCATCATGAGGGCTGAAATCTCTTCCTGACTTTTCTTTTCTCAAGCTCCAGCCTCCTCAGTTCCCTCTCTCCTGTGCTCAAAAGAAAATGATGTTCAAATAATATGCAGGCTGTAAAAAATAAAGCAAATCAAACAAATGTGCTTGGCGCATTCACAAAAGAGTTTCACGGTAAACGCAGGTTTGTGGTGCTTTTAAATATAAGCTTTTCAGGGTTGTTGTTTTTTTTAAACTTGGCTTATATTTGTCCACAGAAAATAGGTGCTAATGTGTGCTTTCACTTTAGTTTGGGCACGCAAACATTTATTTCTCAGTACTAACGCTTACAGGCTTGCCCATGCTGTCTTCCACTTCTAAAAATAATAAAAACCAGCAGATTTTGAACTGAAAATCAGAAGTAATCCTCTTTCGAAACCTTCCACCACCAGGTTCCGAGCTAGCGTTATTTTTCCAGGGGTAAGAGCAGAGTTTGTGCACTGTTCTCTGAGCATTGGGAAGGCATAGCGAACAATGTCATTAGCATATGTTTGACTATCATAAATACAATTGGCAGCTATCTCTGCCTCACATGTTGTTCTTGCACTAAAGCACTCTGAGCGTTCTGCACAGAATTAAATGCGTGCTGTTCCCATGCTAATTGGCCTTACCACCAGCAGCAGATGTTGAGAATCAGCTTCGTACCTGAGACAATGAAGGGTTAAGTGACTTGCCCATGATCACTAGGAACAACAACGAGATTTGAGCCAAGTTTCCTGGTTGTCAGCCCAGGGTTCTAACTGCTAGGTTTCTGCTCTACTCCTTCATGCGTAAATAGTGGTGTTTACACGAGTAAATTACAATTTCAGGAAGCACATCTATATGTGCTTGTAATGCACAGATTTCAAGAGAGTGTGATCTTTATATACGGAAAGTAAACAAAAGCAAGAGAAAAAGGAAACCTATATGGTTTCTCTAAACAAGTGGCTGAAAAAAATAAAGGGAGACATCTTTTTCAACCAATAACAGAGTATTTATTTAGGGGTCCTTTTACTAAGGCACGCTAGCCATTTTAGTGCGTGTTAAAATGGCTAGTGCACCTTAGTAAAAGGACCCCATAATGACAGACACCTTGCTCAAAAATGCTGTCCCAACAAGGATTTTAGTTTCCGTGTAATCGATACGCCTTCCTCAGGGGACACTATTAGGAACATTTAAAAACATAGATGTAACCATACAAAACCAAATTAAAAGCATAAAACATGGAAGGAGGATCCAAGATGGCTGCTGCTAAGACATGCTGAGAAGTACTCACCTTAACCGCTTTGCTTTTCACCCTTTTTTTCTTCTTTGGAGGCTTTTGTGGCCCAATATTTCCTCTCCATGCCGAAGAGCGCTCCATGGTGCCGACTCACGGCAATATTGAAGAGCTATTGTGGAGGATGCAGGGAGTCGGGGAGTCACAACGCCAACGTTTAATGTTAGCCTGCAGAGGGCGCCGGGAATGAGCAAGTCCAGGGTTGCTTCTCTTGGGCCAGATACCATCTTGAGTCCAGACGCCCGAGCGCCGCCCCCGCAGCCCCAGATTACCAGTTCTCCGAGGGGCAAGGAAACCCCAGAGCTGGGGGAGGTCCTTTCCCCTGAGGCAACTAACATCACTAAGGAGAGCATTGAGGCAGAACTCCCTTTACAGGGAGTTGCTGCAGGAGAATCAGGGGCTGGTTCAGCAATCGGAGCTGGAATAAACCAGACGGAGCAAGGCCAGGAGAATTCCTCTGAGGGTGAACATTTCTACACCCAACCAAAAATTTCCTATTTGGGAGAACCCCGCTCAGGTGACTCTTGAGTTTCTTTGGGACCTAATGGCTAACTTTGCTAAATCTATTAGCCCCAATTTCCAATATATAGAGACTAAATTGATTCAACATACTAAAAAGCTTAAGGACTTGAAAGAAGATCTGATTGTTTCAAAATCATCTATTCAAAAGCTTGACCAAGATTTATTACAGTCTAAACAACTACAAGAGGCACTAATCAAGGATAATGTGAACCTTAGAAGAAAATTAGAAATGCTTGAGAATAACTCACGAAATAATAACCTGAGACTTATTAATTTTACTAGTCTAACAATGGTAACTCCTAGGGAGATGCTTAGGAGATACGGTACTTGGTAGAAGTTCGACAAGTCCCGGAAGATACATTACCCCAATTTTCTCAGGTGTATTATCTACCTAACAAAAATGTGCCTCAATCACAGTCAAAAAAGCCTGATCAAGCATTATTGAATGTATCGGAAATTTTGGAAACATCTGATAAGAACATTGCAATACCTTCTACATTGATATTAACTGTAGCTCTTTCGATTGATAAAGTATGGTTATTGAGGCTTTTCTTTAAAAATAAACAGAAAGAGTTTCTTGGATGTAAAATTCAAATGTATCCTGAGAAACTCAAAAACGTTGTCGAGAATTTCTTCTTTTGAGACCAGGGGTCTCTTTATTGGGGGCTACATTCTATTTAAGACACCCCTGTAAGTGTATCATTTGCCACCGCTCAGTTAAATACGTTTTCTTTGAAGCTCAACAGTTAACTGTTTTCTTGACTTTGTCCCGATTAGATGTGGAAAAGTCAGTCACTCAATAGTTTGAATATGTTACTCCTACCTCAGCACTATGTATAGTTTATTCCTAAATAGTTTTATACTTTCCTTTTTTTTCCTCTCGCTTATGGGATATCTTGGATCCAACTTGGAGGACTTTAGTTGTGTTAGTTAAACTAATATTCTTCTGTTTTGTTTCATGGAATATCAAGGTGTAAAATGTTTGTTTTATGCTCTGAGAAGTAATCTCCTGTCTAACTAACTTTCTGTACAAGTGTAACTTGGTATGTAATTTGAAAATTTATAAATAAATAAAGGGGAAAACCCCCCAATAAAATATATATTCCCCCAAAATAAAATGTATATACATATTAAAAACAAGAAATAAAAGATATACATTTGCTAAATGAGACATGTTGCACATATAAATGTGGGTTAAACCAGATATAAGATTTTTAAAAAAGATACATTGAAAACATAAATGGAAAGGATAATTCTAAGCCATGCAACTAAGGTAATAATGGACTATATCACCAGTGAGTCAGAGTAAGTACTGACAGAACTGAAAATAAAAGATTTGTGAAGAAGAACACTCTCTGCCAGAAAGAACATCAAGAATATTGTGTCAAAAGGAGCTCCAGAAAGAACACTAAATATAGACATAAGAGACATAGAGGGTAACTGAACAGAGCAAAATGCATGGAGTGTATTGAGCGCTCTGAAAACGCTGAGGAGTAATATCTCTGTGCCAATTAACTAATAGTTGATTGTTTCCAGCAATTATTTCCTAGTTAATGGCTTGTTAGTAGCATAGCAAAAGAGAAAAGAAGACCTAAAAATCCACAGTAGAATCAATCCAGTGATAAAAACAAAAAACTGTGGATGCTGATGCTCTGAAATAAAGAAATGGACTTAAAACAGTGTACTTGTTCTTACAAGACAAGTACACTGTTTTTAGTCCATTTCTTTATTTGTGTATTTGACATCAATTGGACCCCTGAGGAAGGTGTGTTCACTGAAACACAGACCGTGTAGGGCCAGGTTGGACTATTACACATGTATTTTTATGTTTGTATGGTTTTATTGTGAAAGGATGTATAATAAATCATTTTTAGAACATCAGCATCCACAGTTTTTTGTTTTTATTGTTAGTAACATAGTAAATGGTGGCAATACAAGACCCATGCTCATCAACTGGGCACCCCACTTGGACTTTAGACACACTGTCCCCATTTCTGAGTACCAGATCCAGCATCACTACTTCCCTCGTGCATTCTGTTACTACTATTTATCATTTTTATAGTGCTGAAAGGCATATGCAGTGCTGTACATTTAACAAGCCATAGATGGTCCCTGATCAGAAAAGCTTAAAATCTAATTTGGACAGACATGATATAAAAGGGTTAGCAGAAGGAATGAAATGATTGGTATAGGTATCTGATGGTGAATGGGAGTTAAGAGTTGAAAGAAGCTTAAAAAAAGTGGGCTTTTAGCTTGGATTTTGAATACTGCTAGAGACGAAGCAGGACATATTGACTCTGGCAACCTGTTCCAGGCATATGGCGTGGCGGTGGAAGAGAAGGGTGCTGATAAGAGGGACTTTACCCAATGAAAGGAGTTCATGGGGGGGGGAGCATAGGGGGAGATAAGTGAAGAGAGATGTTAAGGGACCACAGAGTGAATACACCTGTAATTTAGAGGAGTTTGAACTGTATTTGGAAATGGATAGGGAGCCAATGATGTGACTTGAGGAGAGGGATAATGTGAGTATATATTGTGAAGCAGATTGAAGGGGAGAGATGGCTGAGTAGTCTAAGCAAGAGGAGATGAGAGTGTGGATAAGAGTTTTGGTAGTGTGCTCATAAAGGAGAATTCGGATTATGGTAATATTATAGAGGAAGAAGTGATATGCTTTAGAAGTTTGTTGGATCTGAGTAGAAAAGGAGAGAGGAGTCAAACATGACCCAAGGTTGCGAGCTGACAAGACAAGGAGGAGGAGAGTGTTGTCCACAGAAATAGAGTATGAGGGAGGGGGAGGGGAGTTTAGGTGGAAAGATAAAGAGCTTGATCTTAACCAAATTCACTTTTAGATGGTGATGGGACATCCAGGAGGCAATGTCAGGCAAGCAGGTTGAGACTCAGGCCTGGATTCCTGTAGAGATAGATGGTGTGGAGATGTAGATCTGGGAGTCATCAGCATAGAAGTGATACTGAAATCCATGGGAGGAGATCAGTACACCGAGGGAGTGTGTATATATGTAGAAAAGAAGAGGGCCGAAGACAGAGCCTTGAGGTACACCAATTGACAGTGGGATAGGAGTGGAGTAGGATCCACCATTGCATACACTGAAAATGTGATGGGAGCGATAGGAAGAAAACCAGGAGAGAACAGAACCCTGGAATCCCAGTGAGGACAGCATATTGAGGAGTAGGTGGTGATCAATAGTATCAAAGCCAGCAGATAGATCGAGAAGGATGACGATAGAGTAGAGGCCAATGGATCTGGCCAGAAACAGGCCATTAGAGACTTTAGCAAGGGCAGTTTCCATGGAATGGAATAGGTGAAAGCCCGATTGATGTGGGTCAAGAATAGTTTGAGATGAAAGGAAGGGTCTCTTTGTGAGGCCTCAATACGAATTGGTGGGGCTAAAAAGTGGTACCATGTGTGAATAACACAGTTGCTTGTTGGTAGGGTTGGACCTGAGATAGATAATGATTTTCCAGTTTCCAGATATCCTAAAACATTATGGGCCTGATTCTATAAATAGTGCTTACATTAGGCGCCACTGGGTGCCCTAATTGCGGGAACCTAGTGATAACAAATTATACGAGGATGCACAATATATAATATGTTCATATAATGATTCAAAATGTTGTGTGATTGTGGCCCTGAGGTACCCCCCCCTCTTCAAACCCAGCAAGAGGGAGTAAAAACCTCAGACTAATGTAGCAGTATAAAACCAAAAGGTACAAATCAAAACTGCTTTTGATACTTTCACTGGCAAAAAAACTCCCCCCCAGAACAGCTCAGGTTTAGAAAAAGGCAAAGTCACCCGGAGGCACGTTCAAGGACTTTGCTGACAAAAGACGACTTGAGCTCCAACGCTGTCATGTCTTCTCCAATCTTCCCAACATGCGACCTTGTTTCACCAATGTTTGGCTCATCAGGGGAACAGCTTTGAAAAGTGCAGCCACGCTGCCTAACTTTGGGATTTGCGTACATTTTTCTATTGGCTTAATTGCAATGGTAATTGACCGCAAAAGTTTTTAGCCAATCAAAAAATGTATATTAGCAATTAAGAATTTGGACCTAACTGTTAGGATGCCTAGTGATGTCTAGGTGGAGGTGCCTTCTGATGCCTACCTGAAAAGTAGGTGTGGTTAGAGACAGAGAATAGTTGTAGTTGACTTAGGTGTCACTAGGTGTCTGTGTTAGATGCCAGTAAATTAGGCCAAGTAAAATCTGGCCTAATATACCAGCACCCACTAGGTGGGATATTATAAGCGATGCTTAGTGGTTGATTGGCAACTGTGCTGAGGGGTGCTTACAAAGTAGGCGCATTTAGTTGCCAATTATAGAATATGGCCCTATATGCCTTTTATGTTGTTTGGTATGCCATATATATATGCATAGATATATATATAAAAAATATGCTTCTGGCACGCAATATTGCAAGGGAGTCTAAAGGTCAGGGCTATTGGTTTATAGTTGTAACTTGTCTTTATGATTACTGCATAGAATGTAGATTGTGTTTCTTATGATTTTCTGGCTGAACTCTTGACAGTAAAAATAATTTTAAATAAATATGTTTATATCTTCTAGGTTTAAGTGATTATTAATGGTCAGTGTTTATTTTCAAGTTCGTTAGGGTTTCTTAGAAGCAAAAAAGCAGAGTTTATCAATATTTTCACTGTTGCTGGGATATCACTTCTAGTTCAAATACATTTGTGCAGTTGAGGAGTGATCAGCATGCCAAAGGCACAAAATCAGAATAGCAAAACCAAGGCAGACTAGAGAAGAAATAAGAGAGTATGAGGGGGACATGTTTAGTCAGTAAATACCTGTTTTCAAACATCAGTGATATTTTATTGGCACTTCTTGGTTGAAGCTAAAATCAAAATTTCCTCTATTTCTTTTTTATTTTCTTTGGTCCCTAAAATATTGTAGACTAAATAATGAAAAACACTGTGTCCATGATCTTTCCTGCTGACTTTTGGGTCTTGGATTTCCTTGGCCTTCAAGAACTCGAGTGCCACCATTGCATGAACTGTTGTTTTGTCTTAGGATCATAGTGGTGTAACCATGTTCCATCAATAGTAATTAGTTATTTCAAAATGTTGGCACCGGCTCGCTGAAAATGCTACAAAATCAGCTTGGATCAATTTTTCACTCCGTCAAAAATTACAAAGACTAGGGGACACTCGATGAAGTTACAGGGAAATACTTTTAAAACCAATAGGAGGAAATTTTTATAGATACCATCAAGCTTTCATTTTGCGTCAGGGTATGTACTGGATCCTTCCTGAACTCAAGGAGCATCCTCAAGACTGGCTTATTTTAGAATGGCAACTTATGTCTCCATTACGATTAAGTCATATTTTGAGTATCAAGTTGCCCTGAATCTACAAGGACAATAGTATTCTTTGTGCCACCTGGAATTCATTAATAATTTAACATCTATACCAGTACAACAATCCATATGTCAATCCTTATGGTTGAACTCCAAGATTCAAATAGGCGAGTCTAAGATCCTCTGGAAGCACTGGCTGCAGGCAGGTGTACGTACTTTAGATGATGTGTTATCAAACGGGAAAATGCTTGATTTTTCACAACTGCAACAATCATTTGGCATTGCAAAGTCTCAAGCATATAAGTGGTTGCAGTTGAAGTAGGCCATTCAGAAGGGGTTCCCTGATTGGCGGAATTTAAATAATCAGTATAGTTTGCCAGGCCTATGCTTCCAGACAGATTTGCTAGAGCACTGGTAGGCAAACTCATTAGTCAAAGAGGCAAAGATCAGCAGTACAACGATTAAGATTTCTTTTGAGAGTCATACCCCGTGCCTACTTGCGCTAAGACGGCTACGTCAACCCGACTCACACATTGCTCACCCGCATATAGTCGAAATCGATTCGTGGCAGAGCCTAGAGAATGACACGGGGAAAATATTTGTCTCTGTCCCCGCCCCGACCCCGCAAGCTAGGTCCCCGTCCCCGCAAGCTAGGTCCCCATCCTTGCAAACCATCTGATCCCATCCACACAAGCCTCGAATAGTTTTATACTGAACTTATATTAAAGTATAAAAAACCCCCAATATTCTGTACAATTGTCAATTTATAAATCAGCGTCTTCTCCCCACTCTCTCTTCCTCATTTCCCTACAGCGTCCTCAGCCCACTCTCTCTCCACTTCCCTTCAGCGCACGCACATAAAAACAAGCAAGCAATTTTATATAATTTTCATTCTATTCATTCAAAGAAATTAAAGTCTAAATAATGCCAGTCACATAACAAAACATGATTTTACAAAAATAACTCCCTGCACAGTCAATCCTGTAAGGATTACTAGATGTCTTTCAGCAGCTCCCCTCCCTCCCTCCCCCTTACCTTCATGGCCAAGTCAAAATGATCTACCAACAATAAAATTTTTAAAAACACAAAGCACACTGTTCACAGAGAAAATGTTAATTATCATTTATATTCCACGGGTTTTCAAAGAGGTCAAGGCAGATGACTTTATGCAATGTCACCTCAGTAACAACTATACAAAAATAGACAAATATACCTCCTCCCTTTTCACTAAACCGCTGAAAGCCCTGCACTGCTCTCGATGCTCATAGGCTCCCTGCGCTAAAAACTGCTATTGTGGTTTAGTAAAAGGGTCCATAGTGCAAAATATAGACAGCAGATATAAATTCTCCAAACGGACACATTGTGATCACTAAATTGAAAATAAAATCATTTTTCCTACCTTTGTTTGGTAATTTCATCAGTCTCTGGTTGCACTTTATTCTTCTGACTGTGCATCCAATATTTCCTCCCTTCTTTCAGCCTCCTGTATGCTTCCCCTCCTCCAGACCTTATTCCCTCCCCAACTTTTTCTTTCACCCTGCCCCCTTCTTTCTTTCTCTCTCCATGCTCCCCTTTCTTTCTGTATGTCTGTCTTTCTCTCTTTCTCCGTGTCCCCTTTTTTTCTTTCTCCATGCCCCCTTTCTGTCTTTCTGTCTCCCGTCTCCCTGCCCTCCCTTTCTTTCTTGCTGCCCCCGTTTCTTTCTCCCTGCCCTCCCCCAAGCCACTGCCATTGGGGAACAGGCCACCACCACCACAGGGGAACAGCCACCACCGCTGTCGGGGAATAGGCTGCCACTGCTGCTGCTGCCATCGGGGAACACACCGCTGCTGAGTTCTGAGCTCTCCCTGCTTCTCTTCCCTGTAAAGAGGACGCTGAAGCACTGGACCGACCAACCTTCCCCACCTGACATCAATTCTAATGTTGGAGAGGAAGTTCTGGGCCAGCCAGGCAGCGATTGTCTGGCCCAGAACTTCCTCTCCGACATCAGAATTGACGTCGGGTGGCCAAGGTTGGTCGGCCCGGCACTTTAATGTCCTCTTTACGGGGAAGGGAAACAGGTTGGGCACCCCTACTCTAGCTAGCTGAGCTGCGAGCCACACTCAAGTGGCTTAAGAGCCGCATGCAGCTCTTGAGCCAGTTTGCCGACCACTGTGCTAGGGCATCAGGCAGCCAATTAGTATAAATTAATTTCAGAATGCTTGAATAAAAATACAAAAACAAGCCTAAGAGACATTTGTAGCATTGAGATAATGCAACCTATTTCTGCTACTCAATGGCCATGGATTTGGACTTGGAGGATAAGATGTACAGCGTCAGCATCTATGAAACAAACTTGTTTTTTTCTGTTATATAGGATTTTTTGGACCCCTGTTCATTTGCAAAAATTAAATAGTTCAAAATCTAATAGATGCTGGCACTGTCATCTGGAAATAGGGACACTGGATCATCTGTTGTTATTGTCCCTTGATACTCAATTTTTGGAAATCTATATGGGATAAAATCAATATGATATTGGAAGTTTCAATTCCTTTGTCATACGGGACTCTCTTAAAATATTACATGATATTCTCAGCATCATCCAGATCCCATCAATCAATCTAGGGATGTCCAGATGTAGTGCCTAAAGGTTGCAGATAGGTCAGGCTTTTAGTGATATGTAACAGTCTCTGTTATTTACAAATGATTGTACAATTAAGATATGTGATTTCTCCTTATGATTTTAGGATTGTAGTACTGTAATATGTTAGATTTGGAGGTTATAGATTATTCAAAATTTCTCTGAGACTGATATTGGGAGGTAGTAGATACAAACATGTAATACCAAAGTTGAAACAATTGCATTGGTTACCAGTTAAGTCCAGATACAATGTAAGGTCCTAATGCAAATATATCAGTGTCTATTTTTGGCAGTACCATAGTATTTGAAATAAATGATTAAGTTGTATAAGACACGTTTGCCCTTTTGTCTTCCCTTCCTCTTCCTTCAGCGTGAGTGCATTTCTGTCCACGTCGGACAGGCTGGAGTTCAGATTGGCAATGCATGCTGGGAGCTCTTTTGCCTGGAACATGGCATTCGGGCAGACGGCACCTTCAGCAGTTCAGCAAGCGCTAGCAGCTCTGATGACTCTTTCACCACTTTCTTCAATGAGACAGGCGCAGGGAAGCACGTGCCACGAGCTGTTATGGTTGACTTGGAACCAACTGTTGTAGGTTAGTAATGTAATGTAATTTATTTTTTATTTCTTATATACCGCTACATCCGTTAGGTTCTAAGCGGTTTACAGAAAATATACATTAAGATTAGAAATAGGAAAGGTACTTGAAAAATTCACTTGCCTGAAGTTCTACAGCCTGCAGAATTGAGTATGCCACATCAATGGATATTTTAAAGTGAAAATGTGATCATTTCTTGTGCATAATGATTATTTTAATAGGGTAGTGACATCACCGTGAAGCCCCATTGTCCACAGAATGTCTAGGCAGGAACTGGGATGTCCAGGTTAGGATATGCAAATGTTCCTCAATTATTTTACAAAAGGCTCATTGAACACATAGAGGGGAATAATCGAAAGGGACGTCTAAGTCCGTTTACGTCCATCTCGCAAGTCGTCCAAAGTTAAAAAGAGCCTAAGACACATTTTCGAAAGATACGTCCAACTTTTTTTTACTTTCGAAAATCGTCTAATTATACGTCCTGCCAATCTGATCGTCCAAGCCGCTAAATCGTCCATCTTTATACCACATTTCCATCCAACTTTCCGTCCAAGTCCAAAACGCCTAGAACAAACCCTGTTGGACATGGGAGGGGTCTGCAAAGTGATGGACTGAACACCCAGACATGCCACCTAAATAGTGGGGTACCTTACAGGGCACTGCTGTGAACTTCACATGGCTTCTCCTCACTATAGCTCCCTTGTAGGTGACGATGAACCCCCTCAATTCACCTCCAGAATCCCCTAGACCCACTTATCTACCACCCCAATAGCCCTTATGGCTGCAGGAGCCACTTATATGCCAGTAAAAATGGGTTTTAGGGGTGTATAGGGTAGTGCACTTGTTTAAGTATCAATGCAGTGATTATAGGGGCTTATGGGCATGGGTCCTCCTCTCTATGGGTCCCTAACCCACCCCCAAGACGACTTAAGCTGCCTCTGTGCTGGACTTTAAGATCAGACTAACAGCGCTTATTAACAATTCCCTCATTAAAAATAATTAATACACGTCGACAATATATTTTTTCAGTTACAGCGCCCCAAACCTGGAATTCTCTCCCCATCCATTTACGTGAAGAATCTAATTTGGACAAATTCAAAAGTAATCTTAAAACTTTTTTATTTAACGACGCTTTTATTAATTAATTTTATTCGGTTTTTCTTTTATATCTTTACAAGTTTCAGAATCGAATCATTTTATTGCTAGAATAATTTTCAATCTTTTCCCCTCTTATCCCACCCATATGTGTTTTCCCTTATTTGTTTTTTTCACTCTGCTCAAATATATTGTAATTTCTCCCCCTACTTACCCTAATGTTTCCAATTAGTCCAGTAATTTAATTATTTTGTCTTGTTTGTTTGTTTTTTGTTAGTCTTTTTTATATATTGTAATTTTAAACATGTGTTAATCGCTTTGAAATTGATAAAGCGATCAATCAAATATATTATTAAACTTGGAAACTTGGAAACTTGGACAACTATTCCAAGCGGCTAGGTGATGATGGTCTGGAGGCTGAAATTTAAAGTTGTGAATAAAATTTTTATGGGGGTAGGAGGGGGTTGGTGATCACTGGGGTAGTGTGTGGGGGTCTGTGTTATGTGTTTGCAGTGCTTATCTGGTGAGTTTAGGTGGGTTCCGTCGATCCTGGGCTGTATAACTTTCGATTATACATGCTGTACGACTAAGTCTAAGCCAGCCCACGTCCCGCCCAACTCACGCCCTCGACACACCTCCCGAAACACCCCGTTTAGCTTTGGACATTGAGCGGCACTATGAAGGCCTAGGTCATTTTTAAGTAGGTCCAAAACCAGGTTTTATTATCGGCCCTTGGACGTGTTTGAGAAATGTTCGTCCAAGTGCCGACTTAGGCCGATTTTTGGACGTTTTTCTCTTTCGATTATGAGCCCCTTAACCTTTTGTAAAACACAAATAAGGAAATATACCCTAAAGTTCTAGGCGGTTCACATCAAAGAAGAACTGTACAATCAGTGAATATACATATAAGAGGGGATACAACAAAGTTCATGTTACAAATTTGTCAGATAGGTTTTCAGTAACTTCCTGAAGACATAGTATGATTGTGCTTGAGGAATCAAAATACTTAACCAAGAATTCATTTTTCCTGACTGAAAGGCAAATGTCTTTTCCAAAAACTCTTATAACAACAAGCTTTTACAGAAGGATATTTTTCAGGTATTTTTGTTAGATTTATGTAACTTAAATTGGGAGGACAGGTATCTTGGAGCCAGACCAAACAGTACCTTAAAACAAATGCAACCTAACTTGAACAGAATTCTTGCCTCAAATGGCAGCCAATGAAGCCGTTGAAAATATGGACTCACATGATCATAATTTTTCAACCCAAAAATCAAACGAAGCCACTGTTTTTCCTGTTTTAAATCTTTATTCATTTTCAAATGTTACATCAAGTGAATTACATAAGCTCAATAGATGTTTATATATATACATACTTGATAAGCTCATCTATTAATATTTGATTTAACTTTTTTATAGAAAAATTAATGTTAAAATTCATATTAATATTTCAGAAATCTAAATTTATATATTTTTAGTTAATATAATACTATCCCTTCCCCTCCCCCCTCCCTTCAGAAGCTCAATACATGACTAAAGTTTTAATACAATTCCCCCCTTACCTTCTTATCAAATTCTAAACATGGGAAAATTAATCATTCTTTACAGTATTCAGTTAATGGTCTCCATATTTTTTGAAATTTACTTATATATCCCTTTTGTGTTGCTATAGTGAGTTCCATTTTGTATATATGGCATACAGAATTCCACCAGAATGTATAATTTAATCTGTCATGTTTTTTCCAATTATAAGTGATTTGTTGTATTGCTATTCCAGTTAAAATAAATAGAAGTTTGTTATTACTTGATGATATTTGACTTTTTTTTCTCATAGTTGTTCCAAACAATATGGTATCATATGTCAAGGCTACCGGATTTTCTAACATCCTATTAATTTGGGGCCAAATTGATTTCCAGAATGTTAAAATGAATGGACAAAAGAATAAAAGATGGTCTAATGTCCCAATTTCGATATGACAGTGCCAGCATCTATTAGATTTAGAGCTATCAATTCTATGTATGAAGCCACTGTTTTAATAAAGAAACACATTCCAGCTTATGGAATCGCTCAAGGAATTGACCTTGTGAGTGCCTGTGCTTACATGTGCAGATGTTAATTTTACCACTTATGGGAGATACACTATAACTGGCTGCCTCAAATAGGTGCTACAATGGGGTTTGCTGGGTGCTAATTTCATAATAGCATTTAGGCATGCCTAAGTCATTATATATTAGTGCAAACTCGCTTTGGCACACCAAAAGTTAGGAGTGATCATGTAATACTAGGTCAATGACCAATATAAGTGGGTGTATCAGATGATTATGAATATTTATAGCCTGCTACTGTCCCTAAATGTAGGATCAGAGGGGCTTTACACCTACGAAAAGGACATCAGTCTTGAGCTACATAAAACAAAACAATATCTAAAAGTAAAAATGAAAGAGACTCGACTCATGCACATTTACATCACGTTGGTATTTAAATGTCTCTACCCTATCTCCCCTCTCCTGCCTTTCCTCCAAAGTATACAGATTGAGATCACGAAGACCACACACCATTTTAGTAGCCTTCCTATAAGTTATGCACATATCTCCTAAAACTATTGCAATATCCTCTACCTTCCTTGTCCCACCTACCTAATAAAACAACTACAGACTGTCCAGAACACTGCCCTCAGACTGATCTATTCCCTTCGAAAATTTGACCACATCACCAACGCCTTCCTAGATTCACACTGGCTTCCAATACAAGCCCGCATCCAATTTAAGCTATATTGCATAATATTCAAAACATTAAACGGAACGGCACCCTCCCACTTAAACAACCGCCTAAATAGGAACCTCTATTCCAGACAAAGGAGAACCCAGTCCCCTTTCTCCTACCCCCCTTATAAAGGAACTAAGCGCAAAAAGATGTACGACAACCTACTAGCAACACATGCAGCTAAATTGGACCCCTCCATCACCAACCTACTGACAGCTTCAACTGACCTCAAAGCTTTTCGAAAAGAAATCAAAACCATACTATTCAAGAAATACATTCTAATTTCCTAACCCCACTCCTCTCCCCTCTCTCCCCTTCTTAGGATCCTCCCTTCAACATGTGATTTAGACCTAACGCCTTTAACTGTATTCCTCTTCCTGAAAACGTCCAGCTATCGTTTAGATGTATTAGGCCCTACGTCGTTAATTGTATTCCTATTCCTGGAAATGTCCAGTTATCTTTTTGTTGTAATCCGCTTAGAACTGCAAGGTACAGGCGGAATAGAAGTCATTAATGTAATGTAATGTAATGTAATTATTTAGAGTTAAATCTCTTAACTAAGATACTACACTAAACATGAAACAACAGATAAGTAAAATTTTGTGTTTTACTTTAAATCATTTTTATTGAACATGAGGAAGTACAATGAGAATTAAATATAAAATAAATTTGTAAATGTAAACATCAAAGATCAGATTTAAATAATTTCAGTTTCAACTACCAATCTCTATCCCATCAACCCATTTCCCAACCATTCCACTACCCACCCTATTTCCAGAGCAATAAATATGTAAATATAATAACTGAAAAATAAATAAATGAGTAAATAAATAATGAATATATCTAACCATATCCTCTTCCAAGATTGCATTAAAAAATAAAAATAAAAATAAATTTTTTAAGGTCTTCCTAACAAAGCACGACTGCGAGCAACTGGAGTCAATGTTTCTAAAAATAGTTTCCAAATAATAAGTAAATTTCTACTTTGTTTCATATCCCAGTCAGAAACGGACATAACTTCCATGAGTAAAATTTTGTTTTATACAATTCCCACTCCCTCCTCCCCAACACATTGAATAATACAATAAAGCCCATATAGGAGGTCTGTGCTCTTATGATCTCTTACAGTATTATTATATCCTTTCCCACCCAAGAAATCCCCAAGTACCCCTTATCCTAAAAATCCCCCCCATACACCCACATACTCTATGCAAGAATGATCAAGCTATACTACTTATGGGCTATAGGTATAATTCATTAAGTACTCCATGGCATAAATGCATGGAAGGCAAGTCTCTTTCAATTAAAAGGAAGTTTTGTTACAAGGGGGCATGGGATGAAGGTGAAAAGGGATAGACTCAGGAGTAACCTAAGAAAACACCTCTTTACAGAAGAGTGGTGGATATGTGCAATGGCCTTCCAGTGAAGTTGGTGGAGTCAAAAAATGTATCTGCATTCAAGAAAGCATGAGAGAAGCACATAGGGCCTCTAAGGGCGAGAAAGGTTGACCAGACTTAATGGGCCATGTGGTCTTTTACTGCCATCATTTTTCTATGTTTCTATTTACAGCAGGACTATGACTGCCATAGGTGCTCATATCTAAGTGCATATTTGACCTTTTAAGCTAGTTTTCTATAAAAGAAATTAAATGCCTTCCTTCTTTTATAGTGTCTAAATATAGATATACTGTTATAGAATGATCCATTGTTTCCTCTAAGCTGAGCAGGAGTCCTCCACTTACAGTCCTGCCAGTGGAGGGTGCTCTTTCAATACCACACTTTCAATAGTGAGGGACAGGCAAGCTCTGTGGGACTCCAGGGAACCTGCCTGTCTCTAGCGATGAAAGCACTGACCACTACTGGCAGCAATACAGTTTGAAGGACTCCTGCTCAGCTTAAAGGGAACAGTAGAATCATCCCTACCTGCGTACCCTGGGGGAAATTTTATAAATGGCATCCCAATTTTAGGCAGCGCAAGGCATCCTACTGCTGTCTAACTAGCCAATCCGGCCTTTGGTATGTGGCCAATCAGAGTCTTAGACCATTCTCAGTGCATAAGGAGGTCTAAGACCCAGGTACTTAAGGCCCCTCCCCAGTGCATCCCAGGATACACCAGGAAGGGGAAGGCCCGCCATTGTGAAGAGACTAGCCTGGCAGCCAAAGGGAATAGGTATCCCTTTGGCCTGCCACCTCCCTCCTGGCACTCTCTCTACCCTCCAGGGGCTGTGAACCATATCTCCCCTGCATATTCATCCCTATGTGGTTTGGGAATCTAACCTCCCAAACCAGCCCTTAGGAACTTTATATTACTACCATGTTTCCCCGAAAATAAGACTTACCCCATAAATAAGCCCTAGCAGGATTTTCGGGGTAGGTCTTAATATAAGCCCTAACCCCAAATAAGCCCTAGTCCCAGGATTCGCTGGCAGTTCTGCTTCTCTCCCTCCCATCCCTTGTGCAGCAGAATCCTTAAATGAGCACTGTTCCCCCCAAGCATCTGCCCCCGCTGTGCAGCCAAACCATCCTTCCCTCCCTTCCATCTGAACCCCGCCAACTGCGAGCGAGCCCTAGTACATACCTCCCTAAGAAGTATCGGGCTGGCAGCACTCTAAACAGGCTGCTTCGGCCTTGTCCAACCGTGAATTCACTCTGCCGCATTACTGAAGACATCATCGGTAATGCGGCAGAGAGAATTTACGGGCGGACAAGGCTGAAGCAGCCTGTTTATAGTGCTGCCGGCCCGATGCTGCTTAGGGAGGTATGTAGGGCTTGCTTGTAGTCAGCGGGATTTGGATGCAAGGGAAGGAAGGATGGGGTTTGGCTGCGGGGACGAGTGCTCAGGGGGGTGCTCGCTCAAGGGTCCTGCTGCACAAGGATATGAGGGAGGGAAGGATAGAAGCTGGGTATGGGTCCTGCTGCACAAGAGATGGGAGGGAGGGAAGGGAAGCTAGGCAAGGGTCCTACTGCAAGAGGGATTGGAGGGAGGGGAGGAAAGATGCTGCACATGTGGGAGAGAAAAAGGAAGGAGGAAGAATTGGGATGAAGGAGTGCAAGGGAGAGATGATCATGTACATACTCCGAAAATAAGGCTTAATGCATTTTTTTGAGCCTAAAATTAATATAAGACACTGTCTTATTTTCGGTAGTAATATGCCCCTTTACTAATGTTTAGGGTTCCATATGGTCCTGTAATTCCAGTCTGTATAAAGTAATACTTCATCTCACTACTGTCACCTCTAGCAGGAACTACTGTGGAAATGAACTATACCACATATGGAATTTAGAAATGAATGTAATAAAGTATTTCTTTTCTTAATAAGGTATTTCTTTTTTTTTTTTTAAGATGAAGTGAGGAATGGCAAATACCGCCACCTCTTCCACCCTGAGCAGCTCATCAATGGGAAAGAAGATGCAGCCAATAACTATGCCCGTGGCCACTATACCATTGGTAAAGAGAGCATTGATGTAGTGCTTGATCGGATTCGAAAGCTGGTGAGTATCAGAATGTAGCTGCCTGACCACTTCATCTCAGCAAATTTGTAATCTGATCTGTGAGATCTAAGACGGCTTTAGAACATTTATTGATAAGAGCTTTGTTTGGGTATTAATTTCATATACTTAGTAACACTGAGCAGGAAACTTTCAACCAAGCACTCGTAATATGAAGTGTTTTATATACAAGTGAAAACTTCAGAACTACTTAGTTCTCAGGAGCATTCATACAATGAAAGTTAATTTATTGAAAAGTCAAGTGAAACCCTCTTTATCTTCTGCTTTCAGAGTGATGCCTGTTCAGGGCTGCAGGGATTCCTGATTTTCCACAGTTTTGGGGGTGGCACTGGTTCTGGATTCACTTCCTTGCTTATGGAACGCTTGTCTTTGGACTATGGAAAGAAGTCCAAACTGGAATTTGCCATCTATCCAGCACCTCAGGTCTCAACTGCTGTAGTAGAGCCATATAACTCCATCCTTACTACTCATACCACACTTGAACACTCTGACTGCGCATTCATGGTAGACAATGAAGCCATTTATGACCTCTGTCGCCGTAACCTTGATATTGAGCGCCCGACATACACCAATCTAAACCGCCTGATCAGCCAGATTGTGTCATCTATTACAGCCTCTCTGCGGTTTGATGGGGCCCTTAATGTGGATTTGACTGAATTTCAGACCAACCTGGTGCCCTATCCCCGGATTCATTTCCCACTGGCTACCTACGCACCCATCATCTCTGCCGAAAAGGCTTACCATGAGCAGCTGTCTGTCTCTGAAATCACCAGTGCCTGCTTTGAGCCCAGTAATCAGATGGTGAAGTGTGACCCACGACATGGCAAGTACATGGCTTGCTGCATGCTTTATCGTGGTGATGTGGTACCCAAGGATGTTAATGTGGCTATTGCTGCCATCAAGACCAAGAGAACCATTCAGTTTGTGGATTGGTGCCCAACAGGCTTTAAGGTGGGTCATATGTTACTGAATGTATGTACTTGGCAGAAATGTGTGATGCATGAGCACAGTTTACAAGGAGATCTAGCCAGTTAAATAAGGAGTCATCCAAGCTCAACAGGGGCTTTTATCAAAGGAAATGAAGCTCTGAAAGTGGATCAGGGTGAAAGGGGATAGACTCAGGAGTAATCTGTGGAAATACTTCTTTACAGAGAGGATAGTAGATTCATGGAGCTACCTCCTACTGGAAGGGGTGGAGTCAAGAGCAGTATCTGAATTGAAGAAAGCCTAGGACAGGAACAGAAGTTTCTGAAAGAGGGAATGAGATTGTAGAGTTTAGTAGCTGGTATGGATGGGCAGATTGGATATATTAGAAGATCTTTAACTGCCTTCGTTTTCTGTGATAAACCATAGTTTAACTATGTGACTTGTTTATATATGGATCAAAAAGAGCATCCTAGGGATGGGTCTGGCTTGGGGAAGGGAAGATATATAGATTTCCATATCTATGCTTATATTTCCTGCAAAGATGAAGCAAGGTCCATGATCACTTTTTTTCCCCCAAATATACCTTACAGCTCATTTTCAAAGGAAAGCTGGTATACCTACATATCTTTAAAGTTAGTTTGGAAAATTAGCTCCAAGTTATATGGGGAAATAAGTATTCATGGACTCTGCACCTAGGAAGATTACTTCAAATTTCCCCTACATTGCTTGGAAATAGTGAGACTGATTGTGACCAAAAGTGAAAAGCAAGAGTTTTTCAAACCTATCCTAAGGACTCAACAGAAAATCAGGTTTCCAGGATATCCACAATGAATTTACATGCATCAGGTCTCCAATGTATGCAAATTGATCTCATCTATATTGATTGTGGGTGTCCTGAAAATCTAACTGGATGTTCCCAAGACAGGTATGGGAAGCCCATGAGCATGCATCTGATTCTCCACCTTTCCTTATTATATAGGGATTTTTAATTAGTTTGTGAGAAAATAGAAAAATTACTAAGAATAATAATAATGATAGCAAGATAGAGACAAAACTATCAGTGCACAGAGTGCAGCAATAGAACACAGCACAGCAACTAAAAGGTACATCACAACAAATTCAGGATATAGAAAGCAGGATTCCTTTATTCACTATCCACATAGGGAAAATTTCATAAATGCTACTCACTGCCGGCAATATAAAGATAAGAACATAAGAATATGACCAATGGTCCATCAAGCCCAGTAGCCCATTCTCACGATGGCCTATCCAGGTCACTAGTACCTGGCCAAAACCCAAGGAGTAGCAATATTCCATTCTACAGATCCAGGGCAAGCAGTGGCTTCCTCTATGCCTTTCTCAATAACAGACAATGGACTTTTCCTCCAGGAACTTGTAAACCTTTCTTAAAACCAGCTACGCTATCTGCTCTTACTACATCCTCTGGCAACGTGTTCCACAGCTTAACTATTCTCTGAGTGAAAGAAAAATTTCCTCCTATTGGTTTTAAAAGTATTTCCCTGTAACTTCATCAAGTGTCCCCTAGTCTTTGTAATTTTTGATAGAGCAAAAAAATTGATCCACTTATACCCATTATAGTCTTTCTTCATATGAGAAGATTTCCATCCCTTTTACCATCTTGGTCACTTTTCTTTGAACTTTTTCTAGCACCACTATCTTTCTTGAGATAAGGAGACCAGAACTGAACGCAATACTCCAGATGAAGTCGCACCATGGAGCGATACAGGGGCACTATGACATTCTTAGTCTTGTTAACCATCCCTTTTTTAATAATTTCTAGCATCCTGTTTGCTTTTTTGGCCACCGCCGCTCATTGGGTGGAAGGTTTCATCATATTGTCTACAATGATACCCAGATCCTTTTCTTGGGTGCTAAGGTGAAGATACCAAAGTAATATGAGGACAGTTTTTAAAGCCATTTACCCAAGTAGTTTAGTTTATTTGCATATAGTCCACTTTTTCCAAAGCGGAGTTCAACAAAACATACACAATAAAATCAACATACAAAGTAAAATGACCTCTCTGAAAATAGTCCTCCATCTTTCATGGCAATAAAAAAGATTATTCCCCAATCTGATGCTTTGAACATTCTCAGACAAGTATTATCTAAGTCTGAGGATGTAGATAATCGTTTAGATCTTCTGATATCTATGGCTGATTTTGTAATTAATAGGAATTGCTTTAAATTTAATGACATCTTTTATATCCAAAAGAAAGGCGTTGGGATGGGCCCATCTATGGACCTGCTTATTTATGGCTGCCTTTGAAGATCTATATGTCTATCCCTTTGTATTTTTCTCCAAGATTCTTGATTGGAAGAGGTATATTAATATTTTTGTCATTTGGTTGGGGTCTCAATCTGAGCTTGAAGGATTCCTAGAATATCTTAACCAATGCGATTGTAACATCCATTTTACTATGATGTCATCCCACATCAATCAGTTTTTTAGATATTCAGTTATCTTATGACAATAGGAAATTTGAGACTTCCATTTTCCGGAAAACTACCGATAGTAACTCTTTGGGCTCCTTTTACAAAGCCGCATTAACGGCTGTATCACACGCACATTTTTAGC
The DNA here is from genome assembly GCF_902459505.1 of Geotrypetes seraphini. Classification (NCBI taxonomy): domain Eukaryota; kingdom Metazoa; phylum Chordata; class Amphibia; order Gymnophiona; family Dermophiidae; genus Geotrypetes; species Geotrypetes seraphini. The sequence goes on along the minus strand of NC_047090.1, from coordinate 19,423,379 downwards.
GCGTGCTAACCCCCGCGCTAGCCCAAAAAACTACCGCCTGCTCAAGAGGAGGCGGTAGCGGCTAGCGCAGCCGGCAAATTAGTACATGCTATTATGCACGTTAAACCGCTAACGTGGCTTTGTAAAAGGAGCCCGTTGCTTCACTATTGGCGCTATCCTGAAATTACTACGTGACAGTATTCCCATGAGACAAATGCCGAGATTAAAGCGGCTTTGTTCCTCTGATGTGAATTTCAAAACCCAAATTACACATGTCTCATAGATTTAGACAACGTGGATATCCTATTCAAGTGATTAAACGTGCGGCTAAGCGTGTGATTTGTGCTGAGCGTCAATGGCTTTTTCTTCCCAAACCCCCTAAGGATAATTTAGATGAGAGGATCACCTGGGTTCTTCCTTTCTCTCCGCCCTCTTCTTCTGTACAGAATATTATTGGACATCATTGGCATTTGTTGGGATTTCACCCTGAGTTTAAAAATATGCCCAGGTTTGCTTTTAAACGAAGTAGAAATTTGGGTGAATGCTTAACACACTGTCCTTTAAATATGGCAGTTGACTCTGAAGTTGGACACACCCCTTGCGGGAAATGTAAATATTGTCAGTTCTCTATGAATACTAGTAATGTTTTCATTCCTAATGCTAATATCAATTTTGAATTACATCAAAAAACAAACTGTAATTCTACGCAGGTGATCTATGGCATTTTTTGCCCTTGTTCTAAACTTTATATTGGACAAACTAAAAGGGCTAATGTGAAAATTCGCATCGCTGAACATTTAAGCTGCATTAAAACTCAGAAGATTGATTCCCCTCTAGTTGATCACTGGGTTCAATTTATCCCACAACGCTCAGTACGTCTCCTAAGGTCAACCGATCAGAAACTCTTGTCAATTCCTTCTATAAAAGATTTCTTCTACACTAGGAAAATAAACTTAGCAGTAGTAGCTCCCACCTTGTGGAATGCTCTGCCACAGCTACTACGATCCGAAAATCAACTCGACAAATTTAAGATAAGCTTGAAGATCTTCTTATTTAGCGATGCCTTTTCCTGTATTTAGATTTTCCTTTTCATACATATAGCTTTTCTTTTTTTTTTTTTCCTCTCCTTACTTCTAATCTTCATCTTTTTCTTCTTTTTATATTTAACCAACCGCTTTTATAAAGCGATCCCACTCTATTTGTTTTACCCTCTTCCCTCTTTCTCCTTTCCTCTTTTAACATGTAACTTTCCCCCCTTCCTTCCCATTTGTCCTCACTTTCAAGTTTGTCTAGTTAATGTCTTCAGTGTACACTTTGATTATTTTATATTTATTTATTTACTTAATTTTTCCTTTCAAATTTTTATTGTAAACCGGCCAGATACTCGCTGATGGTCGGTATATTAAAAGCCAATAAACTTGAAACTTGAATCACATATTGGCTGATGTAAGATTTTGTGTTTTTAAACAGTATACTCCAAAGAATGGAGGCGATATTTCTCGACTGCTCACATACCAGGAACAATGGCTGATCTTTTCATGGCATACAGTTCATGGACTTAATAGAGAGATTGAATGGATGGTATTTCACCGAGCCTTTATGCCTTTCAGCTTTTTCATTTTGCCTTTGTCGCTGGTTTAGGTTCCATCTTCTAATTTCATCCAGCTGATCTTTACATCTTTTTACACCTGACTATTTAATAGCTGTAGTTCTCACGATATTTTGTGATGAGATCCTGTGATATGTCAGCGGTTTCGACCGTTGCTCCTGGTTAAGCCTGTTTCCTACCCGGTATGAATGCCAGTATTTATTTTATTTCATGTTATTTTATTTTATTTATTATTAGTTTTTGTTACTTAGTATTTATCAACGTTGTAGTTGATGATTTGTTCTAGTCTGTTACATGTGCTTATAGATAGTTTGTGTCTATGTGTTTTCCTTCCTTCAGCGCAGTTCTTCCTCTTGAGAAAGAGTGATATCAAAACACGACACGTGTTGAGGGAGTCGAACTTGTTTTGGAATGAATTTATATTTATACTAGCTTTATAGCCCGTTACATTAACGGGTGCTAGAATATATGTGTGTGTGTCTGTCTTTATTTCTTTCTCTCTCTGTCTCCTTAGCCACTTTCTGTATTTCTGTCTTTCTTTCATTTGGCTGTCCACCACCACCCCTAGCATGCCCCCTGTCCATTCTCCCTTCCTTTTACCTCCCCTGTGTCCACCACCACCCCTTCACTGCTCCCCTTATCCAGTAGCAGCCCTTCTCCCTCTGTTTTACCTCCCCCCTGTCCATCAGCACCTCTTCCTGCTCCTCCTGTCCAGCAATAGGCCTCCCTTCCTTTTTCTCCCCCTGTCCATCAGCACCTCTTCCTGCTCCCCCTGTCTAGCAGTAGGCCTCCTTTCCTTTTTCCCCCCCTGTCCATCAGCACCTCTTCCTGATCCCCCTGTCCAGCAGTAGGCCTCCCTTCCTTTCCCCCCTCTGTCCATCAGCACCTCTTCCTGCTTCCCTGTACAGCAGTAGGCCTCCCTTCCTTTTTTTCCTCCTCCCCGTCCATCAGCACCTCTTCCTGCTCCCCCTGTCCAGCAGTAGGCCTCCCTTCCTTTTTCCCCTCTGTCCATCAGCACCTCTTCCTGCTCCCCCTGTCTAGCAGTAGGCCTCCCTTCCTTTCCCCCCTGTCCATCAGCACCTCTTCCTGTTCCCCCTGTCCAGCATTAGGCCTCCCTTCCTTTTTTCCCCCCCTGTCCATCAGCACCTCTTCCTGTTCTCCCTGTCCAGCAGTAGGCCTCCCTTCCCCCCCACCAGACCAGAATCTCCCCTCTGTCTATCCCCCCATCAGTCCAGCATCTCCCCTTTCTCTATCCCCCCAACAGTCCAGCATCTCCCTTCTCTCTATCTCCCATCAATCCAGCATCTCCCCTCTGTCTCCTCCTGTCAGCCACTGCCATTCGCCATCTCATCGAGCTGCTGCCGATAGGCGGGGTCCAGCTCCGGCGTGTCGCTACCGCACAGCAGTGGGAGCAGCGCCACCAGCAGCAGCGCCACCATCGCCGCTTCCGGACACTGGGAGCCCCCTCACCTGCGCATCACCCTGGCATGGGTAGGCGAGCGGTAGTTGATTGCAGAGCGCGCGAGGCCAGCTTTTCAGCTCTTCTCAAGGGGGCGGGGCAGGCTAGTGAGGAGCTTCGAGGGCTGCTGCTGATAGCCCCGGCAGAGACGGAGCAGCCGAGCTGAGCTGGTGGCAGAGCCCTCGTGTGTGTGTCCCCCCTCCTCAGTGCCAGCGCCACTCTCCCTCTCAGCGGGCTGGGCCGGACCGCGGCTTCTTCGCTCCGGAGCTTGGCAGTGGGGCGGTGAGCGGGCGCAGGGGTTCGGGGCCATGCTGCCAGTGGGACAGCCCCAGCCCTCTCCCTCCTCCCTTAGCGGAGCGCGCATGCGCACTCTCGCCTTGGCACATCCCGACAGATCAGATCTCAGGAAACACGCGGCGAGAGTGCACATGTGCGCTTAGCATATTATTATTATAGATTCTACACACCGTACTGGATGGATTCATAATTGATGTTTTTGAACATGATTTTGAATACGTGACTATTGCACTTGCACTTTTCTTGGATGTTTGCACAAATTGGGACCTGGATGCACATAAACTTTTGAATATAAGTATTCCTCAGATGGTTAAGGACGAACATTCTGCTCTTCAATACTTTTTTGAACAAAAAATATAATAGTCTTAACCTCATCATGACTGTTTTTCAAGCTAAGTGACTATTTATTTGTTAACTATTTATGACTGTCTGAAAGCAGGTTTGTAAATGCTGTGAAATACTATGAAATTTTTTGGTTCCTTCCTCTGAATTGTTCTCTTTTAGGGAATATCTAAGTACCTATTTTACTTATAATTTTAATGTACCCTATTGTCTATTTTTCTGTAAACCGCTTAGAATCCTAATGGAGTTTAGCGGTATAAAAGAAATAAATTACAAATTACATTACATTTTATTGTAACTGCTTTACATTATGATATTATGAATTTATTAAATTATTGTTTGAATTAAATGATATGATAATATTTGAATAGTGGATTCTCTTATAATTGAATAAAAAAGATTTAACATAAACTTGACAATTTTTACTTTATTTTATAATATAGAAGGAAAATGTGCCTGGGGCTAGAGTAAGCAAATAATGCCTGTAGATTAGATTTTAAAATCCACATACATAAGAACATAAGATTTGCCGCTGCTGGGTCAGACCAGTGGTCCATCGTACCCAGAAGTCCACTCACGTGGCGGCCCTTATGTCAAAGACCAGTGCCCTATTTGAGTCTAGCCTTACTTGCATATGTTCTGTTCCTGTAGGAACTTATCCAACCTTGTCTTGAATCCCTGAAGGGTGCTTTCCCCTGTAGCAGCCTCCGGAAGAGCGTTCCAGATTTCTACCACTCTCTGGGTGAAAAAGAACTTCCTAACGTTTGTACGGAATCTTTACCCTTCTAACTTTAGCGAGTGCCCTCTTGTTCTCTTCACCTTGGAGAGGGTTGAACAATCTCTCTTTCTCTACTAAGTCAATTCCCTTCAATATCTTGAATGTTTCGATCATGTCCCCTCTCAGTCTTCTCTTTTCAAGGGAGAAGAGGTCGAGTTTCTCTATCCTCTCATTGTACGGTAACTCCCCAGTCCCTTAACCATTTTTGTCGCTCTTCTCTGGACCCTTTTGAGCAGTACTGTGTCCTTTTTCATGTATGGCGACCAGTGTTGGATGCAGTATTCCAGGTGGGGGCGTACCATGGTCCGGTATAACAGCACGATAACCTTTTCAGATCTGTTTGTGATCCCCTTCTTAATCATTCCTAGCATTCTATTTGCCCTTTTTGCCGCCGCTGCACATTGCACGGATGGTTTCATTGACTTGTCTACAAGTACTCCCAAGTCTCTTTCCTGGGGGCTCTCTCCGAGTATATTGCTTCATGCAGCAGAAAAGACAGATGCAAGATTTTGGATCCTTGAGCAATTTTCAAAGGGAAACTCCCTGCATAATTTCCTTCTTAAAATTAGCCATAGAGTATAGAAGACTTTGCAACTTCACAGGCTGCCTGAAAATAGCCTTCCCAGCATTGGGTTTAGCTGTGGGCAATTTATCCCTTTCATTAAAAGAATGTTAAAGAAAGAGAATAGTTATTTTGAATAGACGTTCTTTCCTATCTGTAAACCTGTTTTTTGTACATCTAAAAAAAATTAATAGCACCCAGCCGCCATTATAGAATGGAGCATGTCAGCATTTATGCATCCATATTTAGGCACACGTGCATTTAAACCTGGTAAATGTGCATGTTTAAATGCTGCATTTTAGCATGTAACTTATATGTTACATGGGTGCAAATGAGACCCGCCCATAACATGACCCATGCATGCTTTAGAATTTAGGTGCTATTTTTATAGAGTAGTAGTGTACTGCAATTATACGTGTAAGTGCAAAATTAAACCAATCAGTGTCAATTAATGCCTCTTCAAACCAATTATTTACCCTTAGTGACAACTAAAAATTAAGAGGAAATTCTAGAAACAGCACCTACATTTAGGTGCCGGTAGATGCTCTACTGGTGCCTAAGGGCTAGATTCACTAAGCAAAACGATGTTAAAAAGCTTGTCACAGAATGCAGTATAGTGTCCCATGATTATATTTTTCTAAAAGGGGGAATGTCTGATGGCAGAGAGTAGATGTGACAGCTCAAATCAGTTAGCGCATGGGGCATTGCGTGCTAATTGATTAGCATAGGATTAGCACAGAAGCCCTTACTGCCTACAAAATAGGAGCCGATAGAGGCTCATGCACTAATTTTTTTTCATGGCCACACACTAATGGAAAATCTGCTAATTTCCAGCTGTGGGAAAAGTGGCCTTAGAACGTGGGAAAGATCTGGGTAAGGGGTGTTTTAAGGCCACTTTTTGCTGCAGTTTAGTGAAAGGTTAAAGGGTTTGGGGCTTGATATATTGCTTTTTCTGTGCGGCTACAATCAAAGTGGTTTACATATTTTAGACAGGTACTTATAGTGTACCTGGGAAAATGAAGTGTTAAGTGACTTGTCCAGAGTCACAAGAAGCTGCAGTGGGAATTGAACTGACAACCTCAGGGTGCTTTGAGGCAGCTGCTCTAACCACTGGGCCACTCCTTCATCCCAGTGTCTGTAAATGTTTGCACAATGTTATTAAATTAATGGGCTGCTGTCATAGGAATAGGAAATTCTGCAGTCTGATTGTTATCCACAAATGATGAATTATTGTGTAATAAAATAGTTTGATTTTGCCTATCACTTTCCTAGAGAAACCAGTCTAGTGTTCTAGACTCTGGGATTACAGAAAAGGAGAAGTCTGAAACAGATTGCAAGTGATGTTGGTGTGGGAACATCAGGGGAGACAATAATAGAACACAGAGTGGGAAGACAGCTTGTTACTTATTTGATTTTTTATCCCATCCTCCCAAAGGAGGATGCTAATCAGGAGCTCAAGCATTTCCCCTGTCTATCCCAGAGTAGAGAGTGACACGGTAATCGTTACTGCAGGAAAAGCACAGTTACTTACCGTAACAGGTGTTATCCAGGGACAGCAGGCATATATTCTCACATGTGGGTGACGTCATCTACGGAGCCCCAGCGCGGACAGCTTTTCAAGCAAACTTGATTGAAGTTTCAAGTTTGCTATGCTGCACCACGCATGTGCATGCCTTCTTGCCCACTAGAGGGCGCATCCCCACCTCGTAGTCCTCAGTTCCATAGCCAGCAAAGAAGCCATCCCCGGGGAGGAGGGCGGGTTGTGAGAATATATGCCTGCTGTCCCTGGATAACACCTGTTACGGTAAGTAACTGTGCTTTATCCCAGGACAAGCAGGCATGATATTCTCACATGTGGGTGACCTCCAAGCCAACCAAAAAAGGGCAGGTGGGAGGATGGCAATTTAGGAAAACAGATTACGCAAAACTGACTGGCCAAACCGGCCGTCCCTCCTGGATAACGTATCCAGGCAGTAGTGGGAGGTGAAAGTATGAACCGAAGACCAAGTGGCAGCCTTGCAGATATCCTCCACCGGAGTAGACCGGAGGAACGCCACAGAAGCTGCCATCGCTCGGACCTTATGTCCCGTGACCCGACCATGAAGTGCGAGACCAGCCTGAGCGTAGCAAAAAGAAATACAAGCAGCCAACCAGTTGGACAAGGTGCGCTTGGAAACAGGACGTCCCAACCGATTAGGATCAAAGGACAAAAATAATTGAGGAACCTTCCGATGAGACTTGGTGCGTTGAAGATAAAAGGCCAACGCTCTCTTACAGTCAAGCGTGTGAAGCGCCGCCTCCCCAGGATGAGAGTGGGGCTTCGGAAAAAACACCGGAAGAACAATGGACTGATTGAGGTGGAAATCAGACACAACCTTAGGTAAAAATTTAGGATGGGTGCGAAGAACCACCTTGTCATGATGGAACACAGTAAAGGGCGGGTCCGCAACCAAAGCCTGCAGCTCGCTAATCCGACGAGCGGACGTGAGCGCAAGCAAAAAGATCACCTTCCAAGTGAGAAACTTAAGATGAGATTTGTCAATAGGCTCGAAGGGAGGCTTCATCAGTTGAGCCAAAACCACATTAAGATCCCAAACTACAGGAGGAGGTTTCAAAGGAGGATTAACATTCACTAGACCCCTCATGAAACGAATCACCAGAGGATGAAGAGAGAGAGATCGACCCTCGAGATGCCGATGGAAAGCAGCAATCGCACTGAGATGCACCCTAATGGAAGTCGTCTTCAGCCCAGACTTGGACAAATGCAACAAATATTCCAGAACCGAAGACACCGGAACCGAACTCGGATCCAGATGATTCGAGGAACACCAGGAAGAAAATCTGGTCCACTTCTGAGAATAACAAAGCCTAGTCGAGACCTTGCGCGAGGCTTCCAGAACCTCCCTCACAGACTGAGAAACCTGTGAAGTCATGGGGAAAGGAACCAAGCCGTCAGATGTAAAGACTGAAGATTGGGATGCAACAGCGAACCCCGACTCTGAGACAGCAGAGAGGGAAAAACAGGCAGAAGCAGAGGCTCCCTGACACTGAGTTGAAGGAGCAGGGAGAACCAGTGCTGATGAGGCCAACGAGGCGCAATGAGAATCATAGTGGCTCTGGACGACTTGAGATGAACCAACGTCCTCAAGATCAGAGGGAAAGGAGGAAACGCATAAAGGAACCTCCCTCCCCAGTCGAGAAGAAAGGCATCGGCCTCGAGACGGTCCGGGGAGTACATCCGAGAACAATAGAGGGGCAGTTTGTGAGTCTCCGGGGAGGCAAACAGATCCACCTGAGGAGTCCCCCAGCGGTCGAAGACCTCGCGCAGAACTCGGGAGTTTAGCGACCACTCGTGCGGCTGGAGAAGACGACTGAGTTTGTCGGCCAGACAATTCTTCTCTCCCTGAATGTAAACCGCCCGCAGGAAGATGTTCTGGGAGACCGCCCATTCCCAAAGGCGCAGGGCTTCCCGGCACAGGGACCAAGAGCCCGTTCCCCCTTGTTTGTTCACATAATACATGGCCACCTGGTTGTCCGTCTGCACAAGGACTACCTGATCATGCAGCAGGTGGCAGAACGCTCGAGCAGCCAGAAAAATGGCACGAAGTTCTAAAACATTGATGTGACAACTCCGGTCCTCTGCCAACCATAGACCTTGAGACCGCAAACCGTCCAGATGAGCTCCCCACGCGTACTCTGAAGAGTCCGTGATCAGGACCTTGCGATGCGGAGGAACGAGAAAGAGCAAACCCCCGGAAAGATTGGAAGAGTTGGTCCACCAACGGAGCGAGCGTCTCAAGGAAGGAGTCACAGTTATAGGGGAGGAGACTGGGTCCCGATCCTGACGCCACTGGGAGGCCAAGGTCCACTGAGGAAGCCTCAGGTGCAAACGGGCGAACGGAGTGACATGGGCCGTCGACGCCATGTGGCCGAGCAGAACCATCATGCACTGCGCCGAAACTGAGGGCAGCAACAAAACCTGGTGACTCAATCGAAGCAGGACCTCCAACCGTGGCGGGGGATGAACGAACGGAGGCGAACCGTGTCCAGCACGGCCCCGATAAACTGAAGGGATTGAGCCGGGCACAACTGAGACTTGGGGAAGTTCACTTCGAACCCCAGACGTTGAAGGAAGATGATAGTCTGTCGGGTCGCTGAAATAACCCCTTCCTTGGAGGACGCCTTGATCAGCCAATCGTCCAGGTAGGGAAACACCTGCAGCCCCCGAGATCTCAGGGCTGCCGCGACCACCACCATACACTTCGTGAAGACTCGAGGGGACGAAGCCAGTCCAAAGGGGAGGACCCGATACTGGAGGTGCAACTCCCCCACCTGGAACCTGAGGAACTTGCGGAAGGCGGGATGCACCGGAACATGAGTATATGCTTCCTTCAGGTCCAGGGAGCACATCCAGTCCCCCGATTCTAACAGAGGGTACAGGACTGGAAGGGACAACATACGGAACTTCTCCCGGACAAGGAACTTGTTGAGCCTCCGGAGGTCCAGAATGGGGCGTAAGTCCCCTGTCTTCTTCGGGACCAAAAAGTAACAGGAGTAAAACCCCCGTCCCCTTTGGTTCGGGGGCACGGGCTCCACCGCCCGAAGGCTCAACAAGGACCTGGCTTCCGACAGGAGAAGAGGAAGCTGGTCTCGACAGCCAAGAGAAGCCCCCGGCGGATGTTCTGGCGGCATGGCTAAGAAGTTTAGCGAGTAACCCTCGGAGATGATCCGGAGCACCCAAGCGTCCGACGTGATCTCGGCCCAGGCTGGAAGAAAGGCCTGCAATCGGCCCCCGATAGGAAGGGGGTCCTTTGACAGTGCGGAGGGGGCCCGCCCCCAACCGCGCATCACGTCAAAAAGACGGAGCCGGTTTAGACGCCCCTTGCGCCTGAGGCTTTGGTTGGGACGCTCTGCCCTGCTGAGGGGGACGCCGGGGCGGAGGCCTCGAGAAAGCCGGCATCGACTTCTGCGGGTATCGCCGCGGAGGAGGTCTAAACGGCTTCTGCGGCGGGGCCCTGGGTTTAGGACGGACCAATGAGGCGATAGAGCGCTCATGTTCAGACAAGCGTTTGGTTGCCGCCTCCAAGGACTCATCGAACAACTCGGAGCCAACACATGGAAGATTGGCCAGACGTTCTTGCAAGTTCGGGTCCATATCCAGGGTACAAAGCCATGCGAGACGGCGCATCGCCACCGCAAAGGCGGATACACGAGAGGCCAACTCAAACGCATTGTAAACTGCGTGAAAAAGGTAGAGACGCAGCTGAGACAAATTGGCCATAAAGGTACCAAAATCCCCCTTATGGGAATCCGGCATGACCCCATAATACCTGGGCAATGCCTTCACCATCTGCCTTAAATAGGATGAGAAGGTGAATGCGTAATTAAGGACCCTGGCAGCCATCATGGAGTTGGAATAGAGGCGACGATCAAACTTGTCCAGGGTCCGTCCCTCCCGCCCGAGGGGGACCGCAGCAGAGACCCTAGAAGGCTGAGACTTCTTCAACGCCGACTCCACCAGCAACGACTGGTGGGACAGCTGTGCTTTATCGAAGCCCTTGCAAGGGACTGTGCGGTACTTAGACTCCATCTTTGATGGAACCGCTGTGACTGTAAGAGGGGAGTCCAAGTTCCTCAGGAAGGTCTGGTGGAGAACCTTGTGGAGAGGCAGCCGAGGGGTCTCTCTGGGGGGAGAGGGCAAATCCTGCTCCTCCAAAAATTCCTTCGTGTATTGCGACCCTGACGCCAGATCAAGGTCCAAAGCCCTCCCCATATCAAGCACAAATCTCAAAAAGGAGGAGGGCTTCAAAGGCGGAGAGGGAGATCGAGAAGCCCTCGTCGCCAAGAAGGAAGGGGAGGCCTCATGGGAGTAACGAGGTTCCTTACCCGTGCCAGACCCCGAACCCCAAGAAGCCGCCCCAAGCGACCTCGACGGGGTCGGGGACCGCCCATGCCCCGAGGAACCCCTGCGGGAAGTCCCCGGGGTATGGGGCACCGAGGCACGCCCCTTCCGTCTCGGCGAAGAGTCCCTCGAGCACTCAACCTCGGAGGAACGGAAAAGCCTCGGATTATCGAGGCGGAGCTCGGAGACCCATAGGGTCTCTGCCCCGGTTGGCGAGGAGCGACCGCGTCGTCGAGGAGAGGCCTGTTGACGTTTGGGCTTCCTCGACCGACGCTTCGCCCGAGGCCGACCCGAGGGCGAGGAGCCCCGGGAGGACCTCGACGAGGACGAAGAGGAAGAGATCCTCCGAACCCTCCGCACCTTGTCCCGAGGCCGCACGCTCCGCTCAGGCTGGTCAACCAAGGTCGAGGGCAAGGTCGGGGCCGAGGCCGAAGCCCCCCCGGGGGCCGAAGTCGAGGGTACCGAGACCGAGGCAGCCGACGCCGGGGCAACCGAAGGCGGCTGGAGGTGCGCGAGGGCACCGGACAGCTCCGAGGTAATGAGCGCACGGAGTAAGTCCTGAAAGGCGGGAATCCCCATCATAGTCGGCAGATCCGGGGCCGGCGGGTGCTCCCTCGAGGGCGACCTCGGTCTCGAGTATTCCCGCGGGGCACCCGACTTCGACGCTCAGGGCGGGGCTGAGGACGACCCACCCGCCCCCGTCGATGAGCCCGAGGATGGCTTCTTCGAGGCTGGAACAGAAGAAGGAAGTGAGGACTTACCCGTCGTCGACTTCGGGGTCTAGGACACAGGCTTCGACGAAGCGGGCTGTCGGGGCGAGGTCAAGGGAGTCGAGGCCGAGGTCAAGGCCGGGGCCGAAGCCGAGGCCGACGTCGAGGCCTTCCCCGCCACGGGGTCCACAGCAAAGAGCTCTGCCATACGAGCACGACGGCGGCGGAGGGCCCTTTGCTGAAAAGTAGAGCACCGAGTGCAGGAGTCGGTCGGGTGCTCAGGACCCAGACAAAGTAAGCACCACCAGTGGGGATCGGTGATCGAAAGGAGTCGATCGCACCGGGTGCACTTTTTAAAGCCCGTCAAGGGACGGGGAGCCCCCGGAGCCGAACGAAAAATCTTTTTTTTTTTTTATTTGACGAAAACCTAAACACAAACAAATAAAAAAACAAAGTAAGCACAGCGACCGAGAAAGAAACACTCAGCCGCGGTGTCAGAAGGCAAAATAGAAGAGCACAATTTCCACAGGGCTTCTGGCTCCGCGGAAAAGACTGAACTGAGGACCACGAGGTGGGGATGCGCCCTCTAGTGGGCAAGAAGGCATGCACATGCGTGGTGCAGCATAGCAAACTTGAAACTTCAATCAAGTTTGCTTGAAAAGCTGTCCGCGCTGGGGCTCCATAGATGACGTCACCCACATGTGAGAATATCATGCCTGCTTGTCCTGGGATAATCCGTGGTTACCTTGGGAATTCCTGCGGTAACAGGGAAATGTTGCCAATTTTGTCTGGTATTACCACGGCAACCATTGATCATTCCATTGTAGTGCCACAGGAATGGGAACCGGTGCCACGGTAATACCAAAGCAATGGGGACCCAGGGCACCCTTCTCAAGACTACCTTTAATGTCCCCAGTGGTCTAGTGGCTTCTTTGGGTGCAAGAAAGAGCCCAGTTTTTTCCTGCCCACCACCGCAGGTCTAAAGATTGTCAAAATGGCTGCCAAGACTTCATGGGGGTGTATGAGAAGGAGGGAGAGAATGGTACAACAGGTGTTAACTTTTAATGTAGTGATTGTAATATGTCAGTTTTTTAAATTTATGTCTGTTATCTTTAAATATTTGCACAGTACAGGGGGATATCACTTTTTCTCTTTCTCTGGTGTTGCATTGTGGCTGCTTGGGGATTCAATTTAATATTTTTCTACGTATTTCTATTTTTAATTAATGGTTAGTTATTCTATACAGTTTGAGGGTCTTTCTATGTTCTCTGCATATAAAATAAATATGGTTTTCTGTTACCATTAACTGTGCAGGATGGATCTGTATTAATCTGGCTTCTTTAGTTTTCCAATAGGTTTATTGATATTCTAGTGCACATTGTAGTGTTTGGTGCTGTGTTTTCCTAAATAGGTATTTGTTACGTGACTCGTATGTTACTGCTATTATGGTATGGTATAGTTGCTCTTCAGGTCCCAGTGACATTTTTAGCATTCTGTATTACATCACAGTACAGTACTCCCCCAATATTCGCGGGGGTTCTGTTCCAGGAACCCCCGCAAATCTTGAAAAAACACAAATATGGTTTTTCATGGGGGAGACTGGAAAGGGCAGTGGGAGAGGCAGGAGAGAGCAGCCGGAGCGCCGGCGAGTGCAGGAAATCACTCGCTGTATGCTCCAACCGCCTCTTCCTGCACTAAGTCGGGCCTTACCAATGAGGAGCTGCGTGTCAAAGCACTATTGCAGTAACACTATTGCACAAACAACTCCACTAAAACATTAACTTTTCTCGTGGCACTGCTCCAAGCAAAAAAAGTTTTAAACGGAGGAAAAAGCCTCAGGTTAAAAGATAGACAAATAATCAGCTCTACTTCACAGGCATTAAATGCATAAAAAAACCTCCAGAACACTAATTATATCGTAGATTGTAAGCTCTTTTGAGCAGGGACTGTTTTCTTACTCTTTGTGACTCTGTGTAGCGCTATAGAAATATTTAATAGTAGTACGGTAGTAGTAGTAAATTAAGGGCCATGCAACCAAGTGAACATTGAACTGCCCATTACGTGGAACCACTTTTCATGGCAAAGCAACCATTTCTTCAGGGCAATGGGGCAATAAGTTCTGCAATAGACCATTAAGAACACGAGCTGTATCTCGTTCTGCAAAAAATGCTTTTTGATCAAAATAAACAGCAAAGATACTCACTTCCCTCAGTCAGCTTCAGCGTTCAGAATCATGGCGCTGCTGCTTTGCAACCACCCCTTTATGTAGTGAATATCTTTGCTGCACTGTGGGGATGGGATGAGGATGAATTTTTGTCCCTGTGTCACTCTCTTCAGTGGAGGATTAAGTGACTTGCGCAGGGTCACATGGAGTAGAAAACGGGGTTTGAACCCACAACATCAGGGTACTGACACACACACAAAAGACCAGTAGAGGGAAGCTCTCGCACACACTAGAGCCATGCTGTCACTTCCCAAACTCTAAGGGGATGCCTAGATCACCTAGTGACAGGGCCATCCCTGCATGGACCTGAGAATCTATTCTTCATGAAGGCAAAGATTAACCCAATCAGATTCTGAACCACCTTTATGGAGCAATTATATCATTATCATTATGTATATAATGACTATAAAATATACACAGTTCTGTACAGAGGCTTAATGGACAGTTGTTCTTGGAACTTTTTTTTATATAAATCTTTATTCATTTTAAAAACTCACAATAAGTGTAACATAAAATACAATAATTTTATACTTTAATATCACTTAATTTATCATCAAATTCTAACCTGCATCAAATATCCCCCCTCCCTTATACCCAATAATTATTTATAAGCGTAAAAAATCATAAAATATTCCCACCCCCCACCCTGGACGTATATGAACAAAAGGGAATATTTATTCTATGCAGTAATTTCAATCTTTACAGTATCTTGTTAATGGCTCCCAAATAACCTGAAATTTCTTAAAATTCCCCTGCTGCATGGCAATTACCCTTTTCATTTTGAATATGTGACATAAAGAGTTCCACCAAAAGCTATAATTCAGCCTATCCCAATTTTTCCAATTATTCGTAATCTGTTGTATGGCAACCCCTGTCATAATGGGTATAAGCTTATTATTAGAGGATATTTGGCTTTTAGCCCTCATTGACATGCCAAACAACACGGTGTCATAGGATAATGCTATCGGATTATCTAACAAACTATTTATTTGATCCCATATTGATTTCCAAAAAGCAAGTATCAGTGGACAATAGAATAACAAATGATCTACTGTCCCAGCTTCAAGATGACAGTGCCAGCATCTATTAGATTTAGAGCTATCTAACTTCTGTAAATGAACCGGGGTCCAAAATGCTCTATGTAATAGAAAAAACCAAGTTTGTCTCTAGATGCAGACACTGTACATCTCATCCTCCAAGCCCAAATACGTGGCCATTGAGATGCAGTAATGTGATGCTTGATCTCAATGCTCCAAATGTCCCGAAGACCAGTTTTTGGTTTCTTATTTAAAAATCCAGATATTAATTTATACCACTGAGCAGCCTGATGTCCCAGGAAGTCCACCTGAAAGCATAAGAGCAGCAAACTATACTGATAACTGAGATTTTTCCATTCAGGGAACCCAACCTGAATGGCCTGCTTCAACTGCAACCATCTATAATTTTGTAATTTATTAAGACCGAATTTGTGTTGCAATTGTGAAAATCAAGCAGCTTACCATCTGAAATAACATCATCCAAAGTACATATACCCGCCTTCATCCAATACTTCCAGATGACCTTAAATCCGCCAATTTAAATCTTGGATTTCAGCCATAGGGTCTGATGAGTTGGATCCTCCCTGAGCTCATGGAATATCTCCCAGACTGGTTATGGTTGGAATGGCAACTCATGTCACCATTGAGGTTGAGTCATGTGTTAAGTATTAAGATGCCTAGATTATATAAGGATAATAGAATTCTAGTAGATACATGGAAAACCTTAAAATATGTGAATAATTTAACAGTTCTTGGAACTTACAATATGATCAAGATAGACAGGACACATTAGAAAATAAATAAGAATGTGGGATGAATGTATATTAATATTCAGTGGAAAACATTCATTGACTTATTGTCATCAGCCATTCTAATCCATGAACATTACACTGGGTCTGGAAAGGCAAGTCTCTATTTATGCCAGCACTTCTGTTAAGAAAAATAAGTCTTTATTCCTCTTTCTTGTAGGATGTCAACTGATTCCAGATTTGTCCAATGGGGGTTGATCAAATCTTGGATCTACTCCAGCACATACAGAGACTACATCATTTCTGTTCGGTGGATCTGGAACCAGTTGGCAGTTCTAGTCCCTTTTTCCGTCAGATACTTATTGGTTTCTCATTTCACCTCAGAATTACTGAGATTTTACTGTTCCTTTGATTTAATTTTAATTTCCTAGATATTGATGAATATAAATATATATATCTTATATGTCTTCCCATCTACAGGTTGGCATTAACTACCAACCTCCTACTGTGGTACCCGGGGGAGACCTTGCCAAAGTACAACGAGCAGTCTGTATGCTGAGTAACACCACAGCTATCTCAGAGGCCTGGGCACGCCTGGATCATAAATTTGATCTGATGTATGCCAAGAGGGCCTTTGTTCACTGGTACGTTGGGGAAGGCATGGAGGAAGGAGAGTTTGCTGAAGCGAGAGAGGATCTGGCCGCACTTGAGAAGGATTATGAGGAAGTTGGAACAGACTCTTTTGAGGATGAAAATGATGGAGAAGAATTTTAGAAATAAAGAAAAGTAACTTATTATGCAGACCACTGGGGGAAAAAAAACTATCTGGGAGGTGGATATGAAGAGAGATTCTTAATTGGGGAATGATATTGGAGAAATTTTAAAATAAAAACTTTCTTCATGTTATTTTATGTCTTTTCTTGTGTGCCCACTTTCTCTATTTCTCCTAATTTCTCTTTTGCATATCACTCGGTCATGCTGGTTTATCACCGTAATATCTACTATGAATGACTCTAGACTTAGTGCATGGGTAGGACATAGATTAGGGAAAAGCATTAGTAAATCAGATCTCTAGGATCACTGTGCAGTGCAATTTTTGTAAATATTTGTATTTATCATTAGTTTATTCCCTAGGAAAAAAAATGTTAGTAGTCAAATATAGGACCATCCTTAAGATGTGGGGTGACCATACATGGCCTTTCCCCCTTTGACTGGCCACAAAGTCTATGAAAAGAGTCATGTTAGGAAAAGAACACAAACTGGATGCTACAAATCCCTGTTCATAAACTACGTATATACTCACAAAATATTTTACCTTGGTCATATATATAGACCTCACCAAATGAAGAATATTTGATCATAAATTAGAAATATGCAGACAAAATCTGAACTAAAGCTACAAGAAGCAAGACTCTGCTTACAGTGTACTGTTTAAACAACAAAGATTACAGATCCACTAAATCAAAACTAATGTGTTTTGTACAAACAGCTCAGCCTCTGTAACCTGCGTCTCCCTCATTTCTCTGGGGCCAAGCTATTATACTGTATACTGGCTATTGTACACACTCTTCTTACTTTCATGTGGAAAACTACCTAACCAGGACCCCAAGGGATTGTGCTGCCTCCCATCCCCAACCCCCAACCTAATATCTTTCCTTCTACGCTCTCCCTCCCCTCAGCTCCCTCCCCTGACAGTGATCCAGTATCATTTCCTCTCAAGCCCCCCTCCCCATCCCTACTGATGATCAGGGACATCAAAATTCCAGTTCCCTCCCTCCAATCTTGTGGATACTGAACTGCAGGCAAAAGGAAGGGAAGATGGAGGAAGATGTGCTAAACTTGGATTTTGGTGCCCTTTTATCACTGGCATCCTGGCCTAGTGCCTCACTGGTCCATAGGTTGAGCCATACCTTTACCAAACATACATATATAGCCAAGTTTTAATGGAAAGTCCATTAACCAACAGGTACCCTAGAAACAGTGTGTTAAATGATATCACTAATCCAATGTTCATCAACTCAGTTCTTGGGACACACCTAGCCACAGGACTGTCCCAAGCTGGAAAAACACCCCATGTGACAAGCCCCCTAGAGCTCCTATCTCACTCTCTACATCACAGCCAAGCAGGAAAACAATGAATAGGACACAATTTTGGAGCCCCCACCTGCACATAGCTCACTACGGCCCTGCCTAACTAGTCAGGTTTTCAGGATATCCAAAATGAATATGCATGAGATAGATTTCGAATGAGGTTAATACATGCAAATTTATCTCATGCATATAGTGGGCATGCTGAAAACCTGACTGGCTAGGTGTGTCCTAAAGAATGGGTTGAGAACCTCCCTGATCTAATCTAATCTCAAGCATTTCTATCCTGTTTATTCCTACAACAGTTCCTAAACCTTATGATATTTACAATAAAATCAACCAGACAGTCACTAGGAAACAGCAGAACTAAGGACAAACAAAAGTGATGGGCTGGGTCAAGAACTGGTTAAGTGGAAGGCAATAGAGGGTAGTGATCAATGGAGATTGCTTTGAGGAAAGGGATGTTACCAGTAGTGTGCCTCAAGGTTCTGTTCTTGGACCTGCTCTTTGTAACATTTTTATAAACGATATTGCTGAAGGGTTGTCAGGTAAGATTTGCCTCTTTGCGGATGATACCAAAATCTGCAATAGAGTAGACACACCGGATGGTGTGAATAACATGAAGAAAGATCTGGCAAAGCTTGAAGAATAGTCTGAAATTTGGCAGTTAAAATTTAATGCTAAGAAATGCAAGGTCATGCATTTGGGCTGCAAAAACCTGAGGGAACAGTAGAGTTTAGGAGGTGAAGAACTTATGTTCATGACAGAAGAGTAGGCCTTGGGTGTGATTGTATGTGATGATTTTAAGGTTGCCAAACAGGTTGAAAAGGTGACAGCAAAAGCTAGAAGGATGCTAGGTTGCATAGGGAGAGGTATGGCCAGTCCACGCCTCTCTCACCTCCACCCCCCCTCCCCAGTAGGGGGGGGGGGCCTTGCAGAAACAGAGAACTCATGGTGAACTTTCTTTTTCCAGCGCTGAGATCACTTTGTAGATGCTAATTAGTGGTTTTACAATTCTGTGCATCTTCGGGATAGTATGCTGAAAGTTGGCAAAGGTGACCTTTCAACAATCCAGCTGCTTGGTTCCCATAACTTGGTTCAGAGACAGGGAGCAAATGTTTTGGTACCAAGTTCTTTCATCTCGCTACACCCACATCGTCCTGCAGGGATCCTTGCTCATTATAAAAGTTTTATGGCTTTCCAGGGTGCCTGGCATATGAAGTCATACAGCACTGATAACAGTTCAGCAGAACCTTGGAGAAATATCCTCCCAGCAGGGAATGAAGACAGCAGAGGTCAGCTGGGTTAGCATTGCAAAGGCTGCATGTGTTTACAGACAGCAAGATACAGGCTGGGCCTGCCTATGGGATAATATAGGTCTGTAGTGTCCAGCATACACAAGTGAGGCCAGTATGCCCAGTTGATTCATCTGTATGTCCAGGTTATCCATGTCACTACCCAGCAGTGATGAGAGTAACTATGATAAGACTATGATGAGAGTAACTATGATAAGACTAACTATGAGGAGCCAGGAAAGTTGCAGGAGTACATTGATAAGTGTGCAGAAGAAGAGATGTCATAATTCTTGGAGCATGTTTTTTCCTTTTTTTTGAGAGGCTTAATGTCGGTCTAATAAGAAAATTTTGTTTATGAGGGTAATACCTTTTATTCCTTTTGAGTTATCTATGTTTTAACCATTTCAATGTTTATATAATTTACAATTGAGGGATACAGTTGGAGACGGTTATTTTTTTAAAAGAAAAAAAGCAAGCAATGTTAATATTCTATCATAGACTAGTGTTAAAGCCCGTTACATTAACGGGTGCTAGAAAGCAGCCCCCTTTCCCTCTCCCCCTCTAGTTCCTCCCTGACTGTCTCTCTGTGGCCCCCTTCTGTCTCCCCTCCCCCAAGCAAAGCTGTCTGCCTCCCAGCACACCCCTCCCCCAAAGCAGCCACCTTTCCCTCTCCCCCTCCAGTTCCTCCCTGACTGTCTCTCCGTGTCCCCCCTTCTGTCTTCCCCCACCAATCAAAGCTGTTTGCCTCCCAGTACACCCCTCCCCCATAGCAGCCCCCTTTCCCTCTCCCTCTCCCCCTCCAGTTCCTCTCTGGCTGTCTTTCCGTGGCCCCTCTTCTGTCTTCCCGCCCCCCCAAGCAAAGCTGTCTGCCTCCCAGCAGCCCCCTCCCCCAAAGCAGCCCCCTTTCCCTCTCCCCCTCCAGTTCCTCCCTGACTGTGTCTCCGTTGCCTCCCTTCTGTCTTCCCTCTCCCAAGCAAAGCTGTGTCTCCCAGCACACCCCTCCCCCAAAGCAGCCCCCTTTCCCTCTCCCCCTCCAGTTCCTCCCCGACTGTCTTTCCATGGCCCCCCTTATGTCTTCCTGCCCCCCCAAGCAAAGCTGTCTGCCTCGCAGCACACCCCTCCCCCAAAGCAGCCCCCTTTCCCTCCCATCCCACGGTGTGGCCGGCTCTTAGTCCCTTGCCGCCCCCTTCCTGTGGTCCCGCCAAACGTCCTTACTCCAGCAGGGGCTGCAGCACTCTAAACATGCTGCCGTGTCTGGCAGAGCAAATCAGGGCAGTAGCAGGCCGCAAAGCAGCGTGTTTAGAGTGCTGCGGCCCCTGCTGGAGTAAGGACGTTTGTTGGGACCGTGGGGCGGGAAGAGAAGAGGAGTGGCGGCAAGGGACTAAGGGAGCTGAAGGTAGGGTCGGATGGGAGGCTGAACGGGGGTTCGGGTGTGCCGGGGAGAGGAGCAAAGACGCCGCCGCCGACCTTTAGTTCTGACCGAAGTTAGTTTTTAAGTTGTAAGCCGTAGCAGCGGCTTCTCTCACGATACCTGCCTGCGTCGGAAGCCTTCTCCAACGCAGGTGCGGCTTACAACTTAAAACTAACTTCGGTCAGAAAATTACCTTGGGTTCCGCGATCGGGTCCTGTATGGTCTGCCAGTGCCTGGAGGAGCTGAAGAGCAGGGAGTCCCGTGTACAGATTCTCTGCCGGCCAGAGAGATTTGCGCGCATGCACACTCCTACTGGTGCCCTACAGCGCACGGAAAACAGAACACGCAGATGGAGTGATGGGGGGGAGGGGAGGAAAGTGGAGGAGAGCAATGCTGGTTACCACGGGGGAGAAGGGTGGAGGAGAAATATTTTGTCTCCATTAATAGTCTACCCTAAACTTCATAAAACCCATTGTTTCTAATTATTAGAGAGAATATGATATATAAAAATTATTGCATTCATTAAAAATATCTGAACATAAAGAGATGCTCATTTTCATTCCTGTGCCTATCAATATTTTATCAGCTAAGACCAGCTAGCTTATCCTTAATCCTTAGTCATTTATTAATAGTTCATATTAATGTCATTAATGTGTTAATTACCAGCAACCTGTATTGCTCTCTACGCCCAGAGTCACAAACACTGATAAGAGATGCTTTCTTCATTCCATGGGTGCACCATTTTCTTTATGCCCCCAAGAGCATAACAGATAAGAGAAATGACAGAGGGAAAGATAGCACTGAGTAGGTGAATGGGAACTGGATAAAAGGAAAGGGTAGTAGGTTTGGAGGAGGAGAAATGGTGTACAGTTTCCACTTCAGTGATTTCAGAAAAGGAGGGAAATATGACAGCAGTTGAATGGAGGTTAATACAGTGAATAGCAGAAGAGCTCATTGAAAGGCATTCATAATCTCTCTACTTTTTTCTGATTCCACAGATGGCACTTTCCAATCCGCATCAGGCAGGTTGAAATTTCCCACTTTTTTCCCCAACTTTTGGATATCTACAATCAGACTTTTATCAAGTTGCTCTTATTGTGTTGGAATTTGTAGACAACACCCATGTGAATAGGGGTTCCATTTTCTCTTTTCAAAGAGACCCATATTGCTTCTTCTTTTCTCCAGGCCCCCTATATTTCAGGTGCTTTTTGACCATCACTATCCTTCCTAAATAAAATAGATTATAGCCTGATATGTTTGCATCCCAATGGGAGTCATTAAACCATGTCTCTGTGATATCAGCAATATCTAAATCTGCTTCTAACATCAGCACTTGCAGAACATGAACTTTGTTGCTTAGACTGTGAATTTGTGATCATTGCTTTATGGTTTTATTTTAGTGGCAGTCTCATTTTCTGTATAGTTCTTTTGTTTAGTCTCAAGTTGTGCATTCCTCCATGCCCAGTTATAGCTCAGTATATAGAATCCAGGAGACAATAGGCGCATAAAAGTGCCCAATTTCTGAGCTATTGTTCTGAAGATGTATACTTGATTTATTCATTTTGTGTATGTGAATTGTAAGCCACTCCAGCATAAAATTTTATTTTTGAATCAGATACCTCACAGTCCTATGCAATTTACAAAAGATAAAACTAGCACATTAACTGTTGAATTCGCAATCAATTAAAACCATACAAAAATCATTTTCTGACTTGACTAAACAAATAAGTTTTCATTAATCTTCTAAAATGGATGTAAGAGAATGATAGTGAAATTAACGGTCAAATTATAGACTTGCAATTGGTCACAATTTCTTTTATGCTTTACTGATGGAAAAGTGAAATAAATAATATTTTGCAAGAATTGTCCCTTTTATGACTAGAATAGTAATATTCTAGTCCTGTGGAGAGGAGGGACCTTGAGCTGGAGAGTACAAGGGCCTCAAGCGACATCTTGTGGAATAACAAGCATATGTTGGAGCTCTAAAATAGGAAGAGGATCAGCAGACTAGGAAGGTTGAAACAGGGTGACATACTCCTGCATACATTTCTGGAAAAGGGAGAAAAAATTGGATAGTGACTGGACAGAGTGCGAAGCAGGCTGAGGAGACTCTGGAAATGAAGCAGGTGGAACTTTACGCTTAGGAGGTACCTGTTCAGGATCCAACGCTGGCAGAGAAGCAACTCTTTTTTGATTTGTGGATATCTTAGCCTGCTTAGCTGTGCTGCTAGATCAGGGGTGTCAAACTCAATCACATAAGGGGCCAAAATCTGAATAAAAGGCTATGTCACGGGCCAAATTTTTAATTAAGATACTTAGGGGTCCATTTATTAAGATATGCTAACCGATTTAGCTCGTGCTAAATGAGCACTTTAATAAAAGGACCCCCTAAGTGACTAAGGCTTAGTCTTAGTAAAAGTATAAGGTTACAACGTCTCCAAACCAACGCAGGGTCTGTTTTTCCCCTTCTTCTTGGTCTCACCATTAGATTTGGCCTGCCGTTCCTACCCTCCCTCCATCTCGGTTTCCTGGTCTCCTCTTCAAAGCAGCCTGCTGAGGATCGCTGGCCGGCTGTAGCGAACCCTGTCGCTGCTCCCTCTGTCCAGCAGCACTCCTTACCTGCTCCCCCTGTCCCTCTTCCCTGCTCCCCCTGCAGCCGGCTTCCTGATGTCTTTGAACTGCTGATGCTCTTCTTCAAAACAGCCTGCTGAGGATCGTGGCCGGATGTAGTGAACCTCGCAGGCCACTCTGCATCTCGGTAGCACGTTCCCTCTGACACGATCACATACATCAGAGGGAACGTGCTACCGAGGTGCAGAGCGGCCTGCGAGGTTCCCTACAGCTGGCCGCGATCCTTAGCAGGCTGCTTTGAAGAGCAGCAGTGCCGTCGGCAGCTGTTGGTGAGTGAGGGCGGGAGTGGAGAATCGCCGGCGTGTTCCCTGCCTCCATGTTCCAAAATGGAATTTGGCACAGAGGGACACAGTACGGCAGCAGCTATCACAAAACCCTAAGTGCGCATGCGCACTTAGGGTTTTATTATAGAGGATGCTATTATTGTCTCTGTACTATATCCTGAGCGGAACCCTGATTGATAATCATGTAAGATGTTAAGCCTCACTTTGGAGCCGGGCAAAATGGTAGAAACAATTATAAAAAATAAAATTGTGGAACACGTAGACGAACATGATTTAATGAGATGGGAGTCAGCATGGGTTCAGCCCAGGGAGATCTTGCCTCACAAATTTGCTTGACTTCTCTGAAGGTGTGAATAAACGTGGATAAAGATGAGACAGATGATATAGTGTATCTAGATTTTCAGAAAGCTTTTGATAAAGTTCATCACGATAGGCTCCTGAGAAAATTAAAGAGTCATGGGATAAGGGGCAAAGTTCAGTTGTGGATTGGTTATTGGATAGAAAACAGAGGGTAGGATTAAATGGTCATTTTTCTCAATGGAAGAGAGTAAACAGTAGAATGCTGCAGGGGTCTGTACTGGGACCGATGCTATTTAACTTATTTATAAATGATCTGGAAATTGGAACAAGTGAGGTGATTAAATTAGCAGATGACAAAAAAGCAAACAGGTTGCTGGGAATTATTAAAAAAGGGATGGTTAACAAGACTAAGAATGTCATAATGCCCCTGTATCGCTCCATGGTGCAACCTCCATTTAGAGTCTTGCATTCAATTCTGGTCTCCTTATTTCAAGAAAGATATAGTGGCGCTAGAAAAGGTTCAAAGAAGAGCGAGCAAGATGGTAAAGGGGATGGAACTCCTCTTGTATGAGGAAAGACTAAAACGGTTAGGGCTCTTCAGCTTGGAAAAGAGACGGCTGAGGGCAGATATGATTGAAGTCTACAAAATCCTGAGTGGAGTAGAACGGGTACAAGTGGATCGATTTTTCCCTCCCTCAAAAATTACAAAGACTAGGGGGCACTCGATGAAATTACAGGGAAATACTCTTAAAACCAACAGAAGGAAATTTTTTTTCACTCATCGAATGTGGTAAGAGCGGATAGCGTAGCTGGTTTTAAGAAAGGTTTGTACAAGTTTCTGGAGGAAAAGTCCATAGTCTGTTATTGAGAAAGACATGGCAAAAGCCACTGCTTGCCCTGTATTGATAGCATGGAATATTGCTACACCTTGGGTTTTGGCCAGGTACTGGTGACCTGGATTGGCCACTATGAGAACGGGCTACTGGGCTTGATGGACCATTGATCTGACCAAGTAAGGCTATTCTTATGTTCTTATAAGCCCTTGAGGACTTCAAAAGGACTTTAAGGTGCAAGCCATTTGGATTTCAATAAGTTAAATGTTAATTTTTGATCATGTTAGCGGACTAGCCATCATAGCAAGAGATTCATTCAAGTCCACCATCTTAGCCTTGAAAATCCTCAACGGATATCAAAATGTTTTCCTGTAAACTCCAGTCAGACCAGATAGAAGATGGCTTAATTATCAAGCTATTTTACATCCCTCCTAAGAAATGGTCCACCGCTAAAGACAACTTCTCTGAATTCCTCCTAACAAACTCAATTACGGGTCCCTACAACCTACTGACCGGCGATCTGAACATTCACCTAGAACAGGTAGAACAGAATGACCCTAAAGATTTACTATCCTTCATCACTTCTCTAGACTTCTTCATGCCGACCCCAGAAAAGACCCATCAAAAAGGTCATCAACTAGACCAGTGGTCTCAAACTCAAACCCTTTGCGGGGCCACATTTTGGATTTGTAGGTACTTGGAGGGCCGCAGAAAAAAAATAGTTAATGTCTTATTACAGAAATGACAAAATTTTGCATGAGGTTAAACTCTTTATAGTTTATAAAACTTTCCTTTAACAGTTAAAAGGAAAGATATATAAACTATAAAGAGTTTTACCTCATGCAAAATTGTCATTTCTTTAATAAGACATTAACTATTTTTTCTGCGGCCCTCCAAGTACTCTATTTTTTCTGCAGCACTCACATTTAAAGTTTAATATCTTTTCTTTCTCAAAACTGGCACATTTCAATCACTAAATTGAAAATAAAATAATTTTCCTACCTTTGGTAATTTCATCAGTCTCTGGTTGCACTTTATTCTTCTGACTGTGCATCCAATATTTCTTCCCTTCTTTCAGGTTCCTGTATGCTTCCTCTCCTCCAGACCTCATTCCCTCCCCCAACTTTTTCTTTCTTTCTCTGATTCCATGTCCCATTTTTTGCTTTGTTTCTGGCTCCCTGTCCCCCCCTTCTTTCTTTCTTCCTTCCTGCCCTCCTCTATGCCACTGCCGCCGGGAAATAGGCTGCTGCTGCTGCCACAATCGGGAACAGGCCGAGATCTCCACGCTTCTCTTCTCCACGGGGCCGACCAACTTTCGCCGCCCGACGTCAATTCTAACGTCGGAAAGGACGTTCCGTGCAGCCAGGCAACGATTGGCTAGCCAGAACGTCCTCTCGATGTCAGAATTGACGTCGGGTGGCAAGAGAAGCAGGGAGATCAAAGAGCACGGTGCCGGCCTGTTCCCCGATGGCAGCAGTGAGAAGAGAAAGGAAGCAGGTTGGGCACCACTGCTCTAGATGAGCCACACTCTAGGGAGAACAGTGGAGGGTGACCAGCTGTGTGGACCGCCCCCCCCTTGGTATGTCACTGGAGCAGCAGCGTGTCTGGCCGGCTCGTAATGTTCAAAGTCGCAGGTGGCGGCTCCTTGCGAGATCCGCGCCTGCGTCTGAAGCCTCTCTGATGTTGTGATGTCAGAGAGGCTTCCGATGCAGGAGTGGATAATGCACAAGGAGCCACCAACCCACGGCTTTGAACGGAACGAACCTGCCAGACACGCTGCTGCTCCAAAAGGAAGAGAATGATCCAGTCCAGACTGGGGCCGCAAATAAAACTTGGAGAGCCACATGTGGCCCGCGGGGTGGGAGGAGCTCCCTCTCGCCGCGACCCCAGCTACCACGATCTGCTTCCCCGCTCTCCTCCTGCGTGCCTCGTGCACGCGGTCTTTCGCCGCTAGAAGTCTGCCTCCCCTCTCTGACTCTCCAGCCCGAAAAGCTCTCCTGCTCTCTGAGAGTAAGCCACTTGGACTGATTCCATATGGTCAGACCACCGATTATGCAATTTCCAACTTAGCTGGCAAGCAAGACGTTCCCCATCCAATCCCAAGGTGGCAAAAAGGAATAAAAAAGTGGTAGCCACTAGAGGCTTGGTAAATCTAGTGAAATTCTGGTCACACTATGACATCTCTTCCAACCCAGATCCTGACTCATTTACGGTAGACTCCTAAATGAAATGGCCCCCATAAAATCAAGGAAAATGAGAAACAAAAATTTGGATGGTTGGTTTGACGATGAACTAGGAATGGTGAAACGGGAGTTACGAAAACTTGAAAGACAATGGCTGAAATCTGGAGATAGTAAAGAGAGAGTGAATTGGAGAACAAAATTAAAAGAGTATAAAAAACTTATAACTAAAAGCACTAACTTTTACGTACATAAAATCGTTTCTCCAATAACCGACATCAAAAATCTTTTCACAATAGTCAACAATCTTTACAACATTCAGACCTTAACCTGTCCTACCTTAGACTCCCCACCATCGACCAATGCCCTGGCTGAGTTTTTCAACAACAAAATCTCCAACCTGAGATCCACCCTATTAGTCGTTACAACCAACCATCTGAACTACCCAGTTGCTCAACTCAATGATGAACCTAGGGCAGATATGATCTGGAACAATTTTACCATCCCTACCTGGCAACAATTCTGTAAGTTTTACTCAAAATACGCAGATTTCTATTAGACTGTTGCCCACCAAATGTTATGAAAGTTTCCCCGGTCACCTTCAAAGCCAAGTTACACACTTGGCTTTTTTCCCTTCTACTGTCGGGTACTTTTCCTGAAGTCCTAGGTCAGATCCTGATCACACCGATTGTAAAAAATCCCAAAGAATCTATCAAGCTGACATCAAATTACAGACTCATTGCGAGCATTCCCTTCTTTTTAAAGTTAATGGAAGGTCTGGTCAACCAGGATTTAGTAACTTATCTGGATAAATTCAGCATACTAAATGATAGCCAGTCAGGTTTTTGTTCTGGGTATAGCACTGAAACTGTTATTGCCTCACTGCTAGATTCCCTCCATAGCTTATTTAGCCAGGGCACAAGTAATGCCTTCGACTTAGTTGATCATGCTATTCTTATGGACTGTTTGGAGTCAATTGGTCTCTCTGGTAATGTGTTAAAATGGTTCCAGGGTTTTTTGAGTAAACGATCATACCAAGTTTACAGTGACAATACTCATTACTTCAGCTGGGTAAACTCGTATGGAGTCCCGCAGGGCTCCCCCCTATCCCCCACACTGTTCAACATTTACCTGGCCACACTGGGGAATCTATTGCAAAGTTAAAAAAAAATCAAATTTTACATCTATGCTGACGACCTCACCATAGTCTTTCCCCTAACAAACCTAACTCCCGAGACGAAGAATCACCTGGCATCCATCTTAAAGCAAGTCAAACTATGGCTGGCCGAATTCAAATTGAAACTCAATTCAGAAAAAAACAAATTCTTCCTGATGAGTCCGAACGACAAAATCAAAGATTCATCAATTTCCTTAAATGGTCAAGTCTTTCCTATTACAGATTCCATAAAAATTCTAGGAGTGACTCTGGACTGCTACCTTACCCTTGAAGCACATACTGACTCTGGTTAGAAAAGGCTTCTCAACATTATGGAAATTAAAAACCATCAGAAAGTACTTTGATGCAATCTCATTCCGCTTACTGGTACAATCCTCCATTCTAAGCTTACTCGACTACTGTAACATCATTTATTTGGGGTCTTTCAAAAAAAACATTCAAAGACTCCGAATCATCCAAAATTCGGCAATCTGATTGATTTTTGGGTTAAAAAAATGGGAATACATAACTCCCTACTGCCAAAAACTCCACTGGCTGCCCCTTGAAGCAAGAGTTCTGTTCAAATTTGCCTGGCTCTGTTTCAAATCCATTCTTGGTTTGGCCATGTACTTGGTTCCCCATTTTAACTTAAATTGTTCATCCAGACCCACACGCAGAGTACATCTGTTTAACCATCCAACACTAAAGGCCTGCTGTTACAAAAGATACCTGGACAGAACACTTGCTTTCCAAGCAGGTCAACTGAACAATTGGCTGAGTAATATTATCACGCACTCCTCATCCTACCTAAGTTTCAGAAAATTAGTAAAAACAAACTTGTTTAACCGATTTGTAAGCTAAGCCTTATCTCTTCAACTCTAACCGAATTGTTTCCCAAGATCTCTTATGCCTTACCTCTGTATCCTGATCACCTGTATTTTGATGACTTTATATTGTACCTATATTCACTGATTATCCAGCTCTTCTTTGTTGTAAACCGCCTCGAACTACTACGGCTTTGGCGGTATATAAGAATAAAATTATTATTACATGAAAAATGAATGGAAGAAATTGGGGATGGGGCTGGGGCATGGCTAGGGCGGGATTGGGGGTGGGCCTGAAAATTAATAGATGTTCTGTTTTGATGAAAAAAATAAATACGTTATATATACCTTCTCTCTTTTTCCCTTTTTTTCCATTTGAATTATTTGTTGAGAAGGTATTTCTTTTCTTGCTTTTTGCTGTTGTCTTGGATTCATGCTTCAAGACAAAGTAGTTGTAGATCTGTTTATTTATATTTATTAGTTTTTTCATCTTTTAAAGGTATTCAATCTAAGGATCTCCTCTCTTTCTGTTCCTTTTCTCTTTACTGCTTTGTGGAATGATCTACTGTTAAATTTAAGAAAATGTAGTCCTTACTCAGTTTTTTGTAAACAAGGACTTTTCTGTTTAGCTTTTAAATATTAGATTGAAATCTTACTGTAAACTGCATTGAGCTTCATTGTTTTGGGGGATCATGTGGTTTATATAAAAGGAAAGATTAGAAAGTACAGTACCAGCAAAAGGCGGAACAGGCCACAGTTTCATCTGTGTGGTTCCATATTGGGGATGAGGGGAGGGAAACAGCTCAGACTCAGTGTGAAAGGAAGGTGGTATGGAGTGTTCAGAAGCCAGTACTTTGCCAGCAGTGCCAGAGGACAAGGGGGGAGAACAAACATGCTCTTTCCTGAATTAGCAAAGTGGCTGCAGTTCAGTGTGACAAGTGCCACCAGGCAATGGAGGCATCCCACTAGCAGAGTGGATGTCTACTACTTCAGAAGATGTTCCACACCTGGTGGAACAGCAGTCATTTTGCCAGCTCTACTACCTTTTTAATCTGGGTGCTGCAGATTTAAAAATAGTTTTTTAATACAACCCTGGTTAAAATTTGTAACTGTCTAGTAGGATCCTTTAGTATAGCTGTTTTCCAGTGTCCTTTCTGCATGATCAGAATATTTAAAACTAATCAGAGTAAATATATATATATATTTCACTCAGTACAAAGTTAAAGCTCATGGCCAGAGGATATGATAAAAGCAGTTAGTGTAGCTAGGTTTAAATTTGGTTTGGAAGAAAAGTCTATTAGCAGTAGCATGGAATCAGCAGTAGCGTGATCTCTTTTGGGACCTGGATTGGCAACTATTCAAAACAGAATGCTAGGCTACATAGGCCTTTACCCAGTAAGGTAATTAAGTTAAAATTATGGGGCAAGAAAAAAAAAATCTAAAGTGCCAGTTAGAGCAGGAGGCAATGTCATAACCATGCTTTTATCTTAGAATCAAATACAGAAAGTATATTCCCACACTATGTAAAAGCACTGCATTAACACTTCAGCCATTAGAAACATGCCAGTTTCCAGCCATGACAAGATTGAAGGCTTATATGAATTAGAAAATGAAGTAATTTTATCTAAACAGTAGTTAAAAAAATGAGACTAAGCAGGAGTATGACTGCATGATGTTTATTAAACTGTGGTCTAGAGGGATATTTATTAATCTGAAGAAATGATATTGATCTACTAAATTCCCCATTTTGCTTTGTGTGTGTTCCTTTAGCATGACAGAAATAGTAAAAAGAAATTAGCACTTAAGGGTCTAAGCATTGGGGGGGGGGAGGGGGGAAGTTCTGCAGAAACTTGTGCAATTATGATTCCCAGTCATCTTCCTCCTCCTCCCCAGCTGGCTGCTGTGGAGGTGGTAAAGGTGGTATTGTGTCTGAAATGCGGGCAAAAGCTCCACCAGGTGTGCTGGGTGCATCTCCACTTCCATTACCCACAGCAGGTCCTTTCCCAGAGATTCCTGCAAAGGAGATAAACATGAAATGAGAATACAGATAGTTAAAGAATGAAGCATTAACACAGCCCTTCCTTATCATCTCTCCAGCCTAGTCAAGACAAACTCATGTGTCTGTACTGAATTGGAAGGTCTTAAGGGAAGAAAATTAGTTACTAGTACAAGAGGCATATTATTCCTGAACTCTTGGGTAGTCAATCCCTTCTTGCGAGATTCTGTTTAGAGAGCCTCATTAGCATCTTTTCATTCCACCTCTCATCCCTCTGGGCTGTCCTAAAATTCCTCAGTTTGTCTCTTTTCATGTGAGATGGTAGAAGCCTTTCTGTTCTGCTCATGTTTATGTTTTCCTTTAATATGTTTTGTTTTGGTTTTTATCCGATCGTGAGGCTTTTTGGTGCTGCAGAGGCTCCCAGCTTCGGGCCATCTCTGGCTGCAGAAGAGCTGACTCTGAGGTCAGTTGTCTATAGCCAAGGGAAGACTGCTTTGCAGTGCACCCACTTGGCCAGCTTGCACTAACAGTTCAGGAGCATAGGGACCATTCCCTTGGGAGCTAGATTCGCCCCAGTTTCTGTCTGTAGAGGGCTTGGGCATCGGCTGAGTGCTTTGCATTTTTTTTTTTTAAACCAGGATTGGGGCTACTACTACTATTAATTATTTCTATAGTGCTACCAGACGCACGCAGTGCTGCACAGTCACAAAGAATAAGAAAACAGTCCCTGCTCAAAAGAGCTGATAGTGTTCCCTCCTCAATACTGAACGCGCAAGCTCTGGTGGGGGTTGAGGTATCCAGCCAGTTGGTAAGTCAGAGAGGCAGTCAGAAGAAGCAAGGAGTCCAGTTTCCAGGCTTGTTTGAGGCAGAAGTTTTTCCATTTCTCTGGCTGCAGTTCTAGCCTAGGCAGCTTCTAGCACAAGCATGGAATAAGAACATAATTGCCATATTGGGACAGATCAAAGGTCCATCAAGCCCAGTATCCCATTTCTAACAGTGCCAACCCAGGTCTCAAGAAGCAAAACAGATTCTATGCTGCTTATCCTAGGAATAAGTAGTGAATTTCCCCAAGCCATCTCAATAATGGCCTATGGACTTCTCTTTTAGGAAATTATCCAAACCTTTTTTAAACCCCACTAAGCTAAGTGGTGAGGCCCCACTTGGAGTATTGTGTTCAGTTTTGGAGACCGTATCTGGCGAAAGATGTAAGAAGACTTGAGGCGGTCCAGAGGAGGGCGACGAAAATGATAGGAGGCTTGCGCCAGAAGACGTATGAGGAGAGACTGGAAGCCCTGAATATGTATACCCTAGAGGAAAGGAGAGACAGGGGAGATATGATTCAGACGTTCAAATACTTAAAGGGTATTAACGTAGAACAAAATCTTTTCCAGAGAAAGGAAAATGGTAAAACCAGAGGACATAATTTGAGGTTGAGGGATGGTAGATTCAGGGGCAATGTTAGGAAATTCTACTTTACGGAGAGGGTGGTGGATGCCTGGAATGCGCTCCCGAGAGAGGTGGTGGAGAGTAAAACTGTGACTGAGTTCAAAGAAGCGTGGGATGAACACAGAAGATTTAGAATCAGAAAATAATATTAAAGATTGAACTAGGCCAGTTACTGGGCAGACTTGTACGGTCTGTGTCTGTGTATGGCCATTTGGAGGAGGATGGGCAGGGGAGGGCTTCAATGGCTGGGAGGGTGTAGATGGGCTGGAGTAAGTCTTAACAGAGATTTCGGCAGTTGGAACCCAAGCACAGTACCGGGAAAAGCTTTGGATTCTCGCCCAGAAATAGCTAAGAAGAAAAAAAAAAAAATTTAAATTGAATCAGGTTGGGCAGACTGGATGGACCATTCGGGTCTTTATCTGCCGTCATCTACTATGTTACTATGTTACTAACTGATTTCACCACATTCTCCGGCAATGGATTCCAGAGTTTAACTACATGTTGTGTGAAGAAATATTTTCTCTGGGTTGTTTTAAATCTATTACTTGGTAGCTTCATTGTATGTCCTAGTATTTTTGGAAAGAGTGAACAAGTGATTCACACATCTACCCTTTTCACTCCACTCATTATTTTATAGACCTGGGTCATATCACCCCTGAGCCGTCTCTTCTCCAAGCTGACGAGCCTTAGCTGTTTTAACTTCTCCTCATAGGGAAGTTGTCCCATCACTTTTGTCACCCTCCTCTGTACCTTTTCTAATTCCGATATCTTTTTTGAGATATGGCAACCAGAACTGCACACAGTATTTGAGGTGCAGTCATACCAAAGAGCGATACAAGGGCATTATAACATTTTCATCTTTGTTTTCCATTCCTATACTGATAATTCCTAACATTCTATTTGCTTTCTTAGCAGCCGCTGCACATTGAGCTGAGGGTTTCAACATATCCTCAACAATGACACTTAGATCCTTTTCCTAGGCAGTGACTCCTAACACAGAAACCAGCATCACATAGCTATAGTTTGGGTTCCTCTTTCCCACATTCATCACTTTAAACTTGCTCACATTAAACGTCATCTGCCATTTTGACGCCCAGTCTTCCAGTCTAACAATCCTCGTGTGATTTAACAACTTTGTGTTATCAGCAAATTTAATTATCTCACTAGTTGTTCCCATCTCTAGATCATTGATAAATATGTTAAAAAGCAGTGGTCACAGCACAGACCCCTGGGGAACCCCACTATTTACCCTTCTCCAGTGAGAATATTGACCATTTAAACCCACTCTATTTTCTCAATCCATAAAAGGACATTACTTCTTATCCCATGACTTTCTAATTTCCTCAGAAGTCTTTCATAAGGTACTTTGTCAAATACCTTTTGAAAATCCAAATACAAAATTA
Source organism: Geotrypetes seraphini (assembly GCF_902459505.1). Taxonomy (NCBI): domain Eukaryota; kingdom Metazoa; phylum Chordata; class Amphibia; order Gymnophiona; family Dermophiidae; genus Geotrypetes; species Geotrypetes seraphini. The sequence continues at coordinate 19,389,884 of NC_047090.1, read as the reverse complement.
TCAATCAATTCACCTTTATCCACATGTTCATCCACCTCTTCAAAGAAATGCAGTAGATTGGTAAGGCTTTCTCTCATTAATCCATGCTTACGTATATGTGCTGTCATCTTGTTCTTTATAATAGTCTCTACTATTTTGCCCGGCACCAACGTCAGATTCACCGGTTTATAATTTCCCAGATCACCTCTGGAACCCTTTTTAAAAATCAGCGTCACGTTTGCATAGCTTATGAGAGAAATTCAGATAAGTCCTTAAAAGTGGTGATTTTTTTTGGGTGCTGGGGCTAGAGATAGGGTCTCTCTGTTCACTTTTCTTTTTATTCTAAATATGTAGATTTAATGCAAGTGAGAAACCACAATTCCTTTCTTAAACCTGAACAAGCAGTCTTCAACCACCTAGGACAATAGGAGGAAAAACCTCAGATCCCCATCTGCCGCCAGTTATTAAACTTTGCCAGCAAATTTGAAAGGGAAGATCCTCATTGGTTAAAAAAACTCCAACCTCCTATCTATTATTTAAAATTTTTCTTATTTACTTTTTACTTTTCTTATCAAATATATCATTTAAATAATTTGTCTCAAGTACTTAGCTTGTTGTATTATAAAAAACGCTGAATGTCCAATGTAGTCAACTGTCCACTCAACCCGAGTCCATTGCAGTGGACAGTTAACTGCACTGGACATTCGGTGTTTTTCATAATACAACAAGCTAAGTACTTGAGACAAATTATTTAAATCAGGGGTGCCCAATAGGTCGATCGCCAAGGCAAAGTGAGTTGATCGCGGAGCCCATCCTGGGCTCCATGATAGACTCATTTTGCCTGGCGATCTACCGGGCCAATCAGCCTTCCTCTCCCCGATGTCAATTCTGCCATCAGAGAGGAAGTTAGGGCCAGCCAATCGCTGCCTGGCTGGGACATAACTTCCTCTCGACGGCAGAATTGATGTCGTGGAGAGGAATGCTGGTTGGCTCGACGCAGGGAAGCAGGGAGCTTGGGGCGGTGGCTTTGGGGCCTGTTACCTGAAGGTGGCGGCGGCAGCAGCGGCGGCTTGGTGGCCTGTTCCCCGATGGCAGCGGCAGTGGCTTGGGGGAGGGCAGGGAGAAAGAAAGAAAGGGGGCAGGCAGGGAGACAGAAGGAAAGAAAAAATAGAAAAAAAGAAAGGGGGCATGAAGAGAGAAAAAAAGAAAGGGAGGCAGGGAGAGAGGAAGAAAAAGTTGGGGGAGGGAATGAGGTCTGGAGGAGAGGAAGCATACAGGTGAAAGAAGGGAAGAAAGATTGGATGCACAGTCAGAAGAAAGTGCAACCAGAGACTCATGAAATCACCAGACAACAAAGGTAGGAAAAATGATTTTATTTTAAATTTAGTGATTGAAATGTGTCTGAATTTATATCTGCTGTCTATATTTTGCACTTTGGCCCCCTTTTACTAAACCACAATATAGGTTTTTAGCGCAGGGAGCCTATGAGTGTCGAGAGCAGCGCTGGGCATTCATGCAGCTCCCTGCGCTAAAAACTGCTATTGTGGTTTAGTAAACAGGGAGGGGGTATATATGTCTATTTTTGTATGGTTGTTACTGAGGTGACAGTGCATAGATTCATCTGCCTTGACCTCTTTGAAAAAACCCCGGAATAGGAATGATAATTAACGTTTTCTCTGCGTACAGTGTGCTTTGTGTTTTTTTTTAAATTTTATTGTTGGTAGATCATTTTGACTTGGTCATTTTAAAAGTAGTTCGCAAGCCCAAAAAGTGTGGGCACCCCTGATTTAAATGATATATTTGATAAGAAAAGTAAATGAGAAAAATTTGAAATAATAGATAGGAGGTTGGAGGTTTATTTTAACCAATATCTTCCCTTTCAAGTTTGCTGGCAAAGTTTAATAACTGGCAGATGGGGATCTGAGGTTTTTCCTCCTATTGTCCTGGGCGGTTGAAGACTGCTTGCTCAGGTTTAAGAAAGGAATCATGGTTTTTCACTTGCATTAAAACTACATATTTAAAATAAAAAGAAAAGTGAACTTCTAGTGGCGCCGAGGAATGGAGTAGCAGCAAGTTTGCTCTCCCCTTAAATCTTTGAAACGCTGGTTCCCTACTGTCTACCCGACTTCAGCTTGTAGCCAGTTCAGCAATAGCGCCTTTCTAATGCATTCCGCTTGTGGGGGGAAGATCACTGAGCTGTATGGCCACAAAATTGGGGAGGAAGGAGAAGCCGAGAGTGAAGGTGGGAGTGCCTAAAATGGCAGATCTAAAGTCTCTGTCGAGCCCGGACTGTGGAGCTGAGGGCTGAGATTACAATGGCGGTGGAAACTGCCTTGGACAAAAAGCTCCAGCAAATCATGGATAAAGTGGAGGAGGAGCATGAACGTATTGATAGCATGAGCCTGGAGATAGATGCTCATCAGCTCCGCACAAGTGTACTGGAAGATCAGGACCAGGCGGTAACACGTGAACAGGACGCAATGGGTTGCAGCCCTGGAAGAGAAGATGGTAGACGTTGAAAAAAGATCATGGAGCAACAACCTCTGTATGGTGGGGCTGCCCCTGTCGATTGCAGAAAATAGTCTCCGGAGCTTTCTGGAGAATTGGATACCAACGACCCTGTCCTTGAGAGATAAGTTCCCAGATTTTAGAAGAGCATGCTCACAGATTGGGGCCCAAGCGGGATGGGGTTCAGAAATCTAGAGTGGTGATTTTCTGCATCTTAAACTTTGCTCATAAACAGTTAATAAAGCAGGGGATGCAGGCTTGACCTCAGCTGGAATATGAGAATTGGCAGGTGATATGCTTCCAGGACTACTCCCCTGCAGTACAATCACAGCGGAGAGAACATAAGAATTGCCGCTGCTGGGTCAGACCGGTAGTCTATTGTGCCCAGCAGTCCGCTCACGCGGCGGCTCTCTGGTCAAAGACCAGCGCCCTAACTGAGACTAGCCCTACCTGCGTACGTTCTGGTTCAGCAGGACCTTGTCTAACCTTGTAATGAATCCCTGGAGGGTGTTCTCCCCTATGACAAACTCCGGAAGAGCGTTTCAGTTTTCTATCACTCTTATGTTCGTACGGAATCTATCCCCTTTCAATTTTAGAGAGTGCCCTCTCGTTCTCCCTACCTTGGAGAGGGTGAACAACCTGTCCTTATCTACCAAGTCTATTCCCTTCAGTACCTTGAATGTTTCGATCATGTCCCCTCTCAAACTTCTCTGTTTGAGGGAGAAGAGGCATCTGTTCTGCGCTCTATGAGAAAACGATTAAGTTTTCTCTGCTGTAACCAGTAAAGCTTAAAATCCAGCGTGATAGGCATACCACTTTTTATGAGCGGGTGGCAGATGCCCAAACTTTCCTGGATAGTCTTTCTAGTGGATTGGCCCCAGCTGCCCCTTGAGTTGGTGCTTGCTATCCTGGAGTATATTTGACTGCTCAGTGGTGGATTTGGATGCCAGAGGGTTTGACTATCTGACCTTAACCTTATACCCTCATAAGGGACAACACGTGTGTGGTGTATGGTTTGTTTTTCTCTCTTTTTTTATTGGTTTGCAGCTGGGACATCGGATCGCGGAGGTGGTGGCTAGAGCGGAGTGACACAGGGAGCATTAGCCTCCATGGCAGATGGCCTGGCGTGGGGATGGAGATCCATTTCCTTTCTCCCAGCGGAGATGTGCCTTCTTAGTTTGCCTTCTTGGATCTGGTTGTTCCTGGCTGCTCTGGTTGCTGAGCTGGCATGGACATTGGTCAGACTGCTATAGGGTCCTGCTGAGACCATCCCTATTCATTGCCATGGCCAGCCTGGGAGAGCGCCTTTTTCTTTCTTTGTCGACTTTCCTTCTGGGGGGCACAATTTCTTTAGTGGTCCTGCAGTTTGGGTTAATGTGTGGTATATTTCTTGGAAGGTGGGATTCAATTAAAGGGGAACCATTTGAGGATATTTAGGTTCCTAGGGAGGGGGGTGAGAGTGGGCGTGAGGTAGGAAGTTGCTAGGTACTACATCTAGTGGAGAGTGGTTGTAAGGGAGAACAGTGGGCGTGGGGGTTTAGGGGTATAGTCATGGGGGTGGGGGTTGCGGAGGGGGTAGGGGGTGATTTTGGGGACTGGTATAGAGGGATTTGTTTTATTTTTGTACTCCACATCCGTGTCAGACAGTGGTGGCCACTTGTAGTTTTCTGCTTGTTGGGTGGGTTCCTGGGGGCAAGGAGCTGTGGGCTGGGACAGCTCCCTCCGGCCGCTATGGACTGGGCTAGGTAGTAGCTGATTAAGTTCATGACCTGGAATGTGGGGGGGGGGGGGATATCCTCTCCTATAAAGTGTAGGAAATTGCTTCAAGCCATGAAAAAACAACAGGTATCTTGGTGAAATGAGCAAACATGAAATCAAAATTCAGCCATCACGTTTTCTCACATTGCACAGGATTCACTAGTTAGAAAAACCTGTTGATAGATAGGGCCTAATCCAAGAGCAGGTGAGAATGTGTAATTAGTGGCTATACATATGTATATAAAACCAGAAAATTGGGTAAACTGGGTGTATAGAACCAAAAGACAGGGGGAAAAGACCCACATGTGCTGTGTGCATGAAGGAGAAGGAATGCAACTTAGGACATTAGCGTGATTGATAAGCGCCATAGAAAATTTACTCTAGATGGCAAAGCTTAAGTTTCATAAGGTTTTATTGTTTAAATGTGTGTCTAGGGAGATCCCCAGGGAATTTATAGGCAGACAGGAGTTGGCCTTTGACCTGATTGCCTTACATTCCAAGAGACCCTGATTTTGCAGCATGAAACACTAATTGGATACACATGTGTATTATTGTATAGATCCATTAAAACTATACACTAGGAATTTACTTATGCAGCTTCAGGTAACAACTGTAGATTAGAATATATATTTTACTTTGAAATTGTATTAAAGGACTAGATAGGCAAAATCGGAGTTTGTGGAACTTGGGGGGGAGTAGCCCCTCCTTCTTCTGTTCTGACAGGGAACAAAGACTTTTCAGCACATGCAGCTAGCAGAAATGCAGGCCGACTTTAACAAAAAGGGTTTAAAGCTGTGTATATGGATTATCTTTTGTGAGTATATTCCAATATTTGTTTTTGTATTTTTCTTTATAAAGTATGTAAGCTTAGCATAAGAATGTAACTTTTTAGGTATAAGAATGTAATTTTTAGGAATGCTTTTGTGACATACCCCCATTTGAAGGTATAGAAGCAAGCCTTATAAGGAATCAAATATTTTTGACCAGTTAGATGTTAGTGAAGGGATGTCATCGTGTAAGGTATATATGAATGCACAAACTAGTATAGAGTCAAGTTTGTTGCCAGAAATGCCACATTTTGCGTGTCTGAAATGACTCCTGGTGCAAATGCCTCTTGAAAGTTGATCCGATAATGTTAATAAAAAAATATCTGATTGGAAATATTTGTACCATTGTCATTATTCCTGAACACCTAAGATCAGGACTAGCTGCTCAAGTGGCACCCCAGATGGGACTGTCGCTTTAGGGCGCGGTTAGGTTAGATTACCCTGCTTACTTCTCACCCAGAGGTGGCCAGGTTTCTGAAGGGGGCTTTGTGCCTGCATCTTCCAGTATGACACCCTTTTCCATCATAGTGTCTTACCCTTGTCCTAAGGGCACTCGCTAGAGCTCCGTATCTGCAGCAGGCATCACTGTTGGACCTCGCAGTCACTGCAGCTTGACAGGTGTCAGAACTGCAGGTACTCTCATGCAGAGAACCTTTTCTCAGAATTTTGGAGTCTGGAGTAACTCTTTTTTTGCGGAAAGTATTTTTCAATTTTCATGTCAACCAGGAAATATGGCTACCCGCCCTCAAGCCCTCAGGATCCAAGAAAAGGGACAAAGTCCTGAAATTGCTGGATGTTTGCAGAATACTGCTTTGTTATCTGGAATTGACAAATGAGTTTTCTCTGTCAGATCATCTCTTTATGCTGGCAGCTGTGGTTTGTAAGTGTCAACCAGCTTCTATAGCGACCATTTCAAGGAGGATTTGTATAGTCACTCCTATATCGGGAGTGGAAAGCAAGCCCCATTCTTCTTAAAGGCACATTCCACTAGGAGAGTAGCATCCTCCGGGATGGAAGCAATAGCTATTTCCCCTGAAGGGATTTGCAGAGTGACCAAATGGTCCTCCCTCCATACTTTCATGAAATTTTAGAGTAGATGTGGTGGTCAAATTAGACTTTGCATATGGAACATCCATACTTTCAGCAGGTTCATCTGCTCCACCCTAGATTCCAGGGACTGCTTTGATACGTTTCAAGAGTTCAGGAAAGATGTACCTACTACAGTAGAAGGGAAGGGAAGATTAGGTACTTACCTTGATAATCTTATTTCTTGTAAACAGGCACATCATTCCTGAAGCCCGCCCTGTCAGATGTTAATTAGCCTACTTACTGTCTCAGAAATGCTGGGAAGTCCGATTATGTTGCTTCTTTCCTTTAGCAGGTAAGGGCAACGATAGAGGACACCACTGCTATTTCATTGCATCCCGGGGGTATCCTTCAGAACCCTAAGGCTTTAGTGCAAGTTGCACTCGGGCAGATGTACCTTGTTACATGTTTCAATGGTTCATGTTTTAAGTATTATGTGCTATGAGCAGAACAGACTTGTTTGTCAGGGTGTATACTCATACCCCTCCCGCTTATGTTTCCTCTCTAAGGCTGACTTGATTTGATACGAACTGAAGAATTGCAGGACAGCCCAGAGGGATGGGAGATGGAGCAAAAAAATGCTAATGAGGTTCTCTATATAGAATCTCAGGGTTCAGGAATGATGTGCCTATTTACTAGAAAGAAGTACCTAATCTTCCCATGTAAGACTTAGGGCTCCTTTTACAAAGTTGTGCTAACATCATTAGCGCACGCACAGGATTAGTGCGCACTAGCTGAAAAAATACCATCTGCTTAAAAGGAGGCAGTAGCAGCTTGCTTGTGCGGCATTTTAGCACACACTAAAACCGCTAGTGCACCTTTGTAAAAGGAGCCCTTAATGCCTCCATATCCAGGATGACATTTTTCAATTTTATCCAGCTTTCAAGAAGCTGTCCTCCAAGCTGATGTGGCACTGCTTGCTTAAAATACATCCTTTTCTACTTTATAACAGTGATTTCTAAAACCATCCATCACTCTGAGACAGATGCTACCACTGGACTTATGACAAGTTACTCACTTACTTCCATCTACAGTTGCTAAATTCTTAACTTTGTCTAATAGGTATGGTACATGAAAAATATCTTCCACTATACTTTACCTTTCCGTCTCATGGCTAATTTATTAAAGAGATCTGACATCAAGTCTCCTCCTCCTGTGGCTCTCACTGAAACAAAAATAAATAAATAAATAAATAAAAGTAAGTGATTATTGCATAGGTATGTTGGTATGCTGTTACTTTCTCTAGCCTGATCCGTATGCCTATTAGTGCTATAGAAATGATTAATAGTAGTAGTAATAGTAGTGATCCTTATATTTTTTGAGGTTTAGTATTCAATCACTGCATTTAGAGTCATCAAATTGACAATACCTTATGCTTCAAGGGAGTGCATTTATATTCAACATAAGAAATTAAACGGTTTTGGAAGCTTAATGCTCTAGGACAGAGCAGGACTTGGCTTTAATTATACCAGATAACAAATGAATGAAAAGCTTTATTCTGGAAGGACTGATTACCTTGTTCCTGCTCTTTCAACTTCTTTTTTTCCATCTTTTTTTCTTTTACACTTCGTAGCTTGGCTTTTCCAATTCCTCCAGCCTGGCGAATGGACTCCAAGAGAGAGGCTCTGCTGTTTGAGGGGTTTACTACTTCTTTAGGAGCTCCCTGGACTGGAGCTGTACAGAAAGAAATCCAAGCTCAAATAAGGGACTTTGGATGACTTCCTGAACAATTAAATTCAATACTAAAGGCCATAGAACTACCAAGGCCATATCAGCAAGACTGCTGCAATTTTCAGTATCTCTGTGCAATTTGTAGATCTCCATACATTTTCTATTATTAGAAAGGTAAATTTTAATGTAAATCATATTTATTAAATTTCAAATACAAACAAAATAGTAAAAAAAATCATTTCAAATACAAGAAGAAAACCAAAATTTACAGAGTTAATATATAACAAACATTATCACTAAAAGCTTTTACTGAAAGGTAAATTTTAAACGAAAAAAAAATTCTTCCTGACTCTAAGCAGGTGACCAAAGCAAGCTAAACTATTCATGTATACATTTAGAAGAATTCCTTGTTTTTTACTTTCTTTTAGACTCTCCAGACCGGTACAGTTCACTGATGGGTAATAGCTCACCATGACCAGCTGGTGGAGACTGAGACAAAACTTTGGCTGTAATACTAATAGCTGTGCTTCCCTCTAGTCTAACCAGTCTGCTGAATAGCCAAGCAGAACTAAGAAGTGCTAATTATAAAAGTAACACTCTTAACAGGAGTAACAACTAACAGCAATACTGTTGGAAATTGCATAGAAGCCCCTTCAGCAAAACGTCCCTACAGCTCGCCAGCTAAGCCAAACCCACTGTTCTTTTGATCTCCCTGACCCTATAAAAATACTAGAACCTGCAGAAAAAACACACTCTTCATGTGAATCCCGTAAGAACAACAGCCAGACATGGTGAGGACTGGTCTGGAGACTCTATAAGAAAGAAAATTAGTAGGTAAGAACCTAATTTCTCCTTCTTTAGCATCTCTCCAGACTGGTACAGTTCATTGATGGGACGTACCAAAGCAGTACCCATCATGGATGGGACCTCCAGAGGGTCGCCACAGAAACGCTCACCAAATATCATGTCCCAATGTGCCTGGACGTTAAGATGGTAGTGTTGCACAAATGAATACAGAGAAGACCAAACTGCAGCCTTACAAATATCCATTGGAGGCACCAGAGAAGACTAAGCCCAAGAAGCTGCCTGACCCCAAATGGAATGAGCCTTGAGAAAATCCGGAACAGGCTTTTTCTGAAGAAGACAGGTGACAGAAGATCCAGGGCACAAAGGTAGCCTTGGAAACACTGTCTCCCTTACGAGGACCCGCTAAAAGGACAAAAATATGATCCAATTTCCGGAACTCCTGGGTCTGCTGAACATAAGAGCGAAGGACCTGACAAACATCCAACTTGTGCAATTACCTCTGTTCCAAAGAGCCCTCCTGGCTACCCAAGACCAGGAGGACCATGGACTAGTTGACATGAAAGGGAGAGACCACCTTCGGCAGAAAGGAAGGAACAGGTCGTAGCATCACCTGCTCCCTAGAAAACTCCAGGAAGGGAGGCCTACAAGAGAAAGCCTGCAGCTCAAACACGTCTCACAGAAGTAATGGTCCTGCAACAAGCAGGAACCCAGGGGCTCAAAGGGCGGGCGCACTAGCATGGACAGGACCAGATTGAGATCCCAGGCCGGAACCAAAGGCCGTACTGGAGGCCGAAGCAATTTAGCCGCCCTCAAAAAGCGAATCATGTCCGGAAAAGAAGTTAAATGCTTACCCTGCAGCAAACCGCTAAACACAGACAAAGCTGCAAGCTGAACCCGAAAGAAGACCAGATCAGGCCCCTTTCCAGGCCATCCTGCAAGAACTCCAAGATGTGAGGTAAAAAGGCGCGAAAGGAAACCACTCCACACACAGCGCACCACTCTTCAAAAATAAGCCAAACACGCACATAAGCCCGAAAGTGGAAAGCTTCTGGGATCACAAGAGAGTGGAGATCACTTTATTTGAATAACCTTTCTTACCTAGTCATTCCCTCTCAAGAGACAAGCCATAAGACAAAAGGAACCTGGATCGTACATTGGAGTGGGGCCTCGAGTCAGAAGGTCGGGTGAGAGGGGCAGCGAGAGAGGATCTGCCACGAGAAGATGAACCAGATCCACGTACCACGGGTGCCTGGGTTAGTCCTGAGCCACCAGGATCACACAGTCAGGGTGCTGAGCAATGCGAAGAAGGACTCTGCACACCATCGGCCACGGAGAAAACACGTACAGGAGGCCCACCGTTGGCCAAGGCTGCACCAGAGCATTCAGCCCTGCGCCGACTGAAGAACTGTGCCGTTTTGGTATTGACATTCATGGACATCAGGTCCATGACTGTCAGCCCCCAAGACTGCACAATCAGCTCGAAAGCTGTGGGACCAAGACCACTATCTGGGATCTAGCATGTGACAACTGAGGAAGTCCACCTGGACATTCTCCACTCCTGCTATGTGAGAAACCGAGATATCCCAAAGATGAGTCTCTACCCACACCATGAGCAGAGAAGCCTCCTGCGCCATGAGACGACTCTTGGTTCCCCCATGTCAATTGACATATGCCACTGCCGTAGCACTGTCTGAGAGAACCCGAACAGACTTGGCCATCAACGTCGTCTGGAATGCTAGCAACACCAGCTGGATGTTTCTGGTCTCCAGAACATTGATCAACTAAGACGCCTCCTCTGGAGACCACCTGCCCTGAGCTGAGCGACCAAGACACTGAGCTCCCCAACCGAGGAGACTGGCATCCATGAGAAGCACTGTCCACTGGGGCTGATCCAGACTCACTCCCTGCACCAGATTGGAAGACTGTAGCCACCTGAGACTGCGACAAACTAACCCACAAAGAGGAATGGGAGAATCCAAATCATGCACCTGGGGCGACCACCCCTGAAGCAGAGCATGCTGAAGCAGGTTCATGTGAGCCAGGGCCCACCAAACCACGTCTAGGGAAGCCGCCATCAACCCCAAGACCTGGAGAAAAAACTGTGCCCGAGGACACCGGGAAGCCATCAGAAGACGAATCTGCGACTGCAACTTGTCCACTTCGGCCTCTGGCAGGAAGACCTTCCCCAACCTGGTGTCGAAAAGAACCCCAAGGTACTCCAGGCGCTAAAATGGACAGGTTGAGGACTCATCCCAGCAACTGCAGGAACTCCATAACCTGAGCTGTAACTCGGGAACTCTGAAAAGACTTAGTCATCCAGATATGGGTTAATCACAATGCCCTCCTTGTGCAAGACCACCGCCATGACCACAATAATATTGGTGAACATCCGCGAAGCTGTGGCCAGACCAAAAGGAAATGCACAGCGAAGAAATCGCTGTTGGGAGGTGTGAATTGGAACATGCAAGTAGGCCACCAACAGATCAAGAGAGGTCAGAAATTCCCCCGGCTGAACCTCATAATGACAGATCTCAAGGTCTCCATGTGAAAAGACGGAACTTGCAGAGCCCTGTTGACCCCCTTCAGATCCAAGATGGGCCAAAATATCCCCTCTTTCTTGGGTACCACGAAGTAAATCGAATACCGACCAGTGGCAAGGGCACACTGCTTTGATATCTAGCAATCTTTGAAGCATCTGTCAAAAGGCATGCTTCTTCTGCCTGACAAGGAGAAGCAAGAAAGTGATCTAGCAAGGAGTGGAGAAACTCCGGAGCATAACTGTCCCGAATCACCTCCAGGACCCACTGATCAGTTGTGATCCTGACCTACCCCTGGTAAAAGTCTTGCAACTGAGCGCTACCGGAACCAAGGGAGGCATCAGCAAGGAGTCATTGGGCGGGACGGGCGGCGGGTGAACTGGCGGAGGAATCACATCCTTTCTGATGGGCCCCCCCGAAAGGACTGCATGCTCTGAAAGAAACAACCTCAGGGAGACCCAGAGGCAGGAAAAGAAGCAGCCCCTCTACCAGGACGATAACTGCAGAAATCACGCAAACACCCCTGAGCATTGCCACCCCACGCAGGCGGGTGGGCACGGCCTTCAAGAAGATGGGCACCCTAGAGTCTGTTAAAGTCTGAACCAACTTGTCCAAATCCTCGCCAAACAAAAAAGACCCCCTAAAGAGAAATATTGTCAGCTTAGCCTTAAACGCCGCATCTGCTGACCAAGCCCGGAGCCACAAGGTACGATGAGCAGATACCCCAAGAGCCATGGACTTGGCCGATGTCTGCAACAGGTCATATATGGCATCAGAGAGATAAGAAACACCTATCTCAATTTTGGCTACTTCCTGTTCCACCAAGGACCAGTCATCAGACTCACAGTCAAGGACATGCTCGGCCCACCGAAAACAAGCATGAGCTACCAGACTGCCACATATCGCTGCCTGGACCGCAAGAGCAGTGACATCAAAATTCTGCTTAAGGAGGGACTCTAACTTACGCTCATCAGAGTCCCTCAATGGGCACTGTATGCTGCTTCGCGATGGCCGAGACCACCGCATCCACAACCGTCGATTTCAAGAAATCCCTATCCCCCTCTGGGATGGGATACAGGCGAGCCACAGAGTGCACAAAATGAAAGAGCGCTTCTGGTACTTTCCACTGCGCAAGCACAATATCCTGAATATCCTGATGCATAGGAAAAGAACGAGATGCTGAGCGGATCCCCCAAAGCAGAGGGTCCACCACACACGGTGGCTCCTTTGCATCTTCTTCGAAACGCAATACCGAGACCTGAAGAATAAGCTCCTGGAGATCTTCCCGCTGAAAGATGCGCATCACTGTTGCATCCTCGCTAGCTGACGGAACTGAAAAACCGTCGTCAGTGGCATCCGTCCTCCCAAGAGGATCCTGGAGGTCTCCCAAAGGGTCCAGGTCCTCATCAAGAGAAAACTACAGTGGTACCTTGGTTTACGAGCATAATTCGTTCCAGAAGCATGCTTGTAAACCAAAATACTCGTATATCAAAGCGAGTTTCCCCATAGGAAATAATAGAAACTCGCTTTGATACGTTCCCACCCCTCCCCCCCGAGGCCAGTGGCGCTGCTCCCCCCCGCAAGCAAAGGCACCCCCCCCCGTGCGAACCGGCACCCCCGCCCGAACAACTTGAACTTACCTCCCCGTCTGGCACCGGCATGCAGCCCACAGGACGTGCAGGTGCCACTAGAAAATCTTCCTGCCTCTGCCGGCCTTGAGCATGCATCTCTGAGAATCTCGACGAGAGGGAGAATTAGAAGGCCTTGAGCATGCGCAGATGCATGCTCAAGGCTGGAAGATCTTCTAGCGGCATCGGCACGTCCTGTGGGCTGCGTGCCGGTGCCAGACCGGGGGGGTAAGCTCAAGTTATTTGGGCGGCGGGGGCCGGTTTGAGCGGGGGGGCCTTTGTGAGCGGGGGGAGCGATATCGGGGGGAGGGGGTGCTTGCAAATTGAGTCAACACTCGGTTTGCAAGACAAGTTTTGTGAGAATGTTTTGCTCATCTTGCAAAACATTCGCAAACCGGGTTACTCGCAAACCGAGGTTTGACTGTACTCCCCATAGAAAAAATCATCGCCCCAAGAGACGCTCAGCCGCTTCATGAGAGGAAGAGATGGGGATGAAACCAGCTCTGAGAAGTGGACGCAGAGTGAACACCCCCCCACGAGGCGGAAGCAGACCCCCGGCTACCTGAAGATAAGCCTTACATGAGGCAAAAACAAAATCAGGGGCTCAATGGGACTCACTGCCAAAGCAGAGGACCTAGCAGAAACCTGCCCATGTCTCTCTAATACAGGGGGAAGGTCACCTGAGGCTGCAGACAAAATGGAGGTGCTTCCCATCAAAATCGAAGCAAAGCCCACTGAAAAACAATCCCTCGAGGTTTGTAGCAGTTGAGAAACCTGAAGCGTCCCAGCCGCTAAAGCAGGCAAGCTTGCAACAGCGGTAAGGGAGTCCCTAGTAGCATTGGCGGTAAGGGGAACCTTATTTCCCTGACTGTCGGCAGATAGGGGAATTCCTGTGTGGGTGACGACGGAAGCCCGGGTTTCCCCACTGTCGTTGCTGGCATGCGAGGCACTCGTGAAGGGGATCCCTGGACACCGGCACCTGAAGCCGATAAGGATTCCCTTTCACAGCGGCCAGCACACCGCAAGCATCAACCTTGCTTCTGGAGCACAATGAGCACTTTTTCCCTTTAAAAGTGCACATTACATAATACGCGACCTAGTTAAAGGAAAAAGTGCCGGTTAGCAATAAAGCAATAACAGTGAACTGAAGGCTCCCTTCAGACAGGCACTGTCTCAGGAATTTTTTTTTTTTTTTCTGTCAGAACAGACTGCACTGGCTCTCTAAGTCATATGCCTTGCTGATATCGGTAGCAAGGTTTACAGCTGCGGCACCTCTAGAAAAATTTTGGGGAGGTGGAGGAAATGGAGGGAGGGACTCAACCCATGATCCATCGAGTGTGACATCCCCGAGGTCGGACGGATCCTGAAAAGGTCCCCCCTAAGCTCAGTCTGGCATCAAACGAGGACAAGAAGGCTACTAAACAACTTCCACCAGGCCTACACTAACCATTTTTAGGGAAGACTGGCACAGCTTACCATACCTGCTGAGACTGAGAACAGACTGGTTAGACTAGAGGGAAGCACTGCTATTAGTATTACAGCCAAAATTTTGTCTCAGTCTTCCCCATCAGTGAACTGTACCAGTCTGGAGAGATGCTAAAGAATTTACAATTACACAGTAAATGACAGCAGAAAAAGACCCTCATTGTCCATTCAGTCTGCTTAACAAAGCGACCAAAGCCTCGCACACAACTCCATCTTGGCTCCGGTCACCCAAGTTTAAATGCTGGTTGTGAAGTCACCACCATACCAAACAGCACAGTTACTTACCGTAACAGGTGTTATCCAGGGACAGCAGGCATATATTCTCACATGTGGGTGACGTCATCTACGGAGCCCCAGCGCGGACAGCTTTTCAAGCAAACTTGCTAGAAGTTTCAAGTTTGCACACTGCACCACGCATGTGCTAGCCTTCTTGCCCACTAGAGGGCGCATCCCCACCTCGTGGTCCTCAGTTCCATATCATAGCAAAGAAGCCATCCCCGGGGAGGTGGGCGGGTTGTGAGAATATATGCCTGCTGTCCCTGGATAACACCTGTTATGGTAAGTAACTGTGCTTTATCCCAGGACAAGCAGGCATGATATTCTCACATGTGGGTGACCTCCAAGCCAACCAAAAAAGGGCAGGTGGGAGGATGGCAAATTATGAAAACAGGTTACGTAACACCGACTGGCCAAACCGGCCGTCGCTTCTGGACAAAGTGTCCAGACAGTAGTGGGAGGTGAACGTATGAACCGAAGACCAAGTGGCAGCTTTACAAATGTCCTCCATAGGTGTAGATCGGAGGAAAGCCACAGAAGCTGCCATCGCTCGGACTTTATGACCCGTAACACGACCCGCAAGCGGGAGTCCAGCCTGAGCGTAGCAAAAAGAAATACAAGCAGCTAACCAGTTTGACAAGGTGCGCTTTGAAACCGGGTGTCCCAAACGATTAGGATCAAAGGACAAAAATAATTGAGGAACCTTCCGATAAGACTTGGAGCGTTGGAGATAAAAGGCCAACGCCCTCTTACAGTCAAGGGTATGAAGCGCCGCCTCACCAGGATGAGAATGGGGCTTCGGAAAAAACACCGGAAGGACAATAGACTGATTGAGGTGGAAATCAGACACAACTTTAGGTAAAAATTTTGGATGGGTGCGAAGAACCACCTTATCATGATGAAACACCGTGAAAGGAGGATCCGCCACCAAGGACTGTAGTTCACTGATCCGACGAGCAGACGTGAGTGCAATCAAAAAGACTACTTTCCAAGTAAGAAACTTAAGATGCGACTTGTCGATGGGCTCAAAGGGAGGCTTCATCAGCTGAGCCAAGACCACATTAAGATCCCACACCACCGGAGGAGGTTTCAGAGGAGGATGGATATTCACTAGCCCCTTCATGAAACGAGTCACCAGAGGATGAAGAGAGAGAGAACGACCCTCAAGATGCCGATGGAATGCTGCAATGGCACTGAGATGTACCCGAATGGAAGTCGTTTTCAGGCCAGACTCAGACAAATGCAAAAGATACTCCAGAACCGAAGCCACAGGCACCGAATCCGGTTCCAGACGATTCAAAGAACACCAGGATGTAAACCTGGTCCATTTCTGAGCATAGCAAAGCCGAGTCGAGACCTTACGCGAGGCCTCTAAAATGTCCCTCACGGCCCGAGACACCGGAATCGAAGTCAGGGGGAGAGAAACCAAGCAGTCAGATGTAAAGACTGAAGATTGGGATGCAACAGCGAACCCCGACTCTGAGACAGCAGAGAGGGAAACACCGGCAGAAGCAGAGGTTCCCTGGTACTGAGTTGAAGAAGTAGGGAGAACCAGGGCTGCCTGGCCCAACGAGGCGCAATGAGGATCATGGAGGCTCCGGTCGATCTGAGATGAACCAACGTTCTCAAAATCAGTGGAAACGGCGGAAACGCATAAAGGAACTTCCCCTCCCAATCGAGAAGGAAGGCATCCGCCTCGAGACGATCCGGAGAGTAAATCCGAGAACAATAGAGGGGCAGTTTGTGGGTCTCCGGTGAGGCAAACAGATCCACCTGAGGAGTTCCCCAGCGGTCGAAGACCATGCGAAGGACCCGGGAATTCAGAGACCACTCGTGCGGCTGAAGAAGACGACTGAGCTTGTCCGCCAGCCGGTTTTGCTCTCCCTGAATGTAAACTGCCCGCAGGAATATGTTCTGCGAGATCGCCCAGTCCCAAAGGCGGAGAGCCTCGTGACACAGAGGCCAAGAGCCCGTACCCCCCTGTTTGTTGACATAGTACATCGCTACCTGGTTGTCCGTCCGCACGAGTACCACCTGGTCGTGCAGTAGGTGGACAAAAGCTCGCGCAGCTAGAAAAATGGCGCGAAGCTCCAGCACATTGATGTGACAACGACGGTCCTCGGCCGACCACAGAGCCTGCGTCCGCAGACCGTCCAGGTGAGCTCCCCACGCGTACTCGGAGGAGTCCGTCGTCAAGACCATGGTGTGAGGAGGAACGAGAAACAGCAAACCCCCTGACAAATTGGAAGAGTCGGTCCACCAACGGAGCGATCGACGTAAGCAAGGGGTCACCGATATCCGGGAAGACACCGGGTCGCGATCCTGTCGCCATTGCGACGCCAGAGTCCACTGCGCGAGCCTCAGGTGCAAGCGAGCGAAAGGCGTGACGTGAACCGTCGACGCCATGTGACCCAGCAAAACCATCATGTGCTGGGCCGACACCTCCCGCTGCCCCTGACAGTGGCGGCACCACCGAAGCAGGGTATCCCGCCGAAGAGGGGGGAGAAAAGGAGGGAAGCGGAGACTTACCCGAGGCCTTGGAAGAGGCCAGTTGCTTCGAAGGCATCGAGGCCCGAGGCGAAGCCGATGGTCCCGAAGCTGAGGTCGAGGCCGATGTCGAGGCCGAGGTCAAGGCCGGGGCCGAAGCCGAGGCCGAACTCGAGGCCTTCCCCGGAGGGGACTCGACCGAGAAAAGTTCTGCCATGCGGGCTTTGCGGCGTTTAAGTGCCCGCTTCTGGAAAGTGGCACACTTCTCGCAGGACGCCGTCGGGTGTAGGGGCCCCAAACACCGCAAACAGCACCCGTGCGGATCAGTAATTGATAGAAGCCGTTCACAGCGCCCGCACTTTTTAAAGCCCGTTACGGGCCGGGACATGGGCCCAAAAGAGAGCCGGGAACAAGCGAGGTTCCTCGGCCACAGCTACCGGGAGCCCCCGGTAGCTACGAAACGAAATTTTTTTTTTTTTTTTTTTTGTTTAGAAAAGAAAGAAAATAAAGAAAGAAGAAGACAAAAAAACGCAGCGACCGTGCGAAAATCCCTACACAGCCGCGGCGACAGAAGGCACAATTTAGCACAAATTCTCCACAGGGCTTCTGGCTCCGCGGATGAAAATGAACTGAGGACCACGAGGTGGGGATGCGCCCTCTAGTGGGCAAGAAGGCTAGCACATGCGTGGTGCAGTGTGCAAACTTGAAACTTCTAGCAAGTTTGCTTGAAAAGCTGTCCGCGCTGGGGCTCCGTAGATGACGTCACCCACATGTGAGAATATCATGCCTGCTTGTCCTGGGATAAATGATGTTTATGTTTATTGGAAGCTTCTATACTGCTACTAATGACTGCGGAGTCAATTCAGAGCAGTCTGCATGAGCTTCAGTAATGGTGTTACAATATATGAGCTTCGGTACAGGTGTTATAATACACGGTAAAGGTGTTACAGTACATTAGCTTTGGTATAGTTGTTACAGATAATGTGTGGCGTATTACTGACAGTATTCAACTTACCAGTCAAAATGTCTTCCCTTTGCTCCAAAGCTGCACAGTTCCCCCTCTCGCAGTTTATGACAATAAATAATCGACACCTGCAGTTGTCAAACCTTCACCTGTCTCTCACCATGTGCAGGATACATACCATACAAGTCTGTCCGATATTGAGCTCCATTCCCCCATGCTGACATGGTAAAATGGAGAGACAAGACATTTTTTAGATATATTAGTGATAGGAAGAAGTGCAAAAGTGGCATTGAGAGATTCAAAGGTGAAGGGGAGGAATCTGTAGAAGCTGATAAAGAAAAGGCCAAATTGCTTAACAGATATTTCTGTTCTGTGTTTACAGCTGAAGTGCCGGGAGCGGGACCACAGAAAACAAACATGAATAGGGATGGAGGAGTAATAGACCCTGATCGATTTTCAGAGGGTTGTGTTTGTGAGGAGCTAGCTAAAATAAAGGTAGACAAAGCAATGGGGCCGGATGATGTACATCCTAGGGTGCTGAAGGAACTTAGGAAAGTTCTGGTAATTCCGCAGACTGACCTTTTCAAAGAGACTCTAGAGTCAGGAGTGGTACCGGAGGACTGGCGAAGGGCGAATGTGGTCCCTCTCCACAAAAGTGGAAGTAAGGAAGAAGTAGGGAATTACTTCTGTGGTAAGCAAATTAATGAAAACACTTTTAAAAAACAGAGAATGGTCAAGTTTCTAGAATCCTGTGGATTACAGGACAGAAGGCAACATGGATTCACTAGAGGTAGGTCTTGTCAGACAAATCTAATCAATTTCTTTGACTGGGTGACCAGAGAATTGGATAGAGGATGTGTGCTAGATTTGGTGTATTTAGATTTTAGCAAAGACTTTGACAGTGTTCCACACAAACGTCTAATAAATAAATTGAATGCCCTTGGAAATATGTCCCAAAGTGACGGGCTGGGTCAGGAACTGGTTGAGTGGAAGGTGACCGAGAGTAGTGATCAGTGGAGATCGCTCTGAGGAAAGGGATGTTACCAGTAGTGTGCCTCAAGTTTCTGTTCTTGGGCCTGTTCTTAACATTTTTATAAACGATATTGCTGAAGGGTTGTTAGGTAAGATTTGCCTCTTTGCGGATGATACCAAAATCTGCAATAGAATAGACACGCCGGATGATATGAATAACATGAAGAAAGACCTGGCGAAGCTTGAAAAATGGTCTGAAATTTGGCAGCTACAAACTGAACACATTTTTTGCATCTGTATTTACCGAAGAGGATATGCACAACATACCGGAAGCCGACAGTCTGTATGAAGGAAACATATGGGAAACTGACAGGGTTGACGGTCAGTCTAGAAGAGGTATGCAGGCAGATTGATAGGCACAAAACAATAAATTCCCGGGACTGGATGGCATCCATCCGAGGGTAATTAAGAAACTGAAAGGGGCTATAGCTGAACTACTTCAACTAAGAGCCAATCTGTCGATCAAATCGGGAAATGATTCCGTAAGACTGGAAAGTGGAGAATGTCACGCCGATCTTCAAGAAAGGTTTGAGGGGAGATCCGGAAAACCACAGACCGGTGAGTCTGACCTCGGTACCGGGAAAGATGGTAGAGGCGCTGATAAAGGACCGAATCATTGATCACCTTGATGGACACAATCTGATGAGGGGAGATCTTGCATGACAAACTTGCTGCACTGCTTCAAGGGAGTAAACAGGCAGATAGACAAGAGTGAGCTGGTCTACATTGTATATCTGGATTTTCAGAAGGCTTTCGACAAGGTCCAACATGAACGACTACTTCGAAAAATTGCGACCCATGAAATCGAGGATGAAATATTCATGTGGATTAAAAACTGGTTAGCGGATAAGAAACAGAGAGTGGGGGTAAATGGACAATACACGGACTGGAAAAGCGTCACGAGTGTAGTGCCGCAAGATTCGGTGCTTGGACCCGTGCTCTTCAACATATTTATAAACGACCTGGAAATTGGTACAACTAGTGAGGTGATTAAATTTGCAGACGATACGAAGTTATTCAGAATAGTGAAGACACAGGAGTATTGCGAGGACCTGTAACATGACATAAACACTCTTGAGAAATTGGCCACGACATGGCAAATGAGGTTTAATGTGGATAAGTGTAAGGTGATGCATGTTGGTAATAAAAATCTTATATATGAATACAGGATGTCCAGTGCAGTACTTGGAGAGACTCCCCAGGAAAGAGGCTTGTGAGTACTGGTCGACAAGTCAATGAAGCTGTCCATAATGTGCGGCAGCAGTGAAAAGGGCGAACAGTATGCAGGGAATGATTAAGAATGGGATCACGAACAGATCGGAGAAGGTTATCATGCCACTATACCTGGCCATAGTACACCCTCACCTAGAATACTGCATCCAACACTGGTTGCCATACATGAAGAAGGACACGGTACTACTCGAAAGAGCAACTAAAATGATTAAGGGGCTGGAGGAGTTGCCGTATAGTGAGAGATTAGAGAAACTGGGCCTCTTCAACCTTGAAAAGAGGAGACTTGAGAGATAGAAACTTGAGACTTGAGAGATAGAAACATTCAAGATAATGAAGGGAATAGACTTAGTAGATAGAGACAGGTTGTTCACCCTCTCCAAGGTAGAGAGCACGAGGGCACTCTCTAAAGTTAAAAGAGGATCGATTCCATACAAACGTAAGGAAGTTCTTCTTCACCCAGAGTGTGGTGGAAAAGTAGATGCTCTTCCGGAGGCTGTTATAAGGGAAAACACCCTCCAGGGATTCAAGATAAAGTTAGACAAGTTCCTGCTGAGCCAGAACGCATGCAGGTAAAGCTAGTCTCAGATAGGACACTGGTCTTTGAGCAAAGGGCTGCCGCATGAGCGGACTGCTGGGCACGATGGACCACTGGTCTGACCCAGCAGTGGCAATTCTTATGTTCTTAATGCTAAGAAATGTAAGATCATGAATTTGGGCTGCAAAAACCTGAGGGAACGGTCAGTTTAGGGAGTGAAGAACTTATATGCACGACAGAAGATCGGGACTTGGGTGTGATTGTATGTGATGTTCTTAAGGTGGCCAAACAGGTTGAAAAGGTGAGGCCAAAAGCTAGAAGGATGCTAGGTTGCATAGGGAGAGGTATGGCTAGTAGGAAAAAGAAGGTATTAATGCCCCTGTACAGCATAAGGTAAGGTTTACCTTTTATTGCTTCCATTTGGTGTAGAATATTTTCTTTGTAACGGCAGTCTCCCCGCTGAATCTTTGAAGTTTCTCGGCTTCAGTTGAATTAGTGCCTTAAGTTTTTCTGCACAAGTATATTACACCGTCCAATGTTCAAAGTTTGTTTAATTTTATTTGTTTCTTAGGTGGATATACATTTTTATCCTATATTTATTTGCTTTACTTTTATAGGGTGGTTTTGAGCCTCCTTTTGTTTGTATGCTTGAAAGCTTTTTATATTGGTTGGAGTTTTTTCTAGTATGCCTGCCATTTTCATTTACGTGGCTCCTATGACCATTCAAACGCTCACACGCCACTTTTCATCCTTGCGACTCCTGTAAATTTGTACATATTTATTTCGATTTGTTTTTTTATCTTATTATAAAGTTTTATCTTCTTTTAAAGTTATTTTGGAGTACCGTGTCCTTCTTCATGTACGGCGACCAATGCTGTATGCAGTACTCCAGGTGAGGGCGCACCATGGCCCGGTACAGCGGCATGATAACCTTCTCTGATCTGTTCATGATCCCCTTCTTTATCATTCCTAGCATTTTGTTCGCCCTTTTCACTGCCGCCACATATTGCGCGGATGGTTTCATCGACTTGTCGATCAGAACTCCCAAGTCTCTTTCCTGAGAGGTCTCTCCAAGTACCGCCCCAGACATCCTGTATTCGTGCATGAGATTTTTGTTACCGACATGCATCACTTTACACTTATCCACATTGAACCTCATTTGCCATGTTGATATCCATTCCTCGAGCTTGATTATGTCACGTTGAAGATCTTTGCAATCTCCCTGCATCTTCACTACTCTGATCAACTTTGAATTGTCCGCAAATTTAATCACCTCACTTGTCGTACCTATGTCCAGATTGTTTATAAAGATGTTGAAGAGCACGGGTCCAAGAACCGAGCCCTGCGGCACCCCACTGGTGACACTCTTCCAGTCCGAGTATTGTCCATTTACCCCCACTCTCTGTTTCCTATGCTCCAGCCAGTTTTTAATCCACGGGAGTATTTCACCCTCGATTCCATGGCTCACAATTTTCCGAAGTAGTCGTTCATGCGGAACCTTGTCAAATGCCTTCTGAAAATCCAGATATACAATGTCGACTGGGTCGCCCTTGTCTATCTGCCTGTTTACTCCCTCGAAGAAGTGCAGCAAGTTTGTCAAACAAGATCTGCCTTTGCTGAAACCGTGCTGGCTGATCCTCATCAGACCATGTCCATCAAGGTGATCAATGATGCGGTCCTTTATCAGTGCCTCCACCATCTTTCCCGGTACCGAGGTCAGACTCACCGGTCTGTAATTTCCTGGGTCTCCACTCAAACCTTTTTTGAAGATTGGCCTAACATTCGCCAACTTCCAGCCCTCCGTAATCTTTCCCGATTTGATCGACAGATTGGCTATTAGCTGAAGCAGTTCAGCTATAGTCCCTTTTAGTTCCTTGATGATCCTCGGATGGATACCATCCGGTCCCGGGGATTTATCGCTCTTAAGCCTATCAATCTGCCTGCATACCTCTTCTAGACTGACCGTTAACCCTGTCAGTTTTCCGTTTTCGCTTCCAGCATATAGCCTGATGGGTTCCGGTATGCTGTGTATATCCTCTTCGGTAAATACATATGCAAAAAATGTGTTCAGTTTGTCAGCGATTTCTTTGTCCTTCTTTAGCGCTCCCTTTATTCCTTGGTCATCCAATGGTCCCACCGCTTCCTTCGTGGGTCGTTTCCCCTTAATATATCGAAAGAATGGCTTGAAGTTTTTTGTCTCCTTGGCTATTTTCTCCTCGTAGTCTCTTTTGGCCCCTTTTATCGCACCTGCATTGATGTTGTTTGTGCTTATTCCAGTTTTTGACCTTTTCCATTTCTTAAATGAAGTTTTTTTTTTGTCTCTGATCATTTCCTTTACCTCTAAAGTGAGCCATGCCGGTTCTTTGTTCTTTTTCTTCTTGGATCCCTTGTTAATACCCGGTATATATAGATTTTGCGCCTCGGTGACCGTATCTTTAAAAAGGGACCGAGCTTGTTCTAGCGTTTTTACATTGTTCATGCTCTTCTTAATCAGTGCATTAACTAAAGTGGTTCATTATTTTTACCTTTCAATGATGTCAGCTGTTTACTTTCTTAATCTTTCATTATACTATTTTAGCATGTTTTAATGTATGTTTTAAGCATTGTTATTGGTTCCCTTATGCTTATAGGTCTCTATTGCTCTATTGACTTTCATAATTTTGATTAATTCATTTTTTAATTAGTCTCCTATTTTTTAGCCTAGATATTTTAACTTTCATTATTGAAATATACACATATCTTATGACATAGGCTATTTGCGTACAGCTCATTAACAATGTATGTAGTATAGTGTTGCCTGCACATTTCTTATCCTTTTGGGGTTTTTAAGGTAAATCAATGCATGTCACAGCTTTTTACATCATCAGTCTGCATTTTATATTACATTTAGTGATTTCTCTTCCGCTGTTACCTTGTGGTTCAAGGCGGATTACACAAGGAGAAATCTGGTCATTTCCAGAGGAATTAGAGAGTAGAGAAGGTTGATATAGAAAGTTGAGGTGGTTCTTGTGGCGTTAGATTGTATTGGAGAGTGGAGATGGTTCTTGTGGTGTTAGGTTGATTTCAGAGATTTGTTGGGTAGTATATTTTTTTAATAATATGGTTTTTATTTCTTTTCTGAATATTTTGTAGTCTGAGGTCATTATCAGTAAATTGGAGAGTTGGTGGTTTAGTTTTGCTGCTTGTGTAACTAGGAGGCCATCGTACAGTTTCTTTCGTTTGACGTCTCTGATTGGAGGGTATGCGAATGGAGTGAGGGTTCTCCTTTGTCTGGTTGTGGTGATTTGGATTAGGCAGTTGTTCAGGTAGGTTGGGCTGTTGCCGTTTATGGTTTCAAATAGTAGACAGCAGAATTTGAATAGTATTCTTGCTTGTATTGGTAGCCAGTGTGAGTTGAGGTACATGTGGTCATGTTTCCTCAGTGAGTAGATGAGTCTTAGAGCTGTGCTTTGGATTGTTTGTAGTTGTTTAATCATGGTTGCGGGGCAGGGGAGATAGAGAATGTTGCAATAGTTTAGAAGATCCAGTACTAGGGCCTGGACTAAGATCTGGAATTGTGTTCTGTCAAATAATTTTTGCACTTGCATTAAGTTTCTCATGATAGCAAATGATTTCTGTATTGTTTTATTGATTTGTGGTTGCACTTATCTATTGTCATTCCCAGTAGTTTTAGAGTGGGATGTATGGGGAATGTGCTTGGGTTTATAACTAGATTTGTTATGGTTGGGGTTTTGTTGTTTTCGAGGAGAATGAATTTTGTTTTGTCTGGGTTTAGTTTCAGTTTGTGGTCTTTCATCCATGTTGTTATTGTTTCCAATGTTTTATGCGGGCTAGTGTCTGTAATGGAGGGTTTTGGTTGATCAAAGGGGAGAAGAATGGTGATGTCGTCTGCATAGCTGTAGGAGGTTAGGCCTAATTTGTCCAGGTAGGTGCCAAGGGATGCGATGTAGAGGTTGAAGAGTGTAGGGGATAAAGAGGATCCTTGAGGTATACCACAGGGGTTAGACCAGGATTCTGACTTTTCATTGTTCGACTTTACTCTGTAGGTTCTGGACTTCAGGAATCCTTGAAACCATGTGAGTACTTTGTCTGTGATTCCTATTGTATCTAGTATTTGTAGAAGGATGTTATGGTCCACCAGGTCAAAAGCTGCGGTGAGATCCAATTGTATGAGGAACATTTTTTTGCCTGTGCTGAGGTGTTGTCTAGCTGTGTCCAGGAGGGAGCTTAGTAGTGTCTCAGTGCTGTAATTGGTTCTGAAGCCAGATTGTGAAGGGTGGAGTATGTTATGGTCTTCTAAATAGTTGGTGAGAAGTTTGGCTACTAGGCCTTCCCTTATTTTGACGTAGAGTGGTATTGAGGCTATGGATCTGTAGTTGGATGGTTGATCTGTTGCTCCTTTAGGATCTTTTAGAATTGGGGTGACGATGAGTTCGCTGAGGTCTTGCGGGAAAAGGCTGTCTGTGAGCATAGTTTGTGTCCATTGTAGGAGAAGAGCGCGGAATTTAGTGCTGGAGTTTTTTAGAAGGTATGGAGGGCAATGGTTTAGGTCACAGGCTGCGTGACTATATTTTCTGTAGAGTTTATTTTAGTCGGTCCATTTTATAGTGGGGAAGAGGGACCAGGTTCTGTCTGCTGTAGTTGATTCTTTGTCTGGGGGGGGGGGGGTGTTGTGATCTCTTCTAGGAGAGTTGGGTTTCCAGGAAGGTTAGTCCTGGCATTTGTGATTTTGTTTTTGAAGTGTTCAGCTAAAAGGGTGGCTGAGGGGGGGAGGGGTGTTATTGGCTAGGTAAAGTTTGGTGTCTGCGAGTTCTTTCAGTATTGGAATAGTTTTTTAGTGTCTTGAGTATCTCTGCCTATTAGGTTGGTGTAGTGTGTTTTTCTTTTTCTTTTAGTTGTAGCTTGTATTAGTTGGTTGAGCTTTCTCCATGCAGTTTTTGTGGGTTCTTGGTTAGTTTTTCTCCATTTTCTTTCTAATCATCTGCACTGTCTTTTGAGTAGGAGTAGTTCATTGTCGAACCATTTGTCTGACTGTCTGCTGATTCTGGTTTTAGTTTGTATTGGGGCTAGTTCATTTAGGGTGGTCTGTACTCAACCTGCTCCATTGTGATATGAAGTCTTTGGGGTCAGATTCTTGGATTAATTCATCTGTTTTTGACCAGAATTTGGAGGGGGGGGGGTCGATGTATTTACATGAGTTGTGGGTTAATTTATGGGATTTTGGTTTGGATTTGCTTTTGGCATTTTGATATTGAAGGAATATGTGTAGTGGTCTGACCAGAGGTATCGAGACCATTTTCCATTTAATGTTTGGATCTTTGGATGAAAGGGCTGTTGGGTCATGAAGGCTGCGATATCGATTTGGTGACCTTTTTCATGAGTGGTTTGTGGGTCTAAAATCTTGTATGTTAAGGCATCGAGAAAAGACCATAGGTTTTCTACTTGTTTGGAGGAATGGTCTTTGAGGTGAAGATTTAGATCTCCTAAAATTAGGCTGTAGGGTGTTGTTAGTGAGTTTCAGTATAAAAAAATCTTCAAACTCAGGTTTTGCTGTGTTCCAATTCCCTGGTGTTATGTAGCAGAGCATACAGCTTATGGATCCTTTTAGTGTGGTGCCTGAAAGATGGCAAGCTAGTAGGTCCATGTAAGGAGTGGATGTTTTGTCTATTATGTTTAGTTTTAGGAATTTTCTGACTAAGATGGCTAAGACCTCCTCCTCTTCTGTTTTCTCTGCAGACCACTGTTATTTTGTATCCTTTTGGGCAGACTTCTGTTATTTTGGGGTCTAGGTCTGATGTTAGCCAGGTTTCTGTGAGGAAGAGGCAGTCTAAATTCTCATTTTCTATCCAGTCTTTTATGTGTTCTATCTTTGGACCTAAGGCTCTGATGTTTATGTAGGCACATGTAAGTGTGGTGTACTCTATTTGTGTACTGGTTGTTGTTATTGGGTAGATGAGTGATCTTGAGTGAGTGGTTTGGTCTTGGGAGGATTAGAAGGTCTTCTTACCAAGTTGGTGTGTTGTATATAGGTTTGGCAGTTGGTATTTATGTTCCCTGTGATTCCTGTTATTAGTTGAGATAATAGATATTGGGTAGATATAGTTTGCTGCCATCTTCCAGTTGATAAGGAGCAGGAATAAGACAGTTTGTATTCGTTTTTTTGGTAATGGATTCATCTTGAAAGATAGGGGTTGTTGGTGGGATATATGTGTGATCAACATGGCAGTTGCACTAAGATTTTATTGTGGAAGGAAGGATAAAATGGAGGGCTGCTTCCTTCTTCTGCTGGTTAGGGTGTTGGAGTGGGGTTCACTGGTCTCTGCAGGAACCAAGGTGGAGCTGGGTATCTTGGGAGGGGGTTGCGAAGCAATGTCTGGGTGTGGAGGCTGTGATTTGGAATGGGTTGTAAAATGGTTATGTAGTCTCAGCAGGAGGAGGTTTGGTCGTTTCGCACAGGTGCTTGCTAAGGCAAGCATCTTTGATGCGCGCTTTAGATGGCATGCCGAACGGCTGTATGCCGAACGGTTTTGAGCCTTTAAACTGGCTCAGCGGCTGGAGTGTCGGTGCTTGGGTGGAGTCCCTGAGTCTTTAGTCATTCCGGTCGGAAAGATGGCAGAGCCAAAGGAAAGGGGGAGTAAAACTTTTAAAACAGCAGTTGTTGGCTGGAGCGTCAGTGCTTGGGCGGAATGCTGCAAGTTAAATAAATAAATCTACACTTGCATTGATAGAGGTGTGTTTTCAAAGTTTTTATTTTCCATTTTATCTTTTATTTCATTTTGTCTGCTGTTCCTCTACTTTCATTTCTATTTTCATTTCTTTCTTTTTCATCCAATATGTATTTTTTTTATTCAATATGCACTTTGCATTCTGTCTTATCATTATTACTTTTCAATATAAGATTGTTTTATGGATCGTTTTGATGTCATCAGTTTTATTATAAATGTATTAAGCCATATATATGATATGATTATTTATATGTTATTTTATTGTTTATGATTTTTAGTATCTTACTAGTCCCCTGAAGAAGTCTTATACCGAAACTGGGATCCTAGCTGGGACCACTACAAATGAGTGTTTCTTTTGTTGGACTAATAAACATGTCTCATTCAGTTGCTTTCAGACATCTTACTTGCCTCTTTTTTTGTGTATTTCCACATTCCTGCCTCCATTGTCATAATTTTGTCTCTTCTATATTCCAGTCTAGCAGCAGCACCTCTCCCTACCGCCCACTCCGACTAGAAGGCTCTCTCTCTCTTTATTGCAATTTGCTCGACAGCTGCTGTAACGTTAGGAAATTGATTCCTTCCAGCAGCCTCAGTGCCTTTCCTAGGCCAACCCATCTCCAATGATGCAACTTCCTTTTACCTCGGAGGCAGGCCTTGAGGCTGCTAGAGGGAATCGATTCGCTAACGCTACGGTAGCTGTCAGGCTTCTTGCTCATGCTGCCTTGTGCATCTGGTCCTCCGTCCCCGATTCCAATACATTTAATTGACAGCCAAGAGGATGGAGGGTTCATTTCTTGTGGGCCTGGGAGCTGCACTTGCAACACTTCCTCCCTCTGTCCAGCACAAGGTGGCCCCTCATCTGGGCAGGATACTGAGGGATCTCAGGCACGCACAATTTTAGAGCGAAATTAACCCAGAATGTGAAGCTCTAACACTGCAAGCACCGGCTTCACTTCTCCTCATGATGTAAATTCCTGTTTCAGAGAAGGGAAGCCCGCACACACAATGTTAGAGCCCCGCAACCTGGATTCAGTTTGCTTAAGGACGGCAGGCAAGAGGGCAGCAAGGGAGTGGGAGGGAGGGAAACTAACCTCATCTTACCTCACCACACCAGACAGTTGAGGGGAGGGGGATGTTACTGTACCTAATTGGGGAGAGAGAGGGAAGGAGGGAGAAGGAAGACCAAGGAAGGGAGAAGAGAGGGGGGGAAATGTTGCTGCTGCACCCAATTGGGGAGAGAGAGGGAAGGAGGGAGAAGGAACACCAAGGAAGGGAGAGGAGAAGAAAAGAGAGATGCTAAGACCATGAGAAGGAGGGAGGGGGGGAGGAGGAAAGGAGATGCAAGACTATGGAGGGGGTGGGAAGGGAAAGAGACGGATGCTAGACCAGAGACAAGGAAGGAGAGAAAATGTCAGATAATGGAGGGGGAGGAGGAGATAGAAGAGAAGGAGAGCAGAAAGATGCCAGGGCATGGGGGAGAGAAGGGAAACTAAGGAGACAGATACCAGATCTGAGGGGAGGAAAGGAGGAGAGAGAGAGAGAGAGAGAAATGCTAAAATCTGCTGGGAGGGAGAGATGGAAGGAAAGAAGACAGATGCCACACCATGGGGGGAGCAGAGAGAAATAGATGGATGCCACACCAATGGTAGGGAGGGATATATGGAAGGGAGGGCAGATAGTTTCTGGAAGAGGCATAGAAAGAGAGCAGATGCTATATGGAAATGGTAGAAAGATGGCAGAGAGTGGATGGAAGATGAGGAAAGAAGAAACAAGATAACAAAGGTATAAAAAAATTTATATTTATTTATTTATTTATTTTTGCTTTAGGATAAAGTATTATTGTAGCTGTGTTGATAATCATTTATTACTAGAAAATGGAAATAAGGCGATCCTGTTGATTGGACTAAATAGATTTTTTACTAATTCAGAGACCCTAACTCCTTTCCTCAGGTCAGGACAGGGATACTGTAACAGCAGTGAGAAATGTATTAGTCCAATAAAATGATGGACACAAAATTTTCTTCCCACAATGCCCCATGCCTCCTACCCAAAAAATATAAATTGGTAGGCTTCCTAGAGCCATGCCAGCTGAAGAACTCTTCTTCTAGGAAGGAAGGGGAGATTTGTTCAGAGATGTTTGGAGGTAGCATTGAAGAAAAACTGTACATTGGCACTAGTATGGTAATCTTTGTTGTTTGTTCTGAATTTTAAAATAAAAGAAATAAAGTAGAAATAAAGAAGTAAATAAGAAAATGGGAAAATAAATGGGGGCGGGGCATGGTGGGAAGGGGGTAGGGCATGGTGCGGTGGGGCCCAGTGGACTTGTGTGCTTAGAGCCCTCAATGAATTAATCCTGCCCTGACCCCAAGGTTTCTCTCTTGATCTGTGCATGTCAGTCTCTCATCCCCTACCACATAATGTTCTCTTGGATTTCTGTACCCCAAATGCATCACTTTGGCAGCTAAGATTTAGGGCTCCTTTTACAAAGGTGCCTTAGGGCCTTAACGTGTGGAATAGCGTGCGCTAACCGCTACCACCTCCTTTTGAGCAGGCAGTAATTTTCGGCTAGCGTGCGCTAATCCAGTGCGTGCGCTAAAACCGCTAGCGCACCTTCGTAAAAGGAGCCCTTAATGTGAAAAAGTACAACCATTAGACTATTCTTCTAATTCTTGTAGATCCCTTCTCATATTGTACACACCCACTGTGGAGTCATCTGCAAAAAGGCAAACTTTTCCTACTAACCCTTCAGCAATGTCACTCACAAATATGCTGAACAGGATCAGCCCCAGTACAGATCCCTGTGGCACTCTACTACTTACATTTCTATCCTTGAGAAAACTCCATTAACTACCACATTCTGCCATCTGTCCGTCAACTAGTTTTCAATCCAGTTTATGTCCTAACTTTAGCCCACTTACTTTATTTATGAGCTGCCTGTGAGGGATTGTGTCAAAAGTCTCACAAGTAAACTACATCCAACACATGTCCACAATCCAATTACACCTTCAAAATATGCTAGATATAGTCTGTAATGCCTTATAATTGAAATAAGTTCATTTTGTCATTTGGTCTGGATAATACAACTCAGCTTTGTTTTACATCTTATGAAACCACATTTTAAGACAAGGAGCAGATACACAGTAAGTATAAACATCCAAGGTGGACAATGTCCTCAAAGTCTTCAAGACAGAGGTAAAGATAGTAAGTATGGCACTATTGTACATCATAAACTAATACATAAGAGCATTAGTAATCAAGTCCCATGAAATAATGCAAATATTGCACTTTTGAGAATACCCAGTGCAATAAGATAAGACAAAACGAAAAAAGAAGAGGCAGCTCAGGTTTTAGTCATTTGCAGAAATCCACCCTACCTGCACCTGAGCCTCCATCGATCCCTAGGTGTGATGGTGTGGAAGTGAGTGGCAGTGGAGGTGGTGGTGGAGGAGGAGGAATATGTGAAGTAATTACAGGAGGAGGAGGTGGAGGTGGTGGCATCATCATCATCATCCCTTCATCCTGAAGATCTGAAAATAAAGACAAGAGAATTTTTGAGTTCCATTATCCTTTCTGAAACAATACATATACATTTCATACCATTTTGTAGCAAACATTATACTGTCACAAAGCAAAATTGCTTACAGTCCTTTAGGGACAGCAACATAACTAGTTACATAAACTTATTGAATGTGCTGAAATAGCTCATCTTCGGAGTCCTAAGGAATAATTTTTGTGCGCATACTTTGGAATACCTGTGCAGTCATTACCTCCTGGAGCTTCATCATAAATATGTGAACAGAATCCCCCAAAAGATTTGTACATATCTAAATCCAGAAGAGGGAAAAATAAGGCAAGTTGTGGACTGCCTCAGCAATTAGTACTGGGATCGATTCTATTTAATATATTTGTAGAGTGACATTGCTGAAGATTTAGAAGGAAAGGCTCATCTTTTTGTAAATTACACAAAAATTTCCAACAAAGTGGACATCAAATAAGGAGTAGAGAACATGAGAATAGATCTACAAAAATTACAAGAATGGTCTACAGTCTAGCAGTTAAATTTTAATGTTAAAAAAAGTGCAGAACGATGTACTTTGGGAGTAGAAATCCAAGGAGATATATGAGACAGGGGGTAAAGGGTCATGGATTTGATATACTGCCTTTCTGTCATACAACCAAAGTGGTGTACATATTCTGTGCAGGTACTTTCTCTGTCCCTTCTAAGCTCACAATCTGGTTTTGTACCTGGGGCAATGGTGGGTCACGTGACTTGCCTAGGGTCACAAGGAGCTTCAGTGAGAATTGAACCCAGTTACTCCTAAGTACAGTTCAAGATAGAGGCCTTGAGGTGAAGGTGCCTGAGGTAGTAAAACAATGTGACAAGGCAGTGACTGTAGCCAGAAAGATGCTACGCCTCAAAGAGAAAGGAATAACTGGCAAAAGAAAGGTGGTGTTAATATCTCTGTATAAGTCATTGGTGAGATTCCACTTAGGAGTATTGTGTTCAGTTTTGGAGGCCATAAGGACAATAATTTGAAGTAGTTGAGAGAAAAATGACAAAAATGGTATGGAGTTTATGCCTAAAGACATAATGAGAAGAGACTCGCTAACTTGAATATGTATACCTTTAGATGAAAGGATAGAAGAGATATGATATAGATGAGTGTTTCTCAAGTCGGTCTTGGAGTATTCCCTTGCCAGTTAGGTTTTCAGGATATCCACAATGAATATGCATGAGGTTGTTGTGCATACATTGCCTTCATTGTATGCAAATCTTTTCCATGAATATTCATCGTGGATATCCTGAAAACCTAACTGGCAAGGGGGAACTCCAGGACCAACTTGAGAAACACTGATATAGACTTTTAAACAGAAAGGTATTAATATAAAAATAAACCTTCTTCAAAGATGGGAAAAAAGTTGACCTAGAGGACATGAATTGATATTACAGAGCAGTCAACTTAGGTGTAACATCAGGAAGAGAAGTACTTTTTCACAGAAATGGTAATGGATGCCTGGAATGCCCTCCCAGACAAAATTTAAAAATGGATGGGATAAAACAAAATGTATCCTTATATGGAAAAAAGATTGAATCAAAATAAAACTTAACATTGCTTACACAGTAACTCCAGCAGTTGAGAAGTAAGGCCAATGCTGATCTGACATCTGCACTGGTAAAACAGATCTTATGGACTGAAATGGGCTTCTATGACAAATCCAGCTGTTGGGATATAAGGCTAGTACCACACAGATTTCTATGGTTTGTGTTCCAAAAATAGGAAGGCCAGATTAAAAACAAGTATGTGTATTTTACATCATTCATACGCTATATCTTGACGGGAGAGAGGGAGGGATATATCTCTCTCCTCACTTCTCTCTCCTTATACACCTCCCAGAGAACTCCGTTCCTCAGATGTCACTCTTACTCTTCTCCTCCATTGCCAATTCCAGACTTCTTTCTTTTCATCTAGCTGCCCCTTATGCCTGGAATAAATTACCCGACTTTGTCCGTCAAACCCCTTCCCTTGTTTAAAAGCAGACTGAAAACCCACCTTTTTGATATAGTTTTCAATCCTTAACCCTACTCCTCTGCCCTCCGATTAACTGTATCCATGACATCTTGTTTGTCTGTCTTGCCTGTTTAGATTGTAAGCTCTTTCAAGCAGGGACTGTTTTCTTACTGTGACTCTGTACAGCGCTGCGTGCGTCTGGTAGCGTTATAGAAGTAATTAATAGTAGTAGTATATAAAAAATAAAATTGTAATCTAGACTGGAATATTGGACTAGATGGACTTTTGGCCTGACCCAAGTAGGGTAGCTTAACAGTGCTTCCCAAACTTTTATCCAGTATGAAACGAACAATCAGATGACCCAAGATGATGATGAAAGCAAACTAGCAAACCTCCATGTCCTTTCTTTCTCTTCTCTACTTCCTCCTGCCCCATACATGCAAACCATTCAGACAGCGGAAGTGGTGAAAATAGAGCAGTACTCAGCACAGGAACTTGTATATCAATGTACACTCACAGACCCCAGTGCTTTGTATGGGATTTCAGAGTAAAAGGAAAGTCCTAGGATGAGGAGCAGGAGGAAAAGGAGCCTGTGATTTGCTAATTTGCATCCTCCAGTCTGTCACTACAATGGAGGTCCAGGGGGAATGTAAGCAACCCTGTTTCAGTGACCCCCATCTATTGATTACAGAATCCTATTTGGGGTCTTGACCCATAGTTTTGGAAACAGTGCCCCATATACATATGTAATTTCTTTTTTTTTTTTTTTTTTTCATCTTTATTCCTTTTTATTTCTTTCAACAAGTGTACAATATTATTACAAGTAATTCACATCACTCACTTGACATTCTTAAGCAATATTATTACACATGTTTTAATTCCCTCCACCCACCTCCCATCCCCTCCCCTATCAACAAAATATTTTATCCAAACATACATATTTAGACTCTCCCTCCCCCCCATTTTTACAAATTATCCCCTAAGGAAAAAGAATAACCCTTAATCATTACAATATTCAATTAATGGCCTCCACACCTCCTTAAACCTTTTAAAATATCCCCTCTGTACTGCAAGAAATCTTTCCATCTTATATAAATGACAAACTGAGTTCCACCAAAAACTACAATTCAATCTAGAACAGTCTTTCCAATTAGTCGTTATTTGTTGAATTCCCACTCCAGTAAGAATCATCAATAATTTGTTGTTTGCTGCAGATATCTGACTTTTGGCCCTCATACACATTCCAAAAATCACTGTGTCGTAGGATAATGCTACATGATTTTCCATCAATATATTAACTTGATCCCATATTGATATCCAAAATGCCTGAATACATGGACAATAAAATAAAAGATGGTCTAAAGTTCCAATTTCAATTTTACAATGCCAGCATCTATTAGACTTAGAGCAATCTAATTTTTGTAATCTAGTAGAGGTCCAGAATGCTCTATGCAACAAAAAGAACCATGTTTGCCTGATAGATGCCGACATCGTACCTTTAATTCTCCAAGACCAAATACGTGGCCATTGAGATGCATACATATGTAATTTCTGTCATTCCTCATATTAATTCTTCTCCACTTTAATTACCAAACATACCCAAGCAGCATACCTGGTTTGAATGTGTCCAATGACTCTGTGTTGAATATGGGCAGCTCTGGAATTGTGCCATTAGGTGCAGAAGGTGCAATGCCAGGGCCTAAATCTGCACTGTACATGAGGTCATCAGCAATACCAGGCAAATCAGGTAGATAGGCTGGAACATCAATTTCTGGAACCTGACCAAGGTCTGGAACATAGAAGTAATTTTCTGTAGTCTGAAGAACAAAACCAACAGGACAATGTTATAAGAGGGCTCTGGAATGGAAAAGTATAGTAACAAAAGGCTACATTATCTTCCTAACTACTCTTTTCTAGTTAGTTAGTGAGCTTTCCAACAAGCCAGGATTCTTTGTTGAAGACTGGACTCTATTTTCAGAAAAGATCATCAAATTAAGTTCTGTTATGTCCCTTCTGGATTCAATATTCTAGGTCAGGGGTATCAAACTCAATCACATAATGGGCCGAAATCTAAATCACAGGCTAAGTTGTGGGCCAAATTTTTAATCAAGATACTTACCCCCTCTTCTGTTAAACTGCGCTAGCAGTTTGTAGCGCGATGAGCCACGCTGAATGGCCTTGCGCTGCTCCCGACGCTCAAAGTTCCTATGAGCATTGGGAGCAGTGCGGGCCATTCAGCACGGCTCTCTGTGCTAAAAACTGCTAGCGCAGTTTAATAGAAGAGGGGGTTAGTCTTAATAGAAGTATAGATCCTTCCTCACCCTGAGACACCATTCCAGCGATTCACCTGGTTATTTTCACCTCAGATGTTACTATACTTAATCCCAACTTTATTCAAATAGCCATTTTAGGCATAGGCAGCAGAACGCTTTTTTGTTTTGGAAGGTCTGAAAGCTCCACACCAGACCCCACCCTCATAAAAGTACTAATTGTAGTACCATTTTTCCATTCATTTTTCATATATACACACAATATAATTTTATTAACAACACATAATGGCTAACCAAAAAATTAAACTATACAAAGCACACTGTATGCTTCTCAACATTCATTCCAACAGAATACCTAGCCTTGGTCACACATGCAGAACACAGATAACCCCTACGCAAATACAGGACCGCAAACTAAAAGTACTAATATATACAAACTCGTGTTTAAGCCCGTTAGATTAACAGGTGCTAGAATAAATGTGTAGACTTAACAGTTAAAAAGTGTATTGAAAACTTACTGTGTTATTAGATGCTGCGGGCCTCAAAAGTTGTTTTCCATTTTTCAGCAGACCCCTATACCACTGGGGCATATAGGTGTAATTAAAAAGGCCAAAATTTCAGAAATGTCCTCATCTCGTGAGATCATTCTCTCCTGTAGCAATGTCAATGGCACTATTTTCTTCCAAACTGCTCCCCCTCCCCAACTATCCATGCAAACATGTAGACCAAAGCCTTAGTTACCCCAAACTCCCTTTAACTGAACATAACACACATAGTTTTGAGACAACCCAAGAAACCCTGACTAACCCAAGGGTGTAAAGGGATGCCTGGTGCTCAGATGTTTCCCTGTTTAGTGGTTATATTATACTGTGCAAGTGGAAGCATAGAGTTTCAAAGTGTGCATGTACAGCTAAGGGTTTTATTATTATTGTTATGAAGATTAGTTTAAGAAATTTTGTGTTTTTTAATGTCATATCTCTATAAAATTTCCTTATAGACAATATTCCTTGTGAATATTCTGTTAAGAGTTTGGTAATAATTTTCCTTGGTTAGGGCCATCTACAACTGTCATGAGAATCTCCTAACTCTAGAAAAAGCTACATATAAGTGGCCATGGCTGAATACTATTTCTGGCAAGTAAATGCCAACTTTTTCTAAAGTTTGCCCCTGAGCTTTATTAATTGTCATGGCGAAGGCTAATGTGACTGGAAATTGTCGCCTTCGTAATGTAAAAGGCAAATCAGTGGAGGTTGGAGCCAAATCAATACATGCAATAAAAACTAATTCTCCTTCTGTTGAACTGGTTATTACTTGAGCAATGATGAGGTTGTTCTTTAAGTCATTAATGATGAGGCGGGTACCACTGCACAATCCTCTTTTAGTATTTAGATTTCTAAGCAGCATAATAATTGCTCCTTTTTTAAGGTTGAGTTTTTTTTTGGCTTACCTGTTGGAGTTAGTTCATTGAGGAACTCTATTGAATAGTTTTGTGTGTCTTCCTGAGTTGAGTCATCAATTGAGGTAGAGTTGGGATATGTTACAGTTTGTCCTTCCAAAATGTTGAGTACCTCTTCATTTATGGTGTTAACATCAGAGTTTTTTGGGCATAGATTTTTTGTTAATTTTGGAATATCTGCAATAGTAATTCTTTCTCCAAAAAAGTCTTTGATGATATTTTCCGTGGTTAAAATTTGGGAAGGGGTTTCAATGATGTCATCAGGCAAGCCGTCAATGTGTGGCGTTTCACCGTTACCAACTTTGATGAGACAAATGCTGAAATCCATGTCGACTGAGTGAATATTGTTTTTAAGGTTGAGGACTTTGAATTTGGGCCACAGGTTGTTATTCTTTATACATGCCTCTACAAGTTTTGTCCGGTCAGCATGAGGCACCAAGGGAAGTGTTTGACGGAAATATCCACCAAGTAAGAAAATTTTTCCTCCAAAGGGTTTGTTGTTATCCATTATTTCTTGCAGTAGTTTGTCAACCACTGTAAGAGCTATAGAGGGGCCATAGTACATTCGTCCCAAATGATTAGTATAGCGGATCATAAATTGTCAGCATCAGTAGAATTTAGACGCAGGGAGCCATCCTTTACCTAATTGAGGACGTCGGTGGAGACTTGCCTTGTTTCCTGTGTCTCCCGCAGCAGCGTCAGGCTTGGTGGATTCGGGCAGGCATTGCCAGAGAAGGACCCTTGATGTCATTGGGTCCATCTCTTCCTGATTGATTTCTCCTGCTTTAAAAACCAGACCGCTGCTGCGGTTGCAACTGCAGGGCGTGGCCGAAGGGGCAAGCCTTGCCCCTTGGGAGCCCCTTGGAGCAACGTGGAGCCGGGGAGCGAGGAATCAGGTCGTATAACTTTATCTTTATACTATGGGGAAAAGGAAAATCAAGCCTAAGAGCTCAACACCTGTTGTTTCTAGACCAATGGACAGACATTTGTCTTTATCCACAGAGAATCCACCACAACTTTCTCGTGATATGAATTCTCCCATGTCGGGCGCATCGTTGAGTCCCCTAGAAAGGACCCCCCCCCCTTCACCCAGTATCTAGTGATAGCGGGAGATCATTCCCGTTTCTACTGAATATGTGGTCCCCTCTGTGCAAACAAGTAAATTTATTTTTTCCGATATACCTAAACCACCTGAATTTTCAGGCGTTGCAGAGGATCAACCACTTGCAGTGGAAAAACAAGATATTACCCTTAAAGATTTATGGTTATGTATTTCTCGTGTTGAAGGGTTTCTTAGAGAATCAATGAAACAAATTTTGGACTATTCACAATCTGTCTCTCAAAAGTTTTTGAATGTGGACTCCAATTTAAGTTGTTTAGATAAAAGATTATGTGTGATAGAAACCCAAAGTAATACATTGCAAGCTGTCTCAGTATCTGCTGTTAAGGATTCTACGCTGTTGCATTCTAAAATGGAAATGTTGGAAAATATGAATAGGGCGAGGAATCTCCGCTTGGTTAATTTCCCAGTGACTCATTTATTATCCCCCGAAATACTGTTAAGGAAATTTCTTAAAGAGATACTGGGATTACCCAATGCAGAGACCTTCCCAATTAACAATTATTATTACATTCCGCAAAAAAAAAAAATACAATCTGACCAGAAGGAGGATCATCTGGTCACAAATGGAATAAACTTGACAGAATTTTTGGAAGATAGTCAAGATGTGATTCAGAGTAGATCCACCATGGTAATAACATGCATGAGTGAGATAGACAAGACGTTAATAATGAAACTTTATTTTAAAAATAGGTTAACTAAATTTTGTGGAGACTTAGTTAGGATTTTTCCTGATGTCTCAAGAGATACGCAATTAAAGAGGAAGAAATTTTTGAAATTGAGAGTAAGAGTTTTAGCTCTTGAGGCATCATTTTATTTAAAATTTCCATGTAAATGTCTTGTTCAATTACAATTGACTACAAATTAGAGAGATAAATTTTTTTGTAATCTGTGACGATAATTGCTATATAATCATTTGATCACAGCTTTGAACCAATTAAAAATTTAACCATTTGTAAATGTGCAAAATCCATTAATTAAAATATATTTGTGAAGTGCTCAGACCAAGAAACCCATATAATAGTGATGTCACTACAATGAGGTTTACTAGGGGACCATCATCGCCTTCACAAGTCTCCTACCCTCCCTATAAACTAAAACCTAAAACCTAACTAGTAGGTCTATCCAGCTTGTGATACTTATCTATATTGGGGAGCAATTGAAGATGTTGACTCTCATTGGTGACTGGTTAAAATTAAAGTGCAAGTACTTCAATAAAGTCCTGAAAGTTTTTTTCTTTTCTGTATAGATTCCCGTCCCCCCGACCCGGATTTCGTCTCTTCGTCAGGGAGGGACACTAGTGAAGGCTCGCTGAGTTCAGGAACAATCAAAGTGACGGCCCGTCCTTGCATGGTCGTGTTGGTTTGTAGCATCACAAGATTTGGCGCAACGGTTTGATCGTTGTGTTTTAGAGCATATTTATCCAATTGATACCCAAAGACTCCTAATGCAGGCCGGGTGGTCGAAAATGATCATGTCGAGTCATTGAGTTACTTTGGATGAATGAGTTATTTTGGATGAATAAAGACATTTGGATTTATCAGTTGAGTTGAAAGATACTTTTTGTGCACCATTCTGATTGGACATTTCCACTTTTGCTCTTGCTTGTTTGATTTTTGTGGATTTGTTTCCCCTGTTTTAGTGTGTATAAACTGAGGGAAACATGAACATCCGGGGAGGGGGGAGGGAGATATGTTTTGGCATTTGTTAAGAAATATAGAAATGTTGATTACAAGAATTTTTATGAGGTGTTTGTAAATTGGAAGGGAGAAAATAAGTCTTGTTTTTATTCTATTAAGTATATTGTGCTGTAATGATAATAATTTATGTAAATGCATCTTCTTTTGTGCACAATTGAAGTTTGAAAAATGAATAAAGAATTTAAAAAAAAAAGAAACTGTTAGGGGCAAACTTTTTAAAAAAGCTTGACGCTGCATGCAAGGGACAGTGTGGAGCAGGCTCCCACGCCGAAGTGAGATGTAAATGTCAGCTAATGCGGAGTCAGCTGGCGAGCTTGGCGCCAAGGTTTTTAAAAAGTTTGACGCTGCACACAAGAGACAGGGCGGAGTAGGCTCCCACGCCAAAGCGAGATCAGATGACAGCTAGTGTGGAGTCGGCTGGAGAGCTTGGCGCCAAGCTTTTAAAAAAGCTTGATGCTGCACACACCAAGCTTTTATAAAAGGTTGATGCTGCATGCAAGAGACAGGACGGTGCAGGCTCCCTCAGTGGCCCTTTTTAAAGGGCTGAAGAACAGCTGGGCAGGCCTTGGGGGCAGAGCCAAAGGCCCCAAAGTTATTTCCGGCGGCTGGGTCAGCAAGGCAAGGAGGGAAGATGGTGGCTCTCTTCCACTTTGCTCTGCTGGCTGAAGAAAGGGCTGTAGCTCCCTTGATGGCCCTTTTTAATGGGCTGAAGAACAGCTGGGCAGGCCTTGGGGTTGGAGCCAAAGTCCCGAAGTTGTTTCCGGCGGTCGGGTTGGCAGGGTAGGGAGGGAAGATGGTGGTTTCCTTCCTCTTTGATCTGCCGGCTGAAGAAAGAAGCACTGGCAGTGCCAGGTCTCTTACAGAATAAAGAATTTGTCCCAGTTATGTTGGCATGTACATTTCTTTGTGGGTGCAATTGACTTTTTGTTTATTTCGATCCCTTTCTTTGTGTTGTACTTGTAACATGCTTAAATGTCAGCACAAACCAATACTGTACTGTTCTACAGAAATCAAGAACTTATCTTGATCCAATGACTCAGCCCAACCCAATGGGATCCGTTTCACTGGAAATACAAGCTTCTTCATGGGTCTCAATTAAGAAGGCTGGTTTTATTTGAAATAGCAATAGCAATCCGTGATTCAGGATGCAAGTACTACTGTCTTTCCTGTGTATTACCTGTCGCTCCAACTGCTCTCGCTTGCTGATAGAAAATGGTGCATCAAACAGTTTCTCTTCAGTTTCTATTTCCAAGGTCATGTGAGTTTTTGTCACTGCTCCTGACAGTGGATCCAAGAGAACATATTTCTTGTATCTGAAGATAGAAAACAACTTCAAAATCATGAATGAAAGACCATATGTAAGAAGAAAATGCCAACTGATTGAAATAAATCTCTCTGCATCTGGTAATCTCCGTCCCATATTTTTATATTTCCACATCTAGTAATTGACCTATTATCTGACACCTTGGGACTTGGGAGCTTGATATGTGGAATTATAAAATATAAAACAAACTACTAGCATAAGGAAAAGGGGAAAAAACAAGGTGGTGTAAAGGACAGCATACTTTGTTTTAAATAAGGCAGCAGCAATAGATCTAAACAATAGTGGTCCTGAGGTGCTGACAGGCAAAAGGTTGTCATACAGGCAAGTGTATGATAAAGAGTATGAAAGAAGCTGAGGACAGTGATCATGGAAGCTAATGCTGGTGAGTTAATTGGACTTGACTATCTTGGTGGATAAAGTCCTGACATCAGATAATTGACCTATCATCTCTCTCTAAAGAGAGAGGGCGTTTTAGTAAAAAAATATTTAAACAATTTGATGTATATCTAATGGACCTTCTTTGATTTTTCTTAAGATATTATGCAGCATATAGATGATTGTGTTCAAAGGTTTAGGATCCCTTGGTCATATTGTATGGTTCAATGAATCCCTAAGTGAAGAGAAACTCACTCAGAAATACGGAGGGGAAGACCCCTGAAGAAAGAGAGAGAGAGAGGCCACAGCCATCAGGCTAGACTGTTCCGGGCCACCATCATCCAGAGCAGTGGAACCATGGTCCCCAGAACCTGGAGATACTGCCAGGCCAGCGAAACTGGGGTGGCCAGGAAATCCTGAGGTGACATAGGCAATAATACCTGGTTCTGACCCATGTAAAAGCACACCCTCAGCGACTCATCATAAAGGCACAGAAACAGCTGAAAGACCGGGTGAACTACCTGATGCCCCTCGGGTGCTGACAGGTCTCGTATCATCCAGTCAGCCAGACATGGGAAAACCAAAACTCCCAAGGTATACAACATGCCACCATTACCATCACCATAGTGAAGGTCCTGGGTGCTGTCGCCACAAACTGGGAATACTAGTGAACAGCGAACTTCTCTGGAGCCAGAGAGGTGATCACCGAATGCACAGTCTCCAGCTGGAAGCGGGGCACTCTCGGGCCGCATTAACCACCTTAAGATCCAAGATTGACTTCCAATCATCTGAGCCACTCTCTGTGAGATGAAACATATTGAGTTTCAGCTAGAGCTCAAGTCTTGCTCCGGAATGTGTTCCATGGCCGCAATGGTCAGCAACTTGTGAACTATGGCCTCCCGCCGAGCCGCATTCTCTGAGCTTCCCATGAGGGAATCCAGAAAGAATTCACTAGCCATTTTGTATGAGTGATCAGCACAGGGCAGGAGCGTAGGAAGATTGTTCCTGCCCCGAAAGCCCGCTAGACCACTAAGCTCCATGGAGGTCCGGGATGCAGCGTTTCGTTTAAAAAAAGTTCCAGGATGCCGGGGGTGGGGGGGGGGGACTGTGCATCCAATCTTTCTTCCCTTCTTTTAGCCTGTATGCTTCCTCTCCTCCAGACCTTATTCCCTCCCCCAACTTTTCCTTCCTCTCTCCCTGCCCTTTCTTTCTCTCTGCCTCCCTTTCTTTATTTTTCTGTTTCTCTTCTTTCCTTTTGTCTCCCTGCTTGCCCTTTTTCTTTCTTTCTCCCTGCCCTCCCCCAAGCCACTGCCATTGGGGACCAGGACCCAAACTGCCATCGAGGACCAGGACCGAAAGCCGCCGCCGCCCCAAGCTCTCCCTGCTTCAGCTGACCAGCATCGCGATCGACCTATTGGGGGAAATGCTGCCGGGTTCTGCCTTCGCGGAAACAGAAAGTAGGCAGGACCCGGCAGCAAGAAGAGAAAATGCTTCACTAACCTGTCTCCCGCCTTAGCCCGTAGTGAACGCTTGCTTCAGGGCTCTCAACATGTGCGTTCTGGCTTCCCTTCTCCCCCCTCCCCCTGTACATAACTTCCAGTTTCAGAGGGAAGAGAAGAGAAGCCGGCACGCACACGTTATAGCCCGGAGCATATGTTCGCTACGGGTTGA
The DNA here is from genome assembly GCF_902459505.1 of Geotrypetes seraphini. Lineage (NCBI taxonomy): Eukaryota > Metazoa > Chordata > Amphibia > Gymnophiona > Dermophiidae > Geotrypetes > Geotrypetes seraphini. The sequence continues at coordinate 19,346,920 of NC_047090.1, read as the reverse complement.
AATCTCCAAGCTGGGTTTTTTTTTAAATGTTCAGCAGCGGAGGCAACAGCAGATGACAGCTGGGAGGAGCGCCCAGCTAAAAGGTCCTAGGGAGAACACGGAGGAAGGCTGATCGGCCTGGTAGAAAAGTTGGCGGAGCTTTAGGACGGATGGGCCAATCCGGCCTCATTCAGTTGTTGGCTGCCTGCCGGACAGGCGGGTTTGGCTACCGTCTGTCCGGCCACAAAGGTACGGGGAAGGGGGGTGGGGGTGTCGTGAGGGTCAGCCAGGGGGGTCGCGGGTCGGCTGGGGGGCGGTCGGAGGTTCTTGGGGGGGCGGTCGTTGGGGGGAGGGGGGTTTGCGTCGAGGGCAGGAGGGCCTGGGATCCCTCCTGCCCGTAATGTAGTGCGGGGTGGGGGTAGGGGGTCGCCGTGGCCAGGAGGGTTTGGGCTCCCTCCTGGCCCGAACAACTAGTGGGGGGGGGGGGGGGTCGCCAGAGCCAGGAGGTCTTGGGCTCCCTCCTGGCCCCATATTGTCGGGGAGTTGGGGAGTCGGGGGGCAAGAGGGCTTGAGCTCCCTCTTGCCCTGATCGTGTCGGGGGTGCCGCAGTTGGCTGGGGCAAGAGGGCTTGAGCTCCCTCTTGCTCCGATCGTGTCGGGGAGTCGGCGGGGCCAGTGGGCTTGACGTCAGAGAAAGGGCGGGACCGCCGGAAGAAGCAGCGCAGGCGCAGGGCTCACAGAAGGGCCGGGACCGCCAAGAGGAAGCAGCAGGACACCGGTAGGAGCTTCTACATGATGGGGGGGGGGGTCGGGAGGCTGTGGAGATGCGAGTGGGAATGCGTGGGAGCGGTCCTTCAGGGTGGGGGTGCGTGCGAGCGGTCCTTCGGGGTGGGGGTGCGAGCGGTCCTGCGGGGGGGGTGAATCAGACATCGGGGGGGGGGCATCAGGCTTTCAGGGTGGGGACAGGACTTCAAGGGGGAGAGGAGAGTCGGGGCGGACGAAAGGAGAGTCGGGCAGCATGCGCGGTATACGGGTGTGCGCGGTATACAAAAATTTTTTTTACATATATTTCGGTTTCCCGCGCGCTATATCCGTGTGCACGTTTTACACGGGTGCACGTTATCTACGTGAAAATACGGTACTACTAAAGTTAACTGCATTATCTTTGGGACAGTGCTGTGAACAAGACTACCCTGTGAACTTCTAAAAGCTAAGTTACTCAGAATTTCATATTCTGCTCTTTTCCAGCATTATATCTGCTTAATTTCTCTTCTCCTCCCTTTTTCTTACTTAAAAAAACAAAAAAAATAAACCCTTCTCTGTCCTCTATTAAATCTTATTTCCTCTTCCTCTTCATAGGAATAAGGTTAAGACTTATAGTCCCACCAATCCCAGAGATCACTGCTCATATATAGAGACCCAAATAATCAGGAAGGACTATTCAAATCAAGTCACTTCACAACCAATCAAGAAGACCTTTATTCTATGCAATCACTGTGGTGCTTTAATTCCAAGACACACTATTTGGAGGCTTAAGGCTTGCCCCATCTGTCTTCAACTTGCTAGTATTAAGGAGGAGCTCTGCAAACTCAAACAGGAATTGAATACAATTAAAGCAGCTTCCATATGTTGAAGATTCCTGGAATTTACAGGTGTGACAATTGTTACCAAAGATATGAAAACCGAGATTGTGAATGAATCAAACTTAAATGAATAAATTAAAATACAGTATCTGCACATTGCATTGGAAACTCAGCCTTGAGGCCTTCTAATAAATAGATTTAGCTAGCTTACAGATTGGAATTCCCTGTCTAAATTGCTGATTCAAGTAGCTAAACAGGACTTTCTATGAATAATTGTAGTCAAAGAATGTCTCGCTATACACTCTTAAGCTCTGAGATGCCTGCACTGATTGTAAATCAGTGTGAGCAGGAAAATGGTATCTTTCATCGAGCTGAGAGTTAAGTTGGGGACTTTTTAAGTGCTTAATGCATTGTGCATGAACCAAATCATAAAGTGTTTTATATGTAGTGCAACTATAAAGCTAGAAGCCCGCACTTATCTTTTTATTTTTTTGCTGATGCTCCTGCTGAATAGACGTAGCTTATTTTTAGCTTGTAGCCCTACGGGACCCGTTTCGCCATTAAAACGGCTTCTTCAAGGATCTGAAACATTTCAAGTGGCAGCTTAGCTTCTGTTATAAAGCAAAATGGCTCTGGCATTCCCTGTCTAAATTGCTGATTCTACATTTCAGCTAATGCTAGAAAGTTCAGAAGGTGATTTGGTTGATTCTGTGACTCTTAAGAGACATATATTTATGTACCATTCTTCACATACATCCATGGGGATAAGGTTCTCAGAGGGACAGGAAATTTGGTTGTTTTACAGAGAATCTGTTTTTTATAGATTAGAAAATACAATACTATTTTGAAGGCCATACAGAAGTTAAGATGTGTCTGCAAGAAGTAGGGCTTTTACTGACATGATTGATAATATGGAGAGGTCAAAGATCAAGGGTGATTTAGGAAGAAAAGTGAAACATTGCCACCTGCTGGGTTTAAAAAACTTAACAGAATCGAATTTTAATGTTAACATTGATGTAAGGCATTTTTGGAAAGGAAGTCATGTGATCAACTGTGCCATTGTATTCTAAAGCATGATAATTATTACAAATGATGTCACATAGGGTATAAATCTGTTTGCCTTGTTTTTTCTCTTTGAAGAGCACTGAAATTCTGAGTCCCTGCTCTTCCCAGGCTATGGGAGCTTTGTCAATAAACATATTCGTTTTTACATGGCTTTTCCTTGTCTGTTATTTGAATTCACAGAATGGAGTCTCTAGCCCAATCATGTGGGAAAGAGAATCCATTCTGGCAATTCTTTTGGCCTCGATGTTCAAGTCTCCAGCCTACTTCAACACATCACTCCACAAAATCATACCAACTTACCACCTCTACCTCAAAGAATAAAACAGCCCAGGAATAAATGGGTCACAGTAGGCTCAGGAAGACTGTGACATGTAACACAGAAACATCCACCTTCACAAATATTACCTCTACAGAATTCCTTTGCTCCACTAGTGCACTGCGATACTCAAGAAAACAGAAGGGAAGTGGGACTGGAACTAATGAAGGTAACGCAAGAGAACAAGCACACCCTAAGCACAAATAAAAAAAGCCAAAAACAGAAAACTATTACTGTTTGGGGATTCCATCATCAGAGGTATTAACCTTGGAACACAAGGCGAGGAGACTAAAATAGTGAAATATCTTTACTGTGGCCTAATGAAAGGGACTCTTAAGTATGATGTTACTGAAACAAAAAGTTGTTGGCACAATTTGTTATATCCAGAAAGATTTACTGTTATATGATTGTTTCCACTTATTCCATCATTGGTGTTAATGGAGTATCATTAATTTGTATTGAATAAATCCTTTCCACACTGAAATAGATTATGGATATTTTTCATGGACATAAAATCAGCTTTACTTAAGAACTGAATTACTTATTGAACTACAAGGACTTTCATGTCCATTCCTTACAATTTCATGCAGATTAGGTGGACACCTGGAATGCGCTTCCAAAGGGCGTGATAGGACAGAGTACAGTATTGGGGTTCAAGAAGGAATTGGACAATTTTCTGAAGGAAAAGGGGATAGAGGGGTATAGATAAAGGATTGCTACACAGGTCCTTGGGCCGCCACGTGAGTGGACTGCTGGGCAAGATGGACCTCTGGTCTGACTCAGCAGAGGCACTGCTTATGTTCTTATGTCTTCCAGGATCCTCAGCAACCAGGAGTTCCAGGCAAATACTGACTATAATTAAGGAAGAAACTAAGGATTTTAATACTGATGTTGTTTTCCATCTGGGAACAAATGACCTGGCCAACCGCTCCATACTTGCAGCACAGAAAGCTTTTTAGGAGCTTTGTGAGGGCTTGAAACCTTTTGTAAAGACTGTAGCTTTTTCTGAAATATTGCCTGCATATGGAAAGGGAAAGGAAAGAGTAAAAACACAGAGCCTGGTGTCATCAAGGAGCATGGGGAAATACATGGAAGGACACAAAACTATATTGCACTGATGCCCAACATTGCTCCCACGGAACCGGCGACCCGCACCAAGACCGACGGCCTGCAAAGCTTCACATCTTGCTGTTTCCTGCTGGGCCAGGATTGTGAGCATGCTCCGCCACCCGAACTGCCGGGAGCCCTTAAATTCCAGCAACAGGAGCACATCTACAGTTCTTTTCCCAACATTGCTCCCACCGAAACCGGCGACTCGCGCCGAAACCGACGGCCTGCAAAGCTCCACGTCTTCCTGTTTCCTGCTGGGCCGGGCATGTGAGCATGCTCCGCCCCCCAGAACTGCTGGGAGACTTAAATTCGAGCAGCTGAACAGCGCGTTGCTGTTCGGTGCGCTGGCTAAGGCGCACGGCATAGGTGTGTGCCTTAGCTCATGTCTTTGCGAAGCAACTGAGTGGAGCAAAAGAAGCCTCCCTGCTCCATAGCACCCTCCACCCAGCTACCAGGTTCTGCTCTACGTGGCCCATCATCGGGCGTGGGAGCCTGCTGCTGGTTGCCTGCTTCGAGCATTCTTACCTCTGGCTTTGTAAGACCTCTCTGACTGAACAAGCTGATAAGTATCTGCATGACCCCAGTTAATCTAACTATTGCATGTCTGGATAAAATATTAAGTACTAGTGTTTAAGCCCGTTAGATTAATGGGTGCTAGAAGATGTGTAGATTTAACAGATCACAAAATTTAATGAAAACTTACCGTGTGAGCTGTCTGTCTTTTTTTTTTTTCTCTCTCTCCCCCCTTGGCCGCTGTCTGTCTGTCTTTTTTTCTTTGTCTCTCTCTCCTTGGCTGCTGGCTGTCTCACTGGCCCCCTATCTTTCCTTGGCCCCTGTTTCTCTGGCCCCCATTCTTTCTGTTTATTTCTCTCCCTGGCCCCATCTGTCTGTCTTTCTTGCTTTCTGTCTCTCTCCCTGCCCGCTGTCTTTCTGTGTGCGTCTGTCTTTTATTCTCGTGCGCTACCTGCCTGTCTTTCTGTCTCTCTCTGTGGCGCCATGCCTGACTGCCTTTCTTTCTGTCTCTCTCCGTGGTCCTCTTATGTCCCCCCCCAGAGCAAACCATGATTGCTGCCTGCCCCCCAGCACACCCCTCTCCCAAAGCATAGCAAGTTTGCTCCCTGGCCCCTTCCCCTTCCCCCCCTCACCCACCATTTCCCTGTGCAGCAGCAGCACCCCTTGTCTGCTCCCCCTGTCCTGCAGTAGCCCTTCTCCCTTCCTTTTACCTCCCCCAGCAGAATCCATTCTGTTCTCGGGGAGAAGTGACAGGTCGGCCGCCTGCTGCCATAGGACTGAATGGGCTTAGGCTTCCTCCCCACCCTCTCAACTCCCTTCTAAAAGTCATCTCCTCCTCTCAGCAAGGAAAACGCGACGTGACCGCCCAGGTGCTCCAACTTTTCTCTTCGCCTTACAACGGAGAGAAGCCACTCTCCCTCTCCCAGCTGTTCCCCCTTCCTCCTCCAATAACCAAAACCTGGCAAGAACAGAAGGAATTGTGTCCTCCCCCCCCAACTTCCTGAAGAAGAAGAAGAAAGTGAAGCCCCTGACATGTTGGACCCGTCGTCCAGTGAAGATGAGTCAGACAGGCTGGTGGAAGAGAAGTGGTGCGACATGCAGGTGATCAAGGCCACCAGCGTGCTCGACTTTAAGAATAAGTGGGACATTCACATGGGATCCCTACGAGGGTCGAGTTAAGGAACTGGGTCATTAGCACTTAGACTTAATGAGGTGGGTCAGTGGAGTGGGCAGACTTGATGGGCTGTAGCCCTTTTCTGCCGTCATCTTTCTATGTTTCTATGCTGGTGGCAGCAGCTAGAGGTTCGCAGAGGTCTTTGCCACCCTCTGGCCGGGACTGCCACAAACAGGCGGGCAGACTGGCCAGCTCTAGCCTGTCGGTGGGCGGTGGCAGCAGCAACGGCTGCGAGGAGCGGTTATAGCAGGCAGACCTCTCATCCCCCCCTCGTCCCAGTTCTCACACAGCGGTTGGCAGCGGTAGGTCGCTGTTCCTGCTTGCTTAGGTCTTACTTTCTTTTTGGGCGAAGGCAGGAGCAGGACCCGGCAGCGAGGAAGGCCCTAGGCTGGAAGCAACGTCGGCAAATCAAACCGCCAGACTCCACCCACACGCTCTGCAAGCCGCCCCATGCGCCAGAAATCGAATTCGGCACAGTCACATCCCACGGCGCAGGGATCACAAATTTTCTACTGCGCATGTGCGATAAGGGTTTTATTATTAAGGATTTGCATGATGGCAGTTAATCTAAGTTTTTGCATGACTGGATAATCCGACAAGTATTCGCAGGGTTAGCCAATTACCGCCTCCACCTCTCCTTAGCGGGACGACCTGCCCCCTTGTTCCCCAAACAGACACCTTCTCTTCTAGACTTGACCCAACGTGTGGCCATGTTCCTCGCCAGCTCAGTGAGGGAAAGGGAAGCCAATCGTCCCCCTCTCTACACAGAGTACAGCCTGCTCCACTTCCCTTCAATTGGCAGGAGTTAGTTTCATTCTCTTTAAACCTTTCTGTAATCACAGGGCCAACATGACCGACTTTACAAGAAAGTTTATAGCCTCTCTCCTTGCTTGGTACGAGAATTTGGGTCTCAAAAGCCTTAGCATTTGAACCAATCCCAACCTACTTTACATGGGATAGAATCACTGGGCCTGAAAAATCACTTCGCCCCACTCGTGTCCTACATGACTGCATGGAAACAGGTCCTTTCCCAATCTCTGTGGTTAATGCCACCCGCCATTCATCCAGACCATCGCACATAAGAAAACGATTCCTAAAAAACTTACAATATGCTGAGCCCTCAACTCCTTCAGAACAGTACACTATTTCTGGAGCATATCTGAACATTCGTTCAGTTAGGAACAAACCTCAATTAATCAAAGACTGGCTGGAAGAAACCCACCTAGATATTTTACTATTAACTGAAACATGGCTAATTTCCGATCAGGACGCTATCATAGGTGATATACTATCTTTAGATTACAAAATTATTCCTCTATCAAGAAGCTCAAAAAGAGGAGGTGGTTTAGCAATAATTCTCCGAGATCATTTTGAGTTTCAAGTACTACATTCTAAACTAACCAACCATCTGGAAATTCTCACTTGCAAAATATCCAAAGAGGACTGTAAAGATAATCTGTTTGTTACGATATTTTACATACCCCCTAACAAATGGAACCTAGCAAAAGAAGATTTCTATGAATTCCTCCTCACTAACTCTGTAGCCGGCGCCTACTATCTTTTAGTTGGTGATGTTAATTTACACCTCGAGCAGGAAGATAATTCCAACTTAGCAGAGCTACTTTTCTTCCTTCTTCCACCTCTGACTAAAATCCATAGGCAAGGTCACCACTTAGATTTGATCACATTTCTTTCCAATGCTCCAACTACCCCGTGTTTTAAAGGTGAAACTTGGGCTAACACCCCTTGGTCGGACCACCTTCTACGTAATTTTGAATTATATTGGATCAAAAAACAACCTAAAAGGAAACCAAGGATCAATCACAAAGAGACAACGATTTGGACAAGAGGACAACTAAACCCAGTAGAATTTTGGTCGCACTATAGCTTAATATCCAACCCTGACTCAGATCCAACTTTCATTCTAGGATGGAAAAATGTTAGCAATCAGGTTCTAAACGATATTGCACCATTGAAAGTATGTAAGAAAAGACATTGTTTATCAGCCAGCTGTTATGATGCTGATCTATTAGTATTAAAACGAGAAGTACGTAAATTGGAAAGAATATGGTGTAAATCAGGGAAAGATAAAGACAGATTCACTTGGCAACTAAAAGTTAAAGAGTACAAAAGAATGATTAAAGAAAAGTGTTGTAAACATTATTCCCAAACAATTAATTCTCCATAGAAACATAGAAGATGACGGCAGAAAAGGGCCACGGCCCATCAAGTCTGCCCACTCCAACAATCCTAACCCCTTGAATTTACCCCCCTAGAGATACCACATGTGTATCCCATTTACATATTGTGATCACTTGTCCCCAGCGGGGCCGTAACTTCTACATCCGCTGTCCTTCCAGTTATGCCATTTATGACCAAGTCCAGGATTGCGGCTCCTCTTGTCAATTCTCCCACCATTTGTTCAAGGAAGCAGTCTCCCATCATCTCTAGGAACTTCATCTCTTTACCGCAGATTGACGTTCCCAGGTTCCAATTTATCCCTGGAAAGTTGAAGTCCCCCATGATCGTTACGTTTCCTGATTTATATCCATGATTTGTTTCCTCTATCTGTCCCGGTGGTCGATAATAGAGGCCAATTTTTATGTCTGCCTCTTTTTGTCTAGGAATCTTTATCCAGAGGGACTCTAGTTTATCTTTTCCTTCTGTCTCCCCTTCTCTAATAGACTCTATTTCTTCCTCGACATACAGGGCAATACCGCCCCCTTTTTGCCCTATTCTATCTCGTCTGTATAGTTTATATCCTTGCAGTGCTGTGTCCCATTCATTTTCTTCATTCCACCATGTTTCTGTTATTCCTATGATATCCAGGTTTTTTTCTTCTTGCTAGTGCTTCCAGTTCTCCCATTTTGTTTCTTAAGCTTCTGGCATTCGTGTACATATATTTGAGTTTCCTTTGTGCTACTTTTCTGGACTTTTTAGTCTTCGCATTCCTTTTTGTATCCAGTTGCTCTTTTTCATTGCCTCTTGTAGCTTCAATGTGTTCTTCCCTTTTATCTGTGCAGTTGCTTATAGTTTCCTCATCAGAATCTCCTGATGTCCGGGCCATCGACTGGTTGTCGACTGTCGGCTCTCCCCTGATCTTTAGTTTAAAGCCTTCTCAATGGTCTTCTTCATGTTCTCAGCCAATACTCTCGCTCCTTGTTTGGTGAGGTGTAGGCCGTCCTTTCTATAGTACCTGCTTCTTCCTCAGAATGTTGTCCAGTTGCGCACGAAGTCAAAATCCTCCTCTTCGCACCATCGCCTCATCCAGGCGTTGACTGCTTTCAGTTCATCCTGTCTCTTTTCGTCCGCTCTCGGTACTGGGAGGATCTCAAAGAAAGCCACTTTCACCTCCCTGACCTTCAGTTTCCTTCCGAGTAAGCGGAGTTGGTCCTTCATTTCCTCCCTGTCGTATTTCCATTCGCTGACATTGTTGGTTCCCACGTGGATAAGCACAGCAGTGTCTTCTCCTCCTGCGCCATCTATGATCCTGGTGATCCTGCTGGCCACGTCCTTCACTTTTGCACCAGGCAGGCAGGTAACCAGTCTATCCTCTCTTCCTCCTGCGGTGTGGCTGTCCACATTTCGTATGATGTTATCTCCAACTATGATCCCTATCTTCCTTAATTGGGGGTTGCTTGGGGGTCGTAAGTCGGTATCCATGGCGTAAGTCCTATCTTCCTTCTTCTGTGGTACATCCCCAGATGGTCTATCGTCTCTGCTGAGTGCGTGGACATCCTCGGCCTCCGTTTCTACCTTCCTGTCAATTGAATTGGCGCCTCCTTCCATGTTGCTTAGTCTATCCTCCTGGGTTGCTCGGGTACTAATCTCGATCTCTGGGATCTCCACAAGCTGCTGGTGGGCTTCTTCGATGAATCTCTCCAATTCCTCAATCGCTTCGCTGGTGCTAGATTCCACCAGCAACTTCTCTTGCATGTGGTTTTCTTCTTTCATGGCGAGGAGTTCCTCTAGTTCCGTCACAGTTCCCTCCAGCAACCTGACTTGCTGTTTCAGGCTATCCAGCATCTCACTGGAAGAATCCCACAGTGCCCACGATGGCGATGATGTGGGAGAAATTGGGCTGGGTGTGTGAGAAATTTAGCCTTTGGGGTCGGTTTCTGGAGGTGGAGGTGGAGGGAAGGGTTTTTTCGGGCTCATAGACAGCGCTTGGCTACTGGTGGGTCTGGTACTTCTTAGGGGCTTGGTGTTCTGACACCGTTATTTTCCTGCCTTACCGGGTAGGGGACTAGGGTGCTTTTAGGTGAATGGGCATTCCAGCTGGTTCTTTGGGGGGGTGGATGGGACGGGGGTGGTTGGGCTGGGATATAGGGGGGTCCTTCATTGGGGGGGGGGGGTTTGGAAACTGTTGTATACTGTATTACTGCTTCCATTGTTGTTGTGGGTTCTGTGGTGCATCTGTGTTGTGCACTGTACTGTTCCATTTTGATGTCTGCATGTACGCAGTGTTTAAATAAAGAATTACAAAATAACAACAAAAAAAAGAAGTGCAGCAAGTTCATCAAGCAAGATCTTCCTTTGCTGAAGCTGTGCTGGCTGATCCTCATCAGATTGTGTCCGTCAAGGTGATCAATGATGCGGTCCTTTATCAGCACCTCTACCATCTTTCCCGGTACCGAGGTCAGACTCACCAGTCTGTAGTTTCCCGGATCTCCACTCGAACTTTTGTTGAAAATCAGCGTAACATTCGACACTTTCCAGTCTTCCTGAATCTTTCCTGATTTGATTAACAGATTGGCTATTATTTGAAGCAGTTCAGCTAAAGCCCCTTTCAGTTCCTTGATTACCCTTGGATGGATGCCATCCAGTCCCGGGGATTTATCATTTTTAAGCTTATCTGCCTGCATACTTCTTCTAGACTGACCATCAACCCAGTCAGTTTTCCGTCTTCGTTTCCTACGTATAGCCTATCGTCTTCCAGCTTCCTGTTCAGTAAATACAGATGCAAAAAATGTGTTTAGTTTGTCAGCGATGGCTTTGTTCTCCTTTAGTACTCTTACAATCCCAATTTCATCCTACATAGGTCTAGAACTGGAGAATCCTTTAAGTCCAATTCTTACCTTCATGATGAATAATAGGATCTGAAATTTTATACATCACTACTAAAAGACTTTAATGCTTCTTAGTTTTGAAATGCAACTGATAGGTAATGTAAAATAGAAATTATTTTTTTCTATTGAGTTGCTTACAAATTTTCTGTAGTATTAAACAGTAGCAGGGAGCTGACGGAGTTGATATTCTTAGGTAGACTGCCCAAGCCGCCTTCTGCTTCATCATCTTCATGGACTTGTGTGTTCACACAAACAGGAAAGTACTTAAGCTTCTCCTGCGGAATAAAAAAACAGAAACTAGATAGGGTACTGGTGATATTACACAAAGGATACAAGTTATGGCCATATTAGTTGGGAATATCAAATAGCTTAATTGATGTCTTTGTGTCTCAGATCAGCTGTGGCTCAACATATGACCCTCTGGCATTTTTCTTGGAAACTCTCAGTAGTCTTATGGGATGGCTTCTAAGGATACTGTTGATCTTTTTGAACATTAAGCAATGTTACTTACCGTAACAATTGTTATCCAGGGACAGCAGGCAGCTATTCTCACTATACAAATGGAGATGTTAGATTCCAAAACTTCTCTAACAAATATCAATCAAAAAGTCGATGCCTTTAAAGGATAATACTAATTTGCAAAGAAAGCTAGAGTCATTAGAAAATTTATCATGTTCAAATAACATTAGGTTGATTAATTTCCCTAGAAATTACCTTGTATACTCCAAGGGAATTGGTGAAGAGATACTTTCTGGAAGTATTGGAAATTTCAGAGGAATTATTACCTCCTCTATCTCAATTATATTACCTGCCGGGAAAATTACAAACTCAGCTGCAAGCTATTGCTTTTGATATGAATGTTACAGTACTACTTGAACTTTCTGATACAGAAATGGTTACTCCTGCTACATTACTATTGATGGTAGCTATGGCCCCAGATAAAAACTGGCTTATGAAAAATTTCTTTAAACATATGCAGAAAGAATTTTTAGGTTTAAAAGTACAAATGTATCCAGATTTAGCTAGGGATACCCAAAGATGACGGAAGGAGTTTCTTTTATTAAAACCTGGGGTTCTTGCATTGGGGCGACTTTTTTCTTACGTTACCCATGTAAATGTGTGGTTTATTATTCTTCACAAAAATATGTCTTTTTTAAACCTTTCTAATTGACTACTGTCCTTTCATTGTCGCGATTGGAGAAGGATAAAGTTAAAACTTAAATGCTCTAAATAACCTGATCACCCATGCTTTCTTTAGTTATTTTATTTCTTTCTTTTTGTTCCGCTATCTACTTTTTGGATCTCATTTAATGGGGACTAGAGTGATTAAGTGAAAAAATTTCCTTTGTTATTTATGTATTGATTTGGTCTTATATTGCTATCTGAACAAGTTTATACTTGAAATGTAAATATGAAAATGATAAAAAAAAGAGTAATTAATGGTTCATGTGAAATTCTATGTGGAGATGCAACATAAAATTTGGTCTTGTCGTGATTTAATTTAAACTTAAATTCCTGCATCCATGATTCCATCAATTTCAATATAGACTCACTCGTCTGAGTAATTTGGGACAAAGCTATATTACAAGGAATAATGATCGTGATGTCATCAGCATAACTAAACAGTCTAGAACCCACCTGGACTAGCTTGCTAAATATTGTTTCTTCTTTAGTTACAGAGAAAATCTGCAGTTCTATACCACATAAAGCCAGTCTGTGTATAACTCTGAAGGATGGATTTCAGAAAGTACAGAAGTCAAAAGGAGAAGTAACAAATGTTATGTGACTCTGAAAGAGTTCAAGACGTGATATCATTCAACACAAATAGCACATTAACTTTGGTTAAGGGTACGTAGTGTACTGTTTAGCATAGGTATGTCAAACCTCAGTCCAGTCAGATTTTCAGGATTTCTCCAAGGAATTTGCATGAGATTATTTGCATGCACTGTCTCCATTGTATGCAATTAGATTTCATGCATATTCACTGTGGAAGTCCTGAAAACCTGACTTAGTGTGGGCTGTGGTTGTTCACCCCTGGTTTAGCTTATGTACTGAATCCCCTGCCATAAATACACCATACACCACTGAAAGTATGCAAAATAAAATCTTAACAATCCTGAAACGTTTCTGAACAAAGAGCTTTGGACTGATGAAACAAAAATTGGAATTGCTTGGCCATAACCACACGAGATACTTCTGATGAAAACAAGGATGAAGCACTTGTAAACATCATATTGCCAACCCTTAAGCATTGGAATGCATCTATACTATGCTCTGGGGTTGTATGACAGCTAGTAACTCGGGAAATATTGTGCAGGTGGAAGGAAGAACGGATCCAATTAAATATCAACATATTCCAGAAGCTAATGTCCCTCATTTAGTAAAGGAAGAAAAGGAGATGGATTTCCTATGGAAGCAAAGTCAAAAATATACAAAAGGAGCAAGGAAGGACCAATGAACTTTGTTTTGGAAATCCATTGGTCCTTCCCCTACTACTGCTGTGTATTTTTGTCCCCATTCAGTAAAGAAATTTAAAGTTGAAAAGAGGGTGACTATTTCAGCAAGCCAATGATCTGATGCATACCTCTAAATAAACCATGAAAACCTATCTATTGTTTTTATTGTTGCTTACATTTACTGTTTTACATTATGTATATTTTTATTGTTGTTTAGATTTGTAGATTGTAATGGTTATAAATTTTAACGATAATAATAAATAAGAAAGATGATGGTTTTGGAATGGCTTTCTCAGTCTCCCAAATTATTACTGAAATCTGTGGGGAGATCTCAAACATATAGTGAAGACTTAAGAATATTTATGAACTAGAAGTATTTTGCAAGGAAGAAAATGAAAACATTTCAAAAGCAATAAGAGAAAGATTTTTAATTAGCTACAAATAATATTTCTTTGGAAGCAGTTATTTCTTTTTTATACCAGAAGGAGGCATTATAAAGGGTATCCAAACTTTTGTATCCTGCTACATTGTCTTACCTTTATCTGTAAAAAAAAACAAACTGCAAATAAATTGTAGTTAGGCATTATAGTTTCCACAAAGATGTTCCAGCGGGGCACCCGACACTGTCTTCGCTCCTCCCCCATTCCAGCAGGGGAGAGCCGACGGAGGAGGGCTGCAGTCCGGCCATCGGACCAATGGTCAGCTCGGGGGCCCGTTCCAGCGGGGCACCCGACACTGTCTTCGCTCCTCCCCCATTCCAGCAGGGGAGAGCTGACGGAGGAGGGATGCAGTCCGGCCATCGGACCAACAGTTGGCTCGGGGGCCCGTTCCAGCGGGGCACCCGACACTGTCTTCGCTCCTCCCCCATTCCAGCAGGGGAGAGCCGACGGAGGAGGGCTGCAGTCCGGCCATCGGACCAACGGTTGGCTCGGGGGCCCGTTCAAGCTGGACTTCAGTTTTGACTGTTTTGATTTTATTTTCACTTCTTTTTAGTTTATGATATATTTTTTAATCTCACTTGTTTTACCACTTATTTTGTTTTATTTTATCATTCAAATTTCATTTAAATTTCCTCAGAATTCTATTGCTTCAACGGTTCTCCCTCTGCATCTATTCTTATCTCCCCTCTTTTTAACCTTTCAAATTCCTTTAGATCATTGTAATCTTATTAGTATGTTTATTTTCTTATTTTTCTCCTCTATCTCTATTTTCTTTCTTTATTACTCTTCTAATTGTCATTTTTCCTGGTACTTTAGTTAGATTGTGAGCCTTCAGGACAGTAAGGGAATTTCTAAGTACCTATCTTACTTATAATTTTAATGCACCAATATATTCATTGTAACCCGTTCTGGGCTCTTTTGGGAGGACGGGCTAAAAAATCTAATAAAATAAATAAATAAAATAAAATGTTGTGCTTAATATTGTATTTTGTAGAGGTTGTATCAGTTTCTGTTTACTTAAGAATTCATTACATCATACAGTTTGACAAGGGATGCCTAAACCTTTATATACAGCCATATATCTAAATTTTCTAATTTCAATTCAGTGATTGCAATGTCTTATTTCAGTTTTCCCCTTGTTTTCCAGCACTGGCCGGGGCCTCATATTAGTAGCTTTGTCTTATTACTGATGTTGCCATTCTGCTTTCCACTCAGTTCAATTAGCTTTTTCTTTCTGCATTGCAGAGAGTTTTCTGGGTACTGAAAGCTTATGTGGCTCAAACTAATTCTTACTGAACTATATGTTGAGAGTATTAAATATTACAAATGAGGCTTAAAATCAATTTTTATCCTTTTAAGAATCCAAAAGTAGAACCACACTGCTTTTGTGTGGTCCTATCTTACTGAGCTCAACAGAAGGCAGGACAAAAAGAACCACTGGAGAAAGTAGAGGAAGGTTAGAAAGTATCTTGACATAATTTACACCTCCCCCCCTGAAGGGACACGTATCATGTACCTTGGTAGTTTTCCTTAGGCTATGTTTTGAAGCTGTAAGAAAACCAGACCCTGTTTGTTTTTCCTTCTCTGAAATAGTAAAAGGACATTTATGTTTGAAAAGATATGTTCTTATCTTGTTGTGAAGTGAATTCAATTGTTTTTATAAGCCGTATTTGAAAAAAACAGCTTTAGATAAGAAAAAGGCAGCTCTGCTGACCACAGCACTCTTTGGACTTCAGTCTTCATGTGACCTGTGTCCATATATGGTTTGCATTTACGTCACATGCTGACACATGCTGACAACACTGATTCATGTAAAATGATATAAAAGAGATGTAAAGCTGACAATAAAGCGGACATGTTTTGGAAGATGATTTCTGGTCTTTAAGATATGTCCCCAGGTGCACCTGACTTCCAAATGACAGAGAGAAAGTATGGGGCAGGAATTGGGACCTAATCCTTTTCACCCCCCCCTTTTTTTTTTTTTCCAAAACCATAGCACAGGTTTTGGTGCTGGCCATAGCGGTAACAGCTCCAGATCTCAGAGAATTCCCATGAGCATCAGAGCTGTTACCACTGTGGCCGGTGTTAAAAACTGTGCTACGGTTTTGTAAAAGGGGGGGTTAGTTTTGAAAGTTGCCAATCTTATTACACTTCCTAAGCAGTAATTACAGGTCATGAGAGCTGAGGTGGGGGAGACTACAGAAGTGCTTTTGTATGTCATTATTATTTAATTTACTGATATTGTTTACAAAAAAATATTTAGTTTTGCTAAAGAAATTGCTTTTATACACTTTGCTATAAATTATTTCAACCACGTCTGATTTTTTTCTTCTTTTTTATAAATCTTAACTCTTCAAATAAAAAGGTGTCATGTTTCATAGAGACAAATCACATTAGTTGTTTTTGTTCCATATTTTCTTGTGTTAGATTTTTTTTTCTTTTCTTCTTTTCGGACAGCTGTTCTGTAATTGTGTTTATATGTGGTGTTTAACCTGTTATGATTGTAATCTTTGTAAACCATATAGTTAATATACGGTATATAAATTTTTAAATAAATACATATTTTATTTACCTGTAAAGTTTTCTCTTCTAGTAGCCGGTGTTTACTCTGAATCTTGTGCCGTGTTTGCTTTTGGGGACTTTGATTTTCAACATCTGCGAAAATCGAACTGTATTCTTGCAATTTGTCTTGTGCTGGATACTTGGCACTAGAAAATACCTGTAAAAAGAAAGCAAAAAGAATCAAACATACGAACAGGATGCAGCTAACATATTAACAAAAATACTATATAAACTAATACACATGCATTCCTCTCCATAGCTTAGTGATTTAGGTGGACAGGTATGAATGAAAAGTCAAAAGACAGAAGTAGTGCTGCAAAATGAGGATTTGTGTAGGGCCATAAACATAGTATAGGCAGTCCCCGGGTAAAGAATGGTTTCCGGTTTTTAAACTACTGTATTCTTAAGTTGAATTTGTATGTAACTCGGATCCTAGTATTCTTCCCACCTTCTCAACCTCCTTAAGGCCCCTCTTGCATCCCTTTCCATCCATCCCTGTTCCCTCTCCACTACCACATCCAACATTACTCCCTCTCATCTATCTCTTCCCCATTCATCTCTACCTCACTCCTCTCCCACCACCTTATCCAATAATTCTCTCTCCCTCTCTATGCCCAACATTTCTCCTTTTTCATCTCCCCATGTGCACCATCTCTCTTTCTCTCAGACACCCAATTCACCCTATTATCTCCCCTCTTACCCTCCATTCTTCCATCCTATGGCTCATGCTCCCCTCCCTCCATTCTGTGTACCAAGTTAATGCCCCCTCCCTCTTTCCTTCCATCCTTTGTACAAAGTTTGTGCTCCCTCCCTCCCGTGTCCCAACATGCTCCTATCTCTCCCTCCCTCCATTCTGTGCCCCAAGTACGTGCCTCCTTCAGACGGGTGTTTACCTTCTGGCTGGCTCCTTCCAGCCGCAGTCATTTCTCTGCACAAAGACGCTAGCAGTCGCTCCTACACACGTCCCGCAGCTGAGCCGGAAGTCTTCCCTCTGACATCAGAGGGAAGGCTTCTAGCTCAGCTGCAGGACATGCGTAGGAGTCACTGCCTGCAGCTTTATGCAGAAAAATGACTGCGGCTGGAAGAAGGAGAGATCCAGCGAAAAGGTAAACACCTGTCGGAGGGAGGCACGTAATTAAGGCAAAGAACGGAGGGAGGGCGGGAGGGGTGCATTGGTATTGGGAGGGAGAGGGGTGCATTGGGACACTGAAGGTAGAGCAGGACCCCTGTTCGTAAGTATGAGTCCGACATAAGTTGGATGTTCGTAAAACAGGGACTGCCTGTATTAGATCAAGGTTGATTGATGATGACTTCAATATAGAGTAAGAATCAGAAAGAAATGCAGATAGACAATTAAGCATAAGGAAAAAGAAGAAAAAGATTCACTCTAAACAAAGTTTAAGTTCTACCTTGATAGCCTTCTTGCTTCCTTTTATCTTCTTGATTTTGGCATGGGCAAGTGAAACTCTCTCATTTATTAATTGTAATTGGATTCTATTGGTCTCCACACGCTGAGAAATCCTTAGGGGGGGAGGGGGAAATAAGCAGAAAACATTCAGAAGTCAAAGCTTAGAGTCCTAGCTGTTAACAGTCTTGTTGAAG
The DNA here is from genome assembly GCF_902459505.1 of Geotrypetes seraphini. Taxonomy (NCBI): domain Eukaryota; kingdom Metazoa; phylum Chordata; class Amphibia; order Gymnophiona; family Dermophiidae; genus Geotrypetes; species Geotrypetes seraphini. The sequence goes on along the minus strand of NC_047090.1, from coordinate 19,329,052 downwards.
GATATGAACCATTTAGCATATGAATAAATATGAAATGCTGGCTTGGTGTGGAGACCAGAAGAGTTAATTGAGCTCATTGAGCCTAAGGCTCTGGCACCTGAAAGCTATGCTAAACTGGAGATGGTGGCTTGAAGACTATGAGGCTCATTTTTCAAAACACTTTGTGTGTCTAAGAGTGCTTTGAAAATACATCTCTATATCTATACTAATTAAGTTTTTTTTTCATCTACCCTAAAAGAACTTATAGTGATGTATTATTCATAAGCAGAAGCAAAGCAACATCAGTGTTTCACAGCCTATATGTTGAACTTCCACAAATGAGTACAAATGGCTAAACATAGTAACATACATAGTAGATGACGGCAGATAAAGACCCGAATGGTCCATCCAGTCTGCCCAACCTGATTCAATTTAAATTTTTTTAATTTTTTCTTCTTAGCTATTTCTGGGCAAGAATCCAAAGCTCTACTCGGTACTGTGCTTGGGTTCCTACTGCCAAAATCGCCGTTAAAACCTACTCCAGCCCATCTACACCCTCCACAGCCCATCTTCCACCAAATGGACATATACACAGACCGTGCAAGTCTGCCCAGTACTGGCCTTACTTCAATTTTTAATATTATTTTCTGATTCTAGATCCTCTGTGTTCATCCCACGCTTCTTTGAACTCAGTCACAGTTTTACTCTCCAGCACCTCTCTCAGGAGCGCATTCCAGGCATTCACCACCCTCTCCGTAAAGTAGAATTTCCTAACATTGCCCCTGAATCTACCACCCCTCAACCTCAAATTATGTCCTCTAGTTTTACCATTTTCCTTTCTCTGAAAAAGATTATGTTCTACGCTAATACCCTTCAAATTTTTGAACGTCTGAATCATATCTCCCCTGTCCCTCCTTTCCTCTAGGGCAGGGGTGTCCAATGTCGGTCCTCGAGGGCCGCAGTCCAGTCGGATTTTCAGGATTTCCCCAATGAATATACATGAGGTCTATTTGCATGCACTGCTTTCATTGTATGCTAATAGATCTCATGCATATTCATTGGGGAAATCCTGAAAACCCGACTGGATTGCGGCCCTCGAGGACTGACATTGGACACCCCTGCTCTAGGGTATACATATTCAGGGTTTCCAGTCTCTCCTCATACGTCTGGCGCAAGCCTCCTATAATTTTCGTCGCCCTTCTCTGGACCGCTTCAAGTCTTCTTACGTCCTTTGCCAGATACGGTCTCCAAAACGGTCTCCAAAACTCCAAGTAGGGCCTTACTAATGACCTGTACAGGGGCATCAATACCTTCTTCCTTCTACTGGCTACGCCTCTCTTTATACAGCCCAGCATCCTTCTGGCAGCAGCCACTGCCTTGTCACACTGTTTTTTCGCCTTTAGATCTTCGGATACTATCACCCCAAGGTCCCTCTCCCCGTCCGTGCATATCAGCTTCTTTCCTCCCAGCATATACGGTTCCTTCTGATTATTAATCCCCCAAATGCATTACTTTGCATTTCTTTGCATTGAATTTTAGTTGCCAGGCATTAGACCATTCCTCTAACTTTTGCAGATCCTTTTTCATATTTTCCACTCCCTCTTCGGTGTCTACTCTGTTACAAGTCTTGATATCATCTGCAAAAAGGCAAACTTTTCCTTCTAATCCTTCAGCAATGTCACTCACAAACATATTGAACAGGATTGGCTCCAGCACCGAACCCTGAGGGACTCCACTACTCACCTATCCTTCTTCTGAGCAACTTCCATTAACCAATACCCTCTGGCGTCAGTCCGACAGCCAGTTTCTAACCTAGTTCACCACTTTGGGTCCAAGCTTCAGCCCTTCAAGTTTGTTCAACAGCCTCCTATGAGGAACTGAATCAAAGGCTTTGCTGAAATCTAAGTAAATTACATCTAGCATATGTCGTTGATCCAGCTCTCTGGTCACCCAATCAAAAAATTCAATCAGGTTCGTTTGGCATGATTTACCTTTTGTAAAGCCATGTTGCCTCGGATCCTGTAACCCATTAGATTCAAGGAAGTACACTACCCTTTCTTTCAGCAACACTTCCATTATTTTTCCAACAACTGAAGTGAGGCTCACTGGCCTGTAGTTTCCTGCTTCATCCCTGTGACCACTTTTATGAATAGGGACCACATTCGCTCTCCTCCAATCCCCAGGAACAAGTCTTTAATAGTACTCGCCAGAACCTCTCTGAGCTCCCTTAGTATCCTGGGATGGAACTCATCTGGTCCCATCGCTTTGTCCACCTTCAGTTTTTCAAGTTGCTCATAAACACTTTCCTCAGTGAACGACACAAAATCTACTCCATTTTCTCGTGTAACTTTGCCAGACAATCAAGGTCCTTCTCCAGGATTTTCTTCTGTGAACACAGAACAGAAGTATTTGTTTAGCACATTTGCTTTTTCCTCATCACTCTCCACATATCGGTTCCCAGCATCTTTTAGTTTAGCAATTCCATTTTTCATCTTCCTCCCTTCACTAATATATCTGAAAAAAATGTTGTCTCCATTTTTTACATTTTTAGCCATTTGTTCTTCCACCTGTGCTTTCGCCAGATGTATCTCTCTCTTGGCTTCTTTCAGTTTCACCCAGTAGTCCTTTCTGCACTCCTCTTCTTAGGTTTATTTTATATTTCACGAACGCCAACTCTTTTGCCTTTATTTTCTCCGCCACTAGTTTGGAGAACCATATCGGTTTCCTTTTTCTCTTGTTTATCGCTCCTTTCAGCTTAGACCACTGTCTTTCCACTTCTTTAATGTCCTCCCATCCTAACAGCTCTTTCTTCAGGTACTCTCCCATTGCATTAAAGTCCGTACGTTTGAAATCTAGGACTTTAAGTAACATGCGGCCGCTCTCCACTTTAGCCGTTATATCAAACCAAACCCTCGGTTGTTTGACGATCGCTACTTCCCAGGTGAGCACCCACTCGAACATTAGAGATACTCTCTCCATTTGTGAGGACCAGATCCAATATCGCTTTTTCCCTTGTGGGTTCCGTCACCATTTGTCTGAGCAGAGCCTCTTGAAAGGCATCCACAATCTCCCTACTTCTTTCCGATTCTGCAGACAGAACATTCCAGTCCGCATCCGGCATGTTGAAATCTCCGAACAGCAGAACCTCCTCTTTCCTTCCAAACTTTTGTATATCCACAATCAGATCCTTATCAATTTGCTGCAATTGAGTCGGAGGTCTGTAGACTACACCCACGTAGATAGAAGTTCCATCTTCTCTTTTCAGAGCGATCCATATCACTTCTTCCTGTCCCCAGGTCCCTTGCATTTCGGTCGCTTGGATATTGATCTTTACATAGAGAGCTACTCCTCCACCTTTTTGACCATCTCTGTCCTTCCTAAAAAGATTATATCCCGGTATGTTTGCATCCCATTCATGTGATTCACTGAACCATGTCTCTGTGAAAGCGACAATATCTAGATCTGCCTCAAACATGAGGGCTTGCAGATCATGAACTTTGTTGCTTAGACTGCAAGCATTTGTGGTCATCGCTTTCCAGCGGTAATCTCCTTTTTCATACGGATTTTTGTTGTTTCACTTTCCGTTGCAATACTAAGAAATGAGTTGCTGTTATTGTTTATGTTGCAATCTTTACTACTATCACATCCTTTGTTTTGCCGGGGGTAGTCTCTATAATTGTCCTTCATACATACACCATCCCCACCTTCTAGTTTAAATGCCTAGAATCATATTGTCTAAATTTCTCTGCAAGGTTTCTTTTTCCTGCTGAAGTAATATGTAGCCCATCAGTGCAATATAGCTTCTTGTCCTTCCATGTATTTCCCCATCCTCCTATGTACCTGAAACCCTCTTGATGACACCAGGCTTTGAGCTATCTATTAAAGTCCTCTGTGTTTTTCACTCTTTGCTCTCCCTTTCCATATGCAGGTAGTATTTCAGAAAAAGCTAAAGTCTTTACAAAAGGTTTCAAACTCTCACCAATCTCCCGAAAAGCTTTCTGTGCTGCAAGTGTGGAGTTGTTGGCCAGGTCATTTGTTCCCAGATGGATAAAAACATCAGTGTTAAAATCCTTAGTTTCTTCCTTAATTATAGTCTGCATTTGCCTGGAACTCCTGGTAGCTGAGGATCCTGGAAGACATTTCACTATTTTGGTCTCCTCGCCTTGTGTTCCAAGGTTAATGCCTCTGATGATGGAATCCCCCAACAGTAATAGTTTTCTGTTTTTGGCTTTTTTATTTGTGCTTAGGGTACGCTTCTTCTCTTGAGTTACCTTCATTGGTTCTAGTCCCACCTCCCTTCTGTTTTCTTGAGTATCGCAGTGCACTAGTGGAGCGAAGGAATTCTGTAGAGATAATATTTGTGAAGGTGGATGTTCTGGTGTTACATGTCGCAGTCTTCCTGAGCCTACTGTGACCCATTTATTCCTATGCTGTTTTATTCTTTGAGGTAAAGGTGGTAAGTTGGTATGATTTTGTGGAGTGATGGAAGCTGCTTTAATTGTATTAAATTCCTGTTTAAGTTTGCAGAGCTCCTCCTTAATACTAGCAAGTTGAAAACAGATAGGGCAAGCCTTAAGCCTCCAAATAGTGTGTCTTGGAATTAAAGCACCACAGTGATTGCATAGAATAAAGGTCATCTTGATTGGTTATGAAGTGACCTGATTTGAGTAGTCCTGAGTATTTGGGTCTCTATATATGAAAAGTGGTCCCTGGGGTTGGTAGGATTATAAGTCTTTTTTTAAGTAAGAAATAGGGAGGAGGAGAAGAGAAATTAAGCAGATATGCTGAAAACAGTGAAAAGAGCAGAATATGAAATGCTGAGTAACTTAGCTTTTAGAAATTCACAGGGCAGACTTGTTCACAGCACTGTCCCAAAGATGATGCAGTTAACCTTAGTAGTAAATCAGAGCCCCTCCCTTCTACACCTAATCAGCAGACATAGTGGTTGAAAACTAGTAAGTCAGAAATACAGGCTCTATACCACCCTAAAACACAGGATTTTAAACAGAAATGCAGGCTCTATACCAAAACTGTGGCTACCCCAAAACACAGGATTTTAAGCAGAAATACAGGCTCTATACCACCCTAAAACACCGGATTTAAAACAAAAATGCAGGCTCTATACCAGGAGTCTCTAAGTCCCTCCTTGAGGGCCGCAATCTAGTCGGGTTTTCAGGATTTCCTCAGTGAATATGCATTGAAAGCAGTGGATGCACATAGATCTCATGCATATTCATTGGGGAAATCCTGAAAACCCAACTGGATTGCAGCCCTCAAGGAGGGACTTTGAGATCCCTGCTCTATACCAATTCAGTGGCTACCCTAAAACAGAGGATTTATAACAGGATTTTCCCTACTTTAGTCACCCTGTGCCATAGGCACCAGGATTTAATTAGAGTTAATATAAGTCTTACCCTTATTCCTATGAAAAGGAAGAGGAAATAAGATTTAACAGAGGAAAGAGAAGGGTTTATTTTTTGTGTGTTTTTAAGTAAGAAACAGGGAGGAGGAGAAGAGAAATTAAGCAGATATAATGCTGAAAAGAGCAGAATATGAAATGCTGAGTAACTTAGCTTTTAGAAGTTCACAGGGCAGACTTGTTACAGAACTGGTGAGTATCAAAAGACCTTTTCTTAGGTTTATTTGTCATCCAGTCAGAGTCCAAGAGAATAAATGAAAAACAAAGGTGAAAACAATAACAGTAAATGTAACTGGCAGCTCAATATTGCTGCACTCATCAGCCTGGTCTGATTAAATTCTCGTATATCTTATGTCCCAGGAAAGTCCTGCTTCATTGTGGGAGCAATGGAACAAACTCAATTCAGTCTCCCATAGTCTTCAGTGCAAACAAAAAGAACACAACACATTGCAATATTATAGCTCGTCCATTCTCCTCCGAGTTCAAAAGCAGAAGGTTGGCGGATTTGTCAAATTGGCTCCTTGTCAGGACAAAGAGCAAAATAACCCTCAAATCCCACCACTAAAATGTTGGGCAGATCCTGCCCCAGCCTTCAGGGTTTTCCAACTCTATGAGGGTTACTGCTAGTGTTGCTTCACTGCAGCCAAGCCACAGCTTGCAGCAGCCATCTTGGCTTCAGGGAAAAAAAAACAAAATTTCCAAACAAACAAAACAATGTACTAGCATACGTCCCTCTGCTAGCATGCTCAAAGAATTCACTTATTGTCCCAGAAGTCAAACATTCAAAAACCCAAAAAGGAAAGTTCACCAAAAAGAAAGCTTTTTCTAAACACAGGCCCACAATCCAATCAGCTTACATTCATTTCTTCAGCAAGCCCCAATTCTGGTAAAGCACTCCAGTCCATTTCTTTATGTTCCTGGTTTACCAAGGCTGCTTCTTCTGGCTCTGTGTTCAACATTTCCACCTCCGTGGGCTCTAGAGGAAGTGGAGGTTCTTTCCACATGACAGCTTCCTTGACTCTCCTTTCCTCCTGGACAGCCAGCTCTCCAAACGCTCAAGAGCTGCTGTGCCAAGCCCAGCCCCCCGCGGGGGAAGGGCTCTCTCCAGCTAAGGCTGCCTTCCAACCTGTTTGGCCAGCACTTTCAAAGAAGGAGGATTTAAAGGGGCCAAACGGTTTTTCCCAGGGCTATGTACTAAGCCCTGCCTGAACACAGCCTACGCTTCCTGGTCTTGTCCCTGCCCTGCAGGGACATATTGATCAGCCCTGACTATTTTCACTGGGCGATTCCTGGGACTCTTCACTGGCACAAGGCCGGAACTGGGATCAAGCTTGTAACATACCCTCCCCCTTAAACATGACCACCAGGGCATGGTCTATATTCTTCCATGTTCTCCTGTAAAAGGGACAGTCTGTCTACATTAGTGCTTAGATGCCCTGGCCTATGTACTACATTAAACCTGAATGTTTGTAGAGCAAGATACCACCAGGTCAGCCTGGCATTGTTTCTCATAGTGTTTAACTACTTGAGGGCCACATGGTCTGTCACCAATGTGAATTCCAGGCCCTCTAGGTAGTGAACTAGGGTCTGCATAGCCCATTTAGCGGTTAGGCATTCTAGCTCTACTGTGGCATATTTTCTTTCATTGTCATGAAGCTTACGACTGAGATACAGGATTGGGTGTTCTACTCCCTGAACCTCTTGACTGAGAATAGCCCCTAACCCACTCTTGGAAGCATCAGTCTGTAGGATCATGGGTTTAGAGAAATCAACAGCCCTTAGAACCGGCTCTGAGCAGAGACAACCTTTAAGATCTTCCAAGGCCTCTTGCCCTAGCCTCTCCCAATGCAAGGTGTCAGGTTTATCCTTTTTAAGCATATCTGTGAGCAGAGTTGCTCTAGTAGCAAACTGGGGAATAAACCTATAATATCCTATAAGTCCTAAGAACCCTCTTAGCTGCTTCTTCTTGACAGGTAAGGGGTAGTACTTAATGCACTAGTGGTTTTACCTGTCCTCGGCTTACTACATAGCCCAAGTACCTCACCTCCCTCTACCCCAGGAAACATTTCTTTGAATTCACAGTTAAGCCAGCCTCCCTCAATGACTTCAGGACTGCCACAATATGTTCCAAATGCTGGGTCCAACTGCTCGAGTGGATGACAATATCATCAAGGTATGCCTCCGCGTAGGGGTGGTGGTCCCGCAGTACCCTCATTGACTAGCCTTTGACATGTTGTAGCAGCGCCATGAAGTCCAAAAGCCTTGCGCCTAAATTGAAACAGGCCAGCAGGAGTATTAAAGGCTGTTTTGGGTCTGGCATCCGGGACTAAGGGTATCTGCCAGTACCCTTTCATTAAGTCCAGGGTGGATAAGTACTGGGCTTGTCCTAGTCGGTCTAGTAACTCATCTACCCTTGGCATGGGAAATGCATCAAATTGTGATACCTCATTAAGCTGGCGAAAGTCTATACAGAACCTAGGAGTCCCATCTGCCTTTGGTACAATTACTATGGGACTGCACCATGGGCTTTGTGAAGGCTCAATCACTCCCAAGGCTAACATTTCGTTCACTAGACCCTGCGCCAACTTTTTCTTCTCTTCGGACAATCTATATGGTTTGACCCGTACTATCCTCCCAGGTGTGAGAATATCATGGGATACTACCTCAGTGCGCCCTGGGGCCATGGAGAACACGTCCTCAAAGTTCTTAACCAATGTCCCCACCTGTTGTACCTGGGCGCTAGAGAGTTCTGTTCCAATATTGACCCCCTTCTTCCTGAGCGGGATCTGCCACCTGGGGCCCAAAATCTTCCTCTTGGATTTGCTGCGCTATCAATGCTAAAGTTTCCCTGTCCTTCCAGGGCTTGAGAAGGTTGATATGATATGTTTGCTCCCGCCCCTTTTCATCTCTAACCTGATAGTCCACCTCATTCAATCTTTTCACCACAATGGCCGGACCTTCTACTGTGCCAGGAACTTATGGGGGTCAGTGGACACCAAAATTAGCACCCTATCTCCCACCTGCAGATGTCTTTTCCGAGATTTTTTGTCTTCTCTGGCTCCATTCTAAATTATTTTTGCCAATTTGAGCCACCTGTGTTAGTTGATGCTTCAACTGCGTCAGGTATGATATTAGGTTCATGTCAGCTTCCTCTGAGGGACTACACCCTTCCTTTAACTCATTCAAAATACCCCTAGGGCTCCTCCCAATTAACATCTCGAGTGGGCTTACCCTCAGCGAATCCTGAACCTTCTCTCTACTGGTTAGGAGTACGAAGGGCATCCAGAGGTCCCAATCTTTCAGGTCCCCATCTAATCCTTTCAAAGGCTGACAAAAAGTCATCAGGTGTAATTTTGTTTAAATGCATCCAAACCAAAGGATTGGCTCCTACCAGATCGCATCAACGGCTAAAACCGCCGCACAGCCGTCCTCCGCCAGCACATCTAAATCTGAGGTTCAGCTGCTGTTCGCGCTCCTGACAAGTTGACACAAAGTGTGGGGAACGCTGCCTCCTTAGTTTTCAACAAAAGAAGACATCCACACAGCTGCCAGAATGCACCAATTTGAATTTTGAGGTTGCTGAAGACGGAGCCTTCACTCTAGGCCACCATCTTCATTGGTGATGTCATTTTTTCTCATAAAGATTGAACTAAAAAAAAAGGAAATTATTTTTCACAGAGAAGATGGTAGATGCCGGGAATGCCCTCCCAAGAGAGGTGGTGGTGAGCAAAACGGTGACGAAATTCAAAAAAGTGTGGGACGAATACAGAAGTTCTCTATCAGAAAATGAAGGGTATAAATTGAAGAACTAAGGCCAGACCTGCATGGTCTGTGTCCCTTATATGGCTATTCATTTTGGGATGGGATGGGGAGGGCTTCAATGGGAACTTCATTAATTTAGGTTGGTTTAGATAGGCTGGAGTGAGCTTCGATGGAAATTCTGGTAGTTGGAACCTAAGGCAGATTTCTACAGTCTATGGCCCAGATATATATCAAAGAAAAAAAGACAATTTAATTTAATCATGAATTTATAATGAGTGTACCTATTTGGGCAGACTAGATGAACCATTCAGGTTCTTTATCTGCTGGAGTTTTGGTTTGGTTTTGTCTTTGGCCCAGTTGACTGTCTCCTTTAAATTCCATCTTGAGATAGCTGGCTAAGCAGGGGAAGAGCTCAGCAGAGCTGCAGCCCTCCCCACAAAGAGCTGCGTGGGGCACCTGCACATGCAGGCAGATTCAAGACTGAGAGCTTCAGACAGAGAGTGAGCAGGCTGAGTGTACATAATTTCTTGGGAAAGCTCCTGATACAGCACAGCCAGAGGACGTTGTCATGTTGGAACCTGAGGAGTCTGAGCTGACAGAATAAGAGAATTTTACTGAGCCAATGGAGATTATGAGCACTCCTGAGTAGCAGGACTGGGAGCCAATGGAAGTGAGTTCATTCTTTTTGGTTTAAAAAGGTGTTCTTATTACACAAGAATGTCTACTGTGTTATTGAAAAAATGTTGAGCAAATTCTTGTGGAAAAATAGCCAACCACGGATAGCATTACACAAACTTAAAAATGATAAATCGAACGGTGGAGTCAACTTTCCAGACTTTTTAAAATATCATCAAGCCTTCATAATGCGTCAGGGCTCATTATGGCTTCTTAATAAAACTACATCTGCCCCCCCCCCCTCCCCTTGGCTGTCTCTGGAAAAAATCTTATATGGTACCAACAATCTTGTTTGCATCCTGTCAATATCCTTCCTCTCTGAAAAAATATAATTGTATTTTCCATTCTTTTACATTTTGATAGCATTATGAAAATCAAATGAAAGGACACCACATTGATTTCATTATGGAACAATGATGCTTTTAAAATCAATAACATCGCCTTGAATTGGCCTATTTGGCAAAAATATGATATCTGGACACTGCAAAATCTTTTGTGTAATAATAGATGTTTGGCTTTTGAAGAAGTGCGTGATAAATTTAATCTACCAGCCAATCAATATATTAATTGGCTTCAATTAAAACTCGTTGTGTGTGCTTCAATTCCAGAACTTCTAAAATTGAAACCAATACCTGATCTCCTTCAAAATATTATTACTATAGCTCTTCTTAAAGGTGTTGCCTCTAAATGGTACACTTTATTGAGACAAACTTCACCTGTGTCTATATCACTAATGATGAGTGCATGGCATCCGGATTTAGACATTTCCACTGTTGATGAGCTTTGGCAGAAAGTGTGGACCAGAGTATTCAAATCTATTAGATCGGCTCCAGTCCTTCAATCAATAAACTTTCTATTACATCAATCCCACTGGACGCCACATAAACTCGCTAAATTTTCCAAAGAAGGCTCCAATCTATGCTGGTCCTGTGGAAAATTTGAAGTTACACTGCCGCACATGTTATACCAATGCTCACATATTAAATTGTATTGGGATAAAGTCTGGAGCACCATACACACACACAGGCTATGAGTCGGGAAGGAGGCATTGCCAGTGGCTAGCTCCTAGACTCTTTTATTATGCTTCTAGGCTAATGACATCATAATAGCTCCTCTAGGTACATCTCTAATGATTGGTTGAGACAAAGGTACATGCTTTTACATCGTGTCACCCTCAATTCTGCACGTAGGCATATCCTGATTAACACTTAGACAAAACCTGATTCTCTGCACGTATGCAATGCTTGTCTGATGTCCTTTCCAACTAAGGACTAATCAAATTAAGATAAGGGTTAATTTGTGCCAGGTAAGGGGGAAGAGAGCGAAGGAATCTGCATTCTTTCACAGGGCCATAGGAAATCAGTGTGCTGATCTCGCCCTGTTTTAGAATGGCATTCCTTCACATATCCACCATTCTAAATATTAATGAATCTTTACATCTTGTCACACTCCCAGTACTGGATTCTGGAATGGATACCGGGTAGTGCGCAAAACACAAACTTGGGCATGCCTTCAAAGGGTGAAAGCCCTGCTGGTTGTAATAATGTCAGGAAACAAAGTCAGAACAGCACAGTTCTTCAAAAAGAATAAGGCTTTATTCAGCAATGAAGTGGTGTTCATCACTGTAGCCAATGTCCAAAAGTCAAAACCAAAAAGTAAAACAAACCCAAACAGTTCATTTAACTTGGCTGCAAAGTTAGCGCCAATCCAGTTCCACCCTTTCCTCAGTGTTAGTATTATCAATCTTCTCACCAGCTTCTTTCACATAAATAGAAAACAATAATTGGTGAGTTTGTGTTGGTTTTAAAAGTCAATTTGTCCTGGTAATCACACTGTGCCTGCCTGGATTTAAACAGGCTTTCCCCTACCAACTCGAGCAAGCTGGTGGGAAAGGGGAGTTGTTGAATCCACTAACAAAACTTGCCAGCAATGGCCCCACAATCCCAACCCAAAGGATCTTCTGTGGATTCAGCCCCACAACTCCCACTGAAACAATCAGTGGCCAAATTCTTCACAGCGGAGAGAAAAAAAAAACACAGTTCACAATCCTTTTCAACAAGGTAGAATTTCTTAGTGGTGAGGTTAGCAAATCTCACACACACAAACACAGCCAGCACCAGTCCCTACACTCATTCAATATAATGCAGTTCAAAGAGGTAAAAGACAAAAAAATCAACTTTCCTCCATGCAGACTTCCTCCGGTTCCAAGGTAATGTCAATGGCTTCCTCTGGCTGTGAGCAGTCTGGCTGGCTTGCCAGTGGAGAATATTCCAAGTCTCTCATCTCAATTTCATTTCCTTGGCTGAACTCAGGAGCACCTTCCCATGTGTCTCCTTCCACTGCTGGATCAGGACTGCCTGTCCTAAGCTTGTTCTGCTCAGTTTGTCTTACTCTCAGAAAGCCACGCCCTAACCTGAGTGGGGGATGGGCAGGCTTTTGCTTAGCTTTCTCCTGCTGCTCAATTAACTTCAGCAGGTGTGTGCTTAAAGGTCTAAGAGCCTGACTTCTAGGTTTGCTTTGCTAGGAGCTACTCTAGGCTTAGAGGAGCGAGTGCTTTCATACTGTTCCCTCTCTTCCCAGGGCTCCTGCTCTAGGGCACTCTCACTAGGAACAGGGTCATGTTGCCTACTAGTAGGAGAGCGGCTACACTGGTCAGCTCTCTTCAGCTTCGAAGTTAAGTTTTCTTATCTTTTACCCAGAACAAGGCTAGCTGCGGTGCTGGGCTTGTGACAATCTTAAAATTATTATTCTTGGACAACATGGTCTCACATATTCTATGCCCGAACCCAATGCTCATTTACTTAACATCTTATTATTCTTGGCTATTAAAAACATCTTACACTGTTGGAAGAACTTATCTAAGGTAGAATACATTGCATGGTGGAACACTGTATGCATAACCAACAAATTTGAAAGTGTAATAGCTGAAAAACATCATTCTATTAGTTCTTTTCTCAAAGTATGGAGACCTGTTCAACTTTATTGCGACTTGGACAGTTGACATAAAATTATCTCAATGTAATACCAATGTAATATTTATAAAATATATTTAGAATCACTTCTTGTCAGTTAATTAAGTCGCTTGGGATGCTCAGTATGATGCTCATTGGGAACACTCTTCTATTCTTTTCACATATACTCTCAGCTAAAATTAAATATACTGGCCCTGCTAGATTTGGTTGACATGAGACACTGGTTGTATTGACTTATCTTCCCGCTTATTAACTGGGATACGTACAACTAGTCTATTTCATGTTTAAATTATCTTTTGTATATTTGTATACATGTATATTTGCATAAATATAATAATTTGTATACTTTGTATATTTATTTTGAAAAATAAAAATTTACATTAAAAAAAAGGTTTTGTTGTATTTTTATTGCTGTGTTGAGGCACTGCTGAGGGGATTTTAGAGCTGAATTTTTGATACAAGGACTGTGAGAATTGCGTGAGCTAGTGAAACTAACTAGCTGAGTATGTTTCAGAAGGACTAAAGCGTGTTTGCTGTGAAAGTTTTGTTTTTCTTCCTTTTTGAAGATTATTTTTCTTGTGTGCAGTGGCAGTAGAAGTAGAGCTTGCAAGTCTTCCATGAATCTGACAGAGGGAAGGACTGAACAAGGGCAAGTAAATGACTGGTTATTTAACTGTGTGAAAGTTTTTGCATTTTCCTCTTTCTTTAGATACACTCAGGAGGCAATAGAGAATTTGGGGAGAATTCACAAGTCATCTTAGGTGTGGGAATGTGGTGAGCATTTGTGAACTGCTAACTTAAGGTGGATTCGCTAATTCTCCCTCCACCAGCTCACAGAAGCTGAGGGTCAGCTGTGTTTATCTTTTGGAAAATCCTAAGAGAAATATGTTTGGGAATGCTAAAGCCCTGAATTTCTTTTTCTGTAATGTTTAATGCTGTCTTCTAACAGGAGCAAGATTTTGAATTTTGTTTTGAGGAGCTTGCTATAAGGAGGCCTTTCTGCACCAATAGTTTGAACCTTTAAGCAGCATTGAGAGACTAGCCTTAAGGCCCTATCTTGTCAGGGTGCTGGGACTGTGTTGCAAAGGCAATTTTGAACTGTATGCTATAAAACTGTTTTGATTATATCCTTTTTGACTACAGTGGTGAATAAACACCCTTTTGTTTTGGGGATAAATACTTACTGTGACATTCTATTTGTTATGCTAAAGAACTCTAGAAAATTAACCCAAGCAGGGTCTTCCTCCCTCTTAGGGAAACACATGAGCCTTGAAGTAGTGGCATCAGCTGTGTCCTGCCAAAGCCTAAATGACGGGTGCACTATACTGGCAATTGACAAAGGCCACCGCTGTCGCACTGCCATAGAAGATTCAGACTGCTGGACCTTCCAGAAATGTTTGCAATTTCACCAGAGCCAACCGAATAGCCCACAGTTCTAAGCGTTTGATTGACCATTTTCTTTGAGAGGGCATCCAAGACCCCTGAATGGGACAATGGTTGCTACGGCATCTGTTGTCACAACCACGCAAGAATGAATCTACCGAGCATGTCCCTGGAGAGGGACTGCAGAAGGAACCAACAATTTATGCTGGCTCGGGCTTCCAAAATCCAAGGAAAAGCTGCCTGCAATGCTTCCATCTGCAGAGACCAGTGTGAGAGCAAACTGTGCTGCAGAAGACACATAAGTGCCCTTGCCCAAGGGACCACATCTATGGAGGCTGCCATGGACCTCAGGACCTGAAGATAGTGCCATGCAGATGGAGCTGCACTGCCCAGAAGGCAAGAATCTGAGAGAACAGCTTCTGTCTACATGCTTCTGGAAGATAAACTCGGCTAGATGCTGTGTCAATCAAGACCTCTAAATATTCTAGGGACTGCATCAAGGTCAAATTTCTTTTCCTGTAAAGCACAATGCAACCCAGGCCTTCCAGGGCCTGGATCACCTGATCTACCTTATACAGAGCCTCGGCCAACAAGGGGACTCTGATCAGCCAATTGTCCAAGTTCAGGTGCACCTGCAGCCCAAATCTTCCTCAAGTGAACTACCCTGACCAATTGCTCTGTAGATGTTACAGTCCTTGACATCACCTTTCTTCGGTATAGGTATGAACAGTGATCACCTCCAATCAGTTGACCATGTTTTTTCTTTCCAAATCTGTTGACACAGTCGAGTGAGAGCCATGATAGTGCCTTTTATTAATTCACTTGGAATATCGTCAATACCAGTTGACTTGTTTTTTGATAAAGCTTTAATTGCTGCTATGACTTCTTTTAAAATATCTGGTTCTTCTTCGGCTTCAGTTTCCAGTTCAATTTCCCCAATGTTATCCTCATTGCCTTGTTTGTATCAATTTTCTGTATATTCTTTCCATCACTTTTTCATGCTTTCTGGATCATTCAATATCATTCAATTGGCATCTTTAAGCATTCCCAGTCAAGGTTGGAATTTCTGCCGCAATCTCTTAATCTCCTGATACACTAAACTGTTTTTTCATTTACATGTTCCGATTCCATTTTCTGACAAATATCCTTGAGTTATCGTTCTTTGTCTTGCCGAACTTGACATTGAAACACTGGGATATTTTTTCTCTTATCACCGGATAGTTTTGCTTGTTTTCTTTCTTCTGCTACTTTCCTGGTTTCTTCTGAGATCTGAGGTGATTTCTTGGCTTTCTTTTTCTTCTGGAGTATTTTTTTAGTTTTATCACTTAAGAGTTTTGATGTCATTTCATTACTTTTTGGGCTGTCTATCTCCTGTATCAAACAAGGCAAACCTGTTGGTTAGCTTTATCCAATAAATAGTCTGATGTTTCATTGTCAAATTTTGGGAGGTTTCTAATGATCTTCTTGCAACACTTCACCTTGACCTTACATGTCAAAAGCTCATGGTCATTTCTGCAATTAGCTCCTGGTTTAGTCCTGGCAGTCAAAACTGCAGATTTCCATCTCTGTCCTTTGCAGATTTTGATACATGCCATTTGGAGAGGTCCATGTGTACTGGCAAAGTTTTTGGTATTGGAAATGTGTATTCATGATTGACAGTTGGTTTGTATGATTGACAGTTGGTTTGTTTTGCAAAAATTTACTAAGTTATCACCAGCTTCATTTCTTTCTCCTATGCCTTGCTTTCCAACCAATGCATCTTCAGATGTACTTCCTACCTTTGCATTGAAGTCCTCCCATAATGATCAGAGTAGCATATCCAATGCTCTTTTGATTGAAAATGGCCCTGTCCTGTACATTTGAGCTCACTGATCCCTACTGAATCAATTTTGTTTTTTTCTATTTGATCTTCAACAATTTTCAGTTTTCCTTGATTCATGCTTTGTATGTTCCATGATCCTATGTTGAGAATATCTTTACAGCTTCTGATCTCCATTTTCTGTCCAGCAACATCAGCATCAGGATGTCCTGGCGGCTTTGATCAGTCAGCTTCACAAACACTGGACATACTTTGGGTGATGATCAGCTCTTCCCTAGTAGCATAGTGAGAGCCTTCTGACCTAGGGGACCATCTTCCAGCACTATATGTCAATTCTTTGTCTCATCATCATCAAGTTGTTGTGGCAGAATACAGAAGTAGATTGCCAGGCCTTTCTTCACAGTATAAATTCGATGTTGTCGCCGTTGTCACATCAAACGCAATCCTCCACCTCCAACACTGTCTTATTTGCTACCTTGATGGGTGTATATTGTTAGGCTAACACTGCTGCTGAAACCTGTCTGCCTTGTGAAACTACCGACGGCATAGCTTTCAGCTTCTCAGATGAAAATGTACTGCGCTGCATACACCTTTCAGCATTATATAAGTGATAAGTAGTAATAGTAGTGTAAGCCCTTGAGGTATGACAAGCCCATGTATCGTGACCAGAGGAAGAGAAACTGTACTAATATTAAAAAGAAACTTCCCATAAGAGAACATTTGATTTAACTGAGATTGCAACAAACATAAACCTACTTGTGAGAGAAATTTCAGCATTAAAGGATCCAAATCTTAATTGTCCTTACCAAATTTGGATGACTGGCTAATTTCAGCAGACTAGCACTAGAAGACATCCATTGTCATACAAACATATTCAAGAAGTTGAATACTGAACTAAAGGCCAAGATCATTGTTGCCCAAGTGGATGACAGTTGCCTTGGGGCTCTCTTGACAGGAACCCCATTTCTATTGGAACAGAGTTCTTGATGCTGTACACCACCTACAATTAATAGTGTGTAGCTGAAGGGGGAAGGGATGTTCCGGGTGGGGTTTAATACTCAAAAAAGTTTAGAAGTATTGCATGGGATATTGTTGGGGGTCTTGTTTAACCAGGGGAGACTGGAGCTGATGTTTTGCTACTGTTATATGCTTTCTAGTTCGCTTTTGTTTGTTCTTTCTGAACTGTTGTACTGAATGAGTTTCAATAAACATTTCTACAAATTTAAAAGAAAAAAAAATGACTCACAAGATCAAATGCTGCAGAGAAGTCTAAAGATGTAAGCAAAACAATGTTTTCTCAATCAGTATCTGAGTAGCAGTCATTTAGTAAAGATGCCAATATTGTCTCGGCAGAGTGATGTTTATGTCTGTGTCAGGTTTGCTTCAGCCTGATGTGGAAAAAATATTTTGCCTCAAATCCTTGTGGAATAGTCCAGAACTGGAAATCTTTGGGCTGCCAGTCGGACCGGAATAGAATGAAGGCTCAACCCCAACAAATCTTTGCAGTGTGACAAGACAAGAATAAAATGCAGCCGTTTCCCTGAAACCCAAAGGGATTTGCACAGGGCCATGGCCTGAGCTCAAGCCTCTAATAAATCAGAAGGCAAGCAGACTTCCAGGGGAACAGACCCCCAAACCTTGAAGTTAACACAAAGCAGGCTGGCTCATCCGGTACACACGGGGGTTGCCTGCGAGCTGCAGTCCGCCCTCATGGTGTCTGCATTCTCTCCCAGACAGAGTGGCCTCAAATATGAGGTCCTATGGCACCAAAGCCTCCTGAAAATAGAATAAAAAGACCCAAAAGTAATAAAAACCAAAGAAAGCAGATAACTCACATGTCTAGAATGTCTCACCTATAGCACTAGAATAGGCTTATTCCAAACACTGCAGACTCATCCAGAGCATTCCCCTTTCCAGAGGCATTTTAATAGCCAGCAGAAGACTTAGCTCAAAAGTTGCATTCGATTTCAAGCTCCCTAGCCTTACACACATGTGATTCAAATAGTACTCTACCTGTTGAAGATATCAGAGGAAACTTGCTGTAAATATTGAAGGGCATCTGCAATTTGATGAATGGCTTCCTCTCTCCTCAGGTCTGGTTGGATGAGAGGAACAGAATATGCCTGCACTGGGAGTATGTTCTTCTGGGGCATTGTATCTGTGGGAAATAACACATGAGGGTTAATCAGTGCCCTCTATGAAAACACCATGCCATTCTAAAGAAATTCATTTCTTCCCTGGTCCTTCATTTCTGAAACACATGCGTATTCTACTATTTCAATCAGAGATGAAATTGCACATGGGGTGGGCCGGCAGACACAGGGAGTTGTGGCAAGGTTCCGCAATGACTGCAGCTGCCGGTCCATCCCTTCTGACGTCACGTCTTCCGGAGGCAGAGGCGGAAAATGCAGTCATCGCGGGACCTTCCTGCACTTCAGTGCGGCTGCCGACTCTGCTTCAGAATAAGTACGGCAGCCGTGATGAGGTGCAGGTGCCATTTAGAGCAGCTTGGAAGGTTCTGGATCCAGCCGTCTATGTAACCCCTAGGGCTGGCACCGGGGGCGGTCTGCCACTGTATGAGGGGACAAAAAATAATAGAAAGAATGGATAACTTGATCGATTTAGACATGTCATACAATTATAACCACAAAAATATGTCATAAAATGTAATTCTAAATTCAAAAGACTCCAGACGAAAAGCAGACTATAGAAAGGAAACCAGAAAAGACCAAACCCATAGTACTAAGATCCAAATGCTAAAATCGGACATGTCCATTACGAAGAGACGTGTGGATCACCGCTAATTAAAACGAGTGAGTCTTTAAAATATGAGACGGTAACGGATAGCCAGACCTGATGGATGGAAGTGATAAATACTGGAGCCAAAACCTGAGCACCGTGATGAAACTTGAATATGGATACCTATTTATACTTTTGAGTAAAATTGCGATAAGAACATATCATAGAAAAGAATAAATAATGTGTAAACTAAAAACCAAGAACAACATATTGTAACATCGAACTCAGAATTACATTACATTAGTGATTTCTATTCCGCTTGTGCCTCGCGGTTCTAAGCGGATTACAAAAATAGGGAAACCCCTGTCTGCTCATCCTGTGGTTTCCAGGTTTATGAAATGAATTTTCAATGTCAAACCACCTCTCAAACCTCTTCCAGTGGTTTGGGATCTCAATGTTGTTCTTGCCCAATTGATGAAGCCTCCTTTTAAACCAATGGCTTCGGCTCATCTAAAATATCTCACTTGGAAAGTGTTTTTTTCTCATTGCGCTCACCTCTGCTAGATGGGTCAGTGAGCTACAGTAGCAGATCCACCTTTCACAGTATTCCATCATGACAAGGTGGTCCTCCGTACTCATCCTAAATTCTTACCTAAAGTGGTTTCAGAATTTCATCTCAATCAATCCATTGTACTTCCAGTATTTTATTCATAGCCTCATTCTCATCCTGGAGAAACAGCTCTTCATAGTCTGGACTGTAAACATGCTTTGGCTTTCTACTTGCAACGCACTCAACCTCACAGAACTGCTCCTCAACTTTTTATCTCCTATCCAAATAAGTTGGAGCTTCCCGTTTCCAAGCGAACCATCTCCAGCTGGATGGCTGCTTGCATCTCTTTCTGCTATGCTCAGGTTGGTCTCCCTCTGCAGGGTTGAGTCATGGGCCATAGAATTAGAGGTATGGCGGCATCTAGCTTTCCTCAGATCGACTCCTATTGAGAAAATCTACAAGGCTGCCACTTGATCCTCAGTTCATACATTCACCTCTCATTATTGTCTGAATGCTTTCTCCAGACGGGATGGCCATTTTGGCCAGCAGTTTTACATTTATTCTCCTAATTTGCCAACACTCCCCTGGATGGCTTCTTAGCTAGCTATCTGAACTGAGGTACCTCAGAGGAAAGGCACTTGCTCATGCGCAGTGCAGCACTCGCAAACATTCTGAAAGTTCTTCAAGCAAGTCTGCTTGCGAGGCTGTCCGCTTCGGGGCTCCGTGGATGACGTCACCACATGTGGAGAATATCTGCTTGCTGTCCCTGGATGACAACAACTGTTACGGTAAGTAACTGTGCTTTTTAAGTACATCAAAACCAGAAAACCTGTGGGACCATTGGATGATCAAGGAGCAAAAGGGGCACTCAGGGAGGATAAGGCCATAGTGGAAAGACTGAATGAATTATTTGCTTCGATCTTTACGGAAGAAGATGTAAGAGATCTACCTGAACCAGAAATCATTTTCAAGGGTGATGATGCGGATGAACTGAAAGAAATCTCGGTGAATCTGGAAGATGTACTAAGCCAAATCGACAAGTTAAAAAGTGATAAATCGCCAGGACCGGATGGCATATATCCCAGGGTACTAAAAGAACTCAAACATGAAATTGTTAACCTGCTGTTAGTGATCTGTAACCTGTCGCTAAAATCATCTGTAGTACCTGAAGATTGGAGGGTGGCCAGTGTTACGCCAATTTTTAGAAAGGGCTCCAGGGGAGATCTGGGAAATTACAGACCGGTAAGCCTCACTTCAGTGCCGGTCAAAATGGTAGCAACAATTATAAAAAATAAAATTGTGGAACACATAGATAAACATGATTTAATCAGACTGAGTCAGCATGGGTTCAGCCGAGGGAGATCTTGCCTCACCAATTTGTTTTACTACTTTGAAGATGTGAATAAACGTGGATAAAGGTGAGCCAATTGATATAATGTATCTAGATTTTCAGAAAGTTTTTGATAAAGTTTCTCACGAGAGGCTCCTGAGAAAATTAAAGTGTCACGGGATAGGTGGCAAAGTTCAGTTGTGGATTAGGAATTAGTTATCGGATAGAAAACAGAGGGTAGATTTAAATGGTCATTTTTCTCAATGGAGGAGAGTAAACAGTGGAGTGCCGCAGGAGTCTGTACTAGGACCAGTGCTATTTAACTTATTTATAAATGATCTGGAAAGTGGAATGACGAGTGAGGTGATTAAATTTTCAGATGACACTAAACTGTTTAAAGTTGTTAAAATACATGTGGATTGTGAAAAATTGCAGGTGGACCTTAGGAAATTGGAAGATTGGGCATCCAAGTAGCAGATGAAATTTAATGTGGACAAATATAAAGTGATGCACATTAGGAAGAATAACCTGAATCACAATTACCGGATGCTAGGGTGCTCCTTGGGGATTGGCTCCCAAGAAAAGGAGCTGGGTGTCATCGTAGACAATATGATGAAACCTTTCGCCCAATGTGCGGCAGCAGCCAAAAAAGCAAGCAGGATGCTAGGCATTATTAAAAAACGGAAAGTTAACAAGTCTATAAATGTTATAATGCCCCTGTATTGCTCCATGGTGCGACCTCATCTGGAGTATTGCGTTCAATTCTGGTCTCCTTATCTCAAGAAAGATATAGTGGCGCTAGAAAAGGTTCAAAGAAGAGCGACCAAGATGGTAAAGAGAATGGAGCTCCTCTCGTATGAGGAAAGGCTAAAACAGTTAGGGCTCTTCAGCTTGGAAAAAAGACAGCTGAAGGGAGATATGATTGAAGTCTACAAAATCCTGAGTGGAATAGAATGGGTACAAGTGGATCGATTTTTCACTCGGTCAAAATATTACATAGACTAGGGGACACTCAATGAAATTACAGGGAAATACTTTTAAAACCAATAGGAGGAATTTTTTTTCACTCTGAGAATAATAGTTAAGCTCTGGAATGCGTTACCAGAGGATGTGGTAAGAGTGGATAGGTTTTAAGAAAGGTTTGGACAAGTTCCTGGAGGAAAAGTCCATAGTCTGTTATTGAGAAATACATAGGGGAAGTCACTGCTTTCCCTGTATTGGTAACATGGAATATTGCTACTCCTTGGGTTTGGGCCAGGTACTAGTGACCTGGATTGGCCACTGTGAGAACAGGCTTGATGGACCATTGGTCTGACCCAGTAAGGCTATTAAAATAAACTAAACTCTATTTTTATGTTCTTATGAGAAAGGGAGCTACAATTAGGATCAATTGGGGCCTCCACTAGATCTTGGGCCTTCCAAAGAACACTACTCATGAAAACACTCTTGTACAATCCAGCCCTTTCTTTCTGAACATTTTACTAAATGCTCTTCCACTTATCACATCTAACTTATACCACTGCAACTTATTCCTTACAGATCTTCCATAAGATATCTCTCTCTACTACAGTCTATTCAAAATGCAGCTGCATGACTTATCTTCTTGCCTATATCATTAAGACCAAATAATCCAGTTCATCAAGGTATTATATTAGTTCTCTATTTGCTGTTCAAATTTCTATTTTTTGCTTATATATGCATTCACTCTTTTCCTATACCATTCCCCATGAATGCTGTTTACCATACAAGTCACCTGTTGGTGCCCTTCTTCACTGCTAACTTTTGACTGTTCTTTCAATCTTTTTGCATGTTTTCCTGAACACACTTCCTGAGTCATTGCATAAAGCTACAGCTCTTGCCTATCTGTAAGCATACCTCTTTTTTGAAATATATTCTCCTAGATACATACCTCTTCTTGGTCTTGTATGTCTGATATCACTTTCATAATAAGTAGTAGTAGTAATTATTCAAACTTCTCTTTCTCGCATACATATACAATCAACTGTAGCTCTTCATTACTTCTATTCCCTTACACTCTTCCTTGTAAATTCTATTAGTTGGTCAAGTCACTCTTGACTTGTACCCTTCTGCTCCATCATCAATCCCCAACTGCATGCTTGCCACAATGAAGCATCAAATGCCTAGAACAGTGGTCGGCAAACCGTGGCTCGCGAACCGCATGCAGCTCTTTAGACACTTGAGTGTGGCTCAGCTAGCTAGAACAGGGGTGACCAACCTGCTTCCCTTCCCCGTAAAGATAAGGTGACTATATGACCTGTTTTGAACGGGACTGACCCCTTTTTAGACCCCTGTCCCATTGTCCCCACACACAGCTTTGGGACGCCGAAATGTCCCGTTTTCAGGGACAGCGTCACGAAGCTGTGCGTGGGGACAACGGGACAGGCGATCACTTCCCTTCCCTCCAATGGTGAAGCCGAAGCCTGCCCCCTCGGACTGGCCCCCGCTGCTGCTGCCTACCGCCGCTTCAAACACCCCCACTCCGGTCTACCGCCGACTGCTGCCCGGCGCAACTAAAGAGAAGGAAGGTCCAGTTGCCGGCCCACAAACCTTCCCGATGTCAATTCTGACGATGGAGAGGAAGTTCCGGGCCAGCCAATCACTGCCTGGCTGGCCCGGAACTTCCTCTCCGAAGTCAGAATTGATATATGTTTTGTCTTGACCAGATTGTATTTTCCATAGAGCAAACATCCGTGTATCTGTACAAATCTGTATACTTCTATCAATCTACAGAAATGAGCAGTGAGTGGTAAGTTAACCTCCAATTTTAAGTTTCTTTACAGTAGTTACATCTGGATCACATAAGAAAAGGATGAGGAGAGACCTGCTTCAGTTATAGGGGAAAATAACAAGGAAGTGAAGACCTATATATACTTATTTTAATTAACCATGTTTTACAGTGTTCTTAATTGGCAATCAAGAATGCAGATGGTGCTAATTTGATTGGCAAGAGGTGTGCTGTTTGGAATATTAAGGAACATTGCCCCTATAAATAGAACTAATCATCATCTGAAAGAGAGAAGTACACGAAGAAAAAGAAAAAATTAATAAGGATGCAATTAGATTCTACAGTATGCAGCACTCTTTGGGAAATATCTAACCTGATGGCTAGTCAATCACATTTTCTAGAGGACTTTTAATTTCAAAGAGGCATTTAAGCCTCCTTATCCCATTTCATATTCTATAGCAGCGATGGCTAACCTTTTTGAGCCCGAGTGCCCAAACTGCCGCACAAAACCAAAGAATTTCCTCAAAGTGCCAGCACGTCAATTAAACCTTAATAACAAGATTTTAGTATCCAAAAACTCTTTATAAAGTTGCCTGAACTATGTAACATCATTTTTAAAGGTTGGAATCTTTGTATTGTCAGAGAATCAATTTGATTCACAATCCTTTGGTTTTCATTTCAATTTATTGGCAATTTATAATGTTTTAATGATTTCATTCAATTTAATGAATTTAGGAAGAATTTGATTCAGTTACACAATATATTTTAAATGTATTTATTCACATAACATGTCAAATGTATCCTGAGTAAAAAAAAAAGATAAACTTCTTAAAACTGTTAACTGTGTCAAGACTCGGTGTGCATTCCCAAAGAGTCTATACATGTTTTTTTGTAAAATTTACAAACAAATTAGAAAATAGTTAAATCATTACATTTCTAATAATATGATGTAAAGGAAACAAAAGAGCTTTCAATTAAACCAACCGTTTTTATTGGAAATTCCAGATTGGAAAACAACAGGGCCATGTAAAGTCCCTTTTTTAAATAACATCTTTAAATAATATTTAAATAACTTAGAAAGTGTCTTAACTGCAAACTGAAAACACTGCTTCATGTAAACATATGCATTGGGCATGCTCTGAAAAAAATTAATGTGATTTTTGTTGTTTCATGCATGCTGATAACTTGTCAATCCTTGGCTCATAGTGCGTTAATTTCAGAGCAACACATGCAGCACTCATGTCATCCGTTAATCTGTTTCTAGCATCAGATTTTATATGATTCAAAGCCGAAAACAGCTGCTCACAAGCATAGGATGACCCAAACAAAGTAAGAAGAGCAATCCCAAGTGCTTTCATGGACTTAAAATTGTCTGGCAGAGAATTCCACGCTTTTAGGATTTCATTTTCAGAACTGCTAGCAGTGATTTCATTTGTCACCCTTTCACACTCAATACGTTCAAGAGCCGCACACAGGTCATTGAATTTACTTTTCCAGATAGAGCTTTCTTGAAATTCCAGTGGCTCCATTTCCAAATTTTGAATATCCAACCACTGTAAGCAGGAAAGATCAAGATCTTCAAATGTGGACTTTTCTGGGGAAGTTATAAATGAAAGGGTTGTCTCCATCTTACGGAACTGAGAAAATCTTTTACTAAAATTCTCCTTTGCTTCGGCTACAATGGTGGAATATGCTTTGTGGATTTCCTGGTGTTTTTTATGACTGTCCACAAATGTTGTAGAATTATCCAAATGTATTTTTAGGTTGGGAAAATATTTTAGCTGTCCACTCTCAAGGTCTTTTTCAAAAACATGCAATTTTCTCTCAAAAGCTTTGATGTCACTAAACATGCTTTCTGCTGTTTTTCCCATGCCTTGTAATTTTTTGTTTAGTACATTAAAGTGGTTAGTAAAATCTGTAAAGAACATGAAGTTGGTAAGCCAGGCCATGTTGGTGAGTTGAGGATAGTCTTCCCCCTTTTCGTTCATAAATAGCCTAACTTCTTCCAAGCAGGCCACAAATCTCTCTAACACTCGTCCTCTGCTCAGCCACTGGACATTATTGTACATCAGTAAAGTGTTATATTGTGCCTGAACCTCATCAAGAAGGGCTTGAAATTGTCAAAAATTAAGAGCACGCGCCATGATGAAGTTCACCATTTTTGTTACATCTTTGAGGACATCGTCAAGTTTTTTGCTGCTTTCTTTGGTGCAGAGAGCCTCTTGATGTATTATGCAGTGAAATTGAATCAGTGGATGTTTTGCTTCCTTAGCAAAGAAATGAATGAATCCTGATGTTGTCCCCACCATGCTAGGTGCTCCATCGCTAGTAACTGAAAATACTTTTTCTGGACTTATGTCTAGTGATGAAAAAGCCTCCATCACAGCATTGTGGATATCTATCCCTTGTGTTCTTCCAGGCAAAGACAGCAGTTTTACCAGCTCTTCTCTCATGATGTCACCAGTAGCATAACGCAAAATGAGCGCTAGTCTTGCATGGTTAGTAATATCTGTACTTTCATCCAAGCACATGGAGTAGAAGGGTGCTTTTTGTAAGTCGCAAGTAAGCTGTTGACTAACATCAGCAGCCATTCGCAGAACCCTATCTTTTGCAGCATTTCTGCTTAGCGGCATCTCAGAGATGCGCTGCACAATTTTATCCTTGTTTTGGAAATCATGGAAGAGTGAATTACTCCCAGCCAAAATTGCCTTTTTGATAAAATCTCCATCAGAGAGGGGCTTACCATGTTTTGCCATGCACAGTGAAATTTGAAAGCTGGCAACTGTAAGATGATTAGTTTTTGAAAGATAGTTGCTAAAACTAAGAGACTGGGAGTGATATTTCTTTAATTTTCCTACAAGGAACTCTTTTCTTTGAGCTAAACCAAGTTCAGCAACACTGTTATGGTTGGTCTCAAAGTGACGTTTGACACTTGATGTGCGAGACACAACACTTTCATTACACATAATACACAATGCTTTCCCACTGCGTTCAATCACTCCATATGTCTCTGTCCAGGCCTCTTGGAATGGTCTTCCACTATCTGTTTTTGCTTTTTTTGCTGTACTCATTTTCTTTGTTCAAGACTTCAAGTCTACAAAAAGATAAAATTTGTATAATAAAAAAAATCTAATGAAGTGCTGTATACAAATCCGTCCCCATAAAAAAATATGTGATTGGGGAATTTTACTAATTGTAGACATCCGTTTTGGTCAAAAAATATACTGTCCGGGTGAAAACCGGACTTGTGCAACCTGAGTGTATGGGAAAAGGACTTTTGTTTTTCATTATTGGAGCCTTTGTTATTTTATTATGATGTTTACAAAAGCACTGTGAAGGGCCACATATACACTTTACTGTTTTTTGCTTTATTGAGTTTTCCATAAGGTACAGCGCAGAGGATTAGTGTGTTGGTTGTTCACAGAGAGCCCAGCCCTCCTCTCAGCTTACTGAACTTCTCTATGCAATCATCATAAGCAGCTTTTTTATTTCCTTGAATTTAGCATGTCCCCCATGGAAGATACAGAGGTTTTTACAGAGGAGCACATTATTAGACACATTAACTTCCCCCCATATCCTCACCTGTCTAGCATGGGAGCACTAGGAACTGTTCCTGATTACAGATGTCACATGTGGAGTCACACTACAGCCTCACTGAGTTCCTGTGACAGACTCAGTGTGAAGCTTCTCTTCCTCCCCCCACTTCCCCCTCACACACTGCCTGGCTCATAGGATACTAAGGGGAAGACAGGCAGGCTAAACATCCACTCACAGGACTGCAGCCAGCACAGGAGGATGGGCCGCGGCCTACCGGGACAATGCCCGGTCCTCCCAATGGCCAGTCCGGCCCTGTTGCCAGGTGAGCTGCAAAGCAGACACTGGCACACTCGCCTCCCGCCGCGCCGCATATCTTAATTGCGGACTAGAGAGTTGCGCGAGGACAGAAATCCCACCCATCCCCACCCGTCCCCGCCAAAGTCTCACCCATCCCCACCCGTCCCCGTGAGGAATCCCTCCGTCCCCACCCGTCCCCGCGAGGAATGTCCTCCGTCCCCGCCCGTCCCCGTGAGGAATCCCCTCCGTCCCCGCCCGTCCCTATAAACTTCAGAAATAGTTATTTCATTTAATTATGCTACTGAAGTAAAGGCTCTGGTAGAAACCCATTTACAAATAAGCAAAAAGACTTTATTAATTTGGAAATATTAATTGGGAAGAATACACACTTTGTAAACGGGTTTCTACCAGAGCCTCTTTTGTTTATAAATTTTTATCAACACAACTAATATACTACTTTATCCTGAAGCAAAAAAAAAGAAAAAAAGAAATAGAATTCTTTTCCTACCTTTGTTGCCTGGTTTCTGCTTTCCTCATGTTCTCATTCAGTTCCTTCCATCCACTGTCTCTCTTCCTTCTGCATCTTCCATTTGCTCCGTTACTGTGCCTCTCCCTTTCTCCCCCTTCCAAATTGGTCTGGCACCCATCTTCTTCCCTCCGCTCCCCCCATAGTCTGGCATCTCTGTCTTCTTCCCTGCCAGTGTCTTCTCCCCACTCTCTCTTCCCCATTTCCTTTCAGCGTCCTTCTCCCCCCCCCATCTTCCCCATGTCCTGTCAGTGTCCTTCTCCCCCCTCTGTCTTCCCCATGGCTTTTCAGCATCCTTCTCCACCCCACCCCACGTCTTCCCCATGGCCTTTCAGCGTCCTTCTCCACCCCACCCCCCATCTTCCCCATGTTCTTTCAGCGTCCTTCTCCACCCCTTTGCCTTCCCCAGTGCTTTCAGCGTCCTTCTCCCCCCCCGTCTTCCCCATGTCCTGTCAGCGTCCTTCTCCCCCTTCTGTCTTCCACAAATGCTTTCAGTGTCCTTCCCCCCCACCCCATCTTCCCCATGACCTTTCAGCGTCCTTCTTCACCCCTTTGTCTTCCCCAGTGCTTTCAGCGTCCTTCTCCCCCCTCCTTCTCTCCCGCCCTGGGTGCAGCACAGCCGGCCAGGTCCCCTTACTTTTGTGGCGCTTCCGCGACCGACAGACCGACAACAGCCCCGGTCTGACAAACCTCCCTGCCCTTAACCGCGAATCTAAATTTCCTTCTTACAGCTGCTGTAAGAAGGTAATTTAGATTCGCGGTTAAGGGCAGGGAGGTTTGTCGGACCAGGGCTGTTGTCGGTCGGTCGGGTTAGCGCCACAAACGTAAGGGGACCTGGCCGGCTGTGCTGCACACGGGGCGGGGCGGACCGCCCCCCTCCCTTGGAAGCCACTCGAGCCGCAAGGCTATTCCTCCTTACCTACCCTGCCTGCAGTACAGAGCCGAACGGAAGTCTTCCCAACGTCAGCGCAGACGTTGGAGGGAGAGAGGGCTTTGTTTACCGACGTCAGCGCTGACGTCGGGAAGACTTCCGTTCGGATCTGTGCTGCAAGCAGAGCAGGTAGGGAGAAAAGCCGCGCGACTTAGTACATCCAGCCCCGCAGGAACCCCGCAACCCTCGGAGGCGTCCCCACGGGATCCCCGCGACCCGTGCAGCTCTCTATTGCGGGCCTTCGCGTGCCATAGGTTCGCCATCACTGTTCTATAGCATCATGCAATAGCAATTTAAAGCCTGAAATGTCATAAAGACTTTTGAAGAACTGGACTACCAGCAGCTTGACAGGACAAACAACTGTTTAGCTCTGGCTTCTGCTGAATGAAAGATAGGTGTGCATGTATTGCACATACTTGGACATGTATCCCAGATAATCCACTGGGATACACAGAACTAAAAGTTGTAGCTGAAAGCTTTAGTATATCCTCAAAGCATGGAGAAAAAATGACCCGGAAATTGGTACGACGAGTGAGGTGATTAAATTTGCAAATGATACAAAGTTATTCAGAGTAGTGAAGACACAGAAGATTGTGAAGACCTGCAACGTGACATAAACGCGCTCGAGAAATGGGCTGTGATATGGCAAATGAGGATTAATGTGGAAAGTGTAAGGTGATGCATGTCAGTAACAAAAATCTTATACACGAATACAGGATGTCCGGTGCAGTACTCGATGAGACCCCACAGGAAAGAGCTTTGGGAGTACTGGTAGAGAAGTCAATGAAGCCGTCTGCGCAATGTGCGGCGGCGGCATAAAGGGCAAACAGAATGCTAGGAATGATTAAGAAGGGGATCACAAACAGATTGGAGAAGGTTATCATGCCGCTATACCAGGCCATGGTACGCCCCCACCTGGAATACTGCATCCAGCACTGGTCGCCGTATATGAAGAAGGATATAGTATTACTTGAAAGGGTCCAGAGAAGAGCAACTAAAATGGTTAAGGGGCTGGAGGAGTTGTCATACAGTGAGAGATTAGAGAAACTGGGCCTCTTCTCCCTTGAAAAGAGGAGACTGAGAGGGAAAATGATCAAAACATTCAAGATAAAGAAGGGAATAGACTTAGTAGATAAAGACAGGTTGTTCACCCTCTCCAAGGTAGAGAGAATGAGAGGGTACTCTCTAAAGTTAAAAGGGAATAGATTCCGTACAAACTTAAGGAAGTTCTTCACCCAAAGAGTGGTAGAAATCTGGAACGCTTTTCCGGAGGCTGTTATATGGGAAAATAATAATAAGAATGATAATAATAATAACAGCTTATATACTGCAATACCGTGAAGTTCTATGCGGTTTACAGAAGATTAAGCAAAGGTAACAAATTGATTGACTTTAAGAGGGGAGGAAGAAAGAGAATTAATAGGACAGGAAATTCATTGTTGAGGAGAGAGTGATCAATAGGATAAGTTAATCACTATAGAGCAGTGGTCTCAAACTCAAATCCTTTGCGGGGCCACATTTTGGATTTGTAAGTACTTGGAGGGCCGCAGAAAAAATAGTTAATGTCTTATTAAAGAAATGACAATTTTGCATGAGGTAAAACACTTTATAGTTTATAAAACTTTCCTTTAACAGTTAAAAGGAAAGATATATAAACTATAAGGAGTTTTACCTTATGCAAAATTGTCATTTCTTTAATAAGACATTAACTATTTTTTCTGCGGCCCTCCAAGTACTCTATTTTTTCTGCAGCCCTCACATTTAAAGTTTAATATCTTTTCTTTCTCAAAACTGACACATTTCAATCACTATATTGAAAATAAAATAATTTCCCCTACCTTTGTTAGCTGGTGACTTTATTTTCCTGTGCTTTTAACTATGTTTCCAGGGCCTTCTTGTCCTTTGACTGTTTTTCTCTCCGTCTTCACTTTCTGCCTTGCATCCATCTTTGGCATTAACTTAATATTCAATTTTTCTGCTTTCTTTTCAAAATCTACGTTTCCATGTCTTCCCTTCCCTTCTATCTCTCTCTTCTTCCATCCCTATTTCCATGGTCTAACATCTCTTTCCTTCCTTTTCTCCCTCCCTCCTTCTTTCCTTTTCCCTGGTCTTGTTTCCGTCTCCTTCCCTCCCCCCATGCCCTGGCATCTCTCCCTCCCGCTCTATGGTCTGATATCTCCTTTCCTTCCCTCCCTCGAACTTGGCATCTCTTGTTCCTCTCCTCTCCCTTGTCTTCCTTCTCCTTCCTTCCCCCTCTTTCCCCAATTGGGTGCAGCAGCAACAGAAGCAGCATTTCCCTTCCCCCTTTCCTGTGCAGAAGAGGCATTTCTCTTCCCCTTCCCTCCCTCCCCCTTTCCCTATGCAGCAGCAGCAGCATTTCCCTCCCCCTTTCCTGTGCAAGAGAGGCATTTCTCTTCTCCCTTCCCTCCCTCTCCCTTTCCCTGTGCAGCAGCAGCATTTCCCTAGGATCCTCCTTTCCATATGCAGCAGAGCATTTCTCTTTCCCCTCCCCTTCGGTTCCCTTCCTTGTGTAGCAGCAGCGTGTCTGGCCAGCTCCCAATCAATTGTTTCGTTCAAAGCTGCAGGTGGTGGCTCCTCGCGAGATCCGCGCCTGCGTCAGAAGCCTCTCTGATGTTGTGACGTCAGAGAGGCTTCCGATGCAGGAGTGGATAGCGCAAGGAGCCGCCACCCGCGGCTTTGAACAGATCGATCGACTTGAGCCGGCCAGACACGCTGCTGCTCCACAAGGGAAGGGGGAAGAGAAATGCGTGAGGAGCCGCCGCCGCCACAGCTTTACAGTTGATCATCGCGTCCAGACTGCGGGCCGCAAAATAGCACCTGGAGAGCCACATGCGGCCCGCGGCCCACGTGTTTGAGACCGCTGCTATAGAGGGGAGAGAAAAGAGAGGATCAGTTGTCTAGATGCTTTATGAACAAGTGTGTTTTTAGACGTTTCCTAAATTCCTCATAAGTAGTAGGCGAAAGCAATTGTTCTAGGTCTTTACCCCATAATGCTGCTTGGTGTGAGAGAAGGTGTTCATGGTGTTTTTTCAGTTTACAACCTCTCACTGGGGGAGAAACTAAATTGGAATGTGAGCTTCTCTTGTGTCTATTGGCTGAGAAGAAGAAAAGATCAGTTATGTATTTAGAGGCAAGTCCACGTAGTGCTTTGAAGAAGCAGGCAAATTTAAACTTTACGCGTGCCTCCATTGGCAGCCAATGCAGCTGCCGATAGTAGGGTGTCATGTGGTCAAATTTCTTTAGCCCAAAGATCAGTCTGACTGCTGCATTTTGCATCAACTGTAAACGTTGCATATTCTTTTGGGAAATTGCTAAATAGGCGATGTTACAGTAGTCTAGTACTGTTGTTATATGGGAAAACACCCTCCAGGGTTCAAGACAAAGTTAGACAAGTTCCTGCTGAACCAGAATATACGCAGGTAGGGCTAGACTCAATTAGGGCACTGTTCTTTGACCTAAGGGCTGCCGCGGGAGCGGACTGCTGGGCACGATGGTAATTCTTATGTTCAGTGAGAAGGTTTGAGCTACAACTTGTTTATTGACCTTTTTATTTATATGTGTGCTAATGGATTAACACTGCAGCTATGTTGCTTTAAAGAATAAAATTGAACTAACTGATTTAAAGGTAGAAACTTACTAAAAAGTGAGCTTATATAACAAGTTTAGAACCTTTTTGTGTAATGTCTCCTGTTTTGCATATGCAAAGACAAATTATTATTTTCAGAGGGTGCTGGAAATCTTGGTTTTTCAAATTTAGGACTAGCTCTCATATTAACATTTGCATTGTGCCAAAGAGCTGCATCCTGGAGACTTAAGTACTGTATTTCCAAGCTCCCCAAGAGTTGCACTTCAATCCACCTATTCTGGGAGTTTTTCAGTGTCATACTTCCTTCCACTCTGTACCTCAAAGCAGCTGTTCTTAATTACTCTAGACAGCAGGTACAGTTATTTGAAGATCTTACTGCTTCTAAGACCCATATATGAAGTTTTCCATTTCAAGAGAATCATAAGTCAAAGGGCCTTGTGCAGGGGCAAGTGTCTAATTAGCTTCTTTATTTTGTCTAGGAAGGGATCCACATGTGAAGATTCTCTCCTGGCTTTCTTCCAAAGGATACATACTGAGATCATTAAGTTAGCTCCTATATTATTTATGTTGAAAACCACTAATTATTTTAGGAGTCATGATCTGGACTGACTCAATCCTGTTTATATCTTTGAAGGGCAGCCTCCAGATTACACACAATACTCTGGGGTTTCACCAGAGCATTTGGCCTATATTCACGAACTTTACAGATCTGATTCTTGGCCAAGTTTTGAAAAGCGACCGATTCATATAGATTCTGCATGCAAATGATCTGATTGGACGCACACCCTATAGCAATCCCATGGTTTGCTGTAACAGCGATCGAAACTCATGCGCAGAGTATCCTTATTGTTTATTGATGCAATTTACACTTGCGCTAGCTCTTCGGCCTTTATTGTGCAGTTTTGTTTTTTTAATATATTTTTATTGAGAATGGCAAATGATCCAAAGAATCACAAACATCAAAATAACCATATAGAAAAAACAAGGATATCAATGAAAGATAAGAACATAAGAATTGCCGCTGCTGGGTCAGACCAGTGGTCCATCGTGCCCAGCAGTCCGCTCACGCGGCGGCCCTCTGGTCAAAGACCAGCGCCCTAACTGAGACTAACCCTACCTGCGTATGTTCTGGTTCAACAGGAACTTGTCTAACTTTGTCTTGAATCCCTGAAGGGTGTTTTCCCCTATAACAGACTCCGGAAGAAAGTTCCAGTATACAACAAGTTTCAAGTTTCAAGTTTCAAGTTTATTCAGTTTTGATTAATCGCTTTATCTTAATTCAAAGCGATGTACATAATAAAAATTACAATTTAAAAAGCAATACATTGAAGATTGTTGACTGAACTTATGACAAATTTGACAATACTAGAAACATATAGGAAAGAGATGGGCAAGAAGTTACAATATAAAAATAAAGATGGGGATTACATTTAGGGAATGTACATGAGGAAGGGGTGAAGCAGAGTCTTGAAATTATTTTATAACGAAATTATTGTTGATTTATGAAGGCATCATTAAATAGAAAGGTTTTCAGGTTACTTTTGAATTTCTCTAAATTGATTTCTTGTCTCAAGTGGTAGGGTAAAGAATTCCAGGTTTGGGGTGCAGTAACAGAAAAAATATATTGGCGTCTTGTGTTTATGATTTTAAGGGATGGGATTGTTAGTAAATGTTGTTCGGTAGATCTTAGTGTTCTGTTCGTTGTGTAAGGGATTAATGATTTATAAATAAAAGCCGGAGTTTTAAAAGAAAGAGATTTGAAAGTAAGCAAGCTAAGTTTATATATGATTCTGTGAGCAACAGGAAGCCAATGGGCTTCCTTAAGGAGTGGAGTAACATGATCGAATTTTTTGGCTTTAAAAATGAGCTTGACCGAAGTATTTTGTATGATCTGTAAACGTTTGATTTCTTTTTGAGCTATGCCTTTAAAAAGTGCATTACAGTAATCTATCTTTGAGATAACGAGAGAGTGGATGAGAATATTAAGTGAATTATTGTTAAGGAATTGTGAAACAGAACGGATTTGTCGAAGCCTAAAGAAAGATGACTTAATGACATTGCTGATATGGTTATGAAAGGAAAGTTTATGGTCAAAGATGACGCCTAATATTTTAATATTGTCTACCTCTTGTATGGGATGATCCTTAATAGAAATCGGAAATTTAAGCTTTGGGTTATCTTTCCAAGGAAACAATAATACATTAGATTTATTAATGTTTAATGCGAGTCTGTTGTTATTTAACCAAAGATGTATTTTTTCTAATTTTGCATTAATCTCAGAAGTATCTGAAGGGTTATCAATATCAATGGGATGTAAAAGTTGTATGTCGTCAGCGTAAGCGAAGACATTAAAGCCAATTGATTGGCATAGAGTTAATAGTGGAGCAAGAAATATATTAAATAGGAGTGGAGACAGTATGGAGCCTTGGGGGACGCCATTAACTGAAGTAAAAGTATTAGAAGTAGTGTTATTAAAAGAAACTGATGAGGAACGATCTGAAAAGTATGATTGAAACCAAGCGAGTACTTGGTCTGTGATTCCTATTGATTGAAGTCTATGTAGTAGTAATTCGTGATCAATTGTGTCGAAGGCGGATGAAAGATCTAATGAGATTAACAGAACAGATTGATGATGGTCTAAGAAGTAATGAATTATAGTAGACATGCCGATTAGTGAGTGTTCGGTAGAGTGATGTTGCCTGAAACCAGTTTGATTGGGGTGGAGAATATTTGTTTTTTCAATGAAGTCTGAAATCTGATTGAATACAATCTTCTCGGTTAATTTCGACAAAAATGGTAAGTTGGCAATAGGTCTGTAATTTGACATGTCTTCAGCACTAGTTTTGTGGTTTTTGATAATAGGATAAATGATAGAACGTTTCCAAGTTTTGGGGACGATGCCTTGTTTTAAACTTTCACTTACCAAAGTAAGAATAGCAGGGCCGAAGATCCTAAAGAAGCGCTTAAGAAAAAAAGGAGGAACTGAGTCGTTTTGGGAACCTTTTATATTGATAGATTTAATAGTGGATTCTATCTCTGTTAGATTAGGAATATTAAAGGTGGAGCATTTTGAAGATAGTAAACTAGACTCAATTGGCACTTGACCAGGAGAATTTGAAGTAAAAGTAGATCTGATCTTATCAATTTTCTCGGTGAAGTAAATAGCTAGTTCCTGGGCGGAGAGGTTAAGTTCACCTTCTTGGTTTTTCCGTTTATTTGAGTATGTAATAGAATTTAATATACGATAGAGAGTAGAAGAATTAGAAGCTTTTTGAATCAAACCAGAATAATATTTTGTTTTTGCATGATTTATTTTTGTTTTATAAAATTTAGAATGTTCTTTGAATAATTCTAAATTACATAATGATTTATCTTTTCTCCATTTTCGTTCTAGAGATCTTAATTGTTGTTTAATGAGTTTAAGTTCTGCTGTGTACCAAGGGTTGGTAGATTTCCTTTCAGGAATAGTCTTAATTTGAAAAGGTGCAACTGTATCTAAAAAATGACAAATGTTTACAGTCCAAAGGTGGAGAGAGTCATCCAATGAAGTGGAGATAAAGTCAAAAAAATATGAAGAATATGCAGTGGAAATAGTCTCAAACGAGAGGTTATTGAGATCTCTAAATTTAATTTTTTTCTTAGAAGTTTGAGATTTTATAGATGTAAGAAAATAAGATATTGATATCAAATAATGATCCGACCAAGGAACTGGTTGACTGAAATTAAAAGAGTAGTTGTCTGTTTGGTAAGTTGGAATGAGTACCATGTCAATGGAATGTCCTAAATAGTGTGTTGGGTCTAATATTAGAGGGACCATATCTAAAAGATCAATATGCGATAGAATATTTTTAGTTTGAGTGTTATTGGGATCGTCAAAGTGTATATTGAAGTCACCTAAAATTAAAGGGTTCAAAGTGGAAGAACCGAAATCAAAGAGAAGAGATTGTAATTGGGTTAAATTTTCACTATTGATTGGGGGGGGCAAATACAGAAGTAAAGCATCAAGCTTAGGCTTGGTTTGAAAAGAAAATTGCACTCTGTGGGTGAAGAACTTCCTTCTGTTTGTACGGAATCTATCCCCTTTTAACTTTAGAGAGTGCCCTCTCATTCTCTCTACCTTGGAAAGGGTGAACAATTTGTCTTTTATCTACTAAGTCTATTCCCTTCATTATCTTGAATGTTTCGATCATGTCCCCTCTCAATCTCCTCTGTTCGAGGGAGAAGAGGCCCAGTTTCTCTAATCTTTCACTGTATGGCAACTCCTCCAGCCCCTTAACCATCTTAGTTGCTCTTCTCTGGACCCTTTCGAGTAGTACCGTGTCCTCCTTCATATACGGTGACCAGTGCTGGATGCAGTATTCCAAGTGAGGGTGCACCATGGCCCAGTACAGCGGCATGATAACCTTCTCCAATCTGTTCGTGATCCCTTTCTTTATCATTCCTAGCATTCTGCTCGCCCTTTTCGCCGCTGCCGCGCATTGTGCGGTCGGCTTCCTTGACTTGTCGATCAGAACTCCCAAGTCTCATTTCTGAGAGGTCTTTCCAAGTACCACCAGGGACATCCTGTATTCATGCATGAGATTTTTCTTAGCAACATGCAACACTTTACACTTATCCACATTGAACCGCATCTGCCATGTTGATGCCCATTCCTCGAGCCTGATTATGTCACGTTGCAGATCTTCACAATCCCCCTTGTCTTCACTACTCTGAATAACTTTGTATCATCTGCAAATTTAATCACCTCACTCGTCATACCAATGTCCAGATCGTTTATAAAGGCGTTGAAGAACACGGATCTAAGCACTGAGCCCTGCGGCACCCCACTGGTGACGCTCTTCCAGTCCAAGTATTGTCCATTTACCTCCCATTCTCTGTTTCCTATGTTCCAGCCAGTTTTTAATCCACGTGAGTATTTCATCCTTGATTCCATGGCTCGCAATTTTCCGAAGTAGTTGTTCATGCAAAACCTTGTCAAATGCCTTCTGAAAATCCAGATATACAATGTCGACTGGGTCGTCCTTGTCTGTCTGTCTGTCTGTTTACTCCCTTAAAGTAGTGTAGCAAGTTCGTCAAACACGATCTGCCTTTGCTAAAACCGTGCTGACTGGTCCTCATTGTCAGTTTGAAAGTGGCCCCCACAATATTAGGTGGTAGGGGTTAAGTGAAAGGCGTACTGACAAACGCCAGGTCCCAGGTTCAGTTCCCTCACAGATGACTCACCAGGAAGTAGAATAATAGACACAACCAGAGGTGATTGCATAAAGAATATATTATAGAAATAGTCTTACAGAAAAGTAATATTTATAAGCATTACAATTAAGCAGAGAGCATTACACTTAAGCAGAGAGCAAGCAGTCTCACTGCCTTACAGAGGTCAGAGGCAGAGAGGGACATAGAAGCTTGTAGTTCTAGGAAGCTTCGTGTTAGATAAATAAAGGGAAGGATAGAAAGAGAGAGGGAGAGCCAAGACAGAACCAGAGTGCCGAGCAAAGAGCCAAGAGATAGCTCCATAGAAAAAGAGAGAGCTAGAGAGATCTGTGTGTTGCAGAGAGCAGGCTTGACTCAATATAGAAACCTGTATGCCCCAGTATCTTTCTGTTTAGAATTTGTAAACTGTTTGAAACAATGGTTAATTTAATTGCTAAGGAGGGTGAGATACCTGTAAGCATGGTGATGGGATTAAGTCTCTGGCTTGATCCGTGCACCATTGTCCTAAGCACCCTCTTAATCAGACATTAACACCTTTTAGCTAGCCATGATTCAAGCAGGGCTACTTGAAACTTAAAATATATCAATCAGGGCTACTTAAAACAGTTTCCCTGCACTAAGGGTCTATCTGCCTTCCCATGCCAGGGTCAGATTGATATAATCTCCCAGAGGCCTCTAGGCTGACACTCATCAGCCCATGTCCGTTAAGGTGATGAATAATGCGGTCCTTTATCAGCGACTCTACTATCTTTCTCCAGTAAGCACAGTTACTTACCGTAACAGGTGTTATCCAGGGACAGCAGGCAGATATTCTTGACTGATGGGCGACGGCACCGACGGAGCCCCGGTACGGACAATTTTAGAGTGATTGCACTCTAAGAACTTTAGAAAGTTCTAGCTAGGCCGCACCGCGCGTGCGCGAGTGCCTTCCCGCCCGACAGAGGCGCGCGGTCCCCAGTTAGGATAAGCCAGCTAAGAAGCCAACCCGGGGAGGTGGGTGGGACGCAAGAATATCTGCCTGCTGTCCCTGGATAACACCTGTTACGGTAAGTAACTGTGCTTTATCCCAGGACAAGCAGGCAGCATATTCTTGACTGATGGGTGACCTCCAAGCTAACAAAAAGAGGGATGGAGGGAAGGTTGGCCATTAGGAGAATAAATTTTGTAAAACAGATTGGCCGAAGTGTCCATCCCGCCTGGAGAATGCATCCAGACAATAGTGAGATGTGAAAGTATGAACTGAGGACCAAGTAGCAGCTTTGCAGATTTCCTCAATAGGAGTGGAACGGAGGAAAGCTACAGACGCTGCCATAGCTCTAATTTTGTGGCCCGTGACAGAACCCTCCAGTGTCAGGCCTGACTGAGCATAACAAAAAGAAACGCAAGCAGCAAGCCAATTGGATAGAGTGCGTTTAGATACAGGGTGACCCAACTTGTTAGGATCAAAGGACAAAAACAGTTGAGGAGATGATCTGTGAGGTTTGGTGCGATCAAGATAGTAAGCCAGAGCACGTTTACAATCCAAGGTATGCAAAGCCTGTTCACCTGGATTAGAATGAGGCTTTGGGAAAAAAACAGGAAGAACGATGGATTGATTAAGGTGAAACTCAGACACAACCTTAGGAAGGAATTTTGGATGTGTACGAAGGACAACCTTATCATGGTGAAAAACAGTGAAAGGTGGATCAGCCACCAGAGCATGGAGCTCAGTGACCCTCCTGGCAGAAGTGAGCGCTATCAGAAAGACCACTTTCCAAGTTAGAAATTTAAAATGCGTTGTGGCCAGAGGCTCGAAAGGAGGCTTCATTAACGCAGAAAGAACTACGTTAAGATCCCATACAACAGGAGGGGCCTTAAGAGGTGGTTTTACATTGAAAAGGCCTTTCATGAACCTTGAGACTAAGGGATGAGCTGAGAGGGGTTTTCCATGGATCGGCTCATGAAAAGCTGCAATGGCACTAAGATGGACCCTTATCGAAGAGGATTTAAGACCAGAGTCAGATAAGGACAAAAGATAGTCCAACACCAATCCCACTGCTGTAGATATGGGATTATGGTGATGTAACAGGCACCAGGAAGAAAACCGAGACCACTTCTGCTGGTAACATTGGAGAGTAGACGGTTTCCTGGAGGCATCAATAATAGAACGGACAGGCTGAGAAAGGAGAGCATGAGGTGAAGTCAGCCCGAGAGATACCAAGCTGTCAGGTGCAGAGACTGTAAGTTGGGATGAAGAAGCGTTTGCTGATTCTGTGTAAGTAGTGAAGGAAACAGAGGAAGAGGTATGGGTTCCCTGGAACTGAGTTGAAGTAGAAGGGAAAACCAATGCTGTCTGGGCCACCGTGGAGCGATGAGGATCATGGTGGCTTGTTCCCTCTTGAGCTTGAATAAGGTGCGCAGCATGAGCGGAAGAGGAGGGAATGCATAAAGGAAGAGATTGGTCCAATCCAGAAGAAATGCATCGGGTTCCAGACGGTGAGGAGAGTAAAGTCTGGAGCAAAACAGGGGCAGTTGATGGTTGTGGGGAGCTGCAAAAAGATCCACCTGAGGAGTGCCCCATTGAGAGAAAATGAACTGGAGAGTCGAGGGGTCGAGAGTCCATTCGTGAGGTTGAAGAATTCTGCTGAGGTTGTCTGCTAAGCAATTCTGTTCCCCTTGGATGTAGACTGCTTTCAGGAATAGGTGACGAGCAGTCGCCCATGTCCAAATCCTTTGAGCTTCCTGACATAAAGGACGGGATCCCGTCCCTCCTTGTTTGTTGAGGTAATACATTGCAACTTGGTTGTCTGTGCAAATGAGAAGAACCTGAGGAAAGAGGAGATGTTGAAAAGCTTTGAGGGCGTAAAATATCGCTCTGAGTTCCAGGAAATTGATGTGGTGCTTCTTTTCCTGGGTGGTCCAAAACCCCTGAGTTTGGAACTCGTTCAAGTGAGCTCCCCATGCATAGGGGGAGGAATCCGTGGTGATGACTAGTTGATGAGGAGGTAGATGGAACAGTAGACCTCTGGATAGATTTGATGAGTTCAACCACCAAAGAAGCGACTGTCGAAGAGACGAGGTCACAGATATGTGTTGTGAACAAGGATCCGTCGCTTGTGACCACTGAGTCGCTAGGGTCCATTGAGGAGTACGCAGGTGGAGACGTGCGAAGGGGGTGACATGCACTGTGGATGCCATGTGCCCCAAAAGTACCATCATTTGATTTGCAGAGATGGAAGTTTTCTGGAACACCTGCTGACAGAGATGAAGGATGGTGTGAAGGCGGTTTGGAGGAAGAAACGCCCTCATCTGAACAGTATCCAGAATGGCTCCAATGAATTGAAGTCGCTGAGTTGGAATGAGGTGTGACTTGGGTAGATTGATCTCGAACCCCAACAGTCGAAGGAAGGAAATGGTCTGATTGGTGGCTATGTGAACGGACTGAGGAGAAGGAGCCTTGATGAGCCAGTCGTCCAGATAAGGGAAGACTTGAAAATTGTGGGAGCGGAGATAAGCTGCGACCACAATCAGACATTTGGTGAATACCCTGGGAGAGGAGGCTAAGCCGAAGGGTAGCACCTTGTATTGGTAATGATGTTGGTTGACAAGAAAGCGAAGGTATTGTCTGGACATCAGATGAATTGGAATGTGAGTATACGCCTCCTTGAGATCGAGGGAACATAGCCAGTCTTCCTGAGAGAGAAGAGGGTATAGGGTGGCAAGAGATAACATCTTGAACTTCTCCTTGACCAGACATTTGTTGAGATCTCTGAGATCTAATATTGGTCTGAGATCTCCGGTTTTTTTGGGGACTAGAAAGTACCGGGAATAAAATCCCAGGCCTTGCTGGTCTAGAGGAACTGGTTCGATGGCATTGAGAAGTAGGAGGGATTGAACCTCCTGACCGAGAAGGAGGGACTGAGCCTTGTTGGAAGCAGACTCTTTTGGTAGACTTAACGGTGGAGGAGTCTGAAAGTTCAGGGCATATCCGTGAGCGATGATAGCAAGTACCCACTGGTCGGAGGTAATTGCTTCCCATCGAGACAGAAAAACCTGTAGTCGACCTCCTATGGGCTGAGGTAGAAGGCATGAGGGAGGAAGACTGGCAATGTTCTCGAGAAGAGAGTCAAAAGGGCTGTGTAGACTTAGGTTGAACAGCCGGTTTTACAGCAGGCTGTTGTTGTTGACGAGCCTGTTGCTGCTGTTGACGCTGCCTGCGAGGTTGAGGAGGATGAGTCTGAGCCGGGCGAGCAGAAAACCTTCTTTGATAAGAAGGTTGTTGCCTGAATGGTCGAGGAGGAGGAGGTTTCTTCTTGTTTTTCAACAAGGTGTCCCACCTAGTCTCATGCGCGGAGAGCTTTTGTGTGGCGGTATCCATGGACTCCCCAAACAGCTCATCCCCCAGGCAAGGCGCATTGGCCAGACGGTCCTGATGGTTTACATCCAGTTCTGAGACCCGTAGCCATGCCAACCTTCTCATTGCTACAGAAATCGCAGTGGCCCGTGACGTCAGTTCAAAAGTATCATAAATTGAACGGACCATAAACTTCCTGAGTTGCAAAAGACTAGAGGTACATTGCTGAAAAGCAGGAAGCTTACGGTCCGGAATGTACTTCTGAAAAGAGGTCACCTGTTGAATGAGATGCTTCAGGTAAAACGAGAAGTGGAATGCGTAATTACCTGAACGGTTGGCCAGCATGGCGTTTTGGTAAAGGCGCTTTCCAAATTTATCCATGGCCTTTCCCTCTCTGCCAGGAGGGACAGAGGCGTAAACACTGGCACCTACAGACTTCTTCAGGGTTGATTCCACCAACAAGGATTCATGGGGAAGTTGTTGCTTGTCGAATCCTGGGATTGGAATGACTTTATAAAGAGATTCCAATTTTCTTGGGGCTCCCGGGATGGTTAAGGGAGTTTCCAAGTTCTTATAGAAAGTTTCCCTCAAGATATCATGGAGGGGCAACTTTAAGAACTCCTTAGGAGGATGATCAAAGTCCAAGGCATCTAAGAATGCCTTGGACTTTTTAGAATCAGACTCCAAAGGAATTGAAAGGGTGTCTGACATTTCCCTTAAAAATTTGGTAAATGAGGAGTGCTCTGGCTTAGTAGCAGGGTCTTGCACCGATAGATCCTCCTCTTCAGATGAATAATCTTCCTCGGTACCGAGGTTATCATCCGAGTCATCCCACAAGTCAGGGTCCCGTACCGATTGGAGACGACCCTGAGAAAGTGGAGTCGAGGTGCCAACATGTTTAGTCTTGCGTACCGATTTCCCCGAACGGTTGGAGACGGTACCAGGGGAGTGTAGAACGGTACGGGGTTCAGAGAACGGTACCGGTTCAGAAGTGTCCGGAGCAGAACGTCGTTTCGGTTCCGCTGATAGAATAGGCATGGACATGGATTTGTGCGGTGCCGACAAAGTCGATGTCAATAAAAGGGGTTGATCGACGGTCGGCACCGAAGGCTCATTGGGTACCGACACTGGAGGATTCGGTGTCAACAGAGCCGGGAGCAATTGTTGCAGTTGCTGCTTAAGTTGGGCCTGGAGGATAGAGGCAATGCGCTCATCCAACGTAGGTCCCGATTGCACCGGTACCGGTCTTTTCTTGCTCGGTACCTTCGGTGCCGCTCTACGCTCGGGTGAAGTCGATGCCGATGACGAGGCAGTGACTTCAATGGGAGCGGAGCGTTTACGGGGCCGGCGCTCAGTCTGCAGGACTTGGCTCACTGCATGCTCGACTGGTGGCCCTAGGACAGTAGGGGAAGGCTTCTTAGCCGGCTTACCTACAGGGATCGACGTCGGCGATGTATCTGTCGGTGCCGAGACAGTCGGTGTCGATTTGGAGGAAGTTGCCGATGTCGATACTGGTGCAACTTCCATGTCGGTGCCGAACAGAATTCGTTGCTGAATCTGTCGGTTTTTTAAAGTTCTTTTTTGTAAAGAACTACAGCGGGTGCAGGTGTCAGCCCTATGGTCCGGACCCAAACACTGAAGGCACCACTTGTGCGGGTCGGAGAGGGATATAGGGTGCGCACACCGCTGACACTGTTTGAAACCCGGTGACGGGGGCATGAAGGGAAAAACCGCTGTAGCAAAATCGAAGCCGGAGGCTTCGATGGTGCCAACAGGCCCCGCCGGGGTAGTCAATAAAAAAAGAAAAAAATAAAACAATTTTTTTTTTTTTTTTTTTACAAACGTTAAAAGAACAAGAAAGAAATAAAATGAAGAGAAAAATACGCGCGAGCGGGAAGGCAAGTGAACAGTTTAGAAAAAAACTTCCAACAGCCGTTGGAAACACGCGTCTTCTTAGCTCCGCGGAATTAAGAAAACTGGGGACCGCGCGCCTCTGTCGGGCGGGAAGGCACTCGCGCACGCGCGGTGCGGCCTAGCTAGAACTTTCTAAAGTTCTTAGAGTGCAATCACTCTAAAATTGTCCGTACCGGGGCTCCGTCGGTGCCGTCGCCCATCAGTCAAGAATATGCTGCCTGCTTGTCCTGGGATAATCAAAGTTAGACTCACCGGTCTGTAGTTTCCCAGATCTCTCCTCGAACCTTTCTTGAAGATCAGCGTAACATTCGGCACCTTCCAGTCTTCCGGAATCTTTCCCGATTTGATAGACAGAATGGCTATTAGTTGAAGCAGTTCAGCTAAGGTCCCTTTCAGTTCCTTGATGAACCTCGGATGGATGCCATCCGGTCCCGCGGATTTATCACTCTTAAGCCTATAAATGTGCCTACACACCTCATCTAGACTGACCATCAATCCTGTCAACTTTCCGTCTTCGTTTCCAGCATATAGCCTGATAGGTTCCGGTATGCTGTGTATATCTTCGGTAAATACAGATGCAAAAAATGTGTTCAGTTTGTCGGCGATTGCTTTGTCCTGCTTTAGCGCTCCCTTTATTCCATGGTCATCCAATGGTCCCACCGCTTCCTTTGCTGGTCCCCTTAATATATTGAAAGAACGGCTTGAAGTTCTTCGCCTGCTTGGCTATTTTTTTCTCGTTGTCTCTTTTGGCCCCTTTTACCGCCTTATGGTACCTGCGTTGATGTTGTTTGTGCTTGTTCCAGTTTTCATCCATTTTTGACCTTTTCCATTCCTTAAACGAAGTTTTCTTGTTTCTGATCGCTTCCTTCACCTCTACAGTGAGCCACGCCGGTTCTTTGTTCTTTTTCC
Organism: Geotrypetes seraphini; assembly: GCF_902459505.1. Classification (NCBI taxonomy): domain Eukaryota; kingdom Metazoa; phylum Chordata; class Amphibia; order Gymnophiona; family Dermophiidae; genus Geotrypetes; species Geotrypetes seraphini. The sequence goes on along the minus strand of NC_047090.1, from coordinate 19,284,413 downwards.
TCTTTGATCCCTTGTTGATATGCGGTATATATAGATTTTGCACTTCGGTGACTGTGTCCTTAAAAAGGGGCCAAGCTTGCTCTAGCGTTTTTACAGTGCTTATCCTTTTCTTAATCTTCTTCCCTACCATGAGTCTCAGCCCTTCGTAATTCCCTCTAACAAAGGCAAACTGCCCCCAAAACAGAGAGTCCAACAGTGAACAGGCCTAGGCCCAGTAAAGATAAAGACAGCAGATCAACCCAGACCCATACCACCCATGGATTCTACAACTGCAGACCAGACCATCAGCCATAGAATATTTTACTTTAGAAGACCCACCATCCCCCAAACAAACAAGCCTCAGTCCAGACACCCCAAGCCACTCAATAGTCATCCAGCTTGTAGACTACAACCAACTCAAATAATCTACACAAGCAAACCATCCCTATGAACCCCCTCCCCATGAGCTTGGAGTGCAGATAAGGGAGCATACGCGCCACAATCGACACGCCTGAAGAGCTAAAGTAAGGATAAGAACAAAGAGCAATTAAGTAGCGAGGAGATCCAGCAAGCCCCCCCACAGAGCAACATAATGCCTCATGTCCAGTGGTTTGGGATTTATCATAGGAACGAATCTCAAATTCAGCCATCTTTCTCAGCTTGGCCTGCCATTGAGCAGCTGGAGGGGAGTCCTCAGATGCCCAGTAGGTCAAAATCAAATTTTTTGCAACAAAAATAGCATTGTACATGAATCTACATTGGGAAGAGGAGAAGCCCTGTTCTTGTAAAGATTCCTGAAAACCTGATTCCTGATTACTTGTAAAGATTCCTGAATCTGTCCTTCATAGGTCCATTGAATGGGACTATAGAGGACAGATTCCAGGAGGCCCAGAAGGCCCCTCCAAAGGATGAGCTCAGTGCCCTCAAGAAACGAGTGGAAGTAGGTACTGTCAGTTTTGTTAGTGGCCCCCCCAATGTATGGTGGTAGGGGTTAAGTGAAAAGCGTACTGACAAACGCTGGTTCCAGATTCAGTTCCCTCACTGAAGTTTCACCAGGAAGTAGAATAATAGGCACAGCCAGAGGTGATTGCATAAAGAATATATTATAGAAATAGGCTTACAGAAAAGCAATATTTATAAGCATTACAATTAAGCAGAGAGCAGAGCAGTTTCCCTGCCTTACAGAGTCCAGAAGGAAGTGTGAAGTTTCAGGGAAAGGCAGAGAGAGAGAGAGAGAGACAAGACCCCTCTCCTCCAAAGATTGATAGATAGATTGATAGAGCAGAGAGGAGGCTTTTATACCTTGGCTCAATATAGAAACCTGTATGCCCCAGTATCTTTCTGTTTAGAACTTGCAAACTGTTTGAAACAATGGTTAATTTAATTGCTAAGGAGGGTGTGATACTTGCAAGCATGGTGATGGGATTAGTCTCTGGCTTCTTTGTTCCATGCACCTGGACCCATTGTCCTAAGCACCCTCTTAATCAGACATTAACACCTTTTAGCTAGTCATGATTCAATCAGGGATACTTGAAACAGTTTCCCTGCCCTCAGGGTCTATCTGCATTCCCATGCCAGAGTCAGATTGATATAATTTCCCATAGGCCTTCGCTGACATAAGTAATGCCAACTAAAAATGCTGAATGGTAGCGATAGCTAGGCTGACAGGTACCAGGCTTACATTTACACTTGACACAGAGATCACCACTCTACAGTCCAAGCTGCGCCCCCCTATGCCGAGTAATATGGGCTCTTTGTAGTATTTTATACTGCATTTCCCGATAGTCTGCAGACTTATTAAAAAGATAAAGGTTCCAGAAGCAGTCCAAGAACTGTTGGTAACGGTCTGACCCCGCAATTTACTCATCCCAGGAACCCATGAAGAGAACCACAAGACACCATACCAGTAGGACAACCGGTTGAGTACAGGTAAAGTAGCTCAAAAATCTGGTCCAAAGACCCAGAGCCCCAGCCCCTCTCACACTCCCACACTCCTGATGAGTAGTAGTCTAGTAGTGTTGAAGCTGAAAAAAGGAAAACAGACACATAGAGGGGATCATCTATTTCACCTGAACCTGTTGAAAGGAGGGAAAGGGAGGCTATGCAGTGTTCTCCCTAGTGGGTTTTAGCCGGGCGCTCCGCCCGGCTAATTTAGGTGAGCGCCCGGCTGTCAAAATTTTTAAAAACCCTGGAGCATGGGTTCAATTCGCTGCAGGCTAAGGCAGGAGATAGGGCAGCGAGTTGAAGGAAGGGAGGGAAGCAAGTTTATGTTCGTGGTGAATTGTGCCTAAGGAGGGAGGAGGTGGAGCAGGAGGAGGTGGGGTGGGCTGGTAGGACGGTTGGCTTTCGGTTTGCCTCTTGAAAGAAGGAGGAGATAACATCTGTGTGCTTGGCCCCTCTTAGCGCTCGTTGTTGTGCTATGGTGCAGGGTGGGCAGTGAGCCTCTTGGCCAGCCAGCATGGGGCTGCAGAAGAAAAATAAGAGCCCCCCGGTCTTCAGCTATGAGTTCGTGATTCAAAATCATGCCGATATGGTGTCATGCATGGCCATGTCATCCTGCTGGGACTCATGTTCGAGGTATTGGGAAGGCGCTACCGGTGTGGTCTGTCTGCGCTTGTCAGCCTGTCCCAGTCTGTCCCAGCCTGTCCCCTGTCCCTGCCTTGTCCCAGTGCGCCTAGCAGCGAACCACTTGTAGGGCTTACCAAGTTTCTAAAGCCTTATCCCACCAAACTGAGGTTAACGGTTTTACTTGCTTCGGGCCTTCCTCGCTGCTGGATCCTGCCTTCCCAGAAACAGAAAGTAGGCAGGACCTGGCAACGAGGAAGGCCCGAAGCAAGTAAAAGCAGCAAGTTGTAAGCTTCCCTCTGACGCTGACCTATGGAAGATAGGTCAGCGATGGAGGGAAGCTTACAACTTGCCTAGCAACTCTGCCGACAGGTGTGTGAGCTCGGAGGGATGGGAAGAGAAAACCTGCTGCTGCAATGAATGGGGGAGGGGAGGGGGAAGAGAAATGTTATGCAGCTGCACCCATTTTGAGGGAGTAGGGGGAAGGGAAGAGAAATGTTGCTGCTGCTGCACCCAATTTTTTTGGGGGGAGGGGGAAGAGAAAAGTTGGTGCACCCAATTGGGGAGGGGAAGAGAAGTGCTGCAACAGCACCTAATTGGGGAGAGGGGAGGGGAAGAGAAGAGCTGCTGCAGCAGCACCCAGTTGGGAGAGAGAGAGGGGAGAAGGAAGACTAGGGAAGGGAGAGGTGAGGCAAGAGATGCCAAGACCATGGGAGGGAGGGGAGGTAAAGGAAAGGAGCTACCAGACCATGGAGGGGGAAGAGATTTCAGTGCATATGGGGGGAAGGGGAGGAGGGAGATACCAGGGCATTGGGGGAGAGAAGGGAAGGAGATAGAGATACCAGACCATGGGGTGAAGTGGGAAGGAAGGAAGGAAAGGAGAAGAGAGAGATGCCAGAGCATGTACAAAGTAGAGAAAGGGCACAGGATATACAGTTTATTGAAGGGACATAGAAAGAGGGAAGATGCCATATGTAGCAGAGAGAGGGCAAACAATGGATGGAAAGGGCAGAGAGGGTGGACAGTGGATGCAAAGGGCAGAGAGAGGGTGGACAGTAGATGGAAGGGGTAGAGAGAGAGGGCAGAGGCTGGGTGGAAGGGGCAAAGAGAGGACAGATGTTCCATGGAAGGGAGTGAGGACAAACGCTGAATAGAAAGAAGAGAGTGAAGATAAGATGATTAAAGCAGAAACAACAAAAGGTAGAAAAAAAAATTGTTTTGCTGCTTTACGTAGAATCAAGTAGTATTGTAACTGGTCAGGACAGGATACCAAAACAGCAGGGGTGCCCAAATGATCGATCGCGATCGCAAAGACAATGTGAGTCGATTGCGTTGCCTTTCCATTCTTTTTCTTCCTGCCTCCCCGAGCCAGGCCAGGCGCAGAATAGGCCAACTGAGCAAGCACAATGGACTGAACCAACAATGAGAATTGCTCCTGATGGAATAATGGTCTAACTTTTTTCAGCACATGCAAACTGAAGAAGCACTTTCTCACTAACGAATTTATCCGCTCACAAAATGAAAGGGAAGAATCCAAGATGATACCCAGAACTCTGGAGGAGAACTCGATCTGTAGCATGATACCAGATTTCAATGTAACAGAAACCGGAAGAATGTCCAACTTTGGTCCGACCCACAGTAACTTTGGGAGTGAGGCTCCTCTGCTCCCACTCCACTCCCATCTGAGATGTTATTTCCCACTAGACACACTTCGCTTCTAATTCCCTGAGTGGGTCCTGCATAGGCTATTTTTTAATTTTTTTTTTTTAATTCTGGCCAGCAGTACCGGGTCATCTCCTCACTCCAGGACTGCCCCTTCGGTGCTCAGTGTAACCAGGGACAAAAACAAACAACCATAAAGTTAAGAAAGCAAGTTTACCTGGGATCCAGGGAGTTTGGATCCAGTGGTGGATCCGGGCTTCTGCCGCATCCACGGGTAGAGTAGAGCCGGTTCACGGGCTGGTGTGGAGGCCGTTTGTTTGGGCCACTTCGGGCCCACAGGAGAATGTTGCCGTGGTGTTTGGTTGGGCCTGTTTTTGGTCGCGGGTCTCGCAGTTTTGTTTTTGAGCCAGGAGAGATCGCGTTCAGATAGAGGCCTGACAGGTCGGTGCCGCGCATGCGCTTGACATCATCACGCTCGGCCGTGTTGACGTCGTTAGGTCCGGGCATCCGCGGTGGGCCAGAAGTCGGCCCGAAGTTGCAGGAAGTCCCGGAGGTAAAGTAAAAAATAAAAAATGCACCGGAGGACCTAATTCTGAAGCGGTGTTGGGCCTGGAATGGGCCCTGGATGTTCCAGCGAGTTGTGGGCCGGATCGAAGGGGTGCGCCGCGGATGGGTGATGTCATCCTTCCGGCTCAGGGATGACATCACCGTTCCGGCGCTTGCGTGGTGGATTGGCTTGCCGGTTGTTTTTATTTTTGTTAACAAAGTTTAGCGGCGGTGCCGCTGAAAATTTTTTATGAAGATTTAGGAGCATTGTACACCTGGGGAGAGGCTCCGGAGAGCCTTCCGTGAAGATGCATGCAGTTTATTTTTAAGCGCATGCTGGCTCGAGGGAATTTGTTGTCATGGTGATGGGACACGCTGACAGCAGGCGCGAGGAGGGTTCCCGTCTCGTGCAGGGAATTAATTCAAGATTTAAAGAAGATTTGAGAAGGTTTAAATAGTAAAGAAATCTTCTTTCAGGTAAGAAACATGGTTTATTTTATGTAGGAGAAGTTTGGTTTGTTTATCTTTTGCATTTGTGCAGTTTGGGGGGTTTTCTGTTGCTGATCTCTGCACTCTGTCCTCTGCAGGGATCAGTAACAGCTGTTGAACATTCTATTTTTTTTTTTTTTTTATTTATTTATAAATTTCATATTACTTATCAAGCAAAGAAACTTGTACAGAAAGAAATTGAACTTAGATCATATTCAAAAAGAAAATACATGACTATCAACCATCAAATATAAGACAGTTTACATTTAAGTTCAATTTAACTCAAGTCCACTTAGATCCAAAATTTACTATTGGTGGAAAATTAAGAAAATACAATAGAAACAAGAACCTGGGTCACATGATGCACTCAGCCTGAACGGACGTCTCCAGCTATCTCTCCCGATCCCGGAGCTGATTTCTTGGCATTTTTACGGCCCCTTTCAGCCCTACTGACCTGCATATTTACTTAGCAGCCGGAGTAAAGGGCAGGCTATCTGCTGGTATCATTTTTAGTGGTGATCGCCCGCCTTCTTAATTTTGCCGACAAGCAACTACTCATGGCCAGCTATAAATCGAAGAGTACCATTTCCTACGAGGGGCAACGACTACTGCTGTTTCAGGACTACCATATTTTCACGTAGATAACGCGCACCCGTGTAAAACGCGCACACGGGTATAGCACGCGAAAAACACAAATCTATGTACAGAAATTTTTATATACCGCGCACACCCGTATACCGCGCATGCTGCCCGACTCTCCCGTCGCCGCCCGACACTCCTTTCGCCCGCCCCGACTCTCCTCTGGCCACCCCGACTCTCCTTTTGCCCGCCCCGACTCTCCTCTCCCCCTTGAAGTCCTGTCCCCACCCTGAAAGCCTGATGCCCTCCCCCCGACGTCCGATTCACCCCCCCCCCCCCCGCAGGACCGCTCGCACCCCCACCGCGAAGGACCGCTCGCACGCACCCGCACCCCGAAGGACTGCTCGCACGCACTCCCACCCGCACCCCCACCCTGAAGGACCGCTCGCACCCCCACAGGCTCCCGACCCCCCCCCCCCATCATGTAGAAGCTCCTACCGGTGTCCTGCTGCTTCCTCTTGGCGGTCCCGACTCCCCGACACGATCGGGGCAAGAGGGAGCTCAAGCCCTTTTGCCCCAGCCAACCGCGGCACCCCCGACACGATCAGGGTAAGAGGGAGCTCAAGCCCTCTTGCCCCAGCCAACTGCGGCACCCCCGACACGATCGGGGTAAGAGGAAGCTCAAGCCCTCTTGCCCCCCCCGATTCCCCGACACGATCGGGGCAAGAGGGAGCTCAAGCCCTCTTGCCCCAGCCAACCGCGGCACCCCCGACACGATCAGGGTAAGAGGGAGCTCAAGCCCTCTTGCCCCAGCCAACCGCGGCACCCCCGACACGATCGGGGCAAGAGGAAGCTCAAGCCCTCTTGCCCCCCCCGATTCCCCGACACGATCGGGGCAAGAGGGAGCTCAAGCCCTCTTGCCCCAGCCAACCACGGTACTTCCCGACACGATCGGGGTAAGAGGGAGCTCAAGCCCTCTTGCCCTAGCCAACCGCGGCACCCCCGACACGATCGGGGTAAGAGGGAGCTCAAGCCCTCTTGCCCCCCCGACTCCCCGACACGATCGGGGCAAGAGGGAGCTCAAGCCCTCTTGCCCCAGCCAACCGCGGCACACCCGACACGATCGGGGCAAGAGGGAGCTCAAGCCCTCTTGCCCCAGCCAACCGCGGCACCCCCGACACGATCGGGGCAAGAGGGAGCTCAAGCCCTCTTGCCCCCCCAACTCCCCGACACGATCGGGGCAAAAGGGAGCCCAAGCCCTCTTGCCCCGCCGACTCCCCAACTCCCCGACAATATCGGGCCAGGAGGGAGCCCAAGTCCTCCTGGCCCTGGCGGCCCCCCCCCCCCCCCGCTAGTTGTTCGGGCCAGGAGGGAGCCCAAACCCTCCTGGCCACGCGACCCCCTACCCCCACCCCTCACTACATTACAGGCAGGAGGGATCCCAGGCCCTCCTGCCCTCGACGCAAACCCCCCTCCCAACGACCGCCCCCCCAAGAACCTCCGACCGCCCCCCCAGCCGTCCCGCGACCCCCCTGGCCGACCCCCACGACACCCCCACCCCCCTTCCCCGTACCTTTGTGTAGTTGGCCGGACAGACGGGAGCCAAACCCGCCTGTCCGGCAGGCAGCCAACGACGGAATGAGACCGGATTTGCCCATCCGTCCCAAAGCTCCGCCTACTGGTGGGGCCTAAGGCGCCTGGGCCAATCAGAATAGGCCCGGGAGCCTTAGGTCCCTCCTGGGGGCGGGGCCTTGGGCACATGGTCGGGTTGGGCCCATGTGCCTCATGCTCCGCCCCCAGGTGGGACCTAAGGCTCCCGGGCCTATTCTGATTGGCCCAGGCGCCTTAGGCCCCACCAGTAGGCGGAGCTTTGGGACGGATGGGCCAATCCGACCTCATTCCGTCGTTGGCTGCCTGCCGGACAGGCGAGTTTGACTCCCGTCTGTCCGGCCAACTACACAAAGGTACGGGGAAGGGGGGTGGGGGTGTCGTGGGGGGTCGGCCAGGGGGGTCGCGGGTCGGCTGGGGGGGGCGGTCGGTGGGGGGAGGGGGGTTTGCATCGAGGGCAGGATGGCCTGGGATCCCTCCTGCCCGTAATGTAGTGGGGGTAGGGGGTCGCCGTGGCCAGGAGGGTTTGGGCTCCCTCCTGGCCTGAACAACTAGCAGGGGGGGGGGGTCGCCAGGGCCAGGAGGACTTGGGCTCCCTCCTGGCCCGATATTGTCGGTGAGTTGGGGAGTCGGCGGGGCAAGAGGGCTTGGTCTCCCTCTTGCCCCGATCGTGTCGGGTGTGCCGCGGTTGGCTGGGGCAAGAGGGCTTGAGCTCCCTCTTGCCCCGATCGTGTCGGGTGTCGGGACCGCCAAGAGGAAGCAGCAGGACACCGGTAGGAGCTTCTACATGATGGGGGGGGTCGGGAGGCTGTGGGGGTGCGGGTGGGAGTGCGTGCGAGCGGTCCTTCGGGGAGGGGGTGCGTGCAAGCGGTCCTTCGGGGTGGGGGTGCGAGCGGTCCTGCGGGGGGTGAATCGGACGTCGGGGGAGGAACTATGTAAAAAAAATTTTGTACAACGCGCTCACGCGTATAATGTGCAAGGGTATGCGCGGTACGTAAAAACCACGTATAACGCGCGCGTTATATGCGAGAAAATACGGTACTCCCCATGAATGCTGGAACAACGCCGAGCGATGGCCCCGTATTGCACCCAGCTGCACAAGAGACAGCTCCGTTTTGTCCTGCAATATCCAGACAAGCTCCAGGTGCATCATAATAATCGGGTGCTCTATTTCTCCACTCCTGAGGAGATCAGCACCTTTCTGGAGGGCTTACCGGGATGATTGTCCAGTGACTGCAGCGTCGAGGGACACAGGGGAGTCGTGGCATTTTTCCTGGTCACTTGAGCCGCTGGATTTGTGCCGTTTAGTGCTAGCTGGCTACCTGGCTCCGCATGGCATGGACTGGGACTCTTTTCTTTCACTCTTCTTTCTTTTCACCCCCTGTCCTCCGTGTTCTTGCATCCCGGCCTGTAGTTCAGGGTGTAGGTTGGGCAGGTTTAGCTACTGACCTCATTCACGTTCCCTCTTTTTCTATTGTGAGGCAGCTACCTACTATGGGGGCCAGTATAGTCTACATAATGTCGCGTTCAGGGCCCTGCTCCTGGTAAAGCGCGTATTGATTGAGGGAGCGGACACAATGATCTGAGCTGCTCTGCTAGTTTGCCTCGCCATTCTTCTTTCTGGGCTGTTTTTCTTCTTCTCCCTGTTTCCTAGCATCCTCTTTCTATTCTCCGTCTTCGTCTTCTCGCTTTCTTGAGCTCTACTCTATCCTTAGAAAACATAGAAACATAGAAAGATGACGACAGAAAAGGGCCATAGCCCATCAAGTCTGCCCACTCCATTAACCCTCCCCAAACAACCCCCTAAGGGGTCGCTCACAGGTGGCATCACCTCTACACTGCCCTCGTAAAGATCCGACGTAGGCATCCCATTTATTCTTAAAATCTTGTATGCTGCTAGCCGCGATCACTTGCTCTGGGAGTTTGTTCCAATGGTCTACCACTCTTTCTGTGAAGAAGTACTTCCTGGTATCCCCATGAAATTTCCCGCCCCTGATTCTTAGCGGATGTCCTCTTGTGGCGGGCGGACCCTTGAAAGAGAAAATGTTGTCTTCCACCTCTATGCGGCCAGTGATGTACTTAAATGTCTCAATCATGTCTCCCCTCTCCCTACGCTCTTTGAGAGAGTATAGCCGCAATCTGTGCAGCCTGTCCTCGTATGAGAAATCCTTAAGCCCCAAGATCATCTTAGTGGCCATGCGCTGAACCGACTCAACTCTCAGTACGTCCTTATGGTAGTGTGGCCTCCAGAATTGCACACAGTACTCCAGATGAGGTCTCACCATGGTTCTGTACAATGGCATTATGACCTCCGGCTTCCTGCTAACAAAGCTTCTATGGATACAACTCAGCATTTGTCTAGTCTTGGATGTAGCCTTTTCCACTTGGATGGCTGTTTTCATGTCTCTACTAATGATCACCCCTAAGTCCCGCTCTGCTGCCGTCCTAGCCAAGGTCTCGCCGTTCAGTGTGTATGTTCTGCACGGATTATTGTTGCCAAGGTGCATGATCTTGCATTTTTTCGCGTTGAAGCCCAGCTGCCAGGTCGTGGACCAATGTTCCAGTAAAAGCAGGTCTTGCTTCATGCTGTCGGACAAATCATTTTTACTTACAGTGTTACATAGTTTGGCTTTGTCGGAAAACAATGCTAGCTTACCTTGAAGCCCCTGGGTCAGGTCTCCTATGAATATATTGAAAAGAATCGGTCCCAGGACCGAACCCTGCGGCACTCCACTGGTCACCCTCGACGTTTTGGAGAGGGCACCGTTAACCAACACTCTGTGAAGTCTACCACTTAGCCAGTCATTGACCCATTGAGTTAGTGTTGCACCTAATCCCATCGATTTCATTTTGTTCAATAATCTACGGTGGGGGACGCTGTCAAAAGCTTTACTGAAGTCCAAGTACACGACGTCCAGGGACTCTCCCTGGTCCAGCTTTCTAGTTACCCAGTCAAAGAAGCTGATAAGATTGGATTGGCATGACCTACCCTTGGTGAAACCGTGTTGGTGGGAGTTGCGTAGATTCTCCTCGTTTAGGATAGTGTCTAATTCACGTTTGATTAGCGTTTCCATGAGCTTACTCACAATCGAAGTGAGACTCACCGGTCTGTAATTCGCAGCCTCTGCCCTGCAACCTTTTTTGTGCAGAGGAACGACGTTAGCTGTTTTCCAGTCCAAAGGGACTTTTCCCGTACTCAGGGAGAGGTTGAAGAGTACGGCTAATGGTTCCGCTAGGACGTCATACAGCTCTCTGAACACCCTGGGGTGCAGATTGTCCGGTCCCATAGCTTTGTTCACCTTGAGTTTTGATAGCTCGCTGTAGACGTCACTGGGTGTAAACTTGTGGTTCAGAAACGGGTCTCCCGAGTTGTGCTTCTCCTGCAACTGTGGGCCAGACCCAGGTGAAGACTGAGCAGAAGTACTCATTTAGTAGTTCGGCTTTATCTGTGTCTGATTCTGTATAACTCCCATCAGGTTTTCTGAGGCGTATTATCCCATCTGTGTTTCTTTTTCTGTCACTAATATACCTGAAGACAGATTTGTTCCCCTTTTTGATGTTCTTTGCTAAGTTTTCTTCTATTCAAAGCTTGGCCTCTTTGACTGCCAGTTTAACAGCTGCTGACTTGGCCGTATATTTTGTTCTAGCCTCTTTTTCCCCCGAGCGTTTGTAGGATATGAATGCACGCTTCTTGTCTTTGACTAGATCTGATATCTCTGTGGTGAACCATTGAGGTCTGTTGTTTCTTCTCCGTTTACTTACTGATCTTATGTAGTGGTTTGTTGCTACGTGTAGGGTAGATTTCAAGGTTGACCACATAGCATCCACATCATCGGTCATCGCTTGGTGTTGCAGTGCTTAATGGACAAAATCTCCCATGCGTTTAAAGTCCGTGCCTCGAAAGTTGAGTACTTTTGTTGTCATGCTTGATCTAGAGAAACCCTTTTTGAGGTTGAACCATATCATATTGTGGTCGCTGGTGGCTAGCTTATCGCCTACCGAGACCTCCAAGACGCTTTCTCCGTTGGTGAGCACCAGATCCAGTATCACTTGGGCCCTAGTAGGCTCCAGCACCAATTGCTTTAGTCGTGCTCCCCTTATGGAGGAGAGCAGCCTTCTTCTGCCACTGGTAGATGCTGAAAGTGCGTTCCAATCTGCATCTGGCATATTGAAATCCCCTAGCAGTACTGTATCCCCCCGTAAGGTGATATTCTCAATGTCATTGATTAATTCAGTGTCCTTGTCTTCCTGCTGTCTTGGAGGTCTGTATATTACACCAAGGTACAGGTATTTTTCATTGCCTCTGGCCAGGTTAACCCAGAGGGATTTCCCGGTGTACTTGACATCTGTTATTCTCGTAGTTTTGATGCCCTCCCCCTACCTTGCCCTCTCTGTCTTGGCGAAGCAAGTTGTAACCCGGTATAGCCATATTCCACCCATGAGAATCCGTGAACCAAGTCTCAGAAATTGCTACTACATCTAGGTCAGCAGTCGTTATTTCGGTCTCTAATTCCAGAATTTTATTGCCCAGACTGCGTGCATTAACATACATAACCCTCCATACCCTGCGACTGTTAGGCTCCCGAGGGGAGTTTTCCATCTGAACTGACATGGCACCTAAAGAATGTTTGCAAGGTGAGTACATACCTTGGACACTGAAGTGGAGTAGCGACTATCCTCCTCTGGATAGTTGCTTACTGTACCGGTACCTTCCCCCAACTTACCTAGTTTAAAGCCCTGTGAAGCAGTCGGGCCAATCGGTGTCCGAAGACGTTCTTACCTCTGCTGGTTAGATGGAGTCCGTCTGATCCCTGAAGTGCCTCTCCGTGGTCTAGGAATCCAAAGTTCATCTCCCTGCACCAGCCACGTAGCCACTCGTTGGTCCTCTGGATACGCTCGTCCCTGATTCTTCCTTTGCCTCTAACTGGGAGGATCGAGGAGAAGACCACCTGAGCTCCCACATGCCTCAGCCTCTCACCCAGGGCTTTGAAGTCTCTAGGTATATTCTCCGGGGTGTTCTTGGCAGTGTCGTTTGTTCCGATGTGGATGAGAAGCATAGAGAAGTGGTCCTGGGGCGTGAGGAGTCTATCTAGACAGGTGGTAACATCCCGGATTCTGGCTACCTTGTTACTGAATCATGTGTTCAGCAGGTGGGGTTTGCCCACGCGAGTGGACTCAGACCAAGGATCACATTTCACTGCGGATGTGATGCGACACATGTGGAAGATGCTCGGAGTGAAAAGTAAATTGCACATAGCTTACCACCCACAATCATCGGGACAAGTGGAAAGAGCAAATCGTACCATCATCACAATCCTGAAGAAGTACGTGTCTACCTCTGGTAAGGATTGGGACATGAAGTTACCTTTGGTACTGATGGCTATTCGTGCCACATCTCACCGGTCTCCGGGGGTGACGCCTTTTGAAATGATGACAGGTAGAGAAATGACATTACCGATTCATTTGTTGTATAGAACTAATGATGTAAATTAGAGAATGACACGGGGAAAAAATCTGTCCCCGTCACCGCCCCGTCCCCGGCCCACCATCCTCTGCACCGCCCCGTCACCGCCGTTCCATTCACCGCCCCGTCACCGCCATCCCTTTCACCGCCCCGTCACCATCCCCGCAGCATCCATATAAGCCTTAGTACTGTAATATTTAGCTTATTCCTTTCTTATAAATCAAAGTTCCTGCTACTGAACTAGAGAAAGAGATATTCAACTGGCAGGGCTTTGTTTATAAATTTTTATCAACACAACTAATATACTACTTTATCCTAAAGCAAAAAATAAATAAATAAATATAATTTTTTTTTTCTACCTTTGTTGTCTGGTTTCTGCTTTCCACATCTTCTCATTCAATTCCTTCCATCCACTGTGTGTCTTCTCTCTGCGTCTTCCATTTGCTGTTACTGTGCCTCTCCCTTCACCCCCCCCCCCAATTGGTCTAGCACCCATCTTCTTCCCTCCGCTCCCCCATAGTCTGGCATCTGTCTTCTTCCCACTCTGTCTTCCACATTTCCCTTCAGGGTCTGTTCCTCTCCACCCTCCTTCAATGTCTGTCCTATTCCTTTCCACCACCACCCTTCCCTCCCTCCTTTACCATCTGTTCCTTTCTACCACCCTTCAGCTTCTCTCGCGTGGCCTATCTATCTACCTTCCTCCCTCTTATTTTCATGGCACGTTACAATGTAATTTGTGCAAGCCACTGGAGCCTGCGAGCTCGGTCCCTGTCCCATCCCCACAAACCATCACGCTTCTGTGCTCCTATTTTCCCTATTTCTAATATTTCCCCTATGTATCTGCCATTGCCCCCCCCTGTGTCCATATACCATCCCCATGGCATGTCCCCTTTATGTCTCTGTCCCTATGCCCCCATGCACATAATTTCCCCTCTTTCTGTTACCTTCCTGTGTCCAGATTTCCCCTATCTTCCTCTTCCATACCAGTGTGTCTCTTCTTTTCAACCCCATCTAGCTTTATTCCCTCTTTCTTCCCCCCCCCCTGCTTCTAGCATCTGGTTCACCTGCCTCTCTTTCCCTTTCTTTCCTGCTGTGGGTTTTTCTTTCCGTCTTCATCCCCTTGGCCCAGAATCCTTTTCCCTTTCACTCCCTCCTTCCAGTTTGAGCCGGGAACACGGGCGATCGCACGGTCCCCGCAGCCCCCACCCACCTGCCCAATCGATCCTAGTGTTTAGCCAGCTCTCTCCCTTCTCCTCACCTTAGTTTGCAGGCTTTCTTTTTCGGCGACCTGCACGCTTTCCCAAAGAGCCGCGCACTTGCGGCTGCTCAGTGTTCAATCTTCTGCTCTGCTGCAACTTCCTGTTTCTGGTTGCGTCAGAGCAGAAGATCGAAACTGAGCAGCAGCGGGTGCGCGGCTCTTTGGGAAAGCGTGCAGGTCGCCGAAAAAGAAAACCTACAAACTAAGATGAAGAGAAGAGAGAGAGCTGGCTAATCACTAGGATCGATTGGGCAGGCAGGTATGGGCTGCGGGGACCGCGCGATCCTTCATGCCTCACTGCGGGGACAAGACCATTCACCGCTCCACGGGGCGGTGAATGACCTTGTCCCCGTCCCCGCAGCAACTGCTAGTTTTCATTCCCTGTTTCGGCGGGTTACCCACAGCTTAACACGGTGGCCGCGGGTAAACCGCCACAATGTCATTCTTTAATGTAAATCTTTTTAGTGCTGCTACTGCCCATGAATATGTCACCCATTTACGTCAACATTTACAGGGTGCATTTTCCTTTGCCCAGAAAAATCTGGAAACTGCTGCTAAAGGTAGAAAAGCTTATTATGATCATAGGACTACCACAAAGGAATACCAAATTGGCGACAAGGTATTTTATTACAATTTTGGCAAAACCAAGACCAAAGAAAATAAATTTTTGCCAAGCTGGCATGGTCCATTCCTTATAGTGGCAAAAGCTTCACCTGTGGCCTATCAAATTCGCACCAAGTCAAATTCTCCAGGTGCAGATGTCCTTAAATGGGTCCACATTAATCAACTGAGACCATGTCATCCCAGTAAATTTGCCCAGGATGACACCATTGTTGTGATGAATGACATTAACCTAGCAACAGCCTAGGCTGTTCTCTCTCTTTTCTGTTTTTCAGATGGCGAAACGAGTTCTGTCGATGCTGTTCCTGGTTGTCCTGCTGATTGGAGTTGTTACCAAAGTGATCGATCCTGGTCTGCAGTCCTGTGTGGTCCTTCAAGATTCTCCTAGTTTCTTGTTCTTCCCGTTCCAAATCCTGCTCCAGAACATCTTCTTTCGATGTTTCTCTTTTCTATTTGGACTCTACTTTTACTGAGACTGAATTGGAAATCCTGGATGTTTTCCGTGGACATCCCATCAACTTTACCCTTGAAGTGGAACAATATTTGTTGTCAAAACCTTCCCACACTATTGAACTGAAAGTTGATAATGATAAGCTTCATGTTGCGGACTATTATGTTGGCTCCTCCAATGTACATGAAGTTGTTGATACCCGCAGTCTGGACCTTTTTATCACTGTTGTTATTCCAATTTTTGCTATCCTGTGGGTTCTCTATTTTTGCACTCTATGAGACCATCCGGATTCGATGTCTTATTCGTCGTAGACCATCACCTCTGGACTTAAGAATGCATGATTACATTGCGGCTATGAAGGAGTGATTTTGCTAGCCGTATTTTTGATTTTGATCTATCTGTCTTAACTTTTGCTTTGGCATACCTTTTGTGCCTCGCTATGTAGTTATGATTTTTGATTTTATCATATATTGCCATTTATCAGTGATTTTGTTATCATTTATTTGGCTGGGTTCATATATTTTAGCCCTTGCCTTTATGATTATTCTACATTGATTATTGATATCTTTGATTTATTGCTGATTTATATGGTATTGCTTATGTTTATGCATTTTTGTATCACCTTGGGTCTTGACGATCCTTTCCTACTTAAGTTGAAGGTAAAATAGACTCCATTGAAGTTATTTCTCCTTCAAGGGGGGGGGGACTGTAGGGGTGTTTCTGTATTTGCACCTGAAGGTTAGGCCTCTATGACATCATCAAAGCCTGAACCATTGTCTACAAGAAATCATGGCTCTTTCTGAACCATTCTGCAAGAAATCTTTCCAGCATAAATTGCAAGAAGAAAGAAGAAACATCTTTACTGTTTCTGCCTGATGCATTATGGGTATGTACCAGAATGTTATTCTACTCAAGGACATCCATCTGTGCCTTCATAATGGGACTGTGTGATTCTGGGGGGGGAAGTTATCCTGTTCTTATCTGTCTAACGGCCCTGGGTCTACCAGCCTATATGATACTTTACACAGAAAGGCTATTTATCCAAGTTCTGTTTCTGGATTGGTCCGAGAAAGTCATCTGATGAGATCCAAGTGAGAAGGTGCTAATTAATTAGTCTGTGTTGAGATGCGAGGAAGCTCACATCTTCCCACAGGTGTTCTGCACGCGACCTTTTCTTTTAATAATTAGACCTGTAAAGTTACCTCGGGTGACTCTCTGCCTCAGAGAGAGAGAGATTCGGACTTTAAACAGCTCTGAATTCAGCACTAAAAGGAAACTTGACTGCCAATGAATTATAGCCTTCCCCAGGACTGACGAACACGTGTACCTTTAACAAAAGATTTCTGACATCTCCTGGTGCTAACAAGAAAGTTTTTCCTTCCACCTAATTTTCCCCAGAGGCTAATCAAAAGGTGAGAATACGGAATTTACATTCTTATCAGCTGGGTTAGATAAGGATCCAATTGTAATAGAGGACAAGGTTTGTAAAGTTACCTGTGTGATACTGTAATCATTTGCTAATCAGGGATTATTATTATTCTAAGGAATTGTTTAGTGTGTGTAACAATTAGTTTTACTTAGTTTCTAACAATTGTATTGTGATAATTATGTACTGAGTTTCATTTGTGTAATCAGATATTTTGTGAACAATATTTAGATATTGCAGCTGGCTTGTGAATTATATTTTTCTATTTTCATAATAAAGATATTTCTCATTAGCCTGGGTTTGGTGTCGTATAAATAGACCAAGAAATTTGAACCTGAATCAGCGTTTATGGTTTTCCCTAGACAACACTATCGGAGACGTAATTTGTTTATGTAACTGATTAGTATCTACCATAAATCTTGCTACACTATCAAGAGAAAGAAAATGCTACTGTTCTGTAAACATCACTCTGCACAAGTGGTCTTTTTGCAAGAAACTAAGTTGAACTCGATTGAATCTGCCAAGCTAAAAAGGAATTGGGTCTCTCACTGTTTTTTTTCTCCAGCTGTTTCCTCTAAGGGGGGGGTGGCTATTCTACTTGCTAAACACCTTCAGTACACTATAGTTAGCTCTTCCCACGATTCTCAGGGTAGTTGGGTATCGGTCACTCTTGATATTGCTTCTCTCAAATACACATTCCTTACTTTATATGGACCTAATACTGCTGACCCAAAGTTCTTTCTTGAGTTGGCTAAAGAGCTGGCTTCTCTCTCCATTGACTATATCATAGTGGGTGGTGACTGGAACCTAGTTCTTGATGCACATTTGGACCGCAGATCTCACACTTCATATTGCCCTCCATCTACGCGTCCACTTTTGACTAATATTCTCCAGTCCTATGACCTGGCTGATGTTTGGTGTCTTTTTCATCCTAAAGATCAGGAATATACTTTTTGGTCTGCGCCCCATGCATCTGCTATGCAATTGGATTATTTCCTCCTATCTAATTCTCTCCTACAATTTGTTCAGTCCTCTTCTATACTCTCTTGTCCTTTATCGGACCATTCCGCTATCTCTGTGTCCTTTACTCTTTCCGTCTCCTTGTCTCCTGCATCCACTTGGCGTTTGATTGCTGCTCTTCTGGCAGATCCAGCATTTGTATCCCAAGTTGAAGCATGGACTTATGTTCAACTTTCTTCCATTTTTCTGCTTTCTTCTCAAAATCTACTTTTCCATGCCTTCCCTTCCCATCTATCCATGTGTACCATCATGTGTACCATGTGTACTCTTTTTCTTCTCCCCTACTCCCATCTATCCATAAGAAGCACCATTGCTGTGCACCACCTCCAACCTCTGTCTCCCCCTTCCCCTCCATCCCTATGCACCATCTCATTCCTCTCCCATGGTCAGCCATCTCTGACTTCCCCCTACCCCCCTCATATGGTCTGGCATCTTTCTTCTCTCATTCCCATAGCCTGAAATCTCTCTCCTCTCCCATGGTCTGGCATCTCTCTCTTTCCTTCCCGCCCTCTTCCTGAGGTCTAACATCTATCTCCTCTCCTTTCTGCGGTCTGGCATCTCTCTCTCTTGTTCCTTCCCATCTCTCCTCCCTCCCATTGTAACATTTTTCCCTCCCTCTTCTCCACCACTATCATGTCCAACAATTCTCCATCCCTTTTCCCTCCCCCACCGGCAGCATTTCTTTCTCTCTCTTCCCATTACTCCACCTGGGCAGCATCTCTCTTTTCTTCCTTTCCTAACCCCCTGTCAGGCTTTACACCCAGCCCCCCTCCCTCCCCCCTGTCAGGCTCTGCATCCAGCCCCCCTCCCTCCCCTGTCAGGCACTGCACCCAGCCCCCCTCCCCCTAGCACTGCATCCAACCTCTGTCCCACCCCTGTCAGGCTCTGCACTCAGCCCCCTCCCTCTTGTCAAGCTCTTCGCCCAGCTCCCTTCCCTCCCTCCCCTGTCAGACTCTGCACCCAGCCCCCTCCCTCCTTCCCAGGCTCTGCACCCTGTCCCCCCTCCCTGCCTTATCCTCCTACCTCCTCTGACAATCCCTGGTGGTCCAGAGGTGCAGCAGGCAGAAGCAAGCTTTCCACTGAGTGGCAATGAGCAGGAGCATGCTTTGGCACTCCTTCTTGGAGCTGAGCGGCTTCTTGACTGGCTTCTCTGAATTCTCACGAATCATGAGAATTCAGAGGAGCCAGTCAAGAAGCCACTCAGTGCCAAACAGGAGCGCCAAAGCGCTTTCCTGCTTATTGCCGCTCAGCGGCAGAAGAAACCCGATCCTGCGGCAGCCGCCGACTGTGTTAGCAGTAGAGCGGGAGCGCAGAAAGCTCACTCCTGCCTGCTGCACCTCTGGACCAACAGGGATCGTCAGAGGAGGAATGGCAGGGAGCAGAGCCAGTGCCAATTTATGGGGAGGTCATGGTCCCTGTTCCCCCCTCCCCCGTTCCGATGCCTATGCTATAGCTAGCCTAGCATTTGCAAATTATATCGAAGAGTGGACCTTTTGGTAAATGTCCTTTGACTACACCTTGTGTTACTTACTACATGTGTTAATACGTGTGAGAAAACAAAGGTCTACTGCAGGGCTTCCCAAGTCCAGTCCTCGAGAGCTACTGGCAGGCCAGGTTTTCTGGATATCCACAGTAATATGCATGAGAGAGATTTGGCTGCACTGCCTTCTTGGTATGCAAATCTCTCAAATGCATGTTCCTTGTGGATATCCATAAAACCTGGCCTGCCAGTAGATCTCGAGAACCGGACTTGGGCAGCCCTGGTACTCTATTTCATACTACTTCTCTGTTCACACAGAGATTGCCTTGTGTCTGAAGTGGGAGCTTCAAATGATATATTATTCTTATTGAACAGCAAAGAGAACCTCAAAATTTGCAATATTTTCTCCCTTATGAGTTTTACAAAAGATTTTTACAAATATTTAGATAAGGCAAAATGCCAAGCTTGCAGTAAAATTTGGAGTATTTCAATATGAATCAATAGCTAAGAATGAGCTTTATAATTCTGTGATTTTCGCGTTCTTATTATAATATTTTTTAAAAAAGAATATAAGCAAGCTCAGTTAAAGCCCTGAATACCCATTTCCTGCGCATACACCTTGCACTATAAACTGTGAAGAATAAACCGTAGACAAGGGTTCCCCCCTCTGTTTCTTCCCACACAGTATATCAACGGGTTCCCTTTAAGGAGGGGGCGTAAGCAATTCTGTAGCCCCACCCTCAGGTGTGATTACGTCAGTTGTATGTTGGATTAACCAAGGGCTGGCGGAAAGGTTTTTTTCACTCGGGTCCTAGCTGGCAGGGGAGGTAATAAAAGGGGAATCTGGGTTATAAAGGCATGGAGAGCCTGCTGGAGAATCCTGTGCGTGCCGTGCTGTATTTGAAAGAATTGACCACCATCGTGCAGAACCAGCAGAGCCTTATCCACACTCAGCGCCAGCGTATCGACGAGCTCGAGCGGCGACTGGATGAGCTCAGCACCGAGAACCGGAGCTTGAGAGAACAGCACTTGGCCATCCAGCCTCTCCTGACAGCGCCCCCGCCGCAAGAACAGCTCCCGGCGCAGCTTCAGCACCACCAACAGCTCCCGTCGCTGCCTCAGGAACAGCATCACCACCAGCAGCAGCTATCTGCAGCCCAACAACAGCCGGGCCCCTGCGGCGGCTTTGGCAGGGCTCCTCTGCAGCAGCAGCTCCAACCTCATCAGCACCACGAGAAGGAGAAAGAGAAGGAAAAAGACAGGGAAAAGGAACGTCACCACCACCACCACCATCAAGGCTGCTGCGCGGCACTGCTCCAGCAGAAACCTGCGGCCATCGGCAAAGCCGTTCTCAGCAGGAAAACCGAGTAAGTGTCACTTTGTTGTAGGCTCGGACAGAATAAGTGACTAAATAATGTACGAGGGCTCTCTTATTACGTAACCACACATAGCAATGTATAGACACGGAAAATATCAATAAAGATAAGTTCTGGGATTTGAGTGAAACGTGTTATAGCTTTAAATTAATTTTTGGTTCTGTTCTTATAGACAGAATAATTTCCGAGTAAAGTCTCTTGCATCTAGGCATATACATTTCTCTCTCTGTTAAACAGTCAGCAGCCGATCATCGGGAATGGATTAGATTGATGTCATTTCATTAGCAAGTAAAAATGCCTTATCTATTCTCTTACACACACACACACATCTATCTATCATCTTAGGCCGATCTTAAGAGCAGAAGTAGATTTTATTTGTGTTGTGGTCAGATTTTATAATTCAGCCATAGAAGTATTTTTATGGAATCGTATTTTTGCATACAGTTAGACAGTTTGTCAGGAAAATACTGAGCTAACTGGGATTTTCTATTCATAATGATTTAGATTTATGTCCCATCTATGTCCAAAGGTATCTCTAGTGCATCCTTATATTGTAATGTATGTTTAAGCTTCTCTGCACTGTACTAACCAGTTCTCCATATACTGTTCTGTAAATTGCCTTTAACCTTTGTAGGCATAGTGCCACTACATAAATCCCAGATTAGATTAGATAAAACCAATCAAACAGGAAGGGTAGAATATCTTTTTATAGATTTCTTAGCTATCTTTTTCTCAGATCCAAGGAATTTGTGTTTTTCCAGTAATTCACATTTAATGAACTTGTAAGGGATGCGCACTGTTTTTACCTTAAGAGCAGTTTCAGTTTAGGAAAAAACATCTAGTACCATAAGTAAGAATGAAAATCTGTCATGTCTGTATGCTTTCTGTCTTGCTTTATTTAATAGCTCATTTCTTACTTGTTAGGCTCCATAGGTCTCCATAGTTCTCTCCTGATCCTTTGGGACTTTCAACCAAATCAGCACTTGCCCATAATAGGGTTAGCAGGATAATAGGGCCCATAATAGGGCCTGCCAATACTAAGCTAGCAGGAGTTTGCTTCCATTTTTAACTCATTCCCACCTATTACATCCATGGCATATAATTCTCTGGCAAAGAATCACCAAGAGAATATAACATAAGAACAATGCCCATCAGTAGGTGTCACTGTTGAACATGGTTGAATTCCTTTCATCTAGCTCTCCCTCAGTCGCAGAAATCAGAAACTGGGTGCCCTGTTTTGGATTTTTATTTTAGATTTAATTATTCCTTTTCCAAATCCATGCTGTAGACCAATCACTAAGGGCTTATAATTTATTTTATACGGGATTCATACAAGTCATCAACTAGATTGAAAGCCATTTGATACTGATTCTAGATAATTATTTCCTGATCTGATTGGCATGAAAGAGAGACATTGCTTTTTTTTTTTTGTAATTCAAATCCAACATGAAAAAAAGAAAGGGTTTCAAGATCTGCTATATGATCAATTAGAATAATAATATAGGAGTCCTTTTACCTAGGTGCACTAACAGATTTAGTGTGTGCTAATGAATTAGAGTGCATTAAGTGCCATGCATCCATAAGTATACAGCATGCTGTGTGGCATTTAGTGTGTGCTACATCCATTAGCGCACCGTAGTAAAAGGATCCCTTAGTCAAGTAAATCACTGGTATGACAAGAATAATGACTTAGTATCAGTAGTAAACCACTCTTTTGAATAAATTATCTCCTTCCAGCATTGTCTTGTTTAAGAAAACAAAAAAGTCTTTCAGTAGATATGCATTTTACATTGTATTGATATTTATCTTCTATATGTATAGTCTAGACCAGTGGTTCCCAACCCTGTCCTGGAGGAACACCAGGCCAATTGGGTTTTCAGGCTAGCCCTAATGAATATGCATGAAGCAAATTTGCATGCCTATCACTTCCATCATATGCAAATCTCTCTCATGCATATTCATTAGGGCTAGCCTGAAAACCCGATTGGCCTGGTGTTCCTCCAGGACAGGGTTGGGAATCACTGGTCTAGACACATTCTAAGGAAACATTTATTGGAAGCAAATGCTGGCTAAGATGTACAATATACTGATTGGGGAATTGAATATACTGATTACACTTCTCCCTCCGTATTCGCGGTTTCGATTATTCATGGTTTTTAGCTTGCTGGCTCCTCCCCCCAAAATTACATCAGCTTGCATAGAGAAATCGCTGATTCCAAGCGTTTACAGAGAAAATCACTGATTCCCAGCACTTTGTTCACCTTGTTTTGCCTCTCCTTCAGAAACAGGCCAGGTCTCTCACCATGTTATTCATGGTTTCACCATATTCATAAAGGTTTTTAATAGAAAACAGCAACTTACATATTAAAAAGTTATTCACGGTTTTTCAGTATTTGTGGTTCTGTTAATCCCCTGTCACAGCGAATACGGAGGGAGAAGTGTACTGCATAAAGAAGAATTTATATATTATATATATTCAAATGAGTTCCTCCTTTTTTGCACTCTGCACCTATGCTGATTATTTCCTTCACCTTTCAGACCACCTTGCTAAGGAAAGAGATTTTCTACAAAGAAGATTTTTTATCCATTTTGATCTTAAGTAAAAAGTGAATCGATAAAGAAAATGGCTTTGTCAAATTGTGTCTAACTCCGAGTTTAGGAATGAGGAATGGAACTATAGAGTAGAGAAGGAGTAGAATCCATATGGATAGAAATTCCATGTGTGAAAGGAAGGAGTATACATGTAGAGCTGTAACATCATCCCCCAGGACAGAATGAGCAGACAGATGAAGAAATGTCTACAGAGATTAGGAAAGCTGGTAAATTGGGAAACAATATAATAATGAGTGATTTCAGTTACCTCTTATTCTAAAAAGAGACTAGAGCATGTTTATTTAAAAATTCAAAATCTATAATATACACCCACAGCTATTATATCTAGGTGCTGACCTCAGAGCTTACTCCTCTTATAAGCCAGTAATCCCATAACCAACTATACAAAAATTTCTAACCCATGAAGCCTAACTGAGGTCTTTTTCTCCAATTCTTCTATTTTTATTTTTGTACATTTTTTTGTATAGTTGGTTATGGAATTACTGGCTTATAGAGGAGTAAGCTCTGGGGTTAGCACCTAGATATAGCTGAGTGTGTATATTATAGATTTTGATTTCAGTTACATCAGTGAGCACTAGGGAGGTAAAATTCCTAGATATAATAAATGACTGCTTCTTGGAGCAACTGGTTCAGGAACTGACAAGAGGGAGAGCTATTTTATATCCAGTTCTTTTTTTTTTTTTTTTTTTCAAATCTGTTTATTAGAAGAATGTGTCATTAACAAGAAATAAACAAGGCGTGTACATATCAAACATGACAAGCAAAAATAATTGGTGTAACACAGGAGAGTCAAATCCACGATCACAAAACGCACACGCAAAGGAGTGGAAATATCCAAAGAAGACTGGTGAACTCAAATGTATTTCATAAACATCTTTTATTTCTTCAGTAAAACATTTCAACGACTTGACATGTACATGTTTTGGCCAGAATGGCCTGCCTCAGGAATCTTGCATATTGTGCAATGAAATGAAAAGGTTCACATAAAATTGTTCATTCAATCGTGCATTGACAATTTAAAAAAGAAAAGCACTTAACAGCTCCGTGTAGAAAAATGAAACGCCGTCACTAACAAATGCATCCAAAGGAAAAAGCAATGCAAGATTGAATGAACAATTTTATGTGAACCTTTTCATTTCAACTAAAGTAGCTGTCCCCTGGTCAGAGAGAGAGCCCTAAGCCAGCTGGAAGCTAAAGAAGCACAGCCTGGGCTTTGCAATCCCCAGTTATGTCTAATACCAGCTCTAGCTGGATACATATTTCAAATCTGAAATATTCTAATCACAAAATATAAAATAAATTAATTTTTTTCTTCAAATCACATTGGTCTCAGGCTTTGGTTTTGGGTTCCTTCTGTCTTCATCATGGCATGGCTGGCTCCTGAAGGTAAAATAGGCGCAAGAGGTGCTGGGGAGGAGATGCCGAGTGACATGGGCACAATTTTATTTACTACAGGAGCAAGACTTTTCACCGCTCCCATGGGGCAGTAAAATGTCTTGTCCCCGTTCCCGCAGGGCGGTGAAAGGTCTTGTCCCCATTCCTGCGGTAAACCAGTTGCAAATGTCTCTATTCCTGTGGATTTACTGCGGTGACCACAGTTTACTGCGGTAAACGGTCCCCGTGTCATTCTCTAGTGTGTATGTATGCATATTTGCAATTCCATAGGTTATTTACATGTGCTTAATGTGCATGTGATTGCAAATCAGTTTGAATCTGTTTATTAGAATTCAAGGTTTTATTAAAATTTGATTTAATCGCTTATCTAATTTCTAAGTGAGTTTACAATATATATAAAAAAAGAGGATGGACATAATAAAAATGCCATTAACAATACCATTAATACTTACAAAAAGAAAGCAATTACAAAGAAACATCAACTAATAATTGGCATATTAAAAAGGGATAAACGAGACAGACAGACGGGAGACAAAAGGAAATAGGGTTAGAAATACAATTTGGATAGGAATGAAAGACAAATAAGGGGGAAAAAAACCCAAAAGGAAAGGGCTCGTTGCTGCTTAATTCCTTAAGGGAGTTAAAAAAGATGCTGTAAAATTTAAATCAAATGTTAAAAGCTTCTTTAAATAAATGACTCTTAGGTAGGCTTTTGAAACGCTCGAGATTAGCTTCTTCTCTAACAAGAGCTGGTAGGGTATTCCAAAGCTGAGGGGCTACGACTGAGAAAATGTCATGCGTTTTGGTTCCTATTATATGAAGGGAAGGGACTGTCAGCAATTTACGATTAGATGATCTAAGACTGTGGGGTGGGTCATTTGGGATAAGATATTTATCAATAAATTGGGGCAATTTAGAATGAATTGTTTTAAATGTTATGAGAGAGATTTTGTAAAAAATTGTTTGATTAATTGGCAGCCAATGGGCATTTTGAAGTAGGGGGGTAACATGGACGTATTTTCTAGATTTTGTTATTAATTTTATTGCAGCATTTTGAATTATTTGTAAACGTTTTAATTCTTTCTGGGGTACTCCTGTAAATAAGCTATTACAGTAATTAATTTCACAATGATTAATGAATGTACCAGAATGTTAATGGATTTTGGTTCTAAAAATTTAGAGATTGAGCGAATCAATCGCAGCTTGAAAAAATATGATTTAATTACAGAACTTATATGGTTATGGAAGGTTCGTTTTTATCAAATTCAATCCCATAGATTTTAATAGAGTCAACATTGTCCAGGGGGAGGTACCGAGAAGAATTGGAAAGTTTAGCGCTATTCCCTATTTCCAGGGGAAGAACATTGCTTTTGTTTTTGAAGCGTTTAAGGAAATGAAAGAGAGAGACCAGACCATGGGGAAGGAAAGGAGGGAGGGAAAGGAAGGAAGGAAAGGAGATGTCAGGCCATGGAGGAGGAGGAAGAAATGCCAGGGAATGAGAGGGAGGGAAGGGAAGCAGACTGAAATGCCAGACCATCGGGAAGGAAAGGAGGGAGGGAAAGGAAGGAAAGGAGATGCCAGAGCATGGAGGGAGAAGAGAGGAGAGAAATCCCAGGGCATGGGGGAAGGGAATCAGATACCAGACCGTAGGAAAGGAGAAGGGAGAGATGCCAGAGCAGAGCATGTGGAGAGAAAGAGAAAAATGGTAGAAAAAAAGGTAGAATAAAGATTTTTTTGTTGTTGTTGCTTTAGTATTGTAGCTGTATTGCTAAACATTTATAAATAGAAAATGGAAATAAGGTAATCTTTATATTGGACTAATTTTAATACTTTTTTTTTTACTAACTTTTGGAGACCAAAATCCCCTTCCTAAGGCAGTGGCGTACAAGGGGAGGGGGGAATTGTGTGTGTGGGACAGTTCATCCTAGGTGCAGCTCCTAGGGGATGCTCCTCCAAATCCATTTTTATATGGGGGGAGGGGTTGTTAAATAAGATCGGCTCTGGGTGTCACATACCTAGGTATGCCACTGTGTGAATCGCCTGACCGCATCCCCACAGCCTGTACTTCAAGATCACATGTGCTACCAATTCCTGTGCTCTCTCTTTCTTTCTCACACCTTTGCTCATTCACATCTTTTCTTGCTTCCCTTATGTTACTGATATTTATAGCTTTTTTTTTTTTTTATGTGCAATCATTTTTATTAAATAACACAAGGATAACAAGGTTCATAACAAAGCGTTTTCCAGAACATAACATAAATCCAATCCCTACCCTCCAAACCCCCCACCTTTCCACCTCTGATATTTATAGCTTTATAGATTCTGGACTGTGGTTTACATTTACTGTAGCAAGTATAACCCTAAGCCATCAACCCCTCAATTCTGATATAATATTTATTCCTCAACACACTTTATTAACCCAGGCTGATTTCCAAAGTGCTGCTATTAACTTCTTTTCATTTAGGAAATGTTTAGCTTGATTTTCTGATGGGCTAATGGCAGCACTTCTCCTTTAACTGGTTGCCTTAACACTGAGGGCTCCTTTTACGAAGGTGCGCTACGGGCTTGACGAGTGGAATAGCATGCGCTAAATTGCCCCACATGCTAGCCGCTACTGCCTCCTTTTGAGCAGGTGGTAGATATAAATGCCAGTGCACCTTCTTAAAAGGAGCCCTGAGTGATAAGGGCACATGTGTGTTTTGTGGCTTATATATATGCATCCTAAAATCATACAACCCAGCGGTATATGTCACAATCACAAAAATACTGTAAAATACTGTAAAATAATGTGTAATGATACACATCAGTATTGTTTATTATTGATCTATGGCAGTACAAGGAAAAAATCTGACTAAATGCTCAACAAAATACTGTCCACAAGAAATTATTTTTTTACACTTCAAATGAATTTTTAAAATAAGAGACTCCTGCAGACTAGCAAATGTTATGCATCTATATAACACTTATATAGAACAATACACATCAGTATTGTTAATCCCTTACACTGTAACAACATGTCAAGTTTGGAACACATTTATCTAATTTAGTATTAATCCACTTAAACTTAAAAAGTAAGATGGTTAATATGAAGAACAAATAATTTCCCCAATTCTGCTAGCTTCCCAAGTAATGTTAGCAGGAGGCAGAAGAAAAGATTGTAGTGCCGGCTGCAGTGGTAACAGCACAGACACTCATAGGAATTCTATGAGCGTCTGAGCTGTCAATGCGGCAGCCAGTGTTAAAAACGCTAGTACGGCTTTGTAAAGGAGGGGAATATTAACAAAAAGAAAATCTGTAACAATTGCTGTAAATATAAAGGCTTTGTCACAGGTGAGAAATTATTCTGAGAGCTTCTCCTTTCAAATAAAAATTAAAAAGCAGACTGTAGATTTTCTCTTTTTCTAAATCTTTTTTTTGGGGTAATATTGATAAGAGAAATTCATAGTGACATTGAGACCTTTTACAAAACTGCACTACTGAGCAGCGTACACTACCTCGACTTCAGAAAACTACCTCGACTTCAGAAAACTTCTCAAAACATACCTATTCCGCGAACAGGACCCTTGACCCTCCTTCCCCCCGCAATAAACCAACACCCCTGCAATATACCAACACCCTCCCCAGCCCCCCTTTCTCTCCCCCTCCCCGCCTTTGGTTCTCTTCTCCCTCTCCCTTTTCCTTCCAATCCAACTTTGATAAATTCCTGCTATAACTCAAACATTTCCTTCCTGGTTGCTTCTAATCCCGATAGAATGTTGTAAATCCGTGTTCAGATCGGATCCTAATTTAATTGATGTGAACCGCCTAGAACTCTTTGGGTATGGCGGTATACAAGAACATAATAATAATAACAGTGGTGCCTCACACAACGAACTTAATTGGTTCCAGGAGCAAGTTTGTTATGCGAAAAGTTCGTTATGTGAAACGTGTTTTCCCATAACAATACATGTTAAAAAAAATAATTCGTTCTGTAGCATAAAATATGCTAAGATGACATAAAAAAAGATAAATTTTTTGTTATTATTTTTATTTAGATACATCTAAAAACATAATTGTTTTTTAAAACAACACACATTTTTTAAATTTAAAGACAGACTAAGTAGAGTCTAATTTTACAGTGAGAGAGGGCAGAGTCTCAGCGGCAAAAACTGGGACTTAACTGTTCATTTTTTTTTTTCTAGCATCGGGGAAGCGGCGAGAGTAGCTCCGCCCCCCCCCCCAACGCATCAGCAGTAGGCGCCGGGCCCCTGCGAGCCGACGGTCCGCCACTGCACAGGGAGCCAGGCGGAGAGAGGGCAGTTAAGCGCAGTGCCTGCGCGGAAGGATGCAGCTCGGGCGACTTCGTTGTGTGAAACGAAGTTCGTTGTAGGAAGCAAGACATGAAGTTCGTTGTGCGCAGCGTTCGCTGTGCGAGGCGTTCGTTATGCGAGGCACCACTGTAATAATAATAAATGCCAAGCTGCCCATTCTATTCCTAAGGGTGCTCAGCATTTAGCATGCGCTGCTCAGCAGTGTAGCTTTGTAAAAGCATGTCTCTTTTATGAAAACCACAGTAGTGATTCCCGCCTCAGCATATGCAACGAAGCCCATCGAAATTGAACGGGCTTCATTGCATTTGCCACACTGGGAATCACTTTGTAAAAGGGGCCCTAAGGACTCCATTTACTAAGGTGTGCTAGCGTTTTTAGCGCATGCAGCAGATTAGCACGTGCTAACCCCGCACTACATGGCTAGAACCGCCAGCTCAATGCGGGCGTTAGCATCCAGCGCCTGCGGCATTGTAGCGCACGCTATTCTGCACGTTAATGCCCTAACGCAGATTAGTAAGAGGAGCTCTAGGTTTTCTTGGTTTTGAGATTTTGACAATGCCCATGTTAGCATCTTTAGCCTATTTACAATTAGCACATATGACTTAATATATACAAGTTCCATGCTGGGTTCCACTATAAAAGAGTAAGAGGGACAGAAATGTCTAAACTGGTTCTCTCGTTTCCACTTTTTAAAGCAAACTAAATCAGCATTTCAACAAGCAAACCTCTTTCCCCCCCACCAGGTCCTGAGACTGCTTTCTCCTTTAGGCCTTCCTTGTTCTCCAAAATATAATTGCTGGTTACTAGGCAACCATAGTTCTATTGTTATGCATATATCCATTAGGTATATTAGCTGCTGCTCCTTTCAAGTTTTAAAATTAGAATACAGATCCCCAGGGCTTAGTAGAGGACACATTACCATACAGCTCAAGTTTGGATTGTTGATTATAGGGAAATCAGGATGGATGGGTGTGGAACAGCTGGAAGAAAAGTGTGAAAGTTACAAAAAAATACAATCTACCCCCCATGAAAAACTATGCCAAAAATCAAGCAGGCATTCACTAAATATAAATGAGTTAGGATGAACAAGAACAGAGCAGTGTGATGTCAATTATACATAGACTAGTCTTATAGCCTGTTACATTAACGGGTGCTAGAATATATGTGTGTGTGTCTGAATTTATTTCTTTCTCTCTCTCTCCTTAGCCGCTTTCTTTCTTTCTGTCTTTCTTTTTCCTTGGCTGTCCATCACCACCCCTTGCCTGCTCCCCCTGTCCATTCTCCCTTCCTTTTACCTCCCCTGTGTCCACCACCATCCCTTCACTGCTCTCCTTATGCAGCAGCAGCCCTTCTCCCTTTGTTTTACCTCTCCCCTGTCCAGCAGCACCTCTTTCCTTCTCCCCCTGTCCAACATTAGGCCTCCATTCCTTTTTCTTCAGCCCCCCTGTCCATCAGCACCTCTTTACTTCTCCCCCTGTCCAGCAGTAGGCGACCCTTCCTTTTTCTCCCCCCCCCTCCTTCTTATCCCTATGATACACTTACCCTGCTCTGCCCCTGATCAGAGGCTGCCGACAGCCGCCCAGTTGCACCCATTGGAAAAGTTCCCTCTGCCGCATCCCGCACCCCTCCTGACGCGACTCCCGCTGTCTTTCTTTCTGTCTGTCTCTGTCCCTGGTCCCCTTTGTCTTTCTGTGTATCTCCCTGCCCCTGTGTCTTTCTTCTTTTCTTTCTATCTCCCTTCCTCCCTCTGTCTGTCTTTCTGAAGCAGCATTCCCTCCCCCTCCATTTCCCTCCCCCCACACCAGTTCCCTGTGCACCTGCCCCTGTGTCTTTCTTCTTTTCTTTCTGTCTCCCTTCCTCCCTCTGTCTGTCTGTCCAAAGCAGCATTCCCTCTCCCTCCATTTCCCACCCCCCCACACCAGTTCCCTGTACAGCAGCATTACATTACATTACATTACATTACATTACATTAGTGATTTCTATTCCGCTTGTGCCTTGCGGTTCTAAGCGGATTACAAATTAGAAGACTGGACATTTCCAGTAGCATTGCAGTACATAGAATCAAGAATGTGTCAAGTTACAATTGTTAGTCTGGACATTTCCAGGAGAAATTGAAAGCAAATAGTAGATAGTGATAGGTTGTTTTGATGAATAGAAATAATACAGTCAGGATTCAGAAGTGTTGCTATGGTGGTGGTGGTGGTGGTGGTGGTCATGAGAGTATTTTCTAATACTATTGTGAGGTTATGATGATGGGAAGTGTTTTTTTGAAGAGATGAGTTTTGATTTCTTTTCGGAATACTTTAATGTCTATTGATTTGATCAGTAGATTGGAGATGGTAGTATCGATCTTTGCTGCCTGTGTCGCTAAAAGGCTGTCGTATAGTTTCTTTCGTCGTGTTCCATTGAGAGGGGGGTAAATGAATAGGCTCTGAGTTCTCCTTAATCTGTGTGAGAGGTTACGGTGTAGTCTGTTGTTTATGTAGCTGGGTGCTGTTCCGTGTATTACTTTGTATAGTAGACAGTAGAATTTGAACTGGGATCTTGCTTTTATTGGTAGCCAGTGTGAGTCTAGGTATGCGTTGGTGATGTGGTCATATTTGCCGAGGGAGTAGATGAGTCTGAGGGCCGTGTTCTGAACAGATTGTAGTTGTTTTATCATGTAGTTTGGGCATGATAGGTAGAGGCTGTTGCAGTAATCTACAATACTTAGTACTAGGGATTGTACTAATATCTTGTATTGATCTTTGTTGAAGAATTTTCTTATTTTTCTTAGGTTACGCATTGTGAAGAAAGCTCTTTGGATGATTTTGTGGATTTGAGACTGCATTGTGCAGTTTCTGTCTAGTTGTATTCCCAGGATCTTGAGTGTACTTTGCATTGGGTACTTGATTGTATTTAATTCTAGTTCTGTGAGAGATGTTTTTTTTCCTTCTCTAGTAGTAGGAATTTAGTTTTATCCGAGTTCAGTTTTAGTTTATGACTTGACATCCATTTTTCTACCGTTTCCATTATTATTTTCAAGTGGTTTGTGGATAAGGGGTCTTGAATGTTAAAGGGGAGGAGGATAGTTATATCATCCGCGTAGCTGAATGATACTGTGTTTAGGGCGTCTAGGGTTATGCCGAGGGATGCTATGAAGAGGTTGAATAATATGGGTGATAATGGTGATCCTTGTGGTACTCCACATGGGTTTGACCATGGGTCGGATATGTGCTCTTTTGACTTGACTTTGTATGTTCGTGTTTTGAGGAAGCTTTGGAACCATTTGTGAACATTACCTGAGATTCCTATTGCGTCTAATATCTGGAGTATTGTGTGATGGTCAACTAGGTCGAATGCCGCAGAAAGATCGAGCTGAATGAGAAGCAGCTTGTTTCCTTTGCTGAGGTGTTGTCGGACAATGTCTAATAGTGATACCAGTAGAGTTTCTGTGCTATGGTTGGATCTGAATCCAGATTGTGATGGATGTAGTATGTGATGGTCTTCAAGGTAGTTGGAGAGGTGTTGTGCGACAAGACCTTCTGTTATTTTAATGTATAGTGGGATTGAAGCGATTGGTCTATAGTTTGCAGGATTGTCTATAGCACAGTTCTTCAACCGCCGGTCTGCGGACCGGTGCCGGTCTGCAAAAAAATCTTGCCGGTCCGCGAAGGATTCGGTCCCCGCCGCAACGAAAGGCCGGCGTCAGCTGACTTGCAACTTCCTGTTGCAGTCGCGGTGCCTGGACTCCTGCCTTTGCCGGGACTCCTGCCTTCCACCGCGTTTGCCTCCTGCCTTGTCTCCGCACCTCCAGACCAGCAGCGGCAGCTCTGTATATTTTTAACTTCGGCACAGAGCTGCCCCTAATCAATAGTTTAGCGCGGTTTCATGAGGCAGCTTCGGGGCCTTTGCTATGCCGGCCCGCTTCGATGATGCGATGTGGGCCGGCCTATCAAAGGCCCCGAAGCTGCCTCATGAAACCGCGCTAAACTATTGATTAGGGGCAGCTCTGTGCCGAAGTTAAAAATATACAGAGCTGCCGCTGCTGGTCTGGATTCTTGGCCCACTGAAGGAGGGCAAAGAGCAGCTGTCCTGAAGGTTTCCCTTCCTCTCGCCTTTGCAGGTCCCTTTTTTCCACCTTTTTTTTTTTTCTTCTTCAAACGGCAACGGGCCCCAGCATCGACATCAATCAAGTAAGTTCCACTGTTCCTTGCAAGCGGTTCTGCTCGGCCAAAGCTTCCCCTCTGACATGAGCCACCTCAGGGGAAAGAAAGTGACCCGCAAAGGTGAGGGGAAGGGGGCAGATAATGGAAGTTGGAGGGGGGGAGAGAGAAGGAGCAGATGATGGAATGGAGGAGATGAGAGAGAGAAGGGGACAGATGATGGAAGTGAGAAGAAGGGAGAGAGAGCAGAAGGCAGATGGATGTCAGTTGAGAGGGGAGAGCAGATGCTGAATGGAAGTGGGGAAAGAACACATACTGGATGGAAGGAGATAAATAAAGGGGGAAGAAAATAGTAAGATAATGGAGGGGTGAGGGAAAGGGGTGACAAGCTGTGGGTAGACACAGTGAAAAGAGGGAAACAGGACTAAATAGTAAGAAAGAATTTAATTTAGATGGAGGCAGAAAATAGAGAAGGAAGACCAGTGAAGAAAAGGGAAGA
Organism: Geotrypetes seraphini; assembly: GCF_902459505.1. NCBI lineage: Eukaryota > Metazoa > Chordata > Amphibia > Gymnophiona > Dermophiidae > Geotrypetes > Geotrypetes seraphini. The sequence continues at coordinate 19,250,927 of NC_047090.1, read as the reverse complement.
GAGAGCAGAGAACAATATCAGATCTGAGTGGAGGAAATGAGAAGAGAGATGCTAAAAACCACAGGGGGAGGGAAGGACAGAGATGCCAGACCATGAGGGGAACAGAAGGAAGGTGATGGATGCCAGACCAAATTGGGGGGGGGGGGGGCAGGAGGATAGATGGAAGGGGCAGATGCTGGACTGAAGAGACAGAGAAGGTTATCATGCCGCTGTACCGGGCCATGGTACGCCCTCATCTGGAGTACTGTGTCCAGCACTGGTCACCGTACATGAAGAAGGACACGGTACTACTCGAAAGGGTCCAGAGAAGAGCGACTAAGATGGTTAAGGGGTTGGAGGAGCTGCCGTACAGTGAAAGATTAGAGAAACTGGGCCTCTTCTCCCTCGAACAGAGGAGATTAAGACGGGACATGATCGAAACATTCAAGATACTGAAGGGAATAGACTTAGTAGATAAAAACACTATTCACCCTCTCCAAGGTAGGGAGAACGAGAGGGCACTCTCTAAAGTTGAAAGGGGGTAGATTCAGTACAAACGTAAGGAAGTTCTTCTTCACCCAGAGAGTGGTAGAAAGCTGGAACGCTCTTCCAGAGGCTGTTATAGGGGAAAACACCCTCCAAGGATTCAAGACAAAGTTAGATAAGTTCATGCTGAACAAGAACGTGCGCTAGTAGGGCTAGTCTCAGTTAGGGTGCTGGTCTTAGACCAGAGGGCCGCCGCCGCCGCATGAGCAGACTGCTGGGCATGATGGACCACTGGTCTGACCCAGCTGTTCTTATGTTCTTAGGGCAGATGCTGGATGGAAGAGAGTGAAAAGGCAATGAAAGCAGAAACCAGACACGACAAAAGGTAGAAAAAATAATTTTATTTCTATCTTGTGATTCAAATATATCAGATTTGAAGTATGTATCTTGCTAGACATAACTGGGGAGTGCAAAGCCCAGGCACTACTACTTCTTTAGCTTCCAGCTGGCTTAAGGCTCTCTCTGACCAGGGGGCAGTTGCCCTAGTTCTACTCCCTAAAACCATTCCTGTCATGTGTGACTGTGATATTCTATTACAAGATATTTGTGTAGCATTCTGTAATAATTTAGCTTATTCAGTTTTCTTGATAGTAGAGGGGATATATGTGAAGGGGAGGGGAGACAGGGTTTTTGTTGATCTTTGCCCTGTATTATTTGTATTTATAAAATGACAATTGTATAGAATATTGTTTCTTTTTATACTTTAATAAAATATGTTCAATATAAAATCATAACTATTTGAGGCTTGTGCAGATGGGATCAGATGGTTTGTGGGACCGAGCTCACGGGGATGGGGCGGCGATGGTTTTTAAAAAAATTTCAGTCTTAGTAGTTTGCCGGTCCACGAAATAATTATTTTATTTCCGCCGGTCCACAGGTGTAAAAAGGTTGAAGAACACTGGTCTATAGGACCTTTGGGATCTTTTAGGATAGGTGTAATTATGATTTCTCCTAATTCCGGTGGGAAATGACCTTCACTTAGTGTTGTTTGAAGCCATAGTGTGAGGCTAGCTTTAAATTTGGTGGAAGCTGTTGCTAGTAAGTATGAGGGACAGTTGTTCAAGTCACATGAGGATTTGCTGTATTTTTTGTAAAGCCTGTCCAAGTCTGACCATTGTATCTTTGGGAAGTTTGTCCATATCCTATCTGCTGGGATTGCTTCATCTGTTTTGGGATTGATTCGTATTTCTTCTATGTTGATTCTTGAATTGTTGAATGTGGATCTGATTGTGATGATTTTGTGTTTGAAATGATCCGCTAATTGGGTGGCTGTGGGAGTTTGGTTTCCTTGGGTGGCGAGAAATGGTTTGGTATCAGTGAGATTTCTTACGATGTCAAAAAGTTTTCTTGTGTCTGGTTTTTCGGTGCCGATGAGTTTGGAGTAGTAGTTTTTTCGTTTTTCCTTCAGTTTGGTATTGTATTGTTTGATTTGGATTTTCCATTCATCTTTGGTGTGATTGTGTTTTTGTTTTTTCCATGTCCTTTCTAATTGTCTGCATTTTCTTTTTAGGTGTAGAAGTTCGTCGTCGAACCATTTGTTAGATGGTCTGTCTATTTTGTTTTTGTTTTTTATTGGAGCTAGTTCATTTAGTGTAGATTCACTGAGGGTCCTCCAACTGTTTATGAATTCTTTGGGATTGTTGGGGTCGATTTTGGGGTCGACTGTGTTCCAGAATGTGATAGGTTCGATTTTTGGTCTGATCTTGATGTGTGATTTCTTTGGGATGGGTTTGTTGTTATTTTGAGCCCAATTGATGGTGAATGAATATTTGAAATGGTCTGACCAGAGAGTAGGGTGCCAGGACCCGTTTGAGATGTAAATGTTTTGTGTGTTTTGATTTGGAAATGAATAAGCTGCTATATCAAGTTGATGACCTTTTTCGTGTGTGGGTTCTGGATTGAGAATTTGGTAGGATAGGGTGTTGAGGTATGAGAGTATATCTGTTGTTTGTTTGGATGATTGATCTTCTAAGTGGAGATTTAAGTCTCCAAGGATCAAGTTATGTGTGGAGGAGAGTGAGTTCTGGAAGATGAATTCTTCAAGTTCTTGTTTTGAGGTGTTCCATTTACCTGGTGTAATGTAGCAAATAAGACAGTTCAGGTTTCCATTGAGTGATTTGTCAGATATTTGGCAGGCTAGCAGATCTAGATAAGGGGTGGAGTGCTTGGTTAGTACGTCGATGTTGAGATTGTTTTTTGTTATGATTGCTAGACCTCCTCCTCTTCTGTTTTCTCGACATACTAACTCAAGTTTATATCCTTTGGGGCAGAATTCTGTAATGCTTGGATCTGACTCAGAGGTGAGCCATGTTTCGGTTAGGAAGAGGCAGCCTAGATTGTCTTTGATCAGCCAGTCTTTGATTAATTCTGCCTTTGGGCTGACGGATCTGATGTTCATATATTCGCAAGCTATTGTAGTGTATTTTGTGGTGGGGGTAGTGGTTGTATTGATGATAGTTCTTGGTGAGGTTTGGTATTTTTGTGTGCTTGAGTTAGGCTTTGGTGGAGGTCTTTTTCCCCAGATGGTGGGAATGCTGGCTTGGCTTAGCGTTTCCTCTACCCCCTTTCCCTTCCCGCGGGCCCGACTACACATGGCGATTCAAGCAGCGTGTGCAGCAGTCTTCACATGCTGCTTCGGGTCCTTCTACTGCCCTGATTTACTCTGGTACGTCCCTGATGACATCATCAGAGACGCGGCAGAGCAAATCAGGGCAGTAGAAGGCCCCGAAGCAGCATGTGAAGACTGCTGCACACGCTGCTTGAATCGCCGGGTAAATAGTCGGACCCGCGGGAAGGAAAGGGGGGTGGCAAAGGACTTGGGTCAGTTTAAGAGCCGGGGCGGAAAGTTGCTGGCCTCCTCGTTGGTTGCGCTGAGCGACGGCGATCCCTCTCCTCTGAGACACCCCCCCGCCCGCCCGTCCGCTGGAGGAACAGAGATCGGCGGCTGGCTGCGGTCTTGGCTTGTGGAGGCATCGGCGGCTGGTGACGTAAGCGCGCATGTGCACTCTTACCTGCGGGTCGCTACATCTCACGGAAAACGGACGCACGCAGATGGGAGTGCGCATGCGAGGCCTAGCATTTTATTATATTAGATTTCATGAAATATTTAAAATATTGACACGATAAAACCGATTCACTCCTTTAAATATAGAAACATAATGGCAGATAAAGGCCAAATAACCCATCCAGTCTGCCCATCCGCAGCAACCATTATCTCCTCCTCTCTCTAAGAGCTCCCATGCTTTCTTGAATTCAAGCATTGTGTCTGTCTCTACTACTTCCTCTGTTCCACATATCTACTACCCTTTCTGTAAAAAAGTAATTCTATAGATTACGGTACTCCTGAGCCTATCACCTCTTAATTTCATCCTATGCCGTCTCATTCCAGAGCTTCCTTTTAAATGAAAGAGACTAGACTCATGTGCATTTATGCCATGTAGGTATTTAAACATCTTTATAATATCTTCCTTCTTCTGTCTTTCCTCTAAAGTATACATATTGAGATCTTTAAGTCTGTCTCCATACGCCTTATCACAAAGACCACACACCATTTTAGTTGCCTTCCTCTGGACCAACTCCATCCTTTTTATATCTTTTTGAAGGTGTGGTCTCCAGAATTGTACACAATAGTCTGAATGAGGTCTCACTAGAGTCTTATTCAGAGACATCAATATCTCCTTTTTCCTACTGGCCATACCTTTTCCTATGCACCCTAACATCCTTCTAGCTTTCGCTGTCACCTTTTCAACCTGTTTGTAAAGGAGGGGGATTGTTAAGAGAAATTCACAGTGACACTAATTTTCCTTGGTTTTGAGATTTTGACTGAGTTTTGTATTAGTAGTTTTGGGATTTTTTAAATATTTATTTTCTGATTTAGCATGCGCATTGGGACATTTATGTCATTTTGTGTCTCCACCGAAGGAAGAAATGTTGCAACAAGTTTCTGTATTTTTGCATGGGTTTATGTACTAACTTTTGAGACCATTTGAAATATGTTTAGGTATGCAAAAGAAAAGGGTCAAATAAATGTGACTACCGGTAAATGACTAGTAAACTTCAAACCCAGCTCATGGTGTTCAATAAAATACAATTCTACAAAGGACACTAAAAATTAGGCATTAAAAATGTGCGAGCTAAGCCAGTATCCTATAAGGACACATCTGTGGGCATAAACCATTATAGAATACTAGGATAGATCAGCAATTGTAAGAGAATATAAGAGTTGCCACACTGGGACAGATCATAGGTCCATTAAACCCAGTATCCTTTTCCAGCAATGGCTATGAAGAGCCGCTGCCAAGCCCCTCACTGACTCCAAGAACCACGCAGATGTGCAGTGTATTACCAAAATCAGACAATATTTTATTTGAGCAAAGTATAAAAATATAACAGCAAAAGTGTGTTAACAAAATATATTGTCTCAATTGGAATACATTAGAGAGCTGTAAGGAGTAATCTCTGGCTTCATGAAGGCATGTATCCAAGTTTCCAAGTTTATTTATAGTTTAATATATCGACCATCTACGAGTATCTGCCCAGTTTACAAACTCATTCAAGAGTGGTGAACTTTACAATATCTTTCAATCAAATTGACATCTTGTGAATTCAGCTAAGTACTCATTTATATACATCTTTGATTATAAGTTTGCTTGAACAGTTCATATTCAATAAGATGTTTAGGGCTGGTAGGGAGGTGAGTGCAATGATGTAAAGATCTTATATCTTTATTCTCATAATCTGCTGGTTTTGAATAAGATATCACACTGAGCACTCTTAAAATCATTTTTAATGATTCTTTAACATTGTTTATTATTTAAATTCTCTTTTGTATCCAGCTGTCATGAAGATCACTAACAATAATAAAACCAGTCACTATGATGATCCAACTAAACTGCAAGAGTATATTAATCAGCATTTGGAGCCTATGACATAAGGAGTGACAAGGAAAGATTGGATTTATTTTTCAAAAGTGATAAATCTTTTTGTTTAATTTGGATTTTTAATGGAAGATCATACAAAGGTCTGGACAAGATATTAGATTTAATTTCTTGGAACTTAGTTTTATTTTTTTTCTAATGAAAGAGTTGATGATAAACTTGTAATAGGTTTTCAGAGAGCCAATGGAATACAGGATAGTAAGTGAAGGGGGCGGAACTTCAAGGTGCTTTTGCTGTTATAACAACAGTGAACTGCATATGTCAATCTCCTAGGATTGCCTGTTCTTTCAGCTTCACATATTCTGAAGTTGTTTCCATGAAAATGGAGTTGGCAAAGCAGGTGAGCTTTCAGTTTGTTTTGGAGGGGTGCTGTTCTGCTGGAGTTGTGTGGGCATCAGAAGCTTGTACATTATTTGTGTAGCAGCATGCAAGCATAAGTCTGAAGATATGTGTCTATATAAAGAGACGAATGAACTGTTTGCAGAGGATCAAACTGCAGGAATTCAGTCCTATTCTTAAATAGACTTAAATAGGAGAAAATATTTGTGTAAAGTTACATTCAGGCAGCAAGTGATATTTCAGATTATCAAGACTGAGCTCCCAGTTTGGTTTTATTCTCTACCTGACATGGGCATATGACTCTGAGCCCTGACTGCACTCCTTGGACTTACATACTGGCCTTAAAAGTACTGGGCCCTTGCGAGACCTGAATATCTGCTCCTTAGTCTGGGCATTGCTTATATCATGCTGTTTGGTATAAATATGATGAGCACAGCTCAGCTGGATTCCATAGATCACAAACAGTTATGCAAAATCTCAACAATGCAAACCATCTTCAGAAGAAATGCTGTCTGCACTGAAAGATTTCCTTTAATATCTAGCAACTAACATTTATTAATGAGAAGGAAAAAGACTGGAGGAATGCGATATAAGTGTTGGTGGGAATCCCATTAGAAATTGAATAGATGCAGTACAATGTGGATTCCAAATTGGAGACCTATCTGGCACAATGGATGCAAAATGACACAGGAAAAGAAGAATTTAGTTTGACATCAGTTCCCTGAAATAAGTAAATCATATTCTTCTACATCCTGGATATAATTGGTGGCCTAATATTCAAGATCCTACATGGCATTCTTCCTCCTCTAATTCCACTATCCTGGAATTCTTCGAGACCTGACACTACCAGATCCGCCCACAAACTCAAACTATCTTTCCCCTCATTAAAAGGTGTCATGTATGCAGGTAAATTAGGGAAATCCCTTTTCTTCAAATTCACTGAGCTTTGGAGCAACCTCCCTGCCCCGCTGCTGAACCTTGGCTCATTCCAATTATTACGAAAGCATCTAAAAACTTGGCTTTTCTCCAAAATGTAAAGCTATCTATTTAAAATGTAAAGCTAGCTATCCCCTTTTAAACTCTAATTTCTTATTATGTCCTTCCCTCATTGAATTTACTTGTAAGCCGTGCCCGAGCTCTATCTTTATGGAGATGATGTGAAATAAAAACTTAAGGTTTAGTTTAGTTTAGTAATGGATCCAGAAAGATATAGTGGCTTGAAGGAAGATTAATACTTCTGACTGAGTCCCTCCTTCCAAAGACAGTTTGTTTAAAGGCTATATATTCTTATTAAGTTATTCCTATATTTTTATTAGAGTAGAATGTTGAGTTTATTTTGCAGTGATTCTGATTTTTCCTTTATTGTGTTTGATAATTCTTCTTTATAAATTAATTATTATTAATATTACATGATTAATAGGGTAATGAATTTGGAAGCCCTTCCTATTGGTTTATTGATTTTTACAATTTCCATCTAGTTATTGCTTATGAGTATATATCTTTTCTTAATGGATTAAATAATTGTTTTATTAATTAATTGAAGGAATATTGCAGCTCTTAATGAATTTACTATGTATTATATAGTATATTTGGTTATAGTCCTAGTAATATTATTAGATAATTCTGCTGTGAGAGATTCCTAGTGGTTTTAGGTCTGGGGGTTTGTTTTATTTATTAGGTCTAAATTAATTATTTGTTATTATGGAGTAAGGTAGTTCAGGATAAGACATGGTGTATAATGTTTAATGTATAATGTTAAATTGAATACCTAGATGAGGTAATAACTTACTTTTAAAATATATTTAATTATAAATTTTTATGGAGATTAAATTTGACTTTATTAATATGTATTGATACGTGGAGGGTTAATTTGGGGATGAATTTAGGGTGCTTGGGGGAAGACAGTAGTTACCAGTCTATGTTTGTAAACAAGCTTTTGTGTTACATGCAGGGATGGAATGGGGGGAATTTAGATTAGGGTCCTGGGTGTGTGTGAAAATACTATTTTTATATTCAATCAAAAGGAAATTAGGGGTCCATTCTTTAACACGTATTAATCAAATAAAATGGCTTTAAAATTCTATTCCTTGAACGTTAATGGACTCAATCATTCCATCAAGAAGAAAAAGATTCTTAACTTTCTGAAAAACCAACAAGCAGACATATATTTTATACAAGAAACCCATTTATCAGCAAAAGAGGCAGCCAAAATAGAAGGAGGATAGATTAAACATTGGGGGGGGTTTTTTTTTGCTCCAGCAGTAGGCAAAAAGGCAGGGATGGTAATCCTGATTAATAAGAAGATTTCTGCTAAATTTGATAACTTTTGGGCTGATCCAATGGGTAGATGGCTCTATGTTAATATGACTTCAGAAAATGATACCCTGATGCTTTTTAATATTTATGCACCAAATACAAATCAGGCGAAATTCTTTAAAAAGCTCCAACAAATAATTCTTTCACTTGCTACGTCTAATATAATCATAGCAGGATACTTCAATGCTGTAATAGATCCAATAATGGATAAACAACCGAGTAGACAATTAAAATCATTATGCCTGGATAATCTTGTACATACATGTGGTTTAAAGGATATATGGCAGATTTTTCATTTTAATGCTCGGGAATTTTCATTTTGTTTCCAAGTTCATGAATCATTCTCAAGAATTGATTATTTTTTGTTTCTGACCATTTAATTTAACAGATTACAAAAGCCAGCATAGACCCGATCCTTCTGTTGGATCATGCTGGAATTTGGATAGAATATAAGTTTACTAATGAAGATTCTGGTAGACCTGTTTGGAGGTTCGATAATACACTACTTGCTGACTCAAACTTTCTTGAGGAAATTCAATTAAAAACGAAGGAATATTTTCAATTCAGTACCTCAGAGGAAATCTCTTTGGAAACTTTATGGGATGTTTTCAAGGCTACTGTAAGAGGGCAAATTATTTCTTATTCGGCACATATCAGGAAATCACTCAGTTTAGAATTCACTAATTTGGATCAAACTATTTTGACATTAGAGTCACAATTGGCATTGAAATGGAAACAAGATACTTTGAATGCCCTGTTGAAAGCTAAATACAAATACAATGAGATCTCCTCACAATTGGCTAGGAAAGATTTGTTTTGCCAGCAAGCGGTGTATTATGGAAACTTGAATAAAGCAGGAATTGGCTAATTATCTTAAAGCTAAAAAGAGAAGAGAAAAGATTGTGGCCATCAAGGATGAAAAGAGTAAGATTTATACCCACATAGCGGGTGTTTTAAAGCATTTTTTGAATTATTATAAAGCTTTGTACTCTTCTGAGCTATATTCAAATAAAGAGAATGAAGGAAGAGATTTTCTAAATTCAATTAATGGTCCCAAAATTCCAGAGCATATAAAAGAAAAGCTGGAGGCGCCTATATCGATTATAGAGATCCAGTCAGCATTGAAATCTCTCAGAGCTGGGTCCGCTCTGGGTAGTGATCGATTTACAGTGGAGTTTTTAAAATCTTTTCAAAATTTGCTGTTACCTCATCTTTTTCAATTATATCAATCACAACTGGCGAAGGATCAGATATTAGGTACTATGGCAGAAGCGCTTACTATTGTTTTGCCAAAGCCAAACAGGGATCCCATGTTGGTTTCAAACTATAGGCCAATTTTTTAATTAATGTGGATGGAAAAATTCTATTGGCTCTCCCTTATATGATTGGCTTGCACCAAACGGGTTTTGTTGCACAACGCCATTCTGCAAATAACACCAGATTGCCTCTTCATATGCTTACTTTAGCAACAACAATGGACGATCCGGCCTTCTTTGTCTCTTTTGACGCAGAGAAGGCCTTTGATCATGTAGAATAGACTTTCATGTACCAAGCAATGGATTGGTTTGGGATAGGTTCTGGATTTATTCAAATGATTCAAACTTTGTATAATTCTCCTTCAGCCAGATTATATATTAATAATACATTTTCAGAACATTTTTGTCTGAAGAGGGGAGTTAGACAAGGATGTCCCTTGTCTCCTTTGCTTTTTGATATTGCTTTTTGATATTGTTGGCCATTCAGCAGGCAAAGGAGATACAGGGAATTCCATATGCAGGTCGAGACTATAAAGTTTCAGTCTACGCAGATGATATTTTGCTTCATTTGAAGAATCCTGAGTCAACCATTTTGCATTACTGGACATGATTGATCAATTTGGCAAATATTCTGGTTATAAAAGAAATTGAAGCAGCTCACGGATAGAAAATGCATTAAGTGATATAAGAAACAATTTAGGAATTAAGGCCGTATTTTACTAAGCTCTACCGTACTAACATGCTCCGGCACTGCTCTGATGCTCATAGGAATTCTATGAATATCGGAGCAGTGCTGGAGCATTTAGCGCTCCAGGCCACAGTAGAAACCTTTACCGTGGTTTAGTAAAAGGGAGGGGGAAGGTAAATTTTGTATTCATTTATACTGTATGTGGACTGGAATTGATTTGTACAATTTATCACTTTAACAACAGGAATGAAACAGTTTTGCACCAGTTCTGCTGCCCTGTTGCTGATGCTGAGCAGAAGCCCTCCTCTTCATATTCCTCTCCATGGTGAGATATAGAGGCTACTCTTTTCCTCTGTTAATTTCTCCTTTTGTTTTTATATTTGTTTTCCTTTTGCAGCTTGTTTCTCCCTTGTTTATATATATTTTTTTACATTTCTTATTATGTTGATGGGTGGGAATAATGTTCATGCCAGTTTCTTTGCACTTTCAGTTTCTCAGCCAATAATGCATCTTTTGAGTAGACTATAATCGTGTTGCTATTTCATTTCCTTGAAATTTTAGATTTCTGTTGTATTATTTCTGTCAAGCCAGAATTTTGAGCCATGTCTCTCTGTTTTATTTACTCTTGTTTATATACTTTCACATATATCCAAATTTTACACACGGAGTCCCTTTGTGGATAATTGTGATCCAATTTGTGGAGAAAAAAGATTATCAGACTGTAGTCCTTGATTATAAAAGTTGTATTTGTAAAAATTATGGAAAAATGATACAGACCTTGATACAAAGGACAATGTAATAAAACACATGCTAAAAATCTTTCAGTACGAGTCTGCAAAAATTTAATATGCACACAAAAATCTCTACTTAATATACTATGCAAAGAGTTTTTGCATTAACTCATTAAATTTTAGCCACACTAGCATAATCATAATAGTGGCTTGCACTGTAATCCTAATAAAACTGCCATGCATGTTACAATCATTAGAAATTCTCACTGCTAAGTATCACAACATGAATGAGATAATTAGCAGTTTGGATTTTCTCCCTGTATGGCAACATTCATTCCCTGCTTGGAGCACCACTCTCCTTCCCTTCTGCCTACCAGTGGCAAGAACAAGGCATCCCCCTCTCCTAAAAAATTAGCAGCTTCCTTCCAAGTAACAAGATACCTCATCACAATCAAAAGCCCCCATGAATTACCACATTTTTCAGCAAGGCCAGCTCAACCACTGGACCAGGTGAGGCTCTGGCCCAGGGCGTTGGAGATATAGAGCACTGAAATCTCTGGCCCCTGAGCTCAGTGGCAGTGCTTCACGTGGTCCAAAGTTTTTGCCCCTTTCTCTCTCTGTTCAACATATTTCCCCTTCTCTCTCCAGCCTCTATTCTAGCATTGCTCCCTCTCCTCTCTCCCTCCTCCTTTCCCCTACCCCCATCGCGGGCCTCTAAACATTACCTTGCTTGCCAGTAGCAACAGGTTTCACAGCAGGCTGCTTTCGGCCTACTCTGGGTCTTTCCTCTCTTTCCTCTGTATCCTGCCTGCAATTTTCTGTCAGGTGGAGGGAGGGAGAGAAGAGAGGCAACAATGCTGGACTAGGGGCTTGAGAGAGAAGGGGAGAAAGTTTCCAAGTTTTATTTAAAATTTGATATACCGCTTTAAAAATGTTGTCTAAGCAGTGTACAAAATCATGGCTATTAAAATCAAAAGGGAAGACATTAGACAATAAGACTTAGATGACATAGAATGCAAGAGATTTAGGGGAGAAATACAATTTATGAGAGGAGGGGGATATGATCTTCCTTCTACTTGAGATGTGGAGGAGCATAATAAAAAAAAATGTGTAAGTCCCTTTTTGGCCTAAGGCCTTAAACATTGAAAGTAGAAGCAGGGAAAATGTCCCTTATCAAAAAAACGTCCAAAAGGAGGATTTTTTTTATAATGGCCTGCCTCTACGTTCAGCTGTTTAAACGTCCAGACCACCACTACGTCTAAACTTATACCATATAATCAACCCCAAAAAAACCTAAGCCCCAAACATCCAAAACAAGGGCTTTTAGGCGAAGGAGGGGCCAGTCCTTTGCCTAAAAGCTGGATTCTGTAACCGGTGTCTGTCAAAAACAACACCAGTTACAGAATCCACCCTCCCCCTACAACGATCCGGGCCCTCCTGCCCTCGACGCAACCCCCCCATGACCGCCCCCCCGAGCCCCCAATCGTCCCCCCACTGACTCGCCACCCCCCCCCCCCGCCAACCAGAATAGGCCCAGGAGCCTTAGGCTCTTCCTGTGGGTGGGGCCTTAGGCACATGGTCCCAGCCAACGATTTCAAGGTATGGGGGGTGGGAATGGGGGGGTTGTGGGTTGGCACGGGGTTGCAGGTTGGCAGGGGGGTAATCGTGGGTTTGGGGGGCCGGTCGTGGGGGGGGTTGCATCAAGGGCAGGAGGGCCTGGGATCCCTCCTGCCCGTATTTTAGTGGGGTTGGGGGTTAGGGAGTGTCGGCGGGCCAGGAGGGCTTGGGCTCCCTCCTGGCCCCATCGGACTCAGGGGGGGTTTGGGGATCGCGGGGCAAGAGGGCTTGGACTCCCTCTTGCCCCTAACCTAATCACGGAGTCGGGGTGCCGTGGGGCAGGAGGGCTTGGGCTCCCTCCTGCCCTGAACGTAATCGGGGTTCGGGGCTGCCGCAGGAAAGGAGGGCTTGGGCTCCCTCCTGCCCTGAATGTAATCGGGGATTCGGGGGTGCCATGGGGCAGGAGGGCTTGGGCTCCCTCCTGCCCTGATTGTTGTGTGTGGGGGGATGGATCGCGGCAGGGGATATGAGCCATCTCTCCTGCCGGGATCATTGCTGTAGGGGGTAGGCAGCAACCACGATCAGCTCAGCGGCCCCTTTTTGGCACTTATACCTGTTTTGACTTGGTCTAAGTCAAAACGTATAAGTGCCGACTAGGCAACCTGTCAAAATCTTTGGTTATACGTGTTGTACGCCTAGGTGTAGGTCGGCCCACCGCCCGCCCTTTCCCCTCCTCTAAAAATGCCTCTTTTCTCTGTGCATTTAGAGGCAGGGGAAAGGCCTAAGCTGATTTTAGATACGTCTAAAACCAGCTTTGATTCTGGGTACTTGGACAATCAGGCTTTTTGATCATCCAAGTAGCCATTTAGGCCACTTTTTAGACTTTTTTTTAATGAGCCCCTTAGTATCTACTTGGGGTCTACTGGAGTTGAGGCATTGCCACCATTGAAGGTAGCTCATGGTGCCATATGCCTTTGAGCTTGCCCTGTCTTCCGGTATAATAAAAAATCTCTCCCTGAGTCACAAGACCCCCATTGAGTAACAAGAACCTTCACAGGATTCTAGAACCCCTCCCCCCCAATTGACCACCTTGAGCTACCCACAGAACCTTTACGGAAGGTACACTTATTCTTCTGAAGGGTTCAGGTTGTGCAGAGACTCAGTAGAAGAAGTCATCCTGCCAATAGCACTGGTAGGGATCTTCATCACTATAACAGGGAGTTTAATGAAAGGGAAGTGGGTGGGAGATTACTATGACAGGTGTCCTTATAGAATATGTTTGTTTTATTAAAACTTGTTATATTGCTTGTTCTTAAGACAGGTCCAAGTGGTTTACAAATATCTAATACAGAAAAGAACTCCATTTAAAAATAGGCAGACCTATAGAAATACATATAAAAAGATATGTACATATTCATCTCCACATGCAAACTAATGTAAACCCAGCATCAGCATGCCAAAATAATGGTACAAATATTTGACAAGATAAATGTTTGTGCCTTCTGCTCAGTCATCTTTCTCCACGTCAATCTGTCCAGAATTTTGCTGCACAACTTATTTTCAGTGAGAGCTGTTATACTCATGTTACTCCTAAAGTCACTTCATTGGTTTCCCATCCATTTCTAAATACAATTCAAACCACTCTTGCTGACCTACAGATGCATTCACTATCTATCTCTGTTCACTTATCTCCACAAGCTCCACTTAGCTGGTGGGTGTGCCCATCTCCTCTCTGCCAACTCCAGACTTCTGTATTGTTCAATGGTGCGACTTCAGCTTGAGTACCGCGTTCAATTCTGGTTATCGTATCTAAAAAATGTTATAGCAGAATTAGAAAAGGTTCAAAGAAGAGCAACCAAGATGATGATGAAGGGGAAGAAACTCCTCTCATATGAGTAAAGGCTAAAGAGGTTAGAGCTCTTTAGCTATGATTGAGGTCTACAAAATCCTGAGTTGTGTAGAATGGATAAAAGTGAATTGGGTTTTTACTCTTTCAAAATTCACTAAACATTTTTTAATTATTCAAGACATTCACTGTTATAATCAAAACATTAACTATTATATTTATTATTTATATTTTCAATATATCCATAAATATGAAAACATGAAAAAAATTTAAAAAAAAAATCAAATCCAAATGAAAGCGATTGTCATTTACTGTTTCCTTATTAATAAGAAAGAGGCTCAGACCAAACCTGTAAAATAACATTTTATTCTTCAAATTTCACAATAAATTGTGACTATTGAGGTCACTTTTTATCACTGCCCCTTTCTTACATTTTCACGATATAGCAAATAATGGGGTTCTTTTACTGCACAGCTTAAAATGCCTTACCACAGGGCACGCTCAGGCATTCCACAGTAATTTTGGCATTGGTGTACATTTCCCATATGCTAAAAAATAATTTTATTTTTTGGTGCTTGGGTGGGTTGGGGCAGAAAGTAGGTGTGTTCTATATTGTCACACACTAACTAATTAGCATGTTTCAAGTTCAAGTTTATTAGGATTTTTATATACCGCCTATCAAGGTTATCTAAGTGGATTTTACAATCAGGTACTCAAGCATGTGGTTAATGCATAAGCCCTTAGGGCCTGATTCTATAAACAGCACCATTTATAGAATCGCACCTACTAGTGCCTAACCCGACTTAAGAGTCACTAGACATCCTCTTAATGTTAGGCATCGGTGACGCCTAAGTCACACCACACCTATTCTCTACCCCTAACCATTAGGTGCTGGTAGGGCTGCTCTGAGTTCTGCACAGAACTTTCAATTGTTTTTTTTTTTTTAATGAGTTTTTAATGGTGTGGTCAATTACCATGCCAATTAAGCTCGTTAATCAATTTTGAGTTCTGCACAGAACTTGGCTGGACACATAGCATCACCTAACCTAGGCACCATTTAGAGAATCTGGCCCTTACTGCCTACAAAATAGGTGGCAGTAGGGGGAAATTAGTGCAGGGCCATTAATAGAAAAACTCGGAAATTTTGCTATTTTCCCATGCAGGAAAAATGGCCTTAGTGCGCAGGAATGACCAGCTTAAATACATGCTATGGCCACTTTTTAACCACAGTTTGGTAAAAGGACCCCCATATGTCAATGTCACTTCAGAAAACTATATACAGTCAAACCTTGGATAGCAAGTAACGTGGTGTGCAAATGTTTTGCAAGACGAGCAAAGTATTTTCTTAAATTTTAACTCGATAAACGAGTGTTGTCTTGCAGTACGAGCACGTATAAGCACGTCATGTCAAGTACGCATATTATACGTGCATCACTGAGCATGGCTGAACATACACACATCTCACACTGAGTGCGGCTGAACATAATAAAAGCATCAAGTTTCCAAGTTTCCAAGTTTATTGGTTTTTAATATCCCGACCATCAAACAATTGTCTGGCCGGTTAACAATCAGCTTAAAAAAAAGAATTAATAGTAATAGGATGTGAATGGAAATATCTTAAATTAAACATAAATGACAAAGACTTGACATACTTGAATGTGAGGAAATTGTGGGGGAAGGGAAAAAAGTTACATTGTATAGAAGAAATGGAGAGAGTGGGGAGGGGATGAACATGAGGAGGGGGGAACGTTAATGTAATGAATAATGGATACTTGTCTAATGAATGAAAAAGAGCATTTTTTTTTTTTTTTTAGGTTTGGTTAAATGCATCCTGAAATAAGAATGTCTTTAGATTTATTTTAAATTTAGCAAGTTGTTGTTCATCTCGGAGATGTTGTGGCAGTGAGTTCCACAATGTTGGGGCGGTAACAGCGAAATTGGTTTTACGAGTATAATAAGAGTCTTTTAGGGACGGTATAAAAAGGAGCTTTTGGTCTGAAGATCTCAAAGTGCGCGGGGAACTTTGAGGTATAAGAAGCTTATCGAGAAAAGTTGGTTGATGTAGAAGTTTGATTTTAAATGTGAGAAGAATGATTTTGTAAGTAATACGGTAGGAGATGGGAAGCCAATGAGCTTCCTTTAAAAGAGGGGTGACGTGGTCATATTTGCTTTTTTTATAGATAAGTTTTATAGCGGTATTTTGTATTAGCTGGAGGCGTCGTAGTTCTTTTTGTGAGAGGCCGTTAAGGAGGGAATTGCAGTAATCTAGGTGAGAGATTACCAGAGAGTGGGTCAAGATAGTGATAGAGTCAGTGTTCAGAATGGATGTTAAAGATCTGATAATGCGGAGTTTAAAAAAACATACTTTTACTACAGAGCTGATATGCTCATGGAAGGTGAGATTGCTATCGATGATGACGCCGAGTAATTTAATTTTTGTTTCCATTTGTAATGGAGTGGATTTGATAGAAATAGTTCCGAGTAATGATTCTGATTTTTTGATGGGAAGTAGAAGTACACGAGATTTATTTATGTTGAGTGCGAGTTTGTTTGTATATAGCCAATCATGTATGTTATCCAGTTTATTATTTATGTCTTTTGTATCTGAAATATTAGTAGTATTGATAGGGTGGAGGAGTTGAATATCGTCGGCGTAGGCGAAAATGGTGAATCCGATGGATTGGGCTAGTGTAAGGAGGGGAGAGAGAAATACATCACACCCATTTCATATTTGTTTTACTATATATATTTTTATTTTATACAGTACAGTATTTTATATTAAAGTTTTTGGGTTGTGGAACGAATTGTCTGAGTTTCCATTATTTCCTATGAGGAAATTCAATTTGATATATGAGTACTTTGGATTACAAGCATGCTTCCGGAATGAATTATGCTCGCAAACCAAGGTTTATCTGTTTATCTGTTAATCCAACATCTTTGTGCTCCTTCAATTCTTTTTCGTACCATTGGAAAAAATAGTGCACTAAAGTGATATCAGTATTAATTCAGCTCTATTGCCAGTACTCTCCAACTGCTGTTTTTGCCCTTCCTCAATCTTGGGCTCTACAACAAGTTAATCCCTGAAGAAGTCCAAGATTGTGGATGGGTGAAATCGCCGGTTGGAGAGTACTGATGGCAGAGCTGGCTTAATATTAATATTGCTTTTATCATTCAGTGATGGTGGGAGAATATCAAAGGGCCCATTGGCCCAAACTGAAGACTTCCTGGATCCTCCTTCCTGAGGGGACCTCTGATCTCTGCTAGTCTAAAAGACTACCCTTCCCTTTCACCCCAGCCACAATTTGTTACTAAAAGTAAAAAAGTAACCTCCTTCCTTGCCAAAGCTCTCCCCCTTCTTAGGGCTGGGTCTGAGTTCACCTTCCCTCTCTTGCCACCAATCTTTCTTTTTATGCTTCCCCCCGCCCATTTTCTCTTCTCTGCATTTATGTACACCTATTTGATTTTACCCTCACCCTCTTCTTACTCTCCTTTTCTCATCTACAGCTTTTCCCAATTCCCTCTCATCCACTCTCCGGTACTCTCATTGCTCTTTCTCTCTCTCTCTCCTTTCCCTGTCTTCTTCTCCTCTCCCCATCTTTCATCCATCTCTAGTCCTCCCTTTATACTCACTCTCTCATCCCTTCACCAGCTCCAGCTCCATCCCTTTCTCTCCTTCCTTCTGTTGCCTCTAAGTCATTCTTCTATCTCTTACTCTCTACCCCATCTCCTATTGCCTCTTTCATCCTTTTTACCCCATTTCTACCCTCACTCAATCCCTTCCTTTCATGCACCACCTCAGTGCCCTCATTCCTTTCAATTCCTCTCTTCAAACATTCACATTATATTTCAGCCTTTCTCCATGCTTTCTCCACTTTCTCTTACTCACCATTTCACAATTCACACCCTCACTCATTCTTCCAACCTATCTACATACTCCTTACTCATACCTACCAATTGTAATGTAATGTAATGTAATTTATTTCTTATATACCGCTACATCCGTTAGGTTCTAAGCGGTTTACAGAAAATATACATTAAGATTAGAAATAAGAAAGGTACTTGAAAAATTCCCTTACTGTCCCGAAGATCTAACTAAAGTACCTGGAGGGTAATAGAGAAGTGAAAAGTAGAGTTAGAGGAAAAATAAAAATAAA
Source organism: Geotrypetes seraphini (assembly GCF_902459505.1). Lineage (NCBI taxonomy): Eukaryota > Metazoa > Chordata > Amphibia > Gymnophiona > Dermophiidae > Geotrypetes > Geotrypetes seraphini. Next base: position 19,232,578 of record NC_047090.1, on the reverse strand, counting down.
ATAAACATTTTAACAAGACAGCATTGATCTAAATACTTTGGAAGGTAGAAGAGAGGAGAGAAAGGAATAGAAGCAGAAGGGGGAGCCGTTGAACAGTAGAATTCTGGAGAAATTTAAATGAAAGAAATAGAACAAAACAAAGACAAAAGGCAAAACAATAGATAAGATTAAAGATAAATCATAAGCTGGAAAGAAAAATAAAATAAAACTTTGTCTTCAATCCACGGTTTCAGCGTCAGTGATGAAGTGGAGCAAGTAAGTTTAGGAGGAGCGATTGACGTTTCCAGAAAGGGCTTCTTCAGGGAAGAGACTTGGCAGACAGTCCCAGGATGCCTATGTCTCCTCCCCTGCGATGTTCTCCCATCCATGCATTCCCTCCCAGACACACTGCCCGTGCCCCAGCCGCTCCAAGGAGTCTGCCCCAGATGAGGCCCACGGTGAATGCAGGATTCTCTCCTCTGCGGGAAAGCCGCCCGGAGCCGACAGTCCGAATTGTCCGGGCCCTCTGCTAGGCTGCTGGTGCCAACCCATACCCTGGCAGCCCGGCTCCTCTGTTGGGCTGCCGGTGCCAATTTGCACCCTTGCAGCCTAGGCTCCTGGACTAATTGTTCAGAAGCATCCCTAGTGGTCCACCTCTGCTGGTGCTTAGCATACCAGCTCTGAAAAGAGATCTGTGCCAGCTGTTGACAGAATGACATGGGGACAAATTTTTCCCCATCCCCATGGGAACTTATTTTCCTGTCCTGGTGAGTTCTTTTCTTGTCCCTGCCCCATTCTTGCAAGCTCCATCCTCATCTGCACAAGCCTCAAACACTTTAAAATCACAAGTGTTTAAGGCTCGTGTGGTTAAAGCAGAGCTTACAAGAATGGAGCAGGGATAGTGACAAAACTCACTGGAATGGGATGGGGAAATTGAGTTCCTCTGGGGATGGGGAAAAATTTGTCCCTGTGCTATTCTCTACTTCTCATATAGGGAGTCACCTCCCAACTGAGAAAAATACACAGCTAAAACTCTAAGCAGTGCAAGCTCACAGACTCTAGCTCGTTCTAGCTTCTTTGTTTGAGCTATCTAGCCCAGCATCCAGTTCATTTTGCCTAGAAGAAGACCTTTTGGACGTGGGAGAGGCCAGCAAAGTCATGGATTGGCCACCTAGACATGTCAACAGAATAGTGGGGCACCTTACAGGGTACTGCTGTGAACTTCACGAAAAGGATGCCACATAAACACCTCACCACAACTCACTTGCAGGTCATGGTGAGCCCCCCCAAAACACCCTCAAAACCTTCTATACCCACCTGTCTACAACCCCATGGAAACATAGGAACATGATGGCAGATAAAGGCCAAATGGCCCAACTAGTCTGCCCATCCACCATTATCTTTTTCTCTCTCTGAGAGATCCCACGTGCCTATCCCAGGCCCTCTTGAATTCAGACACAGTCTCTGTTTCCACCACCTCTTCAAGGAGACTGTTCCACACATCTAGCACCCTTTCTGTAAAAAAGTATTTCCTCAGATTACTCCGGAGCCCATCACCTCTTAACATCATCCTATGCCCTCTCATTGCAGATTTTCCTTTCAAATGAAAGAGACTCGACTCATGTGCATTTACACCACGTAGGTATCTGAACGTCTCTTATCATATTTCTCCTCTCCCTATTGGCTAAGGCTCTTAACATTTGCAACTCCTCTTCCTATAGGCTAAGGCTCTGTGCACCTGCATTGTGAGGTCATAGAGCTGCCCATCTGCAGTGACCATTATCTCTTTCTCTCTCCAAGAGATCCCATGTGCCTATCCCAGGCCCTCTTGAATTCAGACACAGTCTCTGTTTCCACCACCTCTTCCAGGAGACTGTTCCACACATCTAGCACCCTTTCTGTAAAAAAGTATTTCCTCAGATTACTCCGGAGCCTATCACCTCTTAACATCATCCTATGCCCTCTCATTGCAGATTTTCCTTTCAAATGAAAGAGACTCGACTCATGCACAATTATATTATGTAGGTTTTTAAATGACACAATCATATCTCCCCTCTCCCACCTTTCCTCCAAAGAATACAGATTGAGATCTTTAAGTCTGTCACTAAATCCACAACAAATAGAAGATAGAAAGTGAGGTCATAGGAAAACTCCTCAATATGGAAAGACCCTCACTTGTTAGGGTTAAATTATCAGTCAAAGTATTTCTTGATCAGTCCATGTAAGAAAATTCTTCTTTAAATTCAAAAACTGACCATCAACTCATAGTACATTAATGACTTGTCCTTTATTGCTTGCCCCAACAATTATGTGCCCAAGAAGACAAAGAAGGAATGAAGGGACGATGGAGGTAGATGGATCATCTGGGTGGGTGAAATAAATGGTGTAAAGGCGACATTGGTGAACCTCTATGCGCCCAATAACAATCGAGGGAAATTTTTTGAAGTTCTTATGAATATAATTTTAGAAAAACAGGAAGGATTATTATTAGCAGGAGGGGATTTCAATTTGGTTCTAGATCCTCGCTGGGATACCACAAGTACTAAAAGTGATAGAACTAAAAAAGATAGAAAACAATTAAAAAGATTTTTAGAAGTATTAAATTTATTAGACGGATGGCAGAATATACATATGTTAGCAAGAGATTATACTTATTATTCCTCACCACATAAAGTGTGCTCCCAAATTGATATGATTTGGGTTGATAAATCCCTAGGAGGCAAGTTAGTGGATGCAAAAATAGAAGAAACCAGTTGGACAGATGGGCTGATATAACATGGGGTTACTCTAAAATAGGAATACAATATTGGAAATTAAATGATACGCTATTAAAAGATCCCAAGGTAGTACAGAAAATAGAACAATCCATCAGAAATTTTTTAGATAACAATAGTACTGACCACTACTCACCTATTACAATTTGGGAATCCTTCAAAACCGTCCTAAGGGGAGAATTGATCTCTATAGCTTCTTGTAAGAAAAAGGCCCTGGAAAAGGAAGAAAAAAGATTAAGAGAAAAGCTGACGGTATTAGTAAAACAACATAAAAAAGGAACTGGGGGAACAGATTAGGACCCAAATAAAAGAGATTCATATAGTCCTAGGAAAAATGGAAGATGAAGCCATTCAATTCAATATAAATCGTCTTAGACTTAAACATTACGAATCAGGGAACCGGGCAGGGAAAATATTAGCACATCGCATTAAAGTACAACATCAGCAAAGTAATATTATAGGCATATGATCCAAACATGGTGATTTTTTAACAAGAGAGAAGGAGATCCATGATAGATTTTTGGAATTTTATAAGAAACTATATACATCAGAATATCAAGGACAGGAAACATCCCTGACACAATACTTGTCTCAGTTAAAACTAAATAAGCTTCAAGAATCAGAGATTCAGAGACTGGAGGAAGACATAATAGAAGACAAAATACAAGAAGTGACATATCAAATTAAATCAGGCAAATCTCCAGGAATGGATGGATTCACAGGAATGTTTTATAAAAAGTTTATATCCTATGTAACTCCTCTTTTAGCAAAACTATTTAACAATCTAAAAAACAGAGAACAATTACCATATTATATGAGATTGGCGGGAATTACAATATTACCTAAAACAGGGAAAGATAATACTTATTGTTCTAGTTATAGACCTATTTCCTTACTGGGAATAGATACAAAAATTATGGCTAGGGTCCTTGCTAATAGATTGGCATTATATATGCCGTCACTTATCAATCCAGACCAGGTAGGTTTTATCACTGGGAGACAAGCTTCTGATGGGATCAGGAAGGTGTTAGATTTGGTATGGAGGGCTAAGAGAGATAAAATAGGGTGGGTGGCAGTCTCGGTCGATGCTGAAAAAGCATTTGACTAAGTCGAATGGAGATTTATGGATGCAGTATTAGCGTATAGGGGCCTGGGGAAAAGATATAAGGATTGGATATTTACATTATACAATAGCCCATTAGCATGCATTAAAATAAATGGAACCTATTCCTCTACATTTGAACTTCAAAGGGGGACAAGAAAGGGTTGCCCGTTGACACCTTTGATTTTTGCATTAACCATTGAGCCTTTAGCACAGAAAATCAAACAGTCCCAAAAGTTAAAAGGCCAGAGGGTGGTGGATGAAGAGCAAAAGTTGTCTTTGTTTGCAGATGACATGCTAGCTATTGTTGAAGCATCTGAAAAGACATTAATTACCCTTACAGACATTATGAGTGAATATGGCCAATTATCAGGGTTTAAAGCAAACTTAAATAAGACGGAAGTGATGAATATTTCAGCATCAATAGAGAGGACAATGGAATTACAAAGAGCAGTACCCTTGAGGTAGGTAAAAGGTCCGATTCGCTATTTGGGAATAATTTTGGGAGCAGACTGAACATCTTTGTTCCAACAAAACTATATGCCATTGGTAAAGGATATTCAGAAAGATTTAGACAGATGGAATAAGCTGTGCATCTCTTGGTTAGGATGTATGGAAGTGGTTAAGATGATGATTCTCCCTAGGTTTCTTTATTTATTCCAAGCATTACCGATAGAAATTCCAAAACAGTTTTTCCAAAAGTGGAATAAAATGATATTGAGATTCATATGGGGAGGAAAAAGACCAAGGGTCAGAAAGCAATCAATGTTTAAGTCCAAGACGGAAGGAGATTATTATAAAGCAGCACAGCTGAGAGCAATAGTTGAATGGCATTCATCTCCTTCTAAGCTTTGGGTAAAAGTAGAACAAGCAATGTTAGATGGGAAAGATGGTATAAGAAAACTGAAATACTTACCATGGCTGGGAGAAAAAGATATAACACATATAAATAATCCTTTCAGTAAATGTTCCCTAAAAATTTGGAAAAGTGTTAAGAAAAAAACTATTAGGCAGTGAAAAAGGCTTTTTTTTCCTCCCCTATATTATATGCACAAGATTTTATACCAGGTATGGAGGGGGAGAATTTTTAAGAAGTGGGAGGTAAAAGGATTAGCATGCTTTGGTCAACTAGTTGAAGAAGGTGAGGTAAAGGCTTTCATAGATATTCAGGATCAATTTCAATTAAAAATGAGAGATCTTTTCCCTTATCTTCAGATAAAAAATTATATATTAACATATAAGGCGAAGAATAATGGAGTTTTAGAGAAATCTGAATTTGAAAAAAGGTTAGGAAAACCAGTGGCAAAAGGGTGTGTCTCTTGGTTATATAAAATTATAAATGAAGATAAAACAACTAAAACAACCATATATGAAAGCATGGGAAAAAGGTCTTGGAAAGGTATGGTCCATAGACGAATGGGGGGTAATCGCATTACATCTTTTTCAGACAGCTAGGGCGGCCACTTTGGTGGAAAATGCTATCAAACTTCTAGTACGGTGGTATACTACTCCTATTTTAATTAGCAAATATACCAAGCAGAGTGATACTAGTTGCTGGAAAGGATGTGGTGAAAGAGGCACATTCTATCATATGTGATGGGAATGTCAAACGGTCCAGAAGTTCTGGGTGCAAGTTTTTGAGTATATTAGCAAACTAATTCAGACTCCACTTAAGCTTAATGCTGAAAGGGCCCTGCTGGGAGTAGGAATAGAAGATTTAACATTTTCTAGATCTAAACTTTTGGACTTAGCATTCATAGCTGCCAGACTGACATTAGCCCAGCAATGGCGTACATTAAATGTTCCTACTTTGAGAGATGTAAGAGAACATTTAGGAATAGTGTGTGAAAAATATAGACTTTCGGCCCTTTTAAATAATCAATGGGCAAAATTTAATGAAATATGGGGGAGTTATATTGAATTGGAAAAGAAGCTTTAAGGAGAACTATCTAATCACTATGGTTTTTGGAAACAGGTCTCTTAGGGGGGGGGGTGTAATAATGAATGGGAATACTCTAATTGTAGCATTGATAAGTTGTATTATTTTATTAGTTTATTAACCTTATGAAGTACACCAACACTAATTGTGCTCTGTATTGAATATATTGTATTAAAATTACTAAAGAATGAATTAAAATAAAAAAAGAAAGAATTAGAGTCTTTCTCGGACATTCCATGGATATCTTCAGCGATTACCCCATTGTGGAACAACCCTAAAATAAGGATTCAGAATAATCCAGTTTCTTGGAAACTTTGGCAAGACCATAATATATGGACTTTAGATCATTTATATGATGGACAACAATGATTTACCTTCACTGATATCTGAAGACAATACAATCTACCACCTTCGCAATTCTTTCAGTGGCTCCAGTTGACTCATTCCATCAAAAAGGATCTCTTTTCTCACTGTACTTATACGGGCTACCTCACACTTCTTTCCTATTGTGATAAAATCATCTTCAAATGCCAAGAAGCCTCCCGCTGGTATAAGATCATTCAGATCCACAAATACCGGCCTGTTCAATCTTTGAAAGAGTATTGGCACATTGATATGGACATGATCATAGATGAGTCATGTTGGAAATCTATTTGGTCTGCATGTAGGAAAGTTCTGCACTCATCATCGATGCTGCAAACAACTTTTTTTTTGTTTTGCACAGAGCATACTGGACCCTCCATTGACTTGCCAAACTCAGCTCCCCACATCAAAACAAATGTTGGTCATGTAATTCCGAGGGGGGAACTTTGCGTCATATCCTGTTTGATTGCCTCATGTTAAAGAAATTTTGGTCCAATGTTTGGGAGACAATCAAACAAATCCTTTCCATTAATCAGCCTCTGTCTTATGCCATAATCATATTTGGTGATGGAGTGATAACACGCTCCCTTTCTGATTTTGAATCACTACTACTCCATGGACTTTTGATTTTAGCGCTAAAGATGATACTATCTAATTGGAAAGATTTGTCATCAGCCACGTATTCTGCTTGGTGGGCTAACGTATCTGCTATTATAAAATATGAACGTATCTTCGCAGAAAAAATGGGTTCTTTGAGGAAATTTCACGAGATTTGGTCTCCTGTATTGGAATATTGTGATATCCATTCCACTTAAATACTACTAATTGTTGATATTGATATTTCCTTGTCATCAGGACATCACCTTCATTGACACTGATTTCTCATCATGCTGATTTCATGACTTTCAATTCTGGTGCTTTTTTTATTTTATTTTATTTCTTGTACCATGACATCTTTTATATTATACAATTGTTGTATATTTTGTTCTTTCCGTGTATGCATATTACCTGCTTGTTAGAGTTCCTGTATGCACTCTTCAGACACAGGTTTCCTGATGGAATTTCTTGTTCTTGATGTTCTATCTGTTCACTCTATTCTATTGTTATCTACTATAATAAAATGCTAAGCGTGCATGCGCACACTTACCTGCGTGTTCCCTGATCTGTATGTCCGTGGCAGGTAAGAGTGTGCATGTGCGCTTAGGGTTTTATTCTAGGAAATACGACCGCCGGCAGGTAACATGCTGCGATTACCCCCCCCGGCCCCAACCCTACCCGGCACACCCGAAACCCCCATTGACCCTCCCAGCCGAAACCTCCCACCGCGAGACGAACACAAACCTCCCGGCTCCAGCAGCGTCCGAGGCACAGTAAACACGCTGCTTTGCGTCCTTCTACTGGCCTGATTTCCTCTGCCACGTCCCTGATGACATCATCAGAGATGCGGCAGAGGAAATTAGGGCAGTAGAAGGCAGCGAAGTAGCATGTTTACTGTGTCTCGGATACTGCTGGAGCCGGGAGGTTTGTCGGCCGTCTAGTGGTGGGAGGGTCGGATGGGAGGGTCAGTGGGGTCGGCTGCATGGTGGCGGTAGTGGCGGGGGGGGGGGGGGTTAAATGGAAACATGCTGCTCAGTGGAATAGGAGGGAGGCAGGCTGGTATTGGGGGGAGTGGGACAAAGTCTGGAAGATAGTGATGGGGACATAGGAAGGAGGCACTGGGGGCTCTAAGGATATAGAAATGGACACTAAGCAGGACAGAGGCACTGGGGGCACTAAGGATACAGTACAGAGGCACTGGGGCACTAAGGACACAGGATGGAGGCACTGGGGGCACTAAGGACATGGGAAGGAGGCACTGGGGGCACTGAGGGCACTAAGGACATAGGAAGCACTGAGGGCACTAAGGACATAGGAAGGGGCACTAAAGACATAGGATGGAGGCACTGAGGGCACAAAGGACATAGGGAGAGACACAGACAGAAAAAATGACAGACATACAGGCAGCGTCCAAGGAGAGAGAGACAAAGGAAAAAAAACCAGACAGACAGACATCTACTCTAGCACCCGTTAATGTAATGGGCTTAAACACTAGTATACCAATAAAAATATTGAACTCAAAACAAATTCTTATCTTTAAATATACATTTGCTTTGCTCTTAGCATCCCTTTGCTTTTTTTTCTACTTCTTTCCTGTTAGGTTTCCTATCCAGCTAGCATTTCTTCTCTCTCCAAGTCCACCATCCTTCTTCCCTCTGCACCCTTAGGCCCCAATTCATTAAAGTCAGCGATTGTCGCATTTGACACAGTAAATTTGGATACTTTGTTGTTAAATCTGAAAAAGCTAGGATTGGCGGAGGGGGTTTTGCATTGGTTGCATCTTATTTAAAAGACAGATCACTATAAATTAGGAGTGGGCAAAATGTTTCTCGATGTCAAAAGGGTTCAGCTCTTTTTGCCATTCTTTTCAATATTTATATGTCAACTTTGGGGGCATTGTTCCAGGAGATGGAAGTGCAATATTGGCTTTTTTTTCCCCAGTGTGTGACACCCAAAGTGCTGAGCTATGTTTGCAAGGATTGTGAGGTGGATGAATGAACATAATCTGAAATTAAATGTCAACAAAACTGAGGTGATGGTGGTGAAAAGTCAAAGAGATAATTTTGAGATTGACAGTGTTGTGATGGGGGAGCGATTAATAGTAAAAACTGAGATGACTGTATTAGGAGTATGGAAAAACAAATATTTAAAACAATTTGGGCAGGATATATTGTCACACCCACGCTCTTGAGCTGCGTTGCGAGCTCCCGGGATCGTGACAAAGTTCTCTAGCTTGGCGTGTCCCTTACCACCAAGGGACCCTTCAGGACTTTGCCTGGCTTATTATCAGCCTAATAAGGGCATGCAAGGGAAGAGTCCAAGTCAGAATGCATCAAATCTTAGCTTTATTATGTTTACTGGTTTCACAAAGCCAAAATGCAGGCTTCAGCTTAGCAGTTAAAAAAAACAAACCAACAACAATTCCCCTTTAGCAAACATAAGCTTCTTATCCAGAGACAAAAGCCTCAAATCCAGTGTCCAGGTTTTGTATGTAAAGCATAATTCCGTCTCCTGCTTCTAGACTTTCTCAGTATTCTGATACACAGTCCAGAGCAGTTAGTTTTAAGAATATAAGTTTAGAATATTTACTAAGCTGCTTATTCCCCAGCAGCTCTGTCAGTTCAAGGACCTGTAAAGCACAGATGAAAGAAAAACCTCCAAACAAAAACTGAGCAACAAAACAAGCAAGCATGCCACATGGTTTATCTTCAGCTCAACGTTTCCCCAAACAAACTATTGTTCTGTAAGTAGGCATAACATTCACATGTACAGGTTTTATAAGGAAAACTTAGCACAGCCCAGACTGTGGAGAAGTTTTACTTTGGTAGCCTTCGCTCTGGGAACGTGCAGGGCTCTCAGAACATTTCCCTGCTGAGACGTGACTGTGATTAATTATGCACAGATGTGGGGAAGGAACGTACCTTGCTCAGCCTAGCAGCTAACAGGAAAATACCTCCAAACATTTGTTAGGCTCAAAATTAAAGCTCTCAGGCACAAACTTAAAGTTCAATATGAGGGAGAGAAATACAAATCCCCTTCAAAGGCAAACCACTGTCTTCCCTGGAAGCTCAGCGATTGTAGGCAAAGCCACAACACATATCTCTCACTGCATTTCAATATCCATGGGAAAAGCCTCAGGTCCTATCAGACTTTTCTGCGTGTTCATTGCTTCCCCTGAGTTTTCTTCCCAACTCTCAGAGGCAGGAGCAAGCTCCTCTGCATCCACTATCTGCCAGTCTGTATTATCAGACTCCTCCGGGTGAAGAGAGAGTGGCTGACTCTCCCCAGGTTTCCTCTCTCCCGTTTGCCTCCACTCTGCTTGCCCCCTAGTGTTCTGCACTGCCTCGTTTTAAGCTGTGGAGAGACACTCCCCCTCAGCCTAGGTGGGGGAAGGGCCTTCCACACACAGGCTTGTTCCATCTGGCTAAGTGCAGGTTCCTTTCCAGCCTTGACTCTTACATGGATAGGCTGCTGGAAAGGTAGTAATCTCCTGGCAGGCTTAAGGACAGGTTTAAACTGTATGCAGCTCTCCTGCTTAACCTTTTCCTGCCCTGCCTCTTCTGACTCCACTGCAATGTCTGAGCAGTAGTCAACTAGCTCTGTAGTCTGTGATTCTACTTGGTCAGCTCTCTTGCATAGGGGTATAGTGTATTTCTTCCCTATCTCTGGGACAAAACCCGGACCGGACTTGAGTTTGTCATAGACAAAACCTGAAATGGACTTGGGTTTGTCACAATATGCAATTGCAAATGTTATATAGATTAAAACCTATGTTACCTGCATTTGATTTCTGTAGTGTAGTACAAGCACTGATCCTGAGTAAGGTAGATTATTGCAATTCATTATACTTGGGAGTTGTTAAAGTGAAGATGAGGACACTGCAGATGCTGAATAACTCTGCGGCAAGTTTGATTACTGGGGTTCTAAAAACGACTCACATGATCCCCGTGTTGATGCAACTTCATTGGTTGCCCATGCAGTACAGAGTTTACTTTAAGATTCTTTCAACTATACATCAGATTTTATATCATGTCTCCCCAGCTGTATTGCTGACAAGCCTAGAAGGTGTTTGAGATCAGAAAACAGTATGAAACTGAGTTTAGAGGGTATGATGTCAATCTCTCATGTTAGCATTGGTGCAGCGATGCTGTCTGTGGCAGCTGTTAAACTTTGGAATGCATTGCCTGGAATTTTGCGTTATTGTGATAGGATGAATTTTAAGAAAATGCTGAAAACTCAATTGTTTGTTAGTGCTTTCCTGTGTTAAGTTTTCTCGTTTTCCTTTTTTACGAGTACTGTTCTGCAATTGTGTTTTATGATTGTAAGCTTTATAAACCGTATAGTTAATATACAGTATATAAATTTTTAAATAAATAAATAGTGTGCCACCCAAGATTCTTGGTGTGCTGTGAAATGCCGGGGAGGAGGAGAGGCACCGGCTGACTGTCTACAGAATGTACCTCTCATGGCGAAAGGTACATCCTGTAGGCAGTCAGCTGGTACCAGCAACTCTCCCCTCTGCGCCTGTTCCCTTCCAGCACCCCTCAATGGTGGCTCAGGGCCCCTTCTGGAGGACCTTCGCACATGTGTGGATGTTGGCGTGATGATGGTGATGGTGACAGAAAGGGAGTGGTAAAAGAGGAAAAGGAGATAGCGGACAGGTTAAATGAGTTCTTCACGTCAGTTTTCACAAGGGAGGACACAACCAACATTCCGGAACCCGAGGAGATCGGTAAAGGAGATCAGGATGAAAATCTGGTCCAACTAGAGGTGAGCAAGGTAGATGTCCTCAGGCAGATAGACAGGCTAAAGTGCGACAAATCGCCAGGTCCAGACGGCATTCACTCAAGGGTACTCAAGGAACTAAGGAACGAAATAGCTGAGCCACTTCAACAAATATGCAACCTATCCCTAAAAACTGGAGAGATTCCGGAGGACTGGAAAATAGCAAATGTCACGCCCATCTTCAAGAAAGGCTCAAGGGGAGACCCAGGAAACTACAGGCCGGTGAGCTTGACCTCGGTCCCGGGAAAGATGATGGAAGCGCTGATTAAAGACAGCATCTGGGAACACATCGAAAACAATAGGCAGCTAAAGTCGAGTCAACATGGCTTCTGCAAGGGCAGGTCATGCCTCACGAACTTATTATACTTCTTTGAGGGGGTAAACAGCCAGGTGGATAGAGAGGAATCCATAGACATCATTTACCTTGACTTCCAAAAAGCTTTCGACAAGGTACCACACGAAAGACTGCTAAGGAAGCTATGGAACCAAGGGGTGCAAGGGGAGGTCCACCAATGGATCAAAAAGTGGCTGGCGGACAGGAAACAGAGGGTTGGAGTAAAGGGCCATTACTCAGATTGGCAATGGGTCACGAGCGGAGTTCCACAGGGGTTGGTGCTGGGACCACTCCTGTTCAATATATTTATTAACGACCTGGAGGCGGGAACAAAATGTGAGGTTATTAAATTTGCGGATGACGCTAAACTATATAGCAGGGTCAAAACCATGGAGGACTGCGAAGACCTCCAAAAAGATCTGACAACGCTGGAGGAGTGGGCCAAAAAGTGGCAAATGAGCTTCAACATAGGGAAATGCAAGGTCATGCATGTTGGGAAAAAGAACCCGATGTTCACTTACAAGATGGGGGGATCACCGCTAGGGGTGAGCAACCTTGAAAGAAACCTGGGAGTGATGGTGGACACAACATTGAAGGCGTCGGCGCAGTGCGCCACAGCCTCAAGGAAAGCGAACAAAATGTTGGGTATCATTAAGAAAGGTATCACGACCAGGACGAAGGAAGTCATCCTGCCACTGTATCGTGCAATGGTGCGCCCGCACCTGGAGTACTGTGTCCAGTACTGGTCGCCGTACCTCAAGAAAGACATGGTGGTACTTGAGAGAGTCCAGAGAACAGCAATTAAGCTAATAAAGGGTATGGGGGACCTCTCATATACTGACAGACTGAAAAAGCTGGGGCTTTTCTCCCTGGAAAAGCAACGACTCAGGGGAGACATGATAGAAACCTTCAAGATCATGAAGGGCATAGAGAAAGTGGACAGGGACAGATTTTTCAAACTAAGGGGAACCACAAGTACAAGGGGGCACTCAGAGAAATTGAAAGGGGAAAGGTTTAGAACAAACGCCAGGAAGTTCTTTTTCATCCAGAGGGTGGTGGATACATGGAACGCGCTACCGGAGGATGTGATAAGCAGAAGCACTCTACAGGGCTTCAAAGAGGGTCTGGACAGGTACCTGGAGGACAAAGGGATTGAGGGGTACAGATAGGAGTAGAGGTAAGGTTATAGGGACAGGATTAGAGGTAAATTATAAAATTAGTCAGAGACCATTGTTCAGGCAGTGGGCCTGATGGGCCGCCGCGGGAGCGGTCCGCTGGGCGAGATGGACCTCTGGTCTGCCTCAGCGGAGGCAACTTCTTATGTTCTTATGATATCACACATGCGCATGACATCATCATGTCAACATCAACACACTTCCAGATGCCCTCGAGCCATGGCCACCACGTTTAGTGAGCTGTGGCTTTGCAAAGTTTGCTTTTTTTTCTTGAGGGAGTGAGGCTGATTTGATGCCATTGATAAGGTCCTTTTAAAACCTGAAATAGTTCAATGGTGGAAAAAGCCATTGTTCTAATGAATTGCTTGGGTTACTTTTATGTGTCCTGAAAGTTTTATATTCAGGTAATTAATCTACTTTTTTTTTCTTGTTCACTTAAGGCCCAATTCTACATATGTCACCTAAAAAAAATCAGTGCAGATTAGTGTGATGCTTAATGCAATTCTATAAAATTAGGCACCCATAGAATCATGCTTAGCACGCTTAGGTAACGCTAAGCATTCTAACATTTAGGCGCATCCTATTTATTCCAGGTTTTTCTTGGATTAAAATGCCTGTGCCTAAGTTAGGTGCCCACAGGCTTCTAACTCAAAAATAGGTGTCTCACTCAAAATCATGCCCACAATCTGCCACCTAACCATGCCCACTATTAACTATCACTTTGTACTAAGCACCTAACTTTCAATTAGCCCCAATTAGTGCCAATTAAGAGGTGTTGAGTGCTGATTTAGCCTATCACTCAATGAAGGACTAGATTCACTAAGCCCACGGATCTAACCCGATCTGTGGGCGATCCGAGGCCGGGCAACCGATTCTCAATGCGCCCGCATGCAAAGTAAGCCAATCGGAGGCACGCCCCCCACCGACTACACGGATTGCTAGAAAGCGATCCTAACGCATGCCTGTAGATGGTCTGCGCATGCTTACAGATATGGAAACTATTTTTTACTACTTCGTGAGCCTGTGGTTTTAACCTGCTTTAAACCCACAGGTTAAAACCACAGGCTTGCATTGCGGGGAAAGGAGAGCAGGAGAGTCAGGGCAGAGAGCAGGGCAGCAAGAGGAGAGTCGGGGCAGAGAGCAGGGTGGCAGTTAGGAAGTGTGCTAAAGGGGCAAGAAAATATTTATCACGGATATAAAAGGAAGACGCTATAGCTGTAGCTGGAAAGACAAAACTAATTTTTTTAAAAAGGCATATTTGAACGATAATATTTGATAATATGTATTATATGGAATGGAATTTTTTTAAAAAAATATGTGATTTCATTTGTAAGGAATATCTTTATATATTATCTGAATGTATTTTCTTTTGTTCCTTCAATAAAATGTTTAAACTACTAAAAAAATAAATAAATGGTGGTGGTGTTTAATTCCAAATAGAACATATGATACTATTATACAAAAATGGTGTGATGAATTGGGGATGCAGATTTCTCTACAAGATTTTAGTCAAGCTATTTATCGTATATCTAAAATTGTTAAAGGTTATATATGGAGAGAATGTGCATATAGAGTGTTGCACAGGGCTTATTTCTCACAAGTACAAGCATTTCATGCAGGTCTAGTAAATTCTCCTATTTGTATCAAATGTGAGAAAGACCCAAATACTTTATCTCATGCATTGTGGCAATGTCCTCTTATTAAATCATTTTGGTCTGCCATCTTATTATTTTTAGGTGCTTTATGGAATATTCAATTAGTGGAATCTGTAAGGGGGTAATATTTGGTAAAGCTGCTGCTTGTGGGGCTTTTGGATTAGAAAGAAATATTTTATTTCAGAAGGCATGCATAATTGGTCATAAGTGTATTCTACAATATTGGTTACAGAAAGATCCTCCCAGTTTTTGGCATTGGAGGAACCAATTCCATCGGTTAATTTTATTTGAGGTCTGGGAGGTTCATAAATTTCCTAGACGAACTAGGTATTTCTTGAAAATTTGGAATCCATATATTCAAAATCTTTCCCATAGAGCTCGTAGTATGATTCTTAATGTTTTTATATTGAGGAATAAGAAACTTTCATTACTTAACACTTTGTAATATGTGTCATCTTTCATTTGGGGGTAGGGAGGGAATTTGTTTGATGATAATAATAGTTGGAATTTCTTGAAGTGTATATTTATATAATTAATTTATTACATTGTTATATTTTAAAAATTAGGGGGGGATGTGAAGGGTAGGGAAGGGGGGTTGGGAAAGGTATAGGGGGTATATATGGTATTATGAATAGGTAATATGGAAAATATATTTTAGAGAAATGATAAAATTATTTATGTAATATTTGGATTGTAATGAGCATATATTGTATTATTGTATATTTGATTGATTTCTTCAATAAAATGTTTCAACATAAACTACTAAAAAAAAAAGGCATATTTGTTGCTTGTGCTTTGAGATTTTGATGCACGGGAAACAGCGTTATTGGTCAGTATTAAAGAAACTTTTGCAGGGCGGTAGTCAGAAAGGACGTGAGCGACTGGTCCCCACCAGTCGCTTCTTTGTTGATCTGGCCCAGTCGTTCCATATTTTGGTTAGTGAATCGCTGCCTTCCTACTTTGCATGCCATTTCCCCTCATTTGCATGTGGGGATTGGATCAGATCAGAGGATGATCAGCACAGTGGTTAGTGAACTGGGTCAGTACACGATCGCAAACATGATTGGTGAGCTTAGTGAATCTAGCCCTGTTAGGTGCCTACATTGGCTGGGTGCGCCAATGTAGGCGTACTCTATAGAATTTGGAGGTTATTGTACAATGGACATTGCTTTGAGAGTTAGGTTTAAAATGTAAGGGTCTTTTAGATTACCATATTTATGTTGGTTATAGAAGAGGAACTGGGTGGGGTATTTGTCTGCACTAATGTTATGTTTTAGTTGTGTTTGTTCTTTAGGTGTTTGCTGTTTTATATTGAAGTTTTTTGTCATATGGTATTTCAATGTCATGTGATTATGTACTATATGTTTGGTACACTACTGTTGGTACACTACTGTTGACTATAATGGCACATAAAATTATTGATACAAGAAGTGAGCTGAAATGAAAATGAAATTTAAATTAGACGACTACACTACATTATTGTTGGTGATTTCTGGTTAGACAAAACACACCCTCAGTATCTTATTATTAATATCTTTTGTAGTTATTGAAAACTGATCTAGGAAATTGAGCAGATACAACCTAAAAATCATAAAGGACATCAAGGACAAGTGGACTGCTTTATTTCTACAAAATACGTTTATCAATGATAGGACATTTTTAAGGATTCTTTGCTGTTCATCTTTGCCTTGTGCTCTCTTCATAGCATTACCAATATATAGATTTCATCACTTGTGTTTGATTTTTCTTGTGTTCCAGAGGAGCCTCTCAGGCTCATGGGGTCACTTTGAGTTTGAAATCCAATAGATCAAGTAATGCGTAAACAGCAATAAAGAAAAGACAAATAAAACAAAGAGAAACGTTGCATTTTATTCGCAGTGACGAGTCCTGTGCGTCTGCTAGCAAGAAACCCGACTGTGAAATGGAGGATCCGAAGGAAGCCGACACACAGGGGGTCCAGGAATGCAGGTTTAACTCCTCAACGTTTAAAGGCAAGCATGTGGAACTACAGGAAAAGCAGGCAACAGGGTGCTCCGCATTGGTGCAGAAGGCCAGCCTTCATCACATGGCATCCCCAGTGAGAGTGCAGCGCAACAAAGGGACTACCACATGCTCCCATGCAGCTGCCTCCGATTATGAGATTTCTCTTGACTTAAAGAACAAACAGGTACACCTGCAGCATCCTCAGGACTTGGTAGAGGTCTCGTTGGGTAGTGGGTATGGTTACTAACTGGTTCCATATCATAAGGAATAGGTTAATCCAGTCCTGGCTTTACTCTACTTCATGCATGGACTTATAGTTTTGATTTGTTTGGGAAACTCAATGGGCAATCTGAGCTATAAGTCCAAGCATGCAAAAGAGTAAAGCCAGGACTGGATTAATCTATTTCAAATGGAATAGAGTTGTGGGCAACCCTTGTAGTAGGTGTCAAAGGGAGATGGCCCTATAATGCAATTAGAATAAGAAAAGCACAAGTATTCTCAAATGGTGGACCATATAATGGGTGACAAAAAGAATCAGGATAGTAATTACATTTAATTTTTATGGTGTACTTTTGTATGTCACCTGAATTTAAACTTTAAAAATAGACACTTTCAGTGTATTTAAGACAAGTTCCCCTGCAGACCAAATTTCTCAAATTTCAGCAGAATTGCATTACTTTTGGTCTTACGATATATCATAGGTAATAAAACTGTGTTTAGTTCTCTATTATCCAACATTTTGTTTTGATTTTGAAGTGCAATTCAGAGCAGTTCTATATTCTAAGCATGAGCAGCCAAACATTTTTTTTGTTTGTTTCCTTTATCATTTACAGGAATTTTGTTTTATTTTGAGTTTTCTAGCCATTTTGTTCTTTTATTAATGTCTAATTCTGTGCACTCTTTGGAAATAGTGTGCACTATGGTCTGGATTCATTAAATGTTAATCGGCATAAAATACAAGGAAACAAAACCCCCATGAAAACCAAAGTTCAAAACAATGGAGATGGAACCGTGCACAACCACTGGGGGCTATGTAAACAAAATGGAGTCACAATGGCAAAAGATTCTTCCCAAATATTTTATTGTCTTGACTCAACACGGACCATGTTTAGGCTTGAAGATCCTACCTCAAAGGTACATTTTGGGGCAAATTTTATAAACGGCGTCCTGATTGTAAGTAACGGTAGGCATCCTACCGCTGACTAACCAGCCAATTGGGACACACGTTTAAAAAACAAAAACAAAAAAACACCCCGAGGGGGGGGCGCCTACATTGTAGGCATTTTTGCGAGCCTAGGGAGTCACCCAAGGCTAGGCAATTTGCCCGTTTTTTGGACCGGAAGTGGCCTTAGGTAGCCCTAGGAATCTCCAGAAGGCCATGATAAACGTCTGAAATGTAGGCCAGCAAAATGCTGGTCTATATTTCAAAATAGACGTGGCCACTGAGCAAATTACGGCAAGGGACGTGGATGCTGGTTAGAGAATCATGGTGTTTAGGTGGGCTTAGGCGCTGTCTGTGAGGACAGATGCAATTCTACTGTATATAGGATACATGTGCGATTCTCAAATGCTGCTTAGGCGGCTTCTGAGACTGGGTGTCTAGAAAAAACAAACATGAATATTTAAAACCTGCAAAAAAATGAAGCAAAGAGGAGCTACATAAACTCATGTTTAAATGGCCAGGCTTAAATCATATGACCAGCGATACATAACTTATAAAAAGTGAATATCTGCATTTGAATCTCATAGAAAATAAACACATGACTCATGAAAAATGGAAATATCAATGTCTTCATTTAAACCATTTGGAATTAGGGTATTTTTTTTTTAATTCTTTATTCATTTTATAACTTACATCAAGTACATCAATATTGATATTAACATTGTAACATAGATAATTCACTTGAGATTTTACAATTGATCTTTATCAAATTAAATTTATCCCCCTCCCTACCTTCATTTTATATTTCATAAAATCATTTTCTACAATAATAAAATCCCCCCTCCCCCCTGCCCTATTTTTCATTTGTACTAAACAGGGAAGAAAAATATATACTTATTCTTTACAATATTCTGATAATGGCCTCCACACATGCTGAAATTTATTAAAATTCCCTTTTTGAATGGCTAATGTTCTTTCCATTTTATAAATATGGCATACTGAATTCCACCAAAAACTAAAGTTCGGTCTATTCCAACTTTTCCAATTATGTGTTATTTGTTGTATGGCAACCCCTGTCAAATGAGCAATAGTTTATTATTATTAGAGGATATTTGGTTCTTGGCCCTCATCGCCATGCCAAATAATACTGTGTCATATGTTAATGTCACATGATTTTCTAATAAGCAATTTATCTGGCTCCAAATTGATTTCCAAAATTCCATAATAAATGGACAATAGAATAATAAATAATCTAAAGTCCCTGCTTCAAGATGACAATGCCTGCATCTATCAGACTTAGAGCTATCTAATTTTTTTAAACGAACAGGGGTCCAGGGGTGCAACAGGAAAAACCATGTTTGTCTCATAGATGACATTGTACATCTCATCCTCCAAGACCAAATGCATGGCCACTGAGATGCAGTAATTGGATACTTAATCTCAATGCTCCAAATGTCTTTAAGACCAGTCCTTGTTTTTTTAATAATTAATCCAGATATTAATTTGTACCACTGTACAGCCTGATGTCCCAGGAAGTCTGTCTGAAAGCATAAGAACTCTAAACTATATTGATTATTAAGATTTTTCCATTCAGGGAACCCCACCTGAATGGCCTGCTTCATTTGCAACCATTTATAACTTTGCAATTTATCAAGACCAAATTTATGTTGCAATTGTGAAAAATCAAGCAGTTTACCATTAGATATAACATCTTCTAAAATACGTATTTCTGCTATTATCCAATGCTTCCAGATGACCTTAAATTCGCCAATTTGGAACTTGGAGTTAAGCCATATAGTTTGATTTGTAGAATTTTGTATTGGAATAGGTGTTAAATTATTAATATATCTTATAGTTTTCCATGTATCTGTTAATATTTTGTTTTCTTTATACAACCTAGGCATTTTAATGCTAAGAACATGAAGCCTCAGAGGAAACAGGAGCTGCCATTCCAATCTCAGCCAATCTGGGAGCTTTTCCATGAGTTCTGGGAGGACCCAATACATACCCTGGCGCATGATATAGGACTGATGATACGTATAAAAATTTGGAAAATTTACCCCTCCCTCTGCAATTGGTTTTTGTAGAGCAGGGGTGTCAAAGTCCCTCCTCGAGGGCCGCAATCCAGTCGGGTTTTCAGGATTTCCCCAATGAATATGCATGAGATCTATTTGCATGCACTGCTTTCATTGTTTGCTAATAGATCTCATGCATATTCATTGAGGAAATCCTGAAAACCCAACTGGATTGTGGCCCTCGAGGAGGGACTTTGACACCCCTGTTGTAGAGATACTAAGGCGACTCTAGCAAGTCTACCCAGCCAAATAAATTTTGTAAGAATTAGGGTATTGAAATCTTTAAGTAACATAGATTCAGTATTGCCACCTCTTCTTCCTGGTTTCATTAATCTTAGAACAAGAAATATTAGATCACCAATGATATGTCCCAATTGGTACCAATGTTCCACCAAAGGTGCAGATGTTATGTTTCAGCTGATACAATTGCAGGGAACAACAAATCTAGTTCTTACCATGCATTTTGTTTTACCAATGTATATCAAAGGAGAAGGACAAAATTTTTATCTGGTATAGCTTGGCCATTTAAACATGAGTTTTTTGTAGTTTCACTTTGCTTCATTTTTTTGCATAGTTGTAAATATCTGTCAATCACATTTTGGGCTCCTTTTACGAAGATGTGCTAGCGTTTTCAGCGCGCTACAATGCCGCACATGCTAACCCCGTGCTACATGGAAAATGCTAACGCCAGCTAAAACCGCTAGCGCACCTTCGTAAAAGGAGCCCTTTGTGTTTGGGCATTTAAAGAAGAGCCTTCATGTTTTAAATGTGCCATCCTTTTTTATAAGCAACCTTTCACATCATCTGTTTAATTAATTAATTAATTAATTCTGTTTGATTTTTCCATTTCATCCTCTATGAAATGCTACTGATTACGAGCATATATGTTCTATGAGATATATATGTTCTGTTTCCTCTTAATTCTAGTTACTCTTATTCTTTGAAGGATTGAGACATTGATTTCTAGTTCATGAGACTATGCCCCAACTGGTAGGCTCAATTTTAATTTTTTTAAATTTATTTCATTTGCACACTTATCAAATATTTCATTATATAATATAAATATTTAGTTATTCATTATTCAGTGTAAATATTCATTTATTGTTTAATACATATTCTTAATTCTTTATTAGTTTTTTTGCTAATTTGTGTCAAAAAGTTTTATAATAATTGATTTTATGTCTTAATGGATTTTTTTTATTTCAATGTTTTTAAAATATTCATTTTTGTTTTTTCTAGACATAGGCTCTTCGAATCAAAACACGGTCCATGTTGGGTCAAGACAATAAAATATTTGTGAAGCATCTATTGGCATTGTGACCCTATTTTCTTTATATAGCTCTGGTGGTTGTGAACTGTTCCATCCCCACTTTTTTGGACTTTGCTCAAAAATCAGCTCCAGAAACAATCAGCGCACAGTGCTATTCTATATAAGTCATTCCAGGCTGTGCGCTCTTTATAGAATTAGTGCATAGCACCAATTACTGCACTAAAATTTGGCACCAAGGCTTATGCCTGCTGAAACTAGGTGCAATTCCTGGTGCTAAATTTGGATATTTACCCACAGTGTTCTAAACACTGCGCACTGACCTACCCATGCCACTCCCATGGCCACACCTCCTTTTGGATTGCGCGCTATGGGATTTGGGTGCCCAGCGTTATAGAATAGCATGTAGCCATATATGCATACAAATCCTAATTGATGTGAATTAACATCAGTATTGATTGTGAGTGCCCAATCAAAGTTGCTAATTAACCCATTAACCATTTAATTTATGTGCACATTTCAGAATCAAGCCCAACCTTTGGCGTGCAAATTTGGTTGATCTTTATAGAATCTGGGAGTATGTGGAAAGTGGATGCACTCTTTTCTCAAATTTGCGCAATGGTTCATCATGGGCATTATGGTTTCACTATTGGAAAACAGTGCTCGCTGTTTTTACATAGGGCTAGATTCAGTAAATGGTGCTCATAAATCAGCATTAAAAAAAAATTGGTGCTCGGTGCTAAATTGCCCATTATAAAACTGAATTGATTACGGAGTTTGGCGCCCAAATTTGGGTAGCAAACAAAACAACAAAGGTGTTCAATCTCTTTTATTATGATGTACTCGACACAATCGTGTTTCGGCCCACAAGGGCCTGCCTCAGGAGTCTTGTTATCAATTCGTACAAAATCCACAAACAGTGAACAGTATCTGCTGCTGCCCGAGGTTCACTCGAGCTGCAGTCAGCAGTACATGTTAGTTCACCAAAGAGAGGTTTTCTATAGAATGTATTGAAAATTTTGTGGATTTTGTACGATTTGATTATAAGACTCCTGAGACAGGCCCTTGTGGGCCGATACATGATCGTGTCGAGTATATCATAATAAAAGAGACTGAACACCAATTAGCTACCTTCACTGGTGTGAAGACAATGTCTCCTGTTTGTTTCCAAACAGCCCAAATTTGGGTGCCAGGACTTATGCTTCCGAAACCAGGTGTAATTCTCGGTGCCCAATTTGGGCACACATCCCTGGTATTCTATAACACTGCATACATTTTAGGAGTGCCCCTAACCCACCCAAGCATCTCCCACAGCCAAGCCCCTTTTGGGGTGGCATGGTATGGGATTTGGGCACACATTGTTATAGAATAGCACTTGGCAAGATGTGCAGGCAAATTCAAGTAGCACTGAATTATTGGTACTCATTGGCTCGTTAGTCAATTTAGTTGGGCGCACATCCTGGGGTAGTATGCACTTTTATAAGCAAAATGTGAAATTGTGTGCTTTATTCCGATTGGTTTTGTTTGGTATCACATGCAGTGATATAGAACATGTCATTGCTTAGGCAGAGGAAAGCAATTTTGTTTGGGGAGTTGGGGCCCAAATGCTCGGCCCTAGCAAGCAGAATCCGGCGGCGCAACATCTCACCAGCTCCCTACTCCCTTACCCACCTTCTCCCAGCACTGTACTTTTAAATCTTCGGACAGCTGCTGCACAGTGTCAACGAGCAAGCCTGCCTCCGGAAGTAGAATGAAGGGTTCCAGGGCAGGCTTGCTCGTTGACGCTGCATGGCAGCTGCCTGAAGAGTTACTTTACATGAAGAAGTACAATTAGAATTAGATATAAAAGAAATTTGTAAATGTAAACATCAAAGATCAGATTTAAATAATTTCAATTTCAACTACCAATCTCTATCCCACCAACCCATTTCCCACCCATCCCATTACCCATCCAATTTATAGAGCAATAAATATGTAAATATAATAATAATTTTTTTTTTTTTTTTTTAAATTAAGGTCTTCCTGACAAAACATGACTGCAAGCAACTGGAGTCAATGTTTCTAAAAATGGTTTCCAAATAATAAGTAAATTTCTACCTTGTTTCATATCTCATTCAGAAATGGACATAGCTTCCATGAGTACTAGATATAACATTCGTGCTCTCCAGTGACCATAATTCGGTCCCGTAGGTCCTATCCATGAATACAGAATTGCTTTCAACCCTGAATCACCCTTTAAAAAAAATCTTTAAGACCCTTAGGTCTTAGGATGCTGTATATCAAAAAGCCAAAATAAGCTGTAACTATTATAATGCCATTTAACATGCCACATGCTACTAACCTTGGAAAAAAATCTCTGACCAAAATTTATAAATCAAAGGACATTCCCAAAACATATGTGATAATGTTGCCTTAGGATGATCACATTTTAAACAAGAACCTACAGAAACAATTGAAGATTTAAAAGTACAGTGCCAGGAGGGGGATGGATGGATAGGAACTAACCGGCAACCGCCAATCTTTAGGGAGGCCATGGCCCCTATGGCCTTCCACATTCTGATGCCCATGTGTCATTGCCTGTCCTATGTTGTTGCAAATGACAGTCCAACCCTAGGGGTGTAGTTTTCAAAGGGCTAGATTCAAAGAGCAAACCGATTGTGTACCGATCGGTGTGCAACCCCTTTGCGACCAGATTTCCCTCAGGCCCCATTCACTAACCTCCTGCGATCCGATTTGAATCAGTGCATGCAAATGAGGAGAAACGCATGCAAAGTAGACAGGGACGCGATTCACGAACCAAATTTTCCGAACCGACTGGGCTGGCTGATCATCCTAAGAAGCGACTGTTGGGGACCAGTCTAAAATGTCTTTCCTGCTCTCTGCACGCCCTGCTCTCTGCTGCCCCAAATTTCTTATGCCTGTCACCCCGATGTTCTTCTCTGCCTGCTCTGCCCCAATGATATAAGCAAAAAAAAAAAAAAAAGTCACATCCCCCAAAGCCTCCTGCAGCCCTAACTCTCCCACTGCCCTGGATCCTATATTTATGTACTTTTTGGTTTCCTTTTCTGTATCCAAATGATTTTTTTCTCTTTTTTTCCATGATTTTATCCTCTGTTTTCTAAGATTCTCATTTACTTTCTCCTACTTTTTTCCCCCAACTCGCCTGCATGCCCCAAACAACTGCCTGCCTCAGTCACCTGCCTGCATGCCCCGACTCTCCCACCCTTCCCCGCAATGCAAGCCCGTGGTTATAACCCACGGGCTTAAGCGGGTTAAAACCACGGGCTCCTTAAAAAAAAGAAAGAAAAAAAAAATCTATTATGCACGGGCTTGATGAGGAAAAAAAAAATCAGATCGCCCCCATCTGCATATTGGGGTTTCAAGAATTCATCGGACCTGCTCGGATCGGGCAGGTTCGTGAATCTAGCAACCTTTTAGGTGTATTATTTTATCACTAACTCATTCTATTTTAGCAATTAGACCTAGTTAATAACTAGGGATTAACAATAAAATAACACATCTTAATGATAAGCCACATTGATAACTCCCCCCCCCCCAACTCATGCTGCATTAGCACAAATCCTATTTTATGCATTGAGACCAAGGGCTAGATTCACTAAGCAAACCAATCGTGTACCGATCGGTTTGCGAGCCCTTTGCAACCTTATTTCCCTCCTGCAGTATTCACTAACCTGTTTTGCGATCCGATTCTGATCCGCGAATGCATATGAGGGGAACTGTATGCAAAGTAGGCAGGGATGCGATTCACTAAACAAATTTGCCGATTCGACTGTGCTGGCCGATAAACCCAAAAAACGACTGCTGAAGACTAGTCGCTGAAGCCCTTTCCGACTGCCTTCTTCCGCCTTCTCTCAGCCCTGTCAGCCCCAATCTCCTGCTTCCCTGATCTGCCTGCTTGCCCTGACTGTAGCTGCCCTGATCGCCTGCCTGCCCTGATCTGCCTGCCTGCCTGCCCCGACGCTGTCCTTATTACCTGCTTGCCCTGAGATGCCTGCCTGCCCCGATCTACCTGTCTGCCCCGAAGCTGTTCTGATCACCTGCCTGCCCCAATCTGCCTGCCTACTCGATGCTGCCCTCATCACTTGCCTGCCCCGAGCTGCCCTCATCACCTGCCTGCCCTGACTCTCCCATCCTTCCCCACAGTGTAAGCCCGTGGTTTTAACCCGCAGGCTTTAAAGTGGGTTAAAACCATGGGCTGTAAAAAAAAGTTTTAAAAAGTGCCGGGCCAGAGGTTTAGCGCATGCGCAGACCATCTAAAGATGGTCTGCACATGTGCAGGGATCGCTATAGAGCGACCGTGCTGGCAAATGGGGGCGTTCCTCCAATCGCCCCATCTGTATATTGTAGTTTGGTCAATTTGTTGGACCTGCCCAGATTGGGCCCGATCGGAAGTGAATCTAGCCCCAAGTTACTAATAAAGGGGTCCTTTTACTAAGGCGCGCTAATCAATTTAGCGTGTACTAAAGATTAGCACATGCTAAATCAATTAGCGTGTGCTAAAAGGACCCCAAAATGTGTTAATTTATCATTAACCCCAGTTGACAGTAGCTCACATTGCTAATTTTCTTCCTAAGGAAAGAGCTTGAATTACATTCATTCATGGCTCTAAATTGTTCAGTAGATAAAACTTTCCTCCTTCATCCTTCCCATCATGTTAATGCAGTGATCTCAAAGTTCCTCCTTGAGGGCCGCAATCCAGTCGGGTTTTCAGGATTTCCCCAATGAATATGCATGAGATCTATGTGCATGCACTGCTTTCAATGCATATTCATTGGGGAAATCCTGAAAACCCGACTGGATTGCGGACCTCAAGGAGGGACTTTGAGATTCCTGCGTTAATGGAATGCATTTCTGGCCATTGCCTAGAGCAGACATGGGCAACTCCGGTCCTCGAGGGCCGGAATCCAATCGGGTTTTCAGGATTTCCCCAATGAATATGCATTGAGAGCAGTGCATGCAAATAGATCTCATGCATATTCATTGGGGAAATCCTGAAAACCTGATTGGATTCCGGCCCTTGAAAACCAGAGTTGCCCATGTCTAGCCTAGAGCATGGCTGCAGCACAGTGTTTGCCCAGAAATAGTAAAGAAGGTGTACCAGGAGTATTCAAAAACAGCTTTTAAGAGTTGGCTCAGAGGAGTCAATACTGGTGAGCACTGTAGCAATGAAGTTACAGTAGGAGCAGAGGGACCTTTGTCCCCTTAATTGTATGAATCATAATTGTTATAACTGGGCTCACATTACCTCTTGGAAAATATCCTATCTGCATGTAGAGATTGTAAATGAAATAATTTTAATTATGACTATCCAATATAATAAGCTAGGCTCAGATGCTACTCCACACAACATATGTCTCTATGCTATCCTTAGATATCTATGCTGAAAGTCTACTGTTTTTATAAGAGGTAACCCCAAATATCAGTGGCAATATAAAGTATTAATCATTCCTAACAAAACCATTGAATTATCCAATAATTTTTCAGTCTACCAAGATAGAGTTTATCTTTCAGGCAAAACAAAAAGGGAGTGCTGCATTTTGCTTTTCTTGTGTTGCTTATATCTGGGCTTGAACAGCCAACTCTGGGCTTTGGACCTTTGAAAAGCAGTGTGGTCTATTAATTTGAGCTAGTTGTTATAACTGGTACGTTCTGGTCCACTCTACTACTATATAAGGGATCACTATCAGCCGCTAGCATTTTCTTTTAATAACTCAACTGGTCACTTATGAAGCATGTTTCTGGTGCTCTTGTCCAAAATGGATGTCTGCAACTGGCCAAACAAATCAAACAACTGAACAGATTGAGATCTCTGGCACAGTACAGTATGTGTGTTTATTCCTGGCTTTATGTTGGTTTTTTTTTGTTGTTGTTGTTTTAGATGGAAGGAATAATAGCAAGTTAATGTCAACATTAATTTGCTGTTGTGGTGTATTTAGTCCACTGTTCTGGTTGAAACTAGTTCTGATGAACCATGATTCTCTTTTACTGTCTTAGGGTAGAAATGAAAGAGCATTCCTTTATATTCATATGATTTTGGCTTTGTCTTAAGAGCATAAGAACATAAGCAATGCCTGAGGTCCATCGTGCCCAGCAGTCCGCTCATGCGGCGGCCCAACAGGTCCAGGACCTGTGCAGTAATCCTCTATCTATACCCCTCTATCCCCTTTTCCAGCAGGAAATTGTCCAATCCTTTCTTGAGCCCCAGTACCGTACTCTGCCCTATTATGCACTCTGGAAGCGCATTGGCTAAGGCTCTTAACATTTGCATCTCCTCTTCCTATAGGCTAAGGCTCTTTACACCTGCATTGTGATGTCATAGAGCTTTATGGTTATAGAAACCTAGAAACATGATGGCAGATAAAGGCCAAATGGTCCATCCACAGCATCCACTATCTCCTCCTCTCTCATAAGAACATAAGCAATGCCTCCGCTGGGTCAGACCTGAGGTCCATCGTGCCCAGCAGTCCACTCACGCGACGGCCCAACAGGTCCAGGACCTGTGCAGTAATCCTCTATCTATACCTCTCTATCCCCTTTTCCAGCAGGAAATTGTCCAATCCTTTCTTGAGCCCCAGTACCGTGCTCTGCCCTATTACTCCCTCTGGAAGAGCATTCCAAGTGTCCACCACATGTTGGGAAAAGAAGAACTTCCTAGCATTCGTTTTGAATTTGTCCCCTTTCAACTTTTCCGAATGCCCTCTTGTTCTTTTATTTTTCTTACTCCTTTACTCTCCAACGGAGCAATTCTATAAGTGTGTGCCTCTTTTTGGGTGCTGTAATATTGCATAATCCATAATTGTATCTGGATGCCCAGAAACCATTATAGAATACTAACATAACCTGGTATCAACATACCTAACATTTAGGTATCTACAGTTACACCATCCATATACCTGGTGTAATTATGGATTTCCAAATGTGGCAAGGGTATATGCTATAGAATTTATATATGCTATTATAGAATAAGGCCTAGGGAACTTATATTTATTTATTTAAAACATTTCTACACGGGGGTCACGTGATGTGTTGAGCCGAGCAAGACGTGCTCTGCTCGAGCTCCGGGGTCCCGGGTCCTCTTATGCCCCAACGAGTGCAAATTTTCTTGCGATTTCCCTGTGTCTTGGTGGGAGTAGTTCATGGACCGTTTTGCCCAGCCGGTAAGCCCTGTAATGAGCGGCAAAGTGACTCGGGGAGCGAAGGATCGGGAGGCGCGACTGCACCGCGCTGAACTTAAGATGGCGACCGGGACACCAGACGCGGGTCCTGAGCTCCCGCTGTCGGAGGCGCATATCGCTGCTCTTTCCGCTTCGGTGGTGCGGGCTCTAGATGCCAGGTTTGAGCAGCTGTCGGGTCAACTCTCCTCTTTGGAGTCCCTGGTCACGGAAACAACGCGCCGGACCGGAGAACTGGAAACCAGGGTGGCGCACGTGGAGGAGGCCCACTCTGCTTCGTCGGCAGATCTGACCTCACTTAAAACACTAATTGCTCGACAGGCAGATAAAATCGAAGACCTAGAGAACCGCTCGAGACGGGATAATCTTCGTCTAATAGGTCTACCTGAGACGGTGTCTGACTCCCGGCTGCACACCACCTTAGAATCCTGGCTTCGCACAGCATTACCTCTTCCTGAAGGTATGGGCATCTTGCGGCTGGATCGGGCCCACCGCCTGGGGAGGCGCAGTGAAGACCACACCAGAGCACGGGTCACTATTTTCAAAGTCCATAACTCTGCGCATAAAGTGGAATTGATGAAACAGTACCGTCAAAAGCGCAACCATCTTACCTTTGAAGGAACACAGATTCGTCTTTTCCAGGATTACTCTCCAGCACTGCAGGAGCGAAGGAAGCGGTTTTCTAGAGTCTGCTCCGCTCTCTTTGATCGTCAGCAAAGGTTCCAGCTGCTCTATCCGGCACAATTGCGGATCTGGACTGCTACAGGATGGAAAAGTTACTCATCAGCGGACGATGCTCAGGCATATTTGGATTCCTTGCCGGGGGAGGCTGGACCTTCCTCGGTCCCCTGAAACTTTCCTTTCTGTGCTGGTATTTCTGCTTCTGAGGTGTTGTCCTGGCGCTGCTTGAGCACGGACCTTAGATTTTTCCTGGCTGACCAGAGGGCGGGATGCTGAGCGGCTTTCTCCTTTTAGACATGGATTCACAATTGTTCATTGTTGGCTTGTTGCTTGTTCTATCCTGTGGATCCTTGTTTGAGGGCCAGCTTGATGGTTCTGCGTACACTTGAAGCCCTGTTTATGGGGTCCGGGCTTTTGCCCCTCTGGCCTCTGCTGCTGTTGAATAACCGGGGTATTTCCGGATGGCCCCCTATTGCTGCATAATCTGAACGCTTGGCGATTAGTCGTTGGCCAGGACTTGTGCTGCTTCAGATTGGGTTGATGCAGATTTCACCTGGAGTGGATCCACCTGTGGAGCTGGGTCCGGTGGTTAAATTCGAGACTTTGGTTCTTCGTTCTTTTGAATCGCAGGACTCACTGGATGAACAGTCCTTTATTATGTTCTGTATGGATGCGGGTTGGTCCTGTGTGTTGGGGGTATGGATGGACGATTGGTGTTGGGCTGGGGTTATGGTACGAATGTCTATATTGGATTTGACCTTTTGGGAGTGGATGGTGACAACAGTGCCATTGAATGAGTATGTGTGTCTCAGTGGGTGCCTGTAGGGGACTCTCAGGGACTTCTTTCTGTGTACCTTGAGAGACACATTTCTATTACTGGATGTCTGGTGGCGCTACTTGGGTTGGGTTATGCTTCTGCTTGTTACTTGAGATGTTATATCCATCATATGCTCATGGTTGGTTCTGGATGGGTACAGTGGGATGGTCAGGTGTGAACTATTCGGGGGATTATTTATGTGGATTGTGATCTGGGCGGGTGGAGTATGGGGATAGAAGGTTTGGGGCTGGGGGGACTCGGGGCCCTGTTCACATTTGTGCGTGACTCCTTCTCTCTCCCGCTTTGGAGGTTGGCAGATATAGTCTGCGGAGGGAGGGGGTTGGGAGTTGCTGCACAGGGCCCTTAGACCACTAGTGGGTCGTATGAGGGACGGGGTGGGGATGGTGGGGGGGAGGGATGGTGGGGGGGAGGGTGTGCTGGGCTTTCCTCTTGTTCTTACCTCTTCTTCTTTTCTCTTTCTCTTTTTCCTCCTTCTTTCTTCTTCTTCTTTCGTGTTCCTGAAACCTGGTATTTGGCCTTCTGTCCATTGGTGGCAACTCGGGTCTGGATTGAGGAGCTGGGAGCGGGTCGCTGGCTGGGACGACCTTGCTCTCGGTTTTATTTCTGGTTCTGTACCGGCTCCTTATCCTTCTACATTTTCTCATGAAGCCTCTTAGATGTATTTCCTGGAATATAAATGGTGTCACTTCACCTATTAAGCGACAAAAAATTTTACGAGCCTTGAACCGTCAGAAGGCTGATTTAGCCTTCTTGCAAGAGACACATCTGTCAGCGGCAGAGCATGCTAAGCTTCAAACTTGGTGGGTTGGTCAGCATTTGGGAACACCGGCGATCGATCGGAAGGCGGGGGTTCTGATTCTGATTCGGAAGGGGTTACCCTTTGTCCTCCAAGAGCAGTGGGCAGACCCGGGGGGGAGGTATATCATTGCTAAGGTGCTTATTCATCGTCAACCCCTGATTCTTTGTAATGTTTATGCGCCTAATAATTATGAATCTCGATTTTTCTCCTCACTTATTCGTCTTCTTGGCCAACATTCTGATATTCCATTGCTTATGGGAGGGGATTTCAATTGTGTTCATGATCCTTTGCTGGATAAGTCGCTCCCTGCTCCTCAGGATCGGATGCAGCCTACTAGGGGAATTTCTTTACTTTGTTCTTCTTTAGATGTTCTTGACGTTTGGCGGACGCTTCATCCAGGTGAGCGTGACTATACTCACATATCTAGGGCTCATGCCTCTTTATCACGGATTGATTACTGGCTGACTTCTAGCTCTTTGTTTTCTCAAATTGAATCGGCCACAATTGGCTCCTTCGACGTCTCTGATCATACCATGCTTTTGTTAACCCTACATTTGGATATCTCTTCCCCGGGCTCCTTCCGTTGGCGATTTCCGCTTCGATTGTACAAGGACCCGAAGTTTCAGGAGTTCTTACTTCAGAAATGGTCTGACTATCAATTCCATAATATTGAACATCGGAATGATTCTACTCTCTTCTGGGAGGCAGCGAAGGCAGTGCTCCGCGGTGAGATCTTGGCTTATTCCAGTCATCAACGTCGCGCTCGAGATAGGGAAATTTTGCAATTGGAACGTAGGGTTGGTGACCTCCGTCGGCTTTACAGTCAATCTCACACTTCTTCATTGCGTTCTCGGCTTTTAGCCACCCAGAGTCAACTTCAGGAGCTGTTGCATGCTAGGACAGTCAAGTCGCTTGCTTATTATAAGTATCAATATTTCCGACATGGGAATCAAAGTGGGGCACTCTTGGCTAGGGTGGTCCGTCGATCTACGGGTCGTACTCATATCTTACAGCTCCGCTCGGCAAGGGGGGATATGGTCAGGACGGATGCCGAGATTAATGCAGTGTTTTATGATTATTATAGGAAGCTCTATTCTCAACCATCTGATTTAATGGAGGGCTCTGTGTATTTGGACGGTATTACCCTTCCGTGTATATCCGCTCAGGCGGTGGCTAACCTCAATACCCCTATTACGGCTGAGGAGGTGTCCGGTGTCATACAGAAGGGTTCTTTACTGAAGGCCCCTGGACCGGATGGTTTCAGGATGGAATTTTATAAACTCCTACACCCTTCGATAGCATCAGTCTTGGCGGATACTTTCACAGCCGCCATTCATCGGGGTGCTCTCCCGGATTCTCTCACTTCTGCTCAAATAATAGTGCTCTTGAAGCCCCAGAAAGATGCTACCCTTTCTTCCTCTTATCGCCCTATTTCGCTGCTGAATGTGGAGGCTAAATTGTTCGCCAAGGTTTTGGCTAACAGGCTGGCCTGTGTTCTCCCTGATTTGATTGCTTCCCCGCAGGTGGGGTTTGTGCAGGGGCGTACTAGTGTGAAAAACATTAGATCCATATTGGCCTCTTTGGAATTTGTGGAGAGAACCAATATATCTTCCCTTTTGGTCAGCTTTGATGCTGAGAAGGCCTTCGATCGGGTCTCCTGGAATTTTTTATTTGAGGTCTTGACTAGGTATGGCATAACGGGTTTTTTTCAGGATGCGGTTCGGGTACTTTATCATTCCCCTACAGCCTTTGTTTGGGCTAATGGACATTGTTCTTCTTCATTCCCCATATGTCGTGGTACGCGTCAGGGCTGTCCTCTTTCCCCATTGCTCTTTGCTCTGTCGTTGGACCCTTTGATTCGGGATATTCAGATTAATAAAACTATTTCCGGTATTCGCATTGGTTCTTCTGAATTTAAAATCTCGGCTTTTGCGGATGACCTCCTGGTTCATGTCTCGAACCCCGTTGTCTCTCTGTCCAATCTGATGGCCACTTTTCAGGAATATGGAGATTATTCAGGGTTTAAGCTTAATCTTGACAAATCTTTAGCGTTGGCCACGTCTTCATCAGTACGGGACTCTTGGCCTGGGTCCTTTCCCCTTCAATGGGCTTCCTCTTCGTTTCGCTACTTAGGGATAATACTGACACCGTGTACCTCTGGGTTATATCGTGTTAACGTTGACTCCCTGTTAAGTTTTTCGGCTGAGTGTTTTGCTCGGTGGGCTCCATATCCTTTGTCCCTGTCGGGCAGGATTCATTTGTTTAATATGATTCTTTTTCCTAAATGGCTTTATACTTTGCAGTTACTCCCGTTATGGCTTTTGAAAAGGGATATTACTAAATTGCATTCTATGCTTTCTCGATTCTGTTGGGGGGGACGGCGTCCGCGGGTGGCGTTGCGTTACCTGTTTGGTGACTGGAAGGGTGGGGGCTTGGGGCTACCGCATTTTCGGTTATACAATGCTGCTTGTTTGATGCGCTATTTGGGTGAGTGGCTTTCGGACCGCCAGGATTTTACTCCGAAACCCTATGAGAAGGAATTTTTTGCCCCTTGGCACATCTTGTCCTTGGTACAGGTCCCTCGTTCTCAATTACCGGTGTCACTTCGGGGAAGTTTGTTGTTGCACTCTCTACGCATCGTCTGGTCTTTTGTGCTGGACTCCTGGAAAGGGACTCCCACGATTACTAGATACTTACCTATTCAGGGAAATCTGCAATTTAGCCCCGGCATGGAGAATGCTAGTTTTCGTGAGATGGCGTCCCGGGATTTTACGTTACTTACCCATGTGCTTCAAGTTGATGGTTCTTTAATGTCTTGGGAGGCTCTGGTCCGGTCTGGGGTTTTTGCTGTGGGTGACTTCTTTGCGTTTCGACAACTCCATCATTATATTCATTCTCTCCCCCGAGCTGCGCTGGCGTTTCCTATTGAGGACAACTTTACAACACTTTTAGATCCTTATTTGGAAAATGGATTTACGGTTTCTGGCCTTTATAGAGATTTCAGGAGTTGGTTGGGAACGACTGATCGTACCGTATTACAGGATCATTGGTGTCGAGATCTAGGGATAGCCCAAGACGCTTTGGATCTTTCTTCCTTGATTGCTAGAATACCAGGAGTGTCTGTCAATGCTGATCTTCGGGAGTGTCAGTTTAGGATTATACACCGAGGCTATTTCACGAAGAGTCAGTTGTATTATTCAGGTTTTACGGACTCTCCTTTGTGCCCCAAATGTCTCCAGCAACCTCACTCGTTTATTCATGCCTTTTGGTCTTGTGTGAAAATCAAGCGTTTTTGGAGGCAGGTTCTATCTTATGTGGAGCGTGTTTTGGGATTGACGCTTCCCTTTTCGGCAGCCGGTCTCCTGCTGGATAAATATGAGGCCTTCTGTTTACCTGATTCGGGGCAGCGGCAGTTTATGAGACGGGTGGGGGTGCTGGGGAAGAAGGTAATTCTATCTGTTTGGATTGGAGATACTTTGCCCTCTTTTTGGGCTTGGAGGAATCGCTTGCATGCTCTGCTGCTGCTGGAGCGGAAGGATGCGTCTTTCAGCTTACACAGAAAGCGTCTCTTCCTTCGAATCTGGAATTCTTACCTTTTTTCATTATCTCCGAGGGCTCGAAGTGACATTTTGAATTCATTGTAATTCTTTCTGAGGCCCGGGCATGTTCCATCTTTGAGGAGGCACCAGGTGTTCTTTCCTTTCTTTTTCTTCTCTTCTCTTTTCTTATCTCTTTTCTTTCTTCTATCCCTGGGGGCATTTACTTCTGTTTTGGTAAGGAGTCTTTGAGTCTGTTTTAGACCAGGGGGTTTTGGGGTGGGGGTGGTTTGGGTGGGACTGTGGGATTTGATGACCTGTACCTGATTATTTTCTCCTGTTATTATGGTTTATTTGTTTGTGGGTTTGACATAGGTTGTTTGATAATAAGATATAAATTTTGAAGGAATGATGTTGTATGTAGAGCTTGAAGAAGTGGAGCCTTCAGAGTTATGGCCTTGCGTATTGCAAACTCTTATTCGTGAATGACATATCTTGCTCTGTGGGTACCGGTTGTACATGTCCTTTCCTTCAATAAAAATTGTTTGAACATAAAACATTTCTACACTGCTTAAAACCTAAGGGGCTCATAATCGAAAGAGAAAAACGTCCAAAAAACCGGCCTAGGTCAGCACTTGGACGATCATCAGTCAAAAATGTCCAAGTGCCGATAATAAAACCGGGTTTTGGACGTATTTCAAAAACGACCTAGGCCGCTGAACGACCATAGCTAAACAGGGCATTTCAGGAGGAGTGTCGAGGGCGGGATTTGGGCGGGACGTGGGCAGGCATAGACTTAAAATTATACAGCACAGCATAGATGGAACTTGGACGTTGTGACTTAGACCATTTAAAACATGGTCTAAGTCACAAAAACCCACCTAAAGTGACCAGATAAGCACTGCAAACACATAATACAGACCCCCACACATTACCCCAGTGATCACCAACACCTCCCCATAAAAATGTTAATCACAACTTTAAAATTGTGCTTCCAGAACATCATCATCTGGCAGCGTGGCATAGGAAAGCCTACTTGTGCTGCACAGAGGCATCTTAAGCCTTCTTGAGGGGTGGGTTAGGGACCCATGGAGAGGAGGACCCATGTCCATAAGCCCCTGTAATCACTGCATTGATATTGAAACATGTGCACTCCCCAAAACCCTTTTGTACTGGCATATAAGTGGCTCCTGCAGCCATAAGGGCTATTGGGATGGTAGATAAGTGGGTCTAGGGGATTCTGGAGGTGGTTTGGGGGGCTCACCATGACCTATAAGGAGGCTGTAGTGAGATGATAATATGGCACCCTTTTTGCAAAGTTCACAGCAGTGCCCTGTAAGGTACCCCACTATTTAGGTGCCATGTCTGGTTATCCAGTCCATCACTTTGTAGACCCCCTCCCAAGTCCAAAAGGTCTGTTTCTAGGTGATTTTGCCTTGGACGAAAAGTTGGATGAAAATGCAGTATAAAGATGGACGATTTAGCAGCTTGGACGATCTGATCTGCAGGATGTATAGTTAGACGATTTTCAAAATGGAAAATAATTTGGATGTATTTTTCAAAAATGTGTCCTAAGCTGTTTTTTTACTTTGGACGACTTGCGACTTGGATGAAAACAGACTTAGATGTTCCTTTCGATTATGCCCCTCCACGCGGTTACATGTCAGTATTACTTTTCCCTGTATTTATACTTGCATAGAGGAGTAATGTAAATGTAATGTAATGTAATGTAATTTATTTCTTATATACCGCTACATCCGTTAGGTTCTAAGCGGTTTACAGAAAATATACATTAAGATTAGAAATAAGAAAGGTACTTGAAAAATTCCCTTACTGTCCCGAAGGCTCACAATCTAACTAAAGTACCTGGAGGATAATAGAGAAGTGAAAAGTAGAGTTAGAGGAAAAATAAAAATAAAATAAACATTTTAACAAGACAGCATTGATCTAAATACTTTGGAAGGTAGAAGAGAGGAGAGAAAGGAATAGAAGCAGAAGGGGGAGCCGTTGAACAGTAGAATTCTGCAGCATCCACTATCTCCTCCTCTCCCTATTGGCTAAGGCTCTTAACATTTGCATATCTTCTTCCCATTGGCTAAGGCTCTTTGCCTGCATTGTGATGTCATAGAGCTTTATGGTTATAGAAACCTAGAAACATGATGGCAGATGAAGGCCAAATGGTCCATGTAATGTAATGTAATGTAATTTATTTCTTATATACCGCTACATCCGTTAGGTTCTAAGCGGTTTACAGAAAATATACATTAAGATTAGAAATAAGAAAGGTACTTGAAAAATTCCCTTACTGTCCTGAAGGCTCACAATCTAACTAAAGTACCTGGAGGGTAATAGAGAAGTGAAAAGTAGAATTAGAGGAAAAATAAAAATAAAATAAACATTTTAACAAGACAGCATTGATCTAAATACTTTGGAAGGTAGAAGAGAGGAGAGAAAGGAATAGAAGCAGAAGGGGGAGCCGTTGAACAGTAGAATTCTGCAGCATCCACTATCTCCTCCTCTCCCTATTGGCTAAGGCTCTTAACATTTGCATATCTTCTTCCCATTGGCTAAGGCTCTTTGCCTGCATTGTGATGTCATAGAGCTTTATGGTTATAGAAACCTAGAAACATGATGGCAGATGAAGGCCAAATGGTCCATGTAATGTAATGTAATGTAATTTATTTCTTATATACCGCTACATCCGTTAGGTTCTAAGCGGTTTACAGAAAATATACATTAAGATTAGAAATAAGAAAGGTACTTGAAAAATTCCCTTACTGTCCCAAAGGCTCACAATCTAACTATAACCATGTATAACCATGAGCACCAAAGAATTGCCCTTCACGTTTCTGAATTCATTACTAAACATAACTGGCAATCCATCTGCAGATGTATTCATCCAGGATTTCCTTCACTGCTTCTGCAGCATAGCTCAGCACTATCCTTCACAGATTATGCTCTCCTGGAGTAAGAGAAGATACAGTAGTTTCTGTATCCTGTTCTGGTCCCAATGACAACCTACTGACATCACTGAAAGATTTCATTTTAAAATAACTTCCTTCCAGAATCGATATTTGTTTTAGCATTCAGTACCAGAGGCTGGGCTAAGACCACAAAACTAATGTCATTAGTGGCAAGTTCAGTGCTTGAACCTGTTCTGGTAAATGAGAATGGATGGAAACTGATTTCAATGGTATGCAATTATGTCCTTGTTCTCATCTTGTTTGTAATTTGTGCTAGTATCATCCATAAGAACATAAGAAATGCCTCTACTGGGTCAGACCTGAGGTCCATCGTGCCCAGCAGTCCGCTCACGCATCCAGCTTTGTGTATTTCTTGTATGCCCTGTACTCCGTTTAATTAGGTATTCAAACCTGCGAGAGTATAGGGAAACTTATGGAAACTATATTCATATTTGACACCTGTTCTAAGCCAAACAATTTAGAATTTTCCATTGTTCCTCTCCTAAAAATACTCACAATGGAATCTTACATCATCTCCCTTTTACTTTATTTCCAACTCTTCCTTTCAAAAAGTTTCAGATATAAGCATGAATTCTATGAGTCAGAATCTAAGGGGCAAGTCTACAAAGTGACAGAGGCATGCTTAGGGGCAGTTCTTTCATGGACTTAAGGCACACCTAATCCATTATAGAACAGAAGCACAAAACTGCTGTAGTGTGAAACTTGGTGGGTGGCAGCATCGTCAGACTGGGGGGGGGGGGGGTTTGAAGCAGTGGTAGGCCAGGCTTTGGTGTGTAGGTAGCAGCAGCGGGGGCAGTCCGAGGGGGGGGGGGGGCAGGCTTCAGCACTGGAGGGAGGGAGGAAGGCAGGCTGGCTTTGGTGCTGAAGGGAGGGAGGGGAAGCAATTGCCTGTCCTGTTGTCCCTCCGTACATCTTTGGGATGCTGTCCATAAAAACGGGACATTTTGGCATCCCGAAGCTGTGCTTGGGGACAACGGGACAGGGGATCTAAAAATGGGATGGTCCCGTTCAAAACGGGGCGTATTGTCACCTTATGTATTACTCATGTTAACATGCCTCCTCAGTATATATGAGATTGCCTAAATTTAAGTGCCGTTTGCATACTTAAATTTATAGAAGGGTAATAATATTCAGCTAGCAGCAGTCAGTATTTTTTTTATCACTGACCATCACTGGCTAAATTATCCCAGGATTTCAGTGTCAAGCCATGTGATGACACTGGAGCTTATGCAGGTTTTAGCTGATATTCAACCAGGATCCACATATGAAAGTTATGCAGGCCCTGACTGAATATTAGCTGGGACTCACATAACTTTATAAAAGATTTATAAGCCCTGGGTGCCTCCTTTTCACCCCTGAGAAAGTCCTCCTGCTTCCCTTCCCCATCTCACCAGCCTACACATTTACATATCCCCTCCTCAGAATGATAACCTGAACCCCCCTGATCTTGGTAGGCCCACTCAGGCCTACCTGATCTTTCTGGTGGTCCACTGGGGTGATGGGAGCAGGAGTGAAACCAACTCACTCCTGCCCTTTGTGACTGCCATGATTTCTTGCAGCAGCCTTGTGGTACTTTGAGGCTGCCATGAGAGGTCATGGCAGCTATTTTCTTAAGGCAACCACCAGGGGGTTGGGTGATTATTTTGGGGGAAGGGATATTTAAATACACATACAGTTTTGCAGGCCCCAGCTGATATTCAAGGCCCACATAGCTAAGCAGCTGCCTTAATTTTGGCTACTTAGCAAGTCCTGGAATTGAATGTTGTCAGCACCTGAATAACCCCCAGCTTCTCCCCAGTGTCATCCCCTGTCCTGCCCCTGACTCGTCCACAAATTTTTGGGCCAGTCAGCCAATATTCAGTGGCACTGCTTGGTTAAGTGCCACTGAATATTGGAGGCTGGGCGGCCCCAGGTGATTTAAGAGGTAGGAGCCTCTCCTGCCTGCTTAAATTGCTTTGAATATTGATCAGATAGAATACTGCAATTCATGCGGGTAAGTGTACAATTAAGCACATAAATAGCAGTAGTGCACTTAACCATTTTTTTTATAATTATGTGCTAAAATAGTGTTTTATTGTTAGGAGGACATTCACAGGGGAGGGGCATTGGGTGTGTAATACATGGGGTTGACATTGACCTGACCTACTTACAGAGTACTGTATGCTGCATTTGTAAATGGGAGGGGAATGTGGCCTAGTGGTTAGAGCTGCAGCCTCAGCACCCTGAGGTTGCAAGTTTGATCTCAGCTTGCTCCTTATGACTCTGGGCAAGTCACTTAACTCACCGTTGCCCCAAACTCCATATCACTCCCCTCCTTTTGTTTCCTTTCCTCCCCTTTTCGTCTTCCTTTTAATTTCTTTTTTTTTTTACTTCGATGTATTTTATTCTCCCACCCTAACCCCTTTACCTTATGTATCAAACCAGTCTTAGTCCCATCCGTCAATTATGTAAATACTTAATAAATGACTTTTTTTTTTTGTAGAGCTATATTTTAATTTTAATATTGTAATTAACATAGTAATTTTACTCTGTAAACTGATCAGATACTCGCTGATGATCGGTATATCAAATATAGAATAAACTTGGAACTTGGAACAGATGTAAATGAGCAAAGCTTTCTCCTATCTTATTTCATTAAAAAAAAAAAAAATGAATTTGAAAGCTTCCTTTTTGGTCCCATTAGCAACCATTATTCTTTTCTGATGGAGATTCAAGATATCTATTCTGTGAAATTACCAGCTTTGACAGCCCTCTCATACTGATCAATATCGCAAGTTTCTTGGAGGACTTTGCTATCTCTTTAGAAAGACAGCATTACCAATGTCATAAAGTTGTGTTAAATGGCACAATATGACCTTGTGCCTGGCTCTATGATGAGAAATAGAAACTTCAAGCTACCTTGCATATAGCTTTTTACTGTATTTAATCAGAGTGTTGTAGCTCAGAAATATTGGCAAATCTGATCCCTGTATCATTTATTATTTCACCTTCTGTCTTTGCCATTAGTTGCCAGAAATCTCAATCGGAGAAGGTTTTATGACATAGGCTATCCTGGATTATTTTCTAAATGAAATATTTCTGCCAGTTAGTCAGCAGTGAAGGCCAGTGAACATTACATTACATTAGGGATTTCTATTCCGCCATTACCTTGCAGTTCAAGGCGGATTACAAAAGAATTATCCAAGATGTATTACAACAAGAACTTACAAAAAAAAAAAAAAAAAAAAATTGGTCATTTTCAAAAAGAGTAAGAAATGGGTAAGGTTATTTGTTTGGGATAGTTGGTTTTAGTGAGAAGTGGAGTTTGAGACTTGTGGTATTATTTCTTTTTTCAGAGTTTTCTTGAAGAGTATGGTCTTTATTTCTTTTCTAAAAGTCTTGTAGTCGAGGGATGCCGTCAGTAGATTGGCGATTTGGTTGTCTAGTTTGGCTGCTTGAGTGGCCAGGAGGCCATCATATAGTTTTTTCCGTTTGACCTCCTTAATTGGGGGGTATGAGAATGGGGTGTGAGTTTTCCTATGTCTGGTTGCGGTGTTGTGGATGAGGCGGTTATTCAGGTAGTTTGGACTGTCTCCGTATAAAATCTTAAATAGTAGGCAGTAGAATTTAAATTGTATTCTTGCTGGGATCGGAAGCCAGTGCGATTGGAGATATGCTTCTGTAATATGATCATGTTTCTTTAATGAGTAGATGAGTCTTAGTGCTGTGTTTTGGATAGTTTGTAGTTGTTTTGTTATGGCATGGGAGGTAGATTTGAAAGTACTAATCCTTTAATAATTTGTCAGGTAGCAAGACGAAAAACCCCCAAAAGGCTCAACATTATATTTGCCAAAATTATTCAAATTTTTCTAAAAATGGCAATTCACTTGTCAGTAAATCTTCAAGCAAGAGAGGAGTTGTTCCTATTGCATTGACTACCACCCAATTATTTAATTTACACTTCCAAAAGATTTTAATTCTCCTTGGTTGATGCACTTTGTCACCCTTCATAGCAGAGATATACAAATCCTCTTCTAATTAGCACATTTATAGATGTGAAGGACCTTACACTGCTAGAGTGATAAGTTTGCAAAACCTTTATTGGTAAAGTTTTCACTGCAGTCCTAATTGGTGCATAGACATTTAGGGGGAAATTCTGTAAATGGTGTCTAAAAAGATTGATGCCTATAATGTAGGTGCCCATTCCTTGTCAATCACACTTAGGCGCCTATTACAGAATCACGCCTCTTGGCGCATAACTTAAAACTTAGGCTCCAGTAATGTAGGTCAGGGTTTTAAAAGTCTACATTATAGGCACCTAAGTCCTTTAGAGAATCACACATAGTGGCACCTAAGTCCTTCTCTACCCCTAACCACACCTACTTTGGAGTGAGGCACCACTAGGTGCCATGGCATAGACACTTATCTTTTGTACAATCACACCTAAGAAAATAAGCACCTATTGCCCAATTAATTGTTATTTTTTTCAATTATGAGCTTGTTAAAGCTCATAATTGAAGCCAATTTACTAATTAATACCCTCTTTGATCAAGCTGCACTAGAGGTTTTTAGCATGGGTTGGCCGAGGTAAGTGCTCTGACGTTCATAGGAATTTTATCAGCATCAGAATATGTAATGTAATTTATTTCTTATATACCGCTAAACTCCGTTAGGATTCTAAGCGGTTTACAGAAAATAGACAATAAAAATAAGATAAATAAATAAAGAATAGGTACTTTGAAATTCCCTTACTGTCCCGAAGGCTCACAATCTAACTAAAGTACCAAAGAACAAACAAATTAGCAAAATAGTAGAAATATGTACCGCGCCGGCCTTCACTAAAATATTTCTAGTGTAGCTTAAGAGGATAATGTGGCACAGTGGTTAAAGCTACAGCCTCGGCATCCTGAGGTGGATTCAAGCCCATGCTTGTGACCCTGGGCGTCATCTAATTCCCCCCATTGCACCAAGTACATTAAATAGGTTGTGAGGCCACCAGGACAGAGAAAAGTACTTGAATAAATTCATGTAAATCATTCTGAACTCCCTGGGGAGAACAGTATTGAAAATTAAATAAATAAAATCCAGCCTAAGCCTTCTTAGACTACATTTTCAAAGTCATAAAACCTTTGAGGGTAAAACTGGGAGCGATGTAGACAGAATGGCTCAATTCATGTAAGTGGCTAAAAGCAGCAAGGTTTCTCACAATTTATATACTTTAGTCCACAGTGTAAAGATGTGTGTCGCAATCTAAGAAAAGGTACCATGTCTTAGTGCATGCTTACTTGAGAAATAACAAGCAAAAAACAAAAGGAATTGACCCCAAAATATCCACAAAGAAGAAAATCCAGAGAAAACCAAAAAAACTCTGTGGAGTGACGATGTTCCTAAATGGACTTTATTTGAAAGTATCAAAGTTCCAAAGGTACACTAAAATCATCCACATAAAATAATTCCATCCACATAAAAGTAAATCATCCACATAAGAGCCTTAAAGGACCTAATCCGCTAGGGATACAGGACCCAACCCAGTCCGCGTTTCGACAAAAAGTCTTCTTCAGGGGTCCCTGGGAGTCCTATAAAGGTGAGTACGTGGGAAACAATTGTGTGGTGAGCCCCAGGGACCCCTGAAGAAGACTTTTTGTTGAAACGCGGACCGTGTTGGGTCCTGTATCCCTAGCAGACTAGGTCCTTTAAGGCTCTTATGTGGATGATTTACTTTTATGTGGATGGAATTATTTTATGTGGATGATTTTAGTGTACCTTTGGAACTTTGATACTTTCAAATAAAGTCTACTTGAGAAATAATGCAACAGTGTCAGTTGGGTTCTATATATCAGTTACAACAATTTGTTAATTGAAATGGTACATCTCTGGTTAGTGAAATGATAGAAAGATGTGATTTGTTGCATTTGAATCAGCATCTTCTTGATTGCTTAGCCAACTGAATAACTCAGTTTCTAAGACTTGCTCCTTTTTCTTGGATTATGACAAATATATTTCCAAGTGTATAACTTGGTTGGGGAAAAACCTATCAAGGCTATTCTATAACTTGGTGCCAAGACATAGGCGCTATAATGGGGCACACTTAGCAAGAACCTTAGAGCACGCCTGCACTGTTATAGAATACAAACCAATTTGGCATACCAAAATTTAGGCATGCCCACTTAAGACAGGTCAATGTCTGGTGTAAATTGGTGTGCCTAAGTGTGTCATGCAATGTGCACAACTGATAGTATTCTATAAGTTACGTGCATTGCTTGGTGACATGCCCATGACCCACCCATGCTCTGCTCATATATAACTCTCTTGCAGTTGTACACTAAGGAGGGAATTCTATAAATAGTGCTCAAAAATGAGCACCGATAATATTGGTGATAAGCACTATTCTATAAAGGGCAAGTGCCTTTAATAAGGTATAGCGCCGATTCTTGTCCCTAACTTTGGGTGCCATAGAAACATAGAAATAGACGGCAGATAAGGCCCACTCCAGTGACCCTCCCTATCTATCTTTGCGGATAGATCCCACATGTCTATCCCATCTGGCCTTAAAATCTGGCACACTGCTGGCCTCAATAACCTGAAGTGGAAGACTATGCCTGCTGAAACCTGGTGTAAATGCTGGCACCCAAGTTAGGCACACTTACCTAGTATTCTATAACTTTTTGGAATCCCTTTGATGCATCCGTGCCCCTCCAATGGCACATCCCCTTTTGGTATATGCACTAAGGGAGTTAGATACTCTGCCTTATACAGTAGTGCACAGCCAGATGTGTGTGCAAATTTTAATGAGTGCCAAGTAACATCAAGAATTGTTGGTACTCATGTTGGTTAAGAGCTCATTAACTAATTAATGTGCATGCATATCTTGGCAGTATGCCCAAATTTGTGTGCCATATATAGTGTGACTTTGGGCAGTATGATCAAATTCGTGTACCATATATAAGTGACTTTGGGAGTGTGTGGCACAGCGGTTAGAGCTACAGCCTCAGCACCCTGAGGTTGTGGGTTCAAATCCCATGCTGCTCCTTGTGACCCTGGGCAAGTCCCTTAATCCCCCCATTGCTCCAGGTACATTAGATAGAGTGTGAGCCCACCAGGACAGATAGGGAAAAATGCTTGAGTACCTGAATGTACACCACTTAGGCCATAGGTGGTATATAAATACTTAAATAAATAAAATAGCGCCTCACAGTTACACGCATAACTGACAATCATTGGTGCCTCTGGTGCATGTTCTATCATGTTATAACTTATTTGCTTAGATTTATGTCTGTGTGATTTGTTACCCATATTTGGCTATTTTATCAATTGTACATCGCCTAGAACTTGGAATGTAATGTAATGTAATGTAATTTATTTCTTATATACCGCTACATCCGTTAGGTTCTAAGCGGTTTACAGAAAATATACATTAAGATTAGAAATAAGAAAGGTACTTGAAAAATTCTCTTACTGTCCCGAAGGCTCACAATCTAACTAAAGTACCTGGAGGGTAATAGAGAAGTGAAAAGTAGAGTTAGAGGAAAAATAAAAATAAAATAAACATTTTAACAAGACAGCATTGATCTAAATACTTTGGAAGGTAGAAGAGAGGAGAGAAAGGAATAGAAGCAGAAGGGGGAGCCGATGAACAGTAGAATTCTGGAGAAATTTAAATGATAGAAATAGAACAAAACAAAGACAAAAGGCAAAACAATAGATAAGATTAAAGATAAATCATAAGCTGGAAAGAAAAATA
The DNA here is from genome assembly GCF_902459505.1 of Geotrypetes seraphini. Classification (NCBI taxonomy): domain Eukaryota; kingdom Metazoa; phylum Chordata; class Amphibia; order Gymnophiona; family Dermophiidae; genus Geotrypetes; species Geotrypetes seraphini. The sequence goes on along the minus strand of NC_047090.1, from coordinate 19,187,637 downwards.
AAATAAAACTTTGTCTTCAATCCACGGTTTCAGCGTCAGTGATGAAGTGGAGCAAGTAAGTTTAGGAGGAGCGATTGACGTTTCCAGAAAGGGCTTCTTCAGGGAAGAGACTTGGCAGACAGTCCCAGGATGCCTATGTCTCCTCCCCTGCGATGTTCTCCCATATGCGATTAATCAAATTATATAATAAACTTGGAAACTTGGATATGTGCGCTTGTCATTTAACATTAGCCACCAAGTTATAGAATTGCCCTTTGTTCCTGTATATTTAATTTTAACAAATGTATCATTGTAGGGGGGTCAATTTTCAGCCAGCAGTGGTCAGTGCTTTTTGTCCATTGCTGGCTTCATACCCAGATATTCAATGCCAGGCCATCTGAGCACAGGTATTGAATATCCAGTTGTATGTGGCCACCTAAAACTTATGTGGTTAAGTGCAATATTCAGCACTTAACAACTCAAGCTGAACTGCATAAAAATAATGTGGCGTTTTATGCAGTCACCTTATGAAGTTAAGTGCTAAATATCGGAACTTAACTGCATAAGTGCTGACTCCGCCTCTGGTCTGCCCATAAAATTTGTTTATGGTGGTTAGTGATGTTATTCAGCATTATTAACCAGTTAAGAGCCACTGAATAACAGTACTGTAACGGAAGCGCGCCGGACAAAAGCGCGCCGACAATCTTGCGCAGGACTGATGCGCCGCTAGCTTAAAACACTGTGAGGGGGTGCGGGGGAAAACCCCTCCAGTAAACTTAGAAGTATTTGCACTTCCGTTGGGGGGGGGGGGAAATCCCCCCCACTACACTGAAGATTGCCGTTTTCCTTAGTTTTTTGGGGTATTTGGCAGTTTTTAGTGTAGTGGGAGGTTCCTCACCACACCTTCCCAGTGGGAGCGCGAACACTTGTAAGTTTAATGGGGAGGGTTTCCCCCCACACCCCCCCACACCCCCTCACAGCATCCCTCCACACCTTCCCTCACACCGCTAACAGGAAGTATTTAAAGCCAACACGTATCGGTCCTGCGTGAGATTGTCAGCGCGCGATTGTTGGCACGCTGTTGTCTGGTGCGTGAATGACGGGTCACCCTGAATAACAGCAGAAAGCCCCACACAAATGATTTAATTTTTATTCACATAACCTTTGAAAGCAAACTGGGTGGGTAATTTGTGTTTGAACATAAGCAGTGCCTCTGCTGGGTCAGACCTGAGGTCCATCATGCCCAGCAGTCCGCTCACACGGTGGCCCAACAGGTCCAGGACCTGTGCAGTAATCCTCTATCTATACCCCTCTATCCCCTTTTCCAACAGAAAATTGTCCAATCCTTTCTTGAACCCCAATACCGTACTCTGTCCTATCACGCCCTCTGGAAGCACATTCCAGGTGTCCACCACACATTGGGTGAAGAAAAACTTCCTAGCATTCGTTTTGAATCTGTCCCCTTTCAACTTTTCTGAATGCCGTCTTGTTCTTTTATTTGTTGAAAGTTTGAAAAATCTGTCCCTCTCCACTTTCTCTATGCCCTTCATGATCTTATAAGTCTCTATCATATCCCCTCTAAGTCGCCTCTTCTCCAGGGAAAAAAGCCCCAGTTTCTCCAATCTCTCAGCGTATGAAAGGTTTTCCATACCTTTTATCAGACGTGTCTCTCTCCTCTAAACCCTCTCGAGAATCGCCATATCCTTCTTAAGGTACGGCGACCAATATTGGACGCAGTACTCCAGATGCGGACGCACCGTTGCCCGATACAACGGCAGGATAACTTCTTTCATTCTGGTTGTAATACCCTTCTTGATTATACCTAGTATTCTATTCGCTCTCTTAGCGGCCGCTGCGCACTGTGCTGTAGGCTTCATTGTCATGTCCACCATTACCCCCAAGTCCCTTACTTGGGTACTCTCATTCATTAAGATCCCTCCCATTATATAGTTGTACCTCAGGTTTCTGCTTCCTACATGTAATACTTTACATTTCTCTACATTGAACTTCATTTGCCATCTCGTTGCCCATTCCCCTAGTTTATTCAAGTCCCTTTGTAATTTTTCACAGTTCTCTTTAGTTCGAGCTCCACTAAATAGTTTGGTGTCGTCTGTGAACTTTATTATCTCGCACTTCGTCTCTGTTTCTAGATCATTTCTAAATATATTAAATAGCAGCGGTTCAAGCACAGACCCCTGCGGAACACCACTCGTGACCCTCCTCCAGTCCGAGTAGTGGCCCTTTACTCCTACCCTCTGTTTCCTACCCGCCAACCAATTTCTGATACATCTATGTATGTCTCCTTCTACCACATGGTTCTTCAGTTTCTGAAGAGGGCGTTCATGGGGTACCTTATCAAAGGCTTTTTGGAAATCTAGATATACGATGTCTATGGTGTCACCTTTGTCCATCTGTTTGTTAATTCCTTCGAAGAAGTGCAATAAGTTCGTTAGGCACAATCTTCCCTTGCAGAATCCATGTTGGCAGGTTATCAGAAGTTTATTCCTTTCAAAATACTCATTGATGTTGTCTTTTATCAGTGCTTCCACCATTTTCCCTGGAACCGAGGTCAGACTCACTGGTCTGTAGTTTCCTGGGTCACCTCTTGATCCCTTTTTAAAAATGGGCGTAACATTGGCTATCTTCCAATCCTCCGGGATCATGCCTGTTTTCAGGGATAGATTGCAAATTTGCTGCAGTAGTTCTGCTATTTCCTCCTTTAGTTCTTTCTGAACCCTTGGGTGAATTCCGTCCAGACCTGGGGATTTGTCAGTTTTTAATTTTTCTATCTGCCTGCATACGTCTTCAAGGCTTACCTCCATGGTTGTTAATTTTTCTGCTTGGTCTCCATTGAAGATTTGGTCAGGTTGCGGTATGTTGGATGTGTCCTCTTCTGTAAATACAGACAAAAAGAACATGTTAAGTCTTTCTGCCACTTCTTTCTCCTCCTTCACCACTCCCTTCCTGTCTCCGTCGTCCAGTGGTCCCACCTCCTCCCTAGCCGGATGCTTCCCTTTAACATATCTGAAGAACGATTTGAAATGTCGTGCTTCCCTGACTAGCCTCTCTTCATACTCTCTTTTGGCTTTTCAAACCACACGGTGTCATTCTTTTTGATACTTCCTGTGCTCTTTCCAGTTCTCCTCAGTTTTGTCCTTTATCCATTCCTGAAAGAATTCTTCTTATCGCCTATTGCTTCCTTCACTATTTTAGTTATCCATGCCGGGTCTTTTGTTTGACTCTTTTTGCACCCCTTTCTGAATTTGGGGATATACAGTTGTTGCGCCTTGCTCACTGTCCTTGAAAAAAGACCAGGCTTGCTCTACCATCTGCCATTTCATGGAAGTATTCCTAAGTTTCTTCCTTACCGTTCCCCTCATTGCTTCGTAGTTTCCTTTCTTGAAGTTGAAAGTTGTCGCTATGGTTCTCTTTCCTTTCGGTATCACTACTTCAATCTTGAACTTGATCATATTATGATCATTATTTCCTAACGGTCCCACTATTTTCACTTCCTTTGCAGGTCCTCTTAACCCATTTAGGATTAGATCCAGAGTGGTGTTCCCTCTCGTTGGTTCTCTGACAAGCTGAGCCATGAAGCAATCCTGTGTAGCCTCCAGGAATCCTGTCTCCCTAGCGCATTTTGAGCTTCCAAGACTCCAATCTATCCCGGGATAGTTGAAGTCTCCCATAATAACCGTGTTACCATTTTTGCATTCTCGCTTCATCTCGGCTTCCATTTCTTCATCGATATCTTCGGTTTGCCCGGGTGGACAATAGAATAGACCCATCTTTATTTCAGGCCCTTTCCTTCCCGGTATTTTAACCCATAGCGATTCTAGATTGTTGGTCGTCTCTGCTGTGTCCATTCTAGTCGAGTGTATGCTTTCTTTTATGTATAGGTCTATTCCACCTCCTTTCTGTCCTGACCTGTCTTGGCGATAGATCTTATACCCCAGCAGTGCTTTATCCCATTTGTTTTCTTCATTCCATCATGTTTCAGAGACTCCAATGATGTCTATGTCCTCTGCATTGGCCATGACTTCTAATTCCCCCATTTTGTTCCTTAGGCTCCTTGCATTGGTATATATGCAATTTAGATCCCGGTATTTTCTTGTCTTCATTTCCTTTCCCTGTGCTTCGAACTTTAGTTTCTTCTCTTGTGCAACAGTCCTCCTAACCTCCTCTTCTGGGTTAGTCAACTCCTGTAAATTGCCCGTTGTTTCTTCCCAGCTTTTGTCCCCCTTAGTATCTTCGTGGGATACCTTCTTCCGAATCGTCGACGCTTGGTCGACTATCGGCTTTCCCCTTCCCCTTTAAAGCCTGTTGTATTCCTCTCTTGACATTGTTTGCTAGAAGTCTAGTTCCCGTCACGCTCAGGTGTAGTCCATCTCTCCTGTAGAGCTTGCTCTTGCCCCAGAACATTGTCCAGTTCCTAATGAAGTAAAACCCTTCTTCCTCGCACCATCTCCTCATCCATGCATTTATTGATTGTAGTTCTTCCTGCCTTTTCACATCTGCCCTCGGTACCGGTAGGATCTCTGAGAACGCTATCTTCTGAGTCCTCATCTTCAACTTCCTTCCCAGAATCTTGAACTGTTCTATCACCGCGCTTCTTCTGTAGTCTCTCCTGCTGACATCATTTGTCCCGATGTGGATCATTACTGTAGTTGCTTCCGACTCCGCTCCTTCCAGGATTTTTCCAATTTTGTCGACGATGTCCTTGGTTCTTGCTTCTGGGAGTCAGGTGCCTAGTTGATCCTCTCTCCCTCCTGCTATGTGGCTGTCCACATGCCTCAGGATTGAGTCTCCCACTAGGATCGCAGACTTTCCCTTCTTCAATTTTCGCTTCAGGTCAATGTCCTTGGAGTACTTTGCTGCTTCTTCTTCTATGTCCTCAGTGTGTTTCACTAGTTCTTCTTCCGGGCATCGACTAGTCATTTTCTCCCCCTCGTGCGGTGTTCCTCTGTGGGCGTCTTCTTCGGGGTCATCTATTTCTTGTTCTCCCTTGCATGTTAGTGTTGGTGTAACTTCATCTTTCATCTGAAGTTCGTTCTCTTCCACCCTCCTCCTGTAGGCTTCCTCAATGAATTTCTCAAGTTCCCTGACTTCCTCCTCAATGTGTCTCTCACTCATTAAGTCTTCAGTGTCCTGGTCGGGTCCACCGTGGTGTAGTCCTACTAGTTCCTGTATCTTGTCCTCTAGTCACTTGACTTCTCTCTTCAAGCTTTTCAGCTCCTGACACCGACCACATACATATGACTGTCTCCCCAAGGGGAGGTAGTCATACATAAGACAGTCTGTGCAGAACACTGGAAAGCTCATCTTCTGAATTCCCTCTGCTTCCCTTGACATTCGCCTTTTTTTTTTTTTTTTTTGAGTGCTCTCTTTTATTTCACTGTTTCTTTTGTACCTGTGTGAGTGTGTGTGTTCTTCTGTGTCTGCTGCTTGCTAATTCCTTATTCCCTATGTTGTATGTTTTGCCCTGTATCCTCTCCTAATGTGTCACGTTTGTCTAGTGTGTTGGCTGGTGTTCCTACTTTAAGTTAACAGTTTACGTGTGACCTGCTGTTGTTACATATGTAAGTGCCCTTTGTGTCTGCTTTGTTTTGCTTTTTTGTTCTTATTGATTATTTTGCTGTGTTAGTTCTTGGTTTCCTTACCTTGTTTCTCTTCCTTGATGTACTGACTCTGCCCTTCGCAAAGGCGCTCTCGCTAAGGTAATCGCCTTTGCCGCTCGCCTTCGCCGCGTGCCAAATGACTGCGCACCATTGGCTCCTCCCATTTTATAAGGGAATTCGGCTGCAGGGTGCCGCTGATGTTGGAGGGGTGAGCGGAGTTATCTCTCACCTCTGCCCTCTCTGTGCCTTGCCTGCCTTTCTTTCCTCCCTCCGCTCTCCCTCTGCTCACCACATGCTCACCACTTCTGCCCAGTTGCCTCCCGACTCTCCTGGCTGCCTCATAAGCTGCTTGCAGTGGTCTCCGCGCCGTTGGCTCCTCCCCTTTTATGGGGGGAGTTCGGCTGCGGGGTGCCGCTGACGTCGGAGGGGTGGGCGGAGTTATCTCTCGCCTCTGTCCCTCTCTGTGCCTTGCCTGCCTTTCTTTCCTCCCTTTTCCGCTCTCCCTCTGCTCACCACGTGCTCACTGCTTCTGCCCAGCCGCCTCCTGACTCTCCTGGCTGCTTTTTTGTTAGTCACGCGTCTTACTGAAATTTTACCCTTAACGAAATTGAATCAACAGTATGCAGAAAGAACATATAAAGATGTGCATTGCTGTTAGCCAGAATATTTTTGTGAAGCAGGTTTGATGATGTTGGGTTAATGGCTTTCCTATTTGTTTTCAGTTTTTCCCAATCCAATCCATGTGTAAGAATTTGGAAAATATTCAGTCATCTATTAATTAATCTTATTTCTGTGTTTCAGATTGAAATGCTAGAGCACAAATATGGAGGCCATTTAATTTCTCGTAGGGCAGCCTGCACCATTCAAACAGCTTTCCGCCAATATCAACTCAGTAAAAACTTTGAAAAGATTCGGAATTCTTTACTTGAAAGCCGAATGCCAAGGCGAATATCTTTGCGAAAAATACGTGTCCAGGACTCTGAAAGTTTTTCTACAGAGAAAGCCCTGCTCGAAGGTTATAACTTTGTTAGCATTCCCTTGGTAAGGTCTCCATCTTTGCCCGCCACATTCAGTGGGGCACTCACTGAACTGGAGGACTCTTTTACAGAGCAAGTCCAGTCTCTTGCTAAATCCATTGATGATGCGCTTAGCACATGGAGCCTGAAAACCATGTGTTCTCTCCAGGATGGAAGTTCATACCAGATCACAGAGACATTCAGTGCCAGTTCAGTGCAGCAGAAGCCAGACTTGATCAAAACTGAGTTTCAAGATCAGGTTACAGAGGAGGGCCTGCAGGATACCTTGCCCAAAAGCAGTAGTACTCTCATGATGGCTTTCAGAGATGTCACTGTTCAAATTGACAACAAGAATTTCTCTGTTTCATCATCTACCTCGGTGTCCATGGCAAATTGCTTAAGCAGTGCCCAAGCAGTGCTCTCTCAGGATGCAAAATCTGAAGAAAGCACAGTGGACAGAGAGAAGGACAAAGAATTTTCAAATAATTTGGAAGGGCTGTCTGACACTAGAATCATTCAAAACAGTCACACTTTCACAGAGGTGAACGTCAACACCAATGGATTGGTGGGTGGGCTGATGGAACAGGGACAGCTGATGGTGCAGAAAATTCAGATTGCTGCGAATCATGAAACAGATCAGGGCAAAAGTGTGGAGTCAGAAACAGCAGATAACTCGGAGCAGCTGAGCAGCAGCAGTACTTCCACCTCAGCCAAATCACCATCTGAGGTGTCATCCAAGGAAGCCTTACAAGCTATGATTTTAAGCTTTCCACGATACCACTGTGAGAACCCAGCTAACTGCAAATCCCCAACTCTTTCCACTGACACCATGAGAAAACGCTTGTATCGCATTGGTTTGAATCTCTTCAACATGTAAGTCATTGAAAATTTATTTATTTATTGACTTTTATAATTTATCAATCTGTTCTTATGATGAATTACAACAATTTAAAATACAACATAATACACAGATGACATATAGATATGTAACATTACTCAATCCATTGCTTTCACATTTTTGACTTCCTTTATTGACCGAATACATTCAGCAGGGACGCTGTAGTTCCTTGCTATTCATTCCTAGTCTTTGAAGACCACCAGGATGCCCCTAATGAAAATACATGAAATATATTTGCATGCTTCCTACCTCCAAGCATGCAAATTTCTCTCATGCATATTCATTAGGGATATCCTAAAAACATGACTTGTTGGTAGCCCTCAAGGAACAGGAGTGAATATCCACTGCAATTAGGTTCATTTTTTGATTATTTAGAATTTCTCTTTGAAAAAAAATATAGTGGTACCTCGGAATCTGAACGTCCCAGAACTCGAACAACTTGGAATCCAAAGTATTTTTTAAATTAAATTTTGCCCCAGAATCCAAATGCTGTTTTGGAATCCGAACGTATAGGAACTGCAAGCGTTGCTCAGCCCTAAGCTTCCCCTCTGACGCAGCTTCCTGTTTCCTCCTGGGCGGTTCACATCAGAAGGAAGCTTTGGGATGAGCACCGCTTGTAGTTGCTATTGCCGATCTTGCTGGGGGGCCCGATCTTGCTGTCTATGTCGGTTGGGGTGCCTGATCCAGTGTGTTTACTGTTAAATTTACAGTGGTGCCTCACACAACGAACTTAATTCGTTCCAGGAGCAAGTTTGTTATGCGAAAAGTTCGTTGTGTGAAACGCGTTTTCCCATAAGAATACATGTAAAACAAAATAATTCGTTCTGCAGCCCTACATTTCCCTCCCTCCACCTCACCTTATATGCAGAGTTTGCCAGCTTTCTTTTTCACCCAGCCGCACGATTTCAAAAAGCTGTGCACGCGCAGCTGCTGGAGTTGATCAATGTTCTCCTCTCCTGCAACTTCCGGTTTCCGGTTGCGTCAGAGGAGAAGATTGAACAACAGAGCATGCGCGCATGTGCTGCTCTTTGAAAGTGTGTGGCTGGCCGAAAAAGAAAGCCGGAAAACTCAGTATCTAAGGTAAGGTGGAGGGAGATGATGGAACACTGCATTCAGACAGGAGGGTGCTGCTGTTCCCGGCTCACATTAGGAAGCGGCGAGAGTAGTTCCGCGCCCCCCCCCCGGGCCCCTCGGGCGACTTCGTTGTGTGAAACGAAGTTCGTTATAGGGAGCAAGACAAAAAGTTCGTTATGCGCAGCGTTCGCTGTGCGAGGCGTCCGTTATGCGAGGCACCACTGTATTTGAAAATCTGAGTTTGTGAGACCAAGGAATGGATTAATCCAGTTTCTATCATTTTCAATGGGAAAAATTGTCTTGGAACTCGAACAGGGTTCTGGAACGGATTAAGTTTGGATTCTGAGAAACTACTGTATTAAAATTTCAAAAATAGGTTTTATAATAAAAATAAATATAGTAGGTAATATAAATGAATACAAACTGATAATACCAGTCCATTAGTTTTAGGATTTTCACCATAATCTCCTCTCATATTAATTCAGTTGATTGGAGCAGCCAGACATGAACATAACAAAGACCATCTAATCCTGGCTGTTCCATTTGTAAAAAAAAAAAAAAATTGCTTAAAGTCTTTCTTTGATTAATCGTTCTTCTTTCTGTTGGTGAAGTTTTGGAATTAACCTTGTTACCTGCTTCAAACCTTTACAGGGATTAGGTGGGATATACGAGGGGATGCTGAAAAGTTCTGAGCCCAAGCTACCAACTTCCTAAATACTGAGCGTTATTTTGCCACTGTAGCTGAAAAGAGTGCTATTTTATTTTGTTAAGTGCCAATTTGCAGAAATGAAATTCTATGTTTTGACATTGTGTCAGATAATGACCACGCAAGTTGCATCTCAAGCTGTCAGTGCTCCGATTTTCACCTCACAGTTCTCCAGATGCTTTCTGGTATATCCAGACTTTGTGGTATAATTACCATGCAACCTGCTTCACAGTAATTGCTCCCCTCATCTGGAATACTTTGCCCCCTTACATTAGAAAGGAAGCAAGTTTAGATAAATTTAAAGGAGCACTAAAAAGTTTTTTATATAGAGATGCCTTTGAACAATGATTTAAGCTCCTTCATTCCCGTACTCTCCTTCCTAAATTCATAATGGCAGCCTGTATGAATCCCTTCTACTCCTTTTGTTTTATCCTTTTTCATTCTCTCTTCTTTATTATAGGGACCTGATGGACCTCGCGGATCTAAAACCGCACGTCCTTAAAAATCTGAGGTCCGTGCCACTTGTAGTTAGTTTCTAGCTCCGACAAACCTCGATGACAATTTAGCACTGACGGATCCGTCTCAGCATAGGGAGGGAAAAGTATTAGGATCTGTCAGCGCTAAAATGTCATAGAGGTCTGTCAGAACCGCGGACCTCAGATTTTTAAATTTACTGGAGCTGCAGGAAACCAGTTTAAAGGATTCGTTTTAGAGCCGCTCCAGCACTAGTCTCTGGCTCTGACAGACCTCTATGACATTTTAGCGCTGACAGATCCTAATACTTTTCCCTCCCTATGCTGAGACGGATCCATCAGCGCTAAATTGTCATAGAGATCTGTCAGAGCCAGAAACTAACTACAAGTGGCATGGACCTCAGATTTTTAAGGACGTGCGGTTTTAGATCCGCGAGGTCCGTCAGGTCTGTGAGGTCCGCGTTTTACCCCTTCCCTTTACAATGCTTTATTGTATTTCACCCCTAGTCCTTTTGTGCCATGTTAGTCTGTTTTGTCTTTTTGATGTGTTTCCCTTGATTTTTTTTTTTTGTTCAAAAATTTTTATTGGTTTTCAAGAAGAAGGTACAGAAATGTAACATCTGTAGAGAATAAACATCACTGTGCATATAACAAAAAGATAGTAAAGCATATACATGAGTAATTGAAATGATAATATTATACAAGGAATATAGAAAATATTAGAAAAAGATAAGATAAAATGCCATGACTAAAGGGTAAATATGTCACGTTAAAGTTTCACAATAACGTAAAAGTGGTGACCATATAAGTTTATATTGAGTTATTTTTTTATTCCTTTCAGCTAGTACCTTTTCATATTTTCCCGTCAAGCAGAGTTCCACCACGCGTGAAAATCCACCTGAGATAGGTCTTTCCAGTTATATAAAACATTTTGAATAGCTAATGCCATTAAAATAATGAACAGTTTAGACTTACATATATCCAACTTCATATGAAGACCATGCGCCAAACAAATTATAATGGGGAAAGACAAGAGTTCCTCAGTGTCCAATATGGAGCTTATGGTATTCCAGACCTTAGACCAGTATTCAGATAGAAGTGTACACGTAAATAAAAGGTGCATTAATGTGCCAGGATGTTGTTGACAAGACCAGCAATTAGGGGACAATGTATCGTCAATTTTGTGAGATAGAATAGGTGTCCAGGTAGCCCTATGAAGCAAGAAATAAACGGATTGTAATAAGGATGCTGATCTAATGGCTTTAAAAAATTGTGACCAGACTATAGACCAGTCTATTGCATCAGATGGTAAATTTAATTCCTGAGTCCATTTATTCTCAGTAGTAAGTGGAGCATCATATGCTGCCATTTGAAGCATCTTGTACCACAGAGATGCTTTACCTCCCAATTTAGCCATTTGGGTGATATGAGAGAGGAGGCTTGGGAGGGCACCCAGAGACAATACATCAGGATAGGAGGCCATCAAGCAATGTCGGAGCTGTAACCAATGAAAATATTGATTGGATGGAAGATGAAATTTGTCAACTATTGCTGTAAAAGAGATCCATTTATCTTGCTCTAGAAGGTCTTTAAGGAACCAAATTCCATTTCGTTGCCAAATTGACCAAGAGATCATTTTATCTTGTATTTTAATATGTGGATTATTCCAGATGGGGATCATTCTAGATTTGGACCAAGGAGTTGATAGGGTGCAATCAGCTGCATCTACGGCTATCTTCAGGGAGGCAAGTAGAAATGGGTTGGGAACTGGCTTGGAGGTAGGCTTCAAAGGGTGGTGGTGAACGGCACACCCTCTGAAATGATGGAGGTGATCAGTGGAGTGCCACAGGGCTCGGTCTTGGGCCCAATCCTATTCAACATCTTTATAAGGGACTTGGCAGAAGGGCTTCGGGGTAAAATAACATTATTCGCCGATGACGCCAAACTAAGTAATGTAGTGGGCAAATGCACAATAGATGATGTTTCAATGCCCGACAACATGATGCACGACCTACTCCTACTGGAGCGCTGGTCTAGGTCCTGGCAACTCAGCTTCAATGCCAAAAAATGCAAAGTTATGCACCTGGGCAGCCAAAATCCATGCAAGACTTATACCCTTGATGGCGAGATCCTTACAAGAACGGTAGCAGAACTCGACTTAGAGGTGATCGTCAGTGAGGACATGAAGGCTGCCAATCAAGTGGAGCAAGCTTCATCCAAAGCAAGACAAGTCATAGGTTGCATATGCAGGGGTTTCGTCAGCCGTAAGCTTGAAGTCATTATGCCATTGTATAGATCCATGGTGAGGCCCCATCTGGAATACTGTGTGCAATTCTGGAGGCCGCATTATCGCAAGGATGTGCTGAGACTGGAGTCGGTTCAGAGAATGGCCACCTGGATGGTCTCAGGACTCAAGGATCTCCCATACGAGGAACGGCTAGACAAATTGCAGCTATACTCACTCGAGGAGCGCAGAGAGAGGGGGGACATGATCGAGACGTTCAAGTATCTCACGGGCCGCTTAGAGACGGAGGAAGATATCTTCCTTTTCAAGGGTCCCACGACAACAAGAGGGCATCCGTGGAAAATTAGGGGAGGGAAACTACGAGCTGACACCAGGAAATTCTTTTTCACAGAAAGGGTGGTTGATCGCTGGAATAGTCTTCCACCGCATGTGATCGAGGCCAGCAGCGTGCCTGATTTTAAGGCCAAATGGGATCGTCACATGGGATCTATTCACAGAGTGAAGGTAGGGGAGGGATCTATTCACAGGGCAAAGGTAGGGGAGGGACATTAGGGTGGGCAGACTAGATGGGCCGTGGCCCTTATCTGCCGTCTATTTCTATGTTTCTATCTGTTTAGATGTATTTTCATCTAAATGAGACTCCTGGATTAGGATTATGTCAGGGGAAAAACGTTCAGTATAAGATATTAGTTTCTTTAGTTTAATCTTATTATTCAACCCTTTAGCATTTATAGATAATATCTTAAGTGACATAAGCAAACATGGTGATGGATATCATAAAGTGATTAAAACACAAGTAACAAGAGTCAGCGCACCCATGTATATACGAAAATAAATTAGTCAATAAAAACATGAAATTCACCAATATTAAGTAACATATTGTCATGCATAAGAGAACACAGTGTAATAACGATGAAACCATCTCTAAAAGACCTATAGTGAGTACAGCTAAATAGCTAGCAAAGAATGACAGGGACAGAGCACCCTGAAATTTAAAACTAATTCCATGCAAGATAAACTACTCAAAAAGACAACGTGTCTACATGCATTATACTTAGTCATCATTGAAGGTGTGTGCTGGCATGCTTAAGTTTAGTGACAAACTGTTAGTGAATGTGGCATGCAGCAAGCCAAGCATGAGAACCATGCAGGTGATTCACAGCACACATCAAACCTGATGTATAGGAGTCGGAGAGTGTTGTTCAATGAAGGCTGCAAGATCTTCGGGGTTGAGGAAATCCTTCGTGTTGTTGTTGAGGGTCACCCTCATTCTAGCCGGATATAGAAGCCCATACCTGGCGTTGAGTTGTTTCAGCTGAGGTCTGTAGGAAAGTAGTTGTTTTTTGCTTGGAAGCCGTCGTTTTGCTGAGGTCGGGAACAAAAAGTATGGTGGCTCCCTCGTGGTGCAGTGGAGCACGTATTTTGGCACGTTGCATTATATCAATAACCAGTTGATATCTGAGGAGTTTCACAACCACCGGTCTTGGATAACGATCAGAGGCAGTACGATGCGATGGAACACGGTGTGCTCGTTCATTTTCGAAATCCTGTGCAAAGGTGATGCCTAGCAGCTTCGGGATCCATGTGACCAAGTGCTTGATAAGATCGCGATCCTGGATTTCCTCAGCAACTCCAAGAATCCTAAAATTACTTCTTCTGGATCGGTTATTACTATCTTCCAGCTCTCTTTCCAGGACCGTGATGTGCTGAGTGTTTTTGCGAAGCTCAGACAGAGTGTTGGTAGTCGACTCCATTTTATTTTCCAGAGTATTGACACGTGTTTGCAGCAAAGAGAACTCCGATGTTAATGTAGTAAGTTTTTCATTGATTTCAATCGTCTCTGATTTTGTGTCCGATACCAGCTCTTTTAGTTCTTTAAGCTCAGCCAGAAGCTCGCGGTTGCTAATTGTGTTAGGCTCCGGTAATGGAGTCTTCGACGGCGAGGTCGGCTCAGGTTTGTGCCTCTTGTTGACTTTTTTGTCTGACATTGCTTTGATGCTCAGATTCGCGAAAGAACTATAATTAAGTGACACGAGTAAGTTTTTCGTTTGAAAAAGATTGAGTTAAGTAGAATAGAATATCTATTTTAGGCAGTGGGTGCAGGAGCTCCGGTCTCACGCTGTCATTCTTCACGGGCTCAGTAGCGCCCCCCCCCCCTTGATTTTAAATACTTTGTACAATCACTTAGTATTACGAGAGGCGATATATCAAATTATCATTAAAACTTGAAACTTAGGGCCCCAGAAGAAGGTTATTTATAACTGAAACACGGACCATGTCATGTCCATATCACACCTTTTTTTTTTTAACTGTGTATTATATGGATTTAACAATTGACCTGCATTGCTTGTGCTTGTGGAAACTTTTATTAATAAATTTTTGCATCAATACCATGGTTCCACAGTTTTGTTCTTTGTTTGGTAGATGATTAATTGAACCATATCCACGTCATTCTCGTCTTGGTTGGGCTGATAATTTTTCAGCATCCCCTTGTAAGTGCATATATATAACATAACATCAGTAGGCTTTTCTTGAAGTATAAATGAATCTTTCTTTAAAGCAAGGCTATTTTTAGAAAAGATAATTCAAAGGAAATAAAAAAAATATTATGTTGTATGTTAGAAGTAATGAACATGTGGGGTTCACAGTATCAATTTAATATGATTTACTTTGAGATCCATAACAGGAATTTTCTGTAGCTGTTGAGGCCACTTTCTTATGACAATTACTTAAAATGATCAAATTACCAGGCCTTCATTAAAGTAGAGCAGCCATCATAACCACCAATTTCTAAACTTCTAGAAGACAGTGATCACAGATAATATAATTTTCTTTGAACAGGTGAAAACAGTCTAGCCCTCTGCACTGTCTTCCACAAAACTATGGCACTCTTTTACTAAGCCTTTGTAGAGGTTTCTACTGCAGCCCAGAGTGCTAAATGCTCTAGTGCTGCTCCGATGCTCATAGAATTCTTATGAGTGTCAGAGCATTTAGCGCTCTAGGCCACTGTTCTTCAACCGCCGGTCCGCAGAAAATTCATGCCGGTCCACACAGGACCGGCGAGATCGACATCTGCAATTTCCTACCGGTCCGCACAGGGCTGACAAGATCGACAGCTGAAGTCCGCACAGGGCATGGGGAGCCTCCGACAGTGTGCTTTCTCCCCTCCCAGCAGCTCTCCTTACTTACCAGCGCAGCGATTCAGGAAGGCAGCCTTGGGGCTTTTGCTGAGTCACGGCTGCCTTTGATGATGCAACTTCCTCTTTCCTCAGAGGCAGTCCGACCCAGCAAAGGACCCGAGGCTGCCTTCCTGAATCGCTGCGCTGGTAAGTAAGGAGAGCTGCTGGGAGGGGAGAAAGACACTGTTAGAGGCTGGGAAGCTGCTGGGCATGATAAAAAAAAAAAAAAAGGGACAGCTGCTATTTGACTTGGAGGGAAGGATAAGGAGAGATGCTACTGGGAGGGGAGGAGGGAAAGGAGTCTGGAAGCTCCTGGGCAAGGGAAAAAAAAGGACAGCTGCTACTGGACCTAGAGAGGGAGAAGGAGAGATGTTGCTGGGAGGGGAGGAGGGAAAGGAGTCTGGGAAGCTGCTGGGCAAGGGAAATAAAAGGGACAGCTGCTACTGGACCTGGAGGGAAGGAGAAGGAGAGATGCTGCTGAGAGGGGAGGAGGGAAAAGGAAGGGAAGAGAGTTATTGCTGGACAGGGGGAGGAGGGAAGGGAGAAGAAAAAAGGAAGGAAACAGCTGGCAGGGGAAAGGGAGAGACAAGAATGAGATGGGAAGGGGGGGTCTGCAGAGAAATTGAGAGGGATAAAGATGCTAGATCTGGTGTAGGAGAGATAAAAATGAAGAGAGCAGTGAAGCTGGAATGAATCAGTAAAAAGGAGAGAGCGGGCATAGGCTGGATGGAAAGGGGAGAGGGGCATAGAAAGAAGACAAATACCATATGGAAGGGGGAGAGGTCAGACAGTAGATGGAAGGGGCAGATGCTGGATTGAAGAGACAGAGAGGGCAGACGCTGGAAGGAAGAGAATGAAAAGAAGATGAAAGCAGAAACCAGAGACAACAAAAGGTAGAAACAAATACTTTTATTTCTATTTTGTAATTAGAATATATCAGATTTGAAATATATATCCTGCTAGAGCTGGTGTTAAACATATCCTGCTAGAGCTGGTGTTAGACATAACTGGGGACTGCACTTCCCTAACCCTATTCCTGCTATGTGTGACTGTGTAGCATTCTGTAATAATTTGGCTTATTCAGTTTTCTTGATAATAGAGGGGATATATGTGAAGGGGAGACGAGACAGGGGCTTTGTTGATCCTTGCTCTGTATTATTTGTATTTATAAAATGACAATTGTACAGAATATTGTTTCTTTTTATACTTTAATAAAATACATTCAATATAAAATCATAACTGAGGCTTGTGCGGATGAGATCAGATGATTTGCGAGGACCGAGCTCGCGGAGACGGGGCGGAAACGGAGTTTTTAAATTTCAGTCCTAGTAATTTGCCGATCCACAAAATAATTTTTTTTCCGCCAGTCCATAGGTGTAAAAAAGTTGAAGAACACTGCTCTAGGCTGCACTTGAAATTTCTATCATGGCTTAATAAAAGGGGTGGGGGGGGGGGGTATGACAGCTTTGTGACTGCCTGGCCTCTTATAGCAGTAGAGCAGCTCAACTGTGCTTACTCTGTGAAATGGTTCCATTATCACTCAGCGTTTGCTATTGTTTGTGTCAGAAAACAGGCTGGTGGCCCCTGACCATTTTATTCAGGACACTGTGACCCAAACTAGCTTGATTATGAAAGTGGTTGTCTGTCATTATATACTTTGCACTGTACAACACTTCCATGTTTAGGGTCAGAATGATTCCTAGTTCTTGATGCATTGACTATCTCATTATGCAGTAATTATGTACTATACTCCTGGAGGCTGAGCTTCTTGGCAGATAGAAAGCCAGAAGAAATCATTCTAGGATTATGGTGACATTGCTGCTGATTGAAAGCTTTGTTAGAGGCAGCACATTAACCATTGTTCCTGGATTCCTAAGCCTTTCAGCCTGCCATCTTCTTGTCTGGAAAGGCTTAGTCATCCCTTTTGCTGAGCCAGGAAATGTTTCTATACCCCTTCATTTAAAGTAAGTTAATGCATAATTTCACATCATTGAAACGAAAAGTGTCAAGGAAATGGATGTCCAAGTTCTGGCTACGTCCAGCATGAACCTCCATTTTACAAATTGAAATGTCCAAACTATGAGCAGGGCAAAACAAGAGACAGAGGAATTATAAAATGGCTACACAGCTGTTCATGTGAAGGAATAGTCTAAAAAAGCGGTTCATAGTCATTTGTGCGCGGGACTTCGGAGCAACGACATTGCAGCGCAGACCCCAGCATGCCACTTAAAAAGTTACTTTTAAAGAGCTCCGATGCAGGGTGTAAGTGGGGAACCCCCTCCCAGTTTACTTCATACTCTTCGCGCTGCCGTTGGGGGGGGTTGGGGGGTTGGAACTCTCCTTTATAGAGTAAACTTAACTTTTTCCAGATATTTTAGGAAAAAGTTAAGTTTTCTCTATAATATGGGGGGTTGCACCCCCCACACCCCTCCCAACGGCAGCGCGAAGAGTATGAAGTAAAGTGGGGGGTTCCCCCCACACTCCCCGTTGGAGCTCTTTAAAAGTAACTTTTTAGGCAGCGCGCTGGGGTCTTGTGCCTATTTGTCCCGTCACCAAAAAAGCAGCCTGCTTAAAACCAGTGCAGAGATCCAAAGTTTGGTGGTTTAACTCCCTTGAGGCTTTTTACATTTTTTAAAAAAATTATAAGCCCTCCAGGGATAGGAAAATATCTACTTTGATTTCCTTATGTCATTCAGTAGAGAACTGCTCATTCAGAACACCTTTCTGGAGTCTGGATATGCATAATACTGACATCCGTCTTGTTGAAGCATGGGCATCCCTTCTCCAATTTGAGTTTGATATCCATCTTATGGCCCTTCCCTAGTCCCGCCCAAAAGATGCCCAGACCACGCCTCTTTGTCATATGGACATACAGCAGTTTTAGATGTCCATGTTCTACCATTTTTTTTATATATAATTTTATTTATTGACTTTTCAATAATTATACAACAAACATATAGGTAATTACACAACAAACATATAGATAGCAACAACCACAAGTGGCTGCTTTCCTAATTGTTACAAAGCTCAAACTGTACTATAAATTAATACAGAAACAAAATTAACATACTATATAAAGTATGGAAAAAAGGTACAATTATGCTAACTTTTACTGTATGTGAATACAGAGTGTTCTAGACTAATAGACTGATTTATTGTTGAGAGCAATATTTATCTAAACACGCCATCATTTAGTAAATAAAGGTAAATGATTATGGTGTAGTGCTATAATTTCTTCATATTTTCTTTAAGCACATAAGGTATTCCACCTTTCATGATATTAGACATTCATATTGTTTTGCCAATGAAGAACATTCATTTGCAATGCTAAAACATTCATAAAGTCTAATAATCTAGAATGAGTAGGCTTTATTGGAGTTAGATGACTGGAGCATAATAGTTCTGTAAGTTATAGGAACAGAAATAGCCAATACATTAGAGATGGTGTCCCAAATTTGAGAACAATATTGTTTAAAATTATTACAGAAAAAGATCAAATGTTATAATAAACCAGTTGACCTATTGCAGGACCAACAGAAAATAAAAGCAAAAGATTTGGTGTTTGTGAAATATAGAAAAAACTCAAGAAGGTGTACAGAAAGGACTACCAAGTGAAACTGAAAGAAGCCAAGAGAGAGATACGTTTGGTAAAAGCACAAGTGGAAGAGCAAATAGCTAAAAATATTAAAAAAGAGAGACAAAATTTTTCAGATATATTAGTAAAAGGAGGAAGACAAAAAATGAAATTGCAAGACTAAAAGATGCTATGTGGAGAGTGATGAGGATAAAAACAAACCTGCTAAATGAATACTTCTGTTCTGTGTTCACAGAAGAAAATCCTCATGTGTAACTTTGGCTGGCAAAGTTACACACGAGAATGGAGTAGATACTGTGCCGTTCATGGAAGAAAGTGTTTATGAACAACTTGAAAAATTGAAGGTGGACAAAGCGATGGGACCGAATGGGATCCATCCCAGGATATTGAGGGAGCACAGAGAGGTTCTTGTGGGTCCTATTAAAGATTTGTTCAACAAATCTTTGGAGACAGGAGTGATTACTGGGGGTTGGAGAAGAGCGGATGTGCCAATTCACATAAGTGGTCACAGAGATAACATAAGAACATAAGAAGTGCCTCTGCTGGATCAGACCAGAGGTCCATTGTGTCCAGCAGTCCGCTCGTGCGGCAGCCCAACAGGTCTAGGACCTGTTTAGTAGTCTTCTATCTATACCCCTCTATCCCATTTTCCTTCAGAAAAATTGTCCAATCCCTTCTTAAACCTTAATACCGTACTCTGTCCTATCACGCCCTCTGGAAGCGCGCTCCAGGTGTCCACCTGGTAAGCCTCACTTCGATTATTGGAAAAATAATGGAAGTGTTGCTGAAAGAAAGGATATTGAAATTTCTAGAATCTAATGGGTTACAGGATCTGAGGCAACATTGTTTTACTAAAGGTAAATCGTGTCAAATGAATCTGATTGAAATATTTGATTGGGTGATCAGAGAATTGGATCAAGGACATATGCCAGATACAATTTGTTTAGATTTCAGCAAAGACTTTGACACGGTTCCTTATAGGAGGCTCTTGAACAAACTTGGTGGGCTGAAATTAGGACCCAAAGTGGTGAACTGGATTAGAAATTGGTTGACAGACAGATGTCAAAGGGTGGTAGTTAATGGAATTCGTTCGGAGGAAGGAAAGATGAGTAGTAGAGTCCCTCAAGGATCGGTGCTGCTGACAATCCTATTCAATATGATTGTGAGCAACATTGCTAAAGGTTTGCCTTTTCGCGGATGATACCAAGATTTGTAACAGAGGAGACACTAAGGAGAGAGTGGAAAATATGAAAAAGGATCTGCAAAAGTTATAGGAATGGTCTAATATCTGGCAACTAAAATTCAATGCAAAGACTTGCAGAGTAATGCATTTGGAGATTAGAAATCGGAAGTAGCCATATGTGCTGGGAGGTGAGAGGCTGATATGCATGGATGAGGCGAGGACCTTGGGGTGATAGTGCCCGAAGATCTAAAGGCAAAGAAACAGTGTGACAAGGCGGTGGCTGTTGCCAGAAGGATGCTAAGCTGTATAGAGACGTAACCAGTAGAATAAAGAAGGTGTTGATGCCCCTGTAGAGGTCATTGGTGAGGCCCTACTTGGAGTATTGTATTCAGTATCTGGCAAAGAACATAAGAAGACTTAAAGCAGTACAGAGAAAGGCAACAAAAATGGTAGGAGGTTTGCATCAAAAGATGTACTAGGAGAGACTGGAAGCCCTGAATATGTATGCCCTAGAGCAGGGGTGTCAAAGTCCCTCCTCAAGGGCCGCAATTCAGGATTTCCCCAATGAATATGCATGAGATCTATTTGCATGCACTGCTTTCATTGTTCAGATACTTGAAAGGTATTAACATAGAACAAAATCTTTTCCAGAGAAAGGAAAATGGTAAAACCAGAGGGCATAATCTGAGGTTGAGGGGTGGTAGACTCAAGAGTAATGTTAGGAAATTCTTCTTTATGGAGAGGGTGTTTGATGCCTGGAATGCAGTCCCGAAGGAGGTGGTGGAGAGGAAAATGGTGACAAAGTGAAAAAAAAAGCATGGGATGAACACAGAGGATCTCTAATCAGAAAATAATGGTATATATTGAAGAATTAAGGCCAGTACCAGGCAGACTTGCACAGTCTGTGTCCCGTATAAGGCCATTCATTTGAGGATGGGCTGGGGAAGACTTTGACAGCTGGAATGGTTTTAAATGGGCTGAAGTGAGCTTTGACTGAGACTCCAGTACCAGGCAGAGCTCTGGGTTTCTGGCCCAGAAATATCTAAGAAAAAAGAACAATTTAAATTTAAATCATTAATTTATAGAGAGTGTATGGTTGGGCAGCCTAGATGGACCATTCGGGTCCTTATCTGCCATCATTTACTATGTTAGGTATCTGGTGTTTTACGTGGAAGTTTTGAAAGTTTGAAAGGAATCAAATAAGCATTGTGCAAAATGAAATATGAAGATTGTAATAAAAGCTGCAGATAAGGAAGGGCAAATAGATTTAGTCCAAAAGTTTCCCCACTCTGTGTGGGTTAGTTGTTAATCCAGTTCTATATTCCAGTTTTGATTGATCTCAAACTGCTTTTTGGAAATCTGAAGGATTTTATATGCAATAGACACTGATTTTGTTGATTGTTCTGCCTTTTTAATGTTGGTATTTGGATGCCTAAATTCTGGTTTTCAATTGTCCAAAACATTAAGAGGTTCTTAAATAAGCACCATAGTAACACAGTAGATGACAGCTAAAAAAGACCCTCAATGTATAGTCCATGTAATGTAAGTATTTTTAATATTTATACTTCAATAAATTTTAACTGCTTGTAAGGATCTTCGGAAATAGTGCAGTAGTCTTCAGTAATAGATTTTATAAAGAACTGCTAAATCTTCATTGATCCTTCAGCGAGTTAAATAACTCATTTTTTGTGTTTTTTAAAGTTTTTTTTACATTTTTGTGCTTTCACTCTTAAATAAATAATAAATTATGTGCTCAATTATTATTTAAACTGAATCACTTAGCTTTTTATGACTTCAGCTGTTATATCAACTTTGTCGGCTTGAGGTAGATGCCAACATGTTTCGCCGTACTGGCTTTTTCAAGGCAATCCCCCCTGGTTTAAATAATAATAATAATAAAATTTATCATTATTCTGCCATACTTAATTTATCGATATGGTACAGATAGCTAGCTTTAAAACAGATTAAAAGCGCTTGTCATGCATATTTTCGCCTTCTCATCTGAACCCAGTGTTAAGGGTAAAGATGGCGGCGGCGTTTTTTAATCTCCTCTTCCTGAATGTAAACTATGACATCATCACGCTCAGGGCAGGATTAATTCATCGAGGGCCCCTAGGCACACAAGTACACTGGGCCCCCTGCCCCGCCCCACCCCACCATGCGCCCAGGTGGAAACAGGAAGCTGCGTCAGAGGGAAGCTTTGGGCAAGCAGCACCGCTTGCACAATTACAGTTCCTGTTGCCTTTCTTACCCATGTTGCTTGCTTATCTCACTTTCCGTCGAGGGGGAGGCCTTGTTGCTGATCGGGCTGGAGCCCGCGTTGCCAATCAGGGGGGCCTGCGTTGCCAATCGATGCTGGAGGGGCCCATCACCGTTTGGAAAAAACAATTTTGATGCCCTCCTTCATTGGGCCCCCCTGACCTTCATTGGGCCCCATTGTAAACTCATGGAAACTCTACTTAAAGGGAAATTAGACACGATATTGGTTGAGGGGAATCTGAGGGATCCCTGTCAACATGGATTCACTAGGGGCAGGTCATGCCAATCCAATCTTATCAGCTTCTTTGACTGGGTGACAGGAAAGCTAGACTCGGGAGAGTCTCTGGACATAGTGTACTTGGATTTCAGTAAAGCGTTTGACAGTGTCCCACACCGTAGACTATTAAACAAGATGAAATTGATGGGGTTAGGTGAGAAACTAACGGCATGGGTCAATGATTGGCTGAGTGGAAGACTTCAGAGGGTGGTGGTCAATGGCACCCTCTCTAAGACAGTGGTTCCCAACCCTGTCCTGGAGGAACACCAGGCCAATTGGGTTTTCAGGCTAGCCCTAATGAATATGCATGAAGCAAATTTGCATGCCTATCACTTCCATCATATGCAAATCTCTCTCATGCATATTCATTAGGGCTAGCCTGAAAACCCGATTGGCCTGGTGTTCCTCCAGGACAGGGTTGGGAATCACTGCTCTAAGACATCGGAGGTGACTAACGGAGTGCCGCAGGGCTCAATCCTGGGACCATCCCTTTTTAACATATTCATAAGGGACTTGACCCGAGGGCTTCAGGGAAAAGTAGCGCTGTTTGCCGCCGCCGCCAAACTGTATAATATAGTAGGTGAAAGCGATCTCACGGATGGTATGGCGCAGGATCTGATCAAGTTGGAAAACTGGTCCTCAACATGGCAGCTGGGCTTCAACGCAAAGAAGTGTAAGGTGATGCATCTCGGCAGCAGAAATCCATGCAGAACATACACCTTGAATGGAGAAACACTAGCTACAACCTCAGAAGAACAGGACTTGGGAGTAATCATCAGTGCAGACATGAAGGCTGCCAAACAAGTAGAGAAGGCCTCATCCAAGGCAAGGCGGATGATGGGATGTATCAATAGAAGCTTCGTCAGCCATAAACCTGAAGTCATAATGCCACTGTACAGAACCATGGGAGACCTCATCTGGAGTACTGTGTGCAATTCTGGAGGCCACATTACCGTAAAGATGTACTTCGAGCTGAGTCAGTCCAGCAAATGGCCACTAGGATGGTCTCCGGACTCAAGGGTCTCTCATACGAGGAAAGACTGGGCAAGTTACAGCTCTACTCTCTAGAGGAGCGCAGGGAGAGGGGTGACATGATTGAGACATTTAAGTACGTCACAGGTCGTGTCGAGGTGGAAAACGACATATTCTTTCCTAAGGGACCTTCAGTCACAAGGGGGCACCCGCTCAAACTCGGAGAAGGGAAATTTGGTGGTGACACCAGGAAGTATTTCTTTACAGAAAGGGTGGAACAAACTACCGGTGCAGGTGATCAAGGCCACTAGCGTGCTCGACTTTAAGAATAAATGGGACATCCACGTGGGATCTCTACGTGGGTCGAACAGCACTCTGACTTGATGGGGGGGGGGGGGACAGTGGAGTGGGCAGACTTGATGGGCTGTAGCCCTTTTCTGCCGTCATCTTTCTATGTTTCTATGTTTCTACTTGGCCTGCCCTGATCCTGCCCTGATCACGCTCATGAAAATTCAAAGGCTAACCCATATGTAATCAGCCTAAAATGTTCTATTCAAACTGATTTATAGATAAGAAAAATGTATTTCTATTGTAATTACATAAAAGGAACAAACTTAGAGGCCTACCCTTACTACAGTTTATAATAAAGTGCTCCACTCAATCTCGAGGGAAGAAAATTATAGCTAGAACATCTACAAATTGTAAAAGCAAAAATGTAGTATATATGATAAAATGTCCTTGTGACCCCATCTACATTGGCAGGAGCAGCAGGCAGATTAATGTTCGGTTAAACGAACATAAATCTAGGATTGTTACAGGTGCTCTACATGCCCCTCTTGCAGAACACTGGAGAGAGAAAGAGCACACTTGGGATGAGATTACTTGGAGAGTGATAGATCTAGTCTTAGAAGGGTGAGAGGGTAGTGATTGTCATCGAGTTTTAGATTTTAAAGAGCAGAGGTGGATTTTTTCATTCAATACTGTAACTTCCCGAGGTTTGAACCTCGAGATTGAGTGGAACACGTTATTATAAACATTTTAGGGGTTTCGTCAGTCGTAAGGCGGAAGTCATTATGCCATTGTATAGATCCATGGTGAGGCCCCACCTGGAATACTGTGTGCAATTCTGGAGGCCACATTATCGCAAGGAGACTGGAGTCGGTGCAAAGAATGGCCACCCGGATGGTCTCAGGACTCAAGGATCTACCATACGAAAAACGGCTTGACAAATCACAGCTATACTCGCTCGAGGAGCGCAGAGAGAGGGTGGACATGATCGAGACGTTCAAGTATCTTACGGGCCGCATCGAGGCGGAGGAAGATATCTTCTTTTTCAAGGGTCCCACGACAACAAGAGGGCATCCGTTGAAAATCAGGGGCGGGAAACTACGAGGTGACACCAGGAAATTCTTTTTCACTGAAAGAGTGGTTGATCGCTGGAATAGTCTTCCACTACAGGTGATTGAGGCCAGCAGCGTGCCTGATTTTAAGGCCAAATGGGATCGGCACATGGGATCTATTCACAGGGCAAAGGTAGGGGAGGGACATTAAGGTGGGCAGACTAGATGGGCCGTGGGCCCTTATCTGCCATCTATTTCTATGTTTCTATGTATTATATATGGGTTAGCCTTTGAATTTTCATGAGCATGATGATGTCATGGTTTACGTTCAGGAAGAGGAGATAAAAAAACGCCCCCGCCCCATCTTTACCCTTAGCACTGGGTTCAGATGAGAAGGCGAAAATATATATGGTAAACGCTTTTAATCTGTTTAAAGCTAGCTATCTGTACTCTATCGATGAATTAAGTGTGGCAGAGTAATGATAAATTTTATTATCATTATTATTTACACCAGGGGGATTGCCTTGAAAAAGCCAGTATGGCGAAACATGTCGACATCTACCCCCAGCTGACGAAGTTGATATAACAGCTGAAGTCATAAAAAGCTAAGTGATTCAGTTTAAATAATATTTATTGAGCACATAATTTATTATTTATTTAAGAGTGAAAGCACAAAAATGTTAAAAAAAACTTTATAAATACAAACAATGAGTTATTTAACTCGCTGAAGGATCAATGACGATTTAGCAGTTCTTCATAAGATCTATTACTGAAGACTACTGCACTATTTCTGAAGATCCTTAAAGTAGTTAAAATTTATGCAAGTATAAATATTAAAAATATTTACATTGCATGGTCTATACATTGAGGGTATATATATATCATTGCAATTTAAGCTTTGAAGGCCAAACAAATGAGCATGGTTCATCCAGTATGCCCACCAGCCACATTCATTATCTATTCATGATTAAATCAATAGAAGAATATTACTAAGAACATTTTACTTACTAAATTAAATTTTAAGATGTCTTCCCCTTCCCCACTGAGAAGAAATTAGCCCTCATGTGTAAAGCAGAGGGAAACAATCTGTTTTAGATTACTGCAACTTACTTCTCTCAGGTCTCCCACTCCACCATCTCTCTTCCCTTCAATCCGTCCAAAATTCTGCTGCACAACTTATATTCCACCAGAGCCATCATACATTACCCCTCTCCTCAAGTGACTTCATTGACTTCCCATCCACTTCTGAATACAGTTCAAACTCCTCTTACTACCCTACAAGTGCATTCACTCTGCAGCCCCTCAATATCTCTCCTCACTCATCTCCCCCTAATAATAATAAACACTCTTTAAAAGGAGTGTGTGCTCTTTCATGAGTGCAACCTTATTAGAACAATATGCACTACATTGGAGCAGGATGCTCTAGGGTTGGAGGGTGGGAGGGAGAATCAGAGGGGCTTCATTTTGTTCTTGGGGGGACTGGAACTGGCGGAGCAAAGAGCATATGTATCCCTTATGTGGGTCCTGACCAATATTCAACCAGGGCCTGCAAAAGTGCCTTATGGGAGTCCCTGCTGTATATTGGCCTGGTCTTGCATAAGCTTTGGTAGTCAACATGTAAAAAAAATTGCCCTGCACTGAATATCGAGAACTAATTAAGCCAGGGACAGACATCATAAAAAAAAAGGCTGACTGCTGCTGTCTGAATATCGGCTAGATATTACATTGTGAAGTCTGACATGTAAAGTTGCTAAGGAATACTGCTGTGCAGTGCAGAGCAAATGACTTTATATATTTATATATACTTATATTGGTTACTGTTTTGCACCAGACCTGTGCATACTGACCCAACTAAGTGTATCCTGACTGTAACTCATCTTGAGCAATAGCTTGAACTAAAAGTTGGGCCAGTATGCACAGGTTAGGTGCAAAACAGTAAGCAAGATAAGTGTTGCAGAGGAATGGACACCAAGCAGGAATGGAGATGCTACCACCACACTTACCAAGGCAGCACCAGGACTTTGGTCAAGCCCTGGGACATTTTGACCCTTTTACAAGAAGCCATCAGAGGAGGCAGGATACGGCAGCACTGGAGAGTGGGCTTGTGGTGGAAAGCCCCATACCACTCTGAATTTTTCCAGGCCCAGGTAGGGTAATGGCAGCAACAGAGAGGAAGGGAAGGAGTGATGATATGTTATGCTAGGGGGGAGAAGGGAAAGAAGGAGTGATGACAGAATGGATGAAGTGGTGGTGGTTGAGGGTAGGGACAGAAGAGCACCAATTGAATCAGGTTGGGCAGACTGGATGGACCATTCGGGTCTTTATCTGCTGTCATCTACTATGTTACTATGTTAATTTAAAAATTGCAGGGAAGCACCAGAAATCCTAACTCTGTGCCTAGATATTCAGTGGGAGCTATAAGTTCACCAGTGGTTATATACCTGCCATGTTTCCTGCATTCAGCAGGAGCCTCCTGCTAGTTCAGATCATTTTACATAAGCTCTAGGGATGGTGTTATTGTGCTTTAAATTAAGGAGCATTTTTAGCCACTTTGGCTAGTATTTTGTGATGAAAAATAGGTGCCTATTTTTATATATAACATAGGGTTAAAATAGGTGCTTTTGATAGCACTTTAGTAAGCATCCTGTTATAAATTACCTCCACAGGTGCCCTCTTGGCTCCCTGGCTACTGCCTCCATCCACATACATTTGCTTCCTAGCTAGAATGAATAATACTCTTGGGAACATAAGAATTGCCGCTGCTGGGTCAGACCAATGGTCCATCCTGCCAAGCAGTCTGCTCACGCGGCGGCCCTTAGGTCATTTGGACCAGTGCTCCAAATGAGTCCAGTCTCACCAGTTTAGCATGAACTTGTCCAACTTTGTCTTGAAACCCTGGAGGGTGTTTCCCCTATAACAGACTCAGGAAGAGCATTCCAGTTTTCTACCACTCTCTGGGTGAAGAAGAATTTCCTTACGTTTGTATGGAATCTATCCCCTTTCAACTTTAGAGAGTATCCTCTTCTTCTCCCTACCTTGGAGAGGGTGAACAGTCTGTCTTTCTCTACTAAGTCTATTCCCTTCAGTATTTTGAATGTTTTGACTATGTCCCCTCGCAGTCTCCTCTTTTCAAGAGAGAAGAGGCCCAGCTTCTCCAATCTCTCTCTGTACGGCAAATCCTCCATCCCCTTAACCATTTTAGTCGCTCTTCTCTGGACCCTTTCGAGTAGTACTGTGTCCTTCTTCATGTACGATGACCAGTACTGGATGCAGTACTCCAGGTGAGGGCACACCATGGCCCGGTACAGTGGCATGATAACCTTCTCTGATCTGTTTGTGATTCCCTTCTTGATCATTCCTAGCATTCTGTTCGTCCTTTTCGCCACTGCAGCGCATTGTGCAGATGGCTTCATGGACTTGTTGATCGGAACTCCTAAGCCCCTTTCCTGGGAGGTCTCTCCTAGTACCGCCCTGGAAATCCTGTATTTGTGCATGAGATTTTTGTTCCCGACATACATCACTTTGCACTTATCCACGTTGAACCTCATTTGCCATGTCGATGCCCATTTTCGAGCTTGATTATGTCACATTGCAGATCTTCGCAATCCCCCTGTGTCTTCACTACTCTGTATAACTTCGTATCGTCTGCAAATTTAATCACCTCACTCGTTGTACCAATGTTCAGATCATTTATAAAGATGTTGAAGAGCACAGGTCCAAGTACTGAGCCCTGCGGCACCCCGCTGGTGACGCTCTTCCAGTCTGAGAATTGTCCATTTACCTTCACTCTCTGTTTCCTATGCTCTAGCCAATTTTTAATCCACGTGAGTATTTCACCCTCAATTCCATTGTATGCAATTTTTGTCGAACGCCTTCTGAAAATCCAGATATACAATGTCGACCGAGTCGCCCTTGTGTATCTACCTGTTTACTCCCTCGAAGAAGTGCAGCAAATTCGTCAGGCAAGATCTGCCTTTACTGAAACCGTGCTGGCTGGTCCTCATCAGATCGTGTCCGTCAAGGTGATCAATGAACAGGAGGATACTCATTGTATCCCTGAATGCTGGTCACTGTATTTGTGTTATCACTTTTAAGTTTAACATCCTGGAGAGGGAAAAAAATTCCTAAAACATAAGTCTGAGTAGAGAATCTCAGAAGGGAGAGGATAACCTGAGGGGGGAATGAAAGGGGAGGGGATAGATGAACCTGGGAGGAGATGGAAGCGGAGTAACCTAGAAAGGATGTGGAAAAGAGAAAGTTAGGGGAATGCAACCTAAAGAAGGTTGAAAGGAATCAAATAGAAGAGGTTATAAAGAAATAATAAGAAAAGTGGAAAGGAAAATGAGTAGAAAGTAGATGGTAGAAGTAATATGGGAGCAAAAGGAATGGGCGACAAGGATGGAGAAAGGCAGGTGAAAGAAAGGTAAAGGGACCTGAAAATGGAGGAAAGAAAGCAAGAGGAACCTGGAAGAGATGGCAAAGAGGGGAAGATGAAATGAGAAACAGGTTAGAATGGTTAATGGAAAAATAGAAGGGGAGATAGATAGAAAGAAAAAAAGAAAGAGGCTAAATAATAAACAGAGAGTTGAGAGGGACCTGAAAATTTGGCCATAAGCTGCAGCAGGGTACACCATTTAAAATTTTTGTACACCACTAAGTGATTATTCATCGAACACAGAAAAAGGCAACTCCAGTCTTCGAGTGCCACAGGCAGCTCAGGTTTTCAGGAAATCTGCAATGAATATGCATGAGATAGAATTGAATACAACTGCGGTACTGCATGCAAATTTGTCTTATGCATATTCATTGTGGGTATCCTAAAAACCTGACTGGTTTTCATCAGAACTTTCGTAAAACAGATGACAGTCATCAGGCCAATAGTCTTTGCTTCTACAGTAGATGTGGCCAAGTCTTTCCAAGGAGCCTCACAACATAAGAATCTCATTAACCTATTTTTCTTCCATTTAAACCTAATTTAATTTGCTGAAATCCAGATAGAAAGCCAATTGTGACATTCCTGATCCTTGCATGCATCTTTTTTTTCCAGAAATCCAGACAAAGGAATTCAATTCTTGGTATCTCAAGGCTTCATTCCAGACACTCCAATTGGAGTAGCACATTTTCTGCTCCAGAGGAAGGGGCTCAGTCGGCAGATGATCGGAGAGTTCCTGGGCAACAGCAAGAAGCAATTTAATCGTGATGTCCTAGAGTAAGTGTCTTCCTTTAATTTAATCATATTTATTAAATTTTCAAAATACTTAAGATCTTCAGTTCCAATTCTTATTTCATTTCTTATTGTTGGAATTTATTTTCCATTGACTTCTTTGACAACTAAACTGGATGATGACAGAGATAAAAAGCCTGTATTCACTCAGCACTGTTCAGCCTCGGGAGTGAACGTAATCACAGCTGATGTTTCCGCTGCCTTGGGCTCTCTGCCATCTTGTGGTTTAGAGGTCTCTAGGTGCTTGCGTCAATAATTAAAGTGCCACTGAGGCATCTATTGACTCTGGGTTCCATCTCACTGGTTCTCCCCATCCCCTCCCCTCCCCTCCTGGCCATCCCCATCAAGGTGACCCTCCACTGAATCATGCTCCACAATCCCAGTACATATTCTATTTCACCAGTCTGTCTTGTTTCCCCGCACTCTGACTGTCAGCACCCTCCACAACTCTTCCCTGAATAGAAGGATTGAAATAACACGATTTCTGCTCACAAGGTCTGCACATGCAGAGTTAACGGCAAAAAGCATATTCCCACCTGAATGACTCCCAGTACCCTCACTCTTCTCTTCACTTTCACTTTTATGCTAATTCTGCTGGTAATTGCATGGTGTATTCCTACAACATTAATAATGCATATAATGATTCCAGACTGTCATCCACTTGCTGCCTTACACTAGAGTTCCACCAGGTCCCATGACATTGGCTGCTTATGCACCTTTTTCTCCTGCTCATTCTATTTCCAATCAGCCTTCTAAAAAGGGCAAAGGGCAAAAGGTAGGAAATAGAGTAAGATTAGGAATCTGGTATTTTGCACGCGTTTCAAAATTCAAAGATATTCAGCAGTTGCAATCAACAAGTTCAAATATTTAAATGATTGCAATTCACCATTAAGATATTCTCAAATCTCCGCGTTAAAGTCTCCTGCATTTCTCCACCCAGTTTATTCATACTTACAGCATCAGTCACTTCTTCATTCAAATAATCTCAACCAAAAAGAAGTTTCATAAAAACAGAATACATAAAAGAAACAAAGAAATATAAAAATAAAATAATAATAATGGTTAATAAAAAATAATCCACTTCCGTGTAAATACAGCACTAAGCACTTCCGGTTGCACTCAGGAACTCAATGTTTATTGAGATGAGGGCAGAGAATTAAAATAATCCCAGCCATTGCAGAAGAATCAAATACACACCAGCCAGCATTAGTAAAGATTTTCAGAGTTGCCGGGTAAGCCAGTGTGAAACGTTGCTTACGTTTTACCAGGTCAGCACAAATTTGTGAATATTGATGACGCTTTTCTGCTACAGAAGCAGAGTAATCTTGGAACTAGTGTAGTGAATCCTGATGTCGGTACTGTTGAAATAGGGCCATTTTGTGGACATAATTATGAATTTTTGCTATTACTACTCGAGGATATTGTTGTTGTACATCAAACTTGTGGTCCACCCAGTGTGCTTTTTCCAGGCGAAGGGGCCCAATTCTAGATGGTAGTGGGAGTTTCTCATGTAAACCAAAAAAACTCTGTGGAGTGACGATATTCCCAAATGGACTTTATTTGAAAATATCAAAGTTCCAAAGGTACACTAAAATCATCCACATAAAATAATTCCATCCACATAAAAGTAAATCATCCACATAAGAGCCTTAAAGGACCTAGTCCGCTAGGGATACAGGACCCAACACGGTCCGCGTTTCGACAAAAAGTCTTCTTCAGGGGTCCCTTGTGGTCCTATAAAGGTGAGTATGTGGGAAACAATTGTGTGGTGAGCCGAAAGTGAGACACTGCTTGCATTTGCAATGGAAAGCTATAAAGGTGAGTACGTGGGAAACAATTGTGCCGGGTAAGCCAGTGTGAAACGTTGCTTACGTTTTACCAGGTCAGCACAAATTTGTGAATATTGACGATGCTTTTCTGCTACAGAAGCAGAGTAATCTTGGAACTAGTGTAGTGAATCCTGATGTTGGTACTGTTGAAATAGGGCCATTTTGTGGACATAATTGTGAATTTTTGCTACTCGAGGATATTGTTGCTGTACATCAAACTTGTAGGTCTCCCTAAGTCTATTTTAGATTCTCATCTATTGGTACAACTGGAGAAATGTACCAATAGATGAGAATCTAAAATAGACTTAGGGAGACCTACAAAGCAGACATTGTTTCTGCGGGAGCGGTTTTCTAAATCTTCAATTTTAGCTTCCTGCTCATAAAGCTGGTCCCGCAGAGTTGCCATTGATTCTACAGTCACCTGCATTGTATCTTCTACTTCTGCCACACGGACCTCCAACTCCCTTTATCTTCGTTGTTGGTTGCCCTTTTGTTCCACTTTGCAACCCTCTGTACGTAGTAGATTGCTTAACTGATTGTTGGATGTTGGATTGACTGTTCCCGTGGGTGGGTGGGTGGTGGGCTGGAAGGGTGGGTGGTTGGGGGGGAGAAGTTTCTCTGTCCACTACATTTGATGTACTGTTTCCTTGCTGTTGTTTTAAAACGAATAAACAGATTTAAACATAAAAAAAAGTTATGGAAAACCTTTCATATGCTGAAAGATTAGAGAAACTGGGGCTCTTTTCCCTGGAAAAGCAGAGACTTAGAGGGGACATGATAGAGACTTAAAAGATCATGAAGGGCTTAGAGCAGTGGTTCCCAACCCTGTCCTGGAGGACCACCAGGCCAATCGGGCTTTCAGGAAACCCTAATGAATATGCATGAGAGAGATTTGCATATAATGGAAGTGACAGGCATGCAAATCTGCTCCATGTATATTCATTAGGGCTAGCCTGAAAACACGATTGGCCTGGTGGTCCTCCAGGACAGGGTTGGGAACCACTGGCTTAGAGTAAGTGGGGAGAGACAGATTCTTCAAACTTTCAAAAACTACAAGAACGAGAGGGCATTTGGAAAAATTAAGAAGGGACGGATTCAGAACCAATGCTAGGAAGTTCTTCACCCAAAGGGTTGTGGACACCTGGAATGCACTTCCAGAGGGTGATAGGACAGAATACGGTATTTGGGTTCAAGAAGGGATTAGATAATTTTCTGAAGGAAAAGGGGATAGAAGGGAGTATAGATAGAGGATTACTATTCAGGTCCTGGACCTGATGGGCCACCATGTGAGCGGACTGCTGGGCATGATGGACCTCTGGTCTGACCCAGCAGAGGCACTGCTTATGTTCTTATGTATGTTTTTCATTTTTCTTTTAATTTTTGTTTGTATTTTTGGTTCAGTTTTCTCCATGCTGTTTTTCCTTCATTTTCTTTCTAGTTGTCTGCATTGTCTTTTTAGTAGGAGCAGTTCGTTGTCGAACCATTTGTCAGATTTTCTATGGATTCTGTTTTGGTCTGTTCTGGAGCTAGCTCATCTAGGGTTGCTGCACTTAGCTAGCTCCATTGTGAAATGAAGTTTTGGGGTTATAGTCTTGGATTATGGCATCTGTTTTCATCCAGAATTTGGTGGGGTCGATGTGCTTACGTGAGATGTAGATTATTTTTTGTGTGTTTGGTTTGCTTTTGTTGTTGGTCCAGTTGATATTGAAGGAGTATGTATAGTGATCTGACCAGAGGGAGAGAGACCAGTTTCCATTTGATGTGCAAATTTCTGGTTGTGTGGGTTGTTGGGTCATGTAGGCTGCAATGTCAAGTTGGTGACCTTTTTCATGAGTGGTTTGAGCGACTTCCATTAATCACCACCCTCTGGCGTCTGTCAGACAGACAGTTTCTAACCCTGTTCACAACTTTGGGTCCTAACTTCAGCCCTTTAAGTTTGTTCAACAGCCTCCTATGAGGAACCGTATCAAAAGCTTTGCTGTTAAGCCTTTCCTGATTGATTAATTATATGTATAATAAGTTTCTCTTCACTTATTGGAATTCCTCCCTTATTATTTGAGGTCTAAGGTCTGTTTCTTTATTGTATAAAGATTTTGACTCTTTTTTTTTTTCCTTTATCCAAATTTAAGCTGTATTGCTGTCACAAGAGTCAATTCTTGTAAATTATTTTGAAAACTGATAAATAAAAAAAGAATCAAAAGTTCAAGAAGAGAATGACATGAACATGGTTCAATCAATGATCGGAAACAATGTCAAAACATAGAAATTTGTTTCTGCAAATTAGCACTTAATGAAATAAGATGACACTTTTTTTCAGCTACAGTGGCAAAATAATGTTCAGAATTCAGGAAGTTGGTTGGTTGGGCTGAGACATTTTCAGCACCCCCTCGTAATGACTTACATTATGGACTTTTAGAAAATTATCCAATCTTTTTTAAAACTCTACTAAGCTGACTGCTTTTACCACATTCTCTGACAATGTATTGTGCATATGATATAGAGTTTCTGTTATTTCAAATAAACACCTTTTTTTACCATTTGTTAACATCTTTTTGAATATTACTTTTACTGTATCAATCCAGGTACATTTTTTATTCTTTATTTTTTACCTTTGGTCCATTTTTTCTCTACTTTATTTAACTGTACAACATTTAAATTGCCTTCAACCCTGCAGGTATCCTATAGTAGGTAATATGGGGTTTTGTAGGGCTCATGATTTTCACATCAAATGTACTAGATAGAGTGTGATTTGGACTTGGATCCCCTTGTTCTCAGTCCACTGCATTGACTATTAGGCTGCTCCTAGGACCTTCTTGCTGCTTTGCTGGTTATGCCATAACATAACAAAACATCACATAAGATATTTAGACCACATAACCTTAAAGTTTAATGTGGTTTACAAAAGTTAAATAATAACAAAGGAAGAAGGCAATGAAGATCTAGTCAACCAAATGTTTTGAAAAAAGATAAGTCTTCAATTGTTTTCTCAAATGTGCATAGGAATGCGATGTTAATAACAACTGTTGGAAATCCTTGTCATAGAAATCTGCCTGGTATGAGAGAGTATGATCATGATATTTCTTGCTTTTACAACCCTTAATGGAGGGAAATACGAAAAGGGCATGAGATCTACTGTTCCTTTGAGAAGCTACTAAGAATCTGTCAACTAAGTAAAGTGAGGCTAGGCCAAAAGCAACCTTATAGCATGAACAACCCAATTTAAAGATTATACGAGCCTCCACAGAGAACCAATGTAATTCACGGTAGAAAGGAGTTACATGATCGAACTTCTTCAGACCATAGATCAATTTCACTGCAGTATTCTGAATAAGTCTCAGTCTGGCCATATTTTTCTTGGTACTAGTTATATAAACGATGTTACAGTAATCCAGATGGCTCAATAGGAATGATTGAATGCAGAAATTTCAAAGTATGGTCTAATGGCACTGGAAATAGCATGTGTTAGCTAACAAGACTTATGATGAGACAGGAATCCCCATACAACTTCCCTATGCTCTTAAGAGAAACAGCTTCACCTGTAACTCATTCCAGCAATGGGCCAATCTTATTAGCAGCTACTGACTTTTTCCTGCTTACAACTGTTCAAGCCAGCATATTACTACTAGCCCAAGGAAGTATAAGGCAACAGTGGTTGGCTGATGCGGTATGCAGCCAGTGGGATAGCCCTGTCGGGGATGGCTGATTGCTGGTTCCTCTTTCTCTCCTTGGCCTGTCACCTCTGTGGACTTCTAATATCAGGACCTAATGTCTGACTGGAATTTATTTTATTTTTTAATTTAATTAAATTAATGTTTAATCTTTTAAATTTATAATTTAATTATTTTATTTTTGTTTATAAGGTAATCTTTGGTTTTAGCCTCACTTAATACTTGTTGGGATGTACATATCTTGTCTCTATCTCTATCTTTATCTTTCCTATCTTCAATGGAGTTCCTTTCATTATTCAATTGTTCTTATGTTCTTATGAATGCTAATCGTGATATCATCAGCGTAACTAAATAGTTTTATACTTAGGTTACTTAATTTGAAGCCCAGAAAGAAGAAATACACATTAAACAGTATGGGCAAAAGTGGTGAGCTCTGGGGAACTCCGCATGGATTCTACCAGGTGATGTAAATCTGACCTGGTATAAATGAGATTCAAGGGAAGGTCATGTGATGTTGAGCCGCTGAGCAGACATCAGAGGAGTGAGCTCTCGCAACCTCTCATTACTACCTCATTTAAGCTGCTATTTTTGCCCCATCTACCCTTACAAATTGAACCAGTAGCTGTTTACAACTTTGTGGGTTTGGTGAGCAGTGTCTGCAATGTGCCATGGTATTCAAATTACCGCACCGTGAGAGAGATTGGGGCCGGACTGGGGACTCCAAGATGGTGGAGGGTGAGTCCTCCTCCTCCACAACAGTGAGCTCGGCCTGTGTGGCTTGAAGTAGTCACTGAAGTTAAAGCGATTTTGGAGGACTCGCTGATAGCCAAGCTGCAACCCATCGTGGAAAAGTTGGACACTGTAGACACCCGGCTGGAACTGCTGCAAGGGAAATTTGCTACTTACCAACAACGCCTTGCCACCATTGAAGATCAGGTGCAGCAACATGATGCGGAACATCAGCGCCTTCGGGCACAGGTTTCAGGACTTGAGGAGAAGATCGAGGACCTGGAGAACCGTTCCAGGTGGGGAAATCTCCGCCTGGTCGGGCTCCCAGAGGTGAGCTCCATTCCTTTTTGGAAACATGGCTTTCTCGCACGTTGAATCTTCCAAACACCCATGGCCTACTGCAGATTAAAAGGGTCCACAGGATGGGTCCTCTAGGTACGCCCGGTTCGATACCATGCACAGTCATACTGAAGCTGCTTAATTCAGTCCATAAGCAGGACATTCTTAGAGCCATACGATCGTCCAGCCCACTGGTTCACGAAAATGTTACAATTCTCTGCTTTCAAGACTACTCACTTACGCTACAGAATAAGCGCAAAGAATTCACCCCAGTTTGTGCCATGTTCTTTTGGAAGAGGATTCAATTTGCCCATTTATATCTGGTGAGACTTCAGATTCGACATGGTGGTCGGGTGCACTTTTTCATTGTGGCTCCAGAGGCGCTTCGATTTGCGCAAGACCTGCTGTCAAGAGTAGATGAACCATCACAACAGAACCATGGTCTGAACTGGAGAAGTCTTATGTTCAAGCTGTTGAGAATTCTTTGGCTCCTCTTCTGGGGTCAGTTACTCTCTTTCTATGGTGCCTATGGGTAATTATGGGTGAGTTATTATGGTCACTTTGTTTGTTTCTCAGTGGTCTCCTGAGGGGCCACCGCTGGAGATCTGCCTTGGTTTCAGAATGAGGTGTCACCTGATACCCCTATCCTTGATTCGCCTTAATGTTTCTTGTTTCTCAATTTAAAAGGGAAGCAGGTTGCCTATTTCAAGAGCCTAATATCTAGGGGGTTGGTTCTCATATGGCCCCCCCTTACAGGGTGCCCGTGGTGAGTTGTTATCCCCCATTTACAGGGTCCCCAGTTGTCAGAAGCTTCAGTGGCGGTCCATTGGAGCTTAATATGGACCGTGGGAGTTGCAGGTCAGTCTACTGAAACCATCTGAGATCCTTTCACCGTTGTATGTGAACCATTTCTTTTGCAGAGCGTAAAGTATTGGGGACTGCATTGGTCTATTGCAGGTGGATGAGCTGGAAGCCCCAGACTACAGGATACCTTCAGTGATGATTGAATACTTAAATGGCTGAAGGCTGGACATATTGTGATTTCTTGGAGATATGTATTGTTCCATGTTCTGTTTCTTTGTTATATTGGTTGAGAGGAAGCAGGAGGAACTATTCCAGACCTCTAGGAGGTTATGTTAGATGTGGGGAGGGGAGGGGGAGGGAGGGGTGGGGGTTGGGAATGCACTGTTGGTTTTTTTTTTGGGGGGGGGGTTTGGGAGCTTTAGTTTTATTTCTCTCACGCACTCATTCTACCCACCTGCTTTCAGGTGCACTTACTGGAGAGTCCCGGGGCTTTTGCGCTCTGGGAGGAGAGGGGGGTTCCAGGCTAGGAGAGACCACATTCTCCCTTTTTCCTGATGTTTTCTTGGCTTTTTCATGTATATGGGCTGCCCATCACATATTGGAAGGTTCAGCGGGACAGTTTGAATTTCTACCTGCTTTTCTCCGGTAGCAGTCAGGAGGACTTCAATGGGCGTGGGAGCATACTCAGCCCCTCCCCAATGCTATAACCCACTGAGCCAGTTGGAAGGCTCAGCGGGACAGTTTGAATTTCTACCTGCCTTTCTCCAGTAGCAGTCGGGAGGACTTCATCGGGTATGGGAGTACAATCCGCCCCTCCCCGACACTACAACCCGCTGAGCCAGTTGGAAGGCACAACCCTAACAGCGCACATCAAAGGCGCCTTAGTGAGCATCTTTGCGAAGTGACTGAAAAGCAACCGAACTATCACAATTTCAACCCCACCTAACCAACCTACAACCAACAGTTTGGTCTCATACAATCACACTACCAGACACGCTTATTCTCAAAAATGTTAACTACACCACAAAAACTACACCATAATCTTACTAATTGCCCTGATCTTAGCTAACTGGAAGGCAACAGCAAACATCTTCCCAATACCAAATATATCAAATACTAATGGAATCCACCCACCCAGATGAATCACAACAGACAAGAAACACAAACTACCAGACCTACACCTACCTCCTCAAAACACAAATAACAAGAAGACCGACTAACCCCTACAAGACCAAAACACACTCTCACCAAAGATTGCTCATCTACCCAAAAACAACTGACAGCGATGAGAGTAATGGTAAGGAAGTAACTTAGGAACACCTCAAAGAAACGGCAGACTATAGAGCAAGCCTGTTCTTTATTCAAGGACATGGTGATCGAGGCACAAAATCTGCATATCCCAAGATTCAGAAAAGGGTGCAAAAAGAATCCAACAAAAGACCCGGCGTGGATAACCAAAGAAGTGAAGAAAGTGATAGGTGACAAGAAGAATTCATTCAGGAAATGGAAAAAGAGCAAAACTAAGGAGAACTGGTACGAGCACAGGAAGTATTCAAAAGAACTTCACCGTGTGGCTAAAAAAGCCAAAAGAAAATATGAAGAAAGGCTAGCCAAGGAAGCACGAAATTTCAAACCGTTCTTCAGATATGTTAAAGGGAAGCAGCCAGCTAGGGAGGAGGTGGGACCGCTGGATGACGGAGACAGGAAGGGAGTGGTGAATGAGGAGAAAGAAGTATTTAAAAAAGAGGACACATCTAACATACCAGAACCTGAGCAAATCTTCAAAGGAGACCAAACAGATAAATTAACATCCATGGAAGTAAGCCTTGAAGACGTGCGTAGGCAGTTAGAAAAATTAAAAACTGACAAATTGCCGGGCCAGGACGGAATCCACCCAAGGGTTCTGAAAGAACTAAAGGAAGAAATAGCGGAACTACTGCAGAAAGTTTGCAATCTATCCCTGAAAACAGGAGTGATCCCTGAGGATTGGAAAATAGCCAATGTTACGCCCATCTTTAAAAAGGGATCAATAGGTGACCCGGGGAACTACAGACCGGTGAGTCTGACCTCAGTTCTGGGGAAAATGCTGGAAGCGCTGATAAAAGACAGCATCGATGAGCATTTTAAAAGAAAAACTTCTAAAAACAAGCCAACACGGCTTCTGCAAGGAGAGATCATGCCTAACGAACTTACTGCACTTCTTTGAAGGAATCAACAAACGGATGGACAAAGGGGACCCCCATAGACATCGTATATTTAGATTTCCAAAAAGCCTTTGACAAGGTACCCCATGAATGCCTACTTCGGAAACTGAAGAACCATGGGGTGAAAGGAGACGTACACAGATGGATCAGGAATTGGTTGGCGGGTAGGAAGCAGAAGGTAGGAGTAAAGGGCCACTACTCAGACTAGAGGAGGGTCATGAGTGGTGTTCCTCAGGGATCGGTGCTCAGAACGCTGCTATTCAATATATTTATAAATGATATAGAAACAGGGACCAAGTGCGAAATAATAAAATTTGCAGACGACACCAAACTATTTAGTGGTGCTCGGACTAAAGAGGACTGCGAAGAATTACAAAGGGACCTGAACAAACTAGGGGAGTGGGCAAAGATGGCAGATGAAGTTCAATGTAGAGAAATGTATAGTATTGCATGTAGGAAGCAGAAACCTGAGGTACAGCTATACGATGGAAGGGATGTTATTGAGTGAGAGTACCCAAGAAAGGGACTTGGGGGTAATTGTGGACAAAACAATGAAGCCGACGGCATAGTGTGCAGTGGCCGCTAAGAGAGCGAATAGAATGCTTGGTATAATCAAGTAGGTATTACCACCAGAATGAAAGAAGTTATCTTGCCGTTGTATTGGGTGATGGTGCGTCCGCATCTGGAGTACTGCGTTCAATATTGGTCGCGTTCCTTAAGAAGGATATGGCGATACTCGAGAGGGTTCAGAGGAGAGCGACACGTTTGATAAAGGGTATGGAAAACCTTTCATACACTGAGAGACTGGAGAAACTGGGGCTCTTTTCCCTGGAGAAGAGGAGACTTAGAGGGGACATGATAGAGACTTACAAGATCATGAAGGGCATAGAGAAAGTGGAGAGGGACAGATTCTTCAAACTTTCGAAAACTACAAGAACGAAAAAGTTGAAAGGGGAAAGATTAAAAACCAATGCTAGGAATTTTTTCTTCACCCAACGGGTGGTGGACACCTGGAATGCGCTTCCAGAGGGCGTGTTAGGACAGAGTATGGTATTAAGGTTTAAGAAGGGATTGGACAATTTTCGGAAGGAAAAGGGGATAGAAGGGAGTATAGATAGAGGATTACTATTCAGGTCCTGGACCTGTTGGGTCGCCGCACGAGCGGACTGCTGGGCACGATGGACCTCTGGTCTGACCCAGCAGAGGCACTTCTTATGTTCTTAACAAACCACACCAATCTCACAAGTGCATAGGCCCAAAAACAGAACACATAAAAAACTGGATAGAAAGGGAAAAACTAGGCTGCCTCTTTCTCACTGAAACCTGGCTTACTTCTGAAACAGACCCCAGAATAACAGAAGTCTGCCCTAAAGGATACAAACTGATAGTGGTCTGCAGAGAAAACAAAAGAGGAGGAGGAATTGCCATCATAGGCAAAAGCACCATAGACCTAAAAATACAAGATAAAATTATTACCCTATGCATGGACTTACTAGCCTGTCAACTCTCAGGCACCTCACTCAAAGCCACCCTAAACTGCATGCTTTGCTACATAACACCAAGAGACTAGAACACAGCAAACCCAAAATTCGAAGACCTTATCTTCCGGAACTCATTAACGACAACTTACAACTTAATCCTAGGAGACCTAAACCTCCACCTTGAAAACCAAGCCTCCAAACAAGTAGAATTCTTACTATCTTACCTTGAGGCTTTAACATACAAGTCGCTCGGAGGAAGGAAAGGTAATTAGTGGAGTCCCTCAGGGTTCGGTGCTGGGGCCGATCCTATTCAATATGTTTGTGAGTGACATTCCTGAATGGTTAGGAAGGAAAAGTGTGCCTTTTTGCAGATGATACCAAGATTTGTAACAGAGTAGACACTGAAGAGGGAGTGGAAAATATGATAAAGGATCTGCAAAAGTTAGAGGAATGGTCTAATGCCTGGCAACTAAAATTCAATGAAAAGAAATGCAGAGTAATGCATTTGGGGATTAATAATCGGAAGGAACCGTATATTCTGGGAGGTGAGAAGCTGATATGCACGGAAGGGGAGAGGGACCTTGGGATGATAGTGTCCGAAGATCTAAAGGCGAAAAAACACTGTGACAAGGCAGTGGCTGCTGCCAAAAGGATGCTGGGCGTAGCCAGTAGAAGAAAGAAGATGTTGATGCCCCTGTACAGGTCATTGGTAAGGCCCCACTTGGAGTATTGTGTTCAGTTTTGGAGACCGTATCTGGTGAAGGACGTAAGAAGACTTGAAGCGGTCCAGAGGAGGGCGACGAAAATGATAGGAGGCTTGCGCCAGAAGACGTATGAGGAGAGACTGGAAGCCCTGAATATGTATACCCTAGAGGAAAGGAGGGACAGGGGAGATATGATTAAGACGTTCAAATACTTGAAGAGTATTAACGTAGAACAAAATCTTTTCCAGAGAAAGGAAAATGGTAAAACCAGAGGACATAATTTGAGGTTGAGTGGTGGTAGAGCAATGTTAGGAAATTCTACTTTACGGAGAGGGTGGTGGATGCCTGGAATGCGCTCCCAAGAGAGGTGGTGGAGAGGAAAATGGTGACTAAGTTCAAAGAAGCGTGGGATGAACACAGAGGATCTAGAATCAGAAAATAATATTAAATATTGAACTAAGGCCAGTACTGGGCAGACTTGCACGGTCTGTGTCTGTATATGGCCGTTTGGGGGAGGATGGGCTGGAGAGATCTTCAGTGGCTGGGAGGGTTTAGATGGGATGGAGTAGGTTTTAACAGAGATTTCGGCAGTTGGAACCCAAGCACAGTGCCAGGTAGAGCTTTGGATTCTTGCCCGGAAATAGCTAAGAAAAAAAAAAATTTTTTTTTAATTTAAATTGAATCAGGTTGGGCAGACTGAATGGACCATTTGGGTCTTTATCTGCTGTCATCTACTATGTTACTATGTTAGCATTCTTAGGAATCCCTTTTTCAAACTTCTGTTCTCATATCTAGCCTAAACATTTCCTGTGGCCAATTTCTTCAAATCCAAGAAAGCTCGGAGCTGTTCAGGAGAAAAAAACACATATTTAACCCCTCAGTATTTAACTAGGCACTTACAGGGTAGGCCTAAAGAAATGTACCACCCAAAGAGACTATTTCAGGTCTCATTACCAAAAACAATTTCCTACGGTCCTGTGTTTGTCTAGCTACATCAGGAAATATGAAAACATTTTTCCCATAGAACAACTTCTGTGAAGAATGAAAGTATAAAGAGAAAATTGCATTAACATCTTGTTCAAAAACTAATGAGACCAGTAGAGTCATTCTTTCAGATAGTTCAGATACTGTTGATTCCAAAAGGTCAG
This sequence comes from Geotrypetes seraphini, assembly GCF_902459505.1. Taxonomy (NCBI): domain Eukaryota; kingdom Metazoa; phylum Chordata; class Amphibia; order Gymnophiona; family Dermophiidae; genus Geotrypetes; species Geotrypetes seraphini. The sequence continues at coordinate 19,144,693 of NC_047090.1, read as the reverse complement.
ATACATTCAGGACTCCTTCATTGTTCAAATTAACTTGTTCAAATTCTGAGTCCATCCCCTTGTCTTTTTTTTCTCAAAGGCAGATAGTAAATCTTATTAACAGGTGGTATGCAATCAGGGGAAAATTTCAAAATTTCAACGAGATATTTTTTAAACATCTCAATAGGAGAGACTCCAATCATCTTGGAAAGTTCAAAAGATGGATGTTCAGTCAACGATTAAAGTTTTCTAGCTGTTCAACCTTACGGTTCAATTGTGTTTTATCCTTTATTAAACCAGAAGACAAATCTTGGAGTTTTTCAACTTTATCATTGACTTGTTTTAATTCTTTAGTAAAATCTTCTTTAGTCCCCTCTAATTTAAGTCCCAGAGAGTCAACAGTACTTACTAAAGCTGCCATTTCTTTGGACAACTTGGCCACTTATACATTCAGGCTAGCGAGAGCATCCCAAATGCTCTCTAGTGTAACCACCGGTAACTTGATCAACTGAGAGCTGGATTTTCCTACAGCTCCCAGGTTCCCCTGCTCCATTCCTCTCATGGCCTCTGTCTCTCGATCCAGGGTTCCCCCTGCAATGTTCATTTGGCAGGGCTCCTCAGTCAGTGCCGTGGTTGGAGCAGGTCGCGGTGGAGGAACAGCTACTGGGGGAGATAAAGATGTCTCCAAGGCAAAGTCCTCTACTTCTCCTCGTGTGGGGGATAACGCCACCAATACCCCAGGTAACTCCGCGGGATTCTGCATAGTCGCGAACTCCTGAATCAATCGCTGCATCGGGGAGGAAGTTTGAGGTGTCGAGGAATCCATCCGAACTATCCTCTTATGCTTAGTATGCGGCATCTGATTACCGATAAGGGACTTAGAATAAAACGCTCTCAGATCGGTTCAGGAGTGCAAGTAATCTGCTGCCGCCATCTTGAATTCCTCCTATGAAAGACATCGATCTTTTTGTTCTTAAGTTTCGGTTATACTTTTCAAGTTGCTGAGGTCAGCTCAGTTTCCTAACTTTTCTTCCAAGTCGGATTTACCTTAACAGCACCATACCCTAATTCTGATGTTACCTTAGTTACCCAAACCACCTTAATAGATTCAACAAGCTCATAATTGAATAAATAATTTTTAATTGGCTGATAGTACCCTATTCTATAAAAGGTAGGTGCCTAATGCCTAGGTTGGCATGCTTGGGGGTGGAGACAGACATTTATTTATTCAATTTTCTATACCGTTCTCCCAGGGGGACTCAGAATGGTTTACATGAATTTATTCAGGTACTTAAGCATTTTCCCTTTCTGTCCCGGTGGGCTCACAATCTACCTAATGTACCTGGGACAATGGGGGATTAAGTGACTTGCCCAGGGTCACAAGGAGCAGCGTGGTTTGAACCCACAACCCCAGGGTGCTGAGGCTGTAGTTTTAACCACTGCGCCACACACTCCCCATAGGCACTACCAGGTATGTTCTCTATGTCAGGTTTGTTAGTGGCCCCCACAATATATGGTTGGTGGGGTCACTTGAGAGGCGCCCTTACAAACGCCAGGTCCCAGGTTCAGTTCCCTCACAGATGATTCACCAGGAAGTAGAATCAAAGAGGCACAGCCAGAGGTGATTGCATAAAGAATATATTATAGAAATAGGCTTACAGAAAAGTAGTATTCATAGGCATTACAACAATTAAGCATTACAATTTATGAGAGAGCAACGCAGTTTCCCTGCCTTACAGAGTTCAGAAGGAAGCGTGAAGTTCCAGGGAAAGGCAGAGAGAGAGAAAAGGGGGATGGGGTGATGGTCCAAGCTTCGTATTCCATAGATAAAGAGAAGGATAGACAGAGAAAGAGAGAGAGCTAGAGCTGCAGATGTGTTGCAGAAAGGAGGCTTTTATAGCTTGGAATCTTATTCTGAATATAGAAAACTATTGAGCTTCAATAGAAGTTAAATCTCCCCCTCCTTAGTAAACTTGTGCTAGACAGCCGAAGAATAGGCTATGGTCATATACCGTATTTTCGCGGATATAACGCGCGCGTTATACGTGATTTTACGTACCGCGCATACCCCTCGCGCGTTATATGCCTGAGCGCGGTATAGAAAAGTTTTTAAACATAGTTCCCACCCCGCCCGACGCCCGATTCACCCCCCCAGCAGGACCGCTCGCACCCCCACCCCGAACGACCGCTCGCACGCGCTCCCACCCGCACCCGCATCCACGATCGGAGCAAGAGGGAGCCCAAGCCCTCTTGCCCGGCCGACTCCCCGACGTCCGATACATCCCCCCCCGGCAGGACCACTCGCACCCCCACCCCGAAGGACCGCCGACTTCCCGACAATATCGGGCCAGGAGGGAGCCCAAACCCTCCTGGCCACGGCGACCCCCTACCCCCACCCCGCACTACATTACGGGCAGGAGGGATCCCAGGCCCTCCTGCCCTCGACGCAAACCCCCCTCCCTCCAACGACCGCCCCCCCCAAGAACCTCCGCCCGTCCCCCAGCCGACCCGCGACCCCCCTGGCCGACCCCCACGACACCCCCACCCGTCTTCCCCGTACCTTTGTGTAGTTGGGCCAGAAGGGAGCCCAAACCCTCCTGGCCACGGCGACCCCCTAACCCCACCCCGCACTACATTACGGGCAGGAGGGATCCCAGGCCCTCCTGCCCTCGACGCAAACCCCCCTCCCTCCAACGACCGCCCCCCCCAAGAACCTCCGCCCGTCCCCCAGCCGACCCGCGACCCCCCTGGCCGACCCCCACGACCCCCCCACCCCCCTTCCCCGTACCTTTGGAAGTTGGCCGGACAGACGGGAGCCAAACCCGCCTGTCCGGCAGGCAGCCAACGAAGAAATGAGGCCGGATTGGCCCATCCGTCCTAAAGCTCCGCCTACTGGTGGGGCCTAAGGCGCGTGGGCCAATCAGAATAGGCCCTGGAGCCTTAGGTCCCACCTGGGGGCGCGGCCTGAGACACATGGTCGGGTTTGGCTTTAGGACGGATGGGCCAATCCGGCCTCATTTCTTCGTTGGCTGCCTGCCGGACAGGCGGGTTTGGCTCCCGTCTGTCCGGCCAACTTCCAAAGGTACGGGGAAGGGGGGTGGGGGAGTCGTGGGGGTCGTCCAGGGGGGTCGCGGGTCGGCTGGGGGACGGGCGGAGGTTCTTGGGGGGGGGGGCGGTCGTTGGGGGGAGGGAGTTTGCGTCGAGGGCAGGAGGGCCTGGGATCCCTCCTGCCCGTAATGTAGTGCGGGGTGGGGTTAGGGGGTCGCCGTGGCCAGGAGGGTTTGGGCTCCCTTCTGGCCCAACTACACAAAGGTACGGGGAAGGCGGGTGGGGGTATCGTGGGGGTCGGCCAGGGGGGTCGCGGGTCGGCTGGGGGACGGGCGGAGGTTCTTGGGGGGGGCGGTCGTTGGGGGGAGGGGGTTTGCGTCGAGGGCAGGAGGGCCTGGGATCCCTCCTGCCCGTAATGTAGTGCGGGGTGGGGTTAGGGGGTCGCCGTGGCCAGGAGGGTTTGGGCTCCCTCCTGGCCCGATATTGTTGGGGAGTCGGCGGTCCTTCGGGGTGAGGGTGCGAGTGGTCCTGCCGGGGGGGGGGGGGATGTATCGGACGTCGGGGGGGGGCATCAGGCTTTCAGGGTGGGGACAGACCTTCAAGGGGGGACAGGACTTCAAGGGGGGGCAGTGCACGGAAAGTGAGGGGGGGTGAACGGAGAGTCGGGACAGCGCACGGAAAGTCAGGGCAGTGCACGGAAGTCAGGGGCGTCGGGACAGCGCACGGAAAGTCAGGGCGGGCGAAAGGAGCGTCGGGCATCATGCGCGTTATATGCCTGAGCGCGGTATAGAAAAGTTTTGGTACATATCATCGTGATTTCTGCGCGCTATACCCCTGTGCGCGTTTTACACAGGTGCGCGTTATATCCGCGAAAATACGGTATGTATTTCCAGTCTGTCTCTGACAATAGTTTCTGATTAACTTTGCACCTAGACCCATTGTCCTAAGCACCCTCTTAATCAGACATTAACACCTTTTAGCTAATCATGATTCAATCAGGGCTACTTAAAACATATCAATCAGGGCTACTTAAAACAGTCTCCCTGCCCTCAGGGTCTATCTGCATTCACATGCCAGAGTCAGATTGATATAATTTCCCATAGGCCTTTGCTGACATAAGTTATGCCAACTGAAAATGCTGAATGCTAGCGATAGCTATGCTGACACTCTACAGAACTTAGGTGCCTGCAATGTAGACCAGCAAAACTTCTGTAAACAGTGCCTAAGAGTGATTTTTTCTAGGGGTCTGCTGAATTAGGTATCATTTATAGAATCCAACCCAAAATATCTCCCAGTATCAGTTTCTACACTCCATCGTTAAAATCATATTGTTCTCATGACAGTCCTAAATGAGATTGCCATCTACATAAGCACTCTCAGATGAGTACTTTTTAAAAAATTTTTGCAAGGTATACGAGCTGATGGGACATTACATAACAAGTTAGTTGGGAAGGAGGGTGGAGAAAATTAGGGATAGCAGCTATCATCTCAGTCTTTTCCTCTTAGTTAATGCCCATGAGTTTTTTGCAGTAGCTAAATCTCCTTTAAAATAACAGAGCATACAACTTGAAGAAGTGTCACAGTTTTGTGCCAAGAGGTGACTGAAGAGGCCTGGTTTGGTGCACACTACGCAGAAGTGTTAGCAGGGCGTGACAGAGACCTTCCTAGTCCTGATCAGAGGGTCTTATATACTTGCAAACACATTTAAAACTTTGGAAAAGTCAGGATGATAAACAAAAGACCAGGAAAACAATATATAGCATAGGAAAAGGGGAATTCACTATTTGTGTGAGGTGTTATGTTACATAATGCATACATAGAGGTATTAAGAACTCCATCTTGTATTAAGAACTCCATCTTGTTTTAATGACTCCATTTTGGGTTTCTGTCTTTCTGTGTCTCCTCTTCTTCTTGAGGTAAAACATACTGCAGTTTTCTCACCTTGAGCCTCATGGCTCTAATTAATACCAGACCTCTCAGTCTGGCTTGTGGAAGATATAGGGTTTCACATTTTTGAATACAGATAGTTATATGTATCTTATGAATGCAATATGTGTGATGTAAGTGTGTTATGGGATCCCAAAAGTGATTATGTGTGTGAGTGAATGTATATTAAACATGAGAATTGGTTATGAAAAACATATTTTATATATTTTAAACATAAAGAAATCCTGAGATTAACATCTGGAGTTTAACCTCTCTGACCTTTAAGCTAAGCAACTCTCTCTACTCCTCCTTCTTTTGTGCTGACAGGGACATGAACTTATCAGCAGATGCTGAAAACAAATGCAGGCTGGCTTTAACAGACAAACTGTTTGATTTAAGTTTTGAGAATGACAAAAAGGGTATTGGATATGTAATAATGGTTTTATGCATATTTAGAAATTAATATAAACAAAAATGATTTGTGAAACTTTTTTGATGTCAAAAGGAATGTTCTTTGTTCAAACCTAAGGACAGCCTTTGTTAGCTGATTAGCAGACAAGTAATGATGTTATGCTGGTCATAGAAGGTATATATTGGGGAGCAACAAATTATAGGTTGGGATTCTTTGCCAGAAATGCCAGCTTTTGGCGTCTGTAAAGACCCCCATGATGTAAATAACCTTTTGATAATTAATTTTGATAATTAATAAAAAATCAATAATATTTTGGGAAAATTTGCATCATGTGCCATTCTGTACACTTTGCACACCTAAGAGAAAAATTTAGTTTTACAGAAAAAAGGTATAGAATCACATATGTTCAAAATTATGTTTCATAGAAAAAAGTTTTATTGCCTATCAAAAGGGGCGGGGGTAATTTTATAAGGATCCACCTAGTTTTAGGCCATGTAGTCTTTATCTGCCATCATTAATGGATGCCATGATTAGATGGTGCAACTCTGCTGGAGGGCATGATGAAGAACATAAGAGTTACCATATTGGGACATACCCAAGGTCCATCAAGCTCAGTATTCTGTTAAGAGTAAAATAGATTTTATGCTGCATCCATAGAAATAAGCAGTGGATTTCCCCAAATCTATCTTAATAATGGCTTATGGACTTTTCTTTTAGAAAATTATCCAAACCTTTTTAAAACCCTGCTAAGATAACTGCTTTTACCACATTCTCTGGCAACAAATTCCAGAGTTTAATTATACTTTGAATGAAGAAATATTTCCTCTGGTTTGATTTGTTTGAACAATGCATTGGAAGAATGGACAGGTCCGCATATAAATTACAGAAGTCTATCATTATGTGTTTTCATGCTAACATCCTGGTGTGGGCATTTATAGGGCTGATATAAGTGATCATGCCTTAAATGTAAGTGCATTCTTAACCACATGCATTAGTATTCTATAAAGAAAACTATGGGGCTCATAATAAAAAAACATAAATGTCTAAAAAGTGGCCTAAACGGGTACTTGGACGATCAAAAAGCCTGATTATCCAAGTACCCATAACCAAAGCTGGTTTTAGACATATCTAAAATCAGCTTAGGCCTCTCCCCTGCCTCTAAACGCATAGAGTGAAAAGAGGCATTTTTAGAGGAGGGGAAAGGGCGGGAGGTGGGCCGACCTAGACATAGCCGTACAGCAGGTATAACCAAAACCGTAGGCAGGTTGCCTAGTCGGCACTTATACGTTTTGACTTAGACCAAGTCAAAACAGATATAAGTGCTGAAAAAGGGGCTGCTGCCAAGGCGCGCCCCCCACCCCCACTAAGATAAGGGCAGGAGGGATCCCAGGCCCTCCTGCCCTCAGTGCACCCCTCTCCCACGATCACCTCCCTGAACCCCCGATCGGCCCCCCACCTGCCGACCCTGGGACCCCCCCTCAACACCCCCCAACACCCCCCCTTACCTGGAAAAAAGTTAGCCGGACGGACGGGTCCCAAGCTGGGTCCATCCGGCAGGCCCGCCATCCGTCGAATGGCAGGTTTTAGGGCCAGGCGCCTCAAAGTTTAAGTTTCAAGTTTAATATATCTCTTGATTGATCGCTTAGTCAGATTTCAAAGCGATGAACAATTTAAAATACATTCATTAGCAATTACAAAATAAACAATACAATACAAACTTTGAATAGTAACATTAGGTTAAAAACTAGGACATCATTTAAAAAAACATAGGGAGGGAAGGGATAACGAAATACAACTAGGAAAAGTAAAGCAATACAAAGGAAAAGTATAATAGGAAGACAAATTAAAACATAGTTTAATAATATGTAATCTGTGGCCTAGGGGTTACTAAAAGCATCTTTAAAAAGAAAGGTTTTTAAATTACTTTTAAATTTTCCGAGGTCCTGCTCCATACGTAAATATGGCCTGAGATGCCTGGGCCACCACTGGAATTGGCCCAGTAGCCTTAGGCCCCTCCTGTGGGTGGGGCCTTAAGCACATGGGCCCAACCCAGCCTCCTTTTGGATGTTTTTTTTATTTAAATAATGGACATTTTCCCTGCTTCTACTTTCAACATTTAGGGCCTTAGGCCAAAAGGGGACTTAGCCATTTTTTTATTATGCCCCTCAATGTGCCTATTTTTCATTATAGAATAGGCTTAAAATTGGCACCATAACTAATGCCTATGGTGAGTGCCTTCATATGTATTGCTTTTTCAAGTAGATATTAAAGCTACTGTGTTATCCATTGTCTTGCTTATAGTTTTCAGAGGATAACTTTTTATATTTCTTATCCATATTATGTGGAATTAGAAACACAGTGCTGTTATGATTCTAATATCCTGGGGGTTTTTTTCCAGTTGTGTAGTAGATGAAATGGACTTCTCAAACATGGAATTGGATGAAGCCTTGAGGAAATTTCAGGCTCACATTCGTGTGCAGGGTGAGGCCCAGAAGGTGGAACGACTGATTGAAGCATTCAGGTACTGTAAGAATTTGTTTTGAGTATGTCCACCTGGGGTGGGAGGAGGGTAGGAGGATATTTTTAATCTGAATAGGGTAAGGTTATTGGGAGAGTCTATATTTCTGTGTTTTATTGAACAATCATTGGGTGGGAGGGGGGGGATGAAAATGGTTGGTTATGCATATTTGTAAGACATGCTTGTCAAAGAGAGATCAAGTATGATGCGCTAAGGATGTGTATTAATTTTGAAACAAATGATAAATCACAACAAATGAGACATTCACAGTTTGATTCTTTCAAATGAACTGGATGGCCATATGATCCAAAAGACATCCACTTCGGTTTCAGATCCATCATAGTCTATGAAACCAGGAAAACAGTCATAGCAGAGCCATCTTGGAGAGGGACAGCAAAAATACACGAGTCACTTCATGAATCATGTTGAAGCTTTTTGATAAAAAAAAACCAATCAAGTCTATCCTTGCTTCATATTTCATGGCTGATGATGTCAGCAGGAAACATAAACAGAAAGCAACACCATATTCTTTTCATTTCTTTCCTAGGTGTCAGAGAAATAGGGTTGCAGACTAGAAGAGTTTAAAAAAAGTGAATTCAGCCAGTCTCCAGGTTAAAAACGAGTTCTGTTTTTTTAACTGTTCTTAAATTGAATTTGTATGTAACTCGGATCCTGTACTGTACACAGTCTATAAAAACATTAAATAAACAGTCCTCAAAACAAAGTTCTGTCATTTAAATACTTACTTTTGTTCTTCATCCATCCCACTGTTACCTCTCCAATACCACATCCAACATTTCTTCCTATCATCTCTCTTCCCCATGCATCTGTACCTCACGCCTCTCCAACTACCATGTCCATTATTTTTCTTCCTCCCTATGCCCAACAATTCACCTCGTTCTTCATTTGCAATGTCTCTTTCCCTTTCACTCAAACACCCATGCCCAACAATTTTCCCTTTCTGTTCCCTCCCTCCTTAGCATCTCTTTCCCTCACTCCCTCCATTATTCTATCCTATCTCCCAAGTTCATACTCCCCCTCCTTTCTTCCTTCCTTCCATCCTTTGTCTGAAGTTTGTGCTTCCTCCCTTCCTTCTGTATCCCAACGTGACCCTGCTTCTCTCTTCCTGTGCCAATGTGCCCCTATATCCTCCCTTCCTGTCGAAATGCAACCCTCTTCCTCCTTTCCATGTCCCAACACATCCCTCGTCTTCTTCCTCTCCATTCTGCATCCTAAATTTGTGCCTCTCATGGGTGTTTACCTCCTCTGACAAGCTCCTTCCTCCCATCGCAGTTCTCTTTGCAAAGCCGCAGTTTCTGCATGCAGCTGACCCAGCAGCCTGACCCTTCATGCTTCCCATGGGTGTTTACCTTCTCTGGCTGGCTCTCTCCTCCCCACAGCACTTCTCTTCGGGAAGCCGCAACCGCTGGTTCCAGTATGAGGCTTGTGGCTGACCCAGAAGCATTCAGAGGCCAGAGGAAGTAAACACCTATGGGAGGCATGAAAGGTCAGGCTGCCAGGTCTGCCGTGAGCCGCAGCTTTGCAAAGAGAATTGCGATGGGAGAAGGAAGCTGGCCAGAGGAGGTAAATACCTGTGGGAGGCACAAATTTGGGATGCAGAATGGAGGGAAAGATGAAGAGGGCCGTGAAGATGAAGAGTGGGCAGACTTGATGGGCTGTGGCCCTTTTCTGCCGTCATCTTTCTATGTTTCTATGTTTCTATGTGTTGGGACACGGAAGGAAGGAGGAGGGTCATGTTTGGACAGGAAGGGAGGAAGAAGGGGTGCGTTGACTCAGAAAGGGAGAGGCAGGACCCCGGTTCATAAGTACGAGTTTGACATAAGTTGGACGTTCTTAACTCAGGGACTGCCTGTATTGAAAATTGTCATTAGCCTTAGACAGAAATAAAGTAAATAATAGCATACAGGCTCAAGCACAGGAAGAAAGTGATGGGGTTGCATGATTCAGTCTGTGGATTAGAAAAACCTGAAGTTGTGTTTGCTGCAACGTCAGACTGTGCAGTAGAAGAGTGACTTCAGGGTTATAGCTGCCAGTGAGTGAAACCAACAAAAAGCCTAGAGTCTGGCAGCGCTATAAAAATAGTAAGTAGTAGTAATAAGGGTCATTAAGTTACCCCTCCTGAGATGCATTCAGAAGCATGACAATCTGTCATCTCTCACTTCATTCCCCTATTCCCCTGCCCAAGATTCCGCATCTTTTTGTTCTCTGAACATCTCCTCCCCCAATCTACCTTCAAATTTATCTTTACTGCTAGAGTTTGCCAGCAGCAGCCCTTCAATCTACTCTCTGACAAGCTACGAGTCATCATAGACAATACACTAAAATATTCTGTCCAATGTGTGGCGGCAGCCAGAAAAGCAAACAGGATGTTAGGAATTACTAGGAAAGAGATGGTAAATATGACCAAGGATATTAAAATGCCTCTGATTTGCTTCATGGTTTCAACCTCACGACTATAGCATTCAATTCTGGTCACCATATCTCAAAAAAGATATTGCAAAATTAGAAAAAGTTCAAAGAAGAGTGACCAAAATGTTGAAAGGGATGGAACTCCTCTCATATTAGGAAAGGCTAAAGATGTTAGGGATCTTAATCTCAGAAAAAGAAATGACTGAGGGGAGATATGATTGAGGTCTACAAAATCCTGAGTGGTGTAGATCAGGTAAAAGTGAATTGAATTTAACTCTTTCAGAATTCACAAAGACTAGAAGATAGTTAATGAAATACCTATAAATAAAAAGGCGGAAATATGTTTTTCACTCAAAAGATATGTCTAAGTCCGATTCAGATGTATGGCGCTAGATGTCTAGAATATTATTTTTCCAAAAATCATCTATCTGGATGTCCAGCCCTTTGATCGTCCAGACCACCAGTACATCTATCTTTATACCAAATTTCAACCAAGAATTTGTCCAAGTCCCAAATACTCAGAACAAGACATAGTAACATAGTAACATAGTAGATGACAGCAGATAAAGACCCGAATGGTCCATCCAGTCTGCCCAATCTGATTCAATTTAAATTTTTTCTTCTTAGATATTTCTGTGCAAGAATCCAAAGCTTTACCCGGTACTGTGCTTGGGTTCCAACTGCCGAAATCTCTGTTAAGACTTACTCCAGCCCATCTACACCCTCCCAGCCATTGAAGCCCTCCCCAGCCCATCCTCCACCAAACGGCCATACACAGACACAAACCGTGCAAGTCTGCCCAGTACTGGCCTTAGTTCAATATTTAATCTTATTTTCTGATTCTAAATCTTCTGTGTTCATCCCACGCTTCTTTGAACTCAGTCACAGTTTTCCTTTCTCTGGAAAAGATTTTGTTCTACGTTAATACCCTTCAAATATTTGAACGTCTGAATCATATCTCCCCTGTCTCTCCTTTCCTCTAGGGTATACATATTCAGGGCTTCCAGTCTCTCCTCATACGTCTTCTGGCGCAAGCCTCCTATCATTTTCATCGCTCTCCTCTGGACCGCCTCAAGTCTTCTTACGTCCTTCGCCAGATACGGTTTCCAAAATTGAACACAATACTCCAAGTGGGGCCTTACCAATGACCTGTACAGGGGCATCAACACCTTCTTCCTTCTACTGACTACGCCTCTCTTTATACAGCCCAGCATCCTTCTGGCAGCAGCCACTGCCTTGTCACACTGTTTTTTCACCTTTAGATCTTCGAACACTATCACCCCAAGGTCCCTCTCCCCGTCCGTGCAAATCAGCTTCTCTCCTCCCAGCATATACGGTTCCTTCCGATTATTAATCCACAAATGCATTACTCTGCATTTCTTTGCATTGAATTTTAGTTGCCAGGCATTAGACCATTCCTCTAACTTTTGCAGATCCTTTTTCATATTTTCCACTCCCTCTTCGGTGTCTACTCTGTTACAAATCTTGGTATCATCTACAAAAAGGCATACTTTTCCTTATAACCCTTCAGCAATGTCACTCACAAACATATTGAACAGGATTGGCCCCAGCACCGAACCCTGAGGGACTCCACTAGTCACCTTTCCTTCCTTCGAGCGACTTCCATTAACCAACACCCTCTGGCGTCTGTCCGACAGCCAGTTTCTGACCCAGTTCACCACTTTGGGTCCTAACTTCAGCCCTTCAAGTTTGTTCAACAGCCTCCTATGAGGAACTGTATCAAAGAACTATGAGGAACTGTATCAAAGACCTCCTGTGAGGAACTGTATCAAAGACCATTTGAAAGTGAAAGGCGCCAGCATTTTGATGGACTAGCCACCAATACATGGCAACAGAGCAGTGGGGCACCTTACAGGGAATTGTTGTGACTTCACAAAAAAGGTACCACAAACATCTCACCAGATCTCCCTCATAGGTTATGATGAGCCCCCCAAAACACACTATACCCACGTGTCTGCAACCCCAATAGTCCTTATGGCTGCAGGTGGCCTCTATATGGCAGTAGAGTAGGGTTTGGGTTTTTTTTGGTGAGCTCACATTTTACACCATGAATGTAATGATTAGAGTGGCTTATGGGCCAGGGTCCTCCTCTCTATGGTCCACCCCCCAGGCTACTTAAGACACCTGTTAGGCTTTCCTATAGCAGGTGCTGATGTACAGGTATGTACTTTTTTATTCTGATATTTGTGATAGTGTGAGGGGGTCAGTGATCACTGGGAGAGTGTGTGGGGGGTCTCTATGTTATCTCTGCAATGGTTATCTGGTCACTTTGCATGCCTTTTTGCCACTTATACCTGCTTTTACATCGTTTAAGTCACAACGTATAAGTTTCGTCCAGGAAGTCTCATGAAACATTCAGTTATCTCTGCAGGTTAACTAAAGTCTAGGTTGGCCCATATCCTGCCCAAATACTGCCCTAACTACTCCTCCAGATACACCCCTTTTGGTTCTGGGTGCTTAGCAGCATTCAGAAGCATAAAAAGTACCTGGATACGTCCAGAAATTCTGTTTGATTATCGGTACTTGGATGACCTCTCTTTTAGGTCATCCAAGTGCCAACTTGGGCAGGTTTTTAGACATGTTTAAGTTTTGATTATGAGCCCCTTAAGCTCTGGAACTCATTGTCAGAGGATGTAGTAACAGCAATTAATGTAGCTGAGTTTAAAAAAGGGTTGGACAAGTTCCTGGAGGAAAAGTCTACAATCTGGGCTAGATGGACCATTGGTCTGACCCAGGGTTACCGTATTTTTCAAGTTAAAAAAGAAGACTTGTAGCCCTGCCCCCAACTTCACCCTGTCCTGCCCCCCAGATCCACCCAATTCAAGCTGAGGATGCCTTTGCGATATAGACAAAAGAATTATTCTAGGATTAAGGCTAAATATTCCTGTATTCTAATTTTTCTCCATTTGCTGGATTCAATTCTTATTTTTTTTCCTTTTCTTTCTCTTTACCTCTTATCCCACCCTGATAACATAACATAGTAGATGACGGCAGATAAAGACCTGAATGGTCCATCCAGTCTGCCCAACCTGATTCAATTTAAATTTTTTCTTCTTAGATATTTCTGGGCAAGAATCCAAAACTCTACATAGTACTGTGCTTGGGTTCCAACTGCCGAAATCTCCGTCAAAACCTACTCCAGCCCATCTACACCCTCCCAGCCATTGAAGCCCTTTCCAGCCAATCCTCCCCCAAATGGCCATATACAGACACAGACCATGCAAGTCTGCCCAGTACTGGCCTTAGTTCAATATTTAATATTATTTTCCGATTCTAGATCCTCTGTTTTCATCCCACGCTTCTTTGAACTCAGTCACCTTTTCCTCTCCACCACCTCTCTCGGGAGCGCATTCCAGGCATCCACCACCCTCTCTGTAAAGTAGAATTTCCTAACATTGCTCTTGAATCTACCACCCCTCAACCTCAAATTATGTCCTCTGGTTTTACCATTCTCATTCTCTCTACCTTGGAGAAGGTGAACAACCTGTCTTTATCTACTTTATCTTGAATGTTTCGATCATGTCCCCTCTCAGTCTCCTATTTTCAAAGGAGAAGAGGCCCAGTTTCTCTGTATGCAACTCCTCCAGCTATAGTCCCTTTCAGTTCCTTGATGACCCTTGGATGGATGCCATCCAGTCCTGGGGATTTATCGCTCTTAAGCCTATCAATCTGCCTGCATACCTCTTCTAAACTAACCATCAACCCTGTCAGTTTCCCGTCTTTGTTTCCAATATATAGCCTGATGGGTTCCGGTATGCTGTGTATATCTTCTTCGGTAAATACAGATGCAAAAAATGTGTTCAGGTTGTCTGTGATTTCTTTGTCCTCCTTTAGCACTCCCTTTATTCCAAGGTCATCCAACGATACCACCGCTTCCTTTGCGGGTTGTTTCCCCTTAATATATTGAAAGAACAGCCTGAAGTTTTTTTGCCTCCTTGGCTATTTTTAACTTGTAGTCTCTTTTGGCCTCTTTTACCACCTTATAGCACCTGCATTGAAGTTGTTTATGCTTATTCCAGTTTTCATCCATTTTTGACCCTTTCCATTCCTTAAAGTTTTCTTGTCTCTGATCGCTTCCTTCACCTCTACAGTGAGCCTCTTGGATCCTTTGTTGATACACGGTATATATAGATTTTGTGCCTCGGTAACTGTGTCCTTAAAAAAGGACCAAGCTTGCTCTAGCATTTTTACAGTGCTTATCCTCTTCTCAATCTTTTTCCCCACCATGAGTCTCATCCTTTCGTAATTCCCGTGGCCGTTGTTCTGGACCAATGTTTCTCCCCTGCGTCCAGATCGAAGCGGATCATATTGTGATCACTGCTTCCCAGCGTCCTTTCTAACATAGTAACATAGTAGATGACAGCAGATAAAGACCCGAATGGTCCATCCAGTCTGCCCAACCTGATTCAATTTAAATTTTTTTAATTTTTTCTTCTTAGCTATTTCTGGGCAAGAATCCAAAGCTCTATCTGGTACTGTGCTAGGATTCCAACTGCCAAAATCTCCGTTAAAACCTACTCTAGCCTATCTAAACCCTCCCAGCCATCGAAGCCCTCTCCAGCCTATCCTCCCCCATATGGCCATATGCAGACACAGACCAGGCTAATATGCCCAGTACTGGCCTTAGTTCAATATTTAATATTATTTTCTGATTCTAGATCCTCTGTGTTCATCCCACGCTTCTTTGAACTCAGTCACCATTTCCTCTCCACCACCTCTCTCAGGAGCGCATTCCAGGCATCCACCACCCTCTCTGTAAAGTAGAATTTCCTAACATTGCTCTTGAATCTACCACCCCTCAACCTCAAATTATGTCGTCTGGTTTTACCATTTTCCTTTCTCTGGAAAAGATTTTGTTCTATGTTAATACCCTTCAAGTATTTGAATGTCTGAATCATATCTCCCTTGTCCTTCTGTTCTTATAGGGCAGTGGTTCCCAAACCTGTCCTGGGGGACCCCCAGCCAGTCAGGTTTTCAAGATATCCCTAATGAATATGCATGAGAGAGATTTGCATATAATGGAAGTGACAGGTATGCAAATCTCTCTCATGCATATTCATTAGGGATATCTTGAAAACCTGACTGGCTGGGGGTCCCCCAGGACAGGTTTGGGAACCACTGCTCTAGGGTATACATATTCAGGACTTCCTGACTCCTCTCTCTCTCTACAACAATTTTCCTTTCTTCCTATCCTAGTGTGCGCCATCTTTTCCTCTCACATACACACTCATCCCCAACAATTCTCCCTTTCTATTCCCTCCCTTGTGTCCCAAGTTCATGCCTCCTCCCTTCCTTCTGTGCCCTGAGTTTGTGTTCTCCTCCCTGCCTTCCAACCTTTGTCCCAAATTCATGTCCCTCCCATGTCCCAATGTGCTCCTCCCCCTTCTTTTCTCCTTTACTTGTTCAGAGCTGTCCAGCCTCTGCCGAAGCTGGGTCAGTGTCCCTGCAAGCACGTGTCCATCTTCCTTCCGGCTTGGCTGCTCCTTATCTTCAGTATCAGCTGCACTTGTTTGCCGAGACAGCACGCAGCAGGTCTTGTGTGCTGCATGCTGCTGACCCGGTTCTGGTTCCAGGTCAGTTACGTGCAGCGTGAAAGAGCCACTGTGTGCTGTCCTGGCAAACAAGTTCAGATGGCACTGAAGATAAGGAGCAGCCAAGCTGAAAGGAAGATACACGCGCATGCAGGGGACACTAATTCTTCACAGACCAACAGGAAATGTTTGCAGACTGGCGGTTGAAGAACACCGGTATAGAAGATTCAGGGCAGGGCAGCATTCTATAGTAACAGTTCCAATTGTTTTTAAATTTCACCATTCTTCAGCCAGCGGTACTGCATGTGTAACCCAGAAGTGGTCCAGCAATTCCATAATCCCGACACCATCTTCATTTTGGCGTTTGCTGTCATCCTGCTCAATACAGACATGTACAGCCCTAACATCAAACCTGACCGGAAGATGATGCTGGAAGATTTCATCCGGAACCTAAGAGGTTAGTAGGATGTCTTCACATTTCTGATGTATCCTTTGTTTAAAGCTGGGATATTTATTTTTAAGATGCATATTTCTTGTCTTGAAGGAAGTGAAAGCTTTAATACCACAAGAACCTCTAGAACACACCAACCATATAGTAATTCCCCAAAAAGATATACTATTCAATGTAGACTATGGATAGATGGATTATGTCACTGACATATGGCAACAGAGACAGTGAGGAATCCATCCTGTAATCTTTCTTGGAGTGGTTTGCCATTGCTTTCTCCTGCATAATATGTGGCTCCACTCAGGCAGGCATGTGGGACCAGGCAAATGTGCCTGCCTTGTTCGCCGCTCTGCCTCTCCCTGCTGCAGCTGTCTGGCGAAGGAAGTACTGGGATTAAAAACAGGTACAGGAGGGGGAAGCTCACTGCTGGGGGGGCTCACTGCCACAGCTGTCCAACGAAGGAAGTGCCGGGATTAAACGCAGGCACAGGGGGGAGGGGGGGCGGAAGAGGACAGGCTGAAAGGCAGTGAGGGGAACATAGGTGGGAGGAAGGGACAATTGTTGGGCCTGAGGTGGGGGGAGAAGATGACAAAGGCAGTGAGGGGAACATAGGAGGGAGGGAAGAAGGGACATTTATTGGGCCTGAGGATGAAAGGAAGGAAGGAAAGAAAGAAGGAAGGAAATAAAGAAAAAATCACCAGACAACAAAGGTAGGAAAAATGATTTTATTTGCAATTTAGTAATCAAAATGTGTCAGTTTGGATAATTTATATCTGATGTCTATATTTTGCCCTATATTTGTCTATTTTCCTATAGTTGTTACTGAGGTGACATTGCATATTTTAAAAAGTCATCTGCTTTGACATCTGTGCCCTTTCCCTGCCCACCCTGTGCCCTGTCTCAGCCTACCACTAGACCACCAGAGGAGGGACAGGGTGCAGAGCCTGGCAGGGATGGGGGACAGGGTGCAGAGCCTGGCAATGAGTGTGTGGTTGGGTGCAGAGCCTGGCAGGGAGAATTTGGTTCAGAATGTTTTTTTTCTTGTTTTCTTCCTCTAAATTTAGGTTGCATCTTATGGTCAGGTGCGTCTTAAGGAGGAAAAAATACAGTAGTCCTTGAACAGAGCACATTCATTTACTGCTGTAGGGCTCTTTTTACTAAACTGTGCTAGAGGTTTTTAGCATGGACTGGCAAGGTAAATGCTCCAATGCGCAAAGAATTCTAACTTCATATATTATTTTTATTAAATAAAATAGTAAAACAATTATGTACAATAGATGAATGTAAAAGTAATCATGTATAACAGATAAATATAAAAAGTAAACATATCTTAGAATAATTAAGTGAACTCAACTGTGTTTCAGATACAATTATAATAGAAGAAAAACTACATAACTAACAAAAAAACCCACCCACTCCCCTTCCCAGGACTGCATAGAGAACAATTAAGGTCTACCTAATAAAACACGACTTCGAACAATGGGGGGGGGGGGGGTAATTGTATTTAAAAATGGTTGCCAAGTCACTAGTAACATTCTACCCTGTTTCATATCCCTATCAGAAACAGACATAACCTCCATGAACACAAGATGTAACACACGAGCTCTTCAGTGACCATAAGTCGGACCTGTAGATCTTATCCATAAGTAGAGAATAGCTTTTAATCCCATAAGAATCACTCTTTTCAAAAAACCTTTATAACTTTAGGTATCGGGTGTTGAATATCAAAAATCCCAAATAGGCTATAGCTATTACAATGCCATTATACCTGCCACATACTACTGACTTTGGAAAAAACCTCTGACCAAAAACTGTGAATCAAAGGGCATTCCCAAAACATATGAGATAATGTTGCTTTGAATTCTTATGAGCATCAGAGCATTTACCTCGCTGGCCCATGCTAAAAAATCTCTAACACCGTTTAGTAAAACCCAGCCTTAATTGTGTCCAGTCTTTAGGCTTTATCCTCATAATTTTAAGCAAAATATCTTTTCAAAAACGGTATACGAGGTCTGACAAGTTTGAGAACTTGCCTCCATGTGCTTATGTTGGCAGTACTGTACAAACAACTCAATAAGGTTTCATAACCTTGGTATATCAGTGTCTCACAGCTGAGTTCATGTCGAAGTGTGGTGGTGTCTTGCTGAGTGGCGTTCATTATTGTTGTTGCATGTTTTTGTGTGCCGTTGCAAGAATGTCAGAGCTTGAATTAGAACAACGAAGAAACATTAAATTTCTTGTTAAACTTGGCAAGAGTGGAAATAAAATCAGAAACATGTTTATGGGGATAATGCCATAAAGAAAACAGCAGTGTACAAATGGATTAAAAGTTTTTCTGAAGCTAGAGAAAGCGTCACTGAAGAAGAAAGGTCAAAGTTGTCAGTAACAAGCAGAACTGATGAAACATTCCAAAAATTAATCAAATTGTGTGTCAAAATTAGCTGACTGTGAGAAGCATAGCAGACCAAGTAAACATCATTTGAGAAACAGGAAAATCTTAACTGAAAATCTTGGTGTCTTCCCAGATGTGACTAAAGTGATGCAAGAAAGTCATAGGTTTTTGTTTTAAACCTTAAACAGGAAGTTTTGGATCCGGGGGTCTTATTTAAAGTTGTTTTATCCATGTAAATGCTTGATACGTTTGGGTGGCTTGAATTATGGCTTTTTTAAAATTCCTGAAAAGTTGAAATCTTTTATTGATCTCAAGAAAGTTTTTTGAAGCGAAGTGTAAAATGGTCAAGTAAGAGATATATCACTGGAATTGTGTGGATGCACTTAATTTAATTTAAATTTTATTTTATTTCTTGTATACCGCTATACCGTGAGGTTCTAAGCGGTTTACAGTAAAGATGCATTAAAGATACAATAAAATAAAAATAAATAAAGATAGGTATTTGGAAGTTCTCTAACTGTCCCGAAGGCTCACAATCTAGCTAAAATTATGCTTTATTTCTCTTTGTTCTTCTTCACTTCATACTCCTTTTATTGTGAGCTCACTCCCCTCTTATTGTGGACTATTTAGGAGATAAAAATTTCTTGGTTTTTCTATTTTTCTTTTTCCTCTGGAAAATTAATACTTTCCATGTTGCTGTAACAAGTGCAAGTGAAAATTACAAAGTCATGGAATAGGAGGGGACATACTAAGATGGATAGGAAAAAGGCTGGAAGACAGAAGATAGAGGGTGAGCGTAAATGGGAAGTTCTCGGACTGGGAGAAAGTAACTAGCGGAGTGCCTCAGGGTTTGGTTCTTGGGCCCATCTTATTCAATATTTTCATAAATGACCTGGAAGAAGAAACGACCAGTGAAATCATCAAGTTTGCTGATGACACAAAGCTGTGTCGGGCAATCAGGTCACAGATGGACAGTGAGGAACTCCAGAGAGATTTGAGACAACTAGAGAAATGGGCAGAGAAGTGGCAAATGAAGTTTAATGTAGAAAAATGCAAAGTGATGCACCTGGGCAGGAAAAACAAGGAGCACCAGTATACTTTGTTTGATATAACTTTGGGCAAAAGCGAACAAGAAAAGGACCTGGGGATAATGATAGATAGGACCCTGAAGTCGTCGGCTCAATGTACAGCGGCGGCAAAAAAAGCAAACAGGATGTTGGGCATGATAAAGAAGGGTATCACAAGTAGATCAGAGGATGTCATAATGCTGCTTTACGGAGCGATAGTAAGACCACACTTGGAATACTGTATCCAACATTGGTCTCCCTACCTAAAGAAGGATATAATACTACTGGAGAGGGTGCAGAGGCGAGCGACGAAGCTTGTAAAAGGTATGGAGAACTTGAGCTACAAAGATCGCCTCAGAAAACTAGGATTATTCACCCTCGAGAAGAGGAGACTGTGAGGGGATCTGATAGAGACTTTTAAAATACTGAAAGAATTCGACAAAAGAGAGCAGGAAACAAAACTTTATTCACATTGTCAAAGGTGACTTGGACAAGAGGTCATGAACTGAAGCTGTGGGGGAACAGGGCCGGGACAAATGTCAGAAAGTTCTGCTTCACACAGCGAGTAGTGAACGCCTGGAACGCTCTCCCGGAAGAAGTTGTGGAGAAAACCATCATTCAAGGATTTAAGGGCAAGTTGGATGCACATCTTCTTGAAAGACACATTGAGGGATACGAGTAACTAAGGTATTCGCCAGGGTAGGCATGGCTGGGCCTCCGCGTGTGCGGATCGCCGGACTAGATGGACCCAAGGTCTGATCCAGTGCAGGCATTTCTTATGTTCTTATGTTTGTTCTTATGAATACAGTAAATAAATCATTTTAAAAACTGAAAATCTTAGCATGAGAAAGGTATATGCAAAAATGGTCTCGAAGGAGCTCACTGATGAACAAAAGCAAAGGAAAGTTGAAGTTTGCCAACACCTTTTGAGAGGCAAGATGATGTTTTGGGCTATTTTATCACTAGTGATGAAACATGAGTGTTCCAATAAGACCCTTAAACAAAGCGTCAAAGTGCACAGTGGAAGTCAGCCAATTCTCCACGACCAAAGAAGTTCTGCCAGTTCAAATCTAGAGTCAAAATGATGTTGCTAACCTTTATTGATATCAGAAGGATTGTTCATTATGAATTTGTTCCAACTGGGCAAACAGTTAACCAAGTTTACTATTTGGAAGTGCAGAAAAGGTTGCATGAAAACGATCTGATCTTTTTGCCAACAACTTGTGGCTCTTGCATCACAATAATGCACGATAATACACTGTCTATGAGGAAGTTTTTAGCCAGAAAACAGATAAATGTATTGGAACACCCTCCCTACTCACCTGATCTGGCCCCCAGACTTTTTTCTTTACCCAAAGATCAAGAAAATATTGAAAGGAAGACTTTCAGGACATCAAGGGTAATACGATGAAAGTTCTGATGGACATTTCAGAAAAAGAGTTCCAAAATTGCTTTGAAGGGTGGACTAGACACTGACGTCAGTGCATAGCTTCCCAAGAGGAGTACTTCGAAGGTGACCATAGTGATATTCAGCAATGAGATAAGTAGCACATTTTCTAGGACGAGTTTGTGAATTTGTCAGGCCTTGTATAAATATAACTTATCTGGCAATTACTGCTCCTTGTCAATAGGGTACATCACATTCAGTTCTACAGAAAAAATTGATGCAATCACATTTCCAGCAAAAGCAAGAACACCATTTTAAACAGAGCTTTTTCTTATAGAATCTGGCCCACTTGCTGCATTTATTGGGCATAACTCATTGCCCCTTTTATGAAGGTCTCACCACATTAAAGCCCTCTTTTACTAAGCCACAGTAGAGGTTTTTTACCAAGGCCCAGGGTGCTAAATGCTCTGCTGCTGCTCCAACACTCAAAGGAATTGAGCATCGGAGCATTTAACGCTCTGGGCCGTGGTAGAAACCTCTACTGTGGCTTAGTAAAACAGGGCTTTAATGTGGTGAGACCTTCATAAAAGGGGCAGTGAGTCATACCTTGGCTTAGTAAAAGGGGAAGGGGGAAAAAAGAAGAAAATATTTATAAAAATCATTATTATAATAGTATTTTTAAAAATTATTTTAATTATAAATCCAGTTATTTTTAAGGCACTGTCAGTCATCGGTGCCCACATGCGTGGGTTATGACAGATTTGTTAGAGGGCACTAGCAAACCTTCTTCTAATCAGATTGATCTGATCTGTTTTCTGTGCATCTGATCTCTGACACAGAATGAAATTATATTTGCTGACAGAAAACTGACCATTTGTCTAGTTTCTCTTTAATTCAATATCTTTATTGAAATTAAAGATTAGAACAACGCACAGAAGGTCTCGCCACATTAAAGCACCTGCAATTCAGTATCCCAAGCACTAGCCCACTGGCTACCCACAGCCAAACGTTGCATCTTCAAAGGTGCAGTACTTGCGGTTCAAGTCCTTACACAGCATGGCACTCAGCTTACACATCAGCCAAACTCCCACCTTATGTCCCAAACAGAACCCTCCACTCCCAAGATGAAACATGTCTTCAAATAACCCCAGTTGGAGTCTCCAACTAGAAAGTGCCAGACAAAGGTCATACTCTCACTTCTTACCAAAGTACTGGAATCATCTACTCTCCTAACATCAAATCCCTTAGTGGACTTTTGAGCTTTAGAAAATAGTATAAAGAAGGAGGGGGGGAGATAATAGATGATATTCTTACATGAAAATAACGTAATAAAGGGAGGGGGAAAGGTTCATATTTAAATAATAATTGATAAAATCATTACAATATATATATTGTATAACTTTATAAGAAAAATAATTACAATTATATGATATATAAAACCATAAGAAAAATAAGACAAGAAATGTTATATATAAAATATATTATAAAAATATCAAGTGTATTGTTAAGATAATTGTATGAAAATTTATGACACTTGTTGTTAAATGGAAAAAAAATTCAATAAAAAACTTAAATAAGGAATAGATATGATATTTAATATCTTCTATATTGTATTGTAATTTGTTTTCTTTTTCTTCATTTGTTTTAATACAATCTTACTGTACAAGATGTTTATGCTTGGGAATAATGTATAAAATTATAAATAAATAAATAAAAAAAAGACAAAACCTCATCTGATCCCAAAAAAAAAAAAAAAAAAAAAAAAGAAAAGCAATAAAAACCTATCTCATCGCCTGACTCCTCAGGACAAGCTAGCATTCAGAGTGTTACTCCTAAACCACTGTATTCTTAATAGATTTTCAACTGACACTCTCCCTGTGCATGCTTCAGGCTATAAGTGTCTGCTAATCCAGAACAATTGAACTAGACACATTTCACTTTCCCTATTGTCTTAGTCTTCTGTTCCTTGTGGTTAATTGTTATGTGACTTGTTTGTTACTACCGTCTTTCCCTGAAAATAAGACCTACCCCCAAAAAAAAGCCCTAACATGATTTTCGGGGTAAGCCCTAGTCGTAGGTAGCTGCGTTTCCCCCACCACCGCCTCCGCTGCGCAGCCAAACCCCCGCTGACCCTCCATCCTTCCCTCCCAACCGATCCCCGCCGACCGCGACCATAAATACCTTGCTGCAGAAGAGCGTCGGGCCAGCAGCACTCACAGGCTTCTTTGCAGCTTTCTCGCTGGGGCCGTCATCAGTACACAGACGGCCCCAATGAGAAGGCCTTGAAGCAGCCTGTGAGTGCTGCTGGCCCGACGCTCCTCTGCAGCAAGGTATTTATGGTCACAGTCGGCGGGGATCGGTTGGATGGAGGGTCATAGGTTGCGTGGCGGCAGGTGCTCAAGGGTTCTTCTGCATGAGGGGTGGGAGGGAAGGATGGAAGCTGGGCAAAGGGTTCTGCTGCACAGGGGGATGGGAAGGATGGAAGGATAGAAAGATGCTGCAGAGGGAAGGCACAAGGGGATGGGTAAGAGAGGAGGAAAGATGTTGCACAAGTGGGAGAAAGCAAAGAAGAATAATTAGGGTTAAGGAGAGGAAGGGAGAGATAATCATGTACATGAAAAAAATAAGCCCTACCTGAAAATAAGTGCCTTTTTTGGGCCCCAAATGAATATAAGACACTGTCTTATTTTTGGGGAAACACAGTATGTAACCTGTTCTGGGCTCCTTGGGGAGGACGGGATATAAATCGAATAAAATGAATACATAAATAAATAAAGAATGAACAGAGCAAAATCTATATATACCTATATATAATCTATATATACACAGTACTACTCGAAAGGGTTCAGAGAAGAGCGACTAAGATGGTTAAGGGACTGGAGGAGTTGTCGTACAGCGAAAGACTAAAGAAACTGGGCCTCTTCTCCCTCGAACCGAGGAGATTGAAAGGGGACATTATCGAAACATTCAAGGTACTGAAGGGAATAGACTTGGTAGATAAGGACAGATTGTTCATCCTCTCCAAGGTAGGGAGAACGAGAGGGCACTCTAAAATTGAAAGGGGATAGATTCCGTACGAACATAAGAAAGTTCTTTCTCATCCAGAGAGTGGTAGAAAACTGGAACGCTCTTCCGGAGTCTGTCATAGGGGAGAACACCCTCCAGGGATTCAAGACAAAGTTAGACAAGTTCCTGCTAAACCAGAACGTACGCAGGTAGGGCTAGTCTCAGTTAGAGCGCTGATCTTTGACAAGAGGGCCGCCGCGTGAGGACCACCGGTCTGACCCAGCAGCAGCAATTCTTATGTTCTTATGCCTTTGTATAATCATGGACAATACAGTGAAATCGTCTGCACAGTGGCCAAAAAAGCAAAAAGAATTCTAGAAATTATTAGGGAAAGGATAGAAAATAAAGCAAAGAATATTATAATGCTTCTGTGTCACTCCATGGTGTGACTTCATCTTGAGTATTGTATACAGTTCTGATTGTCATATTAAAAAATCAAACAAAAAAAAAATAAAAACACAGCTCAAAACATAGAGGTTCATTTTCAAAGCACTGGGATTCTGCTAGGTACTTGTGACCTGGATTGCCACTGTTGGAAGCATGTTTCTTGGTTACATGGACCATTGGTCTGATCCAATATATTCTTATGCTCTAACGAAACAACAAGACAACCAAAACAAAGAAAAGCCAACAGTGGCAATTAATCAGTTAAATAACCAGAAACCAAAATTGAGGAGTATCACTGAGGAAATAATATACCTACAAAATATGTAATTGATTTTTCTTTTTTGCTGCTGATGCTACAAATTGCCTATAGAGAATTCCACCCAAAAAGTATAATTTAGCAGTGAAATATCTTTACAGGAGCTGCTTTAGTCTAATTTTGAATTCTGGCTGTAAGTTCATGTGATAAAAATGGCTTTTAAAGGTAAAATTAAAGATTATTATTATTTTTTTTAATAATTAAAGCTTTTATTGAAAATATGCACACACCAGTAATGCAGAACATACAATATGCAAACAGACAATAGAGGCTCATACAATAGCTCATACAAAAGCTCTTGCAGAAGACATGCCCCCCATAACAAGAACAAGAGAACAAGCCAAAATCACATCAATCTACCAGTGGAGACATAGTTGCACAGAAACAGAATCATAGCAGAGCACCTCCCTCCCCCACCCGCCTCCCGTGACAGATCCCCAAGCCCACAATACCATATCATAGCATAGTGTAGCCCCCCCCCCCCCAGAAAGAAAACCCTCAATGACTTACCCATACCCAGAAGGCACCACCTCCCTAACAAAACAGCAAATATACAACATTGTCCTTCAATGACCACCTCCAATCCTTGGTAAAAAAAATGCTTTTTCATAAGAACATAAGCAATGCCTCTGCTGGGTCAGACCTGAGGTCCATCATGCCCAGCAGTCCGCTCACGCGGCGGCCCAACAGGTCCAGGACCTGTGCATAAATCCTCTATTTATACCCTTCTTTCCTCTTTTCCAGCAGGAAACTGTCCAATCCTTTCTTAAATCCCAGTACCGTACTCTGCCCTATTACATTCTCTGGAAGCGCATTCCAGGTGTCCACCACACGTTGGGTAAAGAAGAACTTCCTAGCATTTGTTTTGAATCTGTCCCCTTTCAACTTTTCCAGATGCCCTCTTGTTCTTTTATTTTTTGAAAGTGTGAAGAATCTGTCCCTCTCTACTCTCTCTATGCCCTTCATGATCTTATAAGTCTCTATCATATCCCCTCTAAGTCTCCTCTTCTCCAGGGAAAAGAGACCCAGTTTCTCCAATCTCTCAGCATATGGAAGGTTTTCCATCCCTTTTATCAGACGTGTCGCTCTCCTCTGAACCCTCTCGAGTATCGCCATATCCTTCTTAAGGTACGGCGACCAATATTGGACGCAGTATTCCAGATGCGGGCGCACCATCGCCCGATACAACGGCAGGATAACTTCTTTCGTCCTGGTTGTGATACCCTTCTTGATTATACCTAGCATTCTATTTGCTTTCTTAGCGGCCGCTGCGCACTGTGCCATCGGCTTCATTATCATGTCCACCATTACCCCTAAGTCCCTTTCCTGGGTACTCTCATTCAATAACATCCCTCCCATCGTATAGTTGTACCTCAGGTTTCTGCTTCCCACATGCAGTACTTTACATTTCTCAACGTTGAACTTCATCTGCCATCTTGTCGCCCATTCCCCTAGTTTATTCAGGTCCCTTTGCAATTCTTCGCAGTCCTCTTTAGTCCGAGCTCCACTGAATAGTTTGGTGTCGTCTGCAAATTTTATTATCTCACACGTCGTCCCTATTTCTAGATCATTTATGAATATATTAAATAGTAGTGGCCCGAGCCCCGAGCCCTGTGGAACACCACTTGTGACCCTCTTCCAGTCCGAGTAGTGGCCCTTCACCCCTACCCTCTGTTTCCTACCCGCCAACCAGTTTCTGATCCATCTATGCACATCTCCGTCCACCCTATGGTTCTTTAGTTTCCGGAGTAGACGCTCGTGAGGCACCTTGTCAAAGGCTTTTTGGAAATCTAGGTATACGATGCTTCACATGCTGAGGAAAGTTAGATCCTGCTTCCATCAAAAACATTTTACCCTCCTTGTCCAATCCATCATCCTCTCCAGATTGGACTATTGCAACTCTATCTACTTAAGCCTAACTAAGAAAAACCTCCACAGATTCCAACAGATTCAGAATGCCGCGGCCAAGCTCATCTTCGCTAAAAGTAAATTTGACCATGTCTCCCCGCTCCTGGCCAAGCTCCACTGGCTTCTGCTAATTGCCAGGATCCACTATAAATGCGCCTGTTTAACTTTCAAAATCCTATATGGTATCCTCCCTCCCTTTATCCCTCTTTCTTGGAATTCCTCAAACCCTAATACCACCAGATCCTCCCACAAATTAAAACTATCCTTCCCCTCGCTAAAAGGTATTTCCCACACAGGAAAGCTAGGGACCTCCCTCCACTTCAAAATCACTGAGCTCTGGAACAACCTTATCTCCCCTCTTCGGAACTTGAGCTCTCTCCAAGTTTTCCGCAAACATCTGAAAACCTGGCTTTTCTCAAAAAATATAAGTCTCCCTCCAACTTAGGAATCAAGGAAACTCTTATATCTTGGCATCCCAAGTTCTGTAAATTTTCTTCACACTTCTACCTCTAACCCTCTGTTGTAGTTCTTTCCTATTTCTCCTACTGTAAACCGCGTCGAGCTCTACGAAAGTGGAGATGATGCGGTATACATCTTAAGGATTAGATTAGATTAGATTAAGTGAACAGGTGAAAATTATGCCAGATGTGTGCATAACCATGGCGTTTACCATGCTGGAGAGCGGTAAGGTGATACAGTAGCTGCCACTGGTGCAACTTCCGTTCCACTGACTGCCAAGGAGCCCTGGTTGATTCCACTTGGAGGCCAACACCAAACGGGAAGCCATGATTGCCAATTTACAGAAAGAGGATGCCCCCCTTTTCAAAGCCGACTCATGCCAAAACAATAATGCATGGTGCCAATCAGCCGGCTGTGCTTGGGTTCCAACTGCCGAAATCTCTGTTAAGACTTACTCCAGCCCATCTACACCCTCCCAGCCATTGAAGCCCTCCCCTTCCCATCCTCCTCCAAACGGCCATACATAGACGCAGACCGTACAAGTCTGCCCAGTAACTGGCCTAGTTCAATCTTTAATATTATTTTCTGATTCTAAATCTTCTGTGTTCATCCCACGCTTCTGTGTTCCTTCCATCTACTGTGTGTCTTCTCTCTGCGTCTTCCATTTGCTGTTACTGTGCCTCTCCCTTCACCCCCCCCCCCCCCAATTGGTCTAGCACCCATCTTCTTCCCTCCGCTCCCCCGTAGTCTGGCATCTGTCTTCTTCCCTTCCAGCATCTTCTCCCCACTCTGTCTTCCACATTTCCCTTCAGGGTCTGTTCCTCTCCACCCTCCTTCAATGTCTGTTCTATTCCTTTCCACCACCACCCTTCCCTCCCTCCTTTGCCATCTGTTCCTTTCTACCACCCTTCAGCTCCTCTCGCGTAGCCTATCTATCTACCTGCCTCCCTCTTATTTTCGTGGCACGTTACAATGTAATTTGTGCAAGCCACTGGAGCCTGCGAGCTCAGTCCCTGTCACATCCCCACAAACCATCTCGCTTCTGTGCTCCTATTTTCCCCATTTCTAATATCTCCCCTATGTATCTGCCATTGCCCCCTCCCCTGTGTCCATATACCATCCCCATGGCATGTCCCCTTTATGTCTCTGTCCCTATGCCCCATGCCCTCTTTCTGTTACCTTCCTGTGTCCAGATTTCCCCTATCTTCCTCTTTCATACCAGTGTGTCTCTTCTTTTCAATCCCATCTAGCTTCTTTCCCTCTTTCTTCTCCCCCCCCCCACTGCTTCCAGCATCTGGCTCACCTGCCTGTCCTCCCCCTTCTTTCCTGCTGTGGGTTTTTCTTTCCATCTTTATCCCCTTGGCCCAGAATCCTTTTCCCTTTCACTCCCATTTTAAATAACTCTAAGCCAGGGATCTCAAAGTCCCTCCTTGAGGGCCGCAATCCAGTCGGGTTTTCAGGAGTTCCTCAATGAATATGCATTGAAGCAGTGCATGCACATAGATTTCATGCATATTCATTGGGGATATCCTGAAAACCCAACTGGATTGCGGCCCTCAAGGAGGGACTTTGAGACCCCTGCTCTAAGCTGTCTTAATGCCCCAAATCTTTTAGCAACTACAGATGAGTAGTTCTGCAGTAATTGCAGCTGCACTGTGTTCATGTCCAAAAAATCAGAATAATAATAAAAGTGCTAGCACACGCCTACACATGAACTAGAATGCTGTTCTGTGTGTAAATATTAGCCTCACAAAATTTTTTTCACACATAAAATTTTTGTGAAGCTAATTTCTATGCACAGAACAACATTGTGCTTCAAGGGCAGATGTGTGCTAGGACTTTTGTTTTCTTCGTACATATACACAGAGCTGTTAATTCCATTCTGCTTTTTAAAGTTCCAAGCACTTCCTGTGATCACAGAGAAACACAAAGAAAAAATGTGAGCCGGGAACACGCGCGATCGCGCGGTCCCCGCAGTCCCCACCCGCCCGCCTGATCGACGGTAGCGTTTAGCCAGCTCCCTCCCTTCACCTCACCTTAGTTTGCAGGCTTTCTTTTTTGGCGACCTGCACGCTTTCCCAAAGAGCCGCGCACACGCGGCTGCTCAGTGTTCAATCTTCTGCTCTGCTGCAACTTCCTGTTTCCGGTTGCATCAGAGCAGAAGATTGAACACTGAGCAGCCCCACGTGCGTGGCTCTTTGATAGTGTGCGGGTTGCCGAAAAAGAAAGCCTGCAAACTAAGGTGAGGTGAAGGGAGGGAGCTCGCTAAGATCGATCAGTTGGGCAGGGGCTGCGGGGACCGCGCGATCCTTGATGCCTCACTGCGGAGACAAGACCATTCACCGCTCCACGGTGCGGTGAATGGCCTTGTCCCCGTCCCCGCAGCGACTGCTCTTTTTCTTTCCCCATTTCGGCGGGTTACCCATGGCTAAACACGGCTAGCCGCGGGTAACCGCCACCGCGTCATTCTCTAATTTGACATCGAACTGTTTGTCTTTTGTATTTATTTTGGCAAAGCAGTATCCTTGGCAGTGTTTGCTTTTGATATGTGATGGAAATTATGGGTTTTTTAAATGTTTCTTTTGCTATGTCATTCTCTAAAATCTATATTTTAAAAATTACCGTGTTTTTCACTCCATAAGGTGCACCCTAGTTTTAGAGGAGGAAAACAAGAAAAAACATTCTGAACCAAATTGTGTACTAATATATACCAGGCTCTGCACCTAGCCCCCCTCAATCCCTGTCAAGATCTGCACCCTGCCCCCCCCTCCCTGCCTGGCTCTGTACTCTGTACTCTGTACCCTGTACCCCCTCCCCTTTCTGTCTAACACCAGCTCTGGCAGGATACACATTTCAAATCTGACATATTGTAATCACAAAACAGAAAATAAAATCATTTTTCTACCTTTGGTTGTCTAGTCATTATTCAAATCATGTTGTGGTCTTCTGATAACTTGCTTGTCAGGGTCTCCTTCTTTCTTCCCTTTCCTCCTTCCATCCCAGCAGCTGAAGACAGACACCTCCCCCCAGCGGTCTGAGACAGGAGGCAGGAGAGGGCCAAAGGCCAAAGAGGGGCCCACCAGCCGAAAACAAGACCCTATTGCAAGACCCTACTGCATGTCAATGTAGACATACATTTCAATCTTGACATCTAGAGTGTTGCCTTTCAATTTTTCCGTGAGAATGGCCAGCCTAAGCTGCCTGTATGCAGACCCCAGGGGGGGGGAAGAAGAGCTGGGACTCCGGTGCACCCCATCCCTCCAATTCCCAGGAGAAAGATATCTTGCCCTTGCAAGTTTCTGACAGTTACTGCATATCATGTAGGCGGTGCTGGGGCTATCCCAGTTCATTCTGCCTTTACCGGGCGAGTCCATGCCCGCCCACCCTCCAGCCACATCCACAGCAAGCCAGGGTTGAAGGTGCTGGGTGGAGGGGGACAGGCAACAGGGCATCCAATGCTGCTGGCCTCAGTGCATCGAGTGCGGGGCTGCTCCAAGTTTCTGCATGAGTTGCCAGGAGGGCTGCACTGCGCGGCTCCTTCACTCACGGGCCTGGTCTTCCACCCTACCCCATTCCCCAGCCCCATACACAAAGAGCGCTCGTGGCTGACAGTTCAGAGCTGTACTCTCAAGCTCCGCTCTATGCCTACGATCCAACAAATGGCCAATCACAATGCTGAGCCACGCCCCCCGCAACTTCCCACTGGCCGCGCTTTGCTTGTTGACCACAAGGCAGTAAATCTGAATACCGGGTCCCACCCCTTAGGGTCCCAACACTGCGCCACGCCTTTCGCTAAGCGATCGTTTCGCCCAATTGCCAATCAGGAGGCAGGAGCTCCTTCCTTCTATCCAGAGATCCTGATCTAGAGGCAGGAGGGAGGTTGGGTTGTGATGTTACATATCCCTCACTTAGGGCTCATAGGAGGGGGTTTGGTTATATTCACTCCATAAGACGCACCCTTATTTCCACCTACTTTTTTGGGGAAAAAAGTGCGTCTTATGGAGTGAAAAATACGGTAGCTTCATAAGGGATGCTTTGCTTCCCAAATTTGAATAGACTGGGGTGTGTTTGTAAGGGCTGTCCTATTATTCTCTTGTATTTTGAATCTCTAATTACCTTTATCATCCTCATCGCCCTTTCAGAAATCCTAAGAGAGAATTTTAACTATACTGTAAACCCTTTGTCATTGGCCTCCGTTTTGGTTGCCTAGCTCATTCTGTACCCTTTCTCCCAGCAGGGGTGGATGATGGTGCTGATATCCCTAGGGAAATGGTGGTTGGTATTTATGAGAGAATCCAGCAGAAAGAGCTAAAGTCCAATGAGGATCATGTTACCTATGTCACCAAGGTGGAAAAATCCATCGTAGGAATGAAAACTGTAAGTTTTTCTGCCAGCTTGTTCATTTTTGCCCTCTCGGGTCAACTCTTTGACTGTTCTTTTCTGATGGTTCCACATCCTGTTTCCTTCTTTTATTTTTTATATTTTAAACAGGTTTAATTTAGGTCTTGCATTCACTCAATTGTTAGCAAATCTATCCCTCCCTTTTACAAAGCCACACTAGGGGCTGCCACTATAGTAACTGCCCCAAAGCCCACAGAGATTTAAAGAGCTTCAGAGCTTTTGGAGCATGGTGGCTGCTAGCACTACTTTGTAAATGGGAGAGGGGGGCAACTACTATAAGGATATTTCATGGACCCTCTAACTTTCCTTTGAAGCCCACATATTCCACAGCTTTCAGCTCAACTGGCAACAGAGCTGGGATCTTACTCTATGAATCTTCATTCACAATTATCACGAGACAGTTGAATACTACATATCTGCTATTCCACTGGGTGTGCTGGGATAAGGCATGATTGGGTATGCTGAGCCAAGTGTTCTGTTATAAATAATGTGCTACAGTGGTGAAGCCAGATGGCAAATTTTGGTTGGACCAATGGGTTTCATGAGTTAGCACAACACATTTCTTTTTCAACCCCCTCCTCCCCCCCCCCCCCAACGCAGCTGAACTTAAAAATTTAAATATCTTAAATGGTGGGGAACCCCAAGCTCCTCCAACTGAAGACATCCAAAGGCCACCAGCATCAAGCATTCCTGAGCCACTAATCCTGGCATCCCAAAGATACTCAGTTCTCATGCATGAAATGAGCATGTGCAAAAAACTGAACAAGCATGGGATGATGGTGTTGACACTTCAGAAATGCTGCCACTGAGGTTGGCTGAGAGAGTTCTGGCAGTCTTTGGATGTCTTCAGCTGCTGGTGTTTGGGGATCTCCACCAACTACTCCAAGGTTGCACTGCTGGTGGGTGGGCCTGAGCCAAATGTGGCAGCCTCAGACTTTCCTTTGCCCATCTGTAGCTATTTTCCTGCTTTGCTATCAATATCTTCCTGATTTACCAATCTACCTCCAATTGCTTTTGTGAGTAAATGTGAGTAAATGGTTGATGCAACTCTCTAAGAATCCCCCCCTCTATTTTTTATATCCCCTCCCACCTTAAAACGAGAGGTTAGGTCCATGTTTATGTAGAGCAATGCTAGATATAGAGCGTGTAAAACGATAGAATTCTAAAGTGAGCATCCTCCACTGATTCCTAGTCGTGCCTCTTGTAGGTTCTGTCAGTACCACATCGTCGCCTGGTTTGCTGTAGTCGAATTTTTGAAGTGACAGATGTGAACAAAGTACAGAAGCAGGCTGCACACCAGCGGGAGGTTTTCCTCTTTAACGACCTGCTGGTGGTGAGTACAGTGGGTTTTAACAATTGGAAAATAACTTTGTTTAGGATGCCTAGATAGTAAAACATACAGTTAGGTGCCTGTGTGTTGAAAATATGTGGTATTACAGAGAAGGCTTGGTGAATGTAGGGCTTTTTATAAAATATAAAGAACACAACTAAAGAAACATATGCAGACAGATTGATAGGCTTAAGAGCAATAAATCCCCGGGACCGGATGGCATCCATCCGAGGGTCATCAAGGAAATGAAAGGGACTGTAGCTAAACTGCTTCAACTGATAGCCAATCTGTCGATCAAATCGGAAAAGATTCCGGACGACTGGAAGGTGGCGAATGTTACGCCAATCTTCAAAAAAGGTTTGAGGGTAGATCCAGGAAACTACAGGCCGGTGAGTCTGACCTCGGTACTGGGAAAGGTGTTGATAAAGGACCGCATAATTGATCACCTTGACGGACACGGTTTAATGAGGACCAGCTAGCACGGTTTCAGCAAAGGCAGATCTTGCCTGACGAACTTGCTGCACTTCTTTGAGGGAGTAAACGGGTGGATAGACAAGGGCGACCCGGTCGACATTGTATATCTGGATTTTCAGAAGGCGTTCAATAAGGTGCCACATGAATGACTACTTCGTAAAATTGCAAGCCATGGAATCGAGGAGGAAATACTCATGTGGATTAAAAACTGGCTGGAGCATAGGAAACAGAGAGTGGGGGTAAATGGACAATACTCAGACTGGAAGAGTCTCACCAGCAGGGTGCTGCAGGGCTCGGTGCCTGGACCCGTGCTCTTCAACATCTTTATAAATGATCTGGACATTGTTACGACTAGTGAGGTGATTAAATTTGTGGACGATACGAAGTTATTCAGAGTAGTGAAGACACAGGGGGATTGCAAAGATCTACAAAGTGACATAATCAAGCTCGAGAAATGGGCATCGATATGTCAAATGAGCTTCAATGTGGATAAGTGCAAAATGATGCATATCGGTAACAAAAATCTCATGCACGAATACAGGATATCCGGGGCGGTACTTGGAGAGACCTCCCAGGAAAAAGACTTGGGAGTTCTGATCGACAAGTCGATGAAGCCGTCTGCACAATGTGCTGTGGTGGCAAAAAGGGCGAACATAATGCTAGGAATGATAAAGAAGGGGATCACGAACAGATCGGAGAAGGTTATCATGCCGCTGTACCGGGCCATGGTGCACTCTCAACTGGAGTACTGCATCCTGCACTGGTCGCCGTACATGAAGAAGGACGCGGTACTACTCGAAAGAGTCCAGAGAAGAGCGACTAAAATGGTTAAGGGGCTGGAGGAGTTGCTGTACAGTGAGAGATTGGAGAAACTGGGCCTCTTCTCCCTCGAACAGAGGAGATTGAGAGGGGACATGATCGAAACATTCAAAATACTGAAGGGAATAGACTTAGTAGATAAAGACAGACTGTTCACCCTCTCCAAGGTAGGGAGAACGAGAGGGCACTTTCTAAAGTTGAAAGGGGATAGATTCCGTACAAACATAAGGAAGTTCTTCACCCAGAGAGTGGTGGAGAGCTGGAACGCTCTTCCGGAGTCTGTTGTAGGGGAAAATACCCTCCAGGATTTCAAGACTAAGTTGGACAAGTTCCTGCTAAACTGGGATGTACGCAAGTGGGGCTGGACTCATTTAGTCATTGACCTGGGGGCCGCCGCATGAGCGGACTGCTGGGCAGGATGGATCACTGGTTTGACCCAACAGCGGCAATTCTTATGTTCTTATATAGATAGGAAATTGATGTCCAGGTCTGGAGATTTCAAGTTCTGCTAGCATCTTATAATAAGATCTGCCAACATACTGTAGAGGCTGTTCTAGGAGAGATGGACATTTATCCACTGCCTACATGTAGCAGGAATGTGTCACAGGGATATAAATGTCTGTAGCAACACTTGAAAGTCACTGGTATGAACTACCAACATAAATATTTATGATAGCCATTTTAAAAACATTAACATTTGGCCCTTGCCAGTTGTGCTTTCAGAAGGAGGGGGGCACCAAGCAGTGAGCGATTAAGATGACCTCCCTTAATTCCTCCGCTGTTCTAATTCCTCCGCTGCTCAATAGTATCACTTTTCTGAAACCTGGATATCCTGGGTAGCAGATCTAACTCCCAACATCCAGCTTTTTGGACATAAACATTTATTCCCATTCTGAAATGGGGTATAACCCTTTATTTTATAGGCCCATCCTAGCCCCACCACAAACATACTCAGACCATGCCCCCTTGCCATACAGCTTTGTAAAATTGGGATTTAGATGTTTATACATCATGAACAAGACAAAAAGAAGATTGGCTCATTTGAGCTTTGGTGCTGGAGAAAAATTTTAGGTGTGCTGTGGACCACCAAAAGAACTAACAAATTGATTCTGGAAGAGATCAAACCCAGCTATGTCACTCGAAGCCCAAATGATGAAGTTATGACTGTCTTATTTTGGTCACACCATCAGATGAGAGAGATCACTAGAGTAGGACATCATGTTTGAAAAGATCGAAGGAACCAGGCGATGAGGGTGACCTGAAATCAGATGGCTGGACACATTGGAAACAAGCATGTGGATGATGCTGGAGGACCTAGCACAAAACTGATTTCTTTTTAGATCCGCAATTCATCAAGTCGCTAGGGCTTGAGCACAAGTTGATAGCACCTAACAACATCATCATGAACAGCTAAATGTCAGTTTAAAGACATTTAAACCATGAATACTTCTAAAATAAGCATCATAGGCAGATAAGATAGACTTATCAGGAGTTTAGAAAGAAAAAAAGGCGCGACTAACTTAAAAGAAAAATTGCAGCCAATGTTAGCCCTTGTGTTTGTGACTTACCTGTTTAAAAATACAGGCAACAATTATGCAGTCATATGTGTAAGTGGCAGATTTTATAAAACTGCAAGTCCACAGGGAAATGATTAAGGAACCAAGTTCCAAAATTCAAATTTTTATATGCCCAGTTTCCCCCTCAAGCTTTTCACTAAACCCAGGCCTAAAGTAGAGGGTAGCTGGAAGCAAATATGAATGCACATGGGGAACTCTTAGATATAGGTGTATTGCCATTCTAGAATACAGAATACTTTGAAAGACCACCCAATACATGCCTCCTTGAAATCTCTGTGTGTTGAAGCATTCATGTATAAACTGCTACTTGATATTTATGTGTGCAAGTAGACCATAATTCTAATAGTCTAGGAAAATAAGAAAAAAATTTGCCCTGTAGCTGGGGCAATTTGATAATGATCTGTGTCCCTGGGCAATAAGGTTAATGAGCCCCTACCCACCCATCCAACATATATTACTGTCCATTACTGGTTAGGGGAATGGGCCCCCTTTGGTTTTGAGCCCTTGAGTATTTTCCTAACACACTGGTCAGTCCATCCCTGTCTTGAGGTTTTCTTTGTGATCTTATGGGCTTCCAGCACAGTCCAGCCTCTATTGGATTGCAGTTCCATAAACGTTCACTTGCAACTACCTGTATTTGACCTTTTTTTACAATATCCAATTCAGATCAGCTCAGCCACTGCAGTGACACTGCAGTACTCAAATTCTTCCAGACCTTATTCCATATGTACCCTGAGTATGGCCATCATGTGTTGCTGGTATGTAATGGCTTAGGTTCCCTCCCCACAGGGGAGGTCCTCCATATGACAGTGCTTAGCATTGCCATTGAAGCTCTAAACAGGACTTGTAATTTTAAAGGATACAAAAGGAAGAAGAATTCAACAAAGCCTATTATTATAACTACTAGTCTTTAAGCCCGTTACATTAACGGGTGCTAGAGTGTTTAGCTGTCTTTCTTTCTTTCTTTCTCTCTCTCTCCTTTTCCGTTGTCTTTCTTTCTTTCTGTCTCTCTCTCTCTCTCCTTTTCCGCTGTCTTTCTTTCTTTCTGTCTCTCTCTCTCTCTCCCCTTGGCCACTGTATTTCTTTCTTTCTGCACTCAGAACCAGCAATTGTCCCTTTCTATTCCCTCCCTCCTTCCTATGTCCTTATTGCTCCCCGTGCCTCCTTCCTATGTCCTTAGTGCCCCTTTGCATGTCCTTAGTACCCCCAGTGCCTCCTTCCCATGTCCTTAGTGGCCCTTCCTATGTCCTTACTGCCCCCAGTGTCTCCTTCCTATGTCCTTAGTGCCTCCTTTGCATGTCCTTAGTGTCCCCAGTGCCTCATTTCATGTCCTTAGTGTCCCAGTGCCTCCTTCCTATGTCCTTAGTGCCCCCAGTGCCTCCTTCCCATGTCCTTAGTGTCCCTTCCCATGTCCTTAGTACCCCCAGTCCTTCCTATGTCCCCCTCACTGCCTTCCAGCCTTTGTCCCACCCCTCCCCCAAAGCTAGCCAACCTACCTCCCTCCCTCTCTGCTGCGCTAAAGCCAGCCTGCCTGCATGACTCCTTCCCTCCAGCGCCAAAAGCTGATGCCTGCCCCCCACCTTTACCGGCCCCCGCAATTGCTATTGTCTGGGTCATCCGCCGCTGCCGGCTGTCGAAACTAAGACCACCACATGCTAGCAATAGGGGAAGCGTCGGAAACTGCTCAGCTGAAGGAAACCACTGCGCTTCTCCTACACTGCTGTGGAAACATGCTGCACGTGTCAGAAACATCCGCTCCTACCACGAATTTCCACTGCGCATGTCCGCTAAGGCTTTCTGAATGTATGCATGTGCCGCACGCGCACACGCCACTTCCTTTAACATTCTGCCGACCACGGAGCTACGGATCATGGAACACGCAGGTATGAGTACGCATGCGCGCTTAGGGTTTTATTATTAGTGATAAACATTTCTGAGTTCACTTGCTGTGTCTTTGACAGATCCTCAAGCTTTGCCCTAAGAAGAAAAACTCCGCAACCTACACATTCTGTAAGTCTGTAGGCCTGTTGGGGATGCAGTTCCATCTCTTCGAAAATGAATGTAAGTTTGCAAAAAGGATGGAAACAATACTTTTTTGGATGTAACCAGTGAAAAGTTGACTCATGAAACTTCAGTTACTGTATGCCCAAACTGAATCTTCTATTTTAACTCAGCATAATGAAACTGATGCTTCAAGGAACAATAGTGAGGTCAACATTTGTGTGTTTTTCGTGGCTGGTGCACTGTAGGCAAATCTTTAGCCACCCTAATAATTAACCACTCCACCCAGAATAATCATCATAAATGGTCTATTTGGAAACTGACTAA
Source organism: Geotrypetes seraphini (assembly GCF_902459505.1). Taxonomy (NCBI): domain Eukaryota; kingdom Metazoa; phylum Chordata; class Amphibia; order Gymnophiona; family Dermophiidae; genus Geotrypetes; species Geotrypetes seraphini. Next base: position 19,106,469 of record NC_047090.1, on the reverse strand, counting down.
CTTCCCTACTGGTAGAAGTGCCTTCTGTTATGTTCTGAGTTTCTGTGGTTGTCAGGATTTATTTTGCTTTGACTACAGTTTCTCTTTGATACCCACTCTCCACAGCCAAAGCTGCTATCCTAGACAACTGTCTAATATTGCCTAATAGTTGATATCTTTTCGGTTCTCAAATGCAATGATATCATATTGTATTTGATTATTTAAATTTGGATTTAGATTTAATTACAAGGCAAATTACAACCAGGCAAATACTGTAGGTTATAAAAGTGAACCAGATGGCAGTGTTTTCATAGGTTCCTTGAGCTACATAAAACATAGACCTCTCCCTTGTAATTTCAAAATGACTTCTTTATATGTTGTATCCATAGTCTTGCATGTTTGTGTTTTTTTTCCTCAGTTGAGAGGGACAGAGATTGATACTTCTGTTGTCTAAGGGAATGATTAGATCCTGAGAAGCAAGCATAGATTTTTGAGAGGATCTGAAGAGACACAGATCTATGTGAAGGAATCAAAGAGAAGTGTTTCTTTGCTTCTTTCTCTTGTCTGATCTTCCTGACCTGTTTTCTTTTTATTTCTGAATAGAAAAGGTAGACGAGTGCCGTAATTATAGCAACGTTAGATAAGAATATAAAATATAATCAGAGAAATGCTAAGCGAGCTTATTTAGTAAATATCATTAAAGAATCCGTGTCTCCTCCTCCTGAAGTTGTATAAACAGAATATTAAAAGCAGCGTTATGGTTATATTGTTTGACCCAATAAAAATATTAATTAAAAAAAAAAAAAAAGCAATGATCTTATTTGGCATTCTTGTTCTTGTGTGCTATGGGAGGTAGTGTGACAAATCTGGAGCTGACTATTATACTATATTGTTAATATATAAACTAATGAAAGTCATAAAATAGATGTTTATAGCGCTATTTTGTATGACTTCATGAGGATGCAGTACAGTGTAGGAGTTGTACTGTAGTCATATTTCAGTGCCAGAGATGTGTGGCAGCTTTTCTGTGATATGGCAGGGGTAATGCAATTTGGAAGTCTCACTGCTGCCTGTGCAGCGAGTGAACAGTATAATCACTCGCTCACAGAAGCAACTATTGTGTCTTTAAGGCAGTGGTTATTTGCCTTTCTCAGTGATATGTGTGGGTGACTGTGATCCGCAGATTATCCTCATGGCATCACGTTAGTAGTTCCAGTTTCGGGCTCAGAGAAGAAACAAGTCCTGCATTTCTGTGCATTGGGTTCTGAGGAGCTGCAGAAGTTTGTGGAAGACCTGAAGGAATCCATATCTGAAGTGATGGAGATGGAGCAGATTCGCATTGAATGTAAGACCCAGATGAGGGGCTGGCTGGATGCATGCCATAATAATGTGTGTTTTGGTGCATGCATGTTTCTAAATGAGCATATGTACATTATAAGTAAGTAACTGTAATTCCTAGATTTGGCCAGTCTCTTCTAAACTGTAAATTGCATTGAACTCCTTCTGGAGTATATTCTCGATCCATAGGGTAAAATCCAGACATGTCCTCATTTTAGAGAACTCTCTGGGTGTCCAGATGGCTTTTTAAATTGTAGGAGTTTGTCTGGGTTTGACAGGGGCAGAGACAGGATCCAGTGACTCTCCCCTCTTACCTCCTCAGTGCTGAAATTCAATTTTCTTCGGGCTGCTGGCAGCTCAGCGAGATGAGCCTGCTGCCGTTGACTTTCCCCAGAAGCTGCCTCTCTGCAGGTCCCACCTACACGGGAACAGGAAGTCACTGCAGAGAGGCAGCTTCCGGTGCAGGCCAATGGCAGCTCACCTCACTGAGCTGCCAGCAGTCCGAAGAAAATTGAATTCCAGTGACGATGAGGTAAGAGGGGGAAATCCACCAGATTCTGTATAAGCTAGCCCTGCCAAACTAGTTTCGGGGGGGGGGGGGGGCAGGGCAGGATCCAGGGCCAGATTAAAGGGTAGACCCAGTAGGCATTTACATAGGGCCCGAAATGGTCAGGAGGGCCCGCTGAAGGAGGGCAAACAAACCACTCCAAAAAAATTTTTCAAATAGCCATGGTGCCCCTCCCCCAAGCATCATTTGGCAATGCAGGCCCCCCTTCCATGCAAACCCCGTCAACCCTCCCACCACAAGACGACTGACAAACTTCCCTCCAGCAGCGTCAGCAGCCGCAGCACTCTAAATAGGCTGCTTCGCGGCCTTCTCCTGCCGGTGATTCCCTCTGCCGCATCATTGATGACATCATCAGTGATGCGGCAGAGGAAATCACCGGCAGGAGAAGGCCACGAAGCAGCCTCCTTAGAGTGCTGTGGCTGCCGATGCTCCTGGAGGGAAGTTTGTCAGTCAGTTGGTCGGTTGTTTCACGTTGGGCGGGTAAATGAGGTTTGCATGGGAGGGAGAGATAGGAGGGTCAGCGGGGGTTCAGCTGTGCCAGAGTGGGAAAGAGAAGCGGTTTGCCCCGGGTGCTCCATTAACTTCTTCAGTCACCAACAGCATTTACAATTCGCTGCTGTTGCTAGCTTCAGGCCTTCCTCTCTGCCTGGTCCTGCCTACTTCCTGTTTTCATGAAGGCAGGACCCGACAGAGAAGAAGGCTCGAAGCCGGCAACAGCAGCGAATTGTGAATGCTGCTGCTGCCCGAAGAAGTTCATGACACTAGGCCTTGGGTAACAGAAGAAGGAAAGGGCGCAGAGGGGGAGAAATTTAGGGCACCCAACTAGAGGGAGAAAGAGTGGGAGACGGAAGATGAGGGAGGTTATGAAAGGAGATGCCAGGGCTTGGAGGGAAGAGGAGGAAGAGATTCCAGGGCATGGAGGGAAGAGAGGGAGGGAGGAAGAGATGCCATGGCATGGAGGGAAAAGAGGGAGGGAGGAAGAGATGCCAGGGCATGGAGAGAAGGAGGAAGATATGCCAGGCCAAGGGAAAAGGAAGTGGGGGGAGAAAGGAGGCAATGTCAGAGCATGGAGGGGGAAGGAGAGATGGAAGAAAAGGAATGGAGAGAGATGCCAAGGAATCAGGGAAGGGAAGATGCCAGACTGTAGGGTGGGAAGGACAGAAAGGAGAAGAGAGAGATGCCTATGGGAGGGGGTGGTGACTGAGAAAAATGGAGAGGTAGCAGCGCTGAAATCAATCATGTACAAAGGAGAGAAGGGGCACAGGATAGACAGTTTATGGAAGGAGCATAGAAAGAGGGAAGATGCCATATGGAACGAGGAGAAGGCAGACAGTAGATGGAAGGGGCTGATGCTGCATGGAAGACAGAGAGAGGACAGCTGCTGGCTAGAAAGAAGAGAGTGAAGACAAGATGATTAAAGCAGAAACAATAAAAGGTAGAAAAAAGATTTTTTGTTGCTATAGAATAAAATAGTATTGTAGTTGTATTGATAAAACTTTTATAAACAGAAAATAAGGTAATCTTTTTATTGGACTAATTTTAATATATTTTTTACTAACTTTTAGAGACCAAAACCCCCTTTCTCAGGTCGGGACAGTATAATGTAACAGCAGTATACTATATTGACCTGAAGAAGGAGGCTATGACCTCTGAAAGTTCATTGAAAAATGGATTAGTCTAATAAAATGGAATATTCTTATTTTTAATTTTTGTTTTATCTCTATTTGTTAATTTATAAAGTGGTGATTGTCAGTTTCTTCAAATTTACATGTGCTATATTTATATTTTGCAGAGTATTAGGGGGCTATGTGTCATTGTTTCTGTGGTGTTTCACTGTATGTAGTTTGGCTTCTTGGCAGTTCAGTTTAACCTTTATCTACATATTTTTATTTTTCGTTTGTGTTTACTTATTCCATACTGGGTAAGGGTGTATCTGTGTTCTGTGTGTATGAAAGACATGGTTTCCTGTTAGCGTTGACTAGCCTTGTTTGGCGAAATACATCGGGCATGGTTCTTGGGAGCAACTTGAATAAACCTGATTTGAATCGCCTTATTTTCTGCCGATCTTCTTTTGTTTCATGTTGGATTCTTTGGTGGACGCTTGCCTTGTTGTTTTGTTACAAGTTAACATACATGGAGTGGAACGTACTAGAGGAGTTACAGATTTGGTTGTTTATGCATACATATGGGTTACAGTTGGTTGACATAGAGTGAGGTAGTTGAGAGGTGTTGTAAACTTGATTGTTAATATAGACTTATATTTCAGATAGTATTACTGTTTTACAATAAAGTTGAACATTTTTATATATGTACTAGTGTTTAAGCCCATTACATTAACGGGTGCTAGAATATATGTCTGTCTGTTTTTCTTTCTTTCTGTCTCTCTCCCTGCCCCCTGTCTTGTCTTTCTCCCTGGTCCCCTTTGTCTGTCTTTCTTTCTGTCTATCTCTCTCTCTGGCCTCCTTTGTCTGTCTGTCTCCCTGGCACCCTGTCTGTCTTTCTTTCTATCTCTCTCCCTGCCCGCTGTCTTTCATTCTTGTGCGCTGCCTGCCTGTCTTTCTGTCTCTCTCCGTGGCTCCCTGCCTGCCTGCCTTTCTTTGTCTTTCTCCATGGCCACCTTTTGTCTTCCCCAAAGCAAATCAAGATTGCTTCCTGCACACCCCTCCCCCTAAGCAAAACAAGTATACTCCCTGGCCCCCTTTCCCTCTCCCCTCTCCACACTTCTGTGTGCAGCAGTAGCATTTCCCTCCCATCCTTCCCTGTGCAGCAGCAGCATTTCCCTCCCCACCCTACTTCCCTGTTCAGCAGCAGCATTCCCTCCCCCTCCATTTCCCTGTGGAGCAGCAGCAGCATTTCCATCCCCCACCCCACTTCCCTGTGAAGCAGCAGCATTTCCCTCCCCTCCCACTTCCCTGTGCAGCAGCATTCCTTCCCCATTTCCCTGTGCAGCAGCAACATTCCCTCCCCCTCCATTTCCCTGTGCAGCAGCATTTCCCTCCCACCACCCCACTTCCCTGTACTGCTGCAACAGTATTTCCCTCCCAACCTTCCCTGTGCAGCAGCAGCATTTCCCTCCCCCCACTTCCCTGTGCAGCAGCAGCATTCCCTCCCCATCCATTTCCCTGTGCAGAAGCAACAGCATTTCCCTCCCCACCCCACTTCCCTGTGCAGCAGCAGCAGCAGAATTCCCTCCCCCCTCCATTTCCCTGTGCAGCAGCAGCATTTCCCTCCCCCACCCCACTTCCCTGTGCAGCTGGGTAATATGGTAATTACTGTATTTTTCGCTCCATAAGACACACCTGATCATAAGATGCACCCAAGAATTAGAGGAGGAGAACAAAGAAAAAAAACATTCTGAACCAAATTCTCCCTGCCAGGCTCTGCACCCAACCCCACACTCCTTGCCAGGCTCTGCACCCTGTCCCCCTCCCTGCCAGGCTCTGTACCCTGTCCCCCCTCTGATGGTCTTGTGCTAGGCCGGGACAGGGCAGGCAAGCCTAGAGGCAGTCAGGCAGTCCTAGCGGCCTAGTGACAGGCAGGCCTAGAAGCCTAGTGATAGGCAGGCAGGCAGGCAGGCCTAGTGGCAGGGCAGGCAGGCAAAAAGGGGCCCTCCCGACAGGGCCCCCCTACCCAAGGAAAGCAGGCAGGGCCCCCCACCCAGAGGCAGGCAGGATCCCCCCTTACCTTAACTCCTCCGGTGGTCCAGCGCTGTAGGGCAGGAGCTTTCAGCCTCTTGTCCTTCTCTCCTGCTTTCTTTCCCCAAGCGGCACCGGCACCGGCAGGGCGACAAGCAGGCAGGTGCGAATTTCTCGCTTCATGCCTTGTCCCGTGCTGCTCTGTGAATGGCCTTCCCAGTCCTCTATCTGCCTGTATCTTCCTGATCTCTCTCTCCCCTCCCTCTCTGATGTTGTCCTCCTTCTTGTTCTCCTTCTGCTCTCTGATGCGCTCCTTCTTGCTGCCCCTCTTATCTCTGATGTTCTCTTTCCACTTCTACTTATCATTTCTATAGCGCAGCTAGACATATGCAATGCTGTACATTTAAAAAAATGCAAGAGACAGTCCCTGCTCAGTAAAGTTTACAAACTAATCAACAGACAAACAGGACAAGTAAGGGGTTAGGGAGTTTCTCAGGCAAGCAAACTGCCCTCTCCTCTCCCTCTCTAATGCTCCTCCTATGGCCTTCCTTTTCTTTTCTGTTCTCCTCCTCCTTCACCATCCCTTCCTCTTTGTCTTCTCTCTCTGCTTCTCTCCTCCTCCTTCTGCCTTGTTTCTCCTCTCCCTCTCTTCTCCGATTCTCTCCTCCTTCTACCGTGCCTCTACTCCATCCTCTGATGCTCGCCTCTCCTGACTCTCCCTCTGGTGCTGCCCAACCCATGGTCGGCATCCATTGGCTGCTCCACGTGAGACCTGCCAGTGGCTGGATCCAATGGGAAGCAGCCATCTGTTAGAGGCTCGAGACAGGGGTCAGCGCCAAGAGCTGCATGGTGCTCTTAACAGCTGGTGCTTCTGGTAGAAAGAATCCCACGCCTCTTTCAAAACCACCACGCTCCTGCCCAGAGTCCCTGGCCATGGTGATGGCGCTGTCGTGGACTGACAGTTCGTCCCTGCAGCATAAAGTGGTTAGTTGTGGCCACACTGGTGGCAGTGGGATGCGCGGAGCCGGACCAGTATTTTAAGGAGCAGTTTGAGGATGGAGGTAAGAAGGCAGCATTGCTTCGAGTGCACGAGCTCGCTTACTCATAGAGTGGTGTGGGACAAGGCAGGAAGCGAGAAACATGCACCTGCCTACTTGCCACTCTGCCACTGCCGCTGCCACGGGGAGAGAAAGCAGGAGAGAAGGACAGGAGGCTGAAAACTCCTGCCCTACAGAGCTGGACTGCCCGTACCGCCAGAGAAATGAAGGGAGGGGAAGGGGGGTTAGTTAGTATTTGCTCCATAAGATGCACTCTTATTTCCACCCACTTTTTTTGGGGGAAAAAGTGCGACTTATAGAGCAAAAAATACAGTAAAAGACTAAAGTAGCTGTGTGTGTGAAAGTGTGGATTTTGCTCATGCCTTTTTTTCAAGAGTAGGTCAAAGCAAGTTACATAAGAACATAAGAATAGCCTTACTGTTAGACTAATGGTCCATCAAGCCCAGTAGCCCATTCTCTTGGTGGCCAATCCAGGTCCCTAGTACCTGGCCAAACCCCTGGAAGGATTACAGTCTAGGTTTGTACCTGAGGCATTACACAGAGAGGTTAAGTGACTTGCCCAATATCACAAGAAGCAGCACTGAGATTTGAACTCTGAATTACTGCTTTGAACATAAGGTGACTTTCCAACTCTTGGTTGTGATCCTTAGAAAAAGGAGGTTAAGGGACAGGGACTTGAAATATTTGTATTAAAATCTCACCTTTCTTTTTCTAAGAATAAGGGGAGATAAGGAATAGGGTCTTGAATACTGCCTTTTATAAGTTACACAACCACATTCAAAGTGCTTTACATACAGATACTTAAGCATTTTCCCCAGTGGCGTACCAAGGGGGGGCGGTGGGGGAGGTCTGCCCCAGGTGCACGTCCCAAGGGGGTGCACAGCTGGTCACCCACCGGGGAATAGGCTGCCGCCAGGGAAAGGCTTCCACTGCCATCATCGGGAACAAGCCGGCCGAGTTCTCCCTTCTTTTCTTCCCTGCAGGGCCGACCAACTCTCGCCGCCCAACGTCAATTCAGATGTTGGAGAGGACGTTCTGAGCCAGCCAATCGCTGCCTGGCTGGCCCAGAACGTCCTCTCCGACTTTAGAATTGATGTCGGGCAGCAAAGAGTTGGTCGGCCCTGCAGGGAAGAAAAGCAGGACGAATTCGGAGCCGGGCTGTTCCCGATGGCGGCAGTGGCAGCCTATTCCCCAGCAGCGGTGGCAGCATTTTCCCAATGGCGGTGGCATAGGGGAGGGGAGGGAGAAAGAAAGAAATGGGGGGGGGACAGGAAGCCAGAAATAAAGGGGGCAGGGTGAAACAAAGAAAAAGAAAAAATGGGGCACGGAGAGAGAGAGAGAGAAAGACAGACAGAGAAAGAAAGAGGGCATGGAGAGAGAAAGAAAGAAGGGGGCAGTGTGAAACAAAGAAAGAAATGGGGCACGAAGAGAGAGAGAGAAAGACAGACATACAGAAAGAAAGGGGGCATGGAAAGAGAAAGAAAGAAGGGGCTGGATGAAAGAAAGAAAAAGTTGGGGGAGGGAATGAGGTCTGGAGGAGAAATATTAGATGCACAGTCAGAAGAATAAAGTGCAACCAGAGACTGAAATACCAAACAAAGGTAGGAAAAATGATTTTATTTTCAATTTAGTGATCAAAATGTGTCCATTTTGAGAATTTATATATGTTGTCTATATTTTGCACTATGGCCCCCTTATATTAAACCGCAATAGTGGTTTTTAGCACAGGGAGTCTATGAGCATTGAGAGCAGCGTGGGGCATTCAGCGCAGCTCCCTGTGCTAAAAACCGCTATTGTGGTTTAGTAAAAAGGGAGGGGGTATATTTGTCTATTTTTGTATAGTTGTTACTGAGGTGACATTGCATAAAGACATCTGCCTTGACCTCTATGAAAACCTACGGAATATAAATGATAATTAACATTTTATCTGCGTACAGTGTGCTTTGTGTTTTTTAAACTTTATTGTTGGTAGATCATTTTGACTTGGCCACGAAAGTAAGGGGGAGGGAGGGTTGCTGCTGAAAGACACCTAGTAATCCTTGCAGGCTTGACTGTGCAGGGAATTATTTTTGTAAAATCATGTTTTGTTATGTGACTGGCTTATTTAGACTTTAATGTCTATGAATGAATAGAATGAAAATGATATAAAATTACTTGCTTGTTTTTATGTGCGTGCGCTGAAGGAAAGTGGAGAGAGAGAGTGGGGAGAAGACGCTGATTTATAAATTGACAGAATATTGTTTCTTTTTATACTTTAATATAATAAGTTCAATATAAAACAATTCAAGGCTTGTGTGGATGGAATCAGGTGGTTTGCGGGGATGGGGACCGAGCTTACGGGGATTAGTCCAATAAAATGGTATTTTCTTATTTCTCATTATTTGTTTTATTTTTATTTGTTAATTTGTAAAGTGGTGATATGTATCAGTTTTTTCAAATTTACATCTACTGTCTTTATATTTTGCACAGTATTAGAGGACATGCACTACTGTTTTTATGGTGTTGTAGTGTTGCATTGTATGCAGAGTCTGGTTTCTTGGCGGTTCAGTTTAACTTTTGTCTACATATTTCTATTTTTAGTTTGTGATTATTCCTTATTGGGCAAGGGTGTATCTGTCTGTGTGTATGAAAGGGACATGGCTTTCTGATAGCATTGACTGTACAGGATCAATTGACTGCACAGGATCTGGCTTTTTAGTTTTACAATGTATGTGTTGGTGTTCTATGCTCACTGCAGTGTTTAAGATGCTGCCTTTTAGTAGGTACACTCTTGTGCGATATGTGGATTGTTACTAAAAATCATATTTTTCATATAGATGGTGGGGGGGGGTCAAAAAATGATGGGCCCCGGGTGTTGCATATGCTAGGTACGCCACTGATTTTCCTGGTAGGCTCACAATCTATCTAATATGCCTGGCGAAAATGCTTGAATATCTGCATGTAAACCACTTTGAATTTGGTTGTGTAACTACAAAAAGGAAGTATTCAAGACCCTATTCCTTATCTCCCCTTATCCTTAGAAAAAGAAAGGTAAGATTTTAATACAAATATTTCAAGTGATGAGAGGGAATAAGAAAGTCAAATTGATTAAAAAAAAAACTTTAAAAATACAGGAAATGAGAATGCAAAACATAGAAGCAAAATAAGGGGAAAAGCAGTATGACAACATGTGAAGAAAATGTTTATTCCTCAGAGAAACAAGCAATAAAACCTCCCTTTTACAAAACCGCGATAGTGGTTTTTAGTGCAGGCTGGCGCGTTGAATGCTCTGTGCTGGCCTGCGCTAAAGAAAATGCTATTGTAGGTTTGTAAAAAAATAAATAAGGTTGTGGGTTTTTTTTTTGTAAGGAGACACCAAAAAGTGCGTGGTGCCCAGAATCAAATAAATAGCTGAAGGCAACTAATATGCTGTCCCAGCTTAAACAGAAGAATGATTCACTATACCCGAAGCCCTAATCCTGTCTTACTATTCTTAAATTCTTAACTGCTTTCCAAAGAGTCTTACAAACTATCTCCCTTATATGTTATGATAGTGTTTTCCATAATCATAGAAACATAGAAACATAGAAATAGATGGCAGATAAGGGCCACGGCCCATCAAGTCTGCCCACTCCAGTGACCCTCCCTATCTATCTTTGCGGATAGATCCCACATGTCTATCCCATCTGGCCTTAAAATCTGGCACAATAACCTGAAGTGGAAGACTATTCCAGCGATCAACCACCCTTTCAGTGAAGAAGAACTTCCTAGTGTCACTGTGCAGTTTCCCGCCCCTGATTTTCTACGAATGCCCCCTTGTTGCCGCGGGACCCTTGAAGAAGAAGATGTCTTCTTCTACCTCGATGCGATTCGTGAGATACTTGAATGTCTCGATCATATCTCCCCTCTCTCTACGTTCCACGAGTGAGTAGAGCTGCAATTTCCCTAACCGCTCATGGCAGAGAACTCACAGTCCTCCTATGCTAATTCTAATCAGGGCTGTCAACAATCCTTTAAGGTTCATGCAGGTCTAAGCAGTCCCAAAATGTAAGTTATGTTCCTTGGAGTGTGATGCATTATTACAAAGACTTCACAATCACAATCTTTCCTTGGTAGGAGTTGATTTGATCTGATTGACTTTGAAGCTAAGACATTGTTTAAAGCAGTGCTTTTCAATCCTCTCCTGGTTAGGGATACCAGACTTCCGGATTTCCCCGGACATGTCCTCTTTTTGAGGCACTTTGTCCGGGCTTTGAAAAACCTCCCTCAAAAGCGCCATTGGGCAGAGGGCAACGCGTGCATGAGGGCAGAGGGCAACGCGTGCATGCCCTCCTGCCCGGCCAGAGCAGGCAGCAGAGGGCGGGGCTTGAATATTGTCTTATCCAGTTAACTTAGTGGCCAAAAAAAACCCTGGATAGTCAATGGTGATCACCTGAAATGGAATCAAAGCAAAAAGGTCTCAAACAAAATCAGGTCACCTGAAATAGCCCAGCACTCAATATCTGTAGTCTGCGCCAACCACAGACCACATATTGACCCTGATGTAAAAAAAATATTTATTCATCAGAGAAAAGAGCAATTAAGTTATGGATCTAATTTTTAAAGGAGACACCAAAAACAAAAAAGCATGTGGTACCCAGAACCAAAGAAGTCGCTGGAGGCTAATAACTGCTATCCCTGCTTAGATAGGAGATGGATTCAATATTAGGTGCCATCGACTTGTGTCCTAGCAACTTGATGATCTTTCATCATCAAGGTTTCATTGCAGAATACAGAAGTAGATTGTTGGGCCTTTCTTCTGTGAAGTATAAATTCAATGATGTTGCCGTTGTTGCATCAAATGCAGTCCTCCGTCTCCAACACTGCCCATCTGCTGCTGCCCAGATGAGTGGTACATCATTAGTCTGACATCTCCTCTGAAACCTGTCTGCCTTGGGACAGGGAGATTCTGCTGGTAGTGAAACTACCAACAACATAGCTTTCAGCTTCTCAAATGCACACAAGTCCCCAGTGGCGTACCTAGGGTATGTGGCACCCGGGGCCCATCATTTTTTGACACCCCCCCCCCTATGTAAAAAAATATTTTTTGTAATGACCATGAAACAGAATAAATGGTCAGAATAGAAACAGGCAGTGAAAATTTTCTTATATTCCAAACATAACATAACATAAATTATGTCTGAATTGTCATGACATCAGAAGTACATATGGAGTAGTTGCAGGTGATGCTTGGGACAGTTCTGATTGTGTTAGTTCGGTTTTATGTGTTTTTTGAATAGAAGGGTTTTTATTTCTTTTTTGAAGGTTTTGTAGTCTGTGGTCGAGGTCAATAGGTTATAGAGTGGGGGGTCGAGTGTTGCAGCTCGAATGGCTAGGAGGTTGTCGAACAGTTTTTTTCTTTTGACGTTTTTGGTTGGAGGGTGTGTGAATGGTGCGTGAGTTCTCCTATGTCTGTTTGAAGTGGATTGAATTATTTAGCTGAAGAAATTAGTTACCCCCCCCATTTCACACACATTGATTCTCTTCCATTTTTGTTCCCATTATAAAAAACACTGATAAGTTCCCAGAAAAAAAATACATTAAAATAAGAAGTGAAAACAAAGGCCCCTACAGATGAGAACGGCTGGGACGAGGATGCTGGCACGCAACATCCAGAATGGCATAGACATGGCTTTAAACTGAGGACAAGGGGAAAGCCGACAGTCGATCTGACATCGACACATCGGACTAGGGTATTAAACAAGGATACTGAACCGGGAAAAGGCGATAGAGGGCTCGAGACTAATCAAATGCACAACTAAGATCAAGCTGTAATACCAGCACAACTAAGATCAGCACATTAAGGCCTCTACTTAATATTCCAAACATATCCATTAAAAGAGAGGAGAGAACTGTTTCGGTGCTAAGATAGAGTAGGCATGAGATGGATTTCTATACTATGGGTCTCCAATATATGTGCATTTATTTCATGTATATTCATTGTGATGATCCTGAAAACATGACTAGTTAGATTTGCCTCCAAGATAGGATTGGGAAAAACTGCTTAAACAAAACTACAAAGACTTCTGGGCACTTCCAGGACCAATGCACCTACTAGAACTCTTCACTATGGAAAAACCTTTGCTAAATCCAGCAGCAACACCTTTTTTCTGAATGTCTTTATGTGCAAATAGCATGAAAATAGACTGCAGCATCTGCTGAAAGGTGAATGAATAGTAGCTCAGGTCATTTACAAAATGACATAGCACAGAAAGATATGAGATAGGGATGCCCAGCCATCAGTTCAGTGTGCACATATGAGAAGACCAGGACAATTTCAGTACATGAAGCTTGCTATGTATATGAGTGCAACATGAAAGTATGTATGAATGTGAATGAGAAAAAGACTTGGAGAAATACACATCCTATTCCTAGGAGTAAGCAGCATAGAAATATGAATAGGAATCCTGTCAAGTTTTTGGACTCCTGTCAAGTACTTGTGACCTGGATTGGCCACTGCAGGAAGAAGGATACCTGGCTAGATGGAACTTTGGTCTGATCTGATATGACAATTCTTATGTTTTTTTCATTTGTAACGTTTCCTTTCTACCTATCTGCCTCCCCTCCCCATTTGTCTTTCTTTCTATATTTCCTTATCTATTTCTGTGTTTCCTGTTTGTTTCTCTGTTCCCACTTGATTTATTTTTATTATTTCTCAATGTCCTGCTCATACCATACAGGGGAGTTGGAGAGACAACAGGGTACAAAGACTCTATCGATGAAGACAAATGGATCCCAATTAGAATCACAGTCCAAGCATGGATCTCTAACAGGTTGGAGGACTCTTTTACTCTCATTTTGATGACAAAGAAATATTCATAAGTATGACAGATATTTCCAAAGTATTAAAACAGCCTTTTCTGTTTCTCATCTGAAGCTTAGAGAGACTATTATCACTAATGGTAAAAAGGAGAAATATTTCTATATAACATGTGTGTACCGGATAATTTCATAATAAGGCACCTAGACTGTGAAGGCAAATAGGGTCAGATCAGATGATTCACTTTTCATAAAAACAGCATATGCAGCTGGGTGTCTCTCAAAAGCATCTGCAAAAATTCCTAGACATAAATGTCTAAAAAGTTACTTAAGATTTTCCAGATTTTGATTTGTTTTTCTTCATAAGCATTTATCAAAAACTGCTATCATTCCCAAGCAAAGATTTATAAATATTAAAGAGAGAAGAGTTCTCAAAATCCCAGTTCACTTTGGGGCCCTTCTTTTAAGCTATGATAAGTAAGAACTATCTCAGCTGGTATTAGAGTATTGTGGGGCTGACACAAAACAGCAGGTTGTTGTATTTTATTTTCCCTGCATGGTTTCTCTTTTTTTCTTGTCCTTCCCCTTCCTTCCTGCTGTGATTCTAGCACCTCACACTCTTTTGCTATCAGCCACCCTCCCGATCTCTCCTTGACTAGCCCCCTTTCTCAGCAGTCAGCAGTGGCAGCCATAATGAACTGCTTGGGCTGACCCATAGCATTTTCCCTGCCACTTCCTGCCCTCAAAGGGTAGGTCGCAAGAGAGGAAATGCTATGGATCACCACAGGCAATTCATTATGGCAGCTGATGAGATTTGACTGCTGTGGAAGGGGGCTGGCCAAGGAGAGGCACTGGAGTCTCGGGGGGGGGGGCAGAAGAAGGTGATGTGCTGGAGTAGTGGGGAGGGAGGGGATGAGAGCAGAAGTGGGTCAAACCTCATGATGTTGTTGGGGCAGTAGCCATAATGAACTGTCTGGGCTGGCCCAAAGCGTTTTTCTCTTCCGCATCCTGCCCCTCTGATACAACTTCATGTTTACGAAAAGGTAGGAAGTCACCTAGGCAGTTAATTAGGGCTACTGCTGCTGACAACAAGATGAGGTTTGCCACCATTGTTTTTGTTGTACTGTGGGAAAAACACTTTTTACCATTCCTGCAGGATGGTAAAAAGTTTTTCTTCTGCAACTGCAGTAAATTCTTAAAATTGTGTTTCATTACTATGGATTTACTTTGCGTCCCCATCCCCATGTCATTCTTTATATTGGCACACACAAGTGTATCCTACTATACCAACTTGAATGCTCTTTTTAAGGACTTCTCAGATGTGACCATTGTCAGTACAAGTTCATACAGACCAGGCTTGTCTGTATGAACTTTTACTGACAATGGTCACATCTGAGAAATCCTTAAAAAGAGCATTTAACTTGGTATAGTAGGATACACATATGTGTGGCTATAGTTAAGCGTGATCCTACATTCTAAGAATTTTTCTGACCTTCAGCTGGCATTCTTTATATTGACACCAATAAATGGCTATAGTATATTGACTTTTATATCAGTCCGAATAGTGTAGTAATTTGTCAACAACAGGGGACTGGATATTCAAATCCTCTTAAAAATTCTCCAATAAATGTATGTGGAAGCCTCAGTCCCACCACTCCGCCGCTTTATCGTTTGCCAACTGCGGGGAGAATTACATGGCAACCTTCATCATTGGCTATTCCGCATTCATGAATATTTAAAACATAAATAATTTTAAATATATTTCAATGTGCGTTTTAAGTGCACTTAAAACGCACATTGAAATATATTTAAAATTATTTATATTGAGGCAGCACAAGGGAAAAGTATTGCTGAGCTTTGCTTGTATGTAGATTAAGGTCTTGGCTCTTTCATGCTGAACTTGAATGCAATATTTTTTATGACTTTATAACAGAAATAGCAAGCAAGCAAAACCTATCAAAGAAAATCAGAGGTCTCAAGAGAAAACTATATAGAAACATTTTCAAATTAAGGGGCATAATTATCAAAGTGGCTACCATTAAGACATGTTATTTTAATATCAATTCTTGCTATTTTAGCACAGATCCCATTTTATGCAATGCGGCCTAGTTATTAATAACTGGGGTTAACAATAAAATAGCACATCTTAACAGCAGACCATGGTGACGACTTCCCCTCTAACAGTATTTATTTAATTATTTATTGGGATTGATTAACTGTCTTTTCATGAAGAGTTTCACCCAAAGTGGTTTACAATACACTGAATAGTAATCAGGTATTCAGTATTTTAGTTGATAATAAGGCAATAGCATCAATCAGATATCTCTCAACCAAATCACCAAAATGAAATTAGATCTACATAATGAAAGTCAGGGAAATCCCATGTCAAAAGAAAAAACAAACAAACTTGTAAAAACAAGGAAAAGGTGATGCTACATAAGAACATAAGAAATGTCTTCACCGAATCAGACCTTAGGTCCATCTAGTCCGGCGACCCGCACACGCGGAGGCTAAGCTAGGTGTTCCCTGATGAAGACCTTGTTTACCCATACCCCTCAATGTGATTTGCAAGAAGTTGTGCATCAAACTTGCACTTGAATCCCAGAATGGTGATCTCCGTCACAACCTCCTCCGGTAGAGCATTCCAAGTGTCCACCACTCATGTGAAACAGAACTTCCGGCCATTTGTCCTGGGCGGTTGCCCTTCAATTTCAGTCCATGACCTCTTGTCCGAGTCACATTTGACAACGTGAATAACGGTGATTCTTGCTCTATTTTGTCGAATCCTTTTATTATTTTAAAAGTATCTATCATATCGCCTTGCAGTCTTCTCTTCCCCAGGGTGAACAAGCCCAGTTTTCTGAGCCGTTTAAATACCTACGTAATGTAAATGTGCATTAGTCAAGTCTCTTTCATTTGAAAGGAAACTCTGCAATGAGAGGGCATAGGATGAAGTTAAGGGGTGATAGGCTCAGGTGTAATCTAAGGAAATACTTTTTACAGAAAGGGTGGTAGATGCGTGGAATAGTCTCCTGGAAGAGGTGGTGTCTGATTTCAAGAAAGCCTGGGATAGGCACGTGGGATCTCTTAGAGAGATTATTGCAGATGGGCCATCATGTTTCTATGCTTCTGCAGATGTAGAAATAATAATAATAATAATAACAGTTTATATACCGCAGTACCGTGAAGTTCTATGCGGTTTACAATGATTAAAAAGATGCTACAAATTGAGTGGAACATACATAGTTAGAGATTAGTGGCTAACAGTTTAAGGGATCAGATTTAAGGGAGAGATTGTGATGGGAGCGATTCTCCAGATTCGTTACCTAGGTACTTCAAGAACAGGTATGTTTTTAGGTGTTTCCTAAATTTGCCATAGTTATTTGCGTGTATAATTAGTTTTTCCAGGTCTTTGCCCCATAAGGCTGCTTGATACGATAGAAGATGTTGATGGTGTTTCTTAAATTTACATCCTCTAGCCGTTGGGGAGACAAACTGCAGATATGTACTCCTCTTATGTCTGTTGGTTGAGAAGGAAAAGAGGTCGGTTATATATTTAGCGGCTAGACCGGATAGTACTTAAGTATATCATAAAATTGTGAAATCAACTTTGATTACTACAAAATACAGCAACTTGCATGATTTTCAAGTTGAGTAAATTTGATCATGATCCATTATTGAAGGAATTACATTGCTTTCTATTGCAGGTACGTTCTATTTTTAAATCCTGTTATATTAAATTTAACTTATTTACAGGTTATTAGTAGGTGTTAGCCATACTTAACTTTGATTGGACCTAGTTTTTTATGTCAGGCCGATCTGATCTGGAATAATTTGCCACAGAGTCTAAGGAACCAATCATTCTATATGCTATTTCATAAATGTCTAGTAACACATCTGTTTGAGAAGGTGTCAGGTCAAAAGCGCGCCGGGACAAAGGCACGCCCAAACAATTGAGCGCAGCGTGCGCCGCCACACCGCTCTAAATTACTGTTTTTAGCGCTCCGACGGGGGTGTGTGTGGGGGGGAACCCCCCCACTTTACTTAGTACACATCGCGCCGCGTTGTGGGGACGTTGTGGGAGGGGTGTGGGGGGTTGTAACCCCCCACATTTTACTGAAAACTTCACTTTTTCCCTGTTTTTAGGGAAAAAGTTCAGTTTACAGTAAAATGTGGAGGGTTACAACCCCCCCAAACCCCCCATAACGCCGGCGCGATGTCTATTAAGTAAACTGGGGGGGTTCCCCAACAAAACCCCCCATCGGAGCCCCTAAAAACTGTAATTTAGAGCGGCGCGGCGGCGCACACTGCGCTCAATTGTCGGCGCGCGCTTTTGTCTTTCGCGCCGTTGTCTATGAACCGTTTGAGAAATATGTGAGATGTACTAGCATGAACTGATTTTACTGTAGTATTTTATGTTGGATTATTCATTATATAAAACTACTTCCATATTACTTTACTTAATTAAGGGCCCCTCTTATATAACTGCTGTAGCAAGTCCCAGCGCAGCAAATGTGATGCATCCTATAATACTTGAATGCGGTTCATAGACAACGGAGCAGCTGGTCACGGAACCAACGCGAGGGGATGCCACTCTGGACCTAATCCTCAACGGGCTAGAGGGACCCGCAAAGGAGGTGGTAGTACTAGCACCATTAGGGAACAGCGATCACAACATGATCCAGTACAAATTAAACATAGGAACATCAAAGGTGAAAAGAACCACAACGACAGCACTCAACTTCAGAAAAGGAAACTACGAGGCCATGAGGAAAATGGTAGGAAAAAAGCTCAGCAACAGCTCAGGGAAGATGAAGACCATAGAGGAAGCCTGGAACCTGCTTAAGGGCACAGTGCACGAGGCACAAGACCTGTACGTCCCAAGGTTTAGGAAAGGGTAGAAAAAAACCCCCCAAAAAAAACGAGCTAGAAACCCAGCGTGGATAACAAATGCAGTTAAAAAGGCGATAAGCGACAAGAAATCATCCTTCAGAAAATGGAAAAAGGAACCAACAAAGGAAAACCAGAAAGAGCACAAAAGACACCAGAAAGAATGCCATCGAGAGGTCAGGAAAGCAAAGAGAGAATATGAGGAAAGACTGGCGGGAGAAGCAAGAAACTTCAAACCCTTCTTCAGGTATGTGAAAGAGAAACAACCAGCCAGAGAAGAAGTGGGACCACTGGACGACGGAGACAGGAAAGGAGTGATAAAGGAGGAAAAAGAGATAGCTGACAGGTTAAACAAATTCTTCTCGTCAGTCTTCACGAGAGAGGACACATCCAATATCCCAGAACCCGAGGAGATTATAAACGGAGACCACAATGAAAAGCTGGTTCAACTAGAGGCGAGCCGAGAAGATGTACTCCGTCAGATAGACAGACTAAAGAGCAACAAGTGACCGGGTCCGGACGGCATCCACCCAAGGGTAATAAAAGAACTGAGAAACGAAATAGCAGAAACACTTCGCCAAATATGTAATCTATCCATGAAGACTGGGGAGATCCCAGAGGACTGAAAAATAGCAAATATCACGCCCATCTTTAAGAAGGGATCAAGGGGTGACCTGGGAAACTACAGGCCGGTGAGCTTGACCTCGGTTCCGGGAAAGATGATGGAAGCACTGGTAAAAGACACAATCTGCGAACACATAGAAAACAAGGGACAACTAAAGGCGAGCCAGCACGGCTTCTGCAAGGGAAGGTCGTGCCTCACAAACTTACTGTACTTCTTTGAGGGAATAAACAGCCAGATGGATAAGGGGGAATCCATAGACATCATTTACCTTGACTTCCAAAAAGCCTTCGACAAGGTACCTTACGAACGGCTACTTAAAAAGCTATGGAACCACGGGGTGCAAGGGGATGTCTACCGATGGATCAAACACTGGTTGGCAGGCAGGAAACAAGAGGGTTGGAGTAAAGGGCCAATACTCAGACTGGCAATGGGTCACGAGCGGAGTTCCACAGGGGTCGATACTGGGTCCTCTCCAGTTCAATATATTTATTAACGACCTGGAGACGGGGACAAAATGTGAGGTTATCAAATTTGCTGATGACACCAAACTCTGCAGCAGGGTTAGAAGCACGGAAGACTGTGAAGACCTGCAAAGGGACCTAACGAGACTGGAAGAATGGGCAAAAAAGTGGCAAATGAGTTTTAACGTGGAGAAATGCAAGGTCATGCATGTAGGGAAAAAGAATCCGATGTTCAGCTACAAAATGGGGGGGATCATTGCTAGGGTTGAGCAACCTTGAAAGAGACCTGGGGTGATGGTGGACTCAACATTGAAAACATCGGCACAGTGTGCGACAGCCTCAAAGAAAGCAAATAGAATTTTGGGTATCATTAAAAAGGGTATCACAACCAGGACGAAGGAAGTCATCATGCCGCTGTATCGTGCAATGGTGCGCCCACATCTGGAGTACTGTGTCTAGTACTGGTCGCCGCACCTCAAGAAGGACATGGCAGTACTTGAGGGGGTCCAGAGAAGAGCGACTAAACTGATAAAAGGTATGGAAAATTATTCATACGCTGACAGGTTGAAAATGCTGGGGTTGTTCTCCCTGGAAAAGCGGAGACTTAGAGGAGACATGATAGAAACCTTCAAAATCCTAAAGGGCATAGAGAGGGTAGACAGGGATAGATTCTTCAGACTGTGGGGAACCACAAGTACTAGGGAGTCACTTGGAGAAATTGAAAGGGGACAGGTTTAGAACAAATGCTAGGAAGTTCTTTTTTACCCAGAGGGTGGTGGACACATGGAACGCGCTTCTGGAGGATGTGATAGGCCAGAGCACATTACAGGGGTTCAAGGAAGGTTTGGATAGGTTCCTAAAGGATAAGGGGATTGAGGGGTACAGATAGAACTAGAGGTAGGTTATAGAAATAGTCAGAAACCACTTCACAGGTCACAGACCTGATGGGCCGCCGCGGGAGCGGACCACTGGGCGTGATGGACCTCTGGTCTGACCCAGTGGAGGCAACTTCTTATGTTCTTATGTGTCTGCCGTCCCGCAAAGCACCCCACTCGCACCCACGGCCTCCGGAAAAGTGCCGGTGAAGCCAAAAACAGGCAAGCAGTATTTTGAAGAGAGTTAAGCAGTTTTAGGAGACCCGAGGTCAGAGAGCTCAAAGAGCACACGTCCGATCAAGGCAATCACATCACGTGATCCCCACTAAGGGCTCCTTTTACAAAGGTGCGCTATCGTTTTTAGCGCACGCACCAGATTAGTGCATGCTATAGCACACACTAGCCGAAAAACTACCACCTGCTCAAGAGGAGGCGGTAGCGGATAGTGCGCGCAGCATTTTAGTACGCGCTCTTCCACGTGTTAAGGCCCTAACACACCTTTGTAAAAGGAGCCCTAAGTCTCATCAACTTCCTGTTCCTTTAATGTGTTGTATTGCACTTTATAACATGTTGGTGCTACCTCAATGGTTATATATTTATCAAATGTTACCTTTATCTTTTTCTCATAAAATAGAGCTTCAATTATACAAATGGGTTTGTGGATTTCTTTGGGTGGGAGGTCGTTCTCATATTTCTCTTCGTATGTTAGTTTTACCTATTGATAAGGGAGGTCTGGGCATGTTGTCATTAAGACGGTTTGTACAAGCATGTCATATGTATCATATACACGATTGGTTTTTGTCTACTTTTTTCTCATGGACTCCAGTGGAACTACAATTTTGGAAATCTTATCATTTTAGTTATCTTCTTCATACACCTCGAATAAGGGCTGCTATCTTGGGGAATGCTTATTAATTTTTTTCTTGCTCCATTAATAGCCAATCTGTCAATCAAATTAGTAAGACTGGAAGGTGGCGAATGTTATGCCGATCTTCAAAAAAGTTTCGAGGGGAGATACGGGAAACTACAGATTGGTGAGTCTGACCTCTGTACCGGGAAAGATGGTAGAGACGCATCATTGATCACCTTTACGGACACAATCTGATGAGAACCAGTCAGCACGGCTTCAGCAAAGGACAATCTTGTTTGACGAACTTGCTGCACTTCTTCAAGGGAGTAAACAGGCAGATAGACAAGGGTGACCCGGTCGACATTGTATACCTGGATTTTCAGAAGGCGTTCGACAAGGTTCCGCATGAACAACTACTTTGTAAAATTGAGAGCCATGGAATCGAGGGTGAAATACTCACGTGGATTAAAAACTGGCTAGCGGAGAGGAAACAGAGGGTGGGGGTAAATGCTTGGACTGGAAGAACGTCACCAGTGGGGTGCTGCAGGGCTCAGTGCTTGGACCCATGCTCTTCAACATATTCATAAACGATCTGAAAATGGGTACAATGAGTGAGGTGATTAAATTTGCGGACGATACGAAGATATTCAGAGTAGTGAAGATGCAGGGGAATTCTGAAGATCTGCAACGCAACATAACCAAATGGGCAGCGTCATGGCAAATGAGGTTCAACGTGGATAAGTGTAAGGTAATGCATGTCAGTATCAGAAATCTCATACATGTATACAAGATGTCCGGGGCGGTACTTGGAGAGATCCCCCAGGAAAAGGACTTGGGAGTACTGGTTGACAAGTCAATGAAGCCATCCGCCCAATGTGCAGCGGTGGCAAAAAGGGTGAACAGAATGCTAGGAATGATTAAGAAGGGGATCACGAACAGATCGGAGAAGGTTATCATGCCACTGTACCGGGCCATGGTGCACCATGGTACTGCGTCCAGCACTGGTCGCCGTACATGAAGAAGGATACGGTACTACTTGAAAGGGTCCAGAGAAGAGTGACTAAAATGGTTAAGGAGTGAGAAATTAGTGAAGCTGGGCCTCTTCTCCCTTGAAAAGAGGAGACATGATCGAAACATTCAAGATAATAAAGGGAATAGACTTAGTAGATAAAGACAGGTTGTTCACTCTCTCCAAGGTAGAGAGAACGAGAGGGCACTCTCTAAAGTTAAAAGGGGGATAGATTCCATACAAATGTAAGGAAGTTCTTCACCTAGAGAGTGGTAGAGAACTGGAATGCTCTTCCGGAATCCGTTATAGGGGAAAACATCCTCCAGGGATTCAAGACAAGGTTGGAAATGTTCCTGCTGAACTGGAACGAACACAGGTATGGCTGGTCTCTGTTAGAGTACTGGTCTTTGACCTGTGTGCCACCGCGTGAGCGGACTGCTGGGCGCGATGGACTGCTGGTCTGATCCAGCAGTGGCAATTCTTATGTTCTTATTGCTTATCATGCAACACTTGTTCTTGTCCCAATTGGTATCAATTTAGAGATTTTGTGCACTCTTGGGAGGAAGATCTTCACTGTTTTTTCTCGGCACAACACCTGCAACAAGCATTGAAGACCTCGAGAAAATTATCTTCTAACAATGTCCATTGGGAATTACAACTTAAGATCATTTTACGACTTTGCATTCCACCTCTGCGAGCTTTTCGGATGGATATTACCCAATCTTATGGTTGCCCAAAATGTGCTCAAGCCTATACATTCATTGGGACATATGTTTTGGTCCTGCCCACTTATTACTAAGTTTTGGAATTGTTTGGGGCAGTTCACTTTTGCTATTTGGGGTAGGTGTTGGACTTCACGTCCCAAAGTTCTTTTTGGATTATATACAATAGCTGCACGCAAACCTAAAGAATTATCAGCATTTGTAGCCAGAGTGGTGTTGATGGGGAAGAAGGCTATTTTGTCCAATTGGTTGTCCATTGAGCCGCTGACGGACTGGTGGACTTTGTTGATAGTACATGCCTCTTTGGAACGTAGGCAATTTGGGGATCTGGACACTCCTGCAGGACGTTGATTTTGTTTGATTTGCGAACATTTTTGGATGGACCTCACTCCACATGCCCGAAGTAGACTGTTAAACCTCTGAAGCTGATTACTTTCTTTGTATGTGCTCCCTGTTTGTTTGGTTGGGAAAAAGAGGGGGGGGGGGCGGGGGGAGGGTATACGTAGTGTATTATGATTGGTTTCTTATATTGCACTTTGAATTTTAATAAATACATTTAAACATAAATTTTAGATGATTTGTTCCTTTCTTGTGCTGTTTTAGCTATTATGTATGTGCATATTAGACAGTATATAAACTTTTAAAATAAATAAATCTCTTTAAAGTTATACATGTAGATACAGTGACAAAACTTACAAGTTTACTGCTGCTGAATATTTGTTTAACTTTAAATACATAGTAACATAGTAAATGACGGCAGATAAAGACCCAGAATCATTTAAAACCAAATGGTGTCTGTTCTGCTGAATATCTACCTCCTTATGTTCAAAGTGGGACCTAGAGATACAAGATGATAACCTGTCAAGTCCAAAGTCAGCCAGAGAGTCAGTAGAAAATCTTCAACTCATAGTTCAAATGTTCAACCATTTCTATCTTTCTACAGCACTGTATTTTCTGCCTAGGAGAGTCCTTTGAAATCAAATTGACTAGAAGAGATATGCAACAGTGAAAAAGATCCTAGCGGCAGACCTGCCTCAGTATTATGGTTTTGTTTTTTTATATTTCACACTTGGGTGTATTGGCAGTTAGTGAACTGAATATATTAGGTATGGTAACGTTTTTGGTTTTTGCTTGTCAGTTAATAACTGCAGACTATGTACAAGATGCAGGCACTGTTTATTTCAAACTCTAATGGTATATACAACCTTATTACCAACCGAGGGACCCCATGTTTCGAACAACAAACCTTCCTCAGGGTTCCGTGGTAGATAAGGTTTTGCAACAAACAGCATTACACATTAACTGACAAAGCAGATTGGACAGGCTGAGATATTAAGGACAAATCGAAGGGTTGTAAGAAGTGAAGCCACAATGATGGCTGCATTGCTACACTAAATTATTTCAGAACCGCCCTGTTCCTACCCTCCAAATCTGAAATGTGTTGCTTGGATATGAATTGGTGAGCAGCTTTGCCTGTCAGTTTCATGTTATTTTTTCTCAGTGCTGAATATTTTCTTTCTGCTTTTAAAGGCAATAAGGATTGTGGGGAGAAATATTCTGACAGCACAGTGGAGGTAAGTACATTCTCAGTGCAACCCAGGTAAGTAAGTGCCGTGTACCTCTGATTTTAGGTTACTCCCAGGCTGAGAGTGTCATGATTCACAAAATGCATTCAGGTCAATATTCAAAAAGGTTTAACCAGGTAGGAGAGGCACCTGCTTGGTTAACCCTTGCTGAGCTGGCCATTCACCAATATTCAGTGGTACTTAACTGGGCAGTGCTCTAACCAGTACTGAAACCAACTAGTTGATGTGCAAGCCAGGGGCAGCACCAGATCGGTCCCAGAAGTTATGCAGGCACTGGCATTATTCAGTGCCAGTGTCAGTGCCTGCATTCCTAACTGGACAAGTAGGACTGCATATATAGCAGTCCTATCTTTGCCCAGTTAGCTATATGGGTATGGCACTGAATATCAGCCATAGGTACATACTGTAACGTGCCGGTACCGGTGCCCGAAGATCCTGCCTCATGCCTGGGCTGGGCCTTGAGCATCTGCGCATGCTCAAGACCTTCTGGCTCCTGCTCTCTCCGATAATCTCGGAGAGAGGTGGGAACCAGAAGGCCTTGTGCCTACGCAGATGCTCAAGGCCCAGCCCAGGCAAGAGGCAAGATCTTCGGGCACCGGCACGTCCTGTGGGTTGGTGCTGCGTGCCAGTGCCAGATGGGGTAAGGGTTTCTGTTTGGGCGGGCGGGGGATGCCGGTTTGTGGGGGGGGAACATTCGTGGGGGGGAGTGATACCGATTCTTGGGGGGATTCCCAAGTCGAATCAATGCTCAGTTTGCTCGTCTTGCAAAACACTCACAAACCGCGTTACTCGCAAACCGAGGTTTGACTGTATATGAAGGATATTCAGGGGAAAGATTTTTCACTTGATAATCTTTATTATATTCCCAGGAGTTCCAGAAGTACAGCTGAAGAAGGAGGGTTGATCAGTATTTCTCCTGATAGTTTAAATGTCTCTCAATTCCTAGAATCATCTAAGGACTATACTGTACAGTATAGCTAAAAAAAAGCAACATTGTTAGTTACATTTTAAACTGAATTGGAAAAACAGACTATTCTTAAACTTTAATTTACTAAGAAACAAGCCTTGTTTTGTGGACAACAATTAAAAGTTTTTCCAGATGTCTCCAAACAAATGCAATTTAGAAGGAGATAATTTCTATAGCTTAAGGCTGCGGTCTTAGCTGTGGGAGCTACTTTTTTTCTTAAATTCCCATGCAAATACTTAATATCCTATATGGTAATAACAAGTTTGTATTTGTTGATCCATCTTAGTTGGAAATTTTTCTTCAAGATAAGCCTATACTTGATAAAGTTTCAGAAATTAATACAGAGGTTAGTACTAATTGACTTTATATATAGTCATAGCCTGTTTGCTTAATTATGGATAATTTCTTGAGATTTTTCCTGACCCTTCTATGGAATTAGAAAGCCTCAATTATGTGGACTAATAATAATAATAATAGAAGAATTGGTTTGTTTGTAAAAATATCTTTTTTTATCCTGTATTTTTTAATGATTTCACCTGTTATGATTTATAACAAATAAATGTATAAATTAAAAAAAATAAATCATTGTGGTTAATAAAAATATTTTATAGGATGAAATTATATTTTCATATTGACAAACCATTAAAAACAACCCCCTCAATGGCTAAACTCTGTGGTTGGAATTGCTTTTAAAATGCCAATTACAGCATTTAAACTTATCCCCAGCTATTCAGCACTGAACCATACCTGGATATTCACTGAATATTCTGATATTTTATTGCCCTAACTTCCAGGTAGTTACCAGGTACCAGCTCTTCTATTGGGCTACTCCCAATTCTGTAAATGGTGCTGTTATTGGTGGCTGCCTTAAAAGTGGCTGCCAATCATGTGTCAATCATGCAACGGTGCCGTATAGAGAATCACGCCTCTAGCAAAGGGAGACACTGGAAATATAGGCCAGGGTTTTCAAGGCTTACATTTCCGGTGCTTACCGTTGATGTGAATCGTGCCTCTAGATGTGCCTTATGCCACTTCCAGTGTTAGCCATGCCTGCAGTGGCATTAGGCACCGATTGGCACCTCCAGAGGTGAGATTTTGGCACCATTTTTTTAGGTGCCAGTAGATACCTTGTAATTTCTCATAAATCTGCTTTTAAATGGTGTTTTGGACTTAACTTGTGGCGCCAGTAGGCTGCCTACCTGTGTCTAAGTTAAGGTGCTGTTTATAGAATATGGGCCTATCTGAATAGTTCTGGGACAATCATTAAAAATTTTCAGTGCTGCTGAAAATAAGTGAGAAGTATTTATCTGAGTGAAGGATGCATCTTCCTGAATAATTACCACTGAATATCGATCCAAACTTCTTTAATCATTTAGAACTCAATTCTTCTATCCCAATATTTTGAATCATGCATGTTTATTATAGCAAGTAAAAATGAAAATCCTATTGCATTTACCTTGAACTTTTATCATTTTGTATGAAATATGGATTTTTAAATTTAAATCATGATATGCATATTTTGGCATTCACAAGTTATTCCTAAAGATAATGAGAGAGAAACAAGTAAACCAAACGTTTAATGCTGCAGACTGGCAGAGTTTGAGAAATGTAGAAAGGAGGCGTCTGTTTTAAAGGATTTCTTTTGAAGTATGACATAATGATAAGGAATAGCATTGATAACATCATTACTAAACAAAATGGGTTTCTCCAGGTCATTTGAATTACAATTAACATGTTACATAACATAACATAAAATCACATTTGTATACCGCAAAACCTTACAGTTCTATGTGGTTTAACAAACTAAGAAGACTGAACAATCTCAGTGATTGACAAGTCAGTTCTCCAGGAATTTTGCAAATAAACTAGGGGCTCCTTTTATCAAGCTGCGGTAAGAGTTTAACACACGGAGTACCGCGTATTACGGCCGCGTTAGGTATTGCACGCGATAAAATAGGTAGTAGCGCGCAGTATTGCACGCGCAAAAGCCCTAACACGGACAGGGCGGAGATAGAGGCGGAACGGAGGTGTGGCGTAGGCGGGGACCAGAAATTATGTATCGCGCGGTAAAGCCAGATGCGTAGCATGGCTCTATCGCGTGTCTAATGCGTCTTCATGTAACGCCTCAAAAATAGGTGTAGTTAACCGTTTTTTTATGCCGCACGCTGCATATGGGGACTAACGCGCGATAATCCGCATGGTGACATCTCCCTGTCAGCCAATAAAATGAGACTGGCAGTTCAAACAACCAGGAAGTGTTTGCAGGCATGGCTGTTTACAGTTGTGCTGCAACACTGGCATTCCTCTTGGTAGAGGAAGAACATGCACAGACAAAGGGTGCATGAGCACGTGAGGAGGCACCCCCCAGGAGAGGCCAGTAGCAGGAGCAGTAGGCCAGCTTCAGCAGCAGGAGAGGCGCGGGCGGCCTCGTAGGGCTGAACAATGGCCACGTCTCCCTCGCCTCTTTTGGGTTCGGAGGCTGTTGCGAGGCTAGAGGGAAGACCAGGTGGTGGCATTGTACCGCCTCAGTTCTGACACCTTCGCAGAACTGTACCATCAGCTCTGGGATGATCTGGAGCCCCTGACTGCTAGATCCACAGCCATCCCCGGGATCTGCAAGCTGCTGTCTGTCTTGCACTTTCTGTGGTCCGGCAGCTTTCAGCCCTCCGCCGCTGCCTTGCAAGGAATATCTCCACCCTCATTTTGAAGGTGTCTCTACTAGGTACTCGGCGCCATGACACCAGGGCAGCACGGGAAGCCCTAGGAGCATCGTTTGAGACTGTCGCCGGAATACCACAGGTCATGGGGGCCATCGACTGTACACAAGTGGCATTAATCCCGCCCAGTGCCACAGAAGCCTGTTACCAGAACCAAAAGCATTTCCATTCCCTCAATGTGCAGGTGGTGTGCGACACAGATATGTTGATCATGAATGTGGTAGCCAGATTTCCAGGATCTACTCACGATGCCTACATCCTGAGACAATCGGCCATATTACGCCAGTTTGAAGAGGGCAATGGCTGGCTTCTAGGTTAGTGTCACGGAGAACGACGTGTGTCTCAATGCTCTATAGCTTTGATTTAGGAAGCACCAACATCCTACGGATGGATTGAGATATCCAGGTTTTACCTCCATTGCCCCAAATAGAAGTAAAAGTCAGATGTTTCAATCCTTCTCCTCCTCCTCTTTTTGGAGCCGGGTGGCAATCGCCACCAGGGACCGTCTCCACGATCCTGGGTGTGTGATAAGACAGCCGCCAACATAAAAGGTGGCAATCTCACACTTAGGATGGTGCATACTTATGGCCTCTTTGATTAAGCTAGCATTACAATGGGTGTTTACCTAGTACGGGGGGCCGGTTAGTGAGGCCAAATATCTCCTATTTGTGCTGTGTTTGAATATACTCACCGCTGTTGCATGTTTACACATGACAGGTGACCCCGTTCCAGGCTGGGGAGTATGTTCACACTCCCAGCCTGATGCTGACCTTTGCAAGGCTACTCTCCTACAGAGTCCCTGCTCAGAAGATAAATGGGGTGGGGGGTGGCTTTGCTATTCATGTGGTCACCTGTAAGTTTGTCGGTTACCAGGTGCTCCCAGAGTACAGGTGTGTCAGGAGCTGGCTACATTTGTAGGGCAGGGAAGGACATGCTATAGGCCTAAGCCAGTCCTCAGCAGGGTGAGGCAAGTGTTCTGGCAAATGAAAACTTCGGAAAGCCTCTAATAACAGTGGTAATCTGTGCTTCTTTGTTCCCCCAGGTGATGCCGGATACGGCTGTCTCCCATGGCTTCTCACTCCACTGCGTGATCCCCAGACACCCGCGGAGAGGGCCTACAACGACACCCACATCGCCACCCATGGGGTCATCGAGTGCATCTTCAGGGTGCTCAAAAGTAGGTTTCGGTGTCTGGATCGGTCCGGCGGAGCATTGCCGTGGCCCAGATTGTGCTGGCGTGATGCATGCTCCACAACATCACAGTGAGGCACTGTGTACCCATAGAAATCCAGCCCAATCTTCCACCGGATCCATCATGTCGGCCCGCAACCGCTCACACTACGACTCAGAGCGGTAGGCAGGTCCGGCAGCGACTCATTGAGGAACATTTTTCCTGTTAGTTTCACAGATGCCTTTGGGGGTGGGGGCGGGACCAAGCCGGACTAGGCAGGTATCAATGAACTAGCCCTCTCTTTTACAATGGTATGTGCATGTCCATAGGGCCAGCCGTGGTGGTTACAGCTCCGGCGCCAAGAGCAATTCTACCAAGCATCTGAGTTGTTACCATGGCCCCGCAGCTTTGTCAAGGAGCCAGCATGTGTTCATCTGTCGTCCCCCCCATCTTTTCCGCACCAAGCGCAGCCGGGATCTCCTCCTATCCACGGCGCCGCTATGTGTAAATGTGCCACAGTACAGAGGATGCAATATACATAGATTAGATCCGAGCATAGCAGTTGTCTTCTGTTCAGTTCTCCCACATCGGTCAAATGGACTATATCAGGAATGCTCAGCATACAGCTGTTCATTTCAAAGGTACATGAGGGAGGGGAAACTTGTTCACTCTGCCACAGTTTTTGGGTCTTCCGATGACTTTTTCATCTTTTTGCTTACAGAGAGATGGATCCATCGGAGGTGTTGCCATCACACACCACCTGGCCTCTTGGCATTTGGAGGGCCATTCCATTTATTCAGATATGCTTCACCTGTGTTTTGTCTGTGAAGGAGATCAGGTTCTCGGAGAACAGAATGCAGCTATGATGATTCCCTGTTCCATTGGCCGGTGTCCACATGGCCGGTGCATGTCGGGGCTTCTGAGAGAACATTCTCCATATTCTGATTACATTGATAGGACAATATCTACACATCTACTGTATATGTACTTGACTAGTGTAGGTTCAAAAGGCTTCTTTAATCCTAATAGCCATCTCCCCATAATTCCACATTCCAAGATGTTAGATTATGCTCTTTCTGGGATGCAACATTCAAAGGATGCGATCCTCTTAATGGTCTTTTCTCTCACTACAGGAGCAAGATCAGCTCGGTGGCTGCGCTTCACCCACTTCACCAGAGGCCTGTCTACCCCCCCCCCCCCCCCTCCTTCCCACCTATTCCACATTCAAAGACTGTTGGATTGTGTTTCTTCTGGGATGCTACATTCAAAGGATGGTTATTCTCAAAAATGTAACTCTTCCTCCCTCTCTGGTTATTCTAGTCCTCTAAATTTTTCTCTTCATTTTGCCTCTTCCCTCCACTGGAGTTCCTTTCTACCCTAACTCTTGTTAACCCTGTTGAGCTTTACGAATGTAGAGATGATGCGGTTTACAAACCTAAGGTTTAGATTAGATTAGATCCTGTTAATGTTCTTCACTATTTTCTCTCTCACTACAGGAACAAGGTCTGCTCGGCGGCTGTGCTTCCACTCACCCCACAAGTCCACATGTGGCCACCTTTGAGTGAGCTCTTTCTGGCCTCCTATTAAGGTTCTTTACTCTTTTCTCTCTCACAACAGGAACAAGGTCAGCTCAGCCACCTATCCATATCACCAACCCTATCCACATCTCGACGTGCCTGTCTCCCTCCCATAAGGCCGCATTTAAGGATGCGCTTTTTCAGGTATGCTACCTTGTATGTGGGCTTTACTCCTACTACAGGAACCTTTACCTTCACTTCCCTCATCATTTCACCTCTAGCTTTGGCCCACAACCCACCTTCCACCCCCACTGTGTCCAAACTCACACTTACAGTTCTGTCATCTACTCCTACCTGGTATCCTTCAGGGTCACCTCTTCTCTCCTTCCAATCTGTGCAAGACTTTTCCGCTTGACTCATCTTCAACTAACCTCCCAATGCTCACGTCACCCCTCTCTTTCAGTCACTTTGCCGGCTCCCTATCCACCACAGCATACCCTTCAAGCTGTTATTGTTCACCTACAAGTGTGTTCTTTCTCCTTATACGCCTCTCTGATAGCTCCGCTCCTCAGATCAGTATACCTTCCCCTCCTCTGCCTAATCCAGACGCCCCCTATGCCTGCAATCAATTACCTGAGTTTGTCCTTGTTTACAAGCAGACAGAAAACCAACCCTTTGGATTTCACCGTCAACCCTTTGCCCATGAAACCCCTTCACTTTATCCTTGACATCTCGTTTGTCCGTCTTCCTTGTTTCAAGTGTAAGCTCTATTGAGCAGGGACTGTTTCCTTACCCTTTGTGAGTCTGGTAGCGCTATAGAAATGATTCATTTGTATAGGTGTAGGAACAATGCAAGTATCTAGACGGTCGTGTGATTTTGTTCTATTCAAAGGACAGCATCCTCTTCACGTCCTTCCTTTTATTTCCTCTCACTATAGGGGAACAAGGTCAGCTCGGCGGTTGCGCTTCCACCCACATCAGCCATTCTATACTATTGCCACTGAATGTGCCCGAACCAGTGAAGATATCAGCAATCTCCTCACTGAGAAAAGAAGAAAGCTACAGGAGGACAACTGACAACATCATCTAGGGACAAATACCAAAGATCAAGGGATGCTGAGGCCTTTTCTTTCTCTCTCTTTCTTTGCTTCCCCTGTCCAAAAGTAGTCCTTCTCCCTTCCTTTTACCTCCCCCCTGTCCAGCAGCACCCCTTCCCTGCTCCCCCTGTCTAGCAGTAGCCCTTCTCCCTTCCTTCTACCTCCCCCCTGTCCAGTAGTACCCCCTTTTCCCTTTCCCTTCTCCCTTTCAGCATCCGCTAGCATGGGCTCGCATTATCGAAGTGGGCCAGCATAGCAAAGGCCCCATGGCTGCTTGATGAAACCACAGCTGCTGCCAGTCTGGGGGTGAGAAGAATAGGCATCATGGCAGCGTCAGAGATTGGGGCAGAAGGCAGGAAATCAGCTGAAGCAGGCACCGGTGAACGGCAGCAGGCAAATTATTGTACTTGCGAATGCGTGGCATGGTAGCACAAACACAGACACACAGAGGCATGGAGATTAAAGTGTGCATGTGCGCTAAGGGTTTTATTATGATAGATATATTTTGTATTTGTTGTTAAGATTGTTATTTTTTGGACTGGGTTTTCTGTTATTTACACCTTTTTGCTCTGTCCCTTTTATGGGCATTATTGTATATAATTTTCACCCTTAAGCAAGTAACTTCTTCTGACATATACAAATGTACTATTATATTTGTAATAATAGTTTGAATTCATAGGAAAAGCTTACCAAATATCCTTGGCTATGCATTGAAAACAAAGTGTGTGGTCCTATAAAGGGGCATCTACTATTAGGTGCTAAGAATGCACCTATTTGGAGCATATTTGGAGTGGATGCCTGATTTTCTTTATAGAATACTAGTATTACAGACAGGTCTAGTCCAACTATTAGGCAAGACTAGGTGACCGCCTAGGGCAGCAGCTTTACTTGGATTGGCCACTGTTGGAGACGGAATACAGGACTTGATCATCTATCCCAGTAAAGCAAAGCTTATGTTCTTATGCTCTCCTGGAGGACAGACAAATCAAAACAGTAGATCGTCATAGTCATGCCAGTATTTTTTGGGTATATCTTATACATAAGCATGATAGCCAAATAAGCAACACAGATCACTTTATAATAAATCCAACCCATAATAAATCAAATCATAAGCATGATGTCATGGGCAGAAGCAGATTAGGAGTCTGAAAGTTAATTGGGGGTGTGGGGTGGAGATCATAAGGATGGTGTACCTAGGGTTTACCTATACTCTAGTTCAGGGGTGCCCAATACGTCGATCGTGATCAACCGGTAGATGGGAAGGCAATGTGAGTCAATCGCGGAGCCCATCCCGGGCTCCGTGATAAACTTGTTGCTGTCCCGATCTACTGAGCCGATCAGCCTTCCTCTCCACGATGTCCCCCACTCCCACCCAAAGCTCTCCCTGCAGAAGCATCGGACTGACTAGCATTCCTCTCCCCGATGTCAATTCAGACATTGGAGAGGAAGTTCTGGGCCAGCCAATCGCTGCCTGGCTGGCCCAGAACTTCCTCTCCGACGTCGGGGAGAGGAATGCTGGTCAGCGCGACACTTCTACAGGGAGAGCTTGGGGCGGCGGTGGCTTGGGGGCCTGGTCCCCTATGGTGGTGGCAGCAAATCTAGTGGCTTGGGGGCCTGTTCCCCGATGGCGACGGTGGCAAACCTAATGGCTTAGGGCAGGGAGAAAGAAAGAAAGGGGGCAGGCAGGGAGACAAAAAGAAGGTGGGGAGACAAAGAAAGAAGGGAAACAAAGAAAGGGGGACAGAAAGAAAGGGGATATGGAGAGAGAGAGAGAGAAAGAAAGAGAGGCAGGGAGACAGAAAGAAAGAAAAAGTTGGGGGAGAGAATGAGGTCTGGAGGAGAGGAGGAGGCTGAAAGAAGGGAAGAAATATTGGATGCACAGTCAGAAGAAGAAAGTGCAACCAGAGACTCATGAAATCACCAGACAACAAAGGTAGGAAAAATGATTTTATTTTCAATTTAGGGATCAAAATGGAGGGATTGGTACACACCCAACTGATGGATTATCTGGATCAGTTCTCTCTCCTACATGAAACTCAATCCGGTTTTAGACCGTTATTCAGTACTGAGACAGTAATTGCGGCTATTTTAGACAATCTGCGCCTACTGTTTAGTAAGGGCCTTAATGCCCTGGTTATGCAATTCGATATGAGTTCTGCCTTTGATCTAGTAGACCACGGGAAACTGCTGCAATGCCTAGACGCCATTGGTATCAGGGACGAGGTGCTGAATTGGTTCCGTGGCTTCCTTATGTCCCGCACTTATCAAGTATGTTTTAATTATGAATTTTCAGATACCTGGAGCAATCCATCCGGTGTGCCACAAGGGTCTCCGCTATCTCCATTGCTCTTCAACGTCTACATGTCCTCACTAGGCATGCAGCTAACCCAGTTAGGGATAAAACTATTTAGTTATGCAGATGATTTTACGATCATTATCCCATTCGTTAATTCTATCTCTGAAACTATTCCTAAAGTTTCAGAAGCCATAAACGTGATGGAGCACTGGATGACAACCTTTAGGCTCAAATTTAATTCAGAAAAGACAACTTTCTTCGTTGCTTCGCCACATCTGCTTGACACCAAATCACCACTATGTATCAATAATCTTAATTACCCTATCCAACCTACCATAAAGATACTAGGTGTAACTTTGGATCAGTGCCTAACCATGAGAGAACAGGTGGACTCTTTGATCAGAAAGGGATTTTTCACTCTCTGGAAACTCAGATCCATTAAAGCTTATTTCGATACAGCGGCATTCAGAACCCTAGTTCAATCCCTCGTACTGAGTCTACTTGACTACTGTAACATCGCCTATTTAGCAATTTCCCAAAAGAACATACAGCATTTATAATTGATGCAAAATGCAGCGGTCAAACTGATCTTTGGGCTGAGGAAGTTTGACCACCTGACACCCTACTACTGGCAGCTGCATTGGCTGCCAATGGAGGCGCGCGTAAAGTTTAAATTTGCCTGCTTCTGCTTCAAAGCACTACACGGACTTGCCCCTAAATATATAACTGACCTTTTCGTCTTCTCAGCCAACAGACACAAGAGAAGCTGACATTCCAACTTCGTTTCCCCCCCAGTGAGAGGTTGTAAACTGAAAAAACACCATGAACATCTTCTCTCGCACCAAGCAGCATCATGGGGTAAAGACCTAGAACAATTGCTTTCGCCCACTACTTATGAGGAATTTAGGAAACATCTGAAAACACACCTGTTCCTAAACTATCTAGACCAGTGATTCCCAACCCTGTCCTGGAGGAACACCAGGCCAATCGGGTTTTCAGGCTAGCCCTAATGAATATGCATGAGAGAGATTTGCATATGATGGAAGTGATAGGCATGCAAATTTGCTTCATGCATATTCATTAGGGCTAGCCTGAAAACCCAATTGGCCTGGTGTTCCTCCAGGACATGGTTGGGAACCACTGATCTAGACAACTGATCCTCTCTTCTCTCTCTCCTCTATAGCGATTAACTTGTTCTATTGATCACTCTCTCCTCAAAAATGGATTTCCTGTCCTATTAACCCTCTTTCTTCCTCCCCTCTTAAAGTCAATCAATTTGTACCTTTGCTTAATCTTTGTAAACCGCATAGAACTTCACGGTATTGCGGTATATAAGCTGTTATTATTATTATTATCAAAATGTGTCCGTTTTGAGAATTTATATCTGCTGTCTATATTTTGCACTGTGGCTCCCTTTTATTAAACCGCAATAGCGGTTTTTAGCGCAGGGAGCCTATGAGCATCGAGAGCAGCGCGGTGCATTCAGCGCAGCTCCCTGTGCTAAAAACTGCTATCGCAGTTTAGTAAAAAGGGAGGGGATATATTTGTCTATTTTTGTATGGTTGTTACTGAGGTGACATTGCATAGAGTCATCTGCCTTGACCTCTTTGAAAAAAAAAACGGAATATGATTGATAACATTTTCTCTGCCTTTCAGTGTACTTTGTGTTTTGTTTTGTTTTTTAAATTATTGTTGGTAGATCATTTTGACTTGGTCATTTTAAAAGTAGCTCGCAAGCCCAAAAAGTGTGGGCACCCCTGGTTTAGTTGATGTATGGGTACAAATTTTGAGTTTATCATCAGAGTGTTACTTTTTAAAATTGAAATGATATACAAGTGAATAACACTTTTGTTTACTCACAGAGGTCAATTGTACCATTAATTCCAAAATGCAAAAAGATGGGCCCAAGACAAGTTTTTTTTTTTTTTATTATATTTTTTTTTTTTATTATTTTCAACTTAAATTTCAAGTATTACACTTGTACAGAAAGCAAGAATAGAGTGGATATCAAATACAATAGTAATATAATTCCTAAGTTAACAAATATACTATTTATGCTCAAGTCCACAAATTAAGATCCAAGAATTAAAGAAACTTGGCGAATAAAAAAAAAAAAGAACAGTAATAATAACAGAAAACTGAGAGCTATAGCATTGAGATAGGGGTCACAATATCTAAATTATAGGGCTCAAAGATTGTTAACATTCAGACGAGACATAGCCACAAAGTTGGTCAGTTGTGATGGTTCAAAAAACACATATTTAAACGTACGATAATATACAATACACTTACACGGATGTCTCAAATAAAAAGTTGCCCCCAAGGATAAAACCCCAGGTTTCAAAAGAAGAAATTCACGGCAGGGGGCCCAAGACAAGTTGACCAATGTTTTAGTCAAAGCTTAAATTTCATTTAAATGTTTGTGCCAGAATATTGTTCCAGCTAGATCTCTGTATTCTGAAAATTTAGGCTTATTTAAAAACAAATGCTAATCCAAAATATGTTGAGATCAGTAAAATGACCTTCTGCTATGCAGGAGTTAAAACTGTGGAACTCACTTGTCAGTCAGTTACTCAAAATTACTCAAAATGCAATTATTTGTAAATGCATTTTTCTAGATACTGATCCCTCGTGATTTTTTTTGTTGTTGTTGAACAATTTATATATGATTCCTTGCATAAACCTAGTGTGGCTTTCATTCTTATATAGCCGATCTTCTGAGGATTATTTGTTTGTTTGATCGTATTTCTTGTATTGAATTATGTATGTAAACCGTTTAGGTTCAAACGGTATAGAAATTTTTAAAATAAATAAATATTTCCCCCTTTATAAGCTACTATAAAAAAAAGACTCACATACGTGGAGGGCCATTTTCAATACGACATCCAAATCCGAGTTTGGATATTTTATGGAACGTGCACTGAAATCCATTACCAAATATGCCTATTTACAAAACTGCAGGCGAAAAACATACCTAGATTTTAGGCACGATGGCTTATATCAGTGTTCTTCAACTGCTGGTCTGTAGAAATTTTCTGCAGGCACGTCCATCGGGCCCAAGACAGTGTTCTTCAGCCGCCGGTCCACGGTGCGATCAACGTGGCGTCTTCGGGTCGGCTCCCTGAGTGCTGCAGTGCACAAAGCCATGGGAAAAGGCTCCAACACGCGTCCTGTGCCTGAACCGGAATCCTTCTCTCTGACGTCACAACGTCAGAGGGAAGGCTTCCAGATGAGGCACGGGACACGCATGAGGAGCCGCTGCCCACAGCTTTGTGCACTGTAGCACTCAGGGAGCCGACCCGAAGACGCCACGTTGATCGCACCGTGGACCGGCCCGAAAATGACACCAGGCGGGCAGGCCAGAAGGCAAGGTACAGCATGGAGGGAGAGAGACAATAACAGTAGGGGGAATGCTTTTATTTTTGTATTTAGTGATTGATTTACATCTGCTGTCTGTTCAGGAAGAAATGCATTAGTTTCTTTTCCTCTAGGGTTGTACTGCTTGCAGAATTTTGCATCTTAGGGTTTGTTTGTAAATATTAGTACTTTTAGTTTTTGATCCTGCATTTGCATGGCGTTATCTGTTTTCTGGTAGTAATGAATGTTGAAAATCATACAGTGTGCTTTGTGTATTTTAATTTATCCCAGGACAAGCAGGCAGCTATTCTCACATATGGGTGACGTCATCAGCGGAGCCCGGATGTGGAAGCTCACAAGCAGACTTGCTTGAAGAAACTAGAAGTTTCAAGTCGACCACACCGCGCATGCACGAGTGCCTTCCCACCCAGCGTAGGGCGTTGTCTCCTCAGTTCTCAGTTTTCCACGGAGCTGAGAAGTCCGTCTTTGACTCTCTGCGTTTAACTTCGTTACTTCGTGCCTTCTCTCAACCACAGTTTGTGTTCTTTTCTTCACGAATCGCTGTTTTTCTTTTATTGTTTTTTTTAAATTTTATTTTCTTCTGTTTGGCCGCCGGGGCAGGCCGCTCGGGGACAGCCCAAGGACTTCGATTTTGCGGCGGCTAATTTTCCTCTTATGTCCCAGCCAACAACGGGCTTCAAGAAGTGTAGCCAGTGCCAGCATGCAATTTCCCTCATGGACCCACACCGTTGGTGCCTCAAGTGCCTTGGGCCGGTCCATCAATCAAAGACGTGCGAGTGCTGTGCTACTCTTCAACCTCGAGCCCTTAAACGTTGTTGCATTTTGGTACAGAAGCTCTTCGGAATGGATTCTTCCTCCGATCCATCGAATTCGAAGACGGCTTCGTCCTCACCTTCGACCGAGATTCCTCCTGCTTCTACTGCTTCGACCTCGAGCCTCATTAGACCTTCTTCGTTTGCAGCGGCTCTCTCTTCAATGATTCCTGCTGTATCTTCACCTGTATCCCCAGGTCAGATAGCTCAGCAGAAAGTTCCAGCGGTGGTGCTTAAGATGCCTAAGACTTCCAAGTCGAAGCACATTTCCACTGCCTCTGTGGAACCTCCAGCCAAAGCAGGTGGTCCGGTTTCAGACGTGGATCCATCTGTGCCGGCTGCTTTCCAGACCATGTTGGAGAAGCAATTCATTCAGTTCCTTACTAATATGGGACCGAAGCTTCTTCCTCTCATCCAGCCTGGGCATTCTGCAGACTCCTGCGAGGTCAAGCCTCTTCCTTTGCCTCAGTCTGAGCTTGCACACCCTTCGCAGGGAGCAGAGTCTCTGCGGGTGTCTGGTCTGGCATCCAAGCATGTCAAGTAAGGAGCAGAATCTTTTCAAGTGCCTTGGCAGGAATCCTCACACTCTATCCAAGGAGCAGAGTCTTTGGGAGTGTATCGAGGTTCCTCCACCAAGCCTCTGGAGCTTCGATCTACTGCCTCCAGTCCTATCCATTCTTTGGTAGCATCAGCTGCTTCTGTCTCCAAGCACCGTTCTCACCAACGATCGAGGCCTTCCAGGCATAGTTCTTCTTCTAAAGAACATCCTTCTTCAACTAAGCCTCGATCTACTCCTACTTCTACTAGACCGCTGACTCCTCGATCGAGGTCTCCACTTCTACACCTCGAGGATGCAGCGGTTTAGATTGTTTCGTCCAAGTCTCCATATTCTTTTGATGCCTTTTTTCCGGCCGAAGCTTCATCTTCAACCCAGGCTGCATCGACGACCTTGAGTCCTTCTCGAGGCAAAGCATTGGTGGATCAGCTTTCTTTTTCATCTTTTCTTCGTCAGATGGCTGTTGACTTGGATCTTCAATTAGATGCTGGTTCCAAATACTCTAAGGAGTATCTTGAAGTTATGCATCTTCCTCAACCTCCAGCAGAGTCACTTAAGCTTCCTCTTCACAAGCTCTTGTTTCAGACTTTTGCCAGATGCCTGGAGACTTCTTATACCATTCCAGCTGTTCCAGGAAAATTGGACTCTAGATATAAAACTCTCCATCGCAAAGGATTTGACAACTCACAGTTATCTCACCAATCCATGCTTGTGGAGTCATCCTTAAAGAGGTCCCATCCTTCCAAGATTTATGCCACCGTTCCTCCTGGAAGGGAAGGGAAAACTATGGACAAATTCGGATGTCGCATCTATCAAAATGCCAAGATGTCCTCTAGAGTCCTTAATTATAATTTTCATTTTATTACTTATTTTGAGCTCCTCATTATTCTTTTGCCTAAATTTTTGAGTCATCGCTTCTCTATCACAACTCAGATTACATCTCCTTCAATCATCTTATGATGCCTT
This sequence comes from Geotrypetes seraphini, assembly GCF_902459505.1. NCBI lineage: Eukaryota > Metazoa > Chordata > Amphibia > Gymnophiona > Dermophiidae > Geotrypetes > Geotrypetes seraphini. The sequence continues at coordinate 19,066,619 of NC_047090.1, read as the reverse complement.
TGAGTTGTCTGCCAGGGCAGCTGCTTGTTCTGTGGCAATGCGCTGTCTTGCCTGGCTTCGTACTATTGACATGGATCCTAATCTTCAGGACCGCTTGGCTAATATTCCTTGTGCAGGCAATGACCTCTTTGATGAATCTATCAAGGCAGCCACCAAGAAATTGTCTGAACATGAAAAATCCTTACTTCTATTGTCAGACTTAAGCCAAAGCCAGCTCCTGCCAAACCTACATGCCCTCCTCCTACATATCAGAGGCGTTTTGCTCCGAGGACGGCTCTTTACAATCGCCCTCCTCCTAAGAAACAGCAGCCTCAGAAGCAACAAAAATCTCAATCTTCTGCTGCACCTAAGGCTACTCAGCCTTTTTGACTGTTTAAAACAGAGCATAACCTCCACCGTTCTGACTCTGACTTCTTTTCCCACTGCAGGAGGTCGTCTCCATCATTTTTACTATCGATGGATGACTGAAGTCATAATGCCACTCTATAGAACCATGGTGAGACCCCATCTGGAATACTGTGTGCAATTCTGGAGGCCACATTACCGGAAAGATGTGCTTCGAGCTGAGTCGGTCCAGAGGATGGCCACTAGGATGGTTTTGGGGCTCAAGGGTCTCTCATACGAAGAAAGACTGGGCAAACTGCAGCTCTATACCCTAGAGGAGCGCAGGGAAAGGGGTGACATGATTGAGACATTTAAGTACGTCACGGGTCGTGTCGAGGTGGAAAACGATATATTCTTTCCCAAAGGACCCTCGGTCACAAGGGGGCACCCGCTCAAACTCAGAGGAGGGAAATTTAGTGGTGACACCAGGAAGTATTTCTTCACAGAAAGGGTGGTAGATCACTGGAACAGACTTCCGGAGCAGGTGATCAAGGCCACCAGCGTGCTCGACTTTAAGAATAAATGGGACATCCACGTGGGATCCCTACGAGGGTCGAGTTAAGGAACCAGGTCATTAGCATTCAGACTTAATGGGGTGGGTCAATAGAGTGGGCAGACTTGATGGGCTATGGCCCTTTTCTGCCGTCATCTTTCTATGTTTCTATGTTTCTATTACATCCGACCTCTGGGTGCTAACCATCATCAGGGAAGGATACTCTCTTCATTTCACTCAAGTTCCACCAGAACTTCCTCCAAGAGAGTATCCTTCCAGTCCATCCCAGATCGCCCTTCTTCTTCAGGAAACTCAAGCTCTGCTTCATCTCCATGCCATCGAACCAGTTCCTTTGGAACAGCAGAACAGGGGGTTTTACTCCTGTTACTTCCTTGTTCCAAAGAAGACGGGTGATCTGTGGCCCATTCTGGATCTCAGGGCTCTCAACCAATTTTTGGTCAAAGAAAATTTTTGAATGTTGTCCCTGGCAACCCTTTATCCCCTTCTCAAGCAGAACGACTGGTTATGCTCTCTGGATCTCAAGGAAGACTACAGTCATGTTCCCATCCATCCGGCCTCCCGTCAATATCTCAGATTTCGAGTGGGGAATCTGCATTATCATTACAGAGTGCTGCCCTTCGGCCTGGCTTCATCTCCCAGAGTGTTCACCAAGTGCCTGGTAGTGGTAGCAGCAGCTCTAAGGAACCATGGTCTTCAGGTATTTCCCTACCTCGACGACTGGCTCATCAAAGATTCAACATCTCAGGGGGTTATTGTAGTGACTCAACGGACTACCTGGTTCCTACAAAGTTTGGGATTCGAAATCAACTTTCCCAAATTCCAAATTCAGCCCTCACAGAATCTATAATTCATCGGAGCTGTCCTGGATACTGTCCAACTCAGAGCATTCCTTCCACAACAAGGTCTGGAAGCTCTTCTTCAACTCTGTCATACAGTGTCTTCCCGCTCTTCCATCTCAGCGAGACACATGATGGTACTCCTAGGTCACATAGCCTCCACAGTACACGTGACTCCTTTTGCCAGACTTCACCTCAGAATTCTTCAATGGACCCTGGCATCTCAATGGACGCAGGTTTGCGACCCACTTTCGACACATAACAGTCACTCCTTCATTGAAGCAGTCTCTCCGCTGGTGGATGCTCTCTTCTATCTCTCCAGAGGCTTGCTTTTTCAACCGCCCCCCCCATCAGAAAGTCCTCACGACAGATTCTTCGACCTACGCTTGGGGCGCTCATCTCGATGGTCTCTGTACACAAGGCCACTGGACCAGTATGGATCGTCAGTGTCATAACGACTTCACCATCCCGCTGCGGAACCTGGGCTCCCTCCAATTATTCCGCAAACAACTGAAAACTTGGTTTTTCACCAAATTGTAATTCTATCCTCCCCCCTGTTTCTTCCCTTCTACATATAAGTTCATGTAAACCTTTTCCTTCTCTACCTATATTTTAAGTTCTTGTAAACAGTGTCGAGCTTCATATTCGTGGAGATGATGCGGTATATAAACTTAAGGTTTAGATTAGATTAGATATCAATCTGTTGGAACTCAGAGCGATCCTCAAGGCTATCAACATCTTCACGACCAGGTAGTCTTCATTCGGACGGACAACCAAGTCGCCATGTATTATGTCAACAAACAGGGAAGGACAAGATCTGCCTCCCTTTTTCAAGAAGCTCTGAAGGTTTGGGATTGGGCAATCCACCACAACACCTTCCTCAATGTTGTCTACATACAAGGGGCAAATAATTGCTTGGCGGACAACTTGAGTCGTCTTCTGCATCCTCACGAATGGACACTCCATTCCTCGCCTCTTCATCACATTTTTTCACAATGGGGAACGCCTGCTCTTTGCAGCTCCCAACTACAAACTGCCTCAGTTCTGCTCCAGGATATACTCTCCTCATCGCCTCGAGGCAGATGCTTTTCTTCTGGAATGGACAAATCTCTTCCTATATGCATTCCTTCCATTCTCTCTCATTCTCAAGACTCTGGTCAAGTTGAAGAACATCATGCCACCATGATTCTGATTGATCCTCGGTGGCCAAGACAACCTTGATACTCCCTTCTACTTCAACTCAGCAGCAGGGAGCCATACCTTCTACCAATTTTTCCATCTCTGCTTACACAGAGCCAAGGGTCTCTCCTTTATCCCAACCTGCAGTCTCTACATCTGACAGCTTGGTACCTTTCAACATGACTCCTCTTCAGTTTTCTCAATCTGTAAGAGACATTTTAGCGGCTTCTAGAAAGCCTTCCACTAGACAATGCTATCACCAAAAATGGACTAGATTTTCTACGTGGTGTTTTTCTCACGATATGGTGCCTCAACATTCCTCCTTATCTTCTGTTTGGATTATCTTTTGCACTTATCCACTTCTGGCCTCAAATCTACATCGATCCGAGTCCATCAGTGCAATTGCAGTTTTCCATCAGCCTATTAAAGGGAAACCACTCTCTGCTGATCCGGTGGTTTCCAGATTCATGAAAGGAAATTTCAATGTCAAACCTCCTCTCAAACCGCCTCCTGTGGTTTGGGACCTCAATATTATCCTAGCTCAATCGATGAAGCCTCCTTTTGAACCTTTTGAACCAATTGACAAGGCTCATCTGAAGTATCTCACTTGGAAAGTGGTGTTTCTCATTGTCCTCACTTCTGCTCAAAGAGTCAGTGAGCTGCAAGCTTTAGTTGCTGATCTACCTTTCACTGTCTTCCATCATGACAAGGTGGTTCTCCGTACTCATCCTAAATTCCTACCTAAAATGGTTTCAAAATTTCATCTCAACCAATCCATTGTTCTTCTAGTGTTTTTTCCTAAGCCTCATTCTCATCCTGGAGAATCAGCTCTGCATACTCTGGACTGTAAAAGTGTTTTGGCCTTCTACTTGGAATGCACCAAACCACACAGAACTGCTCCTCAACTTTTTATCTCCTTTGATCCAAACAAGTTGGGACATCCCATCTCTAAGCGTACCATCTCCAACTGGATGGCTGCTTGCATCTCTTTCTGCTATGCCCAGGCTGGATTACCCCTACACAGTAGAGTCACAGCCCATAAAGTCAGAGCAATGGCAGCTTCAGTAGCTTTCCTCAGATCTACGCCCATTGAGGAAATTTGCAAGGCTGCTACTTGGTCCTCGGTTCATATATTCAATTCTCACTATTGTCTGGATGTTTTCTCCAGACGGGATGGCCAGTTTGGCCAGACGGTATTACAAAATTTAATTTCCTGAATTGCCAACACTCCCACCATCACATTCTGGTTAGCTTGGAGGTCACCCATATGTGAGAATAGGCTGCCTGCTTGTCCTGGGATAAAGCACAGTTACTTACCGTAACAGGTGTTATCCAGGGACAGCAGGCAGATATTCTCACAACCCACCCACCTCCCCTGGTTGGCTTCTCTGCTAGCTATCTGAACTGAGGAGACGCACCCTACACTGGGCAGGAAGGCACTCGCACATGCGTGGTGTGGTCGACTCGAAATTTCTAGTTTCTTCAAGCAAGTCTGCGAGCTTCCGCATCCAGGCTCCGCTGATGACGTCACCCATATGTGAGAATAGCTGTCTGCTGTCCCTGGATAACACCTGTTATGGTAAGTAACTGTGCTTTTGTGATTAACCATTATGTGTTGTTGATACGATTATATTGTGTGTGTGTATATATGAAAAATGAATAGAAAAAATGGTGTTACAATTAGTACTATTATGGAGGCAGGGTCTGGGGCGGAGATTGGGTGGAGATGGACACAACTTATCCAAGTGTTTTTCAACTGCTGGTCCGTGGACTGGTGCCAGTCCACAAAATAATTATTTTATTTCCTATGGCCTATAGGTTGAAGAACACTGGCTTATATCATCCAAAAAAACTGATGTAAATGCTCATGCCTAGATTGTTGAAGGACATGTGTAGATTGTAGTATTTTATACTCTGCATGCAGCATTGTATACATTGCTATGTGTTTCTTGATCTCTGCTCAAGTATATGCCATTAAACATTGGCTCAGACTTACAGAATAGCACATAGCTGGGAAATAGTCATTTATGCACTTAAGTGTCCACATACATAGGTAAATGACTAGAATATTGGCATTTATGAGCATTCTTACTGTCTAAATCTAGACAGACTTTAACTTCCCCCCCAAAGTGTTATTTAAAAGGAAGAAAAGTAATATTTGTTGACAACTGAATTATCACATTGCCTCTGCCTATTAAAAGTTACAGAAATGCCAGTGATATTAGTTTCAGACAATGCCACCTGTAAGAAATCATAATTAAGAAAAAAAATGTCAGTATAAAGAATTTTATTTCTAATATCTTACGCAAAAATAGTTAAAAATAATAAACAAAATTACACAAAACATGGGGCTCATAATCGAAAAAGAAAAATGTCCAAAAACTGGCCTAAGTTGGCACTTGGACGATCATCAATCAAAAATGTCCAAGTGCCGATAATAAAACCGACCTAGGCCTTCACAGGGCCGCTGAACAACCATAGCTAAATGGGGCATTTCAGGAGGAGTGTCGAGGGGGGGATTTGAGCGGGATGTGGGCAGGCTTAGACTTGGTCGTTCTGCATGTGTAACCGAAAGTTATACATCACAGCATAGACGGAACTTGGATGTTGTGACTTAGACTATTTAAAACAGGGGTGCCCAACGCGTCGATCACGATCAACCAGTAGCTCAGGAAGGCAACTCGAGTCGATCGCACTCGTGTTGCCGTACTGATCTACCGGCCGATCAGCCTTCCTCTCCAGTGTTCTCCCTAGGGCCTTTTAGCTGTCATCTGCCGCTGCTGAACATTAAAAACCCCCCCAAAAAAACCGGCTTGGAAATTTCAGCCCCTAGCGAACTTATGCTCCGGGCTCTAACGTGTGCGTGCAGGCTTCTCTTCTCTTCCCTCCGAAACCGGAAGTTATGTCCGGGGAGGGGGGGGGAGAAGGGAAGCCTGCACGCACATGTTGAGAGCCCTGAAGCAACCGTTCGCTACGGGCTAATGCGGGAGACAGGTTAGTGAAGCATTTGTTCTTCTTCCTGCCGGGTCCTGCCTACTTTCTGTTTCCGCGAAGGCAGGACCCGGCAGCATTTCCCCCAATAGGTTGATCACGATCTTGGGCTGATCAGCCTTCCTCTTCCCGACGGCAGAATTGACGTCGGGGAGAGGAATGCTGGTTGGCCAAAGCAGGGAGAGCTTGGGGCCTGTTATTGGTGGCGTTTGGGTCCTGGTCCCCGATGGTAATGGCAGTGGCAGTGGCTTGGGGGAGGGCAGGGAGAAAGAAAGAAGGAAAGAAGAGAAACAGAAAAAAAAGAAAGGGAGGTAGAGAGAAAGAAAGGGCAGGGAAGAGGAAGGAAAAGTTGGGGGGAAGGAATGAGGTCTGGAGGAGAAGAAGCATACAGGCTAAAAGAAGGGAAGAAAGATTGTATGCACAGTCAGAAGAAGAAAGTGCAACCAGAGACTCATGAAATCACCAGACAAGGTAGGGAAAATTATTTTATTTTAAATTTAGTGATCAAAATGTGTCTGAATTTATATCTGCTGTCTATATTTTACACTAAGGTCCCTTTTTACTAAACTGCAATAGAGGTTTTTAGCGCTGGGCATTCAGCGCAGCTCCCTGCGCTAAAAACTGCTATCGTGGTTTAGTAAAAAGAGAGGGGGTATATTTGTCTATTTTTGTATGGTTGTTACTGAGGTGATAGTGCTTAGAGTCATCTGCTTTGACCTCTTTGAAAACCCTGGAATAGGAATGATGATTAACATTTTCTATGCATACAGTGTGCTTTGTGGTTTTTTTTTTATTTTATTGTTGGTAGATCATTTTGACTTGGTCATTTAAAAAGTAGCTCGCAAGCCCAAAAAGTGTGGGCACCCCTGATTTAAAACATGGTCTAAGTCACAAAAACCCACCTAAAGTGACCAAATAAGCACTGCAAACATATAATACAGACTCCCACACACTACCCCAGTGATTATCGACCCCACCCCCACCCCCATAAAAATATTAATCGCAACATGAAAATTGTGCCTCCAGAACATCATCACCTGGCAGCATGGCATAGGAAAGCCTAGTCGTGCTGCATAGAGGCATCTTAAGCCATCTTAGGGGTGAGTTAGGGACCCATGGAGAGGAGGACCCATGCCCATAAGCCCCTGTAATCACTGCATTGATATTGAAACATGTGCACTTCCCTATACATCCCCAAAACCCTTTTGTACTGACATATAAGTGGCTCCTGCAGCCGTAAGGGCTATTGGGGTGGTAGATAAGTGGGTCTAGGGGATTCTGTAGGTGGTTTGGGGGGGCTCACCATGACCTATAAGGGAGCTGTAGTGAGATGATGACATGGCACCCTCTTTGTGAAGTTCACAGCAGTGCCCCACTATTTAGGTGCCATGTCTGGGTGTTCAGTCCATCACTTTGCAGACCCCTCCCACGTCCAACAGGTCTTGTTCTAGGCATTTTGACTTGGACAAAAATTTGGACGAAAATGTGGTATAAAGATGGACGATGTAGCAGCTTGAACGATCAGATTGGCAGGATGTGTGGAGGGGCATAATCAAAAAAACTATCTAAGTCCCCTTTTTGCCTAAGTCCTTAAACGTTCAAATCAAAACCAAGGAAAATGTCCATAACCAAAACAAACGTCCTTGTTTTGATTATGGCCTGCCTCTACTAAACGCCCAGATCACCATTATGTCTACAAATACACCCCTACGACGTCTACACTTTTTGCCCATAATGAATCAAAAAATGCCTAAGCCCCAAACACAAGGGCTTTTAGGCGAAGAAGGAGCCAGTCCTTTGCCTAAAAGCTGGATTCTGTAACCAGTGTCTGTCAAAAACACCAGTTACAGAATCCCCACCCCTACAACGATCGAGGCAGGAGGGTGCCCAAGCCCTCCTGCCTTGACGAACCGTGAACCCCCCCCCCCCGGCAACATCGAGGCAAGAGGTAGCCCAAGCCCTCTTGCCCCGTCGAACCGCGACCCCCCCGATGGCATCGGGGAAAGAGGGAGCCCAAGCCCTCTTGCCCCGGCAATCGTGCCCCCTCCCCACCGAGTACGAGCAGGCCAGGAGGGAGCCCAAACCCTCCTGGCCCGGGCGACCCCCCCTCTGACACGAACGGGCCAGGAGAGAGCCCAAGCTCTCCTGGCTCCGGCGACCCCCCTGACTGGATTGGGTCAGGAAGGAGCCCAAGCCCTCCTGTCCCCGGCAACCCCCTAACCCCCACCCCCCACTACAATAAGGGCAGGAGGGATCCCAGGCCCTCCTGCCCTCGACACAACCCCCCTCTCCCCAACGACCACCCTCCAGAACCCCCCGATCAGCCCTCCAGCCGACCCGTGACTCCCTGGCCGACCCCCATGACCGCCCCACCCCCACCCCCCTTCCCCATACCTTTAACATTGGCCAGACAGACGGGTGCCAAGAATGGGGCCGGATTGGCTCAGCCGTCTGAAACCCCGCCCACAGGTGGGTCCTAAGGCGCCTGGGCCAATCAGAATAGGCCCGGGAGGCTTAGGCCCCTCCTGTGAGCGGGGCCTTAGGCACATGATGGTACTCCTAGGTCACATGGGGTTCTGGAGGGGCAGTCTTGGGAGGAGGGGGGTTATGTCGAGGGCAGAAGGGCCTGGGATCCCTCCTGCCCGTATTGTAGTGGGGGGTGGGGGGTAGGGGGTCACCGGGGCCAGGAGGGCTTGGGCTCCCTCCTGGCCCAATCCAGTCGGGGGGTCGCTGGGGCCAGGAGAGCTTGGGCTCTCTCCTTGCCCGTTTGTGTCGGAGGGGGGGTCGCTGGGGCAAGAGGGCTCCCTCTTGCCCCGATGTCATCGGGGGGGTCGCGGTTCGACGGGGCAAGAGGACTTGGGTTCCCTATTGCCCCGATGTTGTGTGTGTGTGTGTGGGGAGGGGGGGGTGATGTATCGTGGCAGGAGAGATGCCTCATCTCCCCTACCGCGATGCCATCACTCCTCTACCTGAACTGCCGCGACCCGCAGCAGGAGAGATAGGGCATCTCTCCTGCCGCGGGTCGCGGCAGTTCAGGTAGAGGAGTGATGGCATCGTGGAGGGGAGATGAGGCATCTCTCATGCCACGATGCTTGCGGTGGAGGGGTAGGCAGGTTGCTGGGGCCGCTGAGCTGATCGCAGCAGCCTCAATCAGCTCAGCAGCCCCTTTTTCGGCACTTAGACCTGGTTTGACTTTGTCTAAGTCAAAAAGGTAT